>NW_028227267.1:51511351-53911351 GCF_978045245.1 Mus caroli
ATTATAGCTCAACTGCCCATCATTGGGAGGAAAACAGCCTTGCAGGCCGCTAGGCTGACCACTGAGCTTCCCCCATCAGAGCCTTTCCATTTGCCTGACCAGATGCTGCCCATCCACTGTGGCGTGCTACCCATGAATCAACAGCTTCTGCTAACAGACCATGTGTCAGTAGAACCCACTAGCCTCTCAAGGGACCTCCATTCAATGCTATAAGAAGCTATTTGCTTATACAATGTATCTCTTTGCATTCACCGGATAACATGTCCCTGGATACATTTTTCTATTTTATTTCTGTGCCCTTCTGGGCTCTCCCTTCTTTACCAGAGTGTTTCTCCCAAATAAGCCAAGGCCGACCATTTCCAGTTACAGAAGATTTTATGTCCCTTTTGTCATAGAGACAGGCTCCATTAATGACCAATAGCAAATGTTAGGTCCCAAAGAAACTCAGGACAAATGACTAACTGAGGTACCTATTAAAACATCAAACACTGGTCAACAGGCTCTCTCAACATCCAAGCACCAGTTACTGGCTCCTCTCAGAGCTTTTCACCACCCCACCCCCACCCCACCCTCTCCAGCCCCTAAGCTTTGATTCCCTTCCCCTAGCTTCTAATTTCTATGTAATTCTTGGTTCTTCTCCTTTTTCTCATCCCTCTTTCTGCCCTTTCTTTCTTGCTCTCCCCCACCCCTCTCATGACCCAGTCTGGTCTTCTGGCCACGTCCAATCTACTTCTCTCTCTCTCTCTCTCTCTCTCTCTCTCTCTCTGTGTGTGTGTGTGTGTGTGTGTGTGTGTGTGTGTGTGTGTGTGCGCACCTCTGGCTGTTCTCTCCCTCATACCTACAATAAAAAAAAAACCTTCTCAGCCATCCCTAGGAGTGGTCATGTCCTCACTTTCATTCAGCAAGATAGTAAATGACTCTTAAGTGCTGTGTCTTACCATACTATTCCAGAATGTTCCAGTATCAAATCCCATCAAGTCACCTCTGCGTGGCACCCATCAGCTTTTGCAACAATCTCTAGTCTACATAACTAAGCGTTATAAACCCTTCTAAAGTCATGTATGAGTGAGTATAGCTCAAATGACCCAAAGAACCAAGAGAGATTACTTTTTTGAGTCCAACACATCCTGATTTTTTTTAACCTGTTCAAATATACTCATATTTGGAGGTCGTTTATGATATTTATGATATAGTGCTTATGATATTTCCAGTAAGAAATAGGCATGCAGACAGACCAGCCAAGCGTGGTTTTTGTTTAGAATGTGAATACGAATTCAGTTCATGGGGAACCTGGAAGAAGAGGAGCAGAAAGGATTATAGAAGCCAGAGAGGTGGAGGACACCAAGAGAATGCAGCCCACAGAATCAACTAAACAAGGATCATTGGGGCTCACAGAGACTGAAGCGGCAATGAAGGAGCCTGCATGAGTCTGCAGTAGGTCCTCTGCATATACATGGTAGTTGTTTATTGTGGGGGTTTTGTGGGACTCCTAACAGTCAGAATGAAGCTATCTCTGACTCTTTTGCCTGCTTATGGGCCCCTTTTCTTCCTCCAGCCCTGATATGAGAGCTTGTGCCTAGTCTTATTGTAGCTTGCTGTGCCGTGTTTAGTTGATATCCTGGGAGGCCTTTTCTTTTCTGAAGGGAAATGGAGGAGCAGTGGATCTGGGGAAGAGGGGGCGGGGCAGGGGGAGGGAGGGAAGGTTGCCACTGAGATAGATTGTATGAGAGAAGAATTTAGAAAAAGAAAGAATGAGACTATGACTTGCTTCAGTGGACTGCAGTGTTATGGGTGACTCTTACGCAAGATAGCTTAAGAATTCTAGTGTTTCGTCCAGCCTCTGGAATTACCCCAGCTTATCAACCAGGCTCAACTGGTCATGTGTGTCTACATTGAGATCAGTTCTCACTTGTTATCTGCTTTAAGATATTATCTTACATTATTTACTGTAATGTAGACATTACAGTAGTTGGTACACAACAAGTTCAAGGCCAGCCTAGACTACATGAAATGCTGTCTTTAAAAAAAAAGAAAAGACACTGGTGTCAGCGTCTCAAGAGTATAGAAAAAAACCCTGAGGAAGTCAACTTAATGGAGGCATTAAAGGTGGAAGGATTTGTTTTGGCTACCAGTTTCAGAGATTTCAGTGCGTGGTGATTTGGCGCCATCACCATAAGCTCTGCAATGAAGTTTTTGGTGCAGAGTACAGAATCGGTCACTCACTTGACTGTAGCCTGGTTAGAAGTGATTAATATGAGTCAGGGAACAATATATACCCTTTAAAGTCACACCCAAGTGACCTGCCTCCTCAAGGAGGCCCCACATCCTCATATCCCATTCAGCTACAAGTTCCCCATCACGATAATCATCTGTCAGCTGTGTCACCAGCAGAAGATCGAGCCTTCATACCCAGAGTTTTCTGGGGCGGAGGTCACATTGCAACCAAGCATTAATATATACCATTACACTAAAACCTTGAATAAATCTCAATCTCCCCTGACCACACTCCATGACTGCAGCTGTGAGTTCTAACAGCCTGTAGAGGAAATGGAAACTGGGATTCCTCCCACATGAACATGGACTGAAGCTAGCAGGATCGAGGAGGAAGGGGATCAGTGGGAGCAGCGTTGTGAGTCTCTGGCCACACTTTGTGCACGGTTGAACGATATCGGGATGACTGCAGCTATGGGCACTGCTTTAGTCAAGCCTCAGTTCTCTGTTACTCTACCTAAACTCTCCCTTTATTCACAGGTCATGGGGCTGGGCTCTCACACAAAGAATTATTGACATCAGCACTTCTGTGTCTAGCATGTCATTGATTCCTTCTTGTACACTGGATAGCCTATACTGTCTCAAATTAAGCCTCGAGGACATGAGCAGGACCAGCTGATCCCTTTAGCATATCCAATCAACACTGGCCTGACGATGATGCATTTAGGCTTACAGTACTCAGAAAAAAAAAAAAATATTCCTCGGTCATCATGCTACCCAGCCCACTACAACATTGATGGTTTCATAGCTGAACATGACGTGCCATCCGGAAGTAGGGCCTAGGTGGAGAAAGGAGGTGACCGGAAGCATGCTGTAAAGGAATGTCCTTTCCCTGAACCATGCTCCCAGTTTCACTCTCTTCTCCTCTTCCTCCTCCTCCCTCTCACTCACTCCCCTTCCCTCTCACTTTCCCCCCTCTCTTCCATTCTCCCTCTCTCTGCAGCTTTGATCCACCACACTCTTCTACCGATGATATTCTTTTTCTTACCCACAGGCATGTACAGTGCAGGCAGCCAACCCTCAGCACTTAGCCTGAACTAAAACACACCTTTTTTCTGTTATGTTTATTTCCTGGGATATCTTGTCATAGCCTCACAAAGCTGATTTATTTACTATGCATGTGACTGAGCAGTTTCCAGCCCACAAGGAGATTGTGCTGTTACCCTGTGCACTGAAGTCCCACCCTAAATCACAGTGTGACTACATGCAAGGGGGCTGCCATAAAGAAAATGCCGACCTGACCACTCTGTAGTATGGTTAAAGTTTTATTGTAAACATGAGAAAGAGAACAGCCAGGGGCTGTGGGAGAATCCAGAAGAGAAAGACAAAGCAGACTGGATGTATTCCTAAGACGACTCATGGTGCTAAAACTATCTTGGGTGACTAGCCCTAAATTCCTATACAATGAGACCCTGAGTCTGTTCTGGACTCTCCCACACCCCCTGGCTGTTCTCTTTCTCATAGTTACACTAAAACCTTAATCATGCTGTGGAGTGGACAGGTCAGCAGTGTCTTTATGGCAGCCCCCTTGAAGTCATACTGATAACAGGTTAACTGCCTGGTCATTTAGCTGTTATCTCTCCACTTCTACAAACGACGCTTGCTTCCTGTATACATCAAGATTGTAATTCTGTTCTTAAAAACTCAAACCAACCAGAGGTCAGGGCTGCTTCCCACTAAGCTGCTTGGTACCTTCCCATCAGCAGTTAATCAAGACTCCACTTGACTTATTCAGGCCTCTTGGGAGTTTTTCTCTTCAGGTAACCCATAACAAATATGGTCAGCAGACTGGACATGGCTAGGGCCGTCTGCAAAAGAAGGGAGAAGAGCAGCTGGATAGAGGCTAGAAAATGAGAGACAGCACCAGCATGGACTTTGAAATGACTGTCAGGCACTGGAGCCTGGAGGTCAGCATGCACTTTGATATGCTCATAGGCACCACTGGGTAATCACATGTCCCTTCTGCCAGAGGTAAGGGAAATGACTCCTTTTGGCAGACCGGAACTGGTTTTGCAAGTGTCTGAGGAATGCTGGTTTTTAATCTAACCACCAGAATCCTCCTGCAGTCTAGGTTGGACTCAGTTCTGGCTATTCAAATTGCCTTTGGAGTTTGGAGAATTGGCACTGCCTTTGGAGTTAACAGTTACCGCCTGGCTGGCTCAAATCACAAGCCAGACTCCTACCAGACAAGATGTTACAAGGCTTGGCAATTACCTCCCAGAAGATAAGGGATAGTGCTCCTTCCTGCCATTGCTACAAGGCTCAAACCTTACTGAAACACCCCTGGGAAGCTGCAGAACAGTTCAACAGCGTTTTCCTTCCTGTCCACACAAGCATAGGCCTGGGAGAAGGAGCCTGCCCCTGCTTCTGGATTTTCTACTCACCCTAACAACTTGACTGTGAGAGAACAGCAGACGGTGAGTTGATGTAAGTGGGATTCGATGGTGTACCCTTAAAAGGGCTAAATTCTGTGAGAGAAAACATCCTCTCACTCAGGGGAAGCAGGGGTCTCTGGGTATCAAGGTTTCTCTTGCTTAACAACAGCCAAGACAAGGGCAGACGCTGGTTTCAGAAGATGAAATCCACATGTGCTGATTACAATGTGACCTAAGGCATTCTGAAGATGCTGCGTCTCTAGTGAAGGGTCTGCCGACTGCCCAGCCATGGCTGGCCTGAGCACAGTGATTACAGGGAGATGAAATGTGGTGAGCCAAGAGCCGGAATTATCTTGAGTTATGTTTTGTAATTTTCAAAAGCCATTGTAATTTACAAAGCCAGCCTCTGTATCTGGCCCAATGTCCTTCTGGCTATCAGATACAATTCTTGGAACCTATCACCATCCTTAACAGACTCCCCAGCCTCCACCAAATCCTATAGAAGACAGCACCGCTCATGCGCATGTGTGCGCACACACACACAAACGCCCTGACCCTGCAAGCTCTCCTCCTGCTGCCTCCACGGACTTAAAACTGATTGGTGAGCTTTTATGTTCTGTGCCTATAAAAGTTCATATAACCTTTTACACAGTCGAACATGTCATTTAGAGTAATTTGAATTCACATTCCCGGATGCTTTTCTCAGAATAAATTGTTTTCTTATTTCCTTTAAAAAGGAATTATTTTACACTGGTACAACTTTGACCCAGAATCAATATTTGTATAGTAAAAGGCAAGCAGTGGTTTTAAATGAACATACATTTTATTCTTTTTTTTTCTTCAAATAAGTAACACTTTGCATACACACCTGAGTCTATGAAAGATCAGGGAATTGTTTGGGCCTGAAATTACAGTTCAGGGGTAGAATACTGGTTCAAGGCCATGGGTTTGGGCTCCAGACCACAAACAAAATTAGAAACCAATGCAATGCACCCAATTTTGTACCTGCTAAGTCTTTATTTGTGCCTCATAATGTCACTGACAATTTTAAAGGTCTTAATAAAATAATACCTCTGAGTATATTCTTACTCAGAGACTGCTACATTTATGATGAATTGCTTACTATCCTATACTTCCAGTGAGTTCATATAATAAAGAGCACTGATTAAAGTAAACATGTAATTCTTCTTGGATAATTTTATCAAGCTAACCTTTCAAAAATTCAATTCTATTTTAGGTTCAGCCAAGCATTTAAGAAAAATACATGATGCTTGACATAAGAGGGTTTTTTTATTATGAAGAAAAGACATTAATTTAAAGAAAGGTTAGCTACCTGATGCTAGTCAAGTTAGATTGGCCAGAACAATCCTGTTAAAGAGCAAAAGAGAAGACCACTGAACGAGACACGTGTGTGCTTGATCCCATGTAGGTGGGAGGTATGGAGGCAGGAAGTACCTGCATCTTCTGATAGCTTGAATGTGTGATAAAACCTATAGACCTTTCCGAGTAAGAGGTTGTGAAATTCATGTAGGATTTTTAAAGGGAAACACTGAAGTTCCCTTGCCCTCACTACAAACTGTCCATAAAGGAGATATCCTTTACAAGTATAGAGAAACTACACACAAAAAAATTAACCTAGTAAACCAGCCACCGGTCTGTTGGGGTATTCCAGGAGTCAGGGGATCCATATTGGAAATGCATTCTCAGAAGCAGCTCGAAATTTTCACATGCAAACCTGGCAGCAAGCAGAAAGTCCCCTATACCCTCCCCCTGCCCTGCTCCAGCAAGCAATCCTCAAATGCTTTTCTCTGACTTCTTTAAAATGAACCAGAGGCGGAGAGAAAGCTCGGCTGCTAAGGGCACTGGCTGCTCCTGCAGAGGACCAGGGTTCAGTTCTCAGCATCTACAGGGAGGATCACAACCATCTGTACCTCCAGTTTTACTGCATCCAACACCCTCTTCTGGCTTCCTCAGGCAATATGCAGACAAATGAGCCTGAAGAAAAACAAAGAGATAAAGCAGACCAGTCCCTTGGAGTTCTTAACTGTTAGGTCAAAGATGAGCTGATAGCGGTGGCTTTAAACTGGCCGCAAAGCTGAAGAGCTCACCAAAGACAGTAAGTGCAATTAGCTGTTCATTTCTAGTCCCAAGAGAATCAAGCTACCGGGTAAGCTTGAGGTCATAAATGTAGTCAGTTATCTCCTATCTCAAACTCCCATCCCAGGTTTCAGGCCACACCCAATCTTTGACTACCGAGTTAAGCCAACAGTAATAGAATTACTGGTTAATTATTTCTTCTTCAGTTGGTTAGAGTAGATAGGGTGCAGTTTTTATGCCTTGGGCTCACATCATTCTGGGTAGCACAGTTTCCATGCACACTTCAGTGACAAGGATAACCAGTTCAAGCCTCGGGGCAGCTGGCTCTTCATTCTTGCTCTGCCTTCTCGCCTAGCCGTTCTCTCAAAGTATGCCTTGCTCCCACACTTGGATGTCATTAAAAGCTCACTAAGAAGAGGCCACCTCCTGTAGCCAGGCAGGAACTCCAGTGGAGCAATAGAGACACCAACCCACCCACAAAACTTTCAACTCAAAAGTCATCCTGTCTACAAGAAATATAGGCACAGAGAATGGAGCAGAGACTGAGGGAATGGTCAACCAATAACCAGCCAACTTGAGACCCATCCCATGGGCAAGCACTGATACTATTAATGATGCACTGTTATGCATCAGACAAGAGCATGTTGTCCTCTGAGAGGCTCCACACAGCAGCTGACTCAGACAGATACAGACACCCACAGCCAAACAGTGGAGGGAGCTTGGGGACTCTTATGGAAGAATAGGAGGAAGGACTGCAGGCCCCCAGAAGGGATAGGAACTCCACAGGAAGACCAGCGGGATCAACTAACCTAGACCCTTGGGGCTCTTAGAGTCTGAACCACCAGCCAAACAATATACACGGGCTGGACCTAGGCGTCCCTACACATATGTAGCAGATGTGCAGCTTGGTCTTCATGTGGGTCCTGAACAACTAGAATGAGGGCTATCCCAAAAGTTGTTGCTTGTATGTGGGATATGTTCTAGCTGGGCTGCCTTGTTTGGCCTCAATAGGAGAGGGAGTGCCTAACCTCAGCAGTCGTGAAGTGCCAGCTGAGGGAGAGGGGGACTCCACTTGCTCAGAGGAGAAGGGGAGGGGGAAAACATTGTAGGAGGGGGTCACCAGGAGGGGGCAGTGACTGGAATACAAAGTGAATAAGTAAGAAAATAAAATGTAATTTTTAAAGAAATCTCACTGAACCTCTCTTTTGACTCTTGCTTCATTCTTTGTCGGGGAAGGTGCACCTTACCTTAGGCCACTTCACCCAAGAACTAAGATAGTTTTCCAGTTCTTGGCAACAGATCTATGGGAAAATATCACCCTCTGTTTTAAGCAATACTGGTAGTCCATGTTGGGTTATGACACCCACACCTTACTGACTGTGGCTTAAATGTGACAGATGGATTGCTTGAGATCGAAAACTCACTTCATGTCTTCCTTCAAGGTAGAAAACCCGGAGTAGCCTCCACAGGAGCTACTACCACTGCCCCAGTGTGACTGGGCATCTGTGCTCTCTTCTCTGCTTACCCCTAGGCCCTGAGGATTGCGAAGAGCAACATTCTGCTAACTTCTGAAGCAAGGCAAATGGTAGAATTCTGAAACCGCTTTATACAACTTGACTTCCAGAGACCATGTGGACACCAACTTTACTGCAGGGTTAAAGTGCAGCTGGGAAAATGAACAGAGAGACTGAGGCCACGTGGTCTGGTCTGCGCAGGCTCCTCTGTTCAATATCATGACTTCCAGTTTAGTGTTCTGACGGGATTCCCAAGTGTGTGAACAGAGTGGGTCTCTGTTTCCTGTGCCTTGTCTTTGGCTCTTTTCCTCCTGCTTGTTGTTTTATCCAATTTTGCTGAATTAGGTTTTGTTCTACCTCCCTATTCTGATTGTTTTTTGTGCTAACCTGACACAAGCTAGAGCCATCAGAGAAGAAGGAACCTCAATTGAGAAAATGCCTTCACAAGACCCAGCTGTAAGGCATTTTCTTAATTAGTAATTATTGGAAAAGGCCTAGCCCACTGGGGGTGGTGCCATCCCTAGGCTGGTGGTCCTGGGTTCTATTTTTAAAAAAAAAGGTGAGACACGGAGTATGACTAAAACTAAATGGGGGTGGGGCTGGGAGCTTCCCTGCAGACGTGGTTATTTTCAACAGAGACTTCCAAAGACTTCTGCGGGACAATCCCGGGGATGGGTGATAGTGCGAGCATGAGATGCAGAGTGTTCTTATGTTTACCACAAAAGAAGGGGATGAAGAAAGGAAGAGGAAGCTAGGGAGATGGCCAGAGGCAGATCCGCTCAGCCTCAGGATGAGAAGCCAAAGAATTAGTCATAAAATCCGATGGAAGGCGCTGAGGGGATGGCTCTGTGTGTCAAGTACTTGCAGAATGAGTAGGAGAACCCGAGTGCAGACCCCCCAGCAGCTCCTTACAAGCCAGCACAGCCCTACAGTGGGCAGAGACAGGAGGATCTGAGTTCACTGAATGACCAGGCTTGCCAATTACTGAAAGCCATGTTCAAGGAGAAACACTATCTCAAAAAATAAAGTGGAGAACAACTAAGGAAGATGCCAGGTGTTGACCTCTGACCTACACACACACACACACACACAGTCCGTCAAAACACAGCGAGAGCAGAATGAGGAACCATTCATCTAGGTCAGAAGATAGTCTTGACCACTGGATGTTGAATAAGGCAGAAAGCAGCACAGAGCTGGCTCTTGCTAATCCCACCAGATGAGAATGACACCACTACCACAGTTTTTGTGCCAAATTTGAAGCAAGCTTTACTAAATACTGGCCAGGTCCTTACCTGGAAATCCCAAAGAATGGCTGTGAATTACATTAATCCAGTGTTTATAAAGGTAAAACCCACAAGGCTATGTATTTCCCACCTTCATCCAATTGGGAGCAAGCACACATCCTGATGTACTTCCTGCCTCCATACCTCCCACCTACATGGGATCAAGCATATACCGTAGATCTTACATGCAGAAGTGAAAACCTGGGGCTTGTTATCGTACATGAACAACCGCCCCCAGCATTCCAGGAAATTACCTGGCCTTGGGCAAGTGAGGCTTACAGGTTAGAGACATTTTTGTTTTATAGATCTCTTAAGTACAGTAGTTTAAATTTTAAACTTAACTTTAGACCTCACACTACATCTTGGGTTACGACCAGGATAGTCTTTTCTCACTGGGTGGGATTATCAGTAGTTTATGTAGGTAGATTTGTTTAGATGTCCCGTTTGTAACTTTCTCTGGTTCCTCCCAGCTCTGCCCAAATTACTCTGTAACTCAGTGCCCTTTGGTCCTAGTGGCTTGCTATTCCCACCAGTGAGAATAAGACCACTACCACAAATTTAAGTCCGTTTTGAAGCAAGCTTTAATAAAATACTGACCAGGGTGTCGGGCTTTAGCCAGGTTCATTCCAGGGTTCTCAGAAAAAAAACGGTCTCAAATCAAATTGCAGAGACTTGTAAAGGCAATCCCACAAGCTACATATTTCCCTCTAAGTTCAATCACGAGCAAGCATACATCCCAATATAGTTCCTGCCTGCATACCTCCCGCCTCCATGTGATCAAGAATACCAGGTGCAGTTGGGTCAAACAGACTTGTTTAGGGGAGTGAGAACATGGCTTATTAGCTTACATAAAGCAGCCTCCAGCATCTCAGGGAGTATCTGTCCTCGGGCAAAGGGCTTGCAGTTTAAAGGAAATTTTCGTTTATGGATCTCTTAGGCACAATAATTAAAACTTTAAAAATGTAACTTTTGCTCTCACAAGGTATAAACGGATTCTCAGATGAATACCTTCCTACTACAGCATTGCTTACCAATCACAAGATTTTCTCCCAAACATCCTCAGCATGGGACGCTTCTGTCACTCATGTCTGTCTAACTGAATTCATGGGAATTTCTGAGAAAGCTTGAATCAGAGATATACCCAAATCAGATTTGAAAAGTGTTAGATTTCTGAGGCAGTGCAAAGAGACAAAAGGCAGAAAAAGACAAACGTCTGACCACAACAGACTGGACTGTTTATTCCAAACAGTGAAGGACAAACACTCTGCAGCGGGAAAGGGTGTGCCTGGTGTGTGTGTGTGTGTGTGTCTGTGTGTGTGTCTGTGTGTGTCTGTGTGTGTCTGTGTGTGAGTGTGTGTCTCTGTGTGTGTCTGTGTGTGTCTGTCTGTGTGTGTCTGTGTCTGTGTGTGAGTGTGTGTGTCTGTGTGTGTCTATGTGTGTGTGTGTGTGTGTGTGTGTGTGTGTGTGTGTGTGGTGACCAGAACTCTTTATCGAAATGAGATGGCAGTAAAGTTTGCAGCCATATGGAGCTGGGTCAGTTCCTCTATCACTCTTTCCTTGTATTGTCTACTTGAAGCAAGATTACTTGGAGAGATAACTTTAACCCTGCAAACATTTCTCACTGGGCTGATTGAGCAAGGTCATGTGTAGGAATCCTGTCTTGTGACTGGAGACTGTCAAAAAGAAGTTTGTGGCCAAACCAATGTCAACACCAAAAGAAAATCAGCCTGCTCCCATTGTAAGACCAGGGATGATATAACCAACTGCAGTAAGAAAATTCTGGCTTAGAAAGAAAAGTTCTTCTTTGTTCCAGCCCAGACACTGTCCTGCTGTGTCCTCCTGCATCTGAGATGAAATGAAGGAGAAACAGAGTCATTTACCTGCCTCTAGTTTCTGACAACTCCACAGTTTCTAGGAAGCTCTATTATAGGAAACACAGTGGGATCAGATGTGAGGGCAGTGACTCAACCCAGTAGTTATGCCTCATGGAACTCGGAGTTCCAGGAATACCCAAGAATATAGCCATGGAACAATTCATGCCTCCAATGAATTATATGTATAGGAATGAGGGGGTGTCAAGCTTAATGAAGGTCCTGGGATCCTCCTATATAATGATATAACCACGTTTAATAATGAATATCAAGTTTTGGATGCACCAGGGATAAGAACAGGAGCAGAAGCTAGGGAGGCAGCAGAGGACAGGGACCACAAATACAGCAATTGTGGGGATGTCCTTGGTTCATTGACAAAAATGCCAGGTTTCCCACTTCTACCTAAATTAGCACTGAAGAGTGCTGGAGCTATTCCTGAGGAAAGGAATGAAGGATGGTAGCTAAAACTCCAGTTCAGACATAAATAATATCTTCTCGTCTAGAGAAATGGCTCGGCAGTTGCTGCTCTCCCAGAGAACTCAAGTTCAGTTCCCAACACCCACATCTTGCGGCTCACAACGACTCCAGCTCCAGGGGGCCTGATCCTCTCTCCTGGCCTCCATACATAGACACATACAAGAGACACATAAATAAAAATAAAACAAACTTTCTTCTCTTCTAGGGAACAACATCAGAACTGTGCCTCTAGATTTTCGTAGTGAGAATGGATAATACTTAGCAACCCATTTCAGCCGGGTCTCCTGAATGGTTTTAGGCTTTACCTTCTCTGAGGGGTTGATCATACAGCAGCAGTTTAGGCCCACTTAAGAAAAACCAGTTTCTCCTGGGCAAAAGGATAAAGTCTCTAGCCTTCATAGAGGCCTAATATTCCAAGCTACCCAAAACCTAGACCAGTTGATCCAGTTGGGCAGGTCAGTAACCTCAAACCATGCCAGGGAGACAGGTGGAGTAATCATCCCTTCAATAGAGGATGGATTTCTTTTTCCTTCCCAGAATTCCTGCCCCCTCGTGCAGTTCCCATGAGCTATCATGCGATTCAGCATTTTCCTCTTCTTGTCTCTTTCGCAGATGCTGGCCAGAACCTAAATGTGCTTCTTCTGACCCTGTGGGCTCCCTCACTCATTCTCTAACGCTGCACACCCGGCCATGTGGCTGCCACGTGGCTGTTCTTTGTGCTGTCTTAGCTCAAACATCATATGGCTTTGTGGCCTCCTCTCCACTCTCCTCCCAACAGCTTCTGACATTTAGAGTTGCCCTCCTCGGGAATTCTCCTTTAAACTCTAATAAAATTGTCCCCTTTAAATAAATTTGGGTTTCACTTGACTTTCAAACCTTGCTTGCCTTTTATTCTTTGATTGGTGGAGAAAATGAGCCTGTCCTTACACCGCTAGGTTTTACGAACAAGAATTCTTGGGACGCTGTGCCTGTGCCTGCAGCGGCTGATTGGCTGACTCGGTGGTATGGGAACTTCAGTGGTTTAGGGAAGTTGAAATGCTTCAGGTCTACAGTTCAATTACAGTTTATCTTGAGCCATGTCTAGCCTCCTAACAAGACATCTCTTACCCACCTATGTGTCAGACCTAACGTCTTGATTAACAACCTTAAGAAAAGAAAAGATATATTTTCCACCAATAAAAAGTCTAAGAGTGCTATCAGAGAACACGTGGGGCCTATAACTGAGATGCTCCACCCGGCTGTGACTGCCTCTCTGAGCTTTCTGCCAATGTGTTTCCAAGAAGACCTTGATTTGTACCATTTCTTTGTTCTGTTACTATGAAAGCTTCACGAATCTGCTTTCACATCAGGAGATGGAATTTGGGGTAACCCAAGTATGTTCTCATACCATGGCCATTCATATTTGGCTCCAGAATAAATCTTATTTCCTGTTAAGGTGAGGTCTGTGGTTTTGCACTGACAGTCGTATCAGCAGATATCCATATACACTCAAGTGTACCCCCCTTTCTTCATAAGCGTACTTAGAAGCCGAATTTCCGAGACAAAGGACCTGAATCATCCTGGCCTCTAACTCTCAAGGGCAGCCAGGGCAGCAAATGCCAGCAAATGCCACCATACAAGCCAGGCTATTGAAATAGCCGTCATATAATAGTGTGGGCGCTCTGTCAGTGTAGACACGTGCCTGGGGTTGTGGGTGCAGCCCCTGCTCCTGAGAAGTCTTGAGTTGCAGAGAGATCGAATGTCTGAGACTCCTATGACTTCACAGGTTAGCAGATCTATGCTAATAACTTCTTATGGTGTTGGGGATCGAACCCCCAGCCTCAGACATGCAAGGCAGTAGTTGCTCTGCCGATGAGGTAGACCCGCAGCTTTCTTTAATCGTTTCCTCATGGTTTGCTCACACGGCTGTTGGCAAGAAGCTTCAATCCTCAACCCCAGACATGTCCATCCACAGGTGTGTCTACCTGGATATCTTCACAGCATGGCCGTTATCCCAGAGGTGATACAGGCTTAAGAAGAGGCCTCAGTGCCACTAGCCCTCACACTCTGACCTTAGACAGCACAAATCATCAAGCTTTACCTTCCGAAGAAAACAGCATCAAATATTCATAAACACATTTTTTAAGCCACTACATACAGAGAGAAGGATATTCTCCCCAACACAACTGGCCAACTGAAAGCAAAAGCAAAAAGAGGCTTGAGTTTTCCTAATTCTTTTGTAATAAGGATCTATTCTTATATTTTAATTGAGACAGAAATGTTAGAATGTATTTTTTAATGGGGAATATAACTTTTGGATTTGTGGCAACCAAAGAAAACATGTGGAATGTGAGATGTCGTCTAGGGCATCTGCATTTGTTGCTTACTGTCCCCCTCTGCCTCGGTGTCTCCCTGCTAACTTCACCTTCCAGACACAAAGAGCGAGAAGCAAGATGACCATTCCTCCAGCCTCTCAGATGGCCCATCACTTTCCTAGAAGAGAAACAAGGAGTCAGATGGCTGCATGCAATTTGAGAAGTGAAAGGTTTGGGGGAAGGGGGCTTCGCATAGTGGGGGGGGGGATCGTTAGAACCGTTACTTTATTCCTACATCTTCATTCAGCCACAATTTTATTTAATGCAGAAATGATCTTCCTCTCATTAGTGGCTTGGCTGCAGGCCCTGGCTGGGACACAAGCATCCCAGGAATGTTCAAGAAGACCATTCCATCTGGGCCTCTGAGTCCATTCCCCATCTTTATCTTTGTAGTCTCAGCAACTAAGGCCCACCTGAGAATCTCGACAGAAACAGGGAACAAGAACACGTGGGGCAAGATCTGGCAATATCCGGGCAGAGAAACCACAAGCAGCCAGGCAGATCTGTCCTCCAGAGGACTTGGGGCTCTCCTGAGAGTCAAAAAAAAGTTTCTGCCCTACCTAGTCCTTTGCTGACCCCTTCAGGCAAGGGGAGGAACTTCAAGCCACGCCCACGCCTGACCCTGCCTCTATACCTTTCCCCGGGCTTCAGGGTCTCCAGACTCCACAAAGTGTGGGAGTCCAGACTATCAGAGAAGCAAGTAAGAACAAATGCGACCTCCCCTGCTTTCAGCAAGTGCTTTGTGTATGCAGGATAGCCCCTCATTTTGCAGCCTGAGAACTAACAACCCCACAGGCATCAAAGACATTGCTAAAGACACATATGCACACAAGTACACAGGCCATATTTAAGTCTGTGTTTCTCATCTGTTTATGATTCTCCCCTTTGGAGGAGCTCATATAACAGATAATACCCAGTCTTGAGATAATTTTGGATTAGTTGGCATGGCTTCCACATATTGAGCCCCTGCTGGTGTGGGATAAGGCAGCCACCACAGAGGCTTAGACAACAATAGCCTTGCCTGACTCCATCCGTTACCTCCCCCATACTAAAGCCTCTCTCTGACCCCATCTCCCAGCATAAAGCAGCTTCTAGTCTCCTGCTTTTCTGAGGAAGAACAGCAAGACCAGAGCCTGAGATCCACAGAGCTTAGAAGGTCCATCCTCCTTTGGGAATCAGAACACTATAGCAAAGCTCTCTACAGGTGGCTGTACATGTTGGCTGGGATCCGAATCCTACAGAGTAATCAAGGTGAGGATTTTCCCGAGACTTCACTATTCAGACCAGAGCCATCATTAAAGATAAATTAACAAACCACAGACTGAAACCTCGATGATAAGGATTGGCTCTACACAACATGGCCGTCTCTCTCACAGTCGCCTGAGCTTTTTCCTCAAGACAAAGGCTGGCTTGTGTGAGAGAACGCTAGATGCATGTAAGCTGATACCCTGAGGATGCTTTAAAATTCTGCACAAGAAAGCACACAGCTAATGATTTCTGCACAGCGAGCTTTTTCTGAGAGTGTCCAACCTGGAAAGTGCTCCTTCTCTTCGGGAGCCAAGGCTGCCTATAAATCCCTCCGTGCAAACAGAAAGGGATAGGCTATTTCCAGACAGCAGGTAATGGGCATTTTTTGCAGAATGAACAATATGCCAGCTATGGGCAAGCTACATATTGGTCCCAGAGGTAACTACATTAGTCCTTCAAGCCTGTAACTATTGTCTTCTGTGATTAAAAAAAAAATACAGGTATGATTAGGTTAAAGATCTTTAGATGGGGGATATTGTTCTTATTTATCTGACTGGGTTCATTTGGGTTGGGTTGGGTTGGGTTGGGTTGGGTTGGGTTGGGTTGGGTTGGGTTGGGTTGGGCTGGGTTGGGTTGGGTTGGGTTTGGGTTTATTAGATTTTTTGAGAAGGGTTTATTTGTACAGCTCTGACTGTCCTGGGACTTACTCTGTAGACCAGGCTGGCCTTGAACTCACAGAGATCCACCTGCTTCTGTCTCGTGAATGCTGAGATTAAAGGTGTGCACCACCACTGCCTGGCATAACCAGGTTCTAATGTACTCACAGTGTACTTAAAAGTGAGGGAGGAAAAGAGAAGGCGACTTTACCACAGGAGAGAAAGTATGATGTGCCTCAAAGATGAGGCAGTGTCTCCAGCACACAAGACAGAAGACTAAAAGAAAATGGACTCTCCCCTAATAACCCTCAGAAACACCAGCCCTGAAAACACGTTGACTTTATCCTGAGATTAAGCTCAGATCTCCCTGACCTCTGGAAGTATAAGAACTAATACATTGTATTAAGCCAGTAAATACATGGTGAGTTATCACAACTGCAATGGGAAATGAATATGCTGTGTTTAGCCCCATCACAGCATGTTGCTTTTACCAGCTTCCTTGAGGTATAACCGAGACATGATAAGTTACACATGTTGAAGGTGCACAGCTTGATATATTGGCATATGCATTCATTTCTTCCCAAAGCTCGTCCACACTCCCTGTAACTGCTGAGGCCCTGGACTTCCCACAAGCACTGGCTTATGTCCTGTCTCTACAGTAGTGATAACATGGATCATGAACTGACTTCTTTTACTTAGCCTAGTTGTTTTGAGACTTGTCCGAGTTTCTGTGTTTATCAATAAGTCTCCTTTTCTGATGTGCACTGTGTTTGGTTTATGTAGTCAACTGCTGGTTGTTTCCATCTAGGTCACTTGATTGTTTCCTTGAGATGCAGCCGGGAGGGTTGTTGTCCAGGAACTCAGGGACCTTCTGACTCTGCCTCCTGCTTGTGGGATCCCGAGCACGTATCACCATATCCAGAGTTGTTTTGTTTTGTTTTGTTTTGTTTTGTTTTGTTTTGTTTTGTTTTGAGCCATTTTAAATGAACAATTTGCTGTGCAAATTCATGTAAAAGCCTTCCTGAGCTTCTTGTTTTCTTAAGTAAATATTTATGAGTGCTCTGACTGAACCATGTGACAGACTTGTGTGTGTATGTGTGTGTGTGTGTGTGTGTGTGTGTGTGTATTTCTCTTCAAGACACCGCCAAACTGTTTTCCAGAGTGGTTGAGCTACTTTTTATGTTCTCAGTAACAGCAATATTTCTCACATATTTTCAACTCATTATTTTACTACTTGAAGAATATCTTCACCCCTAAATAAGGTAAATAAACTTAATATTTACTGTAGTGAAGGATATGGCTATAAATGTCACGTGAAGAGATGAAGATTAGAGAATAAGAATAGAAAGAAAAATAGACAGATGAGGGAGACAGAGGGGAAGAGCAAGGAGGATAAGAAAAAAAAGGTCAGGGAGAAAACCAAGGAGTCAGCCGGACCCCGAGGGGATGTCATAATTAGCCAAGGGACTGTCTTCCAAAGGTGTACATGAACTTAGGAAAGCAACCATGCCTACTGCCTTCATTGCCATCTCTTGACCTGAGCCCTCCCTCCCAGTGCAAGTAACTATAAGGACAACCCACCCAGTGAACGGGGTTCAGCCACCCATCTAGAAACATCCAGAACTGGAAGGCATGGAGCTTCAATAATTAGCACCTCCATCTCTCTCACACTTCACCCCCACATCCTGTTGGTGACATATGTCAGCTAACCCCAACCAGACACCAGAAAGCTTGAGTCTATGGACATTCATTTGGGCCAGGTTTTGTGGTCTAAGAAAGATGGACAGGTAAAAAAAGTAGATCTGGACTGGCAAAGAGAAGATTCCCGATCCAGAAGGCAACACAGGAAATGGACAAGATGCTAAGCTGCCTTATCTTCTCTTCCACTAAGGGCGTGAGAGGACAGAGGAAATAATGCCGAGAAACGCACCTGAGGAGGGCACTACTTATGATATGTGGGGCTGCTCATTATGCACCAGAATTCTGATTCATCTGCCAGCAAGGGCCATAGAGTTTAGCTGAGCCCAGGGTATGTGTATTAATTCATTGCTCTTGACAGTAGATGTAATGTGACTAACTGATCAGGTTCCTGGTACCTTAACTTCCCCAAAATGACAGACTGTAACCTGGAATTGTGGCACAAATAAGCCCTTTTCCCCTCCAGTTGCTTGTGCAATCATTTTGTGAAAGCAAAGGGGAATAAACCTAAGACAGAAGTGGACTTGAGTCCTGAGTGTGCCCTCGTGTTAAAGGAAGAAGCTTACACACTGTGAACGGTGTCCTGAGGATGTGGATATGGACTGGGGCAGCCAGTGCCTGCAGCAGGGAGGCCTGAGACCACACACACACACACACACACACACACACACACACAGCTTGTGGGGAGGGAAGAGGTGCAGCATGTCTTTAATCCTGGGAGGGATGCTGGTGACAAGGACAGGCTCTCTTGGCAGGTGATTTTTCTTCATCTTCCTCAGATGATCTATTTTGGGGCTAATCATCTCCATTTTATTCATTTCCCAGTGAAGACTGCTGACAAAAATCAAGATGATCAAACAAAGATGTGTGCATGCTCTGAGCTACTGAAGAGTGGGAGGCTTTCTCTGAGCCCTAAAATATGTGTTCCTTACATTTTTATGTAGGTTTTATCTTTTTGCAAGTGAGCTGTAATAGACATTATTAGATCATCTTCATACAGATGGAAATGCTGGACTCCTTTATTTTCGCAAACATTGCCCAATAGGGATGAATTTGCTAGCCACTTTATACATAAAGCAGATACCGGAAGAGAAACTTCAAATGGTTGGTGTCAACTTTTAAATCTGGATTTGAGTGAAATTCTCTTACTTGGGAACATCAGGCCAGTCTGGATTCCTTGCTGTCTTGCCTCAAACCCTCTGAAGGAGGAAGTTGTGAGATGAGCTTAGTGTCATCAAATGCTTCTTTCAACTTCTGCAGCCCTACAAACCAATGAAGTGGTACAGATCTGACAAGGGGGTCGCCTTGGTCCCCACGTGTTGACAGGCAGAGTAATAGTCAACATGGTTTCCTTAAATGTGAACCAATCCAGGAGAGCGGGGAGAACCCAGAGATTACAGGGTTAGCATTCTGAGTGCAGCTGTTCTGCTGGGTAGTTCTGTGTTCTCGGGCAACATTCATTTACTTCAAGTATCCCTATTTCCTATATCTCTCCAACAGGGGATTTCAAGACTGATTCACCTGACAATAGCCATAAAACCACTCAACAGAAGCAACCCTAGAGATGGCCATAGCCCAGGAGAGGGATAACGGGATCATGCAGGAAATATTGCAAAATGAAGGTGAGAACTAACCTGAAGCAGTGCATCGGGAATACTACACCAATATAGCACAGGAATAATTGTAGGTTCTCTCATGGAGCCTATGACCTATCTAGCCCCAAGTTCCTGGCTCTGATATCTGTGTCAGATACAATTTTCTTTCAACTTGTAGATAAGGCCTTAAATCCAGTCGGAAAGTGGTTGGTTACTCCTAAAATATCCATGCCACGATTGTACCAACTGGCATATCTTTCCAGATCAGCAATCGTTGCAGCTCACAAAGTGCACACTAGGCAAGACTGCACCCTACATTTCTCCTCTGGTAGCATGCGCATCACCTTCCAGCACTATGAATTCTTGCCAGTAGTGATGAAGCTCCCAGGTCAGTACCGGCTTGATTTCCTTATGTCTTGTGGCTCCTATATATGACATCTCCAGCAATAGTTTTACCGCCAAGTTAAAATGTTCTTGGGGGTAACCAAGAACACTGGCAATATCCAGGAATTTGGGGATATCTATGGGACTTCACTGACCAACAACTCCAAAACAGGTAAGCTATTCCTGGTAATGGCTTTTCATTTGTTGGCCTGTGGTATCTGGTAGGGTTGCCCTGTTACAGGGTAACTCCATTGAATATCTATTAATATGTGTGCATGTGGATGTTTTAGGAAGCTTCTACAGTAGTAGGTTTCCATATGACTTTCTCAAGATATCTTTAATGTTACTTATCTGTCTCCACTCTAAACAGGACGTGTATAACATAGCACCTCCACTCAAGGCTTAGGAATCATGAAAGAAAAGAGGACAGAAAGATTGTAAGAGCCAGAGTCAGTGGGCAACTATAAGAGCACTGTTTCCTAGACTCAGCAAGGCACATAAGCATCCACAGCAGCTAAGACAATGCACATAAGACTTGCAAAGCTCAATCCAGTCGAAATCTCATCACGGAAAGGAGAGGTGGTAACAAAGTCCCACCTGCAGCTAAGGAACAATTGGCAATTGATGGCTGTGAAGAGGGAGAAAGTCAGTTGACCATGCTCCACTGAAGATCACACATCCAAGAGCATATGGGAACACAGCGCTTGGTGTGTGAAGTAAAAAAGAAGAAAGAGAGAAAGAGAGAAAGAGAGAAAGAGAGAGAGAGAGAGAGAGAAAGAAAGAAAGAAAGAAAGAAAGAAAGAAAGAAAGAAAGAAAGAAAGAAAGAAAGAAAGAAAGAAAGAGGGAAAGGGAAAGGGAAAGGGAAAGGGAAAGGAAAGGAAAGGAAAGGAAAGGAAAGGAAAGGAAAGGAAAGGAAAGGAAAGGAAAGGAAAGGAAAGGAAAGGAAAGGAAAGGAAAAGAAAGAAAAAGGAAAGAAAAGGACATGACTGTTCCTAGGTATGATGGAGGATGGGGTTTATTATAGAGATGTGGGAGAGCATAGCCAGAGCTGGGAGAGTCCAGAATGGACATGACCAGGCTGAGCCGGGCCGTGTGGGACATGGGGAGGGGAAGAGAGAGGAGAGAGAAGAATGAGCTGCAGCAGCCAGGAGGTCCAAGGCACCAAAGGGGTGAGGAACGGAAGTGTCTGGATTATACAGGGAAGAGCCTCTGGGGGAAGGGCAGCCCAGCCCCTGGGCTGGATGGAGCATTCACAGTAGTGGGCAGGGTATGCCAGCTATATCCTGTAACAGGTAGGGACTAGGGGATGCTGGGAGAACCTGGAGGCCAGATCTGCTTTGTTATGTTAAATAGGCACCTCAGCTGTTTGTCCTGGGCTTAAAACTTAACAATGTGTTTCTTAAAAGAAGAAAAAGAGGACATAAATTTGTGTGGACAGGTAAGGGGAAGGGGTGGATCTGGTGGGAACAATGAGGAGTGAATATGATCAAAATATATTATACAAAATTCTCAAAGGAGCTGATTTTAAAAATTCACTCATAAGAAAAACAACATCTGCCCATCTACTGGTCCCAATACTCTTCTACTCTCTACCCTTCTTGGTCCAGCACGCTCATTTAATCACCTCGCTAAAAAATTAAAAAACATGAACTGGGCATGAGATCAATTGCTGAATATTTCTTAAGAATGACTATGCTAAAAATTCAGATTAATAATGAACAGGAAGTTCTAAAATAAAGGAGAGAAAAATACCTCTTAGCAGATGCCGACTTAAGACTTAGTATGACTCCTTCCTTCCTTCCTTCCTTCCTTCCTTCCTTCCTTCCTTCCTTCCTTCCTTTCTTCCATCCTTTCTTTCTTCCTATTTAAATTTTGTTATTCTTTAAGATTTTTATGCAGTATATTTTTACCATATTCTTTCCCATTCCCAAACTCCTCCCCGCTCCTCCCTCCCCCACCCACCCAACTTTATGTAAAAACAAGGACTGGGTAGACTGCTCGGTGGTTAGGAGCACTGGGCTGCCCTTCCAGGTGACCTGGGTTTGATTCCTTGCACTTGATAGCTAACAATCTTCTGTAACTCCAATTCCAGGAGGTGTCTGTAGGCACTAGACACATATGGTGTACAACCATACATGCAGGCAAACCATCCATGCACATAAAATAAAGATAAATTAATCTAAAAGAGAAAAAGGGCCACAACAAAATGGAGTCTAAAATGTGCGCTGGCCAGCTACTCCTGAGCATGGAGCCTGCCCTGAAATGTGATTGATCGTGGACAGTAAATGTGATTCCATAGAGTATCCACTGAAGAGAATTGATTTTCCCTCTCTCAGCTCTAATTTATGAAGGAGCTGCCTGGCTAGAGATGGAACTTCACCGCTGCTCCCCTCGATTTGCACCGGGATTGTGTCTGGCTTCAGCTTGTGCAGGTCTTGTGCATGCAGTTGCAGTCTCGGTGAGGTCAGAGGTGCGTCTGCCTCACTGTGTCTGGAAGGCAGGTTCCTTGAAGTCACCCACTACCTCTGCCTCTCACACTCCTTCCATCTCTTCCTCACTGACTCCTGAGCCTTGAGGGGAGGTGTGTAATAAAGTCAGGTCATTCAGGGCTGAGCACATGAAGGCCCACTTCTTTGCAAATAGATTACAGATTGAAGAAGGAACTCTCCGTGGTAGACTTGGTAGTATAAAGGACTTGCTAATAGATTTGCTTAGGAGACATTAAGTCACACCAGTGGAATTTAGCTAAGAGATAAGTAGTGTGCTAACCAGGCCTGTTAGAGACAAAGGGAAATTAGGTCACTGGGCTGTAAACGTTTATTCACAGAATGAAGCAGCCAGTGGGCCCTGGTTGCTATATCAAAGGCACACCTCTAACAGGCAGCTGGAGGTGAGGGCAGTTGTAGGGTCACAACCATCGTTAAGTCCAGGTCTGCAGTCAAGTCTCCTGTGCTCTTATAAAGAAAAACAATTCTTCCAGGTGAGCAAAGATGACCCTGAGTAACAACTATTCAAAAAAAGGGGGCTGGTGAGATGGCTCAGTGGGTAAGAGCACCCGACTGTTCTTCCGAAGGTCAGGAGTTCAAATCCCAGCAACCACATGGTGGCTCACAACCATCCGTAACAAGATCTGACTCCTTCTTCTGGAGTGTCTGAAGACAGCTACAGTGTACTTACATATAATAAATAAATAAATCTTTAAAAAAAAAACAAAAAAAAACAAAAAACAAAAAAAGAATAATGCTCTACTTAAAATAATTCTGACAATATTAACATCTTTGTTGTGTAAGTCTCCAATCTGTCTGAGAGGTCAAACTTGCTGTCTCCTGTCCATGTTTAAATTGTTCAAAGTGTAACCTGGGGCTGAGACCCGAAGAACACTTAAGGATGATTTAAGTATGTAAGAAGCATAAGCCGAAGGTATACATCAACTAATGAAGTCTTCTGTCAGTTCGACTGTTATTTCAGTGTTAACCCCGGTTGGCCAGGCACTTTTAAGTAAAGATGTTGCCTTTATCTCTAAGGGTGCAGAGTAATTTCTCACTGAGAACGTGTATTGTTTCTATAGCAAGATCACATACATATTCAATATGTCAAAGGAAGGCATGTTAATTTTATCAACATACCAGTATTTATGACAGATATACCCTCCAGAAAATTCTATATTGTTCCTTGGAACTCTGTAGCTGTGTTTGAAAAACACAGTCTCACTTCAAAGAGAAAAAGAGATAGTTTATTCTTAGCTAAATATGAGAAGTCGTGGCCCAGAAACACATATTCAGATTACTCCAAATAACATGTTCCAACATAGAAACAATTCACAAAGTTTTTATAGTTACAGAACAAAAGAAAACCATAAATCAAGTAGTGTATTTCTTGGGACAACAAGTGGAATGGGTAACTAACACAGAACAGAAAAGTGTGATTGGGCTCAGATGCTAACTGGCGGCATTCTTAGGGGCTGGTGGAAGCTAGTGTTTACAAAAGAATTTACCTGGTGTGAGGACACTGCTATGTCTGACACAGGATGGGCAGTGAGTGTCTATTAAGGAAGCGAATGATGACCTATGATAACTTCATCTCTGGATTTATAACTGACTCTCCATAAGCACTTCTAATCAGTCGATCAACCTCACAGAATCTTTAGCATAAATGTGATTTTTTTTTGAGGGGGAAACTTTAGTTCATATAACTATTTGTTATAAATTTGGTTAATAGTTTTTAATAACTTGAACTAAATTCTTATTGTGAGTATAGATAATAGCTATATCCATGATGTCCACAGTAGACCCAATAGTTGTCTAGTTATATCAATTTTCTAGGATAAAAAATAGCCATGTGGTCAACCTCATCACAGTAAAATTGTGGAAGAGCTAATCCAACCCTTGGACAGCAGATGCCTCCTTCTTACTCTCCTCTTGGACATTTTAATGCCGTGACCCCCCCACTCCCCAAAAAACCACACACACAGCAAATGTATTGATCAAAAGTTAGAAGAAAGAAGATTTATTAGCACTTCTTATGTTTGTTCTATCGGGTACAGCACTCCTGCCAACTCACTTCAGAGTCCTCAGACTTCAATCTGACTCAGTTTTAGGATCTACAACCTCAACCACAGCTATAATTCACCTCAGACTGACACAAGAGCCACAGGGGAGAGAAATGGTGGGCCCTGCCCATCAACCATTGTCCTGAGCACCAACACTGTACTGTCACAGGTCCCAACCACTCTCGGTCAGCTTTAGCAAAGAGATCACCCAAAGTATGTCATTACAGTGCTCCTGAGTACAAAAGAAACAATGTGATAGTTTTTACCACACATAAAGAAGAATGTGTACAGCATACATGATATGTAGATATATGAGTATGCATATGTGTACGCACACATGCAACCTAGTCTGTGTGCCTTGGCTGTTTCATTTTTATGTAATTTTGGGATTCTGTACTTTCCCACATAACTGTCCACTTTTTGGTTTCGCTTTTGTTTTTTTTTTTCAAGACAGGGTTTCTCTGTGTAGCTCTGGCTGTCCTAGAACTCACTCTGTAAACCAGCTGGCCTCAAACTCAGAGATTCTCCTGTCTCTGCCTCCTGAGTGCTGAGATTAGAGGTCTGCACAACCACTCCCCAGATATCTCTTTTTTTCCACAACACAATGTTCAGAGACACCTGCAGATGGTACTTACCTGCCCTAAGTACACACAGGAAAAAAATCCATTACAAAATCAGAGTCTTCTAGTAAGCAAAGTGCCTTAGGTAGGGTTTGTTGCTGTGAAGAGACACCATGACCATGGCAACTCTTATAGAGAAAAACATTTAATTGGTGCTGGTTTAGTCCCATTCAGAGGTTCACTCCATTATCATCAAAGATTTTTTTCCCTAGGTACACACAGGAAAAAAATCCATTACAAAATCAGAGTCTTCTAGTAAGCAAAGTGCCTTAGGTAGGGTTTGTTGCTGTGAAGAGACACCATGACCATGGCAACTCTTATAGAGAAAAACATTTAATTGGGGCTGGTTTAGTCCCATTCAGAGGTTCACTCCATTATCATCAAGGAGGGAAGCATGGCAGTGCGCAGGCAGACATGGTGCTGGAGGGGGAGCTGAGAGCTCTACGTCTGGATCATCCTGCAAGCAGCAGGAAGAGAGTGAGCCACACTGGGCAGAGCCTGAGCACCTGAGACCTCAAAGCCCACCCCACAATGACACACTTCCTCCGACAAGGCCACACCCACTCCAACAAGGCCACACCCCCTAAGAGTTCCACTTCCTATGGGCCAAGCATTCAAACATTCATAGACAGGAGTCTATGAGGGCTACTCCTATTCAAACACAGAGTTTTCATCCAAACTAAATATTTTGAATGCAGCTAGTCCTTATAATTACATAAATATGGTTATACCTATGAATGTCACTGATGAGAGTTCTTTATTATTATTTGATCTTCAATAATTGGATCAACTATAAAGCCAACTATGGTTTAAGTGTTATTTTCATGCCTTTAAAAATACAAAGGTTGAGGCGAAGTCCAAGACAAACCTTGATCACAGCAAGAACCCAGAGGTGTATAGTGCCTGTCTTTTTTTTTCTTGTGTTTCACCTCAAACACACACATACAAAGATCTGCTTCAAACACTTTCCTATCATTAACTCAGACATGATCAATAAAACCCACAGAAGGCAGACTCCCTCCATGCCACCAGAAAGAAAATACACTGCCATTATTGAGCCAACCTGGAAAGAGAAAAATTGCTTTTCTTTTACTTGAAATAATACGAAACATAAGTTCAAATCTTTGGGATCCTGTGACTTTCGCAGTGTGGCTGGAATTTATTCAACAAGATCTTTATACACTCCTTTTGCGGCTTTAAATTTCCCTGCAGAGCTTTGTTAATCTGTCGGTAGATATCATTGAAATGTGTCTAGTATGAGATGTAGCAGTGCATTTTCCTCTGCTGGCTAAAACAGACGTCAGTGCTGCAGCTATATGGCAAGACTTTCCATTCTCATCTGCAGGAGTCGTTTTTCTCCAGAATCTGGAGTAAGACTGCATGGCTTGTGTAAAGGGAGCAGGCAGATTCCGACCAGTGTTACTTGGTGGAGCCATTTGTAACTCTTTGGAGCAAAGTCAGCTGGGCCAGGTTCTTGTCCACCTGGCTTCCTATTGAAATGTGTGCTTGGGCCAAAGTCATTGAGTATGCAATGAGAACCGTACAGCACAGAGAAACCCACCCCCACCCCACCCCCCATGCTTCCCTTTAGTTAGATGGATGTTAAAATGTCCTCTCTCAGAGAAGTAGACATTTCACATACATATGTCAAGGAGTCCCAGGCTTAGTTACCTACTATACAGAGAAATTCTCTCTCAGATGTTATAGCTTTCAGAACTTGGAAATCTTGGGAACACTTGGGTCCATGAATGTGAGAATATGAATTTTAAGATCTAAAGAAGGTCTGGCAGAGGGAAGTTACCGACTACATAGATAGATAGATAGATAGATAGATAGATAGATAGATAGATAGATAGATAGATAGATAGAGATAGAGATAGAGATAGAGATAGAGATAGAGATATATCACGCCACGTCTTTACCTCAGTTTCCATTCATGTTCTACAAATAACAGTCTTGGCCTTCATTGCCCTTCTCTCCATCTCTCCCTTCCCCTCCCTCTCTCTCCTCTCTCTCATGTTTCTCTCTGTCTGTGTATGTCTGTCTCTCTGTGTGTCTCTCTGTGTCTCTATCTCTATCTCTCTCTGCTCCCATTTCTCTTTTCTCAATCAGTAGTCTATTGCTATGAAGAGACACCATGACCTCGGCAACTCTATAAAGGAAACCATTTAATTGGGGCTTCCTTACAGTTTCAGATGTTTGGTGCCATTATATTCATGATCAGTAGCATGGCGGTACAGAGGCAGATATTGTGCTGGCAAAGTAGCTGAGAGTACTATATCCAAATCCTTGGAAGACAGGAAGAGAGAGCAACACTGGGACTGGCTTTGGCTTTAAAAAACACACTTCCTCCAACAAGGCCACACCTACACCAACAAGGCCACTCCTCCTAACCCTTCTCAAGTAGTGCCACTCCCTGATGACTAAGCATTCAAACACATGAGCCTATCAAGGTCATTCTTACTCAAAGCACCACATCTCCATTCATCTTTTTACCACAAATTTCTCCTCTCTCAGTCCCCAAAGTCTACTAGTCCTCTGCTGCTTCACTTGGATTCCTGGACAGAGCCTTTCCACATATTGTCCTTCTAGTCTTGGTGTTGTCTCGACTCCTCATCTTTTTCTACCTGTAGCTGTGACCACACAGCCTGGGTTTCCCTATACCATACTGATTTTACAGTTCCATCCTCAGATCATTAGACCCAACTTCAAATCAGAAATACAATGTAAAACAGATTTATTATGCCTAGACATCTTTTAACTGCTATGACACACACAGGATGGCAACTTCAAATTCCATCAAAGAGTTCAGCACACGTAGTAGTCGTAACCCCTTGTTCCCCAGGCCCTGTGACCCCCAGTACCCTGTCTACAGAGCAGAGACTGCAGGTCTCTTCTTACCTTTCCAGATGTTGTCCACGAGCCTCTTGTCCTAGTTAGAATCGCCCAGTGTTCAGCAACAACATTAGCAGATCCTTAACCATTCAAAAGCTAAAAATATTTAAGGAGAGTCAGAGCACAGTGGAGAAAGAACTAGACTCACAAGCGTGAGGACCTGAGTTGAACCTCAGAATCCACATAAAGCCGGGCCCTCTGTGTGAGACAAAAGAATCCTTGGGAGCTTGTGGGTCAGCTTGCTTTGTGTTCAAACCACAAAACCAGAGGAGAGACCTTGTCTCTAACAAGGTGAAAGATGAGAACCAACCAACAAGGTTCTCCTCTGACCTCTACCTACTCGTGCATGTGACTGCACTTGCATATACACACGTGTGCACATGCACACACACACCGCACACACACACACACCACACACACACCAACCACACCACACACTCACCACACACACACACACACACACACACCACACACACACATCACATATACACACCACACACACACACACACCACACACATATGCACACATATACACACCACACCACACACACCACACACACCACACACACACACTTTTTCATCGTTTGATTATAAACAATATTGTGAAGAGTTCAGTTCTATTTCTATTGCTCATCCCATATATGCTTCATTTCCTTTGTTTTAAGGAGTATGCTAGTCTTTTAGGAGCAGGTGTGTGTTAGTTAGTTAGTTAGTTAGTTAGTTAGTTAGCTAGTTTTAATATGGGTCTCACTGTGTACTCCAAATTGACCTCCTACTCATGATCCTCCTGCCCCAGCCTACAAGTACAGGGATTTCAAGTGTGTGCCTAGCTATCACCTTGGTTGTTTTTTAGTTAACATTTTAATTTTATATATAATACCAACTTACATACAATGGTACTCTAATAATATTATAAATTTTAATAGTACATAATATTAATTTAATATAATAATTTAACACAATATTCTTTAGGGAAAAAATCAGTTCTTGGGATTTTTAATTTCTTATTTATTCCTTTGTGCATACAAGTATTATAAGTATGTGCTTGTGAGGGTGTGTGTACGTGTAGTACAGAGGCCAGAGGTCAATGGATGGCATCTTACTCTTGAGCTCCACCTTTTATTAATAACTTAAATTTGTTCTTTGACTAGCTCATCCAAGCGTATGATGCATTGTGGTCAGTCTCGCCCCATATGCCTCTCTCATCTCCCTTCATTCCCATCAGCCCCCACTCTTCCCACAAGCCCAGGCTCATGACTTCTTTTCTTTTCTTTTGTGACCCACCGAGTTAACCAGGGCCATCTGTGTTCCCACAGTTGGGAACTACTGTCGCAGCCCAGTAGGCTCACCCACAGGTAGACAACTGTAAGCACTGACTCCCCCTCCCCCACAACCCATCAGTAGCCGACAGCTCATCGGCGAGGAAGAGAACCTTATGAGGCTTTTCTCCTCTCTATGTCTGACGGTTCACTGGCCCATTCTTGTGCAAGTTCCATGCAAGCCCTGGCAACTGCAGGGAGTTCATGATTATAGCAGCCGTGCTATGCCCGACAGATGGCATCTTGCTCCCTGTTCCCTATCTTCAGGCTCTTACTTTATTCCCACCCCTTCCTCCACGATGTTTCCTAAGCCTTAGAGAAAATGGTATAAATGTCTTGGTTAGGGCTGGGCACTCAACCATCACAAATTCTCAGCACCTTCAACAGCCATGAATCTCTACATTCATGGCCATTCACCAGGAAAAAACAAAATTAACTTCTCTGATTAAGGTGAAAGTAACATTTGTCTAGCAATACAAACATGAATATTTAGGGCACAGTCTGATGTTATGTCAACTTAAACTACAGAAGCAAGCTCTCTCCCAGGAGCCTGTGACCTCCCTACTCCTAGGTTTTTATTTGGACGATTATTTTTAAATAGGATTTATAGTACCAGTCATGAATTCCCTCCTGTAGAGCAGGCCTTGAAATCAAACAGGTTGGTTACACTCACAACGATCGTGCCACTGGTGCACAAATGTGCCCATCTTGCCTGTCAGGCTGGTATTGCTGTTCTTCGAGTTTAAAGCTGAGTAAGATCACTGACACCTTTGCTCCTCTGAAAACCGACATAGCTAGCGCCTTCCAACACTATAAAAGCTAGACAGCAGGGTGTTAGCTTCCAGCTCATTTCAAGTTTGACCTCTCTGTATCTCGCAATCAAGGTATGTGTGTCTTTAACATTAAGATCCCTCTTTCATTGTGAAAATATGGATGAGTGTAAGAACAGGGTTTTAAAGTAATATTCTCCTTGGATATCCATAATTGCTCTGTTAAAACATAATTTGCCCTATTTTCAAGCCTAATAACCTAAAGGTTATGAAAAAATATTGTTTCCTTACAGGTTCAGCACCTTCTACTTCCTTGGCTTATTCAGGTGTCTAACTATTCAGGAGTTGGGACACCAAAATCTCTCAGAGCTGCTGAACTGTCTCATTTTATAATTTAGTTTTCTAAGAAGTCTGAATACAGTGCTCACGTTATGTTTTATTGACTTAAATGTCACTTCTGCTTTGTGTGGCTTAAAGAACATTTTCACCATGTCCTTTCAAATGGTCATTGTCTTGGCTCTATTTTTATTCTAATTTTCCCAAACTAAAACAATTTTAAAATCATATTTTTAAATAATAAGGAATTATTGCTGAGAGGATATAATGTCTGCTTAATTTCTTTGATGAAGAGGAGGAAAAAGAGGAGAAAGAGGAGGAGGAGGACAAAGAAGAAGGAGGAGGAGAAAGCGAAGAAAGAGGAGGAAGAAGAGGAGGAGGAGGAGGCTATAACCATTTTCTGGACTTTGTGTGGTTCCTGTGATCACTCCTTTTATCAGGTGGCTCGTGCCTGTGATCCAAGCACTTAGAAAGCTGAGGCAGGGGGGCTGGTGAGATGGCTCAGTGGGTAAGAGCACCCGACTGCTCTTCTGAAGGTCCAGAGTTCAAATCCCAGCAACCACATGGTGGCTCACAACCATCCGCAACAAGGTCTGGCGCCCTCTTCTGGAATGTCTGAAGACAGCTACAGTGTACTTACATATAATAAATAAATCTTTAAAAAAAAAAAAAGAAAAAGAAAGCTGAGGCAGGAGAAACCCCATAAGTTCAAGGGTAGCCTGAGCCACATAGTAAGTTCTAGGCCATCTCGAGCTGCAGAACAAGACCCTTTCTCAAAAAAAAAATAATAATAATAATAAGTTAAAAAGCTTTTTAAGTTCATTGCTCTTCTTATTAAACTTTTTTCTCCCATCCCTCAAAAAATGTATATATGAATGTTTGCCTACATAAATATATGTACACCACGTGTGTGCCTGGTATCAAGAAGGTCAGAAGAGCATCATTGGATCCCTGGAACCAGAGTAACAGGCAGTTGGGAACTGCCTTGTACTGGGTATTTAAGCTTTTAGGGAGTCATTTTAATGCATTTTCCCTTAACTTATCTGTGATCTATCTTCTGTATCACTGGAAATCTTTAGTAAAAATTTTAAATTCATTTTAATAGACTCTATAATTAAGTTTCCTGAGCTCCCATCACACACACACACACACACACACTAAAGAATACCTCTCTGTGTTTTGTTGTTGATCTTAAGGCTCGGAATAAGTTGGAATACTGAAATAAAATCTGACCACACACCCCTACTTGTTAGCTGCAGTCCAAAGTTTCTGAACCTTTCAGGCATCTGTCAGTTTCCATGGCAATAAATGAAAGAAACGATGAATTATTTCCAAGGTCATTTTTCCAGCTGTCAATTTCTACAGCGTTAAGTAATGTTTACACTGCAAGAGCAAGCACTAAGTGAAAAGTTCATATGTATGCATACATGTACACACACACACACACACACAGCCCTACTTTGATTTCCCTATTCGTAACAATTTCAAATCCATTACCAGTAAGCATAAAATGAATGAAGTCGTGTAAATAAATGGATGAAGCTGGGTGTGGTGGCGCACGCCTTTAATCCCAGCACTTGGAAGGCAGAGGCAGGCGGATTTCTGAGATCGAGGTCAGCATGGTCTACAGAGTGAGTTCCAGGACAGCCAGGGCTATACAGAGAAACCTTGTCTCAAAAAAACAAAAAATAAAAATAAAAATAAATGGATGAAGAGGGTAAATAAAAGAATAAAATAGAAATTTTCTCCCTCTAGAATCAGAGCAGCCTCTCCTCCCTGAGACCTGCTCCCATGCATGAGATACCTAGAACCCAACAGGCAGCACCGTGTCAGGCACTAGCAAGGCACCAGATCTCATCCCAGTCTGTATGCCAGGGAGGTCCGAGGGCCCCCTGGTGGACAAGGGTGTTATCGCCACCTTCTTCACATCCAGAAGACAAGTGGGATGAACTGCTCCAGATGCTCCAGTGGGGACTTTTGAGAAACACAACCAAGGCCAGCCCCGGGGGAACAGGCTTGCTTTTGCCATCTGAGGAACCTCATTCCCTCACGTTTTAAATGTGTGCCTCAAAAAAATGCCAAAATTAATTCCAAACAGGGTAGTGTTAAGTGACTTACAGTATGACCAGATTTTGGTCACTCCTAGCAGAAATCATTTTATAAATTTCGAATAACTAAAAATTAATTTGCCGCCCACAAGGCTCTTTTTTTCTCCTTTGAATTTCATTATACATCATTTGCACTGTCAAAACACATCTCAAAAAGACATCAGTGGTAGCTGGTGGCGGAGCGGTGAGGGATGGAGCTGTTTTGACAGGCTGTAAATGGGAAGGCTGCAACCAAGTTATTGAAGAGACGATCTTCATGCACATCTATATGGCTATTCATTAATGCAAACAGTAAACACTGGCTCAGTTCCTAGCGGGACAGTCACAGCCTAGATGCTCAAATCTCCTCGCCTGGGAAAACCAGTTTCCCACTTATCCCAGCCAAGTCTCTTGCAGATGGTGGCTAGTCGGGGGCACTAGGAGGAGACTGTAGGTCTAGAAGTGGGAAGAAGTTGGGCTGTGTTTCCCTTCTTCTCTGTTTTCAGTCTCCTTTTACTTCATCTCCAACAGCAGCTCCAATTCCCTGTCCAGTGGCCCTAACCAAGTGGGTAACCAACCCCCTGCTACAGAGTATGGCATTAAGGAGAAAGAAAAGGTTGGACCTTCACTCCAAGCTCATCTGCTGTTCCAGGTTAATATTAAACCTTAGTATGTCTAAAAGACATAGCTCAACATCAGAGAGAGAGAGAGAGAGAGAGAGAGAGAGAGAAATTCACCCCTCACACACACACAAGCAAGCTCCGCCTCTCCTTTAAACTCCAGTTTCATTTGGTTCTACACTGTCAAACCTGTGACTCAATTACTATGGGTTATATGTGACAGATGAAGCAAGCCAAGGGGATGGAGTTTGGGTCCTACTTGGGAAGTTGACTACAACCTGAGCAGCCTTCTGAAGCCAGGATTGTGAATCTAAATACCCCAAAGCATCTATCACATATCACGAATTAGTTTATATCCTTTTCACATGTAGAATGGTACTATGGAACTTTCTGGAGGTAATTGAGAACATAGTCATCTAAATTCTATTCTGTCAATCTGAATGTGTTCCCAGAAATGGTTGAAAGGTCTGACCCAATGCTGGTTAAACCTGTCTAAGTCAAAGGATCACACACAAAGGATCCAGCCCATATAAGCATTGTTTTGTTAATGTGTTCTGCGCATGAAAGTTCTTGGAGGACAGAACTGTCCACTGAACCTTCCACAAAGCTCATTAACCAATTAGAAATTCAGAGACTGTAGAAAGAATAGAATGTTGCAAGCCCAGGCACAAATTATCTTGGGCCACCTTTAGTCCTCTTAATAGCTGTGTATTGATCTCTTCTGTATGTGAGTTAACTAACATCTTTGTGGCCATTAGGCAAAACTTTGGGAAGATGTAGTGGATACTCAGCTCCCATGGACCAAAAGGCCAACAAAGCCGTCAGATAGATCTGAGGGCCTATAAGAGAGCTTTCACCATTTGGCTTTAATCTGCCGGACTAATGTTTACACCACTAAAGATTTATTCATTTTTATTTTATATGCATAACATGTTTTACCTGCATATATGTATGCACACCATGTACATGCCTGGTGCCCTCAGAGGTCAGTAGCAGGCATTGGACCCTTCAACTGGAGTTACAGTTACACTATGTGAGTGCTGAGAACCGACCTGGGTTCTCCACAAGAGCAGCAAATGCCCTTAACCATTAAGCCATCTCTCCAGTTACTCCATCAATGTAATTTTTAAGTGCTTAAATTGGTATTACTTTCTTTGTTCTGTTACTATAAAAAAATTTTTTTTAACTTTTTTTATATACAGTTCTGGGGGTGATTCAGGGTTCGACAGCAGGTACCTCTCTTTAGCTTGGACTGAGAGTTTAGGGGAAACCTTATTTGCATGTGGGAAGGCTTGGTGCTGCTTTTTCATGACTGATAGCCACACACCTCTCCTGTCAGGACTGGGGGGGGGGGGCCATAACTTCAACAGAAGCCAGGGGTCCAGGAGACATGATAGAACGCCTTCCATTCCATGTAGGTGGAAATTACCACCTACTGGGTCCCACTAGGGTTCAAGACCTAAGCTCGACTGGAGACCAGGCTGTCTGTGCGTAGCCCATTGCCCCACATTTGAGCATTGTGAGTTTACTGAGCTTACTCACAGAGCATGGGCAAGGGTTTACTTATAGGACCCTAAGTAACCCTAAAGTTCTACACCCTCAGGGATGGCACCCTCGTGGAAGCTGCACTAGAGAACCCCACTCAGCCACTTCCCACAGTCTAACACCTCCCGAGATCACTTGCAGCTAGGGGGCGCAAGAGGAGTAAATGGCTGGCTAGAAGTCCCAGTAAGAATCCCAAGACCTTCCTCTCCTTGCTGCGAAGGGATATCAGCAGCTCCACTATTCTTCCCATGACCACAGACCTAACTGCCTCTGCATTCTCCACTTCATTTCTTGGACCCGCCTAGGTAATTTCTACTCTGATGTAGCCATCGCTGAGATAAGGTGTGCCCTACTCTAAATTACACTATATTGTGTAAGGCGATGGTTTTTCAGACTGCTTTGCATAACAGACTCCATTTCACAAGTAAGTTGGTGAGGGTTGGTTGGTTGGTTGGTTGGTTGGTTGGTTGGTTGGTTGGTTTGGTTTGGTTTGGTTGGTTGAGTTTGTTGGAGTTTGTTTTTTAAGTTTTATCTTGTTTAGGTTTGTTTTGGATTTGGGGTTTGGGGGGTTGTTTTGTCTTGTTTTGGTTGGTTGGTTGGTTGTGTTTGGTTTTGGTTTTTTGTTTTTGGCTTTTTGAGATATGGTGTCTCTGTATAACCCTGGCTGTCCTGGAACTATATAGACCAGGCTGGCCTCGAACTCAAGAGATTTCCCCTGCCTCTGCCTCCAGAGTGCTGGGCTTAAAGGTGCACACCACCACCACACCAAGCACAATTTTTTTACACAAGCAACTTTTTTTACTCCATTTGGAGGGTGGGGGATGATTATGCATTGTGGAGGAGATTTGCCCAAATGCCACCATCTGTCTGGCACCTCCTGTGCCGCACAGACTGATGAATGACTTGAGAGGGTAGCAAGGCTGCTGCCTTATAAATGCATTGGGATTGACTGAGACTGGAGCACATGAAAATCACAGCAGGGAAACCAGGCCCTCGAACTTATTTGATTCACCAGACCTAGAAAAAGGTATAACTCCTTCACTCGAAACCATCCCCAAAGTGGTAGATACCTATGCCAGCTGGCTTTTATGTTAATTTGTCACAAGCTAGAGTCATCTGAAAGGAAGGAACCTCAACGGAGAAAAGCCCTTCCTAAAACTAGGCTATGGCAAACTTGAGATCAGGCTGTGGCAAACTTGTTGAGCATTTTCTTAATTGATGATTGATATGGGAGGTTCCAGCCCATTGTAAGTGGTGCCATCCCTGGGCTGGTGGTGGTCCTGGGTTTTATAAGAAAGTAGACTGAGTAAGCCATGAGGAGCAAGCCAGTAAGAAGTACCCCTCCGTGGCCTCTGCATCAGTTCCTGCCTCCAGGATTTTACCCTACTTGAATTCCTTTGATGATGAACAGTGATATGGAAGTGTAAGCCACATAAATCTTTTCCTCCCCAACTTTCTTTTGGCCATGGTGTTTCATCAAGACAAAGGTAATGCTAAGACAATATCTATCACTATGGTGGCATGAGCCCACTGACCTGTCATCAGTATGGTAAGTTCAGTGCATCAAGAAATGACAAGCAAGCCGGGCGTGGTGGCGCACGCCTTTAATCCCAGCACTCGGGAGGCAGAGGCAGGCGGATTTCTGAGTTCGAGGCCAGCCTGGTCTACAAAGTGAGTTCCAGGACAGCCCGGGCTATACAGAGAAACCCTGTCTCGAAAAACCAAAAAAAAAAAAAAAAAAAAAAAAGAAATGACAAGCAGCATACTCCTGACTGTCCCTGGGTTTTCCTTGTGGTTCAGTCCTGGCTCCCACTGGTCACATGACCTACTCAGCCTGGTTCCCACTGGTCACATGACCTACTCAGCTGTCCACCTGTCACCCATTTGGATCTGAACCTGCTATTCCTTCCCCAGAACCAATTCTTCCTTTTCACCTCTACAGCTGACTTTTCTCTCATCCTCGCAGCCTCTTCCTGCAGGTTCATCATCTGATCAGTACACTCTATTTATTGCATTTTTATCAGCCCACTTCTGAAACTTCTTGAACATTCTTGTAGCTTCTTCAATTTATATTAACCCTGTAACTCACGTACATAATTACATATATAGATTTACTATGTGTTATGTGATATGAGAGTTAATTATTAATAATTAAAATTGAAATAAAAGAATTTGTGGCCATCTTGGCTAGATTACCAAGGTAGGTGAGATTATCTGGCAAATCAATACATTTGAAACCACTGTATCTTGTGAATTTATTGTTATTCAATAAAAATCTGGGATTGTGGGAAGGCACAAACATGTTCATCTATGTTTCCAGTGTGGTGTACTGATGTCATGCCAAGAAGAAGCCATCCTAACCCTCCACCTCTCCTTTGACTCTTATGTTCTTCCTGCCCCTTCTTTTATGATGTTCCCTGAGTCTTGGCAGAGGTGATATGTTCACGATCAGTTTTTGAGCATTGGATAATCGTTGCAGCAATAGTCACTTGTTCCCAGTCCTTTAGGTTATGAATCTTCCTATCAGCAACCATCACCCATTGTATGTTTTACTACACAGCTGAGTCAGACAGCACCAATATTCTACGGGCATAGGCACAAACGTTAGAAGACAATTTGGTGCGTGTATCACAGCAACTTAGTAAACCAAGTGCAGTTGTTCCACACCGGAGCACCCTCAGCCACAGGGTTTTGCCCTGGCTTACACTCCCAGGCACGGGTCTCCTCTGTGGAACAAGCCTTACATACAACCAGGAAGCTGTGTGTTTCCTGTAACAGCCTGCACCACTACCACACCCGCTTACCTGATGTCTGACTAGCATAACTCACGGAGTCCACAGCTAAGCAGAACAATTGGTTAGCATTCTCCCCCAGTGGTGTTCACGGCACTGCCTGGTGCTTTATGAGCCAGCCAACAGGGAGAGGTTCCAGCTGGGTGTCACCCTGATGTGTCCGTGCTCTGTGAGCAAAGCCTGCAAGTGTCTTCAGCAATGCAGTCTGACCATTGAGTTCAGGCGTGTAGCAATAGCATTTTCTGTTTAAGGAGCCTCAGGGTCAGGAGCTCATAGGGAGATAGCCCAGCCCTGGCACTGAGATCTCCTTTTAACAGCTGATGGCTTTGGAGCACGCCTTCCTCATCCATGCAGAATGCCACTTTCTTAAAGAAAGTCTTGTTGTTTTTCTACCTGTTTTTCCAGCTCTGTAAGGCACTCTAAGGTTAGCATTAAAACACCCATGTAATAAAACCCGCATAGACATGGATGATGGATCTCTGAAGGCCCCACCGCTGTTCACTCAAAGGCAGTACCCATTACTTCGAGAGTCAGGAGCTAACATAAAACGTTAGCAAGGACCTGTGCAGCAGGGAATGATCCCATGTCTGGTATGCATCGTGTCTTTGGGGAACAGTGCTGAGTAAGGTGACATGGATGAGAGGCACTGCCTTATTTACCTTTCTACAATTCAACCATTTCCCATCAGCCCTGTCCCCTCTGTATCCTAGGAACTGAGGTAACCGTGTATTCACACACACACACACACACACACACACTCTCTCTCTCTCTCTCTCTCTCTCTCTCTCTCTCTCTCTCTCTCTCTCTCAGTGGTGCCAGTTCAAGCTGTTAGACCCCTCCCAAGGCCAAGTGGGGGGACAGAGCTGCACTCCAGCCTGTAGCACCTGTCACTCAGGCTGGCCCCTGATCTGTTGTGTCTGGGACAGTGCTGTGGTGAGGACAGGAGCTCCTTCATAAGCCAGGCTGCTTGGAGATGGATGAGGTGAGTGATGTCCATCTTCAGTGTATCTTTTCACAGAGAAGAAGAAGAAGAAGAAGAAGAAGAAGAAGAAGAAGAAGAAGAAGAAGAAGAAGAAGAAGAAGAAGAAGAAGAGGAAGAGGAGGAGGAGGAGGAGGAGGAGGAGGAGGAGGAGGAGGAGGAGAAGAAAGAAAGAAAGAAAGAAAGAAAGAAAGAAAGAAAGAAAGAAAGAAAGAAAGAAAGAAAGAAAGAAAGAAAGAAAATGTGCAGAGCTTAATCTGGGCACACAGCTACCGAGGAGGAGGAGGAGAAGAAAGAAAGAAAGAAAGAAAGAAAGAAAGAAAGAAAGAAAGAAAGAAAGAAAGAAAGAAAGAAAGAAAGGAAATGTGTTACACAATGGAGTACTACTCAGCTATTAAAAAGAATGAATTTATGAAATTCCTAGCCAAATGGATGGACCTGGAGGGCATCATCTTGAGTGAAATAACACAATCACAAAAGAACTCACACAATATGTATTCACTGATAAGTGGATATTAGCCCAAAACTTAGGATACCCAAGATATAAGATACAATTTGCTAAACGCATGAAACTCAAGAAGAATGAAGACCAAAGTGTGGACACTGTGCACCTTCTTAGAATTGGGAACAAAACACCCAGGGAAGGAGTTACAGAGACAAAGTTCGTAGCTGTGATGAAAGGATGGACCATTTAGAGACTGCCGTATCCAGGGATCCATCCCATAATCAGCTTCTAAACGCTGACACCAATGCATACACTAGCAAGATTTTGCTGAAAGGACCCAAATATAGCTGTCTCTTGTGAGACGATGCCGGGGCCTAGCAAACACAGGAGTGGATGTTCACAGTCAGCTATTGGATGTATCACAGGGCTCCCAATGGAGAAGCTAGAGAAAGTACCCAAGGAGCTAAAGGGATCTGCAACCCTATTGTTGGAACAACATGATGTACTAACCAGAACCCCGGAGCTCTTGTCTCTAGCTGCATATGTATCGAAAGATGGCCTAGTCGGCCATCAATGGAAAGAGAGGCCCATTGGACTTGCAAACTTTATATGCCCCAATATAGGGGAATGCCAGGGCCAAAATAATGGGAATGGGTGGGTAGGGAAGTGGGGGGCGCTATGGGGGACTTTTGGGATAGCATTGGAAATGTAATTGAGGAAAATATGTAATAAAAATATTAAAAATCAAAAAAAAAAAAAAAGAAAGAAAATGTGCAGAGCTTAATCTGGGCACACAGCTACCCTCTCCTGAGACACTTAGTCTTTTGACTGCAAGGGTTTAGTCTGTGTTTGTTTGTTTAACTTGGGTCCTCAGAACACTTTTAACAAGTGACGAACCTCCACAGCCCCAACACCTGCTCTGTTTTATCAGCTCTGCCGTCTGTAAACTATTCTTTGGACTTTAAAGTCTTCCAGAAGCTTGCCAGCGGGCATAGGGCTTTCTGTCAACTCTTCCTTGGGACCTACAGCTCAACAGCAATCCTGAGGTATTTGCCTTCAAGTACCTGACAAACCCCCTTGTCTGTCTTTCCTGCCCCCTCTCTCCTTTTGATTGCCTTAGCACTTTTAGAACCTGATTCATAGGCTGCCCTAAGTCAGTTGGGGGCCATCAAAGTTTCTCCTACATCATAAACATCTCCTCAGCGAAGCTACTAAAACCCCATACCAGCTCTGAGGTCCCGGCTCAATTTTCAACTCTCCAGTAAGCACAGTCCTGTCTGGATAGAAAGAAAGAAAGAAAGAAAGAAAGAAAGAAAGAAAGAAAGAAAGAAAGAAAGAAAGAAAGAAAGAAAGAAGAAAGAAAACAACTGGGAATCAAAGAGTACCTTTCTTGTGTCTGATTCTCTCAGTAGTGCCTGCCCTTCCCATATTGTTCCAATTCCTGATTTTCACAGGACCTGCTGAAAGCCAAGTTCTCAACCGTCTTGAATGAGCCAATCTGAGAAAACAAGAACATGCCTCTGAGGCAACCCACCACGAATAGTCCCTGATCCCTCAGTGTCAACTCTCCTAGACGTCGGTTTCCTGAAGCCAGCACCACATACACCATTCCTGAGCATCCTACTTTAAGCACTAGTGTGGCCATTCTACACCCAAATTCAGTGCTTTGAGGAAGCCCTCCCCAGCCTGTAAGATCAGCTCCTCTCCCCAGCCTCTGAGCAGCTTCTCTGGTTTATTCTGAAATGACCCAGTCCTCAAAGTACTTAAGCAACCTCTGCTTTGTTTTCCTCTTACACAATCCCCAGGGACAGAGTTCCCTAACTTTACAAACTATTCTGCCTTTGTCTGGAGAAGGTATAAGTTGTTACATTGGTTTCCCTGCTTCCACACCCCTGAGGCTGCTTTCATCGGCCCCCACACCCCAGCCTTGTAAACCAGGCTGAGAGAGTCTTTTCATTTGCTTAAAAGTCCTTCCCAACTGAAGCAGTTCACTCAATTGCTATCAGACTTTCTCACAACCCAGCCCTTATGAAGTTTCCCACTTCCATTCTGAATCATGGATATTTTTCCCTGCTGTTTTCTTGGGGGGTGGGGGCGCAGGTAGGCTCCAAGGCTAGGTTTCTCTGTGCAGACCTTGCTGTCCTGGAACACACCAGTCTGGCCTAGAACTCTCGGAGATCCTCCTTCTTAGTGCTAAGACCAAAGGCATGTCTCACCACCTCACAGGGCTTACAGATGATCCTCTGTATTAGACTCTTCCCACGAGACCTCCGGTTTTCTAAAGGGAAAAGAAGGAGAGATGATGGGGAGCGGGGAGAAAGGATTATAGGGTGCTGCGGCTGGGATGGTGAAAGGGCAACATGAACCCCATTTGTCTCCGTTTAAGGACCAGGCCTGATTTTAAAAAGGCTATAAGGCATAAGCTCCAGGAACAGACGATAAAATCCAGAAACAAGGCCATAGAACCCTCTGCCAAAGAACAGCCCGAGGATAACCACAACAATGGGAAATATCTTACCGCAGGATGCCTGGCCCTGTCTCATCCCATGGTTAAATGTTTATGGCATAGGCATGAGAACCACTGACCACCTATGACCCCCTAGCACCCACCAATGAAATTTAGATTATCTTATCCTTCTAGAGAGTTCCCCCAGCTCTCTATAAAAGGCTTGCTCATCTTTGTCTAGGGTTGCATTTGGAAGAGTGTTTGACCCCTGCATGCTGGTTATTTCTGCAGAAAACAACACTCTTTGTCTTTGCATGCTACCTGAGTCTGGGGTCTTCCTTCAGTGATTTTTCAGACCCTTACAATGTACAATAATTAATTAGTAAGTTAGTTAAAACATAATTTTAAAAACGAACTTCTCCCATGGATTCCAAGAAAGGGCTCTTTAACACTGCAAACTAGTCACTCTTTTTTCCTTACCAGGCACCCGTCATAAGAAGCAGCACACCACTGTGCCTATCTCACTACCCCTTTTGTCCAATTGACCTAAGAAACCAGGGGCTAAGGTGGAGAACACTAGGTAGCTATGTGGTGCTTCCCCATCGTAACTCCTCACTTATAAGAAAACTCTCTCTGGGCAGCCATCCTAGGCTCAGGTGCATGTCTTACTACACACAGAAGTGGTCACACAACTGCCACAACAGCTTGTCAAAAATCTCATGCTGCTCTCAGGGACTGCAATGTTTCCTCGTCCTTCAACCGTTTTTAAGGTACCATGTGGCAGGCAGGCCCCACTCATCCCATACCACACAGAGAAAGATCGTCACCATGGCATGGATACAAAAACAGCCTAAGACGGCTCATCCTTAGTCACATGTCCTACTAACCAAAGCAAATCCCATAAGATTGCTACCTTATCAGGAAGATGCACAGTCACTTACCACAGGGGAAGGGCAGGCACCTGAGGATTGCCTCCTCTGATACTCCACTCTCAGAGTCCAACCTCAGCTACATGCCTTGCTACCCAAAGCAAGGACCATGCAAGGCACTCCTAAATTCGTCTTTGGTTAGATTATACCATCTTGGGCATTGATTTGTTGAGTTGACTTTTCCTGAGGAAATGTACACAAATATTTATTTAAGCCCAGATAGAGCACCAGTGAGAAACCAAGATAGAAGTCCTCCAAATCCCAATTTGGCAAACCAACAGGGTTTTTTGTTTTTTTGTTTTGTTCTGTTTTGTTTTTGTTTGTTTGGCTTTTGGCTAACGGAGCATGGGAGAAAGGTTACAGTAGGGACTCAAAACAGCTGCATCACTGCCAAGTCCCACATCATCAAGCGCGACAACCTCATGGGAGCCTCATCCTAATGAGCACCTTCCAGCTAACCTTCCACTTTCTACATTCTCAAGTGTCCCCAAGATCACTTGTAGCTGGGAATGGCAGGAAGATATGAAAGCTGAACCCCCTTCCCTTTTGTACTAGAAAGTCTCAATAGCTCCATTACTATTACCATAGACCTAAATAGCTCTATATTGTTCTGTTCAGTTAGTTGCCACGGCTACTTGGCCAAGGTAAACTATACTCCAAAATAACCATCCCATCATGCCCAGAGGGAAAAAGTTATAGCATAAAAATTGTCCAAGATTGATGTTTTGGGACTTTTCTACAATTTCCCTCATACCTGAAAAAAAATGACATGGAGACCTGGTATTTTTACAAATGAACTTCTTGCACTATAGCTGGGCAAACACTGAACTATTCTAACCTGACCATGCTGGCCTGGCCTACTTTCCAGCTATGTGGCACTATCTACTCTCTTAGTCTCTCTCTAGCTGTTCCCACTCTGTCCATCCTCTCCTAGAGACTCTCTCATGGCAGCCTCCCTTTTGGCGACTTCTCAAAGCAAATTGCTTCTCTCTGTGGTCCCCAACAGAGACCCTCTCACGGGAATCGGAAGCCCCGCCTTATTCTCTCTCCTGACCAGCTATTGGCTGGTCACCTCTTTATCAGAGGTAATGGAGAATATTCCACAACATTGAGATAGGAGATGCTTAGCAATGCCAACATCCAGACTATAACCAGATCACCTGGGCACAGAAATTAGCATCTGAGTACACAGTGCACAGAAACATTCCCCAACAGTGTTTATTTGAAGTATATGGATTTAAAGGTGTGGATGTACTACTAGGCGGCCAGAGGAGCCCTAGGAAACCCACGATGGGTCTCTCAAGAGACTTTCTATCTGCTTTCTGCATGTACGAGATTCAGAGGATGCTTATCAGTTCAACAAAGCACATCTGAACCACGCAATTAACCAACCCCATTCAATTTCAACCAATGAAATGAAACCTATTTTATCTGAAGATGGCTGCCTTTGCAGGATTCATCTTCCAGACCTATGTACGCCCACATAAAAGCGCCCTCCTCTGCTTTACCTCCCCCCTACCCTGTCCCCTGAGCCCTGTGGGCAGGGAGGGAATGAAAGACTACAAAGTAATTGTTTATGAATAGTAACTATATTAGTTACTTCCCTGTTTCTGTGATGTTACTTTTCTGCTGCTGTGATAAAATACTGTGACCAACAGCAATCTATGAGAGAAAGGATTTATTTTGTCTTAGGGCTCCAAAAAGATAAAAGTCCACCATGATGAGGAGGCATGGCAGCAAGCATAGCTACAGAAACAGAGATCACATCTTCAACCATGAACATAAAGAAGAGAGCTGGAAGTTAAGAGAGAAAACCCTGGAAGCTGCCCCCAGTAGCATCCTTCCTCCAGCAAGGCTGGATCCCCTAACGGTTCTATAACATCCTCCCCAGCTCCCCAAACAGCGCTACCAATTGGGGAGCAAGTAATCAGATATCTGAAAGTGTGTGGGGTGTTTCTTACTCAAACCACCTCAGCAGCCAAGTTTCATGGGATCAGGAACAAGTTGGAGAAAGATCCCTACCACCTGCACTGTGTCCTGTAAATGCAAGGTTGAGCCTCCCTGTGGGAGAAAAAGCAACGGAGGGCTGGGCAAGAGGTGGGGGAAACTTTCACTTAGGTCATCACTTTCCAGATGTTCCGTCGACTTGTCCTCTTTCTGCCACTGGACAGCAAAATCTCCAAGTGCAAGGACAAAGTTTGTACTATAAACCTTTAATCTGCCGCGGTGGTTAGCACAGTGTTTCTCCCACAGATGCTTAATCAGCATACAGTTGATTAGTTAAAGGCTGCTTCGGGGGAAAGTGTTAGATGTTTGTAAAGTGTATGCAAACATACAGTGTGAATAGATAGATAGATAGATAGATAGATAGATAGATAGATAGATATAGATTAGATAGATAGATAGATAGATAGATAGATAGATAGATAGATAGATAGATAGATGAATATATATGCCTTAGCTACTGTTCTTTTCCTGCGAAGAGACACCATGATATAATATCATACAGCATATCCCAAGGATATCTGTCCCTCCTGTCCTACCCCACTGTACCTCATGAGAAATGCCAACCAGAGAGTTGGTCGGTGATACAGTCCTGATCAGAAAGGACCCGTCACTCATAGGGTTAAACAGAGCTTCTCCTGGGGAAAAAGTCCCAAAGTCGCTTTCTTACCAAACCTCCCAGGAACAGCAATCAAGTAAAAATCTACAGCTAAAAACCACCCCTCCATTTTTCTTCTACCCTTTCTGTTCCCCAAAGTCAAAGGTTTGTCTCCTCTGCCCCTACATGCATGAGCCCTCTATCACTGAACTCTAAAGTCTCCCCAACACTCGGGGCTGGCTATTCCTAGCCAACAGCCTCCTCAGCCTATGCCCAGAGTTTGCAGCTCGGCTGTGAACATCTCTGGCATCCTCCTCCCACTCCTCCGTGTTCCTTGAGCCTGTGTGATCTGGCTGCCGGTTTCAGGCTGTGCCTAACACCGTCCTGATCCCTGACAGAACTCTCAACACAGTCAGGAGATAAAATACTCAAAACCTCGGAGAGTTTGGTCATGGAAACCGGCTCCAACAACTCAAACTCGCTGGGCATGACTTAGTCTCCAATGCCAACGAATTCCATTCCTGCGGAGAATTTGCCCTTTCGGTGATGAGAAATGAGTGCTTCCCACATACCTGCAAGACTATTCAGAGAGAGACAAGGTGGGTGAGGAATCAGATGGGTGACTGGTGCTAAAGACCCCTCAGCTAGATAGGAGGACAAGCCCTAGAGAGTAACCTTGGCCAGCACGCTCTGGCTTGCAGATTTCAGACAGTGTGTACAGAAATGTGGCAGATAAGGAAGAATAGAGAACAGTCCCAGCTCTATCCACCCTACTAGAACAGGACAGCTTTACACACTTGGCTCAGAAATTCCAGAGCTCCTTAGGGTAGAAAACTCAGAACTGAGTCCTTCTGGGATCCCACAGGCAAGACTCCATCTGCTTGACAGCTTTCCTGAACCCGGAGTCAGAGGCTCATTTTGGTTCCCAGCTTGCCACAGGGTCTTGCTGTGTGTCCATAAAATAAGAGAGTTACTTAGCCTTGCATCTATCAGTATTGTCTCGTCACACTGATACTTGAGCAACTAAGTTTGTAGAAAATCTCCTAGGAGCCCTGGTGGAAACTAGCCAAACGTTTAGCATCCCACTCTGGGATGGGAGACAGCCAGAGTTCCCATCCAGGGACTGAAAGCCATACACAGTATCTGGTCTAAGAGAATGCTGATAGGGCTGATGAATAACAAGTCCACACACTACCACACGCAGTGCCAGCATGTCACATCTATCTGAGAAAGAATGGCCGTCCTCTGAGACAGTAGCAGAGACTTTCTACAAAGATTCTTAATTGACAGCCACAGGTCATCTTTCCTTGGTAAGCTCAAAACTCTCCCCCTCTTGCTAACCATCCTGTCAGGTTCTTATTTTCTCATATGGAGACAATGTTGTATCATATGCTGACAGGCAAGGGCTGCAACTGGCACCCATGTGACCTGTCTCCCAGATGTCACCTCCATGCTGGGCTTTTGGATCAGATGGTCTTGGCCCTACTCTTAGCAAAACTTGTCTTCAGGGACAAATGTAGAGCACATTTGAATAGCTCGCTTTTCTCTGATTTTGCTGTTGGGCAAACTTCATCTTCCTCTCTCTGCTAATCTGAAGAAAAAAAAAATTGACAGTCAACTATCGTTACCTTTGCACTACATTTATCAACTTTGGCACAGGGAAACCTGAACTTTGATAGCTGTTTGGAGGGTTGACTGCCAGAGAAGTCCAAAGACCAGACTAGCCAACTGTGTCAAAGTTGATGGCTTTTTTTCAGACTCTGAACTAATACATTTTATTCACTATATTTTTAAGTCTCTTTGCTCAAGTAGGCAATAAAGACCTGGAATTTGTTCTGCAGCTCTTTTTCTGGGGAACCCAAAAAGCTTTCCAGTTCAGTGAACTGTACACAAATTGAAAGAGTTTAAGGAGGTACAGGTATTGGCAGTTCTAGTCTAACCTTTGAAGACAGCTTTTAAATATTTTGGCTTCTCTGCAAGAAATGAAATTTAAATAAGAACTAATACACTAGTGCAGGCGTACACACACATGCACATGCATATACACATACATTTTCAGCAGCACATAAACAGCTGAAACAAAAGGGTCTGTACTTTTGACCTTGAACTTAGTCTAAGAAAGAGAGAAAGATACATAAGGAAGTCACTTAGCAGGATGTATCCTGGATAAACAGAGTGAGGCATTTAAGAGGCTAGTATCAAGCCAAGTCCCACAGAAAACAACTTGGAGTCCTTCCTACCAGAGGCAAGACTGTGCTTATGAGTCACACCTCCACACCAGCCCTTGGCATTCACTGAGCTGAGAATATACAGCTTCCTACCTTGGTCAATTAAGGACCAAGGAGTCAAGCAGGGTCACCAGGGCCGGGTGCTTTTAGCTCCTCTGAACCATACAGTATCTGGCTTTGGGGAAGCACAGAGATGGGAAAGGGACCAGCAGAAGGGAGCAGCCCCTGGTGCAAGGGCCCTAACCATGGGGATGAAGCAGGTGTCCTCTACTCCTACTTTTTATGATTGGCAGTCATGGATTTTGATTTCAGTCCAGCCATTTTTCTCTGTTATTTAACCTACTGGAAATTTTTTCTTCATTCTTTTCTTTTTTTGTTTTGTTTTTGTCTTTGTTTCTGTTTGTTTGTTTTTAGTCTACTGGAGGCAGTGGTTTTGTTTTGTTTTGTTTTTGAGATAGTGTATCTCTGTGTAGCCCTGACTGTACTGGAACTTAGATCACATCAGGCTGGCCTCGAACTCAAGAGATCCAGCTGCCTCTGCATCCTGAGTTTTGGGATTAAAAGTCTACATGGAGGGCTGATCTGGTGCTATGTATACAAATGCTAAATTCTGAACCCCAAGATCCAGTTGCCCCCAGACAAGTGAACTCTCACGTACACTGGCCTTATATAAACTTTGTTCCCCAGTTTAAAGCTCTTGATTAAATAAAAGTGGTTAAAGTCTGGGGAGAACAGAGGTAGGCAGGACTTTGGTTACTGGGCTGAGGGGGTTGCAGATAGGGACCAGGAGAGAAGGAAAGAAATAGGAGGAAGAAGAAGAAGGGAGAAGGAGAAAGAAGACAGAGAGAGTAGGAGGTCTCCATTAGATGTGATAGACCAGGAACATGTGCTCAAGTGAAATCTCCACCCTTCCCCTCCCCCATGAGGATGGACTGATGGAACAGAAATATTCCAGGTGTACCTCAAACAGCAAGTACTTGGGGAGCTCCGCTGGGAAGCAGCCAGTCTAGCATTAGAAAATGAGATTAGGGGTAATCCCCCCAGTAATTGTGCTAAAGCTGAATAAATAAATCTAGTAGGCCTCAGTCTTGATTATTGGGGGCTGGCCAGGTCATATTAAGAACTAATAGAGTTAATAAATAACCTGTTAATTAGAGCGACAGGTGTGCTCCACCACTGCCAGGCTTTTTTCTCCATTCTTAAAACAGAATAAAAAGTACCAACATTGTTCTTTGCGAAATCCTATATGACACTGATACTTCTAGAAAACAATAGATGCTCGGTTTCCAGCTATCGTGAGTCATAAAAATGTTCCCAATGTGCCACAAAACTCAGCTCGTAGAGCGTTTGCCTGGTATTGCAAGGCCCCGGACCTCTCTCCTCAACAATGCATAAAGCAGGCGTGAGGGCACACTGGTGCAACCCACCACTCAGACACTGAAGGCAGGAGGTTAAGAAGTTAGAGGTCATCCTTGGCTACAGAGAGAATTGAAAGCCAGCCTGGGATTTTAAAGAGTTATGTAAAAATGTATGTAAACTGCTGCAAACCCTTTTGGTCCCTGTCTGCGTAGAACGGGTCTCTGGTTGCAGGTGGACAAGGAGTCGGCGAAATGAATGACAGACAGATCAACAGTATACTTCTTGTGTTAGTTGGCTTTCTATCGCTGAAATAAACATCGTAACCAAAAGAATTCTGGGAAGAAACAAATTGTCCTCTGCTTCTCTATCGCAGTCCTGGAGGGAAGTCGGCAGAACCACAGACAGAGAGAGGGGGTGGGGCACGGAGGACTAAAGAGGAGCCGGTTCTGCTGGAGAAATTTGATCTTCCTAACGGAGAGAAAGCACGGAAGTAGACAGCTTTGTCCTCTGGCAAGGTCTGTGACCGGCTGATTTATTTGTACCTTGGGTATCTTATTCTGTTCCCAAAGCAAGGGAAGGCAGCTGAAACTACTGTGCAAGATAACGTCAATGTTATCTCCAGAGAGGCCAGACTGGCCACCTCTAGGGAAATGCTTCTCCTTTTAATGTGGATTCAGATGTCAATATCTAAATTGACAATTGCTGAGAATTGCTGCTAATTTTTGAAAGGTGTGTGTGTGAGTGTGTGTGCATGTGTGTGTGTGTGTGAGAGAGAGAGAGAGAGAGAGAGAGAGAGAGAGAGAGAGAGAGTTCTGTGGCCCAGTACATCTCTGCAGTAAAACAGAATGCTTCAAGAAAAGGGTACTTTTTTTTCCAGCATATCATCAGAGGGATCTCCATGAAAAGACCCATGAAACCAGCCTCGGACTGCCAAAGCCCAACCCAGAATTCTCTGTTTAGATCCTCCTTGAACAATTCAAACTGGCAGAAGCTGTAGTGAGAGGACTTTTGCTCTGAAATCTCCACTTCGGGGCTGAGGGACGAGGAGGATAGACCTTTGAGATGATGCTCCAGAAGTATAGGACTGGCTGGGATCTACATTGTAAGACTTAAGAGGCTTGATTGGGATGACTTCAGTTGGTTGAGTGTTTGCCTAGTGTGCACAAAGCTCTGCATTCGGTTCCAAGTGCTGCATAAGCTAAATATGGTGGTGTATTGTAGGTCTATAATTCCATCACCAGGGTGGTGGAGGCAGAAGGATTCAAGATCAAAGCTATCCTCGGCTACATTGCAAATTCAAGGCCAGCCTGGGGGGAGGGGTAGGAGGTAGTTACAAAGAAAGAAAGCACATGTCTCCTCAGCAAAGGGAACACATGGTGGGCAATTCTCTTGAAGTGACCCCTTGAGAGAGGAAGGGAAGACAAGAATGGAGAAGTTTGGATCTGCTACACCTAGCTGGCCAGTGCCAGCCCAACCAGGACCTCTAAAGTGGAAGTGGTCCTTAAAGGGACAGAGACTCGACACCCTGTAACACTGTCTTGATAAGTGACTTCCTGAAAAGATTGTCATCTCCATTCAAAAGATCAAGTGAACCTGAAGGAGTAAGCTGGCTAGATGCTCAAAGCTCACCGGGATTCCACAGCTGGGCTCTGAATTCTGTTCAAAAAGAACGGAACGCCCGCCATGTCATCAACATCAACTATTGCCTGCATCTCCATGTTGGGCACAGCGATCATCTGTGCAGGACAGGAAAGCGCACAGTTCTGAAAGCAAGGCTAGAAAGCTAGTTGTGACCAAAGGGGACCCAGTGAGAACTTATGTTCAGCACCCCACCTGGAGGGCGAGGGGCTGTGTGGTACTCTGTGCCCTGACCCATTGCACCTCCATGTCTTCAATGGAGTTCTTGGCACAGTAGAGAAATAAGAAAACAAAGTACTGGGCAAGAATGGCTGCCACCATCTTAGCTCTGCCCCAGAGCCTGCATCTCTGCTCCCCTATGGAGACCACACCTATGGAGAACCATAATCCTGGCGTTTCTGGGACTGGCCAGTAGAAGAGAGCACAGAGGCACTGCCTGATTGCTGGACAATCCCTACTCCCAAACACAGACAAAGAAAGCAGCCCAGAGCGCAGGGGGGAAGAAGAAGCCCGTGCCTGACCCATGAGAGCCTTTTATGTGGGGGCTGTGGGGATTCCTGGAAAGGATGCCATAGAGACTGGATAGATGACTGCCAAATAGTTCTCCCAAATCACTACCTAAATATGGGCCATGGGGGAAAATTAAAAATTGGAAATTTAATAAGTTATACAAAGGAACCGTGAAATGGTACACAGGACAATATTTCACAAAATTAATAACCCGGACACTTATGTAGGCAAAGATTGCATCTGTCTCTAGCAAGTATAGGTCCACTCACTGTTTTGTTTGGGAGGGAATTCTTTTGTTAGTGAAGGTTAAATTTGCTCTTTTATAGTTTGGGATTGTTTAGTTTTTTATTCACCTTTTTGCTGCTGCTGCTGCTGCTGCTTCTTTTGTTGTTTGAAACGGGGTCTCACTGTGTAGCCCTGGATAACCTCAGATTCACGGTGATCCTCCTGTCTCTGCTTCCTAAGAGCCAGAAAGACAGGTGCTTCTCACCTCATCTAGCCATTTGGTGGTGCTGGTTGTTTAAAGCTAATTAGTTACCAACATTTTAAAACTCAAGTATCTCCTCTTAACAGCCAGATTCCTAGGTTTTGTTTAAAAGTGCATGGGACACACAATCCCCATGCACTCCACAGTGTGTTGATATTTACTCAGAAGTTAAGCCACGGACGGGTTTAACCCATTATATGTTCTGTGCATCCACAAGTAGGATAGAAGGTGAAATCGCCTTTCAAAGAAAACAAGTCTTTAATCCCAGCGCTCAGGTCTATCTCCGTGAGTTCAAGGCCATCCTGGTCTATGTAATAAGTTTCAGACAAGCTAGGGCTTCGTAGCGGAGGCTACCTCTAAAAGGAAAGCAAGAAAAAGAGAAAAAAGGTACAGGGAGGGGGAGGGGGCGTCCATCAAAACTGATTATATCATTTCAAAGGCAATTTGACTTTCACCAATTTGAAACACTCGATTCAGACTGCAAATATATGCACACAAAGCATAAGATAAATATATATCCAAGATGTTTCAGCTGTAATATTGTTTGGAGTAGCAAAACCCTGGAAGCCACTAAAATGTTCATTAGTAGGAGGCTGACTAAATATTACATTGTACAGATGATCCACACAGTGGGATCCTGTACAGCTGTTTTTAAAAGCAAGGAATACAGTAGCTCTATTACGTATCACTCACAACATTCCCCAAGAATATATTTTAAGAAGTGAAAGAAGAGGTAAAACAAAGAGATAACTTTGGACAATCTGAAGGATGGTATGCAGCATCATTCCCCTTATAAGATCGATGTTCTATGTATATGGATGCTTTGCCTGCATATACATCTATGCACTGTGTGCACGTCTGATACCCTCAGAGGCCAGGAAAGGGCATCAGATGCATCAGCTCCCAGGGCCTGGGGTTACAGAAAGTTGTAAGCTTCCATATGGATACTGGGAATTGAACCCAGGTCCTCTGGGAAAGCAGCCAGTGTGACCTTAACCAAGAGGCCAGCTCTTTAGCCCCTGTGAGAAGGATTTTTAAGAGAAAAAAGAAATGCATGTAAATGTGCAGAAAATTGAGGATGGATACTTAAAGCCAAAATATATGGGAAGTGGCTTAAATCAGCAAAGGAAAAGATAACTTCTACTTTTCTTTTTTTGCCATGATTTTTTTTAATTTATTTTTTTTTTCCGAGACAGGGTTTCTCTGTGTAGCCTTGGCTGTCCTGGAACTCACTCTGGAGACTAGGCCGGCCTCGAACTCAGAAATCTGCCTGCCTCTGCCTCCCAAGTGCTGGGATTAAAGGTGTGCGCCACCACCGCCTGGCCCTATTTTTATCTTTTATGTGCATTGGAGTCTTCAGAAGAGCTGCAGATTACCTGGAACTGGAGTTATAAAGAGTTGTAAGCTGCTGTGTAGGTGCTGGGAATTGAACCCAGGTCCTCTAAAAGAACAACCAGTGCTTTTAACCACTGAGCCATCTCTCCAGCTCCTAACTTCTTTTCACATCTTTCCATCTCTTTTAAACCTGTGACATATATAATAGTTATCATTTAAAGAATGGGTATTTTAATGACTAAAACAAAAACATGTGCTTTAAAAACTAAACTAGAGGCTTTAAAATAATGTCAGTCATATACAGCGTGCTTACCTATCATGTACAAGATCCTAGGTTGATTCCCCAGCACCCACAAGAAAACAAACAAAACCCCAAACTACAGCAGTCTTAAAAGTAAAATTCTAAGTCATAGGAAATCACTTTCTACAGAAGTTAACTTGTGTGAAAATTCCAACAATGCTAAGACAGTATATATGTATATATGTAGGACAGTGTATGGGTATATACCTAGGACAGTATATGTGTATATATGTAGGACAGTGTATTTATATGTATGTACGACAGTATATGTGTATTGGGGGTTGTCCCAACCACACATCAGCCCTTCCACGTTACCCAGTCCTGACTGATCTTGATCAGGCATGAGTCAGTGACCATCCAAGGATCCCAACCGCAAGAAAATCCAAGCTCTTCTGAAGCATACGCATGCCCTGAAGATGGCAGCATGGCTCAGCGTCAAGTGTGTCCTCAGGACAGGCAGAGGTATCACATCTCACAACTTCATGTTCTAGCTCCCACTCCAGAGAGCTACTGCTGCACAAGCATGTATCCCCCAAAAGATGCTCTACCGCACCTTCAACAGCATCCTTAATGAAGAGAGGAAGTTTGAGACACCACACTTCTTGGCTTCCTTCTGCCCTTCTTTTCTCTTCACAAATCCCCTCCCTAACATCCCCTGTGCTCTTCCAAAAAAAAAAAAAAAAAACACTGAAGGTCAATTTTCAACCTTGCCCATATGAAAGGGACACTATACTAGTGTCATGACTATCTCTTCCCTGAATCTTTGTGTCCCTCACCCACTCACCATCCATTTAGATATGCATTTAAAGCCTGTTCCACTAAGCCAGGCTTTGAGAGCAGTCCACCTTAAATCCCTGGGTTCCAGCTGCACACACAGGTGACGGTCTGGGAAAGATTCCCATGGTGCATTAGCTCCAGACAGTGAGAGAGGAAGAGTGTGGCACTTGCCAGCCCCTTCTCAATAATTCATGAGGCTCAGACTGGGGGACCATTTCCTCAGACATGAGGCAAGCTGTCTTGTCTTATCAGCATGCACTGAGCAACACAACTACAACTTCTCAGCTGAGGAAGCCCCCGCCCCCGCCCCCGCCCCCGCCCCATAGGCCTAGTTCATCACTGGCTATCCATATCCAGTCCTCAGCACACTTTGTATGCTGGACTCCTGCTTTCTGCTTTGTCTTCTCAGCTGATTTATATGTGTTTGAAATGTTTGTTTTTGTTATTGTTGTTTGCTGTTGTTGTTCCAGACAGGGTTTCTCTGCATAGCCCAGGCTGTCCTGGCACTCTATCTGTAGATCAAGCTGGCCTCGAACTCACAGAGATCTGCCTGCCTCTGCCTCCTGGGTGCTGGGATTAAAAGTATGCACCACCACGCTAAGCTATGAAATGATGCTTTAGTAAATGCAAATCCTATTAAACATCAAAGCCCAGACCTCTGCTTCATAGACTCACTGACTGAGCACACTGCCTAAGGTTGACAAGCTGATGATTTCACAATAAGCAACATTCTCCAAAAACCACCCATCTGGGCCAGGCGTGGGGGCGCACACCTTTAGCCCCAGCACTCAGGAGGCAGAGGTAGGTGAATCTCTGAGATCAAAGTCAGCCTGGTCTAAAAAAAAAAAAAAAAAAAAGTTCCAGCACAGCCAGGGCTACACAGAGAAATCCTGTCTCGAAATAAAGAAATGCATCTGCTTTTATCATCTTTTCTAAAGGAAAAGACTAACACCAGAGAGAGAGAGAGAGAGAGAGAGAGAGAGAGAGAGAGAGAGAGAGAGAAGAAGGAGGAGGAGGAGGAGGAGGAGGAGGAGGAGGAGGAAGGAAGGAAGGAAGGAAGGAAGGAAGGAAGGAAGGAAGGAAGGAAGGAAGGAAGGAAGGAAGGAAGGGAAGGAAAACCTAAGCGAGCACAAATTGCAGAATAAACTACTACTACCTGTTGAGTTAACATTACAAACTCCCTTTATTGTCTTTATGTCCCTTATGTTGCCTCAGAGTCTGGAAAGGTTGCCCAAGAGCCAACACTGCTTTTCTGCCTGGTATATGGAAGCTCCAGGGGTGGACCCAGTTTAGTCACTGGCACTGTTTCTGTTGATGCCTCTCTGTGGTGCATTCTTAAGCCATCAAAATTCACTAATTCTCCCAAGACCCTGGGAGAGAGATCAGGTCAGCCCACTTGGCAGAGATGAGAGTCTTGGGCTCAGAATCTATAGCTGATGAGAATTTTATTTATCATCCATCTACTGTACATCCTCGGTTCATAGAGGAAGAGTCTGGCCTGTGGCGGTAATAATAATTACTGTTTGGTGGGAATAATCACTACGTACTTAGTCGTTCACAGTTAATCAAGCACTCTCACGCGTAGCAGTTATTTATTGAACTAGAATAGATGGGTAGGCACGGAGAATCATAGCGCTCCCCGGTCTCCATATCTCCACCCTGTCTGTGGAAATGGCTGGGCGACCCTTTGGCATCCTTGCTGCCTCTACCTATAAAATGGAAGGAAGATTATCTTGGATAGACCCAGGACCTCCATCTTTTCACACTGAGTATCACAGTGGTCATTTCCTGCCTGTCTGAAGATGAAGACCCTCAGTGGCTCTCAACCTTGCTAATGCTGCAACCCTTTAATACAGTTCCTCATGTTGTGGCCCCCAGTCATAAAATTATTTTCATTGCTACTTCATAACTAATTTTTGCTACTGTTATGAATCGTAATGTAAATATTTGATATTTCCAATAGTCTTAGGCAAACCCAATGGGGTTGCAACTCACAGGTTGAGAACCACTGGCAATAGACTTTGAGCCAGAGGGAAAGGTAGTGTCAGGCCTAGGCCAGCTGTCACAACTTATCACATTTGTCACCTGGCCTCCTCATCCCTCACTACATGGACACTGTGAAGAGCACAAGTCTCACCTCCACAGGCAATCTCAAAACATTCATTCATTCGCCCTTCTTGTATATGTGTGTGGGGTGTGTGTGTGTGTGTGTATTTTCTTACACCGAGGGTCATCACACAAGGTTCACTCTCTAAATTCCTAACTAAGGTCCTAAGCCTGTCTCCCCAGGGCTGCTCAACTGTGTAACATATCTTAACTGAAGGTTGGGTCTAGCCTCTATTAGTGGTCTCTGATTCGAGGGTCAGGATCCTTGGCAAGACTCTCCAGGTACAGGGCAGATCTGGGTAGCTTCTTTCCAACTGTGCAGAGCAGAGCATTGCCCTTGGTCTCTGCTCATATACTGTCCAATGGGCATCGTGGGGTGCTAGGACTGTGTCTGGTTATCCTGAGTGAGTGATGTTCTGGTTATCAGTATAGCCTTGGGTGTAGTGGGGTTCCTGAATAAGCTATTTTTTGCATGTCTAAAGGTGTTTTTTTACTACACTCATCACAGTGTGTTTCTGGGGCTGGGGGAGTAGGGGTATGCACACACATGCCTGTACGAGACGTCAACATGGACTGTTTTCTACCACTCCCCATCTTATCTTTTTCTTGAGATAGGGTTTTTCACTGAGCCCGGAGCTCATGGATTGGCAAGACCAGATGACCAGAAGCCGCAACAATCATCTTGTCTGTGTCTCCAAAGCTAGGAATACAGCTGTTAGGTGACAAGTCCTGCTTTTTATGTTAATGCTGAAGATCCAAACTCAGGCCAGCATGCTTGTTCAACAACCACTTTACCAAATGAGTTGTCTGTGCAGTCCTGCATACAAACCCAGGCGTTTTTAAAGGAAGAATTATTTGGAGTTTAAGGAAGCAAAACAAAAATAAATAAAATTGCAAAGTTTCCTCTACAGCGACTCTCCTACGACCCCATCCCAAAAAAAAAGGTGGGCTAGCAGAAGTGGGAGGAGCATCTGGGACACAGGAAAAGCTGGGGGTCCAGGTAGAAGAGTTGTAGGGGGTCTTGAAGGAAACTTGGACTGAGAATTTGTGGGAGTCCCAAATCAGGCAAAGGGGCGCGGGGCGCCAGCAGGGAGCGCTCGCAACCGCCGCGGCTCCCGCCTCGTCCCGGGCCATCGCAGAGCATGTCCTAGAAGCGGGGCAGGCAGTCTGGGAAGTCAGAGCGCTCGCAGCTAGACCAGCCTCCCGCCCTTTGAACAGTCCCCTCCCCTTAGCAGAGTTCAACCCAACCCCCTGGCCTGAACTATGCAGAAAGCGGGACGGCTGTTAGGTGGCTGGACTCAAGCGTGGATGTCGGTGAGGATGGCCAGTTCCGGGTTGACTCGTCAGAACCCTCTCTCGAATAAGGTGGCCCTGGTCACAGCCTCCACCGACGGGTGAGTACCAGAACCAGAGTCTTCATCCAGAAACAAGTACTCTTTAACTCCTGGACTGTTGTCCTCGAGCCTCAGATGCGGCCAAAGGCCTCCCCGAGGGAGAAAAAGGAAACCCACATAGTGGACCTGAAATCGCTCCGAATCCCCGACCTGGCCCTGCCACAGGCTAGCCCTTGTATCACTGCTGCCTTCGGCTTTGTGACAGCTCGTCGCTGCCAGATGGACCCAGGTCCCCGTGCTTCTGGGCTGCCCCAGTCGACAGCTCCACCTAGAGTCTGGGAAGACCAAAACAACCAGTCAAGGCCTCAAAGCTCTGCTTGCTGTTCTTGCTCCCTAGTGTCCCCACCCCTTGGATCCCGTGCCCAGATGTTTACTTCAGTCTGTATATTTGGGCCTCCGTGCCCAGCCTGTCTCACCCACCACTCTCAACTATCCAGTTTTTTTAATCCCCACAGGACCTTACTAGATTAAAAAACTCCTTGAAAATCTGGAATGCAGATGCCTATGAAAAGCTAACATGTGGCTATTATAAAATATGTAATTGATATTTACATTTTGAGCCATGCTTTTTTGGTGAAGGCTCCCCAAATATAACAAAAGGTAGAATTGTGAGGTTGTAGTATGGTAAGAGGTATTTGGGGATTTGGGCTTCTTCCAGCAAGGCCCCTAAGCCCATGGCAACAACTGAACACTCATCCATTTCTCTCCCCTCTGTCCCAACTGGACATAGGTACAATAATCGGTCATGAAGCCTGTGGTAGGTGATGTCAGTCCCGGGAACTGGGGTAAAAGACAAGATCATAATAAAATGATCTGAGCTTATCCTTCTGTCTGCACCATTAAAAGCCTACTCTACCTAGTAGGAATGCGTGAAGCTCGAATACAGGGAGAGCAAGGGTCCAATGCTGAAAGCCTGAAAGCAGAGCCCACGCGTGCTCTCGCCCTCTTCCCTGCGGTAGAGGCCTTGACAGTGTGTCACCTTTTGCCCTCGTAGGATCGGCTTTGCCATTGCCCGGCGTCTGGCTGAGGATGGGGCCCACGTGGTCGTCAGCAGCCGCAAACAGCAGAATGTGGACCGTGCAGTGGCCACACTACAGGGAGAGGGCCTGAGTGTGACTGGCATCGTGTGCCACGTGGGGAAGGCAGAGGATCGAGAAAAGCTGGTAACCACGGTGAGCAGGCAGGATATGGGCGCTGGGCCAAGGCATGGCAGAAGGGAGGCAAGGCAGCCTGTGCCTTCCTGCCTGGTTTCTAGGACCACATTGGTGAGATGCAACCCATGCTGACCCCTGCTAGCATCCTAATGCTCACACCCAAACTAGTCCACCAATATTGTTTTAAACATTAATTTCATTATGTTTCATTCCGAGTATGGTAGGGGAGTACTTGTTAGTGTAGGTGCCCATGGGGGCCAGAAGAGAGTCTTGAACCCTCTAAAGCTGGAGTTACAGGTGGCCATAAGCCACCTGATGTGGGTGCTGGGAACTGACCTTAGGTCCTTTATGAGAAAAGTACATCCTTTTACCTACTGAGCCATCTCTCCAGACTCTCATCAATACATTTTTATTGTGTACCCTTTTCAGTGATGTCTGCATCCCAAAGTCTAAGCACAACCAGATTCTCCCAGCCAGAGATTCAAAAGCTGCTCTGGTTCTTCACCCTTGCATGATCCCTTAGATACCCTCCCCCCAAAAAATGCCTGCTCCTGGTTCCCTGGTCTGAGTTAATAAATGTTCTCCTGTTCTTTGGCTCATAGAGCTCGTGGGCACTGGGGAGAGGCAGTTCACTATGTTTCATTTATCCACTACAAGCCATTTCTTGTGTTCAGACCCTTATGTGGGCTTTTTTGTTGTTGGTATTGGTTTGGTTTGTTTTAAGGGGGCCAGGAGCTTGTACTGGAGCCAGAGTGGAATGTAATTCATCTTGCAGCCCTGTCTAGCCATGAGCTTGCTCCCCCAGTGCTGGAAGTACAAGTGTGGGCTACTCCACCCAGGCAAGGACTGCTCTCCCTGTATTTACAGAGACTGTATCATCTCATCATCCAGAAAGAAAAGACCTGTGATTCAGGCCAGGCCTGCAGACCACCAGACACATCCCCCATTTATGTAGTGCCAAGCCTTGGGTGCCCAAATAAACTTTAGTCTAAGCCTGTGTCAGACTTGACACTTGGCACCCATCTCCAGCTGTGTAAGAAAATGTGAATCAAGCGGCAAAGACGGTGTGTCTCCCCCAAGTTTCAGGGTGTGCACTCTTCCCTCAAATCCAAGGGAAGACACCCGCACAGAGAAAGCACAGCCTGAGTAAACACATCAGACAGTGGGCAGAAATCATGTGGGCAGCCTTCTTGGAAGAGAGGGCCTTAGCACTTGACTGAAGTGTGACATATAAAACAAGACAATTCCATTATTTATTTTTTATTTTTATTTTATGTATATGAGGGTTTTTTTTGCTGGCATGTGTGTCTCTACACTATGTGTGTTCCATGCCCACGGAGGTCAGAGGGTGGTGCCATATCCCTTGGAACTGGAGTTACAAGTGGTTGTGGACCACCATACAAGTGCTGGCTACCAAACCAGGGTCCCCTGTAAGAGCAGCCAGTGCTTTTAACCACTGAGCCATCTCTCCAGCCCCAAGATAACTTCATTTTTAAAGAACTGTGGACAAAGTCTTAAATGTGCATTGCAAAGGGTCGAATTTGAATCTGAGAAAGTTGCATTGCCTGGCATAGGCTGCTGGAAGAGCCTGGGATTGTAGTGTTTGTCCTGAGAAGTAAAGGTCGATTAATGACAGCCATTTAACACATGCACGCACACACACACACACACACACACACGTATGCACGCACACACACAGAGATGCACACACACATATGCAAGCACACGCACACAGATACACATACACACATGCACACACACACACACGTATGCATGCACACACACATATGCAAGCACACACACATATGCAAGCACATGCACACAGATACACATACACACATGCACACACACGTATGCATGCACACACACATATGCAAGCACACACACAGAGATACACACACACACATGCACGTGCACATGCTTATGCACACACACACACACACGTATGCACGCACACACACAGAGATGCACACACACATATGCAAGCACACGCACACAGATACACATACACACATGCACACACACACACACGTATGCATGCACACACACATATGCAAGCACACACACATATGCAAGCACACGCACACAGATACACATACACACATGCACACACACGTATGCATGCACACACACATATGCAAGCACACACACAGAGATACACACACACACACATGCACGTGCACATGCTTATGCACACACACACACACACACACACGTATGCACGCACACACACACACACACACGTGCACATGCTTATACACACACACACACCAGTGCTGGGGTCAAGCCCAGAGCCATGCACAGTTTCATGTCAAAATCCTATAAAGTGGGGAGGGGCTTGGGAAGTGGTTCAGTATTAAATGTCTTGCTCTGCAAGCAAGAGGACTGAGCCTAAAACTCCCACATAAGTCCCAGGTGTATCTGAGGGCTCGCCTGTAATTCCAGTCTCAGAAGACAGAAATGGAATATCCAGAGCAAGCTCTAGATTTGACTAACAGATACCAACCCAAAAGAATAAGGTGGAATAGCAGCCAGAGAATATTCCTGACGTCAACCTCAGGCCTCCACACGCATGTGCACCCACATATGAACATGCAAATACACAAGAAAAGAAAAGCCTTATTAGGAAAGCATGCTCTGGCCCCCAGCAAGTCCACCTAGCTGATCCTGCAGCCCTGGCTCAGAAGTAGAGTTTGAGTCAGACCTTGAGGAGTGAGTGGTACTAGGGAGCTAGGATGAGGTTGGGGGGCTCCAGGGACCCTGATAAATGAGCAACCAGCCAAGGACTGAATGGAAGAGGGGAGCCCTCCTCAGCAAGAGCTAAGCCTGTAGGAAGAAGGCTGCATGGATGGGGTTCAGGGACTTCCACGACCTCCCAAAAGAATGTCAATAGTTGTGAAGCAAATAGAACCCACGTGGAGCTTGGAGCAAGATAAAACTGACTTTTAAAAGGATACTCTGGAAGTAGTGAAGATGAATGCAGAAGATGCCGGACCATGAACATCAGTGAGGAGGCCATTGGTTGTTACGCTGGTCTAGAGCAGTGGCTAACGGACCAGTATGGGCTACTCAAGAGACAGTGTGAAGATATTTCTAACCATGTGTTACATTATGAAATGAGAATAAGAGACGCAAGTCACACAGACACACACACACAGTATACTCTCACATAGACATGTCCACATACGTAAAAAATTTAAAAAAAAAAACTGTTGGGAAGGCTGAACAACAGATGTCAGGGTGGAGAGTCACAGGGTGGCCATCAGCAGTTTCAAGTATTCTCCTGTGTCCACTGTTTTCCTGAAGTGAGAACAGATGTTCCCCAAAGGTGGCTGACCATAGTTGAACAGTCAGTGCTGTGGCAGCACACGCCAGGCTCCCCACTTGATCCTACTTTGTCTTAAATAACCATCAAAACAGACCAGTCCAAAGCACGCTGGTGTGGTGATCGTACAGTTTAGAGCAAAGTCTGACAGTCATCACCGTGGTCTTTTCTCGTTTGGCGTTTTGAAGGGTGGCTTTTTATATTGGGGATCGAGGTTGTGAGGCAGAGTCTTGTTCTATAGCTCGAACTGCCTTGACCCTGTGATTTGCTACCCCGACTTCCCTTGAGCTGGGATCATAAGCAGAGATTCTTATACCCAGTTTCTCATGAACGTGTATGATTCTGTGATGCTCAGTCAACAAAGACTTCTCCCCCATGTGTGCAGACAGGCATGAAAGAGGAGGGAGACAGAAGCCAGAAGATGGCAAACACCCTCTGGCTCAGTCCACTACCCTCTCCCCTTCTCAGACAGTCACAGAGCATGGCACACATCACTTTCCTTCTGTTGGTCTTGCCTGTCACATGTCAGCAGGCTTTTCACATGGAGCGAAGGCAGGTGACTGAGTCTTTTTGGGCTACAATACCAACATTTAGAATGCATGAGCAAGCACATTGGTAGTGGTTTAAGTGGAGTCTATGACTTTAAATTTTTGTTAAATGAACACGTTGACAGCCTGGGTATTCCTCTAGCAGTGTAGAAACAACTGAGCTTAGCACCTAGTTAGCAAGAATAATTAGTTAAAAGGAGAAGCTGGCAGATGGTGCGCATTGTTAATGACACCCCTCCTTTGCCAAATTGGAGGCACAAAGTTGATTGAGGGCCCATTACATGCTATTTGCCCAAGGCTTCAAAATTGCAGGGTCTGGGCAAATACAAAGGCTGGTTTTAAGGTGGCCTCTAACTCCTGACAATGCCTTCACCACCTACTTACAACTTACTGAGAAGGTGAGGTGCCTCCTTTCTTGGCTTTCTCAGCTTAAGCCTCAGTTTCTGCCTTGCCTCTTCTGTACTTCTGGGCCAAAAAAAAAAAAAGAAGAAGAAGAAGAAGAAGAAGAAGAAGAAGAGCAAATGATATCAAAGCTGAGTGTGAGGCTGCTTTCAGAGCCAGGATAATGTCCTCACCAGCACAGGTCTCCTGCGTGGCTGCTTCATAAATATCCCAACTGGCTTGCAGAAGGCTCCTAGGAATCAGCTCTCCACTGCATTGTAACCTGCAGGGGCCGAGGGGATCCTTTTAGTTTTCCCAAATACCAAAGGAATGGGCCTTCCTGAGCTTAGATGCCTCTACAAAGTGATTGCTGAGTTACAACCTTGAAAATTTAACTTCCTCAGACCTACGTGTCATCACTTGCACCATGAGGAAAGACTGATCCTTTCCTGGGATCTCTCTCCATTCGGGTACGTGTGGACAGGCCAGCTTCAACGCCATGGTAACATATTCAAGGAAAATGGGCAGTGGCGCTAGAGGAAATGGGCTGGGACTCAAGAGGAGGTCTAGAAATAGATTTGAGGAGAAAGGTGAAGACATAAGGATGGAAGAGCTGGCTAAATAGAAATATAAAGAAAAGAGCGAGGGGTCAGAGATGCCCTTCAAAGAACAAGCAGGTCAGGAGACACACAGAAATAATGACTTCAAATGTCATCAGACCTTAGGGGGGCTTTAGAGAGAATGTGCTTTGAGAAAGGCATTTGACAACTGCTCCCAAGAAGAAACTCCATATCAACATTGACAAATGAACATCCATCTCTTCGTGTGCAGCCCTGACTCACGACTTCTTCTCTAGGCTCTGAAACGTCACCAGGGGATTGATATCCTGGTCTCCAATGCTGCTGTCAACCCTTTCTTTGGAAATCTAATGGATGTCACAGAGGAGGTGTGGAACAAGGTGAGAGGAGATGGACACAGCATTAGACTGGCCTCCACACAAACTTGGCTGGCCTGGGAAATGCCTCGCTTTCCTCCAGGGCATGTGTGGAGGGCTCACCCTGTTGTGGACTTGATAAAGCATTTGTGAGGGTTAGCATCCAGTGTCCTGCTCCCCTCTCATACTATGCCTGGCTCTGGAACCTTTTAAGAAGAAAATTTAGAAGAAAGCCAAGTGTTGAGACACACACTTGTAATCCCAGTACTTGGAAGGCTGAGACAGAAGGGTCATTGTAAATTTAAGGTCAACATAGACTATATAGTGAGTTCAAGACTAGCCTAAACTATATACTGTAAAGCCCCGTATAGAGCCTATACAAAGTGCTTGCTGTAAAATCATAAAGGGTAGACATCAGACCTCCAGTGTGCCTGTCATCTCAGCATTTGGGAAAACAAGGCCATGGTGTGAGCTTACTGACCAGTCAGCTGAATCAGTAAGCTCTAGGTTCAGTGACTGACCCTGTCTCAAAAACCAGTAATAGGTTAGAGAAACCCAGGCCACTCTAGGGCCAGGCCATGGCCCAATCTCACGTTCTCCCTACTTGGGAGAAGTACTAAAATCCAGCTCAAAACCAAAGTAGGCAGTCCTGAGAGGTCAAGCTGACTGTGGACTGGCTGGGAAGGAGAGATGAACTGGCTTCGTTCTGCTTCACCTAACCCAATGTGCCATCATCTACTTAACCGAGCAGTGAGAGGCACGTACTCAGTCTTGAACCCTAAGCGGTTCCATTGTTAGGTCTCTATCAACTCTAACAGGCGTTTTCAGGGGACATGTGACTCCTCATCGCTGGGCCCCCTGACGCCCTTCTCATGTTGCCTTCCTCTCTGTTGCCTTCAGGTTTTGAGCATTAATGTGACAGCTACAGCCATGATGATTAAAGCGGTGGTGCCAGAGATGGAAAAACGAGGGTACCGATACTGAAAGGAAGCTCGGGTGAGGTGTGCCCCACAGGGGCAGCGCTCTTTATGCTGGAGGGAGTCAGCTCAGCTCACTTTCCTTTGCAGAGGCGGCTCAGTGGTGATTGTGGGTTCTGTAGCAGGCTTCACTCGATTCCCTGTGAGTACCTATCGCTCCTTCCATCCTACACCATCCACCTCTCCAACTGCCCAAACATGTACTTTACCATCATCCTACCAAGTCCTCTCCCACAAAAGAGACACCTTGCTTCCATGAACCCTAACCTACACGAACCACAAGGCGATCTCTGACTGTGACCTTCCCTAACAGGCGGTGCTTTTTTTCAGTGCCCGCCCTTGTTGTAGAATAAGAATTTTTCCAAAAATGACCCTGCAAGCTAATAAACAGACTCAACTCTCTTCTTTCCCTAGTCTCTGGGTCCTTACAATGTTAGCAAAACAGCTCTGCTGGGTCTTACTAAGAACTTTGCAGCGGAGTTGGCCCCGAAGAACATTCGAGTAAACTGCTTGGCACCTGGACTCATCAAGACTCGCTTCAGCAGTGTGGTGAGAAGGAAAACATTGTGCCCCCAGATCCCTTGAGAGGATGGGGAAGCCCAGGCCCAACTACTAAACCCACCCCCACCTCCATCCCTGCCGCCTATGCTTCCTCATACCCCTGTCCTTACCAGACACCTCCCCCAGGCCAGACTCCCACATACCCCTTTCCTACTGGGCTCTACCAAGTGAAGCAGGGTCAGGAATTCAGACTGTACCCATATTGTATCCTGTCTCCTAAAGTGGATGAGAACTGAGGAGACCTAACAAGATACCTGTATAAGACTTGAAAGGGTGAAGAAGAGACTGGCAGTGGAGAGGGAAGAGAGTGGAGAAGCAACAAGAGATGGGAATTTGAACCCTTCCCTAACAGGCTGTAGTGTTCCTCCATTCTCTTCCCGGGCTTTCCCTCTTCCTGCACATGAAAAGATTTCCCTTCTTCCCGCAGTTGTGGGAGGAGAAAGCAAGAGAGGACTTCATAAAAGAAACCATGCAAGTCAGAAGGTAAGCAGGTCAGGGTTAGTGTGGATAGACAGAAAGCTCTCCCCTGGCTCTCAGTCCCACAGATAACACAGCATGCGCCTTGTAGATGTCACAGATTCATAGACCCTATCACTCCTATCACCTGACCAAGGACACTGCTTCCAGGACAAAAACCAAAGGCATCAGAGCTGGCCCAAAGCAGAGCCCTTGTCCACTGAAGCACACAGACAGTTTTGCTAGGTCTCCATTGTTCTAGGTCCACTGCCTCTCTCTGCCTTCCGGCTGTTCTAGCTTGACCCCTCAAGGGCAAACGCTGGCAGTGCCTACCTCTTCACTAGTCCAAACACTCCAGACTTCCTCAAGTCCTCCCAAAGTCAAGCTGAGGCTAGGCATGAGCTTTAGGCTCAGTTAACAGTATTGCCATCCTAGGAGCCCAGTGAGTCATCTAATCCTAAGCATCTGAATCCTGGCTGCACGTTTGAAGCATCTAGGGGAGCTTTCAGTAGTGCGCCTGCTTACTGTACCCTTCCAGGGTCTCCTCTTTAACTGACCCATGGTAGAATGTGTATATCTTTTACCTTTTCTTTTTATTAACCCTTCCGGGTGACTACACTGTGCAGAGAGGTTGGAGAAACACTAGCCTTTCTGTCCCTCATGCTGACACCTCTAGAACATACAGAACCACGGTACAAACTGTGTGATTTAGCACATCCTTATAAAACAAATGTGTTGATAAGAGGACAAAAAATAGATTCCTGAATAGATCTGTACACTGAACCCGTACAAATGAAACGCCTCGGTCATGCCGTTTCCTATCAGCACAGACTCTCTGACACTCAAATAGCATATTTACATGTTGAAATCATTTCTTTTGAAACATCAAATAATTGTTCACCATTTTATGGGCCTGACTTTGCATTCTGGTATCTAAAAACAGTGTTTCTATATTTAAATATAACATGGTTTTGCAGGATACAGTATTTATGCATCTATAAATTATAACCACCTAATCATAATCACCCTATTTAATAGGCAAAAAAAAAGGCTGTACACTGGTTCTAAGAAAAATCACCTAATTTTTTTTCAATTTTTAAAATACATATGGGTGTTTTGCCTACATGTGTGTCTGTGTGCCACACATGATCCTGGTGCTCCTGTCCCTGTAGGGCAGAAGAAGGCATCACACACCCCTGGAATTGGAGTTTTGGACTGTTGTGAACTGCCGTGTGTGTGTGTGTGTGTGTGTGTGTGTGTGTGTGTGTGTGTGTGTGTCCTGAGACTTAAACCTGGGTCCTTTGGAAGAGCAGCTGGCCAATGCTCCTAACTGCTGAGCCTTCTCACCAGCTCCCACCTGATAATTCTTAAGCAAATTTCATGTCCCGTGAGCCAGATGAGAGAGGCTAGCTAACCTATTTGACAATTGCTCTCTCCTTGTTTCCTGTTTCCCAGGCTAGGCAAGCCAGAGGATTGTGCCGGCATAGTTTCCTTCTTATGCTCTGAAGACGCCAGTTACATCAATGGCGAGACCGTAGTAGTGGGGGGAGGAACCCCTTCTCGCCTCTGAGGACCCAGAAACAGTCTACCAGGGCAGGTGTGGGGGGCGGGCTCAGTCCACCTTGCCTCTGTCGCCCTTCCTTGCCACCACCTAACATCTGTTCACCTCACAAAATCAGTTCTGCCCAGTGATAAGTTCCTGCTTTCCCTGTGGTCGAAGTGTGGTCAGATGAGCATCCTTGCTGTTGCTATGGCCTTGAAAACGGCTTTGGGGAGGGGGCGGGAAGCTGGGGGATAGGTAGTGGGAAAAGGGCTTGCTGAGAAGACTGTGGCTACTTTAGTGAAGATCAAATCCCTCTCATCCTTGCCTCTGGACACTTTGAGGGGAGATAGAAGGGACAGACTTGAACAGAGATAGAAATTAACAATTTACATATAAGGTACAAATAAAATGAAGATGATCACGTTGCTCTGAATCACTGCGTGTTTATTTCTCAATGTGAGGTGCTTAGTGTATCTGAGAAGTCTAGGCAGTGCTGGATCTCTGGATTCTCCCTAGCCCTCCTCCCTATCTCCAAGGCCCGAGCTTGCCGCTCAAGGGTGGTTACGTCTGCCTGCCACGGAGCTGCTTGCCAGCTGTTGGGGGAGGTGGCTCGGGAACTCCCAGGTGCTACTCTTAGCCTCACACCCCCAGGGACGGTGCCAAGGACGCCACGGGGATCCCCGAAACTAGACTAGCGAGCAAAAAAAAAAAAAAAAAAAAAAAAAAAAAAAAAAAAAAAAAAAAAACGAGAGAGAAAGAAAGAACTAACTCCCTCCCGCACATTCGGACAGGTCTTTTTGCAGCATCGTCCTTGATTCAGAGTTCCCTCCAGGGTCAGCAAGGACGAGCTGGACCGTTCCTGAGCTGGAAGGAGTGGGAGGGCGGGGCCATACAAGAATGACCCGGGGAGGGGTACCGAAGCACATAAACAAAGAAATTGAAGAATTCTGCTCCGGGTGGCCGAGGCGTGGGTGGCACGCCAGAAGAAACGCTGCACCCCGCCCCTGAGATAGCTCGGACACCAGGCGCCGCGCTCCGGGCTTCTCACGAGGTAGTCCGCGGGAGGGGTCGTCGCGAGCGCGCGCGGGGTCTCACGCGGCTCGGAAGCTCAGCGCGCATGCTCCATTGGCCAACTCTCCGGGAGGGGCGGGAGACCCAGCGCTCAGTAGCCGGGGGGAGGAGCGCTCGCGCAGCCGCCCCTGACGGGAGCGGGCTCCGCCGCTACTGCAGCGCTCAGCGCCGGGCCCTGCCGGAGCCGGGACTAGCATGTGCGGCGCCTCTCGGGAGGCGGCGGCGGCGGCGGCTTCTCTGCAGCAGCAGCAGCGGCGGCGGCGGCAGCAGCGGCGGCCGCCATGGCCAAGGCCAGCGTGGAGCTCACCCGCGAGCTGCAAGGTACGAGGTTGCCTTCATCTCCGGACACCCGGTCCGCGAGCATCCAGACCCAGTGCTTTCCTGCGGTACACCCCAGCCCGGCGCCTCCCGCCCCCTCACGCATCCCTCGCTCTTAGGCAGTCCCTTCCTCTGAATCTCTAGACCCAGCTTTGCTTTCCGAGGAGCATCCTTCTCTGCCCCACTCGCCTCACCCTATCAGAACCTTCCTGTCCCGGAGCCGCCCGTCCCGCTCTTCGGTGACAGGAGCAGTTCCCTGACGCTCTTGGGGGCTGATTCTCAGCGTTCTTGACCCACCCCTCTGCAAAGCATCCAGTCTTCCCTCCGGAGAGTCCCAGCTTTCTCCCACCCTCGCCGGGCGGGGCCAGGCGTTGGGAGCTGCCCCTGGTCCTGACTGCTGCTTATCTCAACACCCTCCCTCCTCCCGGCCCCGCCCCGGAACTGGCCCTAGAGAGGCCCCTAGCGCCTAGGCCAGTGGGGCATAGGAGGGAGTCCAGGCAGTGGCCCCGACTGAAGCTAAAACCAAAAGCTAGGTTTCTGCGGCTCATTTCCAACAGCCCCCATCCCAGCCTGCCCCCTTCTCCTCACCCACCATCCATACACATCTCAAGACCTCTTTGGACCAGTGATTCCCAGATGTTTTTCCTCTAATCCCCCCCAGACCCCCCCAGCCCTGCCACAACCCTGATCCTCAAAGGCAGGAGCACAGGCTAGCCCATGCAGAAAGCAGGACGCTCAAGGATACTCAGAGCTCTATTGCACTCTGGAGATCTCTGACACCTACACATGCACAGTCACGAGATGTTTGTACACACATCTTACAGAAACTGCACACATCTATGCACACCACACACACACACACACAATACTTGGATGGGTCTGTCAGAAAACGGATATGGGCTCACTGGAACATTAAACCCTTCTCTCACCCCACCCTCCTCACAAGAACTGTCTGGCACCGTTCCCCTTTCATATGCAAGCCAGCACTCATTCACACTTTCCTGTCCCCACAAATGCCATACTGCCATCATCAGAAGACAGGCATGCAGCCATAATAAAAAGCAGATTCTCATACCCCAGAGCACCTAAGGTACAGTCAAGGGACATTCCTATTCCCGACTCCAAACCCCTACAGAGAGGGAGAGAGAGCGAGACAGAGAGAGAGAGGGAGGGAGGGAGAGAGAGAGAGACTCACTGCATAAGTGTTGATGGTTACTGTAGTGCATGGGTGGGTGGGAAAATCCTTCACACCTTCAGAAGTGTAAGACATGTTCCCACAGACAGTGCCACTCAGCAACTGTCCCCTGACTCAGGGACACCAGGAGCCAGGGTTTTCTCCCTACTTTCCTCCCACATCAAAGTCACCCAAAAAAGGACCATCTCTGCTCCATGCATACCTCCCTATCTAGTACCTACGTGTCTCTGTTTCTCTCCTCTCATCTGTCCCTCTCTGGAGAGCGGAGTCAGGGTGGTAGGGGTAAGAGAAAGTTCTGAGCAGGTCCTACCCATCTGCAGACAGCATCCGGAGGTGCCTGAGCCAGGGGGCTGTGCTCCAGCAGCATCGTGTGAAACTGGAGACAAAACCCAAGAAGTTCGAGGACCGAGTGCTGGTGAGAGCATCGGTCCCGGGGGAGGAGAGGAAGCAGGCAAGGGAGTTGGGCAAGAGGATCAGCTGGGGTGGTGCTGAGGAGACAAAACCTAAGGGAGAGGGCAGAACCAGGCTGGGTTAGTGTTCAGGGTCCGAAGGTGAACAGGAGAAATGCAGGGGGTGAGGTATCTTGGGACCAAGCTGAGGAGCTAAAAGATGACAAAGGCCCTATGTCCCAAGAGGCTACACTAAGCTGTTCCTGTTCTGCTCTGCAGGCCCTGACTTCCTGGCGTCTCCACCTTTTTCCCCTTAAAGTTCCAGCTAAGGTAAGTCAGGCTCCTGGGGTGGAGGGGGCTTGCCTGGCATACTCCCTTCAAGTCTAGAAACAGGCCCTTACCAGGAGCTGAGCATCCTCCCCACCCCTCCCCACCAGGTGGAAAGCTCATTCAATGTCCTGGAGATCCGTGCCTTCAACACACTCAGTCAGAATCAGGTGAGTACCGGGTCCCAGGCCACCGCTGGGCCGCCTGGAAGAAGGAACGGACATCTGAGGCTCTACTGCTCCCTTCCCCTCAGATCCTGGTGGAGACTGAGCGTGGCACGGTGAGCATGCGGCTGCCATCCGCCGAGAGTGTGGACCAGGTGACGCGGCATGTGAGCTCTGCCCTCTCCAAGGTCTGCCCTGGCCCTGGGTGAGTGGCAGACAAGGGGTCTCCCAAAGGATTAGACTAAAGGTAGATTTCTCCTTCCTGTTGATCTGGTCTCCTGGAACGAGAATGCTTGCTCTCTCTGCTCTTCCCTGGAGACTCACACACCATGATGCAGGAAGCACTGAGTCTCTTTTCACCTTTCTCTGGAACGACTTATTCACATTCCAGGTGTTTGATCCGGCGTGGAAATGCGGACACCCCAGAGGGGCCCCGAGACACATCTCCCAACTCGGAAACTTCCACGTCTACCACTCACAGTGTGTGTGGTAAGCAGGGGCAGACATGAAAGCATGGGTCTTGGAGCACCCTGCCCTATATCCAGAACCCTCCGGGCATGGATTTTGCCTGAGGGGCCTTTGCCCATCCTGAGGACGTCAGCTTCCTGGACCACGAGAGGTTTATGGCATGGAAGGATGCTCAGACATGAGCACATGCAATGACCTTGACTGTACCTTGAAGCCCAAGACGATTTCCCATCCCCCTCACCAACATGGCAGCCACCCATCTCCTGCCCTACAGGTGGCTTCTCTGAGACCTACGCTGCCCTGTGTGACTACAATGGACTCCACTGCCGAGAGGAGGTGCAATGGGTGCGTTGGGCAGGGACTTGGCAGGGATAGGTGGGGTCCTCGGGGAGGGGACGGGGGAGGGGGTTGAAGCAAATGTGAGCCACTTCCACCTCTCCAAGGATGTGGACACCATCTACCATGCTGAGGATAACCGAGAGTTCAATCTTTTGGATTTCAGCCACTTGGAGAGCCGGTAAGCAGATGGGCAGAAACTTAACCCCCAAATCCCCAGACATGGCTTGTCCCTCTCAGGGTTCCTCCTCTGGTCCTACACACAGCTCCTGCTCTACCCCTGAACTTCTACCACCTAGCCCACCTCCACCCACCCATCTAGCTTTCCCCAGCCCAGCCATCCCATCCTTAGACTCTTCATTCTTGCCCTGGCCACCGGTTCATCTTTTCTTGTCCTATCGGATATCCCCAGAGATCTGGCCCTTATGGTGGCCGCCCTGGCCTACAACCAGTGGTTCACCAAACTCTACTGCAAAGACTTGAGACTGGTAAGGATGACGGCTGGGGAGGCGGGCAGAGTAGTGCCCTTCTTGGCTCTTGATTGCAGGACCCCTCTGTCCCCAGGGCTCAGAAGTGCTAGAACAGGTGCTACATACCCTCAGCAAGTCGGGGAGCCTCGAAGAGCTGGTGCTGGACAATGCTGGGCTTAAGACGTGAGGCCAGGCTCCTCCGTGGGCAGTTATACCTTCTTCACTAGTGTTAGAGCCATGGCACATCAGAGCATGATATGAGCCCCTGGGCTGTTTCATCTAGCTCCACACTTTACAGTAGAGGCTGGTGCTTAGACAGGCACAAGGCAGGCTGGAGGTCAAATGGCCTCAGATCTCTTGTCACCACAACTTACTTTCCCCCACAATGCACTTCGTATCCCACCAACATCCAAGCAGGGTGGGCTGCCCCCATCTTAAGAATCCAAAGTGGGGCTTTACCTCAGCACATCCTGCTGGAGTATGGAATGCAGGAGGCAGGCCCACCTTCCAGCTCCCACAGACTCCTGAGTGAAAAACCACCCTGGTTAGCCCCAAGTTGTTCCTCCACCATGGGGCCCTCTAACATTATAGACCCAGCCCGACAAGCAGATAGGATTTGGGGAGGGGGGCCAGCCAGGGGCTGGAGACTTGGGGCTCAGCTCAGGACAAATCCTTCCTCCCCTTCCCTGAAGGGACTTTGTCCAGAAGCTGGCCGGGGTGTTTGGGGAGAACGGGAGCTGTGTGCTGCATGCGCTCATTCTGTCCCACAACCCCATCGAGGACAAGGGTGAGCCCCAGCCCTGAATCCTATCCCCCACTGCACTGCGGACCCTTACCCCAGCCCAGAGCCCAAACCTAGGTCTAAATAGAGCCTTGGCAGCCTGAAGATCGCCCCAAGCCCAAGCACCTTCATCCTTGACCCCAGGCCTTCACCCAACTCCAGCCCCTGCCTCACCACGCCACCTCACCCCCGCTGGCGGCCATTCGCCAGCCCGCTTCCTCCACTCTTCAGGTTTCCTCAGCCTGAGCCAGCAGCTCCTCTGCTTCCCTACGGGCCTCACCAAACTGTGCCTGGCCAAGACTGCCATCTCTCCTCGAGGTACTCACACCAGGACCCCCGGCCTCTGAGATGTTGAGCCCTAGAGGTGTGCCCACACACTTGCACACCGAGGGAAAGGAATCATAAGGGGCTGGAGGGGGGAGGGGGGATCGTGAAGAGGATGAGGTAGGGATGGGGACTAACCCAGCCCAGTGCCTGCTGTGCTCAGGGCTCCAGGCACTGGGCCAGACCTTCGGGGCCAACCCAGCCTTTGCCAGCTCCCTCCGATACCTGGACTTGAGCAAGAACCCAGGGCTGCTTGCCACAGACGAGGCCAATGTGAGTCCATGGAATGTAGCCTCAAACACCTACAAAAGCATGCTTGGGATTCGGGGGCCAGGGAGCCACTCCCCCCATGGCCCCTGGGGGCAGGGAGATGCGTCCACGCATTTCTCTTCCTCTATTGCTTCTTTCTCAGGCCCTCTATAGTTTCCTGGCCCAACCCAACGCCTTGGTACACCTGGACCTTTCAGGGACTGACTGTGCCGTCGACATGGTGAGGAGAGGTTGGTGGTGGAGGGAGCCAGACAGAAAGGGTTGAGAAAAGTCAGGAGGGGGCCTTCCATCTCACCCTCCTTCCCTGAGCACAGACATGGACGGTGGTACAAGGGTGACTTCGGGTTCATGCACAGTTTAGACCGTATATGCACTTCATTCAGATCACAAGGTCACGCTGGCTTTGCCTAAAAATAGACCCTCACTCCGTTCCTGGCACAGGGCTCTATGTCCACTAGCAGGAAAGGACATTTCCCCTAACTTAAGAAAGTGCTCCTTGGAGCCAGCAGCAAGTCTTGTTTTACAAATACAAACATGGCCTGTGAGTCTCTCCACGTCCCTACATACCCCCCACCCCTACCCTCCGCATCCGAAGAGCAAGGTGGGTTTTTTTTTAACTCTAATTTTTTTTATTAGGTATTTTCCTCAATTACATTTCCAATGCTATCCAAAAAGTCCCCAATACACTCCCCCCCCCAGTCCCCCACCCACCCACCCCCACCCCTTGGCCCTGGCATTCCCCTGTACTGGGGCATATAAAGTTGGCAAGTCCAATGGGCCTCTCTTTCCAGTAATGGCCGACTAGGCCATCTTTTGATACAAATGCAGCTAGAGTCAAGAGCTCTGGGGTACTGGTTAGTTCATAATAATGTTCCACCTATGGGGTTGCAGTTCCCTTTAGCTCCTTGGGTACTTTCTCTAGCTCCTCCATTGGGGGCCCTATGATCCATCCAATAGCTGACTGTGAGCATCCACTTCTGTGTTTGCTAGGCCCCGGCATTGTCTCACAAGAGACAGCTATATCTGGGTCCTTTCAGCAAAATCTTGCTAGTGTATGCAATGGTGTCAGCGTTTGGAAGCTGATTATGGGATGGATCCCTGGATATGGCAGTCTTTAGATGGTCCATCCTTTCTTCACAGCTCCAAACTGCAAGGTGGGGTTTTAAAAGGCTGAACGGGTGTTCTCAGTGGAGCCTCAGAGAAAGGAATGCCGGGAACGGGATGGGGGTCCGAGATCTTAAGAGCCGCTGCATCTCTCCACAGCTTCTGGGCGCCCTCCTTCATGGCTGCTGCTCTCACCTCACCTACCTCAACCTGGCTCGAAACAGCTGCTCCCACAGGTGGGGGCGACGGGGCCGGGAGGGATGAGGAACCCATGCCCGTAGCCCTCCCCTACTGACTCCCGGGATCTCCACAGGAAGGGCCGGGAGGCCCCGCCAGCCTTCAAGCAATTCTTCAGCAGCGTCTACACCCTGAGCCATGTCAACCTGTCAGCCACAAGGCTGCCCCTGGAGGCCCTCAGGTTGGGTGGGTGAAGGGTTGGAAGATGCCCAGGGGAGCCGTGGAAGTGTTTGGGGAGGGGTAAAGGTGGGCCTACTGACCTTCCCACTACAGGGCACTTCTTCAGGGCCTCTCCCTCAACAGTCACCTCAGCGATCTGCACCTGGACCTTAGCAGCTGTGAGGTGAGCCATGTCTCCCCTGTCCCAGCCACCAGACCAGTGTCCCTCAGTCAAGACGGAGCTCTATGCTACCACTCCGCCACACACACACACACAGCGGAGAGCAGAGACAGGGAATAGCTCTCTAGACTGACCACACCCCTTTTCCTATGAAACTGGCCATCCAAGTTCAAGACTATCTCTCTGACCCTAAAGCTTTGGGTGGCTGATACCAGGCTTGCCCAGCAGAGGGCAGGAGCGAGCTGTCAGCAGAGCAGCTGGCTTTTGAGGGAGAGGATAAGAAACCCCTAGAGGTGGATACAGTGTAGTGAGGTTTACAGACAGGCCCTTGAGTGACTAGCACGTTCCCTAAAGATTAAACATGGTCATCCATCCACCCTCTCTGGCCTCTCACCCCGACTCCCTGTCCCTGCAGCTCCGCTCAGCAGGAGCCCAGGCCTTGCAGGAGCAGCTGGGGGCTGTCACCTGTATAGGCAGCCTAGATCTGTCTGATAATGGTGAGTAAGACCTCTCTTTGAGCATAGGGGTGAAGCCCCGAGGAGACTTCTTCTCTTCACCTTGGGCCTCAAGGCCGGGACTCTCCCATCTACTAAACAGGGTTTGACTCAGACCTCCTGACGCTGGTGCCTGCACTTGGCAAGAACAAATCCCTCAAGCACCTATTCCTAGGAAAGAACTTCAATGTCAAGGCCAAGTGAGCCCTTCCTATGCCCACAGCCCCTGTTCCTGCCATCCACCAGTCCTCTTGGCTTACTGGATGACCTCTGGCCACCCTTCTCCTCCTCTAATAGCAAGTCCCTGGTCCCCCTCCCCTCCTACTCTGACCCCGACTTCCAACAGGACTTTGGAAGAGATCCTGCATAAGCTGGTGCAGTTGATCCAAGAAGAGGACTGTGTGAGTGACCCGGCCTAGGAGGGACCTGTGGGTGGGTGGTATGGGGACCCACCCTGACCTCCGTTCTCCCACTCAGTCCCTGCAGTCGCTGTCCGTGGCAGACTCCAGGCTGAAGCTTCGCACCAGCATCCTTATCAATGCCCTGGGCAGCAACACCTGCCTGGCCAAGGTGGATCTGAGTGGCAACGGCATGGAGGACATCGGGGCCAAGATGCTGTCGAAGGCGCTGCAGATAAATTCTTCCCTCAGGTGAGGCGCGCATCTCTACCCCTCAACCTAGATCCCTGACCCGCTGACACATATGCGTATTTTCCCTTTTGGCCTCTGTGCCCTCCATTTCCGGAACCATGTCTGAGTCGGCCTCGTTGGGGGGCGGAGGGGGAGGCTCAAAGAAGGTCACACCTCTGGTCTTTACTGAGTGTTCACCCTCCCTCAGAACTATACTATGGGATCGGAACAATACGTCTGCCCTGGGCTTCCTGGACATTGCAAGGGCCCTGGAGAGGTGAGTAGATCAGAGCTCTGTCCTGACACAGGCCCCCAGCCTCCCTGTGCTAGGACTAAGATTAAACTACCCTAGGTCCATCCCAGTTCCCTGACCTACAGGATAGGGAAAGAATGAGCAAGAAGAGGCTTGGGGGCGGGGCTCCCCTCTGTCTCTTTTCCCATCTAACTATATATACTACTGTTTCATAGCAACCACACACTGCGCTTCATGTCCTTCCCTGTGAGCGACATCTCTCAAGCTTACCGCAGTGCCCCTGAGCGCACTGAGGATGTGTGGCAGAAGGTGAAGGGTCACATTTCTTTAAGCAGGGTGAGAGAGCAGGGGGGTGGAGAGGCAGCAGCCCACATCCTCAACCCTGAACCTTCCCACTCCATCATCTCTAGATCCAGTGGTGCCTGGTGAGGAACAACCACTCCCAGACATGCCCTCAGGAGCAAGCCTTCAGGCTGCAGCAGGGCCTGGTGACCAGCAGCGCCGAGCAAGTAAACACCTCCCTCCCAGGAACAAGGGGCATGCAGGGTACAGACGTGACGTGCTGATGCATAGGCATCACATGGTGCCCCAGACTGGACCTGAGAAAAGAGATAATCTGATGATGGGCCCCAAATACACGCAGGCAAATAGCAGCCAGGGGGTACAGAGCATTCCAGGGGCTCAACTAGGTATTCAGGAAGGGCATTCAGAGGAGAGAAAGCGGGCCGTACAGAGGTATCACCAACGCTATGAGTGCGCAGCATGGCCCAAAGGGTCTGACCTGGGACCCCCGACCCTCTGGCCACTGTGCTTCAGATGCTGCAGCGGCTGTGTGGGCGAGTGCAGGAGGAGGTGCGGGCCCTGAGACTATGTCCCCTGGAGCCAGTGCAAGATGAGCTGCTCTATGCCCGGGACCTCATCAAGGACGCCAAGAACTCCCGGGCGGTGAGCCCTCCACAGCCCCACCCTTCCCTACAGTCTGGAAAGCCAAGAAGGCCACTCAGTTGGATGCTCACCAGGAGCATCTAAGCACTGCTCCGTGCATGTGTCCTCGTAGCCTGGGGACCTAGTGGGGCCCGATTCTGGCCTCTGAAGAGAACCTCTTCCTTCCCAGCTCTTTCCCAGCCTCTATGAGCTGGGTCACGTGTTGGCCAACGATGGGCCTGTGCGGCAGAGACTAGAGTCGGTAGCCAGTGAGGTATCCAAAGCTGTGGACAAGGAGCTTCAGGCAAGTTCTGGGAGGGGAAGGAGGCCATTGGTGGGAGCCCAGTGTTGACTAAAACAGAAGTCAGAGCAAAGAGACCAGAGGGCACAAAGGAAATAGAATGGAGACGCTCCCATACTCCTCTGTGCCTGCAACACCTAGAGCCTTAGAATTATTTTTTCTTCTAGTTGAAGCCTTGGATCCTGACCTCCTCCAACCCCTCCTTCTCCAGGATTCTGATCCTTGGGCTGACTCTCCCCTGTCAGGATGGCAGGGTGGAAGGGCACTGATCGAGGCAGAGAACCCTGGCTCTCCAAGGCTCTGACACTAATGGTTGTGTGACCTAATCAGGTCCCTCTGTCTCACCAAGGGGAGCTAGATAGATGGGCTAACGACTTCCACTGTGGTGCTAGCGCTGATCTTCCCCCACTTGGGACTCCTTCTTCCTCAACAGGTGATTCTGGAGTCCATGGTCAGCCTAACACAGGAACTGTGCCCTGTGGCCATGCGGGTGGCAGAAGGTCACAACAAGATGCTGAGCAACGTGGCAGAACGTGTCACTGTGCCCCGGAACTTCATCCGCGGAGCGCTGCTGGAGCAGGCGGGACAGGACATTCAGAACAAGCTGGAGTGAGAGCCGGGCATGGGGTGGAGGAGGCTGGATTTGGCCCAGAGCACTTAGGGAGTTTGGAGCTATCAGCGATGAATAATGAATGGAGAGCCTTCCATTATAAGGGATAAATCTTTAACTATTGCAGTCATGCTATTTAGGGTCTGACTCGTGCTTGCCCTAGAAATCTGGGGGCTGAGATGGAGTCCAAGAGGTCAGGGTGGCCCATAGATAGGTATATACTCCTAGATACTACATATATACCAGGAATCCCCTCCTGAAAGCAGAACACAGTCTCCTCGGAGACATGGACAAAGGAAAGGGTGTAAATCAGGAGTATGAACATGCCCCCTTCTTCCTGATCTTCGTTAGACCCCCCCCTTCATTTCATTTGGATGTAGGCACTACCACTGACTAAAGTAACTACACTGAGAGTTAGTGTACGCATTGTGAAACAGCCAACTCACGGCTTACGTAGCACCCAGTTCACCTAGCTCCGTGCTGCTGGTGCTCCTGACATGGAACCTCCTCGTTCCTTCCTCCTCCTCCTTCAGTTCCTCTTTGCCCATACACACCTAGGCTGAAAGGTGTGTCTGCTGAATTGATCACTGTCTGAGTCCTGCACACGTGTCTGTAGAGATATGGGTATCCTGGACCCAAGGTGCTGCCTACGGCAACTATGCTCTCTGTGGGCAGCCCAGCCAGCTGGTCCATTCTCAGGCATCTGGGGAGAGAAGGGGTGGAAGCCCAGGGGTCAGGCAGTAGCTGAACAGCCCCACCTATACCTACAGCGAGGTGAAGCTCTCCGTCGTCACCTACTTGACCAACTCCATAGTGGATGAGATCCTCCAGGAGCTGTACCACTCCCACAAGAGCCTGGTAAACATGCTGATCCCAAATGAATTCAGGTCTTCCCTCTGCCCTGGCACCCTCCTGGCTCTCTAAGCCCCGCCTCCAGGATCAGGGAAGTCAGCACGTTCCTCAGGGTCTTGATGATGGCTGTCCTTCCTCAGGCCCGGCACCTGACCCAGCTGAGGACACTGTCAGATCCACCAGGAGGGGCAAGCCAAGGGCAGGATCCATCTTCCCGAGGCAGAGGCAGGAACCATGACCACGAGGAAACGGATGATGAGCTTGGGACCAACATCGTGAGCCCCAGTCTTCCCTCCTTGCTTTCACCTGAGTCCTCTCCCTGAACCTACGCAACTGCGGTCACCCCACCACCACCACCACCTCTCGGACTCCACCTCCCTGTGCCAAGCCTCTCCTCCTCCGTGCCTGTCCAGACTCTTCCCTCATTCCAGATCCTCAGCCTGAGGCAGGGTGGACTCTAAAGAAAAAGCTTTGAGGGTCTGGTCACTTTTTGTCTCCATTTCTGCAGGACACTATGGCCATCAAAAAGCAGAAACGCTGCCGGAAGATCCGGCCAGTGTCTGCCTTCATCAGTGAGTTTACAGCCACAGGCTAATGCAGTGGTTCTCAACCTGTGGGTTGTGACCCTTCCACGGGGGTCCCCTAAGACCACTGGAAAACACATATAATTTACATTATGGTTCATAAAATAGAAAAATAATTATAGTTATGAAGTAGCAATAAAAATAATTTTATGGTTGGGGGTCACCACAACATAAGGAACTGTATTTAAAGGGTCACAGCATTAGGGGAAGTTGAAAACCACTGGTCTAACCTCCTCCACACTGGACCCTTTGCCAGGCACTCCTCGCCTTTCTTTCTTCCGCCTCTCCATTCCTCTCCTTATAACACTACTGCACCCACAGGTGGGAGCCCTCAGGACATGGAAAGCCAACTGGGAAGTTTGGGGATCCCTCCTGGCTGGTTCTCAGGACTTGGAGCCAGCCAGCCCACAGCAAGTGGCTCCTGGGAAGGCCTATCTGAGCTACCTACCCATGGCTATAAACTAAGGCATCAAACACAAGGGAGGCCTAGGCCTCCCAGGACCACCCCCCCAGGACCTGGCCGGCCCAGTGTAAGTGCCAACAGCCTACAACAGAGCCTGCTTTCCTTGGCAATGCCAGAGCTGAGGCTCCAAGCTTTAGGACCCAGATTGGCAAGGGCCAGCATATATTTGATAAGAAGTCTGTCCTTTGTGTGTGCGATGGCATAAACCAATAGTCCCAGCTACTCGGGAGACTGAGGCAGGACGGTCACTTGAGCCCACAAATTCACAACCAGCCTAGACAACACAGTGAAATTTTCCACCCTGTCTGAAAAAGGAAGGAGGGGAAGATGAGAAACAAGGAGGGAAGGGAGGAAAGAGGGAAGGGAGATAAACCCATCTTGCCAGCTAGTGACAGTAATGTTTTAATTGGGGTGATGGATAAAGCTGAGAGCCTATAAGCTTAGGAAATGTCCTGTTGAACTGGAGTCTAAAATTTCCTGGGGCCAAGTCTAAAGGGGACGGCCCTGGAAAGACCTGAGAGGACAGGAGATGGAACATCCTGCACCTGAGTCTCCTCCCAGCAGGTGCCAGTGCCTGGACCTCGACAGGAGAATGGGATGGCCACCCGTCTAGATGAGGGGCTGGAAGACTTCTTCAGCAGAAGGGTCATGGACGAAAGCTCCAGGTATGACCCACATTCCAGCCCCAGCCCCCTACACACACACACACACAAGCTGGCCACAAACTCCTCTAGCTTCCAGGGGAGACTCACCAACAACAGAGCTCATCTTGCACAGTGGTTCTCAACCTTCCTAACACTGGGACTCTTTAATACAGTTCCTCATGTTGTGGTGACCCCCAAGCATAAAATTATTTTGTCTCTACTTCATACATTTGTTACTGTTACAAATCTTAATGGAAATATCCCATATGCAGGTATCTAAGATGAGACCCCTGTGAATGGGTCGCTCACTTCCAAATGAGTTACAACCCACAAGTTGAGAACCCGCCCTAGCCAGTCTCTCCAAATTTCCTCAGGTTCTCCTCCTGACCCACCCATCCTCTAGTTTCCCAGCCTGGGAATCTCCTGACGATGGCTGAAAAATATGGAGCCAGCATCTCCTGCTGGTTAGAGTCTGGGGTTAGGGACAGGTCAGGGGTGACAGGCCCCAGATGGGTGCCCTTTACAGTATGAAACCCTGCTCTATCACTGTCCTGTCCTGCAGATTCCCCAGGGACTGTACAGAAGTCGTGTCATTTGGAGAAGCTGAAAGAAGGGATTAGGAGGGGGCCTGGGGAAATAGTCAATTTGGGTTCAAGAGGCCACTGATGGTTTCTGACAGACGCTTTTGGGGGTTCACTGCCTGAGAACCAAGCGAGGGTGCAGGGAAGACTAGGTGACAGAGGAGAGCAGGATGCTTGTCATACTCAGAAAGCACCAGCACCAGCTCCACCCTGCGCCCTGCATGTGGCACTTGTCACTTACCCACTCCCAACCCCACCCAGCTATCCCCGGACTCTGAGGACCATGAGACCAGGCCTCTCAGAGCCACCGCTGCCTCCACTCCAGAAGAAGAGGAGGCGAGGCCTGTTTCACTTCCGCCGGCCCAGGAGCTTCAAAGGGGACAGGGGACCAGGTTCCCCCACTGCTGGGCTCCTCCTCCCTCCACCCCCACCCCCACCCCCAACTCAGGAGAGCCCGCCCAGCCCAGACCCCCCAAGCCTTGGCAATAACTCATCTCCTTGTTGGAGCCCAGAGGAAGAGAGCAGCCTCCTTCCTGGATTTGGAGGGGCCCGAGGATCTTCCTTCTGCAGGAAGATGGTAAGTGAGCCAGAAGTGCTACACCACCCCACTTTTTCCTGGCCCACACAGGGCTCCACTCCCTGATCCTAACCCAACCTTCATGGAAAAATACTAGGACGTGGGGCTCGCTCTGGAGAACACTGGTCATTCAAATTCCCTTCTTCTTGAGAATGATCCAGAATATGCTGTATACAAATGAAGATGTTGGAAGGATTTCCTCCTATGTGTAGGCAGGGCTTCCCCCAGAGCTAGGGTCTCCCTGATGCCTCAGGTGTCCCCACAGCTCCCCTGATGCCTAGAAATCTTCCCATGCCTTTAACAAGAGACTTTGTTCTAGGGCACAGAGAGGTTGGAGGCAGGAGAGGGAGCCCCAGCCCCTGGGACAGCGCAGCAACCAAGGGTGCACGGCGGCGTTGCCCTTCCCGGCTTGGGAAGAACCAAAGGGTGGAGCTTTGATGGAAAACGAGAGGTGAGGGTCCCTGGAGTGGCAAATGTAAGGCCCTGTGGGCTCATCTCACTTCCCTTATCCCTGATGGTCACTGGACAAAGCACGTGTCTTTCTACATTGTTGGCATGGAATCCAGGGCTCATTTCTTTACCTATTAGAGCAGTGATTCTCAACCTGGGGTCACAGGGGTGGCCTAAAGATCATTAGGAAACACAGGTAACATTATGATTCATAACAGTAGCAAAATTACAGTTATGAAGTGTCAATGAAAATAATTTTATGGTCGGAGGTCACCACAGCATGAGGAACTGTGTTAAAGGGACGCAGCATTAGAAAGGCTGAGAACCACTGTACTAGAGCTTGTGAAATAGGGAGAAGGGTCTTAAAATACTTGATCTTAGCGCTCTGTTTTCCAGACTTCCGTGGCTTGTGTTACACCCTTCATGATGACTTTTTACCTCATGCATAGGCACCTAATTAAAATTTCCGTAGTATTTTTATTTAAGTCAGTTCACCTTTCAAATTTAGTCTGGACCTATTTGTTATCATCTTTAAAATCACAGGCACTTTAAAGGCTCATTTTTCTTCTAAAACAGGTAACTATTAAGCTGCCAGTATGTTCATTGGTGTAAACCTTCTTATGCCCCCAAGGTGATATGGGTACTAGGCTTTGGAAACAAAGTGGAACTTAGTATCTAGGAACTAGTAACCTGAGACTGACAGGAGCCTCTCAGGAGAAGCTCTTTGTCAGCGGCAGTCCCTCTGTGGAGGAGACCTTTCTCACAACCTGACTCCACTGTGCTTTTAGGGCACAGACCCAGACCAGGAGGACAGTACCCAGGCTTGGCAGAAACGGCGCTCTTCGGATGATGCAGGTGAGGTTGGCCGCTCCCTCCTTTAGCTCATCTCTCACCAATGCCTCCTAATTTCCCCCTCCCTTCTCCCCTTTTGCTTCCCACCCCCTTCCCCCAAACTCCAGGGCCTGGAGCCTGGAAGCCACCACCGCCCCCACAAAGCTCCAAGCCAAGCTTCAGCGCCATGCGCCGAGCAGAGGCCACGTGGCACATAGGTATGTAAAGCCCCTTTCTCAGCCAGCAGCACCAAAAGCTCAAAAAGATGAATGCCATGGTCCCCTACACTGGGGAATGTTCACCCAAGGGGAGGTAGTGGGAAGTCAACCATGTAAACGTGTCTAAAGATACATCCAAAAAAAAAAAAAGACAAACTTCAGAGCACAGGTGTTTTCCCCAGTGTTAAGGAAACATGAGAAATGTTTTGTGGATGGTCCTGAAGAATTCTCTGAGACAGGTGGTACCCTGGTCACTGTCAGCAAAGGGATGCCCTATAGCTATAAAGGAGGCCTCATTCCACACCTTAGCTATGAAAGGGGGCGAGGCCAGCGGCCAGCGGATATCCGCTGTGTCATACCTCCTCAAACACTGCTGCCTTGCTTACAACCCTGTGCTCATGGTTCTCAGAAAAGCGCCCCGATGAAGCAGCATTGGCTGTCTTAGAGATCAGAGTCTTGAGTGTGAGTCCCACTCAGTCACCCGGGACCTCAAACCAGTCACTTACTTCCTACCTTACGATTGGGTCAGGAGAGGAAGGGAATTATTCTAGATGTCACATTCCCCCACCCCTTTCTGGGTTCAGGGGACCTTCAGCCTAAGCCACTAAAGAAATTCGAGACAGCCCAGCATCAACCCAAGTTCCCAAAGACCCCAGGATATGGCTCCTGGTTGCATCAACACAGACCAAATTTCTCTGGAGACCCAGAACCTCCCCAGTTCCTACTCCTAGGCTAGGGCCTAGCAGGCAGGTCTGGTTTGGGGGCCACTGACTCCCCACTGTCCCCCCTGTTCCTTTCTGTCCTTTTCCCTTCTTCTCCTATAGTGGCCAGTGTAAGCCTTGCCAGATCCACTCCATTCTCTAAGGCCAGCCAGTGCTGGGGGCAGCTTTCCTGATTTCCTGTCCCTGGCCCCAGACTATAGATGTAGTATCCAAAGCAGGGCTGCATCCTTCATTTAGTAAACCACAGTTAGCCAGGTTCTGCACTATGCACTGAGACACAGACACAAGACCTGTCAGGTCTACCCCTCTTTTGTGCTCACGTGGCTTAAAGTCACAGGGAAACGTGATAAGGCATCTCTCCCTAAGGCTCCCACTGTCTAAATCAGACTTGGAGGCAGTGCTGAAAAAATTCCAGGCTGCAGCCTTGACAGGGCCCTAGGGCACTGCAGTTCTGACGAGACTGTTGGGTCTGTGGACCCAGGAGGTCTTTTATCCTGACTCTGCTCCAGTAGGAAAAAAGACTGAGTCCCGCCAGGCCCAGGTGATGGCTTCAGGGCAGATGGAAAGCAGTGGCTAGGACATATGAGGATAAAGGAAGACAACAGAGATGCTGGAGCCAATGAGTTTGGATGGGGGAAGAGTCCTGGCTTTGTAGGGCATCGTGGGAAAAGTACCAGGAGGGCTCTGAACAAATGTCATTTCCATAGCTTCTCCTGTCTACTATTCCCCAGCTGAGGAGAGTGCCGCAAACCACAGCTGCCAAAGCCCTAGCCCAGCTTCCCAGGATGGAGATGAGGAAAAGGAGGGAGCCTTGTTCCCAGAGAGAATGGTCCCCACTAGGAATGCCAAGGTGAAGGCCAGAAGATGGACGGGGAAGGTGTTCTGAGGGGCAACGATACTGAAAGACCTAGGAATGTCAACAGTGAATGGGGGAGGGGTCCTTAGAAAGAGTCAGAAACTGACTGGCCCAACATCTTCCTTTCACTGCCAGCTACAGGAGCCCCCCATAGGTCCACGTCCCCCTAAGCCAGTGGCTGTGCCCAGGGGCCGCAGGGCCCCCCAGGTGCCAGGAGGCAGAGAAGAGACTGAGAGCAGCAGTGCTGCCCCAGGAGCCAACAAACCCCGGCTGAGACTGGGCTCACAGCAAGACCAAGAGGAGCCAGAAGGACAAGGTCAGAAGCCTTGGTGCCCACATCAGATTCCCCCTTCTGGACCTTAGAACAGAGACAAGCAACAACCAGAGGCTGAAGCTTGGATGAGCACCCACTTCATGAGCCCCTTGCTGTGACTCTCATTTCAGGACCCACTGATCAGGGCCGCAGGACAGCGCCCCTGAAACCCAAGAGAACACGGCGAGCACAGTCCTGTGACAAACTGGAACCCGATAGGAGACAACCACCTGACCCTACAGGTGTCTGTGGTGAGACATGTCCCCTTTCCACTGACCTGTCAAACATGGCCCCTTCGAGCCCAAATATTGAGTGGCTGGCTCTCTTTGCCCAGGAAACAGGGTTCTCTGAATTTGTCCCCAGCAGGAACCAGTGAACCGGGAACAGACTGACAGCTGCTGAACACCCTCCCCAGCCTTCCGCGACATGTGCCTCATAAGGACTCAGGCCCCATCCACCCCTGCTCTCCCATCCCGTGCCAGCCCTCGTCCTACAGGGCAGCAGCACTAAGAAGGCATAGGGGAGCAGGAGTGGGGACTGGAAGGGAGGGAGTGACCTGAAGCAGGGAGGCTGTCACACCTGCCTGGAGCTGTCTCGATGGAGAGCTTTGGGCAGAGGCTGTCTCTTCCCTGGGGGGAGGGTAAACCTCTGCCCCTCTATGCCCAGGGGCTCTCTCCCCACTTGTATAGAATTAAAAAAAAATCACTGTCTGCCTCTGGTCTCTGCTGTGCAAGCTTTGCATTTTTCCCACACACACACCCCTCTTCCCATGAGCCCCCAGGGTTTGGCCACAGTTGGGGAAAGTAAAGAACAGCTCACACATCTGAATGTGGGGTTCCAAGAGAAGATGGAATAGCAGAATTGCTGACAAAGGATGACAAGTCACGGGTTATTGCAGAATCAAGGCTGTAGAAGAGATGAATATGACGGGGAAACACAGTGGTTTTCTGGCTTTTTGGAGGTTGTGCTAGGATTAGAAGATGGCAGTCATTGCACCAGGGAAGCCTGTGTGCATGTGTGTGTCCATGTGCGTACTCGTGTTCATACATATGTTCACTATCATATTAAATGCTACATTATCCTATGGGTACCCTTTTTAACATTTTATTTTGTGTATATGTATGTGACCAGCATGCATGAGGAGGTCAGAAGACAACTTGTGGGAGTCAGTTCTTTCTGTCTACTCTGTGGGTCCCCAGGATCAAACTCGGGTCCTCAGGCTCAGAGGCAGTAGCCTTTTCCTGCTGAGCTATAGGCTATGTCTCTCCTTTAGACTGTGTGTGTGTGTGTGTGTGTGTGTGTGTGTGTGTAGGCTAAACGGGGGCATCAGATCACCCAGTACCGAGGTTACAGATGGTTGTGAGTCACCATGTGGGTTGGAAAGCCAACCCAGCTTCCTTGCAAGAGCAACAAGAGCAACAAGTGCTCTAACCCACTGAGCCGTCTCTCCAGCCCTCTGTAGATAAAACTTTTTTTTAATCCTTTATTTTTATCTCATGTGCTTGGGCATCATGCCTGTATGTGTGTCTGTGCATGTAGTACCCACAGAGGCAAAAAGAGGACATTGGCGTCCTTAGGACTGCAGTTACAAGTGGTTGTGAGCAGCCATGTGGGTGATGGGAGTTGATCCCAGGTTCTGGAAGAGCAACCAGCCCTCCTAACTAACTGCTGAGCCCTCTCCCCAAGCCCTGCCAGTGGATATTCCTAATAATGAAAAGCCTCCACAATAGAGTGGCTTATACAGAACAGGTCTCTACAACATGAAAAGAAAATACTGTATTTATGTTAACCATTCCTGGTATGGCCTAACAAATATGATCTTAAATGTCAGGAACTCCCTCCAAGCCTCTTTTGACATCCTGGATGCCTTCCTTGAAGTTCAGATTGAACCTTTATTCCTGCATTATGCCTCCATTTTACCCTGAACATAACTATGTGTTATAGTTATATAGTTAACAGCGTTCATATTATCTTAACATTTCCGTGTGGGTCCTTCTATTTCATATGTCTCTGCCTCCTTAGGCACAAGAGCTATCCTGACTAAGCCCCAGTACCTGACCAGTCTCTGGCACTCGGGAGGTAGTTAATAGTTTCTACCTTAATACATAAGCAGTTTAAGGGACAGGGATGGCCAGCGTCCTAGTGAACACATCTGAGTATCCCCCACATCACCACACCCAAATGTCTCCCCAGTGGCATTAGCTGTACAGAAACTGCTCAGTTCCCCTGGGCTCACTGTGAGTGACTAACTTCTGTTTCCTTAAGCTTTGTGCCTGGCCCAGCCCCTCCCACAAAGACGTGACCATAATGGTTGGATCTGGGAGGCGGGGGTGGAGCAGACCATCGGGTCTATCATGGTGATGTCCAGTCAATACACGGGCTGTATGCTTACGATGAGATCCCATGTGGGGCCATTATGTTCATGGTCCTCATTTCCCTACAAAAGGGTAACTCGGGAACCGGCTGCCATTTCCTGAGATTCAGTGTGCTGCATGATGGTTTTTTAAGGAGTATATGGATATCAACATTCTGTTGTATCCCAGGTTAGTGGGAGTAGGTGTCTGTGTGTGTGTCACAAGTACAGCCTAGTCTTCTTTTCCATGTAGCTACAAATATCCTTAACAAGTGTAGTACTGTTGAAAGTACTGTGAGAGTGTGTTTCCCAGTGCGCATCAGTGGGGCTATAACTGTCATGGTGTCACCGTGAGTTTATGTACTGGCGCCTGCGAGTGTCAAGATATGTGTGAGCCTGTGAGTCGTGGGTGCCCTGCATCGCATCCTTCCTCTGTGTGGATATGGATGTGTGTGTGTGTATGTGTGTGTGTGTGTGTGCGCGCGCGTGTACCACTGCAATGTGTGTGTTTCTGTGATGCTGGGTGTGGGTGTGATGTGAAAGAGATGTATGTCACTGTGTCTGCGGGGGGTCCTGCCTTGGGCCTGCCCCCAGCCCGCCCTCCTTCCTAGTACTGTGGCTCCCTCCCAGGCAGTGTCCCTGTCCCTCCCCTCTCCTCCCTCCCAGCCAGTCTGTGCAGGGGGGGGAGCTGATGCTGCGGCCCCCCTCCTCCCCATCCAGGCCCCATAAATAGCAGCAGAACCGAGCCGGAGCTGGCGCCAGCGGCTGGAGCAGCGAGGAAGTCAGGGGCAGGGCGGAAGACTGCAGACTGGAGAGAGGAGACCCTCACTAAGAGCCCAGGTGAGCCCATCCTTCCTAATCCAGCCTGAGTCCTGCCTTCCCTGGCCCAGTCTCCATAACAACATCTCCTCTAGCTCTCAGAGAAGTCACCAGCCACCCCTACCTGATCCCCTCTCCACCACATGCCCCTGCCTACCTCACGGGCTCCACGTTAACTGAGACTTGTGGCTGGAAGTCACTGAGAGCCGCAGCCCAGACCCTCCCTCGCATATCTATAAAGCTTTATCATCATTGAGAGGCTGGCTGGTAACCAGCCAGGGAACGGTCCCGGTTCTGACAGAGACACGGGACTGTCACACCCTCCTGGAGAGGGACACAGGACAGAGGGGGACAGACAGAGGGTGGGGTACTCAGGCACACCAGTGGACACTCACTCAGGAAGCATGGCATGGATCAGATAGCTTCACCCTGAGATCTGGACAGGCACAGAGAGCTGGGCTGTCCAGCCATGAACTCGGGCCGGCATACCCCTGTCTGCTGCTGCCTGAGGCTTGGTGACTCTGCTGGGGGAGGGTGGTGCGCATGCATCCCACGGGCAGCATGGTGGGGGCCATGGCTCCCCCAAAACCCTGTCGCTAAGAGACAGTGCCTGTGTTGCCAAGAAGTGTGAGAACAGGGGAGGTGGGGAGGACTGCGGGCTTGTCAAGCACCCGAGGAGCTCACAACAGAGCCCGAAAGTCCTGATTCTCCCTCCCCAAGCCCACCACCTATCTCTCTTATCAGCCAACCAGACAGTGAGTAGGGGACTCTAAGACAGCAGGGCAGTTTTACACAGACCCTTCCACTGCCAACCTGTCTCCTCCTGTCCACTGCAGACTCCTTCCCTGAGGCCCACCCTCTTCAGACCTCCAGGGGCATCCCCACCCTCTTCCCCACCCCCTTGCCCTAGTTTGGTTCCCTGGTGCCAAGACTGAGTGCAGCACTGGCTCATAGACCAGTCGGGAAATAGCAGAAGGTGCTGAGACAGCAGTAAGCGGAAATCAATCGATGGCCTAGGAGCCGAGGCTGCCAGGAACCCACTTCTATCCCAGTCCTCCAGTCTTTTCCAGCCCCATCCATGACACCTAGGCTGGCAGAGTGACAGAGGCACGGGACTCTGGACTCCTGCTCTTTGCTGCTTAAAGCATCAAGGAAGTCAACCAGGGCAGAGGAAGAGCTTGTCCTTAGGACCCCAGGACCTCAGGAAGAAGAGCAACGGGTGGGTCCAGGACCCCCAAGAGACAAACTCCTCTCCTCTCGGTCCAGGTTGTCTGTTCTTTCCCCCACAGTGCCATGTCGGACCCAGAGATGGGATGGGTGCCTGAGCCCCCGGCCATGACCCTGGGAGCCTCTCGAGTGGAGCTGCGGGTGTCCTGCCATGGCCTGCTGGACCGAGACACGCTCACAAAGCCGCATCCGTGTGTGCTGCTCAAACTCTACTCGGATGAGCAGTGGGTGGAGGTGAGGGCAGCTTAATGGGGTTCTCCTTGACTAACCTTCCTTTAACCTAAAAAGGAGGGAGGGTAAAGGAGAGCAGGGTAAGGATGGGGAACATGAGGATTCCAAAGGACCTTTCCTACCCGTGCGGATAACCTCGAACACAAACATGCCATCATTGTAATAAGCCCAAGCCGTTTTAGCCAGAAGTTCAGAGCCCTAGAGGGCTGAGGTCTAATAGTCCAGCAGTACCCCAGATTCAGACGTCAGGAAAGAAAGAAAGAAAGAAAGAAAGAAAGAAAGAAAGAAAGAAAGAAAGAAAGAAAGAAAGAAAGAAAGAGAGAGAGAAAGAGAGAGGGAGGGAGGGAGGGAGGGAGAGAGGGAGAGAGGGAGAGAGAGAGAGAGAGGGAGAGAGAGAAAGAAAGAAAAGAAAGAAAGAAAGAAAGAAAGAAAGAAAGAAAGAAAGAAAGAAAGAAAGAAAGAAAGAAAGAAAGAAAGAAAGAAAGAAAGAAACTAATTGAAGTACCAGACGGGGACAAGCGGCCTCAGTCCCCAGAGGGTCCTTATCCCTCCTGCTGCAGGTGGAACGCACCGAGGTGCTTCGCTCCTGTTCAAGCCCAGTCTTCTCCCGGGTGCTGGCCATTGAATACTTTTTTGAAGAGAAGCAGCCTTTGCAGTTCCACGTGTTTGATGCCGAGGATGGAGCCACCAGCCCCAGCAGCGACACCTTCCTCGGGTCTACGGAGTGCACCTTGGGCCAGGTCTGCATTCCAGCTCAGTCCCTACGTTGTCTAGCTTGCCATCAGCTTCTGCCTCCAGAGCCAAACTAAGAGAAAGGAGCTCTTTCTGAGGCTGGATCCCTCCCTTCCATGTTCCCTTGGACAAGATGCTTAACCTACTTTTCCCATTTGAAGAGGGGGTCAGATGTACCTGTAGTGTTCCTTTTGTTATTATTGCTGTTGTTGTATTTGAGGCTGGGGATTGAACTCATGGCTGAGCAGGAACTCTGCCACTGAACTACACTCCCCTCCCCTGCACTCCTCTCTTCAGGCTGCTGTAGAAATTGAATCCACCTTATCCTGATCAAAGGGCCAACCTTATGGACTCTATAGCCTTGGCCAGGGCAGATGCATACACTACAGCCACACTCCCCTCTACCTCTGTCTTTAGATTGTGTCACAAACCAAGGTCACTAAACCATTACTGCTGAAGAATGGGAAGACGGCAGGCAAGTCTACTATCACGGTAGGCAAAGTCACTCTTGGGTCAAGGTTCAGTGTCCCCATATGGACATCCATTGTGATACTGTGCTGATGGCCGCCTTTATTCATGGGAAGCATATATGGGGGGTGGGGAGGGGACTCAAAATCCTCTGTCCCTTCTACAGATTGTGGCTGAGGAGGTATCAGGTACCAACGACTATGTGCAACTTACCTTCAGAGCCCACAAGCTGGATAACAAGGTCAGATCCCCAGAGTCCACACCCATCCATGCCCCATTAGAGAGAGCCATAGGCTTCCTGCCACAAACAGACCCCAGGCTCCCAGACCAGTTCTCTTCTCAGTGTTACCTGCCTTCCCATCCCTCCTCCAAGATCACACCAGCCTCACACACCCTTTCCCCCTGCATCTCCAGGATCTGTTCAGCAAGTCCGACCCCTTCATGGAGATTTATAAGACCAATGGAGACCAGAGTGACCAATTGGTCTGGAGGACTGAGGTTGGTGCACAGGGATATGGGATAAAAGTGGACAGATTACAGTAAAAACCCTAGACAGTTGGTGACAAGGTCCCTCCTACCTCTCAAAGGTGGTGAAAAACAACCTGAACCCCAGCTGGGAGCCATTCCGCCTGTCCTTGCATTCTTTGTGCAGCTGTGACATCCACAGGCCGCTCAAGGTAAAGCCCCTGGAGCATCCAGTCTGCTGTCTGAGACCTTCCCCAGGGTCCAGCAAGCCTCCTCCTCCCTCTCCCTCGTGTGATAAGCACTTGTCTCTGTGGGATAAATAACAGCTCACAGCTCTGTGTTAATCTTCCCACAGAGGTACCTTTATCTGGGACCAAACTCTCTACCAGCTCGAGCTAGAGAGTAGAGTTTATCAGGTGGCTTCTGGATAGGTTAAGGACTACGATTGGGATCTAGACACCGTGAGGTCCCTACTGCCCTGTCAGATGCCTTGGAAACACTACAGAGAGAGCACCCCTAACCCCAGCCCACGCCTTGCCTCTCTCTCTAGTTCCTGGTATATGACTATGACTCCAGTGGAAAGCATGACTTCATAGGCGAGTTTACCAGCACATTCCAGGAAATGCAAGAGGGGACCGCAAACCCTGGGCAGGAGGTACCAGAGACCCCATCCTAACCCCAGGACCCTGGGGTGGGGAGAGGGAATCCTGGGGGTTGCCAACCTCCTCATTCTAGGTGACTGGAGATAGAAAGGATGAAAATGCCCAGGCTTGGCAGAAGGACAGGGTCATGAGGGTCTTCCCCTGGGACCGTTGGCAGGAAGGGGCAAGGAGGTCTATCTGATGAACGTCTGACTCTGTGTTGGGTTGGGGGCATGTCTAGATGCAGTGGGACTGTATCAACCCCAAGTACCGAGACAAGAAGAAGAATTACAAGAGCTCAGGGACAGTCGTGCTGGCCCAGTGCACCGTAAGTCACCGTTCCCAGTTCAGGCATCCTCTGCCCCTGCCCTGTCACAACCTCAGCTCCGTGCTTGCCTGCTTTTTAATTTTTAAAAATTTACATTTATTTATTGGGGGTGCACTTGGGAGGACCGAGTGCCACAGAGCATATGTGGGGGTCAGAGAACAACTTTTGGGTATCAGTCATCTCCTTACACCATATTGGTTCCAGGGATCAAACCCAGGGCTTCAGGCTTAGCCACAAGCCCCTTTACCCACTGAGCCATCTCTCCAGCCATTTATTTTTTTACATTTATTTGTGTGTGTGTGTGTGTGTGTGTGTGTGTGTGTGTGTGTGTGTGTGTGTGTGTTTGCACACAGGTGCTTGACTATGAGTGTCTGACTGTCTGCCTGTCCGTCCTTCCCTTGCTTTAAAGACCTGCTCTGGGAATTGGAATTGTGAACACTTAGCTCCACCCCATCCTCCCCAACAACCTTTAAAGTTTTCCCCTTTCCCCAATGAAGCCTTGCCAAAGTTTCCACCTGAAAACCCCGCCTCACCTGCCTCATTATCTTCTCCCATCTGCCAGGTGGAAAAAGTCCACACCTTCCTGGATTATATCATGGGTGGCTGCCAGATCAGCTTCACGGTAAAGACCCCGGGAGTCGGCACAAGAAAAAGGGAGTGGTTTAGTCCATGCCAACGGAAGGAAGCCAGAGTCTCACTGCTCTTAACTGGCATCCCATGCATTGCATCCAACACCTTACTCCACTATGAGGACACCTATGGGCTTCCCCAGACTCATCGCTGGCCTTTCCACATCCTCTGCCTCTGGCCTCACCTGCCTGTTGGTTCTCATGGCTGCCGCATGTCCCTTCCCTACCTTCACCCAGGTGGCTATCGACTTCACTGCCTCCAATGGGGACCCAAGGAGCAGCCAGTCTCTGCACTGCCTCAGCCCCCGACAGCCCAACCACTACCTGCAGGCCTTGCGCACAGTGGGCGGTATCTGCCAGGACTATGACAGGTATGGGGTCCGGGTAGGATCAGGAAGGAAGGCTTTGCCCTGGGAGTTCCACGGCCTTTTCTTCTCTCCAGTGATAAGCGGTTCCCAGCTTTTGGCTTCGGAGCTCGAATCCCCCCAAACTTTGAGGTAGGCTGGGTACAAGAGACAGGAGGCCTGCAGGGGAGACATGGAGGAGACACCCCTTCACTGTTCCCTTACTCTAACAGGTCTCCCATGACTTTGCTATCAACTTTGACCCAGAAAATCCTGAATGTGAAGGTAAGCTGGGAAAGCCCCACCAAGCTGCACCATCAACCACAGGCGCTTGGACATCTCCGGCATCAGTACTGCAGACTCTGCTCCCATGCGCTCAGCTCCTTGTCCTGGCCCTCCTCCCATCCAAAGCTGTCTTCATTTGGAAAGAGTTCCAGCCCTGTGACCCGGCATCTGTCCATTTACTTCTCCCAGCCCCAGGGACCATCTGCCTCTCTCTCTCTCTCTCCCTCTCCTTAGTAAGGAGCTGGGCGTTATCAAGCCTAGAACAGAAATTACCATTCTGCTGTGTCTGGAGTGCTCTCTGCCAGCTTCATCTCTCTTTCTGTGCCCACAGAGATCTCAGGGGTCATAGCCTCCTACCGCCGCTGCTTGCCTCAGATCCAGCTCTATGGTCCTACCAACGTGGCCCCTATCATCAACCGTGTGGCTGAACCAGCCCAGCGGGAGCAGAGCACCGGCCAAGCCACGGTGAGGAGGAAACAGACAACCAGGGGCCTCCCGGCCTGCATATCTTCAGATGGTGCCAGGGTCAAGACCCGGGTTTGGAAAGAGCATCAATGCCCTTTCATACAGAAGCGTCCCATGTTCCCCCTCTGCTTGCCCTCAGAAGTATTCAGTACTGCTGGTGCTCACTGACGGTGTGGTGAGTGACATGGCCGAGACCCGAACAGCCATTGTGCGAGCCTCCCGCCTGCCCATGTCAATCATCATCGTGGGCGTGGGCAACGCTGACTTCTCTGACATGAGGCTACTGGACGGAGATGATGGTCCCCTGCGTTGCCCAAAGGGGGTACCTGCAGCCCGTGACATTGTCCAGTTTGTGCCCTTCAGGGACTTCAAGGATGTGAGTATTCTGTCGTCTCTCCCAGGGCTTCTCAACAACTCGTGCCCCCAAAAATCTGTCTTTCTTATCCTCCGCATGTCCTCCAAAGGTCACTGGAACCCACCATGCCCTCTGAAGTCCAGCTGCTTGCTCATTTGACCCAGCTGACCCATTCTCCTGCTCCTAACCAATCTCCTTTCCTTCCCAGGCTGCCCCCTCTGCACTAGCTAAGTGTGTCCTGGCAGAGGTGCCACGGCAGGTGGTAGAGTACTATGCCAGCCAAGGTATCAGTCCCGGGGCTCCCAGGCTCTCCACACCAGCTATGACTCCCAGCCCTAGCCCATGACTGCCTCTCGACATAACCAACATCCCTTCAGTCTCTCAGTGAGTTCTGGGGGATACAAAAGGTGTTCAAAGCAGAGTTTCTGAACAGCCCATCTTGGCTGGCGTAATGCTGGTGGTGGTGTTTTTGCTTTCCTGCTCCTCTCAGGTGCCTGTGCTGACCTTGTGATTCCAGTGACCTGTGTCTCTGCATTTTGGACCAGTGGTGCCCTGCGGGTCCCGGAAGTGAGTGATGGGCCCTGTTCCCATCTCTCCAAGCCCGATACCCCTCAACTCTGAGGACCCTCAATAACTTCCTCCAGTGGTTGTAACTTTATGGATGTAAATAAAAGGAACCACCACCAAGTACCCCAGCCTCTACCCGTCATGCCTCAGATGTCCATTGGACAGTCCATCACTCCCACATACACCATAGACAACGGGGAGCCAACCTCTTTCCAGATCTGAGCCACACCTCCCCAGCAGGCTGCTGTCTCTGCAGCCTCATCCCCAACTGTGTGCCAGTGGATCTAGGGACCCAACCTTCACCTCCCAAACCCAGGGGGGTCTAAACACCATGTGTGTTAACGGCAGGAGATGGGGGAGAGTAATGAGGGGCTGTTGAGAGGGCAGGCTGATGCTTTCTTAGAGCTGTCTCCAGAGAGTCCCCGCTGAGTATCCCAGGGGCTGAGTCCCAGCCCCCACACAGCTGTGGGGCAGGCCACAAAGAGACTGTGGGGAAGTGAGGGGATGAAGCAGATCTGCTAATGAATTAGGAGCACAGAGAGGGTATCAGGTCTGGAAGGCCTGATTTTTTTTCTGGATGAGCCTTCATGCACCCGACCTTGCACAGATTTCAGGACGTCCACTTGGGCACTCTCCTGGATGACATCAGAAGCAGCAGCAAGGACTGTTCACTAGCACACATCACGCTTGGCGTCTGTAAACGTGTGTGCTGTGGTAGCAAGTCAGAGCACAATCTCTCTGGTTTTCAAGCAGAGTGAGGAAGGCTTGATTTTTTTTTAACTCTCCGAGGTCAGAAAAGAGCCAGCGCTGGAGCTGCCCAGCCAGAACACCACAGTCTTCATCACTCTGGCATGAAACCTTTGCTTGAGCGCATACATAGGGCCTAGATGTGCCAGCTCAAGACCAGGCATGTGTGTACTGAGGTCCGGTTGGTGGGCATTAGTGTCTGAGGAGAGTGTCTCTGCTGTTGAGTACCATGCACATAAGAAAGGGGTGCAAGAGAATCAATGGGACCGGACTGAAGCTCAGAAGGACAGAGGAGGACACAACAGAAACTCAGAGTGAGGGAAAGGAGGGTGTTATGCCTGTGATCCCCGCACTCAGAAAGTCAAAGAATGGCCAGGCATGGTGGTGGTGTACACCTTTAATCCCAGCACACGAGGCAGAGATAGATAGATCTCTATGGGTTCAAGGTCAGCCTGATCTACAAGTAAGTTCCAGACCAGCGAGGACTATACAGTAGGGCCCTGTCACAAAAAATAAAAACTAAGATTTTAAATTAAAAAAAAAAAAAGGATCCTGAATTTGAGGCTAGCCTGGGCTACAGAGGCTAGCCTGGGCTACAGAACAGAAAAGAGGAGAGGACACAAAGTACGGAAGAAGAGCTGAGATCCTGGCTGCCTCCCTCTGTCCTAGCCTCTCCTTTCTGTGAAGGATGTAAAAGAGGAAGATGCTGTGTGTCCTCATTAGAGAAGAACCCACAGCAGAGAGAAAGGTCACTGGTCAAAAAGAGACAAGGGAGAGAAAAGTACAGGGGGCTAGAGCGAAGGACTCCTGTTCCGTTCTCCTGCGAGAAGGATGAGCTAGGCCAGCAAGGGGGGGGGGGGACAAGAAATGTGAGGGGAAGAGAAGAGACAGCTGGTCAGGGGGTGGGGATTGGGGGCAGAAAGGAAGAAAGACATATGGGAGCCACTTCCCCCACACAGAACTGCTTCTCCCATTTATTATGCCCCTTAGAGGACAGATGACAGTGGCTGATGAGGTGGCTACTCCCAGCTCAAAGCTTCTGCTCTGCCCAAAGGCCCTCCCCATATGTTGCTGAACTGGAGGGCTGGGTTACCATGGCAACTGTGAGACCTGGAGGACAGCTAGAGACAGGCCTAGCTAGGGCCACTGCTGCTCCTGGGTGGGTTTGGTTGTGGTAGTGGCGGTGGTGGGTGGTAAGGCTCCATCTGGACCGTTCCTCCACCTCCTCCAATCCACTTTCATTGGTCTTCTAGAACTGAGATGTGCACTGCTCGGCTCCAAAAAGGGTCTCTTTCTGCACAGATTAGGCAAACAATCAACTGCTGAGCTACAACAGCAGACCCGTCCCCCCCCCAAAAAAAACCAACTTCTTCTCCCCCTTCCTCCCCATCTCTCATTCCCTGTTTCTCTCTCTCAGCAAACACACAAAACAGTTACCCAACACAGTGATATAGAATTACCTCTTTTTAAAATTGCAAGGACACTGAGCCAATAACATTAGTTTTTCTTGAACTTCAGGTTTAATTCACAAAAAGTCACAGTCTCTCGGCTCCCTGTTATCCTGTGAGGTCTCACTTCAGCTCTGAGAGGCAGGAGGTAGCAAGGGCACCTTCTGCAGTTTGGAGGCCAGAGAAGCCTAGAGGGGGCCACTTAGGCAGTACAAGTGAGCGTCCCCAGAGCAGGCATGCTGTGTATCTATTGCCTAAGCTACAGCCTGGAAGATGAGACAGAACATGATGTCCCTTTGGTACAGTCCTCTTGGGCCCTCTTGAGGAGACCATTGGACCTGCCAAAACTAAAACAGTGTCGGAAGTCATCCAGTCCAAATGAGAGAAACCTTGTGACAATTGCTTTGCTTAAGGTGACAGACATACAGCCTGTGTGACACAGTTGAGACTACTGCCCAGGTCGCCAGGCTCCCATCCAGGGCACTTGTTCTGCTGCTTTGGACTCTAAAGGCCACTGGGTTGAGCAGAGAAGAACATTTTGAGTTGACCTATTACTGTTTGTTTAGGGGAATTGAAATCCTGACAATCCAGTAGTCGTAAAATGGGGAGTCCAAAGATTCGGTGAAAATGCAGCTTCATTGTTAATTACAGCATTAATGCACTACAGATTGAAAACCTTGAATTAAGAACTATACGGATAGGAGGGAAGCTGCATCCTCCTCCTCCTCCTCCTCCTCCTCCTCCTCCTCCTCCTCCTCCTCCTCCCATTCAGTATGCCACCTGCCCATCCTCCACACCTCCACCCTCAGTACAGGCACTAGCTCCTACAGAATTCAGTGCCCTACTAAATCATGAAGCGTCGTGACCTGAAAAAGGGAAGGGAACTCATCTCCAGCAAAGGACCAGCATCTAACCTCTGGCATGCCACGATGCTCAGAAGTTTGGGGATATTTGGATAGACATACACAAAACCACAGGTAGCGATTTGGTTAGTGGTACTACCTCTCCTGTATAGCGCCATCTACCCAGCCACCTCCAAACCGCCACACCCCCTGCCCTAAAGGCTCAGAGGAAGAGGTGTGTGTGGTCGTCGGACCCAGGGCCGCCGGAGGTCAGCCGGTCACAGCGGGCCTTATAGAGGTCGCGCTCGCGAGCCAGGCGGGCCACCTCGGCCCGCAGGGCATCCAGCTGGGTGGCCAGGCGAGCGCGCTCCGCCTCCAGCCCGCGCCGCTGCTGCAGCCGCTTGGAGCGACAAGCCTGAGCGTAGCCGCGGTTCTTGAGCGTGCGGCGTCTCTGCTTCAGCCGCAGAGCCTCGTCGCGCCCGCAGCCCCGCAGCTGCCGGTTCAACTCGCGCACAGACATCGAGACCAGCGCGGCGTCCGAAAATCTCTCGGGCAGCTGGGGAGGAAGAGTGCAGGGACCAGATTGGTGCGGGTGTCACCCGGCTAGACACTCGGGTCCCCATGACAGTCAAGGAGCCTTTAAGAAAGCCCTCCAGGCTCCACCCTCACCTACTGTATGCTGTTCTTCCTGCAAACCCCACCCCAGATTCTATCACACCTGGACCATGGGGCTACGCTGCCACCCCTGTCCTCCATCCCCCATCCCCAAGGCTTCCACATCCCTTGGTCCTTCTGCAAGTGTCACAGTGTGGGCTCCGCCCCTCCCCTCTCTGGCAAACCAATCATGCCTCTGGACGCTGCGCTGCGTACCCTTCAGCTGTCTGCAGTGTCCCGGGGGTAACCGCACCCAGACAGATCCCGCCCTTGCCACACACGACACGTTTCCTTGTCCTGAACATCACAACCCGGTGACCCTCAAGGATTTGGATTACATCCTAAAGCCCTCAACACCCCCATCTGTGTCTATAATTAATAGGATGAGTCCCAATCCCATCTGAGAAGGTTAGGCGCTGGGGAAGACTCAGAGCCTTGAAAAAGCCAACGTCAACCACAGCCTTTACCCAGTTAGGTTCCATACATCGTTTATCTATTTGCTTCCACAAAATCGCTCACCACCACCACCACCACCACCACCACCACGCTCTTATATTCTAAACCCTTTTCCCTCTGAAGCCCTTTCAAAACTTGTTTTGTTTTGGTTGTTGTTGTTGCTGCTGTTGTTGTTGTTTTTGACCTGATCTCACTATGTAGTCATGGCTAGCCAGGAACACTACTTAGACAAGGCTGAACTCACAGAAACCTTCCTGCGTCGGCCTCCCAAATGCTGGGATTAAAGTCCTGAACCACAGCTCTCCACTCCTTCCTAATCTTGTCTCTCTGTCCTCCATGATTCAACCATTTCCTACCACTTTGAAAAAGCGATCTAGCCAGACAGTGATGGCACACACCTTTAATCCCAGCACTCAGGAGGCAAAGGCAGGCGGATTTCTGAGGTCGAGGCCAGCCTGGTCTACGGAGTGAATTCCAGGACAGCCAGGACTACACGGAGAAACCCTGTCTGAAAAAGGAAAAAGAAAAAAGGAAAGAAAAAGCGATCTAGTTTCTCTGATTTTTCTCAAGGACCTTGTTCTGTCTCTTTCCAGTTCATAATTCTCTCCAGGACTTATCCTCCCTCTTTTGGCTGGCCTCCTTCCTTAGGTCTCCCTCCCCTCAGACTAACCTGGTCACTCACCTGGACATGCTGGGCTCCTGTCTCTCCCGGGCTCCCTGAATAGTAGCCAAGAGGCCCTTCCATTGAGACAGGACCCTGGTTCTGCAGCAGCTCCACAGCTTCGTCGGGACTCAGCCCGAGAACCTCATCCGCCCCCAACTGCTGCTGCAGGGTGGCCAGCCAATATAGCTCCTCCAGGCCTGGCCTAGGGGCCTCGCCGCTGCCCACCATGCCTGGCTCACTGAAGGTGGGTGAAGGAGGCACCGAGCTGTATGGTGTGGAGCCCAACGAGGCTGTGGGGACTCCAGATCGGCCCTCAGAAGGCTCCCGCTTTATTTCAAATTTCATCAAATCAAAGTCATTAACATATTCCATAGCTAAGGGACTGGGAGGGAAAGCCATTCTGGGACTGAGCAGAGAGAGGCGTTCCTGCAAGAAAGAGGGAAGGTGTAGAACACTGAGAGGCTGCCTGCCATCCTTCCCACCCCTTTCACTGTAACCCCACCCCCACCCCCACCTCCCCAGGACCCAATTGCCCTGGAACTAGTGATCTGGGATTCCAGAGTACAGATGCAGTCCCTCTTCCCTGAACAGCTACTTCCAGACAGCTCCTAACAGGCAACAAGAAACTGAAGATCTGAAGGACAGAATGACAACACAGCCTTTGGTGTGTTGACAGTACCCTTTGGTGCCTCTGGGATTCATGAAAAACAACAGCAACATGGTAGTGCTCCTGACCCTGGTGCTGGGACACGCTGAGAAGCTCTGTCATCTCCAGAGGCACCATTCCATCTACAAGCAATTAAAGTTTCTACTTAATTAACTGTGTGTGTGTGTGTGTGTGTGTGTGTGTGTGTGTGTGTGTGTGTGTGTGTGTGTGTTAGGACGATGGACAGACACTGTGCTGTGAATTTTAGGATGTAAGGTAGTTGTGCTGCTATCGTTATCTCTCAAAGCCTTCAGGGGAGTGTCAGCTACTCATTTGTTCTATGGGTTAGTCATAGACAAATCTCTTCTAAAGAGACTTTCCATGAGAAAAGAAAGGTTCTAGGAAGATCAGGACCAGTGGTCTCTCTTCTTGGGGCCAGTCTCTCCAAAGAGAGCTCATGAAGACAGACCGTCTTTGATTTAGAACCTGCTGTGTTAAGCGAGTCTGAGCAGATGATCTTCGCTATCTGATCCTTCTGGTCACTGTGGGCTTTCAAACTCCCCCCAAAGAGTGCTCTGTGGAAGACCAATTCTGAGAAGTACCCTAAAAGGAGAGGTCTATACTCATAATTTTAGTAAAGGCTGCCTCTCAGCCCCATCTTTTGCAGAGGCACAAGCTCAAAAGTTTATCACCCCAAGAAGCCCTCGAGCAAACCATGATTCAACAGAGTGTGCTAAGTCTATGACGCTAAGGAACTCTCTCTTCCCAGCCAAGGAACACCTCCTTCTAGTTTATCTCACTAGTTTACACTTCCCAAGGCCAAGAAACACACCCACCCCCAGAGGAGAAGTTCAGGGAGACTCATCCCCAGCACTTGGACTTCAGGTTCCTCTTTAATTTGACCAATCTCAGACTTCCACACTTTGACCAGAAAGAAGACTAGACAAGGTTTCCCTCTTCAGGGGACCCACTCAGCCCTGAGAGGACAGGGCACAGGGCTGCTAGAAGGAGCTAGTCCTTGGCCAAAAAAAAAAAAAAAAAAAAGGAGCTTTCGAGACACCGATGGTGGTGTACAGAGAGACTGGGAGATGCTAAACTGTTAGTTGGGAAGATTGCTTATCTTTCTGATATGAATAGCAGCCAGAGTAGGAGTAGGACAGGGTGCAGAAGAGCAAGAATTCTACATAAGATACAGCAAGATACAGTAGAGGCAGACTGCAGGGATCAGGGGAGGGGCTCTATATGACCCTCAAGGGTCACCAGACATACTCACTTTAGGAATGGCAGAGACAACGTAGTCACTGTCAGAACCAGAAAGGCACAGCTTCCCCGGAGACTAAACACTCCATAAAGCAGGGGCTGGTGATGTCCCTGTATTCAAAACAAGGGGGCTGTGGGCACAGAGCCCAGAGAACACTCTTAAAGGACTGGGTTCCCTGAGATCATCTGTGGTCCTCGAGCCTCATCCAATAAGAAGAAGGGCTTATTTGCATATCTCATTGGCCTGGGGCAGGGACTCAGAAGACAGTGAAAGACAGGTGCTATCAGTTCTCCAAAAAGGAAAAAAACCGGCATCTTCCCCAGAGAAGCTTCCTATATCGGACCTTGCTTATGTTGTGAGCGTGGTTTCCAACAGAGAGAGCCATGTTGACCCCAAACACCACCCCTCCATGGAAACACAATTCTCAGCCCAGTCACTCAAAGCTTAGAGAGGTAAGAGTCCAGACAAACTACCCAAAACCTCTGTGCCTCCCATCCGTGTCTAGGAGATCCCAGCCCATCCTCAGCCAGCTTGTTGGGGCTGCTGCTTCTTTTCAAGCATCCTCACATTTCAGCCCTTGCCCTACCTTCACCCTGACTGGTCTTATTCCTCACAGAGTCACTGTATTAGAAAGATAAGCCATGAGCTTCCATGAAGAAACTCACTCTTAATAGCCCATCCCGAAGACAAGCAGCCCAGCTTGAGAGAAGAGACAGAAAAAGCGGAGATCCAAACTCTGGTCTTTCATCTGGAGACTTAAAGAAGCTGAAATCCAGTCACCAGCACACCTCTGTGAATGCCCTCATGAGCCCTCAGCTTCCTCTCACCTTTTCCCTGTGCGTGTCTCAGCCCCTCTTCTCCTCCTCTCTCACTCATTCCCAGACGGCTGGGGTGTGACCTACATTTTCAGCCTAATCCCCTAACGCCTCTTAGAGCTGTCACCCCCTAGTAGGAACCGAAGCAGGGGATAGTAGGACTTAGCCAAGGAGATGTTTAAACCTGCCTGAAGCTGTTTAAATAGGTGCTGTACTAAAAGAAACTCCAGAAGTTAAAGGGTATTCCCTGCCTGTTGGGACAGTGGCTTCCACAGTCAAGAAATCACCCCCTTGGGAACTTGAAGAAACAAATTCTTTTGCTTTACCTCAAACTCACAGAATCAGAAACTCAGTAAGTAGGTTATAGACAGCTGCTGTTTAATAAACCCTTCCAACAATTCTGAAACACACTAATGTTTGAGACCCACTGGTCCACAGATGACTACATTCAACCCAATCTCAAAGTGTGTGTGTGTGTACCCACCCTACATTAGTTTTCCATCACTGCTATGGTTTCGGTATATTTTAAAAGCTAGTTTCCAGTGAGATATTATTAGACGTTAAACGTATCCATAACTAACCAGCTGAAGAATTCATACTGAATTGGCTGTCAGTGTGAATTGGCCTAACCAGAAAAAGCATGCGTGTGAATGGTGTATCTTCTCCTTAATTCATTGGTGCATGTTGTCTGTGTCCCTCCATCCCTCCTTCTCCCCCACCTCCACTGCCCCCTCTTCCTCTCTTTCTCTCTTTACTTCTTCACTATACATTTTCCATCATGATGTTAGATTTTGGACCAAAGTAATAGGAACCCCACAACCATCAACTGAAACTGAAACCATTAGCCCAAAGAAGTCTCCCCTCCTTTGATCTTTCTCAGGCACTTTGTCACAATAACAAAAACTGACTAACACTAACATAATTGCTCCAATACATACCTGAAGTAATTGACTTAATCGGAAAGTGCTTTGCTTTGGTTTGCTGCCTTGGAGAGCCTAGCCAGTGAGCAGTTAGCCCCATCATGTATTGCCTGTAGTGAGTCAAGTGTCATGGCGAGGACACAACTGAAAGCTACTCACCTTATCACTGGGACAAAAAAAAAAAAAAGGAAAGGGAAGTGGATAGGACTCCTGCTTCCCTCAAGGGTACCAACCAATGACTGGGGAGGGGTTAGGCTTTTGCTTCCTTCAGGGAAAACCCAAAGACCAGAAGACTTCCCACAGGGCCCCACCTCTTGAAAATTTCACCACCTTCCAATAATGACAAGTTTTGAACTCAAATGCCTTTGGAGGACATTGAGTTTGGTTTGGTTTTCAAAACAGGGTTTCTCTGTGTAGCCCTAGCTGTCCTAGAACTCTCTTTGTAGACCAGGCTGACCTTGAACCCATAGATATACCTGCCTGTGCCTTCCTAGTACAGGGCGTAAAGGCACGCACCACCATGCCCAGCTTTGGAGGATATTTGGAATCCAAGTTTCCTCTACATACATTAGAAGGCTTAGATCAGATATCACAACTCTCCCATGCCCAGGTCTCTTGTTTTTGTTTTTGTTTTTGTTTTTTTATGAAATAGAGTCACTATTCGAATGGAAATGTTACTCTTCACCAGGACCTGTTGCTTGTTTTCTTAAAAGAAGCGGAAAATGTAAGGCCAGGAACCAGCCACAAAAGGGCAATAGGGATGCTGAAAGGAATGGGGATACATGCCAGTGGAATGAGGTTTTACAGTGGATATCTGGGAAAAAGATTCTAGAACTTCCCTAAAGGAGAAAGGTTGGCAGCATTGAGTGTAGTAGCCCCCTTCATGCCTGCTCTTGACCTGACCAGACACTTGCCCCACCAGGCAGCTGTCATATCTGTCCTGATCCTCTTGTTTACTGGAGGACTCAGGAGAGAGGTGGGAGAGCTAAGCTGCTAAGGGGTGAAGGGAGTCGGGCCAAATAAGCTCAAGCAAGCTGAGCCAGTCCCGGTTCAGGCCAGGTACCACTGCCTGGTCCATGCTGGTCTTTCTATAGCTGAATGTACCCCATGATGTGAGACAGCCACCCTTCTCTGACCCAGACCCCTGGTCCCTGAGAATCATACTCCAGGTATCCAGAAATTTCCTGCACAAAGAGCTCAGCCCTGCTCCTAGGGATCACATAGACTTTTTTCCCTGGGATTTCCCTTCCATGGCTGGACCTCACTACTGATACACAAGCCCCCGAGTGATGATCCTAGTCTGAGAGTTGCCTCTCCCCACATCATCACCACATCCCGGATAAAAACCCCGAGGACTCTGAGTAAACACCAAATTTGAATAAGCCCTTCTAGACCACTATGAGGTATGTACGTGTAAATAGAGAAAAATTAAAAATTAATATTTATTACTTTAAATGATTTATATTTTTTAAAAGATGTATTTTTATTTATTGTATGTGTGTGAGTATACTGTTGCTCTCTTTAGAGAGACCAGAAGAGGGTATCAGATCCCATTACAGATGGTTGTGAGCCACCATGGGGTTGCTGGGAATTGAACTCAGAACCTCTGGAAGAGCACTCAGTGTTCTTAACCACTGAGCCATCTCTTCAGCCCATGATTTCTATTTTTTAAATGGAAGATTTAAAAAAATGTTAGTACATGATAGGAAAGCACGCTACCACCGAGCTCTTCTTGAGGGGAGGCATGGGGTGAAAGGACACGGTTTCACTAAATTGCCTAGCCTGGCCTTGAACTTTGGATCTTTTTAGTTGGCCACCCAAATAGTTGGGATTAAGGGTTCATATCACTTGGCCTGGATGAATTATTCATTTCACATATTTAAATACAAAGCTTGTGAACTATTTGTACTCTTGTCCCAGGCACAAAGATACTACGAAATTTAATTTAAAAAAAAAAATGAGCTGGGCGTGGTGGCGCACGCCATTAATCCCAGCACTTGGGAGGCAGAGGCAGGCGGATTTCTGAGTTCGAGGCCAGCCTGGTCTACAAAGTGAGATCCAGGACAGCCAGGGCTATACAGAGAAACCCTGTCTCGAAAAAACCAAAAAAACAAAACAAAACAAAACAAATAAAGAGAGATGGCTCAGCTGGTAAGAGCACTGGCTGCTCTTCCAGAGGAACCAGGTTCAATTCCCAGAACCCACATGACAGCTCACAACCACTTGTAACTCCAGCTCCAGGGGATTTAGTGCCCTCTTCTGGCCTCTACAGGAACTACACACAAATATGCCATCAAAACATCCTTATATATAAAATAAAAATAATTTTTTAAAAAATCATTCACACATATTTTATTTTGAAATTGAGAAATATCTGACTATATTACCTGGGCTTTCCTGGGACTTCTATGCATAAGCCATCCTCTGACTACAAATGTAGCAAACCCTTCTAATTGAGATGCTATAAAGAAGGGCAGGATGCTACAAGATTTTATTTCATGAAGAAGCAATATTTGTTTGTTTACTTATTTATTTAGAAAAATAGAGTAGATAAAAGAACGAATTTCTGACAGTTCTCTCCTTCTATTATGATGGCCCCAGCAATTCAACACAGATTATATATTAGACTTAGTGGCCCAAGCCTTCCCTTGGTGAGCCTGTCTCAGGTGCCATGAAGATGTAACCTGATAGGACTTGTTGTGGGCATCTTTCTGGGATAATCATTCCGACACCCATGTGGGAGAGAGGAGTTGTCACTGGTGGGCTGAAGATCCTGGAAGGCTTCAATCCCGGGTCCAGTTTGTATTCTCCTTTTATGCCCTAAAACCACAAGGTGGGGTGAGCAGGCAGGGTTTTACAGAAGCATGTAAGGCACTGAGTGGATTGTCACAGGCAATGGCCCATTGCTTCAGCAATTTCTCCAGGCCCTTCTGCTCCAGCTAGCGAAGCTGAACTTGGCAAACACTCAGTACAAGGAGTGCTGTAACTCAATCAATCAATCAATCAATAAATCAATACCTAATCACTGGCCTCTTCTATCTTATTCTACTTATTCAGAGGAATGGACATGCTGCCTAAGGAAGTCACATTAAACTAAGACTGGTCACATAACCGAGCCTGAATATGGGAAGAGGGTGAGGATCCCAGGCTGCAGGAATGACAGATGTAAGGCTCTGAAGCAGGCAGGATGGGGGGCGGAATGAAAAACCTGAAGGCCAACGTGGCCAGAGGGAAGAAAGTTTTCAAAGGTGAGCAAAATGACAATAGGTCAACAGGTCAGGAGGGACAAGGGAGAGCCTGGAGGGTACTTCCAAGATTTAGGCTTTCTTTAAAAGCAATGAGAAGGACTGGTGAGGTGGCTCAGGGGTTAAGAGCACCGACTGCTCTTCCAGAGGTCTTCAGTTCAATACCCAGCAACCACATGGTGGCTCACAACCATCTGCAATGGGATCCGATGCCCCATTCTGGTCTCTCTAAAGAGAATAACAGTATACTCTATAAATCTTTACAAAGAAAAAAAAAAGCAACAAGGAGGTTCTACGGGCTTGTCAGTGGTGACAAAGTTATTTTGTTTGTGCAGGGGAGCAGAGTGGGCTGAGAGCTAGAACTTAGACATATCCAAAGAGTGTGGGCAAATACTGAAAACCAGTATCTACACCAAAGTCCAGTGGTGTGGGGAGAGGCAGCTTTCGGGCACAGACACTTTGCAAGGGCCATGTAGTCCTCCCCTCTCACCAGGTTTGACTGCCAGGGGCTCTGAAGATAAACATGTACCCCCCACCTCTGCCTGTCCCCACTTGGATACAAGTGGTTTATTGGGAAAGACTTTCAGAGGGGTTGAGAGAAAAAGCTAGAGAGAGGGAAAAGTTGAATTATGTTGCAGGTGCAATCAATGTGACCTACTGGGGTGGGGGTGGGAGTGCTGAGGTACTGCAATAGGCGTGTATAGTTATCCCAAACTGAAGCAAGGAGGCAAGCTACAGAATTCTTAGAAGGTCCAGCCACTGGACACATTGCCCCAGGAAGGGACATTGCATTTGCCAACAGTGTCCTGTGGCCACAAATGTCCTTAAGTATGTACAGAGGGCCCCTTTATCTACACCTCTCTGTGGCTTAAGTGAGTACAACAAGTCCTTTTTAATCAGTTCCCCCGCCCTGTTGCCCACTCTCTGTGGCCAAACATGGCCCAAAAATATTAAGTTGGTTTTCTGGGTTGTTTGTCCATTTGTTTTTGAGGAAAAGTGTCACTCAGTAGCCCAGGCTAGCCTCCAACTTAGGGTAATCTCCCTGCCTCAGTTCCTGGGTGCCAGGATTACAGGTGTGAACCTCCAAGCTCAGGAAATTCATAACTCTGATACTGTACTATTCTCATTTGAATATGAAGTGTCCCCTGGGTTCGTGCATGGGGGTGGGAGGTGGGGGTAAAGGGTAGGTGGCTGTTGCTGTCAGGTTTGGGGGAATTGTTAAAATTTGAGAGTTCTGGCCGGGCAGTGGTGGTGCATGCCTTTAATCCCAGCACTTGGGAGGCAGAGGCAGGCAGATTTCTGAGTTCAAGGCCAGCCTGATCTACAGAGTGAGTTCCAGGACAGCCAGGGCTATACAGAGAAAACCTGTCTCACAAAAAAAAAAAAAAAAAAAAAAAAAAAAAAAAAAAATTTGAGAGTTCTGATCTAATCAATGGATTGATTACCTGGCATATTCATAATCTAATAGCATTATTGGAAAGTTGTGAAAGTAGGAAATGGAGCCTCATTGGAAGATCTATGTCTTTAGGGCTGTGCCCTTGGGGTTACATATTAATTTGACCCTTCTGTATTTGTTATTTTCTGCTTTCTATCATAAGGTGAGCCTCCTTCATTTCCACACTCTCCGGTCACCATGGTGATCTGTCTCGCTTTGGACCCAGAAGTAACAGTTGGCCATGATGGACTAAAACCTCTGAGCTAATGAACTAACCCCCATCTGCCATCTTGTTATGTCAGATATTTTTGTCACTGCAATAAGAAAAGTAACTACAAATGCCATTCTGAGCACCGTGACGAAATCTCAGAGCTTCTTGCCCTGTTCCTCCCAGGGAGTGAACATCCCAGTGAACATCCCAGTCTGTGTGCCCATGCCGTTGTTTACCTTCCAAGTAGGTCGGTTGGTTGCTGTCAGTTAGCAGGGGGACTGCTCTACTAGCATATTACTTGTGTTCATTTAACCTTTATTTACTAGTAGCCACAAAATGTAAGAGTTGTGATAAAGACAAACAACTCTCCTTCTGAAACGTCATCAGGTCAATGGTAGCCTAGCCCTGTGTCATATTTCATCTCATTGTGTAGGCAGTAAATCGCCCCCACACCATAGAAAGAAGGCTACCATAAGACTCTGAAAGCGGGGCTGGAGAGATGACTCAGCAGTTAAGAGCACTTGACTGCTCTTCCGAAGGTCCTGAGTTCAAATCCCAGCAACTACATGGTGGCTCACAGCCATCTGTAATGAGATCTGACTCCCTCTTATGGAGTGTCTGAAGGCAGCTACAGTGTACTTACATATAATAAATAACTAATCTTAAAAAAAAAAAGACTCTGAAAGCAACTAGAAGGCTAGGCATGGTGACACAGGCCATGAATCCCTGCAATAGGAAGTCAGAGGCAGACAGATCTCTGTACATTGGAGACCAACCTTGTCTACATAGTGAGTTCTAGGCCAGCCAGTGATACATAGGGACCCTGACTCAAGAATAAAAGACACATTGTTCCATCCAATAAAAGAAAGCAGCCGGGCGTGGTGGCGCACGCCTTTAATCCCAGCACTCGGGAGGCAGAGGCAGGCGGATTTCTGAGTTCGAGGCCAGCCTGGTCTACAAAGTGAGTTCCAGGACAGCCAGGGCTATACAGAGAAACCCTGTCTCGAAAAAAAAAACCAAAAAAAAAAAAAAAAGGAAAGCAGCTTTCATTATGGTATGCTGTCATAATTATTCTCTTATTCTGTTTGTTTGTTTGTTTGTTTGTTTGAGAACTCACTATGTAGATCATGTTGGCCTAGAACTCATAGTGACCATCCATCTGCCTCTGCCTCATGAATGCTAGGATTAAAAGCATGTGCCACAGGCAGGCCCTGCCATCTGCCTGAGGCCTGGGCTGACCATCTGGGCCAAGATCCAGTGCTTTAGGTCGATCCACTCCAACCTTCACTCCTACCACAAGCTGCTGGAGCTAGTGAAGAAGCTAACCCTGCAGAACCGGAGCTGCAGGACCACTGGGCTCTGGGCAATAGCAGCACATCCAAGAGCATGGTTCCACACTGATGGTGTATCTGAAACCAGAAACCTTGAACCAAACCAATGACTCATTACAATGAATATTTGCATATAAAGTTGTTGGGAAAAAAATATATTGTGTGACACACTGCAGCTTCTGATACCACCACGATGAACGAGTATGTGATGGAGAGGCAGGAAAGATGGAGGAACTAGAGGCGAGACAGGGATGAGAGAAGGCTGAGAACAATGGAGGAATTGCCCAGTAGAGTTGGCAGTGTGCTATGCAGCAGCCTGGAGCTTGCACAGACTCAGCGCCCTGGCTCTGAACAGGATGTCTACAATGAAGAATACTTCATTTCCTAGATTGGAACTCTTTGAAAGACCTCCATGGTCTGAACTTCCCCCAGAGGCCATGCTGGCATCAAAGATCTGTACTGATGCCCCAGGCCATGATGAAGCCCTAGTGTCATGTGGATGTCCGTGATCCATGCTGTTACCAAGGGCCATGTTTGGGTCTGTGGTCCTGATGTGGCTGGGAGCCATGTTGATGTCTAGAATCCATGTTACCTCCTAAGATCATACAGATGTCCACGGTCTGTACCTTGCCTGAAGCCGTGTTGTTGTCTGTGGGCTGTGCTGCCACCTGGAGCCGTGTTGGTGTCCATGGCCGGTGCTTTGGCAAAGGGCTGTGTTGATGTCCGTGGTCCATGATGTCACCAGGGTCCCAGTGGAGGTCCTTGTCGTGTGCTGACACTGGAGATCATGTGGATGTCTGCACATGGTCCAAGCTATTGCCAGGATCTATGCTCCCACTGACTGTGAAGGGCAAGAAAGCTATTTTGCAGGGTATCGATGACTACAGACAAACAGTTAAGAAGGAGGGACACAGAAGGCTTTTGTGACAACCCCCAACCCCTAACCCCACCAAAAGTAACAGCCTAAAAAGAAAGCCATCATAAAGCAGTCAGTCAGAGCTTGGCAAAAACTCTGGAAGAGGGGAAAGGGCTGTAGAAGCCAGAGGGGTCTAGGACACCCACAGAACCAACTAACCTGAACTCACAGGGAGTCACAGAGACTGAACCAACTAACAGCCAGAGATCCTGCCTGGGTCTGACCTAGGCCCTCTGCATGTTACAGTTGTGTAGCTTGGCCTTCTTGTGGGACTCCTAACAGTAGAAGTCGGAGCTGTCCCTGACGCTTTTGCCTGCTTTTGGGACCCTTCCCTCCCACAGGGTTGCCTCATATGAGGGGAGGCACCTAGTCTTATTGTAACTTGATATGCCATGTTTGGTTGATATCCTGGAAAACTGCCCATTTCTGAAGGGAAATGGAGGCGTGGTTGGGAGGCCGGTGGGGAAGGACTCAGTTTTCTTTTCTTTTTTCGAGACAGGGTTTCTCTGTGTAGCCCTGGCTGTCCTGGAACTCACTTTGTAGACCAGGCTGGCCTCGAACTCAGAAATCTGCCTGCCTCTGCCTCCCAAGTACTGGGATTAAAGGTGTGTGTCACCACTGCCCAGCTCAGTTTTCTTTAGGGGGCTGGCCACACGCAGTTTGACTGTGTTCCAGTAAGTATATGGACAACACAAACTGGACATGTTTTTTTTCTTTTTGTTTTTTGGTTTTGTTTTTTTGTTTCTTCTCTTTTCGGGGGAAGGTCACAGGGGTCAGGGACAAACGTGGGAGAACTCAGAGGTGGATGTGATCAGGGTGCATGATGTGAAATTCCCAAATAAGACCTGGCTCTCTTATTTTTTTTCTTTTCTTTTTTTTAAAGATTTCTTTATTTTATGTATATAAGTACACTGTAGCTGTCTTCAGACACCCCAGAAGAGAGCATCAGATCCCATTACAGATGGTTGTGAGACACCATGTGGTTCCTGGGAATTGAACTCAGGACCTGTGGAAGAGCAGTCAGTGCTCTCAACCACTGAGCCATTTCTCCAGTCTTTTCTTTTTTTTTTTAAATTTATTTATTTACTATATATACACCATATTCTGTCTACATTATGTGTACACACCAGAAGAAGGCACCAGATCTCATTATAGATGGTTATGAGCCCCATGTGGTTGCTGGGAATTGAACTCAGGACCTCTAGAAGAACCAGATCTCCAGCCCCACTCTCTTATTATCTTAAACCTATTTGTTTTAGTGGGTATATGTAGCATGTGCATGCACATGTTCACATGTGTATATACAGGTCCATACACCTTCATGTATGCACATGGAGGCCAGAGGTCAGGGTTAAATGTTTTACCTGATGGCTTATGTCTTAAGACAAGGCCTCTCTCCCTGAACCTGAGACTCACAAATTCATTTAGACTGACTGTCCAGCAAGTTCCAGAGAGCCTTTATCTCTTTATCTTTGTCTCCCCCACACTCAGAACTCAGATTACAGTCATGTGCCATACAGCCCAGACATGAATGTGTGCGGGTGAGGGTGCATGTGCACGCGTGGGCACAAATCCAGAGGTCAGCATAGGTATCTTCCTCTACTGCTCTCCACCTTATTTTTTGAGAAAGGGTCTCTCACTGAGCCTGGAATTCATAAATTGGCGAGACCTGCCGGCCAGTAAACAGAGAAGCTTCTGGTCTCTGCTCTCAGCACTGGGATTAAAGATGCCTGCCACAGGGCTGGTGAGATGGCTCAGGGGTTAAGAGCACTGACTGCTCTTCTCAAAGGTCCTGAGTTCAAATCCCAGCAACCACATGGTGGCTCACAACCATCTATAATGAGATCTGGCGCCCTCGTCTGGAGTGTCTGAAGACAGCTACAGTGGACTTACATGTAATAAATAAATAAATCTTAAAAAAAAAAAGATGCCTGCCACCAAACCCAGCTTTTCACCCGGGGGCTGGGGATCCAAATTCAGCTTCTCATGTTTGCTTGGGACTTTGACCATCATTCCAGTCCCTGATTGCTTTATTATCAGTCAGTCAATTACTATAAATATTTATATATCCAATTTTATCATAGATATGTATGTGTAAGAAAAATGCAGATATATATGGAACTTGAATACTTGCTAAGTAATGGTTCATTTTCTCTCTCTCCTCTCTCTCTCCTCTCTTTCTCCTCTTTCTCTCTCCTCTCTCTCTCTCTCTCTCTCTCTCTCTCTCTCTCTCTCTCTCTCTCTGGATAGGAGGGTTTTTGAAGCAGGGTTTCTCTGTGTAGCCTCAGCTGTCCTGGAACTTTGTAACCCATGCTGGCCTTGAACTCACAGAGATCTGCCTACCTCTAAGTCTGAAATCCTAGGGTTAAAGGCGTGTGCCACCATACCCAGCTACTGTAATGTTTTCAAGTATCTCTCTTAGATAAATTGGGACTGTTCTCAACTCTAGCTAATCTGTGAGACATCCAGGGGGTAAACCATGATTGTCCCTAAGAAGGAAAAAAACAAACAAACAAACAAACAAAACAAAACAAACCACAGAGCAGGACATTTCGGGTCACACCCTGCCCCCTGGTGGTACTGCTTGGACACAGTGCCAGCTGTGGCACAGGCTGAAGTTGCTGGGGAAGCCGATCACAGTTGGGGTGCAGGCAGGGGATTGGGGAGCAAGCTGAAGAAGAGTGAAGCAGGCAACAATAGTGGAAGAAACCCCTACAGCATGTCCTTGCTCTGTCTCCCTGAAGCTAGGAAGGAAGTTGTGGGAAAGAACTGAAGAAGTGCAGGTCTTGCTGGGTGTGGTGCTGCATACATACATAAATTCCAGCACACAGGGGGCAAGGCTAGCCTGTTCTACACAGCAAATCCAGGCCAGCCAAGGCTATATAGAGAGAAACCGTCCCCAAAAGGTAAAAGAATGTGGGATCACTCTTTCACACAATCGTCATTTGTCAAGTGACTATCGTGAGAGGACACTGGTAGGGGGCAGTTTAAATCGAGACTTGGTTTGCTTAGATTCTCTCTACAATGCAGAGAAATGGCCGGAAGGCCAGAAGGGAGGCGGAGGTGATGACTGGGATAGCTAGGGGCCAGCTTAGGGACTTTAAGCCTAGTCTAGATCCTTTGGGTTCTTCCTTTTTCCCCCATTTGTTTTTTGAGATAGGGTCTAGCAGCACAATAAACCAATGAAATAGTATGTAATAGGATTGCAGGGAAGGAAAAAACCTGGATAATTAGAGTCAGAAAGACCTGGAGCCAAGATCCCTTTCTCCAGCCAACCAGATTTGCCACTCTGAGCAAATGATTTAACCTTCCATGTCTACATCTGCAAGATAAAGTCACTGCAGACTGAGACTTGTACACAAGCTGCTAGCACAGCACCTAGCACCTGCTATCCATACCATAAATATCAATTCTTCCTCTATGCAAGGTGATGCTATACACAAAGACAGATGGGGTGTAAAGCCAGGTACAAGATAAGCCCTGTGCTAAAGTGTGGCTAATTGGGTAGAACCATTCTAAAGGTCCTGGTGTCTAAATAGCTATGAAAAATTAGAAAAATAATCCTTTAGTCTGACCGAGCTATTCCTTGGGGCCATCTTGGTAGATGATGGTACCATTCCCTGAGACAGGGAATCCCAAGAGCTGAAGCAAGGTTTTGAACAAGATGATGACCTTCAAAGAGGCAGGTGTCCTGTGTGAACACCCTGAGGCCTACCCACAGTGTAGGCAAGGGATAAGATGGGGAAGGCAAGGTGAATGTGGACAGTTCTGATGCAAGGATTATAGGATAGGGGGTGGGGTAGTACAGGCCTATAGACACAAAGGAAATGGGAATGGGAAGCACTGGAGACCAGCTACAGACCACCCTTAGAGGCCATCTCTGTTTATGCACAAAACTCTGAGACTAAAAATCAAGACTATTTGTTTTGAAAGTGGCAGGATCCACTTGAAATAAGCTTAAGTAAAAGAATAATGCATTTGTTCTTGTAACAAGAATATAGGCTTTCTGCTTCACCTATTTCCAGAAACAGCCACATCTACTCCACAAAGTGCCAGTGTAATATTTGAGACATGATAGTAAACATTAAAAAGAATGGATTTGGTTGTGTTGGCTTGAGGTCACCAAGGCTGCCTTCAACTCTAGTACAGGAGATACAGATGCTACCAACAACCCATTCATTGGCCTCAACTATTAGTCTACATGTTCCAGTATGATTATACACCCATGACAAGTTCCACAGTACAGTCTGGGATGCAAGTGGGAAATTTGTCTTTAATCTTCCAGGAATTTGATCTCTCCAACATCAGCTGGGTGGATGCTGGTGTCAAGTATGCTGTGGAGTCTATAGGTGTCTTCACTGTTGTGAGGAAAGGTGGGGTGAGTGGGAGGATGGACCCAAAGGGTCATCATCTCTGCCCTTTCTGTTTGTGATGGGTATGGACCAGGAGAGGTACAACAGCTCATTCAAGTTTGTCATCAATGCCCCCTGTTCCACAGTCTGCTTAGTGATCCCCGGCCCAAGGTCATCCATCAAGGGATTTATGACTACTGTCCTCTAGAAAACCTTGGATCACACACACACACACACACACACACACACACACACACACACACACACCGGAAAGCTGTGCTGTGATGGCCATAGGCTACCCAAAACATCCCTTCATTCCTGGTACAGCCAAAGCTGTGGGCAAAGGTTATGCCTGAGCTGAACAGTAAGTTCACTAACATGACCTTCTCTGTTCCTACTTCCACTGTGCGTCCTGGATCTGACATGCTGCCCAGAGAAAACTGCCATCTGGGAGATGCCAAGAGGTGTGGTGACACACACCTTTAAAACTAGCACTTGGGAAGCAGATTCTGCATTCAATGCCAGTTTTGTCTACATAGCAAGTTCCAGGACAGCCAGACTACATAGGGAGACCATGATTCAAAAGTAAATACATACATGCAGATATAAGAAGGTGATGAGGTGCCGGGTGTGGTGGTACACGCCTTTAATCCCAGCACTAGAGAGGCAGAGACAGGCGGATTTCTGAGTTCGAGGCCAGCAGGACAGCCAGGGCTATACAGAGAAACCCTGTCTCGGAAAAGAAGGAGAAGAAGAAGAAGAAGAAGAAGAAGAAGAAGAAGAAGAAGAAGAAGAAGAAGAAGAAGAAGAAGAAGAAGAAGGTGGTGGTGGTGGTGATGAGGCAGGCACTGGATCATCCTGGGCTGATATAGGTACCAGTTGCCTCTTGAGACTTTAACAGCAACATCCATTCTACCTTTGATAGTGGGACTAGCATTGCTCTCAATAACCACTTTATCAAGCTCATATCCAGGTATGACAGATAATTTGGCTACAGCAACAGAGCAGTGGACCATTTAGGTCCACACAGTCCTCCAAGGTCCACATGGCCTCCAAAGAATAAGAAACTCTGGACCACCTACCCCAGCAAGAGTAGAAGAGGAAGAGAGCCCTTGGCTGTTTAGGGAGACCCTGCCCTAACTCAGGCTCCACGGCACTGAGCATCTCTGCTCACAGTTTCCATCCTAACCCCCAATAGAAGAAGGGGCTTAAGAAGCCCTCAGACGGTCTTAATAAAGACCACTGAGGTGGTTAGGAGGCATCTATTGATCTTTGTCTCACTGCTCTGCCTCTGTCTCAGGCAGGTTGATGCTTTGCATTATCAAGCTGACATCCAACAGAGCCCAACTTAGGCTCTACAGACTCAGCAATCCAGCAAAAAAAGGAGCTCATGTCCAAAGGTTAGAAAAGGTCTCAACCAGGGATCTCATGCCCCCGTCTCTGAACATCCCGATTGCTGTGGCCAAGGTGTGGGCCACACAAACTGGCCCTAAGAGAAGCAAGGTCAGACCCTGATGGTTCTCCAAAGAAAGTCACAGTGCTGCTACCTGAAAGAGGATTCTGAGCATCATGGATGCGTTGAGTTTGGGTTGGTACAGCATTTGAATACCCAGTGGTCTCAAGTTGGAACGAAATGTTGAGAAATTACACAAGGACTTTATGATAGTGGCAAGTTGAGGGCAAATACTCTCTTTGGGATTAGGTGGGGGAGGGCTAAGGTGTGGTGGGCATTAGAGGACCAAGGATATGTTCTGTAAGCCTGAAACACCCCACCAATTTCATGGTGCTAGAGGAAACGCCCTTGATAAGAAGCTGGGCACAATAGTTTGGTTTTGTTATTATCTGAGGACTGAGGAGAGCTTAGCATCTGGGACACTGGAAAAGAAAAGCCTGAGGCTAGGCGTGCTCTGGAGAAGCAATCCCAGACCCTGAGGGTTTTAGGCCTCTTGTTATCCTGGGATCCCCAGCCCTGGTCTCATCCCTCACTCTTAGCTTGTTTGACATTCGACATCTCTTGGTTGCTTTCTCTAAGGAGCAACAGCCTTCAAAGTTACATCAGTATCTTGCAGCGTGGCTGGTCGTGTGGGCGGATCCCAAGTTGAACTCCGGCCTCCAATGGCTTGAGGATGTGATGACGGAGGCTTCGCCCAGCCCGGGGCCTTGAGCCCGGGCTAGTGAACCGGCCTACAGATGGGCGAGAGAACCAGCTAGGTTCCGCCCCGGCGACTGCCCGCCTCCTTTTTAAGCGCCTCCCGCCCAACCTCAACTCCCTCTGGCTTTGCCATGCTCCTTCCTTCCCCGCCTTCCTTGTCTCCCCGACTGCGCTCGTTCCTGTGGCCATCCCTCAGCGCCAGTCCAGGTGCCATGGCTGCTATGTACCTCCCCGGCCTGCGGTGAGTGACCCATAGCCCGGGGCCCACTCCGCGCTCCACCTTCCGGGCTTCCTCCGCTTGTTTCCCATCCTAGCAAGAGACTGGCAGGGTGGCTATTCATCAGTGTGGGTCTCACGGTGGTGCATCCCCCCTCCGCATTCCCATCCCCAGCCATGCCAGGTTTCCTACTCAGCCTCTGTGCTCTTCTGTCCCTCCCTGCGGCTTGTGTGCTGTTCTAGCTGCCACTCGCAACCTCCTCCCCCTTCTCCTTTGCCTTCCCGAGCCCTATCTCTGCAAATGCTCTACTTAGCAGATGTAATTCTTTCAGACCAAGGGCTCCCAGTCCACCTTTCAGTGTGTGAGGAACCATTAAGGCCTTGAGGCCATAGGGTTTGAGGCCCCGGGGACCCGAGCTCAAAGCTCCCTAAAGAAGGTAGAAGGTAAACATCACTTGCAGCCTCCCTGAGAACAGAACGGAACCTGGCACGAAGCCCAGTGAAGCCTCTGGGGACTAGGGGGGGAGGGAGACAGGGAGGGAGAGAAGGAAGGAAGCAAGCAAGATGGGAGGAGGGCAGACTGCCTTTTTAACTTGGCCGGCTTCCCCTAGTAGGTCCTGGACCCCAGGCTTGTCCTGGATGGCTCCCCCTGCCCCCACAATCGGGTCTCTTCTCCGTATACCCCTTTCTCCATGGTCTAGGACATAAAAGAGTCTGAACTGACTCCTTATCTCTTCTTCGCAGTTTACTTGGTTAATCCATGTGAGGGTGGTCTATGAAGGATAGAGAGAAGGTCCCTCTCAGAGACGTGCAGGAGAATGGGGGTGGGGCTGGGAGAAGCCGTGCTTCCCATAAGACAACTGGAGCCAATACCTGGGGATTAAAGCTTTCAGGATCATGCATTTAAAATTAATTTTTTAGGGAAACTGTCGTGTGCAGAAAAACACACAAAGAGACCTACCTTGCTGTGCCCCCCACCCCCTGGGGCCACACAAAGTATGCTGCCTTTTTTGTCTTCTGGAAAACACCCCACCCAGGCCCAAACTCCCACATCCAAGAGCTTCGTTTTCTCCCTTCCCAGGCAATGTAGCCTGTGCTCTCAGGTTCTGACCCTACCACCAACCCCTAAGGCTTCTAAGGAGAGCCAGGGAATGCACAGGCCCACACCATCGTGGCCTACTATGGGTTTTTGGCAGGTGACATCTCTTTGCCATCTTTTGTCCAGACCAATCACAGTAGACCCTACTATCTTCCAGGAGGGTAGCAGGACAAACGATACAGAGACTACCCTGCCCTTCTAAGAATCTAGGCATGGACCATTGGCATTATTCTTCTTGATCCAGCTTTCCCTATGTTAAAGCATCCTTGGCTAGTCCACCCTTGTTGACCCAGGTGAACAGAGGCACTACCTGAAGCCCCAGCATCCGTTGTCTTCATGCGAGAATCCTAACCTAAAGCCTGGCTGGCACTGGGAGAGGGCTTTACCATCTGGAGCTATGCCTTCTGTTGGAGGCATTTACACCAAAGGAGACAGATAATAGTAGCTGCCATTTGAACATCAAAACTGATTGAAAAGGCCATGGAAGAGCTTCTTTAAGATTGCTCATGAAGCTCTCACCTGGGCAATTTCTTCACTCTTGGACCAGAGGTTTGACTGCCTCTCCTCCTCAATGGGAGACACAAACCTCATAAAAGCCACAGATACAGGTAGTCTGAACTCACTCCACATACCCACCACAATCCAGAACCTGGTCTTACGGTGCCTGCAACCAGACACACTTTGGTACTCCCCAGAGGTACGGCTTTCTGCCCCACTCATCAATGCTTGTCTCCCATGATAGCCACTGGATGGTTGACTCTCTGTTTTGACTCTGATAGGCTTAGCCGGCATGGGCTAAGGCCCTGGTGCTGGTCACTGTGCCGTAGCATCCAAACCCTGCGTGTGCTCAGTGGAGATATGAGTCAGCTGCCGGCTGGAGTTCGAGACTTTGTGGCGCGCAGTGCACATCTGTGCCAACCAGAGAGCATCCACATCTGTGATGGGACGGAGGCTGAGAACACTGCCATACTGGCCCTGCTGGAAGAACAGGGTCTTATCCGCAAACTCCCCAAGTATAAGAACTGGTAAGCCTTGAAACTAGCAACCCCCACGATGAGGGTTACTGCTTAGACTGAGGTCCCTCTGGGTTTCCCAAGACAGATATTTCTAGACCACATCAGTGGAATGAGCCAGAATGGGAGCTTCAAGGGAAAGTGGAACGGGAAAGTGAATGTTTTTTACACTAAATGAAAAAGTTGATACGAATTTACAAATTGGAGCTCTTACTTTGGAGGGGGCCTACTTACTGCCTGCCACCTCTTTCATGAAACATTTGCCAGGGGTAGAGGCTCCAAGGCTGTGCCTTGGGGAAAACCCCTCTTAATGAGACAAAGCCTAAAGGGACTAAACTGGAACTGGATAAGAAAAATAACGCCGACAGACCTAGAGTCAAAGTTAAACTTAAAAAGTGGCCACCGGGCGGTGGTGGCACACGTCTTTAGTCCCAGCACTTCGGAGGCAGAGGCAGGTAGATTTCTGAGTTCAAGGCCAGCCTGATCTACAGAGTGAGTTCCAGGACAACCAGCGCTACACAGAGAAACCGTGTCAGAAAGAAAGAAAGAAAGAAAGAAAGAAAGAAAGAAAGAAAGAAAGAAAGAAAGAAAGAAAGAAAGAAAGAAAGAAAGAAAGAAAGAAAGAAAGAAAGAAAGAGTGGTCAGGCTTAGTGGCCCATGCCTTTAATCCCAGCATTCAGGAGGCAGAGGCAGATGGATCTCTGTGAGTTTGAGGCCAGCCTGGTCTATATAGTAGGTTCCAGGACAGCTGGAGCTACATAGTGAGACTCTGCCTTGCCAAAATATAACAACAAAAAAAAGTGAGTCTGGAGATAAGTAAAATCTGCTAGCCACCATTTCCCGGCAATCCTCTCTCCCCCAGCTGGCTGGCCCGCACAGACCCCAAGGATGTGGCACGGGTAGAAAGCAAGACGGTGATTGTAACTCCTTCGCAGCGGGACACAGTGCCTCTCCTGGCTGGTGGGGCCAGGGGGCAGCTGGGCAACTGGATGTCCCCAGATGAGTTCCAGAGAGCTGTGGACGAGAGATTCCCAGGATGCATGCAGGGTAACGAGGCAGGGACATAGAGGCAGGGGCACTGAGGATATGACTGGATTTGGAATCCTTCCTCCTAGCGACATCTTCCTCCACAGGCCGCACTATGTATGTGCTTCCATTCAGCATGGGTCCCGTGGGCTCCCCACTCTCCCGCATTGGAGTGCAGCTCACTGACTCGGCTTATGTGGTGGCCAGCATGCGTATTATGACCCGCCTGGGGACACCTGTACTTCAGGCCCTGGGAGATGGTGACTTCATCAAGTGTCTGCATTCAGTGGGCCAGCCCCTGACTGGACATGGTGAGTACCTATCTAGGACACTGAGACCTTCTTCCACTCAGAGGGAGTCCCAAATCTTACCCATCCACGGAGAACTTGTGGATGTAGAACGATTATTCCCCGAGGCCCAGGAACGCATCCTGGACTGGAGTAACACCATTTGGAGAACAGAAGTCAGTCGACAGGTCTGACAAAGCACGAGGGCTGATGGGTACTGAAGAAGATGGTTTAGCTACCCCTGGGCATTCTATTGCTTCCAAGTGTCTCTTGGGTCAATCCTTGATCCCTTCAGTCCCTGACACCCTGGTTTCTGATGCCAGTGGCAGCAGCACTATGACCCCATTGTCTCCAGGGGATCCTGTGGGCCAGTGGCCGTGCAATCCAGAAAAAACCCTGATTGGCCACGTGCCAGACCAGCGGGAGATCGTCTCCTTCGGCAGCGGCTATGGTGGTAACTCCTTGCTGGGCAAGAAGTGCTTTGCCCTGCGCATCGCCTCTCGCCTGGCCAGGGATGAGGGCTGGCTGGCAGAGCACATGCTGGTGAGGGCCTGGTGAGGAACTGAGCAACTGTGGTAGGGGAGTGGGTGGGGAAGCCTTGGCAATCTGCCTCTGCCTTGCCTCCTTCCTGCCAGGTGCCAGGAGGGTGAGCCTGAAGCCTGAAGTTTTAGCCCCAGGCTGCTGAGGTGCTACCCTAGTCTCTGGTGGGGCAGGACGCCTGCTTAGTGAATAAGCATTAGTGTCCATTTCCTGCTGCCTACCCCATTACCCTCTAGCTCATCCATGCAGATTATGCCATCGTGACTTTTGGTGAGTTCATTCTGTTCCCTCTGTCTCCAACACAGATTTTGGGCATCACCAACCCTGCAGGGAAAAAGCGCTATGTGGCAGCTGCTTTCCCCAGCGCCTGTGGCAAGACCAATCTGGCCATGATGAGGCCTGCATTGCCAGGCTGGAAAGTGGAGTGTGTGGGGGATGACATCGCCTGGATGAGGTTTGACAGTGAAGGTGAAGGGCCCTTTTCCTGAACAGCCAACATGGTCCCATACCCTGATTAGCCTAGCAACTGCAGATCTGTCAGATCTAGAAAATAAGGGAGAGAGGAGGACCTCCTCCAGGCTCACATCTAAACCTTTCCTAATTGGTCTTTCCTTTCTTTTACTTTTGGCAGGTCAACTCCGGGCCATCAACCCTGAGAATGGCTTCTTCGGGGTGGCCCCTGGTACCTCTGCTGCCACCAATCCCAATGCCATGGCCACAATTCAGAGTAACACTCTCTTCACCAACGTGGCTGAGACCAGTGATGGCGGTGTGTACTGGGAAGGCATTGACCAGCCTCTTCCGCCTGGTGTCACCATAACCTCGTGGCTGGGAAAGCCCTGGAAACCTGGTATGTGGGGTGAGGCACTGTGGCAAAGGCTCCAGAGCTCAGCACTTTAAATGTAGGTGTGTTCTGCCTACAAGTGTGTCTGCACCGCGCATGCATGTAGTAAACAGGCTATCAGATCCCCTGGAACTGGAATTACAGATGGTTGTGAGCCACCATGTAGGGGTTTAGAATTGAACCTGTGTCCTCTGCAAGAGCAGCCAGTCTCCGCACAGCAGATTTAATGATGGAAAACCCTCTACAACCCTAGCTTTTTGTAGTTTCCAACACCAGGCAAGATCTCAGTTCGTGTCCCCCTGATCCATTAATCATTGTTTGGGGATCCAAGTAATTATTTAACTTCCCTTCAGCTTTCCAGTTTTCCAACCAAATTAATGGGTTTTATCTTAGTACTCATCTGTTTGGATTACGGGAGGAGTAATAATACATAAAAGGAGTTTAGCATACTGTCAAATGCATAACACTTGTCGATGGTGAGTATAAGCTGGACAGATTTATATTGGAGGACTATTTGGAGAACTGTTAAAGCAGGAATTGGGCCAGTAACATTTGACCCATCAGGAAAGAAGGAAGCCTGTGTCCTCTATCATTTGTCTCCCATGTTCCCCTGTATGATAGCCTGTGTCTAAAATTGCCCTACCCTTCCCATCCCTCCCTATGTTGTAATCCTGCATGAACTCAGGCTAGTGCTTTAGACTTTCTTAGCGGCTGGTTTCCCAAGCCTGTCTGTCATTACTGCCTTTCCATTGCCTTCTGTGGTTATAGGAACAGAGCACAGCCCAGGAAGAGCTTGTGGTCACTGAAGGGCAAGCTTGAATTTTGCAGGCTGGCCTAGCAGTCAGCCTCCTTTTTTGACCAGCCTTTATTTTCTCTAACACCATCATTAAGTCCCCCTCAGGTGCCCCACACAACTGAGAAATCCAAAAAATAAGATAAACTTCTTTCCCAACCCTTTCAGGCTAGTTTCCCAAGCCTTTCAGCAACTCTGAATTCACTGATATAACTAGAGCGTCAGGGTCCAGGGCTGGGCGCCAGAGATAGACGTGTTGGCTCCTGGCTCCCACTCCCTACTTCCAATGGAAAAGGCACCTGCCTGAGTCTCACCAGTGGTGCTCACACACGTGCTGCTGACTTGGCTCCCAGCTTCTCTCCAGCGTACCTGAAGGTGCCAACTGCTCTGGGCTCCTCGGGTTATGACTGACCAGGTTATGTTCCTGATGGACTTCATGCCCTAAGCAACCCACTCTGTCAGGGTCTAAGCAGGAGCAGAGAAATCACCAAAGGTCTGAGGCTTTAATATCAACCACTGGGCTGGTGAGATGGCGTAGCATGCTAAGGTGCTTACCACCAAGTCTGATGACCTGCGTTAGATTCCCAGGACCCTCATGGAGGAAGAAAACTGAACACGTTATCCTCTGATTCCCACATGCATCCCATGGCAACCCCTAGTCCCAATACAATAGACTAATAAATAAATGTGTAATAAAAGTAATTTCTCTTTGCATTTTGATGCAGGAGATTGCCTTTCCTGGTGTGTTAATGGGAACCCATTCCTTGAAATATTGACCTGACATGCTCAGTTTTTGCTTTAGGTTTAGGAAAATTAGATTTGATAAACAATAATCCTGTAACTAAAAGTTTCTAGGAAGAAAATTATTCTAACTACATGCCAATATTTAACTGTTTCCTTAAGACTTTTACCAAAGCACCCTGCCAAGTCCCAGGTCCTCTTCCAGGGTTCTCTAGCAGCCCCTTTATTGATAAGTAGCCTCATGGTTGCAGGAAGATGTCCTCATCCCTGCTCCCTTCTTCTTTACAACACAAGGCTGTAATTAGCTGATGAAACCATGCAAAGGGGCGGGAGCTAGAGCTTGGTGGTAGAGTGCTTGCCCTCCATGTGTAAGACCCTGGGGTTAAGCTTCAGCATCATGAAAAGAAATGCGAAGGCTGGCAAGATGGCTCAGTGAGTAAGGTCCTGAGTTGAAATCCCAGCAACCACATGGTGGCTCACAACCACCCATAATGAGATCTGATGCCCTCTTCTGGTGTGTCAGTGTACTTATGTATAATAATAAATAAATCTTTTAAAAAAGAAAATAACACTAAAAAAAATGTCATTGTGTGTTCACATGTGAAATGTCATTGTGTGTTCACACGTGTCTGGGTTGAGAGTGGCCATGACCTTGGAAGTGATGATATTTTGCATTTCCTTTGCCAGGTGACAAGGAACCCTGTGCACATCCAAACTCTCGCTTTTGTGTCCCGGCTCGCCAGTGCCCCATCATGGACCCAGCCTGGGAAGCACCAGAAGGTGTCCCTATTGATGCCATCATCTTTGGAGGCCGCCGACCCAAAGGTAAACAGTTTGTAGTAAAGGTCCAGCCCTACAGTCATGCTCCCACCTTCCTGTACTTAGAACTCACAGGACCGCTCACAGGGACCTCCAGCTGCTGTGTAGCCGTGTCTCCTATGGTGAATGCAGAATGTGCGAGGGCGTGGGGTCTGAAATGGAAGAAAATGGTTGCCCATAAACCTGTTCATTGGTGTTCCAGGGGTACCACTGGTGTACGAGGCCTTCAGCTGGCGTCATGGGGTGTTTGTAGGTAGCGCCATGCGCTCTGAGTCCACTGCCGCTGCGGAGCACAAAGGTGAGTTCTCACCCTCCATGTTCCCTGTCCCTACTCCCACTGTCTCCCTTTCTCCCATCCTGTCTCCTCACTTTTCCTGAAGCTCGTTCAGAACTGTAAACCTTTTCCTCTGCCAGCGGGGATACAGGGCACTCTTCCCTTGCTTAACCCACCCTCCCTCCTGTCCTAGGAAAAACCATTATGCATGATCCCTTTGCCATGCGGCCTTTTTTTGGCTATAACTTTGGACGCTACCTGGCACACTGGTTGAGCATGGAGGGGCGAAAAGGTGCCCGGCTGCCTCGTATCTTCCATGTCAATTGGTTCCGGAGAGATGAAGCAGGCCGCTTCCTATGGCCAGGCTTTGGGGAGAATGCTCGTGTGCTAGACTGGATCTGCCGAAGATTAGAAGGAGAAGACAGTGCCCAAGAGACTCCCATTGGGCTAGTACCAAAGGAAGGAGCCCTGGACCTCAGTGGCCTCAGTGCAGTGGACACCAGTCAGCTGTTCTCCATCCCCAAGGACTTCTGGGAGCAGGAGGTTCGTGATATTCGGGGCTACCTGACAGAGCAAGTCAACCAGGACCTGCCCAAGGAGGTGTTGGCTGAGCTCGAGGCCCTGGAAGGACGTGTACAAAAAATGTGACCTGAGGCTCTAGGCTAGCAAGAGCACAGCTCCCCCATTTGGGTAGAGAACCCCCAGGCTCACAGAAAACATGAACAATCTGACATTAAAATGTGTGAGTGTTGGAAGGCCAAGCCACAGGACTCCCCATGCTGTCTGATAAGAGATGCACACTTTCATACATGCATTTGTTTCCACTTCCCTGTGTCTGCATAGGCTTCCTTCTAATCGGTCTCCAGCTGGCTCGCATAGTAGGAACTTCTGGAAGAAGGCATTCCTCTTCTGAAGAAATGTAACCTGGTATAGTGATGCAAACCTTTAATCCCAGAGGCAGCCCAACCTCTGGGAGCTCGAGGCAAGCCTGCCTGGTCTACAGAGCAAGTGCCAGGTCAGCCAGGGGTATATAAGTAGGACTTAATCCCCTCCACCAAAAAGAAAAAAAGAAGGCCACAGCACAGCAGGCTGCTCCGTGTTTGAGTTAGTATTTTTGTCCCACACAGACATGATGCAGAAGTCCCCTTCTCCAGAGGAAGCCACTCCAGAACCAATTTCCTCCTCCTGGTTTCCTCTGGCTTCCTGGAACCAGGAGCCACACCTGTTATTTTTTTCCTTGAGACAAGGTCTCATGTAGATCAGGCTGGCTCCAAACTCACTGTGTAGCTAAAGGTAACCTTGGCATCCTGATCCTCCTCTCCCTACCTCTGACAATCTTGCTACCAAGGCCAGCTAGACAACTAACACTTCTAGAACACTACCTGTATTCTAGACACATTGTCAACGTACCATTTGCATTTCAAAAATACAGAGTTAGATTGAACATAGTAACATGTCTTAAAATCCTAGCACTTGGAAGGACCCTATCACAAGGCAAGAGAATTGTATACAGTGACCCTGTCTTCAAAAACCACAAACCAAAGAATTATCCAGTGAATGCCCCATGTCTTTGTGTATATGGGCAACAGGGGGTTATTTAAAAAGAAAAAAAAAAAAAAGATTAGCAGTTCAGAGAGAGATGGGAAATAGGACAGGGGAAGTGGATTTGATCAAACGGCATTATGTATACATAAAATTCCCAATAATAAAGATATGAGGTATTTTTAAATAGGCAGTTGGAAACATGGCTCAGGGGTTAAGAGCGAGTGCTGCTCTAGAAGAGGACTGCAGTTCAGCAGCCACACGGGGCTGCTCACAGCCGCCTGTACCTGCAGCTCCAGGAGATCTCACACCCTGACACTCACAGGGACCTCGCTTGCACACATTCACACACACATAATTAAAGTGAATTCTTATATTTTTTTAAAATTTATTTTATTTATATTAGTACACTGTAGCTGTCCTTGGACACACCAGAAGAAGGCATCAGATCTCATTACAGATGGTTGTGAGCCACCATGTGGTTGCTGGGAATTGAACTCGGGACCTCTAGAAGAGCAGTCAGTGCTCTTAACCACTGAGCCATCTCTCCAGTCCTAAAGTGAATCTTTAAAAAAAGAAAAGTGGGCTGGGGATGTAACTCAGTGACAGGTTCCATCCCCGTTCTGCAGAAAGCAACACAGGCCAAACAACTTGTCAAAGGCAAAACAGTAAGCAAGTAGAGCCGCCTCTCTAAACCCCCCAGGGAACGTATCCACGAAACAGCCTTACCAAGTCTGGGACAATGAGCAGTGCGTGGTGGCATACCTTCAATCCCAGGGCTCAGGAGAAGGTCTGGCACAGGCAGGACTACACAGAAATAACCTGTCTCTTAAGAAGAGAAAGATTCTACATGATACTAATGTTTGGAATGAAGCTTAGTAATAATATAACCACCTGAATTCTGAAATCAATTATGAGAGAAATAACAAAATATGCAATAAGGGACTGGAAAGAGTTTGGCAACTGTCTCCTACGCTTTCAGAGCACCAGACTTCAGGTCCTAGTGCCCACCATGGGTGGCTTACAACCACATATAACTCTGACTCCAAGTTTTCTAGTCTTTGAAAATACCAGCACATGTGTGAGACACACTCACTAGGACATGAATAAGATTAAAAATTTTATGTGTATCAATGTAGCTGCCTGAATGTGTGTGCACCATGTGTATACCTGGTGCTCAGAAGGTCAGAATTGGTAATGGATGCCCTGGACGCAGAGCTAGGATGGTTGTGAGACAACATGGATGCTGGAAACTGAACTGAGTTCTGCTCTGCTAGAGCAAGAAGTTCTCTCTAGATCGTTAATAAGGTGTTAGAAAATAAAACAGGAGCAATGATCGCACGTGAACTGGAGTATCTGCTAAGGAGAACTTCCCTTAGGAACAAGATGAATATATAAACTTAGAAAAAGAAGAAACCCTTCAAATACAATGGGATTCCGGGGAAAACCCTCAAAAGAAGCAACTGAAAGAGAACACGCTGGAAAACTGGTCAGGGAAGAAAGGTTCACAGAAGGTGAGACTAGAACACAGCAACTGAATACACAACACCTAGAAATACAGCTGGCAGAGGAGGTGGGGAAGGTTGATCAAGTGGAGTTACAAGGTTATAGCAACTGAGGTCAAGTGTTCTGCAGAAAGTAAGGTCATTAAGGTATCACCATCACAAAAAAGCTGAAGGGCCAGGCGTGGTGACACAGGCCATCAATCCCAGCACTCGGGAGGCAGAGGCCAGCCTGGTCTACAGAGCTAGTTCCACAACAATCGGTGCTGAGACCTAGCCTCAAAAATACAAAAACAAACAAAAGCCTGAAGGATTTTTAATGTTTTCTGTTTTAGCACAAAGAAATGATGTTTGAGGGGAAATTCGTCCTAATTTGAACATCACATAGTGCATACATGCATCTAAACATCATGTGATGCCCCACAAATATGCACAATCTTATCTCAAAAGAAACATAATTTAACAGTCAGAGCCTCATCTTCATAAATAGCAATGGGTCCGTGACACAATAACTTCTGCACACAGTGGCTCTACACCTTCATCTGTAAAATGGGAACATACCTCAGTGTTGTCAGGATGACTGTCAGTGGGGCAAAGCAGTCCAGCTAGCAACAAAGACCAAACAGACACGCTAGGCACTTAGCTGCAGTTCCTCTCCACTCCAATCACTAGAGTTGGCCATTTAAGTCGGCCTTATGGAGCTGACGCTGCTGTTAAGGGGGAAAGGAGCCGTGAAAAGAAAATGGACAGGAAAAGAAGATTCAGAAACGGGGCCTTCCGGGAAAGAAGCAGGGGAGCTCGGGCTCCAGATCCTTTTCACTGCACCAAGGTCTTCCTCCCACCCCCAAGACAGGGCTTCTCTGTGTAGCCCTGGCTGTCCTGGAACTCACTCTGTAGACCAGGCTGGCCTCGAACTCAGAAATCTGCCTGCCTCTGCCTCTGGGATTAAAGGCATGCACCACCACTGCCTGGCTAAGATTTATTTATTATATATAAGTACACTGTAGCTGTCTTCGGACACACCAGAAGAGGGCATCAGATCCCATTACAGGTGGTTGTGAGCCACCATGTGGTCGCTGGGATTTGAACTCAGTACCTCTAGAAGAGCATTCGATGCTCTTAACTGCTGAGCCATCTCTCCAGCCCCAAGGTCTTAGTCTTTTTTTTTTAATTAGGTATTTTCCTCATTTACATTTCCAATGCTATCCCAAAAGTCCCCCATACCCTCCCCCCCCACTCTCCTACCCCCCTCCCACTTTTTGGCCCTGGCATTCCCCTGTACTGAGGCATATAAAGTTTGCATGTCCAATGGGCCTCTTTCCAGTGATGGCCGACTAGGCCATCTTTTGATACATATGCAGCTAGAGACAAGAGCTCAGGGGTACTGGTTAGTTCATAATGTTGTTCCACCTATGGGGTTGCAGTTCCCTTTAGCTCCTTGGGTATTTTCTCTAGCTCCTCCATTGGGGGCCCTGTGATCCATCCAATAGCTGACTGTGAGCATCCACTTATGTGTTTGCTAGGCCCCGGCAGGTCTTAGTCTTAAACACAACTTTTGCCAATAAAATTGGCCCACATAGCAGATAAATAGAGGCATGATAAAGAAATTTGGAGTTTTTAGACTTGTTTACTGGCTTGCTTTTTGTTTGGAGTTTGTTATGTTTGCTTGAGACAAGGTCTCCTACATCCCAGACTGGTGTTACAGAGAATGTGTTACAGAAGCTAGTAGTGAATTCCTGATCCTCCTGCCTCCACCCCCCAAATGCTGGGATTACAAGCGTGTTACCATGCCCAGCCTTGGCTTTAGTTTTGGTTCCCTCCCTCCTTCCCACGTTCTTTTCAGTTTTGGTTTATTTGCAGTACTAGTATAGAGTCTCGGGCCCCAGGAATGCCCGAAAGTGGTCTACCACTGTCTTACATTCCAGTTGGGTTTGTAAGGTAGGTCTCACTATGCAGCCCTGCCTACACTGGTGCTCTCCCAAGGACTGGAATTACAGAAATATACACAACACCCAGCAAACACATTGTATAGAAAACAGATGTAATTGAATAAGCTATTATAATCACCCTTGAAAACATTACCCAAGGGCTAGAGAGATGGCTCAGCGGTTAAGAGCACTGACTGCTCTTCCAGAGGTCCTGAGTTCAAATCCCAGCAACCACATGGTGGCTTACAACCATCTGTAATGTGATCCCATGCCTTCTTCTAGTGTGTCTGAAGACAGCTACAGTGTACTCATACACATTAAATACATCTTTAAAAAAAAAAAAAATCCCAGCACTTAAGAGGAAGAGGCAGGCGGATTTCTGAGTTTGAAGCCAGCCTGGTCTACAGAGTGAGTTCCAGGACAGCCAGGGCTACACAGAGAAACCCTGTCTTGGGGGGAAAAAAAAGGAAACAATAAGAAAGAAAGAAAGAAAGAAAGAAAGAAAGAAAGAAAGAAAGAAAGAAAGAAAGAAAGAAAGAAAGAAAGAAAGAAAGAAAGAAAGGACAAGAAAAGAAAGAAAAGACAAGAAAAGAAAGAAAAGATAAGAAAAGAAAGAAAAGACAAGAAAAGAAGGAAGAAAGTAAGTAAGTCAGTCCATGACGGAAAGAAGTGTGGCAGCAGGAGCTGAGAGCTCTCATCTTGAACAGAAAGCAGGAGGCAGAGACTGGGAAGTGGGGCCAGCATGGGCTTATCTCCTCCAATGAGGCCATGCCTCTGGACCTCCCCAAAGAGTTTTACTGCCAGGGCACCAAGCATTCAGATACCAGAGATAATGGGAGACATCTTTCATTCAACTACTACAACACTTGATAATCTTATGGCACTTACTGTCCAAAATTAGGATTAGTAGATGGATGAGGTAGGGCGTGCCTGCAGGAGCAGCCACTGGAGGGACAAGGGATAAGGACTGCAAGTGCAGGGCATCCTGGACAACTCAAGGAGACCTTGTCTCAAATTCAAAAGTGAAAAAAAGAGAACTAGACATGGAGCTTGGTTGTAGAATACTTGCCTAGCATGTGCAAAGCCCTGGGTTCAAACCCCAGAACCATACTCTTCTAGAAAACAAAACACACACTCATGCGCACACACACACACACACAAATCCTTTTATATGTGTATGGCTGCTCAGCATGCAAATGTATCTGTCTACATATGTATCAGGACTGGAGTGGCAGATGGTTGGATGCTGCCATGTGGATACTTGTCCTCGAAAAGAACAGCCAGCCGGGCAGTGGTGGCGCATGCCTTTAATCCCAGCACTCGGGAGGCAGAGGCAGGCAGATTTCTAAGGTCGAGGCCAGCCTGGTCTACAGAGTGAGTTCCAGGACAGCCAGGGCTCTTAACCACTGAGCCATCGATCCTGTCCTGCCCAATGTCCCCAGATCTAATCCTTAAGGATGTAGGAATTCTTGGGATGTAACTCAGTTGGTAGAACTCTTCCCTAGCATGCATGAAGCCCTAGTCAACCTAAGTTCTATATAAAGCTGGGTTATGGTGGTACACACTTGTAGTTCCCAGCATTCACACATGAGAGGCATCGAGGTCAGGGTTAGCCTCAGCTATATAGTGAATTCCAGATCAGCCTAGGCTACATAAAATGCTGCCCCCTCCCCCAGAAAAGACCCAGGACATGAGAGTGTTAGAATATTTCATCACTATCCAACTGTTTTCTACTAAACACATTTTAAAGTCCCTAGATAAATTAGCACATTACTCCCCTTCCATCTTACACAGGAAATGCTTCTTTCCTATAGTGTGCACTTGTGGGGGCATCAGTCCCTTCAGAAGACTGAGTTCCTACAATCACCAGGCTCCTGTTTGCAACCAGAGAGGCTGAGAAGGACCATCCCCCACGTGAAAACTGGCCAGCCTTTCCCCCAAAGACCAGGTCGCCCTCTAGTGGAGCTGCTCGAGGACACAAACAAAACAGGCCAAACCTGGTGAAACAGGAAGTCAACCAACTGATATTTACTTAATCATTACCCAACTTGGTCTTAAAATGGGTGTAGACAGAAGAGAAACCTCTCTGTGGTTAGAGTGACTTAGTGTAACTCGGGACAGCAGAAGCTGCTCAAATTCAAAGCACTTTACAAACTTAGCAAGCACTGAAAGGCCAACAACACATGTCGGAATGACCTTTTGGCCTGGGGGTGCTACCACCTCCCTCCTGACTCTTACATACATATTTTTTTGTTGTTGTTGTTGTTGTTGTTTGTTTTGTTTGTCGAGACAGTTTCTCTGTATAGCCCTGGCTGTCCTGGAACTCACTCTGTAGACCAGGCTGGCCTCGAACTCAGAAATCCGCCTGTCTCTGCCTCCCAAGTGCTGGGATTAAAGGCGTGTGCCACCACCGCCCAGCTACATATTATTAATTTATTGATATTTCTCCTCTTCTTTGCACTTACAGATCTTACTTAAACCCATAGTGCAACTCTGCCATCAAAACAGGTGGAGGAGGCTGGGAAGGTGGCTCTGTCAATACAAGCAGGGGCACCTGCATTCTCATCCCCAGTGCCCGCCTGTAAAGGCCAGCACTGCCCTTGTCACATGTCTGAAATGCCAGGGCTAAGAAGCAGGCCGAAGAATTCCTTGCTGGCTAGCCAGTATGGCCAATCAGCTAGCTCCAAACTAAGTGAGAAGCCCTGTCTCAAAAAATAAGTTGGTAAAAGTTTTTTAAAGACATGAAAGTAGGAGGAGGCTTGGAGGGGGGATTTGAGGGGGGGGGCAGCTGGAGTGGCTGTGGTCAAGAGGCACTGTATATATGTATGGAATTCTCAAATAAATAATTTGGAAATTTTTGAGGAAGACACCAGACATCCATTTCAGGCCTCTACATCAACTGATACACATGTTCACATATACCAGAACACACCCGAACACACAAACACACTACACACACATACATCCACACATATATAAAGATAATAAGGAAAATTTTTTACAGGCCTCTTTTCTGGACCTAATCATAATGTCTTGTTCATGTTCCACCTCAGCTATCATCCATTTTGTTATTTAATCACATAATGAGCTTGGATTTTTCAAATTTGTATTTACTTCTTTGGGTGGGTGTGGGTGAGTAGGGAGGTATGCATGAGGAGTTCTGAGAACAATTTGTAGGAGTCCATTCTCTCTCAAGTCATAAGACTTAATAGTAGCAGGGCAGTGGTGGCGCACGCCTTTAATCCCAGCACTGGGGAGGCAGAGGCAGGTGGATTTCTGAGTTCGAGGCCAGCCTGGTCTACAGAGTGAGTTCCAGGACAGCCAGGGCTACACAGAGAAACTCTGTCTCAAAAAACAAACAAACAAACAAAAACAAAAAAACAGACTTAGTAGTAAGCACTGTTACCTAGCAAACACCCTTACCTACTGAAGCATCTCACTATCTCACTGGCCCAAACTTGGTTATTTTTATTTTATGAAGAACTGCAGCAACATTGGGTTTTTGTTGTTGTTTGGTGTATGTGTTCAATGTATACACTGAACCCAGTATATACTGAATGTCAAGCAAGCACTCTCCCATAGAGACATATTCCTAACCCACTACAAAATTCATTTCAGTGGCTACCAGGTATTTTTATATCTGTACAAAACTGACCATAACTTATTTAACCAACCTCTTATTGTATATTTGGATTTCTTTTATTTCCAGTATTCCACTATTATCAGTGATTGTTAAGCAGAACATACATTTTTATGTAGGTCCAAGTTTGATTACAGATAGCAGTATCACTAGGTCACAGTTTAGGGCTACGAGGGCTGGCTAGGACTGGTTAAAAAGATAAAGCATCTCTCAGATTAGACATTCTGAAAGGGTGTACCAGTAGAAATAAGGCACTTCTAGGCACAGATGATTGGCAGACAAAAATTTCAAATGAAGTAAAAACACAATCAGGTTGGGAGGTCTGTATTTGAAGTAGTAAAAAAACGGAAAAATATTGGTCAGCTCTTAAGAACGAAAAACTTTTAAGAGTAGACTTGAGCAGATCAAGGAGTGGAAGAAGTCTGAAATGTGGAAAAACAGCCACTGTGAAAATAACCTTAAGTAATCAGTTTAAAAATATCTACAGAATTTGTAAGAACTAGAAGAGTAATAAGGAAGGAAAAATACTAAAATTATTACAGACTTTCCAGGCCAGATAACCCAAATACCTAGGAATCCTGAAAGCTCCGTGTACGTTTGAAATACCTGTCCACATAATTAATGGAGACCAGCCAAAGAACGAAATGCTGGGCGCTTGTTTACAGTTAAGAATTTTAAGGCAGTGACAACCTATGAGCAGGTCAACCATCGTTAGCGTGGATCGGGAGAAAATGTTGGGGTCTCCGGCCTAGAGACTAGGAGACCTGACACAGGACCTGTCACATGCTCGCCCCGGGAGCTGAGGTGTCCTCGCGATGGCCCACCTCTGGGCCAAGGCCGACATCGCCCGCCTCTCAGCCCCGGCCTAGGAAACCATCCCAGACAAGGTAGGGCTGGCCTTGGACTCACCCTAGTTACTCATAAACCAACGGGAGGTGGCGAGCGACTGAAGCCTAGGGACTGTCGGCAAAGCCCAGACCCAAGGGGCGCGTGCGCACTAAGGCAACCGGAAAGGCTTCGGGGACGGCCGCGGCACTTAGGGAGCGTCTGCAAAGACCAAGAAAGGAAGCCAGGGGTCGTCTGACAAGACCCCCGCTGGTAAGCGTGTGCACAGCAGGGTGGAGAGGCCCAGGTCCCACCAGTGAGGACTGCTTTCGACAGGCCGCTAGCGCTACAGCCAGGGGGAAACGGTTGAACTGGGGTGACTGGGAGCTGAGGGAATAGGAGCGATTGGGCACGCAGTAAAAAAAAAAAAAACAAACAAACCACTCGAGGCCAAGCGACCTTAAGGGACCACCTCGCAGACTTGACGTCTAGTTCCGCTACGCCTAATGCAGGTCGCAGCCAATTCCAGTCCGCTACGACTAAACGCCCCTCTTGGGTTGAGCAAGTTCTCCAGCCCACCTATCAATCACCGGTCTCATCTGTCCAATCAGAGGGTCGAGGGGGCGGGACTGCTTGGAGCGTCGAGTGACGTCAGCAGGCCTGGCAGCCAGAAGCGTGACGGACGAGGCTCGCGACTGAGGAGCTGTTAGCCGGCGCCGCAGCGATAGTCGCTGTAAACAGAGCCTCGCCCCTGCGGGTCCTGCGACAGCTCCTGGCTGGTGGGTGGTCTCGCGTGGGGGCGGTAACCGCCAGACGCCGGGGGGAGGTGCTTCTCCATTTTCCCTCCCCCTGTTGTACACACCCCCGGCGCACCACGTGGGCGTGAAGCTAAACTGGAGGGGGTGTTAGGCTGACTTCTAACCTCATTGGCTGTTGGTGCTGCCGGCCCGCTCAAGAAATTGCTCTGATTGGTCGGTAGAGGGAGGTGTGGGGGGGAGTCGAGTTCTAACGCCTCTGGTTGGTTGTGTGAGATAAGCTAGTGAAATGCGTTCTTCCGCAAGAGGTTTTGATTGGTCAATCGGAGGGGTTATCTGGGATTCAGCCATCCCGGGCCGGGGACTTTGATAGGTGAGTTTGGTTAGGAAAATGGGAAATTCCTCTTCGTGGTCTCTGATTAGTACGGTAGGGTTGCACCCTAGGTTTCATATGGCTTTCTTTGCTTCACAGGATTGAGAAAGGTTTATGTTCCCGATACCCTGGGAGCTGTCATAGCTAAAGAGAAGGAAATCTCAGTCTCCTGGAGGGGTCACCCCACTAAAGATAGCTTCTGCCCCGTTTCTGGAAACCCTGGTATTTCTACAGCAGGCTTTGCTTTCACCAAACCCAAGTTGGAGACAGGAGCAGCCCCTGCGCAGGACATAAGGATGCTGTAACCAGAAGATGGGATCTCGGAACAGCAGCAGCGCCGGATCCGGGTCCTTAGAACCCTCTGAGGGCTTGTCCCGAAGAGGGACTGGCCTGCGTCGTAGTGAGGAAGAGGAAGAAGAGGATGAAGATGTGGATCTGGCCCAGGTACTGGCCTATCTCCTCCGCAGGTAACTTACCCTCTGCTGTGACACTAAGTGTCACAATATCTTGACCTCAACTTCAGGCAGGAAAAGTGCAGAGGATAGGGAATGGCGTTGTCCCAGGACAATGGTTGTGTTTGAACAGAACGACCTTTCCCTACTGGATGTCCATACTCTCTGCACGGCTCCCTACCCAAAATGGTTCTTACAACTCTCATAGTTGAGGAGCTCCTCAGGGGAAGCCTTTTCAGCTGTGACAACACAAATGTCATCAGTTTTCCAAGAAAATAAAACAAGAGAAGGGAGAGGGATTATGGAGGAAGGGGAGATGTGAAGAGAGTCGGGAAGGGGGTGCTAAGTCACTTGCCATGTGAGATGAAGCCATGTGGATTTACTTGAAAAACAAGTTTACATCGGCCTTGCTAGCCCTGCTCTTAAGAAAAGAATGCCCTCAAGGGGGTGACCACCAGGAACTAAGAACGTTTTGTTTGCTTGCCTATGATTCCTTGGGAAAAGATGAACCTAGTGTCCCTGCAGACCCTGTGTTCTGTGTTGCGTTCCTACACCGACGGCTGTGAGGGTTGTTGTTGTCAGCTGGACAGAGTCTGAAACCACCTGGGGGACATGGCACACCTGGGCGAGATGGATTATTTAGCCTCTCTGGGCAGGCCTGGAAGGGATTATGGCGATTGGGTTCATTGGAGCAGGAAGACCCACACTGAGCGTGGGTGGCGCCATTCCATGGATGTGGGTCCTAGACTGTATAAAAAGGAGAAAGCTAGCTAAACCCAACCATTCATCCCGCCTTCTTCCTGATTATGAGTGCTGTGTTACCACTTGTTCCTGGCCCTGCTACTTTGATGGCCCCGCCATGACAGACTCTGCCCTTGAGCCATGAGCCAGAATATACCTTCTCTCACTTAAGGTGCCTTTGTTGGAGTATAGAAGGAAAAGTGGAAGTGTTCTCCTAATTCTTAGCTCTTGAATTCAGGATATAGCTTTGTGGTAAAAGCTTACCCAGCATGCACTGAGCCCCTGGGTTCAGTCCTTAGCCCTGGGGGAACATTATATTTAGCCCTGAGAGAAATCAATTTAGTAGGTCAGTCTTCATAACCTGTTAGAACTCTGTGCTCTTACTCTTAAGAGTTCAAGCTGGTTTCCTGCTGTGTCTTTTTTGTGTGTTTGGGGTTGGTTGGTTTGTTTGTTTTATTTTTGAGTCAGGGTTTCTCTATGTAGCCCTGGCTGCTCCTGGAACTCACTCTGTAGACCTGGCTGGCCTTGAACTCACAGAGATCCACCTGCCCCTGCCTCCCAAGCGCTGGGATCAAAGGCGTGCGCCACCACTGCCTGGCCCTATTATGACTTGTAGGAGACTTAAAATCCAATTTCAAAAGGAGAACCAACTGACTACGAGCCAGATAGCCATTGACTCCAGCCAGATAGCCATTGGTTAGATGGGAGAAGGGATCCCTCCTTTATAATGGGGATCTCTCCGCAGAGGCCAAGTGAGACTGGTGCAAGGAAGAGGTGCAGCAAATTTACAGCTCATCCAGGCCCTCTCGGACTCAGAGGAAGAGCATGACAGTGCCTGGGATGGTCGCCTTGGAGATCGATACAACCCACCCGGTAAGAGGAGAGGCCATCTAAGGTTTTTGGCTTTGTGTTTTGTTTCTAAGACAGGGTCTTTCTGTATCCCTAGCAGTTCTAGAAATCTCAATGTAAACCAGATCTGCCGCCTTCTGCCTCCCAGGTGCTAGGATGAAAGCTATGCATAACTGACAATCGAATCTTAATGTTGGAAGATGTTCACTAGCTCTTTTTACCATTGAAGTGAGTCAGTCTTCTGAAACTTAGGAGGTTAAATGGAAAGGAGAGAATTCAGGAGATGTGGGAATCCTTGGAGCCAACCACATCGAGTGGGCCCAGTTTTACTATCTCGTGTCTGGGCTGGAAGCCCTAGAACGAAACTTTTTTGGTACTCCCAGTGGATGCGACCCCCGACACCGGGGAGCTGGAATACAATGAGATCAAGACACAGGTGGGATTGGCCACGGGACAGCTGGGACTTCGGAGGACTGCGCAGCAGCAGAGTTTTCCTCGGATGTTACACCAGGTAGGCTCTTCTGCCTCCAGTCAGCCTGGCAGCAGACTTGTTGAGGCCAGTAGTTCTGCCAGCCCCTGAAAAAAAGGAAGTAAGCTTCCAAGGAAACCTTGAGTGTCTTAGCAGCCTGCACCCCTGCTGTGGGCTGTCTGCCCTCGGAGGAGGGGGCTGGGTGTGGTTACAGCGGCTCTCCAATTGTGCTAGCAATATTCCCCAATCCCTTCCATTTAGAGAGAACGGGGCCTCTGCCACCGGGGAAGCTTCTCCCTTGGAGAACAGTCTCGAGTGATGTCTCAGTGAGTACGGGGTTTGATGGAGAGACTCTAGGGGCCAGCTAGACCTTGTCTCCTATACTTGGAAGGGTGCAAGTTAAAGGTTTCTCAGAATACCAAGACTAGTTTGAAGGGGGCTGGAGCTGCGAGAGTCATCAAACTAGGGAAGTATAAAGGGTGACAGAACAGACAAGGGGATTATATACAAGGCCAAAGGATATGCTGCATTCTATTCTGCTGAGTTCCTCTCACTCAGCACTCCCTGGCCTCCCTCTCTCTCCCCTTCTCTAGCTTCTTGCCCAATGATCTAAGCTTCACTGATACCTACTCTCAGAAAGCTTTCTGCGGCATCTACAGCAAAGATGGTCAAATCTTCATGTCTGCTTGCCAAGGTACTAGACTCCAGTCTTATTAGCTGCCTTAACCTAAAATATACTTTCAACTAGACTAGAAAGCCTCAGACCCAGGAATCTCAAAACCTGGCTTAAAGACGCTTAGCCTTGAGATGGTGTACTGAGGGAGACCTCAGAAACATCAAACCAAAGAGGTCTGATGGAGACGACTACAAAGAAAATGGTCCATAATTTTGCCTGATACCCTCTCTGCAGATCAGACAATCCGACTGTACGACTGTCGGTATGGCCGCTTCCACAAGTTCAAAAGCATCAAGGCTCGGGATGTAGGCTGGAGTGTCCTGGACGTGGCCTTCACTCCTGATGGAAACCACTTCCTGTACTCCAGCTGGTCTGATTACAGTGAGTGTGGACCAGACCTCTGCAGTGTCTTCAGCTTTGGACCTCAGAACCCAGCCCCTGTGTGTTCTTCTCTTCTGAGATAAGCTAGCATGCTGTGTCCAGAAAATCACTCCCCAGCTGCTCTGGCATCCCTGCCATTTGCCTTCTCCCTCCTTAGTTTTACTTCCATTCTCTTTCCCGCAATCCTGAAGAATTCTTGTTTCTCTTCTCTTAGTTCATATCTGCAACATCTATGGGGAAGGAGACACACATACTGCCCTGGATTTAAGGTATTGGCTTTTTCTTGTCATACTTATCAGAGACTTCTCCAGGAGTGCCTCTTGCACAGGAGCTCCCACCTAGATGCACAAGTCCACTGCTTGCCAATTTCTCTGTGTGGCTTCCTGAGAGCACTGCCCATCCTGTGAGCTCTAGTTTACAGGGTTACTTCTGGCTTCTCAGAGGTGATCTGCATGCTAGCATGGGGTGGTGGGCTTCTGTGTCCCCTTCTTTATAGTCTTTGTCACATGCGTGGTAGATTGACAAAAAGTGAAAGGGCATCCACTTAGCCTAGCTCCTTCCTCCTTTGCTCCCTTTAGGCCAGATGAACGTCGCTTTGCTGTCTTCTCCATCGCCGTCTCCTCAGATGGACGAGAAGTACTAGGAGGGTGAGCATTGTGGGAAATGTCTACCTTGATTAGTGAGGTAAGAGTTCTGCCAGAGGTAGTTTCTGCTGTTACACAGACGACTACTACACTACCAACTATGGAAAACAACTTGCCTTCTCCAAGGTCAATTAGGAGTTGCTTCACTCTGCTCGCCAGTTCCCTGCATGAGGTGGCAGGTCTCAGGCCTCCTTGAAAGCTAAGCTGCTGCTCCTCCATATGTGAAAGAACACAAGAGCTCACCCCTTAGTTGAGTTCCTCAGCAGGACTCTACTGAGAACACAGAGCAATAGTCTTGACTCTATGACCCTCTTATCTCATTTCTTACAGAGCCAATGATGGCTGCCTATATGTCTTTGACCGAGAACAAAACAGGCGTACTCTTCAGGTATTGTTTGTGAGACAAGAGCCTTCTCCTCCTGGTCGTTGACCTATTTTTAAGACTTGAGAAATCCTAAAACCCTCAGCTTCCTGCTCCTCTAGATCGAGTCTCATGAGGACGATGTGAATGCAGTGGCCTTTGCTGACATAAGCTCCCAAATCCTGTTCTCTGGGGGAGACGATGCCATCTGCAAAGTGTGGGATCGACGAACCATGAGGGAGGATGATCCCAAGCCTGTGGGTGCACTGGCCGGACACCAGGATGGCATCACCTTTATTGACAGCAAGGTAAGCAAACAAACAAGACTGCATAGCCAGGCTCTTAAGGTACCAGCTGTCCAGGAGGGGGAGACAGTGGACTGGTATGGAGACTCAAAAGTTCCTTCTTAGAGTGTGCAGGACCTGGAATTTAGGAGAAGTGTTTAAGCCAAGAAACACAAGTGTCTTCTGTACCCATCAGTCTGCAAGGACCAAGGCAGGGCTTTACATATACAGGATGGGGCAGAGAGATGACTCAGTGGTTAAGAGCACTACTGTTCTTCCAGAGGACTCAGATTCAGTTCCCAGCACACACAGCAGCTTACAACCATCTGTAACTCCAGTTCCAGGAGATCCAATGTAGGCAGAACATCCATAAACATAAAAGAAATCACAAAAGAAAGTAGAAAACAATTTCGTCCAAGTTACAATGAGGAACACATCTGGTACTCTGTGTTAGGCATTTTTTCTCCCTCGGTGACACAGATGTAGGCCAGATTAGACCAGATTAAAAGTAGGATAAAGGCAGGTTTATTAGGCAGTTCTTGGGTGGGTTCACCAATCTCACATGTGGAGGTCAGTGAAGTCACACATCCAGGCTGAAGCAAGGGGGTTTTGTAGAGTTTAGGTGAACAGTGATGATGTTTCAGCTAGGAAATGGGATCCTGTCCAAACCTGAGTCCCTGGACAGGCACTCTTGGGTGGGTTGCTGGAAACACAGAGACTAGGAATCATGACATGTCAGCCCAGAGTTTGTCCAGGAGGGCAGGGACTTTTCTCTGAGCAGGCAGGGTCAGTGAAAGGAGGGCAGATGGGGTTTCCCAGCTTGTAGAGGGGATGGGCAGGGGTTCCAGCCTAACTCTCTGGGCAAAAGCCTGGCTATAAGGAGATCTAAAGCAGAGCGTCAAAGGTGAACTCATCTGGATGAATCAAGACCCCAGAGCAGAGGAACTACACTGGCAGGCAGGAAGCCTGACAAGCTCTCGGGCATCTCTCCATTCTTCATTCATAGGGTGATGCCCGGTACCTCATCTCCAACTCCAAAGATCAGACCATTAAGCTTTGGGATATCAGGCGCTTTTCCAGCCGAGAAGGCATGGAAGCATCACGACTGGCTGCCACACAGCAAAACTGGGACTATCGCTGGCAGCAGGTGCCCAAGATCGGTAAGGGTCAGAGTGAAGCTAAGGCCCGAGATGGAGAGTTGGTAGTATCATTGGCATTGTCAACTCAGCAGGGCCATGTTGGTGACTTTTCTCACAGGGGAAAGTCAGCCGGGTACAGTTGGATAGCAGTTGTCTTTGGTGATCTCCATTAAGAGTTAGTGGCACAGGACAATTCAGACATTCACTCATCTAAGGCTCACCTCCAACATCATGTATCCTTGCCCAGCCTGGAAGAAGTTGAAGCTCCCAGGTGACAGCTCCTTGATGACCTACAGAGGCCATGGAGTGCTTCACACTCTGATCCGATGCCGATTCTCCCCAGCCCACAGCACCGGCCAGCAGTTCATCTACAGTGGCTGCTCTACTGGCAAAGTGGTTGGTAAGGATTTTGTGAGGACAGGCCTTAAGAGGGGCAGGCATGTTTCTCTGGCATTCCATCTATAACACAGTGAGCACTTGGATAACAACTGCAAATGAAATTTTATTTAGCTTGGAGCAGGGAAGGCTTAAACAAGGAACTAGGAAGCGTTTGTGAGCACTTTTAATTAAGAAAGGGAATATAGAATTCTAGTTAATAGATTACCAAAAGCATAATTAATTCTGTGTTTATTCAGTCCAGGGAAAGGATCACAGGTGAAAGGTGGGAGGTGACAAAAGGGAAAGGTCACAGAGGCAAGCAGGTGACAAAGGGCAGCATTGAGTTGCTGGGCACAGGAACTCATGCCTGTGATTCCGCATTAGGAGGTGAAGGGTTGCCATGAGTTCAAGGCCAGCCTGAACTACATTGTGAATTTGGGCCAGATAAGACTATAAAGCAAGGCCCTGCCTCTAGAATAAAAGACAGCATTCGCAGTAGACTTCATAGAGGCTCTGAAGCAGGAGGAAAGCACGAGGAAGAAACAGGCTAAGGAGACAGGTCAGGCATAAAGCACTTGCAGGGCAAGCCTGAGATCTGAGCTCAGGTCCCCAGACCCCACGCATGGTGATGCAGCAGATCCCCAGGGCCCGGGTGGGAGCAGATGCAGGAGGGTCCTGGGACTTGTAGGCCAGCCAGTCTAGCCAAATCAGCAAGCTGCCAGTCTCATTGAGACTTTCTCAGCTGGGCAGTGGTCACACACCTTTAATTGCAGCACTTGGGAGGTAGAGGCTGGTAGATCTCAGAGGCCAACCTTGTCTACAGAGGAAGTTCCAGGACAGCCAGGGCTACATAGTAAGACCCTGTCTCCCCTGTCTTGAAAAAAAAAAATAAAACAAAGTAAAACAAAACAAATAAGGAAGACTCATTCTCAATAGAAAGTGATCAAAGATAGTTCCCATTGACCTATGGTTTCCATATATACGTGCATATACTCAGAGTGCACACTGACTCAAGTTGGAAAAACAGAGGGGTACCTGCCAGACAATGAACAAGTGCTCTCATCTTCCCAGGCTGTTGGTGCCTTCCATGCCTTGGTAAAAGTGTTTATCTTATTTTTATGAGACAGGGTTTCTCTGTGTAGTCCTGGCTGTCCTGGAATTTACTATGTAGACCAGGCTGGCCTAAGAGATTAACCTGCCTCTAATTCCTGAGTGCTGGGATTAAAGGCATGAATCAGGCCTGACATTGGTACAAGTTTTAAAGCCAGTGCATTTCTGTTTTTCATTTTATTTGAGACTGGAACAATGTAACCCAGGCTGGTCTTGGAACTATATACTGAGGGCTGGCCTTGAACTCCTGATTCTCCTGCTTTCACCTCCCTAGTGTTGAGATTGTCACCATGCATTTTCGTCACAGTAGTCCTTGGGATTGTAGCTAAGGGCCAGGGATACCCACATTTCCGTTCATACTGTCCACCCAAGATGGGGACAGGAGTAAGAGAAGGAAGCAGGCAGAGCACCATCTTCTGCGGTGGCCTTTGCTCCCATGGGCAAGTAGGATGCTGCCTGAGAAGCAAGTCAGTGGCACTGCCGTGGGAACTGAGGGGCAGTTGGAAGTTCCTCCAGCAGCCCTGTCTACTCTGGCTTTTTTCCTGCACAGTATATGACCTCTTAAGCGGCCACATTGTTAAGAAGCTGACCAATCACAAGGCCTGTGTGCGTGATGTCAGTTGGCATCCCTTTGAAGAAAAGATCGTCAGCAGTTCGGTGAGGTTGCAGGGGTTGGAGGTGGGAGGACGGCATGTGTCTAGAGCTGGGACCGGGAGGGGCATCCCCCTGACTGCGTGCCACTTTCTGCTCTGCAGTGGGATGGGAACCTACGTCTGTGGCAGTACCGCCAAGCTGAGTACTTCCAGGATGACATGCCAGAGTCTGACATGAACAGAGTCTGTTCCAGTGGCCCTACTCCAGTGCCCTGCCCATCTGTGGCCTTTTCCTCACCTCAGTAGATCTGACCTCCAGTTCTGTGTAGGGTGAATTCTCAGCATATTCTCTGCCTCCTCCTCCCTTCCCCCTTCTGGGGAGTATGTGGAGGAAATGCTGACACTGGGTGAGAAACAGAAACCCAGGGTCTGGGCCCAGGCTGAGCCTGGACTGACCACCCCCAAACTGGGCCAAGTGGTTTCCTCGTGCATTCATACCCAGTCTGCTTGGATTTCGATCTCTAGCCAGAGTTTGGCAGGGCATCCATTACCTGGGGTGCAGCTTCTGGCTACAAGAGTCTTGAGTGTGTTTAATCATGTTCTGATGTTAGATATTGGCTCATAGTGTAGACACTTGAGGTCTGAATGGACCCATTAGCAGTACACTTTGCCCAGGTCTTCACACTGAGAGTTAGATTGGTGGCCATCAGGGCCAAGTATACTGAGACCTTTCTTTCTGAGGTCTTCGAGGGTGGACAGGATGGGCAGGGAGGTGTTTGCCTCAGCACCCTCCTGGGGTGAGAACTATGTCTGCTCTCATGCTTGGACTTTGAAGTGAAGAGACTGGTCTGAGAGGTATGGGTCTCAGATGTGGCCCTACTCGCCGTTGGATCCTATCATTGCTGGTGGCCAGCAGCTTCAACAAAAGGATAAAGCAGGACTTCTTTCACCTTCTCACTGGCTGTGGCTCTCCCAATAAACTGTCTGTGGGAAACTGGCTCTGTGCCTGTGTCACTTTCCCTTTCTTCTATGTGGGGTCTGTTGTCTTCTCACTTCAGGGAAGCAGGTCTAAACTGGCTGAGGCTGTGCGTGCTGTAATCTTCTTGCTTGGAACTAAGGATGAAAGGGTCCTCAGCTGAAGGTCATCCTCAGCACCGTCATCAGTGTGAGGCTCAACCGACCGGTTACCTGAGAGCCCATCTCAGAAAGGCCAGAAAATACAAGTTCCAGCAGAGGGGCCGGGCGTGGCGGTGCACGCCTTTAATCCCAGCACTCGGGAGGCAGAGGCAGGCGGATTTCTGAGTTTGAGGCCAGTCTGGTCTACAGAGTGAGTTCCAGGACAGCCAGGGCTACACAGAGAAACCCTGTCTCGGAAAAAAAAAAAAAGTTCCAACAGAGAGTGTGCTACTTTATAAGAGAACATACTTTGATGACTCAGAAAAAAAAAAAAAATCTACAGGGGCTGGAGAGATGGCTCAACAGTTAAGAGCACTGACTGCTCTTACAGAGGTCCTAAGTTCAATTTCCAGCAACCACAAGGTGGCTCACAACCATCTGTAATGGGGATCCGATGCCCTCTTCTATGGTTTCTGAAGAGATCAACAGTGTACTTGTGTACATTAAATAAGTAACTAAATATTTGAAAGATCCACAATACGTAGTAAGGCGAGTAACAGGCTTTCCTCTCCAGCCCAGAAACTGCATCATGTAGTAGATGACAAGCACTGCTTATCACCTCCATGCCCTGCTCTGGAGCTGTTCCAGTATGCAGAGAGGGTGACCCACAAATGCACAGCACTGCAACAACACCAGCCAAGTCCACTCACAGCCCCTCACCCAGTGAAGATGCCTGCCACAATACTCATAGTTGATCTCAATGCCCAGAGCTCACATGGTAGAAGGAGGGACTGACTTTCAGAAGTTGTCCCCTGTTCGCCCATAGACACACACAAGTGTTATAAAAGAATCCCAACAGCCAGGCGTGGTGGCGCACGCCTTTAATCCCAGCACTCAGGAGGCAGAGGCAGGCGGATTTCTGAGTTCGAGGCCAGCCTGGTCTACAAAGTGAATTCCAAGTCAGCCAGGGCTACACAGAGAAACCCTGTAGTGACAATGGGGGAGTTTTAGTTTCTCTGAAACAGAAATACTATGGAAGTGTTTTCATTTTGAACCCAGGTGTAGGGCTGTGGCGCTGCTTCAGACGAACCGAACCGCGGTAGCTGCCTGTGCTTGCTTTGCCTCACACTCTGTATTCTTTTTTTTTTTTTTTTTTTTTAGATTTATTTATTATATGTAAGTACACTCCAGAAGAGGGCGCCAGATCTCGTTACAGATGGTTGTGAGCCACCATGTGGTTGCTGGGATTTGAACTCTGGACCTTCGGAAGAGCAGTCGGGTGCTCTTACCCACTGAGCCATCTCACCAGCCCTGCCTCACACTCTGGAAGGAGCGTGAATTTGCCAGCTGCAGATAGTTTCTGCGATTGTGTGACATTTGGAATTCTGGAGACTTTTCAGGATATATACATGCTTGGACCCTGAGAGGTGGGTCATTGGTTGGTGGTTCTTTTTTTTTGTTTGTTTTTTGGTTTTTCGAGACAGGGTTTCTCTGTGTAGCCCTGGCTGTCCTGGCACTCACTTCGTAGACCAGGCTGGCCTCAAACTCAGAAATCCGCCTGCCTCTGCCTCCCGAGTGCTGGGATTAAAGGCATGTGCCACCACGCCCGGCTTGGTTGGTGGTTCTTCAAAGAGATTGGTTGCAGTTTGTTAGGTGGTCGTGTGCAAAAAAAGAAAAGAAAAGAAGAGTTAGATAACCTGACACAGCAGATAAAACTTGTCCCAAGGAACTCAAAGTCCCTAATCAGCAGGAAGGGTCTTAATGATAACATCGCCCCTTTCCAATCACTGATATCCATTTTTTCCTCTACTGTCTAGTATTAGGGGGTTGTAAGGGTGGAAGAAAGGGGTTGGAGAAGGGTATAAGTAAGAATAACCCACAAAGTAGCCAAAGATAAGCTACAAAACCCTGTCTCAAGAAAGGGAGAGAGCCCAAGCCCTAGAGAAAACCAAAGTTCAGATGAAGTGGTCTCCTTCACATACTGCAATATATAGATCTCTCCTCACATGTCATGCTGTTTAAGGCAATAAACTGGGTATGCACTTGAAGGGGTGGCCTTTGGGTGGTGGGGGGGTTGTTTTCTTGTTTCGGGGAGAGCTCACTCTATGTTATCTGGGCTGGTCTCCAATGCTTGTGCCCACTTAATCCTCTAGTTTCATTTTTCTCTGAGTAGCTAGAATGGCAGACACATACCAGATCCAGCCCCAAAAACAACAGCCCAGGGCAGGTCAGATGACTCAGCAGGTACAGGCACTTGCCACTAAACCTATTGATCTTAGTTCAGTAGCTCTGAAACTTGATGAGAGAACCAATTCCTGCAAGTTGTCCTCTAACTTACACACACACACACACATATGTCTCAAAACATTTCCAACTTGCCTGCCCTTTTGCTCCTTGGCCCAGTGTCCTTTCTTTACCGTGATCGATCAACTTCTGCCCAGGACTCAGTGGAGTTCAGGCTGCTCTTCAGTATATCTGGGTTCAATTCTCAGCACGAACACAAAAATCACAACCACTTGTAACTCTTGTCCTAAGAGATGAACAACCTCTTTCTGGTCTCCATGGGCACCAGGCACACAAGTTTTGCACAGACATAGATACAGGCAAAATATACATAAGTAAGCTAAAACAACACTGTAACAAAGTAGCTTACAGGGGGAAAGAGTTTGTCTGGCTTGCACTCCCACTGGCAGTCCATCACTGAGGAAGTCAGGCAGGAGTCATGGAGGAGCAGCACTGACACATTCTCTGGCTTACATTTAGCTAACTCTTCTATAGAACCCAGGATCACTTGCACAGGGAATGGTGCTGCCCAAAGTGAGCTGGGCCCTCCTACTAGATCAGTTACCGAGACGGTACCCCACAGTCACGTCCATAGGACAATCCCATCTAGGTGATTCCTCCATTGAGGTTCTCCTCTCAGATGATTCTAGGCTGTGTGAACTTGAAAAAACTAACTAGAGGGCTAGAGAGATGGCTCAGCAGTTAAGAGCAATGGCTGCTCTTCCAAAGGACCCGGGTTCAATTCCCAGAAGCCACATGGCGACTCGCAACTGTCTGTAACTCCAGTTTTAGGGGATCCAACATCCTCACACAGACATAAATACAGACAAAACACCAATGCACATGGAATACAAATAAATTTTTTTTGGTTTGTTTTTTTTTAATTAGGTATTTTCCTCAATTACATTTCCAATGCTATCCAAAAAGTCCCCAATACACTGCCCCCCCAGCCCCCCACCCACCCACCCCCACCCCTTGGCCCTGGCATTCCCCTGTACTGGGGCATATAAAGTTGGCAAGTCCAATGGGCCTCTCTTTCCAGTGATGGCCGACTAGGCCATCTTTTGATACAAATGCAGCTAGAGTCAAGAGCTCTGGGGTACTGGTTAGTTCATAATAATGTTCCACCTATGGGGTTGCAGTTCCCTTTAGCTCCTTGGGTACTTTCTCTAGCTCCTCCATTGGGGGCCCTGTGATCCATCCAATAGCTGACTGTGAGCATCCACTTCTGTGTTTGCTAGGCCCCGGCATTGTCTCACAAGAGACAGCTATATCTGGGTCCTTTCAGCAAAATCTTGCTAGTGTATGCAATGGTGTCAGCGTTTGGAAGCTGATTATGGGATGGATCCCTGGATATGGCAGTCTTTAGATGGTCCATCCTTTCTTCACAGCTCCAAACTTTATCTCTGTAACTCTTTCCATGGGTGTTTTGTTCCCAATTCCAAGAAGGGGCACAGTGTCCACACTTTGGTCTTCGTTCTTCTTGAGTTTCATGCGTTTAACAAATTGTATCTTGGGCTGGTGAGATGGCTCAGTGGGTAAGAGCACCCGACTGCTCTTCCAAAGGTCCAGAGTTCAAATCCCAGCAACCACATGGTGGCTAACAACCATCCGTAACGAGATCTGGCGCCCTCTTCTGGAGTGTCTGAAGACAGCTACAGTGTACTTACATATAATAAATAAATAAATCTTTAAAAAAAACAAAAACAAATTGTATCTTATATCTTGGGTATCCTAAGTTTTTGGGCTAATATACACTTATCAGTGAGTACATATTGTATGAGTTCCTTTGTGAATATGTTACCTCACTCAGGATGATGCCCTCCAGATCCATCCATTTGCCTAGGAATTTCATAAATTCATTCCTTTTAATAGCTGAGTAGTACTCCATTGTGTAAATGTACCACATTTTCTGTATCCATTCCTCTGTTGAGGGACATCTGGGTTCTTTCCAGCTTCTGGCTATTATAAATAAGGCTGCTATGAATATAGTGGAACATGTGTCCTTCTTACCGGTTAGAACATCTTCTGGATATATGCCCAGGAGAGGTATTGCTGGATCCTCTGGTAGTATTATGTCCAATTTTCTGAGGAACCGCCAAACTGATTTCCAGAGTGGTTGTACCAGCTTGCAATCCCACCAACAATGAAGGAGTGTTCCTCTTTCTCCACATCCTCACCAGCATCTGCTGTCACCTGAATTTTTTATCTTAGCCATTCTGACTGGTGTGAGGTGGAATCTCAGGGTTGTTTTGAGTTGCATTTCCCTGATGATTAAGGATGTTGAACATTTTTTCAGGTGCTTTTCTGCCATTTGGTATTCCTCAGGTGAGAATTCTTTTTTGGTTTTTTGAGACAGGGTTTCTCTGTGTAGCCCTGGCTGTCCTGGAACTCACTCTGTAGACCAGGCTGGCCTCTGCCTCCCAAGTGCTGCGATTAAAGGCATGTGCCACCACGCCTGGCTTTACTGTAACTTTTTTTTTAAAGATTTATTTATTTTATTTTATTATATGTGAGTAGACTGTAGCTGTCTTCAGACACTCCAGAAGAGGGCATCAGATCTTACGGATGGTTGTGAGCCACCATGTGGTTGCTGGGATTTGAACTCAGGATGTTCGGAAGAGCAGTCGGTGCTCTTTAACCACTGAACCATCTCAGCAGGCCACAAATAAAATTTTTAAAAAAATGAAAAGAAAAAACTAACTAGAGCCAGGCAGTTGGTAGGAGACAGAGGCAGGCAGAGGTTTGTTGCGTTCAAACCAAGCCTGGTCTACAGAGTGAATTCCAAGATAGCCAGGGCTACACAGAGAAACCCTGTGTCAGGAAGGAAAAACAAAACAAGAAAGAAAAAAGAAGGGAGAAAAAAAATAACAAGGATAGTTCCACTCCTAAGATACAGTTCATCCAGAACCTGTAGTCCAGGGCTCCATTTTAGAGAAAAATCTTAGTAATTCTCAAGGCCCCACAGAATATCCATCCTCTGATATTATCGTTACAATCCTGTTAACAAAATATAAACAGTACTATTTACAATAAAAATTTAATCCCAGAAGAAAAAAATGAACTCTTAGGGGGTTGGTTGGTTTGTTTGTTTTTCGAGACAGGGTTTCTCTATATAGCCCTGGCTATCCTGGAACTCACTTTGTAGACCAGGCTGGCCTCGAACTCAGAAATCCGCCTGCCTCTGCCTCCCAAGTGCTGGGATTAAAGGTGTGCGCCACCACGCCTGGCAACTCTTAAGGTTTTATGATCTCTAGAACTGTTTGTTGTTGGTTTTTTGGTTTGGGGTGTTTGGTTTGGTTTGGTTGGGGTTTTTGTTTTTGTTTTTGAATTTTGTTATTGTCTTTATTTGTTTGAGACAGCCTCACTGTAGCCCAGGCTGGGCTGGAACTCACCAGGTAGATCAGCTGGCAGTGAACTTGATTTGATCCTTATCTTGGATAGGGTTTTACTGCTGTGAACAGACACCATGACCAAGGCAACTCTTGTAAGGACAACATTTAATTGGGGCTCTCTTACAGGTTCAGAGTTTCAGTTCATTAGCATCAAGGCATGAAAAGAAAGGGTTGGTTTTCTCAATCACAACTGGGCCCATGACCTGGGTGTCCTACCTTGTTCATTTCCTTTTGTACTCTGTGGGTGTCCACTGCTCTGAAACCCCACCACCAGCTTTAAGAAAGGAGGAAAGAAACCGCTATCGAGTATCAGGCACTCCTTAGGTAGGTGCTGCCCAGTGCACACACTGAGAGGCCAGGTTTGTGTGAGCCACGCAGCCCAGGTAATTGACCGGAGAACAGACTTAACATTGTGATGGATGCCAGACTGGATATGCCTTTCTTAGGATCTTCACCCCATCATTTGAGGACCCGGTCATCATTTTATACAAGCTGCCTTCCTCAGGGCACATGAGTGTCTCTCTGATTGATTCTTAGCATGGTGAGCATAAGCTGTGGCACACTAGGTGACACCTTGTGCATTCATTTTGCCACCACCAGTGTGCACAGCCATCCTGCGACTAACTGGCCTCTTAGAGACTTCATCTGGATGGCAACAGGAAATCACCATAACTATAGGGCCAACACCATGCCCACCCCCCATCCCCTTTCCATCACCTTCCCATGATACCATGCTTTGTTCTCAAAGCTCCAGGACAAGGACCCATATCTGGTGGGGGCCACATCCAAGTGAAAGGACACAGAAGAAGGAAGCTTTTGCTTTTTGCCTGCTTGCTTTCCCCCTCCCTGGCAAGTTCATGTGTCCGTTGCTGAGGCATTCCTTACTGCTCTCAGATCCTAGGTCTTGGGGACTCTAGCACAGTGACCAATGGAGGCATCTAGCCTCATGGACTGAACAGCCACCTGGTCGATATTCTGTAGGAAGATAGTTATTTTTGGAATTAGGCAGCCCACTGCCCATAATAAAGCCCTCTAATAAATCCTCTTTTGATTTAGATTGATTCTATCTGTTCTGCTCCTTTAGAAAACTCTGATTAATACAGGCATCCAAGGTTTAGGTTGGTTTGATGACCTAGATTTCTCTGTGCAGGAAAAAAACATGGTAGAGTCTAGATGAGCGTAGATGGGCTTCAGCTGGCCAAAATAAGGCAAGCGGACACAAGCTGGCCTTGGACAAGGACAGCTCGGAACGGCAGGCCTTGCCCTGAAACACCAACTCGAATGTGGCTGGAACTGAGAGCGCAGAGCTAACAGAAAAGGACACAGGCTATGTCAGGACACACTTCCACCCACCCAAGGCCAGGGCCATGTGGACCGTCAGTCCTCAAACTGGCCCCTTGCTGGCCCCCCTTTCTCGCCTGCCAGCTGCCAACAGCGCTCTGCCCTATGTCTACCACACCTGTCACTGCCTATCCTTGTCTGAGGGGAGGGGAGGGGGGGCATTAGCCCCTCCTCAGCCTCCAGCAGAGCAGACAGTTAGTGGGGAGGGGAGGGAACATGGAGCGGGGGCCGACGGTGGGGGCAGGGCTGGGGGCCGGGACCCGAGTCCGAGCACTGCTGGGATGCCTGGTCAAGGTGCTGCTCTGGGTGGCCTCTGCCTTACTGTACTTTGGAAGTGAACAAGCCGCCCGCCTCCTGGGCAGCCCTTGCTTACGGCGCCTCTACCATGCTTGGTTGGCAGCAGTGGTCATCTTTGGGCCCCTCCTGCAGTTTCACGTTAACTCTCGGACGATCTTCGCTAGCCACGGCAACTTCTTCAACATGTGAGTCCACTGAAGTCCATAGGAGCTGCCTCTCTACACCCTGGGATCCCAGCTTCCTTCTTCAGGCCTCTGTGTTCTGTTGCCAGTCTGAATGCTAAAAATAGGCTAGGAGGTTGAGAAGGTCAGGAGGAGGAGAGGGGGAGGGGAGAGGGAGAGAAAAGAGCCTGGGGGTGCCGGGGGAAGTAAAGGACAGAAGAGGAAAGTGGACCCTAGTTGCCTGTGGTCCTGCAAGGAGAAGGGCAACATTGAAATGATAGGGGTTATAAAAAAAACAAAAACAAAAACTAATGGATAATGTATGGGACACAGGTCAGGATGGGGAGATCGGACACTGGGGATCTCAACTAGCTTTTCTACTTCCTGTCCACAGAAAGTTTGTGAATTCAGCCTGGGGCTGGACATGCACCTTCCTGGGGGGCTTTGTGCTGCTGGTGGTGTTCCTGGCTACACGACGTGTAGCAGTGACTGCCAGGCACCTGAGCCGACTGGTGGTGGGGGCAGCTGTATGGCGGGGGGCCGGACGTGCCTTCCTACTCATCGAGGACCTGACGGGTTCCTGCTTCGAGCCTCTGCCCCAGGGCCTATTGCTGCATGAGCTGCCCGACCGCAAGAGTTGCCTGGCAGCCGGCCACCAGTGGAGGGGCTACACTGTCTCCTCCCACACCTTCCTCCTCACCTTCTGCTGCCTCCTCATGGCTGAGGAAGCCGCTGTGTTTGCCAAGTACCTGGCCCATGGGCTACCAGCTGGCGCCCCACTGCGTCTTGTTTTCCTACTCAACGTGCTGCTGCTGGGCCTCTGGAACTTCCTGCTGCTCTGCACGGTCATCTATTTCCATCAATATACCCACAAGGTGGTGGGTGCGGCAGTAGGCACGTTTGCCTGGTACCTTACCTATGGCAGCTGGTACCATCAACCCTGGTCCCCTGGGATCCCAGGCCACGGGCTCTTCCCTCGATCCCGCTCAATGCGCAAACATAACTGAAAAAAATAAAAGCATACCAGGCCTGGCTCTGTCTCCTTCGATTCTTTTCGGGCCGAGAGAGAGGATGGGAAGGGTAAGATGCTCAAGTTCCTTCCTCATCATTTCTTGAAGTTGCTGACCTGTGTTTTCCTGTACGTGACTTCCATCCTGTTGGGTCTTTCGGGAGCTGTGATGTCGAGGGATGGTACCACTAAAGCAGCCTTTAGATGCACCAGCTTCCCTCTGCGGATGCCAGGGCTACACAGAAAAACCTGGCCTCGGGAAAGAAAAAGTTGGAAAAATATTTCTGGATGTGTGAAAATTACATGAAACTCAAAATCTCCAATCTATAAGTTAAGCTTTATTTATTTATTTATTTATTTATTTATTTATTTATTTTATTTTTGGTTTTTCCAGACAGGGTTTCTCTGTGTAGCCCTGGCTGTCCTAGAACTAACTCACTTTGTAGACCAGGCTGGCCTTGAACTCAGAAATCTGCCTGCCTCTGCCTCCCAAGTGCTGGGACTACCACCACGCCTGGCAGTTAAGTTTTATTGAAAGTCATCTGCGGGCTGGTGAGATGGCTCAGTAGGTAAGAGCACCCGAGTGCTCTTCTGAAGGTCCGAAGTTCAAATCCCAGCAACCATATGGTGGCTCATAACCACCCATAATGTGCGTCTGAAGACAGCTACAGTGTACTTACATATAATAAATAAATAAATCTTTTTTTAAAAAAAAGGGGGGGCTGGTGAGATGGCTCAGTGGGTAAGAGCACCCGACTGCTCTTCCGAAGGTCCAGAGTTCAAATCCCAGCAACCACATGGTGGCTCACAACCATCTGTAACAAGATCTGGCGCCCTCTTCTGGAGTGTCTGAAGACATCTACAGTGTACTTACATATAATAATAAATAAATCTTTAAAAAAAAAAGTCATATGCACTAACACACACATACATACACATATATATATATATACACACACATATATGTATATACATACATACACATAATTACTATATTACTACCTGCATATTAACACTTCTCAAAACTAAATAGCTATCACTAAGCCCTTGCAGAACTTTTGCCTGGCTCCTGTTTAAACCATTGTATTATCCTGTCTCAAAAACAAAACAAACGGGCTGGTGAGCTGGCTCAGTGGTTAAGAGCACCGACTGCTCTTCCGAAGGTCCTGAGTTCAAATCCCAGCAACCACATGGTGGCTCACAACCATCCATAATGAAATCTGATGCTCTCTTCTGGAGTGTCTGTAGACACACTACAGTATACTTACATATAATAAATAAATAAATACTTAAAAAAAAAAACAAACGACAACAACAAAATGGCTGGTATCAGAGTCACAGGTGCCATGGCCATACTGAGCTGGTCATACTTTCTGAAGAATGATGGCGGAACATCTGAAGAATGATGGCGGAACATTCTCTCAGAAAAATTGACATCCACGCTGAGAACTGTGTGAGGATATTGAGGGGAAGAATGTTGCAGGTTTCTCAAGGGCAGAGTTCTTGGAGCAGAATAAACACTGCCTACAAGCATTTGCTTGTGTAATGAATGAGTGTGGAAAGCAATGGACTTGAAGAGGACGGGTGATTGTGAAAGAAAAGTCTTTATGGATTTTATCATAGAGGCCTGAGTCCCTGCTGTGGGGGAGTGGTTTATTGGGGAATAGAGGGTGCCACAATGGCTTTGTGCAGAGCTGATTGACTCTTGTATAAGGATGGTGCCAGCATCTCCGCATAATTGTCTGGTGGGCGGGAGTATATTAGGCAGGGGACCACGCTGGGAAGACGAAGAGAGACCAGATCATACTCCAGATCATTAAGGATTTTAAACCCCCATGTAAGGCTTATTTATTGCCCTGGCCCTAGCAGAAGCAGGGGGTGCCGGGAAATGGCAGGCGAGGGTGGGAAGGGGCAGGGGTGCTGGCGTTGGCTGGGAGGCGGGCCTGGCTGCCAAGCGGAGAGACCCGACGCCGGGCGGAAACGCTACTCCGGCTGCTGGCGGAGCCCCCGCCTCTCAGTAGGCTGTCCCCGCCTCCTCCAGTCCCTCCACTCCCCAAACCCAGGAAGGCCGTGCAGGTTTCGAGCTGTGCTTTCGCTTTCCCTTCCCGCTGCCCACCCCAGGTTCCTCGTGCGGGCGCTCACCACCACCCCCGGCTCTGGCCATGGCCACACTGAGGGTCCATCCCGAAGCCCAAGCCAAGGTGAGCGTTGCGGGTTCGAGTGGGTCGGAGAGGCTTTAGAGAGGCGTGGTTCAGAGCAGACCAGAGCTCTGGGGAGCCCACTCCCTAGCCCCCCCTCACCTGAGTCGGGGGTTCTGCTCCCTAGCTACTGCCAGAAGCACCTGATCCCTTGGGAGTAGGTGAGGCGGCTGTGGTCCAGTGGGGTGAAATGGAGCCTAGAAGCTAGTGTGAAGTCTGCTGGCTTGGGGCCAGGGCTACACACAGAGACCTGAAGAGGGACTTGCCCTTGCCACCTCAGACTTTCCCTCGGAAAGGGCATGCACCTGCACTCTCTCTGCCCACTGTCTTAGGGTTCTGTTTGGTTTGAGACAGGGTCCCTCTATTATGTAGCTCTGGCTTTCCTGAAACTGGATATGTAGACCAGGCTGGCCTTGAACTCAGCGTTCCACCTGTGTGTACCTCTGGAGTGCTAGGATTAAAGGCCTGTGGCACCACGCCTGGCCACAGGGCTCTCTTATCGCTCCTTGCACAACTCTGGTGACCCAGAAATATATATATATATTTGGTTTTTCGAGACAGGGTTTCTCTGTGTAGCCCTGGCTGTCCTGGAACTCACTTTGTAGACCAGGCTGGCCTCGAACTCAGAAATCCACCTGCCTCTGCCTCCTGAGTGCTGGGATCAAAGGCGTGCGCCATCACACCCAGCTGGCTCAGAAATATTCTTATCCCTAAATTCAGCCCCCCTTGGGGATCCATTGAACTCTTCCCTGATTCAGGTGTGCTGAAAACTACCATACCACCCTATATAGGGACCCATCTGACTTTCTTCAGATGTGGCTTCTCTATTCCCCAAGTCAGCCCCTACACCTAAAGGGAACTGTCCTCAAAAGAACTGGCCTTAAAGCTAGGTTTGTGAAGGATTGCCTATGTATACCCTACAGGTGGATGTGTTCCGTGAAGACCTGTGTAGCAAGGTAAGACCTAACTCATCAGGGACCCCACCCCCACCCAGCTCCCCCAACTCTGGCCTCCCTCACTGGGCAGTGTGAACCCTTACGTGACTGCCTTGGAAAAGGTGTTTGCTTCTGACCCTGTCCTTCTCCACTGCCTTACCCAGACAGAGAACCTGCTTGGGAGCTATTTTCCCAAGAAGATCTCAGAGTTGGATGCGTTCTTAAAGGTACTCGGGGGCTCCCCGGGCAAGGACTCAAAAGGAGCCCGGGGATGGGGGTGGGGTGAGATGAGAGGAACACCCTCATCTCCAGCCCTACCACTAGGAGCCAGCTCTCAATGAAGCCAACCTGAGCAATCTGAAGGCTCCGTTGGACATCCCAGTACCTGATCCAGTCAAAGAGAAAGAGAAGGAAGAGCGGAAGAAGCAACAGGAGGCAAGCTGGGAGACCTGGGAGGTGGGCCAGCCATAGAGAACATCAGCCTCAGTCCTTCTCTTCCTCCCTACAGAAGGAAGAGAAGGAAGAGAAGAAGAAAGGAGACGAAGACGACAAAGGTACTGGGAAGTGAGGTACTGGGAAGACACTGGTGTCCCAGAGCTTCTAGGCTGCAGTTCTGCTTTCCCCTTTCCAAACTTCGCACGCCCAGTCATTCCCTGACCCACTGCACGCTCTCCAGGTCCTCCCTGTGGCCCAGTGAACTGCAATGAGAAGATTGTGGTCCTCCTGCAACGCCTAAAGCCTGAGATCAAGGATGTCACTGAGCAACTCAATCTGGTGAGCTCTTCTGCCTTCGTCTCGCCTCCAGGCATTGTCCTCTTGGTCCCTGCCAAAGCAGGTGCTCCAGGCCAGGGCTCAACGTGGACCTGGCATCCCTCTGTCCACTTGTGGGCAGACGAGGGAAGACTGGGAACCTGGGAGTCAGGGTATGTATACAGAGGGGAAGGAAGGATGTGGTGATAAAGCCACGATGCGTTCCTTTGCTCCAAGGTCACTACCTGGTTGCAGCTACAGATACCTCGGATAGAGGATGGGAATAATTTTGGCGTGGCTGTCCAGGTAAGAGCACTGCCCCCTCAATCTACAGCCCTACTGTGCAACCAGCCTGAGCTTCCCCAGCTCTCCACTTTCTTCCTCAGGAAAAGGTGTTTGAGCTGATGACCAGCCTTCACACCAAGCTGGAAGGCTTCCACACGCAGATCTCTAAGTGAGTGGCCTCACCACTACACCCTCAGCACACTCTGCTTTGGGGACAGGCCCGGGCGCCCACCTTCTCTTCCCACTCTCTACATACTACTTCCACTTCCCACAGGTACTTCTCCGAGAGGGGTGACGCGGTGGCCAAAGCAGCCAAGCAGCCCCACGTGGTAGGTGAGGCCCAGGTCAGGCTGCTTCCAGGGAAGACAGATTTCAAGTCAGGACTAACTGTTGAGTTTCTGCAGGGTGACTATCGGCAGCTGGTGCACGAGCTGGACGAGGCGGAGTACCAGGAGATCCGTCTGATGGTCATGGAGATCCGAAATGCTTATGTGAGGAAGGGAGAGGAGGGCAGGGGTGGACAGAAGCACCTTCCCCAGGCCATCAGATTTCTGACCAAGCAGTCTTGGGGTGGAGGATGACAAAGAACAGCTAAAAATGGGATACAGAACTACCAGGGGGCCGTGGCTGACCTCCACCACTCTGTGGTCCGATAGGCTGTGTTATATGACATCATTCTGAAGAACTTTGAGAAGCTCAAGAAGCCCCGTGGAGAAACCAAGGGAATGATCTATTGAGCCCCCTCTCTCGTTCTGTGATGGGTGTAGCAGAAACCTTCCTGCTCTTCACCAGGAACTCTAGACTGGACCCAGTCTTCTTCCTACTGGCTGGGGTTTCTCCCTCACTCTGCCTCCCAAACACAATAAATACATAGTTGCCCACCAGCCCATGTCTTTATTGTATGTGAACCCTTCTGGCTTAGGCATTTCCATCTGTGGAACCACTCCATTGAGTGATTTGAGTGTTGAGCCGCTGGTTGGTCCAGTCCTGCCGAATGTCATCAAGATGGCAGTCAAAGTCCACAAGATGCTGGTGGGCCCGGCCCTCCAACAGCGCGCCCACCATCTGTCGTGACTCCTCCCAATCTCTCCACATCACTCTGAAATTTAAAACACGGATGTGAAACAGTGGGGCTAGACACTGACTTAAGGACTGTGTCTGGAGAAGCTGAAGGGCAGGGACAAAGGAAGCCTCAAGTGTTGAGCGTCCAAGAGACAGAGGGAAGGGAGCACTCACAAGTTTTTGTCCTTGGGCACCCACTGAAGACCCTGGTTCTCCAGGACAATGACTGGAGGTACACGAGGCCGAGTCACCAATTTCTTATTATCCAGCTGGGTGAACAAAGGGTGAGAGTCTTAAGGACCCTCTCCCACTCCCTCCCCACCTCCCCACTCTAAAGTCTCCCCAGTCTCACCATAATAAGCACTGCCCTGGGGAAGAATTCTGCAATTCGCCCAGCGATTTTCAAGGCCAGAGGCCCGGGGCTGTGTAGAGGGAAGATCAGAGGAATGAGCAGCCAACTGAGGGCAGACCCAGGTCTCCCGGGTGCTCCCGGCCCCTAGCCTGGGAGTGTCCGGTATGCATGATGCTTGATTCACGATTGCTGGATGCTTCAATGCTGTGGGAAACAGGTCTCAGATACTGCTGCTGAGAGATGAAATCTAAAGTAGGCGTTGGGGAAGGTAGTTTGCCTTCATCATCCAAATTTAAAAAGGAATAGGGCTGGAGCAATGGCTCAGTGGCTATGAGTACCAACTACTCTTCCAGAGGACCTGGGTTCGAATTTACACTCACATGGCAACTGATAGCCAGGCCCAGGGGAACCCAACGCCCTCTTCTGGCCTCCAGGGGCACTGCATGGTATACAAATACACAATACAGGCAAAACATAAATATAATAAAAAGTTTTCAAAAAAAAAACTATAAAGAATTTACTGGATAGGAAGTTAGGAACCAGCAAAAGTGGGGCAGAACAGTGTGCGCTCCATGGGGAGGGACAATTAAGAATAAAGTATGGGGGCTGGTGAGATGGCTCAGTGGGTAAGAGCACCCAACCGCTCTTCCGAAGGTCCAGAGTTCAAATCCCAGCAACCACATGGTGGCTCACAACCATCCGTAATGAGATCTGGTGCCCTCTTCTGGAGTGTCTGAAGACAGCTACAGTGTACTTACATATAATAAATAAATCTTTAAAAAAAATTATAAGAATAAAGTATGAAGCCGGGCAGTGGTGGTGTACACCTTTAATCCTGCAACTCAGAAGGCAGAGGCAGATGGATCTCTGGGTTTGAGGCCAGCCTGGTCTACAGAGTGAGTTCCAGTACAGCCAGGGGTACACAGAGAAACTGTCTTTAAGAACCAAAAAAGAAGAGAAGAAGAAAGAAGAAGAAGGAGGAGGAGGTATGTATGTATGAAAATGCCCCAGTGGAACAAGTTACTTTAAATGCTAACTTGAAGTCGTTTCCGCCATCCCTGGGAGCCACCATGAGGTTTGGCTGCATCTGTCCAACTTTCTGAGGCCTGAGTCAGAAAAGCAAAACTTTTCTTTTCCCTGTTACTTTTCAGATGCTGCCTAGAACCTAAGTGTGCTTTTTCTGATCCTTTGTGCTTCCTCACTCTTTCTCTGAAGCTGGGCTGCTTGTCTGGGATGAGTCTGACTTCCGTGCTGGGCTTGTCTGCGATCAGTCTGTCCTCTGTGCTCGTTTATAGGTATGATTCTTTCCCTTCTTTCCTCTCTTCTCTGGAAAGCACAGCTTGTTCCTCTGAGTCTTGCCTTTCTTTTCAACTCTTAATAAAATCATCCTTGAGCGGTTTTTTTTTTTTTAAAGGTTTTTTGTTTTTTTTTTTTTTGTTTTTTTTTTTTGTTTTTTTTTTTTGAGACAGGGTTTCTCTGTAGCCCTGGCTGTCCTGGAACTCACTTTGTAGACCAGGCTGGCCTCGAACTCAGAAATCTGCCTGCCTCTGCCTCCCAAGTGCTAGGATTAAAGGCGTGAGCCACCACCGCCCAGCTGAAAAAATGTATTTTTAAATATAATTTATTTTTATTTTATGTGCATTGGTGTTTTGACTGCATGTAGGTCTGAATGAAGGTGTTGGATCCCTGGAGCAGGAGTTACAGACAGTTGTGAGTCGCCATGTGGGTGCTGGGGATTGATTCCGGGTCCTCTGGAAGAGCAGCCAGTGCTTTTAACTGCTGAGCCATCTCTCCAGCTCCTGCCATTGAGTTTAAAATTCTTTTATTAATAAGACTAAGAATCCTCAAAAGGGGACCCCAAATCTCCCATGTCGTCTGGCCACTGTGGTCAAAACAGACCCAGACCCACGTGACACTGCTTGGCATCCAGGTATAATGGCGGGCCTTCAGAGGCCCTCCCAGCATCTGTTTCATTGTGTACGTACAGCTTCAAGAGGTTTACACAGCTTGTCACAGATGACCTTAAAATACAAAGGGGTCAGTGGTAGGCAAGACCACACCTTGCTCCTGACCGCTTAGATATGGATATCCTTGTCCCTTTATTTAAACTTCACTGTCTCTTCAGGACCCAGGAGACAGGCTTGGGAAGAGTACCAGTGCTTTAACCGATCTCTTTGTCCCTCATTCTAGCATGCTCATATTAAATATATTTTTTTCTTCTTCCTGCTATTAAAAAATATATTTTTAGCTGGGCATGGTGGAACACAACTGTAGTCGCAGCACTCAGGAGACAAAGGCAGACGATCTCTGAGTTCACGTCCAGCCTGGTCTCCAGATCGAGTTCTGGGACAACCAGAGCTACACAGAGAATCCCTGTCTCAAAAAACAAATAATATAATTTTTTTAAAATTTATTTTACTGTAATAAGACCTCTGCATTTAAAAACTGAGATAACTTCAATGTTCACTGCAGTAACTAAGTTACAGTTTGTTCATATTCATACTGTACAGCAGCTGTTAGGATGAGGTGGATCTGGAGATGGAAACACATCGAATGTACTGAGTGCAGAGAGGGAAGCAAATGACAATAGATCGGACTTAATTAACCCATAGCAAATGCATTTGGTCTGTAGAGTATATTTATATAATATATACTTTGTAAAGTCGCTTTTAAGTTACTGGTCGCACTTCCTCAGTTCTTACAGACACCTCAGTCTGTCTGTCCCTCCCCCACTGCAGCTTCTTCAGGGCAGGATTCTGTCATAGTGATCTCTGATACCTCCTCACTCCTGTACTCAGTAATATCTGGCATACAGCCCTGCTGCCAACACTTGATTAAAAAAAAATAAAGGTAAAAGGAACGACTTTGGTCCATCTGTACCTCACCCACAATTGCCACAATTATCTCTCTTCCCACCCCTAGCTACCCAACTCACCTCTGGTCATCCAAAACCGCATTGGCATGGTAGTACCCAGCTACCACCAGACCGGCCTGCGCGCCCCACACATCCACCTGTCGTGAGAAAGGGGCCATCAGTAACTAAACCAAGCCTCTGGCTCTTATCAGTGCACACCACGGCTAACGGACTGCGCATGCATTTAGGCTGAGGGTCCTAAAGGGGTCGGTGGGGTGAAGAGGGACAAGGGGCGGGGTTCTCAATGTCGCAACCTGGTTGAGCGCGACCTCCAGCATGACGGACAAGGCCAGATGGCTGTGGAAGAGGGGCACACAGTCGGTGAGGCAGAGGCATTCTCCGGACCCCGTCGCGGGAGCCAGCAACAACCCGTTGACAGCAGCGTGTGGGTACCGAGAGGCGTGCAGACACATCTTCCCGTAGGCTCGGGCGGAGATCTCCACCTCCCCCATAGCGAGCGGGGCCTACCGGCACCCCGAACCCCCACTAAGGCGGCTCCTTGACCACCAGAGGCGAGCTTGGCCTCGTCCTGTGCCTCCCTTCTCACTTGGGTGTAAGATGCCCCTGATGCCTGGCGACCACTCTCTGCAGCCTGTCCCTAGCAGGGTAGAATTCGGTCCAATTGCAACGGAAGGCACCGAGCTCCACCCCCTCTAATCACTCCCCTCTCTTAACCACTCCCGGGCAGGCGCACTTGCTCCCAGGCCAGCTCAGGGTCATACCCTAACCATGGGTCCCGCCTCCGCGGTACTCTCTGATAGGGTGTGACATTATTATTTTGCCCAATCCAAAATTAAAAAAATAGTCTTGCTTTTGGCCTGAAGCAAATTGGAAAGAACGCACTAGGGCAAAGGAAAGAAAATTGCCCACAGACATATTAGCTAAATAACCTACTTTATGTTTTGGGTTTTGCTTTGTTCTGTTTGAGGGAAGGACACCACAAAGTCTCAGCCCAAGCAGGTCTCAAACTCACCGAGGTTTCTGCCTCTGTCTCTGAAGTTGAAAGCCCTAGACCCTGTGCCACCACACCCAGTTCTGACTTGGGCAGGTTATTGCAAGTTAGCTTCGCCTGTTTACCTGCTCTGCCTGCCCCTACGGGCTTCTGCAAAGACTGCTAGGTGAAGTACTCACTCCTAGCTGGGAGTTCCGAGGAAACTTGGTGACAACACTGTCACCTTGTCCCTGCACCATAGATAAGGAGCCTAATCTTCCCAACTGCAAGCCCTGACCTTTGGCTTCCTCATTGTGGTGCAACATCTTTAATGCAAAGTTCAAGTCCCTTTAGGGACTAAATATGAGCACTGAATTCCAAACTGTCAAACTGATAAGAGCACAAAATATTCTTATGCCATATTTTAAAACAGGGTAAGAGCCTTACTTTAAAAACCCCTTGGAACATCTAACAGGCCACATAGCAGAGGCCCATTGTCTCCACCACCTTCTCAGAAGTGAATCCTAAACTTGCAATCAATCCCACTACTGAGGTAGAGGCAGGAGGATTAAGAGTTCAAAGTTAGCCTCAGTTACATAGTTTAAGGCCAGCCTAGGCTATGGAAGACCTTGTCAAAAATGGCTGAGAGATGACTCAGCAGTCAAGATCCAATTTCTGTTACCAGCGCCTTATCAGGTGGCTCACAATCAGTAGTGAACTTAGCTTCAGGGGATCCGGTGGCATACATGTGGCATTCGCTCACAGACACATACACACAGATTAAATACAAAACGGAAATCCCAACAGACAGAATCCAACTGGGGGAGTGGGCGAGAGATAAAAGGTCAATTCCACCCCCAGTACTGTCCAGTAAATGGTGATATGTTCTAGTTTGATGCCTTTTAAAGATCTTTCCTCTCTGCCAGCACTGAGACATCTCAGGGTAACCACATTTTCCCTCAAGCTTGCTCTCAGCTCCCCAACTGTTCCTTCTTCATTCCCATACCACAGCCACAAAGCCTAACTCCTCCCACAAGGGCTCCAAAACCTCTACTACGAAGGCCTCATGAGATCAGATTAAAATACCCTTGACAAATATTCAAATATGTAAAATATGGGTTACCTGCATGGCTGACAGGGCATGCAAACTTCTACCCTGTTTTGTTTTGTTTTGAAGAGCCCTGGTTAGCCCCCAACTTGCTATGTAAACCAGGGTAGCCCTGAATACTGAGAACCCCTTACCTCTGCTTCTGCCTCTGAGCACTGAGAGTGGCCTGCTCTGCCCTGCTCTTTAGAAGGATCTGTGAAAAACACAATGGGCCTCCAGCCCCTCCCTCCTTGACTTCCTACAACCACTTAATTTTTTATTTTATTTTATTTATTTATTTATTTTGGTTTTTCAAGACAGGGTTTCTCTGTGCAGTCCTGTGTGGCCTCCCTTCCCCCCAGCCTGGAACCTGCCTGCTCAAGGGTGGAGCTACCGGCTCATTTGTCCTGCCACGCCCACTGCTGGAACCTGCCTCTGCTGCCTGGAGGCACACACGTGTTCGTCCTGCTACTGGACCCTGAGTTACTTGGCGGGAAATTGGGTTCCCTCCCCCTTCCTTTATAAACTGAGTGTCTGGAAATATTAAATTGAGTCTTGATCCGAATGTTGTCTTGACTCCATTGTTTCTTCCGCCCCGTCTAGATTCCTCTCTTTGCAGGGAACTGCCATTCTCAGTTGAACCGTTCGTGTTGTGGACCGCGGGCGGGCCGCAACAGTCCTGGAACTCACTCTGTAGATCAGGCTGGCCTCGAACTCAGAAATCCGCCTGCCTCTGCCTCCTAAATGCTGGGATTACAGGCGTGCGCCACCAGTGCCTGGCTTTTTTTTTTTTTATGTGATGAGTGTTTTGCTTACATGTATGCCTGTACATCACATGTGCATATGTAGTGTTTGCAGAGGTCAGAAGAGGGTGTCCAGAACCCCTGGAACTGGAGTTACAGTCAGTTATTAGTCATCTTGTGGGTGCTGGGAATCGAACCTGGATCCTCTGGAAAAACAACTGATGCTCTTAACTGCTGAGCCATTCCTCCAGTCAACCCTCTCCCACTTTCATTACCTTATTCACCTTCCTTTGGTATATAGACACCAGAGGCTCTCAATAAACACGCTCTCAATGAACAACACAGGTAATATACATAAAGTATAAATCATTTATTTTCCTTCTAATCCTTAGCTCAGTACATCGATGGTTTTTCTTCACCCTTCGGGTTGACGATTTTCTCTAGGTTGCTGCTGATGATATGATAAAGCTCAGCCTGGAGGAAGGCCGGAAGAATGCAGTTAGGTTCTTGGCTTCCCACATCCCCTGCATCCACGTCCCTCAGGAGCTCACTCCACACTCACATAGAAGGCCCTCAGGTCCAGCACCATGGTCCTAAGCGCCCCATAGGCTGCTTCATCTCGCTCATGCACCAAGGCCCGGTAATCCATCTGGGAAGGAGGAGGCAAACTGAGTCAGCACCATGGGAGGTCGGGACTTTTAACTTTGTTTTCTCATACATAGAAGAGATTAGCTGGAAGATTACCCCATCTTAGCACCAACACACAGTATTAAGTGAAGAAAAGGGTCAGGGATATTGGAGCCCTTATCAGCTCTGCTTTTTGGAATAGTATTTTCCACATGGTATAAGTCAAAAAGCAGGACCAGGTCCTCTTTCTTCCCACCTCAATTCCACCCCCGGGGCCAGCCTCAACTAAAGGGCCGGAAGACTGTGCACTCACTACATGGGTGTCCTTGGAAGCCTTGGCTACAGCATCCCCTCGTTCTGAGAAGTACCTGTGAGAAGGAAGGAATGTGTGTGTGAATGGAAACAGCCACCCCACACACCCCCACCCCTCCCGTCTCCCATCATTCTGAAAGAACTGCCTAGCTTCAAGAATCCCTGTAGGGTCCCTGGGTTCCTGCAGCTGCTCTCACTTGGAAATGGTTGTCTGGAAAGCTTCTACTTTGGTCTTGACAGCATTCACTCTCTCCAGCACCTTCTCCTGCAGAGATGTGAGAAGCAAAGACAACAAACAGTTCATCCCCCCCTTTCCTGTTTCTTCTTCCTCTGACCTCCGGGTGATGGCCTTGTTTCCATCCCTCCCTCTCGAGTCTCTTCCCACTCTGTCTTCAGTCACCAATTCTTACCTGAATTGCTACCCCAAAATCATTTCCATCCTCAATCTTGGGGATCAGGTGCTGGATCCACGTGATTACCTATGTTAAAAGGAGCACTCACTCAGCAAAATTACTGAGGCCTAATATACTACTTCTTTTCTTAAAATTTCTTATCATTATTATTTTTTATATGTGTATGTTTTTTATAATACCTCTTTATGGATATTTTGGCTATATGCATGTCTATGTCCCATGTGCATGCTTGGTGCCCACATGGGCCAGAAAAGGGTGTTGGATTCCCTGGGAACTGAGATCACAGAAAGCTGTGAGCATCTATGTGGGTGCTGGGAATCAAAAGTGAGTCTTCGGGGCTGGAGAGATGGCTCAGCAGTTAAAAGCACTGACTGCTCTTCCAAAGGTCCTGAGTTCAAATCCCAGCAACCACATGGTGGCTCACAACCATCTGTAATGGGATCTGATGCCCTCTTCTCGTGTGTCTGAAGCCAGCTACAGTGTACTTACATATAATAAATAAATAAACCTTAAAAAAAAAATAAGTGCAGGGCATGGTGGCGCACACCTTTAATTCCAGCACTGGGGAGGCAGAGGCAGGCGGATTTCTGAGTTTGAGGTCAGTCTGGTCTACAAAATGAGTTCCAGGGCAGCCAGGGCTATACAGAGAAACCCTGTCTCGAAAAACAAAAAACAAACAAATAAAAAGAGTGAGTCTTCTAGAAAAGCAGCCAGTGCACTTAACTTCTGAGGCATCCCTCCCTTCCAAACCAAGGCAGAAGACTCTTTGGTTTGTTTGCTAATACAGGGTCTCTCTATGTAGTCCTGGCTGTCTTGGAGCTCAATATATAGACTAGACTGGCTTTGACATCACAGAGACCCGTTCTGCCTCTGCCTCCCTCTTATGCTAGTCTTTTTATTTTTTTTTTCTTTTTCTTTTTTGGTTTTTCGAGACAGGGTTTCTCTGTATAGCCCTGGCTGTCCTGGAACTCACTTTGTAGACCAGGCTGGCCTCGAACTCAGAAATCCGCCTGCCTCTGCCTCCTGAGTGCTGGGATTAAAGGCGTGCGCCACCACGCCTGGCTGTTATGCTAGTCTTAATAACAGCTATGTCTAACTGACACTTCTTATGTGCCACGTATCATTCTATATACTATTGGTCTCATTTAATCACTGTCCACCTTTCAAAGACTTGCTGTATTCATTTAACATAGGAAACAGCTTAGTCACAGACACCTAAGAAAGCTAGATAAAAGACAGAATCAGGACCTGAATCTAGTTTCCTTCTAGGGCTCATGCTTATACACCAGCTCACTGTATTACATCATTGACACTGTGTACCTAATACAATAGGTTCTGGGGTCACAGAGGTGAAATAAAATGACAAGAACAAAGGCTATCTAAACCCAAAGCGAAGTGAGAGTGGGTAAAATGCTTGTTGTTCTTACAGGCATACACGAGGACTTGATTCCTAGCACACCCATAAGAGCAGGGCACAGTGAAGCACACTGTAACCCCAGTGATTGGGGGTAGAGTTGAGGAAGCTCCCTAGGCATCCAGTACAGCCAAAACAGCAAGCTACAGGCTCAATGAAACAGTGCCCCCCCTCCTGCAATCCCCCCAAAAGCCCGATGTTCACCTCTGGCCTTTGTACATACTCGCAATGGAAAACCTACCTGCACATGCCTGGGTGCACACAAACACACAATTAAAAAGTATATAGATATATATATACACACACATGCACACATGCACACACACGCACACACACACACACACACACACGCATATATCCATCCATATATATATCCAAGACACAAAAGCCAGTCTTATTATATATTAGGTCTCTGGGTTGAAGACCTGCATCTCTGACTGGACCACAGCTGTGCTGTGCTTTTCTTCCCACCTCCCCCGGGCCCCAGGCTCACCAGAATGCACTTCTCTTTGAGAGTCCAGACTTCTGGCTTAACCAAAGCAAGCAAGGCCAGAAGCTTCTCGTTCCCCGGGAGGTAGCCACACTTAGGGACTAAGAGATAGATGACAGTGGGACCTTTGTGTCACCCACATCCCTGCACCAGCCTCCCTCCTCCTCACCCAGGTCTCCATTACCTTCCTTCTTCTCCTGCTTGTCTGTTTCCATCTAAGGCAAAATAAGGAAAGCAGCTTTAGAAGAGTCTTGGAGGCTGCCACACTGTGGTGTTGTTGCCACTGGCTTATAGTTCAGGCTCTGCACACTGAACGCCTTACCTCGTCATCCTTGGGTGGAGGATCTGGGATAGGGATGTCCAGAGGAGCCCGGAGGGAGGAGAGGTCGGCCACATTGAGGGAGTCCTCCTGCAGAATTTATTCTCAGACACTACCCAGCCTCCTCCCATCACCAGACACAGCCTTCCATCCCTCTTCCTCCCAACCCAGGCTCAAGTCTTTTTTCTTTTTTTCTTTTTTTTTTTTTTTTTTTTTTTTTTGAGACAGGGTTTCTCTGTGTAGCCCTGGCTGTCCTGGAACTCACTCTGTAGACCAGGCTGATCTCGAACTCAGAAATCCGCCTGCCTCTGCCTCCCAAGTGTTGGGATTAAAGATGTGTGCCACCACGCCTGGCCAGGCTCAAGTCTTATACCAGCCCCACTTGGTTCCCAGCATGCTGATAGCCGTCAGCTGGGTGATGAGAGGTGTCAGGAGATGGAGCAGAGGGGTCTATATTACTCACCTGCAAGAGCTGACTCAGGGAGATGATTTTCCGTGGCAAGAAAGTGCAGAGGAAGTCATCAGCCTGCAAGTTACATTACAAAATTAATCTTGCAAGATGTTTATTGATATGTATCAGAAGTTGGCCCGTGGAAATCACTGAGCTCAAGACTCTCGTATGAGGAAACCCTAACCCTGGAAATAAAGGGACTTACCCAATCTCATGAAGGGCAGAAGTAGGGCTATGGGGTTTTCCCTTTGGGCGCCATCTTACCTTTCCATTCAAGGGGAGTGGCAAAAGCAGTTAAGAGTTCTAAGATTGATCAGATTACAAGTAGAAACAAATCATTGCAGTTCACCTTGAGTAAGCATGAAGGTTCGGAGACACCAAAATTAAGGTGAACTGGTGGGTCACTCAGAGCTTGTGGCCCTAGAGTTCTGCACTAAGACTCTGGGTTAAATCGACTGAATTCAGAGACTTACCTCCTGGAAAAGATTTTGTCTGAAGACATCCACCTGCACAGACAGAAGTAGCCGGATGCTGGTTAGGGGTTTTGTTTGTATAGAATAAGGGCCCACTCCCAACCTAGGTGCCTTCCAACTCTAGCCCAAGCCTGTCCCACAAAGCTAGTTTCCCCCTGGAGGAGCCTGCTCAGTGCACAGATTGGCTAGAGGACACGGCACTGGCAATCCCTGAGCAGAAGTGAAAGAAAAGCCCTAAAGAAAGAGAGGCCGGTGGAGTTCGCTCGCAAGGCCTTGGTGCCCTGCGGCACCGAGCTTTATCTCTGTTGGGACTTCTCACTCCTTCCTGGCTTCGGTTCCCATTTACCTGTTTTCGGGCTTCTCCACTCAAGCGGACCCCACAAGGCTTGGCCATGCTTCCCCCCACTTGTCAGCTCTCGAGCCTGGGCTAGCAGCCCCAGCTTTCGCTTTCACTCTCCAGGCCCAGACCCACCCCCCTCAGCCACGCCCCCTCCCTTTTTTCTCCTCCTCCTGGCCGGCCACCAACCGTGAGTAGTACCCCCTCAGCCATTCCCAGCTAGTTGCCACTAGGAAGGGCGGTGTTGGCTTCATCACCAGGGGCTGTCCAAGGGAGGAGCTAGGAAACCGTGGGACGGCGGAGACTCAAACAGAGGCGGCCTCTCGAGAAGGGCGGAGCTTATAGCATGGACCGTCCAGGGGAAGTACTGGACTGAGAGAGGGTGGGACAATAGGAAAGTGGGTACCCAGAGGTGGGGTTCCATGACGCTAGACTGAGGAGGGGACCAAGTAGGATCCGAGAGAGTAGGAAGGATAAGAAGGAGGAAAGCCTGGCAGGATGGAAGGGAGCAGGATGAGCGGGACTGCCTTCCCTTCAGGACAGACTAGAGAAGGGAGGAGCCCGCCTGAGCCGGGCTAAGGGCAGCCAGAGCCGGTCCCCGAAAAGGTGGGGCTTCCCCGCTGGGGAATGGAACAGAACCAACACTATGCAAAGCTCTGGGCACAATTAACCCCTCGCATGGGAGGTGGGTCCCTCCGGAAGGGGCGGGATAGTTTTAGGGAAGGCGAAGAAGAGAGCCTGATTCGGAGGGAAAAGGTTCCGTCGCGTTATGGGAGGAGCCGGGGCCGCGGCTTCTTCATTGGCGGCGACCTGGCCACCCTTCCTGATCTCAGCTTTTCCGTCACTCTGAACCCTCCTTTTCCTCTAAAGTGGCCCACAGTCCCGCCCTCTCTGCCAGGACTTCCTGTTCCCGGTAACCCTGGCTGTGGCTGGGGCTGAGCGGGGCGGTGGCTTAAGTGACCCGGGCTGCTGTGGCGCCGCGCGCACCTGCGCCGGCCCCTGGAAGGCAGTGAAGCTGAGCCTGTCTCCAGTCTCAGGATGCCAGGAGACGAGGAGCGAGGCTTCCTGGCGGCCCGCGAGGAGCTGGCGAGCGCCCTGAGATGGGATTCTGCGCAGGTTTTCCCCCTGGAGCAGCTCATGCCGCTTCTGGCCACCTCTCTGCCACCAGCCGCCCGCTACCTGCAGCTGGACGCCGGACGCTTGGTCCGCTGCAACGCTCATGGGGAGGTGAGGTCAAGCCCGCCCGGCGCTCCATGGAAGGGGACCTAGGCTCAGAGGCCAGGTGGGCTAGGCTCACGACTCTGCTTTTCTGAATGCTCCCAGCCTCGAAACTACCTCAACACCTTATCCACGGCCCTGAACATCCTGGAAAAATATGGTCGCAACCTCCTCAGCCCGCAGCGGCCCCGGTATTGGCGCTCAGTGAAGTTTAATAACCCTGTCTTTCGCAGCACGGTGGATGCTGTGCAGGTGAAACCCTTGGACCTTATCGGAGAAGGGGACTAGACCTGTGCTTGGGGTTGACCAGAAGGGCTTGAGGGTGTGCTGAGTGGGGGACCAGCTCTATTGCCTAGGAGGTCTGTTAGATGGTGACCGGGTCCTGAATGTGTGCCAGGGTGGCCGGGATGTACTACGGTTGTATGGCTATACTGAGGAGCGCCCAGATGGATTGAGTTTCCCCGAAGGGCAGGAGGAACCAGATGAATACCAGGTTGCCGTCGTCACACTAGAAGTACTGCTGCTTCGCACGGAGCTCAGTTTGCTGTTGCAGGTGAGATGACCTTCTGATTCTAAGGTTTTTAAGTACTAGACTGGGAGCCCCAAGGCACGTTGAGACACCCCCACCCCCGTGCAGGGAAATTCTGTTGCTGCAGCAGCCTGGAAGCTTCTGCTACACTTTCTCCCTCTGGAATGTTAGGAGATCAGGGCTTACAGGGAGAACGTTGTTCAAGGTGGGAATTCTTTTCATCATCTTGTTTGCAGAATACTCATCCCAGACAGAATGCACTGGACCAGCTGCTAAGAGAGAGCGTTGAAGATGGTGTAAGGAAGGCAGGAAGGGTGTTGTTCATGGAACACGGGGGGGGGGGGGACGGGACGGGACTGAGTTTATGGGATTCTGTGCCCCCAGCACTTTGCCCACGCTCTGCTTGCTTTCTCAGATGCTGCAGCTTTCAGAGTTTCACCCCCTTCTGAGGGAGATTGTTCCTGGCCCCCGCCCCTCTGCCCCAGGTATTGTATGCTTCTTTAAGGGAGAAAAATATTAGACTGAGTTGGTGCAGATGTAGGATTTTCTTTCCTCTTGTATTTGTTTTGTTTTTTAAGATTTATTTATTTATGTATATGAGCATTGTATTCGCACATATGCCAGTGTGACAGAAGAGAGCATCAGATCCCATTACAGGTGGTTGTGAGCCACCATGTGGGTGCTGGGATTTGAACTCAGGACCTCTGGTGGAGCAGCCCGTGCTCTTAACCACTGAGCCATCTTTCCAGCTCTGTATTTGTATTTTATTTCAAGAGATGAAAGCCCCTCTTCCCCCCCACACACCATGGGTCCAGATGTTGTAAAGACTGTTTTGTGACTTCCCCTAACCCATAACAAAATTTTAAGCGTAGCCTGGTCTTTCCTCCTTTAATATTACTTTTTAGTAGTGGGAGGTGGGTGGGTAGATATGTGCATGTAGGCACAGGTGCCACGGAAGCCAGAACCGATCCCTCTGCAGCTGGCATTACAGACCATGTTGAGCTGCCCAACACAAGTGCTGGGAATGAAGCTGCAAGAGCAGTACTTGATCTTAACTGCTTAGCCATCTCTCCAACTAAGTAGCCTGGTCTTTTTAAGAAGGCTACTCTGGGGGGTTGAAGAGACGGCTCAGTGGTTCAGAGCACCTCTTGCTTTTGCACAGGACATAAGTTCAATTCCCAGCATCCACTTGGTAGTTCACAGCCATTCTTAAGTCCAGTGCTAAGGGATCTGGCCCTCATTTGAATTCTATGACACATGTGTCATACAAAATAAAAAGTAAATAACTTAGAGAGGGAGTGGGGTGGAGAGAGAGAGAGAGAGAGACCGACCTGACATGGTAGGTAGCTCACACCTTTAATCTTTAGTCTTAGTCCTGGGGAGGCAGAGGCAGATGGATCTGTGAGTTTGAGGCTTGTCTGGTCTACAGTCATTTGCAAGCCAACCAGCCAGGGCTACATTATGGTGAGGCGGGAATAAAGGTGATGCTTGTCTTGTTCTGTGTTTGGCTTGTCTTGCTCAATATGGTATCTTCCAGTTTTGTCCATTTTCCTTTCTATAACGAGATTTTGTTCTTTGTAACTAATGCTCCAGAGTGCGTGTTATTACAAAGTTACCTTTACCTGTAAACGTCTTCATTTGCTCGCTGATAGGTCCATGACTCCATATCTTGGCTGAGTCTATATGCTTGTTAAGTTTTACACTTTTGGTTTCATTTTTCCAGGCTCCACTCCTGGTCCCTGCTTCCTCTGTGGTTCTGCCCCAGGCACACTGCACTGTCCAGCCTGTAACCAAGTCTCGTGCCCAGCTTGTGACATTTTGTTCCACGGGCATCCGTCCCGTGCACATCACCTTCGCCAAGCCCTGCCTGGGTCCCACCAGACTGCCAGCCTGAGCTCTAGGTGAGAGGCTTTCTCTTCTTGGGGAGAGTGAAATTAAGAAGGAAGTTGAAGATTACTTGAGTATCTATTATGTACCAGGTTCTCTATTGAAGGGTGTCTTATAGAGAACAGCCCCCCTAGGAAGTTATAGACATAAACACTAAGCAAGTAGCAGCCACAATAAGACAGAGTGTTATGATACACAAGTTGGAAGTAGATGGGTACAGTTTTGTCTGAAGGATCAGAATTTTAAACATCTAGCATGATGTTAAGAGATTGCTTCCTGGAAGAAGTTGTCAATAATTCATCATTTAATTATTGACTCGTATATGGGGATGAGAGTGTTCCAGACAGAACAGCAATCAGAAAGGCCAGAGCCCTATGTCATAATCTATGCAATGGGAGAGGCAGGGGTGCGGGGACTCGGGTACTAACTTCTACCTCAGCTGGCCACGTCTGCTTTTCTATTACAGTTTACCTGCCTCGTCCCAACCACGGCCCCCCTCCTCCTCCTTGGCCCTGGGAGATAGCTCTCTTTCTTCCCCTGACCCTGCAAATGCCTGTCTGCCCTGGCATTGTCTTACCTGTGCCACACTAAATGAGCCTTGGGCAATGTTCTGTGCAGTCTGTAGTCAGCCCAAAGGCTGCAAGGTGCCGGGAATAGAGGGTTCCCATGGAACCGGGGCCCTAGAACCTGAGCCTGCACGGGATCAGTGGGCCTGCCAGAGCTGTACCTTTGAGAATGAGGCAGCAGCTGTGCTATGTGCCATATGTGAGCGACCTCGGCTGGCCCAGCCTCCCAGCTTGGTGGTGGATTCCCATGATGCTGGTGTTTGCCAACAGTCCCTTAAGGTAACCTGTTCCTGGCCTTCCCAGCTCTCCATTTGTACCTGTTAACCTCAAGTTATTCTCTGAATTCACATTCTGTCTTCTTTTGGTTCCCCTAGTATTTCCCTTGTATCTCTGTCATGACGCCTCGTTACGCAGTCAGTACGATAATTCTTCTCTCTCCCTTTCCAGCAGGAGGATCCTTTGCTCTCCGCTGCCCAGCCTCAGGTGTGGTACTGTGACCATTGTACCTTCTGCAATTCAGGCCCTGTCTGGGTGTGTGCCATGTGCAACCGAACCCGAGACCCCATTCCTACACAGCCTGCCATCCAGCCCTATCCCAGCTCTTTGGAAAAGGGGCGCCCAAAGCCAGGGTCCTCACAACACCTCAGTTCCTCCCTGCCTGCTTCCTGTGGAGACCCAGAGAAACAACGCCAAGATAAGATGCGGAAGGAAGGTCTCCAGCTCGTGAGCATGATCCAGGTGATAACTGGGCCTGGAATGAGATGGGGCTGAGCTGTCGGGGAAAGAAGATGCTGTAGATGGTTAATTAACGTTCTGATACCAGGATGCTAGCTGTAGCTGCCTCACTTTGAAAGCTTAGGGCAGGTAGCATGCTGTGCGCTGGTCACGCGATCAGTATTCCTGGCTGAGCCACTGTTGGTCAGGCTGAGAATGAGTAGAGTTCCTTTCTTGATGTGCCTCTGCTGTTGTCTGTTCTTCAGGAAGGAGAAACTGCGGGGGCCAGTCCAGAAGAGGTCTTCTCAGCTCTCCAATACTCAGGCACAGAGGTGCCCCTCCAGTGGTTGCGTTCAGAGCTGTCCTACGTCCTGGAGATGGTAGCTGAGCTTGCTGGACAACAGGATCCAGAGCTCGGGGCCTTTTCCTGTCAGGAAGCCCGGAAAGCCTGGCTTGATCGTCATGGCAACCTGGATGAGGCTGTAGAAGAGTGTGTGAGGGCCAGGAGGAGGAAGGTACCATTATGCTGGGGGTGGCACAGGGTGAGCACATCAGAATCTCTCTTGCTGGCTTTACATTTTCTCGCTGTTTTGAAATGCAGGTGCAGGAGCTGCAGTCCCTGGGCTTTGGGCCTAAGGAAGGGTCACTACAGGCATTGTTCCAGCATGGGGGTGACGTGGCACGGGCCCTGACTGAGTTACAGCGCCAGTGCCTGGAGCCCTTCCATCAGCGCCTATGGGACAGAGACCCTGAACCCACTCCCTGCTGGGATGGGCTGGACAGACAGGTACTGGGAGTAGACAAGACCCTAGTATCAAACTTAAAGGAACAAGAGAAAATTTGGGGGGGTGGAGAAGATCCTGGAGGGTCTGTCTGACCGCCACTGTGTCTCCTCCTGAATCATATTGCAGAGCCTGGTCAGACGCCTTCTGGCGGTCTACACACTCCCCAGCTGGGGCCGAGCAGAGCTGGCGCTGGCGCTGCTGCAGGAGACACCCAGGAACTATGAGTTGTTGGACGTGGTGGAGGCTGTGAGGCACAGCCAGGACCGGGCCTTTCTGCGCCGACTGCTTGCCCAGGAATGTGCTGTGTGCGGGTGGGCCCTTCCCCGAAACCGGGTAAGCCTCTGCCTACCTCGTGCCCCTGGGCTTAGAATGACGGCTCCTGCTGGGCAGCTACCTCAGCCTGGATGGCCTTGGCTTCTGTTGTCCATACACCTCTGAAGCCTTCTGATGAGGAACAGGAGCCCCCATTTGAGAAGTGGTGAGACCTTCAGGCATTGTATTACCCAGCTTACGAAGAGAAAAGGTTTATTTTGGCGTGCCGTTTTTGAAGTTTTAGTTTTCTCATCTGTTGGTTTTGCTGTTTTGGGCCTTTGCTGTCACATCAGGTAGGATATGTGCCAGCAAAAGTGCTAAGCTTGTGGCCAGGAAGAAAGGGAGATAAAAAAAAGTTAAGGTGGGCGTGTTGGCGCACACCTTTAATCCCAGGACTTGGGAGGCAGAGGCAGGCAGATTTCTGAGTTTGAGGCCAGCCTGGTCTATAGAGTGAGTTCCAGGACAGTCAGGGCTATACAGAGAAACCCTGTCTCAAAAAAAAAAAAAACAAACAAACAAACATCAAACAAACAAACAAAAAAGTTAAAAGATGATCTAAACTGTAGCAAACATACAATAGATTTAAAAAGTCATACAGTAAGCCTGCTGCTCCTCTCTGACGCTGTTGTCTGTATATGCATATGTATATGCATTTGTATATGCATAGGGTTATTTTGTAGTAAATCTCAATTATCACACACATTTATCTATAAGTATATCAATAAGTATATCTATAAGTATCTCTAAAAGGGAAATGTTATTTGAAAATATAACAACAACAATCACACCAATAGAAAGTAGCAATTTTTTAAGATTTTTTATTGTATGTTTGTGCTTTTGTTTGTGTCATGTGTATGTGGGTGCCCATGGAGGTCAAAAGATTCCAAATCTCTTGGAACTGAAATCACAGCTATTTGGTAAACGATGATCTCAGATGAGCTGGTCCTCTTGCCTCCGTGTTCCCAGTGCTGGGATTACAGGCATGTGGCGTTATGTGGCAAAACACTGGGGGTTAAATGCCTTCCTGCCTGCTTTATAACCAGCATCGTAACCTTGGTTATCACAATATCTAGGTGATAGAAGAAACAGGTCTTTATTATATTCTGGGCTCCACTTAATCTAGGTCAAAGGTGGCAATTCTTCAGGTAAATACAGTCTCTCTCAGTCTGACTCCATGTGGTTTTGAGGTTTTGGTTTTGAGTGTGTGTGTGTGTGTGTGTGTATACATGTATTGTACATGTATGTAATTGCCTTTCACTTTTGAATAAATATAAATGCCTTTGGAGACATGTTGCTTTTCTTTAGCTCTCCATTGCCAGCTGCCCTCTGTCCAGCTGTCTTTAGATGTGTGTCTTACCTGCCTGGGATCTCTAGGCACTGGAGTTTGCTCTCCTTCCCCACTTAATTAGACCTTGGTTTTCCAGTGTATCCCGGAATCGTGTTATTATTGTGTATCATGTAGATTACTGACCCATCCCAGGGCTGACAGCAGATTCCCCTTTCCCTCTTCCCCCCCCAACTCCCACCATAGATGCAGGCCCTGATCTCCTGTGAATGCACCATATGCCCTGAATGCTTCCGCCAACACTTCACCATTGCCCTGAAGGAGAAGCACATCACAGACATGGTGTGCCCTGCCTGTGGCCGCCCTGACCTCACTGATGACGCGCAGTTACTCAGCTACTTCTCCACCCTTGACATTCAGGTACTACCGCCAGAGCGCTATGGTGTAAGTGGTCTAGGCTTTGAATCGGTTTTACCTACCCATCTATCACCACCTCTGCATCTTGTCCCCAGCTCAGAGAGAGCCTAGACCCCGATGCATATGCCCTGTTTCACAAGAAGCTGACCGAGGCTGTGCTCATGCGAGACCCCAAGTTCTTGTGGTGTGCCCAGGTAAACCTGACAAACAGAGTGAACTGAAGATCCAAGGGTAGGGGGTGTTACCGGGTCAGGTCTTGAATGGCTCCTATGCTCTTATACTCTCAGTGTTCCTTTGGCTTCATCTATGAACGCGAACAGCTGGAGGCGACGTGTCCCCAGTGTCACCAGACCTTCTGTGTGCGCTGCAAGCGCCAGGTGAGCCACACTCATCCTTTCAGAAGTGTTGACTAAGCTGTTGCCAGGTACTGTATTAGGCTCAGGGAGAATATTGGCAGACAGAACAGTCATGCTCTTTTAAGCGTCAAGGGCTGACTAGGGACCTAGGGAGATAATGCAGTCAGTCAAGTGCTAGATGCAGCCACGAGGACCTGAGTGCAGTCCCCAGAAACTGTTCATGCATACAGATGGGTCACGGCTGGAGAGAGGGTCAGGAATTAAGAGGCCTGGCTGCTCTTCTGGAGGACCTGGGCTCAGTTCCCAGCATGCACATGGCATCTCACATCTGGGTGTAACTCCAGTTCCAGGGCATCTCACATCCTCTTCTGGTCTTCTCGGGCATGAGCACACATTCGGTGAACAGACATGCAGGCAAAACACCCATACACATTAAGTAAATGAGGTCTTGAAAGCTGGGTTAGAGCTAGTGAGCTGGCTCAATGGATGTGGATTAAAGCTTCATCACCAGGCCTGGTACCCTGAGTTCTTTTCCCAGGACCCGCGTAGTAAAAGGAGAGAACTGACTTATTTTTCAAGACACTGTTTCTCTGTGTAGCCCTGGCTGTCCTGAAACTTAATTCTGTAGACCAGGCTGGCCTCAAACTCAGATCTGCCTGCCTCTGCTTCCCAAGTGCTGGGACCTTGGGAAAAGCATGCACCACTACTGCTTGGCTAAAATTAATTAATTTTAAAATACAAATTTAATCTGGGTAGTGACGGCATGTACCTTTAGTCCCAGCACTTGCGGGGCACAGGCAGGCAGATCTCTGTGAGTTCCAGGACAGCCTAGTCTACAGAGCAAGTTCCAGGCCAGCCAGGGCTACACAGAGAAACCCTGTCTTAAGCCCCACCCCCACCCCACCCCCACTAAGAAAGAAAGAAAGAAAGAGAGAGAGAGAGAGAGAGAGAGAGAGGGAGGGAGGGAGGGAGAGGGAGGGAGGGAGGGAAGGAGGGAGGGAGGGAGAGAGAGAGAGAGAGAGAGAGAGAGAGAGAGAAAGAAAGAAAGAAAGAAAGAAAGAAAAAAAGAAAAGAAAAAAGAAAAGAAAAGAGAAGTTTAAAGCCAACTGTGGTGGAATACACTGGTAATTCCAGCACTGAGGGGTTGTATTGATTGGTGGATCCCTGGACATGCTAGCCAGTCTCAAAAAGAGGTGATCCAAAGTATTATACCCTGGCCTCCAAACACATACATGTACAGGTGCACACTCACACACACACACACACACAGAGAACACAGAGATTCCTAGGTGACGAGTCAGGCTTGGAGAAGGATTTGGAGGAAGAGAGGCGAGAAGAGTGGACATAATCCCACACAGGCAGAAGTTCTGCCAGGAAATGACTAGAAGCTGAGCTGGGAGCAGCTAGGTTCCTGAGACCAAGAGGCTATATACTAGAGTTAGTTGGATCCACCAGAGGGCAGCCCTTGAGGCCAAGTGACACGGGTGTGTGGCTTTTATTTTGAGACTTAAGCACAAAGAGTGACACCAATCATTTGTCTTTGGAAAGGTTGGCTTGATACTAGAAACCTTGGATCTGTATCACAGAACATAACAGAACGAGACCTGTAGTTCTACCCCTGGACCTCAGGGTTAATAGCATGTTAATAGCACCAAGGACGCTCCCGGATACCTACTTGGAAAGTGGAGAGTCGGGTAGAGTGAGCAGGCTGTATTGGAAGGAGGATTCAGCAGTTACCTGGAGTGAAGTGTAGCAGTGGGCACAGAGAGGTTAGGTTTGGAAAGGAACAACTGAGGTTTGTGGCTGACTGTAGTAGTGTGGCAGAAAGGCAGACCAGGGCATGGGGCGGAGCTTCCGTATTAGCCTCCTTCCCTCCTCTTTGCAGTGGGAGGAGCAGCATAGAGGACGGAGTTGTGAGGATTTCCAGAACTGGAAACGCACCAATGACCCAGAGTACCAGGCTCAAGGCCTGGCCATGTACCTGCAGGAAAACGGCATTGGTAAGGCCACCCCACTTAGCCTCTGCTGAGTGGTCTGATCGGCAGTAGCTCCCTGCTGGAAGGCCTGGGTGTTGAGGCAATGCCCTCACCCTGAGCTGCTGCCCTCACTTCACAGACTGTCCTAAATGCAAGTTCTCGTATGCACTGGCCCGGGGAGGCTGCATGCACTTCCACTGCACGCAGTGTCGACACCAGTTCTGCAGCGGCTGCTATAACGCCTTTTACGCCAAGAACGTGAGTTCAGAAAGAGGGGGAAGGGAAGGTGTGGGAGGCTGCTGTGGGGCTTGAGGGGCGGGAGCCAGGGAGGGGACAGAGGTCAGTAGAATGGGGAACGTCTCTCTGGCCTCTTCCCCCCCTCTGCTTGCTCCAGACTTGTTCTGTCTCGCTCTCCTCTCACGCCCATGCCCCCTTGCACGGGGTTTTTTTGAGAGTCCAGAACCCCAACAGTTTCCAATTTCTTTCTCCTATCTGGATTTTTACCAGAAATGTCCAGACCCTAACTGCAAGGTGAAAAAGTCCCTGCATGGCCACCACCCTCGAGACTGCCTCTTCTACCTACGGGATTGGACTGCTGCCCGCCTCCAGAAACTGTTGCAGGTCAGAGGTGGCCAGCCTGGCTGGGTGGGCAGAGGATGGGCAAGGGTGGGGAAGATTTGAGTGCCGGGAAATGGGACAGTGGCTGGATGGAGGCAAACGACGCCCCTGTCTCTACTTCTCCCTAGGACAATAATGTCATGTTTAATACAGAGCCTCCAGCCGGGACACGGGCAGCCCCTGGAGGTAAGTGTCAGACAGGCCTCTAAAGTGGGGATGGTGATGGGTAAAGCGGCTGGGGAGGCTGGGGGCTGGGGTCATTCATCTGCATGGTCATTAACCTATCCATGCTTGTTTCTGCCGATGAAGTGAAGATGATATCCACCTAATGACTAAACCGTGTTGCCTAAAGTATCATTAAAACACCTGGCCCTTAAGTGTCTGCTCATGGGCTCTAATAGTGAGCTACTATTAATTCGTTAATTAACTCTGAGTAGTTAATGATACCTGCCGGTTGTTTTGGGGCTTTAGGCTACAGTTTTAGGTTCTGTGCCGGTCACAAAAGATGTTGAGTAAGGCTCTAACCTACCCTGCTTGCCTTCTAGGTAGAAAGGTGGTTGGCTGTGTAGGAGCTAAATAACAGCCAGGAGTACAGTTTTAAAAGCATGTGACGAGCCAGTCATAGCTACATAAATACACACACACACAGACACACACACACAGCGTGTGATTATGGACCATATTCCACTTTTGTAAAAAGCAGGGCAGCAAGATCTTCATTGTGCCTTCATCAGTCATTGTGCCTCTGAAACCGTCTCCAGCTGCTCCTGCTCAAGCAGGATGCCCTGGGCTCAGAGCCCCCTTCCAACACGTATTCCTTCCTTCCTCTTAGGGGGCTGCAGAGTGATGGAGCAGAAGGAGGTCCCCAGTGGGTTCAGGGATGAAGCTTGCGGCAAGGAAACTCCACCTGGCTATGCCGGCCTATGTCAGTGAGTGCCTGCCAGCACATGGAGCGTGGCATTGGGAACAGGGCTAGGCTGCCCAGGCAGTAAGCTGAGGTCTCTGGGGCCATTTAGTCCTTCACACAGTAGGAGGGAGGAAGAGAGGGGGTCCCCTGGCCACGTGTGCACATGGGTAGTGGCAGGCAGCATAAGAGACTGACTGACACTTCCTGCAAGTTCAGCAGGCAGAGGGGCTAATGGTTTTGCTCACATAAGAATCCCAATGTGTCCAGGACAGCCAGGGCCATTTGCACAGAGCAACACTGTCTCAAAACAGCAACAAAATCCCAGTGTGGTCCAGTGAGACAACTGTGTGTTGGAAAAGGTACTTAGTGCCGAGTAGGGGGACCAGAGTTCTGTCCCCTAAATCCACACAGTGAAAGGAGAAGACCAACTCACACGTTGTCCTCCATCTTGCATATGTTCACCGAGACAGGGAGTGCAAGTGGGTGCGTACAACATAACACAATAAAAACAAGGTGTTGGGCGCATGCGGTTAATATCAAACGAAGAATAAACACTCTGCTCTCTCATCTCCCCAGGGCACACTACAAAGAGTATCTCGTGAGCCTCATCAATGCCCATTCACTGGACCCAGCTACCCTGTATGAAGTGGAGGAGCTGGAGACAGCCACTATCCGCTACCTACATTTAGCTCCTCAGCCTGCGGATGGAGAGGATCTGCCTGCTTACCAGGCCCGGCTGTTACAGGTAGAGCTATCATGTCCAGCTTTTTCCCTGCCCTTCCAAAAGTCACCTGTGACAGCCTATTTTCTCCACTGCAGGTTTCCAATATCATTATCCTCTGTCCTTTGCAGAAGCTGAGAGAAGAGGTACCCTTGGGACAGAGTATTGCCCGCAGAAGAAAGTAGTAGCAGAGAGCCGGGTCCTGATGGGACTTCCTGACCCAGGCCTCAGCAGCAGTTCCAGCACCAATAAAGAGGCATCTTATGGCCTAGGCTTCTTGGTGGTCCTTCTTCCTGGCCTCAGCATCCCGGGGCATTAGGGAAAGGGAGGGGGGAGAGGGACAGAATCCTGTTAGAAGGGCCCCCTGCAGCCTACCGTTATCCTACCACCCCTGGACTCCTTCCTGGCCGGGAAGACATGAAACACCGCGGAAGAACGACAGAGACCCTCCACATCTAGCCACCTGGCGTGGGCTCAGCGTCCTCTTTTCCGTCATTGACTTCGGCTGCTCTGTGAGAATAACCTAACATATACCAAGCAGACACTGTTGGGGAGCACATATCAGCCTCCGGGTCTGATCTGGAGATAACCTTCCTGGGAACCAGACACGGGGCGTGGTTCTGGGAGGAAGGAGGAGTCTGACAGCCACAGGCCCAAGGTGGTGCTGCTGACGGAGGCTGCTTCCCTCTGGTGGTAACCGCTTGCCCTGCAACTCAGACCACGTGGTTTCTAGGAAATGCACCTCCCCGGAGGAGAACTGAAACTTAGGGTGGGGACTGTAGAAAGGGGAGGAGAGATCAGAAAAAGCCTAGAACCAGCTGAGCCTGGGACCTCCTCAGCGGCTCAGGTAAGAGCAACTCTGCTGGGGGGACCACCTGGGAGCGATGAGAGGGGGCTGGTGAGGGCTCCCAGGACCCTGAGCTGCAGGGAGAGTCAGAGAGGCTTGTGAATCCGAAAGTAGATGTGGCCTGAGAGAGACTGTTATCACAGAGCCAGACTGGCTGCCAACTTAACTGTTGAGGAAGGTCTACAAAGGCCTTAGTTGACCTTTGTTTTTCTTGCCTCAGGCCCTGCCCACTTCTTCAGCTCCGCCCTTGCCCCCAGCTGCCGCCCCACCTACCCCTCTAGCAAAGAGGGGGTTTGGTAAGGAGAAGGTCAGTAGGCTGGGGAGATGCCTTAGGAGCAAATGTTGCCTCTGTGGATGCTTGGGAGCTAAAACAGTCTGCTACAAGGAACAAGTCATTAAGGGAATTTTCCCAAATAATACATGTCTGAAACACTTCAGCTTATCAAGACCAAATGTCTGAGGTTTCCTTTCGGGTGTAATAACGTGGAATTTTCAAAAGAAGTTTTAAGAAATAGTTTTTAACCTCTGAGAATGTTTCTAGAGAGAAAAGAACATGGAAGGGTCTTCAGGGAAGGGCTGCTGCGTGAAGCTGGTCCCAGTGGTCAGGGGTTAGTGGGTCAGGGGTTAGCAAGTTGTTGGCTCTCCCAGGGCACGATGGCGGCACATATCTTTGATCCCAGCACTTCAGAGGCAGGTGGATCTCTGAGTTTAAGTCCAGTTTGGTGTATACAGTGAGTCCCAGGCCAATCAGGATAAATAACATAGTGAAGTCTGGTCTCGAAATTAAAGGAGTTCTCATATATCTTGCTTCCTCTTCCTAGGATGGCCTCAGGCAAAGTACGCTGCACCCGAAAGCTGCGGAGCTGGATCGTGCAGCAGGTGGAGAGTGGCCATTTCCCAGGGGTGTGCTGGGACGATGCAGACAAGACCATGTTCCGGATCCCCTGGAAGCACGCGGGCAAGCAAGACTTCCGAGAGGACCAGGATGCTGCCATATTCAAGGTGAGAGTTCCTGAAGGCACCCCAAAGCACTTTTCTCTGTTTGGGGTTTGGATAAAGGAAATACTAGAAAGTAGAACCTGGGCTGGTGAGATGGCTCAGTGGTTAAAAGCACTGGCTGCTTGCTCTTCCAGAGGTCCCGAGTTCAATTCCCAGCAACCACATGGTGACTCACAACCATCTATAATGGGATCCGATGCCCTCTTCTGGTGTGCCTGAAGACAAGTTACAGTGTACTCACATAAATGAAATAAAGAAAAAAGAAGAAAAGGAAAGAAAGTAGAACCAGCCATGTCATTTGGAGAGACATGGTCAAAAATGACTAAAGATTTCAAACCCGCAAGAACAGAATACAAACCCAGTGTAGGCTCATCTGATTTCAGGCCCCAAAGCCTGTGCAAGGCAGCCGTTTGAAGGGACATTTGGGTTATATAATACTTTCTTTTCTTCATGACATCTCTTATTAGGCTTGGGCACTGTTTAAGGAAAAGCACAAAGATGGGGACATAGGACACCCGGCTGTCTGGAAGACTCGCCTACGCTGTGCCCTCAACAAGAGTTCTGAATTTGAAGAGGTTCCTGAGAGAGGTCGTATGGATGTTGCTGAACCCTACAAAGTATATCGAATACTGCCAGCAGGAACCCCCCCTAGTGAGTGCTCCCTTGCTGCTCCTGGAAGGGGCAGACTGACAAGGATAGAGATAAGAGCCCTCCCTCTGTGGGCTTCCAGGCCTTCCTGGGCTCTTTAGTCCTGCCCAGCTTTTTGTTGTTTCAGATACTTACTCCCCCATCTCCTTTGTAGAAGACCTAACTTTCTTCTGCCTGCAACATTTTCACAGACCAACCACGGAACCAGAAATCACCATGCAAGCGAAGTATCAGTTGTGTGTCACCTGAGAGGGAAGAAAATACGGTAAGGAAAGGTACCACCCAGAAGTTGACACTCACCTGATCCCTGCCATACAGGAGCCCTTGATGATGTGATTGTTCGGGAAGGAAGGGAAAGAGGGAGGATGGTATAATCCAAGGGTGGGGTGTGCCAGCAAGAGCTGTTGTGTCTGTAGGAAAATGGGAGGACCAATGGAGTTGTAAACCACTCAGACAGTGGCAGCAACATAGGCGGTGGTGGCAATGGCAGCAACAGGAGCGACAGCAACAGCAACTCTGAGCTAGAGGAGGGTATGGTGCTGTTTCCCCCACCTCGGTATCTATTGCACATTTTCTCTCGGACTCTTCAGTCCCACTCTGAGTGATCAGTGCCTTTGCCTCCCCTCCAGGAGCTGGCACAACTGAGGCCACCATTAGAGAGGACCCAGTGTTCCTGGAGCATCAACTTCCTCTGAACTCAGGTGTGTGGCCTTTCTGACCCTTCCTTGTTCCCTTCCTCTTGGGTCTGCTTCCTCTGACCTGGCCTGCATTGTCTACCCAGCTGAGCTTACAACCTACCTTATCCTAGAAGAACCTCTCTACCAATTGAACAGTCCATGTGGCCGATCATACTTTATAGGGCTTTTTCGCCATCAGGAAACACCTTAAGTACTTTGTTCCTTGAACTGCCACATCAGAACATTGATTTCTTTATCATCATCCAGAAAACTTGAGTCTGTAAGGACTTCTTGTACACTGGGAGGCCATGGGCATTAAGCTCTGATGGGCGTGACTCCTGAGTGACGGGAGAAAAAGAGGAGAAGGGGGGCACCTTTCTTTTTTCTTTTGTTTTTAAAGACAGACCGGCCGGGCATGGTGGCGCACGCCTTTAATCCCAGCACTTGGGAGGCAGAGGCAGGCAGATTTCTGAGTTCCAGGCCAGCCTGGTCTACAAAATGAGTTCCAGGACAGCCAGGGCTATACAGAGAAACCCTGTCTCAGATAGATAGATAGATAGATAGATAGATAGATAGATAGATAGATAGATAGATAGATAGATAGATAAAAGTCAGACCGACCTCAGACTCACTGTGTAGCCAAAGATGACCTTGAATTCCTACCTTGCTGGGTCTAAGGGCTTATGCAGTACTGGGCTTTAAGCATGGTAGGCAACCATTCTTTCAACTGAGCCACATTATGAGACAAAAGGAACCTTCTCTAAGGAGCTGCCTCAGCCCTGCAGCCAACCTTATCTCCCAGAGCTTTTTTGGGTTCCTGCTCTGGACCTCAGTTTTCCCATTAATAAAATGAGGACGCAGGACTACAGGGAACTTCACTTTTCTAAAGTCTCATGGTGCTCAGGTTCCCATGGGAAGAGGGCTTCTTAGCAGCCTCCGGGTTCCTCCCATGCCTAGAGCAGCTGTGCTTTTCTGGCCCCAGACTATTCGCTGCTGCTCACCTTCATCTATGGTGGCCGAGTGGTGGGTAAGACCCAGGTGCACAGCCTAGACTGTCGGCTCGTGGCTGAGCGCTCAGACTCAGAGAGCAGCATGGAGCAGGTGGAGTTTCCCAAACCCGACCCACTGGAGCCTACCCAGCGCCTGCTGAGTCAGCTTGAGAGAGGCGTCCTGGTGGCCAGCAATTCCAGAGGCCTCTTTGTTCAGCGCCTTTGCCCCATCCCCATCTCCTGGAACGCACCCGAGGCCCCACCCGGGCCTGGTCCTCATCTGCTGCCCAGCAATAAGTGTGTGGAGCTCTTCAAGACCACCTACTTCTGTAGAGGTAAGGGTGTCCCAGCCGGGCACCGCAGCACCTACTTTTCCTCGTTATCCCCTGGGCCTGAGGTGGGGGTTCCCCACTACCATCCCCAGCAGGACATCCTCACTGCATGGGACCCCTGCATTGTGTGATGTGCATGCTGTGTGGCCATGTGTTCCTGTCTGCAGTCTTTGCCCAGCCAAGGCCATGGTAGATGCTCAGCTGGAGTTCAGCACATACGTGATGAGTTTTGGGGGAGCAGCCTGGTTATGTGACTATGTGCAATTGAGTTCACGAGGAGCCTTGTGACCGTCTCCTCATCCTTTGGCACACACTGTAGGCATCTTCTCCTGAGACTGTCCCTTCCCTCTATCCACTCATGAGATTCCAGTTACAACCTGTAAATCTGAGCAGAGCAATACAGAGAGGAACATGGAGGGCAGTGCGGGTGACCCTAGGATCATGGTGCCCTAGTATTGGGAGAGTACACAAGCAACCAAGGGGTTGGTGGGCAAGGCTGTTGCTTCCGAGGACTGGGAGCCTCCCGGTGGGAGTGCCTGTTGCTGTGAACTGCCTTTCCTACAGCAGCAGGGACAGCAACATAGTGCCTCCTTGCAGCTCTAAACCACAGCTTCTGCTCTGGCCTTGGGTGCCCATGGTACCCCATCCCAGATCTCCCAGCATCTGGCCTGGACCTCACTAAGTAGATCAGGCTGCTTCAAACATGGCGATTCCGCTGCCCCAGCCTGAGTGCTAGGGTTATGGGCGTACACCACCGTGCCTGGACATACACCACCGACAGCCATACCTTGCCTTCTTCCTTCCAATCCTTGACCCTTTTTCTTTCAGATTTGGCCCAGTACTTCCAGGGCCAGGGCCCCCCACCCAAGTTCCAAGCAACCCTACATTTCTGGGAGGAGAGTCCTGGCTCTAGCCATAGCCAAGAGAATCTCATCACAGTGCAGGTTAGTTCAGCCTCAGCACTGATTTGTGTCAAATAACTGTCCCTGAGGGGAAGGGGCTACAGGGTGGTGACTGTCCCGCAGTGCTCACTGCGGCCTGCGCCTCACTTCCTCCTGTACAGATGGAGCAGGCCTTTGCCCGACATTTACTGGAGAAGATTCCAGAGGAGGAAAAAGCTGCCTTGTTCCTGTTACACCACACAGAGCAGTCACCCTCTGCTCTCGGTCTCTGATCGTCGCGTCTCCATGGAAATAGACTTGTTCTCCACACTCTTGGTCGGCCTGCTTTTGTGGTGGTTCTTATCACCGTGTGTTATCCAGCATGGCCAAGAGAAAGTGCAAAGATGATGTTTATCCTTACAAATTGAGTTTGAGAGGCAGACTTGTTGGTGAATACTTGTTAATCTCAGCACTTGGAAGACAGTCCAAATGATTATGAGCCTCAAGGCCAACCTGGAAGAGACTTTTATTTCCTTTTTTTTTAAAGCTATATCCTCTCTCATCTCTAAGGAACTGGAAAGTTTCAAAGGGTGTGATCTCAGAGGGAATTGTATTCTCCTCCCAGTCCCAAACTCTAAATCTAAGCACTTTATATATTTTATCTCCCAGTCCTCACTAGACTGAAATAAAATTTAGCTGGGTGAGGTATTACACAGTTGGCACATGTGAGACAGAGGCAAGAAGACTGTGAGTTCAAATTCAAGGCCAGTCTTGGTGACACTGTCTCCAAAAAAATAAATAAAAAGCTTCCTAAGAGTGGCTGGAGAGATGGCTCGGTGAATAAGAGCACTGACTGCCCTTCTGAAGGTCCTGAGTTCAAATCCCAGCAACCACATGGTTGCTCACACCTGTCTTCAGACACCCTCTTCTGGTGTGTCTGAAGACAGCTACAGTATACTTACGTATAATAAGAAATAACTCTTTGGGCCAGAGCTCAGCCTCCATCCGCTCACATGTTGACTACTTGGTCCTCAGTGGGACCATTTGGAAACGACGAGGAGATGTGGGGTTGTTGGATGAGTTGTGTCATTGGCCATGGGCTTTAAGGTTTCCAGAGACCCTTGCCATTCCTAGCTAGCACACTCTCTCTGTGTCTCATGCTTATAAGTCAGATGTAAACTCTCAACCCCAGTACCGTGCCTGCCTGCCTGCTGCTTTGTTCTCTGTCATGATGGTCATGGACCCTAAACCTTTAGAAATGTGAGCTCCAAATTAAATTTTGCCTTTTCTAAGTTACCTTGGTCATGTGGTGTCTCCTCTAGCATTAAAAAGGTAGCAAAGAGAGCTGACAACTTCATGCAGGAGAATCTTGGCTCCACAGTTTTTTGCTAGGGGCTTCAAGAATGTGCCTACCTAGGGATGATCCCTGAACTAGAAATCTAAACCAGGAGGAGACACTGGAACACGGTCCAAACCTCCTCCAGGACGTAAGAGGGGAGGAAATGTGAGGGAAGTGTTGCTGTACTTCCTGTGTCTGCTGCTGCAGACATTGTGGGGACACGCTCACCCTTGGTAACCACTCATACGAGGGCAGGCTACTCCTAGATTGGATTCCTCTCTACTGAGCCCCACAAAAGGCAGTCTGGCCTAGGCCTGGCATGGTGGTTCATGCCTATAATCCCAATACTTGGGAAGTGGAGGCAGGAGGATGAGAATCAGGAGTTTGAGGCCTGTTTGGGCTACATGCTTTTGTTTGTTTGTTTGTTTGTTTGTTTGTTTGTTTGAGACAGGGTAGCCCTGCCACGGAATAGCCCTGGCTGTCCTGAAACTCACTGTAGACCAAGCTGACTGGAACTCGGAATCTGCCTGCCTCTGCCACCAGGCCAGCTTGACCCTGCCTTAAAAACAAAAAGGATAGCCATGTTCTGGCACCATGTTTCTTTCAGTCATGTTCACTGAAACTTGAGTGCCTACTTGGTGTTTGTTTTGGGTTTTTGACAGGGTTTCTCTGTGGAACTTTGGCTATCCAGGAACACGTGTTTTGTAGATGAGGCTGGCCTCCAACTAACTGAGATCTGCTTGTCTTTGCCTCCAGAGTGCTGGGGTTAAAGGTGTTTTCCCCCATCAGCTAGTAGCTTTTATTGACTGACATTCTTGTTATTCCATTTAACTTTGCCACCAAATGGGAAAGCTTTTCCTTCCCAAAGCCTCTTTAACACCAACTGTCATGATTTCCACCAGATCAGTTCCATGGTCACCTGACTGCCGCCACCCTCAGGGTCTCCAGTCCTGCGCAGAACCTACCAGGTTAACTTTCCTTCTTGCCGTAGCAGAAGCCTGCAGAGGCTCACCCACAGCATCATGTTTGATGCTTAAATCCCTACAGGGCGACTTTGTTTCTGCTGCCTTGGACTTCTTCCTTCAGTCTGTTGTTTTGTTTTGTTTGTTTTGTTTTGTTTTGTTTTGTTTTGTTTTGTTTTGTTTTGTTTTGTTTTGTTTCGAGACAGGGTTTCTCTGTGTAGCCCTGGCTGTCCTGGAACTCACTCTGCACTTGATGTTAGCCAAAAGGCCGAGAAGCACGCCCAGCCCCTCAGTCTGTTCTTTATCCCTCTGAGAAGGAGAGCAAACAAAAGACTCCATTAGCAAAGGCAGATGCTGCTTTTGTGCCCTCTGCTTTCTACAATCCCCCTTGAAGCTTCTTTGTATCTATTCTAAAGTATATCTTGGTCTTCCGGTTTTTTCTCTTGTGCCCTACATCTACGTCAAAATGGGAAATGGCATTGCTCCTTCAAATGAGACTTTGAGGGGCTAGGCATGATGGTGTATACCTTTAATCCCAGCACTCAGGAGGCAGGGGCAGGAGGCAGATCTCTGAGTTCCAGACCAGCCTGAGGTACATTCAAAATAAGACTTCGTCTCAAAAATAAAATAAAATAAATTTTAAAAGTCATAGGTGGTAGTGGGGTAACTTAGTGAGTAAAGGCCTCTGCTAATCCTGGAGATTTGAGAGTTTGATTCCTGGAACTATATGGCAAGAGAGAATCAACACCCATAATTCATCCTCAGACTTCCATACATGCACCTTGGTCCATGTGCACCCCTGCAATACACACAAAATAAATAAAAGCATAAATGTGTGTGTGTGTGAGAGAGAGAGAGAGAAGGAGAGAGAGCTGATTCCTGTGAAAATACTAGCTGCATGTTGCAATAAGAACAGAAGCTAGGGGGCTGGTGAGATGGCTCAGTGGGTAAGAGCACCCGACTGCTCTTCCGAAGGTCCAGAGTTCCCACATGGTGGCTCACAACCATCTGTAACGAGATCTGGTGCCCTCTCCTGGAGTGTCTGAAGACAGCTACAGTGTACTTACATATAATAAATAAATAAGTCTAAAAAAAAAAAAAAGAACAGAAGCTAACATTAAAATGTCAGTCTGGGGCTGGAGAGGCAGCTCAATGGTTAAGAGCCCTGTCTGTTCTTCCAAAGGTCCTGAGTTCAATTCCCAGCAAACTCAGGGTTGCTCACAACCATCTATACTGGGATCTGATGTCCTCTTCTGCTATGCAGGTCCACATGCAGATAGAGCCCCCACACATAAAATAAATAAATGTAAAACAAAATTGTCAGCCTGGAGCACTGAGGATGACGAAGAGGGCCTGTAACTGGGTATGTGATAACTAAGCTACAGGCTCTGGGCCAGTGACAGCAGGACAGCTGCTCCTCCCCAAAGCCCTTGAGGACTATGTGTAAAGCACTTACACGGTTGATTCTATGGCAGCTAATTCTGACATCCAGGAAGATAAGATTTCATCTAACAAGCTAGGAGACCACCTTAGACCACTCCAAAGACAAGGAGCTAAGTATGTATGGTAACCAAGAAGGTTGGAGCTGTTATCTTTGTGGCTGTGATAGAGGTAACACCATGCCATGGCAAAGGTACAAGCTGATCCTGTAGGTGTGAGATCAGAGACACAAGGATGGAGGGTAGTAAGACTAGCCAAGTGACAAATGGCTGCAGCAGTCAAGGTCAGCAAGAAACCATGTACATACAGGTCAGGGACCAGGAGCAGGACTCCGACGACTCCTACCTGGGTGGGCAACCCAGTATCATCTCCCTGACTGGCCAAGCAGACATGCACAAGAGGATGTTTGTTATCCATTGGCCAACCCAGTGATGTCTATCCCAGAGAGCTAACCACTCTCAAGCGATTACCTCATCTTTTATCCAGTTTCTGTTTCAGCCCTATAAAAATTCCAGACAAGGAAATTCAGTGGCTTTTTCTTCCCTTAGAGCCCCTACCCACTCTTGGGAGTCTCTCGCTTTTCCTCAATTTCTTTCTTTTGTTTTGAATTTTACAATATGTATGGGAGTTTTTTGCCTGCGTGTGTCTGTGTACCACATGAGTGCTCGGGACCCGTGGAGTCGAGAGGACATCAGATCATTTAGAACTGGAATTACAGATAGTTGTGAGCTGCCACGTGGGTCCTCTAGAAGAGCAACGTGTGCTCTTAGCCTCCTATCCATCTCCATTTTTCTGTAACCTTAATAAAGCTTGCTTCTGCTTTGCATTCCCCCACAAGAGTCTGCCACGAGTATCTGACACCACAGGAGCTTGAGCCAAGAATAACTAAGCCAAGAAAGATCCTGTTGTTCTCGAAACACTTCACCAGTTCCACTCACTACGAGTACACTGAAGTCATCATGATCTCAAATCTCCTCTTTCTGGATCTTTTCCAATTGTCTGTTCTCATGCTTGCCTGCCTTCAGCCTGTTTTCAGGACAGTGAACAGAGACCCTCTTAACATTCCTGTGCTCATGTCACTCCTGTGTTCAAAGTCCACCTTGGCTCCCAACTCCCTCAAGATAACAGCCAAGATCCCGTGCTTGGCTCTAGGCTCCTTGACCCCACTAAACGTTGCTACCTCAGAATCTCATTTGTTTGTGCTTTTGCCTATAATACTGTTCTTTGTTGACTGGAGGCACATGCCTTTAATCCCAACACTGGAGACAGAGGCAGGTGAATCTCTGTGAGTTCAAGGCCAGCCTGATCTGCAAAGTGAATTCCAGGCTAGCCAGGGCTACATAGAGGAACATTGTCTCAAAAATCCAAATAATAATGATAATATAATCTTCCTGTAGGCAGTCACATGATCTGTCTTTTCTTTACAAAATCCCACCTCTTTAGAGTTCCCCTGAATATCCCACATTGTCACCCACATCTTCTCATGATCCTTCTCCTGTTCCCCACTGAACCTTATTTTTTTTCTTTTTAATTTCTATTATTTTTAATTTGTGTGTATGTGGGTGTATGTGTGTGCGCGTGTGTGTGTGGAGGGGTGTCTGTGTGCTGATATGAGCAAAGGTGTTAGGTTCCCCTTGAGCTGGAGTTCCAGGTGGCTGATGGCTATGACCTGCTCGATGTGGGGACTGAAAATCAAACCTGGAGTCTCTGGAAGAGTGAATGTGTTTTTTGTTGTTATTGGTTTTGTTTTTTTTTTTTTTAAAGACTTACTTATTTTATATATATATAAGTACACTGTCAGACACACCAGAAGAAGGCATCGGATCCCATTACAGATGGTTGTGAGCCACCATGTGGTTGCTGGGCATTGAACTCAGGACCTCTGGAAGAGCAGGCAGTGCTCTTAACCGCCGAGCCACCTCTCCACACACACTAAAGTTACAACTGTACAGTGTTGCCATTTCACTCACTTGTATTTTCTTATCTCTCCTCCCCACGCCCTGAGAAGAGGGAACAGGGTGTTCCTTGTATATCCCCATCGGCTTAGAGGCACATTGTAAGAGCTTGTTGAACTGAATGAAGGTTCAGTGGCTGAAAGTAACTCGCCGTGTGTAGAAACCAGTGTAGCCAAGCCCAGTAAGATAGGGCCTGGGAACATTAGAATTCAACACAGCAAAAGTCCGAGTCAGGCTTTCAGGAGCTGTGTGGTCCACAAGAGATAGTATGAGTTCTGCTTTGCCCCAGCTGTCAGGATGGGCTCGGGAGTCATGTGGTGGCCCATATAGTTGATCTCAGTGCTTGACAGAAGCAGGCAGATCTCTGTGAGTTTGAGGCCAGCCTGGTCTACAGAGCAAGTTCAAAGAAAGCCAGGGCTACACAGAGAAACTGTCTCAAAAATTTTAAAAAAAGAAAGAAAGAAAGAGAGAAAGAGAGAGAGAGAGAGAGAGAGAGAGGGAGGGAGGGAGGGAGGGAGGGAGGGGACTGGAGAGATGGCTCAGCAGCGGTTAGGAGCACCGACTGCTCTTCCAAAGGTCCTGAGTTCAAATCCCAGCAACCACATAGTGGCTCACAATCATCCATCTAACACCCTCTTCTGGAGTGTCTGAAGACAGCTACAGTGTACTTACGTATAATAAATAAATTAATTAAAGAAAGAAAGAAAGGAAGGAAGGAAGGAAGGAAGGAAGGAAGGAAGGAGATAAAAAAGAAAAAGAAAAAAAAAGCTAGGCCTTAGGCCAGGTTCCTCAATCCCTGTGGTGTTATGTTTCAGTGTATGTGTATGTATGCATGTATGTGTGTGTGTGTGTGTTTGTGCACGCCTGTGTATATTTTGTGTTCCACATTCATGCAAGATCCTGAGGAAGTCAGAAAAGAGCATCAGATTCCCAGCAGCTAGAGTTACAGATGGTGGTGCGAAGCCTCGGAGAAGGCAAACCTGGGTCCTCGGCAAAGGACCGGTGGGTGCTCCTGACAACCGCGCCGCCTCTCTGCCTGGGTTTTGGTTTTGTTTCCTTGAGACAGGGTCTCACTATGTAGCTCTGGCTGTCCTGGAACTAACCATGTAGACAAGGCTGGCCTTGAACTCACAGAGGTCTATTTGCCTCCTTACTGCTGGGATTAAAGAACATGTCACCACACCCTGCTTGCTGTGTTTGTTTGTTTGTTTTATTTTTTTGAGACAAGAGCTCAACTAGCCCAAGCTGAAATCGCTATCCAGCCCAGGCTGGCCCTGAACTCTGGCAGTCTTCCTGCCTCAGCCTCCCTCTCAGTGCTGGGGTTATATGTATGAGTCACTATACTCAGCCTCTCAATCACTTGTGGCCATAGCCATGTATGTTGTAAATATAAGGCAACTAAATGTGACAAATACTGTACTTAATTTAGCTGGAAGCCAGACGGACTGGGAAAAGTCCACCCTTCTCTACTCCGAGCTCCAGACTGAAGGGATAAATGTCAGATCAGTTACCACAGCACTAAGTCTTTTGTTTTGTTTTTGTTTTTTTGAGACAGGGTTTCTCTGTGTAGCCCTGGCTGTCCTGGAACTCACTCTGTAGACCAGAACCTTGAACTCAGAAATCCACCTGCCTCTGCCTCTGCCTCCCAAGTGCTGGGACTAAAGGCGTGCGCCACCACTGCCCGGCTAGAACTAAGTCTTAACATCAGAGCCTAAGTGAGGCGTGGTGGTGCATGCTTTTAGTCCAGGAACTCGAGGCAGAGGCAAGTAAATTGCTAAATTTGGGGCCAACCTGGTCTACAGAGCAAGTTTCAGGACATCCAGGGCTACACAGAGAAACCTGTCTCAAAAAAAAAAAAACAAGCAAATAAAAAAAACAAACAAGCAAATTTAAAAACAAACAAACAAAAAAAACAAGCAAAAAAAAAAAGAATGAAAGAAAGGAAAGAAGAAATTAAGAGAAAAGGAATATGTGCTTTCTTTGAATTCTTAGGTTTTTGAGCTAGACCTCAGGATAGCCCAGGCTACTGTGCAACCCTGAAGAGAAGGCTGTCCTTCAACTCCTGTCCTTCCTCCCAAGTACTGAGGCTACAGGGCTGCACACACCTTTATTTTTTGTTTTGTTCTTGGCTTTGTTTGCTTGGTTTTGAAACAGGGTCTCACTATACAGTTCTGGCTAGCCTGAAACTCACTGTGTAGACCATCATGGCCTCAGACTCACAGGATTCGTGGGACTCTGGCTTCAGAGTACTTGGATCAAAGGTTGTTTTTTGTTGTTGTTGTTGCTGTCGTTTCCCTTCCTTGCAGTACTGAGCTGAGCCCAGGGCCTTGTATGTGTGTACATATGTATATATGTGTATATGTGTATATGTATATATACACATATATGCCAGTCAGGCTTTCTACGACTGAGCTACATTTCCACATTTCCAGTCCAGTTTTTACTTTTTTTTTTTTTTTTTTTTTTTGAGACAGGATTTCACTATCTCTCCCTAACTGGTCTGTAGCCCAGGCCAGTCTCAAACTCCAAGATATCCTCCACCCGCTCATGAGACCCCCGCTTCCCCAAGAGACCACCAGGGCCCCCAATTCTGATGCAAGTACATGTGAGAGTCTTTATTCAAGCTCGAGCTTGGGCTACAAACCTTCCTGATGGAACAGGAAGGAGAGTGACCCCAGCTCTAGGTGAAGGGGTTTATAAAGGAAAAAAACCCTGCAAGCAGGGGTTTCTTAGCCCTGGCATTACATGAAAGGGTAAAGGAATGTTGGCCTCTCAATGCTGGGCGGGGGTGGGGTGGGGGGGGCATGTCGCTTCAAAGACAACAGGCAGTAGCTTTTCCCAAGTACAGCAGCTTAAAATAGAGTTTATTCTGCTACCTCAGTCCCTTCAAGAGGTGTGCACACCACTCCTGGCCTGTTTTGTTTTTTGCTTAGAGCTAGTGTTTAAATTGTCTAGGCTGGCTTTGAACCTGCCTCCCTTCCAAGTAGCAGCTGAGATTAGAGTTTGTAGTTACAGCTCCCTTGGCTGTTTTTCTTTCTTGTTGAATAAAAGGCCACCTCACACAGTTTCTTGCACTTAGCACAGCACAGACCCTTACTGGGCACAAAATCGGGTTGGTGAAATTTAGGAGTAAGGACAGGTCCTCTGCTCAGGCTAGGTACCTTCTCTTACATCTCTGTATCACAAACAGCACCAAAGACATCTGCCCTTCACATGACCTCGGCTCCTAAAAGATACTTTGTCAGTTGTTTGCCAGGGAAAAGACTGGATTTTCTCTCTGTTTATTGGTCAGCTTTGCACCTTGGAGAAGTTCTTGTTACTACCCGAGAACGAGAGCCCATTGGCCAGAACACCTCACAATGCCTTGGTAGCGCTCAGAATTCTCGTGATTGGCTGGCGACTATTCTCCAAGAGCCTATGGCCTGGAACTGAGTTTTGCTGCCTGGCTCCAGGAGTCTTTGAGTTCCTTCTGGCGCGGCTCCTCATTGGCTGTCGGTGGTACAAAGCCTTGGAGAGTGTGCACCTGGTCCCGCTGGAGGGCGACAGGATCTAGAGCAAGGTCCAGAAACTCGACGACGACGGTGGTGGTGGCGGTGGCGGTGGCTGTGGCAGCGGCGGCAGCAGAGTCGAAGAAGGCCTCTTGACCAGAAGAGGACTCAGTCTTCTTTGAAGATCTGTTCTGTGTCTCTGCCCGGGTTTCTCTTGGAGCTCCGCATCTCTGCCTGGACAGAATCCTGAAGGTACGTCTCATGTACATGCGCGTTGTGCAGACCTTTTTAGGGATGGCCAAAAGAGGGGTGCCTAGCTCCTGTGTCTCTGGTTATCTCCTAATTCAATTGTATAGTCGGTCATTTTACTAATTGGGCTTTTTGCATCCATATCTACCACACCCCCGTCCAAATTCCTACTCTTCAATGGTTCTGGAAATCTCGTATTCTCAAGAATTCGGATTGAGATCCAAACGGGATTGGTGCAGAGAGGGTGAACCCCGGAGCAAAGATGTTCTACTATCCTAATGTGCTTCAGCGCCACACAGGCTGCTTCGCCACCATCTGGTGAGCACAGGGCTGATGGCTATGCCAGGAGCCTGATAGTGGGATCTCCCCTTGACAAGCCTTTCCTGTCCCCACCCCTCCAGGCTGGCAGCAACCCGAGGCAGCCGTTTGGTGAAGCGTGAATACCTAAATGTGAATGTGGTAAAGACCTGGTAAGATCCAGAAAAGAGGGAGGAATCGCTGGTGTGGGGCTTCTGGTTTTTGAGTGTTGCATTGATCAGGTTTTCTTGTTCTCCCAGCGAGGAAATCCTCAATTATGTGCTGGTAAGAGTGCAACCTCCGGTGGCCGGGCTGCCCCGCCCCCGCTTCTCCCTCTATCTCTCCGCCCAGCTTCAGATTGGTGTGATAAGGGTCTACTTTCAACAGTGCCAGTACCTTGTGGGTAAGGCTAGAGACTCCAGAGGTGGGCTAGAGTTGAAGGAGCCATGACTAGGTTGATTATTTTACCGTTCTCACCCACAGAAGACATCCAGCATATCCTGGAGCACCTACATCGTGCCCAGCTGCGGATTCGCATTGATATGGAGGAGGCTGACCTGTGAGGCCCTGGGACTGAAGCCATCTATACCAAGCTGTTTGGCCTCATGCATTGTGTGTGTGTGTGTGTGTGTGAGAGAGAGAGAGAGAGAGAGAGAGAGTAAGAGAGAGAGTAGGGGTAGGGGAGCAGGAAGGGGGTAGGGAGAGAGGGCACTGTATGCATGTGGAGGTCAGAGAACAGCCAATAAAGTGGGCTCTCTTCCTTATGCTAGTTCAAATTCAGGGATGAAATTAGGGACTGTGGGGTTTGGTGGCATCACCTTTACCAGCCGAGCCATCCCACTCACCCTCAGTCTCTCTCCTTTACATCCCTTGTTCTCTCCCAGACCTAGCTTGCTTCTTCCCAACTGCCTGGCTATGATGGAGACGCTGGAAGATGCCCCAGAACCCTTTTTTGGGAAGATGTCTGTGGATCCTAGACTCCCCAGTCCTTTTGATATTCCTCAGGTAGGGTTCACTCCCTTAGGACCCCTCAGAAATCACGAGATAACAGCACAGGAGGAGGAGTTCGTTGGTGTTCCTGTCAGTCTGGGGCTGAGATTTAGGAATGGGACATTGCCATGGGTTTCCATAACGGACCGTGGAACAAGGGGGTTGCTGGGTGCAAGCAAGCAGAGCCCCAGATCCTGCTTACGTAGGGCCAACCTGATAGGATGGTGTCCTCACCGGAGGTGTTCTTCCCACCCCCCCACCCCCCGGTTCCCACCACCGAGACCCTACTCTCAGGCTTCACCTGGTTATGTTGGCTTTTCTTCCCTGTCTCCTCCCATCTCCCACAACTTAGATTACATTACTCCAGCCCCCATTTCCCATCTAAGCAGCTGGTCCTGAACGCAGACAGTAACGGCATCCGGGGATCCCTCGGTACCTGGGTTTAGGGGTTCTCATCCCTACTCTACCCTCTTCTCTAGACACCTTAGCGCCCAAACCCCAGCCCATTGTACATGTCCCAAAGGTGCCACATTTACTTTTTTTGCTTGTGACAGTGAGCATCCCAACAGTGTAAGAGTGGCCAGTCATTCTCTGCTAGTCAGGTTCTACTTGTCCTTCCAGACTTAGCTCAGATGCCACCCTTTCCATGAAATCATCCCACTTGAAGCCAAAAGTAAATGACGCTTGGAATCTGAACGCTTTGCTAAGGCTGCTTTTCATAGATCTATTAGAATTGTACACAAATTTGTCTCCACCACCAACTACCCATGACAACACAAATTGACAAGGCTAATTTGGGGGTGAGCTTAGGGCTGGGACAGGAGGGACACTAGGTGGTGGTGGCCTCTGACATACTGTTGTCAAATGGCACAAACATCTGTGGGCTGGAGGGGTAGCTCACTGGTAGAGTATTTGCTTAACATGTACAAGGCCCTAGATTTGATTCCCCAAACACACTCACACACACAGACACACTACACACATACACACTCACACTGGATGTGGTGATGTAAGCTAAAATAAGAATTCAAGAGTCTCAAGGAGGGCTGGAGAGATGGCTCAGTGGTTAAGAATGCTGGTGGCTCTTCCAGAGATCCTGAGTTCAATTCCCAGCAATCACATGGTGACTTACATGCAGATAGAACACTCGTATATATAAAATCAATAGATAAATCTTTTTTTAAAAGTCTCATGGAAGAGAGCTGTCAAGTGTAAGCAGGAAAGGACTGGAGCTATGGCTCAGTGGTTATAAGTGTGTCCAGCTCTTGCATAGGACAGGACTTCACTACCAGCCTTCAGCCACCTATAACTCCAGCTCTGGGGATACAACATCTATTGCCCTCTTCTGACCTCCAAAGGTGCATACAAACATACATAAAATATTTTAAAACAATTTTTAGGCCAACCTGGGCTACACAATAAGACCTGTCTCAAAAACAAATAAATAGATGAAGAAAGCTAAAATTCCAAGATAAAAAAATAGAGATACTGCCAGCTATAGGTGTCCAGTGTGCACTGAGTGTGTGAAGAGAGGACACAGAGGACTGAAGATGAGACCCATCTTTTGTTCCCAATTTCTTCCCAAAGATTCGACACCTTTTAGAGGCTGCAACCCCGGAAAAAGCTCGTAAGGAGACCCTTCCTGAAGCCACGCCAGACTCCAGGAAGCCTGGTTAGCAGAGAGAACCTTGCTGTAAAAGGGCGCAGAATCCCCAAGGGCTGAAAAAATACCACTTTAAAAAAAAAAAAGCCAGGCCCAGTTGGCCCCAGTGATGCACACCTGTAATCCCATTTCCTTGAGAAGCTGAGATGGGAAAACTGCAAGTACAATACATGTGTGTCTTAAATACTGAGTTCAAAGCCAGCTAGGACTGGTTAAGGAGATCATTTTGGCATTTACTTTAAAAAACGGGGGGAGGGGGTGCTGGAGAGATGGCTCAGTGGTTAAGAGCACTGACTGCTCTTCCAAAGGTCCTGAGTTCAAATCCCAGCAACTACATGGTGGCTCACAACCACCCATAGTGAGATCTGATGCCCCCTTCTGGTACCTCTGAAGTCAGTTACAATGTACTTAAGATATAATAATAAATAAATCTTAGCTGGGCAGTGGTGGCACACACCTTTGATCCCAGCACTTGGGAGGCAGAGGCAGGCTTATCGGAGTTTGAGGCCAGCCTGGTCTACAGAATGAGTTCCAAGATAGCCAGGGTTATACAGTGAGACCCTGTCTCAAAAACAAACAAAAAAGAAAAGCACTTGGGATATTTGCTCGTAACTTGCCTGGGTCTGGCTCTTAGGCTCCAAAGTCCATGTTTTTGCCCCAACAACTTAGAAGCAGTAGACCCGGTATGACTTTCCTACCCTTCCAGACAGGACCTTGGCCACCGTGCAGTCCCCTGAGGTCATCACCTTACAGGAGGCAGAGCCCATCCGCATGCTGCAGATTGAGGTGAGTTCCCCCATCCAGTCTCACTGCATCCCTGTGCTTCTGCCCGCCTTTCCATGTCCCCACTCTGTCCCCATAGACCCAGGGGCCTTCCTCAGGCTCAGACTCCAAAAATCCACTCTTCCCCTCTCCGTAGGGAGAGCAGGATCTCCCAGAGATCAGTCGAGGAGACTTAGAACTGCTGATCGCAGAGAAAGATGACGCCATCTTGCTAGAAGAACGTCAGAGAGGCAGGCTTCTCCGACAGCGGAGAGCTTCACTACCACTGGATGGTCAGATTCCTGTACAGCCAACCTGGGAATGGACAGTGTCCTGTCCTCCTCTCTCCTAACTGTTCTGATCTTCTCTCTGCAGAATCCAGGGAAGAACCCCGGGCCCTGGAAGGTGCTGGTTTGGTCTCCCCACTCTCACCTCCAGCTCCTGCGCAGTAAGAGCAGGAATCCCTGTACCAGGCAAGGGGTCACTGCTGGGAAGGGTTTCCTTATCTGCCTGTTTCCCCTCAGGGTTGAAGGGATACAAGAAGCACTACCAGGCCAGGTCTTCCCTCCTGAGGTACAGAAGATGACAGGCTGGGAGCCTGGGGCCCTACTCACTGGTAAGTGTCCATCACTGGGTCCTTTAAGAGCACTTGCACAGTAGGAGAGACAAAAGCCTGTACCCTCCACCTTCTGAGGGAGACACTGGGTGGCTTCTTGTACTGGTAGCTGTAAGAGTGAAGACTAGTCTACTGTGGAGCTTGTGTCTGTAGCCCAATCACTTGCAGAAGCTGGGGTTGAGGCAGGATAGCCATAAACTCGAAGCCAGCTTAGGCTATAGGGCCAAACCTTGTCTTTAAAAAAAAAAAAAGTGAGAGGGCTTATGGGTATTGTTGCAGAGGTGACCCCACCTCAGGAGCTGCGGCTGCCTGCCCCACCCAGCACAGAGGTGAGTAGGTCCTTCTCCACGCTGTCTTTTTACTTTCCCTGACGACATCCTTGTCCCTAAGCCCAGGCCCATTACTAGTGTACAGTGAGGATTTTGCTTCTATCAATAAAAGATACCCCTTTCCATACCTCACGGTGTGGCCTGGCCTCACTTCCCAATCGGTGTAAGCTGGAGTAAGGACCTTACCCAGGCTTCTTCCCCAGACAACTGAGAAGGGGCAGTGTGGGCTACTGGGAAAGGATGTCTACTGGGAAAGGGGAGAATAGCCTGACTTTTGCCTCCCCTCCAACTCTCCTGAAGAGGCTCCCGTCTCTTCAGAGGCCACTTCCCCGCCGACACCGGCGGCGCCAGTTATTATTCTGGGACAAGGAGACCCAGATCTCTCGGGAGAAGTTTGAGGAACAACTGCAGACTGGGGCTCACTGCTGGGAGTATGTGAGTACAGCCCAGGCCACCCTAGGGAATAGAGGGATGCAGGTCTGGCTGGACTTCTGAACTAAGAATGATGGGAACCTGACAAAAAGGCCCTATTTCCTAGATGTGAGGGTGAGGGACTGCTTATACAGACACCAGGCTAGCAGCTGGTTTAGCCTCAAGCACTATACTGAGCCTGAACACAGGGGCAGGGGCCCTGGGAACTAAGGATAGCAAAGGAGGGGCAGGAAGAAGGGGCTTGCTCATAAAAGGGCCAATGGCTTCCACCGTCTTGCAGCCAGCGGCCCAGCCCCCCAAGAGGATGCTCACACGCCCAGCGGAGCTCTTCAGAACCCCAACTCTTTGTAAGAATGGTGAAAACTGGAGCAGGTGGGAGCTGCAGAACCTGGGGACTTCAGTTTTATGATTGAAACCCATTTCCTCTGTTGTCAGCTGGCTGGCTACCCCCAGAACTACTAGGTTTATGGACACACTGTGCCCAGGTCCCCCAAAGAATGCTCAGACAAAGGCCACAGCTGGAGACTGAAGAGATGGTGGAGGAAGAGAGAGCAGCAGATGAGGAAGAAAGGAGAAAGACTGAAGCTCTGAGCGAGATCGAGGTAATGTCTCCACTGTGTCCCCTACCGCCCCCCAGCCCTGGCGAGCTCCGACTTCCTCCTCATGCACACCACGCTGAGATCCCGACGCTTGGTGCTTGGGCCTCAGCTCTTGCTCTCCCGCCTGCAGGTTCTGAGGGAGGCCCAGGAGCCCAGTGGTCCCCTCATGCTGTCTTCAGGTAAGCACTTGGACAGGAGGGGAGAATGGAGACAGTCCTAACCAGTCTCAGGCAGCTAGCGCCCCAGCTTCTGAGGCCATGTCTGACAGCGAGGGAGCATGCAGAACATGAAAGCATAGATTTGATTTTCCAGCACTCCCGCTTTGTACACGTCTAAACTAGGCTCCAGATCATGAGGGAGGCAAATGCCTCACCACTGAACTATACCCCTAGTCTGGCTACAAGGCCCCTCAATTCCTCAGAGTCAAGCAGGCTCCCTCAGTGCTCTTTCCCTCAACAGAGCTCTCCCTAGAAGCAGCAGAAGATGAAAAGTCTCGTACTAGCCTCATCCCCCCAGAATGGTGGTAAGCATCCTGGTGGCGCAAGCGCACAGCCTAGTGGTCCTAGTGGCCTTTGTCACTGTCATGACTACCTGCCCCCCTCCCTGATTCCTTTGGTTTCCTAGGGCCTGGTCTGAGGAGGGGCAGCCCGAGCCCCCTGCACTGCCCATGCTGCCTGAACTTCCTGAAGTGCCCATGGAGATGCCCCCAAGGCCTGAACTCTCTTCAGAGGCTGTGCTTAGGTATCTGAGAGGCTTCTCTCTAGGGGTGGGACCAGGCTGTTATCCCAGCTGACAACCCTCCATTCCTGCAGGGCAGTAACACTGAAACTACAGGCCAACAGGGAGCTTGACTTCAGCAGCCTGGTGCCCCCTCTCAGCCCCCGAAAGTTGGCTTCTCGGGTCTTCTATCTGCTCTTGGGTGAGTGGGTACAAGAAATCAGGGGCAGGCAGGTAGGCAGACCAGCGGCTACTACAGCACACTCTAGATACTGAGGTGAGCTGCCTTCTTTTCTGACCAGTGCTGTCCACACAGAAGATCCTTCTTGTGGAACAACAGAAGCCATATGGGCCCCTCCTGATTCGTCCTGGACCCAAATTTCCCTGAGCAAGTTCATTAAACCATATCCTGCCTCACTGGACTTTGCCTTTTTTTTTTTTTTTTTTAATTTTAAATTATGTGTGTGTGCCAGCCAGATGTGCAAGGGAATGAGGGAATTAAACCTCTGGAGCTCAAGGCTGTCTGAGCCGTCCAGTGGGGGTGGAGTGCACCCTGACTTATGCAGGGACAGTATGTCCTCAGTGCAGTGCCACCCCAGCCCCTTCCTTCCCGGTCTCAGTTCTGAACACATACCTCTAGCCTTTGTGCAGAGAGCAAGTGTCCAAGCAGAAGACAGGCCACCTGTCTTATAGTATGATGTCACAGCTCTGCTTTCTTATAGTATGATGTCACAGCTCTGCTTTCTTATAGTATGATGCCACAGCTCTGCTTCCTTATAGTATGATGTCACAGCTCTGCTTTATTATAGTATGATGTCACAGCTCTGCTTTCTTATAGTATGATGTCACAGCTCTGCTTTCTTATAGTATGATGCCACAGCTCTGCTTCCTTATAGTATGATGTCACAGCTCTGCTTTATTATAGTATGATGTCACAGCTCTGCTTTATTATAGTATGATGTCACAGCTCTGCTTTATTATAGTATGATGTCCAGGCCCAGAGACACCCCTGTTAAAACAGCATGGTTGACTTCAATGGATAGAGTCTTTGGTAAGGTGAACTGGACCAGGGCTGACCTCGGTCTTCGGACCCCTGGCCCCTGTGGCCTATAGTCTTAAGCGAGGCCCATCATGGCCTGAAGTTCCTGAGCTTTATCATTTGGCAGAGAGCCCAGGGCTGTGTGGAAGCTGTCGGTGTGCTGCTTGGCCAGGAACGTCAGGAGCAGCAGCAGGGCCGCCTTGGTGTCTGGGTAGAATAGAGAGAGGCCTGATGAAGGACCTGGTTCCTCTGCCCATAGTGTCTCAGGCTCACTGAGCCCTGCCTGTCCCCACTCTCCCTTGCCCTCTGTCGGCCTCACCTGGAGGGATCCGGTTGTCCGGCAGGATCAGGCTGCAGATGCGCAGGAGTTCTGAAGCCACATCTACAACCTATGGAATAGGACTGGTCAACCGAGGCAGCGAGGCAGTGCAGCAGGGCTTAGAGCAGGCCGTTGAAACCAAGGACAGAAGCCTGTAAGCTTGTCTGAACTGACACCCAACATAACCGAATAAAGAAACATGGTAACAACCTCCTTTTAGAGGTTAAGATGTGTAACCAAAGATGTGAGCTTCAAGAGCATTTAATCCCAGCACTTGGGAGGCAGAGGCAGGTAGATTTCTGAGTTCAAGGCCAGCCTAATCTACAGAGTGAGTTCCAGGACAGCCAGGATTATACAGAGAAACCCTGTCTCGAAAAACAACAACAACAACAACAAAAAACAAAAAACAAACAAACAATCCAAATACTTCCCCAACACACACTAAAAACCTAAGACAAAAGGTAACACAGAACCGCAGGGCACAGGTCCCAACCGAGGCAGCTGGAGTGTGCCAGATGGAATCTATGGTGGGTGGTGAGCAGCGTCCAGGGCTCCCTAGGGAATGCTTTTCCTACCCCTGACCTAGGAAAGCAGCCTAAGAAAGTTGTGACTGATGGCTTGGCCTGAGAGAAGAACCAGAGAAGCTCCGGGGAAACAGTCATCAGACTTTATGCCAACTCTGTGGACAAAAAGGAAAAACAGAAGCCAAGGCTGTAGCTCAGCTGGTAGGAGTGCTTGCCTGGCAGGCATGAAGACTGGGTGTGATCCTCAGCACTGCTAAAATTATAAACAAATGCGTGCCAGTGACCCCAGCTCTCGGGAGGCAGAGGGAGGGGATGGGAGGACTGAGGGCTCAGGGCCACCCTCAGCTCTGTAAGAAGCTGGGCCAGTCAGCGATGCAGAAGACCCTGTCTCAGGAAGAAGGCAAAATGAAAACAAGAGTAGAAGAATGTCAGCTGGGCAGTGGTGGTGCATGCCTTTAATTCCCAGCACTGGGGAGGCAGAAACAGGCAGATCTCTGTGAATTTGAGGCCAACCTGGCCTGTAGAGTGAATGCCAGAAATTAACCTGAAATTCACCATGTACCAGTTACCAGTAACATCTCCTCTGCCTGTGCCTTAGCCTGGAGCCTAACACTCCCTTGGCTCTTAGCTCCAGCAATAGGGTTACCTGCTCAGGATTGTTCTGGTGCAGGAAGCTGAAGAGGTGACCTATAGTGAGCCACTCTTCCATGTCTTCCTTCAGGGGCAGGGCACGTAGCAGGGTAGCCAGCACCTGGATACACAGAAGTCTCAGGCCCACATGTCCTGTCCCTTTTCCCATCCTTGGCCTCCCTCCACCCCGACCTGATGCCTTGTCCTTTACCTGGGGCTCCGTTTTTCCTGCTGGACTGGCCATCAGTACACGGGCAAGAGCCCCGCAGATGTTATCACGGACTCGATCATGTCGCTCCCTTGCCAGCAGGGGCAAAAGGAGGCCCAGTAGCTTAGGGAAGTGGCTGGTCCACAGTTAAGGAATGCATACACACACTGGTAGACTTCACCCTGCAGCAGCACCTCACCAAATCTCTGGGCTCACTTCCAACCCCATTTTCCCTCCTGCAGGCATAGGATACTCCTGAGCAGGGCAGCCGCCATGCTCTGCCAGTACGCCCAGCCCAAAGATGGCATTGCTTCGCACCTCGGGGTCTGCTTCCCGGGCATTGTTTAACAGCACAGGGAACAGCCGAGACACAAACTGGGCTGAGGCGGTCCCTAGACCCTGAATGGACTCTGCCAGGGTTCCCACGGCAAAGGACTTCTCTGCCACTGTACAGCTCTGTTTCTATAGGGAGGGTAAAAGAGTGCACATCAGCACAGTGGCAGAGCTGGAAGGGTGCAGGCACGGCATGTATACATAGGCGGACTCCGACGTCAGGCTGGACGACAGCACTCACCGTCTTACACAGCAACAATGGCAAGAACGTGGCAAAGAAGGGAGCGAAGGCATGTCCTCCAGCTGTGGCTGCCAGGACGGGGATGGCCTCTCCAGCATGCTCTAGTAACATGGCGTCATACTCTGCCTGTGGAGCCAGGAAAGGGACTTGAGGCACTGGGCCAGCTCAGGGATCACACACCTCCCCACCCCACTATGCCACTGGCTGCAGACGCTTCGGGGACTGCCGGCCGGCCCTGACTTCACACGCAGGCTGAGCTGCCAATACCAGGTTGGCTTTTTTATAGCCCTCGTTTATCACTCCCAACCCTGCCCAGCCTCAGTGCCTGCCTGGCCTTTGAGCTCCTCACTGCCCTTCTCGGATGGAGGTGGCACTCTGGAAAGCACCAGCTTCTCTTAGCAGCCCTAGCTCCCACAGGCTGAGCTCAATGCATGAACCGCCCACTGCTGGCCCTCGGTCTAGGCCACTCTAATCTGTAGCTCTCACCTGGTCATCATCTTCATCATCATCCTCCTCGGCGTCCTGACAGGCTGTCTGTGGAAGACGGATTCAGCTGAGCTTGGGGTCCCCTACCTGCTCCTTTCCACAGTAGGGGTGAGACGGGCAGAGGACCTAGAGCCTCCAACAGTCCAGTCTCCTGGGGCCCGACACCACTTCCCACGGCTGCCATTCCCTCCCCGCTGCACACCTTTTTCTGCAGCACAGCCTTGAGCACGTTGCAGAGCTCACTGAGCCGCCCAGGAGGCTGCAGTGCAAGGCTGCCGCAGGTGCGCAGCACCCCCGTCAGGGACTCCAGCACGGCCATCACCACTGGGCGCTCCCTTTCTACTTTCACGGCCTGCATGTAAGCTGGCATCACTCGAGCCAGGGAGGTCTGCAGAACTGGAGACACAATTGGTGGGAGCCTTGGTCAGGCCCGGCTACTCCCCAGGGCTCCCAGCCTGCTAGTGTCTCCTCCTCACCGGGACTGTTGCTGGGATCTGAGGAGTTTCTCTGAGAGGCCTTATGCAGTGCACAGCAGAACTGTCCCAGCGCTTCGTAAGCTGACTTCCGCACATTCATATGAGGGCACTGGAACCAAGAGGGCAGGTGTATGCCTGGCATGGGCAAGGTGAAGCTGACCCTAACTGGAGCGTGGGGATGCCTCTAACTTACCTCCAGCAGTTTGTATACTTCATCGAAGGTGGCATCCATGAATGGGAGAAAGGCCACACTATGGAGAGACACACAGCAGTGAGGAGAGGGATGCTGGGTGTTGTGGTACCCAGCACTGTGGAAGGGCTGCTGCTCACCAGGTGTTCATGGAGATCTCCCCCAGGGCGGTGCAGGTGTCTTCTTTCTCATCAAAGAAGGCATTCTCCACACTATACCTAAGGAAGGATGGGGAGGCAGTGACGCCTGCCAGCAGGGGGCAGACCTAACACTGGGGGCTAAGACCACCCTCAAAGACTACTTATTTGTTGTTTGGTTGGTTTTTGTTTTTTTCTAGATAGGATTTCTCTGTGTACAGAACTCACTCTGTAGATCAGGCTGGCCTTGAACTCAGAGATCCTGCTGCCTCTGCCTCCTGAGTGCTAGAATTAAAGGTGTGCACCACCCCCTCTGGCTCAAAACCTACACTCTTAAGTAGAAGAGCACCCCTCCTACCCCGAGATCTCAGAGTCATCCCCCTCCTCTTCCATATCTTCATCCATGAGTTCCTCCTCCTCTTCTGCTTCGCTGTCATCATCAAACAGCAGGAAAGAGCTGATCCCATCATACTGTGGCTAGATAAAGCAAGCAGATCGGGGACTTTGCCTCAGGTGGGACCAGGAGATAAATCCCTCCACAGGGCTAGCCTGGCCTAACTGACCCAGCACACCCACCCTCTGCTCACCACAATGCCTTCAGTGGAGCGCAGCGACAGCAGCATGAGTGTGGTAATCTGAGGCAGGTAGGGTCCCAAGCCCTCTCCCATTAACCCTGATAAGGCTGCAAACAGGCTGTACCTGATAAAGGTAGAGAGAATCGGTATGGTACTACCTGCTATAGACAGACAGACAGACAAAACGGGGGGGAGGGGGGTTATCCAGGAAGCCTGGCGGATTGGTGTCTGGGAAGGGGACTGTCAATCTAGTGAGTAGGCAGGAGAGAGGCGGGGCAGGCTGAAAGGTCACTCACGTGCAGCGCCTCACGTCAGGGTCATCTATATGGATGCATAACCCTAGCCCAAGCTGACAGCATTCCTCAGCCAGGGGCTTCATGGACTCTCCCAGGGCTCGTGCTAGCACTCCCAGGGTCTCTGTGGGAGCAAGAGCTCCGTCAACACTGATGCGTGGACAGAGAACAGAAAACCAAGGGTGGCGAGTGGAAGGCGCTCAGGAGTATTCTACCCTACTCTCTGGCAAAACATGGAGAGCACTTGCTCATCAAAGGAAGACACCCAAGTGCCTTGGGAGAGATCAGGTCAGCACCAGGTGACACCGGCCTTACCCAGGCTCTGGATCTGCACAAGATGAAAGTCTTCGTGGCCTGTCAACAAGAACTCCCGGAGAAGCTCCATGATGGTAGGGAAGTAGGGTAGCAGGGAATCCTGGGCCGCTGTGGCTGCAGGACCGGACAGAACACAGTCAGAGGCAGCAAGGCCCGGGGTCTGCCTGACACAAGACTCTGGGTGGAGCCGGCAGGGCCTGGGGTCTTCCTGACACAGACTCTGGGCGAAGCCACACTTTTGGCTCCTTGGTCCTCTGGCTCACCAATGGCCCCTATGGCGCTCACAGCTAGCTCCTTGGTCCGGGCTTTGCTGGGGTTCTTCAATGGCTGCAGCATACATTCCATAAGCTCCGGAAGGTAGGGCTGCACTTTGGGCCCTGTGGGAACGTTTTTTTTACTAAGCAACTCAGGTATCTTAAGCTTTTGCAAAATTGACCTCCTTTAGCCCGACAGCCCGTGCGACCATCCCACCCCTCATTCCCAGCAGGCAGCGAGCAACTCAGGAAGATGCACCGTGTGCCTCCTTTAGTCAGTGTGCTGCTCCCCTCCTCCCCCGTTTTCTCGACAGCCATCATCACTACCTAGGTTCTCCACAAAATTCTCCAGAGCATAGCAGGCCTTGGCCAGGTGGTGCGTGTTTCCCATGGGCACCGACTTCAGGTAGGTAAGAAGCAGAGGCATCACCTCCTCAGAGTAGCTGCTGATATGGGGCTGGGGAAGAAGCAGGCAGGACCCTGGTCAGGCTACCTACAGAGCACCCCTGCCAACGGCAGCAACAGCATCCGAAGAGAGGAGAGTTTAAGGGACAAGGGTCCCCAGCCTTGGGGGTGGAGGAGAGTGGTAGTCATCTGCATTTAGCTTTGCTGACCTGTAAGTTCTCTGAAAACTGGCCCAGGGCGAACAGAGCAGCATTTCGAACAATCTGTGAGGGGTCATCCAGGCCCTTGCACACAATCTGTAGCAGTGGGTACAGCAGTCTGAATGGGGCAGGACAGAAGAACAAAGTCTGAGGGACAGGACAGAGGAAGCCTAGTCTCAGCCCCATGGTGGTGGCGCACTTTTAATCCCAGCACTTGGGAAGCAGAGGAAGGCAGATCTCCAAGTTTGAGGCCAGCCTGATCTACACAGTGAATTTCAGGACAGTCAGGGCTCCCTGAAGAAGCCTGTCTCAAAAAACTATTAAAAAACAAACAAACAAACAAACAAACAAACAAAACAAAGGCTGGCCTAGGTATGATGATGCACATCTTTAATCCCAGCACTGGGAGGCAGATATAGGCAGTTCTTTATGAATTCCAGGCCTGTCAAGGATACACAGTGAGTCCCTGTCTCAAGCAAGCAAGCAAACAAATAACCAATAAAACCAGTTACACTGAAACTGGGGTAGCAGGACTGCCAGAGGATGTACATCCACCCTCTCCATGTGACTCTGCTCACCCTGGGACAGGAACGGAATATAATACCTCTGCCTGATGTGGTCGCCAGCACCATCAGACAGCACAGCCAACACCAGGAACCCTGCTTTGCGTTGGTATGGGTCCTCGCTCCGCAAGGCTTCTTCCAGCATGGGCATCTAGAGGAGAACATGGCACATTCTTGAGAGCCCAGCACGAGTCTGCCTGCTACTTTCTCAACAGGCTCATCATAACGATCTATACCCAAATACCCTTGGCTTTCTTTAAGGGACGATACCTACCTAGGGCCAGTAAGAGCAAGAGAGTCACACTTACCACATGGGGACAGAGCTTCTCAGGGGGAAGATGTAGTGCCAGCATGTCCACAACCTGAGGAGAGCCAGGTAGACTGTGACTCCATCTCTAATCTCCACTTCTTATTTAACACCCAGCCTCAGGATCCACCTGTGATGGCTGCTTCTATGTTTGTGGAGACAGGATGGCTCGGACTGCCCAAAGCTTACAGTTCTACCTCAGCCTCCCAAGGGCTGGGGACTGAGCATACAGGTGTCCACCAGGTCAGCTGGGTGCGATGGCTGATTTTAATAATCCACTTGACTGAACTGGGAAGTGCTTAGGAGACTGTGATGATATTTTCAGAGCCAATTAGATCAGGAGGGCTCTGACCTCAAGATGAGTTAATCTCTTAATCTAATGCCAGTCACTAGGAAGAGCCAAAGGTAGAAGAAGGCAGAGCTTAGTTGGGGCCACATCCTATGGGAGCTATCTTGCCCTGTCTCCTTGTCTATTCCTTCTCTGCCTCCTGTTCCTAACGTGAATGGTTCTGGTTTGCCGAGGCCTGAACCACTCTGTTTGGCTATTCCTTTCCCACCACAGGAAATGGAAATCTCCAAAGCCATGAAAATACTTCCTCCCCTTAAAGTGTCTGTTTCTCTGAGTATTGGGTGACAGTGACGAGAAGGCCAATACATCACCTGTACAGCAAAGTGCTTCGGAGTCTCCCCCATCAGCCCGATCTCCAAGTCATCATCATCCGAATCTTGATCTTCAGGATCCAGTTGGCCCATGGGTGGCTCAGCAGCCATGAGGGGGAAAAGGGCATGCAGCAAGGGAGGCACAAGGCGGTTCTTTAGCAAGGCCTAAGAGGGGAGGGTAAGCCTTGAGCATCTTCCTAGAACAGGCTCATGGGAAAATCCCAGCCTCCCAACCACAAGGAGCCCAGCCAGAGACTCCCAGTCTCCTAGGCAGGGAGAGAAGGCTAGGCCAGGGCTCAAGCAGGACTAAGCCGACAAATACAACTAATGGCGGAGAAAGCGGGATAGGGTAACTTCCCCAGAGGGAACTTACCTTACTTTTGACTTTGACCAAGAAAGTGAGGCAGCAGAGAACACGTACTCGGAGTGGTTCACCAAGGGCCACATTCTTAGCCACCTATACAGACACCGATGAGAATCAGAAACAAGCAAGAAAACTTAACAGCAGACCAGCAAGCAGGAGCAGCACCCACCCCGGGCTCACCTCCAGGCAAAACGTGAGGACCTCAGAGAGGTGGGGGTTGATGATGGGCAACTCTGTCTCCAGCATTTCATCCAGGGCCTCCAGGGCCTCACAGGCCTTTACCTGTAGACAGGTAAGTCACAGGGTACTCGCTCCTCTAGGGGACCATGGTGCTTGTGCCTCCATTTTCCTTCCAAAAAGAGATTCCTCCCGTCTGTCCTTACCTCATCTAAGGGGATCAGAGTCCTCAGTGCCGTAACGACTTTAGGCACCAACATCCGTGCAAGAGACTAGAAGACACAGGGGTGGGCGTAATCACATAAAGTGCAGGCAGTCTCATCCCAGAAGCCAGAAGCTGGAGGCTTCCTCAAAGCACCAGCCCAGCTAGCCTGAGCCAGCCAGGCCCAGCTAACACACTATGCCCTCAACCCTTAGGAAGAATGGGAGGCAGAATAAAACTCGAAAGCAGCTTGGGCCAAGACTTCTGAAAGCGAGGGCACGAAACCGAGAGATACAGGCAGCGACAGCGACGGGAATGACGATGTGACAGCCAGTGTCTTACCACATCATCTGGCCTGACGTAGCGGGCAATGGCGGTCAGAGTGCGCAGGGAGTAGAAGAGCACTCCGGGAAAGCTGACATCACTGAGTGTCTCATTCAGAAGCTGAAGCAGCTCGTGCTGGTGGGCATGGAATGCCTCGGGCTGGGAAGACACCACCACACTCAGCAGCAGAAGTCCCACCTGTGCAGGAGCAGGGGAGAAGAGAAGGTCTCGTGGTCTATCCAGCCTCCGTCCCTCCTTCCTGCCAACAGGGCAGCGCCAGTACCTCTTTCTCGGGGCTATGGGAACTGTGAGTGCTGTGCTGAAGAAGGTTCATGAACTGAGGCCATCCTTGTAGGCCTTCCTTTCGAAAAATGGTGGCCGAGAGCTGGGCCAAGCTGACACTCACAGAATGCCTGCAAAGAGGAGATCCATTCATCCAGAAACACCTTTCACCGCCCTTCCCTTGCAAACAATGCCCCAGGCCCAAGGAGTGGCCAGAAAGAGAATGCGGGTATGTGCACGGTCTTTCCTAAGGCAGACCCCATAAGACCTCCGATAGCTGGGGGTGAGGAAAGGAGGGGGGCGCTGTGATCTGGCTCGGTCAGCACCACTGGACAGGCTGAATTCAGTCTTGTTTTCCCTATCTGGGTTTAGCTGATCATTTTCATCCATTCTCAAAAACTTTAGTTTTAGCTGGGCAGTGGTGGCGCACGCCTTTAATCCCAGCACTTGGGAGGGGGAGGCTGGTGTGGTGGATTTCTGAGTTCAAGGCCAACCTGGTCTATACAGAGTGAGCTCCAGGACTGCCAGGGCTACACAGAGAAACCCTGTCTTGAAAAACCAAAAAATTAAAAAATGAAAAATAAATCACAAAAAAACTTTAGTTTTCACATGTTCCACCTTCTAGGCCTGAATAAGTCCTAGTCTGGGGCTGAAAAAAAAGGTAGAAGTCCAGAGATTATCTCAGCCCCCGATCAGTTAGGACCCCCGAGAGAGGGTGCTCCATACTTACACTGTCTCTTTCTGCAGTGCTGTCAGGACCAGGGACTTGAGGCTGGAAGACAGGTGGCAAAGGCTTGGTACTCGGCCTGTCAAAAAGTAGACTAGGCCCGGCCCCTCCCATCCTAAATCTAGCCCACCTCTCCCTCTGCTCGGGTGCCAAGCGTCGCCAGCGATTGTTCAGCCTTCTGCGGGTCAGGACCGCTGCAAACTGGCGGATCTGGGGTGAGAAGAGGTAGCCAGCCAAATGAGAATCACAGGCACCAAGAAGATGAACAGATTAGGACCGCAGGGGGCGGAGGCTGGAGCGGGACCAGGGACACATTGAGAAATTTCAGAATTTCGGCAAGGAGGGGCAGGTGACTCGCCTGAGAGTCTGTCGCTGATGCCAGCAGATCGCAGAGTGCGGGCAAGGCAGCAGGGTCCCGAAGGATGGTCTGGAGCTGCTCCGTAGCCTGATGGAAGGTTGGGAGGTCAAGACTGGGCCTTTCCCACAGCCTCCCCATCCCCGTAGCCCGGTCAGGCCTGCCCATACCCGGCGGATGCGCTCCGTGTCCGGCAGCAGCAGCTCCTTCAGGATCTGTTCCAAACCCGCAGGCTCCATGGCAGCTGCCGAGCCGCCGCCGCCGCCGCCGCCGCCGCCGCCGCCGCTACAGGGCCGGGTGGGGAGGGGGGAGGATCGGCACGTGGAGACTCGGACAGCAACTTCCGGCGGAAAGGGCGTTACTCTGCGTCTCTCCTGTCGCCTGGGTGATTCAGCTTGCTTCCCTTCAAGAACTGCGGAAAGCTGGTGGCTGGCGTCAGTCCGGGGCTTCCGTCTGGCTGAGCACCCGCTGACAGCCTCGGCACCGTGGGTTCCCTGTGCCGACAGTTCCCAGAGTCCAGAGTTTGTGTGGCAATAGCGAACTCGGGTTTTCAAAACAACTGTGCATTGACAACAGGCCTCGGGTTTCTATAACTAGACCAAAACTTCCAACGACAGGATCCTTTTTCTTAATAAATTTTATTTTAATAATTGTAAAAAGAAAAAAAATCAGGACCAAAACGTAAGGCAACTTAAAAAGTTCAAATATATATATTCCTTATATAATAGAGATTTTTAATTTCCAGGTCCTCTCTAAAGAGGGAAGGAAGGCGACAATCCTGTCACACAATTCGGTCAGAAGAGAAGCTATCAAGTGAAATCAATGGGGCATGATGAAAGCAGGAGAGAGCCAGAGTTCTGTGGCTCAGAACTCAGTCCATCTTGAGGTTAACATAGATATAACGGATGAACTTTAAAGAAGAAAAAAAGGAGATGGTGCCCAGCATGAGGAAGAAGACATAGCCAGTCAGTAAAGAGTAGCCAAAGAACTCGACTGTCTGTACTGCCCCTGACATGTTAGAGCGCCGGGCATAGTAGAAAACCGAGTAGAGGAAGATGAAGAGGCCGGTGGAGCCCACGCTCAGCACGGATCGCCACCACCAGCGGTAGTCTTCCCCAGACAGCTGGAAGTAGGTGAGTGCAATGGAGATGCAGGCCCCCACACTCAGCAGGATGGCGAAGACAAAGAAGAGGATGCCGTACAGAGTGTACTGCTCTCGACCCCAGACTGTGGCAAAGATGTAGTACAGCTCCACGGAGATGGCGCTGTGAAGAGAAAAAGACAATGTACATCATCAAAGCTCTGTGCACAGCCACAGCACGCGGAGCCAACCTCAGCCACATCTTCCCGTAGTGCTGGGGCGATCAAGAGAGCTCCAGGAGGCTTCTGCCTATTAGCTTAGTTTATTGGTTGCTCTCGGTTCATGAACATCTTCCCTGACAGGCTGAAAGCAGCCATCTTAACTAGAGTAGGTGACATACATCTATAATACTACTATTTGGGGGGGCGGTATGGGGGACTTTTGGGATAGCATTGGAAATGTAATTGAGGAAAATGTGTAATAAAAAATATTAAAAATTAAAAAAAAATACTACTATTTGGGAGGCTGAGGCAGGAGGATTGCCAAGTTCAAAGTCAATCCAGGTTAAAAAGCAAGTTCAAGGCCAGCCTGGAAAACTTAAGACAGTCTCAAAATGAAAGGTAAAAAAGGGCTGGGATGTGGCTCAGAGAACAGTGCTTGCCAAAGGATGCACGAGGCCCTTAAGCACACTCCACTACTATAAAATGGGAGCAAGAAAGAAGGGGAGGGGGCAGATACTGTGTTGTTTACTTCCTTCTGTATTGTTTAAAAGGTACGTAACAAACTGAATGAGAAAACACATAGGTCTTAAGCTCTCCGTGCCTGTGAACACTAAACCGAAATCAGGTTCTATAAGCTCCAATACAAGGCTTAAAGCCCATTTGATTACTTTCAGTTTGCTGAGTAAGAGCTTCACAGTGAAGCGCTCATGTGAGCTAGCTGAAGCTCACTCCTGATCTGTGCTTCGGCTGAGCTGAGGATTATTACTGGGTTATGGTAGAGAGCGGAGAAAGGCAAAGGTGAATCAAAACCCTGCTGAACACAAGGTGTGGTGGCCCGCACCCAAGGCGGGACAACTTAAGTTTTGTTTTGTTTTAGCAGACTTAATTCTTTTATTTTTCTTGTACAAAATCCTTATGTAGTAGCCACAGCTGGAGCCTGGGTCCTCTGAACAGAGACTCTGGTGTGGGTTTTCACAAGATGATCAGTGAATTCCTGATAAGGAGACTTGGTGAAGACAGTCTCTTTCCAGAGGTCGGGGGTCAGGTAGCTGTAAGTCTTGGAGATGGCATCAAAGGTGGCCTTAGCAAAGTTGCCCAGGGTGGCAGTGCAGCCTCTGGCTGAAATGTAGCAGACATCTATACCGGCCATTATCAGGAGTTTCTTGGGCACAGGAGCAGAGACAATGCCAGTGCATCTGAGGACAGAGATGAGACGCACCAGCACAGAGCCACAGTGGCCTGTCACCTTGCATGGAACTGTGTGGGGCTTGCCAATCTTGTTCCCCCACTAGCCTCTCCGCACAGGGACGATGGAAAGCTTGGCCAAGATGATGGCCCCTCGGATGGCAGTGGCAACCTCCTTGGAGCACTTAACACCAAGACCAACGTGACCATTGTAGTCCCCAATAGCGACGAAAGCCTTAAACCTGGTCTGCTGGCCAGCCCGAGTCTGCTTCTGCACTGGCATGATTTTCAGAACCTCATCCTTTAGGGACGCACCCAGGAAGAAGTCAATGATCTCAGACTCCTTAATGGGCAGGGAGAACAGGTAGATCTCCTCCAAGGACTTGATCTTCATGTCCTTAACCAGGTGGCCCAGCTTGGTGACAGGGATCCACTCCTTGTCTTCAGCTTTACCTCCATGAGCCCCGTGGCCTGGACCACGGCCTCGGCCATGTCCGCGGCCCCTAAGACCACTGTCGAATCCTCCGCAGAAGCCACCGTGGCCTCCTAATCCTAGGCCCCTGGGTCCTCCGCCACTTAGTGTTTTCCCGAAGAAGAAGAAGTTGTTTTGCTTTTTAAGACAGAATTTCTCTGTAGCCGTGGCTGTCTTGAAACTCTGTAGACCATACTGACCTCAAATTTATAGGGGCTGGAGAGATGGCTCAGCAACTAAGAGCATTGACTGCTCTTCCAATAGGTCTTGAGTTCAAATCCTAGCAACCACATGGTGGCTCACAACTATCTGTAAAGAGATCTGATGCCCTCTTCTGGAATGTCTGAAGACAACTACAGTGTACTTACATATAATAAATAAATCTTAGAAAAAAAATTGAGATCCACCTGCCTCTACCTCTGAGTGCCCATGAGCCTTATGAGACTGCCTCAAAAAAAGAAAACAAAATAAATAGAAAACAAAATAAAAAACCCTCTAGTGTCCAAAACCAAACCAAACCAAATCCGAAAAGAGTGGATGGCCATGGTACAAAGTGAGAATACCTGAAAGGCAGGAAGCCACCAACAGTCATGTGGATGACAGTAGACTTGTACCAGGGCTGGGGTGGAATCTCCCGGGCGATATTCTTCGTGCGACAAGGTGCATCAAAGGGACTAGCGTTGTTCTTCCCGAAGATGCCGCCAATGACAGTGAGAGGAAAGCCTACCAGCAGCCAGACTGTCAGCAGCAGCAGGATGGTTGTGGCCGGCAGCGCCTGTGTTGAACCGTTGGCCCAATGCACTGAGTTCACCACACTCCAAGTCAGGAAGAAAGGCACTGCAGGAGGGAGGGTCAGCAGTAGGAGCAACATCCCTGTGACACCCCACTCTGACTGGACCTAAAGGGGAAAGGGATGAAGTAGCCTGCCACTTACAGGGCCCACCTATGCTCCCAGATGGCCAGAGTTGATTGAATCCACTTTGACCCTTTTATAGCTCATTGTCCTTTTGTGTGTGTGTGTTTATTCTTTGTTCTTTATTTTTCAAACACCATTCCCCAACCCAATGTCATCAAGAATTAAGACAGCTGGCCAGGCAGTGGCGGTGCACGCCTTTAATCCCAGCACTCGGGAGGCAGAGGCAGGTGGATTTCTGAGTTTGAGGCCAGCCTGGTCTACAGAGTGAGTTCCAGGACAGCCAGGGCTACACAGAGAAACCCTGTCTCGAAAAAACAAAAAACAAAAAACAAAAAGAATTAAGACAGTTGCATCATTATGGTCCAAGAGTGATACAAACCTACCTACCTACAGAAACCTGTCTTGCCATGGCACTGATAATTCCGAGCATAAAACAGTCATTTGGGTTAAGGACCTGTTATCAGAAAGACATTCTTCAAATATATAAATGGGATGGGAGAGAAGTCAAATACATCAGATTGGAAATCACAAGGTTCAGAATATAGACTACTACTGTTTTTGAAAAGGCAAACTGGTTTGAAAGCCAGAATGAACCTACCTCCAAAATAAAAAGAGTATCAAAAAATAAATTCAAGAATGCTACTTAGGAGGGTTGAGGGAATGGTTCAGTCAGCAAAGCCCTTCCCCCATGAAAGCCTGAGCACCTGAGTTGGGTCCCCAACATTCTCATTAAAGACAACAAAAATAAGCCACGTCGGTGGCCAGAGCTCACAATCACAGTAGACGGAGGGCAAGAGACAGGAGGAGCCTTACGGCTCCCTGGTTATCAGGTCTAGCTAATGCAGTGAGCTCTAACTTCAGTGAGACACCCTGCCTCTCGAAGGGTAAGGGAAGCTAACTAAGGAGGGCCCGCTCCTGACCTCTGCCTTCCAAATGTGCGTGCATACACAGCACACATGCAAGCCTACACAGGTATGTGTGTACACATACCAAATGAAAGCATGTCTGAGGGTCTATTGTCGCGGGTGATAAAATGCTTGCCTTACAATCATGAGGGCCTAGGTTCCATTCCCTGTCCCTCCCTGTAAAAAGCTAGGGACAGTGGTTCATGCTTTTTTTTTTTTCTTTTGAGACAGGGTCTAAGTAACCCTGACTATCCTAGAACTCAAGGAGTAGAGCAGAGTGGCCTGGAACTCAGAGAGATCTGCTTGCCTTTTGAGTCCTGGGATTAAAGATGTGCTCCACCATGCCTGGCTTGCAATGCTTGTAATCTCAGCACTGGGGGCAATGGAGACATCATTGAAGCCTGTCAGCCAAGCAGCCCAGTCTTGACTACTTGGCTAATGAGAGATCTTTCCTCAGAAGAGGTGGACAGTGTCTGAGGGATCATATGTGAGGTGGCCTTCTGGTTTCCACACATATAATCGTACATTTGCACAAGCACTTGAGCACATACACGCAAACGGTTGAGGCCCAGGCATGGTGATGTGCACCCACAACTCCATAACTTGGGAGGCCGGGGCAGGCCTCTAACAAAGTTAAAGGCTCACGTGGGCTCCACAGTGAGACCCTGTCCTAGTTTAGTCTCCTCATCGTGTGCAACGGGGACTACAATGCCTATGTCACATGGCTACAGTGCAGACTAAATAAGGGGAGGACGTATCAAATGCTCACCAGTGTCTAGCCACTTTCCCCCACTTAACAACTTTTAACCATTAAAAAAGAAATAGGTATTTTCCTGAGTTATAGTCGCAGTACTCAAGAGGTTAAACTGGAAGATCATAAACCCAAAGACAGCCTGGACTATATAGGTCAAGATCCTGTCTAAGATAAAGAAATATTCTTTCCGATGGATTGTCTTTTGACCCCGCTCCCCACCCATACCCCCATCCCACCCAGGGGCTGGAGAAAAAGTTCAGTGGTTAAAAGCACTATTTTTACTATTTTTTGCTATTTTTTTTACTGAAGCTCCGGGGTTCAGTTCCCAGCACCCGCATCGTGGCTTACAACCATCTGTAACTCCAGTTCCAGGGTTCCATAGGCTACCATAGGGACTATATGCATGAACTGCACAATGTTGTACATGTTACATATGTGTTGCACATGCATGCAAAACACTCATAAACATAAGTTTTAAAGCCTTCTCCTTATGGTCCCTGTACTGTGATTCTGTCCCCGGACCCATGATGTGTGCTTAGTTACTAAGTCTAGGCAGGCCCAATAAAAGGGGCGTGTTCTCACCAGAGAAGAGGCTGGTGGTGAGAATGATGTTCCACACCCAACGCTCGCCTCCAATTTGCCGGTAGAAGTGGCTCGACACGTAGCCAGAGATGCAGCAGGTCAGGGCATACAACAAGATTGCTGCTGAGTTAATGGCCCCGTGACGGTGCACGTTGAACATGCCCAGCAACGCCATGACAATAATGCCTGTAAGGTAGTAGTGGAAAGCTCCAGTTAGGTCTCACCGACACCTCTTCTCGACCTCAGAGAAATCATCCCCCTTAACCCATGTCCCTCGGGTGACTTTCCTAGTTCTACTGGAGTCAGGAAAACCCACACACATCCGCACTAGAGCTACTGAGTCCCTTAGGTCTCTTTCTCACCTTGAACACAAGAGGAAATCCACTGAACTTTTTTTTTTTCCCCTGAGACAGGGTTTCTCTGTATAGCCCTGGCTGTCCTGGAACTCACTTTGTAGACCAAGCTGGCCTCGAACTCAGAAATCCGTCTGCTTCTGCCTCCTGAGTGCTGGGATTAAAGGCGTGCGCCACCATGCCCGGCTCACTGAACTTTTCTAGTGACCTATCTGCTACCCTGAGAACAATTCATATCCCCTCACCAGTGCCAAGGGCCAGGAACTGGGCGCCCACACCAAGCACAGCACAGAGCAGACCACGGTATGGAGGGAAGCGGAAGACATCTGTATGGATGATTTTCCAGCCATTATCGCCCTGGTCAAAGTCGTCACTAGAGCCGCCAGAGCTTGTCTCTTCATCTAGGTTGTACCGAGCCAGGTCATTTCGAAGCACACGCATTAGAATAACAGCCACAAAACCCACCAGTAAAAACACCAGCACCATGGAGTTGATGATGGACAACCAATGGATTTCCAGGGTTCGAGGAAAGAAACCTCCATCATCACCTCGGCGCCTGTCACTCCGATGCTCCACTGACGTCTCAGACCAGCGCACACTGTAAGTGTGAGTAAGGCCCAGTAATTCATCAGATCGCAGCCCATCCAAGCTGTGGGGCTTGACGTCCCGCACCGAAACATTGGCAAATATAATTCGATCTCCATGGAATTCTAGGTGGAAGTCCAAATGTGTCCAGAGGCCTATCTTGTGGCTATGTGGCAGGAAGCCACTCTCTTCCATGTAGCCCACAAAACCACGGATTGGCAAATCATCTACCACAAACTCAAAGTAATACAATTCCTCAATGGCCTGGCGCAGCTGCTCCACCTATAAAGAACAAGCCAGGAGTCGGTTACACAAAGCCTCTCAGAGTTAAAACAGTGTTTTGAAAACTTGGCGGCACTCCTATTTTGGTTTGGCTAATTCTGTGTTGTAGGGAGGTACTGACCTGTGCATGGCAGGGGTCAGCATCCTTGATCCTTACACACTACATACCAATAGTACCACTGAGCTGTGACCATCAAAATTATTTCCAAGATGGGCTACGGTGGTGCATGCCTTTAGTCCCAGGACTGGGGAGGCAGAGGCAGGTAGATCTCTTGTGAGTTCAAGGCCATCCTAGTCTACAGAGAGAGTTCCAGGACATCCAGGGCTGTTGTTCCATAGAGAAAGCCTATCTTAGTTGATGGGTAGGGATCTGGTATAGAACAAACCTGTTATCCCAGCACTTAGAAAGTTACTATTGGGTTTGAGGCTAGCCTTGGCTACATAGCAAGACCTTATCTCAACATTCAAAACAAGAACAAACCCCTAAACCAACCAAACCAAATGTCTTTATACATTGTCAAAGTACCTAGGTTTCCCATTGAGACTCACTGACTGATTCTGGTATATTAGCCCCCAAAAAAGAACAAGGATGTCTTTGCTAGGATAAAGTCTCAGAAAAATAAATGGAGCAAAGTATAAAAAGACTGGAATTAAGAAGTTCCAAAATTTGCTAAAGGAAAAAAAGAAAAGTAACAGAGAAGGCTAAAAAGTAAAAAAAAAAAAAAAAAAAAAAAAGTCGCGAAAAAAACAGAGGCATGTATGGAAGGAGAGAGACTTGCACAGGAGTCTGGGACCTATTACTGACAGCGAAGAGCCTCAGGCTCTAAGCTCCCCGTTCTGCATCTCTGGATCCATGTAATCTTGAAAAGTCAGTTCGGAACATCTAAGCAAGTACACGGGGTTGTGGTTGAAGTCCAAACATAATTTCCATAAAGGTACCATAGATGCAAGGCACCCTTAGTCCCTAGCAAGGAGGGCTGAGTGACATGTAACGTGGAGAGCAGCTGACCTGTGCAGAACTGAGCTGCTTGTGACACAGAATTCTCTTCTCCACATTCTCCCGAAAGCGGATCTCGTACAAAGATTCGGCCATTCGGTCCCCATCCAGAACTTCACCCAAACTAAGACTTTTGTGGCGGATCTTCTCAGGACAGCAGACCGGAAGCTGATAGTAGTGGTAAGTTTCCTGAGGGTTATGGTAGGGTCCCACTTTGTTGACATATAGAATGACAGGGTCGCCGGGCTTGTAGTGTGTGACACCTTCCACCCATGGCCCATGGCCTATGCCCAGCAACAGTATCAGGACTGGCAAACAATGGCAGCTCCAACTTCGAGGGTACCCTAGGACTGTCATCCTTAAGGCAGCAGAACCTGTTGGGGGAATCCCGTGGTTACAGAAACTAGGAATCAAATCATGATGCCCCGGGTCTGGTCTCTCAAGAGCCCATTGGCTCCACCTCCTCCCTTCGGCCTCCCGATCCCCACACCACAGATCTATCCCAAAGACGGGGCCTGGCGTGCACTCAATAGTACTCCCAACCTAGGGTTCACGCCTCTAGGCCTCCCCCGCCCGGGGCTGCGCGTGCCAACTCGTTCCTATAGCAACGCCCGGCGGGCTCGCTGCTACGGAAGGGGCACCCGCCGCAGCTCCAGGGTCCTCACTGCGAGGTACCGGCTGGCCAAAGAGGCGCCAGTGGCCTCACGGGGCCCCGTAGCTGCCCTTGGGCTTCTGCCCCGGTCTTCCAGACAGCGGCGCCGGAGCGGTAGGCATGCGGAGGACCTGACGACGGACCTCCTCCGGGTTGTCCGCCGCTGCGCCTGATTGCCGCGGCTGCTGCCACGTCGCCGGCGTCCGCACTCGGCTCATTCAAATGCTCCTGGAAGAGCTCTGGTTCGCCCGCAATCCGGCCCGGCCACGGATTCCACCATGCTCCCTCCCCGAGCCACCGAGCGATGCCAGTGGTCGTCCCGGCGAGCAGCACCGCAGCCCGGACACGTCAGTCTTACCACTTCCGCCTTCGCCGACGGGGACCTCAGCTCCGGGACGGCGGGAAGGCTCCTCTCCTGAGCCAAGAGCTCCGCGATGCTCGCCGGAGTGTCGCGGGCGGTTTCCCACGGGCTCTCGCGCGGCTGGGCTGTCCTCCCTAGGATGGAGAGAGACAGCTGGGGAGCGGGAGCGCGGCACCCGCCCCCGGCTGCTGAGATCGGCCCGGACGCGGAAAGTTGTCCCTAACCTGGGCGGGGCGGGCCTTTGTGCCGCGTTCCCACGCCAGGGACCTGTGGCCTCCAACACCTTGGTTAAAGGTGCCCCTCCGAGGCTCTCTGGAGGCACGGACCGGTCATTGTTGGCAACAGGCATGCGGGAGGTGGGTGAGGTGCACCTACAGTTTGCCATTTCACCCCGCAAGTTGTGCGGGTTGACAGCGCGGTTTTTGATCGGAAGTAGGTTTTTGTTTTGCTTTTTGAATGTGGGGTCCCTGCAGACCTCGAACCCGGGGTCTTTTGAGTCTCCACCTTCAGAGTTTCAGAGCTTACAGGTACCACCGTACCTCACTTCCGTCATTTTGTTCCCAAGTCCGTCTGTGGGACGTTTGGGCTTCTCCCTAATTTTGCAGGTTTCTTCGAAAGCGTTACTTTTGTCTGGCTCAAGCTGTTGTGAAGGGGCTCTGCTCCTTTTGAACAGTGACTTTCACTTGGCAACATGGGAGCAAATGGAAGGAAGCTGACTTCAATTTTTCTATTCTGGCGGAAGCAAGTACTGAGAGAAATCACAAGCAGCCATTCTTTCCCCACTCCTACGACTGTTCTTTTCTGATCCACCCACTGTCCTGAAGCAGTGAGATTCTAGGAAGCTAGGCTTGAGCCAGACACAGTGGCTTTTCTTTTGACCCCTTTGCCCTCCTCAAGACAGACAGTCTTGCTGTGTTGTCTGACTGGCCTTGGAACTGCAGCCGAAGCAATAGCCCTGCCTCGGTTTCGCGAGGAGCTGGGACTGCAAGTGTGCAAGGCTTGCGTTACTAAGGCAGGCCTGACTGAGTTCTGTGATTAGGAATAACTTAAGATGCTTTGGAGTTTTCTTCTGATGACCTACCCAGTGAAGCCAGAAATCAAAGCTTCTCTTAGCACCTCTCAAATCGCAAGCTCCCTTGATTTGTTTCCTCATTCTGTCTTTGTTTTCCATCATTTTCTGGATGTAGAGGCCCCATACTCTTTCATGTCAACCACCTTGCTAGTCTCCGATTCACCTTCCTCTGGGACCATTTTTTCAAACTGCTGCTGGAAGGACTGTTGAGCCGGCAGTACCTCAAGGAAGAGAAGGGGCCGAGCATCAGGTTCTGTGGTTGGTTAATTGGAGGTTTTATTGAGACAGGTCTCTGCAGCCTCATCTGGCCTCAGACCTACAGCAATTCTCTTGCCTCAGCAAGGGTTCTAAGGTGAACCACTGTGCTACATTTGTTTGTTTGTTTGTTTGATTTTGGTTTTTCAAGACAGGGTTTCTCTGTGTAGCCCTGGCTGTCCTGGAACTCACTTTGTAGACCAGGCTGGCCTCGAACTCAGAAATCTGCCTGCCTCTGCTTCCCAAGTGCTGGGATTAAAGGCGTTGGCCACCATCGCCTAGCTCTTGTTTTTATTTCTCCCTTTTCATATCTATCTAGCTTTAAAACAATTGTGTATGTATGCCACAGATGTGGGGGTGCCCAAGGAGGCCAGAAGAGGATGTTGGTTCCTCTGTAGCTTGAATTAGAGGGAGTTACATGTTGCTGAGTGTGGATGCTAGGAACTAAACCCAGGATCTTGGAAGAGCAAGCACAAAGATCTCTTAACTACTGAATTTTTTTTTTTTTAACAAGTTCCGATTTTTATGTATAACAAACTTGGACCGGGACAATAGAGTAGCTTAACAGGAGGCCTTACAGAGCCATATCCTGATGCTACTCCAGGTATACTAACTTTCTGGAATACTCTGGGTTCACATAGAAATATTGGATGTCATCTCTCTCTCTGTCTCTCTCTCTCTTTCTTTCTAAGATTTATTTATTTATTTTATATATGTGAGTCACTCTCTTCACTCTCTCCAGACACACCAGAAGAGGGCATCAGATCCCATTACAGATGGTTGTGAGCCACCATGTGGTTGCTAGGAATTGAACTCAGGACCTCTGGAAGAGCAGTTGGTGCTCTTAACCACTGAGCCATCTCTCCAGCCCTGGATGTCATCTCTTAAGCCTGATATTCTCCCTCTGCTTTCCTGACTGGAGAACTCCGCTCTCTGAACAGAGCAGATGGCACTTTCCAGGGAAGTCCTTTCTGTACCTCTCCCTCCACGTGTGTTTCTCTTCACTTCATCTCACAGTGCTGGTGGAGTTCACTTGTCTCTTATAATTTCAAACTCCTTCCAAGGAGACTAATTTATCCCTCTATCTTCAGAAATTAGCAGTGTTCTTGTATGTACTGGGTGGCTTAAAATATGTTCCTTGAACAAATTGGTATACCTTCTATTTGTGATGAGAGATTGTTACCAGTTTGTTACCAAACCACCTATCCAGGCCTGGTTAATGCACATTGATGAGCAGTACTGGGGTGCATCTCCTTAACTGTGAGGTACTCTGGGCAGTTCTTTAATCGTACCAGGTTGTAGAGCTGAATTCCAATAGACTTTGGACCTACGGTGCCAGCAGGGTCACACACTCAGGAGGTGGGACCTGAAAAGTCAGTTATGGTGTCATCACTTATATTGGAAGATATTTAGGTTTTGAGACCCTATCTCAAAGCAAACAAAAAAAATCCCAGGTTGTGGTTGTGGTGATTCGAATGAAAGGCCCCCACATTGTCTCAGGCATTCAAAGTTTTGGTTCCCACTTGGTGGTGGTGTTTCGGGAGGTTTAGGATGTGTGACCTTGTTTGAGAGTGGTCCTGATAGTGCTGGAGCAGGCTCTGAGTCTGCTCAACTTCTGCTCGAAGTTCAGCACATGACCCTCTGGAGCTACAGTGCCAATAAACTGTCTTCTATAAGTTGCCTTGGTCCTGGTGTTTTATCACAGCGATAAAAAAAACAACACAACGGTGAAAGCCACCCAGCATGGTCCTGTAACCTCCACATGCTTGCAAACCTCACAGCAAGGAGACAGAAACCAACTAAATCCTCTTACCTTTGCCTCCTGAGTGCTCAGATTCCAGCCATGCACCTGTCATGCCCAAGTTTGCCACCCAAAATCATGTAAGAACTGACCACACCTTCCTGCCTGTGCTGGCTGATTTTATGTGACCTTGCTACAAGCTAGAGTTATTTGGGAAGAAGGAACCTCAGCTGAGAAGATGCCTCTACCAGATGGACCTGTGGGCAAACCTGTTGTACATTTTCTTGATCTTCTGACTGATATGGGAGGGCCCACTCACCGTGGGAAGTGGGGGTGGGGGGAGTTGCTGGGCTAAGGTACTGGGAACTATAAGAAAACAGGCTGAACAAGCCATCGGCAGCCAGCCAGTAGTAGCACTCTTCCATGGCCTCCACAGCAGTTTCTGCTTCTGGTCTCCTCCCTTGAGCTTTTCCTGAGTTCCCTGAATTATGAACTACAAGCTGTAAAACAACTGAACCCTTTCCTCCCCAAGTTCCTCGTGGTTATAGTTTTATCACAGCAATAGAAACCCTAAGACACTGCCCTTCTCACTCAGTCACTCCCTCAACTTGTTCTTCCTTTCAACTGAGACTTGCAGCCCATCCCCCAGCCTCTGCTTTGTTTCTAGCTTCCCTCTCTATAAGGTAGAGTCAACATTCTTACCTGAGATTTTTGATGTTTTGAGGCAGGTTCTTTGTAGCCCTAGCTGGCCTGGAACTCAGTATGTATAGACCAGGCTGGCCTTGAACTCAGTGAGATCGTCTGCCTCCCAAGTGCTGGGATTAGAGGAGTGTGAACAAGTGTATGGATGCTAGAGGTTCCGCATGCTGTCTCCCTGGAACTTGGAGCTCTCTGATGTGGCTCGGCTGTCTGACCAGTGAACACCGGGGCTTTCCATGTTTGTGCTTCCTTCCCTAGCCCTGAGGTCACAGGTGTACACCAGCTTCTTACCCGGGTGCTAGGAATCGAATTGAGGGTCTGATGCTTACGAAGCAAGTGCTTTACCGACTGAGGATTTCCCCAGCCCCAGCTTCTCAAACATCTGTTGTCATTTGAGAACTCTGTATAACCTATTGGGTGGGTGAAGTAAAATAAGCAGTTATGGCTAGTTGTGGCCCTGTGTGCATATAATCCCAGTACTTGGGAGGCGAAGCCAAGACTAACAGAGACCTTGAAAACCAGGAAATCCTAAATTCTGAAGGAGAAGTAGGCATTTGCCAGAAGAGGAAGAGAAGAAGGTGCTAAGCTGGCACAGGCTGGCATCTGCACTACTGTGAAGGCCCAGGTGAGTCTCTATTGCAAGCTTGGTGCCTGCATGGGCAAGTTAGACTGTCAAAAGAAGAAGAAGCAGGCATATAGCTCATAGATTCAGAAGTAGGAAGTTTGCCTGGCATGTGAGAGGCTGTAGATTCAACCCGTCACTTAAGGGGTTGGTGGGGAGGCTAAGGCAGGAGAATCTGAAATTCAAAATTCAAGGCCAACCTGAGATACATAAGGATACCCTTTCTGAAAGAGGAAGAGAGAAAGAGAGAGAGAGATCCACAAATCAAACAAAAAGCACATAGCTGTAACATATTTGAGAACCAGGAGGATTTCAATTTTGAGATCAGCCTAGGATACATATTGAGATGCTAGGCCCCATGGTAAAAGAACAAAGCGCGGGGCGTGGTGGCGCACGCCTTTAATCCCAGCACTTGGGAGGCAGAGGCAGGCGGATTTCTGAGTTCGAGGCCAGCCTGGTCTACAAAGTGAGTTCCAGGACAGCCAGGACTATACAGAGAAACCCTGTCTCGAAAAACCAAAAAAAAAAAAAAAAGAACAAAGCAAGAGGCAAAATTGGAAAGGCAAAATTAATCATAGGGCTGTGTAATGGTATTAACTTGATCCTGAGAATCAGCAGACAATAAATTGTTTTAGATTAATTTATGTGTTTACCTGCTTGAGTTTATGTGCACCTCATTTCTTCAAGAGTCCATAGAGGCCAGAAGAGGGTATCACCTGCCCTGAAACTGAGTGGCAGGTGCCTGTGAGCTGCTCTGTGGGTGCTGAGAACCAAACCCTGCATCTCTCCGAGAGCAGCAAGCGCTCTCCATCACTGAGCCATGTCTCTAGCCTCAACTTAGTCTTTTTTTTTTTTTTGGTTTTTCGAGACAGGGTTTCTCTGTATAGCCTTGGCTATCCTGGAACTCACTTTGTAGACCAGGCCAACCTTGAACTCAGAAATCTGCCTGCCTCTGCCTCCCAAGTGCTGGGATTAAAGGCGTGCGCCGCCACCACCCACCTCAACTTAGTCTTAAATGGAAATAAAAATCAGATCTATGAGGTTAGGGAAAGGGCTCAGTAAGTAACATAGCTTCCTCTGCCAGCATGAAAACCCCATATACTTGTAACCCCAGAATCAGGTGGTAGAGAGAGGTGGATGCAGAGAGCTCACTGGCTACCCACATTAGCCAAGATGGCAAGCTTCCAGTTCATTGGCAGACTCAAGGCTATAAGGAAGTGTGACGGGAAAACACCCAATGTCCTGCTCTGGCCTCTGCATGCGTGGGCACACGTGTCCACACATAAATGCATCAACTGTAGGGGAGCAACAGGCTTGCAAGTGACCAGTTAATTGGTAGAGGGTTGAACTAAGTGGGAATGGCAGTGGGCACAGAGATGTGAATGCATTATTTTTATATGTATGGTGTATGGGCAATTGTGAGTGTAAGAACACGCGCCTGTATTCATATGGAAGCTAAAGGAGGACATCAGATGTCTTCCACCACTCTTTGCTTTGTTCCTTTGGGTCAGGGTCTTACTGAACCTGAATTTGGCATTTCTGGAGTAGGTGAGAAAGTCAGCAAACTCCAGTGATGCTCTTGTGTCCACTTTACTCAGGGTTGGGGCTGCACCTGGCTTTTTTGTAGATGCTGGGGCTGAACCCAGTCTTTGTGTTTGAACAGCAAGATCTCTTAACTGCTGAGTGATCTCTCTAGACCCTTCAAGGGCTTTATGAATAAAAAATAGGTTAAAGAGACAGGATTTGATGATACATTGGATGTAGGCACCAAGGCTGACAGTGCTGGTATGATATTTGATGTCTATGTTCAGGACAACATGGAAGTCTTAGAGTAGGAAATAGTTTGGGATATGAATTTGAGGTGCAGAGAGAAGATATGTTCCTGTAATATTGAGTTAGCAAATAGGCACGATCTTGAACTCCAGTATCTGGGGGTGAAATCTGCACAAGGAGCCATCAGAATAAACGTGAAATCTGGAGCTTTGAGAGTGTGTGAGAGCCCTAGGGGAAGATGTGAGAGTCTGAGAAAAGTAAGCTTGTGATTGCCCCATAGACGGAGGGGCTGGGGAGATGTGGGTTGATGGTAGAGTGCTGGCCTAGCATACACAGGACCTAGGCCTAATCAACAGTGAAAACAAGACAAAATTGAAAACTGGAAACTGATGCTGCTCCAGTGGACGAGTGACTAAATGGATGGGAAAACTCAGGAGCATCCCGTGTAAAGCAAGCACGCACGCAGGTCAAGACGGCTGAACGCACGCAGGTCAAGACTGAATGCAGACTGTGCTTCAACACCGCAGTCCTGTATACACCCTGACATGTTTCTCACGCTGGATTATAGAAGCATGGGTACTCTGGGGACATTGTTCATTAGTTTAACATAGTATATTCTGCATAATTATATGCCACATGGCAGATACTCAGTAACATAAAGGAGCCACAGGGGAGACTTACCAGGTTGTGTAAAGTGCCTTTTGTAATGAATGTGTTCCGAACTGCACTTCATTTCAAGCTTTGTGGCCAATGATGAATAAAGGTGTATGGAACTTGGGACCTTAGAAGTTCTGTAACCAAGATATGGAAGTAACAACAGCCAGCCAAGACAAAAAGAATGTTCTTTTCTTTCCCCTTCCAAGTTCTTAGTGAAGGGCCGAGCCCAGCATCCCAGCCTTGTGTGACTTGGTAAACACTGGGACCCTAACTTCACTTCACTACCCTCCCTTCAGGAGCTCAAGGTGGCTTCTCCATAGACAGAGGCTTCTAAGTATCAAAGCTCCCCACTGCGCAAGCCCAACATCATGGGGAAGGGAGACACCTCGGAAACAGCATCAGCCACCCCAGCCTATCGCTCTGTCATGGAGGAGTATGGTTATGAGGTGGGCAAGATCATTGGCCATGGCTCCTATGGAACTGTCTATGAGGCATACTACACAAAGCAGAAGGTCATGGTGGCTGTCAAGATCATCTCGAAGAAGAAGGCCTCTGAAGATTATCTCAACAAGTTCCTACCACGTGAGATACAGGTCAGGAAGGGAGCTGAGAGAAGGAACTGAGGCTTATTAATAAGCTACTTGAGGTATCTTAGGGGTATAACTATGGAAGGGTAGCTCCAGAAACCTCCAAACCAGAACTTAGGAAACTTCTGTAACACACACACACACACACACACACACACACACACACACACACACACACACATATATATATATATATATATATATATATATATATATATATATATATCCTCCTTCCTATGTGCAAACATTCAGCTCACTATCCAATGTCCCCTCAAGTAAAAATGCAAAATGGGATTTACCCAGACACCAACAGATTCTGTTTCCAAGTAGTAAGTAGCAATGGGAGAGTGGAGAAAGGCCAGCACAGTGGGAGTTTGCCAGGTTTGATGGTTCCCTCTTTTGGAGTCAGGTAATGAAAGTCCTACGGCACAAGTACCTCATCAACTTCTATCAGGCCATTGAGACCACATCCCGAGTATACATCATTTTGGAGCTGGCTCAGGGCGGTGATGTCCTTGAATGGATCCAACGATATGGGGCCTGTGCTGAGACCCTTGCTGGCAAGTGGTTCTCCCAGATGGCCTTGGGCATCGCCTACCTGCACAGCAAGGGCATCGTGCACCGGTGAGGATAGTCACCGGACTGGGCTTTGGGAATCTCAAGGGAGTTTTATGCATATTGCCCATTTTCTGTCCTTTTCTCTTGACTTCTCTCAATATCTAGGTCCATTTGTTCACCATATTGTAACCATCTGGTCAAGGACACTTGTATCCACTGTGTGAGAGCACTTTATACACAATGGTGAACTAGTGGTCCTCAGGTACCATCCTCTCTCCCTTTTGGGCTCTGCTCACAACTCCATGGCTTTGCTTCCCATAGACATCTCACTCCCACTTGTCCTGTCCTCATCTCTAGCCTCTGACCCCTTCTTTTCAGCTCCCGGTCTAATACTAAGCCCTCTCCCCAGCCTGACCCCCAGCCTTTCTGCTGCTGGTAGGGATTTAAAGTTGGAGAACCTGTTGCTGGACAAGCGGGAGAATGTGAAGATATCGGACTTTGGCTTCGCCAAGATGGTGCCTTCTAGCCAGCCTGTGCATAGTAGCCCTTCTTACCGCCAAATGAACAGCCTTTCCCACCTCAGCCAGACCTACTGTGGCAGCTTTGCTTACGCCTGCCCGGAGATCTTGCTAGGCTTGCCCTACAACCCTTTCCTGTCTGACACCTGGAGCATGGGCGTCATCCTCTACACTCTAGTGGTTGCACGGCTGCCCTTTGATGACACCAATCTCAAGAAGCTGCTGAGAGAAACCCAGAAGGAGGTCACTTTCCCAGCTAACTTCACCATCTCCCAGGAGTGCAAGGTGCTGGCTCCCCCAGGAGGGCTGAGGCCTTAGGGATGACCCATTGAGAGGGGACAGGAAATACCAAATTTAGGCCTTCCAACTACATTCTTCCTCCCCCCACGGTTGGCTTTCGTCATGCCAGAGCTCCTACTCAAAGTGGTGGCAAGGCTTTAAGAGGGTCAACCACTGAGCTTCAAACCTTAAATATACTTGGTAATTAGGTCCCAGCAATGATCCCTTTAGGGCAAAAGGGATTATGCAAGGAGCTCTTCTCTTTTTTTTCAGGGCTCCAGCATAAAACCAGGGCCCCAGCCCCTTTCACCAGAGTAGTGCGATGGGCCATCCTGCTTCTTCCTTAGGTCCAGCTGCTCAGTGCCTGTGCTCACAAAGTGGGGGCAAGCTCAGCCAAGCCCTCTCTCTCCCCTGCCCTAGAACCTGATCCTCCAGCTGCTACGCCAATCTACCAAGCGTGCCACCATCCTAGATGTCCTCAGGGACCCCTGGATGCTCAAGTTCCAGCCTGAGCAACCTTCGAATGAAATCAAGCTGCTCGAGGCCATGTACCAACCCACCAGCTCTGCTAAACGGCACCAATCCTTGGAAATCACAACCTGAAAGTGGCTGAGGCAGGAGGCTAAGGAAAAAAGCAAGAAAGACTGGGGGGGAAATCTTTTCTATAAAATAAACCTAATTAGTTTCACCACGTAGGGTCAAAGGCATTCTTTCCTCGAGAGTCTTCGTGGAGACCACTACAGAGGGGTAGATTTCTGCCCAGAGCCGCTCACCAGTACTCTTGACACCTGGGGCAGTTAATGAAATTGACTTGGGGAAGCCTTACTGTGCCAACTAAGTTTGTGAGTTTGAGGCTCTTATTTCACATTTTTGTTCTCTAATGTTCTAGTGGCAGATGGGACAGGGGTGGGGTGGGGGATGAAGGTGGAGGGGGGTTAGTTTTGTGTTGACTTGGGCTTTGCCCATTTCCAGTTGAAAGCAATGGCATCATTCCATCTGTTCTGTGTTTGCTCCTAACTTGGGTAAAAGTTTTCGCTGGAAAGCAGAGTTAACAAAAGGGAACGGGACGGGCCTGGCTTCTGGGTCCCTTTTCTTTTCTCTCCAGTATCATGTTAACCACTACTGAAAGAATAGCAGTGATCCAGGGCTCCTTAAACCATAGCTCCTAGATACTGAAGGAACGGAGTCCAAGCCAAGCCCTCTAGTGAACTGTTAGTTCTGGATAAAAGAAAGCTACTAGCCAGGTGTGTGGTGGTGCACACCTTTAATCCCAGCACTTGGGAGGCAGAGGCAGGTGGATTTCTGAGTTCGAGGCCAGCCTGGTCTACAGAGTGAGTTCCAGGACAGCTAGGACGACACAGAGAAACCCTGTCTTGAAACAAAACAAAACAAAACAAAAAAGAAAGCAAGCTACTTTTATCCCTGCAAAAGGAAAATGGGGCTAGCTTGTTAGCGGCATAACTGAGCCAAAGCAATGAGAAAGACTCAGATTGGTTCCTTATGATCTGTCCTCCTCTCCCACTTCCCTTTCCTTTTTCTTCCCCCTTCCCCCTCCTTCAAGTATCCTACAACCTCCTCTATAGCTCAGACTAGCGTAAAGCTCACAATCCTCCTGTCTTAGCCTCCAGAGTGCTGGGACTACATGCATGTGCCACCATATCTACTATCAGTATGGTTATAAGATAAATAAAAAAGTTTCCCTTCTTTTTCTTTCTATTTTTGGGGTGGGGATGGGGGACAAGGTATACCCTGGCTGTGCAGCTCTGGCTAGTCTGAATTCAGAGATCTGCTTACCTTTGCCTCCTTGGGCACTGTGATTAAAAGCATGTGCCACCACACCTGGTATTGATGGCAGATTCTTAACCTTAGCAATAGGCAACACTATGACAAATCCGATCGCAAGGTGAAACTGCCCAGAATGTAGTTTCAGATATTGGAAATGGTCATTTGCTGATTTCCTTTTTTCTCCCCTCCTCCTTTTTGTTGTTTGTTTTGTTTGTGTAGCCCTGGCTGTGTGGAACTCGATCTGTAGATCAGGCTGGCCTTGAACTCATAGAGCTCCGCCTGCCTCTGCCTCCCAAGTTCTGGGATCACAGGTGTGCACCACCCCTGCCCAGAGCCATTTGTGTTTTCAACCCTCCTTCATTACTAATGAAGTCTTTTTTTTACTACTTAAAACAAGGCTTTCAGGGGCTGGAGAGATGGCTCAGCGGTTAAGAGCACTGACTGTTCTTCTGAAGGTCCTGAGTTCAAATCCCAGCAACCACGTGGTGGCTCACAACCACCTGTAATGAGATCTGATGCCCTCTTCTGGTGCGTCTGGAGACAGCAACAGTGTACTTAGATATTATAATAAATAAATCTTAAAAATAAAATAAAATAAAACAAAAAATTTACAAATAAAATTAAAAATTAAAATAGTACAAGATTAGGTTTAAAACAAAACAAAACAAAAACCAAAAAAAAAAAAAAAAAAAACCCAAGGCTTTCAGAACCAGGAGGGAGAATCTTAGGTAACGATAGATATTGACACTAGGGATCCACCTACCCAGTTTTATTGGGGAGAAAAGGACATCTTCCACTACCAAAAAGAAGGGAACCCAGGGGCTCCTTCTGCAGCAAGATCCTTCTTCAAAGTTCAGTCAAAGAAGGGAGAACAAGGTGTCCTCCTCAGACAGGCACACTGCCACCTCAGCAGGAAACCCCAAAGCTATGCTCTCTAGCTCTCAGCGTTTGGCACTAAGGACAGCAGAAGACAGACAACCAAACTTCTCAGGATGCTCAACCTGCCAATCATTTAGTGCGTCTTCATCTTCATCCTTTCTGGAAGCTCCGAGGTTGAGATACCCTCAAAAAGAAGGAAGTATTAAGGCCTTAGAACTCGCACTAGCACCTGCTCTGACACCTAGAGCCTGCTGAATTGTCTCTCTCCAGCAAAAAATCAAAAGATATGTTCCTTCTGCTTAGTGAGGTTCACGCCCACAGCACCCCAGAACCAGTGGAAAAACAAAAGAGGCTTATCACTTGCATTTGCCTCTCAAAAGCCAGGCACACAGCTTGCTGAGTGGAACACAGGCTGGATTCTGGGTTTCAACCCTTATTCCCTTTCAGTCAGATGCTGTTACACAGTCAGCAGCCTGCATAGCCATAGCAGCTGCGGCTTCTCGGGGATCCTCTGTGATGAGACAGATGATACAGACAGTAATAATAAGCAATAGCCTCACCTCATATCTTTACCCTCTTAAGTCTTTAACAATGAGCTCTGGGTCCTGGCCCTGCAGACAGATGTGTAGAAGGCAACCTAGGCAATCCAATTTGGGGATTCTTTTTCCTTGTTGCTCACACTTATCAGCTCCTGACTTAATTCCTCTTGCTCCAGTTCCTCTAGCTCTTGCAGCAATTCATCCTCAACATGGGATGACAAGATTGGTCAAAGACAAAGGAAAAAAACCAACCAACCAGAACAAACCAAGAAAACAAGCCAGTCCCCAAAGAGCCCACTTTTGAAGTTCTCTCCCAAATTTGTTCCAATAGCTTCTCTCAGGTTTCCTTCTAAGCAGTCACAAGCTTTTGCCAATACTCTAATATTCTCTGACCCCTCACCCCAGTCACTTCATCCCTGTCATCTCCAAGACCCACAGAGTGAGAAATGGCACCCGAGATCTGCTGGGCCAGCTCCTGTTGTTCTGTGATGTTAGCTATCAGTCCCTCTGCCTTTCCAACGTCATTAAGAACAGGATACACTGCCAAGGAATCAGAGGGCACTCTTCCCTCAGCCTCCCTTCCCTGAAGCCCCTAGCCACCATTGGCTTTCTCACCTCATACCATCAAGTCCTTCCATCATATGGCCTCACATTGGATTTTATACTTTCTTCCCTAAAGACGCTTTAAAAATGAATCTTTTTTGCTTAGAATACCCTGACCAGTAAAAGGATCTTTCATGAATAAAGCAAGGAGGTTTCTAATCATTAAAGACATGTGTATATTTTGAGAAGTTTAAGAAATTCGAAGTGCAAGCTGAAGAGAAGGCTTAGTTGTTAAGAGCACTTACTGTTCTCCTAGAGGACACAGGTTTGTTTCCCACCATCTCATCTTTGATGCAGTGAGCATCCCACCTGAGATGTAGTGATTCTACATGAGATGCAGGAACCATCCCACCTGAGATGTAGTGACCATCCCAACTGTGATGCAGTTACTATCCCACATGAGATGCAGGGACCATCATCCCACATGAGACAGCTCACATTGCCTGTTTACTCCAGCTCTGGGGGACCCAAGACCCTCCTCTGATTTCTGTGGACACCCACACCTGTGGCATAAACACACACAGACCTACACAGACATAAAAGAAATTGAAAACAAACAAACAAAAATCTCAGAAGACAGAAAGGCTGGCAGATCTCTGAGTTTGAGGCCAGCCTGGTCTACATAGTAAGTTCTAGAACAACCAGGGGTACCAAGTCCCTGTATCAAAAACGAAACAAAAGAACACATACAAACAAAACCAAAAAGAGAAAAAACCTTATAGAGGACCCAGCAGTTCCCAACACCACATCTGAGAACTCAAAACTACCAGTAACTCCAGTTCCAGTTTCTTTCTTTCTTTTCTTTTTTTTTTTTTTTTTTTTGGTTTTTCGAGACAGGGTTTCTCTGTGTAGCCCTGGCTGTCCTGGAACTCACTTTGTAGACCAGGCTGGCCTCGAACTCAGAAATCTGCCTGCCTCTGCCTCCCGAGTGCTGGGATTAAAGGTGTGTGCCACCACGCCTGGTCAGTTCCAGTTTCTTGATCAGTAATCTTTCTGTCCCCTCCAGTTTCTTCAGGAATTAAACCCTCCTTTTCTTCAAGAGTCCAATGGAGCACACCCATACTGTATGAAGGAAAAGTATTAGCCACCAGTCACTGAGTACACAGTGTATGCTAGGTCTTACCAAAGCTGCTCATCTCTAAGTAATTATAATGAACGTGTTGGTATCACTGGACAAATATGAAGACAAGCACAAAGACTGAAATGTTTTTGTCTGGAGTCATGTTCAGTAGATTAAGTAGTGATCAAAATGTTGTTCTGGGCATGGTGGCACATACCTAAAAATACCAACACTTGAAAGGCTGCTACAGCCGGGCGTGGTGGCGCACGCCTTTAATCCCAGCACTCGGGAGGCAGAGGCAGGCGGATTTCTGAGTTTGAGGCCAGCCTGGTCTACAAAGTGAGCTCCAGGACAGCCAGAGCTAAAAAGAGAAACCCTGTCTCGAAAAACCAAAAAAAAAAAAAAAAAAAAAAGAAAGGCTGCTACAAGAGGATAGCTGTAAGCTTGAGGCCAGTCTGACCTTCACAGGAGTCCAGGTCAGCCAGGACTATATATAGCAAAATCCTGACTCAAAAGAGGAAAAAAAAAGAAGCAAGCAGACTCCAAAGCCCATGTTCTTTGGCACCTTCTTAGTTTCATTTTAAGTCACATTTGATGACCACAGTCCCACTTGCTGTCTGTCTTGACGTCAAAGATCCTGCTCTACATGATCAAACTAAAGGAAGTTCAAGGGACTGGGGTACAGGGAAGACAATGTGACCAGTCTCTCCCCCCATTTCTATAGTGAATAACCTTTGCAAATAAAAGCCTGGTGCCTTCTGCCTGCTTTAAACCCTCCCATCCTCTCTGCATTGCTGACGGGATAATAATCCAAAAATGCTTCTGGAATATACAAGGTCCTTCATGACCCGTTCATCTCGCCATCTACGCTCCTACATCCTTTCCTTTTTACATCCCCCAAACTCAGAACGGCCAGCTTTCCATAAACTACTGTAATTGGGTATATGTGTCGTGGTGAAGGCTCCTCCCAGGGTTACCTCAGTGTCACACCGGGTAAACAGTAAGCCTTTTGGAACATGGTATCCAGAGCCTACGTCTATGCTGCCTTGGTTTCTTGGGATCATCTCTATTGCTGAGTTGCACATAATACGGCCAATGCGTTTTTCTAGACACACCCATATCAGCAGATACAGCTTAAAGAAAATTGCCTTTCTTTTTCACTTTGGATCTCTTTTATTCAAACAAAGTAAGCAACAACATTTTAGAAAAGACTGGATACAGCCACCTGGAAACCAGTCCCTTCAAGCCCGCGCCACAGGAATTAACAATTGTCATACCACCATCCATTCACATCCCCTGACTCAGTCCAGCTCAACGCAGACTGGGGCAAGGTGGTTGGATAAGGTTGGCCTCTGGCAACAGGGGGCCAGGCTTGGTCAAGGATTTCAGGCCAGCCTGTCTCCTGGGCCTCTTCTTGCCTGGCGCTTGTTGTTCCCATTCCCTTCTGGCCAGCACCTCCCAGGAGGCCTAGTGTCTCCCAGGGTCACACCTCCTAAAGAGTCTGCCAAGTCCAGAGTCCATTCATTACTCTCTCTCCCGCCTCTATCCCTCGGCTTGCCTGCCTTCCTCTAGACTATCACCATTCTGAGAAGGGCCTTGGCCAATCCCTCTAGGATATAGATAGCCATGACATCATCAATCAGGATATAGCGCAATTAAAACCTTGGAGGGACAAAGCCTCGTGCTAGGGTTGGCTCACTCCTGTGCTACTCCCTACTACCAGAAAAGGCTGGCCCCAACCTTATTCCCAAACAGTATTAACTTTTAGTCCCTACAAAGAAATGCACAGCGTTATGGCACCCCACTATTTGAAACCGTTGGAGGACGTCTCAGGATGGGTTCCAACACAAGGAAACAACAACCTTGTGCACTCTAATCAGGATACAACTTCAGTTTACATGTTAGGAAAATGGAAACAGACTGGAGAGATGGCTCAGCGGGTAAGAGCACTGCCTGCTCTTCCAGAGGTCCTGAGGTCAATTCCCAGCAACCCCATGGTGGTTCACAGCCATCTGTAATGGGATCTGATACGATACCCTCTTCTGGTGTGTCTGAAGACAATGACAGTATCATATACATAAATAAACCTTTATAAAAAAGAAGAGAAAAATGGAAACAACCCATACCGTGGCAGAGCCCTGGCTGTCCCACGTGACACTTTAATACAGTACAAGTGCTCCTCCTGACAAGGATTTCTTGATTTCAGTTTTACACTGCAGATGAGGCTTATCCACAGGGTTGGACCTCAGAGTCCAGCTTGGGCCTTTGCAAATGTCTCTAATCCTTGAGTTAACGTTTGAAGACTCATCCCATCCCGGATGTGAATGCAGGTAACGCCTGGAAAAAAAGAGCAGTCACATTTTACCACACTTTCAAGGCTCTGCCGTACACTACCCACCCTACACATACTTTATCTTCTTTTAAGAACTCCCCCACGCCCCCAGCAGTGACTCAGTACCAAGTCTGCCAACGTCTATGATATTCCGATTCTCATCATCAAAGAAGACCATCTGAGAGAAAGGAACTCCGGTCTTGTGGTGCAACCTGTGAAGAACAAGGCAGGGGTAACCCACTTGTCAAGCTGACTTCTTTCGTAGTCCACTTGCTCCCACACCAGCTGTCTGCCTACCTCTCAAAGTGTGTGACTTTGCTGCCTGGGTAGATTTCCCGATGAATAAAGTATCTGCCAAGGTCAAAGAGCTCCAGGAGTTGGTTGGCCCCTTGTATCTCACTTGTCCTAAAAAAAAAAAAGGCATTAAATACATGCATTAGGGGAATGCCAGAGATGTAGGCAAAGTTAGGTATAAGGGGATAAAGGGACAACTTTGCCTACTGTTATTCAATTCCAGAGATTCTGACATAGCTAGCACTGAGCTAATCTTTAGTAATTTAAAAGTACAGAAAGCTAATGATAGAAAAGCAACGAAGGCCGGGCAATGGATAGCTCATGTCTTTAACCCTAGTAGTTGGGAGGCAGAGGCTTGTGGATCTCTGTGAGTTGGAGGCAAGCCTGGTCTACAGATCAAGTTCTAAGACAGCCTGGGCTACATAGAGAAACCTTGTCTCGAAAACAACAGGAACAAAAACAAACGAACAAACAGAAAAGAAAAAAAAAAAGAAAGAAAAGCAACGAAAATATTTTTACACTTTCACTTCCTAATTTTCGGTATTCAGGGAGTTAAGTGCCATTTCTTTATGCATCTACTTGAGTCTGCAGCACAGTTACTTATCTCACCGTGAAGCAGCGGCGACAGGCACTCCAAGGCTCTGCAGTCTTCCCAAGACCTCGGGCACCTCCGGGTACAATTGGATGTTCTGGCCCCGCCTGTCTCGTACAGTTCCATCGCTGGAGAGGATGACAGAACGCTCAGTTCCCGCAATGTCTTTTCTGGTCCCATACCTCCTATAGTCTCACCTGCTCTTGTGGAATGGGGGGTCTACGTGTGTATCAACCCAGAAAGGCCAGAGCGTGTAATCTGCAAGAGGAAGGAGGAAGAATGTGGAGTACAGACACTTAGTTACCGCGGGGAGCGGAACAGGGAAGCGCCTTATAAAAATCTCCCTGCCATTACTTACCCAGATCAAAAACCGCAAGCTTTGGCAGCCGCGTCATGATCCACCTGCAAATCCAAACTCGGCGCTGAGTGTATCCCAATTCTATGGCGGCCAAGTAGGCGGCGGGCGAGCCACAGAGAACCGGCGAAGCCCCGGTGACTAGAGCGTCGCTTCAGCCTCCTCCGACAGCTCAAGAGCGCCTTCGGAGGCTCTGCGGGGAGAATACCTGAAACCGGCGACCACACCTCCCTCCAAGGCGCGGGCCATGAGTATTCCTTCCTTACACCACCCAACTCACTTCTCACTAGAGAAGCCACAGCTTTCTTTGTGCACCTCTGTCTTGAAATTGAGACCTCATCTCATGAGTTTATTACTCTGCACTCATGGGCAATGAATGAAAATCTAGTCTTATAAAGGGCACGGTGAGGGGTGGGTCCGTAAGGTCTTTGAGACTTTCTTCAAGCCACTGTGAAGGTCCAGGAGGGCTAGGAGAGCTGCCCTGGGAAAGGATTTCTTCCTTTGGTTTCTACAGTCCTCTGCAACAGTATTTTTAACAGATGTGTTTGTACAAATGGATTTGTAGTGCTTGCCAATTTCTGAAACTATTCTTGCTGCAGACGCCCGAGGCCCCCGCCCCCCTTCTTCCTTTCTCAAGGTAGGATCTCACTATGAAGGCAAGGGAAACCTTTAATTCACTAGGTATGCAACTTAGACTGCTCTGGAATTCTTGATTCTCATATTTTAGCCTCCCAAGTGCTGGAATTACATTCGTGAACCACCACAGCTAGCTACCATGTCCGATTTCAAGTTAACATGGAGTCAAGAAGCGTGACAACACTTGGTACTTGTTGAGCTTAGAACCGACCGAAGCCCACACTGGAGTGGGCTTTCCTAGTCTAGTGGTCCTTCTAGGGGACGAGGACCAAACACTACCTGAGCTTGCTTCACAGTTGGAGCGCAAAAGCGGGCTAAACTGGCATTTAGAACTTTGAAGAAATAATTCCTCTGGGCTCAGTGTGCCCATCTGTGCAGGGGACACAACTCATCCAGAATCATTTGGGATAATGGAATAAAATGTTTTTCAGTTGAAAAGACAAGCCAGGTGGGTCATGCCTGTAATCCCACCTACTAGGTAGGCAAAGGAGAGAGGATTAAAAATTCAAGGGTGTGGTGGCCTTCTCCTTTAATTCCAATGCTCAGGAGGCAGAGGCAGACAGATGTCTGAGTTTAAGGCCAGCCTGGTATACATACTGACTTCCAGGACAGCTAGAGCTATATAGACTCTGTCTCAAAAACAAAACAAACAAACAAAAACAAAACAAACAACAACACGAGTTCAGGGCCAGCCTGGGATACCTATCAAAAACCTGTTTTAAAATAAAGAATATTCCAGGCGGATGGCACATGCCTTTAATCCCAGCAGACAAATCCATGTGAATTTGAGGCCAGTCTGTCTACATAGTTCTAGGCCAGCTGGCACTACAAAGTCAGACACCTTCCACCCTACCCCACCCACACCCTCTCAAAACTAACCTAAGAGCAGCATCTTTCCTTCCACCGTCCTACTTCTACTGGTTATAGCCACTTGGATTTCAGTCATTTGTGTCAAGAAGAAAGAGTCCAGAAGGCCAGGAAATATTTTATTGATAACCAAGGATACAGCCATAAGACAGGGAAGCACACATGACTGCAAACTAAAACCCAATAGCCAGCAAGGGCCATCTGGGCCAGGAACACTGCACCCTGGGGTCCTCACATTCTCCCACCAGTAGACACACAAGATTGGGCATCCAAGGGAGGGGGCAGTGGCTCTGGTGTCCCAGAGAGTGAGAGGATATGTGATGCCACATTATGATTGGCAGGGCAAGGAGGTAAACGGAACCAAGTTTCTTCATTGCCCAAGACCACCTCCTCCTCTAAGAGCCAACACCAGGTGGAGGACGGAACCACCTAGAATCTTGTAATCAGCTGCTGTCTTCTCATCATTCCTACAGGGAAGAAAAAGCATTAGAAATTCATCTAAAATGGGCATTTGTAACCTGAGTTTGGTGGATCTCTGAGAGGCCTATGAAACTGTATGAGAAAAATATTTCTTTACTAACCTCTAAGGGTAATTAGTACTTAATTTTGAATACAAAGAGACCCACAGTGTTAACAGTATGATAGCTTATACAATAGAAATTAGATTATAGCACATTATGACTATTTGCAAGTATCTTGAAAATGTAAAAACAAGAAAAAAGCAATTATCAGACTAATCATTAGACCTTATAATAAGATATTAATAAGGAGGGCTGGAAAGATGGCTCAGAAGTTAAAAGCTCAAACTGCTCCTCTTGCAGAGGACCTGAGTTCAGATCCCAGTACCCACTTCAGGAGGCTCACAATCTCACTTAAATAAAGTTCCAGGGGATCTGACAGCTCTGAAATCTGAGGGCACCTGCACTCAAGTGTACATACCTATAAATACATACCTGAACATAATCAATTTAAAGGCATAAAGCACATATATTACTATTCTGCAAATTTGTTTTAGTAGTTTGTTAACTACCTCAATATTAGTTTACAATCCAATCTATTTTACTCTAAGTCTGGAATATTCTACGCTTTCTCTTATATTCTGAGAAGACTCTATGTGCTTCATCAGACTGCGAAAGAGCGGCAAGCAGGGACACACTGAAGCAGCGCAGGCCCGATGAACCTGTAGCCTCGTCGCTCATCCTCACTTCCCACCCAAGCTTACATTTGCTTGCCACTGTAGATGAGCCGCTGCTGCTGGGGGGGAATCCCTTCTTTTTCTTCCACACGCTCCTTGATTCGCTCCACCTTTGGAGAAACAGTGGTCAGAGGCTGCTTAGAATTAGACAAATAGTGGCCTTTAGTCCCAGCACTTGGAAGGTAGAGACAGGCTGCTCTCTATGAATTCAAGGCCAGTCTGAGTCCCAGGACAGCCAGGGGTACACAGAGAGAAACTCGGTCTCGGAAAACCAACCAACCAACCAAACCAATGCTAAGAACAAAGGCTGTATAGATAGACAACCTGAGAAGGAAAGGACCACGGTCATAAGCACACACATGCAAGCACACACATGCAAGCACACACATGCAAGCACACACATGCAAGCACACACACAGAGAAAGGAGGAAGGATGCTGAGTACACCTGACTCACCTTGTCTGTGGGTTCGATGTCTATCTCAATCTCCTTCCCAGTCAGCGTCTAAAACAGGCAAAGATGGCGTAAATCCCACAGCCCGATACCAAGATACTTTCTGTGGTGGACTGAATGAGAATAGGCTCATGTTTGAATATGTGGCACACAGTTGGTGGAACTGGGAAGCATTAGAGGTGTGGTCTTGTGGGAGGCTTCAAAAGCCCAAGCCATGTTCTCTTTCTCTGCCTCATGCTTGTGGACTGAGGTTTGAGCTCTTAGCGTCTGCTCCAGAACCATGCCTACCTGTCTGCTGCCATCCTCTCTGCCATGATAGTATTGGACTTCCCCTCTGAAACTGTAAGCTCCAAATTAAATACGTTCTTTTATCATAGTGTCTTTTCACAAAAATAGAAGATTTTTTTTTGGGGGGTGACAGGGTTTCTTTGTGTGGCCCCGATCTTTGCCTTCCAAGTGCTGGGATTAAAGGTATGCACTACCACTGCCTGGCAAGACATGTTCTAAGTGTAACATCTTATCTTCGTCTCTGGGGTTCTCTCTGCTGAGAGATGTATGTATATATTCTCAGCAACACTACCCTGAAGAATCAGGCTGTGCCACAGCCCATGTCATCAGGCAGTGTAAGACAGCGGCGTTCTGTGAACCCATTTGATCCCCTTAATGCCACAAGCCATTCCCTACCCGCCAACCCATGTCAGCAAGAATATCAGGAATTCTTTGGATGAGATGCAATGACAAGTGAACTAGGTCAAGCAATCCTAAAGTAAGGACTTAAATATTCCAGGACACAGATTACATTTACACAATGCAAAAAGTTTTCAAGGGCACAGGTAATCACCACCAACTACATTTGATTTTATTTTGAAATGCTGGAGTTGAACATTAGATTCTTTCCTATGTGTCCCAGAATTCTATCTAAATCCTAAACTACAACTCAAATTGCTTGATTTCCACAGGCTAAAACTAGGTAACCAAATATATTTGTGTACAAACTATAAATCTGTGATTCACACAATCTCTAATCCATCCATCATCTTTTGTATTGCTTTTACTAGGCAGCCTAGACTGGCCTGGAACTCACCATGTATTATTCCAGTCTGGCCTTGGAATTTTCCTGTCTTAGCTTTCTCTAACTGCTGTGATTTTAGGTGTGTGCCCAACGGCTTTGGTATGTGCTCTTACAGATAGATCTGAAGGGCCTGCAGCAATCCTGACCACAAACACCACACTTGGCCTAGTTTAGTTTTTTTTTTTTCCCTTCTATTTTCTTCAATATAATATATTTCAGATATAATACATAAAGAATAGTCTAGCCTGTGATCTAACTAGCAACTGATAAGAAATGAGGAAGAAAGTGAAGTATATTTTAAAAAATAAACATGAGAGCCAGATAAACCAAATGAACAGTGGGTCATTTGTTGATAGTAAAAAGTCATTTAATTTTGTTGTTTTTTTGAGATGGGACCTGAAACTGTCTATGTAGATCAGGCTAACCTTGAACTCATGAGAAAAAAGCATGTGCTACCATGCCCACCAGTCATCTATTTCTGTGTGGCAATTCTTTCACAAATAGATAAATAAATAAATGCTATGCTTTCTGGGCTTTGTTTCAAAATATCAGGATGGAGGTAATTTGAGATGATATGGTTCTATGGATGAATAATACAGGATTTTGCTTTTTATTTTAAGGCGTATCCTAGGCTGGGCTATGTAGCCAAGGATAACTTGAACTTTTTAAGGAAAATTTTACTTAAGTTTAAAGAAAAAAACCCCAGGGCAGGCAAGCTGTAATCTTGGCAGCTGTGTAAAGGAGGCATACAAAGAAGGGAGAACAATGTGTTGTTTGTGTTTCTGGACAGCCACACAGCACAAGGAGCAGTGGGTAGTACAGACAGAGACAGAAAAAGCCAAGAGTCCAGGAAAGCATGGCCACAATCTGAAAGAAACTGAAGAGAAGACAGAAGAGAAGTCATACTTTTCCTAGTCCCCAGTGACTAAGGGTTTGGTCTGCAATGCACAGCCAACCGTGAATTGATTTTTCTTGCCTTTACCCCTCCCCCAACACATACTCACACACACACACAGACACAAAACACACACACATGCTAGGACTACAGATATGTGGTACCACTCCCATTTTGGTTTGGTTTTCTGTACAGGCTTTAAATTGTCAATAATAAAAATTAATGTTATGCCGGGCGTGGTGGCGCACGCCTTTAATCCCAGCACTCGGGAGGCAGAGGCAGGTGGATTTCTGAGTTCGAGGCCAGCCTGGTCTACAAAGTGAGTGCCAGGACAGCCAGGGCTACACAGAGAAACCCTGTCTCAAAAAAAAAAAAAAAAAAAAAAACCCAAAAAACCAAAAAAAAATTAATGTTATTAAGCTCACACACAATAGAATGTTAGTTACATCAAATGATGTTTTGCTGGGGCACACAGGTGAAAGGGTATCTTGCTAAAGCAAACATGTGAAACAACACTGCTATCCTGAAACAGGCACAGGAGAAAGGCTGCTTGATGAAGGTGTATAATATGACCCCACAGACAGCACTGAGCCTTGGTTTGGTTTGCACTACCTAATGACACTCATGTACAGGTTCACCTTACACAGCTTTGCTAAGAAAAACTCGCCCAAGAACTGCTCTCGAGGTTCCTGCAGCAGCTTATTGCTTCTGCGGCCTCCCCTCAGGCTGGTTGGTGAACCTGCCGGTTTTTTCAGGATTGAACTCCAGTTGCTGGTCGTGCCTGATGTCTGATTGCTGGAAGGACTGGACTCTAGCTGCCATTTCGTGCCTAGTGTCTACAGCACTGCTCTGCAGCTGCTGAGTTGTATTTGGTGTTTAGTATGGGACTGAACTGCTGCCCAAGAAGACTGAACTATTGCGAACAGGTCCACTTCTCCCAAATCCTAGTAACTCCTCTCTTCCTCTACCTCTGCTGGGTGATGGGCTAGAGGAGAGGTTGGACCCTTATTCAAAGTAGGTTGCAAAAAAATGTATGCCTACACACATATTTTGAAACAGAGTCTCACCACTGGCCTGGTGTGAGCAGCCATGACAGGCCTGCCCTTTCCTGGGTGGGTGCTGGGAATCTCAGGCCCTCATGCTTACAGACCAAGTGCTCTTCCTCACTGAGCTGTCTCTCCAGGCCTAAAAGGTATCCCTTGCTTGTTTTTGTTTTGTTTCTTGAGACAGGGTTTCTCTGTATAATGTTCCTGGCTGTCCTGGAACTCCATTTGTAGACAAGGCTGGCCTGGAACTCAGAGATCTGCCTGCCTCTACCTCCTGAGTACTGGGGTTAAAGACATGCACTACCACATGTTTCCAGGAAATATTCTTGATACAAAGTTATCATACTGTGATGGTGAAAGATCTCTATATTATGGATTGGAGGTTTTTGTTTGTTGTTTTGAGACACGGTCTCACTATGTAATAAGGCAACTGGAATGCTGCATTCCAGCTACTGCAGGCTGGGAAGGTAACTGGTAGACTCCCTGGAAAACAATTTGGCAGTTCTTTTAAAGTTATATATAACATCTACACAGCCTAGTAATTCCACTTCAAGATATTTATACAAAAAGAAAAGAAGGGCTGGAGATAGCTTAGAGGTTAAGAGCACTGGCTGCTCTTCCAGAGGTTCTGAGTTCAGTTTCAAGCAACCACATGGTGGCTCACAGAGATCCAGTGACCCCTTCTCCCCTGTAGGCATACATGCAGCCAGAACGCTGTATACATAACAAATAAATCTTTCAAAAAAAAAAAAATTGTGTTCCAAATACCTGGCAGACAGACTAGCAGGATTAACCCTCGATTAAGGTAATGGGACGGTAACTTATGATAGAAGATGCTACATTTTATTTGAGGTCCACAGACATAAGGTAACACATTTCATTCAGAAATGGTTTAGGCTACCATACACATGTCCTATGCCATTCCAAACAAAACCAAACCAGGAAGGACTTAACTGTGAAGAAGAAAGTGGTACAGACAGGCAAGAAATCAGCAATACAGAGAAACAGCTGAAAAATGAATAATTAATCTCCAAAGAACATTCACAGTGTGTGTGCGTGTTGTGTGTGTGTATGCAAGAAAGAGATGGACAAAGGGATTAATATTAGACAGAAGTGGGGCTAAAGAGATGCCTCAGTGGTTAAGAGCACTCTTTCCATGGAGCTGGATTTGGATTCCAGAACTCACATGGTGGCTCACAACTACCTGTAACTCCAGTTCCAGGGAATCTTAGTGGCCTCCTTGGGCACCAGGCACACAGGTGCAAAGACATATAAGCACGGAGAGCACCCATACACATACATATACTAAAGATGTGATTAAAAAAAAAAAGAATAGGCAGGTGCTGCAGAACAGGAGAGTGGCCAATACTAAGACGATGTCTGCCTGTAATCCTAGCCTCTGGAGGTTCACATGCAGGAGGCTGTGAGACTGTGGATGGGGGTCTGGGGGTGGGGGGTGGGCTGCCATCAGCTTGTCTTAGCAATTAGAGGGTTAACACAGATGGATCTCCACAAGCTTGAGAGCAGCCTAGGCTACAGAGGCTGGTTCAAAAACCCAAGTGATCCTCCACCTCCACCACCTCCTCCTCCACCACCATCATCATAGATCCACTGAACAGGGAGGGACTACTGTTCTTATGATCCATTAAGTCTGAGAAGCCTACCCAAAACACAGTGTTGTATATATTAAAAACAAAGAATAAAATGGTGTTTAAAACTCAAAGACCTGTTGGGCAGTGGTGGCACATGCCTTTAATCCCAGCACTCGGGAGGCAGAGGCAGGCGGATTTCTGATCGAGGCCAGCCTGGTCTACAGAGTGAGTTTCGGGACAGCCAGGGCTGCATTGAAAAACCCTGTCTCCAAAAACAAAACAAAACAAACTAAACAAAAAGAGTCAACGACCTATTGCTAATTCATAGATTACCCATGTCTGAAAAACAGTAATCATCAACCTGCCCTCTGGCTTCAATCTTTAATTAAAGTTTTTTTGGAAGGACTGAAGAAAAAAAGGCCAATAGTTGACGTGTCCAGTAACTGAAGATAGACTTAACACAGCAATGAAAAGGTCAGATAAATGCCAGGCCTCCTTATTATCATTTTTGTGTCTCTGTCTAAATATACAAGGGTATAAACAGCAGAATGGCCTGATAAAGGTTTAAAACTGAACATCTACAGGAGTTGAAGACAAGAGTACCAAGAACCAACGCACCGATAAGTAGCCTAAATTAGCCAAAGAAGTGACGCTAGTTCTTAATGTCCAGTTCCGACTGGAAGGTGCCTAGTACCACTCCGAGCTTAGCTACTGTAAGACGGGTGAGACACTAACCTTGGCTCGTAGTCTAGCTACTGAAAGGCCCTCACTTTCATCAGACTAATGCTTCGGTGCTGTGCTCTGGCGGGAGCCTGTGTTAGGGCCTGAGGGAAGTATACAATCTAGGCATGAAGAACAGGGGACAAAGCTTCCCCCCAAAAATTCTGGAGTGAGGAGCCAAGCTGCTGCCAGGCCTTCTCTCTATGACTGCAAGGGCTTGAATACATGAGACCAGGACAAACGCTGCCTCCTTCTGGGTCTGAATACAGACCTGGCAAGAAAGTAGGACAGGCTTCCTTGTAAGACCCGAAGTCTTCTGGCTGGATCGGCCTCCAGAGCTCAAAGCCTCCCGGGGTCCCCCTAGTTCCCATCAAGCCTCGCGCAGGGCCCCGAGGGTGTCAGCCCTCCAAGTTCAGGAAAGGCATGGTTTTCCTTCCCGCCTCCCCTCTAAGGCGCAGCGGCCAACCCTGCACCGAGTCTTGGAAAGTCTGGAAACGCTCCCACCTTCACTTTAATTAGCATCTTCCTCCCAGGTTGGGGTTGCAGGCGGCTAGAGTGCTGCTTCTCCCGCTGTGGTCGCTGCTGCCGCTGCCGCTTCCCAGCACTCCACGGCAAGGAACACTTCTGCTTCCGGGTCACTCTCTGGACCCACCCTCTCCTCTTTCCACTCGGTTCCCGAAACGCTCAGGAGTGCCCTCGTGTTCTGTGTCAGTGGGGTTGTAAAGAGAAAGGCAAGTCGGCTAGGAACAGCCAGACGGCACCCTGAGACCCCTCGCGTGGCCACCGGACTGGTGTTAGCGGCGAGCTGGAACGGAACAAACTACTTGTCCCATCATGCTTGGAGGTAGCTCTGTCCTTTGCATCCTAGGAGTTGTAGTTCTTCTGCCGCTCGCACTCAACGGCAGCCTGAGTGTGTGGACTCTGTTACCCAGAAGGCCTTGCACAGAGCCCGAAGCTAGAATTCCTTGGGTAGTCGAGTTTGCAATTAGCGGAACTCGTTCGAGTGGCCCTGAAGGCTCATCGAGGCTGCACGCGGCTAGTTGCTAAGCAAAAGAATCTTTGGTCAACTGCCACCTGAGTCAAAGCAACAGGAAGTGAGTACCGCTATGCCGGAAGCTGGTTAAAATCTCTTTTCTCATCCCTAAGTCAGCTTCTTACTCTAAGTTGCCCTTTGCAGGGGCGAGAAAAGGGAGAGTAATTAGGTAAGGAAGCACCTTCAGGAACCATAATCTTTTCCCAATTCTCCCCAAAAATCATACCTGGGAATGAAGCATTAGGGTAATCCAGACACTGGATGGTCCCAGGTAGACTTCAAGAACCACACCCTGATCTGACTTTACACAGTTTAAGCGTGAGAAGCGAACTTTGTTATTTCCCAGTTTTATAGCCTCATTTTTTTTTTTTTAAATCTAACTCCAGCTTTGCATCATGCCTCATATTGATAATGATGTGAAACTTGACTTCAAGGATGTCCTGTTGAGGCCCAAACGCAGCACTCTTAAGTCTCGAAGTGAGGTGAGCCAGTTGTCTTCCTTTTTTTAAAAAAATTTTTTTTAATTATTATTATTATTTTTTTTTTACCTCAAGCTTCTAATGGACCAGGTCCAAGAAAGCTGTCGGGTTCGAGAACGATACATATTTTCTGAATGAATGAAAAGCTTAATGTCCTCTTAATGTCTGCAGGTAGAGCTCACAAGATCATTTTCGTTCCGGAACTCAAAGCAGATGTACAGTGGCATCCCCGTCATTGCTGCCAATATGGATACCGTGGGCACTTTTGAAATGGCTAGGGTTCTCTGTAAGGTGAGATTAACCTTATGCCCACTACCAGATCTTCTCCCAGCTGGCTACAGAGGAATTGCATCTCTACTCTTAGTCTCTGGCAATTAACAGAATGTTGGGTTTACTATTTTTTTTTTTCCATTACTAAGAACCATTTGATCAGTTCAAAGATCTGTCTGAACTAGTGAGATTCAAAATTATATCTGTTTCATCTTTTTTATTTATAATCTCCCATAAGTTATATACTTTATCAAATTCTTCCAGTGCCCACCCAGGTCAAGCCAATCACATGCATTTCTTCAGTCAGTCATTGTTTGAACATTAAGCAGTCACTGTTTAGTCCAGAAATTAAATACTGTTTTGAGTATTTAAAAATTTTCAATCTGGGATATTACAGAAAAAAGGAGTTTATTAGTTTTCTTGTATGCCTACTATTATTTTAATTTTTCACTTCTTTAAGGTTCTTTTAGGTTCCTGGGAGTTTCTGAGATCTGTCCCAAATGGAAGTTTTGTTCTTAAATACAGATTGTTCCCTTTGAAAATGGAAGACACTGCTCCTGACAGTAATATCACTTGCCTCTATGCATGTAGTTGAGATGGTAGATAGTTGCCTGGGCGCTTTGGAGAACATAATGTGCTTTGCTGATTAATCCTAGTATCCCTAGTTGGTGGGTTCTGTTTCTATTTGTGGCTGTTGGCCTTAAAGACCTTGGTTTTTGTTTGTTTGTTTTTCTGTTTTTGTAGAATGTTTGTTGTGCTTTCTCTGAGATTGATAATTATGGAGTTTTATCACTTTATTCTGGTTACCATTTACTAATTCTTCAGGGTTCTGGCTGTTATCTTGTCTGTCTTCTCTCACAGGTGGATTTGGGGAATTGGCAAATCTGTTAAAAAGACATGCTATAATCCATGAACCTTACTGGGAAATAGATTTCAATATTGTGGACAAGTACTACAGAAACCAAATTTTAGAAAAATAGCCAAGTCTCAATAATGATAAAAATAAATAAATTAGATACCAAAAAAAAAAGGTGTTTCGGTGTTTCTTAGGGTTTGTATGGATTAGGTGAATTTAGTACAGCAACATATCTCTAAGACCTGCTGACCACCATAGCTTTTGTTTATGAACTTGTTGACAGTTGATTTTTCCTGAGAAAGCAGAATACCAGCTTCTCTGCATAGAACTCTCTCTGGCTGGCTGATACATGACTTCCTTGTGTTTGTTCTCACTTGTAAAATCTGTGCTGTTTCAACCAACTGTTGACTCTTGGGGTTGCACATTTATGCTCAGAAAGCAAAAACGCCAGCATTCTCAGTACCGTCCTCAGAGTATTGAGATATTTGCAATTTCAGGGGTCAGAAGTTTTATTTATTTAGTTAAGACGGGGTGGGGGGGGTCTCTGTATAACCTTGGCTGTCCTGGAACTTTGCTTTGTAGATCAGGCTCTCTCTGCCTCTGCCTCCTAAGTGCTGAGACTAAAGGTGTGCGCCACCACTGCCAGAGAATCATTGCCTTTTTTAATTTGCCTAGGAGATAATATTGATATCTGCATTTGCATGTTTATGTCCCTAACATGAAAAATCTGTTCTTTTCCAGCAGAAAAAGAGAATGGTTGCAATAGTATTTTGTTGCTCTGCTAGTCTTAAACTTTTTAACTGTGTGTGTGACTTGTTGGATTACTGCCAGCCAGGAAACCAAAAGAGAGAAAAACAGATTGAGAACTGGATCCTCTTGGAGCTGAGTGAAGACAAACTCCCTCTCCATTTAGCCTCTTTAGTTCTTCCAGCCCTGTTACTTGTTTTACTGTACCAAGAGCATGTCCCTACCACTTTTAAGGTCATGAACAATAAATGTGCTAGTAGGTGAAATCCAACCTGGACCACAGTACTTTGGTAGGAATACCAGACAAGTGCTAATGAGAGTAAAGGCTGTACTGGGATTGTAGGACCAATAGTGGTTGGAGTCAGCTCAACCATGAACTTCCTTATACTGTTCTTCTTTCCAGGCAGTGCAAAGCTTTATCTAGATAGCCTAATAAAGTCTCTGCCCTTTTGATGGTTCTTTTTTCTCCTCAGTTCTCCCTGTTCACTGCCATCCATAAGCACTACAGCATCCATCAGTGGCAAGAGTTTGCTAGCCAGAATCCTGACTGTCTTGAGGTAACCCTGGGCCTACCCTGCTCATTAGTTTTCCAGGAATCCTTTTTTTGGGGGAGGGAGGGGCTCTTGGAATTCAACCCTCCTTATTCGCCACTTACTACCTCATTTCTGATACGATGCTCTTTCTCCACAGTGTCTAGCTGCCAGCTCAGGCACAGGCTCTGCTGACTTTGAGCAGCTGGAACAGATCCTGGAAGCTGTTCCCCAAGTAAAATATATATGCCTGGATGTGGCTAATGGCTACTCTGAACATTTTGTTGAATTTGTAAAGGATGTACGGAAGCGATTCCCCCAACACACCATCATGGTATGTTTCTACATTTTGCTTTGTTGAGACAAGGCTTCTCTCTCTCTAGCTGCCTTGAATTTAACTCTATAGACCAGTCTGATCTCAAACTCAGAGGTCTGCCTGCCTCTGGAGGGCTGGGATTAAGGGTATGCACCACCACACTCTATTGTCATTACTTTTGTCTCCCCTTTCCTGATGTTTCATGTTGTTATATCAGTACTTGGTCTCTGCTGCATCATGATATTTCTACTCTACGTTACTGTCATGGTTCAAAATTCATTAATCAAGGACTTAAAAAACATGGAACATTTGCAAACGTTACCCATACCTGTCGTACATGTGTCCGTCTACTGAAGTGGTCCTGTGCTACAATAGAAAGTGTTACGTGAAAGCCTGACATTGATACCTATCTATAATCCCAGTACTTGGGGGATAGAAACAGTTCAAGACCAGCCCCGAGAGTTTGTCTCAAACTAACAACAAAAAGCATCATATAAAAACTATGTTTTATTTTTTAGAAGCTTATTAGAGATGAAATCCAAGGCTTCATTTTCTTCACAGCATTGAAGGGGGATGTCGCACTGTCCACATACTGTTGGGCAGATGGATATTTTAGCCCACATTCCTGTGACTTTCCGTGTTTTTCAAGGTAGAGTTCAGGACTGGGCAGCAGTCCCCTAGCAGTGAAAGGGCACTACTGAGTGGGGTTTCCGACTCAGCAGCTGCTCTTTAATGCCACTTTATGTCTTGTTGCCCACCTTGCTGCCTTAAAGGTCATTCTGGTCCTGTTTTTACCCTAGACAATGTTGTTTCCTCTATCCTTCACACTAAGTCAAAGTATGTATGTGGGATGGGAAGGGTAACTGGGAATCTAGGTCCTTTGGAGTTGGTGGAAAGTCCTGAGGGCTCTAGGTAACCTTTATTTATAATTGGAAGGTCACAGTCGAGGCATGGATTATATGAGAGCACAAAAGCTGCTCTCCACCACCGACCCTAAGAATGCTCTGTTTTGATTATTGTCTCAGGCAGGAAATGTGGTAACAGGAGAGATGGTAGAAGAGTTAATCCTCTCTGGGGCTGACATCATCAAAGTGGGAATTGGTCCTGGTAAGCTGGTTCCTTGAGACCATCGTCTCATCTGTCCCGTTGGAGGCAAAACCATAGGCCAGTTCACTCTCACCTCTGTCCCTCTTCGCAGGCTCTGTCTGTACAACTCGGAAGAAAACTGGAGTGGGGTATCCACAGCTCAGTGCAGTGATGGAGTGTGCAGATGCTGCTCATGGCCTCAAAGGCCATATCATCTCAGTAAGACTCAAGACCTTGGAGAGGGTTTGCGGCTGCCCAGCAGCCACTGTTTTCTTTAGGGTGGGGCTCTGGTGAAATCCTGGTCAGGACATGAGTTCTAGTCCACTTTGACTTAGGCAGTTGAGAAGTCCTGAGAAATCTATGCTGTCTCTCACAGCATTCCTTACTTTGTAGGATGGAGGCTGCAGCTGTCCTGGGGATGTGGCAAAGGCTTTTGGTAAGGAGAATGGGAGGGCACGGCAGAAAGATCCTGTAGAAGATAAATCACCTCTGAGGGTCTAAGGGCAAGATGTCAAGTGAGACATAGCTGAAGCAGCCATTTAGAATCATAATATAAACCAGTGACCCCCCAGAAACCTAAAGTGTCACTGGGACGAGCAATCAAGGAAATCCTGGGATTCTGACCCTCCCAAGCATGAGCCAGAGCCATTTATGACATGCCCTAGATTGAAAATGCAGATTGCTAAACCCATATATCTAACCCACAAAATCACCCTGAGGCGCAGAACTACAAATATTCATTTTTCTATTCCCAAGGTGATCTTTATAAAATTTGGAGACCTATTGTCTTAGAACCAAAGTCATACTGAGCTGGGAACTGTAAAATGAAGTTACCATAAGATTGGAAAAGCAGAAGCCAGTCAGGGAACTCTAGGTCTTTAAAACTCTTGGGGAAATTAGCCCCACTGGGGACCAGAGGCCAGAGTAGAGGCAGTCTCAAGGAACTGTGGATCAGCTATGCAAACAGACCCAGCAGGAAGTGAGACTCACACAAGCTGTTTTTGATGGTGCCTTTATAGGTACCTCGGCCAGATGCATCTTTTCCAACTTCTTGATTTTGGCAGGGGCAGGGGCTGACTTTGTGATGTTGGGTGGCATGCTGGCCGGGCACAGTGAATCAGGTGGCGAACTCATTGAGAGAGATGGCAAGAAATATAAGCTCTTCTACGGAATGAGTTCTGAAATGGCCATGAAGAAGTACTCAGGAGGTGTGGCTGACTACAGGTATGTATGGAAAGCTAGCACCCGAATGTTCCTGGTGACGACTCTATGAAAGATGTTGTCATACCCTCTGGGGAGTGTACGGTATCACTCTTGAGAGAAAAACGGTGAAGAGGTATAAACGTTAGAGACAGGACGAGTAACTGGGCTTAAAGAGTTCTGCAGGAGGAGATAATAAAAGTTTTTGTTTTCCAAGGGCCTCAGAGGGAAAGATAGTAGAAGTCCCCTTTAAAGGCGATGTGGAACATACTATCCGTGACATCCTAGGAGGCATCCGGTCTACATGCACGTATGTAGGGGCTGCTAAACTGAAGGAACTAAGCCGGAGAACTACTTTTATTCGAGTCACCCAGCAAGTGAATCCAATCTTCAGCAATCCCCAGTAGACCCAAGAAGTCTACTATCCTGAGGCAGCAACACTGCCACTGGAGCCTCCCGACAGGGCGTGCCTCTCTTACTGCAGCCCCTGTGGTGGTGGCTGCCTCATTCAGTTCCAGCTCTCACTCTACTCACTCATGCCTCTAGCTGCACAATGCAATGGCACTACCGGAGCGGCAAGGAAGGAGATGTGAGATCAACAAATGAGACCCTGGGGACAGCCCCCAAAGATTAAGAAGATGCTAATCCATACAGAAATGGCAGCCCTTGGTCTGGAAAGGGAAGGCTGTGGGAATCATGTTAAGCAGCTTCATTAAATGGCATCATCACGTGTCTAAACAGCTTAGACGTTCTTCTATACTTGAAACACTCTCATACAGATGGATGCTGGGCTTCCAGCACAGGCTGGCATCTAGATGTTCCTCCTGGGATTGACCCTGACCCAGTGGGATCCAGGGAAATGAATGTCATTCTCAGGAAGCACTGACGCCAGCCTAAGCTAACTTGGTAGCATGCAAGTTTACAAAGTGTATTCTGGCCTTAGGGATGACTGTTAGGATGGCATAAGGACAGTTTCCCTTCCAAGCTCTCTCCCAACCCTTCTAGGTAAATCTTAACTCTTGCCAAAGGAGTAAATATGAGAAGGGCCTCAACCAGCTAAGAGAAGCCTGTTATGTTTCGGAGGAATGACCTACACAGACCTATGCAAGTCTTTATTCCCCCTCTTCCCATCAATAGTGAAACAAATCAATCTTTAATTTTCAAGTGGTACAAAGCTTTTAGCAATGTAGCCAGGCAACTCAGGTTTGGACTTCCTCGTCTTTCCCACTAAGTTGCATGCAGAGCTGCAGCAGAAGATGGACAGAGTGCAGAGTATTCCAGAGGGCCTGAGTGACAACTGTTGAGGTAGCCAGAAAGGAATAGGCAGGACACTATGGGATGTAGTCACAAAACATGGGGATATAGGTGTCAAACTTCGTCTTCTGATAGTTTTTCAAAAACTCCTATAGAGAAGAAAGCATAATTCCTATAACTGGGAACACTTCACATGGATTCCTGCCTTGTTCTGCCCACCCTCTGGCTTGGCTTTCTGCTTCTTCCCACTCACCTTCCCTTCCTTCTGGTTTTCTTCCTCATCAGAGTCCAAAACCAAGTCCCCTATGGTAATAACAGAGCTACACGGGGTTGGGGACAGCACTGCAGGAAAGAAACCACAATTAAAACCTCTTTCTTAGCCTAGCTTGATGGCCCACACCTTTTATCCCAGCACTCTGGAGGCTTAGGCAGGGGGATCTCTGAGTTCAAGGCCAGCCTGGTCTAGATATCAATTTCCAGGACAGCCAGGGTTATGTAGAAAAACCTGTCTCAAAAAAAAGTAAGCAGAGCCGGGCGTGGTGGCGCACGCCTTTAATCCCAGCACTCGGGAGGCAGAAGCAGGCGGATTTCTGAGTTCGAGGCCAGCCTGGTCTACAAAGTGAGTTCCAGGACAGCCAGAGCTATACAGAGAAACCCTGTCTCAAAAAAAAAAAAAAAAAAAAAAAAAAAAAGTAAGCAGAAACAAAACCTAAACCCACTTTTAGATGAGCACAGGCCTTGGAAAGTCCCAAAGCCGTCTCGTCCAGAGCTTACCTGGTTTCTTGACTGTAAGAGGCGGTGATGAGTGTCTTAGAGGATCCACGCAATTCACACTGTTCCTGAGGGGAAGGCAAAGGAAAGGTTGGGTGAGGAGGGGAAGCAGGCAGGGAAAGTAATCCTGAGGAAGGGGAAGAGGCTCTCACCCCTGCTCTGCAGCCGGTGAGTCAGGTGGGGTCTCCTCTAACGCCCTTTTCCCCAAAGTCCGAGATGGAGTCTTAGACTTCTCCGTGCAGACTGGCTCTGTTCCCACAGAAGCTGCTGAGCCCACACCATGTTCTTCCCCGCTTTTAGGGTTAGATACGTCTTGAGCTGGTAAGCCCATGTTCCTAAATGGGAGTAGCATGACTGTGGGCCGCTCTTTATGGCATGCCTTTGCGGATGTCCAATGTGATCGGAATTTTCGCTTTCCCAAAGGGGCCAGATTAAAGCGGTTGCCAGCTAAGTGTTCTGGGTGCTCCAGTGAAGCTGGCTGGTGAGGGCCAAGCTTAGCTTTAGGCAGAGGGCTGTGGAATGCTGGTCTTGTTTGCTGATGAGGACTCTCTTCCATGGGCTCTATCAGATTCCCTGAGCCAGAAGTAGAGCTCTCTGAAAGATAAAATAAGATGCTTTATAAAATTAGAACTAGGTTAAAACTCAGGTTTGTGTCACGGGCCCATATAACTTCCATTCGGCTGACTCAGGTTTGGTAGAGCTAAACACTAACCTCCAAATTGCTAGTTATCTCAGATGATTCTCTTACCTGGAAATGGCCACCCCATGTCCATACCATACTGGCGCAAAGCAACAGAAGAGGTGATGAACGAGCCAGGCTGAATCCAACTTAGAGCATCCTGAAGCTGTGGGCAAGGTGACAGATATGAAGATCATAATTCTCGGGAAGCCACCCAGCCTTCCGCCCTTAAAGTGTTTCTTTCTCAACAACCTCTGGTGCTCTGACTGGAGGCAGTGCTTTCTCTAGCTGACACAAGTATTCAAACAACAGCTTTTCCATGGCAACTAGAAAAGATTCCCCATAGTCTTGCTCTAGTTCCTGTATGTGGGAAAGTGAAGCAGGTCAGATGGATTTTAGAAAAACAAAACAGGAATCCCCTAACATCCTCCAAACCAACCATTCTCACCTGCAGGCTCGAAGGTGGGTCCTCTGACAGGTGCTTCACAAGCAAGCAAAAATTTTCCTGTGCCTCCAAAAGCTTCCTATCTTCTTTTGTCTGTTGAGGATATTGAAGACCGAAAAATTTGGGTGAGGATGCTAGGACCCAGGGGCAACTTGGTTGCATCACGCCTGAGTTTGGTCTGCCCAAGATAGAACTCACAGCTTCAGGGTCCAGTGGTACTTACTGTTCTGGACTCTGGGAAGTGATGCTTCAGGGCATTCAGGACTTGGTCCCAGGGTCGCGCCTGCAGGATCAGCTCCACCACCACCTGCACGGTACAGGGCTCAGAACACCTACCCTTTTCCAGCCGATCTTAGTCCCAACCAGACGTCCTTCTCTCTAGTACCTTGGCCTTTAGGCTCATACACAGGCGTTCATGGTGCCGGTAGCAAACCAAGCTGGGGGCAGCAGCGCGCAAGGACTGCAGAAACTCCACCACTTTCGGGAAGTGCTCTACGCGGCGACGGCGGACAACCAGCCAGCTGGCGGCGGCAGCAAACCGCAGAGACGCGGGACCTACCCCTGGAGGTGGGGCCATGGCCCGCGGGCGCCCTTTCCTCCTTTCGTTCAACCCAGGCTTCCCGGACGCTCCCGTAGGCGGAGTCCCGGTTCTCTCATCTGCACCGGAAGGTCGGCGGACCAGCTGGGCCCATTTCGCGGACCCACGGGAACCCTGCAGTCTCCTCTCAGGCGGTGACTTAAGTGTATCAACCTGTCCAGATCACTAAACTTAAAATGCCGCCACTAAGGGAAACGCAGGAGTACGTCACTTCCGCCTGGGCGCGCGGCTTCCCTCCCCGGAAGAGGCCGCGGAGGGAGCTGTGACGTCACGAGGTCCCCTGAACTGTGAAAGTGACGTACGACCTAGCGTCACTCTCCATCACCCCTGCAAGCTGGTGTTCTGTAAACCTGGGTGCCTGTATCAGCATCTGCCAAGCCCTTCCCGGGCCGCCAGCCGCTCCCAGGAAGAATTCTGCCATTCCTCTCGCGAAACAGAAGAGGGCGCTCGCTCGTTTCAAAAAAAACCAAACACAGGGCTGAGTGGTAACTCCGCCCTCCTGTCCTGACTCGCCGGTGCCTAAACGAATATAGTTTGAAATATCCCAGAAGAAGTGTGACACTGTGGAGGGCTTTGAGACTCTTCTCCTAGCTGCCTGGAAGCCAGTCTTCTCCTGTTTGCCTTTGGAACAAGATGTAAAACTCTTGGCTCCTTCTCTAGTACCATGCCTTCATGGACACTGCCATGCGTTCTGCCATGATGATAATGGATTGAAACTCTGAACTTGTAAGCCAACCCCGATTAAATGTTGTCCCTTATAAGAGTTGCCTTGGTCATGGTGTCTCTTTACAGCAATGGAAACCTAACTAAGAAAATCTCAGAGGCTGAAAACCTTCCAGGCCTAGATTAGATAGTTTGGAGGCTAGACGCTTCCAGGACAAGGTCTAGATTAGCAGACAGAGACAGGTAAATAAAAACTCCTGTTACACACAGTGAGACTAGAGGATGAAGAAATCTTTGGAGCAATGACTAAGAAGTGTCCCAAAGTAATGATAGATACTAAACATAGATCCAGAAAACTCAGAATAGCAAGCAGAATAAATACCATCACAAGCACAGAGCTGAATGATACTCAACCTGCACACACACACAATCACAGGCAAAAACAAAAGTGCTGAAACAAGTAGGAAGGAAAGGATGAAATTAGGCCAGAGAACACTGTCTAATGGCCTTCAAGGTTCAGGATTATGTTAAGGGGGGCTGGAGAGATGGCTCAGCAGTTAAGAGCACAGGCTGCTCTTCCACAGACTTGAATTCAATCCCTAGCACCCCTACTGCAGCTCATAACTGTAACTCCAGCTCCAGGGACTCTGACACCCTCATTTCAGACATACATGTAGACAAATAACAACACACATAAAATAAAAATAAATACAATATTTTTAAAAACTTAAATTAAGGGGATGGAGGGATAGTCCCACAGTTAAGAACACTAACTGATATTACAGAGGACTGAGGTTCAATTCTACAAACTCTAATGTATTCTGGCACTGTACTCTCTTCTTCCTGGACTGTCTGTCTGTCTCTCTCCCTTAAGTAGCTTTCCTTTCCTCTCTCTTCTCCTGAGAGTTGGGCAGATTGTACTCTGTCAAATATTTCTCTGATCCCTCATTTTTTTGCCACTCAATTAGACAGTGTTTTCAAATATGACTGTTTCCTTCAACAAACTAACTTTGCCTTGATTATTTGGGATTGAAGGTGTGTATGAAGGGCATATCTGTATTCCAGCCAGAGGGATTAAAAGTGTGTACTAAGGGCTGAGCCACACCACAGCTAGAAACAGGTTCAAATATCCTATCACAATGTGTGTATGTGTTGAATGGACTTTCCTGGGGAGGTGAAACAGCAGCTGCTTATCCCAAATAGGACAATGACAGACCAAAGTAATGATCCTACCCAAGTGTAGTTTTGCGAACCAGTAGGTCTCGCCTTCAGGCACGGAGGTGGCCCCCAAACAACATGCCACTAAAAAGACTCATCTTTCCATGAATGACAACTTCTCTATAGCTGTAGGTGGAGATCTCTTTTCAGTTAATCTTCCACATTCTACACTATTATTTCTAAGAACCACATGAAGTTAGGGCCCAATTACACACAGCTAGGACAGAGGTTCAGGAGAGTGGCTGGAATCTCAGGCAAGGGTCTCAGGACTCTTTCCACTACTTCCCTGGAGGAATATGAACAGGCTGCACCCAGATGGCTCTTACGGGTATCTTATGGTAAGCTGCTCTGGTTAAGATGGTGATGGCTGGGCTGGAGAGATGGCTCAGTGGTTAAGAGCACTGGCTGCTCTTCCAGAGGTCCTGAGTTCAATTCCCAGCAACCACATGGTGGCTCATAGCCATCTGTGGTGGGATCCTATGCCCTGTTCTGAAGACAGCTACAGTGTACTCACAGACATAAAATAAATCTTTTTTTTTTCCCAAGTACAAGTTTTTAATAAAGATAATTACAAAAGATGGAAAAATCAGCTCAGAAAGGCCAATTGTTTCTTTAATAGATCCGGCTTTTGACATAATAACACATCAATTTAAATACAATCACATTAAGCATGGTGGGAAAAAATTTGCTTCATAATTAGAAAAATTCACAATAAAACTTGCCAAGAAAAAAAAAAACAAGCCATTTTGAAAATAAATACAGTCCATGCTAAAACAGTATAAAATGAAGCCAATGTCCTCAAACAGGGAAGGTTTCTTATCCCAGAATCGTCTCACTTTTTGAGGTTCCTAAAGTTGGAGAGTCAAATTCAAGGGTTGCTGAGTTGTTCTGACTTGGCTCCTTTGGTGTCTGCTTTCTCACCACTATTGTCCTTGGATTTGTCTTCTTCCTTAACATCTGTCTTCTTGTCCTCTGTCTCCTTCTTGTCTTCTTCAATTCTAGCCTTCTTTGCTCCCTTCTTATGATCAGCAACATTCCTACGACCTCCTTCACCTTCATCCTCAGAATCTGAAAACTCTTCATCGCAAGCTATCCGTTTGTTTGTCTGATGCTCGAATGGAAATTCTTTTGTCCGGGTCTTCTCCATCCTCATCTCCACTGTCTTCATGAACAGCATCCTCTGGAATAGCTTGCATTTGAACACCAGGTGCATGTGGTAACATACATAGATTTTCAAATAAACACTGTTTTATCTTTTCCATATATTCTGGAGTGTTCTGGTTTGTCATGTTTGAAGGACTAATATGCAGTTTGAAGTCTGGCCCAAAATACTCAAAGTAATCATTATATGGCAACTCATTGGGAATTTCACAATCAAGGGCAACTGTAGTCTCATATGTCCAACATCGAGCAACATTCCGGATTGTGTAGCCTCCTCCACCGAGCATCAGCAATGGCAAGTTAAAAGTTTTCACTACTTCTACACATTTAGCATGACCTTTGACAGTTAGATTGAAACAACCGAGTCTGTCCCCAGACAGGGAGTCTGCGCCACACTGCAGCACCACCGCGCTAGGCTGGTACATCTCCATCACTTTTGAGATGATAGGCTTAAAAATTTGTCCATATGATTCATCTATACCATCTCTCATGGGAAACTTGACAGCATAGTATTTTTCCCTTTCCAGCACCAATATCCCTCAAGTCTCCTGTTCCAGGAAAGTATTCCCAATATTTATGGAATGAGACAGTCATCACACGATCTGTTGTATAAAAAGCTTCCTCAACACCATCACCATGGTGGATGTCTATGTCAATATATAAGACTCTCTGATAATACTTTAGTAATTCGAGGATGGCAAACACAATAGCATTAATGTAGCAGAACCCTGATGCTTCTGACTTCTTGGCATGATGTAGTCCTCCAGCCCAATTGACAGCCATATCAGTTTGTTGCCGGTTTAATTTCATAGCCCCAGCAACTGAACCACCGGTGGAGAGCTGACAAAACTCAAAGAGTCCATCAAACACCGGACAATCTTCTCCGACGTTAAATCTCTGCATCTGCTTACTGTACTCAGACATGTTATCTGGTCTTATTGATCGTAGAAACTTGATATACTCATCGCTGTGGTATTTAGTCATTTCTTCAGCAGTGGCTTTATGAGGCCTATATATTTCCATTTTTCGGTATAAACCATAATTTAGCAGCAAGTTATGAGTCATCCGGATTCAATGAGGCTTCATGGGATGACCCTGGCCATAATAATAATTTCCAATATCACCATCATAGTAGTAGCACACTTCCTTCTTGCCGCCTCCTTGACTGTACGCCATGGGCTCAGGCCGCCGCCTCCGGGCAGCGGCTCCTCCTCCGGCTGCTCCCGCCCGCTGCTGCTCGACGTCCAGACAAGAGGGCTGACTGGGACGGCCAGTGCGGCAGCCCTCGGAGCAAGGGCAGCCTGGAGCGGGACAGCGGCGGGTGCCGGGAGGGCCGTAGCGCGCAGAGCGGGATAGGCAGCGGCTTTTTTTTTTTTTTAAAGATGGTAATGGCTGTTCTTCTCAGCAGACAGCATTTCACAACAGTATGCTATACCATTTATCGCTTAACACTTCTTGGACATTATATCTTTTTCACTTTTCTCTATTGTTTGGATTTCAGTTTTGGAATCATTTCTGCTTTTTACAAAAGTTTTATACATCCCAACGTAGCCTCAAACTTGCTATGTAGCCAAGGGTATCTCTAAACTCCCTATCCTTCTGCCTTCTATGTCCCGAGAGCTGAGATTACAGGTGTGCATCACCACTCTTGGCTTATGTGGTATTTTGTGCATGCTTGGTAGGCCCTTGCGTGAGCCCTAGCTTTGGAAATTTTCTTTTTTTTTTTTTTTCTTTTTTTTTCTTTTTCTTTTTTTTTGGTTTTTCGAGACAGGGTTTCTCTGTATAGCCCGGGCTGTCCTGGAACTCACTTTGTAGACCAGGCTGGCCTCGAACTCAGAAATCCGCCTGCCTCTGCCTCCCGAGTGCTGGGATTAAAGACGTGCGCCACCACGCCCGGCTGGAAATTTTCATTGACGTTGATTTCTTCAAGCTCAGAGGTTCAGTTATTCTCCCCAGGAAAAGTTCATGCCACACATACACACAATTAGAATAGACAATGAAGAAATGTTTGAAGCAACTGTGGTTCTCCCTTCTCCTGGGGGTTGGGTGGGGAGGGCCATTGGCCACTGGCCCGAGGGCAGAGGAAGCAAGAGCAGAAAACAGGTTCAGAAGACTGAGGAGTTCTGGAGACAGCTTCCGTGAGCCAAGTCTAGTTTATTGTTCCAGGGTTAGGGTATATAAGGGCTCTTAGGGGTAAGAGTGGAGAGGGCTGATTGATCATAACACCGTGTGTAATTATCACAAGGGCAGGAAGTTAGAGTGTGACTTGTGTGCTCAGTCATGCACAGGATCATTCTTCAGATGAGGTCACTCTGCTCAGAGACACTCTCCAAATAAAGTTAGGCAGAGAAAGGGGGGCCCTGATGAGAAAGGGACTCCTCCATTTTGTATAGAGTTCAGAGAGCTATCAGGACATGGTGGCTTGCAACCTTAATAGCAGGGTTCTCCAACAGCAATGACTGAGAATTGTCCATAAGCACAGACCCAGAAAACTCAGACTAGCAAGAGGAGCCAAGGCAATCTTTGTCCCAGTACCAGTGTTGTTTCCTTCCAGTTCTTCCTTAGAATTCTCCGTGCACATTACCTGCCTGGTCCTCCAGATCGTCCACTTTTCCTGTTAGAAGCCAGAGTATAGTTTTTTGTTTTTAATTAATCTATTTATTTTATGTATATGAGTACACTGTAGCTGTACAGATAGTTGTGAGTCATGATGTGGTTGCTGGGAATTGAACTCAGGACCTTTGGAAGAGCAGTCAGTACTCTTACCCGCTGAGCCATCTCTCCAGCCCCAGGGTGTAGTTTTAAAGTTTTTAGTATAATAATTCCATTCCACTTGCCATGGCTGAGTCTGGTTCTTATGCTTGCTCTGAAAATTTAAAGTTTGTGTGTATGCTTTGCTTGGGTTTTTGTTTGTTTGTTTGTTTGTTTGTTTTTTGTTGTTTTGTTTTGTTTTGTTTTTTAGCATGCCAAAGAATTTCTTGTGGGACTTCAGATCTTCAGATGTGCCAATTAAAGAAACTGAGGAAATCAGTCTTTAGTCTGCGAGGTTTTTGTTTTTATTTGGCTAGAGGTTAGGTTGTGTTTAGTGTACGTTGCAGCTGTAGATGTTAGACTAAAATTCCTCTAGTACTTAGTATTGACACATCGCTTGTCTTTGATGTTCTTTATAGATTTCTGGCAGATGCCATGCAGGAAAAGCTGACGTAGGCAAGTGAGCTCCCTGGAGATGGCCCTCCATCTTGTTGACTACAGTGGGTGCTCTCTGGTGAGTCATGGCCCCAGAGACTTCGTCCCAGGATTGCTTCTTGCTACTAATGTGTTTTCTCATGTTTGTCATTGCCATAATCCTCGTTTATTTGGCTTGGTGTGAGTGGACTCTGGGAGACCCTCACTGCCTATAACCTGGTGTGATTACTTCCTGGGTGATAGCCCACCCCATTGGGCAAATTTCCTGCAGGTCAACATGAAGATGAACTTTCATGAATTAATGCTGTTTAGATGAATTAATGACTTAATAGCATTCCGGATTTGATTAAAATAATTTTAGGAAGAAAGTTTAAGGAGATGGCTTTAGTTGTTTTGCCAGAAAGATGCAAGAATAAGATGCTAGAATCCAGAATAGAATGTGCCCCCTCCTCATAGAATAGTAAGTAAAGGCCGCATAATAAGGAAAACAATGAGCTTTTATAAATTGTACTAAGAAGAGAAATAGGCTTGAGACGTATTTGTGATCAAGGAAAAACATTCGTTCTAGGTTAGGTCCAAGGATGCAGCCACAGGTGTGCACCATGGTAAAAGAAGGCCATGTGAAACTGTTGCTTTGAACTTATAATGAGGTTATAAATGAAACACTGCTTTGAACTTACTATCAACTTCTGTAACTTTCTTTTGTGTAACATTTTATCTGTGAGGTACTTTTATAAAGAACTTTTGTCTAAGAGAACTTTTGTCTAAGAAGGTATAAAAAAGCTGAGAGAGAAAAAAAAAAAGTGTGGCTGTTGGGTCTCTGCTCCATTCACCAAATGTACATGTCTCTATGTCTATCTATATTTATGAGCATACATACGTATGTAGGTATATGTGTATGCATGTGTGGAATGTTAAGACTGCTAATCCACTCTTCAAGACTGGGGAGGCATAATTCCACCCACCCCAACATTCTGGAGCCCCAAAAGAAAGACACAAATGTGCAGAGTTATTTTTAATATGCCTGAACTAGCTTAATGGTTGGGCCACTCCTGAACCTCCATGTGGCTAACACACTCTCCTCCAGTATTCTTGAGTTATTACTTTTGAAAACCTATACTTTATCTTTGCTGCCCAAGGCCCAATGGGAGATGGCTCCTGAGGCGGCTTTTCCCTGAGTCTTCCATGGTTGGGTCTCTGTCTTCCACAGCCCTCATGTTTGTATCCTCTTCCTACCTTCTGCCCTGGCGATTCTCCTTCACCTTGTCCAGTGTTTTCTCTCCATAAATCCTCAAAGTCTCCCCTCTGTCTCCCTGCCCAGCCATTGGCTGCTGGCTCTTTATTGGCCACTCAAAAAAACAACTGTTGACAGGGACCCGCAGTGGACGTGTGAATTCCCGTGTAAGCACAAAACAAAAGCCCAACATTTGTGCACTTGTGAAATTGATGAAGCATGTGGTCAGGCGCCGACAAGGTGCGTGTGTGTGTGTGTGTGTGTGTGTGTGTGTGTGTGTGTGCATGCGCGCACGCACATGTGTATGACCTTCTCTCTATCCGTTTCTTTTCCTCCAGCTTCTTCAGAGTTAACAAGAGTTCAGAGTTTCTCTCCGGGCATTCTTGCCCACCCCAGATAATTAAATTTTGTTCCATCAGCAGTGCTAATCCCATAAATTGTCCACTGCTATCAGCAGACACCACCCAAAACCCATCCACAGATAGCTGGTATTAGTCAAAACTCCAATTTCAGAACGCCTTGGTTTCCCCTTTAGTGTCAAAGCTGATCTTTGGCAGACTTTCTTTTCACTGTTTTCTGATGTTTTTTCCCCCTTCTTTTCAAAGATTTATTTGTTTCTATTTTATGTGTATTGAGTGTTTTGCCTGCATGCCTAGTGCCCATGAAGGCCAGAAGAGGGTGTCTGATCCTTTTAACTGGAGCCACAGACTGTTGGGAATTGACATGTGTTGTGACATGTGTAGTTTGGGGTTTTGATTTCTTTTTTTTTTTTTTTTTTTTTTTCGTTTTTCGAGACAGGGTTTCTCTGTATAGTCCTGGCTGTCCTGGAACTCACTTTGTAGACCAGGATGGCCTCGAACTCAGAAATCCGCCTGCCTCTGCTCCCCGAGTGCTGGGATTAAAGGCGTGCACCCCCACACCCGGAGGGTTTTGGTTTCTTTACAAAAACAGAGAAATAGGATGTGTTTTTGTTTTAGTCCCGGGAGTGGGATGTGGGGCTGCTTCCGACTGTCCACAGCAGCTCTAACAGCTGCACGAGGTTTCTGCAATTGTTTGACATTTGAAATTCTGGGGACTTTTAAGGGGATATGTAAGTGCTAGCGCTGCAGAGGTGCTGGGTCGTTGGTCACAGTTTGTTAAGTAGTCATGCACAAAGAAGAAACAAAAAAGAAGAAATTATATATCCTGATGGGGAACATCAAACTTCCCCTGGGAACTTGACATCCCTAATCAGCAAGAAGTCGTCTAACAATAATGTCAGCCCCTTTTCAACTCCTGACTTTGTTCAGGTATCTCTTTCTTTCTCCCCCTCTCTATCCTTTTGTCTCTCCTATCTCATATTAGGGGGTTGAAAAAGTAGAAAGGGGGTGGAGAAGGGTGGAAGAAAAAAAGAATCCACAAAGTAGCCAAAGACCAGCTACAGTCATGTGGATGCTGGAAAAGAAACCCTGGTCCTCTGCAAGAGCAGCAAACACTCTAAACCACTAACTGCTGGGCCATCTCCCCCAACCCCTCTTTGAGACAGAGTCTCGTGTAGTTCAGGCTAGCTTGGAACTGGCTATGTTCTGAGGATAGCCTTGAACTTTCCATCCTAGTTCTATCTCCACAGTGCTGAGGTTGTGGATGTCTAGCACCACGCCCAACTTCTAAAAACTTCTGAACATCCAACATGTTCAGGTTTTCTCTTATATTCCTGTTACTTTCCAAGAGTTCTGTTTTGTCCTTTAAAATTATTGGGTACACGTATGCTACGATGAACATATGGGGGTCTGAGGACCAACCTGTGAAGTCAGTTCTTTCCACCCACCTTTACATGGGTTCGAGGGATCAATTCATAGCCAATGGCTCTGCCTGCAGGGTCATCTCACCAGCCCTATAAGAGCTCTTGTGATTAGGGGGTGGAAAGGAGTCTGGGAGGGGTTGGGAGCATTCTCTTGTCCTACACTTATGCAGGTGTCTTTTAGAATTTGTGCTGAGAACTGCGACTTTCACAAGTGTTTCTTAGGCCCCTATATTCCCCTTGTCTCCTTAGAGGTAAACATGAAAGCCAGAGTAGGCTGGATTTAAGTTTCCCTTGTAAAGGGTGGGAGGAGCTAAAGCTGGGAACATCTCCCTTTCCAGATTAACTGGACTTTTAGTGACTTGAGCTGGTTAAATCTCTTCCTTCCTTCCTTCCTTCCTTCCTTCCTTCCTTCCTTCCTTCCTTCCTTCCTTGCTAACTTCCTTTCTCCCTCCCTCCTTCCCTCCCTCCTTCCCTTCCTTTCCTCCCTCCCTTTCTTTTCTTTATCTCTTCTTTCTTTGGTCTTTCTTTTTAAAGATTTATTTATGTTATATGTGTAAGTGCACCAAGTGAGCCTGGTGTCTGTAGAGGTCAGCAGAGGGTGTGTGATCTCCTGGAACTGGAGTTACAAATGGCTGAACCTCCATGTTGGTGCTGGGAACTGAACCCCAGTCTTCTAGAAATGCACCCAGTGCTCTCAACCACTGAACAGTCTCTCCAGCCCCAGAGTTAGTTTCTTTTGAGGGCAGACTTTGTTCCAAGTGGAATAATAGCTCCAGAAGTTCTTTTATTGTACAGGATTTTATTGTACAGGAGCCTGAAGAGGCTACCTCCTGCAGTCAGGCAGGACTCCCAGTGGAGGGATAAGGGCACTGACCCCCACACAAAATCTTTGACCCAAATTGTGTCCTGTCAACAAGAAGTAGGGGGGCAAAGATGGAACAGAGGCTGAGGGAACTGCCAACCAATGACTAGCTCAACTTGAGACACATCCCATGGGCAAGCACCAATCCCTGACACTATTAATGAGGACTATAACAGGAACCTAACGTAACTGTCCTCTGAGAGGCTCCACCCAGTAGCTGACTAAAACAGATGCAGAGACCCACAGCCAAACATCAGATAGAACTGGAGAGTCTCATGGAAGAGGTGAGGGAAGAATTGAGGGACCATGAGGGGATAGGGACTCTACAAGAAAACCAAACAGTCAACTAACCTAGACCTTTGGGGGCTCCCAGAGACTGAACCACCACCCAAAGGGCATACATGGGCTGGACCTAGGCCCTGGCACCGATGTAGTAGATGTGCAGCTTGGTCTTCATATGGGTTCTCAACAACTGGAGCAGGGAGCTGCCTGTGGATCCTGTTCTCTTAACCGAGCCGCCTTGTCTGGCCTCAGTGAGAGAGATGTGCCTAGTCCTTCCGTGACTTGATGTGCCAGGGTGGGTTGGTACCTGGGCAGGGGGCTCCCCATTCTCAGAGGAGAAGTTGAGGGGGATGGAGTTGGACTGGGGGACTGTGATCAGTATGTAAAGTGAATAAATAAATAAATAAATAAATAAATAAATAACTGGGGGGAAAAGAGTGGAATGAAGCCTAAAGTCACAGTTGGTAGCTCACACCTTAGTCCCAGTACTGGGGAGGCAGAGACAGGCAGACCTCGGAGTTCAAGGCCAGCCTGGTTTACACAGGGAGTTTCAGGCCAGTCACGACTATATAATGAAACCATAACTAAAAGAAGGAGGAGGAGGACGACGACGACGAGAAGGAGGAGGAGGAGAAGGAGAAGGAGAAGGAGAAGGAGAAGGAGAAGGAGAAGGAAGGAGAAGGAGAAGGAGAAGGAGAAGGAGAAAAGTGGGAAGCCTAGTGGACTTTCCTATAGTTTTCACTGAGTAGCTGGGAAAGCTTCCAGAAGCAAAGCTGTGGACGTGGAGGCCCCTGAGAATGGACCCAGGCCCTGGAGACTAGAACTCATGTTATTTATGTGGAGTATCCAACTATTTGTCTCTTGTATTTCATGTGTTACTGGTTCCCACGGAATCCCTGCTCTCCTGCTGCTGTGATTCTGCATCTTCCTCCTCCTCTCCAGTTTGGGGAGAGCAGTTTGCCTTGCACTCACACATTTTTCTTCCTCTCTTTTTTAGACAAGAGTCTCACTCTATAACTCAATTTAGCCTGGACCTTCCCTTGTAGCCTGGGCTGGCCTTGAATTTATGGTCATCCTCCTGCCCCAGTCTTCTCAGTACTTGAATTACGGATGTGAGCCACCACACCTGACTTGTGCTCATAATTCTGATAATCTACATAGAGTTGTTGACCTGAAGTTCATTCCATTTTTATTAATTTTATTATTCTGTGTGTGTGTGTGTGTGTGTTTGTGTGCGTTGGGTACATGTGTGAACAAGCCACAGAGTCTGTGTGGAAGTCAAATGACCACTTTTAGGAATTGGTTCTTTCCTTGCTTCTGCAGGCTCTAGGGATGAGACTCAGCTCCTCCGTCCTGCTTGGCAGGCACTTCCCCTGCTAAGCTGTCTCCAGCCTTCTGTGCTTTTCTTTCTTGTGGTGATGCTACTGAGAGACTGCTGCACACTACGGCACAGGGATCGACTTGAAGGGGGCACTGAGGGAATGAAGAAAGGACGGAAACACAGACACAAGTACAGAAAGGCTGGAATCTGGTGGGCGGTGTGCTCTGATGGACACGCACCAACAGTAACAGCAACCCAGAAACCCAGTGCGTTTCTTTATGGATCCCGGAGGCGGACTAATTATATACAGCTGAACAAAAAGGCATGCGTAGCAAATCTCTGTAGGAGTCTCTACACGGAAGCAGTCTCCTACTGCAGTTGTCCCAGAGGACATGGGGACTAGTACTTTCTGCGCATGCTCAGCACTCACGCCCCGCCCAAGGGAAGTCTGTCAATTCCTTGAACCTGAGCTGGGGAAGGCTTTGCCATTTCCATGAGTCTGAGGCATTGAGGTCCTTAGCATGGCTGTGTTCATGTCAAACCATATACATTCATTCAGGACTCATCTGCTCCCCACAGTAACTTCTAAGTTGCTTCTATTATGAACGGAAAACCAAGTCCTCTTCCCTGTTAAGATCTGCTCCTCTTTCTGGGCACCATATAGTGTGCATATCATCTGTCTTCACTGCACGATGAGTTTAGACAGCCAAGCCAGAGCCCTTACCTCTGTCCTTCCTCCTCTGAAATCTAACTGATCACCAATCAGTTCTGCTTCTAAGGCCACCCTTCTTGTTTACTATTTCTTCTACTTCAGGTTTGATGTCTTTCACCCTAAGGGGACTACACTCTATATCCAGCCCAAAGATGCTTTCATTTTTTTTATTCCTTTTTTTTTTTTTTTGTCATATTGGTTTCATTAAAATCTGGTGGACCGCCGGGCGTGGTGGCGCACGCCTTTAATCCCAGCACTCGGGAGGCAGAGGCAGGCGGATTTCTGAGTTCGAGGCCAGCCTGGTCTACAAAGTGAGTGCCAGGACAGCCAGGGCTACACAGAGAAACCCTGTCTCGAAAAACCAAAAAAAAAAAAAAAATCTGGTGGACTGAAAAACTGACCATACATCCTTAACTTAAAGGTCCTCTTTGCACTGGAAGAAAGTCCAGCTGTAAGATTCCCCCCCCCCCAAGCTGGGCCTCCGCTCACGTCTTGGGATGAGCTGGCCGGCACCCCAATGACTGGAGAGAAAACCACACCTGATGCAAACTGCAAGAGGTTTTATTATCAGCTAGCTGAGGCTGAGCTCCTCAAGCCATGCAGGGCAGGGGAGTTCGACCCGAGCAGTAACAGTAGGGGGCTTTTAACAGCTAGCTGAGGAATTGGGAGGAGTTGGAAGGAGTGTTCTTCTCTTCCTTATGTCCTTGGTAAAATTACAATTATCACATCTCTGGCTGTAAGGCTCAGAAACAAAAAGGCTTTTTGCTGGCTATAGAGAACAAAGAGCTTCTTTTTGGCTGTATTTTTAGAGATCAGGAAAAACAAGCTTGGGGAACATCCAGGGGCTTTACCTTCCAGGGAGAAATGCTCTAAGTCGGGGTCTCACACAGCCATGGTAGTCTGTCTGTAATTCCAGCACTTTGGCTTTCAGGCCAACCAAGTGTGACATGAGATTCTCTCTCTCTCTCTCTCTCTCTCTCTCTCTCTCTCTCTCTCTCTCTCTCACACACACACACACACACACACACACACACACACACACACACTAAGGCCCAAATTCCCAAAAAGATCGCAAGAGAATTTTTTGCAGTGCTGGAGATTGGACCCAGGGCCTCATGATGCATGTTTGGCAAGTACTCTGCCACAGAGATCCTCAAAACAGTCTGCAGAAAGAACTTTGACTGACCTGGCCAGGCTGTCTTCAAGCTTATTTATCCCTTGCCGCTGTGCTTGCCGGATGCCTACACGCCAGCCTTCAGCACACTGCATCTTCCCAGTGTACTATGTCTTCATGTTTCTTTACACACGAGGATAGTCCCTTTGTCCTCTGCTTCTGGGAATTTTCCCCTCCCCCTTTTGTAGCCCATGAGTTCAACCTAGGGCATCACCTATGCCATGCAAGGATGCTAACCATTTTGGTATACCCCTGGCCTGTTCTGATAACTGCCTCCATGTAGCTCTCTTGCTCAAACAAGGAAGGTTAGGAACTCTCTAGGCCCCTTAGCATCCTGGGCGTCCTTTCACCTCCATGGCCAGATCAGTTCTCGTCATGCAGAGCTCTTTTCATGACATTGGTGAGCGGTCTTCATAATGAAGACGTTTGGGACAGAGCCACACACATCTAAGGTTAAGTCATCCTTTGCTACTCTAGCCTCTTATATAAAAGTCTCTTAGTAGTTGGGGGTTCGGTAGATGGCTCAGTGATTAAGGGCACTTAAAGCTTGGACTATGATGCGCAGCTTGTGAAAAGAGACTTTGCTCACAAGCCAATCAATCATACAGAGTATACAGAGGACCCAGCTTTGGTTCCCAGGACCCACATGGTGGCTCACAATCATGTGTAACTCCAGTTCCAGGGGACCCAATGCCGTCTTCTGATCTCTAAGGGCACCAGGCATGAGCACACATGGTACAAATACATACACGTAAGCAAAACATTCATACACATAAAATAATCTCAGCATGTGCACATAACCGCTCATCATCCCATATATTTTTTATTTATATTATCTATTTTTAAGATAAGGGTTTTGAGTGCAGACTGAGCTGGAACTTGCTATGTATCCCAGGCTGGCCTCAGATTTGAAATCTTCCTGCCTCTGTCTGTCAGATGTTAGGATGGCAGTCATGTGCCATCCTACCGTCCCATCTTCTGGCTCCTTTATAGATACTTTTGAGTATGTGTGAGGGTCATGTGCATACTATAGCACTTACTCGGAGGTTAGAGGCAACTTGCAAGTATTAGTTCTCTCCTTCCACCATGGGAGGATCTGGGGATCAAACTCAGTACGCGTCAGGCTTGACAGCAAGTGCCTTACCCACTGAGCCATCTTGCTGGCCCTTCTGTGTGTGTGTGTGTGTGTGTGTGTGTGTGTGTAGTTGGGAAGCTGCTCTTGGGTGGATGAGTTCATTGGCTCCAAGGACCAAGATCAAAGAAGTTGCCATGGGGAAGTGGGAGGGGATAGAGGAAGGAGGGAAAAAGGGATAAGCCCATAGAAAGAAGAGGGCGAGGAGGAGGAGGAGAAGGAGGAAGATGAGAAGAAGGAGAGAGAGGGAGAGAGAGGGAGAGAGAGAGAGAGAGAGAGAGAGAGAGAGAGAGAGAGAGAGAGGGAGGAGAGAGCCTTTTGGATATTTTAAAACATTTTAATATTACTTAGCATTAAAAAATCATCAGAAAATAAGTCTGTTCCTTTTTTTAAAAAGTTAGTTGCTTTAAAAACAAAAACAAAACCCATATATCACTATGTAGCCTTGGCTGAATTGGCCTCCCATTTCTGTTTCTGGAGGGCTGGTTTTAAAGGAATGCCCACCACATCCAGCTACATCAATTACTTTTAAAGTCATGTGAAAACTGCTAATTTAGAGTAAGCTTACTGTTAATTCTCAAATCCAGAACAAACAGCTAACTGGGGTACCTGTTTAGCCTATCAAAGTAAACCCGGCCTCTAGGTTTTCCTAGTGTCCCTCGGTCCCTATCCTTTGCAGGGTATGGCTGGCATACTCCATTCCTTACCCTGACTTCTCCAGCCCAGGGGCTGGGCTGCCCTTCCCCCTGCAGCTGTTCCCTATAGAATCCAGCCATTTTGGCTACCCTGGCCCTTTGTACCCTTTACTTTCCTGGCCTCTTGGTCTTTCAGTTTCCTGCCTTCCTCTGACCTCTTCTCAGGGTCATGTTTCTCTGGACTCTCCCGGATGTGTCTGCCTCTGGCTATGCTCTCCCTCAGATCTTCCTCATATCTTCTCCCCCACCATACCTAGGATCACTCATGCCCTCTTTTTTTTTTTAATTTCTTTTTTTATTCACTTCTGAATTGATACTATGAAACACCTGAGGCCATGAATACGTAACTGGAAGAGTAACTTTTATTCCCCTGATGTAATTGTCATCTTGGAAGCTGACTGCGTCGTCTGCTAACCTGGGTCTAGTCCTGGCAGCTTCTAGACTCTGTACTATCTAATCTAGGCCTAGAATGTTCTCAGCCTCTGAGACTTATTGCTGAATAATCTCCCCTTCCTAGCTCTTTCTGAACTCTGACTGGCTGGTCAGCTCAGCTGTTCGGACTCCTCTCCATGCTGACTGATTCAGACTGGCTTCTTTCAGCTTCCGACTAAATTGTGCTGCTCGGCTTCCCACTACCTTTGGCAATTTGTTCTAATCTTCTGGCTCCTCATTCTCTGGCTCACTCCTTCTTCACATGTGTCTGGCTTGTTCTCTCTCTGCAGCCTGTGTCTGTATGACTGTCCCAGTAAAACTGCCCTCTCTCCTCTGTGCTGCTTCTCTTTCCTATCTGTTCTCACCAGACTTGGATATACCCTGTTCTGTCAAATCTTTCTCTGATTCATCACTTTTTCTGCCACTCAGACATCACTTCCAAACTTGGTGCTTCCTTGTGCAAACTAACTTTACCTTCACTGTTTGGGATTATAAGTATGTACTAAGGGCATGTCTGTACTCCAGCCAGAGTAGCCATGTGGCTAGATTAAAATCCCTCTACACATAACATTCCATGAAAAATGCATGGGGGCTGGAGAGATGGCTCAGTGGCTGAGAGCACTTGTTGCTTTAATAGAGGACCAGTGTTCAGTTCCCAGTAGCACATGGTGGTTCACAGCCTGCCTCAACTCCAGTTCCAGGGCACCGGACAGTCTCTCCTGATCTCCACAGGTACCAGGAACACACATGGTGTGCACACATACATACATAAAATAAATTGAAAAGGAAAAAATAAATATTTGAGCCAGATATGTGAGCTTTTAAATGGCACTTGGGGAACTGGGGCAGGAGGAGTGCAAGGTTGAAGCATGGACTGTGATAGGCAGACTGGGAAAAGAGACTCTGCTAACAAGTCTACCATACAAAGAATTGGATATATGCCGTGAGCTACAGAGAAAAGGAACAGACAGGAAGAAGGAGTTTATGTAGGTGTTTTTAAATGGAGTGGTAAGGAGGGTCCCACCAACCTGGACCACAAAGAGTAAACAGGGGTGAAGGAGCAAGACATTGAGATGTCCGGGGGAAGGACTTGTTCCAGTAGAGGAGGAAGTCACACAGGGTTCCTGAAACAGAAGCACAGACAAGAAAGCCAAAGGGCAAAACCCAGACCAGGACTGAGACTGCAGGACAGGAAGGTGCGGGTCAGAGGAACAAGCCAGAAGAGCCGGGCTTTGAAGCACGCTAGGCTTTGAGCAGAGGGTTGATGTGACCATTCACTGTATTCCGATGGTGGCTGAGTGATGAACAAAGAAAGGGCAAGTGGGGGAGAATAACCAGGAAGGTCAACACAGTGATCTGGGGAAAGGATGGAAGAATAGCTGGCAGCTGCTAGCTGCAGATGCAGCGGGCACAGTCAGCTTCAGGGCATAGGTGTGTAAAGAAAGAGCCACCAGTTAGCCCAGACTGATGGTGGCATGCAGAAGAATGTAACTTCAAGATTTCCAGGGGCTGGTGAGATGGCTCAGCGGTTAAGAGCACCCGACTGCTCTTCAGGAGTTCAAATCCCAGCAACCACATAGTGGCTCACAACCATCCGTAACGAGATCTGACTCCCTCTTCTGGCGTGTCTGAGGACAGCTACAGTGTACTTACATATAATAAATAAATAAATCGCCGGGCGTGGTGGCGCACGCCTTTAATCCCAGCACTCCGGAGGCAGAGGCAGGCGGATTTCTGAGTTCGAGGCCAGCCTGGGCTACAGAGTGAGTTCCAGGACAGCCACGACTACACAGAGAAACCCTGTCTCGAAAAGCCAAAAATAAATAAATAAATAAATAAATCTTAAAAAAAAAAAAAAAGATTTCCAGTGCAAGGATTTGGGGACAGCAGAGCCATCATTTACAGAGATAGGGGTGGCTGCAGGAGAATATGGTGGAGAGACAGGAATTTAATTTTTAGTCATATTGCATCTGGAGTGTCCATCAGATACCTAGTAGAGGTACAAGAAGGTGGTAAATAAGCAAGCTTGAGAGCTGGTGGTCCTTAAAATCACAAGGATGGCTAATATTGTGTAGAAGGTCTAGCTGGATAAGAAAGTACTTCAGGGAGTCCCCGAGTTACTTACCCAGCGCCCCGTGACTGAACAGAGAAGGCTGAAGCCACAGAGGTTCAGGAGAATCTGAAAGTGGCCCAGAAGCAAAATTCTCATCTTATCTTCTCGCTCTTGTTTGTTTGCTTGTTTGTTTGTTGAGTCAGAGATTCACTATGTGTCTCTAGCTGCTCTGAAACTTGCCACCTCAAATCCAGAAATCTACCTACCTCTGCCCTGTGAGTGCTAGGATTAAAAGTGTGTGGCATCATGTCTAACTGCTTGCTGGTTTTGAGGTAGGGTCTTGCTGTGTAGCGCAGGCTGGCCTCAAATTCATGATTCTCCTGCCTTAGCCTTCTGAATGCTGCCAAGCTGTGTATGTGGAGGTCAGAGGACAACTTGTGAGACTCAGAACTGGCTCCCTCCTTCTAATATTGAGTCCTGGAGATTGAACTTAGGTTGTCAGTCTTGGTAGCAGCATCTTTCCCTATAAAGCCACCTTGTTGTCCCCTGTTTTATCTGCATACTTCCAACACTGAACATAATTACTTCTATTACAGTTCTGCAAGATTTTTTTTTCATTCTAGTGCAAGGACCTTAAATCCAGGTCCTTAAGTGCACCAGGCAGACACTGTGCCTGGTCCTCTATTCCTGCACTATAATCTCAGAGCTCTTTTCACTCCTGATTTTGAGACACGGTTTCCCTAAGTTACTCAAGCTGCCATTGAACTCACTCTGTAACTCAGGCAGGTATTAAACTTTAGATCCTCCTAATTCCCAAGTAACTGGGATCACAGGCCTGTGCTATCACGCCTAATTTAGACAAGAATATTTGAAAATACAGTTTGGGCTAGGTGTGGTGGCTATCAATTTAAGCATGCTTTATCTCCAGGGTGACTGAGATGGCACCTTTCAGCCACAATCCTCAGAATTAGAGCCTCAAGAAATGTCAACCTAGCTGGGCAGTGGTGGCACACGCCTTTAATCCCAGCACTCGGGAGGCAGAGGCAGGCGGATTTCTGGGTTGGAGGCCATCCTGGTCTACAAAGTGAGTTCCAGGACAGCCAGGGCTATACAGAGAAACCCTGTCTCGAAAAACCAAAACCAAAACCAAAACAAACAAAAAAACAAAAACAAAAACAAAAAACCAAGAAAGAAAAGAAAAACCCTCCAGCACAATGTGACTCCATACTTCTTGGTCTAGACAGACAGGACTACTAAACAGCATCTTTATTTAAAAAAAAAAAACAGTTTATTATCAGCACAAGTGAAGAGCAACTGCCTCCCCAGGTGCCCCAGTCTTACTGTCTGAGCCTGGGGAGCTACTCTGTGGTGGGGCCCCATCTTGGGGCAATGTCCTTGTTCATTTGATTCCAGTCCCATTGCTCCTGGCCCAGGGTTAAGCTCCACCTCGATATGCCATAGGTATGTTCTCCCCAGAGCGACTGTCACCTCCAGCATCTGAGAAACCGCTGCCTCCAGAGGCTGGGGCCACATCCACTTGAATGACACCATGCACTTGGGAAAGCTGTGGACTGTCCAGGCTGGCAATGAGCTGGCGGGGGCCTGGTCGCACGGGAACAAACGTCTGGCGCAGTGTGACTGTCTCATTACCCCCGATGTCCCTGTAGACAGAGACAGTGTCATGAACCTTGGCTATGGGTAGAGTCAAGCAAGGACTGAACCAGAGTGGCCAGGAAGGAAAAAGCAAGAGGTGGAGTCACACAGGTATTTCTGGGTTCCGCTGGAATCTACACCCACAACCCGGACAGAGCCTCTGCCCGGCGGCCGCCTCCACCCTGGGCCACCTCCACACAGCTTGATGGCACCTACACACCCAGCTGCTTGCACTAAAGCCTCCCCAGCACCTCACCTCCTCCCTCCCTCTCCCACCTGGATGGAGACTGCTGATGCTCTCCACAGTAGCCTGGACTGCTCTTCTCTCCACTGCTGCCCTATCTCAAGCACCCCACCTCACCAGGATGTCAGGGCCAAGGGCACTTTAGAGCAAGACCTGGAGGCCCAACAGGGATCCCAAATGCTTTCAGTTTTGCCAGAAATCTGCCCAGTTGTCCTCACAAAGAAGGAACAACTTTATGTTCTGAAGTAACAGAAGGCTGTTTGTTATCCAGGAAAAAGGTTGTCCCAATTAAGGACAGTTGACATTTCTAAAATGACATGTGTTCTCATATCTCTCTGTGTACATGTGTGTGACACCAAAGTGTGACACCAACACCTGTGCCTTTTCCTCAGGGAGCTCTGAAAATATATACCCGAACACCCGTGACAGTCACGGGTTCTCCAGACTCCTCTGAGCTTTTCCCTAGCCTGCTGCTAATCACTGGGAAGTGAACTAAATCCCTCAAGGGTTGGGCATCCTTGGTGCTTACTGAAAGAGAAGTCAACTCCCTAACCTGACATACAGGCTCACTCTGACTCAGCTCCCACCCTGGCGCAGCTGCATCACCCCCACCATTCTTCCCGTGGACCAGCCCCACCGAGAATCTTCTCCTCACACAAACTCACCTCCACCTCGCTCTGCATGGTTGGCCATGCCTGCCCTGCTCTGAGCTCTTAGCTCTGCCACTTCCATCCTTATTCTCCAGGTCCTAGCTCACCACCCCACCCCAGCACCTCCTGTCCCCAAGAGAATCAATCTTTTCTTTTTCTGGGCATTTCCTTCAACCTACATACTTTATTCTTTGACCTATTGGGTTTTTTTAGAGGGGATCTCAAGAAGCTTAGACTAGTCTCAAATTCCCTACGTGGCTGAGGCTAGCCTTGAACTTTCCACCCTCTCAAGTACTACAGTTACAGGCATTTACCATCCCACCTGACACTCTGCGTTTTAAGTATGAACATAGTTGCATTTATATGGAGTCTATTCATGGCTTTTAGAAAATCTCCCAATTCTTCCTAAACCTGCACTTCCGATTGCCAATTCAACCCACGCTTGCCTTCGGGTTCCTTTTTGGCCCTAGACCCCATGAAGTGGGCTGCCTAGGGAACGAGCTGGCACCTCTAATTTTGAAGATGAGCGTTCCTTGGGGCAAAACCCTCAGCTCGGCGGCTGCTTCTGAGGAGTCCCTGGACCTGACTAGTAGTCCACTAGTTAACTGCGTGGCTTTAGACAAGCTACTTCTTTGGCCCCCACTTGCTGCTGGTTCATAACACAGACATGCATCAAAGTGAGATGAGGTGGTCAGATGTTTTCTGAAGTGTTCCGACAGGAAGCAAAATTAAGCCTATAATTTAACAGGTTATGCTTTGACTGGCCACACCTCTGTGTTCTTAGTTTTCCCCCATTTCTCTATAGATGGACAGTTGCTTAGCCTTACAGGAGCCTTCAAACGTCTACTATAAATGAGTTGTGAGTTGTTGTAGTTCAGAAGCTGGCTTTTATATTACAACCAATAATATTATTTCTGCCCTCAGCACCCCCCAAAAAACTGCTGTCTACTTTCAAAGTAGGAATGTCAAAATCTTCCCCAGACTCATTCCGGTAGCTCAGGTGAGGCCCTTGCCGCATCGCTTCTTGTTGGTGGTGGTTGGCTTTTGTTTGTTTTTTTCGAGACAGGATTTCTTTGTGTAACAGAGCCTTTGCTGTCCTGGACTCACTTTCTAGACCAGGCTGGCCTTCAACTCACAAAGATCTGTCTTCCTCTTCCTCTGAAGGGGTGGTACTAAGAGCGTGTGCCACCATGCCTTGGCTTCCACCCCTGCTTTTGAGTTTAAGCTGAGAACAAGTCAGCTCCTAAAGCTGGGCTGATCCTTAACTGCTGGCAATGAAACTGTCCTTGGCAACTGATACTCCAGCTCTCTGGCTCCTCCTCCTTCTCCTGCTCCATCCCTCTCCATCCCTCACAGGCAGGTACGGGCACCTATGTCTCCTTTGTGTTATGCGTAATTTCTAAATGATACAGACATTAATATCTCCTTGTTTGTTTTCCTCGGTAATTCATCTTTAAATGGCTTTGGCCTTGTCTCCAAAGTCAACCCCACCTTTCGAGAAGGAATAGAGGCCATTAAAGATTTTGAGAGAGTGTGATTCTGCTTCTGGGGGAAATTCCCAAGAACTTCCAGCCTCTCCGTGACACAGTCAGCTGGAGGAGTGAGTCCTGGAATGTTTGTTTAGTGGCCAGTCACCAGGCTGGGGTGTCACACCTGGTGGTATAATTGAGCTCCATACCACAGCCTTTGATGTGTAAATGAGAGGCATAGTAACACCCAGCTTGGAATCCGGAGCCCTCAGATGAGAGGATGAGGGTAGGGTAGATACCATGCAAGCCGTCCACAGAAGAAAGAGGCCACCTCTCCTTGCACCAAGCACAGTGGTCCTGTACTTCTGGTGGGGGGTTGGGGGAGAAGCAGCCCAAGAGCCACAGGGGCTGCTGAGCCTGGCAAGGGTGCACGCATCTAGGGAGCCTAAAATTCCCTTCCACTGTGGTGGGAATGTCCCAGGGCACATCTTACACCCTGTCATCTGAACTGCTAGAGGCCCTCATAGGATTTATTTTGTGCTACTTTGTGATGTGACAACCCCTGAGTCCCAGGCTAGGCCAAAGAACAAGACAATAAACCCATCTTTGGCCTCATAACAAAAGTAGTGGCTACCAGTGTAAGGTATGAAGGGAAAGGTAGGCGAGGGGCCTTTACCCTACACCTTCTCACAGCCCCTCCCTTAGAACAGGAGACCACTCCTGTCAGGAGAAAACTGCCTTCCTCTGCCTTTTCTTCCCTCCACGCTCTTCCTGAGAAGAGTGAGTGATACATGTCTGTGCCAGGTGACAGCAATAGGCACAGAAACATAAGTGCCGAGTGCCCTCATTGGGTCCGGAGCCTCACCCAGTGGAGATCAGATCCAAGGTAGCTGAGGGCCTGAGGATTAGGGCTCAGTTCTCACTGCACAGACCACACAGCAAGCAGAGACCCTGGGTAGTTTGTGTCACTGAAGGGGAAAGCTTGCCCTTCTGAGCTGTGGGCTGTGACCACTGGCCTTCCCACTCATACAGTGGAGACTAGCTATACCAAAGGCTGGACTAAGTAACCAGAGGCTGTGGCTATCTTCCCTGGACAAGTGAGCCCACACAGGCTTAGAAGAAAAGAAGGCGCCTACCTGACTGAAGAGACCTAGTCAGGAGCAGTGGAGCAGGGTCTTGAACCTAAGTCTTTAGAGTTCCGAAGCTCCCCTTTTAATTATATGATGGTCTCTAATGCCCTTTAAAGGGCCTGAATGATCTCCAAATGAGATAATCCTCCCGAGAGAGTGCATGGTCAACACTTCTATATTTGGCAAGTGTTAGGGATGGGCTGCTAATGATTTCCATGTGAGTTTCAGCTCCCTAATTAACAGGTGAGGTAGAGCAGGGACACAGCACAACTTGAGGCACTCAGCAAGTCTTGAACTCTGGTTGGGCTGAATTAGCCCGAGGTGCCAGAGACTGCCAGCTGCCCCCCAAACTGCTCCGTGGGGTCCTGACCAAAATAGAGAAGCAAAACCGAGGCTCAGGGCAGCCTGGGTGACTCACCCGACATTGAGGACCTTGGGTCTCTGTAATCCAGAACCTTCGAGCCGGAAGACGACGTTGGTGAGGGTGACAGGCAGGGGGTTCTTGAACACGATCTGTACTCCACATTCCTGACCAACAACTGCTGCTCCCAGTAACTGAGTGAGAGAGAAATCCGCCCCTCATCAGAGACCCTGGCCAGCCCACAGTTTGTACCCAAGGGAGAAATGTCTTTGGATTGAAATCTCGCCAAGTTCCACATTTCAGTCCTTCAGAGAAGCTACCTCAAAATTCGAGGAGGCAACTCATATTCATTCTGCAATCTGAATATGAAATAGAATTGGACCTGAGAACCCATTTTATTGATGAGGAAACTAAGGCCAGATCTGGACCTTAACCTTCTCCGAAAAGGTTCATCAGGGTAACTTGTCTCAGGCTTAGCGTGCTCCCCTTTCCCACAGTTTTCCTTAGCCTCAAGCTCTGGGTCTCTATTCACCCCCATGAGTCCCAGAAAGCTGCACTCACCGTAAGAGAAAGGTCTGGGGTGCGCAAACGGAAGGTGTGTTGCTTGGCTAGTACCTGCCCACTCTCCTTGACATGGCCTGAGACATTGAGCAACATTGCCCCCTGGTCCACAAGGTGGGGCTTGTATTCCTTGTAGGCCACAGGCATGGTCACAGAGTCCGCTGGGAAGAAAATGCATGGTAATCACAGGCCTTCTTCCCCAGAAGGTTTCCCCAGAACTGCTGCCTGTTGCTGTAGGGCCCCCACGTGAAAGCCATAGTACTTAGATACCCAGAGGCAGGGCAGGAGAGGGAGTACCATCTAAGGGGAGAGCTGGGGAGGGAGCACTATCTAGGGGCAGGGCTGGGAGGGAGCACCATCTGGGGCAGGGCTGGGGTAGGGCTGGGGTGGGAGCATCATCTAGAGGCAGAGCTGGGGTGGGAGCACCATCTAGGGAGAGTGCTGGGGTGGGAGCACCATCTAGGGGCAGGGCTGGGGTGGGAGCACCATCTAGGGAGAGTGCTGGGGTGGGAGCACCATCTAGGGGCAGGGCTGGGGTGGGAGCATCATCTAGGTAGATGGAATACCATCTAGGGACAGGATTGAGAAAAGACCACTTACAGGCTCCTGGGGCTAATGTCACTTCCTTTTTGGCCTCCTTGAAGGTAGGCCCAGAGACACCAGTGTAGTAGGTGACACAAAGGTAGAGGTGCAACTTCACAGTGCGTCGGCTACTACCGCGATTGGTCAGCACCACAGAGACAGCCAGATCCTGCCCCATCACAGCGTCCTGCGCCTCCACCTGCATTGCCACATCCTCAGCGGAGTCCCGGGTGGCATACACATTAGGTTTGCTGCCATGGGCTGCCGCCTTCTCCACAGCCCTCCGCTCTGCTTCTGAGCCTGGGGGTTGAGGTCAAAGGTGCGTTTGAGCTCTGGCTGGGGTAGGCACAGGCTCTGTGGGAACCCTCAGCCAGGAGCGGGCTGGGCTGGGAGCATGTTACCTTCTGGGTGCTTATAGATGTGGGTGATGTCCTCTCGATTGTTGGAGTGGATCGCCTTTGTGACAATGAGTGTGCCAATGGCTTTCTCTTCCACGTACACTATCTTAAAGCTGCCGTCATCCTGCCGCTGCCAGTATACCTTATCGCTATTTACCTGTGGTGAGCAAAGGTCAGCAGGACTGAAGGGCCAGGAAGACAGGCGAGCGAGACCCCAGTACCTTCCCTCAACTCTAGGGACTGCAGGCAGGGCCAACCCGCCATGCTCGGAAAGCAGGGGAAGAAGCTTGCCTAGGAGGCTCCTTGTAGCCCATTTTGGCAGTAATAACAGTAATTCCTTGTGCGTATTCGCTTGCTTTATAACTAATGAAGCAGCCCCATATCCATTATCTCTTTTGATCCTGAGGACAGGAAGCGAGGCAGCCATTATTATCTCCTTTTTATAGCTGAGGAAACCACGACTCTAGAATGAGTGACTTGCCCAAGGTTACACAGCTAGTCAGTCAGCGGGGAAGTCAAGACCAGAGTGTTCAGGACCGAAGCCAAGGCTCTGGTCACTTCAGACTGTTTGCTAGAGGAGGCACCTAGAGCCCAGCCCTCACCTCAGCAAAAATGAAAGGTGTGTCATACTTCATGTAGACTAAGCCATTCTTGACGGACTCCACAGAACAGGGGCCACAGCAGAAGATGCCTAGGAAATGAAGCAGGTGATGGGTCTAAGAAGGCCAAGGAGTCCTCTTGTGGTCTGGTCAGAGGCCACACGAGGCTCCAACAGCAGGGTGGGAGTGGGAGGGACCTGCGGACAGCCCAACTTGATAACCAGGTTGTTAGCACTTTCTCTGCAGGCTGCACTGACCATGAATCTCAGAGTGCAGGACACCCTCCCCCAGTCTCTCATCACAGTCAATTCAGGACCGATAATGGTTCTGGTTGGCTGAGAGCAGTGGTAGCACCATCGAGCACCCCTTCAGAAACACCTCAGCTTTGCAGCACTCTCTGATTTCCTGATTGGGAAATGAGAAGGGTAGAGGGCAAGAAGGGACTGTCCGTATACTCAGGAGGGCTCCCTACCGAGGACCATGGACCATGGCGAGCTGGCTGAAATGGGCAGGCTGGGACAGAAGTGTAAAGAGGAAGTGAGGGCTATCTAACAGGAAAGAGCCTTAACACCTAACTCTCTGGCCTCCTTCTGCAGATGGGGAAACAGGCCTAGCCAGTGTGATGGATGCCAAGGCCTTATAAGACAGCTGGAAAAAGCTTCTACCGACTTAGCAGCTGTAATGTTGTTGGCATGCTACATGCTACATAGTGTCCATTTAATCCTCCCAACCACATCATATGGTCTATAGTACACACACACACACACACACATACACACAGAATACAAAACACATAGGTGTAAGGTACTTCCTTGCCAATATCACTCATCTAAGAAGTAATCTCAGAAGTAGCCGGGCGTGGTGGCGCACGCCTTTAATCCCAGCACTCGGGAGGCAGAGGCAGGCGGATTTCTGAGTTCGAGGCCAGCCTGGTCTACAAAGTGAGTTCCAGGACAGCCAGGGCTATACAGAGAAACCCTGTCTCGGAAAAAAAAAAAAAAAGAAGTAATTGTGGTAGAGCGAAGCCCTAGCCATCCTGTCAGGGCCCCTGCCTGACACCTACCCCATTACTTCTTAGACCGGACCAGAGCTCAAGTCTCCAGGTCCACGGCGAGCATTGCTACGTTATGCAACACAGGACACCTTTTTACATAGATGATTGACAGGGAGGGTTCTGGGAAATGTCTGACTCTAGGAAGGTGGAGGAGAGAAGGAAGTAGCTGGTGGGACAGGCTGAGTAACCTGGAGGGAGCATCGCGGCCAGAGGGAGAGGAGGTCACGAGGGCAGAGCAAAGAACAGGGCTCCTGCTATGGAGGCAGCATTTTCGGATGCCGAGAAGAGATAAACGGCTGACAGGTATTGTCGCCTAGGTCAGGTCTGACAGTTACAGAGCTGTTTTCTGTCTGAGCCCTGACTTCTCTATATTGCACATGAATGCAGTGAACAGGGGAACAAAAGGAAGGGGGTCTAGGACCCATTCTGCTGGAAACCCAGACAAAGCCATTCTGCCTCTCAGAGCCGCCATTTACCACGTGTTCCATTGGCATGGAGGTTTGTTCCAAACATGGGTGTCCATAAGAATTACCAGGGGAACTTTTGAAGTAGAGAATGAAAAATGGATGCTGAGCATGCTCAAAGCCCCAGGTTCAAAGCCAGGACTAGGCAGGAATAGATGCATACTACTAGATCTTATTGCTGGAAATTCTGATGGACCAAGGTTGATGAAAAGATTTTGGGTGAAATTTACTTTAGAAATTTACTTTAAAGCTGGGCATGGTGGCGCACGCCTTTAATCCCAGCACTCGGGAGGCAGAGGCAGGTGGATTTCTGAGTTCGAGGCCACCCTGGTCTACAAAGTGAGTGCCAGGACAGCCAGGGCTACACAGAGAAACCCTGTCTCGAAAAACCAAAAAAAAAAAAAAAAAAAAAAAAAAAAAAAAAAAAAAAGAAATTTACTTTAAAGACATCTAAGGGAAAATACGGAACTGTTACATTTTATCTTATTCAATTCAATATTGTTTTGTCCCTCCATTCACACATTTATTACTCATAACTTTTCTCTCTGTATGTGTGTCTTTTAATTAATTGTATCTGGGATATATAAATTAAAAAGCAAGTAAGAACTGGGCAGTGGTGGTATGACCTTTAATCCCAGTACTCTGAATTAGAGGCCAGCCTAGTCTATAGAGACAGTTCCAGGACAGCCAGGGCTACACAGAGAAACCCTGTCTCAAAAAAAGCAAAGCGAAGCAAACAAGCCAAAAAAGCAAGTAAGAATAATAAGCTTATGAGGAAAGGGAAACCTCTTACTGAATATTCTTGAATCTCTTTTGACTTTTGAACCATCTCAGTATATTAGCCATTATAAATTAAGTCAAGTAGTTAAAGAGAGGAAAATAAACTAATGGCTTTGTGGTGGTTCAGTTGATAAATCCATACAAAGAACTATAGATTTGGCTGTCTAGCCAAGACCGGGGCTAACATACAGGAGCTGGAGATGTTCTGAATAGGCTCCGGGCAAGGCCTGCCTTACCACTGCTGGTCTCCTGGGGTGTGGCATCCACAACCTGCCACCCATCAAAGCCTGAGGGCAGATCTGGCCTCTTCATCCAGCAGTCGTTCCACACATGGAAGTTCCTAGAGGGGCACAGAGGAGGCTCTGGGCCTGCGGTTCCCATTCAGGTCCTCCCAGCCCCGATCCACGCCTCAGCACTCAAGCCTCAGGTCACCTTCAGGGCACATGGCAGGCCACCCCTCACCCTGTGCTCACCAAACAGAATCATGATTCAGATGCTCAAGTGGCTTCATGTTCTCGTCAAAGTAGATGTCCATAGTGAGGGAGGTGTCTGTGTCGTGTGCAGAGTTGAAGTTGGTGACGGTACGGGTAGCGAAGCCCAGGCATCGGAGCACTGTGGAGGAGCCAGGGGTAAGGGCTGGGGCGGAGGTTGGCTGTGTGTGCGGCATCCGCAGGAAGAAAAGGGTGCTGAACTTGCCAAGCTTGGAGGCACCATCACAGTTAGGGGTCAGAAGACCCAGGTGTCCTCTGGGCTGCAAAGCAGTGTGGGTTACAAAGCCACCTGCTTGACACAGACCCGGACTATGGCCTCTTCTTTCTCTCCCTTAGGCCTCTCAGTTGCAGACACTAATTAATAATAATTAAGGTCATGCTATCATCCACCCTTAGTGGCACCCTATCCTGTAGCCATAGTTGGGCTGGGCAGAAATAGAACCCTTCCCTCCTCATAGAGCCCAGGCTATTCCTGGCCCATTCCCTCTACTACCTGTGGTGGTCACACCGGCAAAGACCCAGCATTGGCCGTAGGGGACGGAATAGCCGGTGCGTAGGTAGCTAAGCAGGATCTCCACACTGCCCACCCACGCTGAGGGGTTGGTGCCTCGAGAGTAGTCACCGGTCCAGTTCCCAATCAGAACTCCATTGTCATCCAGGGAGTTCACCTGCCCAGGAAAAGATAGGGTGTGGCTGGATTTGGGGAGGTGCTTAGGACCTTCTGGATTCCCCAGCCCCTAACACTGCAACCTCTTGAGAGGTCAACTTAAACCCGCCCACCCCTCCCCCAACCTATCTGCTGTAACACTGGAATGTGAACACTGGGTGTGCCAAGTTTGGGGTTTGGCCTTACATTCCAAGGAGCCAGGACAGAAACAATGAAAGGTGGGGTGGGATAGAGGGGGGGGAGGCAGGGGGGTTGGGGAGGGGAGGGAGAAGGGGTGAAAATCTCTTCAGGGACAGGGATGGAAAATCCATAAAGGGCAGGGCAGGAAGACACAGATAGGGCTTAGAGATACAGGGGTGCTCACCATGGCAGAGACGACCCGAGAGACACTGACTGGGTCCCCACGACCTCCATATGGCATCCCCCTCCGATCCAGGATGTACAGGCAGGCATCCAGCACCCCATGGTCAAACTGGAAGGCAGGAGGGCAGAGGTCACGACAGCTCCTCAAGTGATGCTCAAACCAAAGGCTAGTGTCGGTCCACCATGTCCCTCACTTCTATCTTCCTTTAATGAGTGTGCAAAACCAGTGGTGGCGTGTGCCTTTAATCCCAGCGCTCAGGAACCAAAGGTGAGTAGATGTCTGTAAGTTCAAGGCCAGTCTGGTCCACAGACTGAGTTCCAGGACAGCCAACACTACACAGAGAAATCCTGTCTCAAAAAAAAAAAAAAAAAAAAAAAAAAAAGAAAGAAAGAAAGAGAGAGAAAGAAAGGAAGAAAGAAAGAAAGAAAGGAAGGAAGGAATGTGAGCCCAGCCATACCTGACCATAGTTCCAGGTTCGTTCGCCAATCTGTGCTTCTGTTCCATAGTAGATTCTTCCAGACTCATTAAGCACATATTCTTGCCGCCAGTCCTCATGGTCCACATACACTATGTCCTCTGTATCCCCAGAAAAGAAATTGCAAATCCTATCCATTTTCTTCAAGGGCCCTGCCTTCCCCTCTGCCAGGTCTGCAGGACTCATCCCCACCGGAAGCGGGGGGGGGGGGCAAGGGGGGATGGGATGGGACTGGGGATGCTTCTAGCCTGATCGGACTGCTCTAAGTAAGGATGGTGAGAAAGATTGGCTGTGGCCAGGACCCTTTATCAGAACTGAGGGTGGGTCTCTTTTCTCTACTGGGCATCAGTCTCTTCTCTAATGGGAGGGTGTCTTTTCCTATGACCAGATGTCCAGACACCCACCTGGATCTCAGGAAAGGAAGCCCTGACCCACCTGCCCTCTGCTCTTGACCCCGGCTGGCTTACCTGGGCACCAGGGGTTGAAGAGGATGTAGATCTCATTGCGGGGGTCAAAGGGCAACTGGAACTCTCCAGCTTCAGAGCGGGTGCGGACAGTGAACTGAAACTTGCCAATGATGGCATTGGGAGAGGTATGGACGCGTAGATTTAGGTTGTGTCCGTTGGTCTTAGTCACTTGGGCCTTCCAGCCATCACTGCCTCCCTTACCCACTGGGATGATCACGTGGGTGCCCTTGCCCACCTCTGGATTGTTTCCTAGAGTAACAAGATCAGCAATTAGGCAGTGAGAGAGTTGCTCTGGAAGTGGGAGAGAGACTAAGAATTCATTCAGCCCCACCCAAGTGTCTATGAGCCAATTTATGTGTCCCTAAGTAGGGTTACCACACCAGTCTGTGACAATCTTCCTTAGGGCAGCTTGGTGGCCGCCCCATGCTCTCCCACATGTCAGGGCAGAACCCCAGTCCAACATCCCAAACCTGTTTCCCCCGACAATGAACTCAAGTGGGGAGGAGACACTGGGGCCATTGTCACCACTGTCCTAAAAGGACTAAAAGGAGAGAATTGAGTCCAGTCCATTTGCCCCATAGGAAAGAACACTCCAGATACTAAAGGGCAGACTGGCTCTCTGGGGTCACAGCTTCTAGAGCCCAGAGCATTTCTGGAGGTGGTAGGGGTACCTGGGAAATTAGAGGCTGGGGTGTGCATGGCTGGGCTGTAATCAAAGGGTTAGAAGAGTCACCCGCCCCCAGCAGCTGTATAATCACCAGCCTGAGCAGTCAACGGTCACCAGGCAACATGGTGAGGGAGGCACCTGCCTTGGGCCTTGTGATAAAAAGGCAGAGAGATTGATAGATGGGGGCTAGAGGGATGAACCAGCAAGACCCAGAAAGAGGGGCACATGGAGACATGGAGTCAACCATGCTGAAGGAGACACAGAGGCCAGCACTGTGAGAAACACAGTTGCCTCTGGAGGCTTGTGGAAAGCCAGCTTGAGGAAACTGTAGGACCACATCTTTTCTGAAAGCACCACTAGGGGAGCACTATGAATCCAGCACCAGCCTCTTTTGGCAGAGGTGAGGAGTGCCGGGGAGGAGCCTAAAGACCTCTCTAACCTAACACCAGCCCTTCAAGTCTGGGGGCTTTACCCTTCCCATTCCAGGTCCCACTCACCAATGAGGAGCTCAAGGGCAATGCGATCAGAGGACTCATATTCCCGGTTCAAGAAAAGGATCATGTGGAAGGGCTGCCCACGGCGCACAATCAGCTCATCATATTCAAACTCATCCGTGTGGTGCTCTCGGCGGTTCTGGTCTGATCGTGAGCACAGCAGATCCACACCAGTCACAACCAGCATTCCCTCTGTGAAACCACATCCCTGGGTTAGTGAAGAGTTCACGAAGAGCCCAGTCCCTCCTCAGAAGTCTCAGAAGCTCCTTTAGAGATGCCAGGATAAACCTTAGGTTCCATAAAGGCTCAGCTCTAGGTTAAGGTGTGTAATCTCACCTCGGATGGTGCCATCTCCAGCTGCATTTACACCACTGCCCCGAGACTCGGGTCTTCGGCCACCCCGAGAGTCCCTACCCCGGGAGCTGGTCCCTCGGCTTCTGGAGCCAGAAGGTTCAGGTCCCCAGTCATCGTCCCCTCTGTTCCCACACGAGCAGCAGCCACAACAACGAGCCCAGAAGGAGCGGCCTCCTCCTCGGCGGGAGCGCGAGCGTCTGTCTGGCTCCGGCTCTGGCTCTGGCTCCGGTGAAGGTGTTGTAGGGGGCTGCCAGGGGTTCCTGCCCCAGCGGCCCACGTCTGAGCGAGGACCTTCCATTGTGCCTGTGTAGAAGAGACAGAGGGTGCTCATTCACTCAGATCTCCTGTGCCTGGGATGTCTATCTTACCCACCCAGAAACTCTACCCAGAGAAATTGGTTCAGTACCAGCTAGGTGACTGGGATAATCACATTCTAACCCTGAGATGCCCCAAAGACCCTATTCAGTCACCCAGAAGAAGCAACTCATACTGCAGAGAAAAACCTCCTCTCCACCTTGCTATAGACACTCTCAAATCATACTAAAAACCAGATGTCCAGTGGAGAAACCATTGAAGATCCATCTGAGGAAATGCACAGTTGCCTAAGAGAACACCTCCAAACCCTGTATATATCGGTCTCTCCACCCGCTGGCTTCTCAGTTTAGAGGTCCAGCTTCTAGGACTATTTAACAGCAGGTAGGAGGCATAGGGGTCAGAGTTCCCCCACATGCCTCAGGTCTGGACAAACTTCAGGCAGGGCTGCGGAGATGGCACAGCAGGCGTAAGCAGAGATTGGCCCCAGGAAAATTGGGTCTCAGCCCACAGCAGGTACGCACTGGAGATCGGTCCTTTCTGGGCTTGGGCTGTGTGTCCCTTGACAGCGAAGGCCCGCTGTGGCTCAGCACTGAGGTTGGTGTAAACTGGAGCCTCTCACCTGGCAGCGGTGTTGGTGATGGCACCACCGGGTCCCCGGCCCGGGTGGAGCAGGTCAGGGCGTTTGGGACGGGACCAACAGGCTGGACGTAGCCACGCGAGTGGAAGGTGTAGGGCGGGCCGGGTAAGCAGTTTATGAGGGGAGGGGAGGCGGGGCTGAGCTTCTGGGAAAAGGGGAAGAGGGTTGCTTCATCCCTCCTGTCAAGAGGCCAGTCTCTGGGGGCTGTCCTCTGGTAGGGGCGGGAAAGACTGGCTCCACCCACTTTCTCCTTTCTAGGAACTGAGGTCATGCTAAGGAGGGGGTCCGGATCAAAGTTCTGTCAGACCTGAGGCTGAAGTGAAAAGGAAAGGCGTTTGGTGACGGATCCCACACCAACTTGATTCTTACCACACGAGGTGTTCAGAGGGCAAAGAGAAGGGCTCTTCCACTCAGGCCTGCAGGGCAGATCTGTTCCCTAGCTGGAGATGCCTCCTTTTGCTCTCACAGGGCCCTGCTGCTAAGCTCTCTTGTAGCACCCACCGGGCTTGGCCCTGTGAAACTGGTCCCTGGGACTGGAACTTCTTTTGCCTAGGAAGGTCCCAGTACCTCAGGCTGCAGACAGATGACATCAGCATCCAGGCCCTCAAACTGGCTCCACCTGTCAGTCCCTGACCAGCCAGCTCTACCAGGTCTTCTCATGCCTCTCAGCATACTGCACCCTTCTGTCTCTCTTTCAGCTGCTCCACAGCCCCCAGAATGAGTGGGCTATCTCTCTGTTTCTTCTAAGTTTGAGATTAAGGGGGTCTCAAGAGAAACAATGTCCTGTTTTCTCCTCCCAGCTTGAAAGTCTTGGGAAGGCTTAGGTCTTTGCTTGCGTTCAGGTCTGGGTGGACAGGAGCCTCCTCCCCAGGCTACCTGGTATTCCCTTCTTTCACTGAGAGTGTCTCATCAGCTGGAGGTAAGCATTTCCCCTCATTTGCAGCCTGGAATTCTTCTTGAGAATCCAGACCAACCGGCTCCAGGAACACTCTCTGTCCTTTCCAGCTCCTGCTCTGGCTCTGGGTGAACCGTCAGAGATGTCATTAAAACTGCCCCAAGGCAGAGAGGAGCCAGACAGCTTTAGGGAGGCTCTCTCTGGCCCTGTCCGAGGCACCGCACCGACAACTAGGACCTCTTCACTCTGCTCCATGGGCCACCATCAAAGATAGTGAAAATAGCATTGGCAAAAAAAAAAAAAGAAAGAAAGACAGACACAAAGCAGCATCCTAGGCAGCAATCTGTTTGGAAATGTATCCTGTACAAAGGTATCCTGGGGAGTAGGAACAGCTCCAGGATCTACATATACACTAATTGGTTGGTTGTTTTTTTTTTTTTTTTTTTTTTTTTTTGGTTTGTTTTGAAATGATCTCACATATAGCCCAGGCAGACTTTGAGCTCATAGTAACTCTCCTGCTTTAACCTCCCAAGTGCTGGGATTACAGAAGAGGGCTGACAGGAAGCATGGTGTGGGTTTTTCCCTGTTCAGCTGGCAAGCCCTGGAACCTAGCAGACTTCTAACACAGATCAATGAAGACCAAAATTCAAGGCAGGTGTGTGGCGGGTCAGCCAAAGGGCTTCACTTGGGGACTGTTTGTGTATCACTTAGGATACAAGAAGAGGAGTGGCTTCAAGGGGCGGGGTATGTGAGCACACGTGTGCCCCGGCAGATTCCAGTGAAGCAGGAAAATGCCTGGTTTGCTACACTCTTCTAACCAGTCACCCTCTTTCCCCACTATGCTAAGGTTGACTCATTGCCCTAACCCCTGAGCCACTCCCTCGAGGCCTTGTTCCCTGCGGCTTTCAAAGCCACAACAGTGTAGTGGGGTGCACCTCAGGAGTAGACTCCCATCTAAATACCTTGGCAAGTTGAGGCCAGGCCTCTGTTTAATCATTCTATATTAATACAGAAACAGGAAAAGCGCTAAATCACTAAAGCAGAGTTTAGTATGTGGCTTCAGCACGCAGAGCTCAGCAACCCTGGGCAGGTCGGAACAGTTTGTCAGTTCAAATGTTTTAATCATCTCATCCCTGAGCGTATGAGGATCAAATGGGACCAGAGTTCCCAAGGGCTTTTCAACCACAGAATGTAATCCACAGAGACCAATATTGTCATTTGAACCGGGTGGGGCAAGATGCCCTGACACATTCTTCCTCAAATACTGAGAGGTCCTGAGCCTACTTAGTTATGAATAAAACGGGGGCCAGGGCAGAAAGTCTGAAGGTGGCAGACTCACAGGAGAAAGGTTCACAGTCTCTTTCAGCTAGAGACAGCTCTTCAGGCTTTTTTTTTTTTTAAGACTGGGTTTCTCTGTATAGCCCTGGCTGTCCTGGAGCTCACTCTTTAGACCAGGCTGGCCTCAGAAATCTGCCTGCCTCTGCCTCCCAAGTGCTGGGATTAAAGGCCTGTGACACCACTGCCCGGTGAGAAAGCTTTTCTTTTCTTAATGATTTATTTATTATTATATGTAAGTACACTGTAGCTGTCTTCAGACACCAGAAGAGGGTGTCAGATCTTATTACGGATGGTTGTGAGCCACCATGTGGTTGCTGGGATTTGAACTCAGGACCTTCAGAAGAACAGTCGGCGCTCTTAACTGCTGAGCCATCTCTCTAGCCCCGAGACAACTCTTCTGATGAACAGTCCAAACCACAACCTGATCCTAATTCCTATCCCAGCTTCAAGCTCAGGCCCCACGATAGCCCAAAACTGATGGTGAACTCAGACCCAGCCCTGGTCCTGACCAGCCGTAAACAGAGGGTCTTGGTAGACAGTATCACAGGACAGTGGCCCCATACCCCAGAGCCCCTCCCTTCCTTTTTCCAAAATGCACAGTGGTGGTAATGGAGGAAGTGTTGTCAGGGCAGCAGTAATGGTAGCTTGGCAGCCTAGAGCGGCCTCTCCAGTCTTTATTCAGTCCCAATAAGTTAAAGGGTGAGGGTGAGATGGGGCCTCCTAGGTGAGGATGCTGCTGATAGACGGTAGCATCTCAGCCAAACGCTCCCGGATGCCCTCTTCTTGGCACAGCGAGTTGCCCTGCAGGTTGAGGAAGTCTAGCCTGGGGCAGGAGGCAAGAGTCTGAAGTGCAGCAAACTGCTGGAGGCCTTGGGCGGTAGAGTCAAGGAAAGCTCAGTAGCTCTACCCCACCCACTGTCTGCTACTGGACACTCCAGAGCTGGAAGTTGCTGCTTGGAAGCAAGTCTGATGGTTTCTTACACACTTCCCCAGGGGAAACAAAGCCCTTAGCAGAGACTGTAGAATGCCTAGCTGAAGAGGGGGCTGTGGGAAGCAGGACCTTGTGCGGGCATAGAGGTGGAGAGGGCTCTCAAAGTGGCTATGTGGAAATGTGGGTCAAAGATGCTCTAACCCTCTGATTTCAAGAGGGTTCAAAGAATCCTTGAAAATATGGACTTCCTGATTTCTAGACTACTCTGTGCTTCCTAAGGATCTCCACAGGCTGCCTGCCTGTGAACTCTGGCTTGTGAAGTCACACGCTACAGAACTCCAGAGTCAAAGTTAATCATAGTCACAGACAGCCTCAGGCTAGCATCTCCCTTCAGCTCACCCTGCCCAAGCCCTGTTTCCTGTCCTGCCTTGAAATGACCCTGTCTGCGTGTGTGGTTTGTCCCTCTGCAGCCTGCTCCTTGCCCTATGAGCTGTCTGCTCTCTGCGCCTGCGGTTTGCCCCCCTGCAGCCTGCTCCTTGCCCTAGAAACTGTCTGCACAGTAGACTGAAGGGAGGATACGGTTATTACATAGTAACAGCTCCCGCAGCCGGGGAAGGTTAGCCACGCCGTCCAAGTTCTCCAGGACGTTATCACTGGCCTGCAGCACCTGAGGAGCAGGAAGTTGAGGGAGCATAAGGTCAAACACACAGCCTGGGACTAGTACAAGCCATGGAGGAACCCAGAATGACCAGCTTAGGTGTGTGAAAAAGCTCACAGGGCCAGCCTGGGTAGTCAAGGGGGGTGGCAAAGCGGTTACCTGCAGCGGTCAGAGGTCAGAAGGTCCTGGTATAAATAACACAGGCAAACTTCTGAGTGGAAAAGGGTCACCCCAGACAGAATGGGAGGGAATGGATACGTTACCTCAAGACAGCGCAGAGCAGCCAGGGCTGGGGGCAAGGCTCGGAGACGATTGTGGGACAGGTCAAGATGAGTGACCAAGAGCAGTTGTTCCAGATGGCAGAGCACTGTGAGATCCTGGGGGGGGCCAGGGGAGAGAGGGGCGAAACACTCAGCAGGCACTAGGGACATCTTCAGCCACCTGTTCTGTGTTCCACACGGACCTTACAAGACCCCTGTTGGAGGCTAGCCGTGTGTAAGAAACAAACAGCCCGGTGTATAGGGGTATGTGCTATGTCAGGGACAGGAGATAGATGGTTATGGAAGGGTGCTTAGTGAGGAGATGGGGAGAGGAAACCTCAAGTGTGGCACAGAGGAGAGTGGCATGCCCTACAGCAAACAGAAAGCTAGGAGCGGGCCTGTGCTGGTCTGCAGTGATGAGGCACAACAGATTTGTTAAGATGACTAGAAACACCGGGCATGGTGGCATACGCCTTTAATCCCAGCACTTGGGAGGCAGAGGCAGGCGGATTTCTGAGTTCGAGGCCAGCCTGGTCTACAGAGTGAGTTCCAGGACAGCCAAGACTACATAGAGAAACCCTGTCTCGAAAAACCAAAAAAAAAAAAAAAAAAAAAAAAGATGACTAGAAACACAAAAAGCAGAGCCTGGACAGCTTTCAGAAATCTCCAGAAACGGTTTGGGATTTAGGTTCTGGGGCCCCCATTCAGTGTGAAAGGCATAGGAATGCGCAGATGGGCGGTAAAAGGCAACACTGGGAATTGAACCCAGGGCCTTACCAATGAGCTACACATTCCTAGTCCAGCTTTGATGGGTCAGGACTTAAAACCAGGAACAAGCAGGATGAAGAACTGACTGACAGGAAGCAAGACCTAACCAAGGAGCAGGCTAGAAGAAAGATGGTATGTTCAACCTGGTGGGAAAGACAGCAGGAGGAAGGGGCCCATGCTGAGCCCATACCTTGTGAGCCAGGTGCAGCACACGCACGTCGGCATACTCCATCTTGAGAACACTGTTTTCCACCAAGAACTTGCTGCGCAGGTCATCCAAGTAGGCTGTTCTCATCGGGTCCACAGCCTGGTGGGGAAGCAGGCAGTTATGGGGGCGGGGGGTGTCACTGCCTTCTAATGGCCCACTGGGCCTCCTCTGGCCTGTCCTCCCCAAGACCCAACTTGCTTTGAGGGTACTGAAGTACTGCAGTGTTTCTTTCTCGTAGAGGAGGGGGTCCAGTGCCCTCATCAGGAGGATGATGGTCAGCAGGCACCCTAGGGAGAAGGGGGAGAGAGGTGTTCAGTGTCTTGAGCCCCTCTGCTTGGGGAAGTTCCCTGGACAGGCTTTCCCCGTGCGGTTCTTGGGAGCGGGCTTAGGCTCTCACATTTATTCTCAGGCTCCAGCTCCTGCAGCTCCTTACAGGACTCAAGCTCGGACTGTAGCACTGTGGACTTTTCCACGGACAGCTCGCACCTGAGAGCGGGGAGGTTAGGGAAGGCATGGTGCCTACAGCCCCGAGTTCTAAGCCATCCTCCTTCCCCGGGGCCCAGGCCTCCTGCCCCAACTGCCTAGTGTCTAGACCCTCTGTTTGTCCATGGGTTTCTTGTCACCTGAACAGCTGTTCATCGGTGGCTGAGTCGCGGCACCAGCCCTCCTGGTGGCCTAGGGGAAAGGTTAAGTAGTTGGAATGGGACACTGTGGGGAGAGGAGAGAGAAGGCTTGGGGGGCTGGCGAGGCGAGGGGAGTTTTAGACAGCATCACCTTTTAAAAGCACACACTCCTTCTGGGTATCGCTTCCTGTCCAGATGACACGAAACGTGTGCTGGGGCAAGTGGTCATTGAGAGAGGCAGCAGGCAGGTCACAGAGCTGAGAGCACTGGTCAAGGAATGTGCTACCTCACTGCTTTTCTGACTGTCCCACCCTAGTCCTGCCCCACCAATCCCAGGATACCCAGACATGGCTGGGCCGGTTCCTGCCATCTGGAGTCCTCCATTCCACACTCAAAGGTGCCTCATCAACCGTGAGTAGCAAGGTCCCCATCTTGGAGCCCACCTGCCACGGGGAACAAAGAAAGACTCCTTAGCTGTCACGGCCTCAGACGCAGGGTCTCACCACAATGCGCTTAACAAAACCGCTTGACTCACTATCAGGGGACGAGAAAAGCAGACTGACAGACAGGCCTCTTCCCGGCTCACATGCAGGCAGCACAGAACATCGTGGGGCTCCGCTAGGGAGAGAGATAGCCTCGGTTTACCTTAAATGCCGTTTTTGTTTCTTTCTAAGTCTCAAACATCCTGCCCTTTCCCCACTGCTTACCCCGCCCCAGGAGCCAGCGGTGATAGAACCAGGCACTCTGATCATTGGGGTCAGTAAAGAAGGCATTCTGCACCAACTCCAGCTCTGTGGGGGCCAGAGAGGTTGCGTCAGCATGGTAGGATCCTAGACATCCCAACAGCTCTCCAACCCAAGCCTCACACAGGAACTGCATGTGTCAGTAAGAAGGAGGAGCTAAATAAGGTGGTGCAGAGCGGGGTTAGGCAGCCATCAGGACTGGGGTGCTCCTGTAGAATCCTTGCCAGGATCCTCTAGACCACTGGTCCTTAGCCTTCCTAATGCTGCAATCCTTTAACACAGTTGCTCATGTTGTGGTGACCCCCCCCCCCCACCATAAAATGATTTTTGCTGCTCCTTGCTAACTGTAATTTTGTTACTGCGATGAATCATGATGTAAATACCTGATATTCCTGATGGTCTTAGGCGATCCCAGTGAAAAGAGTTGGTCAACTCTCAAAGGGGTCGCAAGCCACAGGTTGAGAACTGCTGGTCTAGGCCCACTCACCTCTCAGCAGTACATTTTCAGGGAGCCGTCCCTGGGGGCCAGAATCTGGCTGGGGGTGCAGCTGGGGCAAGAGGCAGGAGCGATAATGCCAGGAAGAATAATTGGAGAAGTTCCGGGTGATGAGGCTGTCAGTGAAGGCTAGTTCCTCTGCAGGCGCAACAGCAGCCTGTGCAGCTACAAATCTCCGATAGTCCCAGCAATGAACTAGAGAGGTTGAGGGAGGGAGCCTATCTCAGATGCAGGACAAAGAGGAGATACTGCACTGACGGTCCCCAGAATTCCTCAGAGAGCCCTAGCAATTCCTCCATGCAAACTACATAGACTGCTCCTATATATACATATACATACATCTGGTTCCGCCATCCCTTTCAGCACTACCAGGATGCTGGTGCTAGATCCTGCGTATCCCTCCCCGCTCTGAGGACCCAGTACCAGGATGCGGGGCCCATGAGGTTTGTAGGGACAGGACTGTGGACACGTACAGTTCCGCTCATCGGCCTCGAGGAAGCGAGCACACAGCTCCAGCTCCCGGGCCCAATTGGGCTCAGGCAGGCGACTCAGCAGCCAGCAGCGGTGGTGCCAAGTGCCATAGGACTTAGGGTTCACACGCAGACAGCTCTCAAGGAAGCCTAGTTCTGCCTTCACAAGAGCAGCCAACTCCTCAGGGGACCTGGACCCCAAGAGAAGGGGGGGGGGTTAGAGCCTTCCAACATCCAACCCCAACTTGTCCCTCCCTTCTTGTATCTGGTCCCCCCACTATCCTATCTCTATGCCCGGCTACTCCAGTCTTCCTCCAGTTCTGCACCCAGGCAAGGGCCAGGGCAGAGACCTGAACTACTACATACTTTTGGGTTTCTAGCTGCTGGAGCACTTCTCTGCGACAGTTCCAGAGGGTGGCAAAATCAGGGTTGGCTCCCAGAATCTGGCTTGTCAGTTCTAGGACGGATTCATCCAGCTCGCCAGCCTGCCGCTGTGAAGACAGGTTATAGGGTCAGGGACCACAGCCTTTCCCCAGCTCTAGGCTAAACATTATAAACTCTGAACCAGTCAATAATGGCACTATGCAACAGGTACTGTGCAAAACCTTACATGGCCTACACAGGTATTTTTCTCACTTAATCTTTGCAATACTCGTATGCAGGTTGTGCAATCATCAGCTCTATTTTACAGATGAAGGCAGTTCCAGTGACTCGAACAAGGCAATATAGCAACAACAGTCAGAATCAAAATTTGGATCCCTACAGTTTGACTCTAGGGTCAAGCTTTTGGTCTCTGTATTATTGGGGACTACCTCTGAGGGCCCCACCTTCTGGAAGACAGCTTGAGTGGCTGACTGGTAGAGCTTTAGCTTCTGTTCCCGTTCTAGCCTTTTGGCTTCTGCCTGCTCTTCGGACGTCTTCACCTTCAGGCGTCCATGCTACCAGGGATATGAGGATAGGATAATATGAACGCAGGTTGCCTTGCAAGGGCAGACTTGCAGAAGCCCCGCCGAGACAGCCACGTGGGATGAGGGCATAGGCATGCAGGGGAAAGGGGCTGAGCTCAGGGTGCTCACCATGGTTTCGGCTCAGCGATGAGGACAGGGGAGGGAGGGGTCCGGAGGCAGCCCGTTCAGTCTGCCGAGAGAGATGTCAATCACAGAACCCCGCCCACACGGCCCCGCCCCCCAGGTGTTTCCCGGAAGCTGCCAGCAGGCCCAGGCTAAGGATCCCTGTGTGTTAAAAGGGGGCCGGCGGCTGGCACTGTGAGGTCAGGCAGGAGGAAGCGCTCACCACAACCACGGCCTCCGTTCCCACGGATCTTTCCGAAGCCCCACCCGCCAGGACCGTCAGGGCCGAGGCACACGCCGCGCATGGAGAGAGCAGTGCCTGCCCGTCCGTCCCGCGGACCCTTGCACCCCCTCCTCCACCGGCGAACTCACCTGCTCAGGGAGGAGGTGCCAGGACGTGCAACTCCGGCCGCCACCGAGTCCCAGTGTGGCTAGAGCGGCTCCGTGCTGTGTGAGGTGCAGAGACGAGGCGCTGCGCCACCTGCAGGCCTGGCATGGGAGCTGCGTGTGTGTCAACCAGTTTGTGTTAGCGCCCAGGTGTGTGTGTGTGTGTGTGTGTGTGTGTGATTGGAGAATGTGGACAGGCTCTTCCCATTAGCAACTCAAAACTGCAGCCTGAAGGGACCGGTATCGGCTCAGGACACCCCAAGACCAAGTTCTCAGGACAAAGGAGCTTTATTTGCCCTAGAGGGACGAAGTATAGGAATAAGAGACGAGACAGGAGATGGAGAAGGGGAAAGAGAAGAGGGGAGAGGGGGCGGGGCCGGGGCCGGACGGACGGACGGACAGGTATTTCTCCCGGAGAGGGGACAAAGGACTGTCTTTGAATAGAGAGGAGACAGACGTGGCCCATAGGAAAATGGCAGTTTATAAAGGTAAAAGGGGAAATCCTGTGTTACGATGAGGTGAATAAGGGAATGGATCTTGGTAGCTGGCTTTAGGAACTCAATCTAACGGTTTTTAGCAAAACAGAGGGAGTGGGGAGAAGGGCAAGGCCTGACAGAGCCATGTTTGCCAAACTCAGGCTGGCTAGAGTCCCTTTCCAGCCTAGGTGAAGAAGTTTCTCCAGCAACCTGCTATTCAGCGAGTTCTGGCTGCCAAAAGTTCTCAGTTTCCTCCCTGTTCTCTTGATTTCATCTACATTCATGGTTACTATCTGGAAGATGATGGCATCCAAACCTCTCTCCAGTCCAGATGTTCACAAGCATAATGATAATGACAATTATATAGCAGTATATGTATGTATTGACATAGTCAAAAGCTAGAGGCAGTGGTGTTGTTGGTAATGTCAGCTTCTCAGGGGATCGACACAGAAGGGTCTAGAGTTTAAGATAATAGTGAGGTTTCTAATTTTTTAAAAAATTGAGTATCACTGGGCAGTAGTGGCACACTGCCTTTGATCCCATCACTCAGGAGGCAGAAGCAGGCAGTTCTCTGAGTTAGAGGCCAGCCTGGCTTACAGAGAGAAATTCTAGAACAGCCAGGGCTACACAGAGAAACCCTGTCTCGGAAAACCATAAAAAAGAAAAATGTAGTATCGCCTATATGTCCCAGAGATATTTCAAACTCTAAAAGTTAAAAAAGGGTCTCCCCCGTCCCCCCCCATCCCCCAGTGCCAGCTTTATCGTCATTGTTGCACTAAGTGGCAGTGTTCTCAAAGCTTTTTAGTCTCTTTAATAACCATTCAGTGCAGTTGCCACTAAGGCTGTTGCAATGTTCTTCATCCTGTGTCCTCTCTACTTTCATTCATCGTGAGCCATGGAGACAGATTTAAAGTATCCACTACCTGCCCAGCCCTTGTCTAGGTCCTCTTTTAGGTAACATATTCTAGAAGAAAAGGGAGGCTTCTCCCAGCCTTGTGTTCTTCAGTCCCATGGGGGAAACAGCTAAGTCACTGGTTATCCTTGCTCCTGGCACTGTGATGGGAGCTCTGTATTTTTAATGCACATGAGCACACACACACACACAGAGGACCACATGTGGAAGCCAAAACAGAGTGATTAAAAATACGACTCAGCCTAACTTGGTGGCTCACACCTGCAATCCTAGCACTTGGGAGGCTGAGGCAGGAAGGCCCTGAGTCTGAAGCCAGCCTGGGCTATACACTAAGATGTTAAGTGAAAAAGTTAAAAGGCTGGATTGGATGTCTTGGAGAACACCTGTAACCTCAAGACATGGGACAAGAGAAAGGATCCCAAGTTCAAGGCCAGCCTGGGTTACAATGGAGTTCCAGGTTAGTTTCTGCTATGTAATCTCAGAAACAAACAAAGAAACAAACAAAACAAACAAACAAACAAAAAGCTCCAACAACAACAAAACAATCATAGAAGAAAAAAAATTATCTAGATGCTTGAGTTGATGTTGTGATTAAATAAACTACCGGTGTGAAGTGCTTTGAACAATGACTATGTTGAATAAATACTCAGTAAATAATAATATAGCAAAGGTATTATAGTTATTATTTTTATTTTTCCCGACAAACATGCAAGAAATGGAGGTCCAAAGAGATTACTAGCTTGCTGAGGGCCACCCAAGTAGGAGTAGTAAGTACCAGGTAAGACAGCCGTGATTCTGGGCTAGTCTCCCTTCAACATCCATATTTTGTTATTGTTGCTGTTTGGCTACTTCTGGATCTTGTTTCTTGTTCTGTAGGCACTCAGACATGCAACCAGATACCAGGAATACAGATGCCAACCGGGGAAGGTTTGCCAAACACAGTGTTACATCATAGTTACTAAGGGAGGAGGGAAGGGGGCGGAGGAAGGGTGAGGTAAGCAAGAGCCGATTAAATAATTAGCAATCCTGAAACTGGCAAAGCTGAGTCAGGCAGGCTTGAGAGGAAGTGAGTATTGTGAAAAACATCTGCATTCAAAAAAGGAGGGGCCTGTGTTTTGGAAAGAGAAGGCAGGAAGGGCATGTCAGACATGTGGGGCGTGCAGCTGCAGGTGAGAAACCAAACAGACTCAGGCAGCTGGCAGAGGGATGCTAAACCAGGTGCCCTCACAGATAAGAATAAAAGATTGATGACAAGCCTCTTACGTAGTGGCAAGAGGAGTCGTCGTGAGTTATAGTTGGCCTTCACCTCGAGGGAGTGGGAAGCAGGCAGCTGTGCGCTGATATTTGCAGAGATTTTTCTGTTTGTTGTGAAAGCAGGGATTTGAACATCGGTAAAGACTAGTCAGCTTGCTTAAAGCACTGTGGGCATAAGTAGATATCATCACCCACATCACACAATGAGGAAACAGAGAGGGGGTGGAGGGCATCGGCACACACAGTATTTCCAGGACCCTGAGCAGAGCCCAAATATGGGTTGGAAGGAAGGAAGGGACCGTGAGCCACAGTCAAAGCTCGGCAGGCAGCCATGCTCCAGAGGTACAGGGAGTAAGGAAGAGGCAGGCATTGAACCTGGGGTCCTCTGTGTGTATTCGATCAATGGTCTTTAGCATCAGACCTGGCCTGCCATAGACTGCTAGGCTTCAGGGATCCAGTCTCAGGCAAAACAACCAAGCCAAACTATGCCAAAACCAAAATTTATTTCTGCTGTCTTAGAGGTTATGGTTAGTGAAGCCCTGTGTAATAGAACTCTGTGGCAGCGTGAGGTCACGCCTTTAATCCCAAAACTCAAGAAGCAAACGCAGTTGGATCTTTATGAACACACTGAGTTCCATGTGCTACCACACCAAGGCTACATAGTGAGACCATGTTCCAACCAACCAACCAACCAACCAAAAAGATATAGGGTCTTTCAGTAACTCTGGAGTGCCACACCTCAGCAGGCTTCCTAAGCTCCTGTGGTACTCCCTACCCCCACTGCAGAGGTTACAAACGAATCCAGGCTTTTACGTGGGTGTTGGATGCTGGAGAGCTGAACTTAGGTTTTCACAGTCATATAGCAAGCACTTTACTCACAGAGCCACCTCCCCAGCCTGCAATCCCCACCTCTCCTTTTCTTTTCAGTACTGGAGACTATAGGGCCTTGTTGGTATTAAGCAAACGGTGCCAATAAACCATGCCCTTAACCCTCTGACTTTCTTGACACTGAAAAAACAAACCAAAAAACCCCATTCATTCTCTGCATTGTCTCAAACTATTGCTTTAGTCCCAGGCTTCCAGGCTGAGATGTGGCTAGTGCAATTGAGCAATTGAATTCTTTTCCTTCTTTCCCTCCTTCCCTTCTTTCTTCCTCTCTTCCTTCTCTTCTTTCTTCCTTTCTTCCTTTCTTTCTTTCTTTCTTTCTTTCTTTCTTTCTTTCTTTCTTTCTTTCTTCCTTCCTTCCTTCCTTCCTTCCTTCCTTTTTGTTTGTTTGTTTGTTTGTTTGTTTTATTTTTTTTTTTCGAGACAGGGTTTCTCTGTATAGCTCTGGGTGTCCTGGATCTCACTCTGTAGACCAGGCTGGTCTCGAACTCAGAAATTCACCTCCCTCTGCCTCCCAAGTGCTGGGATTAAAGGTGTGTGCCACCACACCCAGCCCTTTCTTTCTTTCTTTTTCAAAAATTTTTTTTCAAGACAGGGTTTCTCTGTATAGCCCTGGGTGTCCTGGAACTTAACACTATAGACCAATCTGGCCTGGAACTCAAGAGAATCACTTGCCTCTGTCTCCCTAGTTCTAGGATTAAAGGTGCACACCATCACTACTGCCCAGATGAATTATTTTCTGAAAAATTGGAAGCCAGGTGGTGGGGGCACACACCTTTGATCTCAGCACAGGCAAACAGGAATCAGAGACAGATTGATCTTTGAGTTGGAAACCAGCCTGGTTTACACAGAGTGAGTTCCAAGACAAACAGGGCTACACAGAGACACCCTGTCTTGAAACAACCAAAAAAGAAGAAGAGGAGAGGAGGAAGAAGAAGAGGAGAGGAGGAAGAAGAAGAGGAAGAAGGAGAGAGATATTAAATTTAAATAGCTACTGGGAGGTATAGGCAAGAGCTGAATAGGAGTGGAGTGGATCAGATCTCTGGGAGTCTTGAACTTGAGTGGGGTAGGAGCCCATGGGAGTCTGCAGAAGGACACCTTCCTGTAACCGTCCTGGCAGGAGAGAAGATATATTACTCCCTTCTTGATTGGTATACTGGGAACAGGTGACTGAGCATAGCTGTTTGACATAGCCAGAGTGCAGACTTTGAACCTAAAATTCCAGTTAGTGTGTCCTGGACTCAAGTTAAGCTAAAAGGACTTCCTATAAGTCTCATTGTTGATATGTAACAATTTTTCCCTTAAACTTCTGCTGTTTCTTTTATTCTTCCTACAATCACCAAAAAAGGAATAACATACACACACCTTAAGAGTACACACATCATAAGGTTGCAGATCTGATCCTTCTATTTTAAAATTCTCCCAGGCACAGAGGAGAGACTGGGTTAGTGAGGGACTAGGAATTTCATAGGGAATCGGGATGGTAATTAGAAATCAGCAGAATACAGGCAGAACATGTCAGTCAGAGTCATGTGGGTGGGGAGAAGGGCTAGCAGTCAGACCAGACTTCTGGTTAGGCAGTCAGATGGGAAGAGGAGCCATGACCAGATAATAAAGATGGTGAACTTTCAAGATGGCTGGCTTTCTCCTTCACCCTCCTCTCCTGAGACAAAACCCTTGCAATTTCAAACAAAGGTCTGGTGGACTTTCCTTTCCCGCCAATAAGACTCCCTGCTGTGGAGCAGCCCGATCAGATCAAGGCCAGACCTTAGACATTTAGTTCAGATTTGGGAACCTACCAGCCTTCCTGTTTTTATTCAAATTGACCAACTCTAAATTTAACCCCTCAAAGACCCTTAAGACCCCCCAGGCCTCAAGGACAGACTGGCCTTCAGGTTGGTAGATGCTCTTACTCTCCCCGTGCTTCTTCACCCCTGATGGAAAGCCTTTCTTCACTGACTCCTTCAGCCTGCCCTCTGTCTGCTGCGCTTGAGATTTCTCCTGCTGCTGCCTATTGAGCTCAAGATTTTTCTCACCCTTTGATTCTTTAACTGGCAGAGAATATGAGCCCAATCAAGATGCCTAGATGATAACAGGTGTGCTTGGAGGGCGGGGAAGGGCACCTGCTTCTGAGGTGACAAGAAGGGCTGGGAGTAGATAGGACTAAGCTATCCCAACAAAGATTTCATAGATCAGCAGCTTATAAAGGAGACACCTGAGAATTTGCGGTTTCCACGGAGCTGTTGGAATGTGGTAGGGAGGGCGGCGTGAGAAGAGAAAGGTGAGAAGAGAAAGGGCCACTTCTACTCTGTTGGGTTTGATGTGGGGGTGCCCTGAGGCGCAAGAAACGGTTGCCTGGAGAGAGGTCAGAGCAGAAGAGGTTAGCGTGGGTGTTAGGCATGTGCACGTAGTAATTACACTGTGCCAGGGAATGTGCCATCCAGGGAGAGGGAGATGAGGGAACCCACAAACGAGCTTTGGTAGAGTCGTGGTTAGGGCAGGGCTGGGAGTGCTGGATGCTGGATGGAGCAGCATCCCCGGGGAAGCAGAGGGAGAAATGAACAATGGAAAGAGAGGGTGTCTGTGTTCCCAAAGCCATTATTCACAGCCATCATCATAGCTGGGTGCTATACAGCTGGTGTGACAAGGAGATGGACTCTGCTGGAGGCTCTGTGCTCAGAGGTGAGAGAGCCTGGTGTCCAGCCTGTCAGATTCCACAAGACAAATTTGCTCCTGGTCTCTCCAGCTTGGGCTTGCACACTTGTACTCTACTAAAACACACGGAAGGCAGGAAACATGGGAGGAAGTGAGCAACAGGGTGCTGGCGGTTTCTGGGCATGCTTCCTACCTCCCAGGGAAGGAACCAGAAAGGGGAACCTGGCCAGGTGTGGGTGTTGCTCCAGCAAGTCTCAAGTGATAGGTGCTTAGACGTTTGCATAAGTAGGCTCCAGGGTCCTTGAGGAGAAGTCAAAGGTTGGCAAGGGTGAGAGGCTAAGACCAAGTTACAAGAAAGGAATCGGAAGGGGAAGAACTGAGTAGGGCCCCTCATGTGCAGCAGTCTGGGAGCCTTCTCTTGGCTCCAGGGATGAAGTGCCTCGTTGTTATCTTCTGTGACTGTGATCTGCCTCTGCTCCCAGCATCAGATTCTTTCTTTCTACCCTTGGCCTCTATTGAGCAAGATGTCAAAGGAGGAGGGGGCCTAGTGAGTTCCCAGCAGCCCAAAGATACCCAGTGAAGGAAGTCATGCACCCCTGGGCTGAAGGTGGGGGCCAGGGTTGGAGTCAGGTTTCTGAATCACAGAGCTTTTATAGTGATCAGCAGTATTATCAGCATAGATTAGCCTCAGGATGGAGAACGGGGTGGGGTTGCATCAGATAACACTAACTAATGTCTGTGTCAGTTTTGTGCCAGGTCCCTAGTGGTGGCATTTTTTTTTTCCAATGACGGATAAATACTGGATTATGGGATGGCCAGTTTGATGGGATGGATTTGATAGCTTGAATAATCTCAAAGTCAAACTCTTTGGTTCTCAGATGGTAGTTTGCCTCAGAGCAACGGTGTGGGAGGTGGAGTAACACAGGAGTCTGAGAGGACAGGGGTCCTGGCTGTTTTAGAGCTGCTAGGAGTACATGTTGGTCTTTGCTTAGCAGAGCACAACATGTCCTTGAGTGATTCTAAGGGAGCTTGAATGCCCAGAGTGGGAGGGCTCCTAAGCCCCAGACTTGGTGGCAGTTATGTGCAAGTATGTGGTCCGTTTTAAGAGGCACAAAGGCAACCTGTAGTCAGGAGGGAAAAATCAAGATGGTGAGGAGAGCCCATGACCTTGGAGGCCGAACTAGAAGTCTCAGGTGGCAGAAGATGAGTTTTCAAAATCTTGGCAGAGTAGCAACACTAATCTCTCTCTCTCTCTCTCTCTCTCTCTCTCTCTCTCTCTCTCTCTCTCTGTGTGTGTGTGTGTGTGTGTGTGTGTCTGTGTGCATGTGGTGAGTGCCAGAGGTATGTTGGATCCCTGGAGCTGGAGTTACAGGTAGCTGTGAGCTACCTGATGTGGATGCTGGAAACTGCACTCTGGTCCTCTGCAAGAGGAGCTCAAGTTCCTAACTCCTGGCCACCTTTCCAGCTCAGTCCTGTATCTCTCCGGTGAGAACACAGACTCGTTAAGAAGGACTCTATTCATTGGAGCTGGCCAAAGGTGGATTGGGTCTCAATGAATAGTGGTAAATGTACTACCCATGAGGTAATGAAGTAATAAAGTTGGGCAGTGGTGGTGTGTGCCTTTAATCTTAGCACTCAGGAGGCAGAGGCACGCAGATCCTTAAGTCTGAGGCCAGCCTGCACTATAGATGGGAGTTCCAGGACAGCCAGGGTTACACAAAGAAACCCTGTCTCAAAAAAAGAAAAAAAAAAAAAAGAAAAAAGAAAGGAAAAAGAAAAGAAAAGAAAAGAAAAGAAAAGAAAAGAAAAGAAAAGAAAAGAAAAGAAAAGAAAAGAGAGCCAGCCAGCCAAAGAAAGAGGCAATAGAAGACATTCAGGGACAAGTGTGCCCTGTCCTGAACTTTCCAAGATTCTGATCGCTGAGCAGGGGAACAGAAGACTCAGAGCTCATGAATGTCCGCATTTCACTCCTTCCATCAGAGTTCCGAGGTTCTTCGAATACTTGGATTCTTTCTAGTGTCCCGACACCCCCGTTCCTTCTGAGTCAGTCTGGCGAAATCTCTTGATGACCAATGGTAAAATGCTGTGCACACAGCATACATCCTGGCTAGGGAAGGAGAGGGAACAGCCTAGCCTGTGAATAAAAGGGCGCAGCCCAAGGGCTGGGCCTAAAAGCCAAAAGGGAAAATCCCTGCCACAGAGAATCCTCTTTCACCTAGGAAGTGGTAGGGGCTGACTCAGGGTGCTGTCTTTGAGGAAGAGGTCAAGGAGAAGAAGCTGGGAAAAGAGACGGAAAAGCTCAAAAGACTTTTGGAGCCAGAACTTGAGCTTCTGCCATGGGAGCCAGACTCTGCATTCTGGTTGATGAGGCTGACGGCTTTGCTTAAAATTGTACTGAAGGGTTGGGAATATGGCCAAGATGCCTACTGCCGGGCAGCCTGGCAAAGCTGTTGAACAACTTTACAGTGGCACTGTTGAATTTAATTTAGGGCACATGCAATGTTAGCACGGAGAAGCACGATCCTGAGCCGAGGAACAGGATGAGAGACTGTGGGCACTTGAGGGAATGTGAGCTCCTTGACTGGGAGGGGAACTCAAAGGATAAGTGTTGGCTCTTTCCTGTCTCATCCATTCACTGCACAGTAGTAACTGAGGGCCTTGAGCTGGAACCTTTGGCACAGGGGATATGGTCATGAGACAAACAGATATAATCCCCACCGTATGAGCTAAAGCAGGGCTGTCCAACAGAACCTTCTGCATGATGGAGATAATCCCATAAGCAAAAGCACGTGGTACTGGGTGTGCTGAGCTGGGGCACTGCGTTGTCTAGGAATAAGGTAGGCTTCTTGCAAGAAGAGAGCCCAGAGCTGGGCTGGTTTGGGGCTTGTCTGCACATCTTTTCTGTGCCTCTTGGCACAGGTCTTATGGTCCTGTGACTACATTCTAGTTCATCATGTGGGGTGCAGGGCCCTGCTTCCAATTCTGCTGTAAACTACCCAAAGAGATGTATTTGCCTGCATTTCTCTTCCCTATCAAGGTTCCTTCACTGTAGCAGCTACTTGGTAAACATATAATTCAGCTAGTCATTCATCAACCAAAATGATTGGTTACCAGCACAGTTCCACACCACGATCCAAGATAAGATTCCTTCTCTCATAGATCTACATTCTAGTTCGGGGAGACAGACTTTGTAAAAGGAAATGTATACAATGGATGACTTCAGAGCATCATAAGCATCCTGAGGAGATCAAACCCTATACTGAAACATAGCTGGCTGGTCTTTGTAACTCCACAGAACACTGGGGGTCTTGGAAAGGAATGGAAAGATAGCTCAGTGGCTAAGAACACTTGCTGCGGGACTGGAGGGATAGCTCAGCAGTTAAGAGCACCGACTGCTCTTTCAGAGGTCCTGAGTTCAATTCCATCGATAATGGGATCTGATGCCCTCTTCTGGTGTGTCTGAAGAGAGCGACAGTGTACTCTCATACAGAAGAAGAAGAAGAAGAAGAAGAAGAAGAAGAAGAAGAAGAAGAAGAAGAAGAAGAAGAAGAAGAAGAAGAAGACTTGCTGTTCTTCCAAAGGACCTGGGTTCAGGTCCCAGCACCCATGTTGGGTAGCTTATAACTGCCTATAACTCTAGAGCCAGAAGAGCCAATGCTCCTGGCATCTGCCAGCATCTGTACATTGGCAGTATAGACTCACACACACATAAATAAATCTTTATAAAAAAAGAAAGCGAAGTACTACTAAAGATACTTTAAAATGCTATAGGGAAACATTATTTTATATGCTTACTTAAAAATACATATATAAGGGTATAGAGGTATGCTTCAGTGGGTAAGAACACTGGCTGTTCTTCCAAAGGACCCCAGTTCAAGTCTCAGTACCCACATGGTTCAAACCATCTGAAACTCCAGTACAAGAGTATCTCACATCCTCTTCTGGTTTCCATGTTCACTGTGTGCTTGTGATACATAGCCATACAACCAGGCAAAACACCCATTCATGTAAAAATAAAAGCAAATTTAATTATACATATATATGTGTGTTACATATATACAAATATATTTGTGTTTATATGTTTGTGTTCACACACACACACAAGGCTAGTTAGTCTTACATCAAGTTGACACACAAACTAGAGTTATCTTTGTTTTGTTTTTCCAAGACAGGGTTTCTCTGTGTAGCCCTGGCTCTCCTGGAACTCACTTTGTAGACCAGGCTGGCCTCAAACTCAGAAATCCGCCTGCCTTTGCCTCCCGAGTGCTGGGATTAATGGTGCATGCCACCATGCCTGGTGCTAGAGTTATCTTAAAGGAGAAAACCTCAATTGAGAAAATGCCTCCATAAGATCCAGCTGTAAGGCATTTTCTTTTCTAACCTCTCCCTTCATACCTCCCCTAGACAGGGTTTCTCGGGCAGGCACTTAAACCTTGGGTGTAACCAACAACTGTCTAACTGGACTCAAGCTCCATGGGAGGAAATTTACTCCTGGTACTGACAACCCAACCAACTGCCACTGATTGGAGGACCATAGACCCCAGAAGAGAACCTACTACTGCCACTCCCCTAAACAAATATAGTGTCTAACAATATTCTAAATCCTTACCCCTGTAACCACAGACAAGTTGTACCTCTTACTTCTCACCAAAGCTTCTTTTTCTTTTTTTCTTATAGACAGAGGGTCCTATAGAGATTCTCAACTGGTCAAAATACAGAGAACAAGTGACATTCATGATGCAACCCCCTACACCTAAGGCTCAGGAGAAATCACGGAAGAGAAACAGAAAAACAATAGTCAGAGGAACAGGACACCTGCTGCGTGATGGTGTCTTCTAGACTTATGGCCGGGAAGCTACACCCATGAAATCTCAGCAACATGGTCACCTACAGGACAGGCATAATGCCAGTGCCAACAGGGGAAACCTCACAAAGTCCCACCTCTAGTGAAGAGATTCAGGGAATTGAAGGCTTCTGAGGGAGGGAGAATTAATTTCCTCTAGGGATGCACCCTCTGATAGGTCATCCAACCCCAAGCGGTCGTCCCTAAACACATGTACATAAGAACAACATTTAAAGCTGGGCGTGGTGGCGCACGCCTTTAATCCCAGCACTCCGGAGGCAGAGGCAGGCGGATTTCTGAGTTCGAGGCCAGCCTGGTCTACAAAGTGAGTGCCAGGACAGCCAGGGCTACATAGAGAAACCCTGTCTCGAAAAAAAAAAAAAAAAAAAAAAAAAAAGAACAACATTTAAAGGGCTGAGCAGGTTTTTTAGATTATATATATGTATATATATATGTCATATTATATGTGTCATATATATGATATGTACCATATGATATATATGATATATTTAGATATTATATATGATAATAATTAAAGAAGAGGTCATGAATTTGAGAGGGAATTGGAGGGGATGGGAGGAAATTGGAGGAGGAGAGAGAAGGGTAGAAATGATGTAACTATAGTACTTATGTATGAGATTCTCAAAAGAAAAATTAAAAGCCAGATGTGGTGGTGGACGCCTTTAATCCCAGCATTTGGGAAGCAGGGGCAGGCAGATCTCTGTGAGCTTGAGGTCAGCCTGGTCTATAGACCGAGTTCCAAGACAGCCAGGCTGAATATTTGGTGAGCCAAGGCGGCAGAACAAGACAGGTTGTTCTTCCCTGGGCTGGTGAGGGATTAGCAGAGAAGCTGGGCATATCGGGAGTGATGACAAAAAGCATGGGCTAGGTGAGTCAGGCAGGGTGGGTACTCGAGTTCTCACAGGAGCACTGAAAGGGAGCAAACAGGGAGTGGTGCGGAAGCTTAGAACTCTGGTAAGGAAGGGGAATGCTTGGTGGGGATTGCTGACGTAAGCAAGGCTGTGTCATTTCGTCTCCCTTGTACACCATGACTCAGACTAGAGCTTTGGCCCAGAGATAAGGGAGACTGGAAGGACCCCAAGAGACATTCATGGCTCCTACAGCTGATAGCCCTACTGACTGGGAAGTAATCTTCCAATTCCCGGGTCCCTGAGCAGGCAAGAAGAATGGATGCATTCCTTCTAGGAGGCAGGAGCTCTCAGAAGGCTCGTGCCTGGGAATGGATCCTGCCATAGGCTTCCAACCCACCTGAGAGGAGCGCCTCTCATCACTGGTGCTCACTGGATCGGTGAAAGATTGAGGTTAGCCACACTCTGGATGGCTTAGCACTATTCGGTTCGGTGCTTCAGGATATAGACTTCTGTGCCGGGAAGGTAGCAACAGCAGAAGTGAGAATGAGAGGCCCAAGAGTCAGCGCTGGCTTGGGGTATGGTTTCTCAGTCCCACCTAGGAAACAGGTAAGGACATCCATGTCTCTCATACTAGTCAAGTCCCAAGTGGATGCCACAGGAAAACGTTCCCAGAAGGGGGCAAAAGCAAGGTCGGAAAACCCAGAAGCTTCTAGAAGGCTGAGATGGACTCTGCAGGATGAATTATGGCAGGCAGAAAAGGGCCTGGGAGTTGGGCTGGAGGCCTGAGAGACCTGGGAAGTGAGTGGTACTGGAGACATGCTCAAGTAGAGATCTGGAGGGAAGAAAGGGCCGTGGGACCTAGGGACGGTCAAGACTGAATTTGGCCAGGGAGTCCTGGATGCGAATGAACTGATTTTGTTCAGTTGTCTACTAACCTCAACACTCCCTTTGCAGAAAACAAAACAAAAAAAGCTCTCCAAAGCCCAAACCAAACGGGACGCTAAGCAACAGAGAGACCCAATGCAGGGGAAAGAGCTCGAATTCCCGGATTGCATGTGTTTGGTTGAATCCATCCTCTTCTGTTGCAAATAGCTGCAACCCTGGGCAAGTTGCTCAACTCTTCAAAGCCGTGGTTTCCTTTACTGCAAAGCATTGCTTTACAGGGCAGGTGAAAAGATGGAGTGGGATTGTTGGGAACAAATAAAAGAAACTTATTCTAAGTACCACCATTTCGCTTTCAGACTCCATTTAATCATAGGGCAGCGTCCCATGCCCTAGAGAGCTGGGGACTTCCCTGAAGCTGAACAGCTTCTGCTGTAAACAGTTGTCTGAGTCCAGACATCTCAGGAACAATTCCATTATACTGGCAGGGTCAAAAAAGTTCACGTTCTCAGGCCTAGAGACGAACATCTATTCCATTTCTCCAAATGTTTTCTTAACTGTCTGTTAGCTAGTAAGGAATATAAAACATGCTGTTATCTAAACCAAGGTGCATAAGTTATAAAAATATGTAACCTATTGCCTGTTATGCCCTAATTAACTACATGCCACTGGCCTGCTCCTTTGTCCCCTTATCACTCTGAGCTCTGGACCTACTGTCTAGGGGAACGAATTAAAGACCTTGAAGCCAGGTGCCTTGAATACAGTTCAGTCTGCAACAGGTACTGCCTTGATTAACCCAAAAAGTCACAATACAATTAGATAACATTGCAGCTCTTCCCAGCTACCCCTTGCTTTGTGTTCCAATCCTTTAAAAATGTTGTACAATCTCCCTTCGGGAACTTGGTTCAGATCCTGAACTGGCTGACTCCCTGAGTGCTGAGATAATAAAGCTATCATTTTTAAGCTTCCCTTGGTTTCCATCCCAAACCCAACAAGATCTAGGTAGTCACTGCAAGCTCCTAATAAACGCTGGCTGTTCCTTTGTGCTAAAGTGACAGTGAAGTTGAGTCACCCATGTTCCTCAGGCACAGGCCCTTTGAGGGAGGCTCAGGCTATGTCTGTTTCTGCTTTTTGGTTTCTTCTAGAACTGCCCCTCCAACAAGAGGAACGCCAAGACCTCCTCACTTGACCGGGCATAATACTTGCTGACAGAGGTTACATGAAGAGGCCCCAATACTTCTCTCTGCCTCTTTCCCAACATTCCTTGTAGGTCCAAGGAAAGGGTTTCTCCTGATTCCCCGTTATCAAGTTAAGTGCAGGTGGCCTCCAGTTCCACTCCCGACATTCTAGGGCAGGCAGACCTGCGATTCCTTGGCTTAACTCTAAGCTGAGCCTGGAGCGGAACCCTGGCTAGGGAAACCTGCGCACCTTCCATAGCTGACCTTGGCTGAGTGCCCTGGGTGCTGTGGGGTGAGGGCAGTAGACAGCAGCAGCCCACTGAGAGTGTAGACCTCTTGCCACAAGAGAGCTCCGTGCATCCTGGTGTGCTTTCTGCTGCTGTAATAAACACCATGACCAAAAGCAACTTGAGGAGGAGGAAAGGGGTTATTTGAGTTTACACTGTTACATTGGAGTCCGTCATTCACAGGGAGCCAAGGCAGGAACTGAAGCAGAGATCGTAGAGGAAGGAGGATGCTCACTGCTTGGTTTTCATGCCTTGCTCAGCTTGTTAATGATACAAACCCAGCACCAGGGGTGCCCAGGGGTGGCACCATCCACAGTGGTCTGGGCCCTTCCACATCAAACATTCATCAGGAAGATGGCCCTCAGACATGCCCGTAAGCCAAATTGACAGAGGCAATATCTCAGTTATGGTTTCTTCTTTTCGGCTGACCCTCTTTTCAGTTTGTGTCACGTTGATAAAGCTAGCCAGCATACTGTTCGAATCCCTGCACTAGGAGACTTAAGACCAGAGTCTAGCATAGTGCCAGGCATCCCTAGGGTGACCCCCAGCTCTCCTTGAAGTGCTTTTTTGAGAAAGCTCAGTGGTGCTTGGAAGTTTGTGTTCCAGCCTGAGCTGATAACAGGCCTTGATCTATTCTCAGGCCATTTACTAAAGAGAGCAACAGCTGGGGATGTATCCTGGGGATGTATCTCTTCCAAGCAGGAACATAGCTCAAGGACCTGAGAGCCCTTCCTTTGAAATGGACTCAAGAGAAGGAAGAGGCCCCTTCAGGTCTCTGTGAAGATGTGGTCCTGACCCAGATGTCCTCTACCTAACAAACACAGCTGGCCTGATCACATCGCTCCCCCAATCACTGGTCCAGCTGAGCTCCTGATTGGTCCTTCCCTCCTCTCCAGTTCAACACCCACTCTCCCTTTAACATGTCCTAGTGTATACCTGTAATTCCAGCACTTGGGGGGAGAGGCAGAAGGATCTGGACTTTGAAGCCAGACTGGACTAGTTCCAAGACTGACTGAGGTCTATAGTAATACCTTGTCTGAAAAACCCAAGCAGCCAACCTCCTGCAACATCAAGTCCTTTCCTATAAGCCAGAGCAGCTCTTCTCCTAACGGTCTGGCTTACTGTTTGCACTGCTTTAAAACCATTATCTGTAATCGCCTGCAATTTCTTTATTGTTCCTCTTTAGTAATATTTACTTACAGAACCACAGTCTGCTGTTACAATCAAAGGTCAAAACCAAACATAAAAATGGGGATAGAGGCCATGTTTAAAAAATGAAAGACAAAACCACCTAATGCCTGCCTGGGTGGTTCTCACATATCCCGACCGTCAAACGACCTAGAACTGCTTCCCAAGTGCTTTTCTACTTTGGGGCTTGATGACATCTTCAGTCCATCACTCCTGCAGAATGGCCCTTGGCTTCCTAGAAACGGCTTGCTCTGGGAGGTAGCCCTGAGGTGTTCATGCACTTAGTTCAGTGGAAGGTGACTCATTCAGGTGACACTGTCCCAAGAGGAAGGGCGAGGGTGCCAGCACCATCAGCTGCTTCCGTCCAATTAGAATCAGACAGTATCTTCTCTCCCCGTTCCAGGAAGTTAAGCACACCACAGGATCTGTCTGTGTTGGAAGCCCAGAGGCAGCAGGTATTGTTGGAAAGATGGTGAAAGAGGAGAGTGAGTGGGAGAGACCCAGCCCCCTAGCAGGACCCTTAGGAGGGGTCTTATGAGGAAGAGCGGGAGCAACAATGAAGGAGAGAGCCTCATGATAGACTGGAGCCCTTTAGAACCTAGACATCTGATTCTCATTTTATTTATTTTTAAAGATTTATTTATTTTATGTATATGAGTACACCATTGCTCTCTTCAGACACACCAGAAGAGGGCAGTAGATCCCATTACAGATGGCTGTGAGCCACCATATGGTTGCTGGGAATTGAACTCAGGACCTCTGGAAGAGCAGTCGGTGTCTCATTTTATTTTTTGAGACAGGATCTCACTATGTATTCCTGGCTAGCCTGGATCTCTCTATGTAGAATAGGCTGGCCTCAGACTTACCTGTCTTTGCTGCTTGAGTTCTGGAATTAAAAGTGTGTGTCGGGCTCCACTTTTAATTAATTAATTTTTGAGACAGAGTTTCACTGTCTTTCCTGGAACTCACTATGTAGACCAGGCTGGCCTGGAATTCATAGAGGTTCTCCTGGCTCTGCCTCTTCAGTGCTGGGATTAAAGGCGTGCACCACTGTATCTAGCTAATGTAATTACAAGGTGTGAATGAGCATGTGAACGAGGGTACATGCCCCATATGCTGGTCACAGGACAATCCTGGCTGTTGGTACTCACCTCTACCTTGTTTCTGTAGGGTCTTTAGCTGTTCAGCATAACTGTGCACGTCACTGTGTGCATCAGGCTGGCTGGCAGGAGAGCTTGCAGGGATTTCCCCACTTATGTCTCCTATTGTGCACAGGCTTGGTGGAGTTACATACAGGCTGCTACTGCATCCAGTTTTACAAGGTTTCTGGGATGTGAATCTGGTCTTCAAGCTTGTTCTGAGAGAGCTGTATCCACAGAACCATCTCAGCCTGAGAACCTATACATTTTTACATCATTGAATCTTTTTCTCAAACATTTACCACTTTAATACAGAATGAGAACTCACATATTGAAGGGGAGATGAGACCTTTATTAACTTCTATTTATAAGCACTTATAATTACTCAAGCAAAATATTAAGATGTAGAGACAGGGAAAACCAAGGCACAAAGAACCTACCAGAGCCCCCGGAATGCACTAGACTTCCCGAAACCACCTTCTCTTCATGGTGAGGGCATGAGTATGTGGGAAAGCGGGTTTGTTCTACCAAGACAGCCCCACCCACCTGAGTCTCAATAAGACAAGGTTCTGGAAGGGCTGGGGTGGCAGGTCAGGAGGTTAGAATTTGCTGCTGTAGAGGGTGACAACCCACTTGGGTACACGGAGGAAGCCAGGCAAGAAGGAGTTCAGCCATCCCAGGCTGGAGACTTGTGAGAGGGCATAGCCCAGAGAAAAGTAGTCTCTGACAGGGCGGCCTGGGAATAACAGAAGGGAAGGTTGACCCTTATTTCGTTCTTCTTGGACACCCCAACTCTGGCTGAAAAGTTGGGAGAAAGGAGCAGGGCACACAGTCATCGGTTAAAGCTGGCCCAGGGCAAACACTTACCATCAATATCCTTAAGGCCATAGCGCCGAGCAAGGTCGCAGGATGGCAGCACCTTCCCGCTCAAGTTCAGGATATTGGGGTCTGTGGGCACACATATGGTTAAGATGGTGGGCATTGGGAGTGGTACCGAGTGACAACAGTGGACTGGGACAGGGTGTGGCTGAGTTATGCACTGCAGCCCTGAGCAGGCGCTCTCTGTGCTCACACAAAGGCTCTAGCCCATACTACCCCGCAGGAGTTCATAGCAGACCCGAACCAGGAATCCTGACCCCCAGAGCTCCAACAGACAGAAAAGGCAACAGTGTCTAGTCATCTCCCAAACCAAATTTAGGAACTGGCTGCGAGCACCCTAAAGATGGACTTTGTCACCCAGTGCTATCATCACCTGTTGCCAAGGCCACCACACACTTGCCACTCATTTCTGGACTTTCGGCTGATGAGAAATCTGGTTTCATCTAAAAAACAGGTTGAGAAGTTAGGGGTTATTTTCCAAGAGCGCTGCCTGTGCCTTCGCCATTGTCACCTTCTGTCCCAGACAGACACAAACCCTAGGCAGGATGCGCACGGCCATGTCTTAGAAAGCATTACAGCTTTGGTGTCAGACAGCCTGTCCTGTTATGACACCTACCATGGAACACATTTCCCTCCTTCCTGTCATTTCTCAGTGAGAGGGACTGAGCCTATGCCACACACGCTTTACCGCTGAGCTACACTTTCAGCCCTGGGTCAAGATGCTTAGGCTCTCTGGGTTTCCACGTCACTGTCTATAAAATGGAGTTATTAACTGCTTTAGAGGATTAAAAGAAGTAATGTGCTGTGTGCTCAGCCTGTGTCTGCCCTAGGAAGTACCTGGTGTGTGGGAACAACTACTCTTTCTCGCTTTATTAGTCTCACTATGTAGCCCTGGCTGGCCCAGACCTCAGTCAGGTTGGCCTTGAAGTCCCACAGATCCCCTCTCCCCTGCCTCGTGAGTGCTGGATTACAAACAGACTGCCACCCCAGGCCCTGCTTACGGTTGTCACTGCTCTCAAGACTGGAGAGCTGCCTCTGCTCTCTATTTCCCCTCCCATTCTCTTGCCAACCTTCTTAAATAGAGGGTCCTCAGGAGTATCTTTTGCCATAAACTCCTTCACCATTTCTGTTTGCACCAGCCCTGGCCACAGAGACACATAGCTGACTCCGTGACGCCGTAGCTCATGGGCACAGTCAGCAGCCAGTCTGTCACACTGTGGAGGGAGAGAAGGCAGAAATGAGAACCCTGGACACCTGCCCACCTCACTTTTCTCTGAGTCTAAGAGGATACCCTAGGCCCCCATCCTTCTTGAGAGCCCTGATGTTTCTGCCACCATCTTCCCACATTTGATACCTACTCTGGCAGATGGATAGAAGTCCACACAAAGGACGATCAGTGCATGGGACAGAGAGAGAGAGAGAGAGATGGAGAGGTGACAGTCTTACTACTCTGACAACTGTGGACCGTTACCAACCGTCAACACTGCTGTGTACCCCGCAACTCCTGTGCCTTGGTCCTTACCGCAGCTTTGCCCACACCATAAGGGACATTGAACATATGCTGCAGCCCCCCAGGGGAGGAGACAATCACGATGAGTCCTTTGCCAGCTGGCACCATCAGCCGGGCCCCATACACAGAGCATAAGTAGTGGCCTCTAGACAGGGTCAGGGAAGAAGAAAAAGAAGGAATGAACTGTGTGAATGCTGGTTCAGTTGCTTCCCAAGTCCTCAGTATCTGTGGTCAGAATAGAGGCTGCATAGCAATAGCTGAAGACCAGGGGACTCAGGTATAGGCCATTCCAAGGGAAAACCTGATACAATTAATGGTAGACAAGAGAGAGTATGCATGACATATAATGGGGCTCTTGCACCATAAACATAAGATAGTTCTTGGGTGTGTCAAGCCATGTATCTAGTCAGCTGGGTTCATGGAACAAACTTATAATCTCAGCACCATGAAGGTGAAGGCGGGAGAATCGGGAATTCAGGGACACCCTTGGCTACACAGTGAGTTTGAGGCCAGCCTGGGCTAGATGAGACCATGTAATAAAATGAGCAGATGAGCTAAATAGAAAGTTCTCAAAGAACAGATGCAAAGAGCCACATAAATACCCAGAAAATGTTCGATAACCATAGCCACACGGGGAAATGTAAATTAAAATTAATTTCAGATTCCATTTCCTCCTAGTCAGAGTGGCTTTCATCAAGCAAACAGTTCACAAGTGCCGGTGATGGTGTGGGCAAAGAAGAAGCCTAGTCACTGCTGACGGCGGGACATGGATTTCTCAGAAACAGACAGATTATCACCCAACCACCCTACACTTGGGTAGGGCTCTAAGTGAACAAACCACACAGAGATTTGCATCTTTACAGCTGACCTACTCACAACAGTCTAGAGATAGAACCAACCTAGATGTCCATCCACTAATGGGTGGATAAACGGAGTGGAGAAGGTGGTACAGATACAAAATGGAATTTTATACAGCTGTAAAGAAAAGGGTGTGGGGTTGGAAGGAGTGACGAGGATGTGAAAAAATACATTAATGGGAAGAAGAAGAAAAATGAAACCACCTCATTTGCAGGAAAATGGATACAACTAAAAACCAATTATTATTGTGGCTACTATTTCTGAGATAGGGTCTCTTTACATAGCCCTGGGTGTCCTGATACTAGTGTACCATGCTGGCCTCAAACTCACAGAGATCTGCCTGCCTCTGCCTCCTGAGTGCTGGGATTAAAGGCGTGCGCCACCACATCTGGCAAAGTAAGCTCGACTCAGAAAGGCAAATACCATGTTATCTCTCATAGGTGGACCCTAGGTTTAAAACTATACATGTATACACACGTATACAGGGAAGGAAGCCCTCTGAGGAAGGTGGGAAATAGAGAGGGAAACAGGAAACAAGTGACAGAACTAACGGGAGAAGAGAGACCTCGCGGAGAGGCGAGGGATGGAGAGGGCAGCAGGGCTGAGAAGGAATGAGAAGGAAGTAGAATGACACTTGTGGAGTGATCACAACCGACAGGGGCATAGACACGCTACATTAATTGGTCCATCCTTTTAATCATTTGAGCTTTCCTTCTAATAGTTTTTAAAAACATAGCCCATGGGCTGTGTGCACCACTGAGAGAATCCTTCCTTCTGGGACTTGTACTTGGATGGGCAAAGAATGAGGCTGGAACGAGGCTGCTATCTTGTTAGAAAACCCTGAGTTGGGAGGTAGGGTATGCCTTTAATCCCAGCACTTGGCAGGCAGATCTCTGAGTTCAAGATCAGCCTGGTTTACGGAGAGAACTTCTGGACTGCCAAGGCTACACGGAGAAACCCTGTCTCAAAAACCAAACCAAATCAAACTAAACCAAAAAAGACAAACTGAGACAAAGCAAAGACTGCCATTCCCAGGCTGAGGTGGCTCAGTAGGCAAAGGCTGCTTCCTGTGCAGGCAGGGGAAAGCCAAGCTCAAGCCCCGAAACTCACAGTAAGATGTGGAGAAAGAGAACTGACTCTCTGGACCTATCTTCGGATCTCTGCATGCACCACAGTAGGCACAGAAACACACCTACACACCCCTATCACATACGCATGCGCGCACACACACATGGGGAAAAAAAAGGTGCTATTCTTAGGTGTAAATCCACAGGCATGGGACTTCTCCAGGAGTAAGTGGGACAAATGGAGTAGAATGGGGTTGAAAGAGATGGGGAAGCCAGAGGAGAAAGCCCTTATAGGAAAAGGCCCAGGCTCTGGGGCTACTAAAAAAGAGGAGCCCAGGCTCTGGCAGTGAAGCACACACCTGAGTCCAACATTGTTTATGTCATCCCAAATGGAGGCAGGCACTTCCCAGAAAGACTTGTTGGTGGCGTTCAGGATTGCCTAGAAGATATAAGGGTGACTGATTGGCATGAAGGTATAAAGGGCTGGCTAATGGGACCACGAATGGAGATAAAGACTCAAGGATGGATTTGGAATGTAGGGTTGGATCGAGTTAAAAGGTTACCTGGACGCCAGCATAGGCATTATTGACCAGAACATCTAGCCGCCCTTTCTGTTCCCGATCTACTTGCTCAAACAGGCTTTTCACTTCACTCTCCTGGCTTGAATCACACACCACGGGTACACACCGGCCACCGAGGGACTGTGCCTGGAGAGGGACAGCGAGGATGAGTTCACAGGAGTCACTTTCCTAACTCCAGTGAAGTTTAGGAACTGAGAGCTCAGGACTCAGCCAACAGCTGGACATGGCCATGCAATGGCTCCCTCTGGTGTCCGCGTTAGGAATTTCACCACAGTGGCACCTCCCACAGCAGAGCAAGGTACATTGGGCTTTCAGGTTTAACATCCGCATTTACTGAGGACTACCATATGCAAGACCTTACTTTGTAATTATTCTGCTAATTCCAGGCAAGAGATGAGGCATGGCGTCCACTCTTGGACAGAAGTAACCATCCTCTTTGTCCTTTCCGACTCCCTTGCTGCTCACTTGGAATTCTTACTCAGCCTCTGCTCTTCCCCTCACTCAACCAATGCTCTGACTCCACAGTGAAAAAACTAAAGTTACTAGGCATAAACTACTGCCACTTCCTATTTTGCCTCGCCTCTGAAAAATGTGACCCTCCCACCAGCTTCAGAGGAAGAAGTGTACCTATTTTCCAGGGGCGAGCCCAGGGTCCCACTTCTGTCCTGCTCAAACTGCAGCAATGCCTCGCCTGACCTCAAGTCTTTTTCTTCAAGTCACTTCTTTACAATCCAGCCAGGGTGAACTATCTAAAACTTAAATCGTCTTCTAACTGGATCACCAATCTAAGCCAACTAAAGCCTAAGAGCTTTTTTTGAGAGGGTCTTACTACATAGCTCAAGCTGGCCTTCAACTTGAAATCTCCTGGCCCAATGTCTCCAGTGCTGGGTTATATAGGCATGCGTGCCATGCCGGCTTTTTTCCTCCCCACAGGGTCTCACTCTGTAGCCCTGGCTGGTTTGGAACTCACTATGTAGACCTTGAAATCACAGAGAGGTTCTGGCTCCTGAGTGCTGGCATCAAAGGCATGCAAAACCCAATCCTCTTGCCAGGGAAGAGGAAAATTAGAGGAAGCCATCAGTACATTTTTTTTTTTTTCTTTGCAAAACCTGAAACTCTCAAACAGAAAGATTTTCCTTCCCATTAAGCTCTCTTGGTAGAAAAAAATCAATCCTACATTATTTATTTATGGTATTCAGTAAACATTGTGATTTGTTGGGGGGGGAGGGGTATAGTAATCAGAGTGATTAATTCAGGTAGTCACTTACCTCCTGGGCAGTAGCTCTAAGCGTATCCAGATGGCGGCCGGTAATGTAAACTGTGGCACCTGCTTTGCAAAGCTGTAAGGCAATGCCACGGCCAATACCCCTGGAGGCACCAGTTACCACACACACTTGGCCCTTCATAGGTGCTACCATGACTCACATCAAAGGGGATATCTGTGGAGGTAAAGAGTTGCTTTGAGGGAATCCTGTAGATTGCGTGCTGAATCCAGGTCTCTGTGAGGGCTAGACAAGTTTGGACTATTTTGAGGGGAGAGAAATTTGACAGAAGGATACCTGAGTCAAAGTCTCAGGCCAGGATGTCCTTTTAGGAGAGTCCCAAGACTCTCCAGCGTTACACACAATACTATCACGAACCTCTGAGTGGGGCTGACTTGGTAGGGAATCTGGCAATGCAGCCTAACAGGGTATGCCCACGAAGAGTCCCGGGCTCTCTGGAGTTCTGGCTACCCGTTCAGACCCACGGAGAACCGCGAATCCCTGACCCCTGAAGTGGTCAGAGCCTTACCAGCAGCAGACGCAGCCTCTGGGTTTTTTTCTGCCCAGATCGCCAGATCTATAGTTTGAGAACTTTGATTCTTGCCACGTTGGAGTGCGTGCCTGGATGGAAGTCCGGGTGCGGATAAGGATGATATGGAACCAGTCAAAGATAGCCCTGGAGTTCCAGGGTCAGACCCAGTGGGGTGGAGCCCGCAAATGGGGAAGGGCGACCTGCAGCCACGCCCATCATGCCCGCCCGCCCGCCCGCCCGCCCCGTCGCAGACTCATGACGTCCCCGTGCGTCCGGAGCGCGCCGGCGGTTGTGGGAGCTGCAACCGGGAAGCGTGAACGGCTGGTCCCAAAGCACGCATGGGGTTGGGGCCGCGTTCCGCTCACAGAGCGCGACGCCAGTTCTCGGGTGCCGGCCGGCGGGGACGCGCGGCCTGGGGTTCGGGGCGTCCCCCTCCCGGCCGCGATGGTTGTCCCCGGCTGCCGGCAGCCGCGCGTGCGGAGCAGGCCCCCGAGGCTCTCCCGCACCTGAGCCCGGAGGCTCTCGGATATTTCCGACGGGCGCTGTCAGCGCTGAAAGTGGCTCCCGACGCCGCCGAAGAACGAGGTAGGAGCAGCTAACGCCGTGGGTTAACTGGAAAACCCACACACGGAACTTTCAGGGGAGGTCTTGGCTAAATGATGGGTAAGTCTTCTCATCCTCTCAGCCTAACGGTTTATTTATGACCCCATTTTTTTTTTTTTTCCCAGAGTTGATGGCGCGCAATATTTTGAAGGAAGTGGAGGCTCAGGCTCTAGCCTTGGCCACGAACAGGACTGGTAGCGAAATGCTGCAGGAGCTTTTGGGGTTCAGTCCTTTGAAACCCCTGTGTCGAGTGTGGGCCGCTCTGCGCCCCAACTTGCGCTTCGTGGCCTGTCATCGGTGTGGGGTCCACGTATTACAAAGTGCTTTGCTGCAGCTACCTCGATTGCTGAGGCGTCCTGCGGAGGCAGAGGAGGAGGAGGAGGAAGAGGAGGAGGGTGGTCCCTCGCAAACGCTGGAGGAGCTAGTCCTGGGACTAGCCGCTGAAGTGTGTGATGATTTTCTGTTCTTCTGTGGAGACACGCATGGCAGCTTCGTGGTCAGAACTCTGCTGCAGGTCTTGGGAGGTACTCTTTTGGAGTCCGAGAGAGGCAAGCCCCGTGGTGCCCAGTCGTCTGGTAAGTACTGTAAGAAAGGGAAGAGGGGCTGGTGAGCAGGAGTGGTCAGGAAGTTTTGAAGCCAGTAAACAGAAGAGTTCATCTCTGTGGTGAAGCTTGACCATAAAGAATCAGCAGACCCTTGGGGCAGAACCTGGAAGGCCAAAGGATAGTGTGCCTAGTAAGGATGGATACACTTGAATTCAAGGACCAACCTACTACTAGCAGAGACACAGAGGGAGCAATGTGTTTCACATTTTTATTTCCAAAACTCAGAGTAAGAAATTCTTTTTTTTTTTTTTCTTTAAATATGTCTGGGCATGTGTACACACTCGAATGTGTGTGCCTTCTGCAGTGTTCTTGTGGAGGGGAGAAGACGACTTTGTGGGCGTCAGTTCTCCCCTTCCACCATGTGAGTTCTGCTTCCACCATGTGGGTTCTGGGTATTGAACTCGGGTCATCAGGCTTAGTAGCAATCACCCTTATCATAACCTTCCTGGCTCTGATTCTTTCTTTGGAGACAGAGTCTCCCAGATAGCCCTGCTGGCTTTTGACTTGGGTTGTAGCACAGGCTGGCTTTGATGCTCCTGCTTGCTCCTGCCTTCCAAGTGCTGGGATTGCAGGCTTGTGCTGCTACCATGCCTAAGCTGGCCTTGAACTCAGAGCTCCACCTGCCTCTGCCTCCCAAGTGCTAGGATTAAAGGCGTTCGCCACCACCGCCAGCTGCTTTGTTTTTTGGGCAAGGTCTTAACTGTGTAGCACATGCTGGTCTGAACTTACTATGTAAGCTTATGCTGGTGTCCAGTTTATTGACTTTCTGCCTCAGCCTCTCTAAAACTGACATTACGGGCGTATGCCTTTCCACCTGGCTGGGAAGTTTGTTTCTAATCCTGATGTGACTTGTGTGTGGATATTGGATCCAAGCAAAAGTTCAGAAAAAGATACCCTTACCCTTTCCACATGCTACCTCTTTTTCTGACATTTTCTTTCCTTTTAAATTTTCTTCTCTATCTTTTAAAAAAATGCTAATTACTGATGGGAGCAGATACAGAGACCCACAGTCAAACACTAGGGGGAACCCTGCAGAAGAGGGGGAAGAAGGATTCTAGGAGCCAGAGGGATTGAGGCCACCACAAAAACATGACTCACAGAATCAACTACACAGGCTCATAGGGGCTCACAGAGACTGAAGTAATAATCTCCGACCCTGGATAGATCTGAGCTGGGCCCTTTGCATATACATTATGGTTGTGCAGCTTGGACAACAGTGGGAGTGGGGAATAGCTCTACCTCTTGCCTACAGTGAGAGCACTTTTACTCCTCCTGAGTCTCCTCATCCAACCTTGATGTGAGCATCTGTGCGGAGTCTTACTGTAATCTGTTAATGCCATGTTTGATTGATATTCCTGGGAGGCCTGTTTGTTTTGTTTTTCGAAGGGAAACAGAAAGAGTGGATCTGGGGGAGAGGGAAGGTGGGGAGGTGGGAACTGGGTAGGAGTGGAGATAAAAGAATGGATAGGACGTAATGCATATAAAAAGATAAAAATTAAAATAAAAATGCTAATTGAGACCACTAACTTTGTTTCTTGTTATAGTCATAGGATGTAACCTACATTTAAAAATAATGGAGAGCTAGGCAGTAGTGGCGCACGCCTTTAATCCCAGCACTTGGGAGGAAGAGGCAGGTGGATTTCTGAGTTCTAGGTCAGCCTGGTCTACAGAGTGAGTTCTAGGACAGCCAGGGCTACACAGAGAAACCCTGTCTCGAAAAACAAAAACAGGCAAGCAAACAAACAAAAACAGAACTAAAAGTACTGGAAAACACACTTAGAGAGTATAAGTGAAGTCTGGTTTTGGTATACTATAAATCCTGGCTGAGAAATTTGAGCCCTGGACCATAGGGAAGGGAGTTTAAGATCCTTGGAGAAAAAAATGAAAGAATATTTTACTCCTCCACAGGAGGCACTCACCTGTCCTGCATCTCCAAGCTGAGCCCTTATTCTTCTGTGGTGCTTTCCTTCCTACTTGTGAAGAAATAATAGTTTTTAGCTTGGCTCATGTGCACCAAAGCTGTTTGCGGAACCTTCCCCCTGCTGCTTGAGGAATTTTCCTTTCCCTGCCAATGTAAGCAAGGTCAATAGTTCAGTACCACCGGCCCCTTCCCCATCTGAGAGGACTGACCAAGAGATCATGATGACCATAGCTGCCAGAGCAAGATTAGCTATTCTCAAAAATTAGCTATAACACAGATAACAGTCTTAGAAACCCTGCCTCGCCTCAGTTTAAATTCCGAGATAAATCACAAACTGCCCTGATCTTGCTAGGATTCCCTGTGACGTTAATAGCTGTGACTGACCCATAAGTTCAAAATGTACTATTGCTTTGCTGACCAAATCATAATAACCCACCATGGGGGCAGGCAAAGTGAGTCACTAGGCCAAAGGGTTACTTAGTCACTATACAAACCAACCAATGCCTGAAAAGGTTACTTGCTACGCCAATGAAAATAAGACCACTACCCTGTTGCTTGTATCTGCCCCTTACAAAGGTATAAAAAGTGTGTTCTTTGTTCTGGGTCTCTCCTCTTGCCTGCGTGCTGGGAGGGGAGTCCCCAACATGTTGAAATAATAAAAATCCTCATGTAGTTTGCAGCGATGGCCGTCTCTGTGGTTTTTGTGAGTAAGAGGGTCTTTTGACAAACTCCAACACTTGGCTATCTGTAATTTCATTGTTGTTCATGTTCTTGGTCTTTCTTTAGAAACACAGAGGACTTCAGCTCGGGAATGTAAACCAACTGATTTTGAGGTTCCTACAACCTTCTTGAATCGCCTTCAGGACCTGAGCGCCTGCTTTCTGAAGGACATTGCTGGTAAAAAGATGTATTAATTACTTTACATGTTTCAGAGGGAAATACCGGATCAAAGTGACCTAAGGAAGAAAAAGTTAGACTCCCAGCTGAAGGGCATAATCTGTTATGTCAGGGAGGTTATCCTGGTAAAGCTACACTGTATCAAGTCAGGAAGCAGGTGGATAAATGCTGCTCTTCTGGGTGGTGCTACCCACATTTGCCCACAGGTGGTGCGCTCACCTTCATAGACGTCTTCCAGAAACTCACAGAAATGCCCAGAAGTTAGTTTCCATGGTGATTGTAAATCCCATCAAGTGAACAGTCAAGAGGAACCATCGCAGAAGGGAAGTAGGAAAGGTGTCTAGGGTCTTCTCTGGGGGTTTCCACCAAGCGGGACCCTTACATCAGGTCATTCCTATCTTACCACCTGTCAGGTTTAATGCTATACGGCATTCTTCTGTTGACATTTTTGAATATGTAATCTTCCTTATTGGCTGAGCTTTGAGGTTGTACAGATGATCTGGGTTTGGGACAAAGTATTAAATTCTTTCTGCCTTTCCTACAGTATTTATCACCGACAAGATCTCCAGCTTTTGTCTTCAGGTGGCCTTACAAGTCCTCCACCACAAATTACCTCAGCACTGTGCCCACCTCTGCGATGCAGTCATTGATTACCTGAGTTCTCGGAATTCCTCAGCAGATGGCAGGTGTGATCATGTCTTCAGGGGTCACCACAGCTGGGGGTGTTGTCTGAGACACATGAGATAATGTGGTGTAGCTATTTCTGGGTGAGTTTACACTCTTTGATCTCCCCAAAAATACTTATCACTGGGCAGTGACGCACAACCCCAGTACTTGGGAGGTACAGTCTCATTGGGTAGCCCTAGCCAGTCTGAAACTCACAAAGATCCTCCTGCCTCTGCCTCCTGAGTGCTGGGAATAAAGTCAGCCATGTCTGACTTAGTTTTATTTTAAGGTTTATTTTTATCTTATGTTTATGAAGTTGTGCTTACATAGGTGATGTACACCACATATGCAGTGTCAGTAGAGGCCAGCAGAGGGCGGCAGAACCCCTGGAACTGGAGTTGCAGGGAGTTGCAGATAGTTGTCAGCTGCCTTGTGCATGCTGGGAACGGAACCTTTTGGTTTTTTTGTTTTGTTTGTTTGTTTGTTTGTTTTGTTTCTCTGTGTAGCCCTAGCTGTCCTGGAACTCACTTTGTAGACCAGGCTGGCCTTGAACTCAGAAATCCGCCTGTCTCTGCCTCCCAAGTGCTGGGATTAAAGGTGTGCGCCACCACTGCCCGGTGGAACTGAACTCTTAGGTCCTCTGCAAGAGCAGTAAGTACGTGCTCTTAACCACTGAGCCATCTCTCCAGCCCCAGTCTCATCCTTCATCTGTGTGAGACAGGGTCTCATTATTTAGCTAGCACTGGCTGGCTTAGAACTCACTATATACACCAGGTTGGCCGTGAGCTCACTTCTGCCTCTTGAATGCTGAGCTTAAAGGTGTGCACCATCAAACCCAGCTCTTTAAGAAAAGACTTCATTTTTACTTCACTTGTATGAGTCTTTTGCCTGTGTATATGTATGTGTACTGTGTTTGTAGTGGAGGGCAGGAGAGGGCCTGTGAAGCCAGGTCCTCTGCAGGAACATTAAGGACTATTGACCACAGAGCTGCCTCTCTAGCTCCGGTCTCACTCTTCTTACCTCTAGCCCTCTACTCCTGTTTCTTCGGGATCAGACGAGCTCTAGACTCTTGGAGCAGGTGCTGCTGGTGTTAGAAGCAGAGAGGCTCCAGCGCCTCTATAAGGACCACTTCCAGGGTCAGCTATGCTCCTTGGCTGAGCATCCCATTGCGAACTTCCCTTTGCAGCGCTTGCTGGATGCAATCACTTCCCCTGAGCTGGTGAGTTGGAAACGTGGCCTGGGTCTCTTCTGCTATTCTTAATCATTGGGCCTTATTTATTTATTTATGTTGCTATTTTATTATTATTTGGTTTTTTGAGAAAGGGTTTCTCTGTAGCCCCTAGAACTTGCTCTGTAAACCAAGCTGGTCTTGAACTCAACAAGATCCACCTATGTCTGCATCCTGACTGCTGAGATCAAAGCTGTGCACCACCAGTGCCCTGCTTTGGGGCCTCATTTTATTGTGTGCTGGTCTCTGTACTTCTCTGACACATTACTACCTATCACCCATGAGAAGTTATTCAGACAGAGAAACAGTGTTTTCCAGGGATTAGGTGGAGGGACCCTTCTCCTAGAGTTTGGTTTTAGCTTCTCAGATCTGACTGCCAATTTGCTAAGTTCAAGTTTGCATCTGGAAAGTTCTGTGGCATCTTGTCTATAAATCTGCAGGAGTGCTGAAGCCAGTGTCGTAGCTTTTCTGCTGTTTACCACAGAGGGTTTTCCTGTGGTCCTTGGGTTGGCACATGGAGTAGAAGGGTAGGTTTAGTTCTAGACCCGCCTTGCCCTTGGTTTCCCCTGTCTTCTACAAAAGGAACTTTTAGACTCTTCCCTGGTAGGGTGGTCCCTCCATGGCTGTCATCTTCTGGGTTTTACACAGCACAGTGAATAATCTGATGTTGACAGTGTTTTTTATGTCTTCTCTAGGATTTTTTTAGTAGGAAGTTTTTTTCTGATTAACTTTATAGGAAGTCACTGATTGATTGTCAACAATTCTTCAATCTGTCTCCTCTCAGCTGTCCCTTGTGTTTGAGGAGCTGAGCCCTGCCTTGGAAATGGTGCTGGCCCAGGGCCACCCAGGGGTCGTTGTCGCCCTGGTGGAAGCCTGCCGCAGGGTTGGGACTCACCAAGCCCAGGTCTTGCAGCTGTTATTTGAGGTGAGTGGGTGTTATTTCTCAGTCCGTCCAGGCCCTGACCTAACTCTAGTGGAGATCTGTCTAATCTGGATGTGGGAGGGTACATATTGAGGGAGTTATAGATAGAGGGACAGATGAGTCTAAGAACAGCCCTGAAATGAAATTTATCCTCCAGAACATAGAGAACTTTGAGGGATAAATGAATTCAGTTGAGTTCAGAGGCTGGGAGCGAGAACAAGGCAGGCCAGACTCTACAGTCATGGAGCATCCTTTACAGTTGAGCCAGATCTTATCTGTCTGGAAAATCATCGTGTTAGAGATGGGGTCCATCTCAGGAGTCACCGTGCTTTGTCTTCCTATCTAGGCATTTCATTGTGCAGAGCCCCCGTCCCGGCAAGCAGCCTGCGTGCCTCTCTTTGCTTCTTTGTTGGCTTATGAGGTATACTATGAACTAATGGAGGAGGAGGGGACAGTGCCTGCCGAGCATCAGGTAAGATAGGGCTATTGGGGGCCAGGCTTCTTAGGGCTTGGGAAACCCCTTGGGTTAACATGAGACTTCTGACCCCTTTGAAAAGGGTGCAGTAACCTAGCGATGCCGTCATCCACCTGCTTCCTAATTCCCAGGTTGAAATGGCCACAGCCAGAGCGCTGAGGGAGGTGACTGTACTTGGGTCTCTACTGCTCCAGCATTTGCTGTATTTTTCTAATCCTGGACTTGTACTTCGAAGTCTGAGTGCCTTGACCGGACCACAGCTTCTGACTCTGGCCCAAAGCCCCGCTGGCTCTCATGTATTTGATGCCATCCTGACTAGCCCCTCAGTGACACACAAGCAGCGTCGTCGTGTGCTGAAGACCCTAAAGGTTAGACTTGTGCTCTAGTCCCCTCCATCACTGCTTTAGAGAAATGAGCTGCCAATCTCAGGATTGGACCTGAGAGCTAGAGGCAAGATCAGTCCATAGTTCCTGTGTTGTTTAAACTGTGCCTCTCAGGGCTTCTGAAGTTATTTCTCCGTTCCCAGAACACACCTGTGTACTTCCCTGGAGGGACTTTACCTTCTTTGTCTCAATTCAGGGACAGTATGTGGCTCTTGCCTGTAGCCGCCATGGCAGCCGTGTATTAGATGCCATCTGGAGTGGAGCAGCTTTGGGGGCTCGGAAGGAAATTGCTGCGGAATTGGGTGAGTACCGCTGCCCGTGAGTGGTTTCTAGGCTCCTTCTGTACCGGGTAGCTGATTGGTTCAGCAGATTTCAAAAGTGCAGTCTGGTTCTGCATTCTGCAGAGATGTTGTGTAGTCTCTTTCTCCTCCCCCTTTATCCGGCTTTCATGCTTTAATGGGTGAGGTGTTCTGTAATTCCTGTCTCGGGCCGTGTTGATGGAAAATGGATGGCCCTTTACCTCAGGTAGAGTTTGTCTTTAAACATGGGCGATGCTAAATAGGAGTGGTCTTCTTTGCAGGAGAAAAGAACCAGGAGTTGATTCAAGATCCTTTTGGCCACCATGTGGCTCGAAATGTGGCCCTAACTACCTTCTTGAAGAGGCGAGAGGCTTGGGAACAACAGCAAAGTACTGTGGCCAAGCGGAGGCGGGCATTGAACTCTATACTTGAAGACTGAGACTTGCAACTGGGACTTGATGGGGCGGGGGAACATGCTTACCCTTCCTGGTTTAAATTGGATCCAAAAGTCTTACTGCAGCCAGATGTAGTAACATGCACAAAACTGCAAACCTACTATTCCGGAGGGTAAAACAAGAATATCAAGAATTCAAGGCTAGCCTGGTCCGTGGCAGCTAGATCCTGTTAATCTCTATGTCCATCTGTTATTCTCTCCCCTCCCCCAAGACATACTGGTAAAGACTTTTGTATTTTTCTTGGAAATAGTTTTATTTTTTAGGGGAAGTTATCTTGCAGTAATACTAGGGACAGTGGCCATTGGTATGCAGGATCTTAGGGATAGGCGTCAGTAAGAACCTAGATGAAGCAGCGATTACGGTGGGATCAGGATGCCAGGGGACAAGGCTGTGGTTCTGCAGGGTAAATGGAAGGCAGGAATGGAGGGAAGACAGGTAGCATTCTTCAGGAAGATGTGCAGGCCAGAGGAACAAGGCAGTGTTAGGATGGAGTCAGCTTGGTTACCTAGGGTACACTGCAGCCCCAAGCCTGATGGTGCCTTTACTACCCTCATGGGTCACATGGAACCAGTCTTTCAGCACAGGCTCAAAGCATGATCTCATTAGGAGTGGAGGTGTCTCTGCCCGTGCCACTGCCATCGATCAGCCCCCTCCACCACATGGCGAAGGGTGGAGGAGATGCCCAGCAGCATATGGCCCAGGCCTTGCAGCAGCGAGGAAGTCCAACGGAGGAGCTCCCTGGAGGGCAGAGTGGAGATCAGAGAGTTAAAGGAAGCTGCAAGGAGGTCAGGGTTGGATGCTTTGGTGTGGGGGGTTGATAAGGGGGAGTTTATAGGATACGTGGATCCGAGGGTTGTATGACACATTGGTCTCTGACCTTAGTACTCTTTTAGGGCCAACTCCTTGAAAATCACAGCTCATGGAGTAGAGTCCGTAGAATGTAGCTTTCACATTGAGGCTGCCAAAGAGGTCTCGAGGATTTTGCTTGTACACATCGAAGGTGATGCGGGCGATGTCCTTGCTGTGTTTTGGCTTCTCCCGTCCTAGGCCGTATGACAACATCCCACTCTGTGGGACATTCTCATCATTGAAGTGGACCTGCCCTCATACCCTGAGAACCACCACTAATCCTGTCAGTGCTGGATCTGTCTTCCCAATGTTGTCTAATGGTTGATGTCCTTCAGAGCTCCCCAGAGCCTGTGCCCCCAAGGTCAGTGGTAGGCCAGGGAGGACCAGAAAGGAGTGGAGACCTAAGCAGCCCCACTGTGGGGCTCTCACCTTGGGGCTCCAGCTCTGGCCCTGCTCGAGCACCATCAAGCACGTGTCGTCCTCCAGCAGCTGGAAGAAGTCCTCACTGTCCACAGCAGTCCCATCCTCCTCTAGGACCAGTGTTAGCACTCCACGTAGCAGCAAGGTCTCCAGGACCTATCAGTGATAAGTGGCAGGAAGGGATACTCACGATGGTTGGCATATCAGCTCTACTTCCAGGTGTTTTGCCATCTTCCCCGTGGGGGTTTTGTTTGTTTGGTTTTTTTATTTCTTTTTTTGAGACAGGGTGTTGGTGTAGTGCAGCCTGCTCCCAAACTTAGCAATTGTGTGTTAGTTTGCTGGGTCCTGAGATTGTAGACATGAGCACTTCATCTCATCCTTCCTAAAAGTGGCAGTTCTTTCTCTGTGTAGCCCTGGCTGTCCTGGAACTTGATCTGTAGACCAGGCTGGCCTCCAACTCAAGAGATTCACTGGCCTCTGCCTCCCATGTGCTGGGATTAAAAAAGTGTGTGCAACCATGACAACCCAACAGAAATGGCAGCTGTTGATAGACCTTCACAGAGCAGACCTATCTATCTACCCTTCCTTCTTTCCTTCCTCCCTCCCTCCCTCCCTCCCTCCCTCCCTCCCTCCCTCCCTTCCTTCCCCCGTTCCTTCCTCCCTCCCTCCCTCCCTTCCTTCCTTCCTTCCCCCCTTCCTTCCTCCCTCCCTCCCCTCCCTCCCTCCCTCCCTTCCTTCCCCCCTTCCTTCCTCCTTCCTCCCTCCCTTCCTCCCCTCCTTCCCCTCCTCCCCTCCTCCCCTCCTCCCTTCCTTCCTTCCTTCCTTCCTTCCTTCCTTCCTTCCTTCCTTCCTTCCTTCCTTCCTTCCTTCCCTCCCTCCCTCCCTCCCTCCCTCCCTCCCTCCCTCCCTCCCTCCCCTTGTACCTACTCTTGCTCCTCTCTGAGCCACTCCTACTAGAACTGAATGACAAAACAGTCATAGCCGGGTGTGGTAGTACGCCTACAGCCCTGGCTGCTCAGGAGGCAGAGGCAGGGGGATCACTGGAGTCCAGAAGTTTAAAACCAGACTTGAACAGTTTTGGACCCTGGCTCCAAGCCTGTCCAGATGAAACCTGTCTAATCTATCCTATCTGCAGTGTCGTCCTATGCTTTCCTGTTCTCTACGATTGTTTTCTAAGTTAGCACCGTTTAACCTTTCTGAGGCCAAGTGCAGACGTGTGAGCCATAGAAGGAACGTCAGGGTTAAGGTAGTGAGGCTAGGAACAACTGGGTGAGAAAGAGAAGGCTTTGGCTGGGCATAAACAGTCAAGGTGGCCAGGAAGGGCCGGGCTCCCACTGACTCCTGTAAGGCCCTCTCAAGGAACAAGCACAAGGTGCTAAAACATGTGATTGGTTGGCCAGCTCTACTTCAGTTTTAAGGATAGCTCCTGAAACCTGCACCTCTCCCAGGAATCAAGATTACCCAGGACCACCCTGTAGGGAAGGAGCTGGACGGAGGTAACCAAGGAAAGCAACTGTACATCTTAGTGGGTGTGCCTTCTCATAGAACTCTTGTGACTGAGCATCCTTGAAGCTGCGCTTAAGTCATTCCCTTGCACCAGAAACTGAGGCCCCAGGGTTTTGACCAATGTGTAAACACTATCAAAGGGTGGCAATCTTAAACAGACGTGACCTCACTTTGCTTATCCTGAGGCTTGACACAGCTTCCTTTAAATTTTTTTATTTTTAAAGATTTATTTTATTTATATGAGTACACTGTAGTTGTCTTCAGACACTCCAGAGGAGGGCATCAGGTCCGATTACAGATGGCTGTGAGCCACTATGTGGTTGCTGGGATTTGAACTCAGGACCTCTGGACAAAGAGTCAGTGCTCTTACCCACTGAGCCATCTCTCCAGCCCCTACATTTTTATTGTTAAATGTTTGTGGGAGGTATGCTTATGTGAATGCATGGAGAAGAGGGCATTGGATTCTTTGGAGCTGGTGTTACGTGGTTGTGAGCCACCAGGTGGGTCCTTGTGAGAGCAGTGCATGCTCTTCACTGCTGGGCTCTCTCTCCTTTCCCACACCTCTTTTCGTAGGGACCACATGAGAAAATACTCCAAAAGGTAGGTCCAGTCCACTGTGATTTGGGAAAGAAAGCCACCTAACCTCAAGTCACCTAGCACAACACACCTCGGGCTGCTTCCCTCCTTTAGGGCAGGCCACTCCAATTCTGCTTAGCTTTACTGACTAGATTGTTAAATAAACATCTGCTCCAGGTGTTTGTTGACTGACCTCATTAAAAAGATAAAAGCCGAGATACATCCCCTGTCCATTTCTGTCAACTATAAGGACTTTCCATTTATTCAGTAATTGTAAAAGACGGTTTATTAGTCCCTTGTGTAGACAAACTGAAGGCTGGAGCTGCGCTTCAGAAGGAAATTGTTTGCCTAGTCTGCTGAAAGACCTGGCTTTGATGCCCAACATTGAAAACGGTTTTTTAGATTTTGAGCCATGCGTCTTTAATCTCAGTGTTTGGAAGCCTGAAGCAAGAGGATTCTATTCTGAGTTCAAGGTCAGCCTGAGCTAAAAAGTGAGAGCCTGTTTCAAAAACAAAACAACGGGTTTTGATAGCTTGAATATTTTCCCAATGTTTGACAGCTAACAAGTAGCAGAACCAGGATTTGAAATTGGCTTTTTCATAGAAATCAAGGGCCGGGAATTTAAATCGGTGGCAGAGCCCTCGCCTAGTTTTGATTCCTAGCACTATGGAAAGACTTCATTGCCATGACTTCTGAGCCCATCTCTCCAGCCCTGGTTGCCTGCTGTTCCTCTGCCAAAGAAAGCCTACTACTCGAGACTAATTTACTCAAATGCAGTGCAGGTCGCTGGCTTACTGTTTCTTCGACCTCTGAAGAGGTGGCAATCATGGAGCCTGCACACTTCCTGTTCCCCGACCCCACTATCATGAGTCCCATGGCTTCCTTGTTCCAGGAACCCAGAAGTTCGACCACTTACCTTATCTAGCAGTTCTTGGAGGCTGGCTGCTGTCAGTCCTTTCCGGACTGTCCGCTTATGATCACAGACACGGAAGGGTCGCTGAGGTGGAGGAGCTGAGCTCCAGACCCTACGGCTTAACTCCGAGCTCATAGTGGATACTGACCTGATGGTTGGGAACAAAACACCAGGAGTAAGGAGGGGGTTGGCAAACCCGGTGATAATGGTGGGGGGTGGGGTGGCTAGAGGGTCTAGGTTTACAGATCCAAAGGAGAGACTTAGAGGGAGAACAAAATAGTAGTTTAAGAGTCAGAGGGAAAAAGAGAGAGAGAGAAATCTGTAGAGGCAGGGAAGTGAGTCTTCCTGGGGCTGTTTTGCCTTGTCTGCCCATATCCCTAGGGTTGACGTATAGAGGCAAGGGTTAGACATCACCTTAGCAGGCCATTGGGGTTGAAGGCTGAAAGGTACTCCATGCAGAGGGATGGGAGAGGTGACTCCCTGTTGCTTTGGGGCTGGGTGCTTCTCTGTTGTTCTTGCTTTTTTGTATAAAGCTGGGATCTTAGCCCTGGTAAAGTGAGAGGTGAGTCAAGCGTGGACTCTGACCCCCTTGCCTGGTCAGTAAGAGGGACAAAGTCTAAGAGGGAAGGAGGAGGAGCCTATGTGGAGTGGTAGAAGTAACCAAAGTCCGCAGTTTGTGTCTCTTTAGAGATGTGAAGGATGAAGTTGGATATTTGATCCCCCGCCCCTCATCCAAATACAGTTTTATTTTGTAGTCCACACTGGCCACCTTGAACTGATCTTCCTATTAGAACAGTGTTAGAACAGTTTCTGGCCCACAATCCCAGAGATGGAACATTCCATGCGAACCCTGCTGACTGCCGCCACCTACTGGAAAGTTATAAACTTCAGTCTTTGGAAAAGCCTGGGCTAAATGTACTGAAGAGACTTGGAGACTATGAAAGGAGGGACACTGTGTCTGATGAGAGGCTGGATTCTGATCTACAGAACTAGCATCACCAGGATCCTTTCTGGAGCCCTGGTCTTCCTGCGTAACCCCTCTTTGGTTGGAGAAGGATTGGCTAAACATTTTTTCTGTCTGGCTTTATTCTCTTGAGATGCCTGCTTCAGTGTCTATGAGCCAACACTACTCTCATCTTTTTTGGTTTGCTAATTAAAAATGTATTTCCAGCTGGGCAGTGGTGGCACCTGCCTTTAATCCCAGCACTCGGGAGGCAGAGGCAGGCGGATTTCTGAGTTCGAGGCCAGCCTGGTCTACAAAGTGAGTTCCAGGACAGCCAGGGCTACACAGAGAAACCCTGTCTCGAAAAACCAAAAAAAAAAAAAAAAAAAAAAAAAAACCAAAAAAACAAAACAAAACAAAACAAAAATGTATCTCCAGCTATGATCCCCACTACACTAATCAGAGGAGTGTCAGAACTTTAGCAGAGAGAGAGAGAACACATGCATATGGAAGCTGGAGGACTTGGATATTGTTCTTCGGGTAACACAACTTTTTCTTTATTTTCTTTATATCTTTCTTTTTCTTCCTTTCTGGGTGCCGAATGCAGGGCCTCACACTTGTATAGCAAGGACTGAGCCTCTCACCAGCCTAAGAATTGTAGTTGTGATGGCCAAGGTTTCATGTCTGACGTTAATTGTAGCCGCGGTGGACAATTGCACAGAGGCTGAGATTTACTGTTAGTAAACCCCTTAACTGAGCACAGTCCCTGTGCTCCTAACTGGGAGCCTCCCAGGCTCTCCTGGTTCCCTAGCTTCTTGAGTCCGAGAAACACAAAGTGCCTGGACAGCTTTGTGACCTAGCCAGCTTCATTTCTCATGCCAGCTGGAGCCCCAGCCAGGGCCACTTCAGGCACCATCAAGGGCAAATTATAGGGGTATAACACCTCTAGGGCAATCCTCCCTCAATGGCATGCCCTAGTATTATTCTGCCTTAGGTATTCTGTGTACCTCAGGGTCCTGATGGCTAGTCCTGGGGAGCAATGCATTGGATTGCTCTCCTCTTCCTGATGTGGTGTGTGACACACACACACACACACACACACACACACACACACACACACACACACAGAGAGAGGGGGGGGTGGAGGTCAGAGTCAGTGTTAGAATCTATTGAGCTAGAATTCCAAATAGTTATGGGCTGCCTAACACGGTGCTGGAAAACAAACCCAGGGCCTCTGGCTGAGCAGCAAGTGTTCTTAATCACGGAGCCATTTCTTCAGCCTTCTTCCGGATCTTAATATGCTCCATCCCTCCCGAGTGTTATGATCTCCACCCCTGAACCAGGTTGTAAGCTCTTTCTACCCACATGCATAGCCTTAGGCCTGAGCATCATGTAGTACACTGAAATGTTGTCACTGGCAACTGAGTAATAGCTGCAGGGTGGAGGGGCTCTGACAGGCCCCCAAAGAAACTGAAGCAGAGGACACTCCGCAGGGACAGAAGATTGAAACAAGCAAAGGGAGAGCAGCCAGGAGAGCGCCTTGTTTGGGTTGCTTCTCTGTTGCCTGCAAGCCATGGAGGCTAGATAGAACATAAACATTGCAGAAGGTGGGCTGAAAGGACTGGGGCCAGAGGTGGGGGAGATGTGGGAGCAGTGTTAGCAGGTACAACTGCTCTTCTCCGCAGGCTGAGCCTTCTCTGCACCTCAGCCTTATCCTGCTTCCTGGGGAGGCTGGCCTCCACATGCCTGGGCCTGTCAGTGATGGGAAGGAGTAGGATGAAGGAGGGCCCAGGGTGAGCACCATCTTGTGCCTCTCCATTCTCTACTCATCCTCTCCGCAAATGTGACAGGTACGGGGCGGGATTAGGCACCTCATCCACAGCAGCTGGCTTTACCTGTTACCTTCCTAAATCTCTCTGCACCCACCCCCCCAATGCTGTTCTCTCCCAGTGGGTAAGTAGATCTGCCCATTCTCCTTTACTCCTTACAACCATCTTAGCACTGAGATTAGATACAGAGGCAGGTATGCAGAATGCCAGAAGTGGAGACAGTGACTCTCTACAATGGAACTGGGGAACACCAGTACCTTGGTACCAGCGACCTCTGAGAACATACCAAGCAGGGAAGGTTTGAGGACAGAAGCCACAGGTTCTAAGGAGCTGTTTGAATTGGTTTCTTGGAGAGAAGAGAGGCAAGGTGAAGAGAACTTGGGGGAGGCACATTCCTTCTCATCTAGCATCAGAGGTACTGTGGGCTTTTGCCCCAATCCTGAATGCCCCCTTCCCTGGATTCTTGCAGCTCTCCCCCTAGAAGGATGTCTGTCTGCTACCGTCCGCCTGGGAATGAGACACTACTGAGCTGGAAAGGCTCGCGGGCCACCGGCACTGCCTTTCTACTGCTGGCGGCGTTGCTGGGACTGCCAGGCAATGGCTTCGTTGTGTGGAGCTTGGCGGGCTGGCGGCCCACGGCGGGCCGGCCACTGGCGGCCACACTTGTGCTGCACCTGGCGCTGGCCGACGGCGCGGTGCTGCTGCTCACGCCGCTCTTTGTGGCTTTCCTCAGCCGAGAGGCTTGGCCCCTGGGCGAGGTGGGCTGCAAGGCGGTGTACTACGTGTGCGCGCTCAGCATGTACGCCAGCGTGCTGCTCACCGGCCTGCTCAGCCTGCAGCGCTGCCTGGCTGTCACTCGGCCCTTCCTGGCCCCCCGACTGCGCAGCCCGGCCCTGGCCCGCCGCTTGCTGCTGGGGGTCTGGCTGGCCGCCCTGGTACTCGCCGTCCCGGCCGCGGTCTACCGCCACCTCTGGGGCGGTCGCGTGTGTCAGCTGTGCCACCCAACGCCAGTGCACGCAGCTGCTCATCTGAGCCTGGAGACCCTGACTGCCTTCGTCTTGCCTTTTGGGACCGTGCTCGGCTGCTACAGCGTGACGCTGGCGCGGTTGCGGGGAGCGCGCTGGGGCTCGGGGCGACAAGGCACACGGGTGGGTCGTCTGGTGAGCGCCATCGTGCTGGCCTTTGGCTTGCTCTGGGCTCCCTACCATGCGGTCAATCTCCTACAGGCGGTGGCCGCGCTCGCTCCGCCGGAAGGACCCCTGGCCAGGCTCGGCGGGGCGGGCCAGGCGGCGCGCGCTGGAACTACAGCCTTGGCTTTCTTCAGTTCCAGCGTCAACCCAGTGCTCTATGTCTTCACTGCGGGAGATTTGCTGCCGCGGGCCGGGCCTCGGTTCCTTACTCGACTCTTCGAGGGCTCTGGGGAGGCCCGAGGGGGCAGCCGCTCTAGGGAGGGTACCATGGAGCTCCGAACCACTCCTAAGCTGAAAGTAATGGGGCAGGGCAGGGGCAATGGAGACCCCGGAGGCGGAGACGGGGGCAGGACGGAGAAAGACAGTCAGGAATGGTAGACAAGACCCTAAACCCCACCTCGGGGCTCCCCTACCACTTTTCATTGTGTTCTCAGAGCTCTGGAGTACTTGGGGACCCTTCTCTGATTGTAGTTTGAGTTTGGCCGAATAAGGATTTCTCTATCTGGACCTGACTCCTCCAAACCATGGCATTGTGAGGGTGACTGTGGCCTATGTTCAAAATTTGTGCTTACAGTACAGCCTGGATTCGTGTACCAACACTACTTAACGTTGCCAGTAGCTATTCTTGTGAAATACCCTGGGAAGCCATTCGCTGATGGCTTAAGTGTGCTCCTGGAGTGTACTGAAGCTCTCTCATGCTCTACGGAGACAGGTCAGGACTGGATGGGGTCAGCCTTCAGCGGCTTTCTGTCCCGCCTCCCCATCCAGGTCGCCTGCCTCCCCAGGCCTATCTGGAGAACCACTTTAGAGTTTGGATGGGGGTGGATAAAATCTATTCTTAGAAGCATTTAGGAGGAAGAAACTGGCTTACGAGCAGGGAAGGAAATCTGTGTATCGTGAAGGGAAGGTGTTCCTGCTTGACTGGTGGTTGGCACTGAGACAAAAGCACATAGCTGGATGGGGGTGCAGGAACCTAGGACCCCAATACTTAACACTTCCCTCTGACCCTGGGCTCATCCCTACATACCCCCTATAAACCACCAGGTTTACAAAGAAACCCAGGAGCCAGAAGTTGCTTTAAAAGGGGAAGTTTGAAGATTGTTTTTTATTTTTTATTTATTTTCCCCACAAGACAGGGTTTCTCTGTGTAGTCCTGGCTGTCCTGGAACTCACTCTATAGATCAGGCTGGCCTCAAACTCAGAAATCCGCCTGCCTCTGCCTCCCAAGTGCTGGAATTAAAGGCGTGCGCCACCACGTGTGGGGAATGACTGGGGTATCTGGAAAACTGAAAGACATGCACAGGAAGGCAGTGCCTTCCCTTTCTCCGTCTTTTCTTCCTGTTGTTGATGTTCCTAACCCTTCTCTATTAGTTCTAGCCTCCATCTTTTGGAATCTCTTTATTATGAGATCTAAAACCTGAATGACCCCTTTGATTTGGGGGGGGGGCAGTAGAATGCAAGGTTTTTGTTTTTTTGTTTTGTTTTGTTTTGTTTTCCTTTAGGGAGCATCATGGTTGCACACATAACCAGTCCATCCTAGTTGGCTCAGACCATTCTTCCTAGCCCTCAGAATTCCTTGTTCCCACATGCATCAGTCCCCAGCAAACTGAGACAGCTGACCTCCCAAGTGGCTACTCTGGGCTCTACTTCAATGACATTTCTCACCCTTCAGGCAGAGGCCGACACACACACACACAAAAAGGAAACTCAGTCTCCAGGGTCATGCTACAAAGACCAAAACCAGGGTTGATATGACTTCTGAATCAGGGAGGAAGTGTGCTTAGCATGCCTAGGCTCTGGAGGAGGAGGGAAGATGGCTTCCCAAGGAAGATGGAGTGGGGAGAAAGTGCAAAGATAACCCACTGTCGGCTAGGAAGGGCCGTGGGTGACCCTGGAGCTCTGAACCCAAAGCTTTATTCTGAAACAGAGTCTGTCCTGTCCTGGTGCTCTGGGGCAGAGGTTCCTGACCTTCCTCTGCTGTCTACTCTCCACTTTACACACCCCATGTGGTCAGAGAGATCCTTCCTCAACTCGGCCCTCTGTTCTTGCTGTGGTTTCAGCTCCCCTTTTCATCATATCCTCTGCTTGACAGTTACTGGGCCAATGCTGATCTGGCTTTTCTCAACTGACAGCAGATGAGGGCACTGGGGGACAAAAGGGACATCAGTGATCACCATTACGCTGCTTTGCCTAAGAAGTGACGGAGTGAAAGACAAACAGAAAGGCCCATGCAGACTGGAGGGCTGTGTTCTTGGTGCTACGGGACACTTCAAAGAGAGCCAGCATCCTTTCTTTTGTCAAGGGGAGTAGAAGGCTGTGGTGGCTTTACAAATTCTTAGATGCTCTTGTGGTAGGGCTGCAGGGAGGCGCTGCTGGCCCTGAGCCATCCTGTCTCTTCTTCGTTCTCAGTATCCCCTAGCTTAGCCCACATTCTCCCTGTCAGAGTTGAAACCAGACGGTACAAGGCTGTAGGGATTCAGGAAAGAAGTGTGGATTCTTGCCTAGATCCCAGAAAGAAAGTCCACCAGGGCTGCTAAATGGCCTGGGTAAGGTAAGGGGAAGACATCTGTATTTTGTGTCATGAAGGAGATCACTTAGACTTTGATGTCTCTCATAAAGAATGGAGATTTGGTTAACCTGTAACGGGCAGTGCTGGATGTGGCTTGTCTCTTATAGCCACACCACGGTTGTGGTCTGACCTGCCTGAAGTCAAGATTAGGTTGTGGTTCCCTTCTTTCATTTTTTCACATTCTCATTGATATTCTTTCTCTTTGTAACCCTCTTCCTCCTGTGTCTGTGGATCTCTCTCTCTCTCTCTCTCTCTCTCTCTCTCTGTCTCTCTGTCTCTCTCTCATATAGCCTAGGGTGGCCTTGACCCCAATATGCTGTTTTTATATCATGATACCCTAACTCACAACAATACGCAGAACATAGACGGTCAACCTAATCTAAAAGCGCATTAATCAAAAAACTACAGCATGTGCAGGTTGTTAATGTGAAGTACAAAGATAATATTTTTTAAAATCAGCAGTCTCAATCTTAGCCTTCTCCCTTGCTTCCTTCTCCTACGATTCAATCCGTAACTTTGCTCACTCCTCCTGTCTAGACCTGCATTTTTAGACCACACCCCAAGCCAAGTCACTCCTGGCACCCCTCTTTCCTACTTCACTGCCCCTTTCTGGCTACTACTCATTTAGCCCCACCCAAAGAGTCTTCCTCTCTTTTGGACTGCTTTGGAACACAGACTGTCCCACCCCAACAGTGAAGGGAGGTGTGGGGGTTTTCAGCCTCACCCTCAGGAAGATGCTCCCCCGCCCCTGCCTCCTTTGCTCTGCTCTGTGGTACTTCCTCTTTGGCTGACTTAGCTGAAAGACCTAGAACTGGGACCAGGACCCTGGCACTAAAACAGATTCAAGGATTGTATATCCAACAACTAGACAAGACATTATCTTCTGATCAGGGAAACCCTGTAAGTATCCTAGGAATGAGATGGTGTGTGTGTGTGTGTGTGTGTGTGTGTGTGTGTATTTGAATATGTTTATGTGTGTGTGTGAGTATGTCAGTATGGTGTGTGTGTTTATGTATGCGTCACTGTGTTGTGTGTGAGTGTGTGTGGTGTGTGTGTGTATGTGTGTGTGAGTGTGTTTATGTGTGTGTGAATGTATGTCAGTATGTTGTGTGTGTTTATGAATGTGAGTGTCAGTGTGTTATGGGTGAGTATGTACGTGAGTGTGTGTGTGTGTGTGAGTATGGTGTGTGTGTTTGAGTGTGTATGAGAATGTCAGTGTGTTGTGGGTGAGTGTGTGTGTGTGTCAGTATGGTGTGTGTGTGTGTGTGTGTGTCAAGTATAACTTAAAGAGATGGTGAAACAGAATCCCCAAAGAAAGCCCGACCTCTGTAAAGGGACGGTTCTAGTCCATTAACTCTTCCTGCCCTGCTCTTCCTAGTGCCCCATGGTCAGCTCTAGAGAGAGTGGGTAGGTGACTGGAGAAAGTGGACAGTGGCCTCTTGGGAGACAGAGGAGTTAGCCTTTCAAGGCACGCACAGTGCTGAGGAAAGTCTCCCAGTCTGGTGCTGGGTTCCAGGCTCTCTTAAGGAAACGAGTGTGAAGGCTTTTGGAAATACTGCTGTTGCTGTACATTTTGCAACTGGGTCTGAAGCAAAGAAGGGGCCCCACAGCCTGGTTAGGAAATTAGTCTTTCTATTCAACTAGGTCCCTTTAAGACAATGAGGTTGGCCGGGCGTGGTGGTACACGCCTTTAATCCCAGCACATGGGAGGCAGAGGCAGGCAGATTTCTGAGTTCGAGGCCAGCCTGGTCTACAGAGTGAGTTCCAGGACAGCCAGGACTACACAGAGAAACCCTGTCTCAAAAAACCAAGAAAAAAAAAAGACAATGAGGTTGACAGTGATGGGGTGACATATTTTGAAGGTGCCTCTGAGACTTCTGATTTTGGAGACCAGAGTACTTCATGCTAGTTTGATGGGGCTGGGGGTCAAGAATCCTTTGGCTTTCCCCTCATGGGTGTGTCCACTTTCACTCTCTAGGTCCTTTTGATGGCTGCAAACACTACATCTCCTGCAGCACCTTCTTCTCCTGGTGGCATGTCCCTGTCTCTGTTGCCCATTGTTCTACTGTCTGTGGCCCTGGCTGTGGGGCTTCCTGGCAATAGCTTTGTAGTGTGGAGCATCCTGAAAAGGATGCAGAAACGCTCGGTCACCGCCCTGCTGGTGCTGAACTTGGCCCTGGCCGACTTGGCTGTGTTGCTCACTGCTCCCTTTTTCCTCCACTTTCTGGCTCGAGGCACCTGGAGTTTTAGAGAGATGGGTTGCCGCCTGTGCCACTATGTCTGTGGAATAAGCATGTATGCCAGTGTCCTGCTTATCACCATCATGAGTCTGGACCGCTCACTGGCAGTGGCCCGCCCCTTTATGTCCCAAAAGGTTCGTACTAAGGCCTTTGCCCGATGGGTGCTGGCAGGCATCTGGGTGGTGTCTTTTCTGCTGGCCATACCGGTCCTTGTGTACCGTACAGTAAAATGGAACAACAGGACTCTGATCTGCGCTCCGAACTATCCCAACAAAGAGCATAAAGTCTTCCATCTGCTCTTCGAAGCCATCACGGGCTTCCTGCTGCCCTTCCTAGCGGTGGTGGCCAGCTACTCTGACATCGGGCGCAGGCTGCAGGCTCGGCGCTTCCGCCGTAGTCGCCGCACCGGCCGCCTGGTGGTGCTCATTATCCTGGCCTTCGCCGCCTTCTGGCTGCCTTACCACCTGGTGAACCTGGTGGAAGCCGGCCGCACAGTGGCCGGCTGGGACAAGAACAGCCCTGCGGGGCAGCGTCTGAGGCTGGCCCGCTATGTGCTCATCGCGCTGGCCTTCCTGAGCAGCAGCGTGAACCCGGTGCTGTACGCGTGCGCGGGCGGCGGCCTGCTGCGTTCGGCGGGCGTGGGCTTCGTGGTCAAGCTACTGGAGGGCACTGGCTCGGAGGTGTCCAGCACCCGCCGCGGGGGCACTCTGGTCCAGACCCCGAAGGACACACCTGCCTGTCCTGAGCCTGGCCCCACCGACAGCTTCATGACTTCTTCCACCATTCCTGAGTCTTCGAAGTGAACTGCAGTAGGCTGGGTTATGACACAACTCATAACTCTGGTCTGACCCACTTCTGTACCTGGAGGAGAACGTGTTGGGGACTGGGCTTAAGCGGAAGAGAGGGAGGGGTGGGGCAAGTCAGGGCAGAGAGACAGGATGCTCTGGCCTGGCTTCTGCAGGCAGCTTCACGATTAAAACTAAAGTCTGAAATCGGTTAAGCCTGTGAGTGAGGTGTGTATTGTGGGGGTACTGAAAGGTTTATTGGTCTTAGAGAGGGACCACTCTGGTGGAGTCCCTCTCAACAGTTCCTTAGTTCCCTGTGATTGACAACTTTGGAAGGAACACATGGGCCGATATAGCCCTATGTTCCTAATTCTGAAATAGGTCACCTACATCCCGCTTAGAGAAACACACTACTAAAGGAGCTTGTTATAAGAACTCGCTGTGTGAGATCATCACTCCAGAGTCATGACTCAGGGCCCTTCTGAGAAAACCAGCTCTTGTGAAATGTCTTTGCTGGCATTCCCGGTAAGAAGCCTTGATTGTTCAAACCTAACTTCCTGCCCGTGGTCTTCATCCTCTCAGCAGAGTCCTGGGAGATGGTTTTTCTTCTCCCCATCTCCCAAGGAAGTCTTGCTGGGGACTCTGGTCATCAGATGCTATCATCTAGAATTCTGGGGCATCAGTATCTGCCATCTTTCAGAAGCAAGCCCCAGTAAAACAAGATTCCCCCCAGAAAGAGAGGCCTAGGAAGACGGCTTGGAAGGAAACGGGGCTGCATCCGGAGGCTACAGATGTTCGGAGACATTTTATTGAGGATCTTCGAAGAGGGGAGCTCAGGTGCCTAGGATGCTGAGGGAGATCCGGTCCGCGTCAGGTCTGTGTTCAGGAAGTAGGTATAGAGTTCCCCTTTGCCTTTGACCTTGATGCTGCCTCTGCTATAGCATGTGTAACCCAGAGACTGCAGGGCCCGCGCTGTCTCCTCAGTCACCTGCAATTGGAAGAGGGGTGGGTAAGGGAGTGTAGAGGGGCCTTAGCCTTGTCCCCTCCCCTCATGCCTCCAAAGTGATTCTCACTTGGATCTTGCCGAGAACGCCTGTGCTCTCCATGCGGCTGGCCACATTCACTGTGTTCCCCCAGATGTCATACTGTGGCTTCTGCGCCCCAATCACCCCTGCTACTACTGGTCCGTGGTTCAACCCTGATAAGAAATTCGGGCTTTGATGGTGGGGGAGCAAACTGAAGAAGATTAGGGGAAATGGAAAGGGCAGGTGGTTTTTATAAGAGAGAGTCTTTGGGGTTGGAGGAGAGTGGATTAGGGAAGGGAAGGGTGGCTCTCTTTGCTCTTGAACTAACAGCTTTATGCTTCAGCCAAGGGAGTAAGTCTGAAGAGGGGGTGTCCAGGAATGAGTTGGCGAGCAGCTAATGAATGGCTGGGAGAGGGGAGAGGAGGTACCCTCTCCTTTGCCCCAGCAAAGGAGGTCCCTCACCCACACGCAGGCGGAAGTTGTTGAACGAGTGCTTGTTGATGACACCCAGCTTAGACCCCAGGGCCACTGCAAATTCCACCATGGTGCCCAGATGACTGCAGCTTCTCTCAGCATCCTGGTCATTAGGTCCACCCACCACGATGGGCCAATGGGGGCACAGAAAAAAAGTCCAACTTATGAACAAGCCCACCAATGGAAGCCCATAATAAGGTTGATTGGAAAGGGCTACTGTACCTGTTGAGTATCCTGTCCAGAGGTGGCATTTAAGCCTGTGGCTGCCATGTAGGTACTGCCAATAGTTTTGATCTTTTCTACTCCACTGAACTTTGGCTTGGAGAGCAGCTGTAGAGAAAAGAGGCCGTGTTTCCTGTCTCTCTTGCTTGCACCATCCCTTAGCCTGCTGCAGGCCTTTGGAGGCTAAAGGACCAGGCTTGTAGGGCTGGAGATGATGGTGGGAAGGAGATGGTTGGTAATGAGCAATGGAGGGATAGAGCTCCTGTATCGGAGGACAGGGAGGGTCAGAGATGTCGGGAGAGTAGGCTAGGCCCCATGGTCAGGAGAGCGAAGTGAGGGGAAAAGCTGACGGGAGACTGGACCTCATCAAAGTCAGCGATGATCTCATTGAGCAGCCGCAGGCACTCCAGCCCCTCGTGGTTGATGTTGGATTCAGAGTAGAATTCCTTAAAGTCTGGGACCGATGCGAAGAGGACACACACGCATTCGTACGACTGGTGGTAGAGGTCCTACAAGCACGAGGAGGGGGAGACTCAGCTCCTGGGCCAGCAGCCTCATGCCTTACCCGGGGGAATGCTCTTGAAGAGGGCTGAGCTGGGGAGGAGCTATGGCAGGACCCAGGGTGTGAAGAGGAGTGGCAAAATGACCCCATTAACTTGTTTTGAAATGATTATTTTAATTAATAAAGCTAATTGTGTGTGTGTGTGTGTGTGTGTGCCACAGCTTGTGTGTAGAGCTCCAAGGACAACTTTCAGGAGTTAATTCCCTCCTTCCACCTTTATGCGTGGTCCATGTTGACAGGGTTTACCCATTAAGTCCCAGAGAACTGAGTCTTTATTTTAATTGATTAAAATTTAAGTCTGAATGGCCACATATGGCCAGCAGCTACCATATTGAGTCGTGCAGAGCTAGAGGGCTGGGTGAACTGTTCTTAGACAATTCCATCACTATTTGACTAGGCTTCTGAAAGGATGGTATGGTTATGACAGGAAAGATTCGTGTTTGCTTTTTTTCTTCCTCCTCTTCTTCTTCCTCTACCTCCGTTCTTCCCCCCCACCCCCCGCCGCCCCATCCCTTCCTCCCTACCATGGGCCTCCTGCATGGTAGGCAAGCTCTTCCACTGAGGTATTAGCCCAAAAGATGTTCCTTCTAAACAGAAACTTGAGGCACAGATTTTGTGGTCACCAAGAACAAAGTCCGAGACTATGCTCTGACGAGACAGGGGCTTGGGAGACTACCTGACCCACTCTTTGGGGACCCCAGGAAGGATGAGTAAGACCCAAGAGTTTCATCCAAGCTGAGTCTCAGTGGCATCTGGGGCTCTGGGGTGTAGGGCTGGGAGTCACCTCATTGCGCCGGTTCTGGCCGATGAACTGGGGGGCCACGTGTGCAGGGAGTACATTCTCCAGGAGGAGCCGGGTCAGGTTCTCCATCGTCTCAGTCTCCTCTCGCTCCTGCCTCAGTTTCTTTTTCCACAGGAAGTCCAGGCGGCAGTAATACTCATTCTAGGGTGATAGAGAAGTGGCCCCTGTAACCCCCACATCCAGCTTAGACATAGGTTCAAGGTACAACTGGCCTGGAGCGAGATGGCCTTTAAGGTCTATTTCAAATTAGCTTCTACAGAACTGGCATCAGACTTTTTTTTTTTTTTTTTTTTTTTTTTTTTGGTAACCATGGTTTTTCTTAGATCTGGGGGGTGGGAGAGAGAGGGGAGGGGCATGATGGTAAGAACTTGAGGTATTTAGAGAACGAAGAAGTAAGAAATGGAGTCAGAACTCTCTCTTGGACGTTTCTGGTGGATATATTACGTGGGCTCAGCCCCAAGGTAAGGAAGACAAATTACCAATATGGGGTTCCAGGCTCAGCCACTCACAGGGAAGGCTCAGCCACTCACAGGGAAGGCTCAGCCACTCACAGGGAAGGCTCGGCCACTCACAGGGAAGGCTCAGCCACTCACAGGGAAGGCTCGGCCACTCACAGGGAAGGCTCGGCCACTCACAGGGAAGACTCAGCCACTCACAGGAAAAGCTTAGCCACTCACAGGGAAGGCTCGGCCACTCACAGGGAAAGCTCCGCCACTCACAGGGAAGCCCTGGCAGACTGAGTTGAAGCTCGTACCTGCCGAGCCAGGACCAGGAGTGTGAAGAAGAAGATGAAGAAGTAGATAGCTCCCATCAGCTTGGGTTCCTTCAGCACCCCTGGCCTGAGAGGTCAGAGTCAGGTTTGTCACTTGCTCTGTCCCTTCCTGATGGCCTCCTTCCTGTTCCCAGTGCCCACAGAGCCCTCAGCACCCCTCCCCCCTTCACTTTGCGGGTGGTTCAGGTCTGTGGGGTAAGGACAGTCTGCTGTGTCCTATCCTAGCCACACTCCTGAGGGCCAGAGCATGTGTGTCCCGAGACTGTACATACCTGGAGTCTGAAGGGCTTTGATAAAGGCGGGCAATGAGGCAGTCGGACAGCCAGGCGTGGGAATGCAGAAATAGGGAACAAGATGCCACCAGCCACAGCAGAAGTAGGAGCAGCTTCAGTTCGAAGCTCATGTGCAGAAAAAGGGAGCAGGAGAGGAAACCCAACACGCAGCAATGCATGGAGTACTGTGGGGCCGGGTGGGAAGGGAGGTCAGAGGTAGGCACATCCCTTGGACATACCCGGAGAATACCTAGGGTACCCGTTCTCCCAGGGCACAGGGTTTCTGGGCAAATAGGACTGTCATTCACAGGAACAGACACTAGATATGACTAATGCCTCTTGGACACTATGAGTTTGGGGACTAATGAGGAAGGGTATGGGGAAAGAGACCCAGGGCTGTACAAAAACACTCACTGGGATGCTGATGAGGGGGATGCTGATGAGGGGCAGGGATCCTGGCATCTCCCAGGAAGCATTGAAAGTCACAGACGACACATTGGAAGCCAGGAAAAGGCAGTCTGATGACACTGGTAAGAAGAGCTACGGAAGGAGATGAGCTGAAGGGCAGTGAATGCCTTGGGCACAGAGGAGAGGCTTCAGCTGGGTTGCACCTGATCTAGGGATGGGTTAAAGCCAGCATCCTAAAAGAGGGCATATTCTGCTACTCCTGTTTGGTTAAGAGAACTTCAGATGGGTCCTCACAGCCAGGAGGGATTTCGAGAATTGCCATGAATACTAGTATGTCAACAAATCACTGTCAGCTCTTGCCAACTATTTAAACACTCTAAGCCACCTTCCTTCCTTTCTTTCTTCCCTTATTTATTTAGTTATTTAGTTTTGTAATTTGGCCGGGGGATGGTTCCTATTAAATTCTAGGAATGATTATACATTCTATAAACTTAGCCAAGTAAGTTAAGAATGGTGTACGCATACAGGGGCAGAAAAGATAGAAAGGACATTCAACGATGTTAACATTGATTATTCCTGGAGGGCAGGACACACACACACACAGACACACACACAGACACACACACACACACACTCCTCCCAGCATCCTTTGGTCTTAGGTCAGCTGTCATTCTATATCCAAGGATTCCCTTTCAACCCCCAGCAGGTCCAATATGCCCTGATGGTGACAGATAGAACCCCCTTTGTCCTCACCAGGCTGGCGATGGCCATAGTGAATACTAGGAGGATGGTGGCCGTGCCCAGGGCTACTCGAAATCCTGGCCGTGTGGCCACCAGGACAGACAGTGCAGGCAGCCAGTGCAACATCTTGGGACCTTTCTGGACACACTTCTGTGGAAGAAGAGGTGTCATGGCTGCGGGGCTAGGAGTCCTTCTTCAGATTAGGGCTTCAGCTTGTCACTACCCCTTGCCCCAGACCCCTTTACCGTCAGGTGCTCTGAGAAGCAGACGAAGAGGAGGAGAAAGAAGAGAAGGAAGGTGATGCTGTAGGTGATGATCAGAGCTGGGGGCCTGAGAGAAGACAAGAGGGAGGCTTTGAAGTGCCAGAACAAGCTCTGCTGTGAGGGGCTGTGCCTGCCATCAGGCTGGGAGATAGGGGTTAGGGGAGGAAGAAGTCTCAGGTATCCAGACCAGCTACTGGTGGGGTCCAAGATAGGACATAATGTTCTGGGAACTGGACCGTCTAGAGCAGTATTTCAGTGAAATAGGAACTGATAATGTCTGGACAACATTGAAGGAGGCAGAGGGTTCACAAGAGTGGCCATCGCGCCGGGCGTGGTGGCGCACGCCTTTAATCCCAGCACTCGGGAGGCAGAGGCAGGCGGATTTCTGAGTTCGAGGCCAGCCTGGTCTACAGAGTAAGTTCCAGGACAGCCAGGGCTACACAGAGAAACCCTGTCTCAAAAAACCAAAAAAAAAAAAAAAAAAAGAGTGGCCATCGCTGAATCAGATCAACCTCTGGGCTCAAGCCCTCTGAGTGTTGAACGAGACCTTCCTCTTTAAAGTAGTGGCTTAGGCTTGAGGCCTTATCTTAGATCTCAGTCATTTGCTGTGAGATTTGGGTTTCTTGGTAAGAACACAATGTCACCAGGATGCTGTTACTGTCTAAAGACATAAGGGGTTGAACATGATCAGGATGTGCTTTTTGTTGTTGTTGTTGTTGTTGTTGTTGTTGTTGTTCAAGTACTGAACCCAAGGCCTCATGAAGTGGATGCAGGCTTTCTGCCACTCAGTGACAGCCCCAGTCCCAGGGTGTGCATTAAGATGGGGACTGCGATTGTTACCTATGCTCCAGAGGATGTGGGTGGGTATCTGCAGTGCAGGGGAAGGTATCAAAGGAAGAAAGTGTGGGCCATGGGTCAGGAAGGGCAAAGGGTTCTACACAGAAGAGGCAGCGCCATTGCTGTCTGAAGTCATCTCACCTGGTTGTCACCAGCATTTGGATAGTGAAGTTGGACAGAAAAACCAGGAAGGTGCAGGCTGCGTAGTATTTGAACGCTGGAAGTGCAGAGAGCCGATACTGGAGGCAAAGGGGTATTGGTATTGAACACAGCCAGGAAGGTATCAACCCTAGGTGAGGTCTCCAGCTTCACTCTCTGCCCTCCAATTCATTTATGTAGCCTCACCAGTTTTCTTCAAGATGTCCCCACTCCCTTTACAACCTACCCTAATGACTCATTCTACAGATGACCTTTTTTTGGTCATGTAACCTGGGTAGCTCAGGATGACCTTGAACTCTGATCCTTCTGCCCTTGCCATCTAAGTATAGCCCTGTACCACCACACCTGGCACGACTTTCCTACTAGAGGCACAATCCCCTCATCCTAGGGTCAAAAACTATGCGGACCCAGGGAAGGCAGGTAGGGATAGAAGTCCTAAACTTTCTCGGGGGCAAGGTGCTCCTCTCTCCATCCCACCTGTTTCTCCATCTCCTTCTCTCTGAAGTACAGCGTCAGGAGGTTGAAGTCCTTCGACTGCTTCCACTGTCTGGTGTGAGGAAGGGGGTGTGAGCATCAGGCAGGATGGAGCAGGGCAGGGCAGGTGGAGGTCCTCTGGAAGGTATTTCTCTAGGACAGCTCTTTGCCTCTCTACAGACCCTCAGGGGAGCACCCACCCTCCTCCACCACACCACCGTTGGGCTTCCAGCCCTCTGGCTTTCATACTTCTGAGAGTTGAGTTGTTCGATGACCTGGAAGAACTTGGCATCACCAGTGTCCAGCTCATCATCTAGTCCCCGGGGGGTGCGACTCCTGCATAGTGACAGCCAAGCCTGTTACCTCAAAAGTGCCCAGACAAAGCAAAGCAGTTCTTTAGGGAGGACTCACCCAGTGTGCCCCACTGTCAAAGATGAGGGTTCCTCACCGGTCCAGGCTCCACTGGGGGCTGAAGGCTTTCTCCTGTGGAAAGAACACATGGTGGGGGTATGAGTACTCCCTCTTCATCTAGACAGAGTGTGAACCTGACCGAGTTATCTACATATGTCCTTGATTGTTTGCATTTGATCTGAATGAATTCTTCTGCTTCTAATGGCCTCCAGCCTATTGTATACTAAATCCCACTTACCCAGCAAGGAGCACTTCAAACTCTATTTCTTCATAACTCTATAGATTTACAGCATCTTTAAAGCCTTCATTTCATCTTGGCGAGCATCACTCAGTGGGGAAACCCTTTATCTTCTCTAGATTTGGGGGGCTGTTAGTTCTGTGTCTCCTTGAAGACTGAAGATTCTAAAGGCAGGGACTTTCCCATCATCCTTGAGTGCTAAAAATGTCATTGCCTTGAATTGAAAAGACTATAGAAAAAAATATTGACTCCTCTCTGACTTTTTGTGAGGTCAGCTATGCTGAGCAGACAGCTGGTCAAGGTAGATGACAAGGTATGGAGAAGAAAGAAATGGAAGGGAAATCAATTTGATTATAGCCACATAGCTATTTTTTGGCCAAAAGGAACACACAATATATGCAAAGATATAAAAATAGGCAGGCATGGCCGGGCGTGGTGGCGCATGCCTTTAATCCCAGCACTCGGGAGGCAGAGGCAGGTGGATTTCTGAGTTCGAGGCCAGCCTGGTCTACAGAGTGAGTTCCAGGGCAGCCAGGGCTATACAGAGAAACCCTGTCTTAAAAAGCCAAAAAAAAAAAAAATTGGCAGACATAAAAGAGCATCCATCAAGGGAGAAAGGGATGGCCTATGTGCCCCAGACCAGTACAAGAAGATGATAACTATCCTTTCCTACCCTCCACTGAGGGGGGTGGCAGATGCTAGATATGGGGCCTAGGTATGCATATACGCCAAGGCTTAGCTTTTTACCTATTCCCTATGTCTATAAGTTATATGAAAGTAGGAAAAGTATCTATTCATTTCCGTCTTCTCAAGAATTATACTAGTGTTTGACATTCAAGCATTCAAAAAAATGTGAGGGACAGGTTGGTGTGGAATCATATAATTCCAGCACCCAGGAGGCCCTAGGCAGGATAATTGCTTCCAGTTGGGCTACGTAGTGCGATCTTGTCTCAAACAACAAAACAGTGACAGGAACAGTGTTTGGATGGAACATTTCAGCACAAATACTGTTCTGCCTTCAAAGTTGCACAGTGAGGAGTAAGGAGATATTTGCCTCGAGTGCGTCTGAACCACAGCAGCACATGAAACTAGATGGAGTGGACCACACCTGTAATCTCTGCACTGGAGAGGCGGAGGTGGGAAGATCAGAAACTCCAAGGATACCCTTGGCTACATAGTGAGTTCAAAGCCCTCTTTGGAGGGAAAGAGACAGAATGGGCGTTTTTGGAATTGCTAGTATTTGACTGACTTCCTGACTCTTCAGAGGCCAACCTCAGGGTTGATGAGGCTCTGCCGCAATTCTGAGACACTCTCAAACAAGCTATGCTCGTCTCACAACTCTGACACTTCTTAGCCTCCACAACAACACTTTTTATCTTTTTATCACTGGAATTGCACGCAAGGTTGTCTCGTGGGCCTTGGGCTTGTGACCAGCTCCACACACTACTCCCTCTGCACCTTGGAGGCCTCACTCTACAACAGGGTGTGGGCTCCTGGAGTCTTCCTTCCTCTTCCTCCTGCTTGTTTAACCCCTATGACCTCTTCTTTCACTAGGCTGGTGTTTAGAAAAAGTCCTTCCTAGAGCTACGGCTGCCAGTGCCCCCGAGAATCTGCTGTTTACTGATGTTGAGAGTTGCTTCTACTGGGTGGAAAAGGAAAGAGAGGGATGTAATGTAGAAGTCTCTGAAGATGCCTCAAAAAACCCAACCAGGCTGTTCTAGGAGAGAATGTTCTGGAAAAGCTTCAGAAAGGGGGTTGGAGTATGGAGCATGTTTGGGAGGAGAAAGAATAGGGGAGAGTATGCTAAGGTACATGCTTTTAGGACCATGAGCTGGCCCTGTATTGAGCACCGACCCTGAGAAGCTGTGGTTGGGAGTGATTCAACAGCTTTCATTATGGGTGGGCCACAGGTCACCTCCAAGTTTTATAAATAGGCTCAGCAGTAAGAGGCCCTGCCTTAGCTTCATCCAGATAAGATGCAAGACAACTCCTTTTCCTCTGCCACTGCCTCGTGTGCTCACAGGGTCTTTCTTCTTCAAGGCCAGGAGCAATTCTTTTCTGTCGCCTCATCTGCCTTGTGTGTAAGTCATAAGGAGTAGAGGCACAACCCAGGTGGCCCACAAACTTAACGTTGGGAAGGATTAAAGAGAATAGGAAATCGGAGCAGAGGACACTGACAGAGGCATTTGCTGGTGGGATGGGTACACTGAATCAGAAGGAAGTGGGGCATAGGTAGCTATTTCCTTTGGGTGACAGGGGAAGGGGAGGTCGAGGTTCCGTGGCCATAGTGTCTATGGGAGCTTGCATTTCTCTGAGGTGAACTGGAAGGGAGGGCAAAGGAAAGCCTGACCCACTGACTGGGGCAACCAGGCAGTTCAGGAATGCTACACATTCCCAAATGATTCACTGTGGGTGAGGGGAGGCTGGGGGTGGAGCCTCAGGACAGTGGAGGCTGTTTCCCCCTAAGTGTGGGGGCATATAATGGAGGTGTACACACCGGTAGTGGAGTGGAGGTAGACACAGGACAGTCAAGGTGGCTTAGGTGGGCGAAAGGCTTGGCTGCACCCCAAGACTCCAGATAGCGAGTCATCAGAAGTGACGGACGCATCGTGTGCCCCTCCAGAGAAGACAGCAATCCTTTTGCGGTGCCCTTCTCGTCTTCCTCCTCAGCCTGGGACATGAGAAGTCTGAGTCAAAAGGAGATATTTCCCCATTCTCCCACATCCTTATAGGCCTGCTCCACCCACATCACAACACAGCAACTCAGTTTCTGGCATAAAAGAAAAGACTGGCTTTGTTGACTAGGTGGTCTGCTTGGTCTAATCTGTGAGGTCCGAGCTGAGCTTTTACCCGAGGGTCAATGACCAGGTATGTAGGTTCGCCTAGCTCCCGAAGGTACGGGTCTCGGTGTTCCGTGTCTGCCCTTTCCACAGCATAAGCTCCTGCTAGCAGGGCCAGTGTGGCCCCTGTGATGTGCACTCGTCTGGAAGTAAGGAACAGTGAGAGTCAGGAGGAAAAGCCTTGAAACCTTTAGTTTCTTTCAAAAACCATTCCCAGAGCTGTGTCCTCAAGAAAGGACCCATGTTGTAGGGAGGGCTTCCCAGCATCTCAGAATTTCCCTGCACTTGTCTGAAGGGACTGTGAACAGGACAGCAGCCTGTGAGAGACTCAACCGGTCATTTGAGTAGCTGTTCCAGGCTCCAGGACTTACCCTGGTACACCCCCTGCTTCCATATGGTTGGCCAATGTGACATCATGGGACCAGACATCATACTGCCACTTCTGTAGCCCGATGACTCCACAGAGAACGCTGCCCGAGTGCACGCCCACGCGCATGTTGATATCCACACCGGTGGCTACCCGAAGTTTCCTGAGCAGAGTGTGGAACAAGCTTAGTGCTGCCACGATTCTCCTTTTCCCCAGGAGGACTGCCACCCTGCCTCCCACACTCCCACCGCCCCAACACCCAGTGCTCTCAGTTTTTCCTGCTCACACACGCAAGCTGACCTGATGGCCCGGCACATGTCCAGCCCCATGCGCACACAATTGATAGCGTGGTCAGGCAGCGAGAGGGGCAGCCCGGACACACAGTAGTAACAGTCTCCCAGGATCTTGATCCGCATGCATTCGTGCTCCTGGGATTATGTGTGTGGGTGTGTAGAGGAACCTGGTTAGAGGCCAGAGGGGTAGGAGGGAGTTGGGGGAAGTTGGGGAGCAACTGTGGCATTCCTGAAGAACTTCTGAGGTTTGGAATGTCTAGGTCAGATCTATGGCGTCCCTTGATATGGGACTGAGGTCTCTCGGGCAATGTCTTCATCAGAGGGAATAATCAAAGACTGGAGTGTCTGTGGTTCTCCTCAGTTTGGGTGTATGTACGGTGCATTTCTATCAGCTCATGATATCAGGATGAGAAGCAAAGAGGCAAACGCCAAGCTAGAATGTAGCCGTCCACCATCCACCATGCCTGATTAGCTGCTAAGCTGTGCTATAGGGAACAGAAATTCCTTCTGGAGAGGCCTCCCAAGGTAAGCATGTCTGGAGATCTCTGCACAGATGTGGAGGTATCATGCTTAGGAGATCAGATGTGGGGAGGTCTCTCGGGGACGGTGACAGTTTCCCAGTGGGAGTGTCTGTGAGCGGTTCCTACTTCTACCCCATTATTTGGGAGCTTGGCTTGGCTCCAGTGTAAGACTTCTTAGAAGATGTGTGCTTTCCTTGCAAGAGGCTCCCCAGTGCATGGTATGTGAGCCCCCCTCTCCCCCAGGGTGGAGAGGAGAACCCCTCTGACCTTGGCAATCTGGTCGAACTTGCCAAAGAGCTCATTCAGCATGAGCACCAGCTCCTTTGGGGAACACTCACTGGCCAGCCGCGTGAAGCCCACGATGTCAGCATACAGCACACTGTATGTAACGGGGTGAGCCATGGTAACAGGGCCAGGGCAGCAGCCCAGGGGCCCTCCCCTCTGGCTGGCTTGCCTCATACCTCACTCCTTGGTGCCTCTTGACGTACAGGCTGTGAAAGTTGTTTGTGTTCTCTGGCCGTGAGTGCTGTCCAGCCTGCAGCCGGGCCATGATCTCTGCTTTCATCTCTCGGGCCAGGTAGGCAGGAAGGATGGACAAGAGGAGGTGCTCCTGGAGAAGGCCCCATGAGTGATACCTCTCCTACCCTGCTGTGCCCTATAACCAAGAACCCTAGCCCTTCAAATTACTCAGGCTCCCACATATTACATGCTATCTACTAGTAGCTCCCCGACCTTTCCAGTCCACCCAGCAGGACTCCAACACCCCAATCTGTCCTGGTCACTTTTAAGGACCAAAGTCAACACCTAAATTTGAAATCTTCCTTTAATATAATAACTTTCACCACCACCACCACCACCATCATCATCACCACCACCACCACCATCATCATCATTTTGAGACAGTATCTTACTATGTATCCCTCTGGATGGCCTGGAATTCACTATCTAAACCAGGGTGGTCTCAAACTCACTCACAGAGGTTATGTCTGCCTTTGCCTCCCAAGAGCTGATATTAAAGACACAGCACACCACTACACCAGACCAAGATTTAATTTATCATTGTTGAATGGTGTATATATTTGTGGGCACATGTGCCACAGTGTATGGGTGGAGGTCAGAGGTCAGCTTGTCCTTGTCTCCATCCACCTTTGCTTAGGTTCTAGGATCTGAACTCACCTCCTCAGGTTTGTGCAGCAAGGGTCTCACCCTCAGCTATCCCACTGGGTTTCAACTGGTGCCTAGCAACAGTCTCCCACGGGCAGGCAACTTCACAGTTTGTATAAAGGAGGAAAATACTTGAGGAAGGCAAATGAATTACCCAGAGCCACTTAGAACGAAGGTGCTAAAAAGCTGCTTTTTCTGAGCTGCTGTCCCTTTCCTGCCTCTTAGGTCCCACTGACCTGGTGCTTTTTCTCAGTGTCCAGCCTCCGGCGTGAGTGCAGAGAGCTAAGAGCCTCCCGGAACGTGGCCCGCAATGCTCGCTCCATCAGGGCCTTGTGGTACGCCCCCACCAGGTTCCCACACAGGAACAACACCGCGTTTGCTGCCAACTGTGGGCAAAGGCCAGACTTAGAAAGTGTACCACTCCCCTAACCCTAGTGGGTGGGGGAGTCTATCAGTGTAGTTGGAGTTAGTTCCAAACACAGGACGAGGAGAGCTGGCTCTATGGTTAAGGACCTAGGTATCTCAGAACAATCGGAGCCACTCTGTGAGTTGGTTGCTTTTCTTCTCGGCTCTGCTATAGACTCTTGGCTGTGGAGCCAACCTGACCGCTTAGGCTTAGCTATCTTGCATGTATATTTCCTCTGTCTAGAGTGCTATTCCTCCATATTCGTCTCCTGAGCCCATTCCAGCCGCAAGAGACTGCTCCAGGTCTGATTCAACGTTTTCCATGAATGCTCCACTTTTTACTTCTGTACCTCCGAGAGAATCTTGACTGATTTCCCCATGGCTATAGTGCCCTCTTCTGACAAAGGTAGGCATGGTGCAGTGATGTAGCAGCAACACCAGAGGTCGCTATAGGGGCGTTATCAGTGCTTGGCTCCAGCGAGGGCCGAGACGTGCCTTGGATAATACAGCATTACCAAGCAGCTGAGCCAGCTCTGGGCACACTATCTGCCCCACTTGCATTTTTACCTGTGGTAGCAGAGCTCTCTGTGACTCAGGCTGCCACCCAAGATACAGTCCAAGGACCAGCAGGTGAGAGAGGGATGAGATGACCCCCGCAGCAGCAGCATCCCGCATGCCCAAGGGCAGCATGGCGTACACGGTGAAGATGATGAAGAGGAAAAAAGACACCTAGAAAAGGGTGTGGGAAGCTGAAGGCCCGTGATGTTGCGCCCAGGGTCTAAGTTTGAGGTTCACCTTCCCCCAAGCCTTGATTCTCCTTACCTGGTCCCAGGCACTCACCACACCCCCAGTGAACAGAAATCCATAGCCCAAAGCCAGCAATGCAACCCATATGAGACCAGAAAGAGGTCGTGTCCATCGCTGCAGTTGCTGCTCCCGGGAAGCGAGCCCCAATAGCAGAGAGAAGCCACCCAAAGCACACAGCACAGTTGTCAGGAAGCTTGGGTCTGAGGTCAGCTCCTGCGGAGAAAAGATATCTGAAGCCAGGCTGGGAGGAGATACTTTGAAGTTCTCTCAAGGTGAGAAAGAGCAAGTTAGGTGTCCTTCAAACCAGCTCGGCAAAGTATCTGAAACGCATGCGCACAAAGGATAGAGGGCTGGTGAGATGCTACAGTGGGGGAGTGGAGCGTGCCACCAAATGTTCTGGCTTAATTTGCAGAATCCACATAGTAAAAGATGAGAACTCATACCTTTGAGTTGTCTTTTGACTCCCCCCACACAGATAAGTGAATAATAATAATATAAAAAACCATACACAAGGAAACAGGGGCCACTGACACGTGTTTTTCACATTAGATCAAGCCAAGAGAAATTTCTAAAACCCTACTGTTTTATCCACAGAGGTCAGCAGTGTCACCTGGCTCCACCTAATATATCTCAAACATTTGCATGGGACGAGGGAGAGCTGAGGCCGGGCTGCTCTTGGCTATTTGCAAGCCTGTGCTCTTCTGTATTGCAGGTGTGTTAGTGTTTGTTTGTTTGTTGTTTGCTTATTTAGTTAGGCAGGGGCTCATGTAGCTTGGGCTGGCCTCCAACTCACTGCAGCTGAGAACTTTGAGCTCCTGGTCCTCCTGTCCCTATCTCTCAAGCCATGGGACTCTAGACTTGCCTGGCTATCCCCACAGGTAAAGGAGAGCGGTGGCATCCACTTGGCTTTCAGAGTGAATGTCATCCGAATGGCTAATTTGCTTGGGAGAAAGAATCCCTTTCTCCTGAAGCCAAGCCACTAAACTTCACAAATGTCTACTGGGGCAGCCCAAGTTTCTGCAACCCCTCGCTCCCCCTAGCACTGAGTTCTGAGTGGCTGCCTTTCCTCTAGCCTATAAGTCCCAGTACTACCCTACCCCTCGTCCCTCCTCTTTCAGGACTTGGGGTAGCCAGGGGTTAGTTCCCAGTCATGTGCCCCCCCTTACCTCCCAGGAATGAAAGGGAAACCCAGAGTGGAAGAGTTCCCCTTTCTTGCCCAGAATGAAAACGAAAAAACAAAAACAAAAACAAAAACAAAAAGATGGAGGAAGGCAAAAACTATCTTTTGGAAGTCTGTGGGCACAGCTAGCAGCCCCACATCCCCAAATCTGGATAGAGAAAAAGTCAGGAAATGACTCTCCCCAGGGACGTGAGTAGAGTTTCCTCTCTGGAAAAATGGAAAATCCGGTGTTGGATTTACTTGAGAACCAACAGAACACAGTGAGAAGCATTCGGGACTCACTTACGTCCTAGTATTGACCCAGAGACTAAGCTTAGAGGGTGGAGAGCTCTGTCACATGTACCCAGAGTCACAATTCATGAGATTCAACAGTTCGTTTTTGGTTCCCAGCAAAGACATTATTAACTAAAAGACCTCGCAAATCTCAGATCTTCAAATGTCCCCAGCCCGAAGTAGCCCCTGCCTAGAGCAGGTTCCCACATCTAGCCCATCTTACCCTGCCGCTGGCCCAGGCGACGGCGGGCAGTGCCACCAGCGCGCAGAGCACAATGACCAAAAGCAGTATCAGCAGTGGGTACTGTTGGCTCAGGCTGTAGTAAGTTTCGTAGAAGAGATCTTCGCTGGGAGGAGGCCGGGGACTGAAGAGGCGGGCCATGGTCTTCCCCGCCCCAGCCCGGAGCCCCTGCCCTAGGGATCACAGGGCGCTGAGTTAATAACCTGGCCCGGACCACCGCGCTTTCCCACCTCTCCCGAAGCCACTCTCGCCCAAGCCACTAAGCTTTCAGCAGCAATAGGGTTCCCTGCTAGGTGCTCTCTCACAGGGCTCCCAGCTGTGACAAGACTTCTTTATCCTTCCCACAAACCATACCGTGTTAGTGTCCTGGCTGGAGCTGAGAAGAAGGTGCCCCAGACTCACCGCTTTGGGTCAGGCTCCAGAAGTTCTCTCAGCAAAGCTAGGCTCCAGGAGGGAACCTGGGTGGGATGGCTACCATTCACCTTCGCTGCTTTGCTAGTGGCTCAGGGCCTGCCGGGCGACTGGCACTTCCCTCTTGGCGCCAAGGCCCCCTCCCACTTCCCCGCGATACAGTCCAGCCCCTTCCCGTTCTGGAGCCTGACTCCCCTGGCTGCTTCCCATGCCCAGATTGCATTCTCTAATCATCGCCTTCTCTTTTTCTTTAACGGACGAAGTCGATGAGCAGGTGGGCCGTGGGAGAAACACAAGGTAACGGGGGAAGGGGACAACAAAGGGATGTGACAAGATAAGGACACAATATTTGGAAGTGGGGAGGCCAAGGAAAGCCTGGGAGAAAGTGGGGAAGAGGGGGGGGGGCCCTGGTACCAGCTGGGGCTGGGGTGTGGGTGAGGTCAGGAGTGACATTTCCCGTTTACTCTTGTTCCCTCTGGTGTCGCCAAGTGTGAACTGTCTGACCATTTTCAGCTCCTTGGGTTGGTGTTCCTTTTTGTTGGATATAGTTATCAATTCTTGGATACGGAGACTCAAAACAAAAACAAACAAAAAACCCTGCTGCCATGCCTAGGAAAGCAAGGTGCAGGAGGTCTGTGCAGCAGGTGTATGATGGTCTAGAGAGCCTGGGGTGCCTTCAAATTTCCTGAGACACCTTCCTTACCAGGGCCCCAAAACCCAGTGCTCAAAATCAAGGAGAAAAGGGGGGACTTCTCTCCTGTCAGCCTAGGCTTAGGGTGGTATCAGCCCTGAGCTCTGGAGGAAGTACCCCACCCTGAGACTGGAGCATTAGAGAGCAGAGCCCCTGATTCCTTCCTGCCAGCAGCTGGACCCTGACCTTATGAGCCAGGAGGTGGCCTATATCTCAATATCTGGTCCCCAGGTCCCTTTTTCCTGTAGCACCAACTCTCCCCCCCACCTCACCCCCCCTCCAGGGTATCCAGCTCCTGGCTGCCCATCCCTGATGCCCTGGATTGACACCTCAGATTCTCTCATAGTTAACATACTATGTTTATTGACTTTAAGGAGATAGATCAAATGTCAGTTTGGGTGTAGGTCCAACTGTCTTCACAGAATGTTGTGAGCTTCAGGAAGTGGCAAGGATTGTCTTAGCCAGTCCAGGTTGATTAGAACGTAATTTTTATTGCCACGCTGCCTGAATGGTACACTTCCGGCTCTTGCAGTGATTCTCTGAAGTCTACTTGTGGAAGGGCTGCCTTCCCCTACCCCTGCCGAACTGTGCTGGGTCATAATTGGGCAAGGCAGTTCTTGGTGGTACTACCAAGGAGTTGTAGTTTCCAATCTGCACTTCAGAACAGTTGTTGAAGATAAGAGACGGTGGCCCTTTAAGAGGAAAGGAGGAGGTGATGGTGAGAGGGTTCAGAGGTTAGAAAGATGAGGTTGGCAAGCACTTTGGGGAAAGGGGCAGTGACACCTTGTGATTACCCTGGGGAATGCAAATGCAGGGTCTTCACCTGCTAGCTACTGTGTCCCAGTATGAGCTGTGCCTCTTCAGAATTAGTCTTGTAGAAGCTCAAAGGAGTAGTGCTGGCTGTTTGGGTGTCTTTGATGGGAGACTTTCTGGACTTGCTTATCAATAAAGGAACTGTGGGGGCTCACAGACTCTGTGCTGGGAAAAGTCAGTGGGATCCTCTCCTAGTGGATGTCATGTTCCTCGTATTAAGCGAGGCAGACAGATCGGGTTAGATGATCTCTAGTCATCCCTTCCCACCTCCAGAGTAACTCATGTCTATAGATGAGTGCTGAGGAGGAAGGTGAGCTGAGCAGGGAGAGCAAGAGAGAATGAAGAATGGGTACCTGTCGTTGGATTCGGTGGGGTCCAGGAATACCAAGGAGTGCCGTGTCTTCCATCTCCCTGCAAACAACACAGAGCTCTCAGGCTTTCTATTCAAGAGGCTAATCTCATCACCGTGCAGTTCTCCTGGGTAAGAGGGTGTGCTCTAGTCTTGCCAGTGTCTCACCTGATTCCTTTGGGGGTGAGGACCGGGAGTCTCAGTAAAGACTGGCCTGGGTGTTGTGCCTCTGAAGGGTAAAGTATGTGGAATCTGGGGAGTGCCAGCCATGGGGTCAGAAGATGTCCTTGCTGGTGTGGCATGCCCAACTGATGTGTCCTGTGCTGGCCTCTCAGAAAGGTTTATGCATTTTCCAGGAACTGGTCGGGAGGGTTCCTCCAAATGCAGGCGGTCCAGCATTTCAAAAACCATGGTTTCCCTCGGGCAATCCATTTCTGTGCCTCTTTGGCTTGGCTCTTTGGCAGACAAGTTTCTGCCGCTGCTTCTGTGCTGAGACAGATAATGCTTTACCTGTGCAGACAGGGGGACCTTGTTGTCAGGAGCCGGGGCAGCCAAAGGAAACCCCAGTGAATATTTTCTTGGTCTCTGGAGACTAAGGAGTAGGTTCTGGTGAATGGGAATGACAATCAAGGATTAAATAATGGTGGCCAGTGAAGATAAACTGAACGGTTAAGGGAGCCACTTGTGCCATCTCCAAATAGTTCCTGGATGGGAAGGCAGTGCTAGAAACTCACCTCGGAGACAGCAGCATCTACCTTGTCCTTTACCAGATTGTAAACTTCATTGGTTTTTGGTTCGCAGTCTGAAAGACAACAGCGAGTTGTATACGAGTTGGACTTCTTTCCTTAGAGAAGCTCCTTGATGAAGACCCAAGCCTACCCTAGCTGCCAAAGATACGGCTAACTCACCCTGGAAGGATGGCCTGCTTTTGGACTGGGAACCCCAGCAAAGAATCATTAACTCCTTCAGTCTTTCCAAGCCGGGAGTCTCAGGGCTGTCTGGAGGCAGCTCTGTCAGTGGAGGACGACTCTGCCTGTCACACACTGTTTCCCGGATTAGTGAAGTCTTGTCTACCACTGGAGTTGGGGGATAACATAAGGAATTCATGAAATGAGGGGACAGCCCATTCTATCTCGGGCAGGAGCAGGGAGAGTCATCCAAGTGGGAGGTGAGGTGGTAAGAGGGCAGTGTGTTAGTGGGTCAGGGTAAAAGGGAGGGCTCCAGGGGGTTTTAGGTGCTTTCGGGTACTCCATTTGGAGTCTTACACTCAGCTTCTCTGCCAGCCAGCACTGCCCACGTGAGGATTCCAAAGCTGTACAGACACAAATGGAGGCTTAGATGGCCTCTGGGGAGACATCTTTCCTGTATCATACCCTTTAGAAGGGCCCAAATTGGTATAGAGATTTGGAGTGTGTTTGGGGTGGGTGGTTTACCTGTAGACATCACTCGCTTTAGAAGCCTTCAGGTTGACATTAACCAACAGCTCTGGGTCCAAGTAAGCTAGGGTGCCCCCAGAGTCCCTGGATCCTGATCCTGACCCTGACTGGGACCCTCCCTGAAACGTGGACAGGCCAAAATCTGCTAGCTATAAAGGAAAGGAAAGGGAAGGTATTAGATGAAGGGGGTGGGGGTCAGAGATTTTTCCCTCTCTTGCTCCCCAGAAGATGCAGCAGCCTCAGCTTTTTGGAAGGTGGTATGGAGGACCAGAGGGAAGGTAGAGTCATTGAGACCTTAGCAGGAGATCTGAGTTGCTGATGGGCAGGCCTGAGATAAGTCAGCCTGGGTCCATGAGGGTGCATTAGGCCTGTGGAACTGAGCCAGGGGGTTAAGAAGGGCCTCTGGTAAGGAGGGTCACCTGGTATGACTAGAGATAAAACTCCTAGTTGGGTCTTGTCATGTATTCAGAGGGACAGGTACTCAACATGGTCCCACGTCTACACTAGGTTGTAGATGGACTAACCTTGGCGTGGAGCTCTGGGTCCAGCAGAATGTTAGAGGGCTTGAGGTCCCGGTGCAGGAGCGGAGGGTTCAAGCTGTGTAGGTAACACATCCCCAGCGCCACTTCCTGCAGCAGGCGACAGAGGAGTGGCCAGGGCCGAGGGCACTCAGGTTGCAGCAGCCCTGCGAGGGAGCCGTTCTCCATGAATCTTGTCACCAGAGCCTGCCCGGACACGAAGTCCCACTGGAGGTCCTCAGTGACCCCCAGCAGGAGCAGAACGTTCTCATTACGAAGATTAACCATAGCCTTCACCTCCCTGGATATCTTCTTCCTACACGCCGAAAGGGGGCCAAAATTGGATTGCGCTCTGAAAGACCCCACCCTTGCCCCACTCAGGCTCGTGACCACACTCTGACTACAGCTGGGGTCACTCACGAGTTCACGATCTTGACTGCTACATCATGGTTCCATTTTCTGTGGTGTGCCCGGAACACGACTCCGAACCCTCCTTTGCCCACAAACTCCAGCTTCTTCAGTTCTTCACGGCTCACCAGAGGAAACGACGCACCAGTAGGCCTGAAAAAGGTTCTTGTCCGGTAGGGGGCCCATCCCCCAGCCTAGCGCATCCTCTGTCTCCCAAGCGCCGGGATTCCGTGACTGCGCGTGGGCAGCGTAGGCAGCGTGTCTAGCCTCCCCACTGCTGCCCGCCTCACCCCCCAGCTTTGTCCCCTGCCTCAGAAAAGGCGTCCTTTGAGTGTGTCCCCGGGCCACCTGTGTGGGTGTGCGGGAGACACAGCTCACTCCCGACTCACCATAACTTGACAGAAGACATCGTCGGGAGCTAGCGGCTTCCTGGAGTTATGTGCGCACAGACGGAGCTGGAAACCCGACGTCTACGGCTGAGTGTGGACTGAGAGGAAGGCAGGGTCTGCAAGGGGAACAAACAATCGGTTGGTCAAGGCACGGAGGTTCAGGCCCCGAATTCCGCTTCCCAGGTCGCTCCCCCGGACTTTGAATGAGCGACTTCACAACTTCCCTTTCAAATAAGAGGCTCCTTCTATCTCCGCCCCCTGGGGTGGAGCATTGAAAACTTTGGGGCTATTTCCTGTGCACGTGCCTTGAAACTGCTTCCACCCGAGAAGCGACCCGGCACTGGGCGTGCCACAAAAGGTGTCCTCACCATCCAGGAACGATTGACTCCCCACGGTTGCCAGTCTCTCTTGGACCCCTTAGCTCCACCGCTTGCCAACCACATTTTGATGAAGGGAGGATGGAGATCAGGAGGATTTTATGGTCCTAAGATCTCGGAGTAACGCTTCTAGTAAGGGTTGTCTTGGGCCAGGTACACATACTGGCTTCTTAGATCAACCGTATTTTCTTTTCTATAGAGGAGGAAACCCAAGTACTTACAGTTTAAATCGCTTGGCCAAGTAAGTATGGGACTAGTTTAGAACCGAGTTCTGCTCCACCAAGCTAGCCCTTATTTTATTTATTTATTTATTTATTTATTTATTTATTTATTTATTTTTGAGACAGGGTCTCTTTTTGGAGCCCTGGTTGATCTGGAACTCGAGTATAGAGACCAGGTTGACTCAAACTCACAGAGAGCCATCTGCATCTGCCTCCTGACTAAGTGCTGGGATTAAAGGTGTACGCCACCATGCTTGGCTTATTTATTTATCTTAAAATTTATTTATGTGTGTGCATGTCCATGCATGTGGTGAAGGGGTGCATGTCATGGTGTGTGTGTGTGTGTGTGTGTGTGTAGGTGTTGGACCTTGTTTGAGATAGGGTCAGTTTGTTCTCTGCTGTGTGCATAATGCTATGTGTTAGCCTGTTAATGTCCCAGTATTCTCCTGTCTCTCATCTTACTGTAGGAACACTGGCATGGTATACATGGGCTACTGTCCCCAATGTCACTTTAGTTGTGGGAATATGAGTTCAGGTCCTCATGCTTGCATGACAAGAATTTTGCCTACTAAGCGGCTCACACACACACACACACTCCAGCTCAAGTTAGCTTATTCTTCTTGCCAATGCCTCTGGGCTATATAAATCTACCTGTGGTGCAGGTAAGGTATGAGGAACGCAGCAATGCACTAAAGGACCTCTCAGGATCCCTGCTCAGCAAGAGCAGCTACTAAGTAGAGGTTGTCTGATCTATAAACTGTGGAGCTGGAAGGGCCAGGGTCTATCCCAGGGTATTGCAATGAGGATAGGTGTGCTGGCCCTGCAATCGAGCCACCGCTGCTGTGATGGCCTCTGTCGCAGCTCTAAGGGCTTCCCACCCTTTCCCTTGTGTGACACCTTTGTCAAGTAAATACTCCGATTCATGCTTCAGGCAAGCATGGCATATATTCTCCATGAAAGCTTTTCAAGATCCTAGAGTGTCAGACTGTTGGGTAACAGGAGGACTGGTGGTGCACGCCTTTAATCCCAGCCCTCAGGAAGCAGAGGCAGGCAGACATCCAGGACCAGCCTGGTCTACATAAGGAGTTTGAGGCCAGTTTAGCTACATAGCAAAACCTTGTCTCAAAATAAATAAGTACAAATGAGTTTAAGGTAGGGGCTGGAGAGATGGCTCATCAGCGAAGATGACCGGTTGGTCTTCCAGAGGACCCTGGCTTGATTCCCAGTACACACATGGTGGCACACAATTGTATGTAACTCCAATGCCAGGGGATCTGACACGTTCTTGTGTCCTCTGTGGGCACTAGGCATGCATGTGGTCACAGACTACATGCAGATTTAAAAAAAAAATCAAACTAAATTTGAAGTAGCCAACAGATCCCTATATTCTATCACTCAGTGGCATAGTTGTGGCTGGAGGTAAAAATAACTGGATAGTCGGCCCTAGCATTCAGTCCTTAATAGGAAGATCCAACCTCAAGCTAACACTCTGGAGCAATTTCATAGTTACTCCCTATTCCTTCTTCCCAGGCCCAGTAAACCACCATTCCCACCTCATTCCTACTCCCCAACCTTCGCTGACAAACACTTCAGATGCCTTATAAAAGAGACACACCACTAATTCCAATACTCTGGAGGCAGAGTTAGACCAACCTGGTCTACGGACAGGGCTACACAGAGAAACCCTGTCTCAAAAAGAAAAAGAAGGAGGAGGAGGAAGAGGAAGAACCATATGCTATCTTATATGACTGGTTTACTTCATTTGGATTCAGACACAACATCTTCGAGGTAAATTATGTTATGGGATGTTTCTGAATTTTATTAAGGTTAAATAATATCCATAAACGCTGAAACTATTCTAGCACAGTGCATACCACACCTCTATGCCCATCCATCCATCCTGGGCATTGGTTGGTTTTCTCCTTTCAAACATTGTAAATGACAGTGCTGTGGACATTATTGTACAGAAGCTATTTGAGTCCCAGCTTCTAGTTCTTTTCGGAGGTAGAAGTGCTCATAGCAGATGCTGTTTGGAAGAAGAGAGTCACCCCTCTCATCAGCGAGGGTTTGGAAGGATGCTCAGTGATTTGGGTTGAGTGTGCTGGAAAACATGCTCTCCTTGCTGCACTTCAGAGTTCCTGAAATCTTTTTTTTCTTTGTTTGTTTTTTTTTTTTTTTTTTTTTTTTTTTTTTTTTTTTTTTTTTTTTCCGAGACAGGGTTTCTCTGTGTAGCCTTGGCTGTCCTGGAACTCACTCTGTAGACCAGGCTGGCCTCAAACTCAGAAACCAGCCTGCCTCTGCCTCCCGAGTGCTGGGACTAAAGGAATGCACCACCACGCCCAGCAAGTTCCTGAAATCTTAGTTTCCATCGTTAGGGATATCTTAGTCTGTGGAGGGGAGGTGTGCGTTCATTATTTTAGAAATGTTGTCTTTTCACTCCTTGAAAAATATACATTGGCAGGATGTACAATCGGTGTTTACATTTTTTCCCCTCTTCTGGTGTGATTCCAAATTTACACATTGTTTTAGTCAGGGTTTCTATTCCTGCACAAACATCATGACCAAGAAGCAAGTTGGGGAGGAAAGGGTTTATTCGGCTTACACTTCCATACTGCTGTTCATCACCAAAGGAAGTCAGGACTGGAACTCAAGCAGGTCAGAAAGCAGGAGCTGATGAAGAGGCCATGGAGAGATGTTCTTTACTGGCTTGCCTCCCCTGGCTTGCTCAGCCTACTCTCTTATAGAACCCAAGACTACCAGCCCAGGGATGGTCCCACCCACAAGGGGCCTTTCCCCCTTGATCACTAATTGAGAAAATGCGTTACAGTTGGATCTCATGGAGGCATTTCCTCAACTGAAGCTCCTTTCTCTGTGATAACTCAGCTGTGTCAAGTTGACACAAAAATAGCCAGTACACACATGTTAAACCTCCTTGCTCCTTACGCTAAGCTTTTCAATAGCCTTGCCTATCTTTGCCAAATTTAAAGGAGGCTCTTTTCCAGGGGACCGATATGCTCAGCTGTGACTCCAGCTCTGCCATTTGAGTACAGGAATTTTGGCTGATGTTCCCCCCCCCCATCTATCTGGGACTTTAAAAAATATTTTCTTGTTCTTTTAAAAATTTTTAATATGTTCTAGTAATGGATGGTAATAACAGCAACAGTGTGGATGTACTTAATTGATCCCGCCGAACTGTATTTCTTAAATACGTAAAATGATTCATTTTTAGCTACACATATTTTACAAGTAAGAAGGATCTGATAAAGATAAAGTTGCATGTATCAGAGAAGAGATTCGGGGAGTGGGGGTTGTAAATCATCTGGGGGAGTGCTCCTCCTGCTAGAAGCCCTGAGTTGGATCCCAGCCTGTGTGTAAACTAGGAGCTGTGGTGCAGGTCTGGAATTCTATAATCCCAGCCCTCTGCTGGTCGTGGCAGGGGAACCAGAAGTTCAAGGTTATTATTAGTTACATAGTGAGTTTAAGGCCAACCTGGGCTACCTGAGACCCTGCCTCAAAAGAGGGGAGGAGAGGGTGGTGGTATATGAAGATAGTTTAATGAATATTTAACGATTTGTATTAATAAGCAGTTTAGCTGAGTGTAGACATTAAATTTTATTGGAAGAATAAAAGAAAAGTACAAAACTGGAAATGAGTGGGCAGTGGTGGCGCACGCCTTTAATCCCAGCACTTGGGAGGCAGAGGCAGGTGGATTTCTGAGTTCGAGGCCAGCCTGGTCTACAGAGTGAGTTCCAGGACAGCCAGGGCTACACAGAGAAACCCTGTCTCGAAAAATCAAAACAAGCAAACAAACAACAACAACAAAAACCCCTGGAAATGATAATGTGTGCCTGTAATCGCAACACTTTGCAGGTCTAGGCAAGAAGATGAGAAATTCAAGGTCATCTGATAATTTCCAAATTCGAGGCCAGCCTGAGCTACGGGGTGAGAGAGGGCCTATCTCAAACAATAGAAATGAAAAGAAACAATAAGAGGAAAAAAAGAAGTGTGTATAAACCTCTTTAGAAAAATATCTGGCCGTGGTGGATAAGCTTGATCTTGTCTTCCCTGAAGTCTGGTTCCTTGGCAGGGGTTACGATGGTAACCTTCCTGACCCGTAAAGACATCCCCCCGTGGGTGAAAGTTCCTGAAGACCTGAAAGATCCAGAAGTATTCCAGGTTCAGTCGCTGGTGCTGAAATATCTGTTTGGCCCACAGGGATCTCGAATGTCTCACATCGAGCAGGTGAGCCAGGCCATGTTTGAGCTGAAGAACCTGGAATCTCCTGAAGAACTTAAGAGGTCTTCATTTACGGCTCTCAAAACAACAAGGTTCGGGCTAAATGGATGCTTCAGTCCATGGCTGAGAGGTACCGCCTGCACCAGCAAAAAGGTTTCTAGGAGAACGTTAGAACTGGCCCAGTGGAGCCCTGGTTCTAATTAGAGGTCCACAAAAACATGCTTAAAGAGATAGTGAATCATGTGGACTTGCTCCTGTCCCACGACACTTAATCCTCCTGTTTGGTGGTTCTCATGCAGAAGTGCTGAAGCTGGAGGAATCCATGAAGACCCTGGAGCTAGGCCAGTATATCGAGTGAAGCCAGTTTCCCGTCATTGTGTCTCCCACCTGGACGCAGGTTAAGCTGTGGCCAGTGTTTGGTTCTGGCGGGATTTTTAGCTTTGTTACATCCTAGCAAGATATTCCTGGATCCCTGCTGCACATTCTGATGTGAATACCAAGGTTACCATTCTAAATAAAAAATAAAATTGAAATGATTAAAAAAAAAAAGAAAAAAGAAAAGAAAAATATCTGAATAAGAGGTAGATATATTGGCCCAGCACAAGGGAGGCTGAGGCAGGAGGATAGTGAATTTGAGGCTAGCCTGGTCTACTTTGTAAGATTCTGTCTCAAGCAAAACTGAATGATCAAGTTGGAATATGTTCCAAGGAGTTGTTCCCAGATAGGGGTTCGTGGATTTTTATTTTCTTGTATTTTATGTTGTTTATTTAGATGAGGGTGGAAGAGGGTATCAGATCCCGTGGAATTGGAGTTAGAGGCTGCTGTGGGCCACCTGCCTCTGTCATTGAGAACTAAACTTGGAACCTCTGGAAGAGCAACAAGTGCTCTTAACTACGGAGTCATCTCCCCAGCCCTCTGTATCCTTATTTAAAACTTGACATTCTAATTTTTTCTGAGATGGATTTATTAGGTGTGCACTGAATTGCAGCCTCCTGTTCTCCCCTAGGGCCCCGCGCCGAGATGAAGCCATTTCCCTCTCCTCTCTGTAACACTCCGACTCTGAAACGCTTTGCTGCCTAACTTTTCCGAAACTACTAGGCCGTGGAGTTTGCCTATGGTAAGATTCTGACAGAGATAAACTTGGAGGAGTGTGTGTGTGTGTGTGTGTTTCCAGTTCAGGGTGTTGTGATCCAACAAGGAAGTTCTATGTTTACTTTCTGTTTTCTTCCTTCCCCAGGCACCATCATGTCATTAGCGTCAATGGTGACAAGAGCTGGCCTTTCTCCTAGTTGGTAATTCATAAGGCACTGTCAGCAAATTGCCAGACACACTGCAGATGAAGAATTTGGAAACTCCCCTGTTTTGTTTTGACCTGGATGTAAACAAAGTTTTAAGGAGCCTTTGTTTTTGTTTTTGTTTAAGGTGGCAGTACAGGTTCCTTGTCTCTGCCTTAACTGTTAGGAAGTATACCTCACCAGAAAAGAAGAGATATCCCTAGGGGAAAACAAAACACTGCAAAAACAGAAAACCAAAACCAACAAAACCAACAAAGAAAACCAAAACAACGACAGTAACAACAATCTGCCACTTTGGGAACTTTGCTACATTTGATGAGGTCATAAAACAAATTCCAGGATTTGGACAGAAAAGAGCTACAGAGTGAGTTTCTGCTTAGAAAAAGGATACCTAAATTGCTGCCAGGGCCACGCCCCCTTCTCCTGGCGGCTTCCTTCTGGAAGGCCTATCCCTTGCTTTTCTGTATCGAAGCTGAGATGCCTTCACAAAGTCACTGGATCAAGTACCACCATGCTTCCTGTCTCAGGAATGGAAAATCCTACCCCACTCCCTCACAGAGAGGAGTGTAGAGTGTGTCCCAGCAAATTCTACTCACAGAACCTAAGCCCCTCATCTGAACCCTTAAGGCAAGGGTACTGGAAAAGGGGACTTACCTCAACTCTTTGTTAGTGTGGACAGACTAAGGATTTTAGAGGGGGCTGGAGGGATGGCTCAGTGGTTAAGAGCATTGACTGCTCTTGCAGAGGACCTGAGTTCGATTCCCAGCCCCCACATACAAGCTTATGACTGCCTACACCTTCCTCTGGTGTCCTGTGGACACGCATGCACATGGTGCACATGTATACATACAGCCAAACACTCCTCCATCTAAAATAAAAACAACAAAATCTTAAAGTATTTTGAGCAGCCATAACTGCTGTGGCTGCGTAAGTACTTATATAACACATCCAGTAGTTTAGAGCCCTTCTGTTTGCTAACTGTGTCCAGCTAATACCAAGGATCTGATTTCCTAACCCGTCTCATCCCAGTGGGGCAGGCTGATCCTCCTAATGGATTCCCTTCTTGGTGTAATACGGTACTTTCTTTTCTTTCCTTTCCCTTTTTCTTTTTTCTTCCCTCCTTCCCCCTCCCTTTTCCTTCCTTCTCTTCTTCAGTTTTTCAACCCAGGGTTTCTCTGTGAAGTCCTGTCTGTTCTGGAACTTGCTCTGTACCAGACTGGCCTCAGACTCAGAGACCCACCTGCCTCTGCTTCCTGAGATTAAAGGCATGTGTTATTTCTAAAATCGAATGAGCCAACAATATATATGGAAGATTCATGTACGACATAAGGGTGGGAATGCATTTTATTTATTTCTGGACAGGGTCTTATTATATAGCACTGGTTGTCCTATAACTTAAGTAGATCAGCCTGGTGATAACACATTTAAAAATGCACACCACACACACACACACACACACACACACACAAACAGAGGAAATGGAGTATTGTCTAGTGGTCAAGGAACAAACTCTGGTGCCAGTAATAAAATTCTGCTCTGTTAACTAGCAGCTGTTTGGTTAATCTCTCTGTGTTTTGATTAATTATAGTACCTGCTAGGCTAGGTTATTGTGGGGATGGAATGAAATCTGGCACATGACAGGTGCTTAGGTAGCAGTCATCACTGCAGCCAGCATTCCTGAATTTCCAGTGTGAGGTTCGTTTAGACTCAGCTTTCCTTGTAGAACAGAGAAAGCTGATTTAAGGACTGCTACAAATGACTAACACTTCTTTCTGATAAACAGCCAGCTCCACCCTTTCCTCTCAGGGCCCCTGTAGTGACTCACTCTTCCCACAGTCTCTCCTTTCTCCCAGACACCTGTCCTGAGGGAGTTACTGAGGAAGTTAGTAGCCCTGGTTTGCCACCCTAATCAAGATTAGGGCGTGGTCACGGCTGAAAGTTCCTTTAGGTTTGTCTGCCTGATACAATGTTGCTGACTGAGGCTGGGCTCTCTGTGCCTGGGGCCACAGTCAGGGTGCTTTGTATGTAAGCCCTCGGGTGGCCTCTGGTTTGAGCCATAGCTGTGGTAGGCCTTTTGCTGGTCTTGACAAGGCCTGTCTTCTCATCTTCCCAGCAGCTGACAGGATTGTGGGGAGAAGACACGAGACTGGTTGTTCTGAAGGTGGTCCCCAGCTTCCTGTTCTTCCTGAGATCTGTGACACAGCCTTATTTTATATATACCACTTAAGATGGTCTCTGGAGGGACTGACTCCTGACCAGAGAGAGGCGAAAAACACATGTGTTTGGTACCCTCTTCCTCCCTGAAGAGAGTTCTCTCCTCTCTTCCTTCTGGAAGCCCACCCACCCTCATGAAGGCTCCAATCTAGGTTTTAGGCTGTGTTCTCAGAGGAACATAATCCAAGATCTACCGTCTCCTCTGCTTCTTCCTCGTTGTTTCCTTAGGATGGTCTCTGCGACCAGGGTTGCTGTCTTCAAGGAAAGACGGAAGAAACAAAAAAGCAAACAGAGCCAAATCCCACCACCTCAGAGCTGGGGTCTAATGTACACTGGCACCTGGGATGCGTTAGAGACTCTTGTCTGTCATTGCACGAGCTTGTGAGGCTCCATAGTATCAGCCCTACTTAAAATGTTTATGTATTTTTTTATGTGCATGGGTGTTTTGTCTGTGCACCACATGTGTGCAGTGCCCACAGAGACCAGAGAGAGCACTGGATTCCCAGAGACAGACAGTTAGCGAATTGAATTGGCGAATTGTGTGTGCTTCGAATTGAACCCAGGCTCTCTGGAAGAGCAGCTAGAGCTCTTTATGCTGAGCCATCTCTCTAACCTACATGAACATCATTTCAAGGAAGCTGGACAAGGCGTTGTACATCTGTCTCTGCAGTGCTTGGCAGGTAGGGAAGACAGGATCACCATGAGTGTGTCAGCTTGAGCCACACAGTGAATTCCAGGCCAGCCTGGTCTTCATACTAAGCTCTTGTCAGAGAGGGGGCTGAGTGAGGAGAGTGGACATGGGGTAAGTAACAGGTCAAATCCATATAAAGACAGACAGATGACAGTTTGGAACCCAGATTTGTTTTCTGTGTTTTGGGCGTGAATTTTAATCAGGAAACCTGAAGAGGTACCATTCTTTAAGCAGAGCTATTAGTTTCTCTAGAGCTAGCTCAGCTTCACTGAACCAGAACACTGAGCATTTGATCAGAGTCACATTTGTACTTATATCAGCACCACAGCGGGAGAGCATGCATGTTCATCACCCCAGAGAGTCTGTGTGTCCCTCTCAGTCCCTGTTCTGTCCTTTACTTGTTCTTCTTTCCTGACAACCACAGTCTGTGCTCTTAGATTGGCTTGCAGTTTTTATTCTATAGAAATGGAATCACACAGCATGTATCTTTTGTCTTGACCTCTTTCGAGACATGTGATTATTATTCCTCCATGTTCTGTGTGCTGGCAGGTTGTACATCTGATTGGCAAGATCATTATCCCTCCGTGCTGTTGTATTGGCAGATCACACCTTTATTGGTAAGTGGTATTTCCACTGTACAAGTGGCGCACGCCTCTGTTTATTTTACGGATATGATTTTCCCCTGTGGTGGTAAGGAATCAGACTCGGGGGGGCCTTATGCAGACTAGGTGAGTTTTTACCACTGAGCCACACTCCCAATGTGGCATAGACTTTCAGTTGTGAATAATTATCTGGGAATGGGATGGCACAGCCATCTGGTAGGTAGATAATATTTTAACTTTTTGTGAAATTGTCAAATGTCAGGAGGATTATAAGTTGGAGGCCAGCCTGGATTACATAGCAGACAAGAAAGAAAGATACTTTGGGCATAATGGTGCCCAGAACTCAGGAGGCAGAGGAAAAAGGATTTCTGAGAGTTTAAGGCCAGTCTGATCGACTTAGGAGCTTCAGGGTGGCCAACGCCACAAGAAACAAAAACGGCAAGCAAACAACAACAACAACAACACAGTGCTTACATGTTACCCTTTTCAAAAAATGCGCTTACATCTTACTTTTCAAAACTTGTTTTAAGACCGGGTTTTATTACATACCCTCAGCTGGCCTGGAGCTCACTGTGTCGTCTAGGCTGATTCCAAACTCACAAAGACACACTGCCTCCTTACTGCTGGGGTTAAAGGCTTGCCCTACCACAGTGGCCCGCTTGCATTTTACTGGACTGTTAGCTGTCTTATTACTGAGGTTTTGTTGTTTGGTGGGTTTGCTGTTTTCAGGACTGGGAATGAACCCAGGGACTGAGTATGATAGGCAAGCACTCAAGCACTGTACCATTGAGCTGCACCCTCGACACTGCTCTCCGTTGTTTTTAAAGATGTATTTATTTAATGTATGAGTGTACTGTCGCTGTCTTCAGACACACCAGAAGAGGGCATCGGATTCCACTGCAGATGGTTGTGAGCCACCATTTGATTGCTGGGAATTCAACTCAGGACCTCTGGAAGAGCAGTCAGTGCTCTTAACTGCTGAGCCATCTCTCCAGCCTCTTCCACCCCCACCTCCTTTTTAAAGACATTTCATAATTAAGTTTTTAAAGGCATTTATATATTCTGGATACGAGCCTTTTATAGATGTCAGTTAAAACACTTTCTTCCTGGGCTGGAGAGATGGTTCAGTGGTTAAGAGAACTGAGTTCAAATCCCGATAATCAAATGGTGGCTCACAACTACCTGTAATGAGATCTGATGCCTTCTTCTGATGTGTCTGAAGAAAGCTACAGTGTACTTACATATAATAATAAATAAATCTAAAACCAAAAAAACCAAAAAACAAAAAACACTTTCTTCCTGACTTATCCTCCCTTTTCCCTCCTTCTTCTCCTTCCTCTCTTTCTTTTCTTTTTTCCTTTCTTTGTTTCTTTGCCTCTTCCTTCCTTCCTTCCTCCCTTCCTTCCTTCCTTCCTTCCTTCCTTCCTTCCTTCCTTCCTTCCTTCCTTCCTTCCTCTCTCTCTCTCTCTCTCTCTCTCTCTTTTTCTTTCTTTCTTTCTCTCTTTCTTACAATATGTACCCCAGGCTAGCCTAAAATGAACAGTACTCTCATCTCAGCCACTTCATTGCTATGATTATTATACACACCAATATGTCTTCTCTTCAAAGTAGTTTTTGAAGGGCAAAAAAATTTTTGTTTTGCTATTTATTTATTTATTTATTTATATTTTATATATGAGTGCTGTGTCTGTATGTACTCCTGGATGCCAGAAGAGGGCATCCGATCCCTTTACAGATCTTTGTGAGTCACCATGGGATTGCTGAGAACTGCTGAGCCATCTCTCCAGCCCTTGTTTTTGTTTTTTAGACAGAATATCTCTATGTAGTCATGGCTTTCCTGTAACTCTCTATGTAGACCAGGCTGGCCTTGAACTCATAGAGATCCCCTGTATCTGCCTCCCTCTCAAGATTATACCAACTTAATATGAGGGGCAAAAGTTTTACTTTTGATAAAATCCAACCCAACTTGTCTTTCTATTTATTTGATTTCTTTTTAATGGAACATACTTTTGGTGTGTACTTCATGGATTTTCTTTAATTTTTTCTTTTAGTTTTTAAGGATGTCCATTTTGAAAGTGACAAGTTGAGTGTTTTTGTTGGTGGTGGTTTTTGTTGTTGTTGTTTGTTTTGTTTTTTTCAAGACAGGGTTTCTCTGTATAGCTCTGGTTGTCCTGGAACTCACTCTGTAGACCAGGCTGGCCTCGAACTCAGAAATCTGCCTGCCTCTGCCTCCCAAGTGCTGGGATTAAAGGCGTGCGCCGCCATTGCCCATCACTGTTGCTGTTTTTATAGGAAAACTATGAACAGGGAATTTATATACCTTGAGTCAGCTGTAGTGGAAGAAGATGCTCTACCCAGAACCATAGCTACTTCCATGGAGTGCAGTGGAGAAATAATTCAAGTGCGCACAGAGGATACCTATGCACCCACTGCTTTGGGCTGAAAGCAGTCCAGAGTTCTCTGCAAAAAGCATGCAGGGTTTGCTTTTTTTAAATATTGGAAATTGGAAAGACTATGCTGTTACAGGATCAGATTTATCCATGATTCATAGAGACCAAGGCAGTGGCTGCGTGGGATGTGTATTGAAATGGAAGACAGGGAAACTAAAGTTTGTAGTTAAAGCAAAGTCAAGCGTTGTTGAGAATGGAATTAATGCAATGGGAGTGGAGAAAAAGAGCCCCAGTCTAGAGTTATTTCTGCGGTATTAATAGGAAGATCTGGGGGATGCGAAAGTCAGAATCTTTAAGTTTCTGTAATAGGATAGTGACATAACGATCAGGTCATAAAGTCAGATATAGAAGGGATACAGTTGTGGAGGCCGATCAGGTATGGATGTGGCGAACCACATGCCGCGGCCTCAGGGGATCTGAGCGGAGCCGGCAAGAGGAAACACCGAACCAGGCTGTGGGGATTCATGGAAGGCTAGTTGAAATGAACAGCAGGGGCCAGGCATGGTGGCACACAGATGTAATACTAGCTTCTTAGGAGGCCAGAGCAGGAGGATTGTAAAAACATGGCAATGTATCCCAATAAAATTTAAAAGAGGTGGGAGACAAAGTTTAGAGGTAGAGTATGTCTTAGAACTCAGGATGTTCCGGGTTCTATTTCTAGCAGTGCCAGAACAAACAAGACAAACAAAATCAAACCACCAAGTTTAAAACAAGCAACCAACCATCCTCCCTCCCTCGTACATACAGACCAGTGGACTGAGGTCAGAAAAACAGAACCTTGGTACTGAAGGGGAAAGGAGTCATGGAGTTAGCAGCCACTGAGAGGACGCTACCTAACTCGGATTTTGCAAAAGGAGAAACTGAGCCAGGGCAGGAACCCATGCAATGTTTTAAATGGGGGTGTTTCAGAAAAAGAGGGCGAGGGAACAGAGATTGCGACCCAGTAGCAGCTTTAGACTCAAGAAGTAGTGGGTAGCCCTGGTGTTGTTTGTATTTGCTAATTCAGCTTCCCCAAGAAGGGCACCTGGGACGAGGAGTGAATCACGTGCTCTGGACTTCATGTGACACTTTATGTGACTAAAGAAACCAATCACTGGGCCAGTAGGCGGGACTTCCGGTCGGACAGGTGGACAGAGAGGGGGCAGAGGAGATTGGGCTGGAGGACGAGAGATGGAGGCGAAGATGTAGATAGCGGAGACCCCGTTTCAGGTGGCGGATCCGTTTGGATTTAATTTAGTATGGCTTATAACTAGGATGTTCGTTGTTGCGCCCAGTGATTGAGTTACCATTGATTCCGATCTAAGTTTGTGGGTGTTTTCCTTTACGCGGCGACTGGACTGGGTTCCAGAGAGAAAAGGTACGATGGCGGGCCACCCCAGCCAGCCACAGAAAATTGGAAGTGTGGGGCTTGCGTGACAGTGATCTACAGTGGGAACTTAGCAAACTGGGTGGAGAGATTTCAGAGCTCTGAGTCAGAGAGTCTCCACGAGATGAGAACAGGCTGGCCACGCCCACCAGCGCCTGGTCAGCCAGCCCGCTGGGGCCTGCCAGCTAGCATGGATTGCATTTTTAAATATTTCCCGCTACATCAAGGTTAGTGCCCCGGAAATGCACACACAAAGAATGGGAAGCTGAGCTGTCCTCGAATGTAGGTCTTTATTGGCTGGTGATCACGCCTGCGATGGGTTACTACTTCCCTGTGTTTTCTGGATGTCACCACAGGAGGTGGACAAGCTGCTCCCGGGGGTACACAACCTTGTTGTTATTTTGAGGCCGTTCTCTTTTGTCCCAGGTTGGCTTCAAACTCCTTGCATCACTGAGGGTGACCTTGACTTTCTAATCCTTCGGCTGGGAGCTTAGACTCCTGCTAACAGTTTATGCAGCGCTGGGGATCAACCTCAGGGTTTTGAGCCTTCTGGGCATCTAAGTTCTATCAACCTCGCTATGGCCCTTGTGATTTTACATATCAACGTGGAAAGATTTTTTTTTTGATGAGATTAAAATCTAAATTGGTGAACTTTAAATAAACGCAGACTTGCTCTCAGTGATGTGGTGAGTCTCGTTCATTCAGCTGAAAGGCCTATATGAAACGAAACGGACTCACTCCCTGTAAGAGGGTTGTCTACCGGCCAGCCTTCGGATGTCTTCTGTACCTCTGATTCTCTTGGGTCTTGAGCCTGTAGATCTGCACTGAGGATTGTGTAATTGTCAGCATCCATAACCAAGTAAGCCAGTCCCCTATAGCAAATGTCCTATTTGTTCTGTTTTTCTGATAACCTCAAGTGGTACAAACCAGGATGTGAGAGCCATGGTGCAAACTTGAGCCAGCATGCTGGCAAAGCAAGGCCAGTCTGCATCAGAGCAGAACTGGTCACCCATTGTGATGCTTGCAGAACAAACACCACTAACAATCATCACCATCATCATCATCATCAACAACAACAACTAAAATTAAAGATATATTTGAGGCTGGTGAGATGGATTAGCAGGCAAGGGCTTTGCTCCAAGCCTCATGGCCCGAGTTCTATATCCAGAACCCACAAAGTAGGAGAGAACCGACTTCACAAATTGTCCTTTGTCTTAGTCAGGGTTTCTATTCCTGCACAAACATCACCAAGAAGCAAGTTGGGGAGGAAAGGGTTTATTTAGCTTACACTTCCCATATTGCTGTTCATCACCAAAGGAAGTCAGGACTGGAACTCAAGCAGGGCAGGAAGCAGGAGCTGATGCAGAGGCCATGAAGGGATGCTGCTTACTGGCTTGCCTCCCCTGGCTTGCTCAGCTTGCTTTCTTATAGAACCCAAGACTACCAGCCCAGAGATGGTCCCACCCACAAAGGGGACCTCCCCCCTTGATCTCTAATTGAGAAAATGGCCCACAGCTGGATCTCATGGAGGCATTTCCTCACCTGAAGCTCCTTTCTCTGTGATAACACCAGCCTGTGTCAAGTTGACACACAAACCCAGCCAGCACATCCTTTAATCTCCACGTGTGTGCCGTGGCATGGACACACAATAAATAAAGTGTCATTTAAAAAGAAAAAAATGTATGTAGAGATACAGTTGCATTGACTTCATGACAGTTCCTAATAAATTTCAAAAAAGTTAAGATTCAATATAAAAATTATAATTTTTATTTATTCCTATGGTAGACTTATATGTGATATGCTTCCTCTTTTAAAATATTTATTTGTGTTTGTGTGTGTGTGTGTGTATGTGTCTGCCTTGGTGTGTTTATAGAGATCAGAGGACAACTTTGTGGAGTTGATTCCTGATAAGTTATTTCTCCACTGGTGAAATAAGCTGATTCCAGCCAGATTAGAGTATAAAGGCAGGCTGCAGGTTTTTTTTTTTTTTTTTTTTTTAAGATTTATTTATTTATTATATGTAAGTACACTGTAGCTGTCTTCAGACACTCCAGAAGAGGGCGCCAGATCTCGTTACGGATGGTTGTGAGCCACCATGTGGTTGCTGGGATTTGAACTCTGGACCTTCAGAAGAGCAGTCGGGTGCTCTTACCCACTGAGCCATCTCACCAGCCCCAGGCTGCAGGTTTATTGGGAAGCAGCTCTCCAGTGAGTTCACTGGTCCCAAGGAAGGGGGCCATGGAAGTTGCCATGGGGAGGGGCACACAGGAGCTGGGGAGGAGGGACATAGAGGGGAGGGGGAAGAAAGAGAAAGTATACTTATGGGGGGGTGTGGGGTGGGGGAGGACCAAAATGTCTGGATTCTATAAGAAAGGGCTTCTGGGGGGAAGGGAAGCCCAGCCCCTTGGCTGGAAATTTCAGGGTAGAAGGTCGGGTATGCCAGGTAGGGACTTGAGGGATGCTGGGAGAACCTGGAGGCTAGGTCAGTTTTGGTAGGTTAAACAGGCATCTCAGCTGTTCTCCCAGGTCTCAATCCGGACAGTTTTCTACTTTCACCATGTTGGCCTTGGAGATTGAACTTGGGTCATCAGGTATAACAGCGAGTAGGGTTACACTCTGCCATCAGATATAGTTTCCCCTATTTTTAAAACCAAAGGGAAGATGACTCAGTGGGTGCGATAGGTAGCTTTGCCAACCTGCCACACTTAGTCACCTGGAAAGAGAATGACAAGGACAGATTCTCTAAATCAGGTTGGCCTGAGGCCTGTTGTGAAGGATTGTCTCATCCTTCTTATTTAATATGGGAAGACTCAACCCACTACACAGGCAGTACCATTCCTTAGGCTGGGGGTCCTGGACAGTGTAAGCGATAGAGCTGAGCACAAGCTAGCAAAGGAGGGAGCATGGATGTATTCATTCCTCTTTGCTGTTGACAGTGGGGATGGGGTGACCCTCTACTTCAGGCTCCTGCTACTTTGACTTCTCTGCTATGATGGACTGCACTGTGGAATCCAAAGCTTAAGGCAGAGACACTGTATCATCCACTGAGCAAGCTACTTTTAACTAGACTAGCTGAATCTGAGGTTACAGGTTCTGAGAAGCATTATGTCTCAATATATAAAGTGGAGATCAACCAAGGAAGAAACCCAGCATCAACTTTGCACTTTCACATGTAGACAAACATGTGAACACGCATATACATACCCACACCATATACATGTGAAAATATATTAATATAATTATAGCAATTATGTATTGCAATTAATATAATTATAACAATTGTGTATTGTGATGGTTATATTAATATATTACATATGATGTAATATTAATATAATTCAATGATTAATCCAATAATTTTTGGTGTGGATTGCCCTGGTACTGTTTGTATGCTGATGTTAATTCTGCTTCCTTGAGAGGGGCTGCCCTGAGGAGTGGATCACATACTCAGGTGATTTCGTGTGAACCTCTCCCTGTTTTAACTGGTCAAATAAAGGCTAGAGCCCGTGATTGGGCAGTGGAGGGGGAAGGGGGGTTGGAGGTTATAGAGAGTGGGGAAGGGAAGAAAAGAGAGGAAGAGGAGGTGGAAGGAAGATGGAGAAGAACCACGTGGCTTTGAGAAGCCACAAGTAGCAAGGGATCTCATAGCTGGGGAATAGAGTACTGTAGTGGTATACATATGCCCAATCTAGGGGTGCAGCTTATAAATATTGTAACTGAGTTGTGTGGTTTTTGCATAGGCTTATTGGGGTTGGGAATATACTGCAACACTTTCTATCATACAGCCATCTATCTACTGATCTACCCATATATATTTGGCATTACTATGTATTTGAGGTAAATACATTTATTTATTTATTTATTTATTTACAATCTGCATTTCTTTGTGTGTGTGTGTGTGTGTCTGAATGTATAGTGAAGGGGGCAATGCCTTGTGCTAAGGTGTATGCCTTTAGGTCAAAAGACAAACTTGGTTATCTCCTAGCCTTCCACCCGGAGATAGCACCTCTTTGTTTGCCTTTTTTAACTATATCAGGTTAGCTGGCCTGTGAGCTTTCAGAGCCTCTCCTGTCTCAAGAGTCTTCCCATCTTGCCTGAGAAATAGCAGGATTGCAGAAGCAATCTACCTAATGCACCCTTATGTGGGCTCTGGGGATTTGAACTCAGGTCCTCACAATTGCACAGCCAGAGTTTTACCTACTGAGCTATCTCCTCGGCCCAGTCTCTTTGTTTCTTTCTTTTGACGGAGCCTCACTATTAGCCCTGGGCTGGCTTTGATCTCTCAGTGTAGACCAGGTTGGCATTGGACTCACAGAGATTTGTTTGCCTTGGTGTGGAGTGTTGGGATTAAAGGCTTGCGTCAGCACGCTTGGCCCTGCGTATCTTTTCTGGCTATTGCTTATTATTGGTTTAATCACAACCAATACTAAAAAAAATTTTTTATAGAGTTTTTGATTTTTATTATTTTCTTGAGAAAAGATCTCACTATGTGTGTATGTTTTGCTTGTGTGTATATTGATAGAACCTAGTGGGGAAACCCCCACTCAATTTCTGATTTGGCATGCACCCAAAAAATCACGAAGGACCATCTTGATGTAATTACATGAGGTCGTTTAATGACGGAGCTCCAGACCGACATGCATCCCACACAGGAGATAATGGATGTTGGCCACGAGGCTCGAAAGCTAGGGGTTTTTATGGGGTAAGGGGCTTAGGGGTGTGGAATTCAGCATAGCGACACACTATTGGCTTATTCAAACATCAGCAGAAAAATTACATGTATGTTCAAGGTGTCAGAGTTCGTGAGTTGTTGACTCAGTTTAGATAGCCCTGTTATGTCTTCACATTCCTCTTTATCTTATGGTCAAGATGTTCCCGGGAATGTTTTAACTACAGGGCATACCCAGGTTTGTTTTTCTCTTTTCTCAGCCCCAGGCAGCCTCTAGGCTCACAAACAACCAGCAATTTCTGAGTACTTTATATGACTTACAGGTCTTGAAATTTCATCTTTCTTTCAATACCTGTGTACAGCATGCATGCCTGGTGCTCTCAGAAGCCAGAGGAGGTCATCAGATACACTGGACCTGGAGTTACAGATGGTTGTGAGCCACCATTTGGGTACTGGGGAACCAAGCCTGGATCCCTTGGAAGAACATCAAGTGTTCTTAACCACTGAAACATCCATCTCTCTAGACCCAACTTAATCATATTTATTTTTTAAAAATAACACTGAGTCCAATTTATGTTGTGCATGTTGTTGTGGATGGGCCTGGTGTTGTTTGTATGTTGATGGTAATTTCCGCTCTCCTGGGAGGGCCTGGAACAAGGAGTGAGTCATACTCAGGTGACTTCTTGTGAACCAATCCCCTAATGAAAAAAGGAGCCGATCACTGGGCGAGTAGGTGGGACTTCCGGGTTGGATTGAGGAAGAGAGGAAGCAGGAGGGAGCTAGGTCATTTTGGACAGGGGTAGTATGAGGACAAGATGTAGCTATGAGTATCTCCTGGTTTCAATCACCTGAGGATTTAGATTTAATAAGGCTTACAAGATTAGAATGTAGAACTTCACATTTAGAGAGCAGTTTGATACTTCTTTGTGGGGCAGCAGGCTGTGAGAGGTAGCCTGGTTCCTAGTTGAGCTAAAGCTTGAAACCCGGAGATTCTGAAGGGACAGTAGGCATTTTGCCTATTTTCGGACACCAGTCCTGTCACATAACACCCCCCCCCAGAGAGGTTTGTAGCCATTAGTCATGTAGGAGCAGCACCCCAAACCTCCCACAGGTAGATAAGATATCCCCAAGCTCTCAGACCAAGCCAATGGGAAGTACCTGCTGTCAGACCCTGACCCACCCTAAAACTGTTTATAAGGAATATCCAGAATATCTGTTTATATCCAGAAGGAATAAAGGTGTGTGAGAACTACTCTGTCGTCTGAGAGCTTTTGTCATAAGAGCTGTAACACCACCGCTTAGGGAAGAGATCTACTCACCTGAACACGCTGCCAGAAGCTCCCCGCACCCCTCACTGGCTAGTCAGCCTTCCGCTGGCTCAGCCTGGCCCTCAGCACAGAGTGACTGGTGCAGTGTCTTGGAGCAACTGAAGTGGCCGATTTGGAGGTGGAGGCAGCTGCAGTGGCGGTGGCGTAGGCGATTTCCGATTCCTCTTCTCAGCTCCCGTTGGCCTGAATCCTCTCACCTGGCTGGGCGGGAGATGCTGGTGGGAAGCCTCCAGGACCCGAACCCAAACTGCGTGGTAGGTTTACCACTGAGAGCTACCAGCCATGGATTTCCGGTCACCTTTACAGTACCAAACAAGCATGTGTTTCCTCCTGTGGAGCAGACCTCAAATCCAACCAGAAAGAAGTTGGTTACCCCCAAAACATTCATGATGCTATTGCTGCTTCATTGTAGTTCACAGGGCTCAGGGCATGGTAACGTTGTCGATGACTCCCCCAATCGCAGCAGGCAATGTGGGATTTCCCAGTCCTATGAGTAATTGTCACTTTCAGATAGATGCACATGTACTTATAGAAGATCTATAGATAATGTTCTCTCCCACCCCCTTTCTTTTCTTACAGACTCTTGTTATGTAGCCAGGACTGGCCTCTAACTGGTAAATCCCCTTATCTCAGTCTCCTGAGAACTGAGATTACAATCTTGACACGAGATCCAGCTGCCGTTTATTAATTGAGGCAATAAAGGCAAGTCAAGAAAAAGTATGTTTACCATGATCTCGTGCACATTAAAGATCGTGTTTGTTTTCAAGCATATACTAAATAGATACAAAACTGGACTATCAGAATTAACTACATATTTTGTCTGACTTGGATCATTTACAAAGAGAATGCATTTTGTATGATTTAAAAAAAAAAGCTAAGGTCCACTTCCAAGTCTATAGAATAATACCTATTAGAATACAGAACACAAACAGGGAAAGGCATGATTAGTTTAAAATTCCAGCACGTGGGAGGGGGAAAGACAAGGAGGAGTTCCAAGACAATCTGGACTACTTGAGACCATCTCTAGAGCAGTGGTTCTCAGCCCTCGTAATGCTGCGATCCTTTAATTCTTCATGTTACGCTGACCCCCGGTCATAAAATTATTTCCGTTGCTACTTCAACTGTAAGCTTGCCACTGTTATGAATCATAATATACGTATCTGGTGTTTCTGATGGTCTCGGGGATCCGCAGGTTGAAAACAGCTGCTTTAGAACAACCGAACTGAACGAACAGAACAAAGCAAAAAGCAAAGTCAAATTACAAGTGAACTCTGTTCAGGTGGGTACGCTAGGGGGCAGAGGAGGTATAAAACCCACAAGGTGGCAGGAGAAACCGCCAAGAGGGAGGTAGGGCAACTGTGCTTTGTGGTCGCCAGGGGGCAGTAATGTAAGACAACCTAAACTTAACTCCCAGTCCTCGACCTCTAAGGCCAAGGTGGACAAATCAGAGGTCATATGTTCAATCCCTCTGTCTAAGCTTCGGCAGACTGGAGAGTTTGCAATAGAGGATGCCCTACTCCAAAATAGTTTGTCTTTCTGAGAAATCATTTCACTCGCGCCAAACTGTTCTCTTTTCTGCCTCCTTTCTTTTGCAACACCACGGTGGGGAAATTGAGTCACTGGGAGGAGAAGGGAAAGAAAGTCGAAGTCAGCCAGCCCTGGTCTTCCAGACGAGGGAAGGGGGAGGGTTCTCCAGGAAAACAAAGCGGGGTGGGTGGGGAGGCGGTTTGCTGGGCAGAGGCTGAGCCAGACACATGGAGAAACACTGCCCAGGATCAAAGGAAATATGACATTTGAAAAGAATGTGCGCGTCTGCTTGTGCAGCTGAGCGGGGGGTATGAGGGAGCAGGGCCCTGGCCGAGTTTCCGGGTCTGTTCTCCTTGGATTCCTACCTCTGCCCACCCTTCTCTAAGTGCAGGGTGGTAGATGTTCTCGAGGTGCTCCTCGCGCCCCCTAACCGTGAGTTCCTCGGAGGTGAAGCAGGACGGGAATGTAACCTGAGAAGAACCCAAGGGGAGAGAGGGGGGCGGGGAGGGGGGGAATCAAACCAGGCCCTCTCCCGGCTCGGCCTCGAAACATTCTTCTCTCCCGCCCGCCAAGCTTCTCCTCCCTGCCCCTCCCGCCTCGCGGCCCTGGGCTTGCAGCCGGGGCAGCGCCGCACGTCATTGGGGTCCCCGGGGGCTGGGGGGGTCCCCAGGACTGGCTCGAGGGAGAACTGAGGGGAGGGAGGGGCGCCGCCTCCGCCGCCAAAGAGCTGGGGCCCGCCAGGCCAGCCCCCCTTCCCTCTGCCCCGCAGAGCCTGTTTCTCATTAGAGTAATGGGCGCGGTCCCCGCCCGGCTCCCGAGTGTTTGTAAACGTCTGACCGGAGGGCCGGCGCTTAACCCTTTAGGTGCTGGGCTGAGGTTTGCTGTTGGGGGCGCGGGCCGGAGCCTGAGAGATTTAGAGACTGGAGATCTGCCAGGTTTATTAGGGAAGTTTGGAGCATGTGGTAAGCATGCAAGGAGAATGGTGACTGCTCCCCTGTCTTGCAGCGCCTCCAGTCCGAATCAAGAAACTCCAGTTCTATTCTTTCTCTTCCAAATGGGACCTCTTTATGCTCGCCCTTCCTAGAAACTCCTGACCGGGTCTTCCTTCCCTGCCCAGGTGACAGGTGTCCAGCCGGTGGGCCTAAGTTTTTAGCTTCTGGCCCTTTCTAAACCCGGCCAGGAATTTAGGATGGCCGGGAGCAGAACGTCTTGGGATCAGTGAGCCCAGAGATCTGCAGCTTTTGGGACGAAGGAGCCGACTATCTCCTCCAAGGCTAATTAATGGCCTATCTAGGTGGCTGGGACAAGGGTATCAGCAAAGCCTGGCCTGGATCTACGCCCAGCAGGGCTATGGGCCTTCAAAGGCTTCCTGGGGTTCGAAAGTTCTGAGAGGCTTCTGGGACAGCTAGAAGTTCTTCATCTTAAGGGAATGGTGGGGGGTGGCTTGTGGAGGTGGTGGCTAAGAAGTGCAAAGGCTCCTTGGAGGTCCAGGTAGAGTGGTCTCAGCGAGGGTGGAGGAATGGCCTCCTCTACAGAGCAGCTCAGAGCCTCTCTCAATCCCAGATCTCTCTTCAACTCAAGATTTGGATTGAAAGGACAGTGAGGTGGCCTTTTTTTGGGAGATTTTGGCTATCCTACTCTTCAGAATGTACCGTGGGTCTGCTACAATGGGGGACGGGTGACAAAAATATGGCCTCTTTAAGGCGAGGGGACCCGGACCTCCCCAACCCCTATGCTGGGACTAAATAGGCTGAGGTTTGGGCCTTCGGTGGGAAATGATTGTCACAACTCTGGGCCAATAGGTACCATTAGGGTTCTATAACGTTTGAAGGGACCATTTTCCAATTCAGTTTTTTCTCCCTCTTTGGAGGGGGTGGGACTGGAGAGATGACCGAGGGAGGGGGGGGGAACTAGGGGCGCGTGGTTTTCCCATCTCATCCATGGAGGAGGGGCCGGTGCATCCCGGGTAGCCAATCAGGGACAGGCTGGGGGGGGGCCCACTTTGAAGAAGTTTGGGAGAAAAAAGTTTGGAAAAGTTTCTATAATAACGAGGGGGCGTCCGGAGGGAGGCGGCAGCGACAGAAGAGGGGGCGTCTCAGAGAAAGGGAGGGAGGGAGCTACCCTCTCGTGAAGCCACAGCAGCGTCCAGAGCTTCCCCCTCCCACCCAGGCGGGACCTGGGGGCTCCGGCCGGATCCATGGGGGCCGCAAGCTGCGAGGATGAGGAGCTGGAATTTAAGCTGGTGTTCGGGGAGGAAAAGGAGCCCCCCCCGCTGGGCCCTGGGGGCCCTGGGGAAGGTTAGTGCGGGGCTGGGTAGGGGTCTTTTGGCCAGTGACCGAAGGGCCAGGGAATCTCCAGTTTGGGGGCCCGGAGCCTGGGGTGGGGGTGGGGTGAGGTGGGTCAGAGGATGAAGGGAGCTGAGGGACTACCAAGGCTGTGGAAGTGAGGCTGGGGGCCATGGCATCATTTTTTTTTCCTTTTTAGGTCCTAACTGGGGTGGGAGTGGGGGTGTTGTTGGCTACGCGCCGCCTGCGGGCTAGGCCGACTGTCTCTGGGATGGGGTGCGGAAGGGAACCTTGGCCCCCAAGAGCCGGAGGTGCCGGCTTGGGAAGGGGAGGTTTGGCCCTGGGGTTAAAGGCTTTAGGATCTAGGCCTGGTTCTGCAGACGCGACGCCTGGGGCTGGGGGGCTCCCTCGGGCAGCGCAGGGACACCCCTCCCCCTCCCCCTGTCTGGCCGCAATGAGAGGCAGATGGCGGGGAACGAGTCGGGGGCGGCGGCCGCCGCTTGCACGGAATCCGCGCTGCCCGCTGCCCCCCTCCCCCGCCCCCCCCCCCCCCCCCGTTGGCTGGGCCCCGCACGCATCACCCTTCGACTGCACCCCCGCCCCCTTTTGGGGGGGCGAGGGAGGAGTCACCTCCCCTCGTCACCACAGACATGCCCCCATCCCTCCCACCCCCAGGCCACAGTTGCGATGGTAACTGGGGTTTCTGCCAGCACCATTTGGGGGTTTGGGAACCGTCGCTAATTGGGTTCATGTGTGAGTCGCCCCCAGCCCAGCCCAGAGCCTGGGCAAGCACACCTCCAGGCCTGGCTCTAGTATTCCCCAAACCACCCCAAGCCCAACTGCCCAGGACCAGGGTGTTAAGAGTATGAGGTTCTGGCATGCCTGTATCTCTTTTCTGTCTTGTGATGTTCAACTTTGCTTTTGTCCCGAGACTAGGGGAACCTCTCCTAGCTAAGCATATCAGGCTTCAGGGGCTGACCATCCGAGAAACATAGGCATTTCACCAGTTTCTCTCTCTCCATCTCCCTCTACCTCCCTTCCATTTTGACAGAGCTGGACTCAGAGGATACCCCTCCATGCTGTCGTTTGGCCCTGGGGGAACCCCTTCCTTATGGTGCTGCCCCTATTGGGATTCCCCGACCCCCACCCCCTCGGCCAGGGATGCACTCACCACCGCCCCGTCCCGCCCCTTCACCTGGCACCTGGGAGAGCCAGCCAGCTAGGTCGGTGAGGCTGGGGGGCCCAGGAGGTAATGCAGGAGGTGCTGGGGGTGGTCGTGTTCTTGAGTGTCCCAGCATCCGGATTACCTCCATCTCTCCCACGCCTGACCCGCCGACCTCGCTAGAGGACACTCCTGAAACTTGGGGGGACGGCTCTCCTAGAGATTACCCTCCACCAGAAGGCTTTGGGGGCTATCGAGAGGCTGGAGGTCAGGGCGGAGGCGCCTTCTTCAGCCCGAGCCCTGGCAGCAGCAGCCTGTCTTCGTGGAGCTTCTTCTCGGACGCCTCCGACGAGGCAGCCCTGTATGCAGCGTGCGACGAGGTGGAGTCTGAACTTAATGAAGCAGCCTCCCGTTTTGGCTTGAGCTCTCCGCTGCCCTCGCCCCGGGCTTCTCCTAGGCCATGGACCCCGGAGGATCCCTGGAGCCTATACGGTCCAAGCTCGGGAGGCCGAGCGCCAGAGGATAGCTGGCTACTCCTCAGCGCTCCTGGGCCCGTTCCAGCCTCCCCTCGGCCTGCTTCTCCCTGCGGCAAGCGGCGCTATTCCAGTTCCGGAACCCCATCTTCGGCCTCCCCAGCTTTGTCCCGCCGAGGCAGCCTTGGGGAAGAAGGTCCAGAGCCACCTCCACCACCCCCGTTGCCTCTGGTCCGGGACCCTAGTTCCCCTGGCCCTTTTGACTATGTGGGTGCTCCACCAACCGAGAGCATCCCTCAGAAAACCCGGAGGACTTCTAGCGAGCAAGCAGTGGCCCTGCCTCGGTCTGAAGAGCCTCCCTCGTGCAATGGGAAGCTACCCTCCGGTACAGAGGACTCTGTGGCTGCTCCGGGGGCTCTGCGGAAAGAGGTGGCTGGCATGGATTACCTAGCAGTGCCTTCTCCCCTTGCTTGGTCCAAGGCCCGGATTGGGGGACACAGCCCCATCTTCAGGTGAGGACCAGATCTTGCACTCTTGAGCTCTTCAACCCATTCTAGTGGTCAAAGGATGAGTTTAAAGACAAGTCATATAATTCCTGGTGTGCTCCATCTCTCATAAGAGCTTCTACAATAACATGGCCACAGTTAAAACCAAAAATTGGTTTTAAGTCACTTTAGTTTAAAAAAAAAAAAGCCAGCTGTCTGCCAATGGGCTGAGCTGTAGATGGCTGATTCCTGTGAACCTATTAGAAAAAGCCTCTTCACCCCCACCCTTCAGTATTCTAAGAGAAATAGGCAAAATGGAGTTACTTCAGAGTTTCTGACACCTCCAGCTCTGACCTCGCACAGGCAGGTTGATCTTAGCCACTGGCTATTTAGACAGAACAAATAGAACAGGCCGATGCTCCAGTACAAAAAATTCTCCTCTAACTGCTAATTTCTAGGTCCAGCGCTTAAGAGCATCACTTCAAATTGAAATAAAGTTACATACATTTGCAAGGCAAAGAATTTATATTGAAACTTGGCATTTCTATCCTTTTTACTCTCAAAGAATCCTGCCCATTTCAATAGTCTCAGACCTCAGGATGTCACACTGAGGTGGCTCCTTCCTGAGAAGCTTCTAGAGGGAAGCTGAGTCCTCTGGGGTTCCAATGGGTCAACGTTTCTCAGCCTCAAAATCTGCTGTTGAGTTGGGAAATTTGTAGTGCAGGGCTGTACTGTCTAATGGTTCAGCATCCTCCCGGGTCTTTACTTACTAGCCACTAGTAGCCTCGCTTTGCATTAGTTATTGTCAAATATCAGCTGTGTGTACACACATGTACACACACACACACACACACACAGAGGCAGTTACCAGTTGAGATTCCAGAAAAGCAGCCCTTAGCCCTTGCAATCCTACCTACTTAACCCCAACTAGTGGGAAGGAGTTGGCCTGGTAGCAGAGTAGACAACCCTAGGTTCTTCATAGGCTCTGTCCTTAGTCTCTTTGATGCTTTTTCTGGTCTAAAGTGGCATTTCTGCACTGTGCCTGAGATCCCAGGTGGGAGGACCAGCATGGCCTGTGGGTTCCTCTGTTTCTTGCTAAAGCCTCCACATCCTGTGTCCAGACTTTGGGAGAAGGCAGTCTCTCAGGCTTTTGTCATCTTCCACACCCTCCTCTTCAAAGGATTCAGTTCCTTATCAATTCCCCTGTTTCTATACTTTTAGAATTTACTTCTGTTGTAGTTCCTTATCTCTCCCATATCTGTGCTTCCTCCCCCCGCCCAACCCATTGTGATCCTGCTGGGTCTGAGGTTCCAGGCAACCCTGTTCTCTTCTGCCCAGGACCTCTGCCCTACCTCCCCTGGACTGGCCTTTACCCAGCCAGTATGAGCAGCTGGAGCTGAGGATCGAGGTACAGCCTAGAGCACACCACCGAGCTCACTATGAGACTGAGGGCAGCCGGGGGGCTGTCAAGGCTGCTCCTGGAGGCCACCCTGTGGTCAAGGTAAGGGCAGAAGGCCCCACATGCCTTCTCTTCTCCAGTCCCAGGTTCTTGCAAATGGGCTTCCTCTGTACACAGAATCATGGCACTGCCCTTTCCCACACTCTCAGCTGTGACCCTGCAGACAGCCTAGGGGAGGGACTGGAACTGGGGGAGGAAGGGTACACAGCAAGGACCCGGATATACTTTCTACTCTTCTTTTCTGCTCTCCTTCCCCCTCCCTATCCCCCTTATCCCATGGGACCTCAGCCTCAAGTCTACTTTGGAAAATGGTGACTTGCCAGATGTGGGGGAGGGTTTCAGCTGAGGCCAAAGGTCACTGGGAGTTAGGTTTTCTCTATATTGAGTTGGACTAATCTTTCTTGGGAGCTCTTCCTCCTTTGCCCAGCCCAGTCTGGGCTGTCCAAGAATAACACTGTGAACTCCAGGCCACATTTTCTCTACAACTGATGCCCCAGTTTCCCACAGGGAATCCCTTATAGGATATTCTTTATCTCTCACCATTCCTGTCCGTGGAATGAAAATCCAAGGATGGATAAAGGTTAGAAGACACTGGGGCTTTCAAATAGGTGGCCTCTGTTTCCCTTTGTCAGCTCCTAGGCTACAGTGAGAAGCCATTGACTCTGCAGATGTTCATTGGCACTGCAGATGAGAGGAGCCTGCGGCCCCATGCCTTCTACCAGGTGCACCGGATTACTGGCAAGATGGTGGCTACAGCCAGCTATGAAGCTGTAGTCAGTGGTACCAAAGTGTTGGAGATGACCTTGCTCCCAGAGAACAACATGGCTGCCAAGTAAGCCCCCAGGCAACCTGAACCTCTTCCTCACCCCTAAAGTCCTGGGAATTGAACTTAGGGCTTTACACATGCTCAGCAAGAGCTCTGCCACCAAGCTACACCCCACACCTCCTGCTAGTTTCTATCCTTAATGTTTAGGAAGGTAGTTTTGAGATTGGGGAGCTTTCCGGAGAGGCCATCTCTAGATTAGAAAACAGTCCCTCTAAGCACCCCTAGCTAGACACTAATGGCCCGAGGACTGAGGACAAGGGGACTTCCCCTCTGGAGAAATGCATCCTTGTCCCAGCTTTGGCTAAAAAGGCTTACCGTCTCTCCTTTGCCTTCAGCATTGACTGTGCTGGAATCCTGAAGCTTCGGAATTCAGACATTGAGCTACGGAAGGGTGAGACAGACATCGGGCGCAAAAACACGCGTGTGCGGCTGGTGTTCCGCGTGCACGTGCCTCAGGGCGGCGGGAAGGTCGTGTCTGTGCAGGCAGCATCAGTGCCCATCGAGTGCTGTAAGCAAAACCGGCCCTGGCCAGTTCTTTCTGTCTTGCAGCTCTTTTGTCTGTTTGCCACCTATTTCTGCTACATAGTATCCTGTGCTCTGTGTGTCCTGGGTAGCGGGATAAAGGTCTCAGCTTTTGTTCTATGATGAGAAGGGAGAGGTGAAGGTGGTATTTTAGTTTGCCCCTGCTGTAGTAGACTCTGCCTTGGGGATGCCAGATGAACCTGTACCTATCTGCTCTGTGTCTGCTTCAGGAGTCCTTACTCAGGCTGTGTGGTTTCAGGCTGTTGTTGGTTACCTTTTGTATTTGCCATTAAAAGAGGGCTCCTCTAAGGCTGCTTGTGGTGGAGAGGGCTGTCTTTTCTCCACTCAGCCCAGCCAGGCTTCCTTCTTCTATTACCTTCCAGCCCAGCGCTCAGCCCAGGAGCTGCCCCAGGTGGAGACCTACAGCCCCAGTGCCTGCTCTGTGAGAGGAGGGGAGGAGCTAGTGTTGACTGGTTCCAACTTCCTGCCAGACTCTAAAGTGGTGTTCATTGAGAGGGGCCCCGGTGAGTACCTACTGGAGAGGAGAGGAAGGAAGGAGGGCTAACAACCAGCGGGCAAAACTCTGACACTGTCACAAAACTACCAAGTTAAGCCCCAGCTTCTCTATCTACCTTGTGTACAGCTTCTCATGGGGAGATGGATGTGACCACAATCTAAAACTTCAAGGATAGTGAGCAAAGGCAAGGAATACATATCTTGGGCTGGAGAGATGGCTCAGCGGTTTAGAGCGCTGGCTGTTCTTCCAGAGGACCTGGGTTCAATTCCCAGCATCCACATGGCAGCTCACAACTGTCTGTAACTCCAATTCCAGGGGATCGGACACTCTCATGCAGGCAGAACATGAATGCACATGAAATAAAAACTAAAGATAAATAAATCATAAAAAAGAAATGCACATCTTGCTTATTGAAGAGGAACTGACTTTGAGGGTTTACTCTCATGAAGATAAAGTATATGAAGAAAGAACTCACAATGTCACAGATTCTCCTGGGCCTATCCTGAGATAAAAGCATAACTGTGATCATGAGAGCCTGTGGGGTGCCCCAAGATGAGTCTAAGGAGTGGAGAAATGGGAGACTTAGAAGTCTGGGTTGAGCCACCAAACTGTGGGCTTCTCCTTTGTGCCACCCTGCTCACTGATAGCCCAGCCCCAAGACCTACATTTAGCATCCTTGAGTTGGGTCAGAGAAACTCCAGAGGTTCCACACTATTAGCTTTGGTCTTCAGGGTGGGGACCATTCCTCCCTACTGTGGGCTTGCTGGTACCACGGGAGGGGATGTGCGAGTTAGTAGGTGAGAGGTCTCCTGGGCTGCTATTAACACTAACTCCCTCTAAGTCCCAGGCGTTTCCTTTGCTTTAGTTTGCCTTCCATTCCTGTCTCTTTCATTGGCTAAACACCTAGTATATTCTAGGTGTGTCAGACCTGCTAAGAACCATTTTAGTCTGATGTTGACTCCGGTCAGAGGAGACAGGGCAGAGGACTGGGGCAGGGGTGGACCCTAGGGCGGGGCTGAAGCTCATTATCTCCTCAATAGATGGAAAACTGCAGTGGGAGGAGGAGGCAGCGGTGAACCGGCTGCAGAGCAGTGAGGTACCAGTATCCCCCAGGGGACCCAACCTGGTTGTGGGGTGAAGGGTGGAAGAAACCAGGAAGTGGCGTCCAGAGTAACCTTTTCTGTCCGGGAGGGTTTAGTTGCTCGAGTAGGGAGATCTCAACGCAACGGGCTTAACTCCTCAGCCTTGGAACTAGGAGCTACGGGCTGGGTCCATGGAAGGATTGGGGTGATGTGAGACCTCCAAGGACTTCTGTCCCATCCTCTCTTCTCCTAGGTGACATTGACTCTCACCATCCCCGAGTACAGCAACAAGCGGGTGTCCCGACCAGTCCAGGTCTACTTTTACGTCTCCAATGGACGTAGGAAGCGCAGTCCTACCCAAAGTTTCAAGTTCCTGCCTGGTGCGCTCTGAGACTGCCTGTGGTGGGGAGAGAGGGTGTGGACCCCGATGTGAGGGGCTCAGGGGTGAATGGGGAGGGAGGGAGGGTGAAAGGTGTGAACCGGTGGCCAGAACCTCACCAGCCTCCTTCCTGCTTCCTCATCTTCCTAGTGATCTTCAAGGAGGAGCCCCTACCAGACTCATCTCTCCGGGGCTTCCCTTCCACATCGGGTCCCCCCTTTGGCCCTGACGTGGACTTCTCACCGCCCAGGCCCCCTTACCCCTCCTATCCCCATGAAGACCCTTCTTATGAAACTCCTTATCTGTCAGAAGGCTTTGGTTATAGCACACCCGCTCTGTACCCCCAGACGGGGCCCCCACCGTCCTATAGATCTGGCCTGCGGATGTTCCCTGAGACTGGGGGTACCACAGGTTGTGCCCGCCTACCTTCAGTCTCTTTCCTTCCGCGCCCCTTTCCTGGTGATCAATATGGAGGACAGGGCTCCTCTTTTGCCCTGGGCCTTCCATTCTCCCCTCCAGCCCCCTTTAGGCCGCCACTGCCTTCCTCCCCACCACTCGAAGACCCCTTCCATCCCCAGAGTGCCATCCACCCCTTACCTGCTGAGGGCTACAATGAGGTGGGGCCAGGCTATACCCCTGGGGAGGGGGCTTCGGAGCAGGAGAAAGCCAGGGGTGGCTACAGCAGCGGCTTCAGAGACAGTGTACCTATCCAGGGTATCACCCTGGAGGAAGGTGGGTGTGGGACTGGGGGCTGCGAGTGTAAGTGAGTGCGAGAGATCAGTTTGCATGTTTGCTAAAGGCTGGAGCTTGACTGTCAGGGACTTGGCATTCTTAGTCTCCCAGGGCTAGTCAGTGGTCTCGGAAGCAAGTTCTTGGTGTGTGTATGTGTGTGTGTGTGTGTGTGTGTGTGTGTCCACCTGAATTTAGTAATTTAATTCTGAAGGGCACACAAAATACCTGTTCCAGCCTTTTTTCTGTCTCTGCCCTAATCACAGAATTTCAGCCCTAGAAGTATTTCAAGACCATTCATTCCTTCTGGTCCCCTGACTTGTAGATCCAGGCAGTGAGTTTCAGGGAGGGACATAACTTGTGGAAAGCCAGGCTGAGTTGCTCCCCCTCACCTTATCTTTTCCTGGTGACTATAGTCCACACTGGTGAAGAAGACCTTCCCGGTTTTGTCTCTTTCTCCCAACTGACCACACCTACTTCTGACCTGCTGCCACAGATGTAGGCCAAGCTGGCAGGAGAAGGCGAAGATACAGGGCTGGGAACCCGCAGGGATGGAGTTGGGCAAATTTTAGTTAGAAGCAGTTGTTATGAGACACTGGGGAAACTGAGGCCCAGCCAAAGAGGAATCCAGAGGTGCCCTAGCTGGAGGCCTGCCTGGAATTGAAGGGAGGGGCGGTCTCTGAAAAAAGAAAAGATCTGCCTTAGCCCCATCTTTCAACCGCCCCTCCTTTACAGTGAGTGAGATCATTGGCCGAGACCTGAGTGGCTTCCCTGCACGTCCTGGAGAAGAGCCTCCTGCCTGAACCACATGTAGTGGTCCCCGAAGCCCCGCCGCCTTGCCCTCTTAACTGGGGTGCTGGCTCCAGAAGCTTGGGGCCAACTCTAGTTTCTCCTTGCCCAGCTTCTAGCTTCCTGTTCTCCCTTTCTCTCCCAGCAAAGGTGTGGCCCCCAGGCCTGGTGCTGCCTTGGAAGGGACTAAGGGTGTGGAGGACAGGGAATGAGGGTGGAGCCTGAGGCTGGAGGCCAGAACTGACTGGGCTGAAGATGATGTCCTGATTGTGCAGGCTGTGATGCTAACAGGCTGGACAGGTTGATGGGTAATAAACTGCTCGCTGACCAGTGTCTCAGGCTCCAGGGCTCTTTGGAGAAAAGGGTGGTATAAGCTTACTCCAGCTTTGGCCCAAAGAGCCTTAGACGTTGGGAGGAGATGGGGTCTGGCTTGGAGCAATGAATCCTAAGAATCTTCCTGATGGAGGGACCTGGGGGGCTGCACACAGGGGTTCCTGAGGCCCCCTGGCTGGAGCTGAGGTGGAGATTCAAGACCTCCTCAGGCTTCTTTACTATCCCCAGAGGTTCAGGTTCCTTATATTCGGGATGAGGCCCTCAGAATCTTTGAGTTATCAGGTTCCTGTGTCTTGCCACCACACGGATGACTCTGATTTATAGTCAAGGTGAGAAAACGACAGTCTAGTTTTTCTCACGCATTTAGAGAAAGAGGAATCTGAGGTTCCAAGAGAGGACCGGGCTTGCCTAAAATCACACAGCTCCACAAGCGGCACACTGCACACTGGATTCCTGTCCCACTGCACACTTGACCATGCTGATCCAGATTCTCTGAAGTGGGGGTGGGGGACGGGGGACAAGGGAGCATTGGCATGGCCTACCCACAGAACCCCCTACCCCTGACATTTATGTGGTCAGTCTGGAAACACTGTACATTAGTAGTAGGCTGCGGGAAGCTAAGCAGTTTTCCTAACAGCTCTGAATTCCTTGGGGCTTAAGGCAGGCATGAAGCGCTAGGCTTATCTTGCAGATGTGTCCATGCTGGCCTCCTGCATAGATGCTACATCCATTGTCATCAACAGATCCAGGCAGGAAGCCTGCTCTGTGTCCTATCTGGGCCATCTATGAGACTGAGGTGCAATGAGCTAGAGAAAGACTGACTCTCTTACCTGCCCACCTAGAGCCTGGTAGACATGGGTAGACATGGTATCCAACCAGCTTGATGGACTCCATTCACCTTGAGAGTGTACACCCAAGCCATTCAGAGAGCCGGTCCTTGGCAACGTTGCCTCACCTCCAGGCCTCTGGGGAGCTTCATGCCGATTGACTGCTGATGGCCCTGGGACTTTTCCTGAACTCCTGGAAAACAGGGAGAATCCGGATAGCCCTGGGAAGTCCCTGGAAAGCCACAGAAACTGGCTCAGGATTGGAAGACTGAGGAATCCAAGTGACCTCTAACTTCGGCCCACTGCTGCTTCGAAATCAGTTTCCTTTACCTCCTAGAACAAGCTGCTGCAAACCAAATCGACATCAACTGCTCAGCTCACTAGGCCTTAGTGTGTGTGTGTGTGTGTGTGTGTGTGTGTGTGTGTGTGTGTGTGTCTATCTAAGAATCCCTTCCAACCATCCCCAATCCAGAGTCATTATCCTATCAGTTTCCTGTTGGAAGGGACCCTGGGACACATTAGTTATTTATAGCATTCCTGGGTTCCACCCTAACCTCCTATGGGGTGGGTTAGTCTCTATTTGAATGAAGGGCTATAGCAATGGGGATTTGCTGTCTCCTATTGGTTACTTTTCTGTTGTTTTGTGGAAATACTATGGCTAAGAGCAGCTTAGAAGAAAGAGTTTATTTTGGTTTAGGGTTCCAGAGGAACGGGTGTCCTTAGTGGTGGGGAAAGTGTGGCAGTAGGGTCAAGAGGCAGAGTGGCCACATCTTATCCACACGCAGGAAGCCGAGAAAGAAAGCATGAAGTGGGGCAGGGGCGGAGGAGGGAAGGCTATAACACCCCAAAACCCAGCCCAAGGGATAAATTTTCCCCAGCAAGGTTCTTTCTCCTAAAGGTTTTGTAACTCCCCTCAAGAGCACTCCGAACAGTAGAGCAAATGTTCAAAAATATGCACCCATGGGGGGCAGTCCTCTTCCCCAACACCACAGACCTCCTATAACAGCTGGCTTCATCTCCTGCCAGGACATTAGCACTCAGCATGGCCAGATATTTATTGAGCAGCTACCAAGTGTCAACCTGGAGGATTTCTTAGTCTGCTGAGCTGGAATTCATATTGTATCTAAGACATGAGATGACCTTGAACTTCTTATTCTCCATCTCCTGACTGGGAGTATAGGTGTCAGCCACCATGCCCAGTTTTATGCAATGCTGGGAGTAAAACCCAAGGCTGTGCTTATGGTCGGCACACACTCACTCTGCCGTCTGAGCTATATTCCCCAGGTCTCTTGTTTTGTTTTTTCAATGGAGATTTCCGAGCAACCTCTAATCTACTCAGTTATATTCTTGAAGTTTAGGACCTAGATATCTGCATTTTTGTTTTTATTTCTTTGGGGAAGTATCTGCAATTTGATTATTTATTTGACAAGCTAGCCCGGAACTCAGTATATAGCCTAGGCTGGTCTCAAACTTGCTGCAGTCCTGTTTCACTGAGATTTCAGAGCGTGACTGCTATGCCCACTGGGTCCGTGCATTTTAAAGAACACAGTAGGCAATTCTTCAGCTCAGGGGGTTGAGAACTAAAAAGTGTCAGATCCCAGCATAGTTTTACTTCCCAGTCCTAATCATGTCTGTGTGTGTGGGTCTTGGGAGACGGTCGGTCGTATGGAGACATGAGCTGGAGCCTCTCACTGCAACCCTTCTCTCCCCTCCCCCAGTCTATCCACCTGGTCAGCTTTTGATTAAGAGGCGGTTTATTCTGAGACAAACAAGAGTGACCACAGACAAGGATCCAGGAGGCCTCGAATGACATAGTCTACCATGAAAGAGGTTACTCGAAGTTAAAGTCACACATTAAAAAAAAAAAAGGTTGAAAGAGAAAGTTGTAAATGGATGTTTTACATGGGTGGCTTCATCAGGTAGGTGGGCTACAGAAGTGCAGGAGGATTTCTGCTGCAGATTATAAAATTCTTAGTTTTAGGGTTGGTGGACCTAGCAGTCGGCTAAGTTCATCTCATGTTTCAAGAGCTTTTCTCAGTAGCTACAGAGATGTTGGTCAGGTACAGAGAGAGATTTAGACAGCTACCAAATGAACTAAGGATAGCCCAAGGTAATTTTGGCCCTTGGTCAGCAGCATCCTGTTGCTCTACATTGTGAGATTCTAATCAGTGTACATAGATGAGATTTCATTAGAGAAGTTCATTTCACAGGGTAATTCAAGGATGGTCTCAGGTGAATCCTGGAGCCCTGTTGCTGAAGCAGCCGCTCTTGGGACTCTCCGAGTTGCCTGTGGCTGGAACTCTGGGCCTTCAAGGTACTTGGAGAGGAGTAAGCCAGGCTGCCTTCCACTTGTGTTTTTGGCTGTGCTTGGAGTCAGTTATGTGAGGCCTGAGGTCTTGCTGCTGGACTTTCTGAGTTGTATTTGAGAAAAAGGCCACACAGAATTGTCATCTCACAATCCTAGAAATTGCGGATGCAGGGCCTGTGAGGGCTTGATTGCTTTTTTTAGTACCTTACTTCGGTGGCCCTTGGTTCCCCACAGACTTCTACAAGGCTCTAGTGCAATGAAAACTCAGTGTCTTGCAGTGGGGACACGAGTGTTGTACTACGGCCTTGAGCTTGAATGTCCAGTGATATCTCTAGAGGGAAGAGTCCTTTCTGCCTAGAATTAGAGTGAGGTGGATGATAGGAGCTATGAGGCAGAAATGATATATTCCTGTGGAGATGCTGAGAGTTGAGCCCAAGGTCAAGTTTGAAGAATATTTTACTAAAGGGATGTTTCTAGGCTGGCTTGGGGGCCGGGGGAGAGGATTTCTGGGAAAAAGATAGAGACAAGAGCAAGGGTTGTGTCTGCGGATTAAACCCTGTTTGACGGACACACCTCTGATATCAGCACATGGGTGGTGGAGGCAGGACAATCAGAGCAGGAATTAAGGCCAGACTTGGTTATCCATGGAGTTTGATGACAACTGGAGCTACCTGGACCACTTCCTCAACACACACAAACAGTGCTGGAAGCCACATCTGAACAGCTAGAAAGAAATGAAACACAAACCCTTTAATTGACCACCTAAGAAGTTTGGCATGCACTTTGTCATAATAGAGAAACATTTATTTATTTGGTCAGAGCATGTGTGTTTACATTTGTGTGTACATACATGATAGTTTAGAGTTAGAACCTATGTGAAGAGATGTTGCCAGGAAGAGCAGAAAGAAGGATTTTGCAGCAGGTTAGACAGAAGAAACCTGGTTTCTGCCTCCTGCTCAGCCTAAATAGGATGAACTAAGGGAGGGGTCAGAGAACAGGACCCGGGGAGGGCTGAGCTCAGCCCTCCGTGAACCATGTGACCCTTCATCCTGTCACTAGGCAGAATGGGACCCTAGCTACATTGTTTCATAAGCATTTATTGATCTCTTGCTGTGCACCAACCTTTGGATTAGATCAGTGGGCCAGAAAAAAAACCGCAATTCTTTGCTTTTAAAAGTGTAGCAAGTGGGCTAGGGAGATGACCCAGCGGTTAAGAGCACTGGCTGTTCTTCCAGAGGTCCTGAGTTCAATTCGCAGCAACCACAAGGTGGATCATGACCATCTGTAATGTGCTCTGATGCCCTCTTCTGGCACTCAGGTGTATATGCAGGTAGAGCACTCATATACATAAAATAAATAATAATTTAAAAAATGTGTAACAGGCAACTAGAGGCTTTGGAAACTCAGAGAAAGAGCAGTCTAGCTGTGGTTTTCAACTACTCTTTGAAATAACTCCCTGGGCTCACATGTCTTGTCGGGGACAGTGGTAGGAAAGGACAGCCATACATTCTTAATGTATTCCCAATGCTGTTATCCCGAGAGCCAAGGAGTGTCTAGGGTCCAGACTATAGATGCAGACGCTGGGTGGAGTTGGAGAAAATAGCTCTCCCTGCTCTCTCTGATGGATGCTGAGTTATCTAGTAAGGCCTGAGGACTTCTAAGCAGTCTCTATCACAGTGAGGTAGAATCTGGGCAGGGCTGGTAGCCAGGAGCCAATGTTATCCTAGGTACCCCTGGTGGGAGCTTCTCTTCTGAGACTGCCCAAAGGCTAACATCCAGAAGTGCTGGGCAGGTGACTGACAGCAGACACCAGCAACAAACAATGTGGAGGAGTGGAGGCAGAGTGGGCAGGAGGGCGGGACTTCTGAGAAAGGGTAGAAAATGGAATGTCACATTCTTGTGACAATTTCACATCTAGTGTCCTCCTTTGCCTTTTCTCAGGCTGCTCCCCAACCCCAACCCCACCAGAGAGACTGACTCCTCCTCCTCCTCTTCCTCCTCCTCCTCCCCCTCCCCCTCCTCCTCCTCCTCCTCCTCCTCGTCACTTAACAGTCATTGTGATGGTTTGGATAAGGATGGCCCCCAAGGGCTCATATACTTGAATGCTTAGTTGTCAGCAAGTGGCACTATTTGAAAGGCTTAGATGGATTAGGAGGTGTGACCTTGTTGGGGGAAATGTGTCACTGGGAATGGGCTTTGAGCTTTCAAAAGCCCATGCCAAGCCTAGAGTGTCTCTCTCTGTCATGGATCAGAAAGTGGCTCTCAGAGGCTGGTGAGATGGCTCAGTGGGTAAGAGCACCCGACTGCTCTTCCGAAGGTCCAGAGTTCAAATCCCAGCAACCACATGGTGGCTCACAACCATCCGTAACGAGATCTGGCGCCCTCTTCTGGAGTGTCTGAAGACAGCTACAGTGTACTTACATATAATAAATAATAAATATTAAAAAAAAAAAAAAAAAAGAAAGTAGCTCTCAGCTACTGCCCCAGTGCCTACCTGCAGGCTGCCATGCTCCCTGCCACAATGATAATGGACTAACCCTCTGACACTGTAAACGAGCCACCAATTAAATGCTTTCCTTTTATAAGAGTTGCTGTGGTCATGGTGTCTCTCCACAGCGATTGAACACCGAGACAGTTGTGGAGTTGCGTTACTACACATATTTTGAGGGAAACGTTCCTGCCTCCTTTATTAAACGGTAAGCTAAGCTTCTAAGGGGCAGTGACTGCCTTGTGCCGTGACAGAGCTGTGGTGTGGTGTGCTGAGGGGAGAGGGTTCTCATGGTTTAACTCCGAGTTTGGTGCAGCTGCAAACCCAGGTTCACAGAGTTATAAAGAAGGGCGGTGGCGGGAGTCCCAGCTCTACCTCAGGCACCTAAGCAAGCCCTTTACATCCACGGCTCATTCCTGTCAGTCTTCTCCAAGTGATCCTGGGACATTGTCATCCCAGATAAGGAAACTGAGGCACAGAGGGATTAAATACCATGCACACAATCAGACATCACAAAGGAGAGAGCTGGGATTTGAACCTCCTAAGTGCAGACTCAGTTATAATTTACCCCAGATTGCAGCCAATTCTTTACTATGTAGATGAAATAAGATTAAAAGGAAGGTCCACAGCAGCCTTTCAGTGAATTTACCACACAGCCCTGAGAAAGATCTTCCGACTTGTAACCAGTGCTCCCGAGAGTCAGGTCTCATTTGGATACTGTGTTATTTCTCTTAGGGTTGCACATCTTGTTCAGGACAACTACAGCCAGCCACCCCGCCCCATCTGAAGGGCAGAATCAAAGAAGTGAATTGTGGGCAGTGAACAAGAGAATGAGAGACTGAATTTGGGGTCTGCCCCCACTCACCTCCTTCCTTACCCCATCCTATGAGGTTTTAAGGGTGTTATTCAGCTTTGGAGAGAAGTCTTTTGTGTCCACTGTCTCCTAGGAGCAAAAGGCAGAAGAAGAGAGGACCAAGGCCTTGACCTGCCTTGACTCAAAGCGACCACACACACAGTGAGAATGGTTTTTCAGAACAGGGAAGATGAGTCTTTGGATTGCTTTTTATATTATCTTCTCCATTTTGAAGTTCGAACACACCCTGCCCCCACATCGTCTGATGTCACTGAAGGAATTAGCATCAGTGGCAAGGGGGAAGGCAACTGAGCGCCATCTGCCACGCCCCCTTTGTCTGGACTGCCCATATTTGGGGTGGGGATTCCCACATCAATGAAAGCAATCGGGACAAGTCTGCAAATGAGGCTCCCTACTCCTGTGATTCCCAGCTATCACTGGGTTCGAGAGATGGCTCAGCAGTTAAGACAATTGGCTGCTTCTCTGGATGACAGTGGGTTTGACAACCAGAAAGTAGACTTTCTTTTCTTTTCTTTTTTTTTTTTTTTTTTTTTAAAGATTTATTTATTTACTATATGTAAGTACACTGTAGCTGTCTTCAGACACTCCAGAAGAGGGCGCCAGATCTCGTTATGGATGGTTGTGAGCCACCATGTGGTTGCTGGGATTTGAACTCTGGACCTTCGGAAGAGCAGTCGGGTGCTCTTACCCACTGAGCCATCTCACCAGCCCCTAGACTTTCTTTTCATGAGAATTTGTGGTGGCTCTCTCTCTCTCTCTGTCTCTCTCTGTCTCTCTGTCTCTGTCTCTCTCTCTGTCTCTCTGTCTCTCTGTCTCTGTCTCTCTCTGTCTCTCTCTGTCTCTCTCTCTCTCTAAAATAAGTACACTGTAGCTGTCTTCAGACGCACCAGAAGAGGGCATCAAATCTCATTATGGGTGGTTGTGAGCCACCATGTGGTTGCTGGAATTTGAACTCAGGACCTTCGGAAGAGCAGTCAGTGCTCTTACCCTCTGAGCCATCTCACCAGCTCCACCCCCCCCCCTCCCCTTTTTGAGACAGAGTTTTACTGTGTAGCCTTGACTGGTGTGGAACTCACTATGTAGACCAGGCTGGCCTTAAATTCACAGAGATCTGTCTGCCTCTCCAGAGTGCTATGATTAAAAGTGTGTACCACCATATCCACAGTGGTGGCTAATTTGATATTTCACATTCACTGAACTAAGGAATATTCAAAGCTGGTAAACTATTGTTTCTGGGTAAATCTGGAGGGGGGTTTCTGAAAGCCTTTATCACTTTAAGGTATAGAAGGTCTGTCCACCAATCCCAGCCTCAGAGGGGGGGATACCCAGTCATCTGAGAACCTGAATATAATAAAAAGGTAGATGGAAGGCAGATTCTCTCTGAGCCAGGACAGTTCCTGCCCTCAGACATCAGAGCTACTGGCTCTCAAGTCTTTGAGTCTGGCCTGAATTTACCATAGGCTCCTGTGCTTCTTCAGCCTGCAGATGGCAGGATGTGAGATTCTTTTCTTCATAAGCATTGTCTTAGTCAAGTTCAAGTGCTGTGAAGAGACACCAGGGCCAAGGCAACTTGGATAAAGGAAATCATTTAATTGGGGGCTTGCTTACAGTTTCAGAGCTTTAGTGTAGTGTCATCATGGGAGGGAGCATGGCGGCACTATGGAGGCATAGAGCCTCAGCTGGTAGATCCTGTGGAGGTAGCTAAGAGTTACATCCATAGGCCAGGAGAGAGATGGATGGGGCTTGGCATTGGCTTTGAAACCCCAAAGCCCACCCTCAGTAACACACTTCCTCCATCAAGGACACACCTCCTAATCCTTCTAATTTTTTCCAATAGTTTTGTTCCTTGGTGACTAAGCATTCAGATAGATGAGCCTTTGGGGGTCAGTTTTATTCAAACCACCACAGTCACATCAACCAAGGTAATAAGTCTCACAGTCGTTCTTGCCTCTCCTTTGTTGGTTTGTTTCTTTGGAGAATGCTGACTTGGATGGGATTATCAGATGAGGATTTCTGTGGGATACAAGGTAAAGTTTGTTCTGCAGTTGCTGCCGTTGTCACAAGTCTGTGGTATAGTTCTATGAGTTTGTCCACAAGAAGTTATTCACTATTTAGTTGTAAATCATGGTAGGCTCAGGGGCTGGTGAGATGGCTCAGCAGGTAAGAGCACCAACTGCTCTTCCAAAGGTCCTGAGTTCAAATCCCAGCCTCCATATGGTGGCTCACAACCATCCATAACGAGATCTGGCGCCCTCTTCTGGAGTGTTTGAAGACAGCAACAGTGTCCTTACATGTAATTAATAAATAAATCTTAAAAAAGAAAAAAGGTAGACTCCAGAAACATCAGCAAAGATATGCTTCCCATGCTCAGGAAGTTGATTTCTCTTTGAGATAGAGTTTTTCTGTGTAGTCCTGGCTGTCCTGGAACTCACTCTGTAGACCAGGGTAGCCTTGGAATCACAGAGATCCACCTGCCTCTGCCTCCCGAGTACTGGGATTAGAGGCGTGTGCCACCACCGCCCCGCTAGGAGTTGATGTCTTTTTTTTTTTTGTTGTTGTTGGTTTTGTTTGTTTGTTTGTTTGTTTTTGAGACAGGGTTTCTCTGTGTAGCCCTGGCTGCCCTGGAACTCACTTTGTAGACCAGACTGGCCTGAAACTCAGAAATCTGCCTGCCTCTGCCTCCCAAGTGCTGGGATGAAAGACGTGTGCCACCACTGCCTGGCAGGAGTTGATGTCTTAAGAGGAAGTGTCTGCCTGATTGGCAAGGTGCTTTAATAACGTCTGTCTGTTGTGGCTGCATTATGATCTGCTTCAGGTCAGTGGCTTACAGTGACAGTGACATTGGTTTCACATCCTCACAGCTGTGTAGTTGGTTCATTCTTGCACACTCGTGAACTGTGTTCAGTGCCTGGTTAGTTCTGTCTCCCAGGTCTGAAGCCAGATTTTTTTTTTAATTGACCATGTGACCTTTTCTTCTGGCTATCCTGGGATCCCTTACATGAGGGCAGAACACTGGAAGACAGCCAAAGTCAAAGTTGTAAGGTCTTACTTAGCTCAGTGTCCCCCTACCAACATCCTACTGGTAAACACAAGCTGAAAGCCAGATTGGGCATGTGTTCGGTGGACTATGCTCTGAATGTGGGAGGGGGTGTCTAACAATGTCACATGTGCATATCAGGATGGGAGAGGTCTGGGGTCATATTTTACTATCATCCAGAGTTGCTAACATAAAAATAAAATAAAATTTATCATGAACACAAGTTTATTACACTTTTTATTTTATTTATTTTGTAAAAGAAAGACTTAATAGTAAGTCACTAACATGAATGAATTCTGTCCTGTTTAGACAGGACATCTCACCTATAACTCATCATCGAGACTATTAACCTTTAAAGTTGAAAAGAGTGGGATTTTTAGAGTGAGAGCATAGATTCTGGATACCACAACTGGTGTGCCCTAACCCTGCCCCCCTTCTGAGCTAGGATTTTATGTGGCTGAGGCTGTCCTTGAACTCTGATCTTCCTACCGATACATTTCCAATTGATGAGATTACAGGCTTGTGCCACCATTCGTGGCATGAGCTGGTGTTTTTAACCACTATATCCAACCTCTATCACCAAATGTTCTCCATGGGTAATGATAACAGAAAACTGTTGCTAAGGAGTCACTCAGCAAGTTCGAGGAAGCCCGTGCCACAGAGAAAGTGATGTTCTTCAATTAGCCAGAGGCTGGGTTTATTATGGAGTACAGAGAATCCTCTGTACAAACTTCACTGTGGTTACAGTAGCCTGGGCAAATGGTGTCTGCAGCATCTGCACCCATAAAGCTCAGGAGATAAGACTCTCGTGGTCAGACCAGAGAAGCCCCAAATGAGCCAGCTGGCCATAAGACACTAACTTGACTGTACCGCTTTTCCTCCTGGGAACTTCACAGGCCCTGTTCCACATGGACTTGGTGGTCTCTGTTTAGATATATTATTTTGTTCCTATTTATTTAAAAATAGAATGGGATGGGGAGATGGTCTGATAGATTGCTTGCTTGGCTCGCATGGGAACCCCAGTCTGAATTCTCATCACTCACTGAAATATCCTCGCACAATATTGTTCAGCTGTAACTCCAGTGTTGGGTGTCATATGAAGATGGGAAGATCCTAAGGACTCCATCGCCAGCCATAAAGCCATACCAGAGAACTGGGAAGTCCCAGTTCAGTGAGAGGCCCTGTCTCAAGGCAATTTAGGTGGAAGGCGACAGAGTAAGACCATAGGGCAGCAGCGGCTCTAATGTAGCCTAGGAATCTGGGTTGATGATGATGTACCAGTGTTCATTGATGACCTTGGAGCAGATGTTGATGGTGCAGGAAGTTGCCAAGAAAGGTAGGAATAGGTGGGAACTCTACTCTTTCCACTAAATTTTGCTTTGAACCAAAACTACTGTTGCAAATAAAGTCCAAGCTGGGCTCAGTAGAGCAAGCCTGGAGTCCCAGATACTCAGCAAGGGGAGGCAGGAGGATTTCAAATTCAAGTCCTGCCCGAATTTCAGAGTCGACTCAAGGGCAAATGGGAAACTCAGTGAGACTTTGTTTAAAAAAATAAAAAGTAAAAACCACTGGCTTAGTGGATAAAGGCAGAAAATTTGAGATCAACCTCCTGGACCCACAAGGTAGAAAGAATGAACTCTTGAAAGTTGTTCTGGCCACTACATAGATGATATGACATGTCTACACACACACACACACACACACACAGCCCTAATAGAAATAAAATACAAAGGAAAAATGAGGTTGGGAGTATAGTTCACTCCTATCAATCTAACATGTCTGAAGCCTTAGAATCGACCCCCAGAACTACCAATAAATAATTAAAACCAATGTATACACTATTTATTTATTTAAGACAGGGCCTCATTATGTAGCCTTGGCTGGTTTGGCACTTGCTATGTGGAACAAGTTGACCTTGAATTCATATCGATCTGCCTGCCTGTGCCTCCTAAGCACTGGGATTAAAGGTGTGTACCACCAAGCCTGGCCAACTTTTTTTTTTTTTAGATGATAACATTTCTGGAGAAACACTAGCACACGGAGGCACATACAGTTGGTTTAAGAAACCTACATGACATATAGCATTAGTTTTTATTCATAATAGTTAATGTAGTTACAATAAAATCATTGTGCAGTTTCTGTCATTTCCACTCTGTTATATAGGGCTGTGAGCTCACATACTCTGGTTCCTACTGGTCTCCTCTGGGCTCTCTTCCAGACACCTAGAACTTTGCTTGGCACATGATGGACACTGTAGATACAAGCTGAAACAAAGAGCAGTCAATCTGCAGGGCTTAATGTGTGACTGGATGAGAGTGGGCGCTGAGCTTCAGAGTGGCTTTCATTAATCATTTGACATTCTCCAGGGCTCCTCTCCTCTCCATTCTGCTTAACTCTGGTGACTTCTGACCTCTAGTCCTGCTGAGTGACCACCTCGGTCCCTCCCCCTCCTCTCTGTAACCTTCACTCAGTACCCCCGGTTCTTTCCCCAGAGACCTCCAGCCTCTTTGCAGGTATTCACTGGCTAAGTGTCTCTACCTCACTCCAGAGCTACAGCACAGCCCATGTGGTGCTCTGATGAGCTGAAAATTTTGTTCCTTAGACTTAGTCCTTCAAAGAGCACCGAGGGCTTCATGGTGGTAGATGTGGGCCAGGTGTGGAGGATAGCAAGGGCCTCTAGTGTCTTTGGTACTTGGGGAGTAGATCCTTATGAATCCAGCCCGATGGTTCTTTTAACAAGGGCTAAAAAATATGCCAGGACAGAGGCAAGACAGAAATCACTGGATCTGGTGTGCCACCAGGGCAGACAATCTTGCCAGCTCAAACCAAGACAGTAAGTAGTTCAAGCTGTCTGGTTCAGAAACGAGTTGTGGAGAAAGGGTACAAAACAGGGTTGTCATGTGAGATACAGAGCTTTTTCTTTGTCTTTGAGATAGGGTCTCAGTTTGTAGCCCAGCTAGCTGGTCTTAAACTTGGGGTGATCCTTCTGCCTCGGCCTATTTAGAGGATTTTAAATTGTGAACCATCATACTGGCAGGAAAATTATTAATGGCAGAGATATTTAGATACTGGAACATTTATGTAACACACACACACACACACACACATCCCTTTCTCCTGTTAATATTAATAAATTGTGCCAGGTGGTAGCGGCCAGGTGGCAGTGGGTATATGCCTTTAATCTCAACACTTGGAATGCAGATGTAGGTGGATCTTTGAGTTTCTAATATGACTGGTATTGGCCTAGTGGTTTGTGTTTGTGATCAAGCACTTGGAAAGTGGTGGCAGGAAGCTTAAGAGTTCAAGGTCATTTATAAGTTACTGTGTGAGCCTGAGCTATATTCGACCTCTCACTGATGGCAGCACCTGGGAAGACAGGCCCTGCCCCTTGCATGGGCCACACAATAGAGCTGGCCCTGGTGGCAGGGGCCCAGGTGAGCCAGCCCTGAGAGAGGCTGAGAGCTGGCCTAGACCTTCCACGGCTGCAGTACTTGGCAGAGTAGGCCCCAAGCCTCACCAAAACAGTGCAGTGAGCCTGAGGGCCTGAGAGCAGGAGACCTGACCCTGCTCAATGCTGGTGGTGGCATTGTGTAGGCTAGCTGGGGACACTGAGGGAGAGTTCACCTGGTGATACAGATAAGGGAGGTTGACCAGCTCAGCTACCATCCAGGCCCCTGTGAGCTGTTGGCCCTTGGCCAGTCTTGCAGATCCAAAGCTGCAGGATCTCTGTGACACAGGACAACAGCAGGGTATCTGAGAGGAGTCCTGTGAGGATCTAATACTGATGGTGTGTCAGAAGCCAGAGGCCTGGAACCGGACCAATGACTCGTTGCAATGAACTCACTGGAAGTGTAGATGTGTGGACAGAGGGTTATACTGTGGGACACACGGTGACACACGACAGCTTCCACGAGGTGTTTTCTATGCTTTGTTTTTTTATTTTTTTTGTTCATTTCTTATTTTCCTTGGGGGGAGGTTGTCAGGGTGTAGGGTGAATACAAGGAGACAGGGAAATGAGTGGGACTGCGGTGCATGATGGGAAACTCACAAAGAACCAATACAAAGTTGGAGGGGGGGGGAGTCTGAAAACAAAGGGGGATTCTGCAGCATATGTCTATAATCCTAGCACTTTGTCTGGAGCAGGAGAATCACAAGTTCAAGGCTAGCCTGGACTACATAGCAAGATCTCTGAAAAATGAGTGAATTAAATAAGTAATCTAAAAATGATGGAAAGCAGAATGAATTCTGATACTACACACACACACACACACTCACACAAACTTGAGCTCACACACACATAGACACACACAGAGACACACACACACAGATACACATGCACACAGACACACACACACACAGACACACACACACAGATATACATGCACACAGACACAGACACACATGCACACAGACACACACAGAGACACACACACACAGATACACATGCACACAGACACAGACACACAGACACAGACACACAGACACACACACTGTACAACCAGCACAATATACCTAGCATGCGCATGTGCATCTCCTTCTCTTTAGGAATTGGTCTACCATTGGTTCATCGTCTTGTTTTTTTTGTTTTTGTGTTTTCAAGACAGGGTTTCTCTATATAGCCTTGGCTGTCCTGGAACTCACTCTGTAGACCAGGCTGGCCTTGAACTCAGAAATCTGCCTGTCTCTGCCTCCCAAGTGCTGGGATTAAAGGTGTGCGCCACCACTGCCCAGCTTGGCTCACCGTCTTAACTCTCTTGATACTTTCCACGAATCTGGAGAAAGGGTCCCTTTGTGCATATCTTCTACTAAAGCAATTCAGTTCCGGGAATGTACGTGCAGGCCTTAGGTGCAGGAGTGTGAGTTACGGGATTGTTTGTCGGCAGTGTGTCACATGGCAGATCTATTCATTGTTCTATAGTCAAGGACAGATAAAGCTGACCGCTTAGGAACTTTGAGAGGAAAGGCTGTTCTCAGTTAGTGCACATATGTTTTCTACTAATACGTTTCCCTTCATGGCAAAATAGACAAGGAAGTAAGGCGATCTAACCTATGAACTAGATTCCTAAAGTCCAGAAAATAGCAAGGATATTCCTGATAGTAGTTTTCCCCCCTTAAAACAAAACAAAACAAAAACAAAGCCAAACTGTACAAATAAAAAAAGGTAGGGGCTGGAGACGCGGCTCGGTGGGTAGACTGCTCACTTAGCATCCATAAAGCCCTCAGTTCCATCTCCAGGACACATAAACCAGGTTGGAGTAATCTCAGGACTCAGTTGGAGGAAGGCGGATTAGTGGTTTAAAATTATACTTGACTACATAGGGAGAATGAGGCTAACCTGGGCTACATGAAGCCTATCACCAAACTTACTAATTGAGTAAATCCAATAAAGATAGGGTTGGAAGGGCTTAGCCAGCGAAAGTGGTCACTGTAAGGCATGATAACCTGAGTTCGTCCCCGAGACTCAAATGGAAGGAGAGAATAACTCCCCAGGGTTGTCCTCTGATCTCCACATGTGTGCTGTGGCACAAGAGCCCCTAGAGTCACCCACTTACGAATAATAAATAAGACAGTGAGAAGTAAGGGCACAGGTTGGAATGGTATCTTGCATTTTACCCTTGATTTTAATATAAAAATTAAAAATATTTGATTTATTTTATGTATGTGTTTTACCTGCATGTATGTATGCACACTGGTTCTTTCAGAGGTCGGAAGAGGGCATCTGATACCCTGGAACCAGAGTTCGGGATGATTGCGTGTAGTGAGAATTTTGGTTTCTTTAAAAAACACAGACATGTTTGCCTTGTGCTGTAGCTGGGGCATGATTTTGCCAGATGCAGATAGTTTTTTAGGTGAATGACATTTGAAATTCTGGGGACTCTTGAGAGGGTGCATAAATGCTGGAGTCCCAAGAGGGAGGCACTGGTTGCTGCTGCGGGTTGCAGGTTGTGTTGTTGTAGTGTAAGACTCCGGGGAGACTTAGTTTACTGAGGACCCCCTGAGTGAACCACGTGGAGCTGGGATCGATGCAAAAAGCAAGAGGAACTTATTGTTCCAGTGCACTGGGGTTGTCCCAGACCCCAAGGAGAGGCGGTGACCCCCAGCACCCATTTGGCAAGTTTTTATATGGTTTCCAGGGGCTGAATAGAGCATCAGCAACTAGGCACAATATGATTGGCAGAACACTGCACCCTTTAAACTGATTGGTCTTTAGGGAATGAGGTGACAAGGACTTCCCCTCTCTGAAGGTGGGCACTGCTCTGTCCTGCTGAATGTGTCCTCATCCACATACAGGTCAGTTACCACCCTGTGGTCTGGGGAATCTTAATTAGTCTCTCCCTTCCGGAGAGTTCCAAAGTTCCAGAGCTGATCTGATCTTTTCATTGATTTGTCAAGTGATCATGTGCAAAGTGATGAAAAGAAGTTTTGGATATTCTGATAGAAAAGATCAAAATTTCCCCGAGGAACTAGACACCCCTAATCAGCAGGAAGTAGTCTAAGGAGATCAATGCCCACTTTCTCCTCTAACCTTCGTTCTCTCCTACCTAGTGTTGGGGAGTTGGAAGGCTGGAATGGGGTGGAGAAGGGTGGTTAAAAAAAAAAAAAAGAACCTACAAAGGAGTAAAAGTCTGGTTACAGTTGTAAGCCACCATGTGGGTGATAGGAACTGAACCTGGGTCCTCTGCCAAGAACAACATGTGTTCTTAACCACTGAGCCATCTCTCCAGCTGTTTGTCTTTAATTTAGCATAAAATAGTTATATATATAGCTTAAAAAGTACCACCAATAACTTAGAACCCAGAAAAACTAGTACCTTGAACTCCTGGTTTTCCTGCCTCTACCTCCCAAGTGGTGGGTTACTGACTGGCAGGAGCCACTGCCTGGCAAGACCCTTCTGTAAACCATCTTCAGCCACCTCCTCTGAGAACACCATGTCTCCCACCTATTTACTGAGCACTGTGGGGAAACCACCCTATGTATTGATCTATAGAGCAGAAGCTGGCTCCCTTGGCTCTTGCCTCCTTCGGTCTGTTTAGACTCTGACATCTCTGTACACCTCCAGAAAGCCACTTCTACTCTAATGTGAGCCATCCATAAATGAAAGCTGCTCAGAGAATACAGCCAAGTCCAGGAGATGCTGGCCTCTTAGACATTGTCACAGAAAGGTTCCAGGCAGGTCTATCTGGTTCACAAAGCTCCTCACCCCATCCCTGGGGACTCAGATGGGTGCGGACCTGGGATAGGTATTTGAATGACAGAACTGCCTCTCCCTCCAAAGCGTTGGAATGATAAGGACCCATCATCCATCAAGCTCCCTGGGCAGGGCCCTTAATCCTCATGATCTTTTGATTTGGAGGCCTCTCATTCCTCCTGCAAGTGACTCCTGGCGGGGCTTCTGCTTAGACACTTATCCGATGTTTCCATCTTCTGTAGCCAGGAACGTTCTACCCAGGGTAGATTTGTGCCAGGTTAAAAAAGAACCTACAAAGTAGTAGAAGTCTGGTTATAGTTGTAAGCCACCATGTGGGTGCTAGGAACTGAACCTGGGTCCTCTGCCAAGAGCCTGTGCCAGGTTTAAAGCAAGCACCTTTCAACCTAATGTTGTAGGCAAAGAACTAATGAGTGTAGGTCAGGCAAGGTGGCAGATACCTTTAATCCCAGTATTCACTTGAGAGACAGAGGCAGGGAATCTCTGAGTTTGAGGTCAGCCTAGTTTACAGAGTGAGTTCCAGGACAGGCAGGGTTACACAGAGAAACCCTGTCTCAAAACCTCCCACTCCCTTTCTCCCCCTCAAAATCAACAAATGTAGTTGAGCTGGAACTGGGAAGATACATGGATCAAACTTTGTTAAGAGAAGATGGGTATGTTGGTGCATGCAAGTAATCACAGTCTCCAGGAGACAGAGACAAGAGGATTGTTTCTACTTCAAGGCCAGTTTGAATGATGTAGTGAATTCTAGGGCAGTCTGAGTCATATAGGACCCATCCCAACGAGCAAATAGATACCCAAGTCAAAGCTGTACCCAAGAGCCTGACTTCTAGCAGATAAATATGTATTGAAATTGTTGAATAAACTTGACCCAGTGAATACATTAGCAGAGGGGACACCTGAGCCCTGACCAAGGGATTTACTGACTTGTTTGAGGGTTCGTAGGCTCATTCCTGACAAAGTAGGGTGATAAACAGCTTTTTGGCCAAATCCACGTCATCCACATGGTTGGGTTAGCAGGCCGTAAGGGCTGAGTCCAGGATGAAAGAATTCCTAGGGTAGAGAATCTCTAGGACACATTGGCTTGAGCTGAGATGGGGAGGAAGACAAGATCTGCAAAAGGAGACTACCAGTTAGCAAGGTCGCAGTTCACTGTACACAGCTACACTGGTATGTAATTCAGTGCCTGAATTATGTAAGTTTATCTGTGAGATCTGATGTCCATCCTGTGCCTTGGACTATTACCCCCATGCCTGTGAGCTAAAGCAACAGAGCACAAAAATTTAAATAAATTTCTTTAAAAGGATCTGTTTATGAAGTATCTTATGCATGGCTTCTCTGCCCTCTGCATGGCCTCTTTGAACATAGGATTAAACCTGGGGCTTCTCCCTGACATCTTTAGCCCTGGCAGAAAGAATTTAGCATCACTAACAGAAGGGGTGGGGAGAGGCTCTGTGGCTCCCCACCTATCCCTTGCTCCTGGAAGGGAAACTGAGGCACATCCTTCCATCCTCTTCTGAGTCAGGGCCTCTGGGCTCAGCCTTCTGCAAACCCAGAATTTCTGATGTGCCCTGCCAAGCCTGCCTTTTGATAGTACAATTAAAGGCCGGGAAAGTGGAGAGAAGTGGGGTTACTCAGACAGCCTCTGACTTCAAAGCCTTCCGGAGGGGCAGGGCTGAGGAGCTAGTTACTCAGAACCCCACAGACCCACCTTTTATTTCTCTGAATTCCATTCCAGGGATGAGACCTTGTAAAGGTGGGGCTTGACCATCCAGTCTAGTTTGGCAGTAACCTGAATCTTTTCCCCCCTCGGGCCCCTTCTGCACAGCGTGCACCTCCCCACTGGCCTGCATACATACACACATAGGTGGCTCTGTAACACCGATGTCCCAGGAAAGGACTCAGTTTAAAAAAAATTAGCTGTCCTTTGTTCCCATGGGTCAGGTCATACTGTGTCTGTCAGACTGTGACTCTTGGTTTGTTTGGAAAGTAAGGTTCTCTCGAGGCCCCAGCTGCAGACTGTGCCTTCCTAGTGCCAGGCTACTTCAGGCTACAACACCACATAAAGTGTTCTTTGTAGTGAGCATGTCTCCAAGGCAGCTCGGGTTTTGAAAGTGTCCCCAGCCCAGGGCTAGTCTTGGACCACTGATGCCAACCAGATGGCTGTGGATAGGGGTGATTGGAGACCCTACCTCCCACTGGCTCCTCACACTCTAACTCACACTTGCTAAAAAAGGGGCTCTCATAAACAACCCGAGCCTGAAAACTCTGGCAGCTAACCCCCCTGCCCCTCCAGCCCTAGGGGGCTTCCGCAGGGTCTGGGCCTCTAGCCAGTTCCAGGCGGTCCCCAGACTAGAGTCGGGAGTTGGGGTCAGAGCTGTAACCCTTTACTTCCTGCTTGGTCTCCAGCCCATAGTTTCAACAGGCCCTAGCCTTTGTGGTCTCTCCACCCCATTTTCCCTTAACCCTTTCCTGCCACAAAGAGGTGGGTGAAGTAAAGGGTTTTCTAGGGAAGTCCAAACGACCAAGGATCGTGTGTGTGTGTGTGTGTGTGTGTGTGTATGTGTGTGTGCACGCAATGTGTTTGTGTGTGTGCGCGTGTGGTGTGTGTGTGTGTGTGTGTGTGTGTGTGTAGAGCAGAAATCTAAAAACAGGGTCTCAGAGATGAACTCTCTTCAATCCTTCCTTTTTCTTCCTTCGAGGAAGGAACTTTGACCCCTGATCACAAAACTTGGGTGGAAGGCAGTTGCTTCCAAGACCCTGTCTGGCCCTCTCCCTCCCGCCCAGCCTCCTCTCCTTCCCTCCCTCAGTCTCCAGCGCCCCTTTAAGCCATCCAGCAGCTCAGGCGAGTTTATCCAGGGGGCCTGGCTTCGAGGTCGAAGGGGAGGAGGGGGTGGTGGCTGAGGGGGAGGAAGGGCGGCGGGAATCCGCTCGGTCCCACCCCTAGCTACAACCCCTTGCAGGAAGGGTTTGTCTCCCGAGCAGCAGCGGAAAGGGACGGAGCTGGGAGGGCGGGCGCGGAGCGCTGGCGGGTGGGTCGCCGAACCCACAGCAGGGAGGCGGTGGCGGGGGGCGCGCCTCAGGGAGGGGAGGCGTGGCTTAGGCTGCAGGGCTAGGTGGCTGGGGGCCTCGGTGCTGGGACCCGTGACACTTCTCACGCTTTCCAGGGGCCGGAGGGACAGCCATGCTTTTGTCGGGGGGTAAACCCCCAGCGCAGGAATGGTTCATGGTGCAGACAAAATCGAAGCCCCGGGTACACCGGCAGCGGCTGCAAGTCCAGCGCATCTTCAGGGTCAAGGTGACCGCTTTTCAGAGCCGTCCTGACACCCCTTACTTTTGGCTGCAGCTGGAGGGGCCCCGGGAAAATACGGGCAAAGCCAAGGTAAACAGCTTCGTTTTGTTCTTTCCTTTCCCTCCTAGACAGATCCTCTCCCTCGCTCCTGAACAGTCAGGATTCCCCAGAGGTGTTGAGCTTGTCCTGCTGTTTGGCTTGCAGGGTCTGGGCCTCCCTCCGTCTGCGGGGGCCCCCCCTGCTCTGTCCCTCTGCTTCCTTCTTTCCCTTCTGCCCCACCCCTCTCTTGCATGTCACTTCTGTCCTTTAAGTGTGCTGAGAGAACCTCTGCTGAGAGTCTCTTTCTACCAGCCTTCTCTGGTCAGAAACAGGCCCTGATTTTCCATCTTGGGATCAGTTTAAGGGCCTGCATTTTTGTGGCCTCTGCAACATATGTCTTTGTTCTCACCAAGACACTAGAAGGCCTCCATTCTTTCTGTCTGCTTAAATCCTGGGCGGTTTCTCTGAGTACTGGGACTGGAGGAGGGCCCTAGAGACACTTGTAGAGTGGCGTTGGCAGTTTATAGACGAAGCAGTAGGGCAGAGAGAGCGAGCGAGTGAGCGAGAGAGAGAGAGAGAGAGAGAGAGAGAGAGAGAGAGAGAGAGAGAGAGAGTCAGGAAGGAGTAGGTTGGTGGAGGTTGTAGAACCTAGGACCCTGCCGACAGAATAGGATGCATCTGTTCTGGGAGGCAGTGCCTTGGGATGCCAGGGAATCATGGACGTTGAGATGAAAGGGCCTGCTGTATGGAGCTGGATATTGGACAGGCCAGGTCGTAGCTTGTCCCTTTTAAGCTCAACTTGGCTTCTCTGCCTGGGCTCCTCCCTCTGCTTCAGTCACACCCAAGGGCCCCCCACTCCCTCAGATTCCCTTATCTTCTCCTGTAGGAATGCTCTGGACTCCCTTCTCTCAGATACAAGCTAGTCTTTAACCCTTTGGCTGATGCTTTACCCACATCTCGGTTGGTCAGGGCCTAGGTAGGGGAGGCCCGGAACACAGCCAGCAGAAGGAAGGGGAGGCTGGGAAATGTCTCCCTAAACACGCCCAGTAAGCTGCTGCATCAGCACTTTTCCAGTTCTGACAGAGGTGCTGGGGGAGGGGAGAGGTGTCTGCCCTGAGAACAGATGTGCAGGGCCCCTTAGTTTCAGAGGCTGGGGTAGGGTAAGCTAAGAAGAGGCTTTTGGGTTCTCTATGTTCTTAATTTTTTTCCCGTTACTGTTAAAGTACCACAGCTCAGCCTTCATGGAGAACTAACCAGCTGACCAGGGCCTCCCTAAAGATGGAGACTGAACCCAGGGCCTGTGCATACCACAGAGGCCCTCTCTCTGCCACTGAGCCACTTACTCCCCCTGTCCCCCTGAAGAGCACTGCTTGAGATGCTCCACTTTGTGTTTCTTGTTTAAACTTCAAGTCAGCTTCAAGCTTGTCAGCATCACTGCCTCTTTGGGCTATAGTTTTTCACCCCTGAGTTTCTCACTCCAAGCCCTGCTAAGTGGATCCAGGGGCTCTGTCAGTTTCCTCTTGTGTCCCTCATTGCCCCAGAGAGAGGCATTGTTGAAGGTGGGAACAGCTTGCAGGGATTCTGGGTAACTTCCTTTCTTGGTGGGGACAGAAGGAAGAAAAGGAGGGGGAGGGGGTAAGGGCAAGGGACAGTGGAATGTGGGGAGGATAAGGTTTTCAGGAGGTCTGGATTTGACACGTTGTTTCCATATCATAGCCCAAATAGAGAAGCATAGTTTGAAGAGGCCCTGGTCTAATAATTCAGCCATCTTGAAACTTTTTTTCCTCGTTTGTGAAACAATGTAATAACACTCTTCTCATGTAAGAATTGTGAGGGCCAACTGGAAGAATGCCTGCTCAAATACTTTGGCAAAACGTAAAGAACAACACGGGGCAGAAGTCAGGTGCTGCTGTTAGTAACTAGCTTTATAAGTGACCAAGTCTTTCTCCCCAGCTTGATGTCTTGTAAGCTGAAGGGCTTTGATGACCTGCTATGTGAGCCTTTCCTATTATGAGGATGCCTTGTCAGAAGGATGCAGTGTGGCCGACTCCAATCGTAGCTGTAGGAACCTGGAGTTGTGCCTTCTGGTTGTTGCCTTCTATACATTTCTTGGGAGAGAGGGAGGAAGAAGAGTGAGGCTGTTTGTTCTGGTCTCTGTGGAAGAAGGGTCAAGAAAGAGGGTCAAGAGGCTCACCTAAAGTAGAATCCAGTATGTTTTTATTTATTTATTTATTTTTAAATTTTTTTTTGGTTTTTTGGTTTTTCGAGACAGGGTTTCTCTTTATAGCTCTGGCTGTCCTGGAGCTCACTTTGTAGACCAGGCTGGCCTCGAACTCAGAAATCCGCCTGCCTCTGCCTCCCGAGTGCTGGGATTAAAGGCGTGTGCCACCACGCCCGCCAGTATGTTTTTATATTATTTGTGCTTGCTTTTTGAAAAAAAAAAAAGATATCTCTGTTAAACTTGTGTTTTAAAGTTCTTATGCAGTGGCAGGATTTCGGAAATATCAGAAATGTTGCTGTGTATCACATCCCAGGTAGGAAAACAAATCCGGGGGAAACTGGCTCCCCTGAGGCGAAATCACCAAGTGCTGAGGGGAGTTGAACAGTGGCTCAGTGAGCCCCACATTGAGCCTGGCATCCCTTCTGCCCCATTCTGCATAAAGGATGAGGATGGGTTGAGTGCCACCGGACAGGACAGGCAACTTGGTTACTTCTCTTGTTTTTGGAGAAGATGGATATAGGTGATGGGAAATCTGAAGACAGCGGTAGTGGCGGTGGCTTCTGGAGTCTCTGCTGTGAGATGGAAGTTGGCATGTGGCTGGCACTCAGTGAGCAGGGTCGTGGAAATTGATCGTGGTCAGGTGTGTGCTGGGTTTGGCTCACACAAACCTATTGTTAGAATTTTAGGAACTTTGCAAGCTACTGGAGAGCTATTTACAGCCACCATGAGAATATTTACACCACAGACATTGGCAAGTGCTCTAAATCAGGGTTGTACACCTTCCCTGTGAGCTGATTAGGAAATGTTTGCCTACAAAGTCTGTGTCATCACTGAGAACCTAATCTCTTTTTGTTTAAATGTAAATTTAAAATTTATTATTATTATTATAATTACTATTTTAATTTAAATTCTTATTTGTGTTTTCAGGACAGAGTTTCTCTGTGTAGCCTTGGCTGTCCTGGAACATGTGTGATTTCTTTTTCCTGTTATTGCACGTGACGGGTTAGCTCCCTCACGCCGATACTCCCTCTTCCTTTCCAACGTGTTTGGTCTCAGTTCTCTAACTCTATATTTAGGGTTTGCTCCATCATGCCTCTATGCACATCATCCAGGTAGGACATACTCTGGGGCCTTTGCTCGTTGCTGGGAAGATGACAGGGCTGGCCTTGAACTCACAGAGCTTGTCCTGCCTCTGCCTTCCGAGTGTTGGGATCAAAGGTGTGCACCGCCACTGACCAGCAGTTTGTTTGTTTTTTAATTTTTATTTTTTTTATCTTTTAAAGATATTCTTTTTTTTTAAAAAAGATTTTATTTAATTTATGTATGTGAATACACTGTAGCTGTAAAGATGGTTGTGAGCCTTCATGTGGTTGTTAGGAATTGAATTTTAGGACCTTTGTTCGCTCTGGTCAACCCCACTCACTCCCGTTGGCCCCGTTTGCTCCGGCCCAAAGATTTATTATTTAAAGCTCCTTTTTTTTTTTTTTTTAAAGATTTATTTATTTATTATATGTAAGTACACTGTAGCTGTCTTCAGACATTCCAGAAGAAGGCGCCAGATCTCGTTACGGGTGGTTGTGAGCCACCATGTGGTTGCTGGGATTTGAACTCTGGAACTTCGGAAGAGCAGTCGGGTGCTCTTACCCACTGAGCCATCTCACCAGCCCAAGATTTATTATTATACATAAGTATATTGTAGCTGTCTTCAGAGGCACCAGAAGAGGGCGTCAGATCTCATTATGGGTGGTTGTGAGCCACCATGCGGTTGCTGAGATTTGACCTCAGGACCTTGGGAAGAGCAATCAGTGCTCTTACCCGCTGAGCCATCTCACCAGTCCCTTATTGTCCCTTTTTAAAATTCACAAAAGATAACAATATTTTCCCTGCCCTTCAGGACCTCTCTGGCATTCCCGAGTCTCCATGTTTCTTCCTAAGTCTCCATGTTTCTCCCTAAGTCTCCATGTTTCTCACGGAGCAGGTTGATACTCTTGCCTTTCAACCACTGTTGGATATTTGCTTTCTTTTTCCTGTTATTGCACGTGACGGGTTAGCTCCCTCACGCCGATACTCCCTCTTCCTTTCCAACGTGTTTGGTCTCAGTTTTCTAAGTCTATATTTAGGGTTTGCTCTATCATGCCTCTACACTCATCATCCAGGTAGGACGTACTCTGGGGCCTTTGTTTTCTTTTTGCTTTTATGGTTTAACCAAGGTTAAAACTCCTTTCCAAATTGCCTGCCTTTCTATGTATGGATCGCCGATGCTTAAACCTTCTCCTAGCTCCTCACAGCATTCGTCTCCCTAAGGTAAACCATTATAAAGAAGCAGGCTTCACTTGAGCCTGTAGTGGTACCAAGTGTCACAGTGAGTGCAGACAGCAGTGGAGGAGGCCTCTTCCTTTCAGAGGAGCCTAGGCTACGGGAAAGGCAGGGCAGGGTCTCAATATCCACTTAGGAGCATATCCTGGTGACCTCACTTCCTTTCACTAGACCCCACATCCTGAGGTCCCACCATCTACCGAGAGGGTCCATCAGAGGACAGGTCCCTACAAATGGGATTTGGAAGGACATTCCAAACTCTAGGAGCCAGCCTATGTAGCTGCAGGTAGTCTCTTGTGGACAGCCCTGGCTTTAGGCTCCTCGCGCTGTCTGTCACCTTGCGGCTTCAGTTTACGGGTCTCCTGGCATCTGTTATCTTGTTCTTTGTTAAATCCATTCTCTTTCCTGGGTTGGTGGAGCTCATCCATTTGTAGTTTCCTTTTCTCTCCTTTTCCTCTCGCTTGTTTCTTCTCTTTTCTTTTGATAGTGTCTAGTTATGTGGATGTAGCCCAGGCTAGCATCACCTTAGCATGTAGCTTAGTCTGGTGCCTAGCTCACAACCTTCCTGCTCCAGCACTCATCAGTGGTTTTATTGAGTTAAAAAGACAGTGCCAGCAGAGGGGATGCGGAAGCAAGAAGTGGTTTGCTTCCCGAGCCACACGCAGTATGAATGAGCTGGATCCTATACAGGCAGTTGCTGTCAGTGTTCAGTAGTGACGGTAGAGCAGACGAATACATCCTCAGGCTCCTGTTGATTATCTGCAGGACATTGTTTAGCTCTTTTCTCAGTTTCTTGTGTGTGTGTGTGTGTGTGTGTGTGTGTTTTGAAGATTGCTCAGTAGAGCTGCGATGCCTGTGACCTGTGCATGGTAGACATAAACTTGTGCAAGTGTCCCCTTAAGCCTTTGGAGCCTGTTATATATCAGCGTCTAATAAAGCCCAGTATTGTGGATAAAGAGATACAGCCCATGCCTATTGGGGGCTCGGGGAGAGAGTCCTATCTTCTTAGCCGCCCCGAGTTATACATTAAGACAGGCTTAGGCCGGGCGTGGTGGCGCACGCCTTTAATCCCAGCACTTGGGAGGCAGAGGCAGGCGGATTTCTGAGTTGGAGGGCAGCCTGGTCTCCAGAGTGAGTTCCAGGACAGCCAGGGCTATACAGAGAAACCCTGTCTCGAAAAACCAAAAAAAAAAAAAAAAAAAAAAAAAAAAAAAAAAAAAAAGAGGTGGGTTGCTTATGATGACATGGGCCAATTATACGTGTGGGGCTCTCCTGTCTGTCTCTGTCTCAGCATGGGCTGATGCTGGTGCCGTGCTCTTGGGTTTCACAGTCTCTAAAACCTGGAGCCAAATGAAATTATGCTTAATTTAAATGACCCAACATGTGGTATTTTGTTAAGGCGGCAGAGAATGGATTAAGGGTATAAAATGTATGTATATAATATATACATATATATTATATATAAGTATATTTTCCCCAGGACTCAGGCTTTTCCATGGAGCCGCATGCTACCCCATATTGCCCAGGAGGAAAGATGTGTTGTAATCTACACGTTCCGGTTGCTTCTCTGAAGGTCACCTGATTGGTGGTTTAGCTGGTATTGAGCGAAATGGGAAACATTTCCTTCTGTAATGTGGACATCACTCTGTTGGCCTCTAGCTTCTGAGAAGCCCGAGGCTGCCCTCGTCCTGCTCCTCCGACCGAGAGGTTTCCCCTTGAGCAAGCTTGTAGTGTTCTCCAGCTTGCTGTGTCTTCACGGTGAACCTGCTTTGTGTGGACGTCTGTCTTTATTTCCCATGTTGCTCGGTTCTCCCTCCACCTTCCTCCTGGACTTCAAGGTCTTCGTTCTGCCTGGGGGATATGGGGCTGCTGGCCCTTGCCACCCCGTTACCCTCTTTCTTGGGTTCCTGTCTAGATAAGCTTTCTGTGGGCTCTTTACCTTTTCTCCTATGGTTTGCTTTTTCCGCTTTCTAAAATGTTTATTTGGCTATGTATTCTATGTATGAGTGCTTTGCCTCCATGTGTTCCTGCACACGAGAAGAGGGCATCAGATCCAGTGATAGACAGTTGTGAGCCACCATGTGGTTGCTAGGAGTTGAACCCAGGTCCTCTGGAAGAGCAGCCAGAGCTTTTAACCACTGAGCCATCTCTCCAGTTCCCAGCTTTTTCTATTTTCTAAGTTTGGCTTTTTATTTTTAGTCTTTCTATGTAGCCCTGGATGTCCCAGGACTTGTTGTGTAGATCAGGCTGGCCTTGATACATCTTCCTCTGCCTCCTAGTGCTGGGATTGAGCACTGGCTAACTGGCTAACTCTGGCTTTTTTTTTTTTTTTTTTAAGAATTATTTACTTTATGTACATGAGTAGTACACTGTAACTGTCTTCAGACATATCAGAAGAGGACATTACAGATGGTTGTGAGCCACCATGTGATTGCTGGGAATTGAACTCAGGACCTTTGGAAGAGCAGTTAGTGCTTTTAACCGCTGAGCCACCTCTCCAGCCCTAACTCGGGCTTTTTGCTTGACCATCTTTCAACCCTTTCGTTGGGTCTTTCATTGCTGTTACCACATTATAATGTTGAAGTTACATGTGTGCTGTTTTCAAAAACAATGTCCTACTTACTGTGTGACATATTGTTTAATATACTTCTCAGAAAAGACTGATAGTAAGCCTTTGGGAGGAAGGGCAGTCTGTCTGTCTGTCTGTCTGTGCCTCTGTCTCTATTTCTCTCTCTCCCTCCCTCCTCTGTGTGTGTTAGGAGTAACAGGGTTTTCAGATTGGTTTCCTTCTCTAAGAACCCTGCCTTCCCCATTCCCTTCACTCTGAATTTAAAGCTTCTTGGTTCTGTCACGTTTCTCCGCCTTTTCGGTTTTCCTTCGTGTATACTGGGGCGGCCCTTGAAGGCAGATTGAACATTGACTTATAAAAAGGAAGGACAGTCCTGGGAAGTTGTAAGCACACATGGAGTGATATTGTTCAGTGCTAAATGTTTTAACTTCAAATTGACAGAGGATCTGTGGAATATTGGGCAATATGTTTTTAGAGATATCACTTTTTTTGGACGCTTTTCCGATTTTTGGTGTCATTTATCTGTGGATTGTTCAGATCACTCTCTGGACTGTAAATATTGTAAATGCTGTTCCTTGTCTGGCTTTGCTTTTTGGTGTACATCATGGGGAAGACCGTAGACTTCGGGGTTATCGTGCTGGGTATCCATGCTTGAATGTGTGATTTTCTCTCATTTAAAAGGAAGGTAATGAAGGGTGCCTTTGTAGAACTGAGAGGAATGTGTCAGATAATTTATGTGCTCGGCACATAAGGTCTTAATAAATATTAGTCCATATTTATTGTTTCAAAATGATCTCAATTGCTATACCATTCATAAAAATGGTGAACTATTGATGGAACAATAAATATTTTAAACTCTCTCTGTGTTGAGAGAGAGAGAGAGAGAGAGAGCGCCTGCATGAGCGAGCATAAGTATGCCATCTAAGTGTGGTGCTCTCAGAGGCTAGAAGGTGACAGACCCCCTGGAGCTGAGGTCATAGGCTGTTGTGAGATGTCAGATATGGGTTCTGGGAATTGAATTTGGGTGCTCTGGAAGAGTAGCAAGCACCCTTAACACTTGAGCCATCTCTCCAGCCCCTCCCGCCTACCTTTTTGAGGTAGCATTTTCCACTGAACATGGAACTCGCTGACTGACTAGACTGTCTGGCCACTGAGCCTCTGGGTTGCTTCCATCAGTCTAGGGCAGTGGCTCTCAGCCTTCCCAGTGCTGCTGCCACCCATTCCTCATGCTGTGGTGACTGCCAGCCATACAGTTATTTTGTTGCTACTTTATAACAGTAATTCTGCTATTGCTGTGAACCGAAATGTAAATATCTGTGTTTCCCGTTGGTTTTAGGTGCCCCCTGCAAAAGTGTCGTTTGACTTTGCCCACAAAGGGGTCGGGCCCCGCAGGGTGAGAACCACTGCTCTAGCTCTAGGTGCTGTCGCTCTGAGCTCAGGTCTTCATGTTTGTGCAATAAGCATTTTACCCACAGATCAATCTCAGTAATCCCATTAGGGTTTGGTGTTTGTTTGTTTGTTTGTTTGTTTGTTTTTAGAAATCACCCACAATTTTCTTCTTCAACCTGCCTCTGGCTTTACATAGCCAGGATGTGGGGAACATTTGTTAAGGTGAGAGCTATATGCACATTTGCTCTCTCTTGGGAGTGAGACCAGATGAGGTTCAGGTGGGAAGCCCATCAGACTTTGTTGAAAGATGTTTCACCCAGGAAGGAGGGAATCAGAAGCTAAAGCAGGGGGAAATGTCCTGTGCCCTGAGCAGAGATGCTGTGTGGGCTTCAAGATGGCTGCTAGAGATTTAAAAGGGGGGAGGCGGGAGGAGGAGCATTTATCACGGGATGGAACTGTCTGGGAAGGCAGGAAGGGGGGGGGGTTCTGAAGGGTGTGTGTGTGAAAGGTCACGAGGGTGACCTCAGTCCACTTGGGCTGCTGTCTCAGAGACTGCTTAGGAGCTCTTGAAGATCACTGGATCATGCTGGTAAGTAGTGGAAACCAGCGGCCTTTCCTGCAAACGTGAGGGCTGGTCAGCCCGAGAACTTGAGGCCCTCCTCCTGTTTAGACACTATGTGAATCTGTGGGATATTCCTCTGAACACTGGCCCAGCTACTTATCTCCACCACTGGGCAACAGTTACCATGGTTACAGGTACAGGTTGTGCTTGCTGGAGAGCTTCTGAAGGGGGATTAAGCCAGAATCCTACAGGATTACCTGGAAGTCACTGTGTCAGCCAGAGGAGCTCCGGAGAGCTCTGGTTTCAGTCAGGTAAACATAGGCTATGTTCTGGTGTAGACATGGTTGAGCTGTGTGCAGTTGGGTAAGCTCTTATGAGTCCATAGAATGGGAACAGGCTGTGCCTGGCCCTGTCCTTTGTAAGCCAAGCTCACTTAGCTCACTGAGGCTTCCAGTAGACGCATGAGGCAGGAACGGATGGCGAGATGCAGCTGGGAGGAAGGCTGCCCACGTTCTCGGCACATGAGAGTACTTAATAGTGTGTAGCTTTCTTCCCCTCAGGTGCTACACAGTTCTGTGGTGCTAAGGGGGGCCTGGACCCAAGCATATCTAATTTAACTTGCCATGCTATAGGTGAAGACACTGAGGTCCTGAGAAGATGGCAGACTTCCTACAATCCTTCCTTGCCTGTTAAGGCCAAGTTAGAACTAAGCGTGAGGTCTCTTGGCTCCAAACTTGGATCTTTTCTTCCCTCTGAGCTCTCATTCATTCTGTCACTGTTCCCTGGAAAGAGGGAGTGGGGCAGAGAGAGAGCATCTGGCCTTGGGGGTGTCAGCATGGGTCAGCTTGAGCTTAGCGAGAGGTTGGGTTTTGAGGTACAAGGGACAGATTGGGGTTAGCCACTAACAGGACTGGTCCTTTTTGTTCCCTCCCTCTGCCCAGGAATATCTGAAAGGTCTGTGCAACCCAGAGCTATGGAAGGAGGTTCGCTACCCACCAGTCCTGCACTGTGCCTTCCTTGGGGCACAAGGCTTGTTCCTGGACTGCCTCTGCTGGAGTACCCTGGCCTACCTGGTGCCTGGTCCCCCTGGCTCCTTAATGGTGGGTGGGCTGACCGAGTCTTTTACCATGACACAGAACTGGCTGGAGGAGCTGGTGGCACGGCTGCGCTGGGGCCCTGCCCCAATGATCACCCCCCGAGGGGTTTGGGAGACAGAGGTGACCCGGGCTTTTGGGGCTCTGGTGTGGATCCGTTGTGACAAGTATGCAGGAGACTTGCTGCAGCTTCCTCCAGCAGTCCAGGAGCTGCTTCTCAGTTTGGTCCGAGATGCTGCCGGCAAGGAAGACATCATTGAGTGGCTCGGCCACTTTGGCATCTCTGGTACTTGCCCCAACCCAGAGATCCTGATCTGCCTTGCCCGGCAGCAGAAGGAAAGCACATCCCTGGTGACCATAAAAGAGAGCCCCGGGACGCTCCAAGAGATAGGAGCCTTGAATCGGGCTTCAGAAAATTCAAAGAGATCAACAAGTTCGGGAGCCGCTGGATCCCTGATTCAAGCTCAGAGCCCTCCGGCGCAGGAGACAGCACACCAGCTAGCACGGTAAGTACTGGAGAAGGGGTTTTTCTCCTCCCCTACCCTGATCCTGATCCCCCAGGAAATAGTAGTAATTTGGGACCAAATTGCCATTCTCACCTTTGCCACGAACTTGGACTTTCTCCAGGGACCAGTCTAACAAGCAAGGTGACGAAACGAACAGTGTTGGAGAGGAAGGGGCCGCTACACAAGACACCAGCAGCCAGGACTCTGAGAATCCCACACAAGCCCTCTTGCAGCAAAAGCAGGTACCGAAGAATGAAGAGAGAATCTCATTGCTGTTGCCAGTGTCAGCTCTGAGCGCGTACACATCCTGGAAGGTCTGGGCCCCTGGGACAGCCTTTGGGCCCTCGTGGCCAGGGACCATTGCTGCCACCTTCTGGAAGATCAATGAACTGCAGTCTCTTCACCTAGCCTGGCTCCTGTCCCAGGCTTGCTTCAATTTCCCCTTCTGGCAGAGGCCCACGGGCCCCATTCAGCTGAAGCTGCCAGGACGGAATCCTTTGCCCTTAAAGCTGGAATGGAAGCAGAAAGAGCTGGTTCCTCTGTCCAGTGCAGGAAGCCCAGCTTGTAGACCAGGTGGGGACCTAGGGAGGGAGACAGCCCTAAAGCATAGCCCGAGGCCGGAGATTCCCTCCAAAATCATCAGTTTATCGGTGGTGCCAGGGGGTTGTGGTATCAAAGAGAAGGTTAGCCCGGGACTTCTGCAAGTAGGGCCATCTTCAACATCTGTGGGAGATAAAGGAAGTACACTGTCAGATTGTAAAGGCCTGGAAAAGCCGTTCTCTTTAGCACTGTCCACAGAGCAAGGGGGATCCACAGCTCAAGAGAGGCCACTGGCTCAAGCTGGAATGACAGGTCATTCAGTACCCGAAGCTCCAACGGTGTCTGAAACTCTTCAAGTGGCCACAGCTGCAGAGGTGTCCAACGTTGAACACCCACCCGTCGGGGAGGGGCTGCCTGCAACCCCCAAAGTGCCTACAGCCCTCAAGAAGCCAGCAGTGTACACAGAGCCTACAGCTTCCAAAGTGCCTTCGGCTCCAACAGAACCAGCAGCTCCTGCCACGCCCACAGCTCCCCAAACTCCTACAGCTCAGAAAACACCTTCAGTGAAAACACTCGCAGGCTTTCAGACCCCCAAAGTTCAAACTGAGACCATAGCTACAGCAGGGTCTGAAGTTCCCAAAGCACCTGCAGCTTCTACAGTTGCGGGGCCGACCGTGGATGTAACCAAACTCCTGAGTGAGGTTCAGGCTTCAAAGAGTAGAGCCATCATGCCGAAGGTCCAGGCAAAGCCCGGAAGGCAGGGTTTCCAGCCCGGTAGCACCGTGCCCTCCAGAAGTAAGCATCCGTTCCTAAAGGAAGGACTTCTTGGGGCTTGGGAGGGGTCCCAGAGGCTGTCACCTCACTCCCAGGGCACCAACATAGTGACCAGCTTCCAGAGGTACAACGAGGCCTTGAACACACCGTTCGAGATGAACTTGTCTGAGGAGCCTGGAAATCCAGGGCTGAGGAGAGTGGTCATTGATGGCAGCAGTGTGGCCATGGTGTGAGTATTTGATGGGCTGGACGTGCTGGGGTGCTGGGTAGGCATTCCTTCTAGACCTTCTATGGGAGTAAAAGAGAGAGGGAAGGGCCCAGGCTGAATGGCTAATGCATGGTAGGTAATGCGTACAGAATCGCTCCAGAGGCAAAGTCTTTATTCTTAGGTAGATGTACATAGAGTCTGAGAGGTGAAAAATTTTGCATATGGTTTTTGAGTCAGCCAGAGATTTTTTTTTCTTTTTTTTTGGCCTTTGGGGTCAGATCTATCTGCTGCAAAGGTTCATGCTCGACCCAAACTGGTTCTTTGGTAGCTCAAACTTCAAGACCTGGCCCCAAACCTAATAGAAGCTTTCCCAGACTTCAACCCACCTGAGAGATTGTTTTGCATGTTCAAATTGTTTGCTGTAGAGGTGTGAGTGCAGAGATGTGCTTCATCTGTCACACGGGAGAGTAGTTATCTGTGCTGATCAGGCTCTTGGCACACAGTAGGTAGTCAGGATTTTTTTTTTCTTCTGTCTTTAAGTTCTAGGCAGCTGTTTGAGGGCAGGGCTGCAGGCCAGGTCTGATGGCACATACTCCTTTAATCTAAGCATTCAGGAGGCAGAGGCAGGAGGGATCTCTGTGAGTTCCAGACCAGCCTTGTCTACGTAGTAAGCTCCATCCAGGACAGCTAGGACTTAAAGGAGAGAGCCCGTTTCAGAGAGAGGTGGCGGAGGATGTAGGGAGAGGGTAATGCTGGCATCTTCAGTGCTCTTGGGACATTACCTGCTTGGGTCTCAGGGCAAGGCATGAATGGTGAGGCAGGGTCGTCTGGAACGTGGTTCCCTCATTCCCACCGTCCAACAGACATGGCCTGCAGCACTTCTTCTCGTGCCGAGGCATCGCCATGGCCGTGCAGTACTTCTGGAATCGCGGACACCGAGAGATCACCGTGTTCGTACCCACCTGGCAGCTGAAGAAAAACCGGAGGGTGAGAGGTGAGATGCTGAAGGTCACCTGACTTTTCTTTTCTTTGCCTTTCTGGCCCATTCTTCCACCCACCCCACCTTGGTCTTTCCCACGTAGCCCTTTCCTTATCCCTCTGTTGTGTCATCCTCAGAGAGCCACTTTCTGACGAAGCTTCACAGACTGAAGATGCTGTCTATCACTCCCTCACAGCTGGAAAATGGCAAGAAGATCACCACTTACGATTATAGGTATGCCGGGCCCTGTCCCTCCATGGGGCTCAGGGTAGACGGTGTCCCACCTCATCTTCTTATAGGGGAAATGGAGGCAAATGCCATGTCCAAGAGCAGGGATTGGCACATACATGAGGAGTTGGCTGAAGGTTGGCTCTTCCCAAGCGCAAGGTCGTTACCGTCTTTGGCACTCAGGCCACGTGTGCTCCCCCAAGCGTCCTGACCTTCTTTCTCCGTGGTTTCTAGAGGTTCATGAGCACGAGGCTCACCCAACCCATTGCATTAGATTGCAGTTTGAGGTGCAGATTTGCTAATTTGAGGTGCTGTTCAATTGGGTGAGCATGAGGCACATCCACTTAGCATTTGAGGTACCCTAACTTTTCGGTGCCAGTTTGGGATAAAGCTCCTATCTCAAGGAATGCCTTCAATCTTCGTCCCTTAAGCTCGGATGCAGGGAGGCGGTGTATATGGAACCTTACATAGGCGGATCTTTGGGCAAGGCTATAGAAATGGAGTTAGATGGGCCTGGTTAGCCTAAACGTTGACACCCTCTCTGCTTGCCAACCTTCAGCACCAGCATGCCCAGGGGAGTCTGTGACCCTGCATGTACTAGGGCAGGGAAAGCAGGTCCTGCTGTAGTCCTAGCCCAGATGCCCAGCAGGCAGATCTTGATTTCTCTTCGGCACCTCACATGTTGGGTAGGGAGAGGTTTTGTTTCTTTCCTGTATTTCCTGAAATCCATATAGCCTTTAAGCCCATGAAGGGCTAGGCAGGGCCAGCCAAGGTTCCCATTTCCCAGATCTGACTCCTGAGTGAGTCCGATAAATCCTCTAAATCCAGGCAAGGATTTAAGGGAAGGTGATGTTTCTGTTGAAGCGCCCTCTTCTGGGCACTTGGAGAACAGCATATGAGAGCCCATGGTATGCTCTTTTTTCCTGGTTACAGCCTTCCTTAGAAGGAAAGTGATCCTCTGGAGAATGGGTTTGTTTATTAAGCCATGTGATTTTATGTGTTGGTATGTATGTAGATGTACATCTTGACATGGGCTGAATATTGTGCCTTGATGAAGAATATTGTGTGTTGTGCACTAGACACTGAATTAGACTCAGTTTAATTATTACAGCAACACAGGGCAGGTATTTTATCTACATTTTACAGGTGAAAAGATGGGGTAGAAAATACCCATGTAGCTGGGAGTGGTGGTGCATGCCTTTAATCCCAGCACTTGGGAGGCAGAGGCAGGTGGATTTCTGAGTTCGAGGCCAGCCTGGTCTACAAAGTGAGTTCCAGGACAGCCAGAACTACACAGAGAAACCCTGTCTCGAAAAACAAACAAACAAACAAAAAATCAAAAAAAAAAAAAAAAAAGAAAAAGAAAGAAAGAAAAAAGAAATTACCCATGTGTGAACATGAACCAGAGGGTGGGTTCTGTGTGGCATGAGCCTGCATATGCGAGAGGGGTGTGTGGCTGTATATACATTTGGGGAGCTCTATGCAACCAAATACACCTTCTGGGGGGATGCTGGGATCCCAGATGGGCACACGGAAGAGAGGATGTTCTCTATAGTCTTGGCTGAATCACAGAGAGCAGAGGTTTTTTTCTGACCCTCCAGAGACTTCTAGTTCATTTTCCAGAGGGTCCAGAAGATGAGAGGGGAGGTTGGTTGCTGGACCGTTAGTGACTTCTCTTTTCTCTTGCAGGTTCATGGTAAAGCTGGCAGAGGAGACGGATGGAGTCATTGTCACCAATGAGCAGATCCACATCCTCATGAATAATTCCAAGAAACTGATGGTCAAAGATCGGTGAGACTTTCTGGGGACCCGAGCCGCTGTTTCCCAGTGATGTCAGACAGCCTGTGGCAGAGAAGACACTGGGGCAGGAAAAGAAGCCTTAGAGCAGGGCTTGCCAGTGCCTGCTGGTAAATGTGTGTGTGTGCGTGTGTTTGTGTGTGTGTGTGTGAGAGAGAGAGAGAGACAGAGACAGGCTGACAGACAGACAGACCTGTGGAGGCAACAGGGTGTGGCTGACTCTTGGGTTCACCTCTGACCTTGCCTCTTTGTCCTGTGGGTCTAGCCTGCTGCCCTTCACCTTTGCCGGGAGTCTCTTCATGGTACCAGATGACCCCCTGGGCCGTGATGGCCCCACCTTGGAGGAATTTCTGAAGAAGCCAAACAGGTAATTTGTCAGCCTTTACGTCCCAGGCATTTCTTGGACCAGAAACTTAGTGCTAGTCAACGTTTACCTAGCTCTCAGTAGTGAATAGGACAGTTTGACGGTTTACACCTTCACGCTCTGCCACATTTTGATGCTTTTAGTCATCATTTTTTCTTTTTCTTTTCCATTTATTTATTTATTTATTAGATATTTTCTTTATATACATTTCAAATGCTATCCCGAAAGTTCCTTATACCCTCCTCCCGCCCTGCTCCCCTACCCACTCACTCCCGCTTCTTGGCCCTGGCATTCCCCTGTACTGAGGCATATAAAGTTTGCAATACCAAGGGGCCTCTCTTCCCAGTGATGGCCGACTAGGCCATCTTCTGCTACATATGCAGTTAGAGACACGAGCTCTGGGGTTACTGGTTAGTTCATATTGTTGTTCAACCTATAGGGTTGCAGACCCCTTCAGCTCCTTGGGTGCTTCCTCTAGCTTCTCCATTGGGAGCCCTGTGTTCCATCTTATAGATGACTGTGAGCATCCACTTCTGTTTTTAGCCGCCATTTACATTACGCTTTTAATGTTTCCCATGAGCCTTTTCATGCCTATTTCCACAACTGGCGTTTGGGCCTTTTCTTGCTGTCTTCGGAGCTATGCCATGCAAATTGATGTGGCACATTTTGAGCAGCTGTGTGGCACTCCATTCCATGTGTGCCTAGCAGGCAGAAAGAACCTGTTTTCGGGCTGGGGTCATTTGACTATTTCTGCTTTTGGCTGCTGGTGACGTGTGACAGGAAACAGGCTTGTTTTTCTTTCCTCGTGTTCAAGAGAGCCATGTCTACATTAGTGCCTCCACATTCCTCTCCTTTGATGCTCACAGTTTCAGTTAGGTGTAAACGACCATAATCTTCATTTCATAGATGAGACTCAAGTCAGTTTTCCAAGGTCATTTTGGCAGAACTAGTTTGTGGCAACTCTGACCCTCTGGCTTCTCTGCCATTTGAGCCACACTTACTGCCCATCCCCCGTGCTCTGGGGTCCGTGGACAGGACACTGCTTCCTGCCCACCCCGGCTGTCTCTCATCTCATTCCGCCAGCGGAAACGAAGCTGAGGCTTTTCTGTTGTGTGTTAGGCTTCCCCTCCAGGGCTGACCTTCCCCTGGAGTGTTCATCCTGAGGTAATAGTGCCAGTCATCTCTTACCAAGCCACTGGCTTAAAACTGACTTAAGTGATCCACGGTCTTAGTTTATTTTGTTTTGTCCTCTGCTGTGATAAAATATCCCAACAAAAATAACTATGGAAAGCCGGGCGTGGTGGCGCACACCTTTAATCCCAGCACTCGGGCAGAGTGGCAGAGGCAGGCGGATTTCTGAGTTCGAGGCCAGCCTGGTCTACAGAGTGAGTTCCAGGACAGCCAGGGCTACACAGAGAAACCCTGTCTCGAAAAACCAACCAACCAACCAACCAACCAAACAACCAAACAAACAAAAAAACCCAACAAAAACCTATGGAGAAAGGGTTATTTCAGCTCAATAGGCTTGGGGGAGGGGAGTCCCAGTGACAGGAGCTTGAGAAGAACTGGCCACGTTATGTCTGCAGTCAGAAGAGAGCTTGCTGGAGCTCCTCTCACTTGCTCTGTTTTGCAATCTTGGATCCCCCTGCCCCAATGGAACCGTCCATAGTGGGAGGGTCTTCTGACTTCAGTGTAATCAAGACAATCCCTCACAGGTCTGCCTACAGGTACTGGGTCTAGACAGTCCTTTGCTGAGACCGCCTTCTCAGCTGATTGTAGATTGTGTGCAGCTGACAGTTAAAAGCTACAGTCAGTAAGGGTTCGGTTGGATCCATCCTCAAAGCACAGAAGAACCCTTATTGAGTGAAGTTCTAGCATGTGTAAGCTCATGAAACCCAAGTATTCACGGGCTGGCTCCTGACTGACCCCTACCACGAGTGAAGTGGGCTCTGTGGAGTGGCCACCCGTGTGCGGCTTTCCCCTTCGATAGTCTGTGGGGTTGGGGCCGCCCCTCTCATTTTTCTACTTGTTTTTGGCAATAGGTTGGACATGGACATTGGCAATTTCTTGAAGGTGTGGAAGACCCTGCCTCCCAGCTCAGCCAGCATCTCTGAACTGAGTGATGACGCGGACGGCGAACCTTTGGAGGATCCACAGGATGTAGAAGAAGGGGGTAAGGGGGAGGGAAGCCTGGAAGAGGAGCCAGGAATCCCAAAGCCCGATGAAGAAGATGAACAGGACGCTAACCCCGTGTCGGTGTTTGGGGTCGAGTGCCCTTCCTTTTCCGAGGAAATCCTCCAGTGTCTCAGCCTGCATGACCCCTCTGAGGGGACTTTAGACATCGACCTTCTGCCTGTGGTGTCCTCTCCGTACCTGGATGTCCCCTGGGATGGGAAGGCTCCCTGTCAGCAGGTTCTGGCCCAGCTGGCGCAGCTCACCATCCCGAGCAACTTCACCGCGCTATCCTTCTTCATGGGCTTCATGGATTCCCACCGGGATGTTATCTCCGACTATGAAGATCTAGTGGGCCCCCTGCACGGCCTCCTCAAGCAGAAGCCGGACTGGCAGTGGAACCAGGAGCACGAGAAGTCCTTCCTGGCCCTGAAACGAGCCCTAGTGTGCGCCCTCTGCCTGTCAACCCCCAACCCCAACCTGCCCTTCTATCTGGAAGTGACCGTCAGCCAAGTGTCACTGACAGCTAGCTTGCACCAGGAGCACTCAGGAAGGAAGCACCCCATCGCTTATACCTCAAAACCTCTCCTCCCCGATGAAGACAGCGAGGGTCCTCAGTCAGGGGGGGACAGCCCCTATGCTGTGGCTTGGGCCCTCAAGCATTTTGCCCGATGCGTTGGAGACAATCCAGTGGTTCTACGTCTTTCCTATGCCTCCCGGACCACGGTGGATAATGAGGCGTGGGATAGCCGTAGGGCTTCGAAAGCGTGGTTGATTCGATGGTCTCTCTTGCTGCAGGACAAAGGCAAGAGGGAATTGGAATTGTCCCTTCTCCAGGGCCTGCTGGGGGAGAACCAGCTGCTGACACCCCCTTCCTCCATGCCCCGAGTTTTCCAGCCTCTGCCTCCTTCTTCTGACCTGTCTACTTTTATCTGTGTCCATGTGTCTGGCTATTGCTTCTACCGTGACGACGAGTTGTGCGCTGGCTTTGGTCTCTACATCTTGTCGCCCACCAGCCCTCCAGTCTCCCTTGCCTTTTCCTGTTCTCCTTACACAACCACATACGCCCACCTGGCAGCCGTGGCCTGCGGCTTGGAGCGCTTCGGCCAGTCCCAGCTCCCGGTGGTTTTCCTCACCCACTGCAACTGGATCTTCAGCGTTCTCTGGGAGCTCCTGCCCCTCTGGAGAGTCCGGGGCTTCCTGTCATCTGACGGGGCTTCACTACCTCATCCAAGTCTGCTCTCCTACATCATCTCTCTCACGTCTGGCTTCTCACCCCTTCCCTTTATCTACCGAACCTCTTATCGGGGCTCTCTGTTTGCTGTGACAGTGGACACTTTGGCCAAGCAGGGTGCCCAAGGGGGCGGGCAGTGGTGGGATTTGCCAAAGGATGTGCCAGTGCCAATGGTGACTCCTCATCCTAAAGGCAGGAAGCCCAACTTGCTGGCCTTACAGCTGAGTGATACCACCCTGGCCGATATCATTGCCAAGTTGCAGGCAGGACAGAAATTGTCCGGGCCCTCCCCTTTCAGTTCTGCCTTTAACTCACTCAGCCTGGACCAAGACAGTGGCCTGCTCATGTTCAAGGGGGAAAGGCATCCCAGGGTTTGGGTAGTCCCAAGGCAACTTCGGAGGGATCTGATTTTCTCTGTGCATGACAGCCCCATTGGGGAACACCAGGGGCTAGAGGACACCTATAAGACGGTGAGGCTGCTGGGATGGTGGCCTGGGATGCAGGATCACGTGAGAGATTACTGCAGGAGCTGTTTGTTCTGCATCCCCCGGAATCTCATAGGCGGGGAGCTGAAAGTTATCGAGTCCCCATGGCCTCTCAGGTCGACAGCTCCTTGGTCCAGTCTGCAGATTGAGGTGGTGGGTCCAGTCACTGTAAGTGAGGAGGGACATAAGCACGTGCTCATTGTGGCCGATGCCAACACCCGGTGGGTGGAGGCATTCCCTCTGAAGCCCTATACGCACGTGGCTGTGGCTCAGGTGCTCCTCCAGCATGTGTTTGCAAGGTGGGGTGTTCCCATCAGGCTGGAGGCGGCCCAAGGCCCCCAGTTTGCCCGGCATGTTCTGGTGAGCTGTGGGCTGGCCCTGGGAGCCCAAGTGACTACACTGAGTAGGGCCCTCCAGTTCCCCTGCCTGATGAGTTCAGAGGCCTACTGGGAATTCAAGAGGGCCCTGAAGGAGTTCATCTTTCTGTATGGCAAGAAGTGGGCGGCCTCTCTGCCCTTGCTGCACCTGGCTTTTAGGGCCTCCACCACAGAGGCCACACCGTTCCAGGTGCTGACTGGGGGAGAGATGAAGCTGATGGAGCCCGTGTGGTGGGAGATGAGCTGGGCGAACATTGAAGGGCTCAAGATGGATGCTTTCTTGCTGCAGCTGATGCGGGAGCTGTTGGACCTCCACTGGAGAGTGGCCGAGAAGGCCAGCGAGAAGGCCGAGAACAGGCGTTTCAAGAGGGAGACCCAGGAGAACGAGTGGAGCGTGGGCGACCAGGTCCTCTTGTTGTCTCTCCCCAGGAATGGCAGCAGTGCCAAATGGATGGGTCCTTTCTATATTGGGGACCGGTTGAGCCTATCACTCTATAGGGTGTGGGGCTTCCCAGTCCCAGACAAGCTGGGCTGTGTCTATCCTAGCAGTCTGATGAAGGCCTTTCCCAAGCATGACACGCCCTTGTCCCTCGACGTGGAGCAGTGAGTCAGAGCAGCTGGGGATCTGCCCGCTCGGGTCCCTGCATTTCTGCTGCTAGTCCTCCCTTCTGATCTGAGCAGTGCTCTCAGCTCTTCGGTCAGGGGCCCCCCTCAGTTGTGCCTTGTGCGGAGAAGTTCCCTTTGTAAAGCTTTGCTGAATTGCCTTGAGCTAGGGGTGGATGTCCCTATAACACATCCCCAGGTAGGGGTGTTTGGAGAATGTGTCAAAAGTTGTCCTGTGGGGGCTCTGGGCTCTGGCAGTTCTACCCTTGGGAGCAAAGGAGTCTCCTTAACAAAGTAGGCCGGGCTCATGATCTTCCCCAAGTGCCACCTTTCCCCTCTTACACGCTCAGGTGTAGATTGGTGTGTGCACCCCTCTCCAGTGTCTTAGACCCAACACATTACATTTCACAGTGTGGATTTTGACCTCCGAGTGGGTATCATAGCTCTCCCCCTATGCGAGTGCCTCCCCTTACATCCTGCATCTGACAAGCCTCTGCTCTTGGAGGAGTTCTCAATGGCACAGACACTGGCAGCAAGAAGGTAGCAGTTCTCCAGTCGGCCTCCTTTGCCAGCACCGGGACAGCAGTAGCCTTCCCGTGCCTCCAGGATGCTTGCTGGCTCTGGGTGGAGGTGATCAGCCATAAGCCACCTACCTGTTCGTAAGGGGAGGTGGTGGGAGGGGATGAATTGGCCTACCTCATTTGATTCCAGTCAACAGAGATGATTCCTGACCCCTGCTGTGATGGTGGTCACCTCACAGGAGTCGAGGACCTTGATACCAAGCGTGGCCTCTGTACTGGAAGAGCTGCTTCTATTAGGTTCAGTGGTGTTCACGCTCTGCTTTAAGGGGAGGGCATCTGATGTGGGTAGTTTGACACGCGGCCGGGCACTGGGTGGCTTTTCCTCTTGTTCCTCTGACTCCTCTCACCCCCTGCCAAAGCTCACAACCCTCTCCTGCCTGCAGTTTACCCATCTCCTTCGATGGGACTGCTTTGTTCTGATCAGCTGCAGTACCCTGAATCTGCCTCTGTGTGGCGCTCCCTCACAGCCGGTGTGCCCAGCTCATTGTCGCAGCAGGTGTGGGCTTCTCATTATCATGAGGGCTGATTCTCACCGCTCTGCATTTCCACACAGCTGAGCTCAAGATCTGGAGAGAAAGGCCAGCACCAGGCCGTTCTGGCTCCGATTCCTAGTAGCTCATTTCTCGAGGAGCCGATCCGGTTATCTGGCTGAGCTCAGGTTGCCAGACAGGATTTTGCAGAATGCTGGGTCCTGAGGCTAGGTTGGCGTTGAGCCCAGCTTCTTTCACAACAGAGGAAAGAGGGAAATGATTTGCCCACAGTCACACAGTTAGCTGGTGGCTGAGCTGGGACCCGGATGAACCTTCCTGACTTCAGGTTCACCACGATAGGGGTTCTAGCAACATGAGAATCCTTTCAGATTTTGTACCTCTGTTCCCTTTGATGCCGTTTCGTTTCCTAACCCTTCTAGATAAACTACCTGGATGCTGTTCTTCAGCCAATCCAGCTGTCAAACCCTGCCCAGGAATAAATGCTGGGAGCTCCCCGGGGAGCTGAAAGGTTAGCTGTAGAATTTTTAGCAGGTACTGTTTTTTCCCACCACCTTAGCTTTGCCTCCCCTCCCCCCCCCTTTTCCTACATTAGTCAGCCTCACTCTCCAGCCCCAGGGCTATATTCAAACACCTCTTTCTGTTTAGTACAATTCCCATCATATGCTTTCAAGTGATTTTTATTTTTCAATAAATCAGTTAAAATGGAGCCAATGTTTAATTTTTTTTTCGAATTGGAGGGATAAGGGGGGGGGGGGTACCGGGTGGTGGTGGCGCACACCTTTAATCCCAGCACTTGGGAGGCAGAGGCAGGCGGATTTCTGAGTACGAGGCCAGCCTGGTCTACAGAGTGAGTTCCAGGACAGCCAGGGCTATACAGAGAAGCCCTGTCTCGAAAAACCTAAAAAAAAAAAGGGGGGGGGGCCAGTATCTGTGGAGGTTCACTGCTCTTCCTGAACTGGAAACCCCTGTTCTTCAAGTAAGGACTCTTGGCTAAGCATTCTGACTTTGGGCCTTGGCTTTCTGCTGCTGCCTTTTCTTTCCCTTTTTTTTTTTTTCCCCCCGAGACAGGGTTTCTCTGTGTAAGCCCTGGCTGTCCTGGAACTCACTTTGTAGACCAGGCTGGCCTCGAACTCAGAAATCCGCCTGCCTCTGCCTCCCAAGTGCTGGGATGGTTACAGTGTGCAGGAGGGATGTGAGAGTGCAGATGTGACCCCATTCATTTTCTGTTCAAAACACACCTACTGTGTGTCATGCTCTGTCTAGGAGTGGAGGGGAGAGCAGGTAATGTGAAGGGCATAATCTCTTCCCTCCTGGAGTCCAAAGTCAGGCGAAGGAGAGAGATAAGCGGACCCAACATAGCGTGGTTTGATACAAGGCAAGTGAGAGCCCACGAAGCAAAGTCGGAGGCTCAGGACCTGTGGTTATCCAGAAAGGTCATCCCAGAGCCCCTCCTGCAAAAGCAAAGGTCCCTAGGTAGTGCATGCAGGGCAGAGAGTGCGAGATTACGGATGCTGAAATGGAAGGTCGTTTTGATAAGTGGTCAGCAGATTCCTGTCCTTTTCTAGATCTGTGTTGTTACTTTACAAGGCTCTAGTAGAGATTTATGTGTCTCTCTGCATATATATATATATATATATATATATATATATATATATATATTTTGAGACAGGGTTTCATGGAACCCAGGCTAGCCTCCAACTTACTACATAGCTAAGGCTGACTTAGAATTTCCTACCCTTTGCGTCCACATCCCATGTTTTGAGACTACAGGCACAGACTTCCATGCCTGGCTAAGATTCCCTTTGCTTTTTTGGAGAGTAAGTAAAGTTTGCCCACAGTCCGGCAGGCAGACAGTGCTAACTGACAGACACTAGCGCCTTTGTTTCAACATACGGTGTTCTCACTCAGGGCACTGGTAGCTGGGCTTTCTCATATCTGACTGAGGGGTGTAGACAGTCACCGAATAGACAGCCCCTTCACCCAATGCAAACCATACAGCCCTCCCATTCTAGGGTCAAAACTCACATAAGCACCTGTGAGTCTGATGCCACTGTGCCAGGCTAAACCTTTGTGTTCACTGTAAACCTGAGCACACCCAGAGGAAAGAGACATTGAAACAGGTAAAGGGCCATTAGAACCCAAAGCATCCTATCTGCTTTTGGAGATTACCCAAGACCCCTGGGACCCCACAGCTCTCTACTGTTTACTAATTCACACATTAACAACTCATATATACTGAGTATTTGCCAGGCACTGGGCTACCTGCTTTCCAGACCTGACACATTTAATAGCTCCATTTTACTACAGATGAAGAAAATGAGGCACGGAGAGGTGAGGCAACTCACTGAAGGTGTATGTGACTAGAACAGAGGCTGGGTCTGTGTGACGTATCTGTTGCCACTCAGGAACTGTCTGTCACTCATGCCTTCTCTGCAAACATTTTTTATGTTGCTGTTGAGTTACACCCCAATGTCTCAGTCTATGGTGTCTCTGTATTTTAGTAGTGCATCACTGTACTGGCTGGTTTTGTGTCAACTTGACACAGCTGGAGTTATCACAGAGAAAGGAGCTTCAGTTCAGGAAATGCCTCCATGAGATCCAGCAGTAAGGCATTTTCTCAATTAGTGATCAAGAGGGGAAGGCCCCTTGTGAGTGGTGCCATCTCTGGGCTGGTAGTCTTGGGTTCTATAAGAGAGCAGGCTGAGCAAGCCAGGGGAAGCAAACCAGTAAGTAACATCCCTCCATGGCTTCTGCATCAGCTCCTGCTTCCTGACCTGCTTGAGTTCCAGTCCTGACTTCCTTTGGTGATGAACAGCAGTGTAGAAGTGTAAGCTGAATAAACCCTTTCCTCCCCAACTTGCTTCTTTTATTTTCATATTTATTTATTTATTTTGGTTTTTCAAGAGAGGGTTTCTTTGTGTAGCCCTGGCTGTCCTGGAACTCACTCTGTAGACCAGGCTGTAGAACTCAGAAATCTGCCTGCCTCTGCCTCCCAAGTGCTGGGATTAAAGACGTGCACCACCACTGCCCGGCCTCAACTTGCTTCTTGGTCATGATATTTGTGCAGGAATAGAAACCCTGACTAAAACAATCCCATAGTGTTAGTTTGGGCACTGAAGAGACGGCTCAGCTGCTAAGATCAGTGTAGCTCTTGCAGAGGTAACTAAGTTTGTTTCCCGGCACCCACAGAGCACAGAGCCTCGCTCCCTCTATTGACTTTCGCCTGCCTGAGACATGCATACAGTGCATGCACATACACACATACACACAAGTAGTATGTGACAACAGTCACACACATGAAATAAAATTTAAAATACAAAATCATCTTTTCCTTTTCAGTTTGGTCCAGAGTGAGACGCTTCACAAATTCAAACATACCATGTTTTTTGTTTGTTTGTTTGTTTTCCTGTTGAGCCCAAGAACAATCCTCTTGATCCTAGGAAGTTTTGACTTCAATCTTATATTTTCTGAGGAGTGTCAGCTGAATGGTGCGATTTCTTATTTCTTCATGTTCTTGCCAGTGATGAGCGATGAAGCTAGGGAGACTTCCACTCCAACAGCTGGATTGTGAGACATCTCACACAACGTAAAGGTTATATGCACTCTGTTCCAACACCCAAGGCAATTCTGGAGTAGAGAGAACATACTGGGGGTTGAGGAGAACTGGAGGCCAGGGGCAGTTTATGGAACTTTTCTAGAAATCTGGCTAAAGGATCATTAGTTGATGGCCGGGTAGTTGGAAAGCAACGAGCAGAACCAGCAGCTGTAGTGGGCGAGGGGGAGTCCTCTGGAGAAAAGCCAGTTTCTGGTTTGGGCAACAGGAAAGCTCAAATTACAAAGTGAACAGGGACGTGTGAGTGGAGCCTTTGATTCATGTCTCAGCGTCTCAGCCGGTTGAGCAGAGGTGGAATGTGGGGTCTGTTCAGAAGGGTTACTGCTGAGAAGGTGTAAACATGGGGAGATTTTCACTGTGTGGATGGACATGGGTGCTGTTGAGAGTGTGTTAAGACCAAAGAAGTTCAGGACAGAACCTGAGAGAAACCCACATTTAAGTGTGAGATGGGCGTGGTGGTGCATGCCTGCAATCCAAGCCTCTTAGAAAGCTGAAGCAGGAGGACTGTGGAGCTTGAGACCAGCCTGGCAAGACCCTGACTCAACACAAAGGAAATGAGCAAACAAAAAGTGGCAGGCACACTGTTAGGACACGGGCAACAGGATCTGACTGCAGGGACAGCCTAGGCAGCAGTGACCACTGAGGAGTGGGTGACTGGGCAGAGCAGTGGGGGTGGAGCAACAGAGCCAGACTTCACCAGTGACTTCCTAGGCAAGCAACTGGTCACAGATGTTTATATCATGACATCTAGGTCTAAAGAGGAGGAGTTGATGCTGAGGGTTCAGAGGTTTTGAGAGCTGAAGATGGCTACTTGTCCTCCCGGCTTGTCTATTTCTCTTTTAGATTTAAGAGATGCAACCTCTTAAACCTAACTGCTGAAGGGAGGGAGTGGAGAAGAGCCATAAGCAAGGAGTGTGCTCAGAGGAAACAGGGTCTGTGTTGGTGGAGGAAGACAGACACCTGGATCAGAGGGGAAGTTCAGCTTCCAGAGAGCACTGGAAGAGGCAGAGACTGGCGTGGGAGCCCTGGGGGAGGGGCTCCAGTCCCAGTCTGCACTAGGTGGCCCTTTTCCTATGTGAAAATTAGGTGCCAGGAAGAGGGCAGAGTTAAAGTTGACAGTGGATTCTATTTTTTAGGCTTTCCAAGTCTAAGGAGCTCTGGTTCCTACAAAGGACTAGTCAGTGCCTTCGAGGCTTTCTTCAGGATTTAATAGAAACCTACTTAAGCAAAATGGATCACAAAAGCACATAGCCAACAAATCAACAATTTTTACAACAAATTTTACAAGTCAAATCACGTAAACACCGATTACAAATTCAATTAAATTCTCCTGAATATTTTAATGGAATTGCAAGTCTAATAGGTCGGCGCTTTTAAAAGCTTTGAGCATTTTGATAAAGCAAACACATCACTACAGCAGTATACAAGTTTTGTGTGTGTATGTGTGACAGAGTTTATGTAGCCCAGGCTAGTCTTCAACTCCAGATCTTCCTGCTTCTGTCTTTTAAGTGCCAAGTTTACAGGTGTGTACCATCACACTAGGCTGGATTGCCCAGTTTTATTTTGTTTTATTTTTTGTCAACACAGGGTTTCTCTGCTTAGCCCTGGCTATCCTGGAACTCACTCTACAGAGCAGGCTAGCCTTGAACTCACAGATAACCACCTGCCTCTGTCGCCTGAGGGCTGGGATTAAAGGTATGTGACATCACCACCCAGCTGGATTGTCCAGTTTTAAACCTCCACTCCCACTATCATACAAATGAATTTGTAGTTATGAAATGGATACTATCTCACTCAGACCAAGTTTGTATTTGGTCTTCAAATGTAAAAAAGAGGGCCACACAGCTATGTGGCCTAAAGATAAAATGGAACACAATTTTTTGTTTCTTTTGTTTCTGGGTCAAAAGAAAAGAGGGGCATTTTCTTCATGGCAAGGAAGTCTTGGACTATCAACCAATGAATTCTTGTTTGGGTAGGAATTGATTTACCTTCTAAAATGATTAAAACCAGAGTGTGTGTGAGTGGAGGAGCGAGATGGAGAGATGGAGTAATGGATAAGAGCTCTGGCTGCTCTTGTAGAGGATCCAGCTTACACTCTCAGCACCCACAAGGTGGCTCACTGCCCACTGCAACTCAGTCTCAAGGGATCCGAGGCCCCCCTCTGGCCTCCAAGGGAACTGCATGTATGTGGTGCACAGGCAAAACACTATAAAATAAAAATAAACTAAAAAATAAAACAAAACCAAAAACCTATGTTGATCTTCTTTGTCTTGGGTATCTCAGTGGGTGAATTGTGCCAAGTGTTTTCTCAAAACATCATCTTGAGATTTTAAGTCTGGGCTATGCAGGTATCTCAGAGTCTATACTCTAATCACCAAGATATCTCAATATGCTGTTACATGGCATGGGGAGTTTGCAAATACAGTGCTGGTGGGGACCTTAAAATAGAAAGATTGCTCTGTATATTCTGGGTGGGTCCGGTCTAAGCACGGAATCCTCAACCTCCAGGAACTTTTCCTATGGACATCAGAAAGATGTGGCAGGTTTAGGCTGGAGCCACTCAGAGGGTGGGGCTGTGCCTGAGGCTTTTAGCTGGAAAACAGAAGCCCCTGAGGAAATTAGCAGTACAGCTCTAAGGGGCTGAGCGCTAAATGAATTTGGAAGTGGCTTCTTCTCTCTTTCCTTCTGGGAAGGAAGGGTACCACCACCTGCCACCTTATTTTCAGTGTTGTGAAACTTTATCAGAGAATAGACATGCTTTTCCAGACTGTTGACATATAGAAGGTGCAATAAGTAAACAGCATCGTATACCTCCCGGTGTTTACGGGGTGATCTAGTCTATTGTATTCTGAAAAACTTCCAATGTCCAATTATTCTTCTTCCTTACTATAAGATCCTGACTTTTGGACGTGATTGCCTGGAATAAAGTCTACGGGCTTTGGAGGTGGTCCAGTGGTTAGAACACTTGCTGTGCATGCCTGTTGGCCTGAGTTCATATTCCAGCCAGCCATAGTCCATGCATTTGTAATCCTGTACTTTAAGGAGAAGGCAGAATTCCAGAAGCTTCCAGAATAGGTAGCCTGGTGTACGCAGTGAAAAATTAGAGTCTCAAACATAGTGGGAGGTGGGGTCCAACACCTAAAGTTGTTCGTTGTTCTCTGTCCCTCTCTCTCTCTCTCTCTCTCTCTCTCTCTCTCTCTCTTCTCTCTCTCTCTCTCTCTCTCTCTCTCTCTCTCTCTCACACACACACACACACACACACACACACACACACACACACGTCCCTGGTGATGGACATGGAAAATACGACAAAAAAGGTAAGATTGTTTCCTTGCCTGTCCTGGCTTGGTGTGGCCAAGTGTGCCTCCATTCTGGCAATGAGATGCAATCAGAAATGTGTGTAGGCAGCTGTCAGCGGTTGGAAAACCTTTCAAGGAAGGAGCTGTGTTCTTTCTTCTCTCCCTCTTTCCAGCGCTGCTGGGATGTAATGCTGACCTGCATGAAGCCATCGTGGGCCATGAGGAGGCATGCCAAAGAGGCATCCCAAAAGGGAAGACTGGGCTTTGTGGTTATAAGCAGCTGTTTATCCTGAACTCCCCAGCTGCAGATTCTTCCATATGAGACAGAAATATTATCTTATCTTGTTTAAACTATTCTTCCTGGCCACAAAGTAAGGACAAATGCTGAAGGAAAGTGCTCCCCCCACCCTCTTGTCTACTCCTTACCCACCTACCCCAGTGCTGGGGTTCAAACCCAGTGCTTCATGCGTATTAGTATAGTGTCTGTCTCTGAGTGACACCTCCATCCTTATTTCTTTCTTTGTTCTCTCTCTGTCTCTGTTTCTGTCTCTATCTCTGTCTCTTTGTCTTTCTTTTGGACAGGCTTTACTATGGTTTGCCTGAAGCTCACAGAGATCCACCTGCCTCTGTCTCCTGAATAAACACCTAGATTTTTATTTTAAAACCATAAACTTGCCGGGCATGGTGGCGCACGCCTTTAATCTCAGCACTCGGGAGGCAGAGGCAGGCAGATTTCTGAGTTGGAGGCCAGCCTGGTCTACAGAGTGAGTTCCAGGACAGCCAGGGCTATACAGAGAAACCCTGTCTCGAAAAACCAAAAACCAAACCAAAACAAAAAACCACAAACTTGCCCTGGTATTTATTTAGCACGAGTACTATATATTATAGAACTTTAAAAACTTTGACTGTTATGCCCAGCTTTGAATTTATTTTCTCTTCAACATGCTGCAGTCCTGCAGTCCCTGTTCCACACCGCACCCTCACGAACAGGACAAGTTCACCGTCTTAACAGCCGCAGCTCCCCAGTTGTTCTAGGTAGGTCTGTTCATGCTGGACCATTGGGACAACTGGGTAAAAGAGAGTTTCTGATGTTGGTGGGATAGTAGTTGGGGGGGATGAGTCATGGACTCCCAGGTAACAGGAGACCTTAGAAGGAGAGTGAGACGGTAGAAGTAGAGGAAGAACGATGGGAGGAGCAGACTGCAGGGAAATTAGCTGGGAGACAGCTGGAGGAACTACATGTTGATCAGGAGTAGGGAGTGACTGAAATTCAGATTTCCAAGGTGGGGCAGTTGTAGGAGGTGGCTGAGGGAGAGGACATGTGGTTACTGATGACTCACTCATGACCTTTGACTCTGCTTCCAGGTCCGTATACCTGCTCTAGTTTCCCCTATTAGCCAGAGCAAACACACACACACACACACACACACACACACACACACACATAAGCCTCTGGTCAGGCGATGAGGGCCAGAGTCCATTGGGATCTGGCACAGATGGACGGCAGGATTCCTGCCTTCTGACTGTCCCAGTTTACCTGCAGAATGTTTACATGTTCAGGGTAGGCACATGGCCCCATCTTGTCTCTCAAGCTACGGATGCTCTGTGGCCTTCCCCGCACTCCTTTTTTGTGGTTGAGCTGTCAGCCCTGTTCACAGGGTGCTGGCCGAGAGCTCTCATTGCTGGCATTCCTCACAGGATGGAGCCCGCAGGTACTATGGGGCTGGTCCATCTGGGCCCCTGTGGGAGCCTGTCAAGCTTACCTGCGCCACCTGTCACCAAATAGCGCTGAGCAGGAAGCTGGGGTGGAGAACAGGAGGAGTGGAGTCTGTGAAGAAGTGCAAGCTTCCCTCTTAGCAAACCCTGCCTTAAGCTGGAGCTGCGGAGGGGCAGGAGGGGCAGCAGGAGACCCGGAGGGCGACCTGAGTGAGGCTGAGTGAGGCGTGTTTGTCTAGAGGTTCCGTAGCTCTGCTCTGCTCCTAGCCTTGGGTGTTTAACTATGATCTCATGCAAGGAAGTGGGCACGTAGGCAGCCTGGAGGGGGGCCTTTCTCTTGCTCCAAAGATACTTTGTTTCTGGGGCAGGGAAGGGCTAAAAGATGCTAGACATCTCAGTTTAAAGGCTTGGGTCCTCAGAGTGGGAAGATGAGGAAGCCTGAGAAGCTGGAATACTTCCAGCCACCCAGAAGATTCCCCCGACGCAGGCGAAGGGACACACGGTCCCCCGGGTCCAGGGGAAGCAGCACAGAGCTTGTGGCTGCCTCTCGGGTCACATCAGGGTCATTTGCAAAGGCTGAGATGACCGGCCATGTGTTCAGCATCAGACTCACCTGGGGAGGGGAGCCCAGTTAGCATCTATGTCCTAGTCCTTAGCTCAGGACACCCCGCTCCCCATCTTCCCAAGAGTTTTCTTTTGGGAACTTGAGGGTCAGTGGGTTCTCCAGTGAGCACTGAGGGGTGGCCAGTGTTGGACTCTGTACATCTGCCATACCCTGCTAGCCTTTCCTCCCTTTCTCCTGGTCCCTGGGATACAGGTCAATAGAAGGGCTATCCAGGGATGTGCTGCGGTCCACTATGACCCTCCCTTTCCCCCGGAGGTGGACTGGCACTTAGGTCACCTGGACAGTTTGGCGGTTGTACACCTTGACCACGTGGAATCGGAAGCTGTAGACTCCACGGACGGGGGCCACGAAGCAGCCCGAGGTCCGATCAAAGCCACCGCCCTCATTGACCAGTACCTGTGGGAAGCAGATTGTGTTAAGAGGGATTCTGGGTGCGGGAGCTCAGGAGCATCACTGGGTTGGCATTTGTGCAGTGGATGAGGATAGAAGGGGTGGCAAACGGGTGTGACAGGAATGTGTAGAGTCAAAAACTATGAGGAAGGGCTACGGTGGCTGTGTGTATGAATGAATGAAGGCCAACCAACGGTCAGTGGCCATCTTAGAGGAAGGTGGAGCAAGAGATGCAGGTGATGGTTTCCTTGGAGTCTGAGGTATGCAAAGGGGCTTGGACAGTAGAGTCCAGGTCCTTGCATGTCTTCTGGACAGAGGCAGAGGGATTACCTGGTCGAAGTAGATGGCACCACTGGTACCGTTGCCGGTTTCTCCTGCTGGTTCGTGGTGATGGCTTCGGACTGCAGCAAACGCCACTCGTCCTGGGGGTGCCTCTCCCAGGGCTGCTCCTCCAGGTCCTCCTGCAGTAGGTCGGCCTGGCTCACAGACCACCAGGCACTCCCCCTCCAGTAGGACAGGCTCTGACCCTTCTTGAGCCCACCCAGCCTCCAGGGTTAGAAGCACCAGGGCCAAAGACAGCTTGGGGTTGTGCCATTCGGTCCCCATCCTTGCTAGGTGCCTCTTAACTCACAGATTTTTCTGTCTTCTGTCCCCTTGGCTCTCCCTCCTCTGCTTCAAGGCTTCAGTACTCCTGCCCTGCTCTGCTGTCCTCTGTGAGTCTGGCACCTAGCCCAGGCACTCCCCTCCCTGTATCTTTTTGTGTCCCACAGCTCTGCCTGGCCTTACTACTGCTGTCTCTGCGGATCCCTCCTCCTTGGCAGAGCATGGAGTGACAGCAGTTGGGCCCTGGGAGGGAGAAGAGGAATGGAGAGAGGATATGAGGGCTCTAGTCACACAAGGGTGTGTTCACACACACACACACACACACACACACACACGAAACAAAATTTCTTCAATTCCTTTCTCATTTTCTCCTTTTCAGAATTATTCACAGTCTTTCTCCATGGGGTTTTCCTTATTGTGGCAAGGTGTGTGTCCTCATCTCCCCACCTCTTCTTCCCCTACTCCTCCCACTCTACTTAGTGAAAGTGCTTGTGTCAAGGGCAGGATTCTCTTGTGACTCTGGACCAGTCACTTCTCCTCTTGGAACCATCAACTGCAGAACTCCCAAGGACCCCAGGAACTGGAGGCGAACGTGAGAGTTGGCAGGAGGCGTTGGGGGTGGGGTGAATGTCAGTGACCCAGTAGGCCCCGCAGGGGATGTGGAGGGCGGGTCGCTCGGCTGCAGGGCAGCAGGCGGAGCCCGGGAGGAGGCGCGCAGCCCTGCCCCGAGCCCTGGCCAGTGCGGCCCTAGCGGGGGAGGAGCCGAGCTGGCTCCGCCCCGGGCCGGAAAGTGACTCCAAAGCCACAACGCGTTGTTGACGAGAGAAGTCTAGGTTGGGTGAAGGATCCGAGTAGGCCCTCCTAGGTTCGGGCTCCCAGCCCCAGGCCCCTGGGGCGCGGGAGAAGCGCGGGCCCCTCCTCCCCCGCCGCGGGCACCTAGAGGAGCGGGCGGAACTCGCGGCTTTGGCGGTAGGCGCCCCCCTTCCCGGCGATCGGGAGCTGAAGGCCGCGGCGGGAGGGTGGTCGGGCTGGGGGCGGCCGCCGCAGGCTGTGGGAGGGCGGGCTATGCCCCGGGCCCCGGGTGGGATGCTTGGCAGTGGACAAACGGGGGGGGGGGGGGGCGGGGAGGTGGGAGTGGCTAGTGAAGGAATAAGGCGGACAGGGGAACCCCCCACCCCAGCACTACACTGTTAGAGCCTCTGGCGCGTATTCATTTCCCAAGAGGCCCTCCTCTACTCAAAAAATCCGAGACCTCTCAGCAGCTCTGGGACTCTTTCCTCAACCACCCACTTCTTGTGACCCTCAGAATGAGCTGGAGGCCCTCTCACTCGTCCCTTCCCAGGGCGGTGGTCATCAGTTTCCTCTGGCCAGTCGCCCACCCCAGCTAGCCTTGTTTAAGAAGGGCTTACTCTCAGGGAGAGGCCTGTGTATAGATGATTTTCTATATTCTCCACCCGCGAGGTGGACTTGCTATCTCCTGGGGTTGTTTACCAGTTCTGTCACTAGGTGCGACCTGTTGATTGTTGGATGTATGCCATATGATTAGGATTTGGGTTGAAGGAAGACAGAGACTTTGAGATTGCCTCTGCCCTTCCAGGACTCCAGGTAGAAGCCATGTCTACTTGGGGGTTTGCCTCCCCGACTCCCGACCGCTTTGCGGTGTCTGCGGAGGCCGAGGCCAAGGTTCGGGAGCAGCAGGCTTGCTTGGAGCGTATCTTCAACGTGGGAATGAGCGTCCTCTCCAAAGACTGCCCAGAGAATCCTCATATCTGGTTGCAGCTTGAGGGCCCCAAGGAGAACGTCTGTAGAGCCAAGGTGAAGTCCTCTTCCTTTTAGGGCTGCTACAAAGCCTTTTAGGATGCTGCCCCTCCTGAGGCCGAGTCGGAGGAGGGACTGGGAAATGCCTCTTGGCAATCTTATTGGCTGCCTCTCTCTTGAGCTTTGAGGAACTCAGCAGCCCTTTTTATTTAGAATTTTGGTTTCACTTCTGCCGTGCCGCCTAGGTTCTTCAGGCCTTTAGAAACATATCACTTCATGCTCTTGGAGATAGTAAGGTAATCCCCTCTGTACAGGTGGGCCTTGCCAGGGAATTCCCTGGGGTTGAGAGGGGGCTGGCCACATTTTCCCCCCTTTGCACCCAAGGCCAATAGGCTCCATCACTTGACAGCCCTCTGGTCTGTTCTTACATTTCCTTAGGTCTACAGTGTGAATAGAAACAGTATCTACTTAGATGATGTAATAGCTTGGAGCTCAGGGAGAGCAGTGAATCTGAAAGGGATGGCTTCTAGAAGTTCCCTCTCTGACCTCCCCATCTAGGAATACCTGAAGGGGCTCTGCAGCCCAGAACTACAGAGTGAGATCCACTACCCACCCAGACTGCACTGCATCTTTCTGGGAGCCCAAGGTTTCTTCCTTGACTGCCTGGCCTGGAGTACATCTGCCCACCTGGTACCTCTGCTTCCTGGCTCTCTGATGATCAGTGGCCTAACCGAGGCGTTTGTGATGGCCCAGAGCCGGGTGGAGGAGTTAGTGCAACGGCTGAGCTGGGACCTTCAGCTACAGTCTTGTCCCGGAGCCCCTGACAATGGCGGAGTGCTGAGAGACTTCTTGGCCTTGCTGCAGACTAGGAAGGATGCCTACACAGAGGCCCTGCTGCAGTTGCCCCTGGCCGTGCAGGAGGAGCTCCTAAGCCTGGTGCAGGAGGCATCCAGAGGGCAGGGTCCATCTCGTGAGGTGGGGAGCCCAGGCCTGTTGAGTCCTCAGTTTCAGGGAGTCAGGGCTCCCTTGAATGAAGGCAGGGAATCCGTAGGCACCGGAGTGGCAGGGTCGGGAAAGTCGCGAGCAGTAAGAGGACAAAGTCATACTGTGGAGAAGGAGGAAAGGAAACAGGATGCTGTCAGGGACATGGGTTCAGGGCGGAAGGAGCTGTCTGGGGAAGAGGTCTGGGAGCCTGGAGTGGCTTACAGGTCACAGCTAGCAGATGGAGGAGCAGAGGAGGTGGCATCCTTGAAGGGAAAGGCCTTGGGGAAACAGGAGGTTCCTCAGCAAAGAGGAGGGTTCAGTGTGCAGGGTGAATCTTCAGGTGCGCATGTGCCCTGTCAGAGGGCAGCTCCAACCCGGGGAGCCTCTCTCCTCCAGCGGCTCCACAATGGGAGCACCTCACCTCCGAGAGTGCCTAGCCCTCCGCCCGCGCCGGAACCCCCATGGCCCTGTGGAGACCGAGATCGAGATCGAGATCGGGGAGACAGGGGAGACAAGCAGCAGGCTGGGGCTCGAGGCCGAGGGTCTCCATGGAAGCGAGGCACTCGTGGGGGCAACTTGGTGACTGGCACGCAGCGTTTCCAGGAAGCCTTACAGGATCCTTTCACCCTGTGCCTTGCCAATGTTCCTGGCCAGCCAGATCTCCGTCACATTGTCATTGATGGCAGCAATGTGGCCATGGTGTAAGTAGCTGGTGGGACTGAGTTCTGGAGATAGCCGCTGAGGGGCTGGTGCCGCAGCCTCCTCGGGGTCCTGACGTCGACGCTCTCCATAACAGGCACGGACTCCAGCATTACTTTTCCAGTCGGGGTATTGCTCTCGCTGTACAGTACTTCTGGGACCGTGGCCACCGTGACATAACCGTCTTTGTGCCTCAGTGGCGCTTCAGTAAAGATTCCAAGGTCAGAGGTAAGTTGGGTCTGGTCATCTGTGTCCTGGTGAGGCTGGGTCCACCTTGAGAACCCTGTTGTACTGTGTTCTACAGAGAGTCACTTCCTGCAGAAGTTGTATTCCCTGAGTCTGCTTTCCCTGACACCCTCACGAGTCATGGATGGCAAGAGGATTTCTTCTTATGATGACAGGTAATTGTTCCTCTCCTGGCCCTGAGTTTGCTTTCTAAGGAATCTAGTGGGATTTGGAGTAGGACAGAGATGCTCCCGACCTCTGTCTTCCAGCCTCAGTAGTAGAGCTAGTTTCAGTGGGACAAATGATGGGTAGCTCAGCTCTGCAGGTGAGAGGAGAAAGACTGTAGACAGTGATGGTTTGCCTGCTCGCTATACACCTCGTATTTATATAGAATGCTTTATTGTCCAGGAAATACTGTGCAATTGAGATCTGCAAAAGCTGGTGGCATATAGAGCTGACAGAATTTCCAAATGTAGAGAAATTGTTTGAACATTCTGGGAAAAGGAGAGCAAACCTTTAAAGTAAACAGAATGCAGAAACACAGTCTTTGAATGCTAGGAGGGTCTGGAACAGGATATGGCGAGAGGCCACCAGACTCAGGACGGAAGGGAATGTCGGAGTCAGAGCCCCAGGTTCCCTTAGGGATCTGCTTTCTCTATGGCCTCGGCCCCACCTCTCAGTGAATCAAATCAACCTCTTTATCTCAGGATCCATCTCCATTCATTTACCCTCCTTGTGAATTCCAAAAGAAGCTAAGGTATGTGCTTGCCTCATTCCTGGTGCTAAGCTGGAGGGACGTCTAGAAGTCTAGCGACGTTCCCTCGTTCCCTCGTAACACTGCATGGGCCCAGTTAAGTGTTGCATGAAGCTGGGTGTGGTAGTCGCTCCTGTTCTCCCAGCACATGAGAGACTGAAGCAGGATAGTCTCCATTAATTTGAGGCCAGCATGAGCTACAAAGTGTGTTCCAGGCTAGCCTGGACAATAAGGCGATGAGACCGTGTTTTAATAAACTAAAAAGAAAAAATAAAGGCAAAAAGTGATAAATAAAATACCATCTCTATTTCCAGAGAGAGACAGAAGCTAAGTGGTCAACTCCCTTGGCAATAAAAAATTAGAATTTAAGGTTACCTTGTAGGCAAAACAGAAAACATAGGATTTATTCCTGCCATAGTTGTGCACACATGGTATGGAAATATATGCAGTTTAAAGCTAATCAGCTACTTTTAAATCGTTGTAAACATTACATTTTATTTTATGGGTAGTAGTGTTTTGCGTGCATGCATGGATGTGCACTGTGTGCATGCCTGGTGCCCACAGAGTCCTGAAAAGGGTGTCGGATCTTCTGGAGCTGGAGTTACAGGGCATTGTGAGTTTCCTGCTGTGGCTGCTGGGAACCAGGTCTTTTGCATGCACAGCGAGTGCTCTTAACTTTTGAGCCATCTCTCCGGCCCTATTTACAGTCTTTCAACAGCTATCAATACTTATTCCTTAGGATGTTCATTCAGTTTTTAAAAATTAGTTTCCAAGTCACCGTGATTATCTTAGTTTATTTTCCTATACTGGCGATAAAATACTCCGAAAGAAGCAACTGAAGGGCTGGAGCAATGGCTCAGGGGTTACAAGTGCTCCTTGCTCCTTCAGGTTTGTTTCCTGGCACTCACACCATTATAGCACACACAGCTCCAATGAGTCTAACACCCTAATCTGGGCTTTGTGAGCCCGTGATGTGTGTGTGCAGACACATGCAACTCGAGTTGGATCCTTGGGCTCAAATGGTAGAAGGAGTAAGCTGACTTCCGCAAGTTGTTCTCTGATCTCCACATTCTCATTGTGTCACATGTGTGTACCCGCACGCCACACACACACACACACACACACACACACACACACACACAAACACAAACACACACACACACAAACACACACACACACACACACACACACAAACACAAATTAGAAAAGCAACTTAAAGGGCTGGAGAGATGGCTCAGTGGTTAAGAGCATTGATTGTTCTTCCAGAGGTCCTGAGTTCAATTCCCAGCAACCACATGGTGGCTCACAACCATCTGTAATGGGATCCGATGCCCTCTTCTGATGTGTCTGAAGACAGCTACAGTGTACCCATATGCATAAAACAAATAACTCTTTTTTAAAAAAAAGCAACTTTAAGAAGGATAACTTTAGCTCCTAGTTTCAGGTTACTGTCCGGCGGTTCAGGTTACAGTCCACCATAGCTGGGAAATCACAGTAACAGGAACTTAAGGGAACCGGTCACATCACACCCATAATCAGGAACAAGGAGCCATGAATGCATACATGATAGTGCTCAGCTCACTTCCTATAGGATCCGGGATCTGCTGCCTAGGGAATGGTGCCACTCACAGTGGATGGATCTTTCCATTTTAATTAACGACATTCTTACAGATCACTTGCTCCAGACAGTCCTTCATTGTGAATGCTTCTCAGGAGATTCCAGATTGTAGTAGGTTGACAATTAAAAGCTAACCAGCAGAGTGATTATATGTTTTATCTTTCCAGATATTTAGTCTTTACTTCTGAGAAGTAGCTAGTATTTTACAAAAGGTGCCTCACTTTCTTTGTGTCTTAGTTAGGTTTCTGTTGCTGTGATACATGCCGTGATCCTAAGAAGTGTGAGGAGGAAGGGTTTTAGCTCATCATAAACTTTCAGGCAATAGTCACCTCTGATGGGAGGTCAGGGCAGAAACCTGGAGGCAGGGATTGGTGCAGAGACTGCAGAGGTGCGCTATTTACTGACATGCGCAGCCGGCTCTCTTTTTCTTCTTTCTTTAAAGATTTATTTATATGAGTACACTGTCACTGTCTTCAGACGCATCAGAAGTGGGCATCGGATCCCATTACACATGGTTGTGAGCCACCTTGTGGTCGCTGAGAATTGAACCCAGGACCTCTGGAAGAGCAGTCAGTGCTGTTAGCTGCTGAGCCATCTCTCCAGCCCATCAGCTGGCTTTTTTATACCACCCAGGGCCACTTGCCTAGAGGTGGCACTGCCCAACATGGGCTGGTCCTTTCTTTATCAATTAACAATCAAAAAAATGTCCCCATACACTTGCCTACAGGCAATTTGATGAGTCATTTTTCTCAACTGAGGGTCCTCTTTCTAGATAACTATATTGTGTCAAGTTGAAAACAAAGCCAAAAAGCTCCCCTCCAAACCCAAAACCCAACCAGAACACTGCTGCTGCGACTGGGTCTTCTTTGGACAGGATCTCACTATGAAGCCCTGAGCCAGACTAGTGCTTCATCCATATAGGCCAGGTTGGCTTTGAGTTTGTGCTGCTTCTCCTGCTTCTGCCTCCTAAGTGCTGCTGTTTTGTTTTAGGCCTAGGTTTCAATATATCTTAGACAGTAACTTGTTGCCCATATCAGCATTGTAACAGAATTGATACTGGAGGCTGAGTCAGTTTTAATGCATAGTTCCGTAGAACCTGGTGGGTACATGATCTAACCTTGGAATTTTTCTTCACTATGGAAACATCATCGCAGTAGAGCACAGCAGGGCCTGGCAAATGACTGCCGCCGCAGAGCAGGGCGTCTCCTTACAGGAGAGCAGTAAACTGCTTAACTAGAAAACATCTCTGTATGTCACAGAGCATAGCATTCCCTTAGCTTGCTTCCCTACCACCTGTTCTCTGTACCACAATGCCTTTCGGATACTGACCACCCACTTCTAACTAGATGCCTGACTTGGAGAAAGAACTCTGGGGTGAGAGTTGGTCCAGGATCCTCTGTGAATCAAGCACTTCAGGGCCTGGGGGAAGGGAGCCCTATTGTGACTGCGTTTTACAGGAAGGAAGGGTTGTTCATTGAGAAGGATGTGGGATGGGCTGGATCTCTTTGACTTTAAAAGTCTAAAGTCTACCTACCACCTTGTGAATGTTACTGTGGGGCCTGGGCATGGTGGCAAATAATCTTTAATGCCAGTACTTGGGACATGGAGACAGAGGCAGAGGCAGAGGCAGAGGCAGAGGCAGAGGCAGAGGCAGAGGCAGAGGCAGAGGCAGAGGCAGGGAGATGAGTAGTTTGAGGTTGTTTTAGCTATTTGGTGAGTTGGAGGCAAGCCTAGACTATGTGACGTCCTATCTTGAAATAAAACAAAAAGAGAACAAAACAAGAGGACTACTAAAGTGGGCCTCAGGTGTCTTTAAAAATTTTTAAATTTTGGGTTGGAGAGATGGTTCAGAGGTTAGGTGCACTGGCTGATCTTCTAGAGGTTCTGAGTTCAGTTCCTAGCACTCACACGACAGTTCACAATCTTATGCCCTCCTCTGGTCTGTAGTCATACATTCAGACAGACAGAGCACCAGTATACATAAAAAACAAACCAAAAACCAACCAACCAACCAAACAAACAAAAATCCCCAAACCATCAAAAATCAAAACCAAAAGCACAAACCCTTAGAAACAATAACAAAAAACTTTGAAGTTTTATTTTTCTATTTATTTTTTGAGATACGGTCTCCCATAGCCTAGGCTGGGCCCAGGCTCAGTGAGTAACTGAGAATGACCTTGAACGGATTCCATTGTCTCCTCCTCCTGAGTGCTGCAGTTGCTGTTGCCACGCTCGGTTTATGTGGTCCTGGAGACTGAACCTAGGGCCTCGTGCATGCAGGCTGGGCACTCTACCAAGCAAGCCATATTGCCAGAAAGGAATCTCCTTAGGTGGCTTTCACTGTAAGGGCTTAGGATGCATTCGGAGACGGAGGGAATAGTTTAAGAAATTGAAGTCAGATAGCAGAGCATGTGTTAAGAGAGTAATCTGATTGTTGATCTTAGCTGGAGTTGAGGGCACTTGAGGGAATTCTGAGAGAGAGAAGACTGGAAGGGTGACATGGAGGCTCTTAGCTGCCAGGCCTGGACATGCGACCTTTAGGCGAAGTCTTTCACTTGGGCTGGGTTGGGCTGAAGGGCAGGTGTGGAAGAGCTCTGTGTAAGGGGAAGCAGGTGAGACTGGAGGACGGTGGGCAGTTAGGTAAGGCAAATGAATTGGTAGAAGGCTGGGCAGCAGTCTTAGTTTTAATGTCTGAATTATTAAGGTGGTTGTGGCCTTGGGAAGGAAGGCAGTGTGGGAAGTTCTTCAGTGGGAACTTTTCAGAGGATAAATGCAGGTTTGTGAGTGACGGGTGGGGTGGGAGAGAGTTAGAGCTAGCTCTTACTGGTTCTTAGTGTTGAGTGAAGGCTGTAGTGAATGGTGATATTGGAAGACTGCCTTGGGTTCTTCACTGTTTCTTCTCTAATCTCGCTCTGTGTCTAGTCAGTCACGTGTAGCTGGGTGATGCTGAGGTGAGAAGCTAACTGTGGAGGCACAGGCTGTGATCTCAGCCACTTGGGAGACTGAAGCAGGATGACTGAGAGTTCAAAGCCTACTTGGGCTACAGAGCAAATTCAAGGCTAGACCAAGTAACTTAGCAAGATCCTGTCTTTGATTTTTTTGTTTGTTTTTGGGACAGTTTCTCTCTATGTAGCCCTGGCTATCCTGGAACTATGTAGGCCAGGCTGGCTTAGAACTCACAGAGATTCACTTGTCTCTGCCTTCTGAGTGCTGGGATTAAAGGTGTATGCCACCATATCCTGCCTGTCGCCCTGCTCTGCCCCAACTTGTTGGTCTCTATCTCTGTCTGCCTGTCTATCATCTATGCATCTATGTATCTTATCATCTGTCTGTCTATCTATATCTAACCTACATTCATGTGCCTATTATCTGTCTGTCATCTATCTATCTATCTATCTATCTATCATCTATCTGTCGGTCTGCCTATTATATATCATCTATATGTTTCTATCAATCATCTATTTATCTATTATCTATCATGTATCTATGATCTGTCTATTATCTATTTGTCTGTTGGTCATCTACAGACATCTATCATCTATCATCAATCTTTGTATCTATCATCTGTGTCATCTATGTATCTATGAATCTATCTACCTATCTATCATCTATGTATGTATGTATGTACATATGTATGTATGTATCTATCATCTACCTACCTACATACCTACATACTATCTCAGTGGTAAAGCATTTGCTTAGGATGCATGAGGGTCTGGGCTCAATTCCCAAGAAGCCCTCCTCACCCTTCTTCAGTTAAGTAAATGAGTTTGGAGACTGACCTCCATCACCAGAAGTGGGTCATAGGTGCTGATATCTTACTGTGGGGTCAGCTCGTTGGAGAATCCCAGAATGGTGTCTGTGTTTTGAGACAGGTTCATGGTGAAGCTGGCTGAAGAAACGGATGGGATCATTGTCTCCAATGACCAGTTCCGGGATCTGGCTGAGGAGTCTGACAAGTGGATGGCGATCATCAGAGAGCGGTGAGAGAATAGGGCACCGGCTCACACCTTTCTCTAAACCAGCTCTTCTCTGGCCACTGGGTGAGAATCCTGGGGAAGGGCTTGAAGATGCCTCAAAGGATGATAGCCAGTAGCTCCTGGTGGTGCTGGTTCCAGACGCCTGGGAGGTAGCCAGGTCATCTCTGTGACGTCCTCTTTCCTCCTTTAGCCTGCTGCCCTTCACCTTTGTGGGGAACCTCTTCATGGTCCCAGATGACCCACTGGGGCGAAATGGCCCCACCCTGGATGAGTTCCTGAAGAAGCCAGTCAGGTAATGCTCCTGCTTCTGCAGGCAGCCTGTAGGTCTGCTCTTCTCTGAAGGATTGGAGGGTTGGATGGAGTGTCACAGCTTGGGCTGGCTTAATTCTGCAGTAGTCTTGAGTTTGCTGACCTGGCCTTTAAAACCTCCCCAGGGAGTCCTGGTACAAACCTTCATACTAGGTGGGGGAACTTTTATTTTCTCTTCTGGTCAGTGTGTTTGATGGAGCTATTTGGGAGGTGGTTGCATGTAGTGATAACTGTTTGTGCCCCACACCTTCCTTTGGCCCATTAACAAATGATTAAATAAGGACATCTCTTTAGGGTACTGTCTTCCAAGGCAGTTGGTACTGCCACTCAGTGGCCTGCTTAGGCAACTTCACAAATTCATTTCCTACAGCTAGAAATAGGTCCGCTTGGCTGGGGTTCCTGGAGGCCCAGTTTTTCCTCCAGAGTGCTTATTAGTTCTTATTCTGCTTTTTCTCCAGGAAACAGGGCTCTTCTAAGTCTCAGCAGCCCTCTAAAGGTTCCACAGAGCATGCCAATCAGCAGCAGGGGAAGGAAGTGGAGAGGAGCAATGGTGGCATTCGGAAGACCCGGGAGACAGAGCGGCTGCGGCGCCAGCTGCTCGAAGTGTTTTGGGGTCAGGACCACAAGGTGGACTTCATCCTGCAGCGGGAACCATACTGCCGGGATATTAACCAGCTTTCTGAGGCCCTGCTGAGTCTCAACTTCTGAGCCTTTCTGCCCTGCATAGCTGCTGCCCTATTAGAGTCAGCCTCCCCCAGCCCCGCCCCTTCTCTTACAGTCCCTCTGCTGCTCAGCCATGACCTAGACCCACTCTAAGATGGTGCTTTGGCCAGAGGAAGCACCAGAGAAGAGAATTTGAGTGTGGGAATACTCTTTGCCTGGGGTAGTTTGAGGTCAGGTCCTTAAAATGACTCAACCTGAGGAAGGACCACGAAGCCAGCTCTTAGGAGGTTTTGATCAGACTCAACTCCTCAACTCTGTCTTTAGAGAGGGCTTCTGTAAGGTGTAGAGGCTGTTCCTGGAGACTGCGCCTGTGGCTTTACTACCAAGTTCCTTAGTTGGAGGATAGGGTAGGCTGGAGGCAACAAAAAGGCTAAGCTGAGAAAGAAAGCACCCTCTGGCTGCTCCTCTGAGTGGTGGGATAGGCTGAGCTTTACCCTGGCGTGTCCAGAGGAATGCTGACTCCCAGAGGGGTCATAGCGCTAAGTGGGCTGTTGCAGTGGGCCAGCTGAGAACCAGAAGGCAGAGGCGGGCAGGCTTCCAGTCTCAGTTGTGCCTGCCTGTGACCTTGACAGAATTGCTTGGCCTTTACTTATGTCTATCCATCAGGCATAAAGATAACCCGAGGTTGAGGGAAATGAGAACAGAGAAGAAGGCTCCCATGAGGACCTGTACTTGGGTCATGGCTCAGGCGTGTCTGCCTGTGGCTGGCTGCTCAGGCTCCCTAGCCAGAACTTCACATTCAGAGATGTCCACTGTCCACTCCCTCGATGTTAACGCTGGGCTTTCAGTAGAACATGCCCTGTAAATGGCTGCATCCCTTTTCAGCGACCTTCGAAACGCACGTTAACAGAATAGTCAAGTCAGGGCGAATGGTTGCATTACTTAAATACTCTCAGGGCTCCTATAAATGGCAGCTGCTCAGTTGCATTTCAAGTGTTTGTTTACAGATTGACAAGGCCCTGGTTAAATCTTCTATCTGGTGTTGAGCCTATTCGCCAAACCCACGACGTCATGATTGGCAGTGACAGTATTAGTGGGATCTATCTAATATTTCCTTTATGGAAGACAGGTTTCTTTCGGCAAGACACACTGCTACCTTCTGTGTATGGGAAGCGGAAGCTGAAGCATCAGGATCGAGATACCTGATTGGTTACAGACCGACTCCATTGACCTGTCATGACAAGCTGTTTACATTCTAACTCCCACAAGTCATTGCTCTGTATCTGTTTGAACTCTGTCTGTGCCGGGGAATGTACTGTCTGCAAGGTGGCACACTCCTTACTTGGATGTGTTAAGCAGTTTCTTCTCTCGTGTAGTCTAACCTGCTTCTCTGTTACTTTTACCTTCCCCAGGAGTAATTTAGGGCTAGTCAACTTCTTAGAGGCCAGAGTCAGGTAGAGGTATAAAAAGGTAAGGCAGGTGCCACTGGGTTCATGTAGCAAGTCCCTGAATTAGATGCCTTTCTAGCTCTGACTTATTCCAAGTGACATGGAGTTAACTATGTGGCTCTCTGGGTCCCAGTGTCTTTGTCTGTTTCATTGGGTGATTTTCATTTCACACCAGATTGATTAGGTGTTGGGGACAAGTTGATTAGGGGAATGACAAGGGAGAAGAAGAGAGTGGTCTGGACTGGGGCTGGTAGAGCTGCCTTTTAAGCTTAGGATTGGTGTCTTCTCTTTTCTCTTGCCATGATGGTGGGTATGCAGAAGGCTGGGGTTATCTTCCCTTCCCTGAGGGCCCTGGAAGGCTGAATGTTCCTGAGAAGATGAGAGACCAAGCTTATAGAGGGACACTGACGTCTTACTGCAGTATGACAAGCCGGGACCTGTACGTGTTTATTATATTAACTCATGGCTGTTTGGTAAATGCTGAAGGCTAACCCACAGGGCCCTTTCTCCACTTTTGCTGGCATCCTCTGAACAGGTGGTCAGGGTGACACCAGAACTCACTGGAGATAGATCTTTATATATATCGTCTTTAATCTGTCATAAAACCTCATGTCTCACCAGTTCATTTGGAAAGAGAGACTGAGAAAGGAAAAGATGAGGAGAGATTGCATATTAAAACGTTCAGAACCCAGCTTAGGAGAAGAGCCATGTAGGGTAATAGTTCTTCAGATAATTCTAGGGGAAGATAAGCCAAAGAGACAGCTGAAGCCAGTGATCTAGCGACGACATATTCTATCTTTATTGCCGCAACTGTAGAACATTGTCTACACAGCATATAGGAGAACCAGGGCAACAATGTGACACAGAAGCCACAAGAAGTTGAAGAGGTGAAGGTTAGAATGAGATTATATCCTTGAGGCTGGAGTTTCTCAGATAGGGGTGGATCAACGAACATGGGAAGAAAGGGGGCGGGCAGAGTCTAAGACCCAGATGGCTTCTGATCTCAAGTGCAGGGGTCATCACCTGACCCACTTCTCAGAATGCAGGAGCAGGCCCCAGCTTCTGCCTTGGGGCTCCTTCTCTGCTCAGGCTACAACATCCTTCAAGGCAGCCCTCAGCTCTGGGAAGGAGTACTGGTAGCCAGTAGCCAGTGTCCGCCGAGGGACCACTTTCTGCCCTTCCAACAGCATGATGGCACGTTCTCCAAAGACTGCTCGTACCACAGTGCTGGGGACAGGTATGAAGGCTGGGCGGCCCAGGGCAGCACCCAAGGCCTGGGCAAACTCAGCATTGGTAGTTGTAGATGCTGGAGCCACTCCATTCAGGACTCCTTGGACGTGGTTTGCTTCAAGGGCATAATTCAGAATTCCTGCCAGGTCACCAATGTGTATCCAGGGGAAGAATTGGCGACCTGAACCGATGGGGCCTCCTAGGCCCAGGCGGAAGGGCAGAAGCATGTGGCTGATGGCGCCGCCTCCACGGCCCAGCACAACCCCTAAAGTAGAGAGGTGGTACAGGGAGGTTGCTTAGCCTTGAAAGTTTGCACGACTCTGCTTTCCCCTCTCCCTTCCTCACGGTCTTCCCGTGTGCACGTGGAGTGGGCAGAGTTGAGGGCTGTGGGGCTTTTGGGGATTTCCCCTCTGCTAGCTAAGGCAATGGTGTCCTCTCCCTGCAAGCTCAGCCCAGGAATCGTCCTCGCTGCCTGGTTCCCAGGCCCTTGGTCCTCACCTGAACGTACCACAACCTGGCGTGTAGACTCTCCAGGAAGCCTGGCTGCTGCTTCCCATTTGGTTACCAGGTTGGAGAAAAAGTCAAAATCCCCTCCTGGGCTGTCTTCATCATACTCCTTAGTCAGGCTTGGCTGGTAGTAAGCTGTCATGGAAGAGCGTTCGTTTGCTCTGGCGGTCCCTGGCCTGCTGGGCCCTTTGTAGTGAAAGGCTCCTTAGCCTCAGTCTCCTCTGCCCTTTGGGTTTCCACAGGAGAAGAAAGAACCAGAACAGTTTCCCCCTTGAGCTTCTCCGTGTGTCCATGCCTGAACATCTAGCTTTTGGCTGTCAGGCTGTGTCCAGAGGCCGCTCGCTAGCTTGTAGTGGGTAGGGACAGAAAAATAGGTGCTAAGCTGCTTGAACTCTACCATTCTTGACATCTGTGACTTTTTTTTTTTTTTTTTGGCAAGTTACTTCTCCGTATGAAAAAATTTGCATCCTCAGTATGGGAGTAACTGTACCTACCTCATAAAGTTGTAAGGATTAAATAATATGTATATAATAGTATGGTGGCTACTACTCATTTTAATTGTTTGTAATTGTGTCGTCTCAAAGGAGACACAACAAAGGGAGCTCTTCATAAAGAACTGCAGTGCAAAAAAGCAAGGGGTGTGGGAGTGGGGAGATGCCTTCAGCACTAGGACCCGTACCACACCTCTTTCTCTGAGGGCTCCCAATAAAGGCTCTCTAGTCAAGTACCCCACACCCGCACTCTGCCTTTCCACACCCATAAAGACCAGACTGTGACAGTACAGATCTGGATCAGGAAGAACCTGCAAGGCTGGAGGCCTAGGCAGTGACCCTGGGAAGGACCTGTGTTTCTGGTGCAAGCCCCAAGGGCCTCAACTGCTTGCTCTGTTCTCCCTGGCTCCGTTAATGTAAGAGGCTGGCGATTTGGGGGCATACCTACACCTGTGACTAGAATCCAAGCCTGAGGTGGGTGTGCAGCTTCAGTGATGGCTTTGGCTAGCAAGTGGGTGGTATCCAAGCGGCTGGTAAGAACCTCTTTTTGGAAGGTTTCATTCCATCTGCAGAGAAGATGAAAGAAAAGGTCGGAAGTGCAGACATGCACCTAGACCATATCCTCCCCACTCATCCGGCTCCCCTCCTAGTCAGCCAGTTGTCCTAAGCCTGTCTTTTTTTTTTTTTTTTTTTTTTTGGTTTTTTCGAGACAGGGTTTCTCTGTATAGCCCTGGCTGTCCTGGAACTCACTCTGTAGACCAGGCTGGCCTCGAACTCAGAAATCCGCCTGCCTCTGCCTCCCAAGTGCTGGGATTAAAGGCGTGCGCCACCACGCCCGGCCTAAGCCTGTCTTAATGTATAACTCGGGGCGGCTAAGAAGATAGGACTCTCTCCCCCGGCCCCCAATAGGCATGGGCTGTATCTCTTTATCCACAATACTGGGCTTTATTAGACGCTGATATATAACAGGCTCCAAAGGCTTAAGGGGACACTTGCACAAGTTTATGTCTACCATGCACAGGTCACAGGCATCGACCCTCTCCCCCCTGTACAGGTGATATCTGCTTTATGGCCCTGTTGACCTTCGCAGAGGGTTGAGGATATTCTCTCCAGCCAGGTTGACGACAACATCGCAGAGGGGCAGCCCCGACTCACTGAGTTCACTCTGTGGGAGAAAGTACAGTGCCGGCTGGTACTGTCCTTCCCAGGCAAATTGCCCTCCCACCCACCTTCCAGAAGCTCGACCTACCCACGTAATTCGACCCGGGCCAGGCTGTCTGGAGACCAATTTAACTTCGTGGCCCCTGGCTTTCAGCAGCTGGGTTAGGGCTGTCCCAATGAATCCCGTCCCGCCACCTGATGGGAGAGCACAAACTGTTTACTCAGCGGGGTGGAGGTAGGTCATCTGCTGGCGGCCCCTTTGGGTGCGGTCCCCATCTGACATCAGGCCTCTCCAACCCACCCCGCGATGCAGAGGTGACAAAGGTCACAGGGTCGCACAGATTCAGCTTTTGGGGCTGGGAAACCAAGGCTAGGTTGCCTGCTTAGGAGACTGCACCCTGTGGGCCTGTTTTCTCAGCTCTCGGCTGCAGCCTAAGCCGGCCCGCGACTCTCCGCCCTCCCTCACCTACAAGCACCCGCATAGCGACAGGGAGCTAGCACGCCTGCGCGAGATTTAAATACCGGACGCGACTACGAGCCTCACCTCACGCGAATCTCAGTACGAGGTGTGCCCCACCCTCCCCCGACCCGGAAGGAGTTATAGTAATAGCGAAGGACCGTAAATTTCTCTGGGAAGAGGGGTGGATGACGCAAAAGAGATGGCAGAAAGGATCCGCTCCTAAAGAACAACTCTAGACCGCGAAGCGCTGGGCGTGGGGAGGGGGCGGGCACTGTGGAATTCTTCTTCATCTTTTCCCACTGTTCTGCCTCCTTCTGCCAGGACTCGAGGGTGTCGGAGTTTCTTCTCCAGTTCATGTGCGCACTCTTGTCCTTGCTTCCGCAGCTAAGGCTCTCACAAGCGTGCATCTCACCCCCTGTTTCCCAGTTCATCCGTTTTAGGGCCCTCCAGGAACACATATTTCACCAAGTCTAATGCCCAGTTGTCATTCAGACATGGAGGCCATGTCTGCTTTATAAACATGTAAAAATGTAAAATATTTGCCTCAGTCCCTGGGCATAATCCTGGCCTGAAACCAATCAAGAAACGCTGCGTTTTTGCTTTCAGTAGAAACCACACTGTCTTCTGGGACTTTAAGAACCAAGTTTGGTGTCTGGTGCACATCCTTTCCCACTGAGGCAGACAAGGCAGCCAAGCTAGAAAAACATTCCACAGACAGGCAACAGCCTTTGGGACAGCCCCCACTCCAGCTATGTGGGACCCACAGGAAGACCAAGCTGTACATCTGCTACCTATGTGCAGGGAGGACTAGGTCCAGCCCGTGTATGTTCTTTGGTGGTAGTTAAGTCTCTGAGAGCCCCAAAGGTCCAGGTTAGTTGATTCGATTGGTCTTCCTGTGAAGTTGCTATCCCCTTAGGGGCTGCAATCCTTCCTCACATTCTTCCATAAGAGTCCCCGAGCTCCATCCACTGTCTGGCTGTGGGTGTCTACATCTGTCTGAGTCAGCTGGTGGGTGGAGACTCTCAGAGGACAGCCATGCTAGACTCCTGTCTGCAAGCATAACAGAGTATCATTAATAGTGTCAGGGATTGGTGCTTGCCCATGGTATGTGTCTCAAGTTGGGCCAGTTACTGATTGGCTGTTCTCTCAGTCTCTGCTCCATCCCCAATCCCTACATTTCTTGTAGACAGGGTAAGTTTTGGGTCAAAAGTTTTGTGGGTGGGTTGGTGTCCTTATTGTTCCACCAGAGTTCCTGCCTGACCATAGCAGGCAGCCTCCCCAGGCTCCATATCCCCAGTGTTAAGGATGCCCCCATATATTCTTGGGCACCTCCCTTATCCCAGGTTTCTGTTTCTTCCTGAAGATGGCCACTACGTTCCCCCCATTAGTTGCAGATTTCCTTTCATTCTCATGGTCACCGGGCCATCTCCTCTGCCCCTCCCCAACCCAACCCTGAATTTCCCTCTCCTCCCCATTCCCTCTCCCACCAAGTTCCCTCGCTCCATCTGACTTCCATGACCATTCCAATCCCCCTTCCATCTTTGCTTGTGCCCTCCCTCCTGCCCATCCTCCTTGGGTCTGTGGAGTGTAGCATGGGCATCCTGTATTTTATGGCTAATCTCCACCTATAAGTGAATACATACCATCCATGTCCCTTTGGGACTAGGTTACCTCCCTTGAGAATGATATTCTCAAGATCCATCCATTTGCCTGCAAAATTCATGATGTCTTCATTTCTCATAGCTGAACAGTATTCATTGTGTAGATGTACTACATTTTCTTTATCCATTCTTCAGTTGAAGGACACCTAGAATAACTCCCTTTTTGATAATTTGGTTATTCTCCACATTCAATTCGGTTTTCATCCTGTGCCTGCCTCCAGGGGTAGTGTCCTCCCATCTTGATTTGTTTGTATGGACAAGCTACCATTCTCATTGCTGTGAGCATTGCAATGTAAGAGAGGAAGTAGTTCTTTCGGCTAACATTTTGAGGGTACCAATCCATCATGGCATGAAAGGCACGGTGACCAGAGTTGGAGGTGTCTAGTTAGGAGACAGAGCGATAAACGTGGGTGTGAGATTACTCTTTTCCTTCTGGTCAGCCTGGGACTCTAGCGTATGGGATGGTGCTGCCCACAGTCAGGGTGAGTTTTCTTTTCAGCTAAACTTCTCTGGAAATGCCCTCACAGACATACTCAAATGTCTCCTAGGCAATTTCAAACCTAGCCAAGCTGGCAGTGAAGATTACTCAACATGCTTGCCTTCAGCAAAACCTGCTGGGTTGGCTTAGCCAGAATTCCACATACCCTGATATTTCCTCACAGCTATAATGTAAAATAGAAAAAAGGAAGTTGCAGAAGTATTTATACATTAATTCTGTTTGAATATTAAAAGCAAGACAAATATGATATTTTTAATAAATCGACTTGTAAAAATATAAATAAACACATGAGAACAATGAGAAATTCAGGGTAGTATTTTCCTCTGGAGGTAGGGTATGCGGGGAGGAATAATACCCAGGGGAGTCATTTCTAAGATGAAGTGATTGGTCCAGGTTGCTTATTTTATTAATCTTGTTATTGTCTAAAATATCTTATAACAAAACCACATGGATTAAAAATTTATAGTCATATTTTAGATATACAAAAATATAACTTACAATAATGTTTTCTTTCTCCTCCTTTTTTTTTTTTTTTTTGGTGTTTTTTGTTTTTCGAGACAGGGTTTCTCTGTGTAGCCCTGGCTGTCTTGGAACTCACTCTGTAGACCAGGCTAGCCTCGAACTCAGAAATTCCCCTGCCTCTGCCTCCTGAGTGCTGGGATTAAAGGTGTGAGCCACCACGCCCTCCTCCTCCTCCTCCTCCTCCTCCTCGTCCTCCTCCTCCTTCTTCTTCTTCTTCCTGCAGTCTTATTCTGTAGCCCAGACTGGCTTCTGACTCACAGCAATCCTCCTGCCTTAGCCTCCCATGTTCTGGAGTTACAGGCTTGAGCCACCATGTGCAGCTTGTAAGTTTACAAGTTTCTGTAATTAATTTGCTCACGAGCATTTCTAGTGGAGCAAACTTAAACTGTCCAGACAAAGGGCGAGGTAATCATTACTTTAAATTTTCCCTCCCTTTTTTGGGCGTGGGGAGGTAAATTTTTATTCTTTTAGTGTGTACTGTCTCTCCTCCTTGCTTATCACAGTGCATAGATGTGGCAGGTCACGTGGTTAGGCAGTTAGTCATCACTGCTTTCTCAGAAGTATCTTGTTTCATTTGGTTTTGGATATTGGCCAGCTAAGGCACAGCTGGTTAAGCCAGGTTTTGGGTGTGGTCCAGTGAATGGATCATGCTAGGAAACTTGGTAAGGTAGAGTGTGGGTCTGAGACCCTGGCACCCAGGTACCCTCCCACCTGAGATGGTAGGCGCTTCCCTGACAGATTCCTGGCCTGGAACACGTGCCACACTTTCCACATAATGAAATGTGACCTGTGGTTATGTAGGCCCAAACAGAGTTCTCCATACTAATGAAGTATCTAGAGGCCCTGAGGATTTAGCCAATAAGCTTCCCTTCCCAGACATTCCTTCCTGCCAAAAGTAGTTAATCTTTAGTCTTCCCTCAGGAGTTGATACACATCTATTTTTTGTGATGAACAGTCAATAAATGGTATGGATAAACATGGACTGACCCTTCCATTGAAACCACATGGGGAACATGGAGAAGACTTTTGCCTACAGAGCCACAACCTAAGTCTCCCATAGAAGGCATCTCGTTGTTCTTAGCCTGAGAGCCAACAATGGTCCTAACCTGGTCTTGGGCCCATGGACCCCCGATCCTTTGTTCCCAACTCTTATGTGTAATACCTCAGCAGTGACTGGGTGTCCGAGAGTTGGGGAACCCCAACTTCAGCCTCCCTCATCTTAGACTGCTATTCTCCTACCCCCTGAGCACTTTCTCAGTGCTTCCTTAAAGCCCAGCACCTGGTAGTGGCAGTTTCATGTCCCCAGCAACTGTGCCCAGCATCCCAGTGGTGGGGTGGGATGCAGACCCACAATGGGGTACAGTGACTTGGCCTCTGCCTTGTGCATCCTGGCAAGTATATTTCCAGGCTCTTTTTACTGTTTATTTTGAGGCGTGGTCTCACTAAATTGGCCACACTGGCATTGAACTCATTCTAGCCCAGGGTAGTTTTCAACAACAACAACAACAACAACAACAACAACAACAACAACAACAGGAGCAACAGCAACAACAGCAACACGAACAACAGCAGCAGCAGCAGCAGCAACAACAACAACTACTACTACTTTAAAATATTTCATTTTTATTTTATGTATATGGGTGTTTTATTTGGACCATGTGCTTGCTTGGTGCCCTCAAAAGCTGGAAGAGGGCATAGATAGGGTCTTCTGGGACTGGTCATATGGGTGGTGCTGAGAATTGAACTCCCCCTCTCTGTAAGAGCAGCCAGTGCTCTTAATCACTGAGCCAACTCTCCTGGTCCTAGCCTTGATCCTGCTTCAACCTTCCAAGCAGCTGGGATTGTAACTTGTGGGTGTGCACCGGGGGTCTGTCTCCCCTACACCTTTATTTTAAGTAGGAAATTACTATGTATCCCAAGTTGATACTTTGTATCACAATCCTCCTGCCTACATCTGTATCCTTTGTTTTGTTTGTTCTATTCTTACTGTGATGTCAGTGTTTGGGCTTATCGCGGCAGGTAACAAAACACTTGCCTTCTAGCTAACAGAATAGAATATGTAGACCCTGATGGATTACTTCTTAGGATCATTTCTTGGCTCTGTCCCTTAGTCACTACTACCAGGCAATCTGCTGTGGCCTAGCATTTAATTCTTATATATTGCTGCTAATGAATTGTTTCAAAACATAGTTGTTTGAAATGACAGTTCTTCTAAATTTCTCTCATGGTTCTGTGGGCTAGGGATCAGGGAACGGCTTAGCTAAGGTGGGTGCGACTCAGAGTCTCCTAGGATGTTATAGTCAATCTACCACTAGGGGCACAGTAATCTGGAGACTTAAATGGGGCCAGAAACTCCTGTTTCAAAAAGGCTCCCTCATACACTATTGACAACCTGGGGATTGTTTCTGGCCATGTTGACCTCTCATAGTTCTACCTGAGTGTTCATAGGCCTGTGTGCTGGAGGGAGTGACTCCAGAGGGTGAGGCTAGGGGAAACCTCACTGCCTGTAATTACTGACCTAGTCTCAGAAATGCCAGATAGTCACTGTCATCATAATCGGAGTACTAGAACCACGTCTATGAGTAGGTGGGGTGAGGGTGGGAGGTGGGGGCGGGGAGATCAGTTTTAGCTCCAACTTTTGAAGAGAAGAATCTCAAAGATGTCAAAACCACTGCAAGCTCTGCCGGAGTAAAGCCCACTCCTGGAAGCTTGCAGCCTCTCAGGTGTGCCTCAGAATTACGCTACCAACCTTGTTCTTTTCACACATCCCAGTGTTCCTCTGGGTTTTGTGGATTATTGTTGTTTATTGAAACACAGTCTCTCTGTGTAGTACTGGCTGTTCTGGAACTCACTATGTCTACAGGCTGATCTTGAACTCACAGAGATTCTCCTGACGCTGTCTCCCCAGTGCTGGGATTAAAGGCGAGTGCCACCATGCCTGGGTGACACTCTGTGTTTTTGGGTATCTTCACAGGTGACTCGGGAGACTTTTCTGTCATCCTCTTTTAGTTCCACAGGAAATGATGTAAAGGCTCACTGCTCTGATGTTGTAACTGGCTTCTTTCCTGCTCTCTGATTTAGGGAACTAATTTCAAACTCAGTCTTAGCTGACTATTTTCTTTTCTCAAAACAAAACAAAACAAAAAACAAACAAACAAACAAACAAATAAAAAAATAAAAATGGAACATGGAGCTGTTCAAGAGAATCAGGACAGGTCTCGTATAACCAGGGACACAGACAGGAGCCTAGCATGGCTGTCACTGTTGAGACTGAAGAATTTCTAGAGGGACATAAGTTTCTGATGGAAAGTTGGGTTCAGTCTATGGGGGAGGGGTGACCTAATGCCTCTCCTGTGTCCTGATGACACAGCTCCCATTGGTGACCAGCATATTGCTAAACTTACTGATCTCTGGCTTCTGTATACTTGGCCTCAGCAGCATTTGTTGCTATGAGCATCTCTTATATTGACAAGTGTATTTCTTCACTTGTGTTCTAGGACCCTTATGTTCTCCTAGTCACCCCTCAGTCCCCCTTGCCGGACACTGACTATCTCCTTATTTCTATGAGGATGACTGAAGACATACCAACTGTAACGTGGGAATGTAGCTCACTCAGACTTATAAATCTGCAGTCTGTGGGCAAATGTCGGGGCGGAACATGAATCCACTGTCACCCCTCTTCCTACCCTCACCCTTAACAGATCTGAGAGGAGATAGTGTCACCTCTTGTGTGAATCCAAACAAGTGTAATAAACCCTCCGTTCTCACTGTTTCTACCCAGTTACCATGTGTCTGAGCTAATGCTATCGTTTGCCTAAGTTATCATTAGGAGCTCCTAGCTTTTTTGCCGCCCCCCATTCTTGCTCCCTTGATTCATTGTAAGCAGAGTAATTCTTATGAACAATTAAACACGTGCCACTAAAAATCATGCTAAAAGTCTCCCGATAGATTTTGGGGTGAGAGTAAAAGCCAGAAGACCTTGCAAACCTTCAGGGTCTGTGATGATCTGGTGTTCACCGGTCTCTACACGCTCAGTGTCTGTCGCTCTCCCTCTTGCCTGTCCTGCCTGTCCCTGGTCTCACTCACAAGTATCCTGTTTGAAATGCCACGTAGATCTCACAGACATGGCTTCCATCATGCATCTAGTGTCTTAGGAAATGTTCTTTTCTTTCTCACCTTAGGAGCTTCCTGTCACCTGTATTCTGCTTTATAACTGGTGCCACTTACGTGGTGAATTAAACACTTATTCCTCACAAGAGCAGGGACTTGAGTTGCCTTGTTCATTGCTCTAGCCCTGAAATTTGAACAGTGCCTTGATTTGACAGATGGCTGATTAGTAGTCATTGAATAAATGAGAATGGTGGTTAAGAATGTAGTCCCTGGAAGGAAAGTCCTGAGACTGAAATTCTAGGTCTTCTGTGCTTTGGTTTTCTTGAGTTTCACAATATCTCTTAGTTTCCTTGTCTGTGAAACAAAGGTAGCAGTGGCATTTGCTTCAAACGATTCTTATCGAGCTTGGTAAGTTATATTGAAAAACGTCTTAGGGGATTGGAGAAATGGATCCAATGGGTTAAGAGTGCCTGCAGTTCTTGCAGAGCACCCAGGTTCAGTTCCCAGGACCCACCTCGTGGCTCACAAAACATCTCTAACTCCAGGTCCAGGGGATCCAATGCCCTCTTCTGACCTCTAAGGGCACTTGGCATGCAAATGGTGTACAGATATATATGCAGATAAAATGTTCATATACATAGAATAAAAAAAGTCTTGAGAAGAATCCTAGAACAATCCGGGTTCAGTAAATGTCAGTCATCTTCGTCACTGTCACCCGATGAAATTCCTAGGGTGTTGGAAATATGGTGCGGAATCCTGAAAGCTTGGGAGAAGCCGGAGAGCAGAGAGCATGAGATGCACTTGACGGGAGCCTTTTGTGCAGACGTGGTTTCTAAAGGTGACGGCAGCAATGGCTCAGCTTCACTCCATGCTCTGGGATCTTCTTATTCCCAACCAGGAGATGAAAGATCTGTTTCTTCCTGTGCTGGCTAGTTTTGTGTCAACTTGACACAAGCTGGAGTTACCACAGAGAAAGGAGCCTCCCTTGAGGAAATGCCTCCATGAGATCCAGCTGTAAGGCATTTTCTCAATGAGTGATCAAGGGGGCCAGGGCTCAGCTCATTGTGGGTGGTGCCATCCCTGGGCTTCGGTTCTATAAGAAAGCAAGCTGGGCAAGCCAAGGGAAGCAAGCCAGTAAGAAATATCCCTCCATGGCCTCTGCATCAGCTCCTGCTTCCTGACCTGTTTGAGTTCCAGTCCTGACTTCCTTTGGTGATGAACAGCAATGTGGAAGTGTAAGCTGAATAAACCCTTTCCTCCCCAACTTGCTTCTTGGTCATGATGTTTTGTGCAGGAATAGAAACCCTGACTAAGACATCTCCCTTGAGCTTAGATGGATGCTTCAGGGAGGTGACCTCCAAGCCTAGGACATAGAAATACCACACACATCCATCTTATTGTTGTGAGAACTAACCTATAAGATGGCCAGAACTCTCCCGCAGAGAGAGATTTATCAGAGACACCACAATTGAGTGTCTAGCTGACAGCCTGATGGGATTCCTAGTCAATAGCAGAAGCAGTGCCAGATTCATGGATGAAGATGCTACTAGCTACATCCTGTGTCTATGAATCAGCCTCAACTCTTGAGTCTTCCTGGATTGGGGTACAGGGGCTTACAGGGACAGTACCCCATTCATGGTGCAGAAACTTGTATGAACTCTTGACTCATGCAAAAATGCCATGGGTCTTTAATTTTTTTTTCTTCTGAGACAGGGTTTCTCTGTGTAGCCACGGCTGTCCATAAACTCCATCTGTAGACTGGGCTGGCCTTGAACTCACAGAGATCCACCTGCCTCCTGAGGGTGGGGTGAAAGGTTTGCACTACCATCGCCCCAATCTCATGCCCCCTAGGTTGGCCTGGTTTACTGTACAACAGAGGATGGCCCTGAGTTCCTGATCTTTCCATCTCTACCTTCCAGGTGATGAGACTACAGTTGTGTGCTGGAACTTCCGGTGTCCATAGATGTTTTATTTTGACGCCTGGAGCAGCTTGTAGCATTGTAACAGTAACGGAGCACTCAAGGTCAACCATCAGAGGAGAGCCAACAGTGGAGCAGACAGACCTAGGCAGGTAAAGCCAGGCCCAGCTATGGGGCAGAAACAATCCACATTTCATTTCTAGTCATAGATCATTAAGATTAAGTACTTAATTACTTAAGATTACATAGATTAAGCAGAATATTTTGATACTCTTAGCTGTATATCTGAGCAGTAGGAGCTTAGTGGGGGATGATCAACTGGACATAGTTCCAGAGTGAAAGATGAGTATATAGAACAGCTGGGAGCAAAGTGGTCCTGGAAGCGGGAGATGTGAGCAGCCTGAGAGGAAAGTGTATTAAATGCCTATGGCTGCCTGCCTCAAACCACATTCACCAGGTAGTGGTGGCTCATGCCTTTAATCCCAGCACTTGGAAGGCAGAGGCAGGCAGATTTCTGAGTTCGAGGCCAGCCTGGTCTACAGAGTGAGTTCCAGGACAGCCAGGGCTATACAGAGAAACCCTGTCTCGAAAAACCAAACCAAACCAAACCAAACCAAACCAAACCAAACCAAACCAAACCAAACAAAAAATCCCAATAACAAAAACCTGACACATTCTCATGCAATGGAACATTTGCTGATTTTGTGACATAATGTACCCTTGGGGCTTGTTTTAGAAGACAAACCATTGCAGGATGAACAAAATGTATGGCCTACTATTTGGCATTCTCTTGAGGGAGCCGTTAGATGAGTAGTTGAGGTGGTGAGAAATAAAATACATTTTTATTATTTAAGATTTTGTGGAAGAAACAGTGAAACACACATGTAAAACAGTGGAGATGCTTTCTGTTATGGCTCACCTGACCTGACTGAGAACAGAGAGTAAAAAAGGAGGTGAAGCTGTTGGTGTCATGCAGGCTGCACTATTAAGGAGACAAACAGTTCCAAGTGTCTCACTATGAAGGAAACTGAAAAGGCTAATGCGATAGTCAGACCCTTTAAAGACAATGGTCACTTATTTCCCTTAATTTTATCTTCTATTCTATATGCATTGATTATCGATATTTTGCCTATATGTGTGAAGGTGTCCTATCGCCTGGAGTTACAGACAGTTGTGAGCTTCCATGTGGGTGCTGGGAATTGAACCCCAGTCCTCCAGAAGAGCAGCCAGTGCTCTTAACCAACAAGCTATTACTCCATTACTAGACGATGGCTAGTCTTAAAAGGCCAGATCTCACAGACTGAGGAAGTCAGGACATACTCCCTACACAGCTCTGTCCCTGGGAAGAACCTTTAGGAAGCTGTTCTGTGATGTCACTAAATTCCCCTAATTTATGATCCTACCCAGTGCTGGATTCTCCCATGGTGGTATGTCACTTCAGCTGTGCTGGAGTAAGTCTTGCCATGTAAAACATCTCATCACCCCTGCAAGGCTAGGAAAGCCAGGCATTTCTTCTTTAGGGTTTCTCTAAGGGGACTTCTCCAGCATCCCATCCCCCATCTCTCTCATGCTATCTCTCTCCCTCCCTAGCTTTCTTACTCTCACTCTTTTGTTTGTTTGTTTTTTTGGAGACAGGGTTTCTCTGTGTAGTCCTGGCTGTCCTGTAGACCAGGCTGGCCTTGAACTCAGAAATCTGCCTGTCTGTGCCTCCCAAGTGCAGGGATTAAAGAAGTGGGCCATCACTACCCGGCCTTAATGAAACTCCTCTTCAGACTTTTAGGCCCTTCACATTCTGACTCAGTTGTATTGTATCCTTTCTAATGCTTCCCCCTCCTTGAGCACAACCTGGAGACCCTTCCTCTGAGCAAGCATGATTCTGAAGTGTAATTATGTGTCAGCTTCCTTCTCAGAGCTAGGAGTTACTGTTTCCGTTACTACATTTAACAGATAGACTGTTAGAAAACAGACTGGATGTTAGCTGTAATTCCTTTAGTAATAATGTTTATGCTGTTAGATTCAACATCCTTGGGGATAATGGAGTTAAAAATATGAGCTAGCTAAAATATGAAAATTAATGAAAAACCGAAAGATGGATTATTACTGTGTGTGTGTTTTTAAAGACTTATTTATTATTTTATGTAAGTACACTGTAGCTGTCTTCAGATGCACCAGAAGAGGGGGTCAGATCTCATTATAGGTGGTTGTGAGCCACCATGTGGTTACTGGGATTTGAACTCAGGACCTTTGGAAGAGCAGTCAGTATTCTTAACTGCTGAGCCATTTCTCCAACCCCAAGATGGATTATTAAAGGGCAACAGTCACAGGGTAAATTCAACAAATGAAACATTTCTAGGTAATTAAGAAAAAAACTTCCTTTGTGATTGATCAACATAGTCCAAAAGGCTGTGAAGATCAAAAGTGAGTCTTATAAAAATTTCCAGAGGGTGGTGGCTCATGTCTTTAATCCCAGCACTTGAGGGTTAAGGGAGGTAGAGACAGGCTGAACTCTGTGACTTTGAAGGCAGCTTCTTCTACTTAGTGAGTTCCAGTACAGCCAAGGACAAATACTGAGATCTTGTCTCAACAACAACCTGAATTGTCTGGTGAAGACAAAAAAGAGAGGCACCAAAGAACCAGCGTATGTGCACACTTCCTGTAATTGTTAGTGGCCAGGTGAGACAGGCCCTGTTAGGAGCAATATCCTATCGTTGTCAAGGCTGGTAGCCCTTCCTAAGATTATAAGGTGCCTTTTTGTTTTAATTAAGGCACACTGAAGGAACTTACAGGGAACTGGTCCAAATCACGGAGTCACGCTCACTTATTCTTTTTAGGTGGATGGGGTAAACTTGCTCATTATGGTATTAAGCTGGGTTTTGTGCCTGCCTTTTTTTGATCCTGTGATTATGGCCTTGAACTGAGCATGTCCAGGAACTCACCTGCTTTATAGTGCTGAGAAGCCTTCGCTACTGAATATGCACATTCAGTGTTTCCTCAATAAAAGCACCCTGCTTCCTCTGGAGAAAACATGACTTAGGACATGAACTCCTGACCTCTCCGTCCTTCCTCCACCCCCACCCCTGGTTGTGTTCTTTGGTCTTCGCTCACCAAGACTTGAACCCCCAGCATCTGTTCATGTAACCACTTCCCCACTAGGAAACAGAGCATCAGCAGCAGTGTGGCCGCATCCTCCCACCAACTGTGTCTCCTGCTGGTTCTGCTTCTTCCATCTCATCACATTTTTGATATGATTAGTCTGTCTGCTTCTGAAGGTTTATGCAAGTAAAATGATGCAAGTCACCTTTAGAAATCTGCCCTTTTACAAACAGATCTATCATAAGACCCAGCTAAACCACTCTTGGACATATACCCAGAGGATGCTCCATCCTACCACAAGGACAGTTTCTCAACTATGTTCATAGTGGCTTGATTCATAACAGCCAGAAACTGGAAACAACATAGAGGTCCCTCAATGGACGAATGATGAAAGAAAATGTGGTACACAATGGAGTATCACTTAGCTGTTAGGAAAAGATGACATCATGAAATCTGAGGGCAAATGGATGGAATTAGAAAAAATCATCCTGAGCAAGGCAACCCAGACACAGAAAGCCAAACATGGTATGTACTCACCGTTAAGTGGATATTAGCTGTAAAGTAAAAGAGAATCATGCTACAATTCACGGACCCAGAGAGCCTAAGTAATACAGAGGGCTCTAGGGAAGACACATGGATCTTCCAGGGGAGAGGAAATAGAATAGATTTTGGGGCGGGAGGGGATGAGAACAGGAGGGATCAGATACTGGGGGAGGGTTGGAGGGAGAGAAGACTGGAATGGGGGCATTTAGGGGACCATATGGAAACCTAGTGCAGTAAGAACTGCCTGGAACCTGGGAGGGTGAACCTAGAGCGGACTCCTAGCAATGGAGGATATGGAGCCTGTACAGGCCATCTTTAGTAACATAGCAAGGCTCCCAGTGAGATACCAACCCAGCTCCAAAACCTTCCACTCACAGCTGTCCTACCTGCTGGAACAAGGGTGGCTCAGAGTTGGTGAGAGCAGCCAAGCAATATCTGGTCTTACACGAGGTCCGAGCCACAAGAAGGAGCTCATGCCCAACACATAGTGGATGGCCAGGAGCCAGAAGCTGCATGGCTCAGAGAGCTAGGACAGAACCAAACAATACTGACATAAACAAACAAACAAACAAACAAAACCAACAAAACAAAACTAAAAAACTAAACAACCAGAAACCAAGCCAAACCAACATAAGAACAACAAGAAACAAAACAAAACAAAAAGCAAAAAAGTGATCCCTAATGATATTCTGCTATACTAATAGATGGCTGCCTACCTACCTGTCACCAGACAGACAGACAGGTTACCTCCAGAAGCTGACAAAAACATATGCAGAGACCCACAGACAAGTATTAGGGGGAGCTTGGGAAACCTTGTGGAAGATGGGGTAGAAGGATTGAAGGAGCCAGAGGTGTAGAGGACACCAGAACATGGCCTGCAGAATCAGCTGAGCAGGGATCAGAGACTGAAGCACAGATCACAGAGCTTGCCTGGGTCTGTGCTAGGTCCTCTGCTTACATGGTGTGGTTGTTTAGCTGGGGTGTCTGTGGGACTCCTAACAGTGGGAGAGGGGGTACCTCTGACTCTTTTGCCTTCTCTTGGGACCCTTTTTGCCTCCGACTGGATTGCCTTGTCCAGCGTTAGTATGAGCTATTGTTCCTAGTCTTACTGTGTTGTATTATGCTGTCTTCGGTTGAGAGGAGGCGTGAGTGGGATTAAGAGGAGTGGAGGGAGGGGGCTGTGGTTGGGATGTATTGCATGAGAAAAGAATAAACTAAAAAAATCTGCAAGCTGGGTGTGGTGGCACATGCCTGTAATACCTCATTTGGGAGGCAGAGACAGGTGAATCTGAGTTTGAGGTCAGCCTAGTCTACAAAGCAAGTTCCAGGACAGCCAGAGCTACACAGAGAAACTCTGTCTCAAACCAACCAACCAACCAACCAAAACAACCAAAACAACCAAAACTAAAGGGGGAAATGTCATGGGTTGCCCTGGTGCTGTTAGTATTCTGATGTTAATTCTGTTTCCATGAAAGGGATTGCCCACAATGGATGAGCCGTCAATCACATATTCAGGCAATCTCATGTGAACCTTCTCCCCATCCTAACTGGTCAATAAAGGCTAGAGCCTGTGCTTGGGCAGTGGAGGGGAAAGGTGGGATGAGAGATTTGGGGGAGTGGGGGAGAGGACAAGAAGAGAAGAGAGAGAGGACAGAAGAGGAGGAGGAAGAGGAAGAAGAAGAGGCGAAGGAGAAGGAGGAGCAAGGAGGAAGAGGAGGAGGAGAAGGAGGAGGAGGAGGAAGAGGAGGAGGAAGCCATGATAGAGCAGCACTAAGTGACCAAGAGAAACCACAAGTTAAAAAGGGTCTCATAGCTGGGGAATAATTTAGTATATAGCACCAGATTTGCCCAACCTAGGCACATAGCTTATAATTATAATAACTAGACTATGTTTTTATATGAGCTTATTGTGGTTGTAAATTATTATAACAGTGGATAAGAGTTCTTGTTTCTCCCCCTGGAATTATCATCTTTTCAGTTGTAGCCATTCTTGTGAGTGTATTATGGTATTGCTTTGGGGCCTACTTTGTGTTCTCCTGGTAACTAATGCAGTTCAAAGGTCGGCACGTTTATTAGTAATTTAATTACTAACAGTAGCTTAAACATGTGTTATTTTGTTAATTTCTTTGTTCAAGTCTCTTGATTTTGCTTTTATTGAGTTATCAACTATTTATTTTATTTTATTTTTTAAAGATTTATTTATTTATTTTATATGAGTACACCATTGCTCTCTTCAGACACACACCAGAAGAGGTCATCAGACTCCATTGTAGGTGGTTGTGAGCCACCATGTGGTTTCTGGGAATTGAACTCAGGACCTCTGGAAGAGCAGTCAGTGCTCTTAACCACTGAGATATGTCTCCAGCCAGAGTTGTCTAATATTATCTGGATTTACAGAGATCCCCCTTCTTCAGCTTCCTGAGTGCTGGGATTAAAGGTGTGTGCTGCCATGTCCACAACTGTCCATCTGACCTTTCCTTATCCATTGAAATGCATAATTTACAAATTGTGTGTGGGAGAGTTCTTTGTTCCTATTTGTAGACTAAGTTCCAGGGAAAAAGCCACACCTGTGTTAAGATTCCACAAAGACTGATTAGAGCTTTAGAAAAGAGTTGGAATAGTGCAGATCCAGAGCAGATTATTCTGGGTTATCTCCATCTCACTCATTGCCCATCGTCGGTATCCGACCTGACATCCTCTGACTATCAGACAAAACCTCTGGGGATGGATTTGTAGCAGACCACTGCTTTACACCAGCCATGTGCTCAGGATGGCATCAGAAAGCATCCGAATGCCATGGCAAATTTTTCTGCACTTTGCTGTAACCTGTCCATCTGCTGTCTACACCAGTGTGTTGGTAAATACCTTGAGTCATGACTATCTCTTGTTCTATGACTATAGAAACATGCAACCATTTTCCATGGTAGAATATTTTATTCAGGGCAACCTGAATTCTGGGTTCCCCGGCTATGGCCACTCATATTTGGCTCAGAATAAAGCCTTCGGGTGACAGCTGTGGTCTGTGTCTACATACATGTGAAACAACCCCCCTCACTATGTAGCCCTGGCTGGCCTGGGGTGCTTAGAGCTTCCCTAGCCTCTGCCTCCCGAGTGCTGGGATTAAAGCTCTTGCCTCCACACATGGTTTAGACAGTGCGCCCACTCTGTGCCTTTCCCTTCCCACTTGCTGGCACCTTTTGATGACTAGAAATCTTTCTTATAGTCCAATTCATCAAATAACTTTTATTTCAAGACAATAACTCTCAATTATGGAGTGACTTTTTTGTACCCTTCAGTAGAAAATCATATAAAATATAGGATACTCAAGTAAATTTGGATACTAGGTAAACAGTAAAAAACAAAGACAAAACCAAAACTTTCTGATTAAACGTAGGGCCATGTGCCTCAGCCGTATCCCCAGCCCCAGTCTTCTGTAAACTTACAACTTTGATTACGTTTTGTTTATTTAGTGTGAATGCATTTATGCTCACACAGTGTGTGCATGAATGTGTGTGTATGTGAGGAGGTCGAAGTACAGCTTGTGGGGGCGAGCCATCTCCTTCCACTTTGTGGGTCCCAGGGATTGAACTCAGGCTGTCAGATCTCCCTCAGGCGCTTTACTCACAGAACCACCTCGATGGCTCCATAGACTTTTCTATCATTTTGAGGTGAGAGCCTTCTTGGTTGCTCAGGGAGGCCTTCAACTTGTGATCCTTTTTCCACAGCCTCCTGAGAAACTGGAATAACAGGCCTGTGCCATGGAGTCCAGTGTGAAAGATACCTCACTGTTTTTCTGTGTGTTTACATGTGTACGTGTGGATGTTTGTACTTTTTCTTCTTTATCCAAAGTTCAAATTTAATAGGACATCTTGTTTTCTCTCCTTCCCTTTCACGTCTTTCAACTACAGACCTCTTTTGTTGCTGTCTTGGACACATTTTTGTCATAACGGGTGATAAACAAGGACTTCTGCTGCCATCTAGTGGACAGACGCACACACGCTGTATAGACAGGATGTCTCCTGTGGCAGGAATTTTTTAGTCCCTATGGTGTGAGGCAGAGAGCTGGCTTCGTGCTGTTTGTGTGTGGAGAAGAAATCTCCCTGACCTGCCACTTCCTAAAAAGTGATGCAGGTATCTTCTTAGTGCTTCTTCAGGGAATTCTGCTTTGTTATTCACCAGCTCATGACCAGGAATTGGTTTTTGAGTCCACAAATGGGAGTCAGATTTAATTCATGGCATAGTTGTCCTTTCCCCTCCCCTGAACATCTGAGTGTTTATATATCAGTGGGTCCCTTTCTGAACTCCATCTCAATTTTTTTTATTGCTTTAGATGATGCCTTTACAATACCACATCATTTAACCACAATACAAATAATTAGATTCCTGGGCCTATTTTAGATTGGTCGTCCCCCCCCCCAACCCCCACCCTAGAAACAATCCCTGAGACAAAGATCTGAATACAAGTATTTAATCAGTGATGTGATTCCTAGAAGTATTCCTGGAGCAGGGAAGAAATGAAACAGAAGGAAAGGAGAAAGAAAGTACAGTGCATGTTGGTGAGAAATTCACCTCTGCGAGCAACTGAGGGGTTACCTTGGTTACCTGGGAACTGTGGGAGAGAGTGATGAAACTGGGTTCTTCATGCGCTAGTCTTCAACCATTATGACGAAGCTACTTCAGGGATATTTACTTTCCAGTGTTGGTTGTCTGCTCTGGTCTGCTGTGTGCTGGCTGAGAATATTCCTGTAACCGAATAAAGGTGGAAAGGAGGGAGAAAGGGAGGGAAGTTAAGAGGAGGGAGGGAGGGAGGGAGGGAGGGAGAGAGAGAGAAGCAGAGAGACAGAAACAGTGACACTCACATACACACAGACACAGCACACACAGAAACACATACATAGACACACACACAGACACAGCACACACACACACAGACAGATACACACAGATATACACAGACACAGAACACACATACACACAGAGAGACAGACAGACAGACAGACAGACAGACACACACACACACACACACACACACACACACACACACACACAGAACAAAGGGAACAAGAAGGTCTTCTCAAGATGTCTGCTCTGGTGAGCATAGTTGGCAACCCAGGCAGGACAGCACTGGCCCCAGCCGCCCTCCTCCTGTGCAGGGGTCTGTCCCACTGACACTTCACTTGGAGTTCCTTTCAGTTGCCTTTTTACTTTTTAATGAAAAGCTTTTGAACGGATAAAGAAAATAAGGTGCATATGTGCAATGGAATTTACTTGGCTGTAATGAAAAATGAAGTACAAAATTTGTGGGAAAAATAGATGGGATTGGAAAACATTATGTTAAGTGAGGTGACCCAGGTATGGCAAGCTAATGGTTCACATCTTGCATATGCAGATCCTGGCTTTGGGTTTTTATGTGTGAGCATTAACGTGGGAGCAAGTGTGTACATACACCAGGAAACTAGAACAGGGTCCATGAGAGGAGAGGGGTTTACTGGTAGGAGGAAGAGAGTTGAAGACATATGATATGAAAGAAGAAGGTGGAATGCTGGGGATGGGATTGTTTAGGTGGGGGTGGGGCAGACAGAGGAGGAGAGAAAGGATGAAAAAGCTTCAGGGTGATGGCTGGGCCTGCTGGTAATGACTACATCTGGAGTTAACTAAAATCCGAGGTTGGGGCCGCCAGTATTTTTTTTTTTTCTAAAATCATTTGAAATGTGAAGACCCACCTTTAATCTAGATCTTCTGAGGTGGGAAGATCCACCTTTAATCTGGGCCACACCTTCGAGTGGCAGCCATAAAGGACGTGGGAGAAGGAAGATTCTGCTCTTTGCCTGCTAGCCCTCAGTCTCACTGGCAAGCCCATTTCTTCAGTGGCATCAGAGCCCACGTCTTTGAGATTCTAGTGTGTGCCCAAAACCAGCGGAGACATCCAGTCCTGCGTATTCACCAAGAGCTGAGTTCTTGGACCTTAAGTTGGTAGACAGCTCTTGTTGGCTGATCAGAACCACAGCCTGTAAGCCACTCTAATAAATCATACATCTATGTCTACACACACACACACACAAACAGAAAACCACATACACTTACTTTATAAGTTCTGTTCTCTCCAGAACCCCAATAATACGTTTGGCTGAAACTAAGGGTACATGAAAAGCTGACACTTGGCAAGCTAATGAAAAGATAAAATTAGCAGCAGAGAGATGGCTCAGGGGTTAAGCACACTCGCCACTCTTGAAGAATTCCCTTTCCAGCACCAGTGTCAGGCAGCTCACAGCAACTTGTAACTCCAGCTCCTGGGGAATCTCGCCCTCTTCTGGACTCTGAAGGCACCCACCCACATGTACACACACCCCATCCGCCGACATGAAACTAGATTGGAGATGCCACGCATAGGTGGGTAATGCTGTCCCCAGAAGCTATGGGTTCTGAAATGAAAACCACAGTGTCAGGGGCAGGCTACCTTCTAGGCCCCCCAAAACAATAAGACAATTGGCAGGGTTGTTGGCTGCCCACCAGAGCTAGACAGTACGATTGTGGCTGCTGCTGGGAAGACTGAGAAGATGGGCAGGACTGAGAAGGGGACAGACTGTCTTCCCCAGGGAAGAGCACACCAGTTGGTTATCTATACCAAGTGGTCAGCTCTGCAAATACAGACAAGTAACATTATAGAGAGCAGGATGCATTTGTATATGCATAGCTGTAACTATATAAGACCTAAACAGGATCAGGCCCTTGGACATCCTGTCATGGGTGAGGGAGGGACTCGCAAGGCCCCTCTCTTTCTCAGGATCAGATACTTAATGGTCGCTGGAAGAAGACGAGGTATTTAGGTTTTCTTCAATGGTAAGGTACTCATGTTCCTGGAAGCAACCCAAAGAAACCCATTGGGTCACACACACAAATATGTGCATTCACACACGTGCATATGTGCATGCACAGACATGCATGTAATTATAATCTCAAAAATAAAACAACAACAACAACAACAAACTCTTGTAGGCCAAAATGTCCCTTCTTCCCTTACAAAACCAGAAGATATCAGCAGGGATAGGAACAGAAGAGAGAGAGATGGGGCTGTGATCAAAATTCATTATATACATGTATGAAAATGTCATGATGAAACCCATTATTATGTATGATTAATGTGTTAATAAAAACATTAAGAGAACCTTATAAAATCTTTATTAGGATTCTCCAGAGAAGCAGAGCCAAGGGGATAAATTATATTCTATGTACATTATAGGTATGTATAATGTAAATGTAATACACAGATATATGAGAGAGATTTATTTTAAGGATCTGTCTTACACCTTTTGGGAGCTAAGTCCAAAGTCTGTAGTGATGCCACGCCAACTGGTTGGATGTTCAGGTGAGAGCGGATTCTGTAGTCATGAGTCTGAACCTCACAGGGCAGCGGATGGAAATTCAAGCAGGGCTTATTGTGTTTGTGTGTGTCTGTGTGTGTGTGTCTGTGTGTGTGTGTCTGTGTGTCTCTATGTGTGTCTGTGTGTCTATGTGTGTGTCTCTCTATGTGTCTGTGTGTCTCTATGTGTCTGTGTGTGTCTGTGTATGTCTCTATGTGTGTGTGTCTGTGTGTTTGTGTTTGTGTATGTGTGTCTCTATGTGTGTCTGTGTGTCTGTGTGTGTGTGTCTCTATGTGTCTGTGTATGTCTCTATGTGTGTGTGTCTGTGTTTGTGTGTGCACGTGCCTACGTATGTGGAGACCAGAGATCAATACTGAGTGTCTTCCTTCTTATTTTTTGAGGCAGCTTTTCTCACTGATTCCAGCTCTCTCGCTGGTGGGCAAGTGCCAGGGACCTGCCTATCTGCAGTGGCCAGCACTAGGGTCAGAGGTAGGTACCACCACACCCAGATTTTTACGTGTGTGCCGAGGATCTGAACTCAAGATGAGAGGCCAAATCTACTTAGGGGGAAAAAAAAACACAGGAAAGACAGTTTAAAGAGCAGAGGCAGAAGACTTATGATCTGACAAAGATCCTGTTGACAGCCATGGCCCGGACTGAATCAGAAGTCTGTAAGAGATGCCTGAAACAGATGGCTTCCAGAAAAAGAGATAAGGGGGGCCCTAAAGATAAAAAGCCTCCACTTGAGAAAGAACCAATGTGCTTATTATAAGAAAGAGGGCCACTGGGCTAGATAATGCCGCAAGAAGAAAAAGCCTATTCAAACCATCACCTTAAAAGATGCCCAGGGGGGCTGGTGAGATGGCTCAGTGGGTAAGAGCACCCGACTGCTCTTCCGAAGGTCCAGAGTTCAAATCCCAGCAACCACATGGTGGCTCACAACCATCCGCAACAAGATCTGGACAGCTACAGTGTACTTACATATAATAAATAAATAAATCTTAAAAAAAAAAAGATGCCCAGGGTAGCCCTAAAAATAGAGGGGAAACCCACCAGCTTCCTTGTTGATCATAGAGCCAAACATTCTGTCTTGCTAGAACCTAAAGATAAAGTCTGTTCAACAGTTTATGAATCACCTCTTGGTGACAGCAGAAACCAACCAACCAAAAAAAAAAAAAAAAAAAAAAAGCCTAGATGAGAGCTAGGAGCTTCCACTAGGAAGGTCCAACTCTGCCAACCACAGGCAACCTCCCTAAACCTGGGAGAAACATATTAACAGAAAGTCAGAGGTGGTTCTCTGAGGCCAGAGAGGAATTTCCACACCAGCTTTGGGATTGCCAGAAGTGACTAAACCTTTCCATCTCTTTGTGGATGAGAGATCTGAGACCCCGTTGCTAGAGGCTACCCCCACCCCTGTTTGCACATCATCACACTCACGGTCCTCCTGGTTAAGGATCCTGATAAACTGTCACTGGGCCAAAGCCTGACCATCACCAATGCCAGGATGACTCATTACCTGTCTCTCCTCTTAAATCCCCCTAAGATAACCTTTCAGGCCCCAGCTGCCATAAGCCCAGCTACTCTGTCCCCTGCCCCAGACCTTGACAGGCTCCTACATGACTGCTCGGAAATTTGGACCACATCCATGGGGCCAGACCAGATCTGCAGGATAGCCCCTTGATGGGTGCAGAGGTAACATGGTTCACCAGTGGTAAGAGCTTCATTCTGGATGGACAGAGATATGCTGGGACAGCAATGGTCTCAAACACCGAGATCATATGCGTAGAGCCACTTGAACCTAGAAGGTCATCCCAGAAAGCTGAACTAATAGATCTAACCAAGGCATTGGAGCTGAGAAAAGACAAAAGACGTGGAAAGCCAGTGTGACTCATGTCCATGGGGCTAGTTATAGAGACAGAGGCCTTCTGACAGCAGAAAAAAAAGACTATCAAAAATAAAAAGGAAATCTCCCTACTAAGGGTTCTTTGGGGGCCTAAAATCTGGCAATCAATCACTGCTCAGGATACCAGAGAGGGAAGGACCCAGTTTCAGAGGATAACTACAGGGCAGATAAAGCAGCCCAACACACTGCCCAGAAATCAGACCTCTCCTGCTCCTGACTTTCCTGGATCTGGGGAATCCTACGCTCTCTGACCACCCTAAGCATTCAAAAGATGGCATAATCTGGACTAGGAATTTGCCTGTGTCACAGTGTTATGCAGATGGTGAAGAACAACAGACTCATTGTGCCAGAAAAAAAATGAGACTATACACACTTCCGAAGATCCACTGCTCTCCCCACATAGGCGTCTGGAAAACACGACATACCAATATCAAGATTAGAGATGCCAACTCAAAGATAGCTGAGATGGTCAAGAACTATGAAGCCTACCAGTTAGCTAACATGGTGACTAATAAAAAGAACCCCGGTGATAGATTCAGAGACACAAAGCCTAGAGCCTACTGAGAGACTGACGTCACAGAGATAAAACCAGAAAAATGTAGATATAAATATTTACTGATGTCTATAGAAACCTTTCCAGGTTGGACTGAGGCTTTCCCCACCAAACATCAAACTACATCGATAGTGACAAAGAAACTCTTAAAGGACATACTGCCAAGGTATTCTCAGATGATAGGGTCAGACAATGGACCAGGTAAGTCAGGGACTAGCCAGTATTCTAGAGACTGATTAAAAACTGTATTGTGCGTACAGACCCCAGAGCTCAGGACAGGTAAAAAAGATAAACAAGACTCCAAAAGAGACTTTAACTAAATTGACCTAAGAGACTGACGATGACTGAATAACTCTTTTCTTTTCACTCTCTACTGGGTATGAAACTTTTCTCACCAGATGGGACTCACCCCTTTTGAAATCATGTTCAGGATACTACCCTGTCTCCCCATTCTTCTTGTTCTTCTTGTTCTTCTTGTTCTTGTTCTTGTTCTCGTTCTCGTTTTCGTTCTCGTTCTCGTTCTCCTCCTTCTCCTTCTCCTACTCCTCCTCCTCCTCCTCCTCCTCCACCTCTTCCTCCTCCTCCCCCTCTTCCTCCTCCTCCTCCTTCTTCTTCTTTTTTAGTTTTCTGAGACAGGGTTTCTCTGTGTAGCCCTGGCTGTCCTGGAACTCACTCTGTAGACCAGGCCGGCCTCGAACTCAGAAATCCACCTGCCCCTGCCTCCCAAGTGCTGGCATTACAGGCATGCACCACCACTGTCTTCTTAACACGAGGTCATCACTGAATTTGAGGATGACCAGTTGCTGGACAATCTCAAAGATGTCCAAGGGTCTCATAAACATATTTGGCCTAAACTTCTGTGTTCTCTATGAAACAGGTCCCCCTCCAGTAGGGGCCATTAAAGCCTAGTTAAAAAGGCCCCTGTGCTATCATCTTGACCACACCCACAGCTCTGAAGGTCGATGTGATTACATCGTAGACCCACAACACCCATTTACAATTAAAGATGACCCCCTACCAACAGGAGAAAATTCAGCCTCAGGACTCCCCTCTGTCTCCCACTGATGGGGGCCCTACCCAAACCCCAGGGACACCACAAGGATTGGACAATGACAACTGTGACCCCCTCTAAAATATGATGGTCAGGTCCTTTCAGGTCACCAATACATCCATGCCTGAGTTAACTGAGTCATGGAAACACAGCCCTGTTCCTGGATGTTTTCATGAGCTTAGTTAATACTACCAGTCCCTCCATAACAAAGCCCAGGAGTTTCAGGAAGTCTAATGATTGGACCTTCTAGTTACCAGAGAAGCAGGGAAATGAGAGGCCAAACATACTCCATCTTGGGACTGGCCTCCATCTTAAAAGAAAAAAAGCTTAAGAACTTGACCTGCAGCTGAACCCAAGCTACACCCAAGTCCCAGAAAGGACCCCATGGCTTGTCCTTGGCCCATCCCCCAGAGTGACTTCCTACTACTTCCTAACAACAGTCAGTCAAACACTAGTCTGACTGTTTCAGATATACTCTCAGACCATTTGTGAGTGTTCATGGTTTTGCTTTAGAGCACCCACCTGTCGGCTTACAATAGTCATTCAATTATATGCTTACTAGGCTTGACACCCGCTTGCTTACTCCCATTTCCTATAAAATCTTGTCCCAATGAGGGTTCGAGGCTTTTTCATCAAACCACCCTTCTTCGTTAGGGTCGAAGGTAAAGAGGCCCAAGCTGGTAAATAAAGACTCTACTGTGATTACATCAAAGTTGGCTCCTGGGTGGGCTTTTGGGCCTCAAGAACAAGCCACAACAAAGTCCTCAGGTTTGCACAGCAGATAATTTACCATAGAGCCGTCTCCCCAGGTCCATAGATAGGGCTTCTGTGCTGTAGCCTTGAGAACCCACTCTGCTGAACTGCACCCCTTGCTTTAAGCCCACCCATATTATAAGGGATAACATGCTTCAAAATCTACTAATTAAAACGCGAATACCATCTCAAAACACCTCTATAGGGACAAGCTACATTCTGTACTGTTACAGTTGATCCTGACGTCATTATCTTTCGGTTAGCACTGTTTCTGTCCCTCCTCTTTGACAGGCCCTTCTGTTGGTTTGGGTTGCCGTCCATGGGGATAACAAAGACCTTTATCTCTGAGGTCATTGTGCCTTTATCAGGATAGGCTTTCCGCGGTTTCACATAACAGTTATCACCAGGCATAGAATCACCAAGGAGTCCTGCTACACCCTGAGCCATGATTGCATTGTTATGTAGCAACAGCTTTGTCTCTGTGATGACCAGGGTCGCATGGTCACTTCTCTATTGTGCACACATTTATCAAGAGAAGCTTGGCATGGCAACTGGAAGCTGTAGCTTTAGATTTAATCTAGCCCTGGCTGTATACCTGGCCCTGAAGGCATCGAGTGGAACCAAAAGTTGTGGAAACAGAAGAGCCAGGCTCTCCCAGTGATTGCTAGGGTGCCTCCTTGCGGTTTGGTGGCTCTGATATTCAGCTCACAATGGGCAGCTCTGCTCATACATCCAGTTATGTCCTGAGATCAATCAGTGTTGACTAGAGGCTGCTGGTGTTGCAGGAGCTCACTTCTCTGTGGTAAGTAGTTTCCTGCAGCATGTGGTACAGCCTTATTACAGTATTTCACCCAGTGACTTCCTTCTTTCAGAGAACCCACCTCGGTTTGCCATGGCAGCTATGGTGTCCTTTGGTCAAGAGTTGAGGCTGCTCAGCAGCCAGAACCTGATGCAGGACCTGCTCTTGTTTTGGGAGATATTCTGAAAACTGATAGCTATCCGAGGCACCCAATACATGGTTCAGTTTAGTTTTCCCAAGTGTGCTACATGCTAGCTGCAAACTCCAAAGAGACCACACACTGCCCCTCTTTGGGCTCCATGCCATTAATATAGTAAAGCACTCTGATGCCATTGAGCCGTCTGAACAGAGTCCTTCTGGACTATGTCAGGAGAGAAGACAGGATACGCACAGTGAGAAGAGTGTTCTCTGAACCTGATGAATGAGCTACTCTGATCCTTCTCCCTGATGGAGACTGGGAAGAAACACACTTCATCATCAAAAGCCACACACCGCAGACTTACGTCATTTAATTGTAAGTATACAACATGCAAATCAGCATCAGGAGAGGCTACCAGTTGGTGAAGTTGACGGGGTCCATTGCCATCCATCACAGCGCATTTGGTTCCCAAGAGACCACTCTCTGAATTGGTTTAATAGTGTGCTATTAAACTGTTATTTTACCTAGAACGCATTATTTCTGAGTTATCATCTTGGCTGGTGGTGGTGGTGGTGGGGGTAGAGGAATTGTTCCTGGGAAGACATAAAGAAACATCTTTTCATCAAGAAGAAAACGACAACAAACTAAAGCAACGGTAATGCCAAAGGGCAGCTTGGTGAACCAGAGAGTCCCCTGGGAGCCTGGGTGACTCAAAGCCAGCCGATTGACTGTAAACTCTTGGGTGATGCTCCAGAAAGCTGGAACCCTGGGGTTCTCTGCACAATGTGCAGGAGATTTGGCAGGTTGGAGAGGCTGTCTCCTAAGCAGTCTTTTGTTTATGCAACCTTGAAGAGAACAGGACCTTGGAAGACTTCTGAGTTCTTCACACACACACACACACACACACACACACACACACACACACACACACACAGAGATATACACACAGACACACAGACATACACACACACACACACACACACACACACACACACACACACACGAGTGCCAGTGCCTGCAGAGTTCAGAGGATCCCCTAATAGCTGGTGTTACAGGTAGTTGGGAGCTGCCCAATGTGCTCGTGCTGGCAACCAAACTTGGGTCCTCTATGCTAGCAGGACATCCTCTTGATGGCTGAGCCCTCTCTAGCCCTGCTTCTGGAGTCTACATGAGCCAGCTTAGGCACTGCCTGAGTCCTAGGAGTCTCCCTCCAGGGTAGAAAGTTTCAATATGGAGGAAATTGCTATCCAACAGTGGAACAGTTACACAGATATTTATTCAGTTCTTCCTATCCTGGTCTCCTAGTTTATACATCAGGTTAAATCACAAGTATATACATCTCTAACATGCATGCAGGGTACAAGACTTGACCCACAGGGTGATAAGAGGCCTGGGGTTATCTGTCCTCTAAGTTGCAACTAAAGCAACAGGCCAGATTCTCTATTTGTTGCCCAGTATTGGGCATTCTGTAATAATAACACAAGAGAGACTAAGACACCACTCCGGGTCCACTCTCCACCCAGCCTTGGGATCCATATTGGTGGGCAGTTTTGTGGTTGGAGTTGGCTACTGGAAGCTCTGGCAGGGGTTGGGCAGGAGGTTGGATTTATCCACATACTCTCTCTGCCAGACTATTGAGTCCACTCTGAGTTCTCCCTGGACTGCCCACAGCTCCTATGCTGCAGCCACATGAAGAGGCAGAGCTTCTCCTCTCTCCTCAGAGCTCCCATAGCCTCTCCCTGGCCAGACCTCTGTGTTGAAGAGACCGAGGCAATATCCCTCTGCTGCTCTGGGGTGCACCACACACAACTCCCCATCAGTTTCCAGAACGCTGTCCCCTTTGCAAATAGTCCCTTAAGTGAACTTTCCTCAAAGTTTCCCATGTCATTGTGCTATCTGTCGGGACTGGCCCCTGGCTGAAGGGTCCTTTGAGAACAAAGGTCTGAAGGAGAAGCCGAGGTGACTGCTTCAGAGTCCAGAGCTGGAGCTGATAATGGAAAACATGTCATTGGTCTTGGTGCAGTTTCCATTGAAGATAAGGTCATGTGCTGGATGAAACCACAGCAGATTTTCATCATGAAAACTACAAAGGTCTCATTGTGCTGGGCAGCTGCTCGTGGGTATAATTTTTAATGAAATGAATTTGAAGTCACATAGCCAACTTTTCTATGTTTCATTTGATGGCCTTAAGTCCACATAACCAAAATGAAAACAAACAAAAAAACTTCAACTATCTGAAGAAGTTAGAAGTACTGAAAGCTTGGGTAAGGGTGGAAGCCTCTTGTCACTTAATCAAAACCATGGGCACGCTAATAACGGCTCCAGCCACAGATCAAACAATCGGGAAGATCTGTAGGTTTCTCTTTCCACGCCCCTCTAGCCTGGCAGCCTGAGAGATCTTGTGCCCAGAACGGCAACCACAGATGGTTTTTATAAGTAATGTTCACATTCACAGGATAGTTTACAGCTGACCCTGCCCTAGAAACGACACCTGCCCATCTCTTTTAACTTTATGTACCATGCTGTCTTGATTTGACAAGGTATTCATCTTAGCCAGAGCCTGTGTTGGACAGGCCTAGATGACCCCTTCCCAGGGGTTACATGAAACTTATTTTGTTAAGGCGTGAGGCTCACACAACTACCCACTCTGGTTTTCAGTAAGTCCTAGTAACTCTCAATCAAATCTTACTGCCAGATGCTCTCATCTCTCCTGGCTACAGGTCCATGGGGGAACATGTGATGTGGCCACTGACATAGGCCCTGGGCTGTGGGCATCAGGGTTCATCAGTGCCCAGCTTCCTCATGGCTGTTCCTGAGTGGCTTCTTTAGCCATGGGCCTGGAGGGCCCTTTGCCCTGGGGAACTGGCTCTGTAGTCTTCTGGAAGGATCTTTCTGGTTTATGCTCTGTTTCAGTTTGTATTCTGACCCCATCGGGAGATGTTTCAGACAAAACCTCTTGTTCTTTTTGTGTTCCATGCTAAACTGATCATTGATTGTAAAAATGAATATGGCAACTTGGAGATTGTAAAAAAAAATACCTAATCAACTATAATCTCACAGCCAAACACCTCCAATTTCACATTGATTCTTTTTTAAAAATTGCTTTAACATTTGTTATTTGAGGACCAAAGCCAGGACAATGGGTTCCATGTTGGAGAGGAGATAGATTTTAGATTGGCCTTCAACTATCTTCTACAAGGGGATGCTTTTTGGTTCCAGTGAGAAAGGTGAGGGGGTCATGTGTAATTAGACACTGTAACAATGCATCCCCTCTCCCAACACCAGGGCATTGTTCCATGTTCCAGGCAGCTCTGCAACTCACGGCAATCTCCCAGCCTCAGCATTCTGAACGCGTGGGCTTCAGCTCTGTGCCATCAAATAGTCATTGGCAGTTGTTAGCTGTGCAGAGGGAGAGAATCAGCTTTCTCTAAGAGTGTAGTTCCTGTTGCCCATGCTCCAGAGGACGGACACTCCAAGAATATTGGTTGCAGGCTGGAGAGATGGCACAGTGGTTAAAGCCCTAACTGCTCTTCCAGAGGTCCTGAGTTCAAATCCCAGCAACCACATGGTGGCTCACAACCATCTGTAATGAGATCTGATACCCTCTTCTGGGGTGTCTGAAGATAGCTACAGTGTACTTACATAAAATAAATAAATAAATCTTAAAAAAAAAAGAATATTGGTTGCACAAACTGGTCTTCACAGATTTAAAAAAAAAAAAAAAGAGAGACACGAAGTTGGCTTTTCTTACCTTTTCCTATTGTTTTGAAGTGTCAGCTCAGATGGAGCCTTTGGTGGCCTGGCTAAGAACTTGGAAGTAGGATCTTGACTAAGGCTTACCAGGCATGAACTTGTGCGTAAGGTCTGGTTGATGGTCCCCTAGGGTATATGTGTTTACTTCTTCCCTCTGGAGCTAGTGGGGGACTCCAAAATACACATGTTTGTGTCTTTACTGAGAGTAAGGACACATGTTCATACCGGGGAGCACATGCAGGGCTGCAGACAAACGGTCTACCTCGGGATTCAGCGTTCAGAGTTGACTTTCCACTTCTGTTGTCAGTGTGAATTCCCAGGTTCAACTTTGCTTCTGGAACCCCACCTCAGACACTTTTTATTTTATCTCCCCCCCCCCCCCTTCGAGAGGGAGTTACAATATCTAATTACTGGAGGCTGAGGGCCAGACCTGCTGTTCTTAGAACTGCTACCAACCCCCGGGGGCAGGGGGTGGGGGTTGATAGTGGCATCGGGACTCTCCCGTCCATTTTGTTCTTCCATGTGGAGCCTGGAACAAAAGTGAGGTCAGGAAGCATCCAAACCCTGAAAAATCTTATCTTGAGACCAAAATTTCATCTTGAGACTGGCAAGAGTAAGGATCTCTCCCTCCCTGTTCTTGGCCTGCATGCCAAGTAGCCCCCACAACCTGGTCTCAGTCCTTTGTGAGCCTCTTGGTTAAATTACATGTTTAAGCACCTGGAATCCCTCTTCATGCAAATAAAACATTCCTAGTACCTTAGTTCCAGCCAATAATGTATGCTCTCCTTGAAAATCCACTCCCCAAGGTTTATAAAGACTTTGTTATACCCCGCCCCCAATAGAGCTGATGTAGGTGGGGTGGTACCCAAGGGGGTTCCCCTTCTTTAAGGAGAAGGGGGTGGGGTAATGGGGGGAGGGACCGGAAATGGTCAGACTGGGAGGGGAGGATGTAGGGGGGAGAAGATTGGGATGTAAAGGGAATTAATAAATGAATAATACATAAATACATACATTAAAAAAGAGCTGCTGTTTCATATATCATCTAGAAGAGCCGTTTTGCCCCTTCCCCAATGAAGAAGCGCTGGAACACTGAAAACCATCTCCTAAACCACCTCCTTGAACACCCCGAGGGCAGAGCAGAGCCCTGGTGCTTGACCCCGCCCCTCCCCCCAGGGCAGAGGGGGCCACACTTCCACTTTCTTATTGTCTCCTTCTTCCTTCCTCTCTTTGTGTAAGAAGGAGACATTCATCATCCACTTCTTTTGCTGCCCCCGAAGGGTGGTTTGTGAGGAAGAAAACAGTTATGCATTTTAATATGCTTTCCTTAATCATTCTCCAGTAAAATTGAAATCAAATCATTTTATCTTCATGTTATTAATCTATTTTTTTTTATCCAGATAAGCTCCTCTTTCTTTCAGTCTATTCAGTCAATCATGGCTATTATCTTTTTAATTTTTCTCTGACTAACTTTAGCCTGTTGTTCATTAACATCTTGACTTTATTTTTATTTATATGAGAACACTGTCACTGTCTTCAGACACTCCAGAAGAGGGCGCCAGATCTCGTTACAGATGGTTGTGAGCCACCATGTGGTTGCTGGGAATTGAACTCAGGACCTCTGGAAGAGCAGTCAGTGCTCTTAATTACTGAGCCATCTCTCCAGCCTCCAAAATTTGACTTTCTTATATTCATGGGTGTGCTCTAAGGATATAAAATTGTACTGTTAAGTCTAATTTTGTTTTACTGAAAAAGTTTTGTTGTGTGGCAGTTCTTTTATTGTGTAACGTAATTAATGTTTGCTATAAAAATTTTTATCCTTGTTTTTTAAAGTTCAAAACATGTTCCTTTGAATTTTAAATGCATGACTGTGGTGGCCAAGAGCATGTGTCAATTATTTCTGTTTTTTTTTGTTATTTTGCTTTGTTTTGTTTGTTTTTGATAGGGTTTCTCTGTCTAGCCCTGGCTGTCCTGAAACTTGCTCTGTAGATCAGGCTGGCCTTGAACTCAGAGATATGCCTGCCTTTGCCTCCCCAGTGCTGGGAATGAAGGCGTAGACCACCCTGCCTGGCGCTCTTTTCTGTTTTTTTGTTTATTTTTGGAGACAGGGCCTCATTATGTGGCCCAGATTGGCCTAGAACTCACAGAGATCTGCTTGCTTCTATCTTGTAGGTGCTGCATCCCATCCCTGGCTCTAAATACATATTAAATGCACACATATTAAGTGCTTATCTCCAGTGATAGCTGTCACCTGTATTTTGTTCCAGCCATTCGATAGCCTAGGGATCCAAATACAGATTTCCAAAACATTCCCCAAGCTTCTGCATTTTAATTGTGTCTGTTATAATATCTTGTTTTTGCTTTAACTTTAATTTGTGTCTTCTCTCTCTTTTTAAAGGTTGATTTGCCTTAAACTTGATGCACCCAGTGAAGCCTGGTGAGGCTCTGCTGAGGGACCTGAGAACTTCACCTTTTAACTCAACACAGCCGGGCCAGCAAGTCCTCCACACAGGCTGGGATCCAGGAGCGGGAAGCTCAGGTACAGTTCAAGGAAGGGTGGTTTACAATGCACTGCTGAAGTACTTCCTGCTAACGTCATGAGCAGGGGAGACTGGGAAAGACAAAGCCCGGGGCCAGGGCTGAGCATGAGGCTACGGGAACAGCCTGTCAGATCAGACAGGAAGGCAGAGGCTGCCAACAGATGGAGTTCTCCAGGAGCCGAGGGTTATGAAAGTGCTGAGAGCCCTTAGGTGAATTTGGTCACAGGGAGGTGAAATGTAACTAACACAGTGTGTGTGAGTGTGTGTGTGTGTGTGTGTGTGTGTGTGTGTGAGAGAGAGAGAGAGAGAGAGAGAGAGAGTGTGTGTGGTGTGTGTGTGTGGTATGTCTGTGTGTTTGTGGTTGTGCTTGTGTGGTGTGTCTGTGTGGTATGTCTGTGTGTGTGTGTCTTTGTGCACATGTGTCTATGTGTGCCCATGTATGTATCCATCTGTGTGTCTGTGTGTGTTCTCACCTTAAATTGTTATTTGCAGAAAAAGTAGATAGTGGGCTGGGGAGACAGTTAAGGTTGGTAAAGGGTGCTTGCTATAAAACCACAATGACTGGAATTCAACCCCAGCACGCACCATGTAACAAGCTGGGTGCTCCCTTTGGGCTGTGACCCCAGCTCCCAGGTGTAAGAGAGAGGGGTTTGATGGCTTCCAGGCTAAGAGAGAAGACAGAAGCTTACAGTTCAGGGAGAGACTCTGCTCGGAAGGAATAGGTGGAGACAAATAGGTGAGGACACTCAGTGCCCTCTCAGGTCTCTGTATGCATATAAGCCCATGTGCCCCTTGTCCCATCTCTCCCAACCCCATCCCCACACATGTATACAGTCACATGTAAATAAATACATTGCTTTAGAAAAGCAAATAACACTTGGTTGTAAAAGAAAAAGAAAGATTCCTCTTCAAAGGAGCTGTGCATTCTGTGTCAGAGGCAGAGAGCTGACACCGCCCTGTCCCCGGTCCTAATGCTGCTACTCAGTGACCACCCTGAAGCCCAAAGGCTTAAGCTATAGGTAGGACTTCTCGCCAAAGAAATGGAACAGCTTGCTTAAGAAGGGCCATAGACAAGAGGTGCCTGCGTCAGTGGACACACAGGAACTTCTATTATCTTTTTTTTTTTATTTTTTTTTTAAGATTTATTTATTTATTATATGTAAGTACACTGTAGCTGACTTCAGACACTCCAGAAGAGGGCGCCAGATCTCGTTACGGATGGTTGTGAGCCACCATGTGGTTGCTGGGATTTGAACTCTAGACCTTCGGAAGAGCAGTCGGGTGCTCTTACCCACTGAGCCATCTCACCAGCCCAGGAACTTCTATTATCAATGTGAAGACACAGAATCCTAAACACAAACCAACACAACACAACACAAAAACAAAATAAAAAATCAACAACTTACAAAGGGCTAACTTGAAGAACTAACTGTCCTAAATTGGTTTCTTTTGCTGAGATAAACACTGATCAAAACCAATTTTGGGAGAAAATGTTTATTTTTAGCTCAGCTTAAAGGTCATAGTCCGTCACTGAAGGAAGCCAGGATGGAAAGTCAAGGCAGGAACCTGGAGGCAGGAGCTGATGCAGAGGCCATGGAGGAGTGTTACTTACTGGCTTGCTTCTCATGGCTTGCTTAGCCTGCTTCTTATATAGCCCAGGGCCTCCTGCCTAGGGATGGCATCACTCAAAATGGGCAGGGCCCTCCCCCATCATGTATCAATGAAGGCAAAGTCCCACAGACATACCCTCAAGTCAATCTGATGGAGGCAATTTCTTAACTGAAGTTCTCTCTTCCCAGGTGACTAGTTTGTATAAAGCTGATAAGAACTAACCAGCATTCCAACACAAAACAGAAATCTCACCCTGGAAGCTGAGGTCATACTGTCATTGAGGAGCATAAGAGAAGTAATACCTCCCCGTACATCTAATGAGTAATCTCAGAGGGAAAAAACAACACTGAACCTAAACAGGCTATGACAGTACAAAGCTGTTCGAGAATAGGACAAGTGCACATAAGGGGGCAACAAGGGGTTAAACAGCAGCAGAGAATTTCACACTTCCAGATGAAATACCGCAGTGAACCCTACTATGTTACTACGCATCGGTAAAACCATTTATGACTTCACACTCTATTTAATTGAGATATCATAGTTAACTGACAACTCATTTATAGATGGATAAATTGCCTAATGTTTCTCATAAAGTTATGATTCACACTTTAACGTATGAGCACAGTTCTAACTTCTTTCTTTGTTCATAAAGAGAAAAAGGCTCTCTTTCTAAGAGAGTAAATAATGTGTCGTGCTGTGCTATGCCATCGCGGCTAACCTGGGAAACGTTTCTCAGCGAGAATGGCCTTCTCTTCACCGAAGACGACATGAGGGTGATGATGCTGTCTAACCTTTCAGCAGCAGAGGTGAGAGGAATCCTCGAATGACATTGTTGGTGGGTGAGGGGTCCTGGTGGCAGATGGCTTATATTAGACTCCTTTCATCTCATTTTTAACTTGACAAATAAAGGCTGTATGTAATTATGCCACACAACATGATTTCTCTGTTACATGTGAACAGGAGCAATGACTAAATCAAGCTGATTAATATATTAATTATCTTAGATACTTTCCAAATCTAAAATCTCTCAGTGAGTTCTAGTTATAAAATAGAGTGTTATTAAGTGGGATGCGGTGGTACACTCCTGTAATTCCAGGACTTTGGAGGCTGAGGCGAGAGGACCAGAGATTCAAGACCAGCCTGGGCTACACGAGATCCTATCTCAAACAAAACCCTAAACCATTATTATTAATTATACTCACCATGGTCTCCAACAGAGCTCTAAAGCAGATCTCTGGCTGTGTTAATTCTCCATCTTTAGTTATGTTTTACTTTAATTATGTTTTACTTAGGAAACAGTTTACCCCATTCGTTAAAAACCTGTAAGGGAAAATCATACAGTAAATATTCTATTCTTAGAAGCTCCTAGTGATTCCAGTGAATAACACGCACACGGCTTGAGCAGCAAGTGTTTTGACCTTCTGAGACATCTTGCTGGTCCCTATTTTCAGTTTTCAGAAACAATTTATCATATAACTGTGGCTCTCCTTGTCCTCGGGGGTCGTCGGCTGATATGGTCCACAAGTGTAACGAGAGCAGAGAGTATGAACGGGGAAGGGTGAGTGGAGGGAAGGGGGTCAGGGTAGGAGCGGGTGGTTCCGGAGCCCTGTGACTATGAATGATCACTCCTGGACCAGCTGCGGGGAGTCATACCAACTTTATGTAGGGTGGTTCAAGGCTTATATAATTTAGGGGGCTGAGGGTAGGAACATCCAGGATGGGCAAAGGTCATTGGCTGAGAGCGTAGGGACTCAAATGCCTCATTAGCATGGGAAGCATTTCAGAAAGCTCAGGTTCTAGCTAGTTCTTATCAGGAGAAAAGAATCTGTAATCTAACTAAGCCTATGTGACATTCCGAAGGTAGAAGAATTCCCCAGACAAGGTCTGAGAAGAAGCCCTGCATATGAAGGGAGCCCTCCATATGGTACTGAGCTCAGAGGCTGTCTAGCCAAGGGTGGACTTTAACCTTAATTAGTGGTGTTTCCCCACATCTCCCCCTGATTTATTTTTTAATGAGAAACATCACTAAAGTATTGAACCTCTGTATTGGGGAAAGCTTGGTACTGAACCAGAACCTGTTTAGCCGTGGTTTTCCCAATGCTATTATCTGCTGTTTTAAAACTGGAGGAGGCAGGGATAAAACACAACCTAAACCAGAAGGGGCAGTGAGGGGTGGGAGCCAGCAGCAAGAGATTATTGAAACAACATAATCACTCAGTGGACTGAAGTCTGTACAGAGTTTTCTGAGGATATAACATTGGTCTTAAACAACATTGGATTCATTTACATTGATATAACATTCTTCCTCATTACTATGAAAAATGCTCCCAAGTTTAGCAGTCATTAGGCCCCAGAAAGAGAGTTCACCTGCTACTGGAGGGACCCAAGGCTGTCATCATCTGTGGATGCCATTGCCTGCTTGTCTTAAAAGTCTATAGTCAGATGGTGTGCCTGGATACAGGCAGCTTTGTGACACCAGGCAGGTCCAAGGGAGATGGTGGGTCAGTCTCCATCTTGCCTGCAGCAGCAGTGCTGCCTTCATTTCCTCACAGACACAAACCTGTGGAATAATCATAACAGAAGTGCAGAACCCTGGCAGGGTAGTGTCTGTTCTCTCTCTCTCTCTCTCTCTCTCTCTCTCTCTCTCTCTCTCTGTATGTGTGTATGTATATATAAAATATATATGTGTGTGAATATATATATATATATATATATATATATATATATATATATATATATAATTTTTTAGACCAAAAGAAGAGAGCAGGTAAAGCACGTGCTAAGCCTGTAAGAGTTTGATTGACAGCACATTGGTGCTCCATTGCTATAGGCCTAGGAGAAAGGCAAGGGTGTTAAGGAATCTTAATCCTGGAAGTGGGAAGTCACCTAGTTGCATTAAGGAAAGCAGAGGGGAGAGTTGGGAATTATTTATCTCATTTGCTTAAGGTAGCCAAGAAAGAAAATACTATGTTAATACTATGTTATCCAGAATGGGCAATAGCCATTTGTCTGTAAAAAAAAAAAAACTGCCTTCAGTAGATGGTCTCTCTTTTTTTTTTAATTGAAGATTAAATACCAATTGTTAATGCAATCTGTGTGACCTGTGGGAGGTAGACAAAGAAGCTTGACTACCTAAGACTCCTGGCCTGGCTGTGGGGGATACAGAGCCTGAACCAGTTATCTCCTGAAACCAGGCACGACTTCCAGTGGAGAGATTTGAACATCACCCCAGCCACAAAACCTTTGAATTTGTCCTGCTTACAAGATCTGCGGGGCTAAAGGTGGCACAGAAATCGTGCAAGTGGCCAACCAATAACTGGTCCAGCTTGAGATCCATGCCATGAGAGGGAGCTCCCCCCCCCCCCCTGCCTGGAGGGTCAGGATCCAGAGGCTAAGATAGCCAGAGACCCATGATAGAATCAAACACGATTGGGGAAAAAAGGCTATGAAATTACTCTTAATGCTACTCTGCTGTACTCATAGACTGATGCCTAACTCAATTGTCATCAGAGAGAGTTCATCTAGCAACTGATGGAAACAGATGCAGAAACCCAAGGCCAAACATTAGGTAGAGCTTGGGAATTCAGTGGACGGTGGGGAGGAAGGATTTTAAGAGCAGGAGAAGTCAAGGACACAAGAAAACACACAGAATCAACTAGCCTGGGCTCACAGAGGATCATAGAGACTGAACTCACAACCAGGGAGCCTGCATAGATCTGACCTAGGCCCTTGGCACATATGGCACAGTTGTGTAGCTTGGTCTTCTTGTGGGATTGTAGCCTCCCCCAGCCTGAAGCAGACTGGTACAGACTTTGTCCCCACTGAGGTGGGGCCACCTGCGGTGCAGCTTTCCAACTTGGCTGGCTTCTTTTGAAGTGTCAACTGCCCTGAGATTCTGCTACCTGCTGAGAGGCTGAACCTGTCTTCCTGAGACATTCCTGAATAAGCAACAGCCTGGTGACCAAGTGCTGACAGCATGGTGACAAAGCACCAAGGATGGACTGGTGGTGTTGGTGGTGGGGAATGGGCCTTCCCCCTTTATAAGCACTGTCTCTTAGTAAACTTGCAGACCTTGATCAGAAAAAATTGTGTTGGCTTCATTATTCCTTTCTTGCAGTCTAAGTCTCTTTCAGCCCCAGCCTGCCTTCCAGAAATACCCGGTTCATGTAGGCTGAGGGCCGGCTTCTTACTATATGAGATGCCTAACAGTGGGAGCAGGGGCTGCCTCTGACTCTGTTGCCTGCCTTTGAGATCCTCTCCTCTTATGGGGTTTCCTTATCTAGCCTTTATAGGAGAGGTGGTGCCTGCTTTACTGCAACTTAATAAGGCATGTTTGCTTTGATACCCATGGGAGACTGCCCTCTTCTGAAAGAATATGGAGGAGGAGTGGTTGGAGACGGGGAGGGTTTAGGAAGAGAGAAGGGAGAGGAAACTGAGGTCAGGAGATAGAAATTAATTAAAAGGAAAAAGAAAAGTCTATCATTTCTGTTCCTTGGCCCAGGGGACCTCAGGAAGGTTCAGCTTCTCTAGCTTTCAGGATGGCTCAGCTGTGTGAGCCGTAAGCACAGGATGCGTACTGCCCACGGAGCCGTGCTGGACCAGTGTGGGACTGGAGACAAGTGTATGCACTTACCTGGTGCAGAGTCTTTATGGTCAGGACACACGGGTGTATCAACAAAGCACAAATTGCTATTAGTCCTGTCCTCTGGAGACTATTTCCAACATTATTTTGATATAACCACTTCCAGCAGTTTTTAGGATGACTACACACCATATATAATTAAAATTGAGAATCTACTATGGAGAGATTTTCATATTGCTTTTAAAAAATTATTGTACTGAATTTTCCTGCACTATTAAATATGTCTAAGAACAAATTATTAACTATCAAAATACTCAGTCTTATAAATTTACCATTTAAATTCTGTTCCATGGATGGTATTCCAGTGTGCTTTAAAATGAAGAATGCTGACACCAGTCTTCATGCATGTCCCTTTCACTTCTTAAGGAAACTCTGGAAATAACTTGGTTAAAGGGATCCACCCTGCCCTCAGAAGCCATGGTTTGTTGCCAGCCTCAGTCCCTGATTGGTGTCTCCATCCTACTACAACCTTTTCTCCAGCCACTTCTTTATGGGCAGATGGTGTCCTTATCCTGCTGTGTGCTTTCTGACAACCATTGCTCTTGTGGACAAATGTCTGTACTGAGCAGCTGTAGGCCTTGGGCTTCCTGGTGGTCTGCACAGAGCAATTTGTGGATGGGTGGATGTTGCTCAAGCTGGCCTTGTGATCATTTCTCATCTTGTTGTTCCTGGCCATCTGTTCTGTGGCAGCGTCTGAGGGGCAATCCCCTCTGCCTCCAGTTAGAGCTTTACAGATGGGAGATCGCTTTTCCAGATGAGCTCTGAGAAGATTGTTTGCCCCTAGCTGTCCTACCTGTACCGACTGTGTACATCTTAAGTTATTTAAGATGAAGTTCATTCTGCATCTTTGCCCGCAGGGACATGGATCAATAGCTGGAGAGATTTTGTCTGGGTGTGGAGAGTGTTGCTATTGGCCTCTACTGGAGAGAGGCCAGAAATACTTTAAAGATCCCACATCCAGTTTGCTATTTAAAATATTCTCAGTGATTCTGAATTATTATATAAATTAGAATTGGCATAGGGTTAGTAGTTAAGTTAGGGAATGGGAGATGGCTCAGAGGCTAAGAGAGCTTGCTGTGAAAACATGAGGACCCGAGTTTGAATCCCCAACACCCTTATAGAAAGTAGTGTGTGGTTGAGTTTGTGTGTAACCCCAGCACTGGAGACAGGAGGATATTTGGGGCTTTCTGATCACCAGTGTGGCTTCAGGTTCATTGAGGAGCCTGTCTCAAAGGATTCTGGCAGAGAGTGATAGAATAAAAGAATAAAATATTTGATATTCTCTTCAGGTCTACTTGTGCATGCATGGGCACACATACCTGTACACACACATGTACATCACAACACATACACACATTTTACACACACACACACACACACACCACTCACTGAGAGACAGGTGAGAGAGAAAGAGATAGAAAGAGGGAGAAAGAGAAATAGTAAAGAGAGGATGGGTGTAATTTCTTGTTTAAGCTGGACATACAGATTGCGCCTACCCAGGAATACACTTAGTTTTACTTTGCTATTCCATCTTTTCTGCCTTTTTCTTTAAGAATCTTTCTGTCTCTGCCTGGTCCTTCACACCACGCCCAAGTCCCTCATACCCTCTTCCAAATCTTCAGTTAGTTAAGGTGCGAATCCGATTGTTGTACACAGGGAGAAGAGAGCAGCTGAGAGGAGATACACATTGCAGTGGAGACTCTGGGTCTTTATTGGGGTTAATGAAGATGGTGACGTTTAGGAACATTCTGTGACTTGTAAGAACCTTCTGGAAGCTCAGGGATCAGGCAGGGCTTCAGCAGGAACTACAGACAGGCCAGATCGCATGGCACACAAAACCTGCACTATTCCAGTTCCAGATTTCCTCACAGGCTGGCACAAGCTCCAGAGTTAATTCTCCCTCAAGATCTTATTGATCCAGGGCCTGTAATGGGAGATTCTGGTGAAGACAGCAGGGGGCTTTGCATTCCGATGTACATAGGATGCAATGCCTTGGGCTATCCCAGCACACAGGAGAGGTCCTCCAGAGTCTCCCTGTTGGGGGTAGGGCAGAGAGGAAACATGAATGGATAGGAGGTCAGTTAGGTCTAGAGCCTGATGCCACATCATTGCCTTGGGGGGCAGCCAACCTATCTTCCTCATATCACCCCATGTTCTCTGTCTGCACAGCAGAAGTGACCCAGGATAGTCCCGGGAAGATGGATACTTTGTTTCCTCACTGGGTGATTCCTAAACACTGTGACTTGCTGACAATCTTCTGCCCCATCCCCCTCTAGAACTCTGGCTCCCAGGAATGCTTTTAGGAAAACCTGGTAAGAGAATCACCTTGTATACATTTTGTATCTTCTTGGGGTTGCCCACACACAGCTGGGAATTGTGTCGAAAACTGGTGAAGTGTTTGCAGGCTTGGGGCTCCTGGAGTCTCATCTTTACTTCCTGCAGTGTGTCAGAGGCTGGTTCATTCACCTTTGTTTGGCCCCAGCCAACTGCCCTGCACGTTCTCCCGGGTGGGACAAAGTTGAAGTTGGCAGAGAGTGGGAGGGTTCCCACACCCAGGGTTAGCTTGGCTTTGTCCTTCAACTGTGAAGGGAATGAGGGACTCTTAGCCAGGGCTGTGGGCTAGGGGGTGGTTCCAGGCAATCAGGGAGGGAAAGGGCAACGTACCAAGTCCACAGGGGAATAAGAGGGAGTGCTGTCCAAGGCAGGGCAAGGGAAATTTCGGGCCATGGGGACCAGAAGAAAAAGTCTCCAGGAGTACAATGGAGGGAGAAACCTGTTACCTTTAGTAGCATGATGTCATGGACAACCAAATTCTCATCATATTTTGGATGAAGGAATTGCTTTTCCACCTCAAGCTTCTGCCACGTGTCTTCTTCAGACGTTTTGTTATGGGCTCCTAGGAGGACGGTTATAGACCTGTTGTGAGAAAGGATGGGGCCTGAGGATGGAGCAATGGGTAGAGTGCTTGCCTAGCATTCGGGAATCTTTGAGTTTGAGCCACAGCACTGTATAAACTGGCATGGTGGTTCATGCCTATAATCTCTGCACTTGGGTGGTAGAGGCAGGGGGATTAGAAGTCAAGGTCACCATCCTTAGCTACATAGTTGGTTTGAGGCCAGCCTGAGCTACAGGGGACTGTGCCTCAAAAGCAAGCCACCGATAAATCCAACATTGGCAACAACAAAAAGAAAGGGCAAGCAGAGACAGTGACAGGCTCAGAGATGAATGTATTTTGGAAAAAGGCTGGAATTCCTCCCTGGGACAGGAGCGTCTTCCCATCCCCACTTTCTGGGCTCCTTGTGGTGTTGACAGGCTCAGTGTTTAATCGGGAGAGCAATGTGGAAATACCTGCACTTGGGCCTGAGTCAGGAGAGAAAAGGCTTGGAGAAAGGGTATTTTCCGGAGCAGACACACTTTCCAGAGCTGCTCCCCAGGAATTGCTGGGGAATGAGCAAGAAATGGAGGACCTGGGGGTAGGGTTAATCTTCCCCAATTTGGAGAATTTGAAGGGGGCCCATTTTCTACAGCAAGAATAGTCAGGAGCACAGGAAGTAGAAAGGGTCCTGTGGGCTTGTTCCTCCTTCCTTAAAAATGTTGGGCTGTGGACCTTGGAACTGATGGCCAGTGTTCTTTAAAATAGCAAGGAGAGACCCCCAGAAAACTACTGGGTAGATCCCGACAAGTGAGCTGTGGGCATCTTCCAGGTTTTAGGGGACATGGAGGGGCCATATTGGAGAATCCTTTCTCTCCTCTGAGGGGAGCTGCATTTATAGTGATTGAGGCTCAGGGCATCTATTTAATGACCTTTGTCAGTTGACCTAGGCTCAGGATCCCTCTCAGGTCCACCTGCATGTGTCCCAGGTTGCTATCCCATGGTTTCCCTTGTATTAAGGATAAACAGCACCTTGCCTCACCTTCCCGCACAGTGAGCTGCAGTCAGCACAAAGTTTCTTCTTATCAGGAAGCCACTGCAGGCCGACAGGTAGTTCTCAGAAGTGACAATTTCCAGATAGGCCATGTAGGGGCGGGAATGTGGTATGCACTCTGTGCCTCCAATGATCTCTCCTAGAACACAGAACCCCACGACCTGAGATAGGCATGGGTGCTCTCTTTCTCGTATACAGTTGGGGAAAGGTTGAGAGAGGCTTCCCTTGGCTTCTTGCCCTAAACTCTGCCCATGCTTCTCTCAGGCATCTCTGTCAGCTCCTCTCACCCACAGCCCTCCCTCGGCCACAGAGTCACTTCTTTCTCAAGGATCCAGTCCCGCCTTAGACTTAGGCAGTCTCCTACTTCTGATATTTTACACTCTGCCTTGTCCCTGGCCCATCTTCCCTCCGGCAGCACATGCTGTCCAGGTTCCTCTTGCCCTGCCCCCCTCAGAGGCACAGAACAGCAACATCACAAGGTGATCTTCTGCCTTGGGACCCAAAGATGAAGAGACTGTGCCTGGTATCCTGGATCTGTCTTTCTCCCAGTGGCTTAGGATTCTCTGCTCAGCCAGCACAAGCACCTGTGTTCCTAGAAACTATGCCAGCCTTAAAGGATGGGCAGGACATCCCACAAGAAGACTTCACTCCGAAGGTCTTGCGAAGGGCTGTGAGACCCAGTTGAGAGTCCCAAATGACACACTAAGCTTTGTTCTTTTAGGAGCTGACCCTGCAGATTGGAGAGGGAGCGACCCCAGCACTCACCAGCTTTGCTGCTGGAAGCCAGGAGAAGGAGCAGCAGATGAAGAGTAAGAAGATGCATCCTCTCAGAGGGCCTCCTCAGGGCTGCTGCAGGCTTCATCTTTGGGTCTTCTGCTTATTACTCCCAACGGGGAGGGGAGTGGTAGAGCTGTTATCACAGGAACTGTGTGGTCAAGGCGTCTTCTTTAAGTTGTCTTCATAACTGGACACTCCCTGGGAATACCACTGTTTTACTAGAGGTGAAACTGAAGCCTGGACTCTTGGCTCCCAGGTACTCAGATAGATCCTCAACTGTGCCTCCGCGTGGGTTAGGAGTGTCAGGACGGAATATGAAGGGATCTTAACTTCCTAGTTAGGGCAACTTGTTGTAGATCCCTAGAATCTTGGGTAGAGGATAATCTTTGCAGTGAGAATCCAGGAGCACAGAGGCTGTGATTATTATAGCCCTCACTAGGAAATGTGTTTTGGAAAAAGACTCTAAGGACATATACATGTATAGACATGTACAGGGGTTGAGTTAGGAAATGGATATGATCATATTTTGATGTATGGAAATTTTAAAAAGTAAAGAAAAAAACAATATACACAGTTTTATGCTATTTCATTCCATGTTATTACACTATTTATTAAAACTTGAACAGCATTCTTCTTGAATAAGGGTTACCTAAAATCTGACATTAGCTCGCATTTCTTTTTCTTGGAACCTGTGGTTATTGTCTGAAGAAGAGACAGAGAGAAAAAAACAACAAACACGAAAGGAGGAAGCCAAGTCTAGGATAGGACCTCAGGGACTTCAACCTGGAAGAGAAGAGATGGCATGACCGTTTCCTCAGACTGTGTATGCAATTTAGTGTCATTCCGTTAGATACATTGTTACTCTCCTAGCAACCCCTTCAAATACTTATTACTGTTTCAATTTGTTGGCCTGACCTTTAGCTCTTACAGTTTAGAATTAGATCTTTCTGACTTTAAATTAAGGGCCCTTTCTGCTTAACCATCCTAGAGAAATATTCTTGGTAAGTGTGAGGGGAGGTTAGGGTTATGGGTATGAGGTAAGCAGTTTTCTCCAAAAGCCTGGGTGGTTCTAAACTATGTCACCTTTTCTTTTGTTGTTAAACTACCCTGGGAAATACCACTACTGTCTGTTTACAAATGTAGAATAGAAACTGAGACCATGATCATTCTACCATTAACTGTTAAACACATTTTAAGTATCTGCTCGATGCTTCCCTGGACTCAGAAGGAGTCTAATGAAGAGAAGGCCACACAGTGCAGTGCCATTTCTCTTGGAGACCGACGGGATGTTTAGTTCCTAGGTGGGAATGTAACTGCAAGTCCTGTGTTTTCCTTTGCTAATGCTGAGAGCTGTCCTCTGACACTGCATCACTAGCAGGGAAGAGGAGGAACTGGAGCTGGAGATGTCTTGTCTGGCGGCTCTGTATGGGTGAGAGCAAGCCCCAGAGCCCAAGGCAAGGTTTTCCTCTTGTGTCCTTGAAAACGGAGGGGTAGGTCATATAGAACTAGGGAGCCGGCTCCACAACACCATGGCTCAGGTCCACCAGCATTGGGTTATATCTCTTGGCTTGGCTGTAGGTGGGGGAGGAGATAAGGTTCAGTTCCCAGCAGGGCATCAACCTCATAAACACTGACCCCATGGTTTTCCTGCATTCTCTTTGTCTGCTACAGTTTCCCAGAACTCTGCTTCCTTTGCTGCCTCCCTTGGCTGCTGTCTATGTTGTGTACTTCAGAGTTCAATGATGGTTTGAAGATCAGGAAGCTGGGATTGTGATTAGTTACAAAGGAAAGGGGTCAGTAGGAGATGCTGCCTTTACTTAAGGCAGTGACTGATGAAACCTGTTGTTTTTGTTGCTCCATGAAAGGTGTGATAAGAAACCTTCTTATGGCTACAGTTTGAGGACACAGTTCATGATGGAAAGACATTGTGGCAGGACTGTGAAGGGTGAGTCGCACTGTATCAGCAGACAGGAAGTGCCACTCTGACATGAAACTTCACAACCAGCCTATACCAAACAGCTTCCTCCCATGAGACTGCACCTCTTAGGGTTCTACAACCTTCCAAGGGCAGTACCACTACCTGGAGCCCAGTGTTCCAAGATATGAGCACAAAAACTGTTCAAAAGGTTTGATTAATTTACAGTGTAATATTTTATACAGAATATATTCAAAATTTCAATTATGTACATCATTGTAAGGCTGTTGGGAAAACTGGACTATTACAATGGAATGTGTTATAGAGTGCGTGCAGCTCTGGCTGGGACAGCTGTCACCCAGGAGTGACTCATATCCTCCCTCCCTCCCTCCCTCCCTCCCTCCCTCCCTCCCTCCCTCCCTCCCTCCCTCCCTCCCTCCCTCCCTCTGTTCCTCTTCTTTCCTTCCTACTCTTTCCCCTCCCCTCTCAGCTGTTATTTTGAGGCAGGCAGGCTTTCTTGTAGCGCAGGTTAGCTATGAACTCCATATGTAAATGAGGCCATGCCTCAAATCCTGTTCCCCCTGCTTCTGCCTCCCTAATGTTAGCATTACCTGCGTGCACTACTATGTCAAGTTTAGGATTTGTTTCTGAGGAAAGAATTTAGTAATGTAGCACTAGAAGAAATTAAGATGTTCAAGATGTATTCTGTGCACAACAGCAACTCCATGCTAGTAGCTTTGTATTATAGGATGAAAAGCTGGGCAGAGTGGTGCACACTGGCATCCTCAGTACCCAGGAGACTGAGGCAAGAGCATGGTACTTGTTCAAGACTCGCCTGGGCTCCAAGCAAGACCTTATATAAAACAAATCAGAATGAAATAAAACTCAAACATTGTTTGTGCTTAAAAACGATATAAGGTCATATTCTTTCCTTCCTAAAAATGTTTCCAGAGCTACTAGAAATTTTCATTTACAAACTAATTAATAAAACCCTTCCTTTGGATGGCAGAAGAACAGATGGGGTCAGGTGGTAACACCTGCTGCAGGAGAGTAATAACCCCTGCTCACCAGAGACTGGATTCTCCTCATTGTGAACTTTTTGGTTTTGGTTTTTGTTTTGCTTTTGTTTGTTTCTGAATGTGACTCTTCGTTAGTCACTGTTTAGCACTTACATCCCTTCCATTGCACTCTTGTGTTTTTTGCGTCTTCAGATTTACCTGTTTTTGCTTCCGGGCTATGTTTCTACTTTTGCCAAGCTTGGGTGAACACCTGCTGACTTCTTGGATCCTTCCTTCAGCTGCTGTTGGCTGAGCTGTCCTTTGTTTTGGACACCCTCAGTGTGTATCTGCTGCTAGGATACTCTTTGAGGTTTTCTTAAGCTAGGCTGCTCAGCACTGCTACTGTACCCATAACGGGTGCCTGTGTCCTTATCTGCATGTGTCCCTCGCTGACCCCGGGAGACCATGACTGTTCTCTTGTTCCCAGTGTCCACTGGGCCTGCAGTTTTTGCCCCCCTTCCACTGTGCCTAAGAATGACCGTTAAAAGTCATGAGAACTGATGAGTCTCTTATCTTGATTTTGGAGCCTTTGGGTCACCAGAGGACCATGTGATGGGGTTTGCTCTGTAGAGGTGTCTTTTCTGGAAGCCATTCAGCCTGTGCCTTCAGCCCAGCTCTCAGGAGTCTCCACCTGCTCCCCTATTACTGTGGGCCAGGCTGCAGGGTGGGGCAATCACTCTCTCTTCACCTCCAGTTGCCCAGCTTCAGGGAGGAAGACTGTCCCAAGTACATGACCTTCTTAGACTGTGGGGAAAGAGGCTGTGTGCCCTCAGCTGCAGGTTAGTGAGCATTCACCTCTGCTAAGACAAGACACAGCTACAGTCTTTGCTTTGTGTTTCACATTTTGAGACTTTTGTATAAGCCAGGGGTGGTGGAGCATGCTTGGGGTCCCAGCCCTAGGGAGTCTGAGGCAGAAGCATCATGACTTGGTAGTCAGTCTGAACTACACTGTGAGACTATGTTCAAACCACACCAATCTAAGTAAAAATGGAAAAAAAAGGTTGTGCCATTTAGTTACACAACTATAAATAAGAGTTAGAAAAAAACAAACAAAGGTCACTTATGTATATATAATCTGACACAGATTTTAATTTCTTAAAGATCCTTTTAGGTTCTTTAATTCCCATGTATGTTCCCTGCTCCCATAGAGTTAGAACAGAAGTTATAGTCAGTATTGTATTTGGTAGCTATGTTTACATCTGTACTGAACAGTGCTGAAGATGGAAACCCATCCAAGAGTCTTGCAGGCTGTGGGGAGGGCTAAGGTGCTGAGGTCCTAGTCAGGGGTTGGTTTGGCAGCAGTTTTCATTGTATAGTAGCCAGAGGGCCATGCCCATCATATTAAGCCTCTTTAGGGCACAGCAGACCTCATGTGTGGTCTTTTCCCCTTCAGAATCCACAGAACCCTGTAGTAAAAGCCTTGTTTCCCTTGACTAAGGACAATGGGGGCTTTGGCTTGTAAGAGGAGAGCAGGCCACTTAGAAGTTTGCCTAACTCAGGCATCCTTCTGAAAGCCTGGATCTTTGAGGAAGATGACAGTTGAATGGGTGTGGCTCAGATGCAGGTCTAGAGCCACCATGCCAAGTACTAGTACATGCTAAGTACTAGATGGTCTCTTCCCATCAGGGCTAGTTCTGCCCTGTATTTGGTTCCAGAAAGTTCTGATGCTCTCCTGTTGTGACTGCTGCAGCCACAGTCATGTTCCATGACCCTCTGAGGGCAGGCTCTGCTCTAGCTGCAGGTGCAATACTGAGAGGATGGTGATGGCAGGGTAGGTGGTGAGGACACAAGGATCAGCAGCCATGTCTGACCTAGGCATGGAGTCTGCTATGATGTGTGGAAAGATGAGTGACTAAGGCATGGGGTTTGTGGGCAGAAGAGCTGAGAGACGAGGAGGGAGAAGATGAGAAGACAGGACAGTGGAGGGAAGAACAGAACAGTGCACATTACCCTGGATGTGAAATCTTACTGTCCACAGCCATGCGTGTTAATTAATATTCAATAATTCACAGTGGCACACCCTGTGCCAGGAAGTCAGTAGTAAAGATTGTTAACGTGGCAGATAGTAGCTCAAGTCAATTCTTCATTGAGCATAGAGAGGGGCTGAGTGTTTAGAGCCCAGAGTGGAGTCACACAGCTGCTGGAGGCTAGGTCTTTACTGAGGTGCATTACAGGGAACAGTCCATCATCTCAGACTTGTGTATCTTTGAGATCCTCAAAGGTTCAGACAAGCTGGGGTGAAGCTTGGGGAAGGCTGGGGACCAGCTGGGAACAGACTGGAGACAGACTTGGAACAGGCTCGGGAGGCCTTTGTTGAACCCAAGGGTTATCAGAAGAGCTCTCTCTTGGAGACTCTGACTCATGCAGGTCAGGCTTCTTAGCTACATGCCCTTTATGACTTTATTAATCCAGGGCACATGTGAGGAGATTCGGGTGAAGACTGCAGGGAGCTTTGCGTCTTCACAATCATGAGATACAATACCATGGGCCATCCCAGCACAGAGTAGAGGTCCCCCAGAGTCTCCCTGTATGTAAGAAAAGACAGACTAAGATCAACGATTACTCTCCTGCAACTATAGACCCCCCCCATAGCTAATTCCAGAGTGAAATAAGAGGTCCTGGCTCCCTGTAAGAGTAAGTTAGCGATTTACTGCCTGATTCTGGCCCTCTCCTAATGCCCCATCCCCTGCATTACCCCAGTGCTAACATGTCTCCCTTTATTCCCTTCTGTTGTCTTCTGGCACCTCATTGTGGTCAGGGCTTTGGCACAGGGACATGAGACAGAGAGGGAGAATGTCAGTTCCCAGAGCCTCAGGGATAGGAGCTAAGAACACAGGCATTAGTCACTGCCATGGAGAGCTGTTTGGCACACTCCCTCCACTGATGCTGTTGCCTGATGAGGGGAGGAAGAGCGGATGTGTACTCACCTCATATGGTGATCTCTTCCTTCTAGGACTGCCCACGCAGACCTGGAAGCTATTGTCATAATGCCTCTATCCTTTACAGGCCTCTTCATCCATGATTCTCAGTTTCACTTTCCTGAGTGGCTCTGAAGAAGGATCTGCCACTCCAGTTAGGCCCCACCCAGCTGTCAGGCACATCTTCCCTGGCTTGATAAGGTCAGAGCGACCAGGCAGGGGAATTACATCCACAGAAGAACTCAACTCAGCTTGCTCTTCAAGCTGTTGGGGGAAGGAGAGAAGAGATGGCAAAGCACTGAAGGATACTGGGAAATGGGTCCTTTCCCAGTGGGTCTGTAATGACATAGAATTCAGGATTGGGTTCTTAGGAAAAGGATTGGGCAAGAGAGAATTCAAAGACCTGAGTCGGGAGGAGAGTTAAGGATGGGAGTCTTAAGCAGGGCAAAATAAGGGCACCTTCAGTAACATGATGTCATGGAGCTTAGAAGAGAAGTTGTATTTTGGGTAAGCAATTTGTCTTTCAACTTTTATCTTCGGTTGTGTGGATTCTGTCTTGTTCACATCATGTGCTCCGAGGGTGACAGTGATTTCTCTGTTGACTGAGAAAAGAAGCAGTGAAAAGACCTGGTCTTAGGAGGACGCCTCCTTCCAAGGAGAGGGGCCACAGGGTCTTTCTTCTCTATCCCAGGGCAGAGTCCCTAGAGAGACTTGAGATGGAGCTCCCAGGAACACAGCCTTGCCAGAAGGACATGGCTCAGGGAAACACAGGACTGGGAACTCTCCCCACTCTCAGTACTAGAATTGAACGCACGGTTTTTCACATGGTGGACAGGCACTCTAAACTGAGTTATACCCTGCCCATATCTGCGCTCTGGTGAAACCAGGACTGCACATGAGATGGCCCAGTGAGTGACCTTGTGCTCCCTTTTCCTCTCTGTGTAAGGGGAGCCCATCTTGAAACTTCCTCAGGCCTCTGCTGCTCTGGGACTCTGGCTCCTGCATTTCCTCACAGGAAGAGAAGCCTCTTACCTTCCACTACAGTGTGCAGCAGTCATCACAAATTGCAGGGCTATGAGAAACCCACCACAGTTGACTGTGTAATTTCTCTCAGTGCTGATCTCCAGATAAGCCATGTAAGGATGGGAGTATGGTCTAGACTCAACACAACCAATAATGTCCTCTGGAACAAAGAACCCCTGTCCCTAGTCACAGAGATTCAGGACCCCCCAACACTGGGCTGGCACAGGAGATTGGAGCTAAAGCTGAGCGACTGCTCCAAGCCCACCCCACCTCGCATGGGGCTCAGGCCCCTCCACATGTCCTTTGGTCTTCTCTCTTCTGTTGATCTTTCCTCCCCAGTCCTCCCTGTCCACCATCATCCTTCATTCAGAACACAATGCCCATTCATATTTATGGGTTTCCATTCCATTAGATATTTCTCCACACCCTCATCCTGTCTTCCTCAACACTAAGGGAAGGCCACAGAAGAGCTGCCCATCAGAACAGAGAGTAATTTGATGAAGGGGAATTAGTTTTTCATTCTTGACCTACAGATTTCCCCTGGACTATGTTAGGTTAAGATCCTGACTCATGTTAGGGTCTCTGTTACCAAAGCTAAGAGATGAAGGCCGGTTTCTGAAAACTCAGAGGTTAGGGAGACGAAGACAAACTCACCAGCTCCAGCCGCAGAAGGTAAGAGAAGTGCCATCAGGAATAGCAGGGTCCGCATTTTGCCAGTGTTGAGGCCTTGGCGAGCTTCTAGGGTGTTGCTGTCCTGGTTCCTGCTTTTATAGATCCAATGTGGGAGAAAGGCAGGGCTGGGAACCACAGATCTGGCTTGGACAAGCTTTGTTTCCTTATCAGAAATTCTCATGACTCTGCCCTCTGGTGGTGCTGAGTCTGTGGCTAGGTCTTGACACTCCTGGATCCCACAATGACATGGTGACTGCATCCTTCAAAGTGGCTCCCAGGAAGCAGGACAGCAACACAAAAGGAGTTGGACCTTGATCAGGGATCATGGAACTGTTCTAAGCATCCAGGTATTATTGTCAGCTTTGAGACCCATGCTGCATATGTGTAAAGTCTCATCTCTGCTGCTGAAGCACAAACACAGGCATCCATAGTGTATGAGCATGTGGGGGAGAGGAAGTACATTTTTGCTACATCCACTCCAGTAGTGACTTGTGTGACAGGTTTAAAAACCTGGAAGCAGTCCTGAGGCAGAGTTTCCAGGAAACAGTCTCCTGGAACCTTGGCATTCCCAGAGCTAGAATGCCCCAGATTTGTTCCTGCAATATTGTGGAGGGTCTTGCATGCTTTCTTATACTATTTTACTGGGTTAGAGTTAGAAGTCTCAGGGCAAGCTTAGGAAAGTATACTTAAAATCTTCATTACAGCCAGGTATAGTAGACTACATTGCATATTAGGAGAAAGTTGGTGAATTCTTCTGACAAATGGAGATTCCCTACAGATACTTAAAAGAACAGCCAAGTTACTCTCATATGCAAGAATTTACCAAGACCTAGGAAATGAGGGGGAGGGGGTTGTGGTATTGCATTATTCATGAGAAGGTCTGCTAGAGCAGATCCTTCTGGTGCTAGCTTTCACAAGGCTCAAAGGAGTAGCATAAATTGTAACTAGGGTGTGAAATCCTTACCTGACATTAGCTGACTCTAGGCAGGGCTGTTTTATCTTTACTGTAAACATTACCTGGTTCCTGTCAGTCCTTTGAAGTCATTCCTCTGTTTTGTGTCAGATACTTCAATGTACTTTGCCTGCTGTGACACACTACTTCTTTGTTTTCTGTATTATATAAGACTGGTGTTTGCTTTGTGAAAAATTACATCCAGATACGGCAGTCCCTGTGTCTGTGTCCCTTTGTCAATTATTGCCAACTCCATTCCCACCTGCCAGAACCCTTGATTCCCATGAATTGAGGGGGACCGACTGAGCCTGGTCCATGGCACATTTTATTTACAAAAACTGGTGATGGGCTGATTCAGCCTGAAGGCCATTGTTTGTGTTGACCATCATGAGGGCATCTCATCTTTATTGAAATAAGTAGGACATGATAGAATGTGGCTGTGAGGGATGAAGGTGTGGGGAGAGTGTATTGAATACTCAGCATGTAGGGCATGAACAAGACCTTAATTAAGTCAGCATTTCCCAACCTTCCTGATGCTTTGACCATCATGTTGTAACCCCAGCCACATCATTTTTGCATTTCTACTTCATAGCTCTAATTTTGCTACTGTTATGAATCATATTGTAAAATATCTGATATGCAGGGTATCTGGTATTTGACATTCAAAGGGTTTTGAGAATCAGAGGCTTAGAACAGCTGCTGTAAATTCATGTTCTGATTTAATCATACTAACAGTCCCTTTGGTTTATGTAGTAATACATGTTTAGGGAGAACTCAATGGACTTTTAGGATATCACAAAACAGGAAGATCATACATTTAATTAGTTAGTTTCTATAACTTATTGTTTTCATTCCAGTGGGATGAACAGAAAACACAGTGGAATGTTTAAAGTACCCCCTCCGTGTTCCACAGGGGATCACAGGCTTGCTACTTATACATGGAGAGTTCACTTGTTTGAGAACAATGTTGAATCTGTACAGATCAGTACTGAGACTTGGTGCTTTCATCTTTTCATGTGTTACTGAAAATTAAACACAACTGGCAGGTACACAGGAATGTATCATTGATTATAAAGTTTATTCTTGCTTAATTAATGACCATTTGAAATTTTGTGCATTTTGGAGTAATTGACACAGTGTTTTATTTCTGGTCTGTTCTTTCTTGAGACCTCACCAACCCGGAGTATTGCTGTTTCCATTTTACAGATGAGGAAATTGAGCCTTGCTGAGATGTCATAATCATTGAAATATCAGAATTTGGTCTCAAATTAGTTGCTACCTGATTCCACTCCAATAATTTTTCTTTCTTTCTTTCTTTCTTTCTTTCTTTCTTTCTTTCTTTCTTTCTTTCTTTCTTTCTTTCTTTCTTTTTTTTTTTTTTTTGGTGCAGGCCTGCTTTACCTGGTTGCAAAGACAAAGTGAGAAGAAACAGTCACAAAGATCCCAAGAGATCAGCTCACCTGTCCACAAGCTTATCAAGAACAACCTTAGAACAGATCCTGTGTGTTGCTGTGTTGCAAAGCTTATACCACTTTCCTTCTCCAAGTCCAAATGAATGAGGAAAGAGAATGGGGGCAGGAGAAAAGCACTGCTCACATCTGCTTTGCCTTCTCTGTGGACTCTGTTGAATAGAGATCCTCATTGGAAGGAAGAATCAATGCATACAGAATCAATGTTCTGAAGAGATGAAACCTTCATGGTTTGCATGAGGTCTCTTACTTAGGTCTGAGATGCTTCTCTTATGATCCTGTGATGCTATCTGTCTGTCTGTCTGTCTGATAGTCTATCTGTTTATCAGTTCTCAGCATCAGCCCTGGCCTCAGCAGACATCTTACCTCCAATCTATTAATGGTTTTCTCATATCTGGTAGGCGGTTGGAGACCTACACTACCTCAATCAGTCCTTTTCCCACGCCTTCATGAAGATCATTTAGCATACCATTGCTGCTGTGTGAAGCTCCCCAGCTCCTAAGCCAGTGTGACAGAGGCCCTGACCTCAGTGAATGTGCTTTGTGCTCCCTCCGGTGGTATCAAGTAGGGTGGGTACCTCCTCAATGGCGGATCCACTTGGGACTCCTCCATTAGCTTGGGATTCTCTGTCTCCCACCCTCTTTCTCTTTCCTCACTCATTTGGAGTTGGAGAAGCAAAGCGGTATAATTTTCATAACCTTGTGGATTAGACCACAGGGAGAGGTGATAAACCGAAGCTTCATCTTGAAGCTTGGGGAATGAAGGTCTTAGTCTGTGTAGAGACACCATGGATCCTCATTCCTCCTCCATTTGAAAGTCTCACTTTTCAGAGGAAAGTGAACCATGAGTAGTATACCCAGGAAACCCCTCACTTCTGCCTTTTAAAAAAATGCATCAACACTATCATCCAGAAAGTTCTTTCTCTTAAAAACAAAAGTTCCATGGGTTACTGAGAAGGAAGTGCATTCTGTAGTGTTTGGGTAGACAGTAGATGTCTATTAGTTCTATTTGATTTATAATATTAATTAACTCCAACATTTCTTTGTTTAGTTTTTATCTATATGACCTATCTATTGGCAAGGATAGGCCACTGAAGTTGCTCACTATCATTGTGTGAGGAGAACTGTGATTTTAGCCATAGTAGTTTCTTTCACTTACAGTGTCCTTGTGTTTGGTGCATAAGTGTTTAGAACGGAGATGACCTCCTGGTGGATTTTTCCTTTAATGGACATGTAGTGTTTTTCCCTATCTGTTCTGATCAGTTTTGATTTGAAAATAGCTCTACCTCTTTGCTTCTTGGCTCCCTTTGCTTGGAATACCACTTTCTATTCTTTTACCCTAAGCGGATGACTGTCTATGGTGGTGATGTATGTTTCTTGGCTGTAGTCAAAGGATAGATTCTGTTTTCACACCTGTTCTGTTAGTCTATATCTTTTTATTGGGAAATTGAGACCATTACTATTGAAGAGTTATCTATGGGCAGTGTTTGTTGATTCCTATTATTCTGTTGTTATGTTGTAACCCCCACTCCAGATGCCTTTGACTTGCTGGTTTGGCATTATTTATTATTCCTTGAAGTGGAACTTTATGGTTTTGTAGGAGACTCAGCTGTGTCATGAAGACAAGAACCCCAGTGGAATAATAGAGGAAACAACCCAGCCACAAAACTTTCATGTCCAAATTTATCCTTCCTTCAAGAAATCCAGGGATGAGGTGTTGCGGCCTGCCCGCAGTCCACAACATGAACGGTTCAACTGAGAATGGCAGTTTAGGCTGAAAAGAGAGGAATCTAGATGGGGCGGAAGAAAAGAATGGAGCCAAGACAACAAACATTCTGATCAAGGCTCAATTTTACTAATTCCAGACACTCAGTTATAAAGGAAGGGGGAGGGAACCCAACTTCCCGCCAAGTAACTCAGGGTCCAGTAGCAGGACGAACACGTGTGTGCCTCCAGGCAGCAAAGGCAGGTTCCAGCAGTGGGCGTGGCAGGACGAATGAGCCGGTAGCTCCACCCTTGAGCAGGCAGGTTCCAGGCTGGGGGAAGGGAGGCCACATTTCCTCCCATTAGATAACAAAACAAAAATAAAAAAGGGGGTGGCCTGAGGCAGAAAAATTATCTATGTTCAATAGTTCTGCCTGAGTTCTTTAGGGCTAAAGAAAAAACCTGTTTCCGTGGGATTCCCTAACTTTTCTAATGGTAAACTGTATCTGGCTAAGACTGTCTTTAAAGCACTGACTGAATAGCAGCGCTGGGCTGTAGGCTCTGACTTTATAATGCTAATTAGTGCTGAATAGGTAGCTACCTGTTTGCATTTTAAGTAGGGCGTTGGAACCCTAGCTGAGTTTAACTAAACGATTTTAGAATAACACTGAGCTGATAATCCTCTGCAATTTTGGGTGACAGGCAGGGGAACAGGGAGAAGGGGGTAAGACTGGCTGGCTCCTAGTACAAGGCCAATTGGCTTTTTTATTTTTTGGGTGGGAGGCAGTGAAGGGCTTGCCCTTACGACAGCAAGGTCTCCAATCTCTCTCCCCCCATTAATTAAGTTTAAATAGGCAATGCTTAACAGAGGTGATCAAATGATTCTTTTCATCCATAGATGAGTGGGCCTTTAACCTTGACTTGGGTGGACATTGACCTGATTCCTCCCGTGAGCATTGTAACAACTCACATCTGTGGCTCTTGGTATCTTTTGGGGAGGGGAGGCAGAGCCTTAAGTATTTTTGGTTTTTAGCTGGAGTCAGATACCAACCTCTTTCAAATCAGGTGTGTCGCACAGGGAACTCAGAAACGGTCAAGCTGGACCTTCCCTCCGCAGTAATCTCCTGCGCCAAGCGGTACCCATACTGTATTCATATGATTATGAATCAGTAGCGCAATTCTGAGTTATTGCGAGGTCTCTATATGAGACTTGTCAACCTCAGATTTAGCAAGGCCTAGACAAGAATTATGTCAGTATTAACACCATTAATTTTGGTTAAAATAGGAGCTGAAAGTCTTTCCTCTTCATCCCTGTTATTCCCAGTAGCCTGAGGAACTAAGGACACCTTGCAGTAACAGCAAGGGTGAAAAGCCAGAGGCCAGCTAAGAGACTAAGCCCATCTCTATCAAAATAAGAACTAATCTTTGTAAATATATATGAAATTTCTACTTCCCTAGCTCTCCTGGTAAATCTAAATCTTATCTTAGACTGAAAAGCCACATGCTGGGATGTCCTTGGAAGGGAGATTAGCAGTACCACCTGTTTGCTCTTAGGGGCGGAGAACCGGAGAATGTAGATTGACCTGCTTGAGAAAAGGAAGAATTCTAAACAATGAGAGTGTAGCAATGTAAATTTTCTGTTCTGAGAAGTCAAGGTACTTTATTTAGATGCAAATTGTAAAGCTAAAGTTAATCTCCGGCCTCTTGTAGGGGAATTGGCTCAGAGGAAAACAGTTTTTCTGAGAGCTTCCACTCCCAGCACAAGAGGAATTTTAGTCTTTAGAATGATACTTACGAGAAGAGACAGAATCTGTGTTTACCTGACGAATTAATCTCTCTGGTAGCCACCGTGCTTCATCTTCATCTCGTGAAAAAACACAAACCGAGCCTCTTCCCCAGATTAGAACTGGATCTGGACCCTTCCATTTATTAGTCAGGGCGTCCTTCCATTTTACCAATGCATAAGAATTAGAAGTAACTGGGTGCCAGTGGCGTTCCGCTGCAGACTGACCTTTAATGTCAGTTTGCAAAAAGTTTAGGACAAATAAGGTGAAGGCAAGATGAGCCTTTGGTGACCTTGGGGGAAATGCTCTGAATTAACTTTGCTAGGTAATTTAGAATATAGGAATCTCTAATAATTGAACTGAATATTAGACCAGTCTAAGATTGAGTTAGAATGGCTGGTCACACTGAAGAAGAGTGAAAAATCATTATGACTCTATTAAATGACTAATTTTACTAAGTCTGAATATACAGTCTCTGATGTACTATTGCCATAAAGTTAAAAGGCTAGAAGCTAGTCTAAACTGGAAAAATGACAAGCAAGGATTTAAGGTAAACTTCCCTTGAGAAGCATTAGTTAATAAAATACTTTCCACTTAGGAAACAATATATACTGAAAGATTAAAACTTTTGGCTTCTTGTAAAGAAGCAGAAACAATAAACATTTTTTTTACATAATGTAAAGCTATATTAGCCATACGTAGAGGCAAAATTTTTTAGTGATTACCAGTTTACTAGAAGCAAAAATCTTTGAATTTAAGCATTATTTTAAACATCTGAATAGATCTGTAACACTGTTAAAAAGAAATTTTCTTGAACACAGGGAAAAACTTTTTTAGGCATTGTTTGCAAAACAAAAGAAAGGGCCACAAGCTGCTCTGGGACTGCCCAGAGCCCTGTATTGACTCAAAGGTAAAATACTTTTTAATCTGAGCATTAATCTTAAATTTGCAATCAAACTGCAAGCTGCAGTCAATGGAACAATGGCAGTTTTAACCATAATTTTTAAGTTTTTGTGCAAGGTTAGGATAATACCTACAACTTTGGGAAAGCAAAACCTATGTTTAAAACAATTTATCACTGTTAAAATCAATATTAGAAGCATTACTATCATATTACGAAGTTTGGATATCAATTAATATCTATGAATACCTATTAAAGCAAGCTTTAACGCTTTAATAAAGAGGCATTGCTTTATATCTTATCTTAAATTTTACTATTTAGGATAGGAACCACATTAATCATTATGTAAACTAGAAATATCTTAAGAGACTCAGCCTCTGAAGCTTAATCTCAAACTCTAACTTGCTTCAGGGCCTCACCAACTTTCTCCCAGGTTCCACAATCTATCGTTTCTTCTTCTTTGAACCATGGACAACAGCTATCTATCTTATCTAAAAAATTTCTTACTAATTGTACTTCAAGCCTTACTCCTTTTTTCTTAAGCAACTCCTGAAAACTAAAAACAACCGCCTGATCCATGACTTTGAACCCTTCCTTCTTCCACCTAAGCAGCTTTCTAAAAAGCTGCGGCACACCGCCTGTCTCCGTATCTAGTTCCAATTAACGAACTACTGACCCCAAGCAGAAACAGTGTTGGGTCAGCACTGCTTCAAACTTGATTCGTATCCTACCGCATCCTCAGCAACACTTTACAAAACTGAAATTTTTTAGGCTAGCGCTAGCATGTGTACCTGTCCGTTGCTCCGATGCTCCTCCGATACGAAGATCCTTTCCTTTCTTGTGGAGCTCCACACAGCAGTCGTTTCTCTTAGCATCCCTCTGCCATTCTTCAGGTCCCAGTTCTGGCGCCAACTGTTGCGGCCTGCCCGCAGTCCACAACATGAACGGTTCAACTGAGAATGGCAGTTTAGGCTGAAAAGAGAGGAATCTAGACGGGGCGGAAGAAAAGAATGGAGCCAAGACAACAAACATTCTGATCAAGGCTCAATTTTACTAATTCCAGACACTCAGTTATAAAGGAAGGGGGAGGGAACCCAACTTCCCGCCAAGTAACTCAGGGTCCAGTAGCAGGACGAACACGTGTGTGCCTCCAGGCAGCAAAGGCAGGTTCCAGCAGTGGGCGTGGCAGGACGAATGAGCCGGTAGCTCCACCCTTGAGCAGGCAGGTTCCAGGCTGGGGGAAGGGAGGCCACAATGAGGGATGGAGCAGAGACTGAGGGAATGGTGAAGCAATAACCAGCCCAACTAGAGACCTATCCCATAGGCAAACACCAATCCATGACACTACTAACTGTTATGCTTCCAGTTAGGAGGCTAGCATGGATGTCCTCTGAGACTCCACCCAGCAGTTGACTCAGACAGATGCAGAGACCCACAGCCAAACATTGGATGGAGTTTGGAGACTCTTACGGGAGAGTTGGGGGAATGATTGAGGGCCCCAAAGGGGATAGGAACTCCACAGGAAGACCAACAGAGTCATCTAACCTGGACCTTTGGAATCCTCAGAGAACAAACCACCGACAAAAGAGCACATATGGGCTGGACCTAGGCTTCTGCACATATTTAGCAGATGTAAAGTTCTGTCTTCATGTGGACCCAAACAACTGGAATGGAGGCTATCTCAAAGGCTGTTGTCTGTCTGTGGGATATGTTCTTCTAGCTGGGCTGCCCCATCTGGAGTCAGTGGGAGAGGTTGCACCTACCCCTGGAGATACTTGATGTGCAAGGGTAGGGGGAATACCCAGAGAGGCTTCTACCTTCTCAGAGGAGAAGGAGAGAGGGGAGGGACTATGGGAGGGAATGATTAGGTGGGGGATTGTCAGGAGCCACCTAGAATAGGCTAAGGCTAGCAGATGCCTTTCCTGAGATGGTCTTCTGTTTTTCCTTTTTTCTTCCCTTCCCTTCCCTTCCCTTCCCTTCCCTTCCCTTCCCTTCCCTTCCCTTCCCTTCCCTTCCCTTCCCTTCCCTTCCCTTCCCTTCCCTTCCCTTCCCTTCCCTTCCCTTCCCTTCCCTTCCCTTCCCTTCCCTTCCCTTCCCTTCCCTTCCCTTCCCTTCCCTTCCCTTCCCTTCCCTTCCCTTCCCTTCCCTTCCCTTCCCTTCCCTTCCCTTCCCTTCCCTTCCCTTCCCTTCCCTTCCCTTCCCTTCCCTTCCCTTCCTTCCCTTCTCTTTCTCCTCCCTTCTCTTTCTCCTCCCTTCTCTTTCTCCTCCCTTCTCTTTCTCCTCCCTTCTCTTTCTCCTCCCTTCTCTTTCTCCTCCTCCTCCTCCTCCTCCTCCTCCTCCTCCTCCTCCTCCTCCTCCTCCTCCTCCTCCTCCTCCTCCTCCTCCTCCTCCTCCTCCTCCTTCTTCTTCTTCTTCTTCTTCTTCTTCTTCTTCTTCTTCTTCTTCTTCTTCTTCTTCTTCTTCCATGGCCTGTGATGGATGAGCTCTAGGAATGAAGGCCCTAAGAGACCTTGTCTCAGGATTGAATCTTGCAGATGATATGCCTTTCCTGTCATTATTAAATTAATGTAATAATTCCTTGGCATTAGCCCACCCTATTGGATAGATTTCCTGCAGACCAACAAAGATGTACTCATTTGTAGCAATGCTATGTAGACAAATAGATGATTTCTTAATTCCTAATAAGTGGTTCTATGGACTTCTTAAGTTTATACTAATACTAATTGAACCTTTTATAGAAAGGGATATAATTAAGTCTTTATGTGTTATGAGCTATTTGCACTAGGATAGGAAGCAGACATGAGATAGATTTACAATCTAGGAAAATAATTGTCTTAGTCAGGGTTTCTATTCCTGCACAAACACCATGACCAAGAAGCAAGTTGGGGAGGAAAGGGTTTATTCAGCTTACACTTCCACATTGCTGTTCATCACTGAAGGAAGTCAGGACTGGAACTCAGGCAGGTCAGGAAGCAGGAGCTGATGCAGAGGCCACGGAGGGATGTTCCTTACTGGCTTGCCTCCTCTGGCTTGCTCAACCTGCTCTCTTATAGAACCAAGATTACCAGCTCAGAGATGGTCCCACCCACAAGGGGCCTTTCCCCCTTGATCACCAATTGAGAAAATGCCTTACAGTTGGATCTCATGGAGGCATTTCCTCAATTGAACCTCCTTTTTCTGTGATAACTCCAGCTGTGTCAAGTTGACACAAAACTAGCCAGTACAATATTTATTTTTAGCTAGTTGCAAAACTATTATCTGATAAAAAGGTCATAAAAGGGAATGAACAATTTATTGTAGGTGCAAGGACAGAAGATAAAATATTGACTGGGCTTATCTATACAAAACTTCAATACTAATGTGACACTAGGCAGATGAGTTGCCTCTTAACTTAGATATAAAAATATAGTTTTAAATTATTAATAAACCTGTTGAGCTAGTGGCAGGTAATCAGTGTTTAATTAGATAACTACTCTTAATGGAAATTCACATATGGAAAACATCTCTGCTGTAACTCCTTATGCAATTTCTGATTTAAATTTATGTTTGAGGTTGTTATGAACTTTTGCAAAAAGATACTTGGGGGGCTGGAGTGATGGCTCAGCAGCTAAGAGCACTGGCTGTTCTTCCAAAGGACCCAGGTTCAAATCCCAGCACCTACATGCAGCATGACAGTTCACAACTATTTGCAACTCCTATTCCAGTGGATCTGAACCCTCACACAGAGATATGTGGAGGCAGAATACCAATGTAAATAAAATTATATATATATATATATATATATATATATATATATATATATATGATACTTGTGAAAGAAAATTAAAATTCAAGGTCCATGACTCATGAGGCTTGCTAGTTAGGAGGGCTTTTGGGCTTAGAGCAAAGAACAAAGGCTGTAAAGTCATCCCAGGAACCAACTAGCCATAAAGATAGGGAAGACATACAAGAATGTCCAGACTGGCCCAACGCCTCCCTATCTCCTGCCCTTCTGACCTAAGTTAAATGTTAACCAGATGCTCTGCTGTTGCCTCGATCTGCACTTACAGTCTGCTGATGTTTAAATGAACCAATCATGTGAAACCGTGCCAATCCTCCCTGTTAATGTTTAAATGAACATGTCATGTGAAACCACGCCAATTCCTCCCCCAGCCCCAGACCCTTTTCTATAAAACCTCCCAGCTTTCAAGCCACGTGGTCGAATCCACTGTCTCCTGTGTGATCTCCGCCATTAAACTACCTCGTGTATTTACATCAAGAGGTGCACGCCGAATCTGGAATTGAGTGGGGGTTTCCCCACTAGGTTCTTTCACTTGGTATACCATGTGATCATGTATCCTGTAAATGTAGAGGAACTAGGAATGATAGAAAAAAGACAAAGTCGAAGTCAGAGAGAACAGAGAGCAGAGCAGAAGGAGCTGCAGAGAGAGCAGGCAGGCCTTTTCTTATCGTGGGACAGTTTTTCTTTTTCTCTTTTCTTTTTAGTATTTATTTATTTTATTTATATGAGTGCAGTGTAACTATCTTCAGACATACCAGAAGAGGGCATTAGATCCCATTAAAGATAATTGTGAGCCACCATATGGTTAATGGGAATTGAACTCAGAACCTTTAGACTAGCAGTCAGTGCTCTTAACCACTGAACCATCTCTCCAGCCCAGCCCAGTTTTTCTTACCAGCAGGGCTTCTTATTGACAAGGACAGGGTTTGTTTTGTTTTGTTTTGTTTTTTTTTTTACAGACTTGGGGTTCTTTCTTTCTTTCTTTTTTTTTTTTTAAAGATTTATTTATTTATTTATTATATGTAAGTACACTGTAGCTATCTTCAGATAGCACCAGAAGAGGGAGTCAGATTTCATTACGGATGGTTGTGAGCCACCATATGGTTGCTGGGATTTGAACTCAGGACCTTCGGGAAAGCAGTCAGTGCTCTTAACCGCTGAGCCATCTCTCCAGCCCCACTTCTAGAGATTTTTAAATCTTAATAGATCCAAGGAATAGGAAATATTCAACTCTGGCTCACTGAATTCCTGGCTTTATGTGTAGTCCACCAAACCTTAATTCACAAAATAGCTTTCCCGTTAGAAATCTTCAGATGTGGGGAAATGTGGAGCCTCACATTTCTTTTTTTTTTTTTTAATATTTTTATTACATATTTTCCTCAATTACGTTTCCAATGCTATCCCAAAAGTCCCCCATAGCACCCCCCCACTTCCCTATCCACCCATTCCCATTCTTTTGGCCCTGGCATTCCCCTATATTGGGGCATATAAAGTTTGCAAGTCCAATGGGCCTCTCTTTCCATTGATGGCTGACTAGGCCATCTTTCGATACATATGCAGCTAGAGACAAGAGCTCCGGGGTTCTAGTTAGTACATCATGTTGTTCCAACAATAGGGTTGCAGATCCCTTTAGCTCCTTGGGTACTTACTCTAGCTTCTCCATTGGGAGCCCTGTGATACATCCAATAGCTGACTGTGAACATCCACTCCTGTGTTTGCTAGGCCCCAGCATCGTCTCACAAGAGACAGCTATATTTGGGTCCTTTCAGCAAAATCTTGCTAGTGTATGCAATGGTGTCAGCGTTTAGAAGTTGATTATGGGATTGATCCCTGGATACGGCAGTCTCTAAATGGTCCATCCTTTCATCACAGCTACGAACTTTGTCTCTGTAACTCCTTCCCTGGGTGTTTTGTTCTCAATTCTGAGAAGGTGCACAGTGTCCACACTTTGGTCTTCATTCTTCTTGAGTTTCATGCGTTTAGCAAATTGTATCTTAAATCTTGGGTATCCTAAGTTTTGGGCTAATATCCACTTATCAGTGAATACATATTGTGTGAGTTCTTTTGTGATTGTGTTACTTCACTCAAGATGATGCCCTCCAGGTCCATCCATTTGGCTAGGAATTTCATAAATTCATTCTTTTTAATAGCTGAGTAGTACTCCATTGTGTAAATGTACCATAATTTCTGTATCCATTCCTCTGTTGAGGGACATCTGGGTTCTTTCCAGCTTCTGGCTATTATAAATAGGGCTGCTATGAACATAGTGGAACATGTGTCCTTTTTACCGGTTGGGACATCTTCTGGATATATGCCCAGGAGAGGTATTGCTGGATCCTCCGGTAGTACTATGTCCAATTTTCTGAGGAACCGCCAGACTGATTTCCAGAGTGGTTGTACAAGCTTGCAATCCCACCAACAATGGAGGAGTGTTCCTCTTTCTCCACATCCTCGCCAGCAACTGCTGTCACCTGAATTTTTGATCTTAGCCATTCTGACTGGTGTGAGGTGGAATCTCAGGGTTGTTTTGATTTGCATTTCCCTGATGATTAAGGATGTTGAACATTTTTTCAGGTGTTTCTCTGCCATTCGGTATTCCTCAGGCGAGAATTCTTTGTTCAGTTCTGAGCCCCATTTTTTAATGGGGTTATTTGACTTTCTGGAGTCCACCTTCTTGAGTTCTTTATATATGTTGGATATTAGTCCCTTATCTGATTTAGGATAGGTGAAGATCCTTTCCCAATCTGTTGGTGGTTTTTTTGTCTTATTGATGGTGTCTTTAGCCTTGCAGAAGCTTTGTAGTTTCATGAGGTCCCACTTGTCAATTCTCGATCTTACAGCACAAGCCATTACTGTTCTATTCAGGAATTTTTCCCCTGTGCCCATATCTTCAAGGCTTTTCCCCACTTTCTCCTCTATAAGTTTCAGTGTCTCTGGTTTTATGTGAAGTTCCTTGATCCACTTAGACTTGACCTTAGTACAAGGAGATAGGAATGGATCGATTCGCATTCTTCTACATGTTAACAACCAGTTGTGCCAGCACCATTTGTTGAAAATGCTGTCTTTCTTCCACTGGATGTTTTTAGCTCCCTTGTCGAAGATCAAGTGACCATAGGTGTGTGGGTTCATTTCTGGGTCTTCAATTCTATTCCATTGGTCTATTTGTCTGTCACTATACCAGTACCATGCAGTTTTTATCACAATTGCTCTGTAGTAGAGCTTTAGGTCCGGCATGGTGATTCCACCAGAGGTTCTTTTATCCTTGAGAAGAGTTTTTGCTATCCTAGGTTTTTTGTTATTCCAGATGAATTTGCAGATTGCACTTTCTAATTCGTTGAAGAATTGATTTGGAATTTTGATGGGGATTGCATTGAATCTGTAGATTGCTTTTGGCAAGATAGCCATTTTTACAATGTTGATCCTGCCAATCCATGAGCATGGGAGATCTTTCCATCTTCTGAGATCTTCTATAATTTCTTTCTTCAGAGACTTGAAGTTTTTATTATACAGATCTTTCACTTCCTTAGTTAGAGTCACGCCAAGATATTTTATATTATTTGTGACTATTGAGAAGGGTGTTGTTTCCCTAATTTCTTTCTCAGCCTGTTTATCCTTTGTGTAGAGAAAGGCCATTGATTTGTTTGAGTTAATTTTATATCCAGCTACTTCACCGAAGCTGTTTATCAGGCTTAGGAGTTCTCTGGTGGAATTTTTAGGGTCACTTATATATACTATCATATCATCTGCAAAAAGTGATATTTTGACTTCATCTTTTCCCATTTGTATCCCTTTGATCTCCTTTTGTTGTCGAATTGCTCTGGCTAGGACTTCAAGTACAATGTTGAATAGGTATGGAGAAAGTGGACAGCCTTGTCTAGTCCCTGATTTTAGAGGGATTGCTTCAAGCTTCTCACCATTTACTTTGATGTTGGCTACTGGTTTGCTGTAGATTGCTTTTATCATGTTTAGGTATGGGCCTTGAATTCCTGATCTTTCCAAGACTTTTATCATGAATGGGTGTTGGATCTTGTCAAATGCTTTTTCCGCATCTAACGAGGTGACCATGTGGTTTTTGTCTTTGAGTTTGTTTATATACTGGATTACGTTGATGGATTTCCGTATATTGAACCATCCCTGCATCCCTGGGATGAAACCTACTTGGTCAGGATGGATGATTGTTTTGATGTGTTCTTGGATTCGGTTAGCAAGAATTTTATTGAGGATTTTTGCATCAATATTCATAAGGGATATTGGTCTGAAGTTTTCTATCTTTGTTGGGTCTTTTTGTGGTTTAGGTATCAGAGTAATTGTGGCTTCATAGAATGAGTTGGGTAGAGTACCTTCTGTTTCTATTTTGTGGAATAGTTTGTGAAGAACTGGGATTAGATCTTCTTTGAAGGTCTGATAGAACTCTGCACTAAACCCATCTGGTCCTGGGCTTTTTTTGGTTGGGAGACTATTAATGACTGCTTCTATTTCTTTGGGGGATATAGGGCTGTTTAGATCATTAACCTGATCTTGATTCAACTTTGGTACCTGGTATCTGTCTAGGAACTTCTCCATTTCATCCAGGTTCTCCAGTTTTGTTGAGTATAGCCTTTGGTAGAAGGATCTGATGGTGTTTTGGATGTCTTCAGGATCTGTTGTTATGTCTCCTTTTTCATTTCTGATTTTGTTAATTAGGATGCTTTCCCTGTGCCCTCTAGTGAGTCTGGCTAAGGGTTTATCTATCTTGTTGATTTTCTCAAAGAACCAGCTCCTTGATTGGTTGATTCTTTGAATAGTTTTTCTTGTTTCCACTTGGTTGATTTCACCCCTGAGTTTGATTATTTCCTGCCGTCTACTCCTCTTGGGTGAATTTGCTTCCTTTTGTTCTAGTGCTTTTAGGTGTGTTGTCAAGCTGCTAATGTGTGCTCTTTCTAGTTTCCTTTTGGAGGCACTCAGAGCTATGAGTTTTCCTCTTAGAAATGCTTTCATTGCGTCCCATAAGTTTGGGTATGTTGTGGCTTCATTTTCATTGAACTCTAAAAAGTCCTTAATTTCTTTCTTTATTCCTTCCTTGACCAGGTTATCATTGAGAAGAGTGTTGTTCAGTTTCCACGTGAAGGTTGGCTTTCTATTATTTATTTTGTTATTGAAGATCAGCCTTAGTCCATGGTGATCTGATAGGATGCATGGGACAATTTCAATGTTTTTGTATCTGTTGAGTCCTGTTTTGTGCCCAATTACGTGGTCAATTTTGGAGAAGGTACCATGAGGTGCTGAGAAGAAGGTGTATCCTTTTGTTTTAGGGTAAAATGTTCTGTAGATATCTGCCAGATCCATTTGATCCATAACTTCTGTTAGTTTCACTGTGTCCCTGTTTAGTTTCTGTTTCCATGATCTGTCCATTGGTGAAAGTGGTGTGTTGAAGTCTCCCACTATTATTGTATGAGGTGCAATGTGTGCTTTGAGATTTACTAAAGTTTCTTTAATGAATGAGGCTGCCTTTGTATTTGGAGCATAGATATTCAGGATTGATAGTTCCTCTTGGAGGATTTTACCTTTGATGAGTATGAAGTGCCCCTCCCTGTCTTTTTTGATGACTTTGGGTTGGAAGTCAATCTTATCTGATATTAGAATGGCTACTCCAGCTTGTTTCTTCAGACCATTTGCTTGGAAAATTGTTTTCCAGCCTTTCATTCTGAGGTAGTGTCTATCTTTTTCTCTGAGATGAGTTTCTTGTAAGCAGCAAAATGTTGGGTCTTGTTTGTGTAGCCAGTTTGTTAGTCTATGTCTTTTTATCGGGGAGTTGAGTCCATTGATATTAAGAGATATTAAGGAAAAGTAATTGTTGTTTCCTGTTATTTTTGTTGTTAAAGTTGGCATTCTGTTCTTGTGGCTGTCTTCTTTTAGGTTTGTTGAGGGATTACCTTCTTGTTGTTTCTAGGGCGTGGTTCCTGTCCTTGTATTGGTTTTTTTCTGTTATTATCCTTTGAAGGGCTGGATTCGTGGAGAGATAATGTGTGAATTTGGCTTTGTCGTGGAATACTTTGGTTTCTCCATCTATGTTAATTGAGAGTTTGGCTGGGTATAGTAGCTTGGGCTGGAATTTGTGTTCTTTTAGTGTCTGTATAACATCTGTCCAGGATCTTCTAGCTTTCATAGTCTCTGGTGAAAAATCTGGTGTAATTCTGATAGGCTTGCCTTTATATGTTACTTGGCCTTTTTCTCTTACTGCTTTTAGTATTCTATCTTTATTTAGTGCATTTGTTGTTCTGATTATTATGTGTCGGGAGGTATTTCTTTTCTGGTCCAGCCTATTTGGAGTTCTGTAGGCTTCTTGTATGTTCATGGGCATCTCTTTCTTTAGATTTGGGAAGTTTTCTTCTATAATTTTGTTGAAGATGTTTGCTGGTCCTTTGAGTTGAAAATCTTCATTCTCATCCACTCCTATTATCCGTAGGTTTGGTCTTCTCATTGTGTCCTGTATTTCCTGGATGTTTTGAGTTAGGATCTTTTTGCATTTTCCATTTTCCTTGATTGTTGTGCCCATGTTCTCTATGGAATCTTCTGCACCTGAGATTCTCTCTTCCATCTCTTGTATTCTGTTGCTGATGCTTGCATCTATGGTTCCAGATTTCTTTCCTAGGGTTTCTATCTCCAGTGTTGCCTCATTTTGGGTTTTCTTTATTGTGTCTACTTCCCTTTTTAGGTCTAGTATGGTTTTGTTCATTTCCATCATCTGATTGGATGTGTTTTCCTGTTTCTCTTTAAGGACTTCTACCAGTTTGGTTGTGTTTTCCTGTTTTTCTTTAAGGACTTGTAACTCTTTAGCCATGTTCTCCTGTAGTTCTTTAAAGTCCTTCTTGATGTCCTCTACCATCATCATGAGATATGCTTTTAAATCCAGGTCTAGTTTTTCAGGTGTGTTGGGGTGCCCTGGACTGGGCGAAGTGGGAGTGCTGGGTCCTGATGATGGTGAGTGGTCTTGGTTTCTGTTAGTAAGATTCTTACCTTTACCTCTCGCCATCTGGTAATCTCTGGAGTTGTTATAGTTGTCTCTGTTCAGAGGTTGTTCTTCTGGGGATTCTGAGTATCCTCTGTCAGCAGACCTGTACAGACTAAGTTCGGCGGAGTCCCGGAGCCAACATGGCGCTCCCTGCAGGGCAGGTCACTGTCCTCCGACTGGGAGGGTGCCGGATGTCTGCGGCCCCAAAAGGGTGCTGCCTCAGCAGTTCTGTGGCTCCCGCCTGTCCCAGAAGCTGTCTGCCTCTGTGGTCCTCACTCTGACCTGTACAGACTAAGTTCGGCGGAGTCCCGGAGCCAAGATGGCGCTCCCTGCAGGGCAGGTCACTGTCCTCCGACTGGGAGGGTGCCGGATGTCTGCGGCCCCTAAAGGGTGCTGCCTCAGCAGCTCTGTGGCTCCCGCCTGTCCCAGAAGCCGTCTGCCCCCGTGGTTCCCACTCTGACCTGTAGAGACTAAGCTCGGCGGAGTCCCGGAGCCAAGATGGCGTTCCCTGCAGGGCAGGTCACTGTCCTCCGACTGGGAGGGTGCCGGATGTCTGCGGCCCCAAAAGGGTGCTGCCTCAGCGGCTCTGTGGCTCCCGCCTGTCCCAGAAGCTGTCTGCCTCTGTGGTCCTCACTCTAACCTGTAGACTAAGTTCAGCGGAGTCCCGGAGCCAAGATGGCACTCTCTGCAGGGCAGGTCTCTGTCCTCCGGCTGGGAGGGTGCCGGAAGTCTGCGGCCCCAAAAGGGTGCTGCCTCAGCGGCTCTGTGGCTCCTGCCTGTCCCAGAAGCCGTCTGCCCCCGTGGTCCCCACTCTGACCTGTAGAGACTAAGCTTGGCGGAGTCCCGGAGCCAAGATGGCGCTCCCTGCAGGGCAGGTCACTGTCCTCCGACTGGGAGGGTGCCGGATGTCTGCGGCCCCAAAAGGGTGCTGCCTCAGCGGCTCTGTGGCTCCCGCCTGTCCCAGAAGCTGTCTGCCTCTGTGGTCCTCACTCTAACCTGTAGACTAAGTTCGGAATCCCGGAGCCAAGATGGCGCTCTCTGTAGGGCAGGTCTCTGTCGGGGGTTCTTTCATTTAGCAATAAAAAGGTAGAAGCTTTCTCCTTTCTCTATGCAATAAAGGTTGGAGCTTATTTTTCATCCAGAATGAGTGAGATTTTCTACATGCTGCTTGGGTTTTGCTCCATCCACTGTGTGTGTGTGTGTTTAAGTATGTAAGTTGATTAGAAAGATGGCTGGGCCTGACTAGAGTATGTGTGTAATGAGTGTATGTGTGTAATGAGTGTATGTGTGTATGAATGTATGAGTGTTTTTGTGCATATTACTTGTGTAAAAATGCTTTATTCTGTGAGGACTTTCTTTAGCTGCCAAGGAGTTAAATAAACTCCCAGCCTCAGGGCCTGGGGCCAGGGAGGACCTGCAGGGGGTGGGGTGGGGGTGGAGGAGAACAAAGGGCCTCTTTTCTTAATCTCTGCTGTTTAACAATTGAGTGTTAATTGCTTGAGGTCTGCAGCTTCTGGTCTCACAATAACTTAGAGGCAAGACAAGTAAAAACCAACCTTTACCTTCCCCAAACCAAATTTTGTCTTCTGCTAACCTTTTATCCTTCAATCGCCTTCCAGACAGAGCTTGGGCAGGTCCCCAGCAGAGGGCAGCAATCAGGATGTAAAGTGAATTAAGGAAAAAAAAAAAAAAAAAGATTCTGAGTTGGCAGTTGCCCAAAATTTGTGAGTTCATAAAATCTCCAGGACTTGGATTTCATCTAAGCTCTTCTCCTTTGGGGACATAGCTATAGAACTGGCTATTTAGTAGGTTGGCAGACTGTCTGGATTTTTCACATCGTTTGTGTTTTTCTGATAGGAACTGGATATGTTAATTCAGACTGTTGGCTGTGTGTGTGTGTGTGTGTGTGTGTGTGTGTGTGTGTGTGTGTGATTTTCTCCAATAGGCTTGAATCCTAAGGTGGCCTTAGACTGGGTGTCTTGGTGTGTCTGAAGGGATGAAGCAGGAGCTGGGGATCTGGGTCTAGGGCAGTGTCCTACCACATCTCAGTCTGGGCTAGGCCCACAGTAATTCTGTGGAGTGGCTGGGTCTGAGGTTAGAGGAGGGTTGTGAGACGGTATCACATTTGGGGTGGGATGAGATCATGATGGTGTGGAAAACCCACCTGAGTAGAGGAACAATGTGATAGGAAACTGGAGGTGGGGCAGGCTTAGATTTCTGGGAGAAGATCACTTGTCTCAGGGTAGCATTGTGGTAAGGAACCAGAGGTCAGCCATGGCAGGTCAGGATCTTGCCTGGTTGGGAGAATTCACCAGAACTGGCAAAGCCATGTTGAACATATCTTTTATTTTTAGATTTTAAAGAAATATTTATTTATTTATTTAATATATATGAGTACACTGTAGCTGTCTTCAGACACACCAGAAGAGGGCATCAGATCTCATTACAGTTGGTTGTGAGCCACCATGTGGTTTCTGGGAATTGAACTCAGGACCTCTGGTAGAGAGTCAGTGCTCTTAACTGCTGAGCCATCTCTCCAGCAATCATATCTTGATTAATCCCATTCCCACCATTGATTAACTGAACTATTAACCAATATCTGGTACTGTAACCCTGGCTAATAACACACAGGGAAGGCAGTAGGCCTACATGGGAAGTACATATACTCCCCTGATGGTAAACTAAATTTACACAGCAGCAAACTTCCTTCCAAATACCCATGCTTTCCCCTCATAGAAGAAAAGGCTCCAGGCCTTACTCAGAGACGCCTCTCCTTCTGATGAATGCAGAGAAGGACAGCGGTCCAAGATGCACAGATAAGTGGTGTTTGTGGGACCCCTAAACAAGTCACTTAGCCCACCTCTTCTAAGGCTCAGGGAACATTAAGGTGAGAGCATGAGGAGTATGTGAGACCTGGAAGACAGGGGGGAAGGACTGCAAATTCCAGTCTCTAGACTGGATATAGTTCACACCAACTGTAGTTTCCAGCACTGGGCCCACATAAGACTAGCCCAATCAACAACCAGTCAAGGAAGAGGGAGGGACTTACAGGGGTCTCACTCTTTATCTCTTGAAATATTGACTATTGATAGTTTCTGGGAGGGGAGGAGGAAGTCACTGTCTTTAGCTGTGTATCCACTGCCAAGCCAACCAGGCTCCAATAGATATATGTAAACTCAGTCACACAGATGGTCATTGCTAACCTTAGTGGGTTACAAAACTAAGCACACAGACAAGAACATGAGAGCAAATGCTGTGAGGAGAGCCTAGGGTGTCCAGGGATGGCAGGGAGGTGAGAGGGGTTGAGAATGTTCACTATGCATGGAGTACATGGGGAAGATTGTTTTAAAAAGGTATCAGGCTGCCCCCATGACGAGGTACAGAAGGTGACTAAGACAGTAGTCATTGAGTGGATTGCTCATGACTCTAAGTTCACACCAGGGCTCTGAGCCCACAGTATACTATATGAGAGCTGCTGGCCTGGTCCCATTGCAGAAGAAGTGAGTCTACAAACAGGCTTGAACATTCAACCTTTTGGTCCCTTTCTAAAGTATTTGATCTGCATACTGGGGCTGTCCTGTGTCATCTCCTGAATCTTTTTGGGCAAGGTGAAGAGAGGTGGCTACAGTTCTGAGATGAGGTGACAGCTTGGTAGAGAGGCCTTGCTGGAGTTGGACCAGGAGGAGTCTCAGAGAACAGTGGACTTCTCAGGACCATTGGCCTTCCTTAGAGGAATGAAGAGAGTGGGAGGTAAAGGTTTTTGATCTTTTCCAGCCTTGGTAGTCTGCTAAATGTGAAGAATTAGAAAGAAAGAAGGCACCCTTGTCAGACAAAGGCAGGACTTTCCTGTCCTGACAGCACTGGCCTTTGTGTGTACTGTTATGATGGGGTCAGTGCACAGGTATTGTGGAAAAGGTTTATGAGAGCAACCAGGAGACAAAAGAGGGTGAAGAAGAAGGTGGTGTATAAAGATGTTTAATCTCTGCACTCATGGAAGAGAGTGATGCCATTTCTTTCCTGCAGACAGATTTCTTTATTAAGACTCAGGATGCTGGACTCTGGCCCAGTCACAGCTTTGGCATTTAAGGATTGTTGCAGGAGTTTCATTGTTTTCTGAATCCAAGGTATTAATTGCAGGTTCCTATGAATACCTAAGGAAGTATCCCAATACACAAGCAATAACTGATAATGCCCTGGGCCACTCTGTCACAGACAAAAGAGTCCCCCAGAGTCTTCCTGTGGACAGAAAAAGGAGAAGTCTTAGTAAATACCCTCTTATTGCCTCTTTCCAGACCCATTTTGCCCCTGTTCTTCTCTGTGCCCACTTAGGCCTGGGTTTCCAGAGGGAAAACACTAAGTGAGCCCATTGACCTCCACCCAGGCATAGAGCTGAGGCCTTGGTTTATCACCTATCGCCTTGGTCTAGTCCACAAGGTTCTGAAGATTAGACCACTTTGCTTCTCCAAGTCCAAATCAGTGAGGAAAGAGAAAGAAGGCATGTAACCTCCCCCCACCCCCCTCAGCCTGAAACCTGGCTGATCAAGTTTCACTGTTAGCACAAAGAGAGCATCAGGGGTGGAGCCTGCCACCCTATCGTTCTGCCACTCCCACTGCTGCTATCTGCCGCCTAGCTGTTCCGGAGCCAAACACATGGTCACCTGAAACTGGGCTCCAAGGATGATTTGGCGGGAATGGGCCCTGTACTGGCTAATTTTGTGTCAACCTGACACAGCTGGAGTTATCACAGAGAAAGGAGCTTCAGTTGAGGAAATGCCTCCATGAGATCCAACTGTAAGGCATTTTCTCAATTAGTGATCAAGGGGGAAAGGCCCCTTGTGGGTGGTGCCATCTCTGGGCTGGTAGTCTTGGTTCTATAAGAGAGCAGGCTGAGCAAGCCAGGGGAGGCAAACCAGTAAAGAACATCTCTCCATGGCCTCTGCATCAGCTCCTGCTTCCTGACCTGCTTGAGTTCCAGTCCTGACTTCCTTTGGTGATGAACAGCAGCATGGAGGTGTCAGCTGAATAAACCCTTTCCTCCCCAACTTGCTTCTTGGTCATGATGTTTGTGCAGGAATAGAAACCCTGACTAAGACAGGCCCCTTCCCCTTCTTCATAACCCAGTGTCTGGGAATAGTAAAATTGAACCTTGAGCAGACTAGTTGTTTTGGTTCCATTCTCTCTCGCACTGCCTAGATCCTTCTTCTCTTCCAGATTCCAGGATGCCTCCCAGGCTAGAACCCAGACATGTGGGCCGCTGGCCTGCTGCAACAAAGGCAGGAGACAGGGAATCCCAAGCCTATGGAGGGGACCCCAGTGGGTCCTCTACTGAGGAGGTTACCCACCCTACTTGATACCACAGGAGGGAGCACACAGCATACTCACTGAGGTCAGGGCCTCTGACTCTGTCACACTGGCTCAGGAGCTGGGGAGATTCCCATAGCAACAATGGTATGCTAAATGAGCTTCATGGAGGCGTGGGAAAATGACTGTTTGTGGTAGCATAACTCCACAACAGCCTAGAGATATGAAAAAACCATTAATAGATTGGTGGCTAAGATGTCTGCTGAGGCCTGGGCTGATGCTGAGAACTGATAGTCAGACAGACAGACAGACAATATTAGATAGTATTTCAGAATCATAAGAGAAGTATTGCAGAAATACATAAGAGAAATTACCCAAACTGTGAAGGCTTCTTAAACACAATCATCATTGCCAAACATATGATTCTAAACAATCTCTCAACAATTAGACAAACACGTTTGAGCCTATCCTTATGTGAGCAGGGCACATCCCTGTGAGTCCCACTCCCATCTCTGGTTTCTGGGTGCGTTGGGAAAGGACTGTGCCATCCTCCACATGGCATTCCTTAGGAATGTTAAGATATTCACCGAGTTCATCGTAGTCTCCTCACAATCCCCTGCCTGCTCTCTCCCTTCCGTCTCCAGCAGTTTCAGAGTCTCTAAAAGGAGACACCTTTTCCTGTTATTATGGGTGAATAGTTTTCCTTTGAAAGGTAAGATTCCCAAGAGACTAGAGGTAAGGATCAGTGCTATGTCCCAACAAACTAGGACCCCATGCCATGGGCTTGGAGCTGAAGGTCTCCATTCATTGCCTCTCATCCTCCATGTGGTGACTATTGACAAGGTGATGGCTCTGTTTTTGTTTTGTTTTGCTTTGCTTTATAACTGCACAGGCATCTATCATTGTTCAAAAGAAAACGGGAGTCAAGAAACAAAATTTTGGGTTGGACTTGTTATTATGGTTATAGATTAGGTGTTTTTTTTTGAAATTTGAAGATGTTTTTATTTTGGGTTTGAACTTCTGTACATCACTGTATTCCATGAAACCATTAGGTAGGATTGTATTATTCTAAACATCCACACTCAAGTTGGATGCTACTTAGGGAGCCATTCTGTGTGATCATTTTTTTCCCTCAGCCCACTTCCCTTCTAATATATGGAGAAGATTTTCCCCCTTCCCCAGAGATGGATCAGCCAGATGCAACAACCTTACTCAGGAAGAGAAAACTGGACATATGAAATATCACTGACCATGGATAGTTCTCTAAAGTCAATGTTCTTAAATTTATTTCCTACTCTGAGGCAAGAGTGTACAGTAGGTGCTACCTCCTGCACTCTAATCCCAATGAACCCGATACCATCAGTGTGACATGACTGGGTTTCCTGCAATAGACATTACTGCCCCTAATGATGTATGCTGATGTGTTTCCCAGATTCTTAGCTGCCAGGCATGCGTCATTTGTAGCAACAATAAAACTACACCAAGAGCATCTACAGCTAGATTCAGCACACATTTAAGTTTACAATAATCCACTGTAGTTCTCCAAGATGTGAATAGATATCCTGAAAGGAGATATAGCCGAGATCACCTTGTCTGCATTATTCAATAACACGTAGCCACACTGTCCTCTGATAGCTCCATGTATAGCATTGCCCTGGTTTCCTTTTTGGTAAGGAGAGACAGTTGTGAAGTTTTCCACTAGTTTCTATCACAATGTCCCCTCCTGATTCAGCCAACCACTATGGGGATGATACCAGTTGGTGACTATGCCTCTCCTATATCTGTCTTCAGGAATTGGAAAAAGGGACTGTTTGTTTGGAACCCAGTGTGTTTACGACCTCCAAAGCCTGTCCTAAAACTGAGGCTTCACAGAAGGATTTGAGGTCTTTACAAAGTATTATCAGGTCAGATACAATGCCCAGTAATAAAAAATATTGATTTACTTTTCTGTAATTCATATCACTGTGCTTTGACAGACCCTTGTAGTTCCGAGGAAGCAAAGGGAGGAAATACAGAAGGGTAGAGTTGGTGCCAGAACTTTCCTCAATGGTACCCAGTCTCCATCATGCGAAGAGATCTGAGTTGTCAGGTCCAAGAATGGAAAACTAGTTGCGCCTCTATATGGCAGTCAATGAGTCTTTTGTCAGACCTAGATTCTTTCTGTAAAGCTCTATGACTCTAGAACTTTGTTTCCAACTGTGTGATTCATTGAGATGCATAGTTTTTAGTCTGCACAAGTGCTTTTTTGAGTGGCTACATTAATCTAGCTGCATGATATCTTTTTACTTGTAATTTCTTCACAATAATTTATTTTCATCTTTCAGAAAGGAAATAAAAGTTTTCATTATTATGTAGACCAAAGATAAAGTCTAAAGCCCAGAATTTTCTTTGCCTATGGTCTTGAGTACTTAGACACAGTGAGGAAACACTGTACACTCTTATGATCTGTGGTTATAAATACCTGGTCACACAAAGTCTTACCTTGCATTGCAGACACCCATGGATGACATTGTTTAAGTGGCAGGTTTGCTCTTCTACAAGACCTAGAAATAATCTCACCCCTATAACTATGACTTTTTATCACTTACAACAGGATCTGCAAAGCCTTTAAATTACATCTAGATTGGTGAACAAAAACAATCCCCAGTTCTTCCTTACATTGAGGATCTCTGTTCTATAAGGTCCAGCCATGAGGGAAAGCATGTATGAGCAATTCAACACATGGGATCAGTTCTAAGGTCAGTCCCGATGAGCTTGTGGACAGGTGAGCTGACTCTATTGGGCCTTCGTGTTTGCTTTCTCTTGCTTTGTCTTGGCAATCAAGAAAAGCAGCCTTCCACAGAGAAAGGTTATTAGAGGGGAATTTGGTAGTTACTCTTTTGAGACCAAATTCTGATATTTCAGTGGCTGTGACACTCCGGAAAGGCTTGGTTTCCTCAACTGTAAAATAGAACCAGCAATAGCCAGGGATGGCGGGGTCTTAAGAAAGTAAAGACCAGAAAAGTGACAATATGTCAGTTATTCTAAAATGCACAGAATTCCAAATTGTTATTATTTAAGCAGGAATAATTTTTTAAACCAATGGTACATTTCTGTGTAACTGTGAGCCATGCTTAATTTCCAGTGACACATGAAAAGATGAAAGCTCCAAGTCTCAATACTGATCTGTACACATTTGATATTGTTCTCAGGCAAGGAGACTCTCCACATATAACTAGCAATCCTGAGATCCTCTGTGGAACACAGAGGGGGTACTTTAAACATTCCATTGTGTTTTCTTTTCATCCCCCTGGAATGAAAAGAATAAGTTATAGAAACCAACTTAAATGTATGATCTTCCTGTTCTGTAATGTCCTGAAAGTCCATTGAGTTCTCCCTAAATGTGTATCGCAACATCTATCAAAGGGGCTGTTAATATGACTAAATCAGAACATGCATTTACAGCAGCTGTTCTCAACCTGTGGGTCATGACCCCTTTAGGGGTCAAATATCAGATATTCTGCATATCACATATTTTACATCACAATTCACAACAGTAACAGTATTATAGATATGAAATAGCAATGAAATAATTTTATGGCTGGGGTCACCACAATGTGGGAACTGAATTAAAGGCTCACACCATTAGGAAAGTTGAACACCACTGATTTAATTAAGGTGTTGGTTATGCCTCATATGCTGTGTATTCAATATGCTTCAAATCTTTCTTCTCTCACAGCCATTCTATCATCTCTGATTTATTTGAATAAAGATGAGATGCCCTCACACTGGTTAACACAAACAAGAACCTTCAGGCTAAAGCAGCCCACCACCAGTTTTTGTAAATAAAATGTACTTCCTCTCACCCATATGTTCACAAACCACAGACACCTGTGTTACAGGAACGGAGTTGAGTCTTTACACATATGCAGCATGGGTCTATAAGCTGACAATAATACCTGGATGCTTTCAAGAACAGTTCTATGATCCCTGATCAAGGTTGCCCTCCCTTTGTGTTGCTCTCCTTCCTCCTGGGAGCCACTTTGAATGGTGCAGTCACCACCTCATCATGGGATCCAGGAGTCTCATGATCAGGCCACAGATTCAACACCATCACAAAGCAGAGTTGTGAGAATTTTTGATAAAAAAAAATAAACCTTGACCAAGGCAGACCTGTGGTTCCCAGCCCTGCCTTTCTCCCACGTTGGAGCTATAAAAGCAGGAACCAGGACAAGAACACACCAAAATCTCTCTCCAGGCTGCGACTGACACTGGCAAGATGCAGGCCTTACTATTCCTGATGGCACTTCTCTTGCCTTCTGGGGCTGGAGCTGGTGAGTTTGTCTTCATCTCCCTAACCTCTGAGTTTTCAGAAACCGACCTTAATATCTTATCTTTGGTAACAGAGACCCTAACATGAGGTAGGATCTTAACCTAACATAGTCCAGGGGAAATCTGTAGGTCAAGGAAGAATGAAAAACTAATTCCCCTTCATCAAATTACTCTCTGTTCTGATGGGCAGCTCTTCTGTGGCCTTCCCTTAGTGTTGAGGAAGACAGGATGAGGGTGTGGAGAAACGCCTAATGGAATGGAAACCCAGAAATATGAATGGGCATTGTGTTCTGAATGAAGGATGATGGTGGACAGGGAGGACTGGGGAGGAAAGATCAACAGGAGAGAAAAAAACCAAAGGACATGTGGAGGAGCCTGAGCCCCATGTGAGGTGGGGTGAGCTTGGAGCAGTTGCTGGGCCTTAGCCCTATCTTTCCCTGACAGTGCTGTGTTGGGGTGTTCCACAAGTTTGTGACTAGGGACTGGGGGTTCTGTGTTTCAGAGGAGATTATTGGTGGTGTTGAGTGTGAACCACACTCCCGACCTTACATGGCCTATGTGAATACCTTCAGTAAGAAAGGTTATGTGGCAATCTGTGGTGGGTTTCTCATAACGCCCCAATTTGTGATGACTGCTGCACACTGCAGAGGAAGGTAAGAGGCTTCTCTTCCTGTGAGGAAATGCAGGAGCCAGAGTCCCAGAGCAGCAGAGGCCTGAGGAAGTTTCAAGATGGGCTCTCCTTACACAGAGAGGAAAAGGGAGCACAGGGCCACACACTGGGCCATCTCATGTGTGGTGTTCATTTTCAGAGGTCAGAGCTTTACCAGGGCTCTAGTCAGGAGGAAAACTACAGCTCTGGCTTGTCCTGGTGTCAGCAGAGCTCAGACAAAGGCTGGAGTGTAAGTCAATGCAGAGTGCCCATCAGCCATGGCCAAACCATGGTTTCAATCCAAGTACTGGGGGTTGGGAGTGGGGAGAATTTTCTGTCCTGTGTTTCCCTGAGCCACGTCCTTCTGGCAAGGCTGTGGTCCTGGGAGCTCCATCTCAAGACTCTCTAGGGGCTCTGCCCTGGGATAGAGAAGAAAGACGCTGGTGCCCCTCTCATTGGAAGGAATCCTACCCCCAAGACCAACTCTTTTCACTGCTGCGTTTCTCTTTCAACAGAAGAATGACTGTCACCCTTGGAGCTCATAATGTGAGAAAGAGAGAATGCACACAGCAGAAGATAAAAGTTGAAAAATACATCTTGCCTCCAAATTACAATGTATCTTCCAAGTCCAATGACATCGTACTACTGAAGGTGCCCTTATTTCTCTTACCCATCTCAAGTCTTCCATCCTTAACTCTCCACCTGGCTCAGACCTTCTAAATTCTCTCTTGTCCATTTCCTTAGAACTTAACCTCTGAATTCTATGTTGTTGCTGCCCCAATGGGAAAGAACCCATGGCCAAGCATCCTTTTTTGGTTTGACTTCTTTTCTCTCTTCCTTCATCAGCTTAAAAAGCAAGCTAACTTGACTTCTGCTGTGGATGTAGTTCCCCTGCCTGGCCACTCTGATTTTGCCAAGCCTGGGACGATGTGCTGGGCAGCTGGTTGGGGGCGAACTGGAGTGAAAAAACGTATCTCACGTACCCTGAGAGAGGTAGAACTGAGAATCATGGGGAAAAAGGCCTGTAAAGCATATAGGCGTTACAAGGATAGCCTCCAGATCTGCGTGGGCAGTCCCAGAAAACTGGCATCAGTATACATGGTGAGTACACACCTGCTTTTCCTCCCTTCATCAGGCAACAGCATCAGAGGAGGAAGTGTGCCGAGCATTTCTCCATGGCAGTAACCAATGCCTGTGTTCTTAGGCTGCTATCCCTTAGGGAACTGAAATTATCCCTCTTGTTCCCATCTGCCTATGCCAAAGCCCTTCCTTAGCCTTCCCATGAAGCTCCAGAATAGAAATGAAGGGAACAAGGGAAACAGTCTCAACACTGGGACCAAGCTAGAGGGAGCAAAATCAATCATTAAATTCCTAACTTAAAACCCGAAGGGAGCCTGGAACCCTTACTACCCTATGGAGTTAGCTATGATTGGGGGGGGGGTCTGTAGTTGGGGGAAGGTGATCTATGCTCATAGTCTGATTTTTCTCACCTACAGGGAGACTCTGGAGGACCTCTAGTGTGTGCTGGGGTGGCCCATGGTATTGTATCTTATGGACGCGGAGATGCAAAGCCCCCTGCAGTCTTCACTCGAATTTCCCCACATGTGTCCTGGATTAACAGAGTCATAAAGGGCAAGTAGTGAAAAGCCTGACCTGTGTGTGTCAGAGTCTTCAAGCCAGAGCTCTTCTGATAACCCTTGGGTTCAACAAAGCATGTGTCCATCCTGTCACCTGCTACCCTCAGCATGTCCCCCGCCTGACCCCAGTCTGCTTCCAGCGTGTCCCCAAGATGATCTGAAAAATAAAGTCTGAGATGATGGACTGTTCCCTGTAATGCACCTCAGTAAAGACCTAACCTTCAGCAGCTGTGTGACTCCACTCTCGGCTCTAAACACTCAGCCCCTCTCTATGCTCAATGAAGAATTGACTTGAGCTACTATCTTGTCATGTTTGCAATCTCAGCTACTGGCATAGGGTGTGACACTGTGGATTACTGAATATTAATTAACATGTATGGCTGTGGACAGTAAGATTTCACATCCAGGGTAATGTGCACTGTTCTATTCTTCCCTCCACTGTCCTGTCTTCTCATCTTCTCCCTCCTCGTCTCTCAGCTCTTCTGCCCACAAACCCCATGCCTTAGTCACTCATCTTTCCACACATCATAGCAGACTCCATGCCTAGGTCAGACATGGCTGCTGATCCTTGTGTCCTCACCACCTACCCTGCCATCACCATCCTCTCAGTATTGCACCTGCAGCTAGAGCAGAGCCTGACCTCAGAGGGTCATGGAACATGACTGTGGCTGCAGCAGTCATAACAGGAGAGCATCAGAACTTTCTGGAACCAAATACAGGGCAGAACTAGCCCTGATGGGAAGAGACCATCTAGTACTTAGCATGTACTAGTACTTGGCATGGTGGCTCTAGACCTGCATCTGAGCCACACCCATTCAACTGTCATCTTCCTCAAAGATCCAGGCTTTCAGAAGGATGCCTGAGTTAGGCGAACTTCTAAGTGGCCTGCTCTCCTCTTACAAGCCAAAGCCCCCATTGTCCTTAGTCAAGGGAAACAAGGCTTTTACTACAGGGTTCTGTGGATTCTGAAGGGGAAAAGACCACACATGAGGTCTGCTGTGCCCTAAAGAGGCTTAATATGATGGGCAACGTCCTCTGGCTACTACTATACAATAAAAACTGCTGCCATGACCAGCCCCAGACTCAGCACCTTAGCCCTCCCCACAGCCTGCAAGACTCATGTCTGGGTTTCCAATATTAGTGCTGTTCAGCACAGAATGTAATGTAAAGATAGCTATCAAATACATGACTGACTATAAGTTCAGTTCTAACTCTATGGGGGCAGGGAGCAAATATGGTTTTATACAACCTAAAAGAATCCTTCAACTATAGAGAATCCATGTTGGATTAGGGTTACATGTGTGACTATTTATGGTTTCTAACTGTTGTTCTTACCTGTGTAACTAAATGGGTCTTTTGTCACCTTGACTTAGATTGGTGTGATTTGGGCACAGTCTCACTGTGTAGTTCAGACTGACTTTCAACTCATGATCCTTCTGCCTCAGCCTCCTTAGTGCTGGGACCCCAAGCACACTCCACCACCCCCGGCTTACACAAAAGTCTCAAAATTTGAAACACAAAGCAAAGACTGTAGCTGTGTCTTTTCTAAGCAGATGGGAATACTCACTAACCTGCAGCTGAGGGCACACGGCCTCTTTCCCCACAGTCTAAGAAAGTCATGTACTTGGGACAGTCTTCCTCCCTGAAGATGGGCAACTGGAGGTGAAGTGAGAGTGATTGCCCCACCCTGCAGCCTGGCCCACAGTAATAGGGGAGCAGGTGGAGACTACTGAGAGCTGGGCTGAGGGCACAGGCTGAATGGCTTCCAGAAAGGTCACCTGTACAGAGCAAACCCCAACACATGGTCCCCTGGTGCCAAAGGAGCAGTTGGTGACCAAAGGCTCCAAAATCAAGACAAGAGCCTGATCCCCACCACAGTGCTCATTCTTATGCATGTGTTGGATTATGAATTATGGATTGTGCACAGGAGGAGATGGCCCAGTGCATTTTGGGAACAAGAGAACAGCCATGGTCTCTCAAAGTCAGCAAAGGAAACACAGAGAGAAGAAGATTTCCCCCAGGTGGGTACAGTAGCAGTGTTGGGCAGCCTAGCTTAATAAAACCTCCCAGTGCACTGTTAGCTGCAGATACACACTGAGGGTGTCCATAGGGAAGATCAGCTCAGCCTACAGTAGCTGAAGAAAGCATCCAGGAGGTCAGCAGGTGCTCACCCAAGCTTTGCAAAAGTGGAAACAAACCCAGAAGTCAGAGACTATGGGTCAGTCTTTAGACCAAAGCAATTGCAGTTGAGAGGAATGTGCAGGTCAAAGCCCTAAACAATGACTGAATGGGATTTACATTTTGGAAACAAAAATGCTTGCAATGAGGAGAATCCAGTCTCTGGTGAGCCAGGTTTATTACTCTCCTGCAGCAGGTGTTACCACCTGACACCAACTGTTCTCCTGCCATCCAAAGGAATGATTTTATCAATTATTTTGTAACTAAAATATTTTAATAAGTGCAAAAACACTTTTAGGAAGGAAGGAATGTGACTTTGTGTCATGTTTAAGCCTAAACAATTTTTGAGTTTTGCTTTATTCTGATTTATTTTATTAAAGGTCTTGCTTGGAGACCTGGAACAAGTACCACAGTCTTGCCTTAGCCTTCCAGGTACTGAGGTCTGCGGAGTGCAATGCTTTTCACCCTGTATGCAAAAGTACTAAACGGTAGCATGTAGCCACCTTTGTGCACCAAACAGGTCTTTTTTTTTTTTTTTTTGGTTTTTCGAGACAGGTTTTCTCTGTGTAGCCCTGGCTGTCCTGGAACTCACTCTGTAGACCAGGCTGGCCTCGAACTCAGAAATCCGCCTGCCTCTGCCTCCCGAGTGCTGGGATTAAAGGCGTGCGCCACCACGCCCGGCAACAGGTCTTGAGCACCTTAATTACTCCTGGTGCCATATTACTGAATTATTCCCCCTCCCCTTTTTGGTGCAAAAGCTAGAGGTTCATTTTCTGGCTCGTTGTGATCAACCCTCAATCAGTCTCTCTAGGCAAGTGACGAGAAGGAGACCCCGAATGCCTATTACAAGCAGTTTTTATGTTTTTTAGGGGCACAGGTTACATCAGCAAGGTTACAATTCAAACTTATTGGCTAAGCATATTGACCTCTAAATCTACTGGCTAGCAAGCGTGACATGCATTTGAACTCTATCTAGGACTTTCCAGAGAGTCAGGTGACTGTCAGTCAGTACATTCTGAGATTTCTTTACTCAAGAATGTTCCTGTGGCCAGGTGGTGGTGGTGCATGCCTTCAATCCCAGCACTTGGGAGGCAGAGGCAGGCGGATTTCTGAGTTCGAGGTCAGCCTGGTCTACAAAGTGAGTTCCAGGACAGCCAGGGCTATACAGAGAAACCCTGTCTCAAAAAACAAAAAACAAAAAACAAAAAAAACCCAAAAAACAAAAAAAACCCCAAATATATAATATATATAACATATATAACATAAATAACATATATAACATAAATAACATATATAACATATATAACATAAATAACATATATAACATAAATAACATAAATAACATATATAACATAAATAACATATATAACATATATAACATATATAACATATATAACATATATAACATATATAACATATATATACATACATACATATATATATATATATATATATATATATATATATATATATATTTCTGTGGGAGAATGGAACTTGGCCTAGCCTTGACCCCAGGAGGGAGGGAGAAGTTAGGTGAATGTGGGACTGGAAAAAGCCCTTAGGGTCCCTCATTCCCCCCCTTATTTTCTTGTACAAACTCCAATTCTGGAGCTATGCTCAGGGGTCTTAGGTAACTAACTCATATTCTTCAGGTCCTGGCCTCAGAGTCTCATATTGTTGGCACAGGACCATCAGCTTCACTGCTCCTATTCAAAAGGTTTGATCAATTCACAATGTGATAATGTATACAGTATATGCTCAAAATTTCAATCATCTGTAACATTGTAAGGCTGTTGGAGAAACTGAACTATCAAAATAGAAATGTTGTAGAATGAGTTCAGCACTGGCAGGGACAGTGGCAACCCAGGAGAGATTTCCTTCCTTCCTTCCTTCCTTCCTTCCTTCCTTCCTTCCTTCCTTCCTTCCTTCCTTCCTTCCTTCCTTCCTCCCTCCCTCCCTCCCTCCCTCCCTCCCTCCCTCCCTCCCTCCCTCCCTCCCTTCCTTCCTCCCTCCCTCCCTCCCTCCCTCCCTTCCTTCCTCTCTTCCTTCCTTCATTTTTCCTCCCTCCCTCCTTACCTCCCTCCCTCTGCCTTTTCATTTTCCCCTCCATCCTTTCTGGTCTACTGCCTCCTCTTTGAGACAGGCTTTCATGCAGTCCAGGTTAGACTTCAACTCCATATGTAGATGAGGACTTGCCATGAATCCTGCTCCTCCAGGCTCTGCCTTTCATGTGCACACTACTATGTCAAGTTTAGGATTTGTTCCTTAGGAAATAACTCAGTGGTCACCTTCTCATCACTCTCCTAGAGGGACTGTTGAGGGTTGACCCCAACACGCCAGAAAATAAACTTCTTGCTTTTGCATCGATCTGCATCTCAGTGTCTCACTGGGGGGCATCTTGAAGTAAGTACCACTGTTTGAGGGTTGGTGTCTTTCATTTGGGGGCTTCTTCCGGGATTCTAGGAGAGACCTCCCCCCACCCTCCACCCCTCCCAGTGACCACCGACTAGGCTGACAGGGGAGGTGGAGACTGAGCTCAGCAAAGGCAACAAGCACTTAAGTAAGTGTTTGTCTCTCTGTCTTCTGTCTTTTGCTTTCACTTTTGGCCATGCAGTGGTGGTGCATACCTTTAATCCCAGCACTTGGGAGGCAGAATCATGCAGATTTCTGAGTTCGGGGCCAGCCTGGTCTACAGAGTGAGATCCAGGACAACCAGGGCTACACAGAGAAACCTTGTCTCGAAAAACAAAACAAAACAAAACAAAACAAAACAAAACAAAACAAAACAAAACAAAACAAAACAAAACAAAAAGGTGTCAACAGTGATACCTCTGGTCTAGTGCAGTCAATTGCAGAGGACAGACAGATAGATAGATGTGCTTTAACACTGTGACTGTGGGGAGTCTGGAGGATGCTTTAGCCCCCCCCCCCCAGGGAGGGAGTCAAGAGAATGCTGCTCCTTTTGGAAATGGCAGGACACAGTCTAGGTGGGAGCCGAGAGTCTTGCTATAACCAGGTTTCTGCGCCTGTGGCAGGTGTGAACTGTCTGTGTGTTGATTGTCTTTCTCTGTGTTTGTTGGTATTGGTTATCTTGTTCTGTGTTCTTGGACTTGGACTGATGACATTTCTGGATATTGGACAAACTGAATCTACCCCATTAAACATCCTAGTTACCCACTTTGATTTGCAGGTGACCAAAGCAGTAGAGGAAAGAGTCTTTAGGCCAGGATCCCCCCAGGCACCCAGACCAAGTGCCCTATATAGTTACCTGGAAGACTCTAATAGAGGATTCCCCCCACCTCATGCATAAGTCTTTCTTTACCCAAGACCCACCTCATAGGTTCTGGCCATCAGAAAGAAGGGAAAAATGGGAGGAAGGATCTGGACCTGAGAAGAAGTCGATCTTCTTAGACCCTTCATCAGCTGACCTGTTGCTCCAAGACCCTCTTCCTCTATATCTCCCTACCCTTGCCCCCATAGCCCCGCCAGCATCAGCACCAGCCCTGGGATCTTCAGCCTATATGGGACTGGGTTTTACTAGAGGGAGGAGTAGGAGTAGACCCCCAACTTCCCAGTCCTACCATGGAGACCTGAAGTCTGAGAGCCACCTCCCCAGATACCATGGTGACTCTCCTGCTGAGGGCATGTGGGTCTCTAGATAAGAGCAATCAGGCTATACAATATTGGTCCTTCTCTTCGGCTGACTTGTACAACTGGAAGATGAACACACCCTCTCTTTCAGATAACCCCAAGGGGCCGATTAATTTTCTCTTTGAGACTGTCTTATTTACTTATAAGCCCACCTGGGATGATATCCAACAACTCATGAGAGTGTTCTTCATAACCAAAGAATGAGAAAGGATAATGCGAGAAGCCAGAAAGAATGCCCCCTCAGACATGGGGGCACCATCAATTGACCAGGCTGTCATTGACAATGGGTTTCCCCTGACTAGACCTGACTGGGACTTTAATACAGCAGAAGGTAAGGGGCACCTGAAGGTCTACTGCCAGGCTCCATTGGCAGGTCTTAAGGGGGGCCACATGATGACCCACAAATTTGATCAAGCTAAGAGATATAACCCAACACTAGTGGACCTGAGCCATGGTGTTGTGGAGCTGGCTCCCTAGTTCTATATGACCTATCCCTCCATTTTTAAGGGCACTAGAGGAAAACCTTGCCTTGGGCTCTGGGGCTTGGTCTCACTGATGCAGAGCCGCCAGACAAGACATCTCCAGCTCCAGCTCCTCCTCTTCCCTGCTAGTGATGCAGGGTCAGAGGACAGCTCTCAGCATTAGCAAAGGAAAACACAGGACCTGCAGTTACATTCCCACCTAGGAACTAAACCTCCCGTCGGTAACCAAGAGAAATGGCACTGCACTGTGTGGCCTTCTCTTCATTAGACTCCTTCTGAGTCCAGGGAAGCATTGAGCAGATACTTAAAATGTGTTTAACAGTTAATGGTAGAATGATCATGGTCTCAGTTTCTATTCTACATTTGTAAACAGACAGTAGTGGTATTTCTCAAGGTAATTTTAACAACAAAGAAAAGGTGTTAACTCTCAGACAATGCTGTTGTAGTTTGTAGTTTAGAAGCATCCCAGCCTTCTGTAGCAAATTGTTTACCTCATACTTCTAACCCTACCCCTCCCCTCACACTTACCAAGACCCTTTCTCTAAGATAGTTGAGCAGAAAAGACCCTTAATTTGAAATCAGAAAGATCTCATTCTAAACCATAAGAGCTAAAGGTCAGGTTCGACAAATTGAAACAGTAATATTTGATGGGGGTTGCTATGAAAGTAACAATGTACCTAACAGAATGACACTAAATTGCATACACAGTCTGAGCAAATGGTCATTCCACCTCTTTGCTCTCACACTGAAGTCCCTGGGCTCCTATCCTAGTCATTTCCTCTTTTACTTGCTCTCTTTCTCTCAGTCTCTTCCTTGGACAATAAACACTGGTTCCAAGAAAGAAAAATGCAGATTACCGTGCAGGGCATTTGTCTGGGGCAGAACACACATGAGTGAACTAGCCTCTGACACACGGCAGACAGTAAAGATGAGACTCCAGGAGCCCCAAGCCTGCAAACACTTCACCAGTTTTCGACACAATTCCCAGCTGTGTGTGGGCAACCCCAAGAAGATGCAAAGTGTATACAAGGTGAGTCTCTTGCCAGGTTTTCCTAAAAGCACTCCTGGGAGCCAGAGTTCTAGAAGCAGGGTGGGGCAGAAGATTGTCAGCAAGTCACAGTGTTTAGGAATCACCCAGTGAGGAAACAAAGTATCCACCTTCCCAGGGCTATCCTGGGTCACTTCTGCTGTTCAGACAGAGAACATGCGGTGAAATGAAGAAGATAGGTTGGCTGCCCCCCAAGGCAATGATGTGGCATCAGGCTCTAGACCTAACTGCAAGATGAAATGGGTGGGTAGAGGTAGAGGCTGACCTACCCATTCATGTTTCCTCTCTGCCCTACCCCCAACAGGGAGACTCTGGAGGACCTCTCCTGTGTGCTGGGATAGCCCAAGGCATTGCATCCTATGTACATCGGAATGCAAAGCCCCCTGCTGTCTTCACCAGAATCTCCCATTACAGGCCCTGGATCAATAAGATCTTGAGGGAGAATTAACTCTGGAGCTTGTGCCAGCCTGTGAGGAAATCTGGAACTGGAATAGTGCAGGTTTTGTGTGCCATGTGATCTGACCTGTCTGTAGTTCCTGCTGAAGCCCTGCCTGATCCCTGAGCTTCCAGAAGGTTCTTACAAGTCACAGAATGTTCCTAAACGTCACCATCTTCATTAACCCCAATAAAGACCCAGAGTCTCCACTGCAATGTGTATCTCCTCTCAGCTGCTCTCTTCTCCCTGTGTACAACAATCGGATTCGCACCTTAACTAACTGAAGATTTGGAAGAGGGTATGAGGGGGTGTGGGTAGTATGAAGGAACAGGCAGAGACAGAAAGAAACACATTGAAACAGGCTGAGAGATGGAAAATAACAAAGAAAAAATAAGAATTTGCACAGAAAGGCAAGCTCTGTGTGTCCAGCTTAAACAAGAAATCATACTTATTCCTTATGTTTCTCTCTCTCTCTCTCTCTTTCTCCCTCTCTCTCCCTCTCTCTCCTCCATTCTCATCTCTCTTTCTCTCAGATGAGTGAGTGTTTGTGTGTGTTTGTGTGTATGTGTACATAGGTGTGGGTGCCCATGCATACACTAGCAGTCCTGAAGAGAATGTCAGGCATTTTCTTCTATCACTCTCTGCCAGAATCCTTTGAGATAGGCTCCTCAATGAATCTGAAGCCACACTGGTGATCAGAAAGCCCCAAAGATCCTCCTGTCTCAAGTGCTGGGGTTACATACAAACTTAGCCACACACTATTTTCTATAAGGGTGTTGGGGATTCAAACTCCGGTCCTCACGTTTTCACAGCAAGCTCTCTTAGCCACTGAGCCATCTCCCATTCCCTAACTTAACTACTAACCCTATGCCAATTCTAATTTATATAATAATTCAGAATCACTGAGAATATTTTCTTTTTTTAATTAATTATTTTATTTATTTACATCCTAAATGTTCCCCATTCCCAATCCCCTGATCCCAGAGTTCTTCAACTCATCCCCCCTCCCCATCTCCTCTGAGAGGATGCCCCTTTCAGACACCCTGTACCTGGTACATGAAGTATCTACAGGATTAGATGTATCCTCTTCCACTGGGGCCAGACAAGGCATTCATCTGCTACATATGTGCCGGAGGCCTTGGACCAGCCTATATATGTTCTTTGGTTGGTGGCTTAGTCTCAGGGAGCTCCCAGGAGTCCAGGTTAGTTGACATTGTTGGTCTTCCTATGGGGTTTCCATCCCTTTAGTTCCTTCAATCCTTCCTCTAACTCTTCCATAAGGGTCCCTGACCTTAGTCCAATGGTTGGCTATAAGTATCTACATATGTCTCAGTCAGCTGCTGGCAGAGCCTCTCAGAGGACAACCGTGCTAGGCTCCCATCTGGAAATACAACATAGTATCAGTAATAGTGTCAGGATTTGGTGCCCTCCCATGGGATGGATCCCAAGTGGACAGGTTACTGGTTGGCCATTCCTTCAGTCTTTTGCTCCATTTTTGTTCCTGCATTGTTTTTAGATGGAACAATTCTGGGTCAAAAATTTTGAAGGTGGGTTGTTGTCCCCATCCCTCCACTGGGGACCCTGTCTAACTACTGGAGATGGTCTCTTCAGTTTCTATCTCCCCACTGTTGGGCACTGTGGCTAAGGCCACCCACATTGAGTCCTGGGCATCACATCTCAGGTCTCTGGGATTTTCTAGAGGTTCCCCCAAGCCCCACCCAAACCCATCCCCAGCAGCTGCTTATTTCCATTCACTATCCTGGACCTGTGGGGCTAATATCCAAAATATATAAAGAAATCAAGAAGTTAGACTAAAATAAAAACCCAATTTTAAAATGGGGTCCACAGCTAAACAAAGAATTCTTAACATAGGAATCTTGAATGGTCAAAAAGCACCTAAAGAAATGTTCAACATCTCTAGTCATCAGGGAAATGCAAATCAAAATGACCTGAGATCCTACCTCACACCAATCAGGCTGGCTAAGATAAACCTCAAGGGACAGCAAATGATGTGAGGATGTGGAGCAAGGGGAACACTCCTCCATTGCTGGTGGGATTGCAAACTGGCACTATTATTCTGGAAATCAATCTGGCTGTTCCTCAGAAAACTGGAAATAGTTCTACCTGAAGGCCCAGCTTGTGGGCATATACCCAAAAGATGCCTCACCCTACCACAGAGGCATGGGCTCCATTATGTTTGCAGATGCCTTATCTGTAATAGCCAGATGCTGGAAACAACCCAGATGATCCACAACAGAAGAATGGATCAGAAAATGCATTCTTTTACACAAAGGAATAATACTATGTAGCATGTAGTTAATAAAACAATCCACGCTAAACTGGCTAAGCATTGGCAACTTCAGTCTCGCCTACTTCAGTAATTTCCACGGCTAGCTTGCTGCAAAGCTGATGACACTTCCCTGGTTCCCGTGTCTAGCTGTGGGCGCTCTCACCAACCCATGCTCTGATGCGATGTGTCCTTTGACCAATCTCTCATTCCAAAGTCTGGTCGAATTCTGCTCTGGCTAAATTCTTTCCCTCTGGCCCACCTGAGTTGCCCCAAATGGAAAACACCAAGACAATCTTAGTTTAAAATCATCAGATGACTCAACCACTGAGCAAAGAATTTATCATCCTAATCTCATCAGCTACTCTCTGTTGGAAATCTCCCGGTGATGGAATTCACCTCCAGGCCTAATTGGTCTACATTTTTTCCTCTAACTCCCCGCCTAACCAAGGTTCCTTTCTCTGGCATCCCCCTTCCCTCTCTCGGACCTGGAAGGCCTGATTTCTCCTTTTTACCCAGCAATTGGCTTGTCATCCTTATTATCCAATTAATTAATTAATTAACTAGGGGAAAATTCCTCTACACTACTCAGCTATTTAGAATGAAGACATTATGAGTTTTACTGGCAAATGGATGCAAACTAGAAAATATCATCATACATAGTGAGGTAAGTCAGACCCAAAAGTATATGTATGGTATGTACTTACTAATAAGTGGATATTAGACAAAAAATACAGAATACCAAGGATACAATCCATAGAATTCAAGAAGATTTAACTAGCAGAAGGGCCCAAGTAAGAATGCTCCAATCCCACTTGAGAGGGAGTAGAAAGCAATCAGAGTAGGCAGAAGGAGGGAGGGGCCTGGGTAGGAGTGGGGAGGGGAAGGGGAACAGGGGAACAGGGGAACATGGTCAGGTATTGAAGGGGGAAAGGAGAAAAGTCCTAAGGTCCAGCAGAATGAATGGAAATATGCAACCCCACGGTGGGGTGGGAGGTGGGGGAACCCCTCTAGAATGTATCAGAGACCTGGAAGGTGAGAGACTTTCAGGAATCAAAGGGAGGGACCTTAGATAAAATGCCCAACAGTGGGAGAGGAAACTTTGAGTCTACCTCCAGTAGAGAGACAGGGCATCAAGTGGAGGGATGGGGTTGCCATCTCACAGTCAAAAACTCTGACCCAGAATTGTTCCCATCTAAAAGAACCACGGGGTGGGGGGTGGGGGTGGAGAAGAGACTGAGAGAATGGTGGTCCAGTGACCAGCCTAAATTGTGATCCATCTCTAGGGGTGGCTCCAAAGCCTGACACTATTACTGATGCTATGATGTGCTTACAGACAGGAGCCTAGCATGGCTGTCTTCCAAGAGGCCCAACAAGCAGCTAACTTAGACAGACTCAGATAAGTACACCCAACCAATGGACTGAAGTCCAAGACCCTTGTGGTTGAATTAGGGAAAGACTGGAAGAAGCTGAGGAGGAGGGTGACCCCATAAGAAGAGCAGCAGTCTCAAACTAACCTGTAGCCATGGAAACAGAGAGAAGAATAAAACATTTCAAATAATCCTGACTGGAACTCGAATTTGTCGAGTCTCCACTTTCTTTTTGTTATTTTCATTTTTGTATGTATGTCTCTATATATGCATGAGTATGTAAGTTTACATGGGAGACTGTACATGGTTGTATATGTGTGCTTGCATGTGTGTGCTGCTTCTGCAGGTGAAAGCCAGATGCCAATCTCAGTATTGTTCCTAACGGGTCACCCACTTTGAGTTTTTCCAGGAAGGGTCTCTTACTGGTCTGGCACACACCAGGTAGACTAGGCTGGTTGGCCTAGTGAGTGAGCTCCAGCAATGCCCACCCCACTCTGTGCTTAAAACAAGCACCTGCCACTACACAAGGCCTTTGTGCTTGTTTCCAAGAGTTCTGAAGATCAAGTTCAGGTCCTCAGGCTTGCGCAGAAAGCATGTTGGCAACCTCCCCAGCACACCCCACCCCTGACTCCAGCTTGCCTTTCAAGCCTTGAGCTAATCAGAACTGTACTGGGGTCCTGTACAAGTATGCACAATAAATGCCCAAATATGGAGGCCACCATCCCCTGGTGTTCTTTCCAAAACACCAACACCTGGTTCCTGCCTCCTGTAACCCTTCAGATAAGGGGACAATGACATTTCACCTCAACACCTTATTTCAAAGACAGATATGAAGTACTAATGTTTACATTTTATCATGTTGGCCTGGAGAGATGGCTCAGTGGTTAAGGACACTTCTTGTTCTTGCAGCATCAACCTAGTGTCCCGCAACCATTTATAACTCCAAACCCGGGCGATTTGTGCCCTCTTCTGACCTCTACACACACATATGGCAAACATACATACATGCAGGCAAGACACTCATACACATAAAATAATACAATTTAAAAAAATTGTTTCAATTTTGACATTTTACAGATTGCTATCAGCTGATCTGGAATAAACTCACTGAGGATTTTTTCTTGTGTAAAATGTGTTGTTAATGTGAATGTATAGCCAGATTATATTTCATTTGTTTTACATGAAATGTGCTTTGTGATATAATAGTAATATCACTGTAACTTTAATTGAATAAATATACTTGCTAGTGGTCATTCTCAATTAGTTTTGGCGACTGCTAGGAGAATAACTCAGTTGACAGAATTGTCTTCCACGCATGCAGTCCTGAGTTCAATATAAGCAGCGTGACCTTGGCATGGTGACACACGCCTGTAATCACTGCGCTTAGGAGGTAGAGAGAAGAAGATAGAAAATTCAAGGTAATTTTTGGGTACAAGAAAATTGTCCCAAAACACTGGCTCAGGTAAAAGTAGTCACATTTGGATTTGTATAACAACAAAACAGTGACTTCTATATTCTGTTGGCAAGAATTAGTAACTTAACAGTCTTGAATCAGTAAGGTTACCTATAGTGAATTAGGTTATAGCATCTAACAAATAAAATAACTGAAACCATTTGGAAGTTAAGTGTCTAAGGAACCCCCCAGCCAGTAATAGACCAAGACCCAGTATGCTGCCAAAAGAAAATCTTAATGAATTTTGCAGTTTTACTACCATGTAAAGTGGTGTGTAAAAGTCACAAGGGACTTTCTGATAGAGATGATATGTGCCCTACTGGTCCCACTTCTTAAATAAAGAAGATAAACATCTGCCAAAAGATGTTCTAAAGTAAGATTTTTAAATCTTTTTAAAATTTTTTTACTAATTTTTGAAAGCTCAGTGCGTGTTTTGATCATATGGGTTATATTGTGTTATGATAAAAATCTGCTTCATTCTAAGAGACTGGGAGCTTTGCTAGACTTTACAGCCAAGTTAATGATACACCTTGAAGTCACAAAGACTTAAGACTGCTGTCCTACTGTGTGCTCACACTGCTGGCTTAACCTGCCTTTCAGAGAACAATGTAACAACCCAGCCTACTTGCCTTGGGTTCCCATGTAATCAGCTGTCAGAATCTAAGCTGTTACTTCCTTGCCCTGACACAGACCCATGCATGTGTATCATTTGCTGAAAGCAAGAATCACACGGTTTGAAAGGGGTCTTCTCAAGTGAATACACCATAAATGGTTAGCACATTTGTGTATATTGGTTGATAAACGGTGATGGCTGTTGTCTGAGTCAGTTGGGATCCGAGATTTAATTCCTTGTACATTTCTATTAAAGATGTCTGTAAAGTCTCCCATTCCTCCCCTGTGTGATGCTTTCTGTGTTGTTCAGTGCATAGCGAGCAAAGCCCTTTGTAAAGGACAGACACAGACATATTGGCACAGATACAGACATGGACAGAAATTTCATGCAGGAGTATTGTATTTAAAGCACTATCACACTTCCCTTTCCTCCTCAAACTCCTTTCATGCTATATTTTACATTGCCTTGTGGGGAAGACCACATGGTAGGGGGATGAATGGAGACCTTTAGCTCTAAGCCAGTGGCAGCATAGGGTCCTAGTTTGTTGGGACCCAGCAGAGATCCTCACCTCCAGCTTCTTGGGAATCTTGCTCTTCAAAGAGAAACCAAACACCCACAATAACAGGAAAAGGTGCCTCAATCTCTAGAGACACTGAAGCTGCTGGAGAAGGAAGGGAGGGAGCAGGCAGGGGATTGGGAGGAGGAGATGAGGATGAACTTGGTGGATATCTTCAACTTTCATTAGGAATGGCACATGGATGATGGCACAGTCTTTTCCTGAGACACCCATAAAGCAGAGGCTGGAGTGGGAATCTCAGGGATGTGCAGTGCTCACACATGGGCAGGCTCTAAAGTGGCTGTGTTCTTGTTGAGAGATTGTTTAGGATCACAATATGTTAGGCAATGATGGTCAGGTTTAAGAGAAGCTCTCATGGTTTGGGTAAGGTCTCTTATGCATGTCTGGGACAATTCTCTTATGATCCTGTCATGCGATATGTCTGTCTGTCTATCAGTTCTCAACATCAGCCCAGGCCTCATCAGACATTTTAGCCTTCAAACTATTAATGGTTTTCTTATATCTGGTAGGCTGTTGGGAAGCTATACTAACACAAACAAACATTTTCACATGCCTCCACAAAGCTCATTTAGCATACCATTGCTGCCAGTGGAACCTATCCAGTCCTAAACCAGTATGACCGACTCAGAGAGCCTGGATTCACTGTATATACCCTGTACTCCCTCCTGTGGTATCAAGTAAGGTGTCTACCTCCTCAGTGGAGGGTTCACTAGGGACTCCTCCATTGCCTCCCCAAGATCAGAAATCAATTCATCCTTAAATATGGTGTTGGGATTCCCTGTGCCCCGCTCTCTTTCCCTTTCCTCACTCATTTGGACCTGGAGAAGCAAAGGGGTACAATCTTCATAACCTTATGGATTGGACCACATTGGGGACTAATAAGCAAGGCTACATCTCAGAGCTTGTGGAATGGAGGTCCTGGTCTGTGTAGAAGCACAGCTTATCCAAACCCTTCCCCATGTTGAAAGCTATACTTTACAGAGGAAAGTTAGCCACTTGTAGTATACCCAGGAATCCTCACATTCTTGCTTTTATCTTGGAGCAACACAATCATCCAGAAAAGTCTTTCTTGTAGAGACATTGTTCCATGGATTACTGAGACGAAAGCATATTCTGTAGTGTTTGTAGAATGTTCTAAAGATGTCTATTAGGTGTATTTAATGTATGGTATTAGTTAACTCCAGCATTTCTTTCTTTAGTTTTTGTCCTGATGACCTGTCTGGTTGGCAAGGGTAAGGTACGGAAGTGACACACTATCACTGCGTGAGAGCCACTGTGAAACTGCTGAAGCAGTTTCTTTTCTTTTTTTTTGAATTTGGGTGTCCTTATGTTTTATTGATGCATAAATATTTCAAACTAAGATGTCCTTTTGGTGAATTTTTCCTTTAATGAGTATGTAATGTTTCCCCTATCTTTTCTGACCAGTTTTGATTTGAAGTCTGTTTTGCTGTATATTAAAATAGCTACACCTGTTTGCTTCTTGGATCCTGTTGCTTGGAATACCACTTTCTACCCTTTTAACCTAAGGTGACGTCAGTCGTGGTGTTGGTGCACTTTTTTTTGAACGCAGCCATAGGACGGATACTGATTTCTCATCCATTCTCTTAGTCTAAATCTTCTCATTGGGAATTGAGACCAGTATTATTGAACAGTTATCAGTGAGCAGTGTTTGCTGATTCCAGTTATTCTGTTGTTTTTTTTTGTGTGACCCATACAACATATGCCCTGATGGCTGTGACTCACTAGTTTAGCATTGTTTATTTATTTTCTCCACTATTTTTATTGGATATTTTCCTTGTTTACATTTCAAATATTATCCCTTTTCCTGGTTTCCCCCTCCCCCAAAACCCTCCCCGTATCCCATCCCCACTCCCCCTGCTCACCAACCTACCCACTCCTGCTTCATGGCCTTGGCATTCCCATACAATAGGGCATAGAACCTTCATAGGACAAATGTCCTCTCCTCCCATTGATGTTCGACGAGGCTAGGCTATCCTCTATTGCATATGCAGCTGGAGCCATGAGTCCCACCATTTGTGCTCTTTTGTTGGTGGTTTAGTCCCTGGGAGCTCTGGGGGTACTGGATAGTTCATATTGTTGTTCCTCCTATGGGGCTACAAACCCCTTCAGCTCCTTAGGTCCTTTCTCTAGCTCCTTCATTGGGGACCAATGGATGGCTGTAAGCATTCACTTCAGTATTTGTCAGGCACTGGCAGAGCCTCTCAGGAGAGAGCTATATCAGGCTCCTGTCAGCAAGCACTTTTTGGCATTCACAACAGTGTCTGGATTTGGTGATTGTAAATGGGATGGATCCCCAGGTGAGTCAGTCTCTAGATGGTCATTTCTTCAGTCTCTACTCCATACTTTGTCTCTGTAACTCAAATTATAAAGTGTCAATAAAATAATTTTGTGGCAGGAATCACCACAATATGAGAAACTGTATTAAAGGGTCACACCATCAGGAAATTTGGGAACCACTGACTTAATTAAGGTCTTGTTCATACCCTATATGCTGTGTATTCAATACACTGTCCCCACACCTTCATCCCTCACAGCTACATTCTCTCATTTTCTACTTATTTGAATAAAGATGAGATGACCTCACACTGGTCAACACAAACAATGGCCTTCAGGCTGAATCATCCCACCATCAGTTTTAAAAAATAAATGTACTTCCTCTCCCCCACGTGCTCGTACACTACAGATGTCTGTGTTTGTGTTTCAGCAGCAGAGATGAGACTTTACACATATGCAGCATGGGTCTCAAAGCTGACAATAATACCTGGATGCTTAGAAGAACCATTCCATAATCCTTAATCAAGGTCCCCCTCCCTTTGTGTGCTGTCCTGCTTCCTGGGAGCCACTTTGAAGGGTGCAGTCGACACCTTATCATGGGATGCAAGAGACTCAGAATCTGGCCACAGACTCAACACCACCAGAGAGCAGTGATGAGAATTTCTGATAAGGAAAGTAGAGCTTGTCCAAGCCAGATCTGTGGTTCCCAGCCCTGCCTTTCTCCCACGGTGGATCTATAAAAGCAGGAACCAGGACAGGAACACCCTAGAAGCTCGCCAAGGCCTCAACACTGGCAAAATGCGGGCCCTGCTATTCCTCATGGCACTTCTCTTGCCTTCTGGGGCTGGAGCTGGTGAGTTTGTCTTCATCTCCCTAACCTCTGAGTTTTCAGAAACCGGCCTTCATCTCTTAGCTTTGGCAATAGAGACCCTAACATGGGGAAGTGTACTAAACTAACAGTCCAGGGGAAATCTGTAGGTCAAGGAAGAATGAAAAACTAATTCCTCTAAAGAACATTTCCTCAAGGTGCTCTCTGTTGTGATAGGCAGCTCTTCTCTGGCCTTCCCTTAGTGGTGAGGAAGATGGGATGAGGGTGTGGAGAAACGTCTAATGAAGTAGAAAATCAGAAACATGAATGGGCATTGTGTTCTGAATGAAGGCTGATGGTGGACATGAACGCTAGTGAGAAATTTAGGTCAAAGGGCGTGTGGAGGGGCCTGATCCCCATGAGAGGTGGGGTGGGCTTGGAGTAGTTATACAGCTTTACCTCATCTTCCATTGCTGGTGCTGTGTTGGCGTGCTCCACAAGTTTGTGACCAGGGACTGGGGTTCTTTGTTCCAGAGGAGATTATTGATGGTGTTGAGGCTAAACCACACTCCCTTCCTTACATGGCCCATCTGAGGATCATCACTAACAATGGTTTGAAGAGGTGTGGTGGGTTTCTCATAGCCCCGCAATTTGTGATGACTGCTGCACACTGTAGTGGAAGGTAAGAGGCTTCTCTTCCTGTGAGGAAATGCAGGAGCCAGAGTCCCAGATCAGCAGAGGAAGCAGAGGAAGTTTCAAGAAGGGCTCTCCTTACACAGAGAGGAAAAGGGAGCACAGGGCCACGCACTGGACCATCTCATGTGTGGTCTCCATTTTCAGAGGTCAGAGCTTTACCAGGGCTCTAGTCAGGAGGAAAACTACAGCTCTGGCTTGTCCTGGTGTCAGCAGAGCTCAGACATGGTGTGGGGTGTAAGTCAATGTAGAGTGCCAATTTGCCATGTGCAAAGGCATGGGTTCAATCCAAATACTAGGTGTGAAGTGTGGGAAGAGAGTTCTCAGTCCTGTGTTTTCCCGAGCTGCCTCCTTCTCACTAGGCTGTGGTCCTGGGAGCTCCATCTCTAGTCTCTCTCATGCTGCACTGGGACAGAACCTAGACCCTGGTGCACTTCCCCCTGGAAGGAGGCCTCCTCCTAAGAGCAGCATGCTTCACTGCTTCTTTCTCTGTCAACAGAGACATCACTGTCATCCTTGGAGCTCATAATATAAACAAGAACGAATCCACACAGCAGATAATAAAAGCTGAAAAACAATTTGTTCACCCAAAGTTTCGTTACTCTTCGGGTTTCAATGACATCATGTTACTGAAGGTGCCGTTATTTTTATTGCACTGCTTAAGTCTCCCAATCCTAACTCTCCTCCAGGCTCAGGCCTTCAAATTCTTTCCTCTCCAAATCATTTCCTCTGAACCTACTATTGAATTTCCAAGGGGAATGGCATCCAAGCATCCTTCACTGCTTTGACATCTCTTCTCTTCTTCCCCCAACAGCTACAAAAGAAAGCAGAGTTGACTTCTGCTGTGAATGTAATTTCACTGCCTAGTTCCTCTGACTTTATCAAGCCTGGGAAGATGTGCTGGACAGCTGGATGGGGGAAAACTGGCAAGAATAACCCTCCATCAGTTACCCTGAGAGAGGTTGAACTGAGAATCATGGATCAAGAGGCCTGTAAAGACCACAGTGATTATGATTATCAACTCCAGGTCTGCTCGGGCAGTCCCACAACATCGAAATCAATAGGACAAGTGAGTACACACCTGCTTTTCCTTCCCACTTCAGGCAACAGCATCAGAAGAGGAAGTGTGTCAAACAGCTCTCCAAGGCAGTGAATAATGACTGTGTACTTTCATCTCCCTGTTCTCAACCTCTTCCTGCAACCTTCCCATAAGGCTAGATATGAGATAGGGAGGGAGTAAGGGGAGACATGTTAGCAATGGGGTAAGGCCAAACAGGGGTGGGGGGAAATCAATCATTAACTCCCTAACTTATGAATAACATGAGCCAGGACTTCTTACTTGAATCTGGGATTAGCTAGGGCATGGCTTTTGAAATTGAGTGAAAGCAATCTTTGCTCATGGACTCATTTTTCTCACCCACAGGGAGATTCTGGGGGACCTCTAGTGTGTGATGGTATGGCCCATGGTATTGCATCTTCTTCAGAAGCAAAGGCCCCTGCAGTCTTCACCCGAATCTCCTCATACCTGCCCTGGATATATAAAGTCTTAAAGGGCGAGTAGCTGAAAAGCCTAACCAGCCTGAGTCAGACTCTTCAAGATCAAGCTCATCTTGTACCCTCTGAGTTCATCCCAGCCTGTCCTCATCCTGCATCAAGCCTGCCCCTAGCCTGTCCCCAAGATCATCTCAAAGATGCACAAGTCTGTGATGATGGAATGTTCTCTGTAATGCATCTCAATAAAGACCTAACCTCTTGCACCTGTGTGACTCCATGTTGCACTCAAATTACTCAGTTCCTCTGTATAAGCCCAATGAAGAGTTGATTTGAGCTACTCTCTTGCCATGTTAACAATCTTGACTACTGACTTCCTGGCACAGGGTATGCCACTGTAGATGACTTAATAGTATCTTGCATGTTTGGGTGTGTAGAGTATTATTTCATATCCAGATAGTGTGCACTAATCTGTTCTTTTCCTCCACTGTCCTGTCTTCTCATCTTCTCCTCCTTACCTCTCAGCTCTTCTCCCCACAACCCCATGCCACAGCCACTGTGTCTTTCCACACAGCATATGAAATTCCATGTCTAGGTCAGACTTGGCTGTTGAGAGCTTGTGTCCTCAACATTTATGCTGCCGGAATCTTACATAAAACAGCAATGCAAACACAAAAGGTCTAACGGGAACCACCTGGGATAGAATTCATTAATAACAGCTGGGATCAACAAGGGCTCCACCTAAGATTCACTAATCTTAGAAGCCAGGGTCAAGGGCTTCGAGCCCTTGCCATAGTTCCTATTTTAGTCTCTTGTATAGTCCACCTTCCCCTTAGGCCATTGTAAATACCTGTGTGTGTATGTGTGTGTGTGTGTGTGTGTGTGTGTGTATGGGTGTAACTCTGCTATAGTTCTATGTATCTATTCTGGTTTCTCCTTTGGTCTGAAACTTCCTTCTTCCTTAGTGATGGTAAATTCTTGTGTAAGAAGACTTAGCTTTTACAATCTTACTGAATTCCAAGCCCATGATCTTGCTCAAGGACATTCTAGGACTGTTGGAACACTGGCGGAAGGCTTTAGCCATGTCAGAATTCAATTTTAAAAAGCACTTATAATAGGAAAATACTGAAAGAGAACATGTGGATCCATACACTAGACTAATGCGGGAATGAAAAATTAATGTATGGGTAGAGAAAGCTAGACTCCAGGAGGAGAGCTTCCTTGAAACTCTTTTGTCTCATAAGTGACTTTTAAGCCTCTTGGCGTGTCCAGTTGACTCGACTGGAGAGTGTAGCATTTCTCCCTTTCTTTTTTTATTTTTCAGCCGAAGTTCCTGGATGTCCCGCCTCGTCGTAGCTACAGACCTCAGGAGCACTCTAAAGATGAGTGGAAACACCACGATTACTAGTAAAACAATGCCAAAAATAATAACAAGTAGGAATATATATTGAACCCAATCCAGGGAGTTCAATGCACTTATGTTGTTTTTCAAATCTCTAGCCAATTCATCAATGTTCCAAGTGTCCAAGTGACTTTTACTAATATCTGAAATTTCTGCCTTTAACTGTTCCAAGTCATGAGAAATATCAGTATCTTTCCACACTCCCTGTAAGTGGGCTTTGGTCTTTCCCCAGGCACTGGTTGTATTATAAGGTAAGGGGGTAACACAAATGTATTGGAAAGAAGCATGACATTTTGTAGCTAACCTGGTCTTAATATTAGCAATATCTTGCCCTATTGCTAGCACTACTCCTTCTAGGGCGTTAACCTTTGCTTCTAATTTTTTATCTATAATATGCAGCTCTGACAAGGCTACAGAGATGTTCTTATGCATATCATTTACAAAATGAGCGGTATGCAGTTGCCGTACTAAGGCTGTGGTGGACAATGCAAAGAAGTTAAAATTGCAATTAAGGCAGTAATTCCTATAATCAGTGCTGCTACAAATCTCTTAGGTCTAATAAGTTCGTTTAGTGTTTTTAAAGTTTGTAATCTCGAATTCTTGAACCAAGGCACATTTCTTAACTATACAGGCAGCAAAACATAAGCAGGTCTTTTTAACAAAATCATAACAGCAGATTCCTTGTCTAATTTAGGATCTACACAATTAGTTAAATGACAAGAATTACAATGAATATGAAAAGACTTGCTAAGATTGACGATCTTAACTCTTAAAATTATTTAACAATAAGCATATAGGTAAGGTACACAAACTTTCATAGCTATAGGGGAGTTCGCTAGAATGGCCAAAAACAATGTCTCTGATGAAATCTTGTCTAATACTTTGTAGCAGTCTCTCTGCCTCACGAGTCAGCTTTTTTAGTTGTCTCCAAAGTTGACACCAGGTCGGCTCTCCTTGCTGTGCCCATGGCGGAGATAGGAAGAGTTTCTTTATTTTGCTTGTGTGTGCTCTCTCTGATTTCTCCTTTTCTGTGCGCTCAACACAGTTTTCTTGTCACCACTGTCAGGACACTGTCAGTTTCTACTCACAGGTCAGATTGTCACATTGGAAGCTAGCATGCTCTTGCAGCATTCTGTGGAAAAAACAGAAACACTCTCCCTTTTCTCCATATTAAGTATCTGAACAGGATCATGCCATGTACCAATAAGTGGATCCCTTCATCTCATGAGTATGTCTGATTGTAGGGTGCCAGAGACACTCAGCAAGATTTTTGGCATCTAAATTTAATAATAATAATTTTTTTTGCCTTCTTTCTTTCTAATTCTTCTTCACTTTTAGAAGACTTCCAAGGCTGGGAAAGATCAAAAGCCTTTACCTCCCACTCTCTTCATTCTTTAAAGGAATGCCTATGATACTGGGAAGTCCATTGTTCTCTGAGACTCCCCCCAGGTCCCCTGGTCCAGCTCCAGCAAGGCCTCTCTACCAAGCTGTCATCTCATGCCAGAACTGTAGCCACCTCTCTTCACCTTGCCCAAAGGGACTCAGGAGATGACACAGGACAGCCCCAATATGCAGATCAGAATCTTTAGAAAGGCACGAAAAGGTTGTCTAACTTCCTCTGCAGTGGGGCCAGGTCAGCCCCTCTCATAAAGTATATCTTGGCTAAGAGCCCTGGTGTGAGCTTTGAGTCACGAGCAATCCACTCAATAAGTACTGTCTTAGTCACCTTGTGTACCTAGTCATGGGGGCAGCCTGATGCCTTTAAACACACACACACACACACACACACACACACACACACACACACACACACACACCATGTTTTACTATTCCTCCTCCTTGAAGGTAATTTCTGCTGTCTCTTTTTTTTTCTTCCTTGGCTTCCACAGTTACTCCATTTCAGACACACAAAATCATACATTCACATAGCTAGGATCCTCGTGTGAGAGAGGACATGCAGGTTTTGTGCTTGGAGTCCTGGCCTATCTCACTCAGAAAAAAATAAAACTCCCATTCCATCTATTTTGCTTAAAATTTACTTTTTCTTCTATGTAGAACATCTTAATTATCTACTCATCAGTTGCTGGGCAGCAAGGCTGCTTCCCTTTCTTCGTTACTGTGAATATGGCAGCAATGAACACAGATATGGAGATATCCATGTCAGAGATTATAGAGTCCTTTGGATAAGTGCTCAGGAGTGACTTAGCTGGAACTCTGGTAGTTTTATTTTTGGGGATGGGGTGTTGTTGTTGTTATTGCTGGTGGTGTTTTTTGAGAAATATCTTAACTGATTTACAATTTATCTGTACCTAGTTTACATTTCAAAGGAAAATGCAATGTATTCCCCTCTCTATACATCCACGCTATCTCTTGTTTTTGCCATTCTTGATGTTGGTCATTGGACTGTAGTAAAATCAATCTTAAAGTGGCTTTAATCTGGATTTCCCTGTGGCTAAGGATGGTGAAGACTTTTAAAGTGTTTCTTCCTGGCCTTTTACATTTATTCTCTCCTTCCCCCCTCTTCTCTCTCTCAGATTTATTTATTATTATACATAAGTACACTGTAGCTGTTTTCAGACACGCCAGAAGAGGGTGTCAGATCTCCTTTCGGGGGGCTGTAAGCCACCATGTGGTTGCTGGGATTTGAACTCAGGACCTTAGGAAGAGCAGTCAGTGCTCTTTCCCGCTGAGCCATCTTGCCAGCCCCCCATGTTTATTCTCTTGAGAGCTTTTTGTTTGGTAATGTTGGAGGATGTTTCTTTACCTTTTTTTTCTTTATTTCTTATTCTCCTTTACCTGTGTGAATTTCACTGAGATTTTATATCCTATACAGTATGATCATATGTATTCCCCATTTTTCACCATCTAACTCCCACCATGTGCTCCTTGACAAAGCCCTTCCCAACTTCATAACACAGAAGACAGAGAAGAACTCTAGACCAAAGTCATGGGCACTGTTCTTCAATAAACTCATAGAAGAAAAATTCCCAAATAAAAGAGTTACTCATCCAAGTACACAGGCCCGAGGAACATGAAAGAAAACATTTATATGGTGCATTATGATTGAAATGCTAACTCTAATAAGGCTAAGAAAGGGTGCTGAAAGCTTCCTGAGAGATGGGCCAAGTCACAACATGGGCAGACACATCAAAATAATAGCTAATTACTTGATGGAGACATTTAAAGAAGGGATTTCTTCTTATAACCCACAAGTCTACTTAGTGCTTTCCATAGATGTATGCTCCAGTGTCTCCATCCACTAGAGGAGGGGTTCTCAACCTTCCCAATGTTGTAATCCTTTATGTTGCAATACTCATGTTATGATGACCCCAAACCATAAAGTTATTTCATTTCTCCTCCAATTTTACCACTAGTGGGGTCAGGACCCAGATTGAGAACCAATGCAGTAGAGTATGGGAACCATCCCAATGGCCACCAGTGATTACATGTCTCCCAGAAACCATCTATTGCCAACATCTCATGCATAGAGGCCACCCTTAATAGTTAATCATTATTGGGAATAGATTAATTAAGACATGCTTAACATGGTTCCTCAAGCTCTGTCGAGTTCTCCCACCCAGGCAAGATTTTTGTTTGCTATTGTCGACCTCTGGTTCCTTACCTCAGTGCTATTCTGAACCCTGTATTTTGCCCCAGAAATCTAAGCCCAGTCTACTTCCAATTTCATTTCACATTGCTCCTCAACTCAGGTGAATTTTCCAACCCCATCATAATCTTAACCTGCCCCCGCCTCTGGTACAATGCCACAACTCTAATCTAATCCCAGATCCACCACTCCATAAGATTGATATGGGCCCAGACCACATTTGGATCTGGTAGGAAACCTTGCCCTAGTCCCTGAATTCCAAGCCAGGAATCTTTGAGACATCCAGATGCCCAGTCGAAGGTCACCTTGGGATTCCAGTCTAGTGGGGTAAATTTCACCAAATATCAGACACCAGTCTAAATTTAAATGCTCACTTCCTGGGACAAAAATACAAACTGTAGAAAACCTATAAAATGTGCCTACCTACTAAATAACCAATTCTATTGCAATGTTCCCTAAAGAGTAAAACTCAGATGATATCCAACTCACAGAACTCTGAGAGTCTATGAAAATATGAAACTTATAAATTATGTATAAGTGCTAACTCAGATTCATATACCCCACAAAAGTTGAAGATGACATAAAAACTTGCCAGCACTCAGGAGGCAGAGGCAGGCGGATTTCTGAGTTTGAGGCCAGCCTGGACTACAAAGTGAGTTCCAGGACAGCCAGGGCTATACAGAGAAACCCTGTGTTGAAAAAAAAATTAAGAAAAAAAACCAAAAACCAAAAAACCAAAACACACACATGCAAATCCAGACTATTACACCCAGCAATACTATCTATTACCATTGATGGAGAAAGAAAACATGTCATGATAAAAATAAAACTAAGCAGTTTCTGTTCACCAATCCAGCTTTATGGAAGGCAGTAGAAGGAAAATTTCAATTGGAAGGGGTCAAGCACAATCAAGAAAAAACAAGGAATAGTAAACAATGCTAAACTAGTAAGTTACAGGTATCAGGGCATATGTTGTGTGGGTCATACAACAAAACAACAGAATAACTGGAATCAACAAACACTGCTCAGTGATAACTGTTCAATAATGACGGTCTCAATTTCCAATAAAAAGATATAGACTAAGAGAATGGTTGAGAATTCAGGATCCGTCCTATGGTTGCATCCAAAAACACGTGCATCAACACCACGGACTGACATCAACTTAGGTTAGAAAGGGTAGAAAGTGGTATTCCAAGCAAAAGGATCCAAGAAGCAAACAGGTGTAGCTATTTTAACATACAGCAAAACAGACTTCAAATCAAAACTGGTCAGAAAAGATAGGTAAGAACACTATATACCCATTAAAAACAGATCCATCAAGATGACATCTCAGTTATAAACATGTATGCACCAAACACAAGGATACCAAAGTTCATAAAAGAAACTCTCCTAAAGCTAAAATTACAATGGCTCTCACATAGTGATAATATGTCACTTCAGTACCCCCACCATTGCTAATAGACAGGTCGTCAAGACAAAAACTTAAGAGAGAAATGTTGGAATTAATTAATATCATACATTAAATAGACCTAATAGACATCTATAGAACAACCTATACAAATACTAGAGAATGTTTTTTCTTTTCAGTAACCCATGGAACAATGTCTCTACAAGAAAGACTTTTCTGGATGATTGTGTTGATCCAAGATAAAAGCAGGAATTTGGGGATTCCTAGGTGTACTACAAGTGACTAACTTTCCTCTGCAAAGCAGAACTCTCAACATGGGGAAGGATTTGGATAAATTGTGTTTCTACACATCTAGGACCTCCATTCCACAAGCTTTGAGATGAAGTCTTGGTTATCAGCCCCCGATGCGGTCTAATGCATAAGGTTATGAAGATTGTACCCCCTTGCTTCTTCAAGTCCAAATGAGTGAGGAAAGGAAAAGAGGGTGTGAGACAGGGAATCCCAAACCCATAATTGAGTTCAGATCCTGAAGAGATAATGTCCACTGAGCAGGTACCCACCTTATTTGATTCTACAAGAGGAAGTACAGAGTATATATAGTGAGTCCAGGCTCTCTGACTCAGTCATATTGGTCTAGGACTGGATAGCTTCCACTGGCAGCAATGGTATACTAAATTAGCTTTGTGGAGGCATGTGAAAATGTCTGTTTGTGCTACTATAGCTCCCCAACAGCCTACCAGATATAAGAAAACCATTAATAGATTGGAGGTAAGATGTCTGATGAGGCCTGGGCTGATGTTGAGAACTGATAGACAGACAGACAGAGAGCATCACAGGATCATAAGATAAGCATCCCAGACATATGTAAGAGACCTTACCCAAACCATGAGAGCTTCTCTTAAACCTGATCATCATTGCCTAACACATCATGAACCAATGCAATTTCTCACGAAGTGGGCAGCCACTTTAGAGCCTGCCCACGTGTGAGCACTGCACATCCCTGAGATTCCCACTCCAGCCTCTGCTTTTTGGATACCTCAGGGAAAGACTGTGCCATCATCCATGTGGCATTCCTAATGAAAGCTGAAGATATCCACCAAGTTCATCCTAGTCTCCTCCTCCCAATACCCTGCCTGCTCCCTCCCTTCCCCAGCAGTTTCAGTGTTTCTAGAGACTGAGGCACCTTTTCTGGTTATTGTGTGTGCTTACTTTCCATTTGAAGAGCAAGATTCCCAAAAAACTATAGGTGTGGATCACTGCTATGTCCCAACAAATTAGGACCCCATGCATCCATTCATCCCCCCGCCCCCAATGTGGTCTTCCACACCAAGTAATGTAAAATACAGCATGAAAGGAGTTTGAGGTCAAAAGGGAGGCATGATACTGCTTTAAATACAATACTCCTGCATGAAAATTCTAAAACAAAACATTTTACACTTAAAAAATTGTCTCTTGACAAGATGAAGGTGAAGATGTCTCTGGTGATTTCATATATTTGCACAGGCATCTACAATTGTCCAAAAGAAACTGGGAGTCAGTAAACATAATTTTGATTTGGACATGTTATTATGGTTATAGATTAGGTGTTCTTTTCCTAGAAGTTTGAAGATGTTTTTATTTTGGGTTTGTGTTTCTGTACATCACTGTCTCCATGACACCATCAAGTAGGATTATATTATTCCAAACATCCACACTCTTTTAAGTTGGATGCTCCTTAGGGAGCGATCCTGTGTGATCATTTTTTTTTCCCAGCCTACTTTCCTTTCAAATACCCAGGGAAGATTTACACTCTTCCTTATAGATGAATAAGCAAGATGCAACAACCTGTCTTTAGGAAGAGAAAACTGTGTATATGAAAGAACACTGACCATGGATACTTCTCTAAAGTCAACACTCTTAGATTTTTTTCTCTACTTTGAGAGAAAAGTGTGTCTTCCCAAGGTGTCTACAGTAGGTGCTACCTCCCGCACTCCAAGTCCAATAAGCATGATACCACCAGTGTGACATGATTGAGGTCCCTGCATTCGATGTTACTGCCCCTGATGATGCATGTTGATACATATTCCAGATTGATAGCTGCAAAAGATGTGTCATTTGCACCAACAATAAAACAATAACACTAAACCAAGAGCAACTTTCCCTAGGGTCACTACCCAGTTAAGTTTACAATATTCCACTGTAGTTCTCCAAGATGCAAATAGATATGCAGAAGGGAGATAAAGCAGAGATCACCTCGCCTGTATCATTCAATAATGCATTATTTGCACCGACTCTGGAGAACTACACATATACTAAGGCCCTGGTTTACTTTTTGGTAAAAAGAGACAGTTGTGAAGTTTTCCACTAGTTTCTGTCATAATGTCACTTCCGGAATCTGACAACCACAGAGGGGATGAGGCCAATTGATAACTATAGCTGTCCCACCTCTTCATTCATGAGCTTCAAAATGAGAACTTTCATTTGGGACACTGTGTGTAGACCACCTCAAGGCCAGGTTCACCTAACTGGGGCCGCATAGAATAATTTGGGGTCTTTACAAAGTATTATCAGGTAAGATCCAATGCACAGTAATAGAAAACATTAGTATATATTTTTCTCTAATTCATATCACTCTGCTTAGATAGCTCCTTGTAGCTCTGAGGAAGCAAAGGAAGGAAATACAGGATAGAGTTGGGGCCAGAACTCTCCTCAAGGTCACCCAGTCTCTGTCATGCGAAGAGGTCTGAGCTGTCTGCTCCAAGCCTGGGAACTAGCTGAGGCTTCATAAGATAGTCAATACCTCTTTTTACCAGACTTAGAATTTTTCTGCAAAGCTCCATGATTCTAGAACATCAAGTCCAACTATATGGTTCTTCGAGATGCATAGTCTTTCACTCTGAACAAGTGCTTGCTTGAGTTACTTACTACATTAATCTAGCTGCACAATATCTTTTTCTGTGAAATTCATCACAATAAAATAGTTTTTATCTGTTAAAACAAGTTTTCAGTCTTATTTTGAACCAAAAATCATGTAAAAACCCATCATCTTAATTGACCATGTTCTTGAGTACTTAGACACAATGAGCCAACCTCTCTCTCTACACTGCCTGCTCAGTCTCCCAAAGCTGTGTCTTGCATTGCAGATACAAAAGACCTTTTATTTTGTGATACCCTGAAAGTCCATTGAGTTCTCGATAAATGTATATTATAAGGTTTCTTGAAGAGATTTAGTATGATTAAACTTACAGAAGCTGTTCTCAACTGTGTGTCAGAGGGCTCAATTATCTGATAGATATCCTTCACATTATATATTTTACATTAAAATTCATAAAACTGTAGCAAAATTATACTTATAAAATGTCAATGAAATAAGTTTGTGGATGGGGTCACCACAATATGAGAAACTGTATTAAAGGGTCACACCATCAAGAAAGTTGGGAACCACTGACTTAATTAAGGTCTTGTTCATACCCTATATGCTGTGTATTCAATACACTCTCCCCACACCTTCATCCCTCACAGCCACATTCTATCATGTCCTACTCATTTGAATAAAGATGAGATGCCCTCACACTGGTCAATACAAACAATGACCTTCAAGCTGAATCAGCCCACCATCAGTTTTTGTAAATAAAATGTACTTCTTCTCCCCCATATGCTCATACACTACAGATGTCTGTGTTTGTATTTCAGCAGCAGAGATGAGACTTTACACATATGCAGCATGGGTCTCAAAGCTGACAATAATACCTGGATGCTTAGAAGAACCATTCCATAATCCTTGATCAAGGTCCCCCTCCCTTTGTGTGCTGTCCTGCTTCCTGGGAGCCACTTTGAAGGGTGCAGTCGACACCTTATCATGGGATGCAAGAGACTCAGAATCTGGCCACAGACTCAACACCACCAGAGAGCAGTCATGAGAATTTCTGATAAGGAAAGTAGAGCTTGTCCAAACCAGATCTGTGGTTCCCAGCCCTGCCTTTCTCCCACGGTGGATCTATAAAAGCAGGAACCAGGACAGCAACACCCTAGAAGCTCACCAAGGCCTCAACACTGGCAAAATGCAGGCCCTGCTATTCCTGATGGCACTTCTCTTGCCTTCTGGAGCTGGAGCTGGTGAGTTTGTCTTCATCTCCCTAACCTCTGAGTTTTCAGAAACCGGCCTTCATCTCTTAGCTTTGGCAATAGAGACCCTAACATGAGGAAGTGTAGTAAACTAACATAGTCCAGGGGAAATCTGTAGGTCAAGGAAGAATGAAAAACTAATTAGTGGTGAGGAAGATGGGATGAGGGTGTGGAGAAACGTCTAATGAAGTAGAAAATCAGAAACATGAATGGGCATTGTGTTCTGAATGAAGGCTGATGGTGGACATGAACGCTAGTGAGAAATTTAGGTCAAAGGGCATGTGGAGGGGCCTGATCCCCATGAGAGGTGGGGTGGGCTTGGAGTAGTTTTCCTGATCTTCCCTTGCTGGTGCTCTGTTGGGGAGGTCCACAAGTTTGTGACCAGGGACTGGGGTTCTTTGTTCCAGAGGAGATTATTGGTGGTGTTGTGGCTACACCACACTCCCTTCCTTACATGGCCCATCTGAGGATCATCACTAACAATGGTTTGAAGAGGTGTGGTGGGTTTCTCATAGCCCCGCAATTTGTGATGACTGCTGCACACTGCAGAGGAAGGTAAGAGGCTTCTCTTCCTGTGAGGAAATGCAGGAGCCAGAGTCCCAGATCAGCAGAGGTCTGAGGAAGTTTCAAGATGGGCTCTCCTTACAAAGAGGAAAAGGGAGCACAGGGCCACACACTGGACCATCTCATGTGTGGTCTCCATTTTCAGAGGTCAGAGCTTTACCAGGGCTCTAGTCAGGAGGAAAACTACAGCTCTGGCTTGTCCTGGTGTCAGCAGAGCTCAGACATGGTGTGGGGTGTAAGTCAATGCAGAGTGCCAATTTGCCATGTTCAAAGGCATGGGTTCAATCCAAATACTAGGTGTGAAGTGTGGGAAGAGAGTTCTCAGTCCTGTGTTTTCCCGAGCTGCCTCCTTCTCACTAGGCTGTGGTCCTGGGAGCTCCATCTCTAGTCTCTCTCATGCTGCACTGGGACAGAACCTAGACCCTGGTGCCCTTCCCCCTGGAAGGAGGCCTCCTCCTAAGAGCAGCATGCTTCACTGCTTCTTTCTCTGTCAACAGAGACATCACTGTCATCCTTGGAGCTCATAATATAAACAAGAACGAATCCACACAGCAGATAATAAAAGCTGAAAAACAATTTGTTCACCCAAAGTTTCGTTACTCTTCGGGTTTCAATGACATCATGTTACTGAAGGTGCCGTTATTTTTATTGCACTGCTTAAGTCTCCCAATCCTAACTCTCCTCCAGGCTCAGGCCTTCAAATTCTTTCCTCTCCAAATCATTTCCTCTGAACCTACTATTGAATTTCCAAGGGGAATGGCATCCAAGCGTCCTTCACTGCTTTGACATCTCTTCTCTCCTTCCCCCAACAGCTACAAAGGAAAGCAAATTTGACTCGTGCTGTGAGTGTAATTTCATTGCCTCGACCCTTTGACTTTATCAAGCCTAGGAATGTGTGCCGGACAGCTGGATGGGGGTATACTGGAGAGAGGAACCTTCAATCAGATACCCTGAGAGTGGTTAGACTGGTAATCATGGCCTGTAAAAACCACAGTGATTACGATGATCTCCATGTCTGCGCGGGCAGTCTCACAACATTTGAATCAATAAGAGAAGTGAGTACACACCTGCTTTTCCTCCCCAGTTCAGGCAACAGCATCAGAAGAGGAAGTGTGTCAAACATATCTCCAAGGCAGTGACTAATGCCTGTGTTCTTAGGCTTCTAACGCTGGGATTTTGGGAAGTAAAATCTATCCTGTTTCATCTCCCTGTTCTCAAGCCCTTCCTGCAACCTTCCCATGAACCTAGATATGAGACAGGAAGGGAGTAAGGGGAGACATGATAGCAATGGGGTAAGGCCAGGCAGGGGTGGGGGGCAAATGAAGCATTAACTCCCTAACTTATGAATATCATGAGCCAGGACTTCTTACTTGAATCTGGGATTAGCTTTTGAAATTGGGTGAAAGCAATGTTTGCTCATAGTCTGATTTTTCTCACCTACAGGGAGATTCTGGGGGACCTCTTGTGTGTTATGGTATGGCCCATGGTATTGCATCTTCTTATAAAGCAAAGGCCCCTGCAGTCTTCACCCGAATCTCCTCATACGTGGGCTGGATAAATCATGTCTTAAAGTACAAGTAGCTGAAAAGCCTAACCAGCCTGAGTCAGACTCTTCAAGATCAAGCTCATCTGGTGCCCTCTGAGTTCATCCCAGCCTGTCTCCAGCCTGCATCAAGCCTGCCCCTAGCCTGTCCTCAGCCTGTCCCCAAGATCATCTCAAAGATGCACAAGTCTGTGATGATGGAATGTTCTCTGTAATGCATCTCAATAAAGACCTAACCTCTTGCACCTGTGTGACTCCATGTTGCACTCAAATTACTCAGTTCCTCTGTATAAGCCCAATGAAGAGTTGATTTGAGCTACTCTCTTGCCATGTTAACAATCTTGACTACTGACTTCCTGGCACAGGGTGTGCCACTGTAGATGACTTAATAGTATCTTGCATGTTTGGGTGTGTAGAGTATTATTTCATATCCAGATAGTGTGCACTAATCTGTTCTTTTCCTCCACTGTCCTGTCTTCTCATCTTCTCCTCCCTCCTTACCTCTCAGCTCTTCTCCCCACAACCCCATGCCACAGCCACTGTGTCTTTCCACACAGCATATGAAATTCCATGTCTAGGTCAGACTTGGCTGTTGAGAGCTTGTGTCCTCAACATTTATGCTGCCATCTTCATCTTAGCTCTCAATAATGCCCCTGCAGCTAGAGGAGAGCCTGCCCTCAGAAGTCCTTCAATTATGGCTGTTGGTAGAGCAGTTACAACAGGAGAGCATTAGCCCTTTCTGGAATAAGACACAGCACAGAAGTAGCCATCATTCGAAAGAGACCCTCCAGTTTTTAGCATGAAGTAGTACTTCCCATAGCGGCTCTAGACCTGCTTTGAGCAGCCCAAGTTTAACAGCCTTTCATTAGAATGTCCGGGTGAGTGAACTCCTAAGTTGCCTGCTCTCCTCTCACAAGCCAGATCCCCATTGTCTTTAGTCAAGGGAAAGGACACATTAGTTGCAGCCTGAAATGGAAGAGCTCACTTGTGACGTCTGCTATGCCTCACAGAGACCTAATATGATCAGTGTGGCCCTCTGACTACTGTGCCATGAATATTGTTGCTAATAGCTGCTCCAGACCAGGACCTCAGCACCTCAGCCCTCCTCACAGCCTGGAAGCCTCATGTCTAGGTTTCCATCTTCAGCAGTCCTCAGCACAGATGTAAAGATAGCTATCAAATGCAATACTGACTATATGTTCTGTTGTAACTCTATGAGGCCAGGGAGCACATACGGGATTACAACCTAAAAGGATCTTTAAACAATAGAGAATCCATGTTGGTTTATTGTTACATAGGCATGACCATCCCTTATTTTTTTCTAGCTTTTGTTTATAGTTGTATAACCAAATCATATGGTCTTTTCTCATTTTGACTTAGATTGGTGTGGTTTGGACACAGTCTCACCATGTGGATCCGACTGACTTCTACCTCATGATCCTTCTGCCTCAGCCTCCCTAGTCAAGTGCTGGGACCCCAAGCATTCTACACCACCCTCGGCTTATACAAAGGTCTCAAAATGTGAAACACAAAGCAAAGACAAAGCTGTGTCTTGTCTTAGCAGATGGGAATACTCACTAACCTGCAACTGAGTGGACACTGCCTCAATCCCCAGTCTAAGAAAGTCATGTACTTGGGACAGTCTTTCTCCCTGAACATGGGCAACTGGAGGTGAGGAGAGATTGCCCCACCCTTCAGCCTGGCCCACAGTAATAGGGGAGCAGGTAGAGACTCCTGAGAACTGGGCTGAAGGCACAGGCTGAATGGCTTCCATAAAGGTCACCTCTACAGAGCAAACTCTATCAAATGGGTCTCTGGTGTCAAAAGAGCAGTTGGTGACCCAAAGGCTCCAAAGTCAAGACAAGAGCCTGATCCCCACCACACTGTTCATTCTTATGCATGTATTGGATTATGAATTATGGATTGTGCACAGGAGGAGATGGCCCAGTGTATTTTGGGAACAAGAGAACAGCTATGGTCTCTCAAAGTCAGCAAAGGAAACACACAGAGAAGAAGATTTCCCCCAGGTGGGTACAGTAGCAGTGCTGGGCATCCTAGCTTAATAAAGCCTTCCAGTGCACTGTTAGCTGCAGATACACACTGAGGGTGTCCAAAGGGAAGATCAGCTCAGCCTACAGCAGCTGAAGAAAGCATCCAGGAGGACAGCAGATGCTCACCCAAGCTTTGCAAAAGTGGAAACAAACCCAGAAGTCAGAGACTATGGGTCAGTCTTTAGACCAAAGCAATTGCAGTTGAGAGGAATGTGCAGGTCAAAGCCCTAAACAATGACTGAAGGAGATTTACATTCTGGAAACAAAAAAGCTTGCAATGAGGAGAATCCAGTCTCTGGTGAGCCAGGGTTAATACTCTCCTGCAGCAGGTGTTACTACCTGACCCCGTCTGTTCTCCTGCATCCAAAGGAATGGTTTTACCAATTATTTTATAAATAAAAATTTTAGTAGCTCTAGAAACATTTTCAGGAAGGAAGGAATATGACTTTGTATCAAAACATTTCTCAAATGACACTGTTGGTGTGTGAGGGGTCCTAGTGGTAGACTGCTTATCATAGATTCCTTTTATCACATTTTTAAGTTGACAATAAAAAGTGTATATGACACACAACATGATTTCTTTGATACATGTGTACAAGAAGAATGACAAAATCAATCAAATTAATGTACTAATTATCTTAGATACTTTCCATGTTAACACCTATAATCGCTCAGTGAGTTTAGTTATAAAATAGATTGTTATTAAGTGGGATGTGGAGGCAGAGGTGAGAGGACAAGAAATTCAAGAATATTCTTGGCTGCATTATGAGTTCAAGACCAGCCTGGGTTACATGAGAAGGAATTGTTCTCCCTGTCCCTCTCCCTCCCTCTCCCTTTCTTTTTTTTTTTTTTTTTTTTGCAGAGTCTCAGTCTTTAATCTCAGCAGGTCCTCACACACATGAAACCACACATTCTCGGGCATTCAGATCTTGTTGAAAGCTGCGATGTCGACACTCTGCACATGCTCCTCAAACTTGGTGATCTCCTCCTCGAGCAAGTCGGTGCCCACTTTGTCATCCTCCACCACACACTGGATCTGCAGCTTCCGGATACCATAGCCAACAGGCACGAGCTTGGAGGCCCCCCAAACCAGCCCGTCCAATTGGATGGAACGCACACAAGTCTCTAGCTGGGCCATGTCAGTCTCATCATCCCAAGGTTTAACATCCAAAAGGATGGAGGATTTGGCCACCAGTGTGGGCTTCTTGGCCTTCTTCTCTGCATACTGGCATAGCCTCTCCTCCCGTAGTCGGGCAGCCTCCTTATCTTCTTCCTCCTCGTCACTGCCGAACAGGTCAATGTCATTGTCCTCATCGTCCTCTGCTGGTGTGGCTCCTTTCTTGGTTGGGGGCTCCACTTGACGCATAGGAGAGACATGTTGGGTCTGTGGGGCCGTGGCTCGGGGAGTAGGTGAACTCTTCTCCAGAGAGCTCAGCCGGGCCTCCAACTTGGAAATGGCCTGCTGCAAATCTTGCACCACGCCTCGAAGGTTCTGGTTCTCCACTTCCAGACTGGTAATCCTCACAATGAGCTCACTGTGGTCTCCACCAGGTCCACTGGAGGCTCCAGGGCCTGAGCTTCCAGCCAAGGATTTCTGGATGTTCTCTCTGGCTCTTGCAATGTCTCGGAGGATCACGCTGGCACCATTCTCCTGGCGGGAGCCGGAGGTCACAGGCCCGTTCATCTGCTCGTAGAATCTCCTTTCTGCATCGTCATATTTAAACTTGTCAAACCAGATCTTCTCGTGCGCTAGAAAGTTTGTAGCCATTTTTCTGACGCCAGCCAAGGACGCAGCAACCAAAACCTGGGACTGCGAGCTCAGGACTGCCCCCTCTCCCTTTCTCTCTCTCTCTGTGCCAGTCTACCCTCACTCTCTCTGGCATATAAATCCTACGTTTAATTATGTTCTAGTTTAATTATGTCACACTTAGGAAACATTTCACCCTATAGTTAACAACCTGTAAGGGAAAGGCATGCAGTGAATATTTTGCTCTTTGAAACTACTTGTACGCAGCCCCTGAGAAGGTAAGCACATTCCAGTGGAAGGCCACAAAGAATATTTGGGCTGCTGAAATTTTCTTCTGGAAAAAAAAAAACCTCAAAATTTGTTCAGAATGGAAGTGGGATAGATCTGTGAAGAATTGGGGGAAGAGAGGTCAATACAGATTAAATTATCATGACTGCCAGGGTTCTCTAGAGGATCAGAATTGATAGAACTCACTAGGGTAGTGTACTAGCTTGTTTTGTGCCAGGGGCCCAGCCCCAGTGTGGGGTTCTTCTTTCCTGTTGGTTCTTCTTATTTTTTCTTCTGTATATCCCATGGTCCCAGACAAACTTGGGTGGTTTGTCACTCTCTCTTTATTTTTATTAGATATTTTCTTCATTTACATTTCAAATGTTATCCCTAAAGTCCCCTATACCCTCCCTCCACCCTGCTCCCCAACCCACCCACTCCTGCTTTCTGAGGAGAGACCCTTGGTCTTCTTGAGGCAGCAGAGTGGGAAGAGTGTCAACAGTGGTTTAGGGTTGCTGCATAATAAAAAGTTTACTTATCTAAGTCTAAGCTACTATGATATTGTAGCTGACCTGCCTTCTGTGATCTCCTGAGGCCAGAAACAGAAGTTTCTGACACTTAGTATCTCATCCTAAAACAGCAGGAGATTAAGTAAAGGATTACTTGCTAGAGCCTTTTGCCTATTGTCCAGATGCCTCTTCCTTGTGCTAGGGGGAAGCTTGGAGCAACAAACTTCCATTGAAACAGGAGAAGAGAATAACACTTGTAGAAGGAAAAACTTTTACATAAGCAACTATGCATGACCTCATATAAGTTCATATACAGATTCATGCATGCTCATTTCTTCATTTATACATTTCCATTCATCCCAGTTGGGTCCGTCTTGCATGCATTCTCACAATTACATACTTACACACACACACATGCATACATCCTTACAATTACATACTTACACACACATCCATACTTACATATGCATATGGATCAAAAGACCAAGCACCAGTGTAGAAAGAACTCACTCATTCTGGATGAAAAATGAGCTCCAATCTTTATTACATAGAGAAAGAAAAGGCTTCTACCTTTTTAATGCTAAATGAATTAAGAAATGTAAGAATGTAAGAAAAAAAGCTTTGTTTCTTTTAATAAGACTAAGCCTGCCTTGTCCTTACCATGAAATCTGTTCTGTTCATGGTAAGGAGAAGCCTGCCTTCTTTTTCTGCTCTCTGCAGCATCTTCTTTTTTCCTTGTTCCCTCTGCATTCTGCACATTTCTCTATTAGTATTTTATGTTACCTCTAGTTTCTAAGTTATTCCACTCTGCATCCTCCTAATCTAAAGTGTTCTGTCTAAAAACTTCTCCTCAGTCCAGTTCCTCTCTCAGCTCATTTCTCCTCACCTCCATTCCTTTCACCTCAGTACCTCAGTTCAGACTCTTCTCTTTGTCCTCAGTCTTAAACATCTTTCAAAATACATGATCACATGTTAAAAAGTTCATCCAAAGTTCACACAGAAAATCAAATCATAAATTGAAATAGAAGTTTACAGTAGAGAATGTTTCCATGCATATCCATTAGGAGTAATTATCTAGCTAAACAGCCATCACTTGTCTCAACTCCACAGGTTCACCAAAGGTTTAAAATCATAACTAAGTAAGAAGTGAAATTTTGTATTGATAAAACCAGTCATTATTTTATCTTCTGACCAAGCACCTATAGTAGATCATTAATTAGTTCCCATTTTATGACCTTGGGTTAATTGTGCACTCTTGGAATGTGCACTGAGTAGGAGAAAGTCTAGTTACCATCTATGAGCAATTAACTGGTGAGTCTTGGATGATTGGCAGAGTTATCATTGCAGTTTTGACTATCAGAAAAGGATCTAATAGCAGTCCCACTATAAAAGAGCTTAATAATCACTTATATGTTTTTAAGAATTCTTATATGATCATCATTAAGACTTGTTATCTATTTCTCTCTCTCTCTCTCTCTCTCTCTATATATATATATATCCTCTATACAAGACAGTTCATCTTTATAAATCTGCACAGATCAACTCCCAAGGGGTGTGCAATTACTTAGTGATTGTTATATATGTTTAATTATAACAGGAAAAGCATATTAATATCAGGAATCTTTCCTAAAATGTATCCCTTACAGCCTTGCTTTATAAAGGCACACGTATCCTAGATTGTATAATAATCTGAAGCAGGCCATCTCTAGACAATTACCTGCCAGTTACTAGCTTGTCCCATTATAGCTCCTGACATGTAAGCATCTGAGTCTGTCTCAGTCAGCTGTTTGCTGAGCCTCTTAGAAGACAGCCATGCTAGGCTCCTGTCTGTAAGCACAATATAGTATTAGTAATAGTGTCAGGCCTTGGAGCATCCCCTTGAGCTGGATCCCAATTTGGGCTGGTTACTGGACCACCTTTACTTCAGTCTCTTCTCCATTTCATCCCTGCAGTTTTTTTTTAGACAATTCTGGATCAGAGCTTTTGGACTAAGAGATGGCAACTCCATCTCTCCACTTGATGCCTTGTCCTTCTACTGGAGGTGGACTCTACAAGTTCCCTCTCCCCACTCTTGGGCATTTCATCTAAACTCTCTCCCTTTGATTGCTGAGAATCTCTCACCTCCCAGGACTCTGTTATATTCTAGAAGGTCCCACACACACCCCAAAATTTCATATTTACATTCATTCTGCTGACCCTCAGAGCTTCTCTCCTGTCCCCCCCCATACCTGATCATGTTCCCCTTTTCTTCTTCCCCTCCCCTCTCCCACCCAGGTCCCTCCCTCTGCCTCCTGTGATTGCCTTCTTCTCCCACCCAAGTAGGATTGGATCCTCACTTGGGCCCTTTGGTTTTTTAACCTTCTTGAGTTCTGTGGATTATATGCCAGGTATTCTTTACTTCTTTTTTCGGGGGGGGGGAACTAATACCCAATATTACTGGGTATTAGTAATATACCATGCATATTTTTTGGGTTTGAGTTCCCTCACTCAGGATGATACTTTCAAGTTCCATCCATTTACCTGCAAACTCAGGAAGTCCTTGCTCTTAATAGCTGAACAGTATTCCATTGTGTAAATGAACCTCATTTTCTGTATCCATTCTTCTGTTGTGGGACATCTTGTTTGTTTCCATCTTCTGGCTATCACAAATAAGGCTGCTATGAACATAGTGGAGCATATATCCCTGTGGTATGGTGGGGCATCTTTTGGGTATATGCCCAAGAATGGTATAGTGGGTGTTCAGGTAGATCTATTTAAATTTTCTGAGGAACATCCTGTTTGCAATTCCACCAGCAATGAGGAGTGTTCCTCTTTCTCCACATCCTTGCCAACATGTGCTGTCACCTGAGTTTTTTATCTTAGCCATTCTGATTGGTTTAAGGTGGAATTTCAGGGTCATTTTGATTTGCATTTCCCTGATCACTAAGGATGTTGGACATTTCTTTAAGTGCTTCTCAGACATTTGAGATTCCTCTGTTGCGAAGTCTCTGTTTAACTTTATATCCCATTATTTGATTGGTTGTTTGGTTTTAAGAGGTTAGCTTCTTGAGTTCTTTATGTATCTAGGATATTAACCCTCTACTGGATGTGGGATTAGTGAAGATTTCTTTCACAATCATTTTTTTTTTCTTAATGAGAAGTCTTCACCTGGAAATGCAGACTCTTGGTCTTTTATAAGCCATTGTTGGTTCTAAATAACATTTCTAGATAGAGGATGGAGAATGTTATACCTCTCTCCACTTCCCACCGCCTGCCTCCTTGTCAGTTGTCAGCGTGCTTATTAAACTACAGTATTCCCACTACTTGTCCTGCTCCTTGCTGCCTAGTTGTTGAAAATAAGTCCCACTTTGCTGTCACACAGTTTTCGATACAGAAACTGGCATGAAGCATCATCAGAACTCAGCAGAGACACTGACTAGGTTCCCTCAGCACACAAGAGTGAGAGGAGTCCTCGCTGGGCCCAAGGCCTGGGGCTTTCATCTCTTTCCAGGCAGAGGTAAGGCGTGGATGGACAACAGCCTGTGAGCAGCAACCAGCTAGCTGCTGACCACTCTGTGTGTCTGACCCCAACCGTTCAAATCTCTTCATGCTGTACCTCAGAGGGTTTGGACCTGCACATCCCCACTTAGGAAAGAAGAAATGACATCTTGTTCCCAGCCAAGGCTGAATCAGGACTGTTGTGGGCACTATCCTGATCAGCACAACCAGCTTTCTTATTTCAGGCAGTTCCTATGTTCATAAACATTTATGGACATCCCTGGACACCACTGTATTTGCTAAGGACCAAAGAACTCCCAGGCACAGCAGCGGCTGATAAGAAAAGACTACAAACCTACGCAATGGAAACTCAAGGAATCTATGAGTGTGATCCTGCTAAGATTCCTCGCAGTGGGGGATACAGAACCTGAGCCAGCCATTTCCAGCAACAGGCAAGACTCCCAGAGGAGGCATTGGAACACCAACCCATCCCCCAACCTAAGACCTACAGTTTGCCTCCCCTTAGAGCTTTACAGATGGGAGATCTCTTTTCCAGATGAGCTCTGGCAAGATTGTTTGACCCTAGCAGTCCTACTTGTACCATGTGTGTAAATGTCAGCTGAAGCTGATTCTGCACCTTTGTCCTCAGGGACATTGATCAATAGTTGGAGGGATTTTGTTTGGATGCGTAGAGGGTGTTGCTACTGACATCTACTGGAGAAAGACCAGAAATACTTTAAAGATTCCACATCCTGTTTGCTATATAAAATGTTCTCACATGTCTCCCCATATCTGATCCTGCCCCCATTTTCCTCTCTCCTTCCCCTCTCCACTCAGGTCCTTCCTTTCCTCTGTCTCCCATGATTATTTGTTCCCCTTCTAAGTGGGATTGAAGCATCCTTACTTGGGCCTTCCTTCTTGTTTAACTTGTTACAGTCAGTGTGTTTTTTTTGGGGGTATTATGGGTATCATATACTTTTTGGCTATTATCTACTTAACAGCACGTATATACCCTGCATGTCCTTTGAGTTCTGGGTTACCTCACTCAGGATATTTCCTAGTTCTATCCATTTGCCTGCAAAAGTCACGATGTTCTTGTTTTCTAATAGGTGAATATTATTATATTGTGTAAATGAACCACATTTTTTGTATCCATTCTTCAGTGAGGGACATCTGGGTTGATTCCAGTTTCTGGCTATTACAAATAAGTCTGCTATGACCATAGTGGAGCATGTGTCCTTGTGGTATGGTGGAGCATCTTTTGGGTATATGCCCAGGAGTCATATAGCTGGGTCTTCAGGTAAAACTCTTTCCAGTTTTCTGAGGAACAGCCAGATTGATTTCCAGAATGGTAATACCAGTTTACTGGTAATACTAGCAGTGGAGGAGTGTTCCCCTTGCTCCACATCCTTGCCAGCATGTGCTGTCCCTTGAGGGTTTTTTTTGTTTGTTTGTTTGTTTTTATCTTGGCCAATCTGATTGGTGTGAGGTGGAATCTCAGGGCCATTTTGGGTCATTTTGATTTGCATTTCCCTATTGACTAAGGATGTTGAACATTTCTTTAAGTGCTTTTTGATAATTCAACATTCTTCTGTTGAGAATTTTTTGTTTAGGTGTGTACCCCATTTTAAATTGGGTTTTGTTTTGTTGATTTTGTTTTTTGAAGGGTCTACCTTCTTGAGTTCTTTATATATTTTTGATATTAGCTCCAGAGGTTCAGAATAATGAATGGAAATATAAAATTGCTGGGGATGGAGTAGGGTGGGGGTGGGAGGACTCTCCAGAAAGTCCCAGAGAGCTGAGATATGAGAGACTCCCAGGACTCAGTGTGGGTGACCTTAACTGCAGTGCCCAACAGTGGGGCGATGGAACTAGAAGAGTTCATGTCCAGTAGCTAGACAAGGTCCCCAGTGGAGCGATGCAGATACCAAGCCACCTTCAAACTTTTTGACTCAGAATTGTTCCATCTAAAAGAAATGCAGGAACAAAAATGGAGCAGAGACTGAAGGAATGGTTGACCAGTGACCTGTCCAACTTGGGATCCATCCCATGGGAGGGCACCAAATCTGACACTATTACTGATGCTTTGTTGTACTTCCAGTCAGGAGCCTAGCAAGGCTGTCTTCTGAGAGGCTCTACCAGCAGCTAACTGAGACAAATGCAGATACTTAGAGCCAACCATTGGACTGAGATCAGGTACCCATATGAAAGAGTTAGGGGAAGGACTGAAGGAACTAAAGGGGTGGAAACCACATAGGAAGACCAAGATCATACTGCCTTTAACTGTTAAACACATTTTAAGTATCTGCTCGATGCTTCCCTGGACTCAGAAGGAGTCTAATGAAGAGAAGGCCACACAGTGCAGTGCCGTTTCTCTTGGAGACCGACGGGATGTTTAGTTCCTAGGTGGGAATGTAACTGCAGGTCCTGTGTTTTCCTTTGCTAATGCTGAGAGCTGTCCTCTGACCCTGCATCACTAGCAGGGAAGAGGAGGAACTGGAGCTGGAGATGTCTTGTCTGGCGGCTCTGTATGGGTGAGAGCAAGCCCCAGAGCCCAAGGCAAGGTTTTCCTCTTGTGTCCTTGAAAACGGAGGGGTAGGTCATATAGAACTGGGGCTCAGGTCCACCAGCATTGGGTTATATCTCTTGGCTTGGCTGTAGGTGGGGGAGGAGATAAGGTTCAGTCCCCAGCAGGGCATCAGCTTCATAAACACTGACCCCATGATTTTCCTGCATTCTCTTTGTCTGCTACAGTTTCCCAGAACTCTGCTTCCTTTGCTGCCTCCCTTGGCTGCTGCCTATGTTGTGTACTTCAGAGTTCAATGATGGTTTGAAGATCAGGAAGCTGGGATTGTGATTAGTTACAAAGGAAAGGGGTCAGTAGGAGATGCTGCCTTTACTTAAGGCAGTGACTGATGAAACCTGTTGTTTCATTGTCTCAGGAAAGTCATGTCATGTACACTTCTCATGGCTACAACTTGAGGACACAGTCCACGATGGAAAGACATTGCAGTAGGACTGTGAAGGGAGAGTCACACTGCATCAGCAGACAGGAAGTGCAACTCTGATATAAAACTTCACAACCAGTCTGCCACAAACAACTTCATTCTGTGATGCTGTGTCTTTTAGGGTTCTTCAACCTTCCTAAGGCAGTACCACTATGTGGGGACACAGTGTTCCAAGACATGAACCACAGCAACCTGTTCAAAAGGTTTGACCAATTCACAACATACTATTTTAAACAGTATATACTCAAAATTTCAATCATCTACAAGGTTATAAGGCTGTTGGGCAAACTGACCTATCACAACGGAATGTGTTATAGAGTACATGCAGCTCTGGCTGGGACAGCTGCCAACCAGGAGGGGTTCATTTCCTCTCTTCCTCCCCCTTTTTCCTCCCTCTTTCCATCTTATCATCCTCTTTCCCTTCTACCATATTCCCTCTACTCTCATTTTTCATTTGAGACAAGTAGTCTAGGTTAGCCTTGAAGTCCATATGTAGAGCAGGCTATGTCTTGAATCCTGCTCCTCCTGCCTGTGCCTCCCAAGAGCTAGGGTTACATGTGTGCACTGCTGTGTCCAGTTGAGGATTTGTTTTTTTTTTTAGTAGTGTGACTCTAGATGTAATTAAATGTTCAAGTTATTTTCTGTGCACAAAAGTGACTCCAAGCTTAACATTTAGTAGCTTTACATTATAGGATGGAAAGCTGGGTATAGTGGTGTGTAACTTTAGTTTTTTTCAAGGCCTGCTTCTAATGATAATTCTTAAACGTTTTAATCTGTCTTGCAGCCCACCACCCACTAGTGGTAGTGGAAAAGAAAGGATATTGGGGAAGTGGACCTGTTTAGAAATAGTTCTTTGGAACAGATCCCATCTGCAGTGTCAGGAAATCAGCAGTTCAGTTCACAGGTCAGCAGAGGCAGCCAACACTCGCTAACACTTCACCGCTATTCCAGCAGTCCAGTTAGGTAGAGTTGGGATAACAGCAGTGACCTAACAAGAACAGCCAGGCCTCAGCAGAATTGGCATCAGTCAGCAGAAGGGACCAGGACTGGCAGGAACTTCAGTAAAAGTTCTTGGCTATGCTTCTCTCAGCAAAGTGAAGATCCATGAAGACCAGAGACCAGCAAGCATTGCACAGCTAGCTCTATAGGCAAGCCAAGATTGCCAAGGCAAGCCGCAGGCTCCCTTCACTCTGTTGGGTCCTTTTTATACTCAGTTCAAGCAACATATGTCCTCCACAGGTCCTGCCTCACCATGGGTCTTGCCTTAGCATGTGAGTCTGACTTAGCAAAACTCGACATGAATCTGTTTCAGCTTACATCATTCTGTCAATCAACCCTAGTCTGCAGAATCAGCAAGAAGCCATAGCACATCACCAGAAGTTTTTTTTTTAAATATATTTTTATTAGATATTTTCTTTTTTTTAATTGGGTATTTATTTCATTTACATTTCCAATGCTATCCCCAAAGTTCCCCACACGCTCCCCCACCAGAAGTTTTTCTATGTGTGTTTCTCTCTGTGGAGTCCTGACAAATGGAGCTCAACTACATAATGTAAGATGGGTCAATATATGTGTGTCTTTACTGAAGAATCCTTCATCAAATGTCCTTTCATGTGCTTGCTTTAGCAGAACATCCTTTCTCCTGTGTCTGCTTCAGAAAAATGTTCCTTCACAAGTCTGCCTTAGCAAAGCCTTCAACTGTGTCTACTTCAGCAGAATATTCCTTCACATCTTTGGCCCCAGTTAAAACACCATTCAACCAAACTGACTTTCCAAAGAATCCTTAAGTCTCCACGTCAGCGGTGCATACTGCAAGCCTCAGCACCTGGGACACTGAGGGAAGAGAGTGGTACTTGTTCCAGGTCTCCAAGCAAGTTCTTATATAAAATAAAAGCAAAGCAAAATTCACAAAGGGTTTAAGCTTAAAAGTGACACCAGGTTACATTCCTTCCTTCCTCAAACTGTTTATTGGGCTAATAAAAGTTTTCATTTGCAAAATACTTGATCAAAACATTCCTTTGGAAGGCTGAGAACACATGGGGGCGAGGGGTAACACCTGCTGCAGGATAGTAATAACCCTGGCTTTTTTCTTCTTCTCCCACTTCACCAGAGACAGGACTCTGCTCATTGTGAGGTTTTTCTGTTTTCTGAAGGTAAGTATCCTTTAGTTACTGTTTAGCACATAAACCTCCACATTCCTCTCAAGTTTTTGGTCTAAAGATTTACCCACTTTTGCTGACTTGTGGGTTTGTTTCCACTTTTCCAAAGGGTGAGCCTCTGCTGACTTCTTGGACACTTTCTTCAGCTACTGTCAGCTGAGCTGATCTTCTCTTTGGACACCCTCAGTACGTATCTGCTGCTAGGTCACTAAGATTCCTTATTAAGCTATGCTGCCCAGGACTGCGACTGCACCCACCATGGGGAAAATCCTTATCTGCATGTTTGCCTTCCTGACCTCATGAGACCATGGCTGTTCTATCTTTCCAGTGTCCACTGGGCCTGCTGCTTTTGCTCTCCTTCCACCATGCCTAAGAACGGATGCTGTGGTGGTGATAAGGCTCTTGTCTTGATTTTGGAGCCTTTGGGTCACCAACTGCTCCTTTGGCACCAGGGGACCACGTGATGGGGTTTGCTCTGTACAGGTGACCTTTCTGGAGGCCATTCTGCCTGTGCCCTCAGCCCAGCTCTCAGTAGTCTCCACCTGCTCCCCTATTACTGTGGGCCAGGCTGCAGGGTGGGGCAATCACTCTCTCCTCACCTCCAGTTGCCCATCTTCAGGGAGGAAGACTGTCCCAAGTACATGACTTTCTTAGACTGTGGGGAAAGAGGCCGTGTGCCCTCAGCTGCAGGTTAGTGAGCATTCACCTCTGCTAAGACAAGACACAGCTACTGTCTGTGTTTCACGTTTTCAAACCTTTGTATAAGCCTAAGGTGGTAAATAGTGCTTGGGGTCCCAGGACTAGGGAGGTTGAGGCAGAAGCATCATAGTTGGAAGTCAGTCTGAACTATATGGTGATAATATGCCCAAACCACACCAATCTAAGTCAAGGTGAGAAAGACCCATTTAGTTACTCAGGTATGAACAACAGAAAACCAAACCACACCAAATTAAACCAAACCAAACCAAACCAAACCAAACCAGTCACCCATGTATCTATAATCCAAATCAGATTCTTTAATTTTAAAAGATCCTTTTATATTTCTTAGTGCTCCCCCCTCCTGAGTTAGAATAGAGTTTATTGTCAGTCTTGCACTTTGAAAGCTATCTCTGCATCTCTCCTGTAATGTGCTGAAGCTGGAAACCCAGAGGAGAGGCGGGCAGGGCAGGAGGAGGGTGGAGGTGCTGAGTTCCTGGTCTGAGGCTGGTACTGGCAGTAATTTTTCATTGCACAGTAGTTAGAGGGCCACACCCTTTATATTACACCCCCTTAGGCCTAGTAGACATCATGTGTGGTCTCTTCCTCTTCAGAATCCACAGAACTTTGGGGCTGGTCATGACAGCAGTTTTTCATGGTGCAGTAGTCAGAGGGTCAAACCCATCATATTGGGTCCCTGGGCCTACTAGACCTAGTGTGTGGTTTCCTTTATTTCAGACTCTACAGAACCCTGTAGTTCAAGCATTGCTCCTCTTGACTAAGAACACTGGGGGCTTTGGCTTTTAAGATAGAGCAGGTCATTTAGAAGTTCACCTAACTCAGACATTCTTTTGAAAGGCTGGATCTTTGAGGAAGATGGCAGTTTTATGTGGGTGGCTCAGAAGCAGGTCTAGAGCCACCATGCTAAGTACTAGTGCATGCTGAGTACTCGAGAGTCTTTTCCTAACACAGGCTAGTTCTGCCCTGTGTTTGGTTCCAGAAAGTTCTGATGCTCTCCTGTTATGACTGCTGCAGCCACAGTCATGCTCCATGACCCTCTGAGGGCAGGCTCTGCTCTAGCTGCAGGTGCAATACTGAGAGGATGGTGATGGCAGTGTAGGTGGTGAGGACACAAGGATCAGCAGCCATGTCTGACCTAGGCATGGAGTCTGCTATGATGTGTGGAAAGATGAGTGACTAAGGCATGGGGTTTGTGGGCAGAAGAGCTGAGAGACGAGGAGGGAGAAGATGAGAAGACAGGACAGTGGAGGGAAGAACAGAACAGTGCACATTACCCTGGATGTGAAATCTTACTGCTCACAGCCATGCGTGTTAATTAATATTCAATAATCCACAGTGGCACACCCTGTGTCAGGAAGTCAGTAGTTGAGATTGTTAACATGCAAGATAGTAGCTCAAATCAATTCTTCATTGAGCATAGAGAGGGGCTGAGTGTTTAAAGGACAGAGTGGAGTCACACGGCTGCCGGACGTTAGGTCTTTACTGAGGTGCATTACAGGGAACAGTCCATCATCACAGAATTTATCTTTCAGATCATCTTGGGGACAGGCTGGGGGCAGGCTGGGGACAGGCTAAGGATAGGCTGGGAACAGGCTGGGGGCAGGCAGGGGACAGGATGGACACATGTTTTGTTGAACCCAAGGGTTATCAGAAGAGCTCTGGCTTGAAGACTCTGATGCACGCAGGTCAGGCTTTTCACTACTTGCCCTTTATGACTCTGTTAATCCAGGGCACATGTGAGGAAATTCGGGTGAAGACTGCAGGGGGCTTTGCATCTCCCCGTCCATAAGATACAATACCATGGGCCACCCCAGCACACACTAGAGGTCCTCCAGAGTCTCCCTGTAGGTGAGAAAAATCAGACTATGAGCATAGATCTCCTTCCCCCAACTACAGACCCCCCACATCATAGCTAACTCCATGGGGTAGTAAGGGTTCCAGGCTCCCTCTGGGTTTTAAGTTAGGAATTTAATGATTGATTCCCCCCCTCTCCCCCGGCTTTGTCCCAGTGTTGAGACTCTTTCCCTTGCTCCCTTCATTTCTGTTCTGGAGCTTCATGGGAAGGCTAAGCAAGGGTTTTGGCATAGGCAGATGGGAACAAGAGGGATAATTTCAGTTCCCTAAGGACTAGCAGCCTAAGAACACAGGCATTGGTTACTGCCATGGTGAGATGCTCGGCACACTTCCTCCTCTGATGCTGTTGCCTGATGAGTGGAGGAAAAGCAGGTGTGTTCTCACCTTGTATGCGGATCTTTTCTTTCTGGGACTGCCCACGCAGACCTGGAGGTTATAGTCGTAATGCCAATAGTTTTTACAGGCCTCTTTATCCATGATTCTCAGTTTCACCTCCCTCAGTGTATCTGAGGTAGGTTCTGTCACTCCAGTTTGCCCCCAGCCAGCTGCCCGGCACATCTTCCCCGGCTTGATAAAGTCAGAAGGACGAGGCAGGGGGATTACATTCACAGAGGGAGTCTCCTTGGCTTTCTTTTGAAGCTGTTGAGGCAAGGAGAGGAGAGCTGTCAAATCAGAAAAGAATGCTTGGACATGGGACCATTCCCACTTTGAATTCAGTAGTGGGTTCTAAGGAAGTGGTTTGGACAACAGAGAATTCAAAGGCCTGAGGCAGGATGGGAGACTTAAGCAGGGCAAGAAAAATAAGGGCACCTTCAGTAACATGACGTCATGGAGATTGGAATAGAAGTTGTACTTTGGGTGAACGATTTGTTTTTCTACTTTTATCTTCTGCTGTGTGGATTCTGTCTTGCTCACATCATGAGCTCCAAGGGTGACAGTGATTTCTCTGTTGACAGAGAAAGAAGCAGTGAAAAAGGCTGGTCTTATGAGGAGGATTCTTTCCAAGGAGAGCGATACTAGAGTCTCTCTTCTCTATCCCAGGGCAGAGCCCCTAGACAGACTTGAGATGGAGCTCCCAGGATCACAGCCTTCTGAGAAGGACAGGGCTTAGGGAAACCCAGGACAGACAACTCTTCCTATATCCCACCCCCAGCTCTTGGATTGAACCCATAGCTTTGAACATGGTAGACAGGCACTCTACATTGAGTACCACAGCCCATGGCTGAGCTCTGGTGAGACCAGCACAAGAGCTGGAGATTCTGTCCCAGCTAGAGCCCTGCTTAAAGCTCAGACCTCTGAAAATAGAGACGTCAATTAAAATGAGAGGCCTTGTGCTCTCTTTTTCCTCTCCGTGTGAGGGGAGCAGCACTCAGAGCCTTCCTCAGGGCTCTCCTGCTCTGTGACTCTGGTGCCTGCATTTCCTCACAGGAAGAGAAGCCTCTTACCTTCCACTACAGTGTGCAGCAGTCATCACAAATTGGTGGCTTATGAGAAACCCACCACAAGTAGCTTGGAACCCTCTCTCAGTGGTGATCTCCAGATGGGCCATGTAAGGGCGAGAATGTGGTCTAGACTCAACACCACCAATAATCTCCTCTGGAACAAAGAACCCCAAGTTCTTAGTAACAAAGGTTTAGGACCCTCAACACAGCGCTGGCACAGGAAAATGGGGCTAACTCTGAGTGACTGCTTCAAGTCCACCCCTCCTTGAATGGGGCTCAGGCCCATCCACATGCCATTTTGATCTATTTTTCTCACTAGACTTTACTGTCCACCCTTATCCTTCATTCAGAACACAATACCCATTCATGTTTTTGACATTCTACTTCATCAGACATTTCTCCACACCCTCGTTCCATCTTCCTCAACACCAAGGGAAAGCCACAGAAGAGCTGCCCATCAGAACAGAGAGTAATTTGATGAAGGGGAATTAGTTTTTTATTCTTCCTTGACCTACAGATTTCCCCTAGACTATGTCAGTTTAGGATCCTACCTCATGTTAGGGTCTCTGTTACCAAAGCTAAGAGATGAAGGCCGGTTTCTGAAAACTCAGAGGTTAGGGAGATGAAGACAAAACTCACCAGCTCCAGCCCCAGAAGGCAAGAGAAGTGCCATCAGGAATAGTAGGGCCTGCATCTTGCCAGTGTCGGTCATAGCCTGGAGAGAGATTCTGGTGTGTTCCTGTCCTGGTTCCTGCTTTTATAGCTCCAACGTGGAGAAAGGCAGGGCTGGGAACCACAGATCTGGTTTGGACAAGCTCTACTTTCCTTATCAGAAATTCTCATGACTGCTCTCTGGTGGTGTTGAGTCTTTGGCCAGATTCTGAGTCTCCTGCATCCCATGATAAGGTGTCGACTGCACCCTTCAAAGTGGCCCCAGGAAGCAGCAACACAAAGGGAGTTGGACCTTTATCAGGGATCATAGAATGGTTCTTCTAAGCATCCAGGTATTATTGTCAGCTTTGAGACCCATGCTGCATATGTGTGAACTCTCATTTCTGTTGCTGAAGCACAAATACAGGCATCTGTAGTGTATGAGCACATGGAGGAGAGGACATATATTTTATTTAAAAAAAAACTGATGGTGGGCTGATTCAGCCTGAAGGTCATTGTTTGTGTTGACCAGTGTGAGGACATCTCATCTTTATTCAAATAAGTAGGACATGATAGAATGTGGCTGTGAGGGATGAAGGTGTGGGGAGAGTGTATTGAATACACAGCACATAGGGTATGACCAACACCTTAATTAAGTCAGAAGTTCCCAACCTTCCTAATGGTGTGACCATTTAATACAGTTCTTCATGTTATGATTGCTTATAGGCACACAATTATTTCATTGGTACCCCATAACTGTAATTTTGCTTTTACTGATTGTAATGTAAAATATCTGATATGTAGAATATCTAATATTCGACCCCTAAAGGGGTTGTGATCTATAGGTTGAGAACAGCTGCTGTAAAAATGCATGTTCTGATTTAGTCATACTAAAAGTCCCTTTGATAGATGTTGCAATACACATTTAGGGAGAACTCAATGGACTTTCAGGATATTACAGAACAGGAATATCATACATTTAATTTGTTAATTTCTAAAACATATTCATTTCAATTCCAGTGGGATGGACAGAAAACACATGGAATGTTTAAAGTACCCCCTCTGTGTTCCACAGAGGATCTAAGGCTTGCTAGTTACACATGGAGAGTCTACTTGCTTAAGAACAAGGTCGAATCTGTGCAGATCAGTATTGAGACTTAGTGCTTTCATCTTTTCATGTGTCACTGGAAATTAAACATGGCTTGCAGTTACACCGAAAGATACCATTGATTTCAAAGTTTATTCTTCCTTAATTGCTTACAATGTAAAATTCTGTGCAAGTTTGAATAATTGACACAGTGTTATGTTTCTGGTCTGTTCTTTCTTAAGACCTCACTAACCCTGAGTACTGTTATTTCTATTTTACAGATGAGGAAATTGAGTCTTGCCAAATGTCGTAGCCATTTTTTAATATACTTTTTATTAGGTATTTATTTCATTTACATTTCCAATGCTATCCCAAAAGTCCCCCACACCCTCCCCCACCCACTCCTCCACCCACCCACTCCCACTTCTTGACCCTGGCTTTCCCCTGTACTGAGGCAAATAAAGTTTGCACGACCAATGGGCCTCTCTTTCCACTGATGGCCAACTAGGCCATCTTCTGATACATATGCAGATAGAGACATGAGCTCTGGGGGTACTGTAACCAGTTCATATTGTTTTTCTACCTAAAGGGTTGCAGATCACCCCAGCTCCTAGGGTACTTTCTCTAGCTCCTCCATTGGGGGCCCTGAGATCCATCCAATAGTTGACTGTGAGCATCCACTTCTGTGTTTGCTAGGCCCAGGCATAGTCTCACAAGAGACAGCTATATTTGGGTCCTTTCAGCAAAATCTTGCTAGTGTATGCAATGGTATCAGCGTTTGAATGCTGATTATGGGATGGATCTCCGGGTATGGAAGTCGCTAGATGGTTCATCCTTTCGTCTCAGCTTGAAACTTTGTCTCTGTAACTCATTCCATGGGAGTTTTGTTCCCAATTCTAAGAAGGGGCAAAGTATCCAAACTTTGGTCTTCGTTCTTCTTGAGTTTCATGTGTTTCACAATTTGTATCTTATATCTTGGGTATCCTAAGTTTCTGGGCTAATATCCACTTATCAGTGAATACATATTGTGCGAGTTCCTTTGTGATTGGGTTACCTCACTCAGGATGATGCCCTCCAGGTCCATCCATTTGCCTAGGAATTTCATAAATTCATTCTTTTTAATAGCTGGGTAGTATTCCATTGTGTAAATGTACCACATTTTCTGTATCCATTCCTCTGTTGAGGGACATCTGGGTTCTTTCCAGCTTCTGGCTCTTATAAATAAGGCTGCTATGAACATAGTGGAGCATGTGTCCTTCTTACCGGTTGGGACATCTTCTGGATATATGCCCAGGAGAGGTATTGCGGGATCCTCTGGTATTACTATGTCCAATTTTCTGAGGAACCGCCAGACTGATTTCAAGAGTGGTTGTACAAACTTGCAATCCCACCAACAATGGAGGAGTGTTCCTCTTTCTCCACATCCTCGCCAGCATCTTCTGTCACCTGAATTTTTGATCTTAGTCATTCTGACTGGTGTGAGGTGGAATCTCAGGGTTGTTTTGATTTGCATTTCCCTGATGATTGAGGATGTTGAACATTTTTTCAGGTGCTTCTCTGCCATTCGGTATTCCTCAGGTGAGAATTCTTTGTTTAGCTCTGAGCCCCATTTTTTAATGGAGTTATTTGATTTTCTGGAGTCCACCTTCTTTAGTTCTTTATATATATTAGATATTAGTCCCCTATCTGATTTAGGATAGGTAAAGATCCTTTCCCAATCTGTTGGTGGCATTTTTGTATTATTGAAGGTGTCTTTTGCCTTTCAGAAACTTCGCAATTTTATGAGGTCCCATTTGTCGATTCTCGATCTTATAGCACAAGCCATTGCTGTTCTATTCAGGAATTTTTCCCCTGTACCCATATCTTCGAGGGCTTTCCCTACTTTCTCCTCTATAAGTTTCAGTGTCTCTGGTTTTATGTAGAGTTCCTTAATCCACTTAGATTTGACCTTAGTACAAGGACATAGGAACGGATCAATTCACATTCTACTACTTGATAACCACCAGTTGTGCCAGCACCATCTGTTGAAAATGCTGTCTTTTTTCCACTGGATGGTTTTTGCTCCCTTGTCAAAGATCAAGTGACCATAGGTGTGTGGGTTCAACTCTGGGTCTTCAATTCTGTTCCATTGGTCTACTTGTCTGTCACTATTCCAGTACCATGCAGTTTTTATCACTATTGCTCTGTAGTACAGCTTTAGGTCAGGCATGGTGATTCCACCAGAGGTTCTTTTATCCTTGAGTAGAGTTTTTGCTATCTTAGGTTTTTTGTTATTCCAGATGAATTTGGAGATTGCCCTTTCTAATTCATTGAAGAATTGAGATGGAATTTTGATGGGGATTGCATTGAATCTGTAGATTGCTTTTGGCAAGATAGCCATTTTTACTATATTGATCCTGCCAATCCATGAGCATGGGAAATCTTTCCTTCTTCTAAGATCTTCTTTAATTTCTTTCTTCAGAGACTTGAAGTTCTTATTATACAGATCTTTCACTTCCTTAGAGTCACACCAAGGTATTTTATATTATTTGTGACTATTGAGAAGGGTGTTGTTTAACTAATTTCTTTCTCAGTCTATTTATCCTTTGTGTAGAGAAAGGCCATTGACTTGTTTCAGTTAATTTTATATCCAGCTACCTCATTGAACCTGTTTATCAGGTTTAGGAGTTCACTGGTGGAATTTTTAGGGTCACTTATAGATACTATCATATAATCTGCAAAAAGTGATTTTTTGACTTCTTCCTTTCCAATTTGTATCCCCTTGATCTCCTTTTGTTGTCGAATTGCTCTGGCTAGGATTTCAATTACAATGTTGAATAGGTAGGGAGAAAGTGGGCAGCCTTGTCTAGTCCCTGATTTTAGTGGGATTGCTTCCAGCTTCTCACCATTTACTTTGATGTTGGCTACTGGTTTGCTGTAGATTGCTTTTATCATGTTTAGGTATGGGCTTTGAATTCCTTATCTCTCCAAGACTTTTATCACAAATGGTTGTTTGTCAAATGATTTCTCAGCATCTAATGAGATGATCATGTGTTTTTCGTCTTTGAGTTTGTTTACATAATAGATTACGTTGATGGATTTCCATATATTAAACCATCCCTACATCCCTTCCCTGGAATGAAACCTACTTGGTCAGGATGGATGATTGTTTTGATGCGTTCTTGGATTTGGGTAGCAAGAATTTTATTGAGTATTTTTGCACCGATATTCATAAGAAAAATTGGTTGAAATTCTCTATCTTTGTTGGGTCTTTTTGTGGTTTAGGTATCAGAGTAATTGTGGCTTTATAGAATGAGTTCTATTTTGTGGAATAGTTTGTGCAGAACTGGAGTTAGATCTTCTTTGAAGGTCTGATAGAACTCTGCACTAATCCCATCTGGTCCTGGGCTTTTTTTGGCTGGGAGACTATTAATGACTGCTTCTATTTCTTTAGGGGATATAGAACTGTTTATATCATTAACCTGATCCTGATTTAACTTTGATACCTGGTATCTGTCTAGAAATTTGTTCATTTCATCCAGGTTCCCCAGTTTTTTGTTGAGTATAGCCTTTTGTAGAAAGATCTGATGGTGGTTTGGATTTCTTCAGGATCTGTTGTTATGTCTCCCTTTTCACTTCTGATTTTGTTAATTAGGATGCTGTCCCTGTGCCCTTTAGTGAGTCTGGTTTGTCTGTCTTGTTGATTTTCTCAAAGAACTAGCTCCTCGTTTGGTTAATTCTTTGAATAGTTCTTCTTGTTTCCACTTGGTTGATTTTGCCCCTGAGTTTGATTATTTCCTGCTGTCTACTCCTCTTGGGTGAATTTGCTTCCTTTTGTTCTAGAACTTTTAGATGTGTTATCAAGCTGCTAGTGTGTGCTTTCTCTAGCTTCTTTTTGGAGGCACTCAGAGCTATGAGTTTTCCTCTTAGAAATGCTTTCATTGTGTCCCATAGGTTTGGGTATATTGTGGCTTCATTTTCATTAAACTCTAAAAAGTCTTTAATTTTTTTCTTTATTCCTTCCTTGATCAAGGTATCGAGAAGAGTGTTGTTCGGTTTCCACGTGAATGTTGCCTTTCTATTATTTATGTTGTTATTGAAGATCAGCCTTAGTCCATGGTGATCTGATAGGATGCATGGGACAATTTCAGTATTTTTGTATCTGTTGAGGCCTGTTTTGTGACTAATTATATGGTCAATTTTGGAGAAGGTCCCATGAGGTGCTGAGAAGAAGTTATATCCTTTTGTTTTAGGATAAAATGTTCTGTAGATATCTGTCAGATCCATTTGTTTCATAACTTCTGTTAGTTTTACTGTGTCCCTGTTTAGCTTCTGTTTCCACAATCTGTCCATTGATGAAAGTGGTTTGTTGAAGTCTCCCACTATTATTGTGTGAGGTGCAATGTGTGCTTTGAGCTTTACTAAAGTGTCTTTAATGAATGTGGCTGCCCTTGCATTTGGAGCATAGATATTCAGAATTGAGAATTCCTCTTGGAAGATTTTACCTTTGATGAGTATGAAGTGTCCCTCCTTGTCCTTTTTGATAACTTTGGGTTGGAAGTAGATTTTATTCGATATTAGAATGGTTACTCCCAACTGCAGCACCAGAGTTCCTGGCCTGGGGAGTCTCTGGACACCCGCAAGGACCCACACAGGATCCCCAGATCCTAAGACCTCTGGTGAGTGGAACACAACGTCTGCTCCAATCCAATCGTGCAGGACCTGAGACTGCATTAATTAAGGGAACAGATAACCTGGCTTGATCAGGGGCACAAATCCCTTCCGGTCCACTGCATCACTGGGGTTCCTGGTCTGGGGAGTCTCCAGACACCTGAAAGGACCCACACAGGATCCCCTACGGGGTCCTAAGACCTCTGGTGAGTGGAACACAGCGTCTGCTCTAATCCAATCACGTGGGAGTTGAGACTGCATTAACCAGGGAAGCAGATAACCCAGTGTCATCAGGGGCACAAGTCCCTTCCGGTCCACTGCAGCACCGGGGTTCCTTGCGGAGTTTCCGGACACCCCCAAGGTCCTCACAAGACCCTCCACGGGATCCTAAGACCTCTGGTGAGTGGAACACAACTTCTGCCAGGAGGCAGGTTCGAACACCAGATATCTGGGCACCTTCCCTGCAAGAGGAGAGCTTGCCTGCAGAGAGTACTCTGACCACTGAAACTAAGGATAGAGCTAGTCTCCCATGTCTGCTGATAGAGGCTTACATAATCACCCGAGGAACAAGCTCTAACCAGAGACAACTATAACAACTAGCTCCAGAGATTACCAGATGGTGAAATGCAAATGTAAGAATCCTACTAAAAGAAATCAAGACCACTCACTATCATCAGAATGCAGCACTCCCATCCCACCTAGTCCTGTGCACCCCAACACAAACTAAAAGCTAGACTCGGATTTAAAAGCATATCTCATGATGATGGTAGAGGACACCAAGAAGGACTTTAATAACTCACTTAAAGAAATACAGGAGAACACTGCTAAAGAGTTACATGTCCTTAAAGAAAAACAGGAAAACACAACCAAACAGGTAGAAGTCCTTAAAGAAAAACAGGAAAAAACATCCAAACAGGTGATGTAAATGAACAAAACCATACTAGACCTAAAAAGGGAAGTAGACACAATAAAGAAAACCCAAAGTGAGGCAACGCTGGAGATAGAAACCCTAGGAAAGAAATCTGGAACCATAGATGCGAGCAACAAAATACAAGAGATGGAAGAGAGAATCTCAGGTGCAGAAGATTCCATAGAGAACATCGGCACAAGAATCAAAGAAAATACAAAATCCAAAAAGATCCTAACTCAAAACATCCAGGAAATCCAGGACACAATGAGAAGACCAAACCTACGGATAATAGGAGTTGATGAGAATGAAGATTTTCAACTTAAAGGGCCAGCAAATATATTCAACAAAATTATAGAAGAAAACTTCCCAAACCTAAAGAATGACATGCCCATGAACATACAAGAAGCCTACAGAACTCCAAAGAAATTCCCCCCCCAACACATAATAATCAGAACAACAAATGCACTAAATAAAGATAGAATATTAAAAGCAGTAAGGGAGAAAGGTCAAGTAACATATAAAGGCAGGCCTGTCAGAATTACACCAGACTTTTCACCAGAGACTATGAAAGCCAGAAGAGCCTGGACAGATGTTATACAGACACTAAGAGAACACAAATGCCAGCCCAGGTTACTATACCAGGCAAAACTCTCAATTACCATAGATGGAGAAACCAAAGTATTCCACGACAAAACAAAATTCACACATTATCTTTCCATGAATCCAGCCCTTCAAAGGATAATAACAGAAAAAAACCAATACAAGGACGGAAATCATGCCCTAGAAAAAGCAAGAAAGTAATCCCTCAATAAACCAAAAAGAAGACAGCCACAAGAACAGAATGCCAACTCTAACAACAAAAATAAAAGGAAGCAATAATTACTTTTCCTTAATATCTCTTAATATCAATGGACTCAATTCCCCAATAAAAAGACATAGATTAACAGACTAGCTACACAAACAGGACCCAACATTCTGCTGCTTACAGGAAACCCATCTCAGGGAAAAAGACAGACACTACCTCAGAGTGAAAGGCTGGAAAACAATTCTCCAAGCAAATGGTCTGAAGAAACAAGCTGGAGTAGCCATTCTAATATCTTTTTTTTTTGAATTAATTTTTTTATTAGGTATTTTCCTCATTTACATTTCCAATGCTATCCAAAAGGTCCCCAATACACTCCCCCCCCGACTCCCCTACCCATCCACTCCCACATTTTGGCCCTGGCATTCCCCTGTACTGGGGCATATAAAGTTTGCAAGTCTTATGGGCCTCTGTTTCCAGTGATGACCTACTAGGCCATTTTTTTTTGATACATATGCAGCTAGAGTCAAGAGCTCTGGGGTAATGGTTAGTTCATAATGTTGTTCCACCTATAGGGTTGCAGTTCCCTTTAGCTCCTTGGGTACTTTCTCTAGCTCCTCCACTGGGGGCCCTGTGTTCCATCCAATAGCTGACTGTGAGCATCCACTTCTGTGTTTGCTAGGCCCCGGCCTAGTCTCATAAGAGACAGCTATATCTGGGTCCTTTCAGCAAAATCTTGCTAGTGTATGCAATGGTGTCAGCGTTTGGAAGCTGATTATGGGATGGATCCCTGGATATGGCAGTCTTTAGATGGTCCATCCTTTCGTCACAGCTCCAAACTTTATCTCTGTAACTCTTTCCATGGGTGTTTTGTTCCCAATTCTAAGAAGGGGCACAGTGTCCACACTTTGGTCTTCGTTCTTCTTGAGTTTCATGTGTTTCACAATTTGTATCTTATATCTTGGGTATCCTAAGTTTTTGGGCTAATATCCACTTATCAGTGAGTACATATTGTGTGAGTTCCTTTGTGATTGTGTTACCTCACTCAGGATGATGCCCTCCAGGTTCATCCATTTGCCTAGGAATTTCATAAATTCATTCTTTTTAATAGCTGGGTAGTACTCCATTGTGTAAATGTACCACATTTTCTGTATCCATTCCTGTGTTGAGGGTCATCTGGGTTCTTTCCAGCTTCTGGCTCTTATAAATAAGGCTGCTATGAACATAGTGGAGCATGTGTCCTTCTTACCGGTTGGAACATCTTCTGGATATATGCCCAGGAGAGGTATTGCTGGATCCTCTGGTAGTATTATGTCCAATTTTCTGGGGAACCGCCAAACTGATTTCCAGAGAGGTCATACAAGCTTGCAATCCCACCAACAATGGAGGAGTGTTCCTCTTTCTCCACATCCTCGCCAGCATCTTCTGTCACCTGAATTTTTGATCTTAGCCATTCTGACTGGTGTGAGGTAGAATCTCAGGGTTGTTTTGATTTGCATTTCCCTGATGATTGAGGATGTTGAACATTTTTTCAGGTGCTTCTCTGCCATTCGGTATTCCTCAGGTTAGAATTCTTTGTTCAGTTCTGAGCCCCATTTTTTAATGGGGTTATTTGATTTTCTGGAGTCCACCTTCTTGAGTTCTTTATATATATTGGATATTAGTCCCCTATCTGATTTAGGATAGGTAAAGATCCTTTCCCAATCTGTTGGTGGTCTTTTTGTCTTATTGACAGTGTCTTTTGCCTTGCAGAAGCAAGAATGGATCAATTCGCATTATTCTACATGATAACCACCAGCTGTGCCAGCACCATTTGTTGAAAATGCTGTCTTTTTTTTCCACTGGATGGTTTTAGCTCCCTTGTCGAAGATCAAGTGACCATAGGTGTGTGGGTTCTTCTCAGGGTCTTCAATTCTGTTCCATTGGTCTACTTGTCTGTCACTATACCAGTACCATGCAGTTTTTATCACAATTGCTTTGTAGTACAGCTTTAGGTCAGGCATGGTGATTCCACCAGAGGATCTTGTATCCTTGAGAAGAGTTTTTGCTATCCTAGGTTTTTTGTTGTTCCAGATGAATTTGCAGATTGCCCTTTCTAATTCCTTGAAGAATTGAGTTGGAATTTTGATGGGGATTGCATTGAATCTGTAGATTGCTTTTGGTAAGATAGCCATTTATACAATGTTGATCCTGCCAATCCATGAGCATGGGAGGTCTTTCCATCTTCTGAGATCTTCTTTAATTTCTTTCTTCAGAGACTTGAAGTTCTTGTCATACAGATCTTTCACTTCCTTAGTTAGAGTCACCCCAAGGTATTTTATGTTGTTTGTGACTATTGAGAAGGGTGTTGTTTCCCTAATTTCCTTCTCAGCCTGTTTATTCTTTGTGTACAGAAAGGCCATTGACTTGCTTGAGTTAATTTTATATACAGGTACTTCATTGAAGCTGTTTATCAGGCTTAGGAGTTCTCTGGTGTAATTTTTAGGGTCACTTATATATACTATCATATAATCTGCAAAGAGTGATATTTTGACTTCTTCTTTTCCAATTTGTATCCCCTTGATCTCCTTTTGTTGTATAATTGCTCTGGCTAGGAATTCAAGTACAATGTTGAATAGGTAGGGAGAGAGTGGACAGCCTTGTCTAGTCCCTGATTTTAGTGGGATTGCTTCCAGCTTCTCACCATTTACTTTGATGTTGGCTACTGGTTTGCTGTAGATTGCTTTTATCATGTTTAGGTATGGGCCTTGAATTCCTGATCTTTACAAGACTTTTATCATGAAGGGGTGTTGGATTTTGTCAAAGGCTTTCTCAGCATCTAATGAGATGATCATGTGGTTTTTGTCTTTGAGTTTGATAATATACTGGATTACATTGATGGATCTCCGTATATTGAACCATCCTTGCATCCCTGGGATGAAACCTACTTGGTCAGGATGGATGATTGTTTTGATGTGTTCTTGGATTCGGTTAGCGAGAACTTTATTGAGGATTTTTGCATCGATATTCATAAGGGAAATTGGTCTGAAGTTCTCTATCTTTGTTGGGTCTTTTTGTGGTTTAGGTATCAGAGTAATTGTGGCTTCATAGAATGAGTTGGGTAGAGTACCTTCTGTTTCTATTTTGTGGAATAGTTTGTGAAGAACTGGGATTAGATCTTCTTTGAAGGTCTGATAAAACTCTGCACTAAACCCATCTGGTCCTGGGCTTTATTTGGTTGGGAGACTATTAATGACTGCTTCTATTTCTTTAGGGGATATGGGACTGTTTAGATCATTAACCTGATCTTGATTTAACTTTGGTACCTGGTATATGTCTAGAAACTTGTCCATTTCATCCAGGTTCTCCAGTTTTGTTGAGTATATCCTTTTGTAAAGGATCTGATGCTTTTTTGGATTTCTTCAGGATCTGTTGTTATGTCTCCCTTTTCATTTCTGATTTTGTTAATTAGAATACGTTCCCTATGCCCTCTAGTGAGTCTGGGTAAGGGTTTATCTATCTTGTTGATTTTCTCAAAGAACCAGCTCCTTGACTGGTTGTTTCTTTGAATAGTTCTTCTTGTTTCCACTTGGTTGATTTCACCCCTGAGTTTGATTATTTCCTGCCGTTTACTCCTCTTGGGTGAATTTGCTTCCTTTGTTCTAGAGCTTTTAGGTGTGTTGTCAAGCTGCTAATGTGTGCTCTCTCTAGTTTCTTTTTGGAGACACTCAGAGCTATGAGTTTTCCTCTTAGAAATGCTTTCATGTGTCCCATAGGTTTGGGTATGTTGTGGCTTCATTTTCATTAAACTCCAAAAAGTCCTTAATTTCTTTTTTTATTCCTTCCTTGACCAAGGTATCATTGAGAAGAGTGTTGTTTAGTTTCCATGTGTGTGTTCGCTTTCTATTATTTATTTTGTTATTGAAGATCAGCCTTAGTCCATGGTGATCTGATAGGATGCATGGGACAATTTTAATATTTTTGTATCTCTTGAGGCTTGTTTTGTGACCAATTATGTGGTCAATTTTGGAGAAGGTACTGTGAGGTGCTGAGAAGAAGGTATATCCTTTTGTTTTAGGATAAAATGTTCTGTAGATATCTGTCAGATCCATTTGTTTCATAACTTCTGTTAGTTTCACTGTGTCCCTGTTTAGTTTCTGTTTCCACAATCTGTCCATTGGTGAAAGTTTTGTGTTGAAGTCTCCCACTATTATTGTGTGAGGTGCAATGTGTGTTTTTGAACTTTACTAAAGTATCTTTAATGAATGTGGCTGCCCTTGTATTTGGAGCATAGCTATTCAGAATTGATAGCTCCTCTTGGAGGATTTTACCTTTGATGAGTATGAAGTGCCCTTCCTTGTCTTTTTTTATGACTTTGGGTTGGAAGTCGATTTTATTAGATATTAGGATGGCTACTCCAGTTTGTTTCTTCCTACCATTTGCTTGGAAAATTGTTTTCCAGCCTTTCATTCTGAGGTAGTGTCTATCTTTTTCTCTGAGATGAGTTTCCTGTAAGTAGCTAAATATTGGGTCCTGTTTGTGTAGCCAGTCTGTTAGTCTATGTCTTTTTATTGGGGAGTTGAGTCCATTGATATTAGGGAGAAATAATTGTTGCTTCCTTTTATTTTTGTTGTTAGAGTTGGCATTCTGTTCTTGTGGCTGTCTTCTTTTTGGTTTGTTGAGGAATTACCTTCTTGCTTTTTCTAGGACGTGGTTTCCATCCTTGTATTGGTTTTTTTCTGTTATTATCCTTTGAAGGGCTGGATTCATGGAAAGATAATGTGTGAATTTTGTTTTGTCGTGGAATACTTTGGTTTCTCCATCTATGGTAATTGAGAGTTTGGCTGGGTATAGTAGCTTGGGCTGGAATTTGTGTTCTCTTAGTTTCTGTATAACATCTGTCCAGGCCCCTCTGGCTTTCATAGTCTCTGGTGAAAAGTCTGGTGTAATTCTGATAGGCTTGCCTTTATATGTTACTTGACCTTTTTCCCTTATTGCTTTTAGTATTCTATCTTTATTTAGTGCATTTGTTGTTCTGATTATTATGTACGGAAGGAATTTCTTTTCTGGTCCAGTCTATTTGGAGTTCTGTAGGCTTCTTGTATGTTCATGGGTATCTCTTTCTTTAGGTTTGGGAAGTTTTCTTCTATAATTTTGTTGAAGATATTCGCCCGTCCTTTGAGTTGGAAATCTTCATTCTCATCAACTCCTATTATCCGTAGGTTTGGTCTTCTCATTGTGTCCTGGATTTCCTGGATGTTTTGAGTGAGGATCTTTTTGGATTTTGTATTTTCTTTGATTGTTGTGCCGATGTTCTCTATGGAGTCTTCTGCACCTGAGATTCTCTCTTCCATCTCTTGTATTTTGTTGCTGATGCTCGCATCTATGGTTCCAGATTTCTTTCCTAGGGTTTCTATCTCCAGTGTTGCCTCAATTTGGGTTTTCTTTATTGTGTCTACTTCCCTTTTTAGGTCTTGGATAGTTTTATTCAATTCCATCACCTGTTCGGTCTGGTTTTCCTGCAATTCTTTAAGGGATTTTTGTGCTTCCTATTTAATGTCTTCTACCTTTTTAGCAGTGTTCTCCTGCAATTCTTTAAGGGATTTTTGTGCTTCCTCTTTAATGTCTTCTACCTGTTTAGCAGTGCTCTCCTGTATTTCTTTAACTGTGTTATTAAAGTCCTTCTTGATGTCCTCTACCATCATCATGAGATATGCTTTTAGATCCGGGTCTAGCTTTTCTGGTGTTTTGGGGTGACCTGGAATGGGCGAAGTGGGAGTGCTGGGTTCTGATGATGGTGAGTGGTCTTGGTTTCTGTTAGTAAGATTATTACGTTTACCCTTCGCCATCTGGTAATCTCTGGAGTTAGTTGTTATAGTTGTCTCTGTTTAGAGATTGGAGCAGACGCTGTGTACCACTCACCAGAAGTCTTAAGATCCCGTGGCGGGTGTCGTGGGTAGCTGGCGGGTGTCAGCCGACTCTGCGCCCTAGCTACTCCCGTGCTGGTCGGACCGGAAGGGGCGCCATTCTAATATCTAATAAAATCAACTTTCAACCCAAAGTTATCAAAAAAGACAAGGAGGGACACTTCATACTTCTCAAAGGTAAAATCCTCCAAGAGGAACTCTCAATTCTGAATATCTATGCTCCAAATGCAAGGGAAGCCACATTCATTAAAGACACTTTAGTAAAGCTCAAAGCACACATTGCACCTCACACAATAATAGTGGGAGACTTCAACAAACCACTTTCATCAATGGACAGATTGTGGAAATAGAAACTAAACAGGGACACAGTAAAACTAACAGAAGTTATGAAACAAATGGACTTAACAGATATCTACAGAACATTTTATCCTAAAACAAAAGGATATAACTTCTTCTCAGCACCTCACAGTACCTTCTCCAAAATGACCATATAATTAGTCACAAAACAGGCCTCAACAGATACAAAAATATTGAAATTGTCCCATGCATCCTATCAGACCACCATGGACTATGGCTGATCTTCAAAAACAACATAAATAATGGAAAGCCAACATTCTCGTGGAAACTGAACAACACTCTTCTCAATGATACCTTGGTCAATGAAGGAATAAAGAAAGAAATTAAACACTTTTTAGAGTTTAGTGAAAATGAAGCCACAACATACCCAAACCTATGGGACACAATGAAAGCATTTCTAAGAGGGAAACTCATAGCTCTGAGTGTCTCCAAAAAGAAACTTGAGAGAACACACACTAGCAGCTTGACAACACATCTAAAAGCTCTAGAAAAAAGGAAGAAAATTCACCCAAGAGGAGTAGACAGCAGGAAATAATCAAACTCAGGGGCAAAATCAACCAAGTGTCATAGCCATTTAAAAATCAGAATTTGGTCTTAAATCAGTTATTACCTGACTCCACTCCAATAATTTTTCTTAGTATTATTTTGCTTCCCTCGATTGCAAAGACAATGTGAGGGGAAACAATCACAAAGACCCTGAGAGGATCAGCTCATCTGTCCACAAGCTCATCTAGAATGACCTTAGAACAGATCCCGTTTGTGACACTGCTCAGAGATGCTTTTCCTTCTTGGTGGACCCTGTTGAATAGAGATCCTCACTGGAAGGAAGAAGAGAGGATCCTGTTGTAAGTGATAAAAAGTAGTAGTTGTAGGTGTGATATTATTTTTAGGGCATGCAGAGTATACCTGACACTTAAACAATGTCACCCTTGGGTGTCTTCAATGCAGGACAAGACTTTGGGTGATAAAGTATTTATAGTCAGAGATCATAGTGTACAATGGTTGGCTCATTGAGCCTAACTACTCAAGAATACAGGCAAAGAAAATATTGGGTTTTAGACATTATTTTTGGTCTAAATAAGAACAAAAGCTTTTTCAAAGATGAAAGCACTTTATTGTGAAAAATTAAAATAAAAGATATCATGCAGATTAATAAAGTAACTCAAACAAGCATTTGTTCAGACTCAAAGATTATGCATCTCAACGAACCATATAATTGGACTTGATGTTCCAGAGTCGTGGAATTTTGCAGAAAAATTCTAGGTCTGGTAAAAAGAGGTATTGACTATCTTATGAAGCCTCAGCTAGTTCCCAGACTTGGGCCAGACAACTCAGACCTCTTTGCATGACAGAGATGGGCTGCCTTTAAAGACAGTTCTGGCCCCAACTCTATCCTTCTGTATTTCCTTCCTTTGGTTCCTTGGAGCTACAAAGGGCTGGGTAAAGAGAGTGACATGGATTAGAGAAAAAACAATAGATCTGATCAACTTTTTAAATTACTTTGTACTTGATTTGACCTGGTAATACTTTGTAATTCTTTTGTGAAGCTCTAGTTAATGGACAAGCTTTGGAGATGGTCCACACGCAGGGTCCCAAATGAACAGTCCCCTTTTCCAATTTATGAGTACAGATGTAGGAGAGACGTAGTCACCAATTGGCACATCCCCATAGTGGTTGGCAGATTCAGGAAATGACATCATGAGAGAAACTAGTGAAAAACATCACAACTGTTTCTACTTACCAAAGAGCAAACCAGGGACTTGTGTTACATGGAGTTATCTAGGGGTCAGTGCAAATAATGTGCTATTGAATGATACAAACATATTCCTTCAGGATATCTATTTCCATCTTGGAGCACTACAGTGGATTTTTGTAACTTAACCAAATGGTGACTTGATCCAAATTTGCTCTTGGTATAGTTTTATTCTTGCTGCAAATGACACATGCCTGACAGCTAATAATCTGGGAAATGTGTCAACATCCATCATTAGGTATAGTAATGTCTATTGCAGGGACCAGATCAGGTCACACCGATGGTGTCATGTTCACTGAACTTGGAATATAGGAGGTAGCACCTACCGTAGACAACTTGGGAAGACACACTCTTGCATCAAAGGAATAAGGACATTGACTTTATCAAAGTATCTATGGTCAGCGATAATTCATAGGTCAAGTTAGCTCTTCCTAAGAAAGGTTGTTGCATCTGGCTCACCCATCTCTAAGGAGGAGGTAAAATCTTCTGTGGGTATGTGGATGGGAAGTTGACTGAGAAAGAATGCTCACACAAGATGAAATACAACTTGAGAGTGGATGTTTGGAATAATACAATCCTATTTGATGGTGTCATGGAAGACAGTGATGTGCAGAAGTTTAAAAACAAAATAAAGCCATCCTCACACTTCTAGGAAAAGACCACATAATCTATAACTGTGGTAACAAGTAGCAACCAAAATCATATTTATTGAGTACATTTTCCTTTTGGACAAGTGTAGATTCACGTTCAATTGTGGAAAATAACCAGAGCCATCTTGACCTTTGTTTTGTTCAAAGATATTTTTTTTTGAAACTTAAAATACTTGTTTTTAGAAAATTTGAGCAGGAGTATTGTATGTATGTATCCCCACTCCCTCTAAAACTCCTTTCATACTGTATTTTACATAGCCTTTTGGGAATCCCACATAGTAGGGGGATGAATGGAGGCCTTCAGCTCCTTTTCACATCTGTTCTGTTAGTCTATATTTTTTTAAATTGGGAATTGAGACCATGACTATTGGAGAGTTATCAATGAGCATGGTTTGTTGATTTCTCTTATTCTGTTGTTTTGTTGTGTGACCCACACAACATATGCCCTACTGCCTGTGACTTACTAGTTTAACATTGTTTGTCATTCCTTGTTTTTTTTTTTTTTTTTTCTCTTGAATGTGGTGACCCTTTCAGATTAAAGTTTTCTTTCTAGTGCCTTCTGTAAAGCTGGATTGGTGGACAGAAATTGCTTAGATTTATTTTTATCACAACATGTTTTTCTTTCTCCATCAATTGTGATAGATAGTTTTTCTGGGTGTAATAGTCTGGATTTGCATCTGTGTTCTCTTAGAGCTTGTAGAACATCTATCTAGGCTCTATGGCTTTCAGAGTCTCCATTGAGAAGTCAGTATTATTCGGATGGGTTATCACAAAAAGTTCTTATGTCATCTTCAATTTCAGTATACTTTTGTGGGGTAAAAGAATCTGAGTTGACTCACAGACCATATGAAACTCAACAAGAAGGAAGACCAAAGTATGTATGCTTCAGTCCTGCTTAGAAGGGGGAACAAAATAATCATGTGAGGTAGGAGGGAGGGAGGGATCTGGGAGGGAGAGAGGAGAGGGAGGGGAAAGGGGGAGCAGGATCATTTGTGGGAAGAGAGAGGGAGAAATACAGCAGGTCAGGAAATTGAATGGAAGTGTGTAGCAGTGAGGGACAGGGAACTGGGGGTAGTCACAAGAAAGTCCCAGATGACAGGGAAGCAACAGTTTCCCAGGACCCAATGAGGATGACATTAGCTAAAATACTCAACAAAGAGGAGATAGAATTTGTAGAGACCATATCCAGTGGAGAGGCACGGCCCCTGTTGAGGGATGGGGCCACCCACCCATTTGAAAAAAATTAACCCAGAATGGTTCCTGACTAAAGGAAATGCAGGGACAAAGAGTGGAGCAGAGACTGAAGGAAAGGCCATCCAGAGACTGCCCCACATAGGGATCCATCCCATCTGCAGACACCAAACCCAGACACTATTGCTGATGTCAAGAAGCACTTGCTGACAAGAGCCTGATATAGCTATCCCTTGAGAGGTTCTGCCAGAGCCTGATCAATACAAATGTAGATGCTTGCAGCCAATCATTGGACTGAGCATGGGGACTCCAATGGAGGAGTTAGGGGAAGGACTGGAGGAGCTGAAGGGGATTGCAACCCCACAGGATGAACAACAATATAAACTAACCTCCCCTCCCCCGAGCTCCCAGGGACTAAACCACCAACCAAAGAGTACACATGGAGGGACCCAAGGTTCCAGCTCCATATGTAGTAGAAGATGGCCTTATCTGTCATCCATGGGAGGGGAGGCCTTTGGTCCTGTGGTGGCTTGATGTCTCAGCATAGGGGGATGCTAGAGCAGTGAGGCAGGAGTGGGTAGGTGGGGGAGCACCCTCAAAGAGGTAGCAGAGAAGGAGGATAGGATAGGGGGCTTTCAGAAGAGAAACAAGGAAGGAAAACATTTGGAGTGTAAATAAATAATCAATAAAAAAGAATCTGAGTTGGCACTTGCACATAATTCATAAGTTTATTCTTTTCATAGACTCTCAGATTCCAGACAGAATACCCAGAGCTTGGGGCGTTGCCCTATGTGACTGATGGCCACAGAATTATGGAGAGCTGAGGCCTCATGTCAGGAGCCTAGTGTCTTTGAGTATGGCAAAATGCCTTCAGTCCCTGGCAGGAACACCTGCTGGGTCTCTGGGGTTTAAAACTATCTCAACCAGAAAATGGGCTGCCTTTCACAATCCCACATCAAGGGATAAAGCCCTGGCTGAGAATCTGGGTTTAGGACAGAGTGTCTTACCAGATTCAAGTCTGTTCTAGGCCCACAGCGCAGGAGGTTAGAGGAGGGTTGTGAGATGGATCACATTTGGGGTGGGGTGAGATCATGATGGTGTGGAAAACCCACCTGAGTAGAGGAACAATGTGATAGGAAACTGGAGGTGGAGTAGGCTTAGATTTCTGGGAGAAGATCACTTGTCTTGGGGTAGCATTGTGGGAAGGAACCAGAGATCAGCCATGGGAGGCCAGGATCTTGCCTGGTTGAGAGAACTCATCAGAACTGGCAGAGCCATGTTGAACATATCTTGATTAATTCCATTCCCACCATTGATTAAATACTAAGGGTGGCCTTCTGTGCCTGAGATGGGTTAGGTGACCTCCAAGGAGCTATTGGCTGTAAATGGTTTCTGTGGGAGGCAAAATCAGTGGATGTTTCCCATGCTCTAGTGTAGTGGTTCTCAACATGTGGACCCCCACCCTTTTGTGGGTAGAATGACCCTTTCACAGGGTCACATATCAGATATCCTGCATATCAGATATTTACATTATGATTCATAACAGTAGCAAAATTAGTTATGAAGTAGCGATGAAAATAATTTTATGGTTGGGGATCATCACAACATGAGGAAATGGTATAAAGGGTTACAGCATTAGGAATGTTGAGAACCCCTCCCTCCTCTAGTGTATGGAGCCACACCCGTGCACATATGGGAAGCACTAATTAGACTTGTGAGTTAAAAGAAGAAATCCCTTCTTGCTTTAAATGTCTCCATCAAGTAATTAGCTATTAGTGTGATGTGTCTACCCATGACTCACCCATCTTGAAGCTTTCAGCACCCTTTCTTTAGTCTGTGGTTTTAGCTTTTTGAATATAATACATCATGGATCATGTCTGTTCTGGTACTTTCTACTTGCTGTTCTGTGGGCCTTCTTTCCTGGGTGAGTATCTCTTTCTTTGTATTTGGGGAAATTTCTCCTGCAAGTTTATTGAGAATATTATCCATGCCTTTGCCTGTAATTTTAATTTTTTCAAACCTTATTTTTAATGATGATTCTTAAATGCCTTAACCTCCCTTGTAGCCCACCACCCACAAGAGGTAGTGGGAAAGAAAGGATATTGGGTAAGTGGACCTGTTTAGAAAGGTTCTTTGGAGCAATTCCTGTCGGTGTTGTCTGGAAATCAGTAGTTCAGTTCACAGGTTAGCAGGTGGCAGCTCAATCCACTTTCAAGCACTTCACAGATACACCAACAGTTCAGTGTCATAGAGGCGGGATAGCAACAGTCGTGACATAACCTAGTGTAGACAGCCAGGCCTCAGCTTCCATTCAAGTCAGCAGAAGGGACCCAGAGGGACACCGGGAGGAGTTCTCAGTTGTGCCTCTCTCAGGGAAACTAAGATCAGCGTTGCTGTACCATCAAGCCAAGCTCTGTCCCTGTCACTCCATGGAGTCCTATTTATACCCTCCAAACATCATGTGTCTTCCACGTGCCTTGCCTCAGCATGTGTCTTGCATCAGTATGCAGCCCAAGTCTGAGGAAGCAGCAAGAAACTGCTATATACTACCAGAAGTTTTCTGACACATTTCTCTCTATGGAGTCCTGACAAATACAGCTCAACTATACAATGCAAGGCAGACCAATACATGTGTGTTGTTAGCAAAGAATCCTTCATTGTGTCCTTTCATGTGCTTGCCTTAGCAGAACATCCTTTCACCTGTGTCTGCTTCAGCGAAATGTTTCTTCACAAGTCTATCTGAGCCTTTCACACCTGTGTCCACTTTAATGTGTTTGCCCCAGCAAAACACCATCCAACTGACTTTCCAAAGAATCCTTACCTTTCCACTTCATTACTCCAGCACATCGAGAATATGACAACAAATGCTGGTGTAGATGTAGGGAGAAGGGAACCCTTTTCATTGTTCTTCAGAATGTAAACTAGGGGCAGCTAAATTGAAAATCAATCTGGAGACTTCTCAAAAAACACCACCACCACCACCACCACCACCACCACCACCACCACCATGAGGAAAACCTCTGAAAACCTAAATTAAAATTACCACATGATCCAGCTAAGTCACTCCTGAGCACTTATCCAAAGGACTCTATAATCTCTGACATGGATATCTCCATATCTGTGTTCATTGCTGCCATATTCACAGTAACGAAGAAAGGGAAGCAGCCTTGCTGCCCAGCAACGGATGAGTAAAGATGTGCTACATAGAAGAAGTGTATACATATAAATCATATGTTCTACATATAAAAAAAGGAAAATTTCAGGAAAATGGATGGAGTGAGAATTTTATTTTTCTGAGTGAGATAACCCAGGACTCCAAGCACAAGACCTGCATGCAGAGGAGTGGGTAGTAAAGAAAGGAAATACTGAAGTAGAAAGCTTTAGGCAGTAAGAGAGGCAAGGGGTTGAAAGCTGAGGGTTCAGGTTGGAGGGAAGAATTAACCAATATAAAAAAAGTATAAAGGAACCATATGAAAATCCAGATGTGCCTACATGTGCAATATCTGCTTCTCTGTTTTGATGGAAACCAACTGCCCTGAAATCAGATTCAAGACCCACACCATGGGATTGGAGGGGACCAATGCTTGGTACTGCAAGCCTGGCTAATGACAACCAGGGAAGTAAACTTAGGTAGCAGCAAACTGCCTTCCAAAGACCCATGCTTTTCCCTATAGACAAAGTGGATCCCAGCCTTACTCAGAGATGCCTCTCCTTCTGATGAATAGTAGGGTGGATGCAGAGAAGCGCAGGGGCCCAGGATGCACAAATAAGTGGTGGTTGTGGGTTCCCTAAACACGTATCTTAGCCCACTCCTAAGGCTCAGGGTACACTAAAGTGAAAGCATGAGAAGTATGCAAGAGTTGGAAGACAGGAGTAAGGGCTGCAAATTCCATTCTCTAGACTGGATACAATTCACACCAACTGTAGTTTCCAGCACTGGGCCCACATAAGACTAGCCCTGTCGCATTCCACTTGACCAGCAAGAAAGACACAACCACCAGGTTCTTCTTAAAGCAGTTTACTCAGGCAGCTTCTCTTTAAAAATCCCCCAGCCTCTCTGGTTACAAGTGTTTTTCTCCCCTCCAGCCACAACCACGCCCCCACCAATTACCACAGGTCACATCACCTCACCAGGCAGGCTTGCTCAGACAATCAGGGATTAAGGGTGGGCCATCCACCAAACATGGGCTTGTTTACTACCTGGAGTAGATTTCCATCCGGCTGGCCTGTTTACAGCCTGGAATGGCTCCCCACATAGCCCAATCAACAACCAGTCAAGGAAGGGGCAAGGACTTGTGGGGTCCCATTCTTTATCTCTTGAAATATTGGCTATTGATAGTTTTTGAGAGGGGAGGGGAAGTCACTGTCTTTAGTTGAATATCCACTGCTGCGCCAACCAGGCTCCAACGGATAGATCTAAACTCACAGTTATAAAATGCCAAACTCAGTCACACAGATGGTCATTGCTAACCTCAGTGGGTTACAAAACTAAGCACATAGACAGAAACATGAGAGAGATAGCTGTGAGGAGAGCCTAGGGTGTCCAAGGATGGTAGGGAGGTGAGAGGGGTTGAGAATGTTCACTATGCATGGAGTACATGGAAAAGATGGTATATGTGTGTTTTTAAAGGTATCAGGCTGACCCATGTCTAGGTGCACAAGGCGACTAAGACAGTAGTTATTGAGTGGATTGCTTGTGACGCTAAGCTCACACCAGGGCTCTGAGCCCATGGTATACTATATGAGAGGTGCTGGCCTGGCCTTGCTGCAGAGGAATTGAGTCTATACTGGCTTGAACATTCAACATTTTGGTCCTTTTCTAAAGTATTTGATCTGCATACTGGAGCTGTCCTGTGTCATCTCCTGAGTCCCTTTGGGCAAGGTGAAGAGAGGTGGCTACAGTTCTGAGATGAGATGACAGCTTGGTAGAGAGGCCTTGCTGGAGCTGGACCAGGGAACCTGGGGGGAGTCTCAGAGAACAGTGGACTTCCCAGGATCATTGGCCTTCCTTAGAGGAATGAAGAGAGTGGGAGGTAAAGGCTTTTGATCTTCCCCAGCCTTGGTAGTCTGCTAAATGTGAAGAAGAATTAGAAAGAAATAAGGCACCCTTGTCAGACAAAGGCAGGACTTTCCTGTCCTGACAGCACCGGCCTTTGTATGTGCTGTTATGATGGGGTCAGTGCACAGGTATTGTGGAAAAGGTTTATGAGAGTATCTGAGGAGAGAAACAAACTAAGAGAAGGTGAAGAAGAAAGTGGTGTATAAAAATGTTTTAAGCTCTGCACTCATGGAACAGAGTGATGCCGTCTGTTTCCTGCAGAGAGATTTCTTTATTAAGGCTCAGACAACCATACCCCAGGATGCTGGACACTGGCCCAGACATAGGTTTTGTGTCCTAGGGTTGTTGCAGGAGTTTCATTGTTTTCTGAATCCAAGGTATAAAGCTGGAAATTCTGGTGAATACCCGAGGAAGTGTCCCAGTACACAAGCGACAACTGACAATGCCCTGGACCACTCCATTACACACAAAGGGTCCCCCAGAGTCACCCTGTGGATAGAAAAAGGGGAAGTTTTAGTAAATACGCTCTTTTCACTCTTTCTAGACCCACTTTCTCCCTGTTTGTTTGTTTGTTTGTTTTTGTTGTTGTTGTTGTTCCCACTACAGCCTGGGGTTTTCATATGGGAAATATTAGTGCCTCCATTGACCTTGATTCTGAATATGACTGAATAGAGAGCCTGACTCACTGACTTGAGTGTCTCTGCCTGGTTGTCACCCTCCTTCAGGTTAACTAGACTTAGCTCTCCTATTTTCCCATGGTGAAAGGACAAAAGTTTGGCTGAGGGTGAATGCCAGGTTCCCATATTTTGTTCCCTCTATGTTCTCTAGACTAGCCATGGTTGTACAGCTGGAGATAGGCTGCCTGTGTGTCTGCAGTATTGCTCTGTCCCTGGGAAAACATTAGAAGATGGTTATGTTCTTACCTTACCAGTAGCCTTATTCTCACTGGGATTTCCCACACAGAGCTGGATGGAGTCGTTGTACGTTTGGGACATGCTGCGACACTTCTGGCCCTTTTGAACTTCTAGATTCACTTCTTGAAGTATGTCAGACAAAGTGCAATTGGCCAACCTTCCCCAACCTGCCACTGTGCACACCTGCCCAGGTTTCACCCAGTCCTTGCTCTTTGGAAGGGCAATAGTATCCACAGCACTGTTGAGTTGAGCTTTGTGTTTCAGCTGGTCAGAAAGATGAAGAATACGAGTTCAGGTCTGGCACTCTCAGCAAGCTTAAACCAGGGATGAGGCTGCCTGTATCTCTACCCCTGCCCCCCACCCCAGTCCCACTCTAGCCTCATTCTATTGCCCTGGGACCAATAGGTCAGCCACCTAGAAGAGAAGATGGGACTGATACACTAGTGATCTATGGGCGTAAACCAGTGATCAGTAAAATGGTACCTTCAGGAGCATGATGTCATTGACCAGTGTTTCATTGTTAAAGCCCTCGTGAGGTATGGCTTTATAGACAGGAATGAGCTGGGTGTTTTTCTTTTTCTTGAGATTGTGAACTCCTAAGGTTACATTTATAATTCTGTGAAAAGAAGATGAGTTAAGTACAACAACAGGAGCAATGAAAGCAGTCCTTGAAAGGCAGGTTGAGGGCTTAGCCTAAGGCAGAGCTTGACTGAGTCAAATAGCAAGAAACTTATGAGGGAGTTGTTCCTTAGGTCTTCAATAACCACCCAGCCATTCAGACCCTTCATTGACACTATCTGGTCCTGAGCTTCACAACCACTTTAGGTCAAATAGGATATAGTCAGGTTGATCTTCACCTTTGTCTCTACATGTTTAGGGACAGCCAGGATCTGTTGTTATTTGGTCAGTCCCCGGCATTAAAGACCCAGTTGCTTCTCCTTACTTTCCATTACAGTGAGCTGCTGTCATTACGACGTCTCTTGCCACCAGGAAACCACCACAGCGATGGACTGATTCGCCATCATTAGACCTTATGTATGCCATGTAGGGCCTGGAGTGGGGTTTGGACTCTGTACCCCATATGATTTCCCCTGAAAAAGAGAGCTTATTCTGAATCTTTGTGCTCATGGAAACTGTGCTACAGTTACCTGGAAGCTGGTAAGGGACACTTCATGCTTGGAGAGTCTGTGGACCTGACGTGTAAAGAGAACAGATCCTTTAGTAGGGGCCGTCACACGAGAGAGGGCGTCTGGGTGCTGCAAGGGATCACACAGAGCCTGCTACCTGGCATCACTTTCCTCTAGTTTTCAATTTCTTCTTGTAGTCATGATGGTGCCAAGACTTTTCCTTGAATCAAATTAAATCTCATGGACGCATTAAGGAAGAATTCAGCACACACTGTCCAGCCCATCTAGAACACACTCCAAACAACTACAGTTGTTCCTGTGTCTCATGATTCACCTGGTGTCCTGCTCACTTAAGCACTGGGCTCTGCCTGTAGTAAGCATGATGCACTACTGAGGTAGAAAACTCTGCTTCTCCTCTATTCTGATTCATGAACCATAGTAAGTACTCCACTTAGAGATGGGATTGTTGTGTAAACACTGAAAAGCTCTCAAATGTGCTAAGCGAGTAGCTGGGAGAAGAGCTCCTAATGTGGTCTGAGCTTCAGCATCGATTTATCTTCCTCAGGCATTGAACTTAGCCTTCAGGGTGAAGAAGGGAGGACACAGGACTCTTAGGGATCATAGAGGGGGGAGGAAATGGGTTGGAGGATTCTATATCTGCCTGTTTCCATCAATCTGTGAAGCAAGGATGAGGCCACACTTTGCTGGCTCTGTTAGATTGTGGCTAACTCTCATGACAGACCTGTATGGCTCTGAAGAACAGAGATGAGACCAAGGTGACACCTGGAAACCTGAATAGAAGAATTCTTCTAGTCTTAATCCAGGTGGCAGCCCCTGGATGAAGCCGCTTGCTCTTAGGTTTGTGCAGTTGGAACTTCCAGGCCTTGCTTTCAACTGCAGCTCTAGTAGTAGCTCTATGATGTTTTTATAATTCATCACTTTTAGGTGTCTGAGGTCTCACTCACTGGGTGCCACTGCCAGTAGTTCATTGTGACTTTGGTGTCCTATTTATCTGGTGCTAGAGCTGGGGCTTAGCTAACATCTCAGATGAACCAAGTCAGGAGGAGATCTTACATACAGCCTGACTGGGCACCATGCAATTTTCAGTGCTGGAAGCCACATGCCACACCTCCAGGAATGAGGATGGTTGCTTACCTCCTTCAGCGTTGACTGGCAGGACAGCCACCAGGAAGACCAGGAGCAGGAACATCCTCTTCAGGGTCTGACCAGGTCTCAGTTGACCACTTTGTTACTTCTCACAACTTTTAAACCATCAGGTGAGGAAAGAGGCCCAGAGCCAAAGACCTCTAATTTCCTGTGTGATATTTAAGATCTGAGTTCTTGCCACATCTGTGTGGTGACTGTACAGGAAACACACTGCTGTCAGTTACTGGTGAGCATGACCACATTCTCCACAGGAATGCTGGACACTGAGAAGGGTGGAAGAGCCTATTGAGGCCTTCCACACTAGACAAGTCCCCTCTCCTGTCAATGCTCAGGGAACTGCAGTAGGATGCCTCTGTGTCTTAAGTTTATGATCAAGTAAACATTTCCTTTAAAAAAATAACATCTCAAGCCAGGCGTGGTGGCACATGCCTTTAATCCCAGCACTCGGGAGGCAGAGGCAGGCGGATTTCTGAGTTCGAGGCCAGCCTGGTCTACAAAGTGAGTTCCAGGACAGCCAGGGCTATACAGAGGAATTCTGTCTCGAAAACCAAAACCAAAAAAAAAAAAAAAAAAAAAAATCTCGACATACCATACTACTCTCTATGAAGAGTTTTTTTTTTTCACAAGGAGTTTTGATTTCCAATTTAAGCCAGGTGATCTATTAACACCCCGAGGGCTTTGAACATTTTGGGGGATGGGATGAAGAGTGAAGATTTAGGATGAAATGCTATTGGGATGTTGATGACAAGAGGTAAGAAAATGACTGAATGGGGAGCTTTATAGGGAGGATTTGACAGACAAATGCTCAGGGTCCCATGCTATAAAGACACTGATGTCCTCATCATCTTTGACATCTCAAAGGTCTCAAATATTTTATCACCAAAGTAGTTAGTGGCACAAAAGTAGAGACAAAGAGCAGAAAGAAAGATGCGCTGTTGGTGGTGTTGAGTCTCGGCATTTGCAGTGTTCTTCACTGTCAAGGCAATCTGGTCCCCAGGGAAGACCTCGTGCGATGGGGCAGAGCTCTTTACTGTTCTCTTCTCTTTCTCTGCTGCACAATCAACTGTGGTTCATCATCTCGAAGTTCTGCCTGTGCAGGTGCCTGGTCGATGTCTGCTTTTGAGTGTAAAACTCAAGTGCATTTCTTCTTATAATGCCAGAGTCAACCTGACATGGAGACTGATGTTCCCTGCAATCTTGTCATTTAGTATAGACACGAGACTGCTGAGGCAAGCTGCACGTGGTCCTGTTGCTGACTTCGCATCTGTTGCACCAGAGCTGGAATATTCAGACACTTTCTCATTTGCATTGCCCTCCCAGGGGATATTACAGGGATTGTTGTTATCTTATTACTCTGTTAATTATTTGTATCTTCTTCCCAACAATTTGCAAATGATGGACACATTCAGTAATGGTGGAGTAATTATTAAATATCTCTGTGATGCCAATACATTTGCTAAAACAAAATCCATAAGGCTATAGACTAAGAAAATTAAAGATACTAGATTATGATGTTATACCCACAGGCCCTGATTATCATTCAAAAGTATCTGGTCCTGTGCTGTCACAATTTCCACTTCTGATTTCTTATATCTTGATAGTACTATCACATTTTCCTGGTAGTTAAACGTTTTTTGAGTTACTGGGACAGGCTCTTGGGCTAGCCTTCTGCTTCGCATATGGCTCATGGTCCCACATCTCAGGGCTTCCTGGGAACCAGTTCACACTGTCAAGCAGCCATCATGTGAGTGGCCCTCCTGCTCCCTGTAGCCTGTCTCAGAATATACTGCTCTTCTGAGCAAGGGCTAGAGAGTCTGTGCATGAGCTTGGACACCATGTGGGGAAGGAAGTTTGCTCGTGTGAGGATTTCACTGATAAATCTGTAACTGCCTTAGGACTTTGTGAGTAGAAAGAAGAGAAACAAATGGGGCTGACCTTTTAATGGGATAGTGTATATAGAAGATCTACAGGGAGGTCTGGAAGGTAATGACAGAAGGGCCAGGAAAGATGTATGAAAGCAATGGGTGGAAAATTCTCATGTTTGATGACTAAAAGCATCACTGAGGTCCTCCTGTGGAGCCCATGGACTGTATGTAGGATAAACTCAAGACAAGGGTCCAGGCCATGCAAGCTCAGTCTCCTTGTGTCTTAGTTCACTCTCTCTTTCCCTGCCCAGCCCTCTCTTTAGATAGCACCTCTGGTTCCCTGTCACCCACAACTCTTGTGTCTGTGTTAAGATCACAGAGGAGTAAGGGGCTCCTGCTAGGCTTCTGATAGCTACACTTGAAACCTCTCTTCCTGGGCTTGGAAAGCTGAAAGCCCAAGGGGAAAAGGAGCCCTTGGCAGTACTTTGTCTGAACAGGGGATGGTGCTGCCCACCATCTCTAAGCAACATCTTATGCCGTCTTCTTATATCCTCAGAGTCTGTTTAAAATAAAAAAAAAATCACAACTGTTGCAAAAAGTAGAAAATACAAGTTTGATGGTTATAGCTGTTCTTGCTAGTAAATTGCAGTGACACAGTCTTCTACAGATCTCAAACAACACTCTTCTTGGACATTTTTCACCTTTGTGTATGGAAACACTGACCCTATATGACAATGCCTGTTCCATTGTTCCTTCTGTCTGACTCTGTGTCTCCATGGATCTGTGGGAGACTTGCACAGATACCAGCATCCAGGGGAAGATGCTACCTCGTGCTTCATACATGGTCATTCCTTTATTGGCCAACCAGATCTTATTAGATAGTAGGGAATCCTTATGCATATTCAGGACTATGGAGGAGAGTGTAAAGACCAGAGCACGAGCTGGGAAGGGGTGGGGCGATGACACAAAAGCCCAAATTTATCCTTCCCTTCTGGACCCCTAGGAGGAATCTTCCAGGAGGGAGTTGTCTTACTCAGTCTCCCGAGTGCTGTAAAGCAGACTACAGGGATTGGGTTGCCACAATTTTGGACATTTTGAAAGAAAAACAAGAGAAGCAAGGTTGTTTTTTTGTAAGTGGGAAATGGATGTTCTCAGACTTAACTGAGAAAAGCCTAAAGCCTTGCACAGGCCTCTCTTCTTGTTTCCAAGGGACACGTGGTTCCGAGTTGAGAGTTGGTTGCATTTGCCCCAGGTGTGTTTGAACTCTGCTCGGGCAGATGATGGAAAGCTATGCTGCATTTTCTCTATGCCATCATCTGGTGATGAGCTTTTGAGAAGCACTGATGCACCACTCAGGGGGTGGGAGAATGCATCCTAGGATGGGAACCTCAGACCGGATGAGAAACAAGGTATACTGAAGCAGAAGAGTCAGCAGTTCCCAAGTTCCTGGGAGTCTAGTTGATGCTGGAAACCTCAGGGAGTCAGGAATGAAGGGAGGGCTACAATGAGGGAGGGGGACTCCAGTTTAGCTCTGGTGATGTTCGGGAGTGTGGAGGGGCCTTTTGTGGGAAGACTTAGGTGGCAGGTATGTATAACGAAGGCCTCCCCCCACTGAGGTCTTTGTGAACCAGAGAGTAAATGCCTTTTGTAGGAAGGAATGTCTGGGAAGGAAGGATCATTGACTAAGCCCTGAGTGTCCATCTAGATACCTCATTAGCAGGTAGGTTTCAAATCAGTGAAAGGAGAAGAAATAAGTCAGTTAGTTTTATATGAGACATCCTCTCCAGATACATATTAAAGCTGAGGAAACATTATGAAAAATGTTTAATTCGAGGAGCATTGGCTAAGTGTGCAGATGCAGACCAGGGACCAATAGTGCTCCGATACTCACTTAACAAGGTGCTGTGTGCTCATTTCCTTTCTGGGCCTTCCATTTTCATCGAGGTGATTAATGTCTATTGGTGTCTTATGGTTTGCTTTTGTAAGTCATGCATATTTTCATTAAATAAAAATAGAGTCAGCAGGTGGTAGCTCACACCTTTAATCCCAGCACTTGGGAGGCAGAGGCAGGTGGGTCTCTGAGTTCGAGGCCAGCCTGGTCTACAGAGTGAGTTCTAATAATGCCAGAGCTACACAGAGAAATCCTGTCTCAAAAAACCCAAAACCCAAACCCAAACCAACAACAAAGAAGGAAGCCATAGCAAATACTCATGGTTTTCTCTGATGTAGTGGTATGGGGTAGGTATCTTGATTCCGTTTTCCCCTTCCAACCCATTTAGACTGTTCCACAATTCGAATGCCCTTGGACATGATGGGATCTGAGTGGCAAGTTACTGGTCTGGCAGGACAGCCCTGTAGATACCATGCGACAGAAAGTCCTGGGGCCTGGGAATCCAACAGTCTTCTGGAGCTGCTTGGTAAGAGAATCCTCATTGCCATGTGCTTTAACCCTTTTGTGGTAAGGATACACCAGTAAACAATGTTTGTGGTAAGAATGAATGTCAAGTTTGACTGGAGTTCATTCTATTGGCACCTGAGGGAAAGAAGGGTATTCTGGAGAGGGTAGCAGCTTGTCCAATGATTGTTGTAGGATGAAATGAGCGAGTGACAATATTTTAGTTTTCTAAAACAAAAGAAACATGGCATCGTACTTTAACAAAATGCATGTGAGGTCTATAATACTTGTATATTTATATTTTGAAGAAAACATTGCATATATTTTGTACATTAGGATAACAAAGCAGATATGCAGCAAAACATAAATTTATAATTAATATGAGAAAGGAAAAAAAATCACCACATCATTGTAGCAAGAACTAAAATTTGCATTTTCTACATGTCAGCAATTCAATTTGTTCTACAATTAATTAGTGTCATAGAAAGTTACTGGTTATTTTTAACAATTGTATTTACTTACATATAAAAGAGAATAGTGTAAGAATATAAACTTTCAAATACATTACTTTTAAAAACATTTACATTAAAGTAGTAACAAGCACATGCATAGTTATTTATTATATACTCTGATACTGTTTTTCACTGTCTATTTTGTTCAGCTTGAGGGTTAAGTGTCTGTATATTTGATATCTCTAATATTAGGGAAATGCTACAGTTTATTTTGGCTTTCTAAGCCTGTCAATTGTTCAGCATGGAATTTTATCCTATGATTGTCTCATTAGAAATGGGTACCGAGCATGTGGTATCGGATGGGCAGGAGGGGAGTACGAAAGGACTGCTCTGAAGCTGGGAGATGAGCTGGCCTGTAGTCCTCACTTCTGCAGTTCTTTCTCTGTCTTTACACCCTGCTTGTTCCAGATACTCGACTGGGTCATATTTCAATTTGCTTTTGGCCTGATAGGGTCAGACCCATTGCACTGTTTTCCGGTTCCTTCTGAGGAAATCCTTTCATGCCTCAATATCACACTGTGTTGAAGGGCCTACACTTTCAAGCACCACAGTATGCCAACCTACAAATAGAACAAGAAGAGGTAACAGAAAAATTGATAGTTACAGTCTAAACTACAAAATTCAAGTTATAATAGCTGAGACAGGGTACTGGCAAAGGAAGAGATAGACAGGTCAAGGGAACAGGATAAAGACACTTTAATAGCCCCAGAAAAATATAGTCAATGAGCTGTGAGGAACCCAGCCCCAAATGACACCACAGCTCTCGTATCTATGGCTCAGGGGACGTCATGAAAGAGGGGCTGGAAAGACTGTAAGAGCCAGAGCACCAGGGAGTCTGCTGTGAAAGAGTCTCTCCTAGAAATGACTGCATAAACAAAACCCGAGCTAACATATCAGTGGACATGCTAGCATGGAAGGGGGGAAATTCTGTGGGGTCTGATCCCCAGACAGGAACTACAAGCAACCATTGACTGGGGATAGAAGGACTAGATCCTCCCGGAGTTGAGCCCCCTGACTGGTTGTCCAACTCAGAGTGGTCATCTTTGACACACATACACAACAAAAAGAGATCCAGCTGGTTGTATCTGTAACAGTAACAGATGTCATGCTGACAGGTCTTATGACAACTTGACAAAAGCTAGAGTCATTTGGAAAGAGGGAATCTCAATTAAGAAAATGTCCCATAAAATCAGCCAGTAGGCTAGCTTGTAGGGCATTTTCTTTTATTGATTGATGTGAGAAGGCCCAGCCCACTGTCCCAGGGCTGGCGGTTTTGGGTTCTATAAGAAAGCAGGTTGAGAAAGCTTAAGGAACAAGCCAATAAGCAGCACTCCTCCATGGCCTCTGCATCAACTTCTGCCTCCAGGTTCCTGCTTCCAGTTCCTGTCCTGACTTCCTTCAGTGATGCACTATGACCTAAGAGTTGTAAGAGGAGATAATCTGTTTCCCAAGTTGCTTTTGGTTGTGGTCTTTGTCACAGCAACAGAAACTCTAACCAAGACGGGGACATAGTCAATTTTCAATGACTAGCACAGTGAAGGACACTAGTAAGAGAATGAGAAGCCACAGAAAAGAGAACATTATCCTCTCAGATGTTACAAGCACTGATTCGATGAGGTCACTTTTGCTTGTTCTCTCATTCAGGCTCTGCACAGGTCTCAGCCGGATGCTGTATGTGCTTGACATGATGTGTGCCATCTCTCTGAGACTTCTTACTTATTCTTTTACTTTTGCTTGCTATGCACTTAATAAACTTAGTCATCCAAACCTGGAAGAACAACTGTGCACACCACTTTCCAGACCGTACAGAACACCGTGTTCTCTGTAAAAGACAGAGCAGGAAGGGAGCCAGGGGCCTGGGACAGCATCCCTGCCATGGTCATCATCACCTATTCTAGCTCTGGGGCAAGAAGAGAGGCCCTGCAGCTGTGCAAGCAAGTGTCGACTTGAGTTCACTTTGCAACCAGAGCAGGCGAGATTTAGAGTCCAGAATCTGCATTCACTTTGGTTCCTATGATCAGGGAGTGGACTGTACTTTCTCTTCAAAAGGTACCCCCGGCTCCCAAGACATAAGAACTAAAGAGAAAAGCCATTATCCCTGGCTCTCTGACTCTACTGTGAGTCCTGGGCTTAGAGTTTTCTGTAAGTAGGAGTTTCACAGCTGTTTCCCCGTAGGCAACACGGCAATAAGTGTGATTATGCCTGGAATATAGGCCAGATTGAGTTATTTTCATTTTTCTGCTCAAATGTAGCTACTTCTTAAATAGTGACTGATCCTATTGATGCTGCTTAGAACAGTATTCTACAAGAGAAACACTTGAGTCTCTAATTGCTAAAATGGTCATAATGTATCCCTAGGTACTTTGTTTTTGATCTTCAGTTTTTTTGAGATTATACTTTAATTACAATATTTATCCCTTCTCTTTTTTTCCCTCTAAAACCTCCTATACATTCCTCCCTGCTCTCCTTCAAATTTCTGGCCTTTAAAAAACATAATTGTTATATTTACATATGTATTTGTATACACACATATGTTTTAGAATATAACCTGATGAATCCATATAATGTTGCTTGTATGTATGTTTTCAAGATGGACCATTTGGCACTGGACAACCAACTGGTGTGTTCTCTCCTGGGGAAAGCCACCTCTCCTGCTCTCAGCTTTCCTCAGTTGCCTAAAGTCCTTTGTGTAGGGTGTAGGCCTCCTGGGTTTTTCCTTGCCCAGTTTGGCATGTCCATTGGTGTCAGCCTTATTCACTATGCATTTGGGCGGTCATGTTGGTGAGACTTCACATATAGCTTCTACTGTTACTAGGAGACACAATCTCACATCAAACTCCCTTATTTTCTGGCTCTTGCAAGCTTTCTGACTCCTCTTCTACAATGTTCCCTGAACCGTAGGTGCAGGAATACTTCATAGATGTATCTACTTGAGCTGGCCTCCTCAACTCTGCCTATTGATTGGTTGTGGTTTCCTTTAGTGGTCTCTGTTACAAAGCAAAGCTCCTGTGGTGAGGGGTGAAGACTGTACTTATCAGGCTAGACTCATTCCTGGAGAAGGAAGTCCGGGCCCCAAAGGCTCTTATACCTTTTGAGATATGTTGAAGTAATTGTGATGGAATGTAATGCTGAAGACTGTTTTAGCCATGCTGGGAGACACGCCACCTACATCTGAACTTCAGTCATTCTTCATTTGGATGAACGGCCTAGCCAGTCAAGACGTTTACTGAACTTTTACTTTTGACAGAGATATTTCCTTGAACTTTTGAGGTCATCCCTGCTGTGTCTCCTGGCTTTATTCCCTCCCATAATGTTCCACAGTACGAGTGAATGCACCCCTAATGTAAATCCCTAATATAAATTTCTCCTTTTTTACGTTCCAAAACTGAGTAGTTCAAATGTGGAGAGTCACAGCAGTAGATTCCTGAAGATAACAGGCCATTCAAATTCTACCGCTAACTGAAGATGTGCGGGTGATAAGCATCTCGGAGGCAGGATGTGAGACCATCTGGTCTCACGTGCAATATCCTCTCAGACCATGTCAGAGGGGCCTAGGTGACCACACAAACAGATTTGGAAGAAAAATGAGTGTGAGGAGGAAATTTTTCTAGTAGAGGAGTTTGGCCAACGCAGTTCTGTAGAGTTCTTGTTGAGGCCTAGGATGGCCACTCTATTGTTTGGGACTTTCATCTGTGTATAACCCTGTATCCTTAATTTTTTTCCCAAGACAGGGTTTCTCTGTGTAGGTTGGGCTGTCCTGGAACTCACTCTGTAGTCCAGGCTGGCCTTGAACTCAGAGATCCGCTTGCCTCTGCCTCCCAAGTGCTGGAATTAAAGGTGTGCGCCACCACCTCCAGGCCTTATCTTTTTTTTTTTTTTTTTTTTTTTTTTTTTAGTGATGGTTTTTGTCTTCGTTAGGGTCTCACTGCTGTGAAGGGACAACATGACCAAGGCAACTCTTATAAAGGCAAACATTATTTAATTTAATTTTTTTACTTATTCACTTTACATCCCATTCACTGCCCCCTCCCAGTCACCCCTCCCACAATCCTTCCCACATTCCCCCTCCCCTTCTCCTCTGAGTGGGTGGGGAATCCTCTGGGTATCCACCCACCCTGGCACTTCAAGTCTCTGTGAGGCTAGGGGTATCCTCTCTCACTGAGGCCAGACAAGGCAGCCCAGCTAGAAGAACATATCCCATGTACAGACAACAGCTTTTGGAATAGGGCCTGCTCCAGTTGGGCAGGATCCACATGGAAACCAAGTTGCACATCTGCTGCATGTGAGTCTGGAGGTCTAGGTCCAGCTTGTGTTGATGGACCCCACAAGGGTTCAGGTTAGTTGACTCTGTTGGTCTTCTTGTAGAGTGTCTATCCCCTTCAGGACCCGCAATCCTTCCTCCTATTCTTCCATAAAAGTCCCCAAGCTCTATCCACTGTTTGGCTCTGGGTGTCTGTATCTGTTTGAATCAGCTGCTTGGTGGAGCTTCAAAGAGGACAGTCATGCTAGATTCTTGTCTGTAAGCACAACAGAGTATCATTAATAGTGTCAGGGATTAGTGCCTACCCATAGGATGGGTCTCACATTGGGCCTGTTATTAGTTGGAAAGGCAAACATTTAGTTGGGGCTGGCTTACAGTTTCAGAAGTTCAATCCATTATCATCATGGTGGGAAGCATGGCGATGTGCAGGCAGATATGGGGCTGGAGGAACGGAGAACTCTACATCTTGATCTGAAGGCAGCTAGAAGGAGATTATTTTCCACACTGAGTATAGCTTGAACTTATATTTGAGACCTCCAAGCCCACTTCTACAGTGACACACTTCTTCCAACAAGGCCACATCTACTCCAACAAGGCCACACCACTTAGTAGTGCCACTCCCTATGGGCCAAGCATTCAAACACAGGAATCTATGGAGGTTATTCCTTTTCTAATGACCACAGTTTTCTTTCAGGAAATAATTTTACTCATGGGTGAAATATTTCACATTTAAGACCCATGAGCATATATAATTACCTGTAGAGGAGTGCGGATTTAATGTTTTTCTTCCTCTTGTCCTCTGGGGCCCTTCATAATGTGATCCCTGGACCATGAACATCAGCAAGGTTCCATGAACTCCAGTCATTTTTCTAGTAGCCATTTTCTATTGCCATGTCAGATTGTGCCAGTAGAATATAGGTGCTACAGTGACAGTTGTGATATTTATACTAGACTCGAATATTCTTACCTTTGTAGTGACCTTAATTTTTATAAATTAAGATATAATTATATTATTTCCCCCTTTCCCTTTCCTCTCTCACCCCCTCTTAATACTCCCTTGCTTCCTCTTATAATCATAGCCTTTTTCTTTCTTGCCTTTTTAATATTTATTTTTTATTTATGTGTATGTGTGTCACATGTGTTCGGGGATGGGATACAGAATAGGATCCCTGAAGCTGCAGTTGCAAGCAGTTCTGAATTGCCTGAGGTGGGTGCTGGGAACCAAACTCAGGTCCTTTGGAGGGACAGTAAGCACTCTTAACCACAGAACCATCTCTGTATCCCCAGAACCTCTTTTAAAAAAAGTATTATTGTTACACTTATATAAATGCATAAATAAACAAACAAACAAACAAACAAACAAATAAATAAATAAATAAAATAATAACTCACTGAGTTTAGTGCTGCTTATGTGTAAGTGATTTCAGGGCTAATCACTTGCTATTGGACAACCAAACAGAGGCTCAGCCCTTTGGAAGACTATTTCTTCTGCTTTCAGCATTCTTTAGTTCCCTGTAGTTCTTCCTTTAGGGTTGAAGCCCCTGGGATTCCTCCTCCCATGTTAGCATGTCTATTGGTAACTATTAATTGTTCAACCCTTGTTTAGGCAGCTATGTTATTGAGGTATCATGAGTGGAGCCAAGTTGCCATTTCTAGAAGGCTCAGTAACTCAACCCATTTCCTGGTTCTCTGGCTCTTACAGTCTTTCTGCCTCTTCTTCTGAGATGTCCCCTGAGCCTTAGGTTCAGGCATTGTGTTGTAGGTGTGTCCACTGGAGCCAGATGTCCCAGGTCCTTTGTTCTCTGCATTCTGAACACTTGTGGTAAAAAAAGCTTCTTTGATGAGGGAGGAGAGCTACCTTTATTTGTGTTAATAAAGATAAGTATTTAGAATTCGGTAAGGAATCATGCCGGTTTAGTAACGTGGTAGCAGTAGGTTCTCTAAAATCCATGATCCCACTAGCTCCAGGAATTGGTTAGATTTCCAGTTCCAAGCACACCTTTCCTCCAATTGAGCAGGCTTTAAATCTAATTGGACAGCGGTTGGTTACTGCCAGGATATAAGTGCCACTAGTGTTCCTTTAGGGATGCCTTGTCATGATGGTCCTGGTTGTGGTTTATAGGTGTCACAGTTAGGACCGTTGGTTGTTCTCCTCCACTGACAGACTGCAGAGCACCTTCCGTTACTACCATAGCTAGTCCTTAGGGAGGAAGTACTCAGGTTAGAACCAGCTTAGATTATTTGAGTCCTGTGTCCAACGTGTATGGTGACTTCAGCAACAGGGACTTAAAGGTCTGGGAGGCAACTAAGGGCAACCGAAATGACCTCTATTTGTTTTAGAAGTTACTTGGGGATTTTGGGACTGCTGGTGAGTGGAACACAGCTTCTGCTCCAGTCCAACCACGCGGGACCTGAGACTGCTCTGGTTGGGGAGAGAGAAATCCGGCCTACATAGGGACTCGCCAGCTACCCACAACACCCGCCACAGGATCTTAAGACTTCTGGTGAGTGGAGCACAGCTTCTGCTCCAATCCAATTGCGCGGGACCTGAGACTGCATTAGTTAGGGAAGCAGAAACCGGCCTGAGTAGGGCCACAGGCCTCATCCAGCCGGATCAGCGCCAGGGTAGCGGGAGCGCAGGGTTGCCTGACACCCGCGAGCTACCCACGACCCCCGCCGCAGGATTTTGGGACTGCTGGTGAGTGGAACACAGCTTCTGCTCCAGTCCAATCACGCGGGACCTGAGACTGCTCTGGCTGGGGAGAGAGAAATCCGGCCTACATAGGGCCACAACCCTCTTCCGGTCAGAAAAGCACCAGGGCAGCTGGGGCGCAGGGTCCGCTGACACTCGCCAGCTACCCACAACACCCGCCACAGGATCTTAAGACTTCTGGTGAGTGGAGCACAGCTTCTGCTCCAATCCAATTGCGCGGGACCTGAGACTGCATTAGTTAGGGAAGCAGAAACCAGCCTGAGTAGGGCCACAGGCCTCATCCAGCCGGATCAGTGCCGGGTAGCGGGAGAGCAGGGTTGCCTGACACCCGCCAGCTACCCACGACCCCCGCCACAGGATTTTGGGACTGCTGGTGAGTGGAACACAGCTTCTGCTCCAATCTTTAAACAGTGACAACGATAACAACTAACCCCAGAGATTACCAGATGGCGAAAGGTAAACGTAATAATCTTACTAACAGAAACCAAGACCACTCACCATCATCAGAATCCAGCACCCCCACTTCGCCCAGTCCAGGGCACCCCAACACACCGGAAAAGCTAGACACGGATTTAAAAGCATATCTCCTGATGATGATAGAGGACTTCAAGAAGGACTTTAATAACACACTTAAAGAAATGCAGGAGAACACTGCTAAACAGGCAGAAGACAATAAAGAGGAAGCACAAAAATCCCTTAAAGAATTGCAGGAGAACACTGCTAAAGAGTTACAAATCCTTAAAGAAAAACAGGATAACATAATCAAACAGGTAGAAGTCCTTACAGAAAAACAGGAAAACACATCCAAACAGATGATGGAAATGAACAAAACCATACTAGACCTAAAAAGGGAAGTAGACACAATAAAGAAAACCCAAAATGAGGCAACACTGGAGATAGAAACCCTAGGAAAGAAATCTGGAACCATAGATACCAGCATCAGCAACAGAATACAAGAGATGGAAGAGAGAATCTCAGGTGCAGAAGATTCCATAGAGAACATCGGCACAACAATCAAGGAAAATGTAAAATGCAAAAAGATCCTAACTCAAAACATCCAAGAAATACAGGACACAATGAGAAGACCAAACCTACGGATAATAGGAGTGGATGAGAATGAAGATTTTCAACTCAAAGGACCAGCAAACATCTTCAACAAAATTATAGAAGAAAACTTCCCAAATCTAAAGAAAGAGATGCCCATGAACATACAAGAAGCCTACAGAACTCCAAATAGACTGGACCAGAAAAGAAATACCTCCCGACACATTATAATCAGAACAACAAATGCTCTAAATAAAGATAGAATACTAAAAGCAGTAAGAGAAAAAGGCCAAGTAACATATAAAGGCAAGCCTATCAGAATTACACCAGATTTTTCACCAGAGACTATGAAAGCCAGAAGATCCTGGACGGATGTTATACAGACACTAAAAGAACACAAATTCCAGCCCAGGCTACTATACCCAGCCAAACTCTCAATTAACATAGATGGAGAAACCAAAGTATTCCACGACAAAACCAAATTCACACATTATCTCTCCACGAATCCAGCCCTTCAAAGGATGATAACAGAAAAAAAACAATACAAGGACAGGAACCAAGCCCTAGAAACAACAAGAAGGTAATCCCTCAACAAACCTAAAAGAAGACAGCCACAAGAACAAAATGCCAACTTTAACAACAAATATAACAGGAAACAACAATTACTTTTCCTTAATATCTCTTAATATCAATGGACTCAACTCCCCGATAAAAAGACATAGACTAACAAACTGGCTACACAAACAAGACCCAACATTTTGCTGCTTACAGGAAACTCATCTCAGAGAAAAGGATAGGCACTATCTCAGAATGAAAGGCTGGAAAACAATTTTCCAAGCAAATGGTATGAAGAAACAAGCTGGAGTAGCCATTCTAATATCTGATAAGATTGACTTCCAACCCAAAGTCATTAAAAAAGACAGGGAGGGACACTTCATACTCATCAAAGGTAAAATCCTCCAAGAGGAACTATCAATCCTGAATATCTATGCTCCAAATACAAAGGCAGCCACATTCATTAAAGAAACTTTAGTAAATCTCAAAGCACACATTGCACCTCATACAATAATAGTGGGAGACTTCAACACACCACTTTCACCAATGGACAGATCATGGAAACAGAAACTAAACAGGGACACAGTGAAACTAACAGAAATTATGAATCAAATGGATCTGGCAGATATCTACAGAACATTCTATCCTAAAACAAAAGGATATACCTTCTTCTCAGCACCTCATGGTACTTTCTCCAAAATTGACCACATAATTGGTCACAAAGCAGGCCTCAACAGATATAAAAATATTGAAATTGTCCCATGCATCCTATCAGATCACCATGGACTAAGGCTGATCTTCAATAACAAAATAAATAATAGAAAGCCAACCTTCACGTGGAAACTGAACAACACTCTTCTCAATGATACCTTGGTCAAGGAAGGAATAAAGAAAGAAATTAAGGACTTTTTAGAGTTCAATGAAAATGAAGCCACAACATACCCAAACTTATGGGACGCAATGAAAGCATTTCTAAGAGGAAAACTCATAGCTCTGAGCGCCTCCAAAAGGAAACTAGAGAGAGCACACATTAGCAGCTTGACAACACACCTAAAAGCACTAGAACAAAAGGAAGCAAATTCACCCAAGAGGAGTAGACGGCAGGAAATAATCAAACTCAGGGGTGAAATCAACCAAGTGGAAACAAGAAAAACTATTCAAAGAATCAACCAATCAAGGAGCTGGTTCTTTGAGAAAATCAACAAGATAGATAAACTCTTAGCCAGACTCACTAGAGGGCACAGGGAAAGCATCCTAATTAACAAAATCAGAAATGAAAAAGGAGACATAACAACAGATCCTGAAGACATCCAAAACACCATCAGATCCTTCTACCAAAGGCTATACTCAACAAAACTGGAGAACCTGGATGAAATGGAGAAGTTCCTAGACAGATACCAGGTACCAAAGTTGAATCAAGATCAGGTTAATGATCTAAACAGCCCTATATCCCCCAAAGAAATAGAAGCAGTCATTAATAGTCTCCCAACTAAAAAAAGCCCAGGACCAGATGGGTTTAGTGCAGAGTTCTATCAGACCTTCAAAGAAGATCTAATCCCAGTTCTTCACAAACTATTCCACAAAATAGAAACAGAAGGTACTCTACCCAACTCATTCTATGAAGCCACAATTACTCTGATACCTAAACCACAAAAAGATCCAACAAAGATAGAAAACTTCAGACCAATATCCCTTATGAATATTGATGCAAAAATCCTCAATAAAGTTCTCGCTAACCGAATCCAAGAACACATCAAAACAATCATCCATCCTGACCAAGTAGGTTTCATCCCAGGGATGCAGGGATGGTTCAATATACGGAAATCCATCAACGTAATCCAGTATATAAACAAACTCAAAGACAAAAACCACATGGTCATCTCGTTAGATGCGGAAAAAGCATTTGACAATATCCAACACCCATTCATGATAAAAGTCTTGGAAAGATCAGGAATTCAAGGCCCATACCTAAACATGATAAAAGCAATCTACAGCAAACCAGTAGCCAACATCAAAGTAAATGGTGAGAAGCTTGAAGCAATCCCTCTAAAATCAGGGACTAGACAAGGCTGTCCACTTTCTCCATACCTATTCAACATAGTACTTGAAGTCCTAGCCAGAGCAATTCGACAACAAAAGGAGATCAAAGGGATACAAATTGGAAAAGATGAAGTCAAAATATCACTTTTTGCAGATGATATGATAGTATATATAAGTGACCCTAAAAATTCCACCAGAGAACTCCTAAGCCTGATAAACAGCTTCGGTGAAGTAGCTGGATATAAAATTAACTCAAACAAATCAATGGCCTTTCTCTACACAAAGAATAAACAGGCTGAGAAAGAAATTAGGGAAACAACACCCTTCTCAATAGTCACAAATAATATAAAATATCTTGGCGTGACTCTAACTAAGGAAGTGAAAGATCTGTATAATAAAAACTTCAAGTCTCTGAAGAAAGAAATTATAGAAGATCTCAGAAGATGGAAAGATCTCCCATGCTCATGGATTGGCAGGATCAACATTGTAAAAATGGCTATCTTGCCAAAAGCAATCTACAGATTCAATGCAATCCCCATCAAAATTCCAAATCAATTCTTCAACGAATTAGAAAGTGCAATCTGCAAATTCATCTGGAATAACAAAAAACCTAGGATAGCAAAAACTCTTCTCAAGGATAAAAGAACCTCTGGTGGAATCACCATGCCGGACCTAAAGCTCTACTACAGAGCAATTGTGATAAAAACTGCATGGTACTGGTATAGTGACAGACAAATAGACCAATGGAATAGAATTGAAGACCCAGAAATGAACCCACACACCTATGGTCACTTGATCTTCGACAAGGGAGCTAAAAACATCCAGTGGAAGAAAGACAGCATTTTCAACAAATGGTGCTGGCACAACTGGTTGTTAACATGTAGAAGAATGCGAATCGATCCATTCCTATCTCCTTGTACTAAGGTCAAGTCTAAGTGGATCAAGGAACTTCACATAAAACCAGAGACACTGAAACTTATAGAGGAGAAAGTGGGGAAAAGCCTTGAAGATATGGGCACAGGGGAAAAATTCCTGAATAGAACAGTAATGGCTTGTGCTGTAAGATCGAGAATTGACAAGTGGGACCTCATGAAACTGCAAAGCTTCTGCAAGGCTAAAGACACCATCAATAAGACAAAAAAAACCACCAACAGATTGGGAAAGGATCTTCACCTATCCTAAATCAGATAAGGGACTAATATCCAATATATATAAAGAACTCAAGAAGGTGGACTCCAGAAAGTCAAATAACCCCATTAAAAAATGGGGCTCAGAACTGAACAAAGAATTCTCACCTGAGGAATACCGAATGGCAGAGAAGCACCTGAAAAAATGTTCAACATCCTTAATCATCAGGGAAATGCAAATCAAAACAACCCTGAGATTCCACCTCACACCAGTCAGAATGGCTAAGATCAAAAATTCAGGTGACAGCAGATGCTGGCGAGGATGTGGAGAAAGAGGAACACTCCTCCATTGTTGGTGGGATTGCAAGCTTGTACAACCACTCTGGAAATCAGTCTGGCGGTTCCTCAGAAAATTGGACATAGTACTACCGGAGGATCCAGCAATACCTCTCCTGGGCATATATCCAGAAGATGTCCCAACCGGTAAAAAGGACACATGCTCCACTATGTTCATAGCAGCCCTATTTATAATAGCCAGAAGCTGGAAAGAACCCAGATGTCCCTCAACAGAGGAATGGATACAGAAATTATGGTACATTTACACAATGGAGTACTACTCAGCTATTAAAAAGAATGAATTTATGAAATTCCTAGCCAAATGGATGGACCTGGAGGGCATCATCTTGAGTGAAGTAACACAATCACAAAAGAACTCACACAATATGTATTCACTGATAAGTGGATATTAGCCCAAAACTTAGGATACCCAAGATATAAGATACAATTTGATAAACGCATGAAACTCAAGAAGAATGAAGACCAAAGTGTGGACACTGTGCACCTTCTTAGAATTGGGAACAAAACACCCAGGGAAGGAGTTACAGAGACAAAGTTCGTAGCTGTGATGAAAGGATGGACCATTTAGAGACTGCCGTATCCAGGGATCCATCCCATAATCAGCTTCTAAACGCTGACACCATTGCATACACTAGCAAGATTTTGCTGAAAGGACCCAAATATAGCTGTCTCTTGTGAGACGATGCCGGGGCCTAGCAAACACAGGAGTGGATGTTCACAGTCAGCTATTGGATGTATCACAGGGCTCCCAATGGAGAAGCTAGAGAAAGTACCCAAGGAGCTAAAGGGATCTGCAACCCTATTGTTGGAACAACATGATGTACTAACCAGAACCCCGGAGCTCTTGTCTCTAGCTGCATATGTATCGAAAGTTGGCCTAGTCGGCCATCACTGGAAAGAGAGGCCCATTGGACTTGCAAACTTTATATGCCCCAATATAGGGGAATGCCAGGGCCAAAAGAATGGGAATGGGTGGGTAGGGAAGTAGGGGGTGCTATGGGGGACTTTTGGGATAACATTGGAAATGTAATTGAGGAAAATATGTAATAAAAATAAAAAAAAAAAAAAAGAAGTTACTTGGACTCCCCTGACTAACACTCAAAAGGAGGCTTCCCAGGCCTGGTGCCGGGGTTTTTGTTAGAGAGTATATGGCTTTTGGGGTGAGCTCCAGTGATATCACTTAGTGTTATTTTTCCTCCTCCCTCCCTCTTCTTCTATATCAACTCCCCTTCGCTCCCCAGTAAAGCCTTCTTTTATTTTCACTTTTTCCTTTATTGGCTTTTCACCTAAGTTTTGTCACAAGGAGCTCTAAGGACAGAGCTCAAGGCTCTGTGAGTGTGGACTGGATCACCCCAATAGCAGGCTGTGAGCATTTGCATCCCCAGAGCCAACGCTGCCATGGAAACTGGCTGCTTCTCACAACCATTTATGTCTTGATGGAGAAAGGACACAGCATTCTTAGGTCCCTCTTACACAAAGACTGCCTTTATTGTTATTATTATTATTATTATTACTACTACTCTATTTATTAATAGGCTGACAGCTATTAGCAGAGGGATCAGCTGCTGTAATGTTGAGACTGGTGAATGACTGGGTAGTAAGTACCTTTTGAACTTGGATACATGCTCAGTCCCCTGCTTAGATAACATTTGAAATGTAAATAAAGAAAATATCTAATAACAAAAGTCTAAAAAAAAATCTTGCTTAGAATCCTCTTTGCTGAGATATAAGATAGACTAACATCGGAAGAATACCCTGGCTGTCACTATGTTACAACAGACGGTTAATAAAGGCTTTGAAACTCTCACCGGGGAGGTGTGAGCGACTCAGTGGGAACAGGTGCTGGTGTACAGAGTGGCCTCCCAGTCCCCCAGGCCCTTCAGATCTGATTGCTACATTGAGCACATAGATTTGGCCACAAGAGCACAACATTGGACATCTGGACTTTCAATCATGTTTTCCTTCAGAAGTGGATTTCTTCACAGCCTAGACCTACCTATGTTAGTGGGTTAGGACCCCAATTGAGACTTTAAGTCCTGAGTGTGTGTGTGTGTGTGTGTGTGTGTGTGTGTGTGTGTGTGTGTAGTCGGGTGGTAAAGAACATGGAAAGAACAAGGAGAGTAATGATGTACTTAGGGCCTGCAGGACCTCATAGGAAACAGGCATCAGGACTGTAGGGAGTGGTAGAAACTTTCTTAAACAGAAGTCTGGTCTGGAAGCTGTCTTGGAAGTGCTGACAGGAACAGTAAGACATGCAAAGAGGTGGGACTTCCCTTGAGTTTCTTTATTATTGGGTCTGGGACTGGGCAGTGTTTTGGGGCTCCAAGTAAATGTCACAGGACAAATGGGGTGAGGGGAACTTTTTTGCTGCTCTCTGCTCTTCTGACTTTACTGGCAAGAATTGTCTCCATTTGCCAGTACAACCATCTAACAGTGAGACTGTCATCCTTAAGAAACTGAGTAATCAATAATTCCCGTGAACATGCAGTTACCAGAGAATGATTGGGTGATGTCGCAGATGAGCTATTGGCTACAGTTTTGTTGACAATGGCCTACACTGAGTATTAAACAATTGGCCTTCTGACAAGAGTTACATGTAAAGCAATTAACTTGGATAAATGCCCAGAGGAGTTCACCAAAGCATTGTGTATGCTCCCAGTTGGATTTGGTAAAACATCTGGTTATTAATCATTTCACTTAAGACTATCAAAACTGGGGGGCTGGTGAGATGGCTCAGTGGGTAAGAGCGCCCGACTGCTCTTCCGAAGGTCCAGAGTTCGAATCCCAGCAACCACATGGTGGCTCACAACCATCCGTAACGGGATCTGGCGCCCTCTTCTGGAGTGTCTGAAGACAGTGTACTTACATAAAAAAAAAAAAAAAAGACTATCAAAACTGAAGAAGTTCAGATTGTAAACATCACACTCTCAGGCATAATTAGCATTTCGATGTACCAGAAAAACCTTTCCAGCTGATTCCATGCCGTTCCTTTAAGATGTTTAAAGTCTGATTCAGTCTACGTGAGTTTGGTGATCTTTTATTTGATGTAGACAACCACAGACTAGTCTTCGGTGCAAACACACCACTCTCTGAGTCAACATTTTGTCTGCAGTTTTATATAACTTCAGAGCATTAAAAAGTGTGAGGCCAATCTTCACCACCAGAAATGGAAACCCTGGTCTGTAACCCAGTGTCTTGGTATGATGTGAGGTTTTAGACAGGAACTGCCATCTCTGATGGACACTGCCTTGCTTCTAATCTTACTTTTGTGACTTCTGTTCCTATAAACAGTGGTATTTGTTTAAATATTCTGATGTTCATTTTTCCCTTCTTCTAGTACTTGTGTAGTTTAAGCTTTAGCATTTGTATGTGTTTGAGGCTTAGTTTTGAGTGTGCTGTAAGGAATTGATTCACTAATTCACTAGTTTTCTCCCATCAAAGTACTGATCTGCTTGTCCTAATACCACTTATTAAAAATTCATTGTTTTTTTTTACATTAAGATTTATTCATGTATTTATTTTATGTATGACTGCTCTATCTGCATGCACACCTGCAGGTCAGAAGAGGGCATCAGATCGTATTATAGATGGCCATGAGCCACCGTGTGGTTGCTGGGAGGAAGGACCCCAGGAAGAGCAGCCAGTTCTCTTAACTGCTAAGCCATCTCTCCAGTCCCAGAAGTTCATTATTTTCATGGGTTTGAGATTTGTCTTAAACGGGGATTTTAATGGGATCTCAACTCTGTCATTTGATCAAGATTATCTGTCTGCATAGCTCAGCACTGAGTGGGAGGGTTTGAGAGAGAGAGAGAGAGAGAGAGAGAGAGAGAGAGAGAGAGAGAGAGAGAGAGACAGAGACAGAGACAGAGAGAGAGACACACACACAGAGAGAGAGAGAGAGAGAGACACAGAGAGAGACACAGAGAGAGAGAGACAGAGACAGAGATAGAGAGAGACAGAGAGCCTTGCCCTGGGGAGAGAAGCTGGTTCAGGGAGTGAGATGAGGGGACAAGGGCATGCACGACTTAGGGAAGGGAAGACTCTCACCTTGATCCCCAGGCTGAGAAGGGTAGGTGACTCTATCTAGGCACACATCATTGGGTACTCACCAGAGAAGGAATGTTTATGCTCCTTCAGTATGGATACATGGAAACCTAATCCCTGTTGGAAGGGGATTACATGAGAAGTGGCAGCTTCTGAACCCTCATGAGTAGCCATCCTATCAGAGAGGCCCCATGGACTTCCCCTGTACTTTCTACTGTGTGAGGATGCAGGAAAGGATAGTTGTGATCTAGTGAGCAGCCCCTCGTCAGACACCGGATGCTGGTGCCTGACTTTGAACTTCTCAGCCTCTGAAACGTGGCAAAATAAATGTCTGTTGTTTAGTATACCACTAAAATACCACTATGTGGTATTTTGACATAGGAGCTCAAACACATTAAGACAGCACTATATAATATTTAATAAATGAAAATGTACATTCTCCAGTAGGTATTAATAAGGGCTATGGAAGTCCCTAGGTCTGAGATAGGGAGTCAGCAGGTCTCTGATATCTTGGTGCAAAGCGTCTCATTGTTCTTTTGATCCAGGGCATGAAGCTCTGGATTTTGGTGAATACAGCTGGAGGGTTACCATTGTTGCTTCCATAGGAGACGATGCCCTGGGCCACATTGCTACATACCAGGGGGCCACCAGAATCACCCTGTGGGCAGAGGAGGAAAAGGACACGAAGCTAGGCCTTCTGCCTCTTGCTGTCCCATGATACAGGCTCCCAGAGAAAGGTATGGGCTGGGGGCTTCCTTCAGTTGCCTGTGTGTGGGTGATGAGCTTTTGATGGGCTTGCGGGAATCAAGTTCCTGGGCTTTTCCGTTGCTAGGTTTCAGATCCTGCTAAAGTTATAGCCTCCAGCTCACTCCATCCAGGTACCTCCACCTTCCCCAGTAAGATAAATTGTGTGTCTTCCTGTCATTCCCGAAGAGGAAAACCCTTTCCACTCTGGTCTAGTACCCAGGACTGAAGGGATGGAGACCTGCCCTGCTGTCCTCTATTATACTTTGTCCCAAGAAATACTGGTGGGTGTTCACACTCTTACCCTGAAGGCAGACTTCCTTTCTCTCGGGTTTCCCACACAGATCTGAGTCTGGCTGTTGTAGAATTGGAAGCGATTGGCGCACATTTGGTCCATCTGCACTCTTAGCTGCACCTCCTGGAGTACATTTGTTCCCCTGCTCTGGCTCACCCGGCCCCAGCCAGCCACTGTGCACAAATCCCCTGGCTGCAGTTTTTTGCTGGCCTGAGGCAGAGCCACAGGCTTCACCGATCCACTCCTCCGGGCTCTGCTCCTCAGCTGTCAGGATGGATGAAGGTATTTCAGCTCAGCTGCTCTCTCCCACCAGCACTTAGGGATTTCGCGTCTCCCTCACCACCCTGGAACCCTGCCCCGACTTCCTCCTCAAATGCCACACACCAAGAGGTCGCCAGCAAGCCTGGAGAACCAGAGGTCAGAAGGGGAAGGGGAGCACCTGCAGGAGCATGATGTCATTCCGGATGTTCTGCGGATTGTAATCAGGATGGCGGATGGCTCTGAGCACAGTGATGAGTTGCTGGGTCCTTTCTCGCATTTGGATGTTGTGGGCCCCTAGAGTAACATTTATGGAGCTGCGAAAGAAAGGTTGGGCTAGAGGTAGATACTATAACCAGGATCATACATCCAGCAGTTCCGCTGGGCGCATGAATGGCTCAAGGGCAGAAAAACAAGCTGGAGAGAGCTGGGTGGGGGTTGTGGGGGGAAGGGGATGGGAGGGCCTTGGGCCTGACCCCTTCTTGCTGTTTCCCACAAACCCTGAACTGGGGAAAGCAGATTAAACAGAAACAGTTTGAGTTCTTAGCTAGCACCCAGCCTGTGCCTTCCACTTTCTTCTGTTTGGTTGGTTGGCTTTTGGATCAGAGCCTCCTTTACTGTGTACGGACACTTGCTTCTTACTGCCCTCCTACTGGTCTCATCTTGTCTCCAGAATTTCATTATCATTATACTTAATTGTAATAGCATACGTTCAGGCTCTGCGGAGGGAGTCTGGGGACACTGACTTCCTGAGAAGCGTCTGTGTTCCTCACCTTCCCAAGCAATGAGCTGCTGTTAGGACGAAGTCTTCTCGCACCAGGAACCCTCCACAAGCACTCAGCCCTTCTGGACTCTGAATCAGAAGAAATGCCATGTAGGGGTAGGAATGGGGCCTGGCTTCTCGGCCTCCAATGATCTTCCCTGCAAAGAAAGATCTGGCACTTACCTGTGTACCTGGGAGCTTGCCAACAGTGCCAGGTGGGCAGCTTTAGAAAGGCTGCAAGTGGGGGAGGGAGGTGATACAGAGGAGCTTTGCAGGACTCCAGGCACAGGGAGAAGATGCTAACACTCCACAGGAGTTACTCCTAGTTTGAAGGGAGACTCGTCTCCTTCCCAGACCTTTGTGTGCTCCTCCAAATGGAGAACGATGTTTGTTCCACACGAGGCTGACTCTGGCTATTGAGACGCTTTCCCAAAGTCTGCGCTTTCTCTGTTCCCTGGTACTTCCTTCCTCAGAGAGCACCCCATGGCCCAGAGTCTACCTTTTCAAATCATGGCACTAGATATGGGCGACTGAATAAATTTATGTAGAAAACATTTATATCGTACTTTCTATATGTCAGGGCCAATAACAAGACTCTCTTGTTTATTAACCAATTTAATTGGCATAGCAACTCTAGGCCACAGTATTGATGTCATTTGCATTTTATAGGTAAGGAAACTGAGGAGATGTGAGTTCAAGTAATTTACTCAACAATGCAGTTAGGATTGCTACAACTTGTCTATTCAAGTGTATAGGACAGGACCTGATCTCTGAGGTGTGGTTGGCCACTCACCTGCCTCATCTCCTTGGAGTAGAATAAAGGTCAACAGGAGCAGGAGAGGCTGCATCTTTCCAGAACCGTTGCTTAGTCAGTTGCTGCCTGCTGGTGCTTTTCTCTGCCAGACTTTTATCCTCCCCTGGAGAGAGAGGAAGGAAGGGTGTGCTGGGAGGTCACAGATCCATTTTCCTGCTCGTGTGATAAGTTTCACCACCCAAAGCTTCCTAGGAGGTTTGCACACCAACTGCCAGTGATCGGGGAGAAGAGAGGGTTGCCCACACCCATGTGGTGTCCCACACAGTTGCTGTGTCCTTGCTGACAGCAAAATAGGGATCCAGCGAAGAGTGAGGTCTTTGAATATTGTGTACCAAGTTCATCGTACACTCAGTAATTCAGAGAAACTGGTGACTACTTCCTTTTCTTCCTCTCCTTCTGAGAAATATAAATAGGGAAAATAAAGGAAAAAGGATAAAATAGCCTGCGTATACAGGAAAAAGAGGGATGAAAGATACACACCCAGTTATGTAGATACAGGTGTGCACAGGGCATGTTATACTAGTGATCAAGGAATTCGTGTCAACTTTCCCACTGAAAGCAACCAGAAACATGGCTTCTTAAAATGATCTGAGAATGTAAAAGACTGAGAGCTGCCTGCACAGGGGTTATCGTCAGGCCCTAATTGAAGGAATAGTGAGTCTAGGCAGGAAGCTACAGGGAAGGCCCTGAACCCATGAACTATGAACTTTTGATAATCGAAATAGTCAGAGGCTGCTATATGACTCCTGCAGGCAGGGTTCCCATATCTCTTAGGAGATTAGCACAACTTTAACACCAAATCCAGTGAAAATATTAATCTTGATCTATGAGGAAGATATTGGCGTGTTACATTTTCAAGTCCTTATTTGTGCTTGGCTCCACTTTCTCTCTAGAAAGGATTCTTTGATGTGGTGTCAATAAGAAGACATAGTTTATTTTTTTTCTACCCAGAAAGTATGTGTCCATGTAAGACATTAGAAGCATGTGTTTTATAAATATCATTTATCACCATGAAAAGAAGACAAACCCTTACTTTGTCAGAGGATGCAGCCTTTATCACAAATTAAATGTCCAGGCAACAGCCATACCATATGCGAAGGGAGCATTATAGGGCACTATTACTTTTGAATACACATCAAATTTGATACAAGTCAAAACACATCAATTAACAAAAACTTACCTCATGAGAAGATTGAGTTTATCCTAGGAGCACGTGGTTGCCTTTGCATTTGGAAATGGGTTGCTATAGTAATTAACTGATTACAGAGAAACACTGTTCACGTGATGCAAGAACAAAAGGAAAAACTGTCCAAACATTTGCTAAAATTCACAATCATTTATTGAACTTTTTTACAGCAAGCTAGAAACAAATCCGATTTCATAAAATTCCACACTAATTATAGTTAACAGTGAAACATCAAACCCTTTTTCTTTCTGAGCAAAAATAAATAAATAAATAAATAAATAAATAAATAAATAAATAAATCTGGATATAAATTGCCATCCATGGTCTTCATGTTATGCTAACAGTTTGAACTAGTTAGGCAGAAAATAGAAGTGAAAGGGTTAAAGCCCAGGAAGGAGGAAACCAAACTGTAATATTTGCAGATAGGGAAGTACATAGAGAGACTTTAAAAGAATCTACAACTAGATACCATCATTGACTTAGGAGCCTAAGAAAGGGGCTGGATAAAAACATAAAATCAATTTTATTTTTACAAATATAGCAATAGTGTTAGAAAATGGAAAATGTAAAAGTTAATATTTACTTGCATGGAAATGGTAAAATAACCACATGAAAATCTAAAAGAATGTATGTAGTGCATTTTTTGGTGAAGATGATACAAATGAACAAAGAATCATTTAAGAAGACTTCAACACACTGATTCCACGTATATGAACTGTTAGACAATACTATAAAATTGCCACTTTCCCCATGTTGACATGTAGATCCATTGTTCTTGAGAAATGTTTTGTAGGATTCTTTCCAAATGTGTGTGTGTGTGCTGACTTGTGACCCGGCCTATGGAGAGAGCTCAGAGAACAGCCTATGAGGGTTATAAGCTTTCCTTTTAGACTGCACGCAGTCAGATACGGACACACCACATACCACAATTTATTCTCCAGCAAATACTCACCAGGGCCAACTCTGCTCAGATCAGACGAGACTAGGCACGCTCAGGGTGGTATGGCTGTTGGCTGCATATTTAATTTGTGAAAGAGATTGTATCCCCTGACATAGTAAAGACTAATATTCTCTTTGTTCTGATAAAGATAAATGATATTTATACAGCACAAGCTTTTCCAGCTTTTCTTAGGCTCCTAAGTCAATGATGGTATCAAGTTGTAGATTCTTTTAAAGTCTCTCTATGTACTTCCCTATCTGCAAATATTACAGTTTGGTTTCCTCCTAGAGGGGGAGGCATTTCTATGTGGGAAAGATAAAACTTTACCTTTTATTTATGCCACATCAAAAATTCTAGGGGAGGACATGGAACAAATGTGAATAAAGACTTGAAAATATGGGGTATCAATATCTATCATAGATAAAGATTTTATACACCCAGTTAAAAGTAAACAACATAAAGGAAAAAAAATCGATGGATTTGATACATTAAAATTGAGAGGAAACAAAGACAAAGATGCTCAGAACACACATAACCAGGGAAAGACTTGTGAGTCAAGTTACGTAATGGATTTCCATAAAGCAGTGTGAAAGATAAATAATTAAAAAGCATAATGGACTTTAATAGAAATCTCAAAACAGAACCTCCAGCTGACCAATAAGAGTTCCTATCTCATCAGGTACCACCAAAGCAGCAAGTTAAAGCACTCTGAGATACCAACATCACCACCCATCCATGGATATAAGTGTGAAGGAAGCCTGTGTCCAACGAGGGCACAGGAGGCTGCATCACACCAGAATCTCAGCACTTAAAGGATTGGCGTAGAGAGTCAGAGAGGGCATCTGGAGAACGGCCCCACTTCCTGACATAAAATGCAATGATTGCCTCATAAGTATTCTTTCAACGGTATGCATGGAATCTGTGGACTTTCCAAATGAGCATATTTCAATATATACATATAGATATAGATAGGTAGATATAGATATAGGTATATGGAGAGAGAGAGTGAGAGAGATACTGCTTATTATAGGGTGGGTGCTGGAGAGAACATTTGAGTGGAGAGGGGGCTGGTGTAATATATTAGAGCCTGTACCTTTAAAATGTTTTTACTTTAATAAAAAAAATTATGGTTTGAGCAAGTATATGATGGGTTTCACAATGTCCATAGCTGGTGGCATCTGTTTCCGGCTGTTCCACTATATTTCTGTCAGTTACAGTTTTTCTCCTTTGGGGTGTTGGGACATTAATAGTGAGTGTTTCCCATCTCCACATTCTGATCCTCTGGGCAGGCAGTGACCAGATGCCACTGGCTCAGACTTCTAATCGTCCCCCAATCGAGAAACCAATTTAGTTGTTCTTGACTTTGTGGGAGACTGGGGCTATACTGACCTCAGGTCCTCAGGGTGTCTTAGTGTCACCCCTGAAAGGGTGTTTGGCAGCATCTCAGATGTCTCCACTGTGTGTGGATGTGTTGTCATTGTTGGTGCTGGGAGTAGGCTGTATCACAAGCAGTCCTCCGACATAAGTGTCTGCAAGCAGCCAGATCCTTTTAACCAAGAATCGGACTGTGTGTTGCTCTCTGTGAAAGAGCAGCAGGTGGCAAAGGAGAGATGGGCGCTCCAGACGGTCCTGAAGCACGTGATTGCAATAGCAGACGTGCTGGCGTCTGCACAAAGCGCTTCAGATTGAGAACTTAGAGGCAACGACACATGTGAATGTCTCAGGTCTTCAGTGTGCCTGGCAGAAAGCTATTCCCAAGGCTAGGCAGAGGTCAATGTGAGCAAGAACAGGAGTATCATTCGAGACCCTCTCGGCAAACCTCTTAGACCATCCAAATGAGCAATGATATCCATCATGATATAGGTATGGAATGATGTGCTGTCTAGCCAATCAGAAAAGCTTATTTTAAAGTTCTGTTTAGTGACATACAGAAACCTACATTCTCTTATGTTGAGTGGAAAAAGCAGAGTGTAAAAGCATGTATATAACTTAATTCTAATTTTGTGGAGGGAAGGGGGCAATAGCCAGAAATAAGGGCATTTTGTGTAAACCTTACTTGTCTCATTATATTATCTATTTTTTTGTTTGTTTTTGATTTTTGTTTTTTTGTTTTTTCGAGACAGGGTTTCTCTGTATAGCCCTGGCTGTCCTGGAACTCACTCTGTAGACTAGGCTGGGTTTGAACTCAGAAATCCACCTGCCTCTGCCTCCTGAGTGCTGGGATTAAAGGCGTGCGCCACCATGCCTGGCTCTATTATTATTTTTTTTATAATGGAAATGGTTGTTTTTTATCCACCCCGTTTTATTTTTTATTTTTTTTAGACAGGGTCTCAGGTAGCTCAGGGTAGACTTCAAGTCTCTGTGTTGCCAAGGATGACTTTGGATTCGTAATCCTCTTCTCCACCACTAGTGCTGGAGTTACAGGCATGCACCACCATGACAGACTGGGCTGAAATATACTAGTTTAATAAGAAGAAAAAATTATGTTTTTTTACAGAAAAATGGATGGAAGTGGATATCTTTAGGAGAAATGAAATAAACCAGACTCAGAAAGACAAATGTCACATGATTACTTTCAAGTGTGGATTCTGGAGACAGGGAGACGTGGGGGTATAGGGGGGTGTCTATGGAGATACAGAAGGAGGTAAGACCTGGGGCAGGAGGGAAAGAGAAAGGTAAGAGAGGCTGAATAGGATTAAAATGTGTTATATGTATATAAAGAAGTTTCCAAGTGTAACCCACTACTTTGTCAAATCAGTATATGATAATAAAAGAAGATGGAAGAGGAAGGAACAGCTAAAGTTGGGCCCGTAGATCCTCACAAACAGCAATGGCATTAAGCGTGGTAACCACCACGAGCTAAGTGAGTTCCCTTTGCTTCCATCCCAGGTGAGGGCTGATGCTGTACTGTGACTGTTGTAGCACACACAACAAATGAGAACACATCCAAGCTCCCCTTAGAAGATGCCTCAGGTTGAGGAGGGAGGGGGTACTGGGAGAGACAACTGGAATTGGGGCGAGGACATCTCATCAACGAGCCAGAAACCTAGGGCAATTGAAACTCCCAGGAATCTATGAGGATGACCCTAGCTAAGGCTCTTAGCAATGGGGAATACGGAGCCTGAACTGGCCATTTCCTGTAACCGGGTGAGACTTCCAGTGGAGGGATTGGGACTCCAGCCCAGCCACAGAATCTTTAACCTACACTTTATTGTTGTGGATTTGGTGTATTGTTTGTATTATGTTAATTGGGTTTCCAAAAAAAATTACACAAGAATCCCGCATGCAAGATGCTCCGGTTCCCTGTCCCCAGTTGGTTCTAGTTGGTAAATAAAGTTGCTGGTGGCCAATGGCTGAGCAGGGAGACAGAGGTGGGACTTTAGTTTTTTCTGGGCAAGGAAACCTAGGGAAGAAGAAGGAGAATGGCCATGCCAGGGAAGGGATAAGATCCAGGCTTGAGAGCTGTAAGAAGAAATGCATATTGGCCATGTAAGAGCAGGGGAAGAGTGGTCCCAGTGCCCCCATTGCGTCTAGAGTAGCAAAGGTGGAATATAGATTTTAGTAAGTAATAACTCAGGAGTATCAGAGGGGAGGTGTTAGCAACATGGAAGTTTGGTAGTGGCCCAACCATTGAGCTGACTAAGGCATATTAAATATAATGTGGTGTGTGTGTGTGTGTGTGTGTGTATGTGTGTGTGTGTGTGTATGTGTGTATGTGTGTATGTGTTTCATTCAAGAATCCAGAGGATTAGGTAGGGTAACAAGGAACTCTCATGGCCACCTTCAGGGAGATTAGAGTGGGCTTAATCAACTACTGATACACTTTATCCTGCCTACAAGATGTGCTGGGATAAAGCTGTTACAGAAAGTGTCAGAGTGGTCCACCAATGACAGGTCCAGCTTGAGACCCGTGCCATGAGAGGAAACCCACTTCTGTCACTTCCTAGAGGTCAAGGATCCAGAGGATGGATAGCTTAGAGACCTAGAATAGAACCAAACATAACTGGCAAACATCAACAAAAACAAGCAAAACTCCAACAACAAAATCAATGAAACGATTCCTAATCATGTTCTGCTATATTCATACATTGGTGCCCATTTGCCATCAGAGAGGCTTCATCCAGCAACTGACAGAAACAGATATAGAGCCCACAGACAAATATTGGGTGGAGCTGGGGGAATCTTGCAGAAGATGGGGAGGAAGGATTGTAGAAGACACCACAAGAAAACACAGAACCAACTAACCTGGGCTCATAAGGGCTCACAGAAACTGAACCCACAATCAGGGAGCCTGCTTGGAACTGACCTAGGCTTTCTGCATAAATACTACAGTTGTGTAGCTTGGTCTTTTTATGAGACTTCTAATGTCAGGGGCTGTTTCTGGCTCTGTTCCTTTTTTTGAGACTCTTTTCCTTCTGCTGGGTTGCCTGGTCCAGCCTTAATACACAGCTAGGTACCTAGTCTTACTGCAACTTGATATGCCATGTTTGGTTGATATTCATGGGAAGTCTGCCCTTTCTGAAGAGAAATGGAGGAGGAGTGGGTTTGGGGAGGGGGAGGGCAGGAAGGAGGTGAGGAGGAGGTACTGGGAGGAGAGGAGGGGAAGAGAAACTGTAGTTGGGATGTAAAATAAATCATAAAAAATCACTATGGGCATGAAATCACAGGTGCTGATAGGAGGCGGGGAGCAGCTCAGGGTAGGGGGTGGGGATGGAAAGAGGATCGGCTTACTCAGAGATCTTTATAAGCAATCAGCCTCGTCAAGAGCGCCTCTTCTTGCTAGTCAGAACATCTCATAGGTAGTATTTCTATCTGATATAAGATGCAGGACTAACTGGTCAGACACTGTCCTACAAAATGCCCTTTACCTTGGTGGTAGACCTTGGTGGTGTACACTGTGCCATGGGCTCTGGGTTATAGACTGGGACTCTCTTGGTGGGTGGCTCAAAGTGGAGATTTCTGGTTTCACTGGAGACTCAGTTAGGTTGTATGACGAGTTTCTGGGGCAGTCAGGTGAAAGGATGTTTTGCTGAAGCAGACATGTAGGAGGAAGGATGCATGCTGTTTAGGAAGAATATAAATATGACCTCACAGACAGTGGGGGAGGCTCTGGCATTGGGTCTCCTTGTTCTCCCTCTCGAGTGTTCACTAAGAAAACCAACATTCAAGAGAACAGGAACTTTAAAAGTACTATCCCCAGTGCTGCTGTGTGAGGGACTTTCTAGGGTCACATGGGCCACAATGAGCTGTCTTGTACTTCAGCTGGAGTGGCAGAGTCTATGGTTTGAATGTCAAGCCTCTCTGCTTGCCTTTCTCCTGCCCACCTATATTGATGAGGGCTCCACATGAGGTACACTAAAAGCCACAGGGCTGAAGGGGTTCCAGCTTCATCCCCATTCCCAAACTGCATTCAGAACCAAAGAAAACACATGCATGTGACACCATTGAAATATAGAGAACTTAATCCTGTTTTTTTGTTGTTGTTGTTTTTCCGAGACAGGGTTTCTCTGTGTAGCCCTGGCTTCCCTGGAACTCACTCTGTAGACCAGGCTGGCCTCGAACTCAGCCTGCCTCTGCCTCCTGAGTGCTGGGATTAAAGGTGTGTGAAACCAACACCCGGCTTAAAAAAAAAATCTGTATTTGTGTGGCATTGAGCTGTCTAGAGAAACAAGAGGATGAAGGTGAAGAAGGAGCCTACTGTGTACCTGATGCAAACCCAGAGACCTACAAGTGTTGATTGATGATGTCAGAAGTATACTTATAGCCTAGCGACCCTTGGATCCCTAGGTTTCACAAGCTGCCATATCCTCATGTGGCCAGCAGAGGGAGGCTGAGGTTCGAGGCTGAACTAGGGTTGTTAAAAGGTTGCAGATCATGGCTGAGCCTCTCTGTCCATGGGATTCTTAGGTTGGAACAGGGCTCCAGTGGCAGGGGAGAGCACCTGGGGACTGACAGCCCAAGTCTGGCTGCCCAATGAAGTAGAGGATACGCCACAGTTTTGGAACATATAGGTGGAGGAGTGAAAGGCTGGTATAAATCAGGCCTGGGTGAGGTAGGGATGGAGTAGAATCTACTGTTAGCTAGAGGTCAGATGGGAAACACTGTGAGGCCACAAAGGGGGACAGAAGTCGACTGAGCTCTGTGGTGGGCTGGGAAATGAGACCCAGGTGAGTCTGGGTCCATAAGAGAGATGTCTCCATATTTGAGACTGCAGACAGTTCAGGTGAGGAGAGACCCATTCCCTGCTAGAAAGGGGGACCGGAAACAAGAAACTGACTGGGTTGCACAGCCCATGGCCTTCTGAATTCCCAGAGTCAAATCTCCCTTTACCCCAATGTCTTGTTCTACGCTGTCAATGTTGGGTCTGGATGAAGGTAGCTCACAGATGTAGAAATTTCCTAGGCCCAGGAGATTGATGTCTGGAGGACTAAGTATGAACAAGTGACTGAGGGCAGGGCACCTAATGAGTGCTGTAGAATCCTACCCTTCATGCAGCCAGAGCTATACAGTGAGATCCTATCTCAAAAATACAAAGAAACAGCACCCTACCTCCCACCATGCATGGGTGATAAACACATGGGAATTGTGTGGCTTGAAGTTCCAGCAAGAGCACGGGTGGGGAAGGAGGACAAAGCAAAGCATGGAAGTGACAGGGGAGGTCTGCCTGGGCCAGCAGGGGGTGCAAACCATGAAGTGACTCAAACAGCAAAGAACTTCAGCTCTATGCACTCTGGAGGTTATTTATTGTGAATTTTCATTCTTAGCTGCCCACTCCACCTGGTTCTTGCCTGAGGTCAGACAGGCTGGTCAGGCACGGGTGGTTTAACACCTTTTAGAGCAGCTTCATGTTCCTGCTTATCCACGGCAGGAAGTGCACGACCTTAGTGAAGACTCCTGAAGAGATTGTTCTGTTTTTTGCATAGGCGAAAACTCCATATGCTTGGTTGTCACATACGAGGGGTCCCCCCGAGTCACCCTGTGGGCAGAGAAAGGAAGAACTTAGCCTGGCTCCCTCTGGCTCTGCTCTCCCTACCTCCTCCTGGCAAGGCTAACTTTAGATCAGGGTCAGGACAGGTTTTCCAGCTTCCCTCAGTCCTAGAGCTCCAGGGAGGCCCAACTTTTCCTTCTATCCCAGGCCTAGGCTTTCTCTGAAGTCCTCAGGGATCCTGAGATAATTTATCCTGTTTGAGATGACAGAGGTTTTCCTGCTTACACTCTTGCTATACCCACTCGAGACCCCAAAGCTGGATTTTTGGGCTTTCTCTTATCTGAAATGAGGCTTGAGGGTTTTGCCATTCTCACACCATGGCCTCTTCCAGATCCCTCTCATTTTGTCTGTTAGATGCTTGAACTCCCACCTTGAAAGGAGTCTTTATTTTCTTCAAGTCTCCAGCACAAATCTCTGTGGTCTCAGTGTAGGGTCGGAAACGCCTTTTGCATTTCTGGTCCTTCTGGATGATCAGTTGAACCTCTCGCAGGTGGGAAGATCTTTTAGTGGCATTGATGGACCTTAACCCCCAGCCAGCCACACTGCACACATCCCCTGGCTTCACCTGGGCATTGGGTCTGGGCAACTTGAGGGGCCTCACAGCTTTAGTTCTCTTGGCCTTCCTCTCCAGCTGATAGGGAAGAGAGAGGAGAGACCAGCTCAGCTAGGAGCCTGCTAGCCTGACACTCTTTGAAAGTCAAGATGGAAGAGAGAGAAGAAGAACCAGTATCAGAAAAGAAGGGGGAGGCTAGCCCTGCACCAAGAAGAGCACAGCCAGGGGGCAGGGGTTTGTGGTTGGGAGGGTGGCAGGTCTCACCTTTAACAGCATGATGTCACTGGAGAAGGCAGTGACATTATAATCTGGATGGGGAATGGCTTCTGCCACAGGGATGATCTGCTGTGTCTCCTCCTTAGCCTTGATGTTGTGGGCCCCCAGTGTGACTGTCATTGTCCTGTGGAAAAAGCAAAGTGGAGAGCAGAGATGTGGAGTCAGTCAGAGAGGATGCAGTCCAGGAGGTGTGAAAGGCAGGGTAGGCAGGGTTGGGCTCTAGCTGAGAGGACTTGAGGACCAAGGAGGGTCTCAGAGTCAGACCTACTGCTCTCTGACTCTTAAGAACATGGGACTCCTGGGGTCTCCCTCTTGTATCTAGGCAATATTCCATAGCTTGCATTGTGTTTTGGTGTGAACTTTCAACCTCAGCAACTGCTTTAAATTTGGCCAGTGTCCTGCTGTCTCTGACCTCTTGCACTTGGACCTAAAATTTACCTCTCATCAGACTACCATTTTACATTCCTTCCTTCAAGAGAGCTCCCATGGGATCACCCACAAAAGAGGACAGGAGATGTGTGTGTGTGTGTGTGTGTGTGTCTGTGTCTGTGTGTGTGTCTGTGTGTGTGCCTGAGAAAAGGTGGACTTGCTGCTTCTCCTCACCTGTTCCTGCAGTGAGCAGCAGTCAGCACAAAGTCATCTTGAACCAAGAAGCCACCACAGTATCTCCTATTACCTTCAATATCCACAGACTTAACAAACGCCATGTAGGGGCGGGAGTGTGGCTTCACCTCATGTCCACCGATGATCTCCTCTGAAAAAAAGGGCTAGAATATGTCTAGAAGCAGTAGATAGGGTGAGCAAGGAAGATCTAGGAAGGGAATGACTGGGCGTCGGATCTGCATTCCCCAAAGCCTATTGCAGACAGGATTCCTTGCCCATGGAATAAACTTTGCTGACACTTAAGCCTTAGAACCCTGCTCTAGGAAGGTGTGGGTAGCACTTGACTTACACCTCCTTCTTTACAATACACGAAGGGATATGCTCTGTCTTCATCATGTAGAGGCTGCGGGAATACTGCGAATAACCATGCTGCTGTTTGGTTGTTAGTGAGTCATCTAAGCCCTGTACTATTGCCTGGTGTCATTTTCTCACATTATACCCACACAGAACATATAGAGGTGGATTTTCTAACATTATTGTACCTAACACATCTTGGGTTCTCAGTAAATGCTTTTAGCTGCATCAAAGAGTGGCTTGTAGTAAACTGTGGGGCTGGTGGGTCAGTGCTGGTGGGATTCTGAGCCAGGACCATATTGGAACAGTGTGCTGTCCCAGGTGGAATAGCTGTCGACTTGCAGAAGAAGTGGAGAGATGAACTAAAACTAATCTGCAAAGCTGGTGGAGTGTGCAGTGCAGGATCTTGTCAGCCTGGGCCTCTTTCTTCTGCAGGGCTGGGGGTGGACTTAATAAATAATGCTAAGATTCTTGAGCTGGGGGCCTCACCCTTTTTTTGACTGGTCATTAAGGCCTCCTTGCCCCTTGGCTAAAGTCAAGATGCACATTTTTGATCTTTGCATCCTGTGCCACATCTCTTTCTAAGGATGATCCAGTCTCCAGGTAATGAATCCCCCCCCAAAACAAAAGAAAACAAAACAACAACAAAGAACAACTGGGAGAAGCTAGTGGCTACTAAATTTCTGAGAACACCTCCCTTCCTCAGATCTTGTTGAGAATCTAGCCAGTGTCAGGTTTCCAAGTCTGGGTTTGGGACCTGAGGTTCAGAAACATCCTGGGTCCAGTGCCAGGACAATTCCTGACTACCGCTGGGCAGAAAGTCACCAGAGGTGTCATGGGACGGCATCACTGGCACAGGGGTGTTTACTCACCTGCTCCAGCTCCAAGAGGCAGAAGTAGGGTCAGGAGAATCAGGACTGGTGGCATCTTCCCAGGAAGGCTGCTCAGGATGGAGGAGGGCAGAGTAGACACTGCCCTTGGAAGGCGAGGAAGGAGATGTGGGCTCAGGGGCCTCACAGGCATTTTAAACCTATGCACCTCTGCTTCTGATTGACGTCACATTACTTAAGGAAATATTCTGGTTTTGGTAAAAAATGACACTATCACCACACTGACATCCTATGAGCTAAGTTGGGATAAAGGTAAACAATGTACAGGTTTTGAGGCTGCGGTTGAGGAGGTCTGAGACCCCAGGAAGTCCACTGTGAACAAATGGAGACAAGTGTGTCCTTCATTATGGGTTACACTTTTTTTTTGCATTCTGGTCATATCTTTTTGGGTTTCTTTGTTTTTTTTCTCCCTCTGTTTTCAAAAGACAATACAGACAACCAAATTATCCTCACAGCAGTTATAGCACACTAGAGTACACTCCTAAAGTTCCACAGTACTGAGTGAGAGGTGAGACTGTGCTGTATTTGCTGGGCAGTGTTGCAGTGCATCAGGGCATTAATCTCTGGGATGACGTCATCCTGTGGAGCGATCTGAATATTCTGATGAATTAATCTGAACTCACTCTGACTCTCCTGGAACTCCTAGGAAGTCACAGAGAAATCTCAAAAGGAAGAGTTTGCCCTGCTTCCGAATAGTCATGTGAACTGTCATACATAATTAAGTGTAATAATGGATCACAAACAACAGGTATACTTTATTTGTGAACTGGGTATTGTCATTTATCTCTGAGACAAGAGCTTGAGGTCTGGATTTAATGACATAGCCCAATTTTCCCATTCATTTCCAGGTAAGAATTCAGACAAATGTCTACAGAGGTTAAGACATACATATGATTTTGTTATGTCTCACATATGACCCCTTTATGTCCTAAGTAAGACATTTTCTCTTAGGTCATTAAGATCAGATCAGCATTGGCTTCCCTGCTGATGACTCCAGTGGTATTTCCTACAATGTTGTCTACCATTTTCTATATAAAAGCAAGGACCATGATTAGATCTTGAGTGATTATTTAATCGGCTCCATCCAGGGGTGAGAGACAGAGTTGCAGCTCTTGAAATGCCTGATTATGACTGGGATCTGCTGACAGCCTGTGCTTAGAACACTAGATGATGAGATGAGTTCTTTCTGAACTACCATTTGGGATTAGATAACCTCTATGGTGCTCACATTTGGGGAAGACTAAGTCTCCCTCTCTCAGTAGATATTCTTGTGTGCAGCTCTTCATCTAGTGAGGGGGCTCCTTGCTACTTCCCCATCCACTTTGATGGTCAACTGGTGTTGTCAATGTTCAGGTCTTGTTTTAGCAGGCATATTGTTGTGATTTTTAAAATTATTATTATTTTTAATTTACTTTTTCTTTTTTTTTACACTCCAGATTTTATCCTCCCTACCACTCACCCCTGCAATTCACCCTCCAAATGATCTACATCATACCTCCTTCCCATTCCCCTGTCTCCATGAGGATGTCCCCATTCCCCCTGATCCCACTGGACCTCTAAACTCCCTGTGCCCTCCAGTCTCTTGAGGTTTAGGTGCATCTTCTTTGACTGAACTCAGACCCAGAAGTCCTCTGCTGTATATGTGTTGGGGGCCTCATATCAGAGATTTCTTGTGTGTATTTTGCTTGTCAAATCTAGAAGTCATATAGCTAAAAAGATTTTAAATCTTTGATCTGTGTTTGGTTGTATGCACATGAGTAGAGGTGCCTTTGGAGGCCAGAGGAGCTAAAGTTACAAGTGGTGATGAGCTATTCAACATGGCTGCTCAGAACTGAACTTGGGTGCTTCGCAAAAGCAGTGTGTACTGTTAAGACTTCTGAGATATCTCTGTAGTCAGGTATGCTCAGTACTTAAAACTATTTTATCATAAATGCAGGAGCTGTGAAAATGTGGTGCATGAATACAATGTGATTGTAAGGTGTGTGTCTCTCAGAAGGACACATAAAAGCCCCAGAAATGCCATGAAGGGACATGATCAAAAATATTTTTAGCTTAAGCAAAATATTCCAGTTCTATGCATTCCTTTCTATGTATTTGAAAAATAGCAGGTACATATGTATGTTGTGGAGAAATTAATTTGATTATACCAAAATATTGACAATATTTTTGGAGGTCTTAGATTCTATTTTCAATTGCTCATGCCAAATGTCAAAGCAACGTCACTGTTCACAAAACTGTAGAACATGTCAGAGGTATGCACTGTGTCACCTGCTTCTCAAGCGCAAGCATTTGTCAGTGTTTGTCACATTTAGTGGCCTTGCCTACTGACAAAGCCAGAGGAAGGACATTCAGCAAATGTCTTGCAGAATTCCCTGGAGCATCAGAGCAGTGCTGAGCATGGAAATCTTGGCTTCTTTTTCCCACTCAGTTCACCAAACCCAGCATTGTAGCTACTGAGGCCAAACCACGTGAAGGCATTTAACTAGTAAAGAGCGAACATGACCAAGGAAGTTACAGTAACAAAGCAAGGAAAGAAATGGTACAGTGAAAATGTCAAAAACACCAAGGAATTGGGAGGAGGATGGACTGGAAGTAGAGATTGGTGGGACTTCCTGGAGGAGGCAGTAGCTGACTTTAAAGGATTTCAATGTTTGGGGAAAGCAAACTAATTCTGCTGAATTGAGGGACGTCAGACACTTTCGGTTGTCTGTCCTGGAGGTGACATTTTGCCAACTGCAAGTGACAAAGAAAAAGCATTTGCTGCCAAGTTCCCAAATTGCACAGGCCATGTCCTGGGATAGGGGCTGGGGGAAAGGGTAGCTCTGAGGTTGTCTGTGTAAAAGTGACCTATTTACAGTAATGGCTATACTTGAGTCAATTAAAATGTTTTATTAGCAGGGATTTGAATCCTTTACCTTTATTAACATTTAACAGTAAATGGGGGGGGGAGGTAAATAAATATTATCTGTCTTTTTAAAGGTCAAAAAATATTTTTAAATTAAAAAAATTTTTCATACAATATATTCTGGTCATAGTTTTCCTTGTATGTCTTCTCCCAGATACACCCACTTTCCCATCCATGAACCTTACTTTTAAGAAAATTCTGTACAAAAATAAAAACACACATGAAAGTTAACCAGACCCCAAGTCTGTACTATTCACTGAACTCCTTAACAATTAGAATTGGTGTTCAGAATGGAAGTTATGAAGCTTCACATCAAATTCTACACTTTCAGGTCATAGCATATTTTATATTCTTATCTACCACCAGGAAAAAAGAATCCATGACAGAAATACAACAAAAATGACAATAAGTGTACCTGTCAAGTTGCCTGAGGAGGCCAAAAGAGAGACAGAACCAAAACTAACATACAGATTTAATGCAATGAATAGCAAAATCACCATGCCATATTTTACATGCTAAGAAAAAAGCCCAAAACATTCATATATCACAACCAAAGTCCACAATATCGAAGCAGTCCCAAGGAATTAGAACACAACTGGAAACGTCACAACACCTCACCTTAGCTTAACGTGAAGAGACAGAGCCAAGGCCCCTGAATTGTTTGCAAGGAGGGAACAGAACCCGTTGGAATAACAATTCAACAGAAAGGGCTCAGAAAACTTGAAATCCACCTGCAGAGGAATGAAATTAGATTCCTTGAACATAAAGTAGTTCAAATTCATGAAAGGCCTTAGTTTATAACCAGAGAAACAAACATAGAAGAAAACACAGGGGGCATACGTCAAGATATTGGCAAAAGCAAGAATTTTTAAACAGAACACCAAAGGCAGAAGAACTAACTCAGTATCAACAGGTGGGATGATGTAGTGGCTATTCCTGGTTGTCAACTTGACTATATTTGGAATGAACTACAATCCAGAATTGGGAGGCTCACGAGTGACCTTATCTGGAGGCTGGGAGATAGATGTTTCTGATCTGGATCTTGGTATGGAGATCTTGAGGTATAGTGGCTATGGATTCCAGAAGACTAAGACAGGGAGATCTCTGAGTTCGAGGTCATCTGGGATTAAAGGTGTGGTGGAACACACCTTTAATCTGGGCTACACCTTCTGCTGGAGACCATATAAGGACATTGGAAGAAGGGAGTCTCGCTCTCACTCCTTCGCCTACTTGCCATGTGGGACTGAGTAACTGCTAGATCCTTGGACTTCCCTTCACAGCTACTACTGAACCATTGTTGGGAATTGGACTGCAGACTGTAAGTTATCAATATATTCCTTTACTATATAGAGACTATCCATAAGTTCTGTGACTCTAGAGAACCCTGACTAATATAGATGACATCAAAAATAATGATCCTGTGTAGCAAAAGAAACAATCATGGCTGACTCCTGACAGGAAGCCAAGGAGCCAGGTGTTCTGTCCACAGGACAGGATGTCTCGGCTGTCCCAATCTGGTACAGGAGCTCCCAAGGATTCCTAGAGATCTGCTGCTTTCATCTGTGATGGAGTCCTGAAGAACTAGGTTCTCCCACCAAGGAAGGAAACCACAGCAGCAGGACAGATGTAGCCAGCAAGCATGGGACAGGCAAAAATAAACCTTCCTTTCTCTAGATCTTATGGGGGCTGCCTGTAGAAGCGGTCCATTTGGAGTCCATTTTCTACCTCAAATAATCTAATCAAGGAAATCCCTCACAGGGGTGCCCGGATGCTAGGGCTTGGTTACTTCGAAATGCAGTCAAGTTAACAACCACAATTACCCATTACAAACTATTCTCCAAAATAAATAAAAAATTTCAGAAATTAAATACCAGGAAAGTAAAACTGCCAATCAACAAATGGGCAGTTAAAGGGAATGGGCGGTTTAAACTGAAAGAAAAAGGATGAATGAGAGAAATAAAATCTAATAACTATAACTTTTACAGTGTTCAATATTCATCCCTGAATTTCAGCATCACTACTGAGCTTCAGTAATAAATAGTGCATGGTGTTGTCATAAAACCAGACATGTTGATCAACAAGAATCCAATGGAAGGTTTGGGTTTTAAATGAACAGACCTATGGACAACTGATTTTAGTTTTTAAAAAATCCACAAATACAAAATGGAAAAAGAAGGCAGCTTCAACAAGTGGTCGTCATCTAACTGGATATTTGCATGTAGAAGAATGCAAATTGGTCTATATCTATCACCAGTCACAAAACTCCAGAGCAAGTGGATCAAAGGCCTTAATATAAATCCACAAACACTAAACCTGATAGAAAATAAGATGGGGAAAAGCCTTGAACCCATTGGCACAGGAGACAACTTTCTGAACAGAACAGGGATAGTGCAGGCCCTAAGCCCAGCAGTTTACAACGGGGATTTCAGGAAAGTGACAAATTTCTGTAAGGCAAAGGAACCTGTCAGACAAAAATGGCACCGTGGGAAAAGATTTTCCTCAACTGCATAAATGACTCTAGCAGGTCTGAGCATGTCAAAGACAAGTCCTAGCTAACAGACATGGCGCCCACAGGTTTTGACTTTTACCCCCTCCTTCTTGCTAAGAACTGTTAGATTACATTCTTTTTTTTTGATTTTTAATATTTTTATTACATATTTTCCTCAATTACATTTCCAATGCTATCCCAAAAGTCCCCCATAGCGCCCCCCACTTCCCTACCCACCCATTCCAATTCTTTTGGCCCTGGCATTCCCCTATATTGGGGCATATAAAGTTTGCAAGTCCAATGGGCCTCTCTTTCCATTGATGGCCGACTAGGCCATCTTTCGATACATATGCAGCTAGAGACAAGAGCTCCGGGGTTCTGGTTAGTACATCATGTTGTTCCAACAATAGGGTTGCAGATCCCTTTAGCTCCTTGGGTACTTTCTCTAGCTTCTCCATTGGGAGCCCTGTGATACATCCAATAGCTGACTGTGAACATCCACTCCTGTGTTTGCTAGGCCTCGGCATCGTCTCACAAGAGACAGCTATATTTGGGTCCTTTCAGCAAACTCTTGCTAGTGTATGCAATGGTGTCAGCGTTTAGAAGCTGATTATGGGATGGATCCCTGGATACGGCAGTCTCTAAATGGTCCATCCTTTCATCACAGCTACGAACTTTGTCTCTGTAACTCCTTCCCTGGGTGTTTTGTTCCCAATTCTAAGAAGGTGCACAGTGTCCACACTTTGGTCTTCATTCTTCTTGAGTTTCATGCGTTTATCAAATTGTATCTTATATATTGGGTATCCTAAGTTTTGGGCTAATATCCACTTATCAGTGAATACATATTGTGTGAGTTCTTTTGTGATTGTGTTACTTCACTCAAGATGATGCCCTCCAGGTCCATCCATTTGGCTAGGAATTTCATAAATTCATTCTTTTTAATAGCTGAGTAGTACTGCATTGTGTAAATGTACCATAATTTCTGTATCCATTCCTCTGTTGAGGGACATCTGGGTTCTTTCCAGCTTCTGGCTATTATAAATAGGGCTGCTATGAACATAGTGGAGCATGTGTCCTTTTTACCGGTTGGGACATCTTCTGGATATATGCCCAGGAGAGGTATTGCTGGATCCTCCGGTAGTACTATGTCCAATTTTCTGAGGAACCGCCAGACTGATTTCCAGAGTGGTTGTACAAGCTTGCAATCCCACCAACAATGGAGGAGTGTTCCTCTTTCTCCACATCCTCGCCAGCATCTGCTGTCACCTGAATTTTTGATCTTAGCCATTCTGACTGGTGTGAGGTGGAATCTCAGGGTTGTTTTGATTTGCATTTCCCTGATGATTAAGGATGTTGAACATTTTTTCAGGTGCTTCTCTGCCATTCGGTATTCCTCAGGTGAGAATTCTTTGTTCAGTTCTGAGCCCCATTTTTTAATGGGGTTATTTGACTTTCTGGAGTCCACCTTCTTGAGTTCTTTATATATATTGGATATTAGTCCCTTATCTGATTTAGGATAGGTGAAGATCCTTTCCCAATCTGTTGGTGGTTTTTTTGTCTTATTGATGGTGTCTTTAGCCTTGCAGAAGCTTTGCAGTTTCATGAGGTCCCACTTGTCAATTCTCGATCTTACAGCACAAGCCATTACTGTTCTATTCAGGAATTTTTCCCCTGTGCCCATATCTTCAAGGCTTTCCCCCACTTTCTCCTCTATAAGTTTCAGTGTCTCTGGTTTCATGTGAAGTTCCTTGATCCACTTAGACTTGACCTTAGTACAAGGAGATAGGAATGGATCGATTCGCATTCTTCTACATGTTAACAACCAGTTGTGCCAGCACCATTTGTTGAAAATGCTGTCTTTCTTCCACTGGATGTTTTTAGCTCCCTTGTCGAAGATCAAGTGACCGTAGGTGTGTGGGTTCATTTCTGGGTCTTCAATTCTATTCCATTGGTCTATTTGTCTGTCACTATACCAGTACCATGCAGTTTTTATCACAATTGCTCTGTAGTAGAGCTTTAGGTCCGGCATGGTGATTCCACCAGAGGTTCTTTTATCCTTGAGAAGAGTTTTTGCTATCCTAGGTTTTTTGTTATTCCAGATGAATTTGCAGATTGCACTTTCTAATTCGTTGAAGAATTGATTTGGAATTTTGATGGGGATTGCATTGAATCTGTAGATTGCTTTTGGCAAGATAGCCATTTTTACTATGTTGATCCTGCCAATCCATGAGCATGGGAGATCTTTCCATCTTCTGAGATCTTCTATAATTTCTTTCTTCAGAGACTTGAAGTTTTTATTATACAGATCTTTCACTTCCTTAGTTAGAGTCACGCCAAGATATTTTATATTATTTGTGACTATTGAGAAGGGTGTTGTTTCCCTAATTTCTTTCTCAGCCTGTTTATTCTTTGTGTAGAGAAAGGCCATTGATTTGTTTGAGTTAATTTTATATCCAGCTACTTCACCGAAGCTGTTTATCAGGCTTAGGAGTTCTCTGGTGGAATTTTTAGGGTCACTTATATATACTATCATATCATCTGCAAAGAGTGATATTTTGACTTCATCTTTTCCAATTTGTATCCCTTTGATCTCCTTTTGTTGTCGAATTGCTCTGGCTAGGACTTCAAGTACAATGTTGAATAGGTATGGAGAAAGTGGACAGCCTTGTCTAGTCCCTGATTTTAGAGGGATTGCTTCAAGCTTCTCACCATTTACTTTGATGTTGGCTACTGATTTGCTGTAGATTGCTTTTATCATGTTTACATATGGGCCTTGAATTCCTGATCTTTCCAAGACTTTTATCATGAATGGGTGTTGGATCTTGTCAAATGCTTTTTCCGCATCTAACGAGATGACCATGTGGTTTTTGTCTTTGAGTTTGTTTATATACTGGATTACGTTGATGGATTTCCGTATATTGAACCATCCCTGCATCCCTGGGATGAAACCTACTTGGTCAGGATGGATGATTGTTTTGATGTGTTCTTGGATTCGGTTAGCAAGAACTTTATTGAGGATTTTTGCATCAATATTCATAAGGGATATTGGTCTGAAGTTTTCTATCTTTGTTGGGTCTTTTTGTGGTTTAGGTATCAGAGTAATTGTGGCTTCATAGAATGAGTTGGGTAGAGTACCTTCTGTTTGTATTTTGTGGAATAGTTTGTGAAGAACTGGGATTAGATCTTCTTTGAAGGTCTGATAGAACTCTGCACTAAACCCATCTGGTCCTGGGCTTTTTTTAGTTGGGAGACTATTAATGACTGCTTCTATTTCTTTGGGGGATATAGGGCTGTTTAGATCATTAACCTGATCTTGATTCAACTTTGGTACCTGGTATCTGTCTAGGAACTTCTCCATTTCATCCAGGTTCTCCAGTTTTGTTGAGTATAGCCTTTGGTAGAAGGATCTGATGGTGTTTTGGATGTCTTCAGGATCTGTTGTTATGTCTCCTTTTTCATTTCTGATTTTGTTAATTAGGATGCTTTCCCTGTGCCCTCTAGTGAGTCTGGCTAAGGGTTTATCTATCTTGTTGATTTTCTCAAAGAACCAGCTCCTTGATTGGTTGATTCTTTGAATAGTTTTTCTTGTTTCCACTTGGTTGATTTCACCCCTGAGTTTGATTATTTCCTGCCGTCTACTCCTCTTGGGTGAATTTGCTTCCTTTTGTTCTAGTGCTTTTAGGTGTGTTGTCAAGCTGCTAATGTGTGCTCTCTCTAGTTTCCTTTTGGAGGCACTCAGAGCTATGAGTTTTCCTCTTAGAAATGCTTTCATTGCGTCCCATAAGTTTGGGTATGTTGTGGCTTCATTTTCATTGAACTCTAAAAAGTCCTTAATTTCTTTCTTTATTCCTTCCTTGACCAAGGTATCATTGAGAAGAGTGTTGTTCAGTTTCCACGTGAAGGTTGGCTTTCTATTATTTATTTTGTTATTGAAGATCAGCCTTAGTCCATGGTGATCCGATAGGATGCATGGGACAATGTCAATATTTTTGTATCTGTTGAGGCCTGCTTTGTGACCAATTATGTGGTCAATTTTGGAGAAGGTACCATGAGGTGCTGAGAAGAAGGTATATCCTTTTGTTTTAGGATAGAATGTTCTGTAGATATCTGCCAGATGCATTTGATTCATAATTTCTGTTAGTTTCACTGTGTCCCTGTTTAGTTTCTGTTTCCATGATCTGTCCATTGGTGAAAGTGGTGTGTTGAAGTCTCCCACTATTATTGTATGAGGTGCAATGTGTGCTTTGAGATTTACTAAAGTTTCTTTAATGAATGTGGCTGCCTTTGTATTTGGAGCATAGATATTCAGGATTGATAGTTCCTCTTGGAGGATTTTACCTTTGATGAGTATGAAGTGTCCCTCCCTGTCTTTTTTAATGACTTTGGGTTGGAAGTCAATCTTATCAGATATTAGAATGGCTACTCCAGCTTGTTTCTTCATGCCATTTGCTTGGAAAATTGTTTTCCAGCCTTTCATTCTGAGGTAGTGTCTATCCTTTTCTCTGAGATGAGTTTCCTGTAAGCAGCAAAATGTTGGGTCTTGTTTGTGTAGCCAGTTTGTTAGTCTATGTCTTTTTATCGGGGAGTTGAGTCCATTGATATTAAGAGATATTAAGGAAAAGTAATTGTTGTTTCCTGTTATTATTGTTGTTAAAGTTGGCATTTTGTTCTTGTGGCTGTCTTCTTTTAGGTTTGTTGAGGGATTACCTTCTTGTTGTTTCTAGGGCGTGGTTCCTGTCCTTGTATTGGTTTTTTTCTGTTATTATCCTTTGAAGGGCTGGATTCGTGGAGAGATAATGTGTGAATTTGGTTTTGTCGTGGAATACTTTGGTTTCTCCATCTATGTTAATTGAGAGTTTGGCTGGGTATAGTAGCCTGGGCTGGAATTTGTGTTCTTTTAGTGTCTGTATAACATCCGTCCAGGATCTTCTGGCTTTCATAGTCTCTGGTGAAAAATCTGGTGTAATTCTGATAGGCTTGCCTTTATATGTTACTTGGCCTTTTTCTCTTACTGCTTTTAGTATTCTATCTTTATTTAGAGCATTTGTTGTTCTGATTATAATGTGTCGGGAGGTATTTCTTTTCTGGTCCAGTCTATTTGGAGTTCTGTAGGCTTCTTGTATGTTCATGGGCATCTCTTTCTTTAGATTTGGGAAGTTTTCTTCTATAATTTTGTTGAAGATGTTTGCTGGTCCTTTGAGTTGAAAATCTTCATTCTCATCCACTCCTATTATCCGTAGGTTTGGTCTTCTCATTGTGTCCTGTATTTCTTGGATGTTTTGAGTTAGGATCTTTTTGCATTTTACATTTTCCTTGATTGTTGTGCCGATGTTCTCTATGGAATCTTCTGCACCTGAGATTCTCTCTTCCATCTCTTGTATTCTGTTGCTGATGCTCGTATCTATGGTTCCAGATTTCTTTCCTAGGGTTTCTATCTCCAGTGTTGCCTCATTTTGGGTTTTCTTTATTGTGTCTACTTCCCTTTTTAGGTCTAGTATGGTTTTGTTCATTTCCATCATCTGTTTGGATGTGTTTTCCTGTTTTTCTGTAAGGACTTCTACCTGTTTGATTATGTTATCCTGTTTTTCTTTAAGGATTTGTAACTCTTTAGCAGTGTTCTCCTGCAATTCTTTAAGGGATTTTTGTGCTTCCTCTTTATTGTCTTCTGCCTGTTTAGCAGTGTTCTCCTGCATTTCTTTAAGTGTGTTATTAAAGTCCTTCTTGAAGTCCTCTATCATCATCAGGAGATATGCTTTTAAATCCGTGTCTAGCTTTTCCGGTGTGTTGGGGTGCCCTGGACTGGGCGAAGTGGGGGTGCTGGGCTCTGATGATGGTGAGTGGTCTTGGCTTCCCTAACTAATGCAGTCTCAGGTCCCGCGCAATTGGATTGGAGCAGAAGCTGTGCTCCACTCACCAGAAGTCTTAAGATCCTATGGTGGGTGTTGTGGGTATCTGGCGAGTGTCAGCCGACCCTGCGCCCCAGCTGCCCCAGTGCTTTTCTGACCGGAAGAGGGTTGTGGCCCTATGTAGGCCGGATTTCTCTCTCCCCAACCAGAGCAGTCTCAGGTCCCGCGTGATTGGACTGGAGCAGAAGCTGTGTTCCACTCACCAGCAGTCCCAAAATCCTGCGGCGGGGGTCGTGGGTTGCTGGCGGGTGTCAGGCAACCCTGCGCTCCCGCTACCCCGGCGCTGATCCGGCCGGATGAGGCCTGTGGCCCTACTCAGGCCGGTTTCTGCTTCCCTAACTAATGCAGTCTCAGGTCCCGCGCAATTGGATTGGAGCAGAAGCTGTGCTCCACTCACCCGAAGTCTTAAGATCCTGTGGCGGGTGTTGTGGGTAGCTGGCGAGTGTCAGTCGACCCTGCGCCCCAGCTGCCCCGGTGCTTTTCTGACCGGAAGAGGGTTGTCTAGATTACATTCTTAAAGACAGGCACCAAGGTCTATTTCCTTATTTGGCCATTGACACATTCGTGACACTAACCTCAATGCCCAAGAATCAAAATTCATTATTGGGCTACCATATTCAATCTCATTGTACCAACTCAACATAGCACACACTCCCATTTTCCCCTTAAAAACAGATTTCTGGCTGTTCTGAATAAAGCTACTATGAACATAGTTGAGCAAGTGTCCAAGTTGTAGGATGGAGCATTCTGAGTGAGGTAACCCAGACCCACAAAGACAAACATGGTATATAGTCACTGAGAGGTGCATATTAGCTGTTCAATAAAGAATAATCATGCTGCAACCTACAGACCCAGACAGGCTAAGTGACAAGGAGAGATCAAAGGCAAGGGAGGGGGTATCCTGGAATTCCCTGAGAAGGAGAAATAGAATGGATTGGGTAGATGGACAGGGTTGGGTGAGGTTGGGAACAGGAAGAATCAGGTGAGGAGGGACCGATGAAGGGAGAGTGTACTGAGACGATGACTGGAGTTGGAGCATTTAGAGGCAATGTGAAATCTACTGCAACAGAATGTCCCTGGAATCTTTGAAGGAGACTCTCACAAAATCTCTAAGTCCTGGGAGATACAGAGGCTGAACAGGCCATCTTCTGTAACCAGGCAAGACTTCCAGTGGTGGTAATGGGACACCAACCTGGCCAGAAGTATTTGACCTACAATTTGTCCTGTCTATAAGATGTGCTGGGGTAAAGGTGGCACAGCAATTGTGGTGTGGCCAATCAATGACTGATCAACCTGAGGCTCGTATCACCAGAGGTGATTCAATACCAGACACTGCCTGCATGTTCAGGAAGCAGAGGCTAGATAGCCCAGAGACCAAGGATGGAAACAAACACAACTGGCCATAAGGAGAAGTCAATGAAATGATTCCTGCTGATAGTCTGCCAACTCATAGATGAATGCCTACCCCATCAAGATCAGAGAGGCTTCATCCAGCAACTGATGGGTCCAGTTGCAGAGACTCATGGCTGAACACTAGGCAGAGCTAGGGGGAAGCCTCACTGAAAAGGATCTGGAATGATTTTACAAGCCAAATGGGTCAAGTACACTAGGAAACACAGTCCACAGAATCAACTGGCAGGGCTCATAGAGCCTCTGTGGATCTCAGCTAGGTCCTCTGCATATGTGCTATGGTTGTGAAGCCTTGTGTTCTTGTGGAACTCCTAACAGTAGGATTAGACATGTCTCTGAACCTTTAATCTTCTCTTGTACCACTGTCCTCCTACTGGATTGCCATGTCCAATCTTGATATGAAGGGTTGTGTACCTTGTTGAGCTGTGTTCAGGTGACATCCCTTGGAAGCTTATGCCTCTCTGAAGGGAAGTGGGGGAGGAGTGGATCTGAGGGAGAGGAGAGGTTGCAGGTGCTGGAAGAATTGGAGGGAAGGAGAACTGGTCAGGACAGAATGTATGAGGGAAGAAAAACTATATTTCACCAGGCTGCTGTGTGAGGGACTTGAATACGGTCACATGGGTCACCATGTCTGTCGTATAGTTCAGTTGGAGTGGTTGAGTCTGTGATTTCAATGTCAAGAAAGATAAAGCCTCTCTACTTGACTTTCTCCAGCTTATGTGTTATGGTAGAGGGTCTATGTGAAGTACATAGAAAACCACCCCGGGTAGAGAGTTTATAAGTTTCTCCCAACTCCACACACTGCATTCTGAACCCAAGAACACCATGTCCATGGAACTTTAGAATACAGAGAATTTGATCATTTTTTAAAAACATGATTCTTTTAAATGCATTCCAGATATAGAGCCATGGATGCCACATTGAGATCCCTAGAGAAACAAGAGGATGAAGGTGAAGAAGGAGTCCACTGTGTACCTGATACAAAAGCAGAGACCTGGAAGTGTTGGTTGATAATGTCAAAATATATTTGGAGCCTAGCATCCCTTGGATCTCTAGAGGTCACAAACTGCCATATCCCTGTGTGGCCAATAGGGGGCGGCCGAGGTTCCAGAAAAAGCCGGGTAGTTGAGAAACTGGAGGTCTTGGCTGAGATTCTCTGTCCATGGAATTGTCCAGGGATCATTAGCCTGGCTTTGGTGGGAGGGGTAACCCCAGGTGACTGGCAGCCCAAGTCTGGCTGGAATATGAGGTAGAAGAGAATCTATACTTTTGGAACTTTATAGGTAGAGGAATGAAAGGCTGCTATAAATCAGGCCTGGGTGAGGTAGGGATGGAATAGAATCTACTGTTAGCTAGAGGTCAGATGGGAAACACTGGGAGGCCACAAAGGGGGACAGAAGTTGACTGAACTCTGTGGTGGACTGGGAAATGGACCCAGGTGAGTCTGGGTCCATCAGAGGGATAGCTTCATATTTGAGACTACAGAGAGTTCAGGTGAGGAGAGCCCCTACCCCACTAGAGAGGGGGACCAGAAACAGGAAACTGACTGGGTTGCACAGCCCATTGCCTTCTGAATTCCCAGAATCAAATCTCCTCTCACCCCAGTGCCTTGGACTTTCTGCCATTGTGGCGGGATAACAGTGACTCAGAGATATAAGATTTTCCTAGACCTAGAAGATTCATTTCTAGAGAACTAATTTTGAACTAGTGAAACAGTGTAGGGCACCTCAGTAGTGCTGTAGACTCCTGATGTTTGTGTTGTGAGAAAGCCAATCTTGGAGACTTGAGAACTCAATATGGGTATGGTTGATGTCATGGCACACACTTCTGATCCTAGCACCAAGGAAGCAGAGACAGGCAGATCTCTGTGAGTTGAAGGCCAGGCTGGTTTACACAGCAAACTCCATGAAACCAGAGCTATATAGTGAGATCCAATCTTATAAATGGAAACCAAAAACCAGCACCCTCCTTCCCACCATGTATGGGTAATAAACATGTGGGAATTGTGTGGCCTGAAGTTCCAGTAAGAGGAGAGGGTGGGCAAGGAGGAGGAAGGAAGCCCAGAAGTGACAGGGGAGGTCTGCCTGGGCCAGCAGGGGGTGCACACCATGAAGTGACTCAAACAGCAGAGAACTTCAGCTCTATGCACTCTGGAGGTTATTTATTGTGAATTTTCATTCTTTGCTGCCCACTCCACCTGGTTCTTGCCTGAGGTCAGACAGGCTGGTCAGGCACGGGTGGTTTAACACCTGTTAGAGCAGCTTCATGTTCCTGCTTATCCATGGCAGGAAGTGCACGACCTTAGTGAAGACTCCTGAAGAGATTGTTCTGTTTTTTGCATAGGCGAAAACTCCATATGCTTGGTTGTCACATACGAGGGGTCCCCCCGAGTCACCCTGTGGGCAGAGAAAGGAAGAACTTAGCCTGGCTCCCTCTGGCTCTGCTCTCCCTACCTCCTCCTGGCAAGGATAACTTTAGATCAGGGTCAGGACAGGTTTTCCAGCTTCCCTCAGTCCCAGAGCTCCAGGGCAGCCCAACTTTTCCTTCTATCCCAGGCCTAGGCTTTCTCTGAAGTCCTCAGGGATCCTGAGATAATTTATCCTGTTTGTGATGACAGAGGTTTTCCTGCTTACACTCTTGCTATACCCACTCAAGACCCCAAAGCTGGATTATTGGACTTTCTGTTCTCTGAAATGAGGCTTGAGGGTTTTGCCATTCTCACACCATGGCCTCTTCCAGATCCCTCTCATTTTGTCTGTTAGATGCTTGAACTCCCACCTTGAAAGGAGTCTTTATTTTCTTCAAGTCTCCAGCACAAATCTCTGTGGTCTCAGTGTAGGGTCGGAAACGCCTTTTGCATTCCTCATCCTCCTGGATGATCAGTTGAACCTCTCGTAGGCGGGCAGATACTTTAGTGTCATTGATGGACCTTGACCCCCAGCCAGCCACACTGCACACATCCCCTGGCTTCACCTGGGCATTGGGTCTGGGCAACTTGAGGGGCCTCACAGCTTTAGTTCTCTTGGCCTTCCTCTCCAGCTGATAGGGAAGAGAGAGGAGAGACCAGCTCAGATAGGAGCCTGCTACCCTGACACTCTTTGAAAGTCAAAATGGAAGAGAGAGAAGAAGAACCAGTATCAGAAAAGGAGGGGGAGGCCAGCCCTGCACCAAGAATAACACAGCCAGGGGGCAGGGGTTTGTGGTTGGGAGGGTGGCCGGTCTCACCTTTAACAGCATGATGTCACTGGATAAGATAGTAGCATTAAAATCTGGATGGGGAATGTCTTTTGCCACAGGGATGATCTGCTGTGTCTCCTCCTTAGCTGTGACGTTGTGGGCCCCCAGTGTGACTGTCATTGAGCTTTGGAGAGACCTTAGTGGAGAGCAGAGATGTGGACTCAGTCAGAGAGGATGCAGTCCAGGAGGTGTGAAAGGCAGGGTAGGCAGGGTTGGGCTGCTGAGAGGACTTGAGGACCAAGGAGGGTCTCAGAATCAGACCTACTGCTCTCTGACTCTTAAGAACATGGGACTCCCGGGGGCTCCCTCTTGTATCTAGGCAATATTCCATAGCTTGCATTGTGTTTTAGTGTGAACTTTCAACCTCAACAACTGCTTTAAGTTTGGCCACTGTCCTGCTGGCTATGACCTCTTGCACTTTGACCTAAAATATACCTCTCATCAGATTCCCATTTTCAGTCCTTCAACAGAAGTCACAATAGAGGAAAGAAGATGTGTGTGTGTGTGTGTGTGTGTGTGTGTGTGTGTGTGTGTGTGTGTGTACACCTTAGAAAAGGTGGGCTTTCTGCTTCTCCTCACCTGCTTTTGCAGTGAGCAGCTGTCAGCACAAAGTCATCTTGAACCAGGAAGCCTCCGCAGTATATCCTGTTCCCCTTAATATCCACAGACATAACGAACGCCATGTATGGGCGGGAGTGTGGTTTCACCACATGGCCGCCGATGATCTCCTCTGAAAAAAGGGCTAGAATATGTCTAGAAGCAGTAGATAGGGTGAGCAGGGTCAATCTAGGGAGTGACTGGGCGTCGGATCTGCATTCCTCAAAGCCTATTGCAGACAGGATTCCTTGCCCATGGAATAAACTTTGCTGACATTTAAACCTTAGAACCCTGCTCTAGGAAGGTGTGGGTAGCACTTGACTTACACCTCCTTCTTTACAAATGCATGGAGGGACAAGCTCTGTCTTCATCATGTAGAGGCTGCGGGAATCCTGTGAACATCCATGCTGCTGTTTGGTTGTCAGTGAGCATCTCACCCCTGTACTATTGCCTGGTGTCATTTTCTCACATTATACCCACACCAACCATATAGAGGTGGATTTTCTAACATTATTGTACCTAACACATCTTGGGTTCTCAGTAAATGCTTTTTGCTGTTTGAAAGAGTGGCTTGTAGTTAACTGGGGGGGCTGGTGGGTCAGTGCTGATGGGATTCTGAGCCAGGGACATATTGGAACAATGTGCTGTCCTAACTGGAATAGCTGGTGACCTGCAGAAGAAGTGGAGAGGCCAACTAAAACTAGCCTGCAAAGCTGGTGGAGTGTGCAGTGCAGGTTCTTGTCAGCCTGGGTCTCTTTCTTCTGCAGGGTTGGGGGTGGACTTAATAAATAATGCTGAGATTCTTGAGCTGGGGGCCTCACCCTTTTGTTGACTGGTCATTAAATCTTCCTTATCCCTTGGCTAAAGTCAAGATGCACATTTTTGATCTTTGCATTCTGTGCCACATCTCTTTCTAAGGATGATCCAGTCTCCAGGTAATGAAAAAACAAAAAACAAAAAACCAAAACCAAACCAAACCAAAACAACAACAATAACAAGAAAAACAACTGGGAGAAGCTAGTCGCTACTAAATTTCTGAGAACATCTCCCTTCCTCAGACCTTGTTGGGAATCTAGCCAGTGTCAGGTTTCCAAGTCTGGGTTTGGTACCTGAGGTTCAGAAACATCCTGGGTCCAGTGCCAGGACAATTCCTGACTACCGCTGGGCAGAAAGTCACCAGAGGTGTCATGGGACGGCATCACTGGCACAGGGGTGTTTACTCACCTGCTCCAGCTCCAAGAGGCAGAAGTAGGGTCAGGAGAATCAGGACTGGTGGCATCTTCCCAGGAAGGCTGCTCAGGATGGAGGAGGGCAGAGTAGACACTGCCCTTGGAAGGCGAGGAAGGAGATGTGGGCTCAGGGGCCTCACAGGCATTTTAAACCTATGCACCTCTGCTTCTGATTGACGTCACATTACTTAAGGAAATATTCTGGTTTGGGTAAAAATGACACTGTCACCACACTGACATCCTATGAGCTAAGCTGGAATAAAGGTCAAGAATGTAGAGGGTTGGAAGCTGTGGTTGAGGAGGCCTGAGACCCCAGGAAATCCACAGTGAACAAACGGACACAAGTATGTCATTCTTTATGGCTTACACATATTTTTTTCAATCTGGTAAAATCTCTTTGGGTTTCTTTTCTTTTTTTCACTCCTTCAGTTTTCAAAAGACAATACAGACAACCAAATTATCCTCACAGCAGTTATAGCACACTAGAGTACACTCCTAAAGTTCCACAGTACTGAGTGAGAGGTGAGACTGTGCTGTATTTGCTGGGCAGTGTTGTAGTGTATCAGGGCATTAATCTCTGGGATGATGTCATCCTGTGGAGCGATCTGAATATTTTGATGAATTAATCTGAACTCACTCTGACTCTCCTGGATCTCCTAGGAAGTCACAGAGAAATCTCAAAACCAAGTTTTCTCCAGGCAGTGGTGGGGCACACCTTTAATCCCAGTACTTGGGAGGCATAGGCAGGTGGATTTTTGAGTTTGAGGCCAGTCTGGTCTACAGAGTGAGTTCCAGGACAGCCAGGGCTATACAGAGAAACCCTGTCTCAAAAAACAAAAACAAAAAACAAAACAAAACAAAAAACCAAGTTTTCTGCCTTGTATTCAATAGTCATGTTCTTTCATACATAGTTAAGTGTAATAATGGATCACAAACGACAGGTATGCTTTTTCTGTTAACTGGGTATTGTCATTGTCTCTGGACAAGGAATTGAGGTCTGGATTTAAGGACCTAGCCCCATTTTCCCATTCATTTCCAGGTTAGAATTCAGACAAATGTCTACAGAGGTTACAACATACATATGATTCTGTTATGTTTCACATATGAGCCCTTCATGCTTAAGTAAGACATTTTCTCTTAGGTCATTAAGATCAGATCAGCATTGGCTTCCCTGCTGATGACTTCAGTGGTATTTCGTACAATGTTGTCTAGCATTATCGATGGAAAAACAAGGACCATGATTAGATCTTGAGTGATTATTTAATAGGCTACATCCAGGAGTGAGAGACAAGGATGCAGCTCTTAAAATGTCGTTTCATGACTGGGATCAGCTGACGGCCTGTGCTTAGAACACTAGATGGTGAGAGCTGTGTGAGATCACTCTCGGAGATAAGACAGGTTTGCTCTGCTTGGAGCATGTGTGTGCGTGTGTGTGTGCGCGTGCGCGCGCGTGTGCGCGCGTGCATCCAGAAAACCTCAGAGCTACCCTGGTCCTACTTTCCCATCACTGTTTGATGGATCTCAGATACTTTTGAATTTTCTTATTTTGCATTTTGGAACCAAAGTAGGATTTCTTGTCTTAATTATGAACTAAAGTTGTGAGATCATATGTGGATCAAAATTAGTCATGTAGTCCATTCTTATATAACATTTTAGCTTTTCTGGGCTACCATGAAAGGATAACTCTTTTGGGCTACACATTATTTATGTAAACTATAATGAGTGTTGATACTTCCCCCTGAATGGGACTGTGTATAAATGACATAGTATCTGTACATACAGATAAGCAACCAAAGCCTTACAGGACAGAATAATCTTAATCATATGGGTGAACACACTAAAGATTTTTAAAATTATGAAGGAGAATTCATGTTTGTGATATCTAATGAGTAAATTGTACACATGTAAGAAATAAAATTTGTTCTGGTATTCTTTTTCCACAGTGGTGAAAATTCATTGTGGCTTTTGAGAAATGTAATTTTCACCCCCTGTCTTGATGAACACAGCTCTGACCTCAGTGAATTCCTAAGGTTTTGCTGAGATATTTTGCTTCTAATCTTACTGTTAGTGTGCTTAACACTTTAGGGTGAAAGAAAAATTAAAACCTTACATCATCGCCACATTATCCCTCTTACCTCTTCCATGTCTCTCCACGCCCTTCAGGTTCATGGCTCCTTATCCTCTATTATCATTCTTTCACACAAGTACAAGGATATAAAATACAAATCTATCCTAGAAAGATGGTTTAATATTGCTTGAATGCATATTTCTTTCTGAACTACCATGTGGGATTAGATAACCTCTATGGTGCTCACCTTTGGGGAAGACTAAGTCTACCTCTCTCAGTAGATATTATTGTGTGTGTCTCTTCATCTAGTGAGGGGGCCCCTTTCTACTTCCCCATCCACTTTGATGGTCAACTGGTTTTGTCAATGTTCAGGTCTTGTTTTAGCAGGCATATTGTTGCGACTTTTAAAATCATCATCATCATCATTATTACTTTTGTTTTACACTCCAGATTTTATCCTCCCCTCATCCCTGCAGTCCACCCTCCAACTGTTCCACATCCCATACCTCCTTCCCATTCCTCTGTCTCCATGAGGATGTTCCCATTCTCCCTGATCCCACCAGACCTCTAAACTCCCTGTGCCCTCCAGTCTGTTGAGGGTTAGGTACATCTTCTCTGACCGAACCCAGACCCAGAAGTCTTCTACTGTATGTGTTGGGGGCCTCATATCAGAGATTTTTTTGTGTGTATTTTGCTTGTTAAATCTAGAGTCGGATCAGGGCACAAGTTCCTTCCGGTCCACTCCAGCACCAGGGTGTCTTGCCCCCGGAGTCCCGGGACGCCCACAAGGACCCACACAGGATGCCCCATGGGATCCTAAGACCTCTGGTGAGTGGAACACAGCATCTGCTCCAATCCAACAGCATCAGACCTGAGACTGCATTAACTAGGGAAGCAGATAACCTGGCCTGATCAGGGGCACAAGTCCCTTCTGGTCTACTCCAGCACCAGGGTGCCTTGCTGGCGGAGTCTCCAGACACCTGCAAGGACCCACACAGGATCCCCCATGGGATCCTAAGACATCTGGTGAGTGGAACACAGTGTCTGCTCCAAGCCAATAGTGCTGGACCTGAGACTGCATTAACTAGGGAAGCAGATAACCCGGCCTAATCGGGGCACAAGTCCCTTCCTGTCCACTCCAGCACCGGGGTTCCTTGCGCGCGGGGTTTTTGGACACCCCCAAGGTCCTCACAGGACCCTCCACGGGATCTTAAGACCTCTGGTGATTTGCCAGGAGGCAGGTTCAAACAGCAGATATCTGGCAACCTTCCCTGAAAGAAGAGAGCTTGCATGCAGAGAATACTCTGACCACTGAAACTAAGGAGAGAGCTAGTCTCCCAGGTCTGCTGATAGAGGCTAACAGAATCACCTGAGGAATAAGCTCTAACCAGAGACAACTATAACAACTAGCTTCAGAGATTACCAGATGGCGAAAGGCAAATGTAAGAATCCTACTAACAGAAATCAAGACCACTCACGATCCTCAGAATGCAGCACTCCCACCCCATCTATTCCTGGGCACCCCAACACACCTGAAAAGCAACACACCCGGATTTAAAAGCATATCGCATGATGATGGTAGAGGACATCAAGAAGGACTTTAATAACTCACTTAAAGAAATACCGGAGAACACAGTTAAACAAGCAGAAGATCTTAAAGAGGAAACACAAAAATCCCTTAAAGAATTGCAGGAAAACACAACCAAACAGGTGATGGAATTGAATGAAACATCCAAGATCTAAAAAGGGAGGTAACACAAGAAAGAAAACCCAAAGTGAGGCAACTCTGGAGATAGAAACCCTAGGAAAGAAATCTGGAACCATAGATGCGAGCATCAGCAACAGAATACAAGAGATGGAAGAGAGAATCTCAGGTGCAGAAGATTCCATAGAGAACATCGGCACAACAATCAAGGAAAATACAAAACACAAAAGGATCCTAACTCAAAACATCCAGGAAATCCAGGACACAATGAGAAGACCAAACCTACTGATAATAGGAGTTGATGAGAAAGAAGATTTTCAAGTTAAAGGGCCAGCAAATATCTTCAACAAAATTATAGAAGAAAACTTCCCAAACCTAAAGAATGACATGCCCATGAACATACAAGAAGCCTACAGAACTCCAAATAGACTGGACCAGAAAAGAAATTCCCCCCCCCCAACACATAATAATCAGAACAACAAATGCACTAAATAAAGATAGAATATTAAAAGCAGTAAGGGAGAAAGGTCAAGTAACATATAAAGGCAGGCCTATCAGAATTACACCAGACTTTTCACCAGAGACTATGAAAGCCAGAAGAGCCTGGATAGATGTTATACAGACACTAAGAGAACACAAATGCCAGCCCAGGCTACTATCCCCGGCCAAACTCTCAATTACCATAGATGGAGAAACCAAAGTATTCCATGACAAAACCAAATTCACACATTATCTTTCCATGATTCCAGCCCTCAAAGGATAATAACAGAAAGAAACCAATACAAGGATTGAAATCACACCCTAGGAAAAGCAAGAAAGTAATCCCTCAATAAACCAAAAAGAAGACAGCCACAAGAACAGAATGCGAACTCTAACAACAAAAATAATAGGAAGCAACAATTACTTTTCCTTAATATCTCTTAATATCAATGGACTCAATTCCCCAATAAAAGACAGACTAACAGACTGGCTACACAAACAGGACCCAACATTCTGCTGTTTATAGTAAACCCATCTCAGGGAAAAAGACAGACACTACTTCAGAGTGAAAGGCTGGAAAACAATTTTCCAAGGAAACGGTCTGAAGAAACAAGCTGGAGTAGCCATTCTAATATAGAATAAAATCGACTTCCAACCCAAAGTTATCAAAAAAGACAAGGAGGAACACTTCATATGCATCAAAGATAAAATCCTCCAAGAGGAACTCTCAATCCTGAATATCTATGCTCCAAAAGCAAGGGCAGCCACATTCATTAAAGACACTTTAGTAAAGCTCAAAGCACACATTGCACCTCACAGAATAATAGTGGGAGACTTCAACACACCACTTTCATCAATGGACAGATTGTGGAAACAGAAACTAAACAGGGACACAGTGAAACTAACAGAAGTTATGAAACAAATGGACTTAACAGATATCTACAGAACATTTTATCCTAAAACAAAAGGATATACCTTCTTCTCAGCACCTCATGGGACCTTCTCCAAAATTGACCACATAATTGGACACAAAACCAGCGTCAACAGATACAAAAATATTGAAATTGTCCCATACATCCTATCAGATCACCATGGACTAAGGCTGATCTTCAATAACAACATAAATAATGGAAAGCCAACATTCACGTGGAAACTGAACAACACTCTTCTCAATGATACCTTGGTCAAGGAAGGGATAAAGAAAGAAATTAAAGACTTCTTAGGGTTTAATGAAAATGAAGGCACAACATACCCAAACCTATGAGACACAATGAAAGTATTTCTAAGAGGAAAAGTCATAGCTCTGAGTGCCTGCAAAAAGAAACTAGAGAGAACACACACTAGCAGCTTGACAACACATCTAAAAGCTCTAGAAAAAAGGAAGCAAATTCACCCAAGAGGAGTAGACAGCAAGAAATAATCAAACTCAGGGATGAAATCAACCAAGTGGAAACAAGAAGAACTATTCAAAGAATTAACCAAATGAGGAGTTGGTTCTTTGAGAAAATCAACAAGATAGATAAACCGTTAGCTAGACTCACTAGAGGGCACAGGGACAACATCCTAATTACCAAAATCAGAAATGAAAAGGGAGACATAACAACAGATCCTGAAATAAATCCAAAACACCATCAGATCTTCTACAACAGGCTATACTCAACAAAACTGGAAAACCTGGACGAAATGGACAAATTTCTAGACAGATATCAGGTACCAAAGTTAAATCAGGATCAAGTTAACGATCTAAACAGTCTCATATCCCCTAAAGAAATAGAAGCAGTCATTAATAGCTCCCCAGCCAAAAAAGCCCAGGACCAGATGGGTTTAATGCAGAGTTCTATCAGACTTTCAAAGACTATCTAATTCCAGTTCTGCACAAACTATTCCACAAAATAGAAGTAGAAGGTACTCTACCCAACTCATTCTATGAAGCCACAATTACTCTGATACCTAAACCACAGAAACACCCAACAAAGATAGAGAACTTCAGACCAATTTCCCTTATGAATATCGATGCAAAAATACTCAATAAAGTTCTCCCTAACCGAATCCAAGAACACATTAAAGCAATCATCCATCCTGACCAAGTAGGTTTCATTCCAGGGATGCAGGGATGGTTTAATATACAGAAATCCATCAACGTAATCCATTATATAAACAAACTCAAAGACAAAAATCACATGATCATCTCATTACATGCGGAAAAAGCATTCCACAAGATCCAACACACATTCATAATAAAAGTCTTGGAAAGATCAGGAATTCAAGGCCCATACCTAAACATGATAAAAGCAATCTACAGCAAACCAGTAGTCAACATCAAAGTAAATTGTGAGAAGCTTGAAGCAATCCCACTAAAATCAGGGACTAGACAAGGCTGCCCACTTTCTCCCTACCTCTTCAACATAGTATTTGAAGTCCTAGCCAGAGCAGTTCGACAACAAAAGGAGATCAAGGGGATACAAATTGTAAAAGATGAAGTCAAAATATCACTTTTTGCAGATGATATGATAGTATATATAAGTGACCCTAAAAATTCCACCCGAGAACTCCTAAACCTGATAAACAGCTTAGGTGAATTAGCTGGATATAAAATTAACTCAAACAAGTAAATAGCCTTTCTCTACACAAAGAATAAACAGGCAGAGAAAGAAATTAGGGAAACAACACCCTTCTCAATAGTCACAAATAATATAAAATATCTTGGCATGATTCTAACTAAGGAAGTGAAAAATCTGTATGATAAGAACTTCAAGTCTCTGAAGAAAGAAATTAAAGAAGATCTCAGAAGATGGAAAGATCTCCCATGCTCATGGATTGGCAGAATCAACATTGTAAAAATGGCTATCTTGCCAAAAGCAATCTACAGATTCAATGCAACCCCCATCAATTTTCCAACTCAATTCTTCAACGAATTAGAAAGAGCAATCTGCAAATTCATCTGGAATATCAAAAAAACCTAGGATAGCAAAAACTCTTCTCAAGGATAAAAGAACCTCTGGTGGAATCACCATGCCTGACCTAAAGTTTTACTACAGAGCAATTGTGATAAAATCTGCATGGTACTGGTATAGTGACAGACAAGTAGACCAATGGAATAGAATTGAAGACCCAGAAATGAACCCACACACCTATGGTCACTTGTTCTTCGACAAGGGAGCTAAAACCATCCAGTGGAAGAAAGACAGCATTTTCAATAAATGGTGCTGGCACAACTGGTGGTTATCATGTAGAAGAATGCGAATTGATCCATTCCTATCTCCTTGTACTAAGGTCAAATCTAAGTGGATCAAGGAACTCCACATAAAACCAGAGACACTGAAACTTATAGAGGAGTAGTGGGGAAGAGCCTCGAAGATATGGGCACAGGGGAAAAATTCCTGAATAGAACAGCAATGGCTTGTGCTGTAAGATCAAGAATTGACAAATGGGACCTCATGAAACTGCAAAGGCAAATGGATGGACCTGGAGGGCGTCATCCTGAGTGAGGTAACCCAACCACAAAAGAACTCACATGATATGTACTCACTGATAAGTGGATATTAGCCCAGAAACTTAGAATACCCAGGTTATAAGATACAATTTAGGAAACACATGAAACTCACAGAAAACAAACACCAAAGTGTGGACAATTTGCCCCTTCTTAGAACTGGGAACAAAACACCCATGGAAGGAGTTACAAAGACAAAGTTTGGAGCAGAGACAAAAGGATGGACCATCTAGAGACTGCCATATCCAGGGATCCATCCCATAATCATCCTCCAAACACTGACACCATTGCATACACTAGCAAGATTTTGCTGAAAGGCCCTGATATAGTTGTCTCTTGTGAGACTATGCCGGGGCCTAGCAAACACATAAATGGATGCTCAGAGTCAGCTACTGGATGGATCACAGCACCCCCAATGGAGGAGCTAGAGAAAGTACCTAAGAAGCTAAAGGGATCTACAACCCTATAGGTGGAAAAACAATATGAACTAACCAGTACCCCGGAGCTCGTGTTTCTAGCTGCATATGTATCAAAAGATGGCCTAGTCGGCCATCAGTGGAAAGAGAGGCCCATTGGTTATGCAAACTTTATATGTCTCAGTACAGGGGAACGCCAATGCCAATAAAGTGGGAGTGGGGAGGTAGGGGAGTGGGGGGGGAGGGTATGGGGGACTTTTGGGATAGCATTGGAAATGTAAATGAGGAAAATACCTAATAAAATTATTTAAAAAAGAAAATAACAATCCCGTGTAGCAAAACAAACAATCATGGCTGACTCCTGACAGGAAGCTAAGGAGCCAGGTGTTCTGTCCACAGGACAGGATGTCTCGGCTGTCCCAATCTGGTACAGGAGCTCCCAAGGATTCCTAGAGATCTGCTGCTCTCATCTGTGATGGAGTCCTGAAGAACTAGATTCTCCTACCAAGGGAGGAAACCTTAGCAGCAGGACAGATGTAGCCAGCAAGCATGGGACAAGCAGGCAAAAACAAACCTTCCTTTCTCCATGTCCTCATGTGGGCTGCCTATAGAAGCAGTGGCCCAGATTTGGAGTCCATTTTCTACCTCAAATAATCTAATCAAGGAAATCCCTCACAGGGGTGCCTGGATGCTAGGGCTTGGTTACTTCGAAATGCAGTCAAGTTAACAACCATGATTACCCATCACAGACTATTCTCCAAAATAAATAAAGAATTTCAGAAAGTAAATACCAGGAAAGTAAAACTGCCAATCAACAAATGGGCAGTTAAAGGGAATGGGCGGTTTAAACTGAAAGAAAAAGGATGAATGAGAGAAATAAAATCTAATAACTATAACTTTTACAGTGTTCAATATTCATCCCTGAATTTCAGCATCACTACTGAGCTTCAGTAATAAATAGTGCATGGTGTTGTCATAAAACCAGACATGTTGATCAACAGAATCCAATGGAAGGTTTGGGTTTTAAATGAACTGACCTATGGACAACTGATTTTTCATTTTAAAAAATCCACAAATACACAATGGAAAAAGAAGGCAGCTTCAACAAATGGTCGTCATCTAACTGGATATTTACACGTAGAAGAATGCAAATTGGTCTATATCTATCACCCGTCACAAAACTCCAGAGCAAGTGGATCAAAGGCCTTAATATAAATCCACAAACACTAAACCTGATAGAAAATAAGATGGGGAAAAGCCTTGAACCCATCGGCACAGGAGACAACTTTCTGAACAGAACAGGGATAGTACAGGCCCTATCACGAACAGTTTACAATGGGGATTTCAGGAAAGTGACAAATTAGTTTAAGGCAAAGGAACCTGTCAGTTTGAAAAAACGGCACCCTGGGAACAGATTTTCATCAACTGAATAAATGGCTCTAGCAGGTCTGATCATGTCAAAGACAAGTCCTAGCATAACAGACATGGTGCCCACAGGTTTTGACTTTTACCCTCTCCTTCTTGCTAAAAACTGTTAGATTACATTCTTAAAGACAGGCACCAATGTCTATTTCCTTATTTGGCCATTGACACATTCGTGACACTAACCTCAATGCCCAAGAATCAAAATTCATTATTGGGCTACCATATTCAATCTCATTGTACCAACTCAACATAGCACACACTCCCATTTTCCCCTTAAAAACAGGTTTCTGGCTTTTCTGAATAAAGCTACTATGAACATTGTTGAGCAAGTGTCCAAGTTGTAAGATGGAGCACCCTGAGTGAGGTAACCCAGACCCACAAAGACAAACATGGTATATAGTCACTGAGAGGTGCATATTAGCTGTTCAATAAAGAATAATCATGCTGCAACCTACAGACCCAGACAGGCTAAGTGACAAGGAGAGATCAAAGGCAAGGGAGGGGGTATCCTGGAATTCCCTGAGAAGGAGAAATAGAATGGATTGGGTAGGTAGACAGGGTTGGGTGAGGTTGGGAACAGAAAGAATCAGGTGAGGGAGGGACCAATGAAGGGAGAGTGTACTGAGACAATGACTGGAGTTGGAGCATTTGGAGGCAATGTGAAATCTACTGCAACAGAATGTCCCTGGAATCTTTGAAGGAGACTCTCACAAAATCTCTAAGTCCTGGGAGATACAGAGGCTGAACAGGCCATCTTCTGTAACCAGGCAAGACTTCCAGTGGTGGTACTGGGACACCAACCTGGCCAGAAATATTTGACCTACATTTTGTCCTGTCTACAAGATGTGCTGGGGTAAAGGTGGCACAGCAATTGTGGTGTGGCCAATCAATGACTGATCAACCTGAGGCTCGTACCACCAGAGGTGACCCAATACCAGACATTGCTTGCATGTTCAAGAAGCAGAGGCTGGATAGCCCAGAGACCAAGGATGGAAACAAACACAACTGGCCATAAGGAGTAGTCAATGAAATGATTCCTGCTGATAGTCTGCCATACTCATAGATGGATGCCTACCCCATCATATCAGAGAGGCTTCATCTAGCAACTGATGGGTCCAGTTGTAGAGACTCATGGCCGAACACTAGGCAGAGCTAGGGGGAAGCCTCACTGAAAAGGATCTGGAATGATTTTACAAGCCAAATGGGTCAAGTACACTAGAAAACACAGTCCACAGAATCAACTGGCAGGGCTCATAGAGCCTCTGTGGATCTCAGCTAGGTCCTCTGCATATGTGCTATGGTTGTGAAGCCTTGTGTTCTTGTGGAACTCCTAACAGTAGGATTGGACATGTCTCTGAACCTTTAATCTTCTCTTGTACCACTGTCCTCCTACTGGATTGCCATGTCCAATCTTGATATGAAGGGTTGTGTACCTTGTTGAGCTGTGTTCAGGTGACATCCCTTGGAAGCTCATGCCTCTCTGAAGGGAAGTGGGGGAGGAGTGGATCTGAGGGAGAGGAGAGGTTGAAGGTGCTGGAAGAATTGGAGGGAAGGAAAACTATGGTCAGGATGGAATGTATGAGAGAAGAAAAAACGTATTTCACTAGGCTGCTGTGTGAGGGATTTGAATACGGTCACATGGGTCACCATGAGCTGTCTTATTCTTCAGTTGGAGTGGTTGAATCTATGATTTCAATGTCTAGAAAGATAAGAGCCTCTCTACTTGACTTTCTCCAACTTATGTGTTATGGTAGAGGGTCTATGTGAAATACATAGAAAACCACAGGGGTAGAGAGTTTTCAACTTCCTCCCATCTGAACCCAAGAACACCATGTCCATGGAACTGTCAGAATAGAAAGAATTTGATCATTTTTTAAAAATATGAGTGTTTTTTGTGAATTACAGATATAGATCCATGGATGCCACATTAAAATGCCTAGAGAAACAAGAGGATGAAGGTGGAGATGGATTCCAGTGTGTATTTGATACAAAACCAGAGACCTAGAAGTGTTGGTTGATGATGTCAAAATATATTTCTAGCCTAGCATTCCTTAGAACTCTAGAGTTCACAAACTGCCATATCCCTATGTGGTCAGTAGGGGGCGGTCAAGGTTCCAGGACAAGCCAGGGTAGTTGAGAAACTGGAGGTCTTGGCTGAGATTCTCTGTCCGTGGAATTGTCCAGGGATCATTAGCCTGGCTTTGATGGAAGGGGTAACCCCAGGTGACTGGCAGCCCAAGTCTGGCTGGAATATGAGGTAGAGGAGACTCTACAATTTTGGAAATTTATAGGTAAAGGAGTGAAAATCTGATATAAATCAGGCTTGGCTGGTGTAGGGATGGAGTAGAAACTACTGTTAGCTGGAGGTCAGATGGAAAAAACTGGAAGGCCACTGTACTGGATAGTTTTGTGTCAACTTGACACAGCTGGAATTATCACAGAGAAAGAAACTTCAGTTGAGGAAATGCCTCCATGAGATCCAACTGTAAGGCATTTTCTCAATTAGTGATCAAGGGGGAAAGGCCCCTTGTGGGTGGGACCATCTCTGGGCTGGTAGTCTTGGTTCTATAAGACAGCAGGCTGAGCAAGCCAGGGGAAGCAAGCCAGTAAAGAACATCCCTCCATGGCCTCTGCATCAGCTCCTGCTTCTTGACCTGCTTGAGTTCCAGTCCTAACTTCTTTGGTGATGAACAGCAGCATGGAAGTGTAAGCCAAATAAACCATTTCCTCCCCAACTTGCTTCTTGGTCATGATGTTTGTGCAGGAATAGAAACCCTGACTAAGACAGCCACAAAGGGGAACAGAAATTGACTGAGGTCTGTGGTGAGTCTGGGTCCATCAGAGAGATGGCTCCATATTCAATACTATAGACAGTTCAGGAGAGGAGAGTCCCCTACCCCACTAGAGAGGGGGACCAGAAACAGGAAACTGACTGGGTTGTACAGCCCATTGCCTTTTGAATTCCCAGAATCAAATCTCCTCTCACCCCAGTGCCTTGTTGGATGTTCTGCCATTGTTGGGTCTGGATGAAGGTGACTCAGAGATATAGGATTTTCCTAGGCCCAGAAGATTCATTTCCAGAGGACTAAGTATGAACGAGTGACTTAGTGTAGGGCACCTCAGTAGTGCTGAGACTCCTGATGTTTGTGTTGTAAGAAAGCCAACCTTGGAGACTTGAGAACTCAATATGGGTATGGTTGATGTCATGGCACACACTTCTAATCCTAGCACCAAGGAAGCAGAGAGGGGCAGATCTCTATTTGTGATGGCCAGGATGGTTTACATAGCAAACTCCATTCATTCAGAGCTATACAGTGAGATGCAATCTTATAAATGGAAACAAAGAAACAACACCCTCCCTTCCACCTTGTATGGGTGATAAACACGTGGGAATTGTGTGGCCTGAAGTTCCAGCAAGAGCAGACGCTGGGAAAGGAGGAGGCAGCCAAGCCCAGAAGTGACAGGGGAGGTCTGGCTGGACCAGCGAGGTACCCAAACCATGAAGTGACTCAAACAGCAAAGAACTTCAGCTCTATGCACTCTGGAGGTTATTTATTGTGAATTTTCATTCTTTGCTGCCCACTCCACATGGTTCTTGCCTGAGGTCGGACAGGCTGGTCGGGCACGGGTGGTTTAACACCTGTTAGAGCAGCTTCATGTTTGTGCTTATCCACGGCAGGAAGTGCACAACCTTAGTGAAGACTCCTGGAGAGATTGTCCCATTTAGCCCATAGGATGCAACTCCATAAGCTAGGTTGTCACACACGAGGGGTCCCCCCGAGTCACCCTGTGGGCAGAGAAAGGAAGAACTTAGCCTGGCTCCCTCTGGCTCTGCTCTCCCCACCTCCTCCTGGCAAGGCTAACTTTAGATCAGGGCCAGGACAGGTTTTCCAGCTTCCCTTAGTCCCAGGGCTCCAGGGAGGCCCAACTTTTCCTTCTACCCCAGTCCTAGGCTTTCCCTAAAGTCCTCAGGGATCCTGAGATAATTTATCCTGTTTGGGATGACAAAGGTTTTCCCATTTTCAACTTTTGCTACACAGACACAAGGGATAGAAAATTTGAGTTTTGCACTTTCCCTTCTTTGATCTGAAGCTTGGGGGTTTTGCCATTCTCACACCTTGTCCTCTTCCAGATCCCTCTCACCCTGCATTTTGGTTCTTAAATGGTTGATCCCCACCTCGTAAGGAGCCTGTACTTTTTTTGGGTTTCCAGCACAGATCTGCGTGGTCTTGGAATAGTTGTACCAGAGTTTTTTGCATTTCTCATCCTCCTGGATGATCAGTTGAGTCTCTCGTAGGCGGGCAGATGCTTTAGTGGCATTGATGGATGTTTTCCCCCAGCCAGCCACACTGCACACATCCCCTGGCTTCACCCGGGCATTGGGTCTGGGCAACTTGAGGGGCCTCACAGCTTTAGTTCTCTTGGCCTTCCTCTCCAGCTGATAGGGAAGAGGGAGGAGAGACCAGCTCAGCTAGGAGCCTGCTAGCCTGAGACTCTTTGAAAGTCAGGATGGAAGAGAGGGAAGAACCAGTATCAGAAAAGGAGGGGGAGGCTCTCCCTGCACCAAGAAGAGCACAGACAAGTGGGTAGGGGTAGGTGATAGGGAAGAGGGGTGGGCAGAAGTGTGTAAAAGAGATGGTGGCATGTCTCACTTTTAATAGCATAATGTCATTGGTGCCATGCTCTCTATTAAAAGCCGGGTGGGGAATGGCTTTTGCCACAGGGATGATCTGCTGTGTCTCCTCCTTAGCCTTGATGTTGTGGGCCCCCAGTGTGACTGTCATTGACCTGTGGAAAGAGCAGAGTGGAGAGCAGAGATGTGGAGTCAGAGAAGATGCAGTACAAGAGCAGTGAAAGGCAGGGTAGGCAGGGTGGGGCTCTAGCTGAGGGGACTTGAGGACATTGGAGGGCCTCAGGGTCAGACCTACTGCTTTCTTCTTTTCTAGGACATGAGACATCTGGGGGTTCCTTCTTGAATCTCGGCAATATTCCATAGCTTGCATTGTGTTTTAATGTGAACTTTCAACCTCGGCAACTGCTTTAGTTTTCCCGGTGCAGTTGACCAACTCAAGTGCGCTGCGGGCTCCGACCTCTCACCCTTGGACCTACATTTACCTCACATCCAAGTACCATTGTCACAGTCCAGCCTTCAGGAGAGCTCACATGGGGCTCTATATCATTCACAATAGAGGACAGAAGATCCTTTGTATGTCGGGGGTGGGGGATGTCTGAGTATATGCGAGATAGCTGCTTCTCCTCACCTGTTTCTGCAGTGAGCAGCCGTCAGCACAAAATCATCTTGAACCAGGAAGCCTCCGCAGTATTTCTTCTTCCCTTCAATATCCACAGACTTAATGAACACCATGTAGGGGCGTGAATGTGGCTTCACCTCATGGCCGCCGATGATCTCCTCTGAAAAAAGGGCTAGAATATGTCTAGAAGCAGTAGATAGGGTGAGCAGGGGAGATCTAGGAAGGGAGTGACTGGGCGTCGGATCTGCATTCCTCAAAGCCTATTGCAGACAGGATTCCTTGCCCATGGAATAAACTTTGCTGACATTTAAGCCTTAGAACCCTGCTCTAGGAAGGTGTGGGGAGCACTTGACTTACACCTCCTTCTTTACAAATGCATGGAGGGACAAGCTCTGTCTTCATCATGTAGAGGCTGAGGGAATCCTGTGAATATCCATGCTGCTGTTTGGTTGTCAGTGAGCATCTCACCCCTGTACAACGACTGGTGTCATTTTCTCACATTTTACCCACACAGGCCATATAGAGGTGGATTTTTTAACATTATTGTGCCTAACACACCTTGGGTTCTCAGTAAATGCTTTTTGCTGAATGGAAGAGTGGCTTGTAATTAACTCGGGGGCTGGTGCGTCAGTTCTGGTGGGATTCAAAGCCAGGGCCATATTGGAACAGTGTGCTGTCCTAGCTGGGAGTAGCTGGGGACCTGCAGAAGTGGAGAGGTGAACTAAAACTAGCCTGCAAATCTGGTGGAGTGTGCAGTGCAGGTTCTTGTCAGCCTGGGTCTCTTTCTTCTGTAGAGCTGAGGGTAGACTTAATTAACAATGCTAAGATTATTGAGCTGGGGGCCTAACCCCATTGCAGACTGGTCATTAAGACTGGCTTGCCCCTTGGCTAAAGTCAAGGTGCACATTTTTGATCTTTGCATTCTGTGCCACATCTCTTCTAAGGATGATCCAGTCTCCAGGTGATGAAAAAAAAATCTGGGAGAAGCTAGTGGCTACTAAATTTCTGAGAACATCTCCCTTCCTCAGACCTTGTTGAGAATCTAGCCAGTGTCAGGTTTCCAAGTCTGGGTTTGGTACCTGAGGTTCAGAAACATCCTGGGTCCAGTGCAGGACAATTCCTGACTACCGCTGGGCAGAAAGTCACCAGATGTGTCATGGGGCGGTATCACTGGCACAAGGGTGTTCACTCACCTGCTCCAGCTCCAAGAGGCAGAAGTAGAGTCAGGAGAATCAGGACTGGTGACATCTTCCCAGGAAGGCTGCTCAGTTGAAGGAGAGCAAAGGAGACAAAGTCCTTGGAAGGGGAGGAAGGAGGTGTGGGCTCAGGGACCTCACAGGCATTTTAAACCTATGCACCTCTGCTTCTGATTGACGTCACATTACTTAAGGAAATATTCTGGTTTTGGTAAAAAATGACACTATCACCACACTGACATCCTATGAGCTAAGTTGGGATAAAGGTAAAAAATGTACAGGTTTGGAGGCTGTGGTTGAGGAGGTCTGAGACCCCAGGAAGTCCATAGTGGCTGCACACAAGTGTGTTCTTTTCTAAGGCTGAGACACTTTTTATATCTGTTTTGGTTTCTTTGGGTTTTGTTTTTCCTCCTTCCATTTTCAAAAAATAATACTCACAACCAAATTATCCTAACAGCAGTTATAGCACACTAGAGTACACTCCTAAAGTTCCACAGAACTGAGTGAGAGGTGAGACTGTGCCGTATCTGCCGGGCAGTGTTGCAGTGCATCAGGGCATTAATCTCTGGGATGACGTCATCCTGTGGAGCGATCTGAATATTCTGATGAATTAATCTGAACTCACTCTGACTCTCCTGGATCTCCTAGGAAGTCACAGAGAAATCTCAAAAGGAAGAGTTTGCCCTGCCTCCAAGTAGTCATGTGAACTGTCACACATAGTTAAGTATAATAATGGATCACAAACGACAGGTATACTTTATCTGTCAACTGGGTATTGTCATTTATCTCTGGGTCAATAGCTTGAGGTCTGGATTTAATGACCTAGCCCCATTTTTCCATTCAGTTCCAGGTAAGAAATCAAACAAATGTATACAGAGGTTACAGCACAATACAGTTCTGTTACGTCTCACATATGACCCCTATGACCCCTTCATGTCCTAAGAAAGACATTTTTTCTTAGAGGTCATTAAGATCAGATCAGCATTGACTTCCCTGCTGATGACTCCAGTGGTATTTCCTACAATGTTGCCTAGCATTCTCTATGGAAAAACAAGGACCATGATTAGGTCTTGAATGAGTATTTAATGGACTACACCCAGGAGTGAGAGAAAATGGATGCAGCCCATGAAAATGTTCATCTTGATTGGAGAGAGATGAGAGCCTGTGCTTAGAGTGCTAGATGGTGAGAGCTGTGTGAGATCACTCTGGGAGATAAGACAGGCTGACCTCGACCTGAGCACAGGAGTGTGTGTGTGTGTGTGTGTGTGTGTGTGTGTGTGTGTGTGTGTGTGTGCATTCAGAAAACCTCAGAGCTACCCCAGTCCTGCTTTCCTATCACTGCTTCATGGATCTCAGATACTTTTGAAATTTCTCACTTCACATTTCAGATCAAGGGAGGCTTTTATTTCTTAGTTGTGAACTAAAGTTGTGATAATATTTGGATCAAAATTAGTCATGTAGTCCATTCTTATGTAACCTTTTAGCTTTTCTGGGCTACCGTGAAGGGATAACTCTTTTGGGCTACACATTACTTACATAAACTCTAATGAATGTTGATATTTCCCCCTGAAAGGGACTGTGTATAAATGACATGGTATCTGCCCATACAGATAAACAACCAAAGCCTTACAGAACAGAATAATCTTAATCATATGGGTGACCACATAAAAATAAATTTAAAATTGTGAAGGAGAATTCATGCTTGTGATATCTAATGAGCAAATTATACACATGAAAGTAATAAAATTTGCTCTAGTATTCTTTTATCATAAAAGTATGACTCTGGTTGTAAATTCAGCATGACTTTTATTTTTAAAGGCATCAAATGTATTTTAATAAGATGACGCTACATTATGGCTCCATTTCTCAGAAAACTTTTCAAATTGAAAGTATCAGGAACAAATCATAGTACACTAATAAAAATTCACAGTGCAGCTACCTAAGACAGGCATGACTAAGGGCTACTGTTCCCAAGATTGTACTAGACCTGTCAAGAAAAGCTGTGAACAGCAACATCAGAGACACAAAAGTGGAGGCAAGTTATCACAAGATCTTTTAAGATATACTAAAATTAAAACCTCTAAGAGAAAGTGTCTTCTTTAGGACATGAAGTGGTCATATATGAGATGTAACAGAACTGTATTTATGCTGTAACCTCTGTGGACATTTGTCTGAATTCTTACCTAGGAGTGAATGGAGGGATGGGGCTAGGTCATTGGAGGATGTTTGGATGTTTATGTTTTGTGGTATATATGGCAGTGTCTCAGGGGTTGAGGGGAATAAAGTTGAGAAAGTAATTAAAACATGACTCGGGCAGGGGAGGGAGGGAGGGAGAGAGAGAGAATGATCAAGATTAATGGAGCTGAGTCCATTTTTTATAGTTCTCCAGGCTCTCAACAATCAATATAGTTCAGGAATGCACCAGACAGACTTGATAAAGCACTATACCACAGACTTTGATTTGTTAAATACCACCCCTCCCTTGTCCTCTGCCTTCAAGCATACTCCCTAGAGTAGTACAAGCAGGGAAGACCTATCTATTGGGAAGAACCCCTAACAATTTTTCAGGGTAGAATTCTGGCTAGTGCAAAAAGGGCCCTTCTTTTAAGGGCTGCAGGAAACTAGACAATGCAACTTTATCTAATATTGGCCTGTTTATTTGGAGCAAATTCATGAGGGGCAGGGGGACGATGGCTGAGAAGGTAAGGGTGTCTCTGAGGCAGGTGAACGGAAGAAGGGAAGGTTGCAAATTGAGGCTAGCCAAGAGGCAGCGAGACCACAGGGCAGAGAGTAGATGGGAATAGCACCGGAACTTGGTGTTTCTTTTTTAATATTTCCCCCAACAGAGTGGCCCTGATTTAGGGTCCATTTTCCATATCATGTAATCTAATCAAGGAAATCCCTCAAGGTGTGCCCAGATGCTTGGGTTTGGTTACTTCCAAATGGAGTCAAGTTAACAACCACGATTAGCCATCACAGACTATTCTCCAAAATAAATAAAGAATTTCAGAAATTAAACACCAGGGAAGTAAAACTGCCAATCAACAGATGGAAAATTAAATAAAATAAACAGAAGTTTAAACAAAAAGGAAAGAATGAATGAAATAAATTCTAGTAACTATAATTTTTAAAGTGTTCAATATTCATCCCCGAATTTAAGCTCTGCTACTGAGCTTCAGTAATAAATAATGTATGGTGTTGTCATAAAAACCAGACATGTTGATCAACAGAATTCAATGGAAGGTTTGGGTTTTAAATGCAAACCTATGACCTATGGACAACTGATTTTTCATTTTTTTAAAAAAATTCGCAATACATAATGGGAAAAGAAGACAGCTTCAACAAATGGTCTTGGTCTAACTGGATATTTGCATGTAGAAGAATTCAAATTGATTCATACCTATCATCCTTCATAAAACATGAGGGCAAGTGTACCAAAGACCTTAACATAAATCCACATACAATAAACCTGATAGAAAATAAGGTGGGGAAAAGCCTTGAACGCATTGGCACAGGAGACGACTTTCTGAACAGAACAATGATAGTGTAGTCCCTAAGACCAACATTTTTTAATTGGGACTTCATAAAAGTGACAAATTTCTGTAAGGCAAAGGAACCTGTCAGTTAGATAAAAATGGCATCCTAGGAAAAGATTCGCATCAACTTCAAAAATGGCTCTAGCAGGTCTGAGCATGGCTATGACAAGTCCTAGCATGACAGACATGGCGCCCATGGGTTTTGACTTTTACCCTAATCCTCTTGCTAAAAACTGTTGGATTTCATTCTTAAAGATCTCCCCCAGGATGGAATGTATGAGAGAAGAAAAACTACAATTCTGCTGTGTGAGGGACTTTAATAGGGTCACGGGTCAGCATGGGCTGTCTTATACTTCAGCTAGACTGGCTGAGTCTACGATTTGAATTTCAAGAAAGCCAAATCCTCTCTACTTGCCTTTCTTCTGCCCACGAATTACAGTAGGGGCTCTACCTGAAGTACACTGAAATCCAGAGAGTTGGAAGTTTTCCAACTTCCTTCCAATTCTACACACTGCATTCTGAACCCAAGAATACCAGGGACTTAGAACTGTTAGAATAGAGAGAATTTAATCATTTTTTTAAAAACATGATTTTTTTTCCTGGGCATTCCAGATATAGCTCCATCTGTGTCATGTTGACCTGTCTAAAGAAACAAGAGGATAAAGCTGAAAAAGGAGTCTACTCTGTACCTGATACAAAACCAGAGACCTAAAATTGTTGATTGTTGATGTCAAGAGATACTTCTAGCCTAGCATCCCTTGGATCTCTAGATTTCACAAACTGACATATCCCTATGTGGTCAGCAGGGGGAGGCTGAGATTCTAGGATAAGCCATGGTACTTGACAAACTGGAGGTCTCCGCTGAGTTTCTCTGTCTATGGAATTCATTAACCTTGCTTAGGTGGAAGGGGTGAGCCCAGGTGACTCGCAGCCCAAGTCTTGCTGGAATATGAGGTAGAGAAGACTTCAAAAATTGGAATTTATAGGTAGAGGAGTGAAAGTCTGGTATAAATCAGGCCTGGCTGAGATAGGGATAGAGTAGAATCTACTGTTAGCTAGAGGTCAGATGGAAAAAACTGGAAGGCCACAAAGTGGGACAGAAGTCGACTGAGTTCTGTGGTGGGCTGGGAAATGAAATCCAGGTAAGTCTGGGTCCGTCAGCTGATGTCTCTGTATTTGAGACTGCAGGTGTCGAGAGTCACATGTCCTGCTAGAGAGGGGGAGTTCCTTCCTACAAACTGGAAAGTGACTGGGTTGCACAGCTCATGGCCTTCTGAATTCCCAGAATCAAATCTCCCTTCACCTCAGTCAGCCATTGTTGGGGGGAGGGTGAGGAGGAAGAAGGTGGCTCAGAGATGTAGGAATTTCCTTAGTCCAGAAGATTCATGTCTGGAGGACTAATTTTGAACTAGTGAAACAGTGTAGGGCACCTCAGTAGTGCTGTAGACTCCTGATGTTTGTGTTGTGAGAAAGCCAATCTTGGAGACTTGAGAACTCAATATGGGTATGGTTGATGTCATGGCACACACTTCTGATCCTAGCAACAAGGAAGCAGAGAGGGGCAGATTTCTGTGAGTTGAAGGCCAGGCTGGTTTACATAGCAAACTCCATGCAGCCAGAGCTATACAGTGAAATCCTATATTATAAATGGAAACAAAGAAACAGCACCCTCCCTCCTACCGTGTATGGGTGATAAACATGTGGGAATTGTGTGGCCTGAAGTTCCAGTAAGAGGAGGGGGTGGGCAAGGAGGAGGAAGGAAGCCCAGAAGTGACAGGGAGGTCTGCCTGGACCAGCGAGCTGCGAAAACCATGAAGTGACTCAAACAGAAGAGAACTTCAGCTCCATGCACTCCGGAGGTTATTTATTGTGAATTTTCATTCTTTGCTGCCCACTCCACGTGGTTCTTGCCTGAGGTCAGACAGGCTGGTCGGGCACGGGAGGTTTAACACCTGTTAGAGCAGCTTCATGTTCCTGCTTATCCACGGCAGGAAGTGCACGACCTTAGTGAAGACTCCTGAAGAGATCTTCTTGGATTTTACATAAGACAAAACTCCATAAGCTTTGTTGTTACACACGAGGGGTCCCCCAGAGTCACCCTGTGGGCAGAGAAAGGAAGAACTTAGCCTGGCTCCCTCTGACTCTGCTCTCCCCACCTCCTTCTGGCAAGGCTAACTTTAGATCAGGGCCAGGACAGGTTTTCCAGCTTCCCTCAGTCCCAGAGCTCCAGGGAGGCCCAACTTTTCCTTCTATCCCAGGCCTAGGCTTTCCCTGCAGTCCTCAGGGATCCTGAAATAATTTATCCTGTTTGGAATGACAGAGGTTTTTCATGCTTACATTCTTGCTACACCCACATAAGAGACCAAAGCTGGATTTTGGGAGCTCCCAGGGACTAAACCACCAACCAAAGAGTACACATGGAGGGACCCATGGCTCCAGTCTCATATGCAGCAGAGGATGGCCTTGTTTGTCATCAATGAGAGGAGAGGACCTTGGTCCTATGAAGACGGAATGCCCCAGTGTAGGGGAATGCTAGGACCAGGAAGCCGTAGTGGGTCGGTTGGTGAGCAGGGGAAGGGGAGAGGGGATAGGGGGTTGTCTGAGGGGAAACCAGGAAAGGGGATAACATTTGAAATGCAAAGAAAGAAAATATCCAATTAAAAAATAAAAAGAAAGTGACATCCAGCCCTGCCCACCCCCTTATAAAAACAAACAAACAAACACCCCAAGAGACCAAAGCTGAGGCTTGAGGGTTTTGCCATTCTTACACCTTGGCCTCTCTCAGGACCCTCTTACCCTGGATTTTGTCTGTGAATTGCTTGATCCCCACCTTGGATGGAGCCTCCATTTTGTTTGGGTCTCCAGCACAAATCTCTGTGATTTTGGAATAGTGATGGAATTTTTTTCTGCATTCCTTGTCCTCCTGGATGATCAGTTCAGCCTCTTCTAAGATGGCAGATCCTTCAGTGGTATTGATGGACGTTTTCCCCCAGCCAGCCACACTGCACACATCCCCTGGATTCACCTTGTCATTGGGCCCAGGCAACTTGAGGGGCCTCACATATCTAGTCCCCTTGGCCTTACTCTCCAGCTGATTGGGAAGAGTCATGAGAGATCAGCTCAGCTAGGAGCCTGCTAGCCTGAGAGTCTTTTAAAATTGGGATGGAAGAGAGGGAAGAAGCAGGATTAGAACAGGAGGATCAGGCTATCTCTGCGCCACTCGAAGCACAGGCACCAGGTGGGAGGGAAGAGGGGTAGGCAGAGGAGTGTGGGTGGGAGGATAGCAGGTCTCACCTTTAATAGCATGATGTCATTGGTGTGATCCAGAGGATTATAGTCTGGGTGGGGAAAAGCTTTATTCACAGGGATAATCTGCTGAGTCTCCTCCTGTGCACGGAGGTTGTGGGCCCCCAGTGTGACTGTCATTGAGCTGTGGAGAGAGCATTGTAGAGAGGACAACGGGAATTCAGAGAGGATGCAGTCCAGGAGCTGTGAAAGGCAGGGGAGGCAGGGTGGGGCTCTAGTTGAGGGGACTTGAGGACACAGGAGAGCCTCAGGGTCAGACCTACTGCTCTCTGCTTCTCAATGACATGGGACATCTGGGGGTTCCCTCTTGCATCTAGGCAATATTCCATAGCTTGCATCATGTTTTTAATGTGAACTTTCAACCTCAACCACTGCTTTAGTTTGGCCAGTGCAGTTGATCAACTCAAGTGCGCTGCTTACACTTTGATCTTAAATTTACCTCTCATCCGACTCCCATTTTCACAGTCCAGCCTTCTAGTGAGCTCTCAGGGAAACATCCACAACAGAGGACGGAAGCTTCTGTGGGGTTCTCAGAAGACGTGGGCTAGCTGCTTCTCCTCACCTTCCAATGCAGTGAGCAGCCGTCAGCACAAAGTAGTCTCGAACCAGGAAGCCGCCGCAGGAACTTCCAATCCCATTAACTTTCAGAAACGCAACTAATGCCATGTAAGGGCGGGAGTGGGGCTTGACCTCATGGCCCCCGATGACCTCCTCTAGAAAAAAAAAGCTAGAATATTGGGTCTCTGGGAGCAATAGATAAGGTCATCAGGGTCGATCAAGGGATGGAATGATTGCAGTTCCCCAAGCCTGTTGCAGACAGAATACTTTGCACATGGAATGATGTGCTGACTCAAGTCTGAGTCATGCTCTGGGAAGCAGTGGGTAGCACTTGTCCCTCAGTTGCTGCTTTACAAATACACAGAGAGATGAGCTGTGTCTTCATCACGTAGAGGCTGAGGGAACCCTGCGAATATCCACGTTGGCGTTTGGTTGTTACTGAGTCATCCTAACCCCTAAAGTATTGACTGGTGTCATTTTCTCACATTTTACCCACACACCCTCTAGAGGTGGATTTTCTAATTTTATCCTTGTTTGTGCCTAACACATCTTGGGTTCTCAGCAAAAATGCTTTTTGCTGCATGAATGAGTGGCTTCTAGTTAACTGGAGGGTTGGTGGGTCAGTGCTGGTGGAATTCTGAGCCAGGGACATAATGGAACAGCTGGGAGTAGCTGGGGACCTGCAGAAGAAATGGAGAGGCCAACTAAAACTAGCCTGCAAAGCTGGTGGAGCGTGCAGTGCAGGATCTTGTCAGCCTGCATCTCTTTCTTCTGCAGGGCTGAGGGTGGACTTAATGATGCTAAGATTCTTGGACTAGGAGGCCTCACCCCATTGGTCATTAAGGCTGACTTTCCCTCAGCCGTAGTCAAGTTAATGATGCACTCGTTGTATGTTTGCATTGCCTGCCACATCTCTTTCTAAGGATGATTCAGTCTCCAGTTGATTTAAAAAAAAATAAAATAAAAGTAAAAAAGCTGAGAGAAGCCAGTGCTTGCTAATTCTTCTGGGAACACCTCCCTTCCTGAGATCTTCTTGAGAGTCTAGCCAGTGTCACATTTCCAAGTCTGGGTTTGGTATGGGACCTGAGGTTCAAAAAGCTCCTGGAGTCAGTGCCAGGACAATCATGACTACTGGTGAGCAGAAAGTCAGAGGAAGTGTCATGGGACAACACAGAAGTGTCACAGGAGTGGTCACTCACCTGCTCCATCTCCTACTGGCAGAAGAAAGGTCAGGAGAATCAGAACCGGTAGCATCCTCCCAGGAAGGCTGCTCAGTTGAGGGAGAGCAGAGTAGACACAGCCCTTGGAAGAGGAGGAAGAAAGTGTAGAGTCAGGGGCCTCACAGGAATTTAAACCTAGGCACTTCTGTTTCTGTTTGGTGGCAGATTACTTAAGGAAGTTTTCTACTTTGGGTAAAAAAATGACACTGTTACCACACTGACATCCTATGAGCTAAGCTGGGATAAAGACCCAAAATGTAAATGGTTGGAAGCTATAGTTGAGAAGGCCTGAGACTCCAGGAAGTCCACAGTGACTGCATGGAGAGTAGTGTGCCCCTTTTCTAAGGCTTCCACACTTACACTTTGAATCCTGTTAAGATGTGGTTGGATTTCTTTTTCTTCCTTCCTTCTCCTCCTCTTCCTCTTTCTCTTCCTCCTCCTCCTCCTCTTCCTCCTCCTCTTCTTCCTCCTCCTCCTCCCTTACTCCTCTTCCTTCTCTTCCTTCTCTTCCTTCTTCTCCTCCCTTCTTTTTTTTCTTTATCTTTTCAAAATAATGCTGGCAACCAATTTATCCTAACAACAATTATAGCATACTACACACACACTTACAGTGTTATACAGCACTTAATTACAGTTGATGCTGAGTCATATTTTCTGGGTCACTATTGCAATATGTCATCTCACTAACCTCTGGGATGACGGATCATACTCTGGAACAATCTGTTTAAATATTCTAATGCATTAATCAAAGCTCAATCTGACTCTCCTGAAACTTCTAGAAGTCACAGAGAAATCGCAAAAGCAAGTGTTTGCCCTATCTTCAAATAGCCATGTTACTGTCATACATAGTTAAGTGTAATAACGGATCACGAATGACAGGTATACTTCACCTGTTTACTAGTTATTGTCATTATATCTGGGGCAAGAGCTTGAGGCCTGGATTTAATGGTCACTAAGATCAGATCAGCACTGGCTTCCCTGCTGATGACTCCACTGGCATTTGCTACAATGCTGCCTAGCATTTTCTATAGAAAAACAAGGACCATGATTAAATCTTGAGTGATTATTTAATAGGCTATATCCAGGAGTGAGAGACAGGGATGCAGCTCTTGAAATGTCTGATCATGACTGGAGGGAGCTGAGAGCCTGTGATTAGAGCACTAGATGGTGAGAACTGTGTGAGATCACTCTGGGAGGTGAGACAGGCTGGTCTCACTCTGAGCACAGGTCTCTCTCTCTCTCTCTCCACGTGTGTGTGTGTGTGTGTGTGTGTGTGTGTGTGTGTGTGTGTGTGTGTGCGCGCGCGCGCGCGTGCAGAGGTACCCTGGTCCTGCTTTCCCATCACTGCTTCATGGATCTCAGATACTTTTGAATTTTTTCATTTCGTATTTTGGAACCAAGGTAGGCTTTCTTGTCTTAGTTGTGAACTAAAGTCCTGATAATAATTGGATCAGAATTAGTCATATAGTCCACAGGTATGCAACCTTTTAGCTTTTCTGAGCCACTTTGAAGGGATAACTCTTTTGGGCTACAAATTACTTATACAGGCTACAATATGCACAAATAATCCACCCTGAAATGGACTGTGCATAATGACATATCTACACACATAGATAAGTTACTTAAAACACTTTCAGAGCAGAATAACCATCATTATATGGGTTACCACATAGAGAAAATATATTAAAACCATGAAGCAGGATCCATGTTTGTGATATCTAATAAGTAAAGTGCACAATGTACATAATTAAATTTGTTCTGGTGTCAGTCGATGGGATACACGTAAGCCACTAATGGTGCTAGTGTGAGAGAGCTGGCCCTGTACCTCATTTCCCAAGAGTTGTCATGGGAGATATCTCCTTCCTCATTACCCCCTCACACCTGAGGCAGGCAGGTGAGCTGGCCTGAGGTCCTGAGACCTGGAGAGCTGGCCCCAGCCAGCACAGGCTGCTGCACTTGGGAGAGATAGCAGACCCTACACCTGGCCTGGGCAGCACAGTAGAGCTGGCCCCCATGTTGAAGGTATCAGTGAGCCAGCTGAAAGGATGTAAAACAGAGCAGCCCTCCCTGACCCTTGATGCCTGCATCATTGGGTGAACTAGCAGGGAAATGCAGGCGACCTAGCCCTAGTGGTATTCATACAGGACTGCTGGTGGGCCAACCATCTCAGCTATCTTCTAGAACCAGATGCAGGGCTTTGTGCTGCCCCACCCCAACATCTACTCATTTATGAACTGCTGGAGCTTGTGAAGGCACTGGTCCTGCAGAACCAGAGCCACAGGATCTCCATGACCCAGGGCAACAGCACAATATCAGAGAGTTCTCATGAGGACCCAATATGGACAGTGTAGCACAAGGCTGAGGCCTTGAAACAGGCCAATGACTCATTTTAATGAACATTTTCAAGTAAAGATGTGTGGACAAAGGGTAGCCTGTGCAACATGCTGTGACACCCTACAGCTTCCATGGCAAGATTTTTTCAAATCCTATCTCATTTTATTTTCTTTTACTTGGAAGGGGGCTGCATGGCAGCGGGCAGATAAGAAGGGGTGAAAATATGAGTGGGACTGAGGTGCATAGCTAATAAGATTAAAAAAGAAATAAAATAACAATTAGTTTAACATACTCTTTCATATTTCATGTCCATCGCCTGCCTTCAATCTTCCATAGCCCCTTGTTTTTACTCTCTTTCCTCACAGTTTATCCATTATTATAATGAATAAATTATACTATAGTCTCATGTTTCCTGGTTTATGTATATGCTATCTTACTAGTCATATTCACTCTGTGGTTTACTTCTCTCCAAAGTGTCAAGATATTACAAAAGGAAATTGCAGAAAATGATTCATGATGGAAAAATATATTTCCTGCTCCTGCATAGGCAGAACCAACATTGTGGGGGAAAAAATCAATACCTGCTCACGCCAAATCGACATAGTGAACTGACACAAAGCATATCAAAATGTCCATGTCATATTTCACAGGCATAGCAAAGAGTTAAAGAAAGACATAAAATTGCCAGAAGTAAGAAATTTTTGCCACCCCAACTGCCCCCCCACACACACAGTGGCTGATGACACACTTTGCTGCCTGTCTCAGTTTACCTTGTGATGCCAGGCTGGGCACCAGAAGTAGCTATTAGCGGTTAAGTAAAGATTAATCATGCTATAATCCACTGACCCAGAGAGGCTAAATGAAAAGGAGTGCTCGGGGGGGGGCGGGGATCATGGATCTCCTTGGAAGGGGAGGTAGAATAGATTTTGCAGACGTATTGGGGTAGGTGGAGGTGTGATCAGAAACAGTCAGGTAGAGAGGGCAGAATGACGGGAGAGTGTACAGGGGAGACGACTGGAATTGGTGTATGGGGAGCAGGGCAATGTGGAAATCTAGTGCACTAGAAACTCCCTGGCATCCATGAGGTGACTCTAGAAAAGACTGCAAGTAATGGAGGATATGGAGCCCAAACCAGGCCTTTTCTGTCACCAGGCAAGACTTCCAGTGGTGGGACTGGAACACCAACACAACCACAAAACCTTTGACTGACCATTTGTCCTGACTACAGAAATTGTCCAGTGCACAAACAATGACTGGTCCAACATGAGGCTCACACCATGAGAGGACACCAGTGCCTCACACTGCCTGGATGGTCAGGAACCAGGGGTGAGAATTCCCAGAGAACTAGGATAGAACCAAGCACAACTAGCCATAAAGAGAAGTCAACGGAGTGATTCTGCTATATGCATAGTTGGATGCCTACCCAACTATCATCAGAGAGGCTTCACCCAGCAACTGTGCCATGCTGAGCTGTCTAGAGAAACAAGAGGATGAAGGTGAAGAAGGAGTCTACTGTGTACCTGATACAAACCCAGAGCCCTACAAGTGTTGATTGATGATGTCAGAAGTATACTTATAGCCTAGCGACCCTTGGATCCCTAGGTTTCACAAGCTGCCATATCCTCATGTGGCCAGCAGGGGGAGGCAGAGCTTCTTGGCTGAGCCAGGGTTGTTGTGAGATTAGAGGTCATGGATCAGCCTCTATTTCCATGAAAGACTTGGGTTGAAAAAGGGCTCAACCAGCCAGGCCTACTTGGAAGGGGTGGGCATCAGGTGACTTGCAGCTCAGGTCTAGCTGGAATATAAGGCAGAGCTGACTTCACAGTGCTTGGAACTTATAGGTAGAGGAGTGAAAGGATGGATTAAGTGAGGCTGGGAGTAGTGGGGCTGGATTGGAAACTACTGATGTCTAGTGGAAGTTGGATAGAAAACACAGGAAGGCAAGAAAGGGGTGTAGAAGTTGACTGAGCTCTGAGCTTGGCTGGGAAACAGAACCACGGTGATCCTGGGACCGTCAGAAGGATGGCTCAGCCTTCTAGACTGCAGACTGTAAACTCTTGTGTGCTGCATGAAAGCTTCACTTATCAATAAGAAAGCTTATGAGATCTTGGCTCCGGGACTCCGCCGAACTTAGTCTATACAGGTCAGAGTGAGGACCACAGAGGCAGACAGATTCTGGGACAGGCGGGAGCCACAGAGCCGCTGAGGCAGCACCCTTTTGGGGCCGCAGACATCCGGCACCCTCCCAGCCGGAGGACAGTGACCTGCCCTGCAGGGAGCGCCATCTTGGCTCCGGGACTCCGCCGAACTTAGTCTGTACAGGTCAGAGTGAGGACCACAGAGGCAGACAGATTCTGGGACAGTCGGGAGCCACAGAGCCGCTGAGGCAGCACTCTTTTGGGGCCGCAGACATCCAGCACCCTCCCAGCCGGAGGACAGTGACCTGCCCTGCAGGGAGCGCCATCTTGGCTCCGGGACTCCGCCGAACTTAGTCTGTACAGGTAAGACTGAGGACCACAGAGGCAGACAGCTTCTGGGACAGGCGGGAGCCACAGAGCTGCTGAGGCAGCACCCTTTTGGGGCCACAGACATCCGGCACCCTCCTAGCTGGAAGACAGTGGTCTGCCCTGCACAGGAGCCCTCTGCCTCAGGAGCAGGGAGCACATCTTGGATCCAGGACTCCACTGAACTTAGAAACTTAGTCTGCACAGCTGAGAGTGTGCACCACAGAAGCCTACAGCTTCTGTGACCTGCCAAAGCAACACAGCATCTGGGAAAGGTCCTGTTTTCCGCCTTCTTCTTCGGCCAGGAGGAGGTCCAAACGCCAGATATCTGTACACCTTCCCTTTAAGAGGAAAGCTTGTCAGCAGGGAGTGCTCTAACCACTGAAACTCAGAGGAGAGAGCCTGTCTCCCAGCTCTGCTGACAGAGGATACTCAGAATCACCAGAAGAACAACCTCTGAACAGAGACAACTATAACAACTCCAGAGATTACCAGATGGCGAGAGGTAAAGGTAAGAATCTTACTAACAGAAACCAAGACCACTCACCATCATCAGGACCCAGCACTCCCACTTCGCCCAGTCCAGGGCACCCCAACACACCTGAAAAACTAGACCTGGATTTAAAAGCATATCTCATGATGATGGTAGAGGACATCAAGAAGGACTTTAAAGAACTACAGGAGAACATGGCTAAAGAGTTACAAGTTCTTAAAGAAAAACAGGAAAACACAACCAAACTGGTAGAAGTGCTTAAAGAGAAACAGGAAAACACATCCAATCAGATGATGGAAATGAACAAAACCATACTAGACCTAAAAAGGGAAGTAGACACAATAAAGAAAACCCAAAATGAGGCAACACTGGAGATAGAAACCCTAGGAAAGAAATCTGGAACCATAGATACCAGCATCAGCAACAGAATACAAGAGATGGAAGAGAGAATCTCAGGCGCAGAAGATTCCATAGAGAACATCGGCACAACAATCAAGGAAAATGTAAAATGCAAAAAGACCCTAACTCAAAACATCCAAGAAATACAGGACACAATGAGAAGACCAAACCTACGGATAATAGGAGTGGATGAGAATGAAGATTTTCAACTCAAAGGACCAGCAAACATCTTCAACAAAATTATAGAAGAAAACTTCCCAAATCTAAAGAAAGAGATGCCCATGAACATACAAGAAGCCTACAGAACTCCAAATAGACCGGACCAGAAAAGAAATACCTCCCGACACATAATAATCAGAACAACAAATGCTCTAAATAAAGATAGAATACTAAAAGCAGTAAGAGAAAAAGGACAAGTAACATATAAAGGCAAGCCTATCAGAATTACACCAGATTTTTCACCAGAGACTATGAAAGCCAGAAGATCCTGGACGGATATTATACAGACACTAAAAGAACACAAATTCCAGCCCAGGCTACTATACCCAGCCAAACTCTCAATTAACATAGATGGAGAAACCAAAGTATTCCACGACAAAACCAAATTCACACATTATCTCTCCACGAATCCAGCCCTTCAAAGGATAATAACAGAAAAAAACCAATACAAGGACAGGAACCACGCCCTAGAAACAACAAGAAGGTAATCCCTCAACAAACCTAAAAGAAGACAGCCACAAGAACAAAATGCCAACTTTAACAACAAAAATAACAGGAAACAACAATTACTTTTCCTTAATATCTCTTAATATCAATGGACTCAACTCCCCGATAAAAAGACATAGACTAACAAACTGGCTACACAAACAAGACCCCACATTTTGCTGCTTACAGGAAACTCATCTCAGAGAAAAGGATAGACACTACCTCAGAATGAAAGGCTGGAAAACAATTTTCCAAGCAAAAGGCATGAAGAAACAAGCTGGAGTAGCCATTCTAATATCTGATAAGATTGACTTCCAACCCAAAGTCATTAAAAAAGACAGGGAGGGACACTTCATACTCATCAAAGGTAAAATCCTCCAAGAGGAACTATCAATCCTGAATATCTATGCTCCAAATACAAAGGCAGCCACATTCATTAAAGAAACTTTAGTAAATCTCAAAGCACACATTGCACCTCATACAATAATAGTGGGAGACTTCAACACACCACTTTCACCAATGGACAGATCATGGAAACAGAAACTAAACAGGGACACAGAGAAACTAAGAGAAATTATGAATCAAATGGATCTGGCAGATATTTATAGAACATCCTATCCTAAAACAAAAGGATATACCTTCTTCTCAGCACCTCATGGTACCTTCTCCAAAATTGACCACATAATTGGTCACAAAACAGGCCTCAACAGATACAAAAATATTGAAATTGTCCCATGCATCCTATCAGATCACCATGGACTAAGGCTGATCTTCCATAACAAAATAAATAATAGAAAGCCAACCTTCACGTGGAAACTGAACAACACTCTTCTCAATGATACCTTGGTCAAGGAAGGAATAAAGAAAGAAATTAAGGACTTTTTAGAGTTCAATGAAAATGAAGCCACAACATACCCAAACTTATGGGACGCAATGAAAGCATTTCTAAGAGGAAAACTCATAGCTCTGAGTGCCTCCAAAAGGAAACTAGAGAGAGCACACATTAGCAGCTTGACAACACACCGAAAAGCACTAGAACAAAAGGAAGCAAATTCACCCAAGAGGAGTAGACGGCAGGAAATAATCAAACTCAGGGGCGAAATCAACCAAGTGGAAACAAGAAAAACTATTCAAAGAATCAACCAATCAAGGAGCTGGTTCTTTGAGAAAATCAACAAGATAGATAAACCCTTAGCCAGACTCACTAGAGGGCACAGGGAAAGCATCCTAATTAACAAAATCAGAAATGAAAAAGGAGACATAACAACAGATCCTGAAGACATCCAAAACACCATCAGATCCTTCTACCAAAGGCTATACTCAACAAAACTGGAGAACCTGGATGAAATGGAGAAGTTCCTAGACAGATACCAGGTACCAAAGTTGAATCAAGATCAGGTTAATGATCTAAACAGCCCTATATCCCCCAAAGAAATAGAAGCAGTCATTAATAGTCTCCCAACTAAAAAAAGCCCAGGACCAGATGGGTTTAGTGCAGAGTTCTATCAGACCTTCAAAGAAGATCTAATCCCAGTTCTGCACAAACTATTCCACAAAATAGAAACAGAAGGTACTCTACCCAACTCATTCTATGAAGCCACAATTACTCTGTTACCTAAACCACAAAAAGACCCAACAAAGATAGAAAACTTCAGACCAATATCCCTTATGAATATTGATGCAAAAATCCTCAATAAAGTTCTTGCTAACCGAATCCAAGAACACATCAAAACAATCATCCATCCTGACCAAGTAGGTTTCATCCCAGGGATGCAGGGATGGTTCAATATACGGAAATCCATCAACGTAATCCAGTATATAAACAAACTCAAAGACAAAAACCACATGGTCATCTCGTTAGATGCGAAAAAAGCATTTGACAAGATCCAACACCCATTCATGATAAAAGTCTTGGAAAGATCAGGAATTCAAGGCCCATACCTAAACATGATAAAAGCAATCTACAGCAAACCAGTAGCCAACATCAAAGTAAATGGTGAGAAGCTTGAAGCAATCCCTCTAAAATCAGGGACTAGACAAGGCTGTCCACTTTCTCCATACCTATTCAACATTGTACTTGAAGTCCTAGCCAGAGCAATTCGACAACAAAAGGAGATCAAAGGGATACAAATTGGAAAAGATGACGTCAAAATATCACTTTTTGCAGATGATATGATAGTATATCTAAGTGACCCTAAAAATTCCACCAAAGAACTCCTAAGCCTGATAAACAGCTTCGGTGAAGTAGCTGGATATAAAATTAACTCAAACAAATCAATGGCCTTTCTCTACACAAAGAATAAACAGGCTGAGAAAGAAATTAGGGAAACAACACCCTTCTCAATAGTCACAAATAATATAAAATATCTTGGCGTGACTCTAACTAAGGAAGTGAAAGATCTGTATAATAAAAACTTCAAGTCTCTGAAGAAAGAAATTATAGAAGATCTCAGAAGATGGAAAGATCTCCCATGCTCATGGATTGGCAGGATCAACATTGTAAAAATGGCTATCTTGCCAAAAGCAATCTACAGATTCAATGCAATCCCCATCAAAATTCCAAATCAATTCTTCAACGAATTAGAAAGTGCAATCTGCAAATTCATCTGGAATAACAAAAAACCTAGGATAGCAAAAACTCTTCTCAAGGATAAAAGAACCTCTGGTGGAATCACCATGCCTGACCTAAAGCTCTACTACAGAGCAATTGTGATAAAAACTGCATGGTACTGGTATAGTGACAGACAAATAGACCAATGGAATAGAATTGAAGACCCAGAAATGAACCCACACACCTATGGTCACTTGATCTTCGACAAGGGAGCTAAAAACATCCAGTGGAAGAAAGACAGCATTTTCAACAAATGGTGCTGGCACAACTGGTTGTTAACATGTAGAAGAATGCGAATCGATCCATTCCTATCTCCTTGTACTAAGGTCAAGTCTAAGTGGATCAAGGAACTTCACATAAAACCAGAGACACTGAAACTTATAGAGGAGAAAGTGGGGAAAAGCCTTGAAGATATGGGCACAGGGGAAAATTTCCTGAATAGAACAGTAATGGCTTGTGCTGTAAGATCGAGAATTGACAAGTGGGACCTCATGAAACTGCAAAGCTTCTGCAAGGCTAAAGACACCATCAATAAGACAAAAAAACCACCAACATATTGGGAAAGGATCTTCACCTATCCTAAATCAGATAAGGGACTAATATCCAATATATATAAAGAACTCAAGAAGGTGGACTCCAGAAAGTCAAATAACCCCATTAAAAAATGGGGCTCAGAACTGAACAAAGAATTCTCACCTGAGGAATACCGAATGGCAGAGAAGCACCTGAAAAAATGTTCAACATCCTTAATCATCAGGGAAATGCAAATCAAAACAACCCTGAGATTCCACCTCACACCAGTCAGAATGGCTAAGATCAAAAATTCAGGTGACAGCAGATGCTGGCGAGGATGTGGAGAAAGAGGAACACTCCTCCATTGTTGGTGGGATTGCAAGCTTGTACAACCACTCTGGAAATCAGTCTGGCGGTTCCTCAGAAAATTGGACATAGTACTACCGGAGGAGCCAGCAATACCTCTCCTGGGCATATATCCAGAAGATGTCCCAACCGGTAAAAAGGACACATGCTCCACTATGTTCATAGCAGCCCTATTTATAATAGCCAGAAGCTGGAAAGAACCCAGATGTCCCTCAACAGAGGAATGGATACAGAAATTATGGTACATTTACACAATGCAGTACTACTCAGCTATTAAAAAGAATGAATTTATGAAATTCCTAGCCAAATGGATGGACCTGGAGGGCATCATCTTGAGTGAAGTAACACAATCACAAAAGAACTCACACAATATGTATTCATTGATAAGTGGATATTAGCCCAAAACTTAGGATACCCAAGATATGAGATACAATTTGCTAAACGCATGAAACTTAAGAAGAATGAAGACCAAAGTGTGGACACTGTGCCCCTTCTTAGAATTGGGAACAAAACACCCAGGGAAGGAGTTACAGAGACAAAGTTCGTAGCTGTGATGAAAGGATGGACCATTTAGAGACTGCCGTATCCAGGGATCCATCCCATAAGCAGCTTATAAACGCTGACACCATTGCATACACTAGCAAGATTTTGCTGAAAGGACCCAAATATAGCTGTCTCTTGTGAGACGATGCCGGGGCCTAGCAAACACAGGAATGGATGTTCACAGTCAGCTATTGGATGTATCACAGGGCTCCCAATGGAGAAGCTAGAGAAAGTACCCAAGGAGCTAAAGGGATCTGCAACCCTATTGTTGGAACAACATGATGTACTAACCAGAACCCCGGAGCTCTTGTCTCTAGCTGCATATGTATCGAAAGATGGTCTGGTCGGCCATCACTGGAAAGAGAGGCCCATTGGACTTGCAAACTTTATATGCCCCAATATAGGGGAATGCCAGGGCCAAAAGAATGGGAATGGGTGGGTAGGGAAGTGGGGGGCGCTATGGGGGACTTTTGGGATAGCATTGGAAATGTAATTGAGGAAAATATGTAATTAAAAAAAAAAAAAAGAAAGCTTATGAGCTATGAACTTGGGCAGTAAACAGGAGGTGGGAATTCATGTATGTAGAGAGGATTTCTGGGATAGAGAGATGTGTGGGAAGGATTCACCCAGGAAGGCTAATGAAGAGAGATTCATGAACCTGGGGGGAGGAAACAAGCCATATGGCAGGACTTAGACTAGAACAAGTGAGTAATTAAGTTATGATCTAATCGGAGAACATACATAAGGGTTCTCCCTAAGAATTTATTCATACATAATTCAGTCTCAGAATCATTATTTTGGGGGACATAGAGGCCAAGTAGAACAGCTTGCAGCTACAGATGGTGTCTAATGTAGGGCATTGACTCAAAGTTTACAACAAAATGATTCAGGCATGGGAGCCAGACCAGAAGTCAGGCAATTGTAAGCTAGCTGGACAGGCCTGGCCTTTTAAGAAAAGAAAGGAGCAAAGCCAGAAGTGGAGACAAGAAGAGGCTTCACTCTGCAGTTTCTCTTGGACCTGAGCTTCAGGTCACACAGTAGCTATGGCTTCTCTCAAGCCTGGCATGGTTTCAGAGAAAGATTGATTAGTGGGATAAAGAGAGCTGGTGACCCAATTTGGGTCAACTCAGGAAAAGACTACAAGTGCCCAGAGAAACAGACCAACCCAAGGGAGGAAGAGCAACGGCAGCCTGTTAGACCGAGCTAAGGGGGCAGAGTTAGCCACTACAGACACACGCTGGCCTGACGCCCTGCAGATTTTCCCGGATCTGCAATGGGACTAAAAAGTCCCAAACTTCTGAAGTGGTAAGGTATTAAGTTTGAAAACAGTAAAAGAGAAAATAAACTGGGTATAAAAATTTATAGGGAAAATACATAAAAATAAGGAAGTAAAGTCTGTCAGGGAAGGAGAGAGTTAGAGTTTACAGAAGAAAACGATTTTCTGAGTTAAGGGTGGAGAGATCCACAGTGACACGGTGCATCTGGATCCCTTATGATTCTGTTTCACTCATAAGCATCAGATAATTATTGTTTCAGTAACGATTACAACTGTGTAGATCATCTTTAAGAGAGATCGGAATAAACAGACTTACATCAGAAGGCTAAAAGAAGGAATCCAAGATGGGAGGCCATAGAAGAGAGGTTAGAGGATTCTTTAAGTCGGAATAAAGAACCCTCAGAAGAATCCAATCTGGAACCTAAGTAACAGCAAACAAGGCGGATCCAGATTCAAAACAAAACTCACAAAGCCTCGAGGAACTAGAACGGCAACTCACAGAGATACAATATTTTGAGTTAAGAATCCAGATTCTTCTCCATGGTGTTATCGTAGGGCAATGTCAGACAGTAGATTATGTGTTTCATTTTATAGAATTTGGAGAATCCTACACATGTCAATACACCATACTGTTGATGCACATTCAGAATTCCAAAGGGCTTTTGCCTTGAACTCTGAGAAGGATGATTCTGAGATTACACATTTATGAGAGATGATGGCTGTCTTAGAAATGCCTCTGCAGATCGGAGCTGATGACGCTCAGGTATATGTACCCATTAGGATCCAACAATATTTTAAGCATTATGGCATGAAACGTGTTACAGATTTATATTACAATCCTACAGGTCAGGCAACTTTAGAGAAAGATGCAACAGGACTTTAAAGGAAATCCTCACAGAACAGAGGGGGATGTGAGATTTTCCAGAGATAGTTTGAACAGTGCTTTATTGACTGAGTTTTTTTTTTTTTAAGACCAATGAGACAGAGCACAGCAGCTAAAATGCGCTGGGATTTGGAAGGGACTGATGAATTAGATACACACACACACACATACACACACACACACACACACACATACATATATATGATAGTCTTGGAGTGGAGGGCAGGAAATATGTTGCATTAGGGAGGAGATTTTGTCTTTATTTCAACAGGAGAGAACAGATTGTTGACTCATCCAAACTGAGGAAAATCAGATTTGACTAGGGAAGAACCCTTGAAGATCTTGACTACAAACAGGAAGAGAGAGAGAAAAAATCCAAGACATAAATAAGCTGATCCCTCTGCATGGGAACAGCTCTGAGATGGGCTGAGACATTAAGAGGTCCCCAGCCAGAACTTCAGCTATGTATAGCCAATAAATCATGTTAGTTACAAAGTCTTTAGGACTTACCACAGCATCCTTTCAAGTGGCATAGATAAAACTTTAGATTGCAGTTTGTTGAAACAATCCAAACCAACTCATGAGAGAGGGACATATACTGTGCCTGCTCAGAGAGCAGACAATTTCCCTAAAAATTACTTTTTCACACTGTACATTCCATATATATGTCAATCAGAAATGTGTAATATCTTTGAAAGTTTACACAGGCCAGACACAAAAGAAGACAAGTAGCCCAGGTGATCTGACCTTAGACTGCCTTAATACCTGTTTCATCAAAACCTGCTTCCAGAACACCTTCAAAGAAAGCTGCCAACCCCAATTGCTCCAGCCTTTCTGACTTTTCCTGTCAGGATTTCATGTAAACCTGCATTTTTCATAGCATGCAGAGACTGGACAACAAATGTTACAGCTAGCTCTCCTAAGATTGATCAATATCTCATTTTTTAGGGAGCCCCCAAAAGGAAAATGACACCATAAATCAGCAAGGAACAATTTTTAAGAGAGCAACACCCCATTTCCAAGAGTGGGGTGAATGGGTTTTGGTCTTTCAGTGGGTGATGGTTGTTGTTGTTGTTGTTGTTGTTGTTGTTGTTGTTGTTGAAGGGGGCTTGGTTTTTAAATTTAATGGTTTTGATCAGGGAGGAGACAAAGTATAAGCAATTAGAATCAGGGATTTATTTTTCTCTTTCCTTTTCTTCCTGTATCGTCCTTTCTTTCCTGTCTAGTGTTAGGTGGAAAAGGAAAGAGAAGGGATGAAAACAAAAGGGGGGATATAATAGGAATAAACAGTAAATTATTAAATTTGCTCTTAAACTATAGAGCTACTACTAGCCAAAAGACTTACATTTGTATAGGTATTTGTAAATTGATTGATACAAATTAAGCTTATATTTGGCTACATTGGTATAGCTCTTCGTATATTGATACAAAATTAAGATTATATTTGGTTACAACATACTATGTATCAACCCTTTAAGGTATTGTACCTATATAATTCTTTAAAATTCAGTGTTAATTTCTAGTTCTTTTGAAAACTAAAACTGTTTAAGGTGATTAATAAGTGTAAGTTAGCAGTCAGACAATCAAACTCATGGTCATGTTGGATAATTTAGTTAATTACAGAAATGTGCTTTCTAGGTTGAACAAATAGTTGATAGCTAGAAACAAACAATTCATATATACTATATATAAATAAACCGTCTTCAAAAACCTCAGAGATCTAAACAATATGGCATTTAAAGATGCTTTACTAACATCTTTAATAATCTTTCTCACAATGAGACAGGTCCTCTCCTGACAGGACCTCCCTTCTACTTCAAAGAAGACAATGAGCATTGAAGAACCACCTTGTGGAGTTTGCTTCAAAAGTGGAAAGTTACCCCCTGAGCAAGAAACTGCCCTTGTTTCAACTGCTGACAGTATGCTGTCCAAACTGGACAGACTAGATGCAGGGAAGTTGGCTGCTGAGCCTTGCTTACCAAGACAGGGTAAGCAGTTCTTCACATTTCTTGCTTCACAAAATAATCTGTCAGATACTCTGGGCCAGAAGGCTGAAGATGACACAGAGAAATTTGAGGAAACTACCCAGGCAGTCAGCTTTCTCTGTCATTTCTAAGGTTTTGGAAGGTGCTTGACTACACTTCCTCCTTACTCAGGTGATATTTATTCCTTCTCCAGTCTCTGATGGGGTTGAACACTAGATAGTTATAGTCTCAGAATTAAGCTTAAGTTGTGTAGGATTTAATAAAATGTCCGTAAGTCTAAGAAGAGGTTTAAAGTTGGTAATGCAAATTATGATTGATTTATGTACAGAACTCTGAACGTTCCAAGATAGGATAGATAATAGAATATTAGCTCCAAATACATATGGACTGGTCACTGTGAATGTAAATCTCACCTGATAGTTTTTCATAAATGCTGTTATTGTATATGGTTTATTATAGTAAGAGAAAAAGTCTTTTATTAGACTGAAAGGGAGGAAGTGTGGAGGGAATCCTTAGGTGGGGCAAAGACTTTTGGCTTAAGCATTTATTCATGCATAGATTCGAGTTGTTATTCTGGGAGCCGAGAACCCAGGTAGAAAAGCTCATTGCTACAGCAGATCATTCAGGTGGTGAGAGTCTCCTGCCCTGGCAGAGACGGGGAGCTCCAGGAAACAGGAAACGGAATGGGTGGCAGGACCCACACGCTTCTGAGCCCTCAGAATCAAATCACTCTTCATCAATGCCTTATTCGACTCTCTGGCAAATGCCAAAGAAGCAGCACCCTCCCTCCCACCAAGCATGGGTGATAAACCTGAAGTTCCAGCAAGAGGAGGGGTTGGGGAAGAAGGAGGAAGCCAAGCCCAGAAGTGACAGGAAGGTCTGCCTGGGCCAGCAGGGGGCGCAAACCACGAAGTGACTCAAACAGCGAAGAACTTTAGCTCTATGCACTCTGGAGGTTATTTATTGTGAATTTTCATTCTTTGCTGCCCACTCCACGTGGTTCTTGCCTGAGGTCGGACAGGCTGGTCGGACACGGGAGGTTTAACTCCTGTTAGAGCAGCTCTCCCGTTAGAGCAGCTTCATGTTCCTGCTTATCCACGGCAGGAAGTGCATGACCTTAGTGAAGACTCCTGAAGAGATTGTCCTCTTTTTCCCATAGGCAAAAACTCCATATGCTTTGTTGTCACACACGAGGGGTCCCCCAGAGTCACCCTGTGGGTGGAGAAAGGAGAATAAAGCCTGGTTTCCCCTGGCCCTGCTTTCCCTACATCTTCCTGGCAAGTCTAACTGTTCATTCAGGGCAGGACAGGTTTTCTAACTTCCTTTAGTACCAGAGCTCCAGGGCAGCCCACCTTTTCTATCTATTTCAGCCCAAGACTTTTCCTCAGGTATACTCTAAGGTAATTTGTACTGCCTTGGGAAAACAGATGTTTCTCCATCTTCCTTTCTTGCTACACCCATGTGAAGAACTAAAAGCTGCACTTTGGAGCTGTCTCTTCTCTGAGGTAGGGTTCAGGGTTTGGGCATTTTCACATGCAGGCCTCTCTCAGGTCCCTCTCACCCTGTATTTTGTCTGTTAAATGCTTGAACCCTACCTTGAAAATAGCCTGTATTTTCTTCGGGTCTCCAGCACAAATCTCCATGCGTGGTCTTGGAATAGTGAGGGAAATAATTTTTGCATTCACGGTCCTCCTGGATGATCAGTCCAGCCTCTTGTACGACGGGGGATCCTTCAGTGGCGCTGAGAGACATTAATCCCCATTCAGCCACATGGCACAGAACCCCTGACCTCACATGGTCATAGTGCATGGGCAGACTGAGGAGGCTCACAGCTCTATTCTTCCTTGCCTTTCTCACCAGCTGATGGGGAAATGATAGGAAGGACCAGCTAAGCTAGGATCCTGTTAGTCTGGTATATTCTGAAAGTCAGGATGGAAGAGGGAAGAAGCAGGATCAGAGTAGGAGAGAGGGACTAGCCCTGCACCACGCAGAGCACAGGCACCAGGGTAGGTGTAGGAGGCTGAAGGATGGGTGGAGCTATGTGGGTGGGAGGGTGGCAGGTCTCACCTTTAATAGCATGATGTCATTGGTGCGATTGTTAGGATGTTAGCGTGGGTGGGGGACAGCTTTTTCCACAGGGATGATCTGCTGGGTCCTCTCCTGTGTGTGACTCTTATTGAGCTGCGGAGAGAGCAGAGTAAAGATGAGAGCTGTGAAGTCAGTCAGAGATCCTCACTGTCAGACATATCGCTCTCTGCTTCTCAAGGACATGGGACTCCTGAGGGCTCCCTCTTGCATGGAGGCAATATTCCAAAGTTTGCATTGACTTTTAACATGAACAGTTAGCCAGTGTAGTTGGCCAACTCAAGTGTGCTGCTGGCTCTGATCTCTCCCTCCTTGATCTCAAATGTTCTACTTAGTAGACTTCAATTTTCACAGTTCTGCCTTCTAGTGAGCCCTCAGGGGAGCAACCACAATAGAGGACAGAAGTTCCGATGGGGGAATCTCAGAAAGTGTGGCTAGCTGCTTCTCCTCACCTTGTGTTACAGTGTGAAGCTGTCAGCACGAAATTATATTGAATCAGGAAGCCTCCGCAACGACTCCTATTCCTGTCAGATGTAATAAAGGCCATGTGGGGGCGGGAGGGGGGCATGACCTCATGCCCCCCAATGATTTCCTCTGAAAGAAAAGGCAAGGATATGGGGTTCCTAAGAGTCACAGATGAGGACAGGAGGGAAGATATAGGGAGGGTGTAATTAGGGGTGGGATTTGCAGTCCCCCCAAACTGTTGCAGAGAGAAATCCCTGCACATAGAATAATCTCTGATGACTCTTAAGTCTCAGAGCGGTGCTCTGAAAAGGGGTGGGTAGCCCTTATCTTCTAGCCCCTGCTTTACAAATACGTGTAGGTGTAGGCTATATCTTCATCATGTTATGGGCCAAGGGGCTCCTGGGTGGATGACTATTGGTCTTTCTTTAATAGTGAGGCACCCTAACCCCTATAATGTCGATTGGTGTCATTTCCTCACCTTTTGCCTCCAAGCCTTATCTATGGTGGGTAGATTTTCTAACATTCTGCTCTTCTGTCCACAACACATTTTGTGTTCTCAGTAAATGCTTTTTGCTGCACGAAAGAGTGGCTTATAGTTAACTGCGGGGGTGGGGGTGGTGGTGCTGGTGGAACATATTGGAACAGTGTGCTGTCCTAGCTGGGAGTAGCTAGGGACCTGCAGAAGTGGAGAGGTCAACTAAAACTAGCCTGCAAAGCTGGTGGAGCACACAGTGAAGGATCTTGTCAGCCTGGGCCTTTCTTCTGCAGGGCTGAGGTGGACTTAATTAACAGTGCTAAGATTCTTGAGCTGGGGGTCTCACCCCTTGCAGGCTGGTCCTTAAGGCTGCCCTTCCCTCAGATGAAGTCAAGCTAATGATGTACATGTTTGTATATTTGCATTGTCTGCCACATCTCTTTTAAGGATGATCCAGTTTCCAGGTGATGAAAAAAATCTGGGAGAAGCTAGTGGCTACTAAATTTCTGAGAACACCTCCCTTCCTCAGACCTTGTTGAGAATCTAGCCAGTGTCAGGTTTCCAAGTCTGGGTTTGGTACCTGAGGTTCAGAAACATCCTGGGTCCAGTGCCAGGACAATTCCTGACTACCGCTGGGCAGAAAGTCACCAGAGGTGTCATGGGACGGCATCACTGGCACAGGGGTGTTTACTCACCTGCTCCAGCTCCAAGAGGCAGAAGTAGGGTCAGGAGAATCAGGACTGGTGGCATCTTCCCAGGAAGGCTGCTCAGGATGGAGGAGGGCAGAGGAGACAAAGTCCTTGGAAGGGGAGGAAGGAGATGTGGGCTCAGGGGGCTCACAGGCATTTTAAACCTATGCACCTCTGCTTCAGATTGACAGCACATTACTTAAGGAATTTTTCTGGTTTGGGTAAAAATGACACTGTCACCACACTGACCTCCTGAGGTAAGCTAAACTGGGATGAAGATCAAGAAAGTAGAGGATGTGGAGGCTGTGGTTAAGGAGGTTGGAGACTTCAGGAAGCCCACAGTGACTGCACTGAGACACAAGTGTGTCCTTTTCTAACGCTTACATCCTTTTATATCCTGGTAAGACAATTTTTGGTTTCTTTGGGTTTTTTTCTTCTTTTCTTTTCTTTTCCTTTTATCTTCCTTCCTTTTCTTTCTCTCTTCCTTTCTACCTTTCTCTTCCTTCCTCCTTCCTTCCTTTCTTTCATTCTTTTTTCTTCTTTCCTCCTTATACTGACAACCTATTTATCCTAACAGCATACTACATATACACTCACATAGTTATCCAATATTTAGTGAGAGTTGAAACTATGGTATATTTACCTGGGCAGTATTGCAGTATATCATCCCACTAATTTGGGGATGATTGATCATACTGTGGAACAATGTGGATAGTCTGATGAATTAAACTTCACTCTGACTCTTCAGAAACTGGTAGGAAGTCACAGAGAAATCTCAAAATGTTACTGTCACACATAGTTAAGTGAAATAACAGATCCCAAATGGCAGGTATAGTTTACCTCTTTCCTAGCTAGGTATTGTCATTTAGCTCTGTGGCAAGAGCTGCAGGATTAGATTCAAAGGTCAGTAAGGTCAGATCAGCACTGGCTTTCCTGGCTGATGACTCCAGTGGTATATTCCACAACTTTGCCTAGGGTTTTCTCTAGACAAGCAAGGGCTGTTGTTAGATCTTAAATGATTATTTAATGGGTTACATCCGGGAGTGAGAAAGACAGGGATGCAACCTTTGAAAAGGCTGATCTTGGCTAAAGGTCTTACCCTTGGTTCCTAGATGGAACCAAGTAATCAGATAACCCATCTGATTGGCTAGGGGCACCACACTAGATGGGTTATCTGATGACTGTGCCCTATGAAGAAAGATGGGGCCGACCTTGCCAAGCGGCATATGGGCTAAAGATTGGGGAAATGCTGATGTTCTGGCCCTTGATGCCAACATCTGCCAGCAGAATGGCACTGTACCCACTGTGGAGCTTGAAATCCTTCCTGATGGAGACCATGACTTGAACCACTATCCATATGTAACAGAAACGTCACTGGCGGTTGTCTCCAAGGTCCTGAGTGACCGACCACCTTGTCTATCTGGAAGGCACATTGCTGAAGCCCAACATGATCACACCAAGCCATGCTTGCACCCCAAGATTTTCCAGTGAGGAGAATGTCATGGCAACTGTCACAGCACTTGGTCACAAAGTGCCCTCTGCTGTCTTTGGGGTCACTTTTCTGTCTAGAGGGCAGAATGAGGAAGAGGCATCCATAAACCTCAATGTTATCAACAAATGCCCCCTGCTAAAGCCATGGCTTGACTTTCTCCTATGGCCAAGCCGCTGCTCTAAAGGCCTGGGGCAGGAAGAAGGAGAACCTGAAGGCTATCCAGGAGGAGTACATCAAGTGTGCCCTGGCCAACAGCATCGCTTGTCAGGGAAAGTATACCACAAGTGGTCAGTCTGGAGCTGCAGCCAGTGAATCTCTCTTCATCTCTAACCATGCCTACTAACCAGAGCTGATCTAAGGCTGCTCCATCAGCACTTCAAGCCCCTGCCTACACACTTGCTATGGAAGAGGATCCTTCAGACTCTTTCCCATCACTCTTGCCACCCAAGTGACTGGTGTGTGATGTTTGTGAATGTTAAATTTGTCATTCCTTCCAGCTCACTGCCAATAAACAACTGGGGGTGGGGGAAGCAAAGGCTGATATTGCCTGGAAGAAGAACCTGGCTTAGAGCACTAGATGGTGAGAGTTCTGTGAGATCACTCTGGGAGATGAGACAGGCTAGCCTTGCCCTGAGCGTGTGTGTGTGTGTGTGTGTGTGTGTGTGTACATGTGCGCGCACATCCTGAAAACCTCAGAGCTACCCTGGTCCTGATTTCCCATCACTGCTTCATGGATTTCAGATACTTTTGAATTTTCTCCTGTCATATTTTGGGACCAAGGGAAGCTATCTTGTCTTAGTTGTAAACTAAGGTCTTGAGTTAAACTAAAGTCTTTAGTCTTATGCAATTAAAAATACTAATTGCATAAAAGTCGATCATCTAGTCCATGGGTATGCAACCTTTTGACTTTTCTGGGACACATTGAAGAGATAATTGTTTGATGCTCCATATTACTTGCATAAGCTATAATGAACATTGATAATTTCCTATGAAAGTGATTGTGTAGAAATGTCATGGTATATGCACACACAGAGAATTTTTTTAATTTATTTTTTTAACTTATTCACTTTACATTCTGCTCACGGCCCTCTCCCTGTCACCCCCTACACACACGCACACACACACACACACACACACACACACACACATACACACAACCTTTCCCCCATCTCCCCTTCCCTTCTCCTCTGAGCAGGTGGGGCCCCCAGGGTCCCTCTGGCACTTCAAGTTTGAGAGAATCTTTTAAAACCAGGAAGCAGGCTTCATGTGTCTGTGATATCTAATTAACAAACTGAACACATATAAGTAATAAAATTTATTTTGTTAAGCTTTTATCATAAAAGTAAAGGAGGACAACGTGAATCTGGGTGGATATTTAACATTGCATTTTCTTTTATTTCTTTTTCTTAATTAATTAAGTTATTTACTTTACATCCCTATAGCAGCTTCCTCCCCTTTTTCTCCTCTCAGTCTCCCTCTCAATTCCCCACATCCCCTTGTCCCTTTCTCCTCAGAGAAATGGAGACATATACCATGACATTTCTACACAACCCGCCTTAGAATAACAAGTTGCAGTTGGACATGGCTCATCTTCTCCTATTGAAGTTAGACAAGGCAACCCGGTAGGGGAAAGGGATGCCAAGGCAGGCAACAGAGTCAGATTCAGCCCCTGCTTTGCTTGTTAGGGGATCCACATGAAGGCCAAGTTGTACATTTGTTATGTATCTGTAGGGGGCCTAGGTTCATCCCATGCCTACTCTTTGGTTTGTGGTTCAGTCTCAGCTCCTATGAGCCCAGGTTAGTTGATTCTGAAGGTTTTATTGTGGTGTCTTTGACTTCTATGGCTCCTCCAATCCGTCCTCTCCCTCTTCCACAGGATTCTCTGAGCTTGGTCTAATATTTGGTTGTTGAGTCTCTGCATCTGTTTCCATCAGTTGCTGGGTAAAGCCTCTCAGATGACAGTTATGCTAGGTTCCTATCTGCAAGTACAGCAGAGTATCACTAATAGTGTCAGGGATGGCCCCTCTCTCATGGCATTTGTCTCAAGTTGGACCAGTCATTGGTTGGCCATTTCCTCAATTTCGGCTCCTTCCTCACTCATGCACATCTTATAGGCAAGAATTTTGGGTCAAGGGTTTTGTGGCTCGGTTAGTGTCTACATGACTTCATTGGAAGTCTTGCCTAGTTACAGGAGGTAGCCATTTCAGGTTCTGTATCCCCTATTGTTAGATTTTGGGGGGTTTCCATTGTCCTTGGTTTCTAGCTTGTCCAAGAGATGCTCCACACCAATTCCAGTTCTTGCTCCCTCTTTCCTCCCCTGACTTGATGCCTCCTGCTACATTCCCCACCCCTTCTTCTACCTTGTTCCCTCCCTCCACCCCAATGTCTATTCTATTTCCCCTTCTCAATGAGATTTAAGCATTTCACTTTGATCCTCATTACTTAGCTTCTTTGGGTCTGTGCATTATAGCATGGCTAATATCCATGTACTTATCCATAGTCCATGTACTTTATGGCTAATATCCACTTCTAAGTGAATACATACAATGTTTGTTTTTCTGGGTCTGAGTGAATTAACTCACTCGGGATATTTTCTAGTTCTATCCATTTCCCTGCAAATTTCATGATGTGGTTGTTTTTAATAGATAAATGATAATCCACTGTGTAAATGTACCATATTTTCTGTATCCATTCTTCAATTGAGGGACATCTAGGATGATTCCTGTTTCTGGTTATTATCAATAAAGCTGCCATGAACATAGTTGAGCAAGAGTCTTTGTGGTATGGTGAAGGATCTTTTGGGTTTATGTCCTGAAGTGGTATAGTTGAGTTTTGAGATAGAACTATTCCCACTTTTCTTTCTTTTTCTTTTTCTTAGATATTTTCTTTATTTACATTTCAAATGTTATCCCCTTTCCCAGATTCCCCTCTGAAAATCCCCTATCCCTTCTCCCCTTCCCCTGCTTACCAACCCACCCACTCCTGCTTCCTGGCCCTGGCAGTTCCCTATACAGGGACATAGAACCTTCACAGGACCAAGGGCCTCTCCGCCTATTGATGACCCACAAAGCCATCTCTGCTGCATATGCAGCTGGAGCCTTGAGTCCCGTCATGTGTATTCTTTGGTTGGTTTAGTCCCAGGGAGCTCTGGATATACTGGTTAGTTCATACTGTTGTTCCTCCTATGGGGCTGCAAACCCCTTCAGCTCCTTGGGTCCTTTTTCTAGCTCCTTTACTGGGGAACCTGTGCTCAGTCCAATGGTAGGCTGTGAGCATTCACTTCTGTATTTGTCAGGCAACTGGCAGAGCCTCTCAGGAGACAGCTATATCAGGCTCCTGTCAACAAGCTCTTGTTGGCATCCACAATAGTGTCTGGTTTTGGTGGTTGTCTATGGAATGGATCCCCAGATGGGGCAATCTCTGGATGGCCAGTCCTTCAGTCTCTGCTTCACACTTTGTCTCTGTAACTCCTTCCATGGATATTTTGATCCCCCTTCTAAGAAGGACCAACGTATCCACAATTGGGTCTTCCTTCTTGAGTTTCATGTGTTTTGCAATAAACCCTGTTTTAAAGAAAATTTCATACATAAATCTAAAAAGACACCAAAATTAGCCAGATCCCCAGTCTGTACTGTTCAATGAACTTCTTTACAGTCAGAACGAGCATTCAGAATTTAAGCTGTGAAGCTTCACAACAAATTCCACACTTTCAGTACAGACTATATTTTATGTGATTATCTACCACCAAGACAAAAAATATCTATGACACAATTAGAACACAAATAACAGTGAACCAGTGGCCTTGTCCCAGGGAGGCCAGAAGAAAGTCACCCATTCACCTGCCTCAGGTGCCACTACAATGGGCTACTGTGTGATGGAGAGATGGTAAAGATGGGGTAGTAAGTTGAGAGATGGAGAGAAAACGAAGCTGAGGAGGGGTTTGTACACTGTGGGTAACAGAGGAACTGGAGACTTGACAGCAGTGAGGAACAAGCACATATGAGGAGGAGGCCACAGTGAGGTTCTGGCACAGACTGATGCCAACAGTTATGCCTGGTTCTATGGTCCATGTCTGTGGCCTGAATCAAAGGCAAAGCAGATGTCCGTGGTCTGGGCTACCACTGGAGAGCATGTGAATATCTGAGTCGTGCTGCTGGGATGTCACAGGGACGGGGACAGGGAGCTGAACTGAGTGGCCTCCTCTCCCATCCGAGGCCATTAGGATATCTAGGTTCAGACTACTGCTAGAGCCCATATCTGGGTTCATGGTTCTCTGGCAGCTGGAGTCTCTGTTGATGTCTCAGGCCAGTGTTAGCACCAAAGGCCATGCAGATGTCCCTGGTCTGGATTGTGGCCTGAGGTACTGAGTGGCACAGTTGAGCTGATCCATCCTGGTACTGGTAGAACAGGTAAGTGAACAAGGAGGGCATGAGGGTGAATGGGATGCCCCCAGGCAGAGTTTGCTGTGGGTGAGGGAGAAATCCCTCCTTTCCCTTTTGCCCTCACCACCTGTGGCAGATGGGAAGCTTGCCCCGCTGGGGTTATGAGGGCAAGAGAACCTGCCCTGCCCTGCCCATCACCTGCAGCAGCACTCGAGAATGGGGGCCCTGCACAGCACGTGGGCAGCACAGAAGAGCTGACCTGAGTGGTAAAATGCAGGTAAGCTAGCTGAGGGTGTGAGTGCCGGAGAGTTGTCCCTCCCCCTGGTTAGCTAATGGTTGGTTTGGGCAAGATGTCCTCCCATCAGTCCTCATTACCTGAGGCAAGCTGGTGAGCCAATATGAGATCTTGAGACCTGGATGTCTGGCACAGCCCCTCCCTTGCTGTCGCACTGGGGAGAGCAGGCCCTGCATCTGGTCGGGGCAGCACAGAAGAGCTGGTTCCAACGGTGAAGGTGCAAGTGAGCCAGCTGGGATACCGGAGAGTAGGAGAGCTGACCCGCCCCTGGACAGCTGCAGCATGGGTGAGCCAGCAGGGGTAGTGCAGGAGAGCGCACCCTGGTGGTGTTGGTGCAGGACTGCTGGCAAGCTGACCAACTCAGCTACCTTCCAGAACTAGATTCAGGGCTTTGAGCTGCCCCACCTCAACATCTACCCATCTATGAACCGCTGGAGCATGGGAAGGCGCGGGTCCTGCAGAACCATAGCCGCAGGATCTCCATGACTCAGGGCAACCACACAATATCTGAGAGTTCTCCTGAAGATCCAGTATAGATAGTAAAGATGTGTGGACAAAAGGGTAAACTGTATGACACACTACAGCTTCCATGACAAGATTTCTATATTCCATTCTATTTTATTTTCTTTTGGGGGTAGGGTTGCAAGAATGGAGGACAGATAAGAAGGGACAGAGAGATGATGGCAACTGAGGTGTGTGATATGATCGCCACAAAGAATCAATTAAAAAAAAGTTTAAAAAAAATGCAAATACATGCTTCCACAGGCCCTTATTTTTACCTTTCTTATCTTTCCTCACGTTATTATCCATTATTATAATGAATACATTATACTGAATTCACATGTGTATTTGTTTATATGTGCTTTATTATCGGATCTATTTAACATGTGAGGCAGAACGTGTGGTTTAATTCTCTGTGAAGTTTCAAGATACTTCAAAGGGAAATCACAGGAGATGCTACAAGATTTCGGAATATTACTCTCTGTTCCAGCATAGGCAGAACCAACACTAAAATAATAATCAATACTGCAAACTTAACACACAGAATTCATCAATGCATATAAAATTCCCATGCCATATTTCATAGGCTAAGAAGAAGAACCAAAGAATTCATATGGAGCCACAAAAGACCACTAATATCAAAGCAGTCCTAAGGAATAAGAACACTGCTGAAAATGTGACAATACCTCACCGTAAGTTATACCACAGAGCCATAGTGATGAGGCAGCCTGATACTGATGCAAAAACAGACAGGAAGACCCACGGAGTAGAACAGAGGTTATGGGCATGAAGAGGCAAAGCAAAGGCCACTGAATGGTTGACAAGGAGGAGAAATTGTTTTTAAAAGTTCAACAAATAGTGCTGGTGAAACTGGATATCTACCAGAGGAAAGAAATTAGATTCTTATCTTTTGTCTTGTACAAAAACCACTTCAAAACGGACTAAAGGGCTTAGGTTGAAACTAGCAACACAACTTTCAGAAAACACAGGGGTCATGCTTCAAAATATTGGGAAAAGAAAGAGTTTTTAGAACAGAATACCAAAGGCAGAGGAACAACGGAGATGTCCCTCAAATGAAGAATAGATAAAGAAAATGTGTTGTATTTATACAATGGATATTACTCAGCTGCTAAAAAAAAGATAACCTGGAAATTGCAGGCAAATGGAAGGAAGTAGAAAAAAGTCCTCCTGAGTGAGGTAACTGAGTACCAGAGAGACAAGCATGGTATAGACTCATTATACGTGGACACTAGCTGTGAAGCAAAGGATAATCATGCTGCAACCTCCAGACCCAGACAGGCTAAGTGACAAGGAGGGGTCCAAGGGAATCCTGGAATTCCCTGGGAAGGAGAAATAGAATGGATTGTGCAGATAGTCAGGGATGGGTGGGGTTGTGAATGGGAAGAATCAGATGAGGGAGGGAGCAATGAAGGGAGAGTGTATAAGATGATGACTGGAGTTGGAGGGTTTGGGGGCGATGTGGAAAACGATTGCACCAGGAAATCCCTGCAATCTATGAGGGTGACCCTAGAGATGTCTACAAGTATTGGGAGATACAGAGGCTGAAAAGGCCATCTTCTGTAACCAGGCAAGACTTCCAGTGCTGGTACTGGGGCACCAACCTAGACAAAGATTTGACCTACAATTTGTCCTGTCTATAAGATGTGCTGGGGTAAAGGTGGCACAGAAATAGTGGTGAGGCCAATCAATGATTGATCCAACCTGAGGCTCATGCCATGAGAGGGATCCCATATTAGACACTGCCTGGATCTGTTCAGGAACCAGAGGCTGGATATCCCAGAGAACTAGGATAGAACCAAACACAACTGGTCATAAGGAGAAGTCAATGAAATGGTTCTTGCTTATATGCTGCTATACCTACAGAGGGATGCCTACCCAGTCATTATCAGAGAGGCTTCATCCAACAACTGATGGGAGCAGTTGCAGAGACCACAGCCAAACACTAGGCAGAGCTCAGGGGAAGCACCTCTGAAAGGGATCAGGAAGGATTTTAGGAGCTAAAAAATTCAAGAACACCAGGAGAGCATGGCCCACAGAATCGGCTAGGCAGAGCTCATAGGGACTCACAGAGGCTAAAATGATACTCGTGGAGCCTCTATGGACCTGAGCCAGGTCCTATGCATATGTGTTATGACTGTGTACCTTTGTGTCTTGTGGGATTAATAACAGTGGGAGTGCACACGTCTCTGAACCTTTCACCTGCTCTGGGATCCTTTTCCTCCTACTGGGTTGCCTTGTCCAGTCTTGATATGAAGGTTTGTGCCCAGGCTTATTAAACCTTGTTAATCTGTGTTCATCTGATATGCATAGGAAGCCTGCACTTTTCTGGAGGGAAATGGGGGAGCAGTCGATCTGAGGGAGATGAGAGGTTGGGGTGCTGGGAGAAGTGTAAGGAGGGTAGACTGTGGTCAGGATAGAATGTAGGAGAGAAGAAAAAACCCATAATTCACCAAGCTGCTGTATGAGGGACTTGAATAGGGTCACATGGGTCACCATGAGCTGTCTTATACCTCAGCTGGGTTGGCAGGGTCTATGGTTTTAATGTCAATCAAGTTAAAGGATCTCTGCTTGCTTTTCTCTTGCTCGCTTATATTGCTGAGGGTTCCACATGAGGTATATTGAAAACCACAGGACTGAAGGGGCTCCAGCTTCATCCCAGTTCTACACACTGTGTTCAGAACCAATGAAGAACAATGCATGCTAGAGTATAGAAAATTTAATCATATTTTAAACACATGTGTGTGTGTGTATGTGTGTGTGAAAATCCCAAATATAAATCTATTTGTGCCACATTGGGCTGTGTAGAGAAACAAAAGGATGAAGGTAAAGAAGGAGTCTACTGTGTACCTGATATAAAACCACAGACTTTCAAGTTTTGGTTAATAATGTCAAAAAGATACTTCTAGCCTAAATCCCTTGGATCCCTACGATTCACAAGCTGCCATACCCCCATGTGGCCAGCAGGGGGAGGCAGAGGTTCTTGACTGAGCCAGTGCTGTTGAGAGACTAGAGGTCATGACTGATCTCTTTCTCCACGAAAGACTTGGACTGGAAAAGACTTGGGGTTGGAACAGGGCTCAACCGGCCAGACTAGGTGAGAGGGATGAGCAGGAGTTGACTGGCATACTAATCCTGTCTGGAATGTGAGGTAGAGGAGACTTCACAGTTTTGGAACTTATAGGTAGAGGAGTGAAAAGACTGGTATAAATCAGGCCTGGGTGAGATAGGGATGGAGTAGAAGGTTTTGGTAGCTAGAAGTGAGATGGAAAACACTGGAAGGCCAGCAAGAAGGACAGAAGTTGACTGAGCTCTGTGCTAGGCTGCGTAATGAGTCGAAGATGAGCCTGGGTCCATAAGAGAGATGTCTCCATATTTGAGACTGCAGACAGTTCGGGTGAGGAGAGTTCCATTCCCTGCTAGAAAGGGGGACCAGAAACAGAAAACTGACTGGGTTGCATAGCCCATGGCCTTCTAAATTCCCAGAGTCAAATCTCCCTTCACCCCAATGTCTTGTTTGACTGTGCAAATGTTGGGTCTGGATGAAGGTAGCTCAGAGATATAGGAATTTCCTAGGCCCAGGAGATTCATGTCTGGAGGACTAAGTATGAACGAGTGACTTAGCGCAGGGCACCTCTGTAGTGCTGAGACTCCTGATGTTTGTGTTGAGAAAGCCAACCTTGGAGACTTGAGAGTTAAACATGGGTATGGTTGATGTCATGGCACACACTTCTAATCCTAGAACCAAGGAAGCAGAGAGGGGCAGATCTCTGTGAGTTGAAGGCCAGGCTGGTTTACATAGCAAACTCCATGTAGCCAGAACTATACAGTGAGATCCAAAATATAAACAAAGAAACAACACCCTCAAGAATATAAACAAAGAAACAGCACCCTACCTCCCACCGAGCATGGGTGATAAACAGGTGGGAATTGTGTGGCCTGAAGTTCCAGCAAGAGCAGGGGGTGGGGAAGGAGGAGGAAGGCAAGCCCAGAAGTGACAGGGAAGGTCTGCCTGGACCAGCGAGGTGCCCAAACCATGAAGTGACTCAAACAGCAAAGAACTTCAGCTCTATGCACTCTGGAGATTATTTATTGTGAATTTTCATTCTTTGCTGCCCACTCCACCTGGTTCTTGCATGAGGTCGGACAGGCAGGTTGGGCACGGGTGGTTTAACACCTGTTAGAGCAGCTTCATGTTCCTGCTTATCCACGGCAGGAAGTACACGACCTTAGTGAAGACTCCTGGAGAGATTGTCCTGTTTCGCCCATAGGTTAAAACTCCATAAGCTTTGTTGTTACACACGAGAGGTCCCCCGGAGTCACCCTGTGAATAGACAAAGGAAGAACTTAGCTTGCTGAGTCTGGGTCCATCAGGCTCTGCTCTCCCCACCTCCTCCTGGCAAGACTAACTTTAGATCAGGGCCAGGACAGGTTTTCCAGCTTCCCTCAGTCCCAGGGCTCCAGGGCCCAACTTTTCCTTCTATCCCAGGCCTAGGATTTACCTGAAGTCCTCAGGGATACTCTAAGATAATGTATGCTGCATAGGTTGGCAGAGGTTTCTCTACCTTACACATTTGCTACACCCACAGAAGACACAAAAGCTGTACCTTGGAGCTGTCCCTTCTCCGAGGAGGCTTGAGGGTTTTGCCATTCTCACACCTTGGCCTCTCCCAGGTCCCTCTCACCCTGCATTTTGTCCATTAAATGATTGATCCTTACCTTGTAAGTAGACTGTATTTTCTTTGGGTCTCCAGCACAAATCTGCATGGTCTTGAAATACTTATAGAAGTATTTTTTGCATTTCTCATCCTTCTGGATGATCAGTTGAGCCTCTCGTAGGCAGGCAGATCTTTGTGTGGCATTGATGGATGTTCTCCCCCAGCCAGCCACACTGCACACATCCCCTGGCTTCACCCGGGCATTGGGTCTGGGCAACTTGAGGGGGCTCACAGCTTTAGTTCTCTTGGCCTTACTCTCCAGCTGATTGGGAAGAGGGAGGAGAGACCAGCTCAGCTAGGAGCCTGCTAGCCTGAGACTCTTTGAAAGTCAGGATGGAAGAGAGGGAAGAAGCAGTAGGGAAAGGCTACATCTGTACCAAGCAGAGCACAGCGACAAGGTGGGAGGAATGAGGGATGGGCAGAGGAGTGTAGGTGAGAGGGCGGCAGGTCTCACCTTTAATAGCATGATGTCACTGGTGTTGTCCTTATTATTATAAGCTGGGTGGGGAATGGCTTTTGCCACAGGGATGATCTGCTGTGTCTCTTCCTTAGCCCTGATGTTGTGGGCCCCCAGTATGACTGACATTGAGCTGTGGAGAGAGCAGAGTGGAGAGCAGAGATGTGGAGTCAGAGGTGATGCACTCCAGGAATTGTGAAAGTCAGGGTAGGCAGGGTGGGGCTCTAGCTGAGGGGACTTGAGGACAGAGGAGTGCCTCAGGGTCAGATCTACTGCTCTCTGATTCTCAAGGACATTGGACTTTTGGGGCACCCTCTTGCATCTCGGCACTATTCCATAGCTTGAATTGTGTTTTAATGTGAGCTTTCAACCTCAACCACTGCTTTAGTTTTCCCCGTGCAGTTGATTGACCAACTCAAGTGTGCTGCGGGCTCCGACCTCTCACCCTTGGACCTACATTTACCTCTCATCCAACTCCCATTTCCACAGTCCTTCCTTCAAGAGTGCTCACATAGGAACATCCACAATAGAAGACAGAAGCTACTTTGGGGTTCTCAGAAGACGTGGGCTAGCTGCTTCTCCTCACCTTCCAGTGCAGTGAGCAGCCGTCAGCACAAAGTAGTCTTGAATCAGGAAGCCTCCACAGGAATGTCTTTTTCCATTATCTTTCACAAACTTCACACGTGCCATGTAAGGGCGGGAGTGGGGCTTGGCCTCATGGCCCCCGATGATCTCCTCTGAAAGTAAAAAAAGGAGGCTAAATTATGGGGTTGTCTGGGGGAAGCAGAGGAGATTAAGGAAGGGAGTGTTTGGGAGCTGTGGTCCCCCAAGCCTGTGGTAGACAGGATTCCTTGCATGTGGAATAATCTTTGCTGTCTTTGAAGCCTCAGAACCCTACTCTGAGAAGGGGCAGGTAGCACATGTCTTCCAGCCCCTGCTTTACAAATGCATGGTGGAGGGGCAAGCTATATCTTCATCATGTTACAGACCCAGGGGATTCTGGTTGGTTTGCCATTAGTCTTTCTTTGATAGTGAGGCACCCTAACCCCTATAATGTTGGTTGATGTCATTTCCTCACCTTTTACCCCCAAGCCACCTGCACCAACTCCAAGCAGCAGAAGAAAAGCCAAGAAAATCAGGACTGGTGGCATCCTCCCAGGAAGGCTGCTCAGGATGTAGGAGGGCAGAGAAGACGCCACCCTTGGAAGGGGAGGAAGGGACCTCACAGGCATTTTACACCTATGCACCTCTGCTTCTGATTGGCACATTACTTAAGGGAGTATTCTGGTTTGGGTAAAAATGGCACTGTAAGCTCAGGTAAACCCCAAGAACCTAGAGGGTTGGAGGCTGTGGTTGAGGAGGTCGGAGGCCCCAGGAAGTCCACAGTGACTGCACTGAGACACAAGTATGTCCTTTTCTAATGCTTCCACCCTTTTGCATCTCTTTTTCTGTTTTTGTTTTTTTTTCAGCTTTTATTTTCTTCTTACTTTCATTTCTAATGTAAAAAAAAATAACAGTGACAACCATTTTATGTGAAATGTCAAATCAAGGCTGCATTATTGGTCACAAAACTGTATCCAGTTGGGCTGAAATGCAGTGAATTATTTGCCTTAATTTGTGATCCCCATAATGCCACCTTCACTGGAACACTCACAGTTTAAGACGTGGTATTGACAGTTGGTTTTCTTCTTAAAGATAAGATGATCAGTTAAGTGCACTAAAAGATTCAATTGGTAAATTTGATTCCATTGTCCCTTCTGGCAGACATTTTTGTTTCCTAATTTGTTTATGTTGTGATAACTACCTTGATCATGTTACTCTAGTGTCCTCAGCGTGGCCATCTTACTTATGAAATGAGCACAATGTCATCAGAGTCAGTATGGTCACTCTTTAGGAATTCCTGCATAGAAAATGATTTAATCCTGTGACCATCATGAAATTCAGTGCTGGTAATGACTTGTATGATGCTGCCCACATTTAATGCTCTTGCACTAACTTTCCTTTTTAAACTTACGTTTTAATCTTTGACAACACCACACATGTATCCAATGCATTTTGGCCATTCTTACCCACGATTGTCCCCTCTCCTCCCCCACCAATTTCCAATGAGACCTTCTTTTTTGTGTATACGTTTTCCTGATGCTCTCTGCAAAGCCCAGCATTTAGCATATGTTTTGTGTGCATATTGCTTAGACCACTCTTAGTTCCATGAGGCCCTCTGTATTTATGTTTCGTTTTGTTTTGATTTGGTTTTTGAGTCAGGCTTTCTCTGTGTAACCCAGGATGTCCTGGAACATGCTCTGTAGGACAGGGTCTGCTAAAATTCAGAGATCCAGCTGCCTGTGATCACTGGTGCTGGGATTAAAGGCATGAGCCATCACCAATCGATTCTTCTTTCTTTTTTTGAGATCTCTTTTCATCTATGATGGGATAGAAGCCATGCTGTGATTAAAAATAATGATAGATAAGGAACTGTGTTTACTTTGTTGTGAAGCTAGAGAATATTAGAAAGCAAGGCTTGAGAATGTCAATGTCTCAGCTGCTGATGCAGCACAGAGTGACATGATTGTAAAGATGGTGGGTGGGTGGTGTGGGTGAGGCACGGCTGAGGTGTGTGAGCTCCTAATGACCAAGCAGAATGCTTACTTGGTTTCCTATTGCCATTAAACACCCATGATCTGCAAAGGTAGGACTGCCTAGGCATCATTGATATTCTCTATTTTCATTTAACAAGTCAGCAGGAGCATGTGTGATTTTGATGCTGTTCATTCAACTGTCTGCAGGTGGAAGATAAAATGCAGGAAGCCTCACTTGCCATGGGTCTAGACTCAGGTGTGTGTGGCAATATCAAGAGCATCATATGTTCACTTCGCAGGACTTTGGAACATGTTGTCATCTACACAGTTCACGCTCAAGGGTCCCACAAAAAATCTCATGTTTTTAGCAAGGTTACAATTTTCTGTTGATTTGTATTTACAGCCATTCTGGGCCACATATAGCCCTCGGGCCAACAGTTGGAAGCTCTGAACTAGTCTATAAAATTTGAGTGGCTTCTATCATTTACTTCTTTTTAAATCATTTTAAATTAGAAATAATTTTTTCATACAATATATTCTGATCATTGTTTCTCCTCCAAATCTCCTACCAGATTCACACCTCCCCACTACTAAGAAAATCTTGTAAATAAATAAAAACACATACCAAAGTTAATGAGACCACAAGTCTGTAGTATAAAATGCACTTTTTTAACAGTTAGAATCAACGATCAGAATGGAAGCTGGAAAACTTCTCATCAAAATTTACACTCTTAGTACAGAATATATGTTATCTGCTTGTCTATCACCAAGTTGAAAAAAAAAAAGACTCCATGACAGAATTAGAACAAAAATGACAATGAGTGCACCAATCAAGCTGAGGAGGCCAGAAGAGAGATAGAACCAAACTTAATATATATACAGAATTAATGCAATACATATCTAAACTCCCATGCCATATTTCATAGGCTTAGAAAAATAACAGAAGAATTCATATGGAAACACAAAGACCATAAATACCAAAGCAGCCTCAAGAAATAAGAACATTGCTGGAAATGTGACAATATCTCACCTTAAATTATGCTACAGAGCCATAGTAATGAGGCAGCCTGTTGCAAAAATAGACAGAGACAAATGGGATAGAACAGAGGTCGTGGACATAAAGAGGCAAAGAAATACTAACTTAACTGTTGTCAAGGAGGAAAAAACATACAAGCAAGCCAAAAAACTTAAAAAATTTTTCAGCAAATGCTGCAGGCAAAACTGGATATCGACCATCAGAGGAATGAATTTGCATTCTTATCCTTCACCTTGTGCAACAACCGTAGGCATGATGCTATTGTACACGGTGTAAAGCTAATTCTTGTATTATCCAAATTTTGATACCTGTGCCCCCATATCTGATTGAAATCATTATTGTGAGAATCTTCTGTCTCAAAGCTGTATAATTATCCCCAATTATTCTCTAATTATTCAGTTAAGCTAGCTGGTCATCCTTTGAAATAGCAGAAGAGAGAATGGTGCTGGACTTCCCCATAGCCAGGGAGGTGGGGAGAGAAGGGGAGGGGAGGGGAGGGGAGGGGAGGGGAGGGGAGGGGAGGGGAGGGGAGGGGAGGGGAGGGGAGGGAGTAGGGATTCCCCAGGATGAGAGAGTCCAGGAGACAGAACACCTGGAGCTCAGGGAGCCAGATCAGTATTAAAATACAAGCAGCCAGATTAGGTCAGAAGACTAGACTAGGTTAATATTGTTCAGTTGTTGTGCCTTAGTGGTTGTTAAATAAATCTAATAGTCTCTTTATAAACTATTTGGGAGATTCCTAGTTTTTTTTTTAAATGCCACTTTTAAATTTACACTAACACACCAAAAACAAAATAAAAAACAAACAAACAAACAAAAACCATCAAAATGGATAACAGGCCTTAGTTTAAAACTGGATGCACAAACCTTAAGCAGAAAACCTTTCAAGATATTGAAAAAGGCAAGTATTTTAAAAACAGAACACCAAAGGCAGAAGAACTAACTCAGTATCAACAGGTGGGATGACATGAAAATAACGATGCTATGTAGCAAAAGAAACAATCAGGGCTGACTCCTGACAGGAAGCCAAGGAGCCAGGTGTTCTGTCCACAGGACAGGATGTCTCGGCTGTCCCAATCTGGTACAGGAGCTTCCAAGGATTCCTAGAGATCTGCTGCTCTCATCTGTGATGGAGTCCTGAAGAACTAGGTTCTCCCACCAAGGAAGGAAACCTTAGCAGCAGGACAGATGTAGCCAGCAAGCATGGGACAGGCAAAAATAAACCTTCCTTTCTCCAGATCTTATAGGGGCTGCCTGTAGAAGCGGTGGCCCAGATTTAGAGTCGGTTTTCTACCTCAAATAATCTAATCAAGAAAATCCCTCACAGGGGTGCCCAGATGCTTGGGTTTGGTTACTTCCAAATGCAGTCAAGCTGACAACCAAGATTAACTATCACAGGCTATTATGAAAAACTTACGAAGAATTTCAAGCCAGGCGGTGGTGGCACACGCCTTTAATCCCAGCACTTGGGAGGCAGAGGCAGGTGGATTTCTGAGTTCGAAGCCAGCCTGGTCTACAAAGTGAGTTCCAGGACAGCCAGGGCTATACAGAGAAACCCTGTCTCGAAAAACAAAAAAACAAAAAACAAAAAAATTCAGAAATTAGACATCAAAGAAATAAAACTGCCAATCCACAAAGGAACAAGTGAGTGAAATAGAAATTTCAAAAGGAAGAAAAGAGGGAGAGAAAGATTATTCTTTAAAAGTACCGAATATCTCTAGAAATTAGTTAAATTCAAATAGTATTAAGTTGAGATGCCATCTAACCCCAGTCAGAAAAACTATCACCAGGTCTGAGATGAAATGTTTGAGAGGATGTCGAGAGAGAGAAACAGTGATTTACTGGTGGTGGAAGCACATGCCAACAGGGCCACTGTGGAAGTCGGTTTGTAGTCAATTTGTTAAAATATCAAAACTTGAAATGCCATAGGCGCCAGCTATTCCTAGGCATATACACAGAGATCCCAGTACCCTGCCATAAAGATATCTGTACTCTTGTATTAACTTTATTCACTACAGCAACTAACTGGAATCAAAATAGCTGTCCATCAACATATTAATGGATAATAAAACACACAGGTGTGTGTGTGTGTGTGTGTGTGTGTGTGTGTGTGTGTGTGTGTGTAAATATTACCTCTAAAGAAAAAATAAAGTTAAAAAACTTGAAGGTAAATGAATGGACTTAGGATGAATAATATTAAGATTTATTAATTTTACGTATATGAGTGTTTTGTTTGCATGTATGTTTTCACACCAGAAGAATGCATCGGACCCCATAGGTTTATAGTTATAAATGGTTGTGAGTTGCCATGTGGGTATGGAAATTTGAACCTAGGATTTCTGGAAGAGCAGCCAGTGCTCTTTAACAATGGAGCTATCTTCAGGCTCATCATAGGGGATGTATCATATATATTTAATGAACTCCTTTAATACTTCTTAACTGAAGGGTGGGCTCTCCTAGTTTCCTGAAGAAATACTGACTATGGCTGCCTAGTGTTGGGGAAATGGACAGTGGTCACACTAGGTCGAACTGTGAGAAGTTGGCTGAATTGCTTCTGCTGATTAATGCCAGAAGAACTGAAATCAGAAACCTGGGGGCTCAAGGCAGCTAAGCACTTGAATGCAGTCTTCGAGGCTCATTGTCATACTTTCAGCTTCTTTAGTAATTGGGCTAAGAGGTTATAGGTCAGCCGAGATCCTTGCCTCAGACCACCATGTTCAAGGTTATACAAAGCACAATATTCTTTTTCTTCAGAAAACTCTCTGAGGTATGGGCACACTGTTTACCCTAACTATTCCCTAGAAATAGAAGAAGGTCACAGGGGCTACTGTGTTTGTTCTGACATTGGTTGCCATTCCAAATTTCTCTTTTGAGAAATATCAACATCAGATGTTCCCATACCACGTGACAAATTCACTATACTCTCCATAACCTCAGTTCAAACTTCAACCATAATCACAAACTCAAACATTCCCTGTCCAATATCCAAGGAACATTACAAAAGTATGGAGAAAACCTTTGTACACTGTTGGTGGAAATTCAAATCAGTATTGTCATTGTGAGAAACTGAATAAAAGGCTTCTGATAAAACAAACCATTATATAATCTAGTTATCCCACTACTCGGTAAATGGTAAAAGAATTTCGAATCCATATGTTACAGAGCATCTGTGCTATCATAGATACTATGGCTGTATTCCCAAGAGCTCAGTGATTAACCCATGTACTGCATAAACAGGAGACAGAGACAATGTGGTACATATGTAAGATACAGCACTATCCAGTATCCAGACATTACACACACACACACATCCCTGGACTCAAGGAAATCATCTTGCCTCTGTCTTCAAAGTGCTGGATTATAGGTATGAGGCCCCAAGCCTGACAGATTTGATCAGTCTCATGCCAAGAGATATCTAACAGGGAGAGAAGCCCAGGAAATCTTTCAGACTATGGACACAGCAGACACTGCAAATTTCTAAATAGTAAAGCTGGAGGCTGAGGGGATCCTGGGTGCCTCGCCATATATCTTTCTTTGTTAGTGAGTCTCCCCAACCACACTAGTCTTGATTGGTAACATTTCTTCAATTTTTACCTACAAGCCATATAGAGGTGGATTTTCTAGCATTCTCCCATTCTGGTACCCAACACATATTGTGTTTTTAGTAAATGTTTGGCTGCATGTATGAAGGCCTTCAACTTAGCCAGAGAGGCTGGTAGACCGGGGCTAGTTGAGTTCAGAGCCAGGAAGATATTGGAAGACTGTGTTGCTCAGATGAGAATAGCTGGGGACCTGCAGAAAAGAAGTGGAGAGGCCAGCTAAAACCAGACTGTAAAGCTAGTGGAGTGTGCAGTGCAAGATCTTGTCAGCCTGGGCCTCTTTCTTCTGTAGGGCTGAGGGTGGACTTAATTACGGAAGGCTGAAAGAAGCTGAGGAGAAGGGCGATTCTGTAGGAGGACCAGCAGTCTTAATTAATCTGGATCCCCAAGATCTTTCAAACACTGAACCACCAAACAGACAGCATACGTCAGCTGATATGAGGCCCCCAACACAAATCAGTAGAGGACTTCCAGGTCTGTGTTCATTCAGAGATGAAGCACTGAACGCTCAAGAGACTGGATGTCCCAGGGAGTTTAGAGAACAGGTGGGAAGGAGGGTGGGGGCATCCACATGGAGATGGGGTGGGGTGGGAAGAAGGTGTGGAATGTGGAGCTTTGGAGGGAGATTGGGGAGGGAGCGAGGAATGGAATATAGAGTGTAAAAAATGAATTAAAAATAGAACTAACTAAATAAATAAATGTGATAATTTTCTTGAGCTGGTGAACTCACTACATTGTAGGCTTGTCCCTGAAACTATCTTTATTCTCTGCCACACTCTTTCTAAGGATGGTCCAGTCTCCAGAAGGTGAAAAAATAAAACAAGACAAAACAAAACAAAACAAAACAAAACAAAACAAAACAAAACAAAACAAAACTGGAAGATGCTCTTGCCAACTAACTTTCTAAGAACACATCCCTTCCTCAGACCTTGTTGAGAATCTAGCCAGTGTCAGGTTTCCAAGTCTGGGTTAGGTACCTGAGGTTCAGAAACATCCTGGGTCCAGTGCCAGGACAATTCCTGACTACCGCTGGGCAGAAAGTCACCAGAGGTGTCATGGGACGGCATCACTGGCACAGGGGTGTTTACTCACCTGCTCCAGCTCCAAGAGGCAGAAGTAGGGTCAGGAGAATCAGGACTGGTGGCATCTTCCCAGGAAGGCTGCTCAGGATGGAGGAGGGCAGAGTAGACACTGCCCTTGGAAGGCGAGGAAGGAGATGTGGGCTCAGGGGCCTCACAGGCATTTTAAACCTATGCACCTCTGCTTCTGATTGACGTCACATTACTTAAGGAAATATTCTGGTTTGGGTGAAAATGACACTATCACCACACTGACATCCTATGAGCTAAGCTGGGATAAAGACCAAGAGTGTAGATGGTTGGAGGCTGAGGTTGAGGATGTCGGAGACCCCAGGAAGTCCACAGTGACTGCACGGAAACAAATGTGTCCTTTTCTAAGGCTTAGACACTTTTGCACCTGGTACGATCTCTTGGTTTCTTTGGTTCTCTCTCTCTTTTTTTTTTCATTCCTATCATTCCCTTTCTTTTCTTATTTAAAAAATAGTACTGAAACAACGGTTAGAGCACACTACAAACACACTCACAAAGTTACCCAGGACTTAGCGACAGTTGATTCTGCTCCATATCTGCTGGGCAGTATTGCATATAGTTCATCATGGCATTAATCTTTGGGACAACTGATCATCTTGTAGAGCAATCTGAATATTCTGATGGATTAATCTGAACTCACTCTGACTCTCCTGGAACTGCTAGAAGTCACAGAGAAATCTCAAAAGCAAGTGCTTGTTCCATATCCAATGATCATGAGTTACTGTCATATGAAGTTAAGTGTAATGACGGATCACAAATGACATGTACAGTCTACCTGTTTGCTAGGTTTTATCATTTAGCTCTGTGGCAAGAGCTGGAGGGCTGATTTCAATGGTCATTGAGATTAAGTCAGCATTAGATTCCCTGCTGATGACTCCAGTGGTATTTTCTACAGTGTTGCCTAGCATTCTCTATGGAAAAACAAGGACCATGATTAGGTCTTGAATGAGTATTTAATGGACTACACCCAGGAGTGAGAGACACATGGATGCAGCCCATGAAAACGCTCATCTTGTCTGGAGAGAGGTGAGAGCCTGTGCTTAGAGTGCTAGATGGTGAGAGCTATGTGAGATCACTCTGGGAAATAAGACAGGCTGACCTCGCCCTGAGCACAGGTGTGTGTGTGTGTGTGTGTGTGTGTGTGTGTGTGTGTGTGTGTATCCAAAAAACTTTCAGAGGTACCAGATTCCTGCTTTCCCATAACTTCTTCTTGGATTCCATATAATTTGGATTTTCTCCTCTCATATTTTGCAACCAAGGAAGGCTTCTTTGTATTAGTTGTGAACTAAAGTCCTGATTAGTTGGACCAAAATTAACAAATAATTTGGATCAAAACTAACCTTCTAGTCCATGGATATGCAACCTTTTGGATTTTCTCATTACATTAAATGGATAACTGTTTTGGGATGCACATGAGTACAGATGCCCTTGGAAGCCAGAGGAGCTGAAGTTTCAAGTGGTGATGAGCTATTCAACATGGCTGCTCAGAACTGAACTTGGGTGCTTGGCAAGAGCAATGTGTACTGTTAGGACATCTGAGCCATCTCTGCAGTCAGGTATGCTCATTTCTTGAAACTAGTTGCTCACAAATGTAGGTGCTATGAAAAAGTGGTGCCTGAGTACAGTGTGATTGTAAAGTGTGAGCACTTGTCTCTGAGAAGGACTCATAAAAGCCCTGAAAAGGGCTGTGAAAGGGACATGGTAAAAAATATTTTTTAAACAAAAGATGCCAGTTCTATGCATTCCTTTCTATGCATTTGAAAATCAGTAGGTACCATATCTATGCTGATGAGATGTAGGCTTTGATTCTATCAAAATAGTGATAATATTTCTGGAGGTCTTGGAATCTGATTTCAAGTTCTCATGTCAAATGTCAACTCAAGACTACACACATAATATGCACTCACTGATAAGTGGATATTAGCCCAGAAACTTAGAATACCCAAGATACAATTTGTAAAACACATGAAACTCAAGAAGAAGGAAAGCCAAATTGTGGATACTTCGTTCATTTAGGAGCAGAGGTCCTAAAATTCAATTCCCAACAACCACATGAAGGCTCACAACCATCTATACAGCTACAGTGTAATCATATCCATAAAATAAATAAATAAATCTTTAAAGAAAGAAAATATTGTTCATAAATAAAAACACACATGAAAATTAACCAGACCCCATGTCTATAGTATTCAATGTACTAGTCTGCAGTAGAATTGGCATTGAGAATGGAAGCTGTGAAGCTTCACAGCCAATTGTACACTTTCTCTACAGAATATGCTTTTAGTGCTTTTCTACCACAAAGTTTAAAAAAAGAATCCGTGACAGATTCAAAACAAAAATAACAATAAATGCACCAGTAAAGCTGGCCTGGGAGGCCTGACGGACAACAGGACCAAAATTCATATACAGACTTAATGCAATGCATATCAAACTTCCCATCCCATATTTCACAGACTTAGCTAAATAACCAAACATTTCATATGGAACCACAAAAGATCACAAGTACCAAAGCAGTCCTAAGGAATAGGAATACTGCTGAAAATACCTTACCTTAAATTATATCACAGAGCCATACTGATGAGACATCCTGGTACTGTTGCAATAATAGACAGGAAGACAAATGGAATAGAGCAGAGGTCCTGGACACAAAGAGGCAAAGCAATGGTCAGTTAATTGTTGACAAGGAAGAATAAAACTTTGGGGAAAAAATCAACAAATGGTGCTATTAAAATTGGATATCCATCTACAGAGGAATGAAATTAGATTTTTATCCTTCGCCGCATACAAAAATGTAGGCATAATGTTACTGTACACTATGCAAAGGTTATCCTTGTATTATTCCAATGCTGATTTCTTTGGCCACATTTCTGGTTAAAATTCTTCTTCTGAGAGTCTCCTTTCTCAATACTGTGTAATCATTGCTCCCCAGTGATTGATTGGTTAATTAATCTAGCTGATCATTTAATTACTGAGCATAGAAGGGAATAGTTCTGGATTTTCTCCCAACCAGGGGAATTTGAGAGGCACCAGAGAGTGGGGATTCCCCACCAGGAGAGAGGCTAGGATGCAGCATGAGAGCCAGATCAGTACTAAAATGGAAAATATTTGGGATTTGGGCTGAGAGGTAGCCAGGTTAGTTTAAAAAACTAAAATAGATTAATACTGCTCAGTTTTTGTGCCTTAAACCTTGTTTAATAAGTCTAATGGTCTCCTTTCAGTTGTTTGGGAGCTAGCTAGATTAACAAAAAATGGCACTTTCAAATTTACACTGCCACAAAAAAAAAAAAAATTTCAAAATGGAAGACAGGCCTTAGTTTAAACCAGGAAATACAAACTTTTAGAAGAAAACACAGGGAAAGGCTTTCCAGCTATTGAGAAAGGCAAGTATTTTAAAAGCAGACCACCAAAGGCAAAAGAACATAGGGATCAACAGGTGGGACTAATTGAAAATAAAGATGCTGTGTAGCAAAAGAAACAATCATGGCTGAATCCTAACCTAACAGGAAGCTAACACCAGATATCTCAGCTCTCCCAATCTGATGCTGTAGCTCCTGAGGATTCCTAGAGAGGTACTGGTCTCATTTGTGATGGAATTCTGAAGAAGTAGATTCTTCAACCAAGGAAGGAGCACCTCAGCAATGGGATGGATGCAGCCAGAAAGGATGAGATAAGCAAGGAAAGTAAGCCTTCCTTTCTCCGTGTCCTTTTATACGAGCTGCCACTAGAAGGGCTGACACAAATTTAGGGTCCGTCTTCCATGTCAAATAACCTACTCAAGAAAATCTCACACTGTTGTGCCCAGCTGCTTGGGGTTGGTTACTTCCAAATGCAGTCAAGTTGACAAACAGGAGGAGCCATCACAGGCTATTGTCCAAAACTTACAAAGAATTTCAGAAATTAAACACCAAGGATACAAAATTGCCAATCCACAAATGAGCAAGTGAGTGAAATAGAAAACTTCAAGAGGAAGAAAGGAAGGAATAAAGGAAAGAAAGAAAGGAGAAAGGATGGAAAGAAAGAAGTAAAAAACTATTTTTAAAAACATATTCAATAAATATTCTAGAAATTAGTTAAATGCAAATAAATTCTACTTTGAAATGCCACCTCATCTCCCTCAGAACAACTATCACCAAGTCTGAGAACAAAAGTTAGAGAGGATATGTACAGAGAGAAACGGGTTTTCACTGGTGGTGGGAATACAGATCAATATGGACAGTGTGGAAATCAATTTGGAGATTTGTCAAAATATCAAAAATTGAAATGCCATAGGACTCAGCTATTTTATTCCTAGGAATATACCCAGATATCTCAGTACTCTACCTCAGAGGTATTTGTACCCCCATATTTATTGATGCTCTATTCATTATACCAAATAATTGGAATTTCCCTTGGTGTCCATCAAAATATTAATGGATAATGAAAATTGGATACACTCACAGGTGTGTCTGTGTGTATGAGCCTCTGCAGCACAAACACACACACACACACACACGTGTGTGTGTGTGTGTGAAAATTACTTGACTCTAAAGATAAAATGAAGTTAACAAACTTGCAGGGTATGTTGTGCCTTCATTTTTATTAAATTGTAAAAAAGTCTTCAATTACTTTAGTTCTCCAATACCCAGAGATCATTGAGTAGAGTTGTTCCCTTTCAATGAGTGTTTAGGCTTTCTGGTGTTTCTGTTGTTGTGGTCCAGCTTTAATCCATGGTGGTCTGAAGAATGGATAAAGAAAATATGGTATATCTATACAATGGAATAGTATTCAGCTATTAAAAACAAAGACATCATGAATTTTGCAGGCAAATGGATGGAATTTGAGAATGTCATCCTGGGTGAGATAACCCAGTTTCAAAAGGACATGTAAGGTATGCACTCACTTATAAGTGGATATTAACCAGAAAATACAGGATACACATGCTACACTCCACAGACACAAGGAAGCTAAACAAGAAGGAAGGCACAGTGAGGAAGCTTGAATATCACTGAAAGGGGAAATAAAATAGTCATAAGAGGCAGATCGAAGAAGGGAGCTCAGTGAGAGAGTGAATGAGGAGGGAAACTGCTGGGTTCAGGATCACTTGTGGGGAGGGGCAGGAGACATGGCCAGATGGCCATGGGAATGAATGGAAATCTGCAAACACCATGGGTGGTAAGGTAGGGGTCATCTTCAGGATGTGACAGAGACCTGGGATAAAGGAGGTGCATAAGAATCACCAGCTTAGCTGTGATACACAGCATTGGGGATATGGAACTTGAAGATGCTACCTCACATAGACAGCCAGGAACCACAGTGGAGCGATAGGCACACCAACCACCCACAGAATTTCAACTCAAAATAAATCTATCTACAAGAAATTCAGGGATGGAGATTAGAGCAGAGCTGGAAGTAATGGCTAACCAATAGATGGAAAAACTTGAGATCCATCTGTTGAGGTTTGGTCCTGCTGCATTCCCCTATACTGGAGCATAGAACCTTCACAGGACCACGGGCCTCTCCTCCCACTGATGACCAACTAAGCCATCCTCTGCTACATATGCAGCTGGAGCCATGAGTCCCACCATGTGTACTCTTTGGTTAGTGGTTTAGTCCCAGGGAGCTTTGGAGATACTGGTTAGTTCATATTGTTCTTCCTTTGGGGATGCAAACTCCTTCAGCTCCCTGAGTCTTTTCTCTAGCTCCTTCCTTGGGTCCCCTGTGCTCCATCCAATGGATGATTGTGAGCATCCACCTCTGTATTTGTCAGGCACTGGCAGAGCCTCTCAGAAGACAGCTATATTAGGCTCCTGTCAAGAAGTTCTTGTTGGCATCCACAATAGTGTCTGGTTTTGGTGGTTGTCTATGGAATAGATTCCCAGGTGGGGCAGTCTCTGGATGGTCATTCCTTCAGTTTCTGCTTCACACTTTGTCTCTGTAACTCCTTCCATGGGTATTTTGTTCCCCTTCTAAGAAGGACCAAAGTATCCACACTTTGGTCTTCCTTCCTCTTGAGTTTCATGTGTTTTGAAAATTGTATCTTGGGTATTCCAAACTTCTGGGCTAATGCTAAGGGAGGACAGTATGCTCTTTTGCCAATGGTAAGGATGGAGAGGTACTTCTGTAGATCAGAGGAATCTGAAGCAGGCTGTGTCTAAGGCATTTATGTGCATCTAAGTCTACCCACATATGTGCTCATGGGTATCAAAGCAAGCTGGCTGTGAATAGTTTTAAACATGCAGCCCCAGCAGGAAGTAGGGGTCTGAGCATGGGCTCATCTGACTGTTGATAACGCTGAAGGTAACTTCTTCCTTGGTGGCCAGGGAATCCTAGGTTCAGGTTATGTCCTAGCATATTTGATGTAGGGGTCTGCTGTCGGCTCAACTACTACTTTTTTGAGAAATATTTTCTCTCCTTCTTAAGGATACACAATTGTGATTTTCAAAGTTATTTTAAGCCATAGAACCACTGCCTCAATGTAATATAGCACCCACACTGAATGCATATTTGCCTGGGTGACTGTCAACCATGCATTGTTCTTCCATGCTGCACTTTTCTTGTTTTTGTAGTCTACAGTGGTGCTAGGTTCTTAGAGTGTCTATAAGGCAGGGACTGGTTTCCAGTTTTCTTTCACAAACTGTGTGACACTAGCTTCTCTTCCTACATACATGCATGCCTTTGGAGTTTATGGGATCCAGAGGGAAATTTTACTTCATCTCACAAAAGAATGTATCACTGTGACTACTAGGAACACAGAAACATTAAGGTATAGCTACAAGTCATGACATCTGTGAAGTTTCTGTTGCTACAAGACCCTCAAGCCAAGGCGGCTTAGGGTTTCTATTTTGCTTAAGTTAAATCAAGCAATTTTAGTGGACTCATGGGGATCCACTTGCCTCTGCCTTCTAAGTAGTGGTTTACAGGTGTCAGCCCCCAATCCTAGCAGCTTGGACTTTTTATCAAAGTAAATCCAACACAGGGAGACTTGTGTTTTACATAAAAGCACACATTCTTCCTACAGCCTCATGCCAAGAACTGTCTAACGTGGAGAGAAGCCCAGGACTTCTTGCACACTGTGGACACAGCAGTCGCTGCAAATTTCTAACTTCTCCATGCCAGGTTTTCTTTCTTTCTTTCTTTCTTTCTTTCTTTCTTTCTTTCTTTCTTTCTTTCTTTCTTTCTTTCTTTCTTTCAAAACAGCCTCCTTGATTCACATTCATTTGTGCTTCTGAATTATGCTTCTGCATACGTGCATCTCTTATGACTTCAGCCCATACAGTGGTCATGTCTGTTATCTTTTTTAAAAAAACCACACACACACACCAAGGCCGTCCCAGCTGTATTATTCTCCAGCAACTGCTCTCTCACTGAGGCAAAAAACCACTGCTGTTCTCACTAGGTTCCCACTAGAATCTCAGTGAGTGAAGTCATCTGCAAACCTCCTACCCTTCTGTGTTGTCTCACAAAGAAGTAGACTTTTCTAGGCCTTTTAACCATTTGGATATAAAAATGGATAACGTGTCCAGGTGACCAGCAGGAATTCTTAGCCTAGACATTGCAGTGGCTGAGATGAACAAGCTGAGAGAGCCCATGCTGCTATGGATGCTGAGCACGCAGTAGGGAATGGAGCTGATTAGTATGGGCTACCTTAGGTCTGGGCATGTTGGAGTTGGGGTACAAGGTTTTGGGGAGAGACACTAACACTTCCGTCCTCCAGGGACCCTCTGTGATCCCACTTCTGCTCTGGACTTTTGGGAGACCCATCTCTGAGAGGGGACAAGTTGGTGTGTCAACACAGGGCTGAGTCCCTAATACACTGAACCACATGCTGCATTGGGTGTCCTAGGTAGGGGGAAGAGGTAGGATTGTGCTTAGACCCCCCATAGACTTTAAAGCACAGAAGTTGCTAGACTCATCTGACTAGGAATGAAAGAGATGGGGGAAGAGCTGGGAGGCTGGAGAAAGCCTGGCCCTGGTTCTAGAGGACATGGAAACTATTCCTAGATGAGGAACAGGGTTTACTGCAAGAGCTGTCCCCTTAATGGAGAAGCTGTGGGAGAGAGACATTCTACTCAGGAAGGCCCATCCACCAGTGACCTCAGCGTTCTCTTCTCTGTCTCAAGGACAATGGTGCTTTCGCTCTCCTGTCTCCCATATGACACAGAGGAGAAAGCAAGTGACCCTGAGCCCCAAGACTGGAGTCACCCAATTTTTCTATGATGGTGCTCACTTTAGGCCTGTCAGAAGGGCAGGCACTGGAGAGTGGAACATGTAAAAATGACTGAGCATTGGAGTTGCCTGAGCTGTGGGGAGATGTGTGTGTGTGGAGCTGGGATGAGCAGAAAGCACTGTTCCATTGACTTCCCTAGCACAGAGTTGATCCCTGTGAGTGGACACGAAACCAGTGTTTGCAGTCAGAGAAAGTTCTTTATTCAGTTGCTGCCATCTGCCCTAGAGCAATCCTGGACTCAGCTATGGGGAAGATGGCTGGTCAGATCAGGATCTAGTTTGCTTCTTGTACTAGCTGTGTTTCATCGTTTTCTTTAACCATGATACAAAACTCAAAACTCTCGTGAAGACTTGTGGAGCTGATCCATCAGTTTGCCCATAGGAGACGATGCCTGCAGCTGCTCTTTTACACACAAGTGGGCCTCCAGAATCCTCCTGTGAATTGAATGGGTGCAGGGCACTGAGCTGTTGTTCACCCTGGTCCCAACCTCCTTCTCATGTCAAGGCTCCTCCCAGAGAAGCATGACTTATGCTTATGGGAGGTCAGAGGGCAGGCCAGGGTCCCCGGCCTTCCCAGCTCTGACTGGACATGGTTAGGGCTGCATCTCCCTCCTGAGCCAGCCTCTGCCCTTTCCCCAGGTCTGTAATCCACGCTCTAGGAATGTGTGTGGGACCCTCGTCTCTAGACTGTTGTTTAAGGACATGGGGACAGTGATTGGGCCAGGTGTGAGCATGGAGGGGAAGCCCACTGACAAAGTGTGTGTCTGCTCAGAGGAGACACATGGGTGTGGTTATGACACACCCAGGGAGCCCAGCTTTCTACAGCCTGGGCCTGGAGACAGGTATTGTGTAGCCAACACCTCCTTTTGTACAAGCTTCCTTCAGCAGAGGCTCCTAGTCAGCTCTGGGGGCCCTGCTTAGTTTCTGCTGTTCCCAGGGAGAAAGATCACAGCCAGTGGGTAAAGGAGTCCCTTTATATTTGGGTCTCTAGGTCCCAGGTTCCTTTTCCCTCCAACTGATCCCAGTGTTGAAGGCAATCCAACTTACCTCAAAGGAAGCTCCCTTGATCTTTGAGTCTCCCACACATATCTCATTAGCTCTGTTGTAAGAACGTTGGAACTGGGACTCACACACCTGATCCTTCTGTACTGTCAGCTTAACCTCGTGCAGTGTTTTTGGGAATTCCCCGTCCGGGGTTACCTTTCCCCAACCAGCCACATAGCACACATCCCCTGGCTTCACATGGGCATTATGCCTGGGAAGGTTGAGGGGCCTCACAGCTCTAGTCCTCTTGGCATTTCTCACCAGCTGATAGGGAAGAGACAGGAGAAAGAAGCTCAGCCAAGAGGGTGATGCTCTGGGTCACACTGAAACTTGTAATGGAAGGAGGGAAGAAGCAAGATCAGAGAAGGAGGGCAGGGAGGAGCCCTGTACCAAGCAGAGCACAGGCACCAGGGGTGGGATGAGGAGTGGGATGAGGGGTGGAGGTATGTGACTGGGAGGATGGCAGGTCTCACCTTTAATAGCATGATGTCATTAGAACGGTCACCAGGATTATAGTCTGGATGGGGAATGGCTTCTGCGACAGGGATGATCTGCTGTGTCTCCTCCTTAGCCTTGATATTGTGGGCCCCCAGTGTGACTGTCATTTCCCTGTGGAGAGAGCAGAGTGGAGAACAGAGATGTGGAGTCAGAGGGGATGTAGTGCAGGACCTGTGTAAAGCAAGGTAGGCAGGATAGGACTGTAGTTGAGGGGACTTGAGGACACAGGAGGGCCTCAGAGTCAGACCTTAAGCTCTCTACTTCTCAAAGACATGAAATTCCTGGAGGTTCACCTAGGCATTATTCTGAAGTTTACATCAACTTTTAATGTGATTTTTTTTTTTTTTTTTTTTTTTTTTTGGTTTTTCAAGACAGGGTTTCCCTGGAACTCACTTTGTAGACCAGGCTGGCTTCGGACTCAGAAATCTGCCTGTCCCTGCCTCCTAAGTGCTGGGATTAAAGGTGTGTGCCACCACGCCTGGCTTAATGTGAACTTTTAATCTCAACCACTACTTTTGTTTGGCCAGTGCAGTTGATCAACTCAAGTATGATGCTGGATTTAACCTCTCACCTTTTTCCGTCAAATATACCTTTTGTCAGACATCAATTTTCGCAACCCTGACTTCTAGTGAGCCCTCGGGGGAGCTTCCACAATAGAGGACAGAAGATCCTGTGGATGTTTCAGAAGATGTGGGCTAGCTGCTTCTCCTCACCTTCCTTTGCAGTGAGCAGCTGTCAGCACGAATTTTTCTCGAATCAGGAAGCCTCCGCAGAACATCTTCTTCCCACCATTCAGAAACTCATAATATGCCATGTAGGGACGGGAATGTGGACTGATCTCATTGCCTCCAATTATCTCCTCTGAAAGAAAAGCCTAGAATATTTGGTGTCTGGGAGCAATATTTGTGGCCAAGAGGAATCTAGGGAGGGAGTAATTGAGAGTGGAATCTGCAGTCCCTCAAGGCTTTTGAAGACTGGATTCCTTGCACATAGAACAATCCTGGCTGAATCTTAAGCCTCATTAAAGCTTCCCATTCCCTAGGCTGAAATAAAGTAAATGGTGCACATTTTTGTATCTTTACATTCTCTGTCACATCTCTTTGTAAGGATGATCCAGTCTCTAGGTGATGAAAAACTGTTGGGAGAGGCTAGTGCCTACTAAGTTTTCTGAAAGCATCTCCTTTCTTCAGACCTTGTTGAAAATTAGGCCAGTGTCAGATTTCCAAGTCTGGGTTTGTTATGGGACCTGACATTCAGAAACATCCTGGGTCCAGTGTCAGGACAATTCCTGACTACTGCTGGGCAGAAAGTCACCAGAGGTGCCATGGAACAGCATCACTGCCACAGGGGTGTTCACTCACCTGCTCCAGCTCTGAGAGGCAGAAGAAGGGTCAGGAGAATCAGGACTGGTGGCATCTTCCCAGGAAGGCTGCTCAGGATGGAGGAGGGCAGAGGAGACAAAGCCCTTGGAAGGGGAGGAAGGAGATGTGGGCTCAGGGGGCTCACAGGCATTTTAAACCTATGCACCTCTGCTTCTGATTGACGTCACATTACTTAAGGAATTTTTCTGGTTTGGGTAAAAATGACACTGTCACCACACTGACCTCCTGAGGTAAGCTAAACTGGGATGAAGATCAAGAAAGTAGAGGATGTGGAGGCTGTGGTTAAGGAGGCCTGAGACCTCAGGAAGTCCATCATGACTGCACGGAGACAAACATGTGTCCTTTTCTAACTCTTTCACCCTTTTCATTTCAATAAGATCTCCCTTGTTCTTTATCTTTTGCTTTCTTCTTCCTTCCTTCCTTTCTTCCTTCCTTCCTTCCTTCCTTCCTTTCTTTCTTTCTTTCTTCCTTCCTTTCTTTCTTTCTTCCTTCTTTCCTTTCTTTTTTAAACAATATTGACAACCAATTTATCTTACAGCAGTTATAATACTCACAGTTACACAGTGCTTAGTGAGAGTTCACACTGTATTGCAGAATATCATCTCATTAATAATTGGGACTACTGATCATACTGTGGAACAATCTCTTTGAATATTCTCATGAATTAATCTTAACTCTAATTCTCCTGATACTGCTATGAAAATTTCACAAGAGAAATCTTAAAGGCAAGTGTTTGCCCCATATCTAATGATCAAGTGTTACAGGCATACATAGTTAAGTGTAATAATGAATCAAAAATGACAGCTATAGTTTACTAGGTATTGTCATTTATCTCTGAGGCAAGAGCTTCAGGACTGAACTCAAAGATAGGTAAGATTAGATCAGCACTGGCTTCCATGCTGTTGACTCTCAATGGTATTTTCTACCACTTTGCCTAGCATTTTCTATCAAGTAAGAAGGTCCATTATTAGATCATGATTGTTATTTAATGGGCTACATCCAAGAGGGAGAGAGACAAGGATGCAGGTCTTGAAATGTTTGATGTTGACTGGGGGGTATCTGAGAGCCTCTTGTTAGAACAGTAGATAGTAAGAACTGAGTGAGATTACTCTGGGAGGTGAGACTGGCAGACCTCACTCTAAGCAGAGGTGTGTGTGTGCGCGCATGCATCCAAAAGACTACAGAGCTACCAAGACCTACATTTTTATCCTGCTGCATGGATTTCAGATACTTTTAAATTTTCTCCTGTCATTTTGGAACCAAGAGAGCTTTCTCATCTTAGTTATGGACTAAAGTCTTTAGTCTTTATGCAATTAAAAGTACTAACTGCCTAAAAATTAATTATCTAGTCCATGGGTAGCAGTATTTTGGCTTCTCTGCTCTACATTGAAAGGTTACTGGTTTGGGCTGCATATTGTTTATACAAGCTATAATAAATGTTGATCATTCACCCTGAAAGAGACTGTGCATAAATGACACAATATGTGCACACACAGATAAGCAACAAAAGCCTACAGAATAAAATAATCTTAATGATATGAGAGTCCATTTGGAGAGAATCTTTTTAAAATAATAGAGCAGGGTCCATGTTTGTGATATCTGAAAACCTGTAAGTAGTAATATTTATTTTGGTATGCTTTATCATACAAACAAAGGAAGACAACAAGAATCAGGGTGGATATTCTCTATTGCTTTTAAAGACAAAAGTTTCACTCTTTGGTTTGATCAACATAGCTCTGATCTTAGTGAATTCTTAAGCCAGAGGAGCTGAAGTTATAAGTGGTGATGAGCTATTCAATGTGGCTGCTCAGAAATGAACTTGGGTCCTCAGCAAGTGTAGTGTGTACTGTTAATACTTTTCTGCCATCTCTGCGGTCCTGTGTGCTCAATTCTTGAAATTAGTTGCTCACAAATGTAGATGCTGTGAATAAGTGGTGGTGTGAATACAGTGTCATGGTAGCATGTAAGCATTTGTCTCTGAGAAGGATCCATGAAAGTCCTATAAAAGTCATGAAGGGACATGATGAAAAATATTTTTCATTTGAATGAAGGATTATAGTTCTATGCATTCCATTTGAAGGACCAAAAATGGACTTTTGAAAATATCAAACTAATGACATTATATCTGGACATCTTGAAATATGATTTTAAATTCTCATGTTAAATGTCAAAGCAAGGCCATGTCACTGTTCACAAATCTCCATTCAGCTGGGTTGAAATGCATACAATTAATTGAGTTTAATTTGAACTCACTATAATTCCTTCTTTAACCAGAACATTCATGGTTTGAAACACAGTATTGACAAGTTGATTTTCACCTTAAAGATGAAATGAGTAGTTAAATACACTGGAAGATTAAAGTGGCAATTCAGTTTTCATTGTGAAGTCTGTCCCAAATTTTGTGTATTTCATGCTAAGTAACTTGATAATGTTGCTAGAGTGTCCTCGGCTCAGCCATCCTACTTCTGAAATGACAATAATGTCACTGGAGTCAGCACAGTCACTCCTTAAGAATTCTTGGCATGGGAGATGATTTAATCCTGTGAACCTTATGAAATTCTTTGACAACTTTATAATGTTTTCAATGTATTTTGATTATATTTACCGACGATTGCTCTCTCTCATGCTTCTCAAATTCTCATTGAGACCTTCTTCCCCGTGCATAAGCTTTCTTGATATTCTGTGCAAAGACCCTTTTGCCTACATCTCCAAACTCTAATGTCCCTTGCACTTAACCAGTCTTAGAGGCCTCATACCCATCGTTCAGTTTCTTTTATCTAAACGGATTCTACACCCTACCTCTTCACCTTCAATACTCCCATATTCGGTCAAAAGTGAATCTTCCACTTATCCAAAGCCTCTGCTCCATCAATACTGCCTGTGTTCCTCTCCACCTTACACTATACTTTCCACTATCACTGGAAACACTACTCACTTCTCAATCCTAGACCTTAAAGGTAGTTTTTTTTTTTTTTTTTTATCTCTCTCAATATCCATGGATGCTCACTCTTGATATCATTTTGCCTTCACTTGGACAGAACCCTATACTCAACAATCCCAACAACTGACTTGGACTGTCTTTCTCCCAGGATTCAGACACAGTCCCTCCCCACCTTTTCTGGTCAGGCAGTCACTAAGGTCCTGGCCTGCCTTCCCCTCTTTTCCCTACTGCCTGCTACAGTATGTGGATGACCAACTGTGTGCTACAGTATGTGGATGACCTCCTGCCTGCTACAGTATGTGAATGACCTCCTGCCTGCTACAGTATGTGGATGACCTCCTGCCTGCTACAGTATGTGGATGACGAACTGCCTGCTATCATATGTGGATAACCTTATGCCTTCTATAGCATGTGGATAGCTTCCTCCTTTGTAGTCCTTCCCTCTCTGACAGCCAATCTCATACTGCCTCACGCACCACTGTCTTCAGCTCCAGGGATTCAGAAGTTCAACTCTCTTCTCCTCAAGTCACCTATCTTGGAATTTCTCTCACCCCAACCCAGATCACCTTGCCCATCTCTGCTCCTTATCTCTGCCCTCAACAAAATCTGAACAGCTTCTCTTGGTAGGGGGGTCAATTTTCTCTGCTCATGGGTCTCTGGATTCTCACTGCTACATCGTCTATACCAAGTTGCTTCTGCATCTTTCCATGAGTCTCTCTCAACAAGCAATTCTTTAAACAAACAAACAAAATCTCTTTTCAGCCTGGACTTCAGCCTCCAATATCTATGCAGAGCTTTCCACCTTTACACTTCCAAAAAGCAATGCACTTTAAGTCTTGGGACACTTTCTAGTACTGATTTTGCCCCTGTAACTTACCTCTTCAGAATCTAAGAATCATCGTCCTAGGCTGGCATCCCTGTCTAAGGGTTCTTGCCACAGATTTCTGTTCATCTCTAAATTGAACAAGCTAACTCTGGGATTCCCCCTCACAGTGACTTCTCTCTCTCTCTCTCTCTCTCTCTCTCTCTCTCTCTCTCTCTCTCTCTCTCTGTCCCCCTCCCCCTCCCTCTCCTCCCTCTCCTCCCTCTCCTCCCTCTCCTCCCTCTCCTCCCTCTCCTCCCTCTCCTCCCTCTCCTCCCTCTCCTCCCTCTCCTCCCTCTCCTCCCTCTCCTCCCTCTCCTCCCTCTCCTCCCTCTCCTCCCTCTCCTCCCTCTCCTCCCTCTCCTCCCTCTCCTCCCTCTCCTCCCTCTCCTCCCTCTCCTCCCTCTCCTCCCTCTCCTCCCTCTCCCTCTCCCTCTCCCTCTCTTTCTTTCAACTTACAAAGGACTCCAAACCCTTCCAACACCTCAGATTCTATCCCTTCAAGCTTCTCTTATTAAAAACTCATTATCCTCATTTCTTATCTCTCCTCCCCTCAGTCCCTCCATATTTTCCTTTACACCAACATTTACCTCTTCAGTTCTATCCAGAGACTTCCAAAGATCTTCTCCCTCATCCCTGTCACATAAAGAGGATCCTCTAGTGACTTCTGCTTATACTTTTTATACAAATGCAACTCCCTCCTCCCAAGAAGCCACAATGCTGCAGGATATGCAGTGGTTGCAGATGATGCCATCATCAAGGTGCACTTCTTAACCCCCACACACTATCAATCAACAGGCATAATTATAGCCTTCACTAGAGCCTTCCAATTTGCCAAAAATACATTATTAACAGAGTATACACACTTCATATATGTTTTCCTTGTCTTGCTAACATACTCGACCATCTGGAAGCAACAAGGATTTCAAACACAAAAGACAACTCAATTACTAATTCTTCACATACACATGACCTCATCAAGGCCTCACTTTTGTTTTGTCAAATTGGCTGGGTTTGTTGCAAGGCACATGAGACAGACCTCTTCATCATCAGTAAAAGCAATAATCACACCAACATGGAAGCCTATCAAGCTGCCTTTTTATCTCTTATGACTCACCACACTTCCCTCCAGGCCATCCTACTACATAACCCAGAAAACAACATACCTAACCCTCCTTTAACACAGGACATTAGCTGCTACTTACATCAAGTATTTCACTCTAATACTAAATTACTTCTACCCTTTTCTCAAAACCATATGACTCTCACAGCATCAGATAAGACTTTTTTTTTGCCGGGCACGGTGGCACACACCTTTAATCCCAGCACTCGGGAGGCAGAGGCAGGCGGATTTCTGAGTTCGAAACCAGCCTGGTCTACAAAGTGAGATCCAGGACAGCCAGGGCTATACAGAGAAACCCTGTCTCGAAAAACCAAAAAAAAAAAAAAAAAAGACTTTTTTTTTAACAGAATCTAACCCAAACCTGCAATGTATGTCAGCAAACTAACACCACCTCCACTATATGATGCTCTAGTTTTTCTACTCACTAAGTTATAAAAGTTTGAAGTTATGAAAGTCTAAAATCATGTTCTAAGGTATGTAAATGCAAGTTGTAAAGAACTGAGAATTTAAAAGCTAAGCTGTGAGAATCTGTATGATGGTCTACGAAAATGTTTTAAGGTCTGAAGATGTGGAAGCTTAAGTAAATTGAGAGGGTTTAGAGAAGTCATTTATGGGTCTGAGAACGTGATTCAAGGTAAATAAAAAGTTGTTTCAGACTTCTTTCCCTCTTTTTATGCTATAATTTGTGTCTCCAAACTTTTACTATAACACAAAGATATAAATCTACTGCTCTTTCTACAATATGGATTTCAGTAAAGATTGCAAACAATGGTAAAATTGTATCTCTTTTTATAACTTAAGAATTCTCATTGCTGGTGAGCAGACAAAAGAAAGATCACATTTGTCTGGGGACTACAAAGTGTATGACATCTGCATTGGTGAACTGCGTTTACTGTTCTAAGTCTTGTTGGCACAGTGATGCATACCAGTGACCCTAATATTTGACGCATGGACACAAGAATATCAAGAATTCAGGGTCATTCTCAGCAGCATAGTGAGTCCAGTGAAGTGAGCTTAGGCTACATGTGAGCCTCTCTCTAAAAGCAAGACAACAGCAACCAAAAACAAGGGTATGAAGGTGACTTATACAAACCTCACTTTGAAATGCTGTCATCCTGAGGTAACTATTCATCCTCTGAGAACTTGGTTGTTTGACTTGGGTCTGTAAATAGATTCTTGTTTCTAAGCACATTAGCAAAATTTATTTTTTTTAGAAAGTACCCACTGTGAATGTCAAAGTATATTCCTAAGTATTTTGTACCTCATTGTAAAGGTTTTTTCAGAAGTCTTGTTTTATACTTTTGTTAAACTGAATGGAGTTTTTGGAAGATGTCTTAACATTACTTTTCATACTTGAAATAAACATTTACTTTTTAACGAAAAAAAAAAAAAAGAATTCTCATAAATTGACTTAAATCTACCTCATACAGGTTAAATGAACTCCAAATTGACTTCTGTCAATCAACAGCCTAAAATTTCCCCACCTGTCTATTTCTGGTCCTCTCTCCATTTTCCATGGTATTGGGACTCCCCTCCCTAACTACCAGAACCATGGGCCTGGAAATTTCATATGTACACCCAAGATTTTTAAAAAGTCTCCTGCTTGCTGCCCCTAGAGTCACTGTAGATGTGGCTGCTGTATCACATGTACATCAGTAGGTGGCAGAGAGGAGAGAAGGTATGTCCACACTCAATGTTCTGACCTATGAACATCTGAATTAGTGTAACATTCCCTGGAGAAAGCAAGCCTAAGCTCCAGTCCAGCACCAAGGATCCAGACATGGATCTAGCCTGAGCTGAACACCAGTCTGCCACATGCAGGCCTGGGAGGGGGGCAAATTATACTCTCAATTACCCATGCCTGGCACCATAATGCATGAACAGGGCACAGCACTCCTGAGACTACTCCTGGATGACCCCAGACACTCAGAGACCACAGGTACCACCAAGAAAAGCAAGCAAGGAATTAAGTAGTGGAGAAATGGAAAAGAAAGAGAAACAGAAGGACGTGGGCACAATGAAGAGAGGCAGAACTAGAGACTTGAGGTAGTGAGAAACAGTCTGTTGTGAGTATCTGGTGATGCTACCTGAGACCATGATGAGGTCCTAGCCTGTGCTGCCACTGGGGGCCACATCTGGGGCCATGACCCTGCAGTAGCAGGTTTCCGTTATCATCAAAAGCCTGGTATGGGATGCCACCAGAAGATATATTGTTGTCTGAGGATTGTGCAGAACTGGCCCCACCCCTCGCCTGGACATGCTGGGACAACTGACCCTAGAGGCATGAGAGCAGGAGAGCTGACTTTTCCCTTCTGCTGCTAAGCTGCAGTACTAGGGAAATCTGGGCCCTACACATTGCAGGAGTTATGAGTGAACTGGCCCTGAGGATACAAGCATGGAAGAGCTGGATCTACCACTCATTTCTCTGTCCTGGCATGAATGAATGAGAGATACCTGCCTTCTCCCTCACCCCTCACCACTTGTGGCAGGTGTGAGAACTGCCCCTGGGGTAATGAGAGCAGGAGAATTACCCCTGCCCCACCCCCAACCCCCACTGCTGCAGCACTCTTTAGAGCAGGTCCTGCAACTCACCTGGGTAGCACAGAAGAGCTGGGCCTGGATATGGGACTTGCAGGTGAGCCAGCCCCCAGGGCTTGAGTACAGAAAAGCTGGACCTGTCCCTGGGCTGCTGGGCAGTGGTGCTGGTGAGGGAGAGACACCCTTCTCCCCTCCTTCAACCCTCACCATCTATGGCAGACTGAAGAGCTGGCCATATCCCTTATTGGCAACAACATGTAGGAAGAGCAGGCCCTGTACCTCACCTGGGCAGCAGGGTAAATCTGGCCCAGATTCCAGGGATTGCAAGTGAGCTGGCCTGAAGAGGAAGAGAGCCAGCAGGCTGACATCTCAGATACCTCTCAGGCCAAGATTCAAGACTTTGAATTGATCTGTCCCAATATCAGTGAACTGCTGGAGTACATGAAGAAGCTGGTCCTACAAATCCAAAACTATAGAATCTCCATGACACAGGGCAACAACAGAATATCTGAGAGGAATCCCAATGAGATTCCAGTATTATTAGAGTAGCAGAAGCCAGAGGCAGATCAGTGAGTCATTGCAATGAATGTTTGCAAGCAAAGAAGTGTGGACAAAAGGGTATACTGTGGGACACACTGTGACACACTACAGCTTCCACAATGAGATTTTACTCTGTTGAGGGGTAAGGGTTGCAAAGGTGGAGGGTGGGAATGAGGGGTGGGGGAGGTGCATTGCCTAAGGCCAGCCCTGGGCTGGGTCCTAAATGAAGCAGCCAAATGGGAAGAGTGTCAGCAGGGGTCAAGAGTTGGTCTTGAGAAAAAGTGGGACTGCTTTCTATAATAGCATATGCCTATCTTGACTTTAAGTTACTCTGTGGCCAGAAGATGCAGGCCTTGAATCTACTGACACTTGTTGCTAACAGTGGGTGATTATGTAAAGGATTTTTTTTACTGTTGCTCCCTTCTATGTCCAAGCAGCCAGAAGCCCTTCAATGGCATGACAGGAATCCCGATAAGATTCCAGTATTATTAGAGTAGCAGAAGCCAGAGGCAGATCAGTGAGTCATTGCAATGAATGACTTTGTGAACCAGAGAAAAAGGAAAGAAAAATAATTAAGATGCTTTATAAAGGCAATTAAGTACAGACACATATACATTCATATATACATTTACATTTTCCTTCACATTCTCATTTACATATTAACACATTCACATTTTTCTTGGGCCAAACCAACTTTCTCATTTACTCTACAAGTATTCATGCAAGCACCGGGCAACCTTGGGCGCAAATTCCATTGGACAGTCTCATAGTCCCCAGAGGACTCTCCACTCCCCAGGCACCCTAGCACAGCCAGGATCTTAGGATCACTGGTGAGTAGAACAAAACATCTGCTCCAACACCACAGAGAGTGCCTGGGACCAGCAGGAGCAGGGACACAGGAATCCCACCCAACCAGTGGCTTGGGTTCCTTCCAGTCTGTGCTGGTCTACCTTGGTTAAAAACTCACTGGATGGCCCCATGACCCCCAGAGAAGGTACCACTTCCAGATGCTCTAATATGCCCATGATCTTAGGATCCCAGGATCCCAGGAGCTTGGTCACACCAGGATCTCAGAGTTTCAGAGGCATCTTGACTCCCAGGAACTCTGACACACCCAGAATCTCAGGATCACAGGATCCCGGAAGGACAGGATCAAAGAAAAAGCTGGACTCTGAGGAGTTCTGACTCAGCTGGGATTACAAGGACAGGCACCAATCAGGTATATTGAAGGCAGGGAGCACTTGAAATAATCAGATAGCAGAAGGCAAGCATAAGAACAGAAGCAAGAGAAACGAAGACAACTTGGCATCTTCAGAACCCAATTCTTGCACCATAGCAAGTCCTGGATACACCATCACACCAGAAAAGATATGGATCTAAAGTCTCTTCTCATGATGATGATGGAGGACTTTAAGAAGGACATAAAAAAAAAAAACTCCCTTAAAGAAATACAGGAGAACACAGGTAAACAGGTAGAAGTCCTTAAAGAGGAAACACAAAAATCCCTTAAAGAATTACAGGAAAACACAATCAAACAGGTGAAGGAATTGAACAAAACCATCCAGGATCTAAAAATCAAAGTAGAAACAATAAAGAAATCACAAAGGGAGACCACTCTGGAGATAGAAAACCTAGGAAAGAAGTCAGAAGCCATAGATGCAAGCATCACCAAAAGAATATGAGAGATAGGAGAGAGAATTTCAGGTGCAGAAGATTCCATAGAAAACATTGACGCAACAAACAAAGAAAATGTGAAATGCAAAAAGATTCTAACCCAAAATATCCAGGAAATCCAGGACACAATGAGAAGACCAAACCTAAGGATAATAGGTATAGACAAGAAGGAAAATTCCCAACTTAAAGGGCCAGTAAATATCTTCAACAAAATTATAGAAGAAAACTTCCCCAACCTAAAGAAAGAGATGCCTATGAACATACAAGAAGCCTACAGAACTCCAAATAGTTCCGGCTCTCTGCTCCTCCCTGTTCCAGAGACAGCTGCATCTTCTTGTGCAGTGCCAGCCTTGTTCCATAGACAAAATGGTGAAGGTCAGTGCTGAGTATGTTGTGGAGTCTACTGGCATCTTCACCACCATAGAGAAGGCTGGGGCCCACTTGAAGGGTGGAGCCAAAAGGGTCATCATCTCCACCCCTTCTGCCGATGCTCCCATATTTGTGATGGGTGTGAACCACGAGAAATATGACAACTCACTCAAGATTGTCAGCAATGTATCCTGCACCACCAACTACTTAGCCCCCCTGGACAAGGTCATCCATGACAACTTTGGCATCATGGAAGGGCTCATGACCACGATTCATGCCATCACTACCACTCAGAAGACTGTAGATGGCACCTCTGGAAAACTATGGTGTGATGGCCATGGGGCTGCCCAAACATCATCCCTGCATCCACTGGTGCTGTCAAGGCTGTGGGCAAGGTCATCCCAGAACTGAACAGGAAGCTCACTGGCATGGCCTTCTGTGTTCCTACCCCCAATGTGTCTGTGGTGGATCTGATGTGCCGCCTGGAGAAGCCTGCCAAGTATGAAGACATCAAGAAGGTGGTGAAACAGGCACCTGAGGGCTCACTGAAGGGCATCCTGGACAACACTGAGGACCAGGTTGTCTCCTGCGACTTCAACAGCAACTCTCACTCTTCCACCTTCGATGCCAGGGCTGGCATTGCTCTCAATGACAACTTTGTCAAGCTCATTTCCTGGTATGACAATGAATACAGCTACAGCAACAGGGTAGTGGACCTCAGGGTCTACCTGGCCTCCAAGGAGTAAGAAACCCTGGACCATCCACACCAGCAAGGACGCTGAGTGCAAGAGAGAGGCCTTCAGTTGCTGAGGAGTCTCTATCCCCCAACACTGAGCATCTCCCTCACAATTTCCACCCCAGACCCCCATAATAATAATAGGAGGGGCCTAGGGAGCCCTCCCTACTCTTTTGAATACCATCAATAAAGTTCGCTGCACCCCCCAAAAACGAAATTCCAACTGTCACATAATAATCAAAACACCAAATGCACAAAACAACAACAAAAAAGAATATTAAAAGCAGTAAGGGAAAAAGGTCAAGTAACACATAAAGGCAGACCTATCAGAATTACACTTGACTTCTCCCCAGAGACTATGAAAGAAGATCATGGGCAGATATCATACAGACCCTAAGAGAACACAAATGCCAGCCCAGGCTACTATACCCAGAAAAACTCTCAATTACCATAGATGAAGAAACCAAGGTATTCTAGGATAAAACCAAATTTACACAATATCTTTCCACAAATCCAGCCCTACAAAGGATAATAAATGGAAAGCTCCAACACAGTAGGAAAACTATGCCCTAGAAAAAGCAAGAAAGTAATTGTTCAACAAACCTAAAAGAAGACAGGCACATGAACAGATTCCAACTTTAACAACAAAAATAACAGGAAGCAACAATGGCTTTTCCTTAATATCTCTTAATATCAATGGACTCAATTCCCAAATAAAAAGACATAGACTAACAGACTGGTTCAATAAACAGGACCCAACACTTTGCTGCATGCAGGAAACCCACCTCAGTGATAAAGACAGATACTACCTCAGAGTAATAGCATGTAAAACAATTTTCCAAGCAAATAGTCCCAAGATACAAGCTGGAGTAGCCATTCTAATATTGAATAAAATCTACTTCCAACCCAAAGTTATCAAAAAAAAAATAGGGAGAGACACTTTATTCATCAAAGGTAAAAATTTTCAAGATGAACTCTCAATTCTGAATATCTATACACCAAATGCCAGGGCATCCACATTCATTAAAAAAACTATACTAGAGCTCAAAGCATACATAGCACCGCACACAATGATACTGGGAAACTTCAACGCCCCATTCTCATCAATGGACAGATCATAGAAACAGAAACTGAACAGAGACACAGTGAAACTCACAGAAGTTATGGAGCAAAGGAAATTAACAGGTATCTATAGAATATTTTATCCTAAAACAAAAGGATATATCTTCTTCTCAGCACCTCATGGTACCTTCTCCAAAACTGACCATATAACTGGTCACAAAACAGGTCTCAAAAGATATAAAAAAAAAAATTGAAATAATCTCATGCATCCTATCAGATTACCATGGAATAAGGCTGATCTTCAATTACAAAATAAATAGTAGAAAGCCCACATACATATGGAAGCTGAACAACATTCTACTCAATGATAACTTGGTCAAGGAAGCAATAAAGAAAGAAATTAAAGACTTTTTAGAGTTTAATGAAAATGAAGCCACAACATACCCTAACTTATGGGACACAATAAAAACAGTCCTAAGAGGAAAACTCAGAACTCTGAGTGCTGCCAAAAATAAACTGGAGAGAGCATACACTAGGAGCTTGACAGCACACCTGAAAGCTCGAGAATAAAAAGAAGCAAATTCACCCAAGAGGAGTAGATGGCAGGAAATGATCAAACTCAGGGCTGAAATCAACCAAGGGGAAACAAAAAGAACTATACAAAGAATCAACCAAACCAGGAGCTGGTTCTTTGATAAATCAACAGGATACATAAACCCTTAGCCAGACTAACTACATACCAAAGAGACAGTATTCTAATTAACAAAATCAGAAATGAAAAGGAAGACATAACAACATAAACTGAGGAAATCCAAAAAAACATCAGATCTTACTACAAAAGCCTAAAGTCAACAAAACAGGAAAACCTGGATAAAATGGACAAGTTTCTAGACAGATACCAGGTACCAAAATTAAATCAGGATCAGATTAGGGATCTAAAGAGTTCCATATCACCTAAAGAAATAGAAACAGTCATTAATAGTCTCTCAACCAAAAAAGAAAAAAAATAGCCCAGGACCAGATGGGTTTAGTACAGAATTCTATCAGACCTACAAAGAAGACCTACCACCAATACTCCTCAAACTAGTCCACAAAATAAAAACAGAAGGTACTCTACCTAATTCGTTCTATGAAGCCACAATTATTCTGATACCTAAACCACACAAAGACCCAACAAAGAAAGAGAATTTCAGACCAATTTCCCTTATGAATTTTGATGAAAAAATACTCAATAAAATTCTCGCTAACCAAATCCAAGAACACATTAAAAGGATCATCTATCATGATCAAGTAGGCTTCAGCCCAGGGATGCAGGGATGGTTCAATATACTGAAATCCACCAACATAATCCACTATATAAACAAACTCAAAGAAAAAAAACATATGATCATCTCATTAGATGCTGAGAAATCACTTGACAAAATCCAACACCCCTTCATGATAAAAGTCTTGGAAAAATCAGGAATTCAAGGCCCATTACCTAAACATATTAAAAGCCATATATAGCAAACCAGTATCCAACATCAAACTAAATGGAGAGAAAGTTGAAACAATCCCACTAAAGTCAGAAACTAGGCAAGGCTGCCCACTCTCTCTCTACCTATTCAATATAGTGCTTGAAGTCCTAGCCGGAGCAATCAGACAACAAGAGAAGATCAAGGAGATACAAATTGGAAAGGAAGAAATCAAAATATCGCTATTTGCAGATGACACGATAGTATATGTAAGTGACCCCCAAAATTCCACCAGAGAACTCCTAAACCTGATAAACAACTTCAGAAAAGTGGCTGGATATAAAATTAATTCAAACAAATCTGTGGCCTTCTTCTACACAAAGGATAAACAGGCTGAGAAAGAAATTAGTGAAACAACACTCTTCTCAATAGTCACAAATAATATAAAATACCTTGGTGTGAATCTGGGCAAGTGAAAAAATTGTATGATAAGAACTTCGAGTCTCTGAAGAAAGAAATTGAAGAAGATCTCAGAAGATGGAACGATCTACCATGCTCATGGATTGGCAGTATTAATATAGTAAAAATGGCCATCTTGCCAAAAGCTATCTACCTATTCAATGCAATCCCCATCAAAATTTCAACTCAATTCTTCATATATTTAGATTTAGAAAGAGCAATTTCAAAATTCATTTGGACTAAAAAAAAACCCACATAGGGAAAACTATTCTCAACAATAAAAGAACTTCTAGGTGAATCAGCATCCCTGACCTCAACCAGTACTACAGAGCAATTGTGATAAAAACTGAATAGTATTGGCATAGTGACAGGCAGGTAGATCAATGGAATAGAATTGAAGAACCAGAAATGAACCCACACACCTATGGTCACTTGATTTTTGACAAAGGAGCTAAAATCATCCAATGGGAAAAAAGACAGAATTTTCAACAAATGGTGTTGGTTCAACTGGCAGTTATCATGTAGAAGAAGGCAAATTGATCCATTCTTATCTCCTTGTACAAAGCTCAAGTCAAAGTGAATCAAGGACCTTCACATAAAACCAGATACACTGAAACTTAAAGAAGAGAAAGTGGGGAAGAGCCTTGAAGATATGGGCACAGGGGAAAAATTCCTTAACAGAACACCAAATGGCATGTGATATAAAATCAAGAATCAACAAATGGGATCTCATAAAATTGCAAAGCTTCTGTAAGGCAAAGGACACTGTCAAGAAGACAAAAAGGCAACCAACAGACTGGGAAAAGATCTTCACCAATCCTACATCCAATAGATGACTAATATCCAATATATACAAAGAACTCAAGAAGTTAGACTCCTAGCGCTTTTCCTGAGCTTCGGCAGCAGACATCTTGGTTCCGGGACCCTGCCGAGTGTATTCTGCACAGGTGAGAGTATAGAATACAGAAGCTAAAAGCTTCTGGGACAGGCGGGAGCCACAGAGCTTCTAAGGCAGTCCCCTTCTCGGGCCTCAGAAAGCTGGCCACTTTCACGGCCAGAGAATAGGGGTCTGCCCGGCCCGGGAGCGCTTGGCCTGAGCATCGGCTGCAGACATCTTGGTTCCAGGACTCCTCCGAGAGTATTCTGCACAGGTGAGAGTGTAGAATACAGAAGCTAACAGCTTCTGGGACAGGCCAAAGCAACTCAGCTTCAGGACAGATCCTGTTTTGGGACTTCGTCTTCGGCCAGGAGGGAGGTCCTAAGGCCAGATATCTGTACACCTTTCCTGTAAGAGGAGAGCTTGCCTGCAGAAAGTGCTCTGACCACTGAAACTCAGAGGAGAGAGTTAATCTCCCAGGTCTGCTGATAGAGGCTAACATAATCACCTGAGGAACAAGCTCTAACCAGAGACAGCTATAACAACTAGATCCAGATATTACCAGATGGCCAAAGGCAAACATAAGAATCCTACTAACAGAAATGAAGACCACTCACCATCATCAGAACGCAGCACTCCCACTGCACCTAGTCCTGGGCTCTCCAAAACACCCGAAAAGCTAGACCAGGATTTAAAAGCATATCTCATGATGATGGTAGAGGACATCAAGAAGGACTTTAATAACTCACTTAAAGAAATACAGGAGAACACTGCTAAAGAGTTACAAGTCCTTAAAGAAAAACAGGAAAACACAACCAAACAGGTAGAAGTCCTTAAAGAAAAACAGGAAAACACATCCAAACAGGTGATGGAAATGAACAAAACCATACTAGACCTAAAAAGGGAAGTAGACACATTAAAGAAAACCCAAAGTGAGTCAACGCTGGAGTTAGAAACCCTAGGAAAGAAATCTGGAACCATAGAGGCGAGCATCAGCAACAGAATACAAGAGATGGAAGAGAGAATCTCAGGTGCAGAAGATTCCATAGAGAACATCGGCAAAACAATCAAAGAAAATACAAAACACAAAAGGATCCTAACACAAAACATCCAGGAAATCCAGGACACAATGAGAAGAGCAAACCTACGGATAATAGGAGTTGATGAGAATGAAGATTTTCAACTTAAAGGGCCAGCAAATATCCTCAACAAAATTATAGAAGAAAACGTCCCAAACCTAAAGATGGACATGCCCATGATCATACAAGAAGCCTACAGAACTCCAAATAGACTGGACCAAAAAAGAAATCCCCCCCCCAACACATAATAATCAGAACAACAAATGCACTAAATAAAGATAGAATATTAAAAGCAATAAGGGAGAAAGGTCAAGTAACATATAAAGGCAAGCCTATCAGAATTACACCAGACTTTTCACCAGAGACTATGAAAGCCAGAAGAGCCTGGACAGATGTTATACAGACACTAAGAGAACACAAATGCCAGCCCAGGCTACTATACCCGGCCAAACTCTCATTATCATAGATGGAGAAACCAAAGTATTCCATGACAAAAACAAATTCACACATTATCTTTCCACCAATCCAGCCCTTCAAAGGATAATAACAGAAAAAAACCAATACAAGGACGGAAATCACGCCCTAGAAAAATCAAGAAAGTAATCCCTCAACAAACCAAAAAGAAGACAGCCACAAGAACAGAATGCCAACTCTAACAACAAAAATAAAAGGAAGCTACAAATATTTTTCCTTAATATCTCTTAATATCAATGGACTCAATTCCCCAATAAAAAGACATAGACTAACAGACTGTCTACACAAACAGGACCCAACATTCTGCTGCTTACAGGAAACCCATCTCAGGGAAAAAGACAGACACTACCTCAGAGTGAAAGGCTAGAAAACAATCTTCCAAGCAAATGGTCTGAAGAAACAAGCTGGAGTAGCCATTCTAATAACGAATAAAACCGACTTCCAACCCAAAGTTATCAAAAAAGACAAGGAGGGACACTTCATACTCATCAAAGGAAAATGCTCCAAAAGGAACTCTCAATTCTGAATATCTATGCTCCAAATGCAAGGGCAGCCACATTCATTAAAGACACTTTAGTAAAGCTCAAAGCACACATTGCACCTCACAGAATAATAGTGGGAGACTTCAACACACCACTTTCATTGATAGACAGATCATGGAAACAGAAACTAAACAGGGACACAGTGAAACTAACAGAAGTTATGAAACAAATAGGCTTAACAGATATCTATCCTAAAACAAAAGGATATACCTTCTTCTCAGCACCTCACGGTTCCTTCTCCAAAATTGACCATATAATTGGTCACATAATAGGCCTCAGCAGATACAAAAATATTGAAATTGTCCCATGCATCCTATCAGACCACCATGGACTAAGGCTGATCTTCAATAACAACATAAATAATGGAAAGCCAACATTGACGTGGAAAGTGAACAACACTCTGCTCAATGATACCTTACCTTGGTCAAGGAAGGAATAAAGAAAGAAATTAAAGACTTCTTAGAGTTTAATGAAAATGAAGCCACAACATACCCAAACCTATGAGACACAATGAAAGCATTTCTAAGAGCAAAAGTCATAGCTCTGAGTGCCTCCAAGAAGAAACTGGAGAGAGCACACACTATCAGCTTGACAACACATCTAGAAGCTCTAGAAAAAAAGGAAGGAAATTCACCCAAGAGGAGTAGATGCCAGAAAATAATCAAACTCAGGGGTGAAATCAACCAAGTGGAAACAAGAAGAATTATTCAAAGAATTAACCAAATGAGGAGTTGGTTCTTTGAGAAAATCAACAAGATAGATAAACCCTTAGCTAGACTCACTAGAGGGCACAGGGACAACATCCTAATTAACAAAATCAGAAATGAAAAGGGAGACAAAACAACAGATCCTGAAGAAATCCAAAACACCATCAGATCCTTCTACAAAAGGCTATACTTAACAAAACTGGAAAACCTGGACGAAATGGACAAATTTCTAGACAGATACCAGGTACCAAAGTTAAATCAGGATCAAGTTAACGATCTAAACAGTCTCATATCCCCTAAAGAAATAGAAGAAATCATTAATCGTCTCCCAGCCAAAACAAGCCCAGGACCAGATGGGTTTAGTGCAAAGTTCTACCAGACCTTAAAGAAGATCTAATTCCAGTTCTGCATAAACTATTCCACAAAATAGAAGTAGAGGGAACTCTACCCAACTCATTCTATGAAGCCACAATTACTCTGATACCTAAACCGCAGAAAGATCCAACAAAGAGAGAGAACTTCAGACCAATTTCCCTTATGAATATAGATACAAAAATACTCAATAAAATTCTCACTAACCGAATCCAAGAACACATTAACGCAATCATCCATCCTGACCAAGTAGGTTTTATTCCAGGGATGCAGTGATGGTTTAATATACAGAAATCCATCAACGTAATCCATTATATAAACAAACTCAAAGACAAAAACCACATGATCATCTCATTAGATGCGGAAAAAGCATTTGACAAGATCCAACACCCATTCATGATAAAAGTCTTGGAAAGATCAGGAGTTCAAGGCCCATACCTAAACATGATAAAAGCAATCTACAGCAAACCAGTAGCCAACATCAAAGTAAATGGTGAGAAGCTTGAAGCAATCCCACTAAAATCAGGAACTAGACAATGCTGCCCACTTTCTCCCTACCTATTCAACATAGTACTTGAAGTCCTAGCCAGAGCAATTTGACAACAAAAGGAGTTCAATGGTATACAAATTGGAAAAGATGAAGTCAAAATATCACTTTTTGCAGATGATATGATAGTATATATAAGTGACCCTAAAAATTCCACCAGAGAACTCCTAAATGTGATAAAAGCTTCGGTGAAGTAGCTGGATATAAAATTAACTCAAACAAGTCAATGGCCTTTCTCTACACAAAGAATAAACAGGCAGAGAAAGAAATTAGGGAAATAACACACTTCTCAATAGTCACAAATAATATAAAATATCTTGGCGTGACTCTAACTAAGGAAGTGAAAGATCTGTATGATAAAAACTTCAAGTCTCTGAAGAAAGAAATTAAAGAAGATCTCAGAAGATGGAAAGATCTTCCATGCTCACAGATTGGCAGGATCAACATGATGATAAAGATGGCGATCTTGCCAAAAACAATCTACAGATTCAATGCAATCCTCATCAAAATTCCAACTCAATTCTTCAACAAATTAGAAAGAGCAATCTCCAAATTCATCTGGAATAACAAAAAACCTAGGATAGCAAAAACTCTTCTCAACGATAAAAGTACCTCTGGTGGAATCACCATGCCTGACCTAAAGATTTACTACAGAGCAATTGTGATAAAAACTGCATGGTACTGGTATAGTGACAGACCAGTAGACCAATGGAATAGAATTGAAGACCCAGAAATGAAGCCACACACCTATGGTCACTTGATCTTCAACAAGGGAGCTAAAACCATCCAGTGGAAGAAAGACAGCATTTTCAACAAATGGTGCTGGCATAACTGTTTGTTATCATGTAGAAGAGTTCAAATCGATCCATTCCTATCTCCTTGTACTAAGGTCAAATCTAAGTGGATCAAGGAACTCCACATAAAACCAAAGACGCTGAACCTTATAGAGGAGAAAGTGGGGAAGAGCCTCGAAGATATGGGTACAGGGGAAAAATTCCTGAATAGAACAGCAATGGCTTGTGCTGTAAGATCGAGGATTGACAAATGGGACCTCATGAAACTGCAAAGCTTCTGCAAGGCAAAAAACACCGTCAATAAGACAAAAAGGTCACCAACAGATTAGAAAAGGACCTTTACCTATCTTAAATCAGATAGGGGACTAATATCCAATATATATAAAGAACTCAAGAGGGTTGACTCCAGAAAATCAAATAACCCCATTAAAAAATGGGGCTCAGAGCTGAACAAAGAATTCTCACCTGAGGAATACCGAATGGCTGAGAAGCACCTGAAAAAATGTTCAACATCCTTAATCATCAGAGAAATGCAAATCAAAACAACCCTGAGATTCCACCTCACACCAGTCAGAATGGCTAAGATCAAAAATTCAGGTGACAGCAGATGCTGGCGAGGATGTGGAGAAAGAGGAACACACTTCCATTGTTGGTGGGATTGCAAGCTTGTACAACCACTCTGGAAATCAGTCTGGCGGTTCCTCAGAAAATTGGACATAGTACTACCGGAGGATTCAGCAATACCTCTCCTGGGCATATATCCAGAAGATATCCCAACCGGTAAAAAGGACACATGCTCCACTATGTTCATAGCAGCCTTATTTATAATAGCCAGAAGCTGGAAAGAACCCAGATGCCCCTCAACAGAGGAATGGATACAAAAAATGTGGTACATTTACACAATGGAGTACTACTCTGCTATTAAAAAGAATGAATTTATGAAATTCCTAGGCAAATGGTTGGACCTGGAGGGCATCATCCTGAGTGAGGTAACACAATCACAAAGAACTCAAATGATATGTACTCACTGATAAGTGGATATTAGCCCAGATACTTAGTATTGCGAGATATAAGATACAATTTGCAAAACACATGAAACTGAAGAAGAGCGAAGCCCAAAGTGTGGACACTTTGCCCCTTCTTAGAATTTGAAACAATCACCCATGAAGGAGTTACAGAGACAAAGTTTGGAGCTGAGACAAAAGGATGGACCATCTAGAGACTGCCATATCCAGGGATCCATCCCATAATTAGCCTCCAAACGATGATACCATTGCATACACTAGCAAGCGTTGGCTGAAAGTACCCTGATATAGCTGTCTCTTGTGAGACTAGGCCGGGGCCTAGCAAACACATAAGTGGATGCTCACAGTCAGCTATTGGATGGATCACAGGGCCCCCAATAGAGGAGCTAGAGAAAGTATCCAAGGAGCTAAAGAGATCTGCAACCCTGTAGGTGCAACATTATGAACTAACCAGTACCCCGGATCTCTTGACTCTAGCTGCATATGAATCAAAAGATGGCCTAGTCGGCCATCACTGGAAAGAGAGGCACATTGGACACGCAAACTTTATATGCCCCAGTACAGGGGATCGCCAGGGCCAAAAAGTGGGAGTGGGTGGGTAGGGGAGTGGGTGGGAGGGTATGGGGGACTTTTGGGATAGCATTGGAAATGTAAATGAGGAAAATACCTAATAAAAAGTAAAAAATAAATAAATAAATAAATAAATAAAATAAAATCTACAAATTCAAAAAAAAAAAAAGAAGTTAGACTCCAGAGAAACAAATAACCCTATTTAAAAATGGGGTACAGAGCTAAACAGAGAATTCTCAACTGAGGAATGCCAAATGGCTGAGAAGCACCTAAAAAATATTCAACATCCTTAATCATCAGGGAAATGCAAATCAAAACAACCCTGAGATTCCACCTCATACCAGTCAGAATGGCTAAGATCAAAGACTCAGTTGACAGCAGATGCTGGCAAGATGTGGAGAAAGAGAAACACTCCACCATTGCTGATAGGATTGCAAGCTGGTACAGCCACTCTGAAAATCAGTTTGGCAGTTCCTCAGAAAGTTGGACATAGTACTACCCAAGGACCCAGCAATACCACTAGTGGGCATATACCCAGAAGATGCTCCAACTTGTAATAAGGACACGTGCTCCACTATGTTCATAGTAGCCCCCAGATGTTCCTCAACAGAGGTATGCATACAGAAAATGTAGTACATTTACACAATGGAGTACTACTCATATATTAAATTCAATGAATTTATGAAAGTCATAGGCAAATGGATGGATCTGGAATATATCATCCTGAGTGAGGTAACCCACTCACAAAAATAACACACATGATATGCACTCACTGATAACTGGATATTAGCCCAGAAGCCCAGAACCTCAGAATACCCAAGATACAATTTACAAACCACATGAAATTCAAGAAGGAAGACCATAGTATGGATATTTCTATCCATCTTAGAAGAGGGGAATAAAACACCCATGGAAGGAGTTACGGAGACAAAGTGTGGAGTAGAGACTGAAGAAATGATCATCCAGAGACTGACTCACCTGGGGATCCATCCCATTTACAATCACCAAACCCAGACACTGATGTGGATGCCAACAAGTGCTTGCTGACAGGAGCCTGATATAGCTCTCTCCTGAGAGGCTCTGCCAGTGCCAAACAAATACAGAAATGGATGCTCACAGCCATCCATTGGACTGAGCATAAGGTCCCCAATAAAGGAGCTAGAGAAAGGACCTAAGGAGCTGAAAGGGTTTGCATCCCCAAAAGAAGAACAACAATATGAACTAACCAGTACCCCCAGAGCTCCCAGGGACTAAACCACCAACCAAAGAGCACACATGGTGTTACTCATGGCTCCAGCTGCATATGTAGCAGAGGATGGCCTAGTCAGACATCAATGGGAGGAGAGACCCTTTGTCCTATGAAGGCTCTATGCCCTAATGTGGGGGAATGCCAGGCTCAGCAAGCAGGAGTGGGTGGGTTGGTGAGCAGGGGGAAGAGGGAGGGGATGGGGAAGGGTGTTTTTCCGGAGAGGAAACCAGGAAAGGAGATATCATTTGAAGTGTAAATAAAGAAAATATTCAGTTAAAAAAAAACAAGTATTCATGCATGCCTAACTACACATATAGAAAAACAAATGCATTTAGATGAATGGCTGACTGGATGGATGGATGGATGGATGGATGGATGGATGGATGGATGGATGGATGGATGAGGCAGAGCTACCCAAGCCAAAATACTCAACCAAGAGCTTTATTTCTTTTCCCTGGCCTTTTTATACCTTCTTAGACACAAAGATCTTTAGAAAATTACCTCAGAGATAAAATGTTACATAAAATGGGAGTTACAGAAGGATGTTGACATTAAGTTCAAAGCAGTGTTTCATTCTAAACTACTCATTAAACATTCAAAGCAACAGTTTTTACATGGCCTGGCTTTATAGTGCACAACTATGTCTATATCCTTGGACCCAAATATTTTCCTTGAACACAAATTTGTCCCGTCTTTTTCTCTTTTTTAGTGTGATTATAAAAGCTCATTGTATTTCTTATTATGCAGCCTTTACTTACTATTCTAAGGAGTGGGCACATTCTATTCTTGATTCTACTTTATTACATCTTTCTAGTAAAGCAACTAAGACCATCTCTTAAAGCTTTCTTCTTAAGCCCCTACCCTAGCAGAACTTTGAAGTGCCAGACACTTCTCTGGGCCCCCATCTGCTCAGACGAGAAGGGGAGGAAGGTTGGGGGAAGGATTGATTCTAGGAGAGGGTGGCCGGGAAGGGGCAGTGAGGGGGATGTAAAGTGAATAAATAAAAAATAAAACAAAATTTTAAAAATTTCTTCCTGAAATTGTTTGAATCAAATCATGAATTCTATAAAACCATTAATTTATCTAAATAACATTAATTCATGAAAGTTCATCTTTATGTTGATCTTCAAGAAATCTGAATAATAGGGTGGGCTAGTGCCCAGGGATTATGATATTAATTTAATAATGACAGGAAAAGCATATCAGCTGCAAGAAGCAATCCTGCAATGAGATCTCTTTGGAACCTTGCCATTGAGCTCACACATCACAGACCATGCAAAAATAGTGGGCCACCTCCAGGAGGGCCACCTGCTAACCTTACCCTCCCCTAATTGCCTCCTGACAGTGCATGATGTGAAATTCACAAAGATCCCAATAAAAAGTTTCTTTTTTTAAAATTTTCCCCTAAATGCCTTAACTTCTATCCCTAGTCTTGTCAGTCCCAACAGGTTTCAAATCAATTATAAGATACTTCAGCAACCCCCAAATGCTCCCTCAGAATCTGCATTCCAGACAACTCCAAAGCAGCTAGCCCCATATGGTCCCACAAAGCCTGGAATCAAAAGTCACAGTCTATACTCCCAGCCTTGACCAACATTTCAGCTTTCTTGGGTCTCTAACAACAACACCCCCAATATTAACAGGGAGCAACCTGAAAGCAATGGCCTTTTACCTGATGTCCAACAACCCAATAATAAAACAAAAGGGTGGGAATTAGTGGCTCTCTAGCAGTCCCAAGCACGGTGCCAGAAAGTCTCTACCACACCCAACCCCCAACACTTCTCCCTAGCTAAACTGTTAGACTACATTTCTAAATATAGTCTTCAACCTTTACTTGGCAATTGACTCACTCCTGAGACTAACTACCAAGGTCTAGCAATCACAATTTATTGTTTGTCTACAATGGCTAAGCAATCCCATCAGGGACTACCAATTCACCCCAGCACAGACTTCCCTTAAAAACCACGTTTGCAGAAACACCTACTGCTGCCTTCATCCAATACAAAGGCAGCCACCTCCGCGACCCCAAACCTACTTGTCTGTCTTGGGTAATAAGTCTCCTTTGTATTGAGAACTTGGTGTCTGGGTATGCTTTCCCAGGTCCCCTACACCTATACTCTCATGCTTATTGTAACAATATTCCCAACAGCTAAAGGTTGACCCATCTCCATCAATGAATGGGAGCATAGAGACAATGTGGCACATGCATAAGATATGCACTATCAAGACATTAAATTTTAAAATTGTATTTATGTATGTGTGGAAATATTTGTACATGGTGTGTGTGTGTGTGTGTGTGTGTGTGTGTGTGTGTTGCCCTGGAGGTTGGAGTAAAGATGGTTATGAGACATACATAATGTGTATTCTGGCCATTGAACCAGAGTCCTCTGTTAAATTGCTATAAACTGTTGAGCCATCTCTTTAGCTCATTATCCAGGCATTAAGATGATAAAATTCTACTCTTTACAATGATACACTTGACACTGAGACATGATTCCAAGCCAAATAATCTCGGCATACTAGAAAAAAAAAATAATGCACGGTCTTACTTGTGTTTAAAATCTAAAACAATGGAAATTTGTAGAAGTAGAGAGAATAGTGGTTACTGGAGGCTGGGCAGATTAGAATTGGAAAATATTGATCAAAGACTACAGAATTTCAATTAGAGGGCATGAATCACTTTTTGAAGCCTACCGCATAACTATTAACTAATAGTACCTTGTACATTTCAAAATTTCTATCAAACTGACTTATGACTTCCCTTCAAAAATAAAAAGTATTTAAATTAATGGATATGTTAATTAGTTTTATTTGATTTTACATCATGTCCATAAAAAAATCAGGTTGTACCTTGAAAATAAGCAATTAATGTAAAAATTTAAAGATGTCATTTGATAAGGAAATTAGCTTTATAAAACATACAAATCTTGGTATTTGGGGGGAAATAGTACAGAGAGGCAAAAGGAATTCTGTTTACTATTTCTTGCTCTATTCTAGGGAACACATCAGCAACTTGGGTGCAACTGTATGAAAGTTCTGTAGGGAGCTATTAATGATGACTAGCATTAGATGACATTCTCGGGGTAACTGAGGGGAAGCAGAACATGCCCGGCTCCAATGCAAACATTCTACTTCTTTTGTAAAGAGGGCAAACTTCCACAGGAAGATGTCAGCTGGGTTGTCACAGCATGGTGGCAAAAGAGGTGTTCCATTGGCCTGCCAAGGACAGAACTGGTCCTTGTGAATGGACATGAAACCAGTCTTTGCAGTCCTTTATTCAGATCCTGCCACCTGTCCTAGAGCAATCCTGGACTCAGCTCTAGGGACGATGGGTAATCAGAACAGGATCCATGTTGCTTCTGTAGTTAGTTGCTTTTCATCGATTTCTTTATCCAGGATAGGAAACTCGAGACTTTGGTGAAAGCACGTGGAGTTGAACCATCCTTCTGTCCATAGGAAACTATGCCTGCAGCCACTTTTTTACACACAAGCGGGCCTCCAGAATCCCCCTGTGAATTGAGTAGGTACAGGGCACTGAGCTGTTGTTCACCCTGGTCCCAACCTCCTTCTCATGTCAAGGCTACTCCCAGAGAAGCATGACTTATGCTTATGGGAGGTCAGAGGACAGTCCTGGGGTCCCCGGCCTTCCCAGCTCTGACTGGACATGGTTAGGGCTGCATCTCCCTCCTGAGCCAGCCTCTGCCCTTTCCCCAGGTCTGTGATCCACGCTCTAGGAATGTGTATGGGACCTTCATCTCTAGGCTGTTGTTTAAGAACATGGGGACAGTGACCGGGCCAGGTGTGAGCATGGAGGGGAAGCCCACTGACAAAGTGTGTGTCTGCTCAGAGGAGACACATGGGTGTGGTTATGACACACCCAGGGAGCCCAGCTTTCTACAGCCTGGGCCTGGAGACAGGTATTGTGTTGCCAACACCTCCTTTTGTACAAGCTTCCTTCAGCAGAGGTTCCTAGTCAGCTCTGGGAGCCCCAGTTCATTACTGGTTCCTGCTGTTCCCAGGGAGAAAGATCACAGCCAGTGGGTAAAGGAGTCCCTTTATATTTGGGTCTCTAGGTCCCAGATTCCTTTTCCCCTCCCACTTAGCCCAGAGGGACTGCAACCCAACTTACCCGAAAGGAAGCACGTTTGGTCTTTGGGTCCCCCGCACATATCTGATTGGTTTTGTTGTAATAATTTTTTAAGTGGGACTCACACTCCCGATCCTTCTGTACAGTCAGCTCAACCTCTTGTAGCGTGTTTGAGTATTTGCCCATTGGGGCCATCCTTCCCCAACCAGCCACATAGCACACATCTCCTGGCTTCACATTGACATTGCGCCTGGGCAGGTTGAGGGGCCTCACAGCTCTAGTCCTCTTGGCCTTACTCTTCAGCTGTTGGGGAAGAAGCAAGAGTCGAGCTCATGGTCTGCTGGGCTGAGACACCATGAAGGCCAGGATGGATGGGAGGGAATTGAGAGGATGAGAGCAAGAGAGGCAGTCCGTGGACCAAGACAGGGGCAGGTCTCACCTTTAGCAGCATGATGTCATTGGAGAATGTCTTAGAATCATAGTCTGGGTGGGGAATGTGTTTTACCACAGGGATGACTTGCTGGGTCTTCTCCTGTTCTTTGATGTTGTGGGCCCCCAAAGTGACATTTATTTTACTGTGAAGAGAGCAGACATAAGAGATATGGAGTCAGAAAGGATGCTGCCCAGGAGGTGTGAAGGACAGGCAGGGCCGGCAGAGTGGGGCTCCAGCTGAGGGAAGTTAAGGGGTAATCTGAAGCACCAGTTGCTGCATTAGAGGTGCTCAGGAGCCCATCAGCTCTAAGAAGGCAAACTTAGTTGTTCAGCTCATACTGCAATGCTAACCCTGGTTGAAATGTGCTTGACTCCTTATCAGTGACTCCGGTGACAGACTGTTTCTCCCTCATGAGACTTGCTAGACCCTCTCTCCTCTCAAGCGCCTTAGGATGAAGGCAGAGCCTCCATGGAATCTTTTTAGGCGGGTATGGACTGGTTTTGTGCTCCTCACCTTCCTGCACAGTGAGCAGCAGTCAGCACAAAGTCCTCTCGGATAAGGAAGCCCCCACACCTCGTCTCAGGCTGCTGATCCATGATCCAAAGGAAGGCCATGTAGGGTCGAGAGTGGGGCTTGACTTCATGTCCCCCGATGATCTCCCCTGAAGGGAAAGTCAACCATTTTGTGGGCACCTGCTAGATCACCAGATGGGTTTTGTCTGGTGGCTCCAGATTTGCTAGGCATTTGGGAGCCAGGGAGTCCTGGAGTTGGAAGGAGGTTGGGAGGAGTGCTCTCATATTCCCCTTCTTTAAAAGAAGAGAAATATAGGTCTTGGCTTATCAATCTTCCTTCCACACAGTTGGAGGCAAACATAATTCTCTGGACAAGGAAATCCTAAAGATTCAGCTTGTCTGTCTTCTGACTTCTGGTCCCAGAGTTTCTAAGACCTCCTCTCCCTTGCTCCCAGCCCTGTGATGCCTGGAATGCTGCTGCTTTCTAGGGGCCAAAGTTCACACTTCACAGCATCTTATTTCTTCAGGCCTCCCCACTGGCTTTCATTCCTAGATGTAGGTGCTGGCATTCCAGAAAGCAGAGTGCCCAGTGGCTCATCCTTGAACACTGGGGAACCACCAGAGCCCCGTGAAGCACTGAGTTAGAGGAAGGGACCAAGTAGCTAGGGACAAGCAAAGTCACTTGTTCTGAGGACAGCAATTCCATCTACTCGGAGGTCATAAACACCTAGGCTTCTTTGATGACTGAGTTTGGGGTGAGGGGAAAGCCTGTATCATCATAGTTGCAGAAAGCAGGCCCATTCTATCTGCTCCAGGAGAACATATTGTTTTCTGATTTGCAGGTTCCTACCCTTGATCATGTACTTCAAGGAAAATCCACTTTCGAGATGATAAGGGAATGGCTCAGGGAGCTGATAGCATTCAGTGGCTCTTCCTGAGAAAGACCTCTGCCCTCCTGCTACTGGTGACAGTGGGGTTAGACCACTAAAGGCCTTCCTTTAGTTGCTTACTCACCTGCCTTTGTCCTGGAGGCCAGAGACAAGGTCAGCAGTAGCAGGAGGAGCTTCATCTTCCCCGGAAGGCTGCCTAGGTCCCAGCGTCAAGAGTGTTGTCCTTGCTCTTTTAACCTCTAGGAGAGGAAGAAGGCAGAGTGGGCTCTGTGACCTTGTACCCCCTCTCTACTTTTATGATGCTTCATCACATGCTTTCTATGAAAACTCCTGCCCTACTGCCCCTGCCTGATGACGTCTTCCGAGTACTTGTGTGAGAATCATGAAGTAACCACAGCAGAACCCACAGCGAATGACTCAGAGAACCACCACTTACAGCACAGCCCAGGGCAGGACCACAAGGGCATAGGGTGGGGTTTGTAGCCTATGGTATCAGAGTCCCAGAAACCCAAGCTCCCAGGGGTGGAGCATCAGTGTTTTGGATGCCGCTCTGTCTGCTGAGTCCATCAGGACAGATGTGCATTTGGGCTCATCTCTTGTACCAGGAACAAGCATGACCATCTAGTGAGGGTAATCAGGAGCATCCATTAACAACGTACAGTCTGGGAAGAACAATGGTAGAGTGATGGACAAGGCAGTAACAGACAGGCCCACCCATCAGCCTATTTAGCACCATAGCCCCAAATGTTCCACGTAGCAAAACCCATTCTTATGAAAAGCCCACATCTGACCTTTACTGACAAAAAATGAGAGATGACTGCAGGCTCTGAGAGTGGAATCACTGACTGACTATTGAATCACCTAGACATTCCTACTTCTTTGGGAAAGATGACATTTGTCCGATGCAAACCTGTGAACTAAGAATGGGAAGAACCTGGTTTCCCAAAGGACGTTCAGATCACTAAATTTCTGTCATAGTGCAACATAAGAAAAGCCAGGCTGCTAAAACTCCACAGTGGTTCTTTAAGTGGCATGGGGTGGGGGACAGAGGTGAACCTTGGGAGTCCTTCTCACATTCTGTCTACCTTGTTTTTTGAGGCATGGTTTCTCACTTAGCTTGGTGATTACATTAAACTGGCTGGCTGGCCAGAGAACCTCAGGTGTCTGTCTCTGTATCTCAGAGCTTGGATTGTAAGTGTTATTAGCACACCCAGCTTTATCACATAGGCTCTGAGAATGGAATTCAGGTCCTCTTGCTTGCATGGAAAACACTTTACAGACCCAGCTGCTTCCCCAGCTTCCTCTTAGCATCTAGAGGATTCTATGCAGCTATTCTTACTTAGTGTCCAGAGAAGGAAAAATATTTATTTAGTATAAACAAATCCATTTATATTCAATAGATATTCATTATTTACTACAAGTCAGCCTGTAATAATAATAAAAAAAAACCCTTGGAATTAAAATACCACTTCAGGATACAAAAGTGAATCAATTTATTCCAATGTTAGAGAGAGAGAGTAATGACTTGCTCACATGACAACCAAAACATATCCAAAAAGTCCATCATTTCACCTCACCTATATTACAATAGACAATGATTTTGAGTCATACTATGTACAGTCTCAATAATCTCATCTTTACCAATGTATCAAGTCACAGACACTGTGGCGTCGCACCACAATAGAATTTAAAACTTCTCATCACCTTGGTTTTATTGACAATTATTGTTAATGAATGAAACAAGTCTTACAAAGTCAAAGGTGCTTTAAGTTGATCTTTCCTAAGAGAAAAATAATATAATCGGATTTTAGTGAAGAAAATCTTCCCTCATGCAATGAGTTTCCTAGCAGAAAAAAAAAATAAAAAATTTTGAACACATCACACACTTTTGACTCAGGACCTGTAGGACTCAAGCTGGAACTGGCCTTGAGCCTCTCCTTGAGGAATAGCTCTCAGAATATCTCAGGGTGCTGTGCCAAAGCTAATGGCAATTAACAGTCCTACCTAGCTGTAAAACCACCACAATGACCAGCGCAGCAACATATACCCAAGAGTATAATAACGGCACCTACACCCTGGAGGTAACCAATGGCTTTCTAATTAGACTTATGGCCCACATAGTGGGAGAGAATTCATGCATGATACTAGAACCTAGTCAACAACCTGTAGCTGTGAGGTCATGGACCCCAGTAGAGAACCTACAATTGACACTTTACCAAAACAGTGCAATCACTATTTTCTATATAGCCATCCTTACATCACAGATATATAGCACTCACTTCTGATCAAAGAAGTCTTGTTTTCAGCACATGGAGACCATTACAGACATCCATACACCTATCAAAATGCAGAGAACAACAGACTATGGAGAGCCCACCCCCAGTGGATACATCCACAACACAATTTGTATATATAAGGTTCCAGAAACATCACAGAAAAGGGAGCAGAAAAATCATAAGGACCAGAGGACTAGGGTATCTGCTAAAAAAAAAAAAAAATGGTGTCTTCTAGACATAGCAAGGATACTGCATCAATGAAATCTAAACAACATGGCTGCCTAAGCAATACCTTCACAATGACAGCAATTGACATTCCAGTGTCCAGTGGATGGGGGCACAAGACCCCACTCCTAGATAAAGAATTACAGTGAATTAATGGCTAATAAGTAAGGGAAAATCAATCTTCTATGGGAATAAACCTCCTGACAGGTTATCCAACTCAGTCCTAAACACATGTACACACAAGCAACACTAAGTGGACTCTCAGGCTGTATTTATATAGGGGTGTATGTGTGTGTGTGTGTGTGTGTGTGCGCGCGCGCGTGTGCGTGCATGTGTGTGATAACTAAAGAAGAACCATAAATTTGAGAGGGAGTGAGATAGACATGAGATGAGTTGTAGGAGGGAGAGTGTGGGGCAGAAACTATGTAAACACACTACACTACTTGAATATTTTGCATACTCTGCAATGTTGACTCAGTGGTCATGAATTGCTTTAGTTTGTATTTATCTTCTATTTATTACTCCATTAATTTTTAAAAGTAACTTTGCTGGACATACTAATCTTCGCTGACAGTTATTTACGCTTATGGCTTGAAATATACACATTCTGTTTTGTCTTAGCCTTTACAATTTCTGCCGAGGGGGTCTGAGGTTATCATATGAGTTTGTCTTTGTAAACGAGTTCCTGTTCTTCTCCTTCAGCTTTTTGTCTTTGTTTTGTAGCGTTCACATTTATCTAAAATGTGTTGTGGAGAGAATGTTCTGTGTCCATTTTTCCCTGGGTTTCTAAATGCATCTTGTGTTTAGATATTCACTTCTTTACATAGATTTGAGAAATTTTCTTTTGTAATTTTATGGAATAAGTCTTCTATGTCTTTAAGGTTTTCTTTTAATATCAGCTTATTTTTATATTCCATGGATTCTTAGGTTTTGTTTCTTGATCACATTATAGAATTTTAACAAATTATGATCATACCTCATTCTTTATTATATCTGAATATCACACTCATCAGGTTTGTCTCCCAACTTAGATACTTTTTCTGTTTGAGCTAGTCTATTGGTGATGCATCTACATTGTGATCCTTAAAAAGAAAGGTTTATTTTATTTTTAATTACTTTCCAATGCAAGCATTGTGTATATGTGTGCATGTACATGACACAGAGCCTGTGGACGACAGAAAAGGGTATTGGATCCCTTGGATCTTAAGCCACATGATGTGAGTACGGAGAAAAGAATTTGAGTAATCCACAAGAGAGGTAAGCGTTCTTAATGGCTGAGCCACGTCTCCAGCATGAGTCTCCCTGATTTTCCCCTCTGCTCCAATTTGCTGTTCAATCCCATTAGTGAAGCTCTCATCTTGGCTATTGTCCCTTTCGGTATTGAAACTTCGATGTGTTTATGAATAGTTTCTACTTTTTCATATGATCTTACTGATTCATTCACTTTAGTTCCTTCTCAAATTTTTCCTCAGCTCTGAATACTTTTAAGAAACTAAAAACCTTTGTGAACTTTATAACATCTAAGATCCCTTAAAAATATTCCATGTAAAGTGTCTCCTGCATGGCGGGGTCATTCTTTACTCCTTCTTTGCCTGCCTCCTCTGTAGTTTTATGTTGAAAACTGGACCTTTTGGATTTTTCCCATCGGGTCTTTTGTTTCTACAAATGGGACTCACATCCTAACCTGCTAGAACAATGGGCTCTTCCCATCATCTCTCTCAGGGTCTCATGCTATGAACTCTCTGACCACATCTTCTTAGGATGTGGCAAATAGTTTGGTTTGAGGCAGGTAAGATAAATACTGCTGAATCACTTACAAGAAGCATGGGTTTGTAACTGTGAAACTGTGGTTTTCGTTTATCATTTGCTCATGTGAATAAGTCTTATGTCTTATCATGTATCATTCAGTCTTCATGAGATGGCTGTTATAAATAACTGTGATATTTAGTTTCTCTGTTTCTGACCAAATAACTCACAAGAGAACTGTGAAATACACATGATCATAGTAGAGAAACTGGACCAAATATTCTCTATGAGAAACCATGTAGTGCAGAGACCTGTCTCTGGGAGCTGTGTATGCACAGCACAGTAGCATTGCTTTTCCTTGCCACTCGTGATACTTGAGAATTAGTGACAATATTGTTCTGACCACACTTTTGTTGTAAATTACCTTTCAGAGCCTCTGATATGTCTAGAAACTCTACACATTTTAAATGTTTTCCCATTTTAAGTTTATAAGTATGGAAGGTTGAGGATTGGTTGCTAGGCCATGGTCAATCTACCAAAGCATTGAATATTTCCTAAGGGCTTCAAGAAATCCTGCATTTGGGCTGGAGAGATGGCTCAGCCATTAAAGGCTAGGCTCACAACCAAAAATATAAGAAATCCTGCATTTAACTCACTTTGGTGTCATATATTAAAGATCTGACTCTATAGCTAGGAGTATAATAACATCTACCCAAATTACTCAATAACTGTTAGGACACAGTGGGGATGGGTCATGATGGAGTCAAATGTTAGAGCATGCCTTTAGTTTATTTTTTTTTCTATACAGAAATGTCACCTTTGACCCAACCTAATATTCACAGAGGGAAGGAGAATGGGTGTTTTCATTTACCCATTGAGGTTATAAGAGTTAAGAAAGGGACAGAAAGCCCTCTTCCAAAAAGATGCTCAGCCTGGTGTCTGTCAGATGTCTCTGAAAAGTGTTTTGAATGTCTATCAACTCGCAGGTCACTTATGTGTAGAGAAAAAATGAAATGGGGCAGCACACATCATAGATACCTGAAACAATTTGTGTGTGGATACACACATGCACATTTATCAAATTCTAATACTCAACAATGTTAAGTGATGTACCCAAAGTTCACATGGTTTCAGAAACATGTGGACATACATGTAAAATATATGCCTACCACAGTGAATTTTTTTTTCTTTACCACTTTTCAAAATAGTAGAAGCCATAGTGGGTAGATTTCAGCAGAGAAAAGTGTTCTTAGTAATCAGAGTTCATTTGAGAATGTTTGCCCTGAGGAGACCAAATGCATTCTCTCCAGGGAACTATAGAAATTGGAGAAATCTCAGTCTTCATTCTGGGAGGTAGCCATGCGTGTGAGCCCAAATCACTCTGGGGCCTCTTGCAGTTCTGAGTATCTCTCATCTGGTAAAGACTTGTTCTGAGGTCTGGGGGTCTTGATTGCCAAGTTCTAAGCTGTATGATCTTTATCTATCAAAAGGCAGTGTTGACTACAATAAGGATTAAAAATTTAAACTGTGTGAACATTTCCTCAAACATATATGTATATAAATGTATAAAATTATATATAAAATATATAAATATATATGATTCAAGGTATCATTTAAAATTATATTTATATTCTACTTTTCTCCATGACTAAACTATATACCCTTTACATATGTATTTATATAATGTGTGTACCAAACTATATATAATTTTATAATGTGGTTATATTTGTATATTGGTGTGTGCATGCATATCACTGCTAAAGTGTTCTGTTTGTATCCTTTCATGTCCTCTTTCCAAGTATAATCTTGGTACATGTTTTCTCAGGGGTATTTTCAAGCACTCAAACAGATGATACAAGGCCAACTACTCTCCCTCATTATGAAAGTAGCCTAATTCATTAAGATAGTCTGCTGTAAAGGTATTTATGGACAACAAGACATGAGAGTAACAGGAACCTAGAGGAAAGAATTTCTACTGCATGAAGATAAGTTTTGTATAGATTGTATGTGTGTGTGTGTGAGAGAGAGAGAGAGAGAGAGAGAGAGAGAGAGAGAGAGAGAGAGAGAGAGAGAGAGGGAGAGGAAGAGAGGGGGGAGAGAGAGAGAGAGAGCGAGAGAGAGAGAGAGAATGAGAGAGAGAGTAGGTGTGTGTGTGTGTGTGTGTGTGTGTGTGTGTGTGTGTGTGTGTGTGTTGGTAAATAGGCATTCACATACAACTAGGATTAGACTCAATTCCAAAGCAGTGACCCAGATTGGCATTAAGGCTTGCAGAGAATGGCTGCTGGTCATGTCTTACTAGAATTTCCAAAGTACAGTGGGACCTGGTAGCAATGGTAGCCATAGACATGGAATCCAAGTTTCCCTTGTGGGCTTGTAAACTAACCATGATGGCTTATGAGTGAGGGCCTATTTTCCTTTTTTATCTGGTACTAGATGAATCTCCTCAAATCTGGTGTTATTTAGGGAAGATGAAGATAGATGGTATTTATTCCATGTCACAGTTTGTAGTGGTCTGTATACCCTATAAAATGTCCTAGATATGCTTCTCCTGGTTGAATTTATTCCTCTAAGGATAACTTCCCTGGTTGTGTTTTACTCCTTACATCGCTTCCTCACCCAGTGGCAAGGTTCTATTGAGTATAGCGTTAGAAACCTCCAGACCAGAAGGTTTCCATGCTATTTCCAACCCTATATACTGCTGTTCTGGGCTCAAATATGGCAATAAACTGTAGGTTATGACACAAGTGCTATTATTATCAAACAAGATGTTTTTTGTCTGTATGGATTTTTCACTTGGGACCCTTTTTATGACAGTCTCAAGACTGTTTCATGAGGGTGTGGACAGTGCCCTCGTCCTTGTTTTTGAATATCCAGCATCTGGCCCTTCATAGATGCTCAATATCTGTTTGGTGATTAATCCCCTTTCCAGTTCTGCTGTGCCAAGTTTCTTTCTTATTCAACTGGCATCTAGAGCCTTGGAGGGCAGTGAACCACACTGCAATTGGTGAATAAAAATGATAAAGAGGCTGTGGTTACTGAATGTCCTGTCCAGTGAACTTTGATCTCACAGGGGACATTGTCTGGACCTAAGGGCCTCAACTAGGCAGAAGTGAGGTGAGATTGTATGTTGAAGGGTTTGCCTGGCTACTCTCTATGACTGTTCTGGAGCCATAGGTGCTAGTGTCTCAGAGCTTGTCAGGCAAGGTGTGAGAGAGAAGGGTATCTGCTTGATTCCAAGTCCCCTGTGAGTCCATTAGAAAAGTCCTGATAGAAGAAACACCAGCTCAGAGAGAATGGGGGCACTTGCTCAGAGCAAGGTCAGCTGCATAGGCTGGAAGTAGGGATTGGAGCCATTGAGGCAACTGTCTTAGTGTCAAACAGAGCTGAAAAAGAAACCTGAGGTGACTTGGGGTTAGAGCGGTCAGTCCCCAAGGGGTTAGGAGTGGGGAGCTACTTCTCTGAACCAGACAAATGTGTTCACCAGACAAATTGTGCTCACTCTTCTTGGGCTTCTACATTTCCCTGGTTCAGAGGGGGTAGACAAATAAGAATAGATTATATTTACACAAAAGATTTTGTAACTTGTTTTGTGAATTATGCATGACTTAAGAAATGTTAATCTAGGTCACATTTTGTTTCATTTTGGTGTTTTGAGACATGGTCTAATACAACACAGGCCATCTCTGGACCTCAGAATGTAGGCAAGGAGGGCCCTGAACTCCTGGTTTTCTGATTTCTGGGGGCACAAGTGCACACCAGCACACCATGCTTACTTGTGGCTAGAAATTAACTTAGCACTTCATGCATGCTAGGCAAACATGCTTCCAGCTCAGATACACCCCCCTCCCCCAGGTTCTGTGTTTAAGATATATTCTCAATAGAATCATTGTCACATAATATAAACATTAAAACACTGGTAATTATTTAAGTCTCTCTTTACTGCTGTGAGATTTACTAAAGAAGAAAAACACCCAAGAGTCCCGCTGCACCAGATAATCTCTAATGTCAGAGTCATTACTGCCTGTGATGCTCCTTTCATTAATACAGGCTGACACAGCCAGGGCACCCACCAAATGCCAATATTCATGAGAAGAAAAGCCTTAGTTCCTGCTCCTAAGGAACAAGGGGTATATTTATGAGAAGGAATAAACGCCTTAATTCCTGTTCATAGAGAGCAAGAGGCAGCAGGGATTACCCTTCTCTTTATCTCTAACATTGAACATTTATCTTTGCTCAGGACACTTCCCCTGGCATGGCCTTAGTCTCTCTCCATTGGCTTCTCTGTTGCTTGTTGCTTAACCATCAAATAATGACCTGAAATGGGATGTCTAGACTTTGGGATCCTGTTATCCCTGACCCCTTTCCCATGAGACCACCTCCCCTTTATCTTTACACAATTCCCCTTTTATGAGTAACAAACTAGATAGAACCAACAAGTTCACAAGAAAATAAGCCAACAGGAACGAGAGTCAGCAAAAAAGATCTTTAGAGCAAATAGATTGGCAAGTGCTTGAGATTTTGGAATTGCCTGACTCATGTCATCACAAAACTGAAGGTAACTGGAGGAAATGGGAATTTATGAAATGTCATACCTTTCTCTTAAAAAGATAACTCATAAATATGTTTTCCCTTTTATGATTTTTTTTAATTTTATGTGCATTGATGCTTTGCTTGCATGTCTTTATGAAGGTGTTGGATCCCCTGGAACTGGAGTCACAGACAGTTGTGAGCCACCATGTGGGTGCTGGGAATTGAACACAGGTTCTTAAATAACAAATATGAGCATAGGTCAATGTCTCTGTGGGTAAGACCACTTGCTATACAAGTGTGTGGACTGAGTGTGAATCCCAGGCACCCATGTAATTCTGGGTGTTGTTCACCTGTAACCCCAGTGAGATAGGGGGCTGAGACAGGATAATTCCATAGACTCCAGACTAGGATTACACAGCAGTGAACAACAAAGAAATCCTACCTCAAATAAAGATGGGGCTGAACACTCAAGATTGTCCTTTGAGTTCCACACATGCACCATGCATGTACATACCCCCCACACACACAGAGCACAAAAAGAACTTTAAAATAATAAAAAAAATATATAATTAGGACAAAATTGAAGACAACAGAAAGAATAACTTGAAGAGCTATCAGAAGGCATCACTAGAGTACAAAGCAGAAAACTAAAACTACTCAAGCAATTAAAAACCACAGAAGATGAGCCTTGTTTATGTCTAATGTATAAACAATTTCTAATGGCATTGAGAAAAGGATAGACTGCTTTAGTTTGGTTGCTTAGAACATTCCCAATATAATACAGCAATCAGAATAAAAAATTAAAAAAACAAAAACAAAAACAAAAAAGTAGCAGGAAGCCAGAATGCTAGCTAGCACTGCTCTTCCTGTGCGTGACAGGTAAGTTTCAGACCCCGGGGAACCACTGTGCAGGGTTGAAAGTCCAAAACTGAAAGAAAAAGGAAAACAAGGCAGATGCCTGAGTCCCCAGCAGGCGACCAGTCGTTAAACAGACATAACATGTATGCTATATGGCATGTATGTAGTAGATATGTATGTAGTATGTGACATGTTTGTAGTATGTACATCTGCTTCCCAGAGAAGGAGAGTTAGTGAGCATGGAGAACTATACATATAGAATGTTAAGCTGTGTCCAGGCTGCCCTGAACACTTCAAAATTGTATAGATCAGGTTAAATGCCTCAAAAAGTTGTCTGGTGCAGAAAGCACCAAGCAGGCTTCTGTGTGGCAAAGGGGGAATTGGGTTTGGAGTGGTGGGGAAGTCAGCAGGAAGCACCAGTGCTTTGCTGCCTGACTCCTGGTTGACAGGAGTTTGCTGTCCTTGACACTCCACACGTGTGGGACAGGACACAGAGCTGACTGAGCGTGGGACACTCCACAGCCTTCTCATGACTTGTGAAGGAGGTTTACAGGAACGAGGGGTATGTTTTAGAGCTATGAGAACCTAGTCAGCCCACAGAGGCGTCACACCTGAAGCCTGGGCCTTAATTAGCATTGTGACTCTGGTGAAAGGACTCTTTCATAAGCATATTTATAGCTTTCTAATCTACACACAGTCTACACATAGATGCGTATTTTACCCCAGCTGGCTAGAGGAGATTTATTTGTTGTAAATGCTGTATAGATTTGGGGGTTCTTTTTTTTGTTCTTCCTCTCTTTACTTATACTGGTTTGGGGTTTGTTTTAGTTTTCTTTAGTGAATTTATGCTGTTTTGGGGGTGGGTTGAGAGAAGAATCTTCCGTAGCCTGAGCTGTCCCTCCCGTTTTGAAGGCACATGTGCCAGTCAAAGGACGCGGGACAGTAGCGCCACTTTGCATTCCCACCCGACTCGTACCTCCCTCAGAGCAGTCCCCTTCAAGGTGTGGGGCTTCTTTCATGCATTTGCTTCTTTTCCAGAGTGTGGATTTGAACTACTTCCCCCTGCACAGGGCCATGTGCACCCTGCCGAGCTGTGTATATTCTGTACTGTGTACAAAAAAGAAGATTGCTTTCCTAAGAAAGAAAGAAAGAAAGAAAGAAAGAAAGAAAGAAAGAAAGAAAGAAAGAAAGAAAGAAAGAGAAAGAAAAGGATAGACATAAATAAATAAATAAATAAATAAATGTCCAGAGAAAACTGAGTTGAGTTAAAACTCCAGAGTTCCTTGATTAAATTTTAACTTTGATAAGTTTAAGAAATGTAACTAATTAAAGTATGTGACTTCCAAATAAGGGGAGGGAAAGAAAAAGACAAAGTGAAAAAACACAATCCACCCAAATGAAGGCAAGGGAAAATAGACCAGAAACTAAAGAATAAAAAGAGGAAAGAAGGAAGGAAAGAACAAAACAAAAGGAGCTATTGTGCCGTGAAAGACATGGAGAGTTGACTGTAAGTGTTTAGAGTCGGATGAAGACAGTGTCTGAAAAGACTGTGTGCTAAGATTCTCAGTACACTGACAAGCAAAACTATACAGAGACAGTAAAGGATAACATGGTTGGCAGGAGTGGGTGGTGGGAAGGGAAGGAAACAATGAAAAAGTGAGCGTAGGTTTTGGGGAGCAGTGGGGCTGTTCTGTGTGGTGCTACATGATTGTGGTGCTATGACAATATCTGTATCCACTGTAAAAACCACACTGCTCGGGAAGGATGTTGACCATGGAGGAGGCTATGCACATGGCATGTGTAGCCAGGGGCCATGGATAACATCTTTGTATCTTCTCAATTTTGCTATGAAGCTGAAAGTGCTGTAAGACCCAGAGGACTTGAAAACAAACCAACACACCCTCTCCGTAGAAGTTATGATGAGCACAAAACATAAAGTCAGGCTGATGAAAGAGAAACAAGTCAATTACTATATCTAGTATAAGTGCTCTAAAAGCCCTAGCTAAAAGTTATAGGGCATCATACCAATTACAAAAGCAGAACAAGTCTGTTCTTTGAGCAGAAGGTCTAAAAACCTAAAAATAAAGAGAGGAAGCAGAAGAAATGCTCATAGGTGTATCAGTATCAAAGAAAACTGACCTCAAGAAAACTCCTCTGTAAGGATCATTTCTGTAAGGGGTCATTTCACACAGAGACTCCCTCTCATCAGGAAGAAATAGTCATTTAGAATGCCATGCCTTTAAGTATGTGACCAGAAAACATGTAAAACAGAAGTTGGAGCTAACCAAATCTATCCTACCTTGGAACTTAACTAACAACATTTGATACACTAGACCCAACAGCTGGGACTTGACACCCACCGTGCAGATAATGCCTCATGATACCCTTAAAAACATTCAACACAAATTGCATACTGAGCCATAAAATGAATCTTGAGGCATTCCAAAGACAAATTTTTTTAAATATTTCCTGTGTTGTGAAATTAATAAAATGATAACTAGAAAATCTCTATAATCTTAGAAAAGTTGAAACATAAGTTTCAAGTAACAAATACAAATGAAGTTAATATGATATATAATGTTTTGCATGAAATAACAGTGGAAGTTATTTTAAAACTGTGTAACTAAGATGGATGTATAAAGGAAAAATTTTTAGTCTTAAAACTCTTGTAATACGACAGCCACTGCAGTACATTGAGCTCCATCAAGACAGCGCTGGGGCAAGCGCGAGCCAGTCAGGCACTGGACGACTCTGTGCCTCTAGGAGGAAAATCAGCTAAACATGGGCAAAGGAGATCCTAAGAAGCCGAGGGACAACATGTCCTCATATGCATTCTTTGTGCAAACCGCCGGGAGGAGCACAAGAAGAAGCACCCAGATGCTTCTGTCAACTTCTCAGAGTTCTCCAAGAAGTGCTCAGAGAGGTGGAAGACCATGTCTGCTAAAGAAAGGGGGAAAATTGAAGATATGGCAAAGGCTGACAAGGCTCATTATGAAAGAGAAATGAAAACCTATGTACCCCCAAAGGAGAGACCCAAAAGAAGTTCAAGGACACCAATGCACCCAAGAGGCCTCCTTCAGCCTTCTTGTTCTGTTCTGAGTACTGCCCCAAAATCAAAGGCGAGCATCCTGGCTTATCCATTGGTGATGTTGCAAAGAAACTAGGAGAGATGTGGAACAACACCACTGCGGATGACAAGCAGCCCTATGAGAAGAAGGCTGCCAAGCTGAAGGAGAAGTACGAGAAGGATATTGCTGCCTACAGAGCTAAAGGAAAACCTGATGCAGCGAAAAAGGGGGTGGTCAGGCTGAAAAGAGCAAGAAAAAGAAGGAAGAGGAAGATGATGAGGAGGATGAAGAGGATGAGGAAGAGGAGGAAGAGGACGATGAAGATGAAGAAGATGATGATGAATAAGTTGGTTCTAGCACAGTTTTTTTTTCTTGTCTATAAAGCATTTAAGCCCCCTGTACACAACTCACTCCTTTTAAAGGAAAAAATTGAAATGTAAGATTGTAAGATTTGTTTTTAAACTATACAGTGTCTTTTTTTGTATAGTTAACACACTACCGAATGTGTCTTTAGATAGCCCTGTCCTGGTGGTATTTTCAATAGCCACTAACCTTGCCTGGTACAGTCTGGGGGGTTGTAAGTTGGCATGGAAATTTAAAGCAGGTTCTTGTTGGTGCACAGCACAAATTAGTTATATATGGGGACAGTAGTTTGGTTTTTTTTTCTTTTGGTTTTATTTTTCATCTTCAGTTGTCTCTGATGCAGCTTATACGAATTGTTCTATTAACTGAATACCACTTTGTAATTGCAAAAAAAAAAAAAGAAATGCTGCTGTTTTGTTGACATTCTGAGTGCTTCTAAGTAAATACAATTTTTTTTATTAAAAAAAAAAAAAAAAAAAACCTCTTGTAATACTAGAGAAAGAGAAAGATGGCAGGGTGGTGGAGGATGAGCCTGCTGAGGGTAACAATGTCTCCAGAACATTTCTTTTTTAACATCCCAATCCCTGCCCATCCCATCCCCCTTCCAGAGTCCCTCCTCTTTTCCTCCTCTTCTTCTCCTCTGAGAGGGTGGGGTGCCCTCTGGGTATCCCTCAGCTCTGGTGCATCAGATAATATTTTTTTAGAGAGGTGCACAGCTTGGGTAGACATGGAGTGGGAGAGAGAATGGAGCAATGTAATGTGGCATGTTCTGTTGCTGCAGCTCCTCACTGCTTCAAAGGTGTTTTGAAGGAAGGCAAATTTCCCAACAAGCCTGGGCACTCGGCTCATGGCTTCTCTCCAGAACAGTTGCAGGGGAAGTCACCAAAAGAGAATGGAAGCCAATGTCTGAAAACAAAAGATTTAATTTATCATGAAAGCTACAGACTAAGCAAGAACTAATCATTTAGATTTTGGAAAGGTAAAATTCAAAGTTTAAGAGACAGGGGAACACCAGGGCCAAAAAGTGGGAGTGGGTGGGTAGGGGAGTGGGGGGGGGAGTGTATTGGGGACTTTTTGGATAGCATTGGAAATGTAAATGAGGAAAATACCTAATAAAAAATTAATTCAAAAAAAAAAGAGACTTCAGACGTAAGAATGTTTGGGGATTGGCCAAGTTTCAGCTGTGGACACCTGGACAGTGGGACTAGGCTAAACTGGCTGAGTGACTGCACTCTCCCAGAATCCCCTCTGCCCCACCCCAGGGAGCCTATTTGCATACTTCATAGTGTGCTATTGCATTCAAGTTCAAGCATGGAGAGAAAGCATAGTATAGACAAAGTATCAACTCATGGAATGAGGAGGGGAGAGGGAGAGAGGCAGAAAAAGAGACTGAGTCCCATCTCCATCCCAGTAGTCCCGTTGACCTGACCCCCTCCCCCAGAAGCCATGCTACACTTTTATCACAGTTATAAAGGACTCTTCAATAGCTTCCTGTCTGGACTGTTCCTGGTTGTTTTATTTTGTTTGTTTTGTTGGCGGGAAGGGGCAGGGGAGTTGTCACAGCAGCTTTTAAAATCTCTCATTCTCAGTTATGAGTCTGCAGTCATCAATACCACTGCAGAAGAAACCTCCTTGACCATAGCAGTTGGCGGCAGTATGGATCATGGACAACATGGCCTTTAACAGCAACAGCAGGGGTGGGTGGAGGTTGGACCATGGTGGTTCCACCTTGGGTCAAATGGCAGCTCTGGAATAGCGATGGCAGCTGCTCTCCCATACCCGTCACCACGTGACTCTAGTTCTCTGCTTCTCTCTAGTGTGCTTCTCTCTGAGCACACTGTGCCATCTTTTTTTTTTTCCAATTTCATAAAGCCACCTTTTTAAAGCATCTTACCATAAGATCTGCCTTTTAAAAAATTATTCCAGAGCTCTCAGAGTCTAAACCACAAGCCAAAGAGCATACCTGGGCTGGATGGAGCCCCCTGCCACACTCTCTCATCCTCCACCCCCCACATATGCTACTCAGTCTCCATGAGGGTCCCCAACATCTAGTTTAAGGGCTATTCCTTTTTTTAAAAAAATACATTTTTATTAGATATTTTCTTCATTTACATTTCAAATGTTATCCCCAAAGTCCCCTATACCCTCCCCCCACCCTGTTCCCCAACCCTATGCCAGTGCTTGGCAAATACAGAAGTGGATGCTCACAGTCAGCTATTGGATGGAACACAGGGCCCCTAAAGAAGGAGATAGAGAAAGTACCCAAGGAGCTAAAGGGGTTGGCAACCCTATAGGAGGATCAATAATATGAACTAACCAGTACATCCACAGAACTGTGTCTCTAATTGCATAAAATATCATATTAATCTCTGCCAGTGCTCTGCCTTCTAACAAAGTAGGATCAAGTAGCAGGGTGCCGTCTGGGGCACTCCTTCCCTTACCTCAGCCTGAAAGCTGATGCTCACAGGGAGGCTTCTCATAAAGTACTAACAAGACAACTTCTTCGATGTTCTTCCATCAAGCCGCCCTCTGCACAGAATCCTCCCCTCAAAGTCTAGATTTTCTCCTCTATGGTTTTATCAGGGATTGGAATGGAAGGTCTTTTCTTCTTTCTCTTCCCCCTCTCTTCCTCCTCCCTTTCTTCCTTTTTTCCTTCTTTCTTTCTTTTCTTTTTGAGACACAGTTTCACTATATACACAAAGTGGGTCTTGAAGTCACAGAGATCTACTTGCCTCTGCCTCCTGAGTGCTAGGACTAAAGGTGTGTGCCGCCATACCTGAACATGCTTTGCTTTGCTTCCCTTCCCCTTCCCTTCCCTTCCCTTCCCTTCCCTTCCCTTCCCTTCCCTTCCCTTCCCTTCCCTTCCCTTCCCTTCCCTTCCCTTCCCTTCCCTTCCCTTCCCTTCCCTTCCCTTTCCTCCTTCCCTTCCCTTTTTTCATTATTTCTTTTCTTTTCTTTCTTTCTTTCTTTCTTTCTTTCTTTCTTTCTTTCTTTCTTTCTTTCTTTCTTTCTTCCTTCCTTCCTTCCTTCCTTCCTTCCTTCCTTCCTTCCTTCCTTTCTTTCTTTCTTTCTTTCTTTCTTTCTTTCTTTCTTCCTTTCTTTCTTTCACCTTTTCTTGTTCTCTTTGCAATGAATCTCTGGGAAGTGACTCGGGGTTTTACCCCTTGCATCCTTTTGGTAAAGCCAGCATACATCCTTCTGAAAGAGATTGTCAGCCTCACCAAGGGAAGCACAACCTGTGCCTTCAACAGCAGACTCTCCCGGAAAGAAATGTCTATACTGACCAAGACTTTGTTAGAAAAGGCAGTTCCATGGCTCAGTGCTCCTGAGTCCCCACAGGAAACCATGAGCCTCAGAGAAGTGGGTTCTCCCTTTGCCCTGTCTCATGCTCTGTCCCCTGTTTTATGATTGTGTGATAAAAACTGTCATGTTCACCTGAACACCTTGCACACATGGCGTAGACAGAGCTTTCTGGACCTGAGGAAATGATGGGGAGGGCAGCAAGTGGCACAAAACAGAAAGGAGAGGATAGTAGGAAAGCCCCCATACTTCCAAAGTGACTTAGGGATGCTCAGAAGACAGAGGGGACTAAGGACCAGAAGAGAGTGCCTTCCCAGAGCCTCTGAGACTCTCCATGGCATTGGGCTGGGGAGAGCTGTTTAGAAGTACCTTGTCACCAAAGTGTTTTGACATTTCTCTGACTCTGAAGGTATAGGGGCTGGGAAGCCCGAAGGTCTGAGTTTTTCTGGCTTTATCAATGACTTAATATCTGGTATATGATTTATCCCCTATAGTTTAAATATTTAGTAACTTTCCACATACACAATGCCCACCCTCCTTCCTACGTGCCTTCCACATGGTCTTTTAAGAGTAATCATGTCACCTTGTGTTATCATTTTATATGAACTTTTTTGTCCTTTAGTATCCCACCAACTCCCTCTTTACGTGCTTTTCTGAGGCAGGATCTCACTAAATAGCTCAGGCTAGCCTGGAACTTGTGGTGTAGTCCAGTCTGTCTTTGAATTCCAGATCCTCCTGCCTCGGCTTTCTGAGTGCTGGAATTTAGGCATGTACCACAGTGCTTGGCTAACTCCCTCCTTTTCATGTAATTTCCATCCCAGTTTCCCCAGTCTCACATAAAACAACTGTAATCACAGTCTGGTGTTCCATATCAGTGCCATCGTCTGACATCAAATTCCAACTTCAACTCTGGATAGCAGGAAGGGGGGAGGTGCAAATGATAATTAAGGGAAAAGTGAAATAGGCTGATGATGGGAATGTCTGGGCAGAAGGCCAATATATTAAAAATCCTCAGTATTACGGCTTCTAGATAAATAGTAGGCACTTCCGTGGCTCAACCAATCAATATTTTTTGAAAGTTCTTTCAGTACTTTAAATATAATAATAATACAAAAGTACTTCCCTGAAAATGTGTTAGAGAAAAAATACAAACTACTGGGGCCGGAGAGTGAACTGTGGCTGAAAATTCATTTAATTAGTCAAGGACCATAAATGAAATTTTCTAACCATAAACCACCATTCGGGGGGGTTCACTTCGTCAAAAGAGCCATTGACTTTTTAAGGTCATAGCCACAGATGGAGCCTCAGAGAAGGATCACTGTGAGCCTGTGACCACAGACAAGGGTATACGTCTTGCTCATTTTGAAATTTTCCATTCTGCATGCTGATTCTGGAGAAGCCAAATTATAACAACCCTAGAGAATGAGTCTCGAGGGACAGGCTTTCACGGCACAGGTGGAGATGGAACGTCTGACTTGGGGCAACTTTTTTTTTTCACTCAAGCAATACACTAAGTTCTCTGTACCTGCTGTTCTATAAAACACTGGGACCCAAGTGGCAAGCACTAATGTGTTTCTCCTCTTGAGACCAGAATGCACACACATACATGCTTATTAATGATGACAGCAAGCATTCTGAAGAAAACAAAGCACAAGACAGGATGACTGGTTAGCCTGACCTTTTCATAGGGTCATCAAAATTTTCCTGGGAAGTAAGTGTTTGACAGTTATGCAAAAATGTACACTTGACCATGAGAAGTGTTCTCTGACCTGGTCACCCAGGTCGAGGCTCACATGTTCTGATGCTCTGGAGTACTTGAGTCTTATAAAAAATTCACAAGGAGTCATGCCAAAGCATGACTCCTTCTGTTTTCCATCAAACATATGAATTCAAAAACAATAGGAATACGTTAATGAATTTAGGTCTTTTAACACTTGAATCTTCTGTTCAACAAAGGCACCATAAAATGTCAAAGCAAGTTTAGATCCAGAGATAATTTTAGAACATCTTCCTGGTGAAAGGAAATACTTTTAAAAGATATTAATTATGGGAGACAATCAACTCAACTTTAAATTAAGAGGCTCGGAAGATGCTTCCTCGAAGACCAATCTCAAGGGGTTAACAGATTTTGGAAGCAATCATGAATTTCACCAGTATTGAAGCCCCTGCATTGCAATGTGCATGCCACACACAGACACCCATTCAAGAACCTGCCTGCAACTGTTCTAGAAGCAAAAACTGGAAACAAGTAAGCTGTGTTAAGAATGAACTCTTATTTTCATAGGAGTTAAAATGGTAAAATGAAGGCTCTGTATTCACATGTGTCAACTGAAGTAAATCTCAAACATAGATCAGTGATTAGTTTCTCTGGAGGAAGTTTCATACATAATAGACTAAAAAGTTTAACATTGTGTTTGAAATTCAGAATATGGGCAGCCTTCCTTAAAATGCAGTTATTTTAAAATATCAAGTGAAAGTGGGGTTTCTGAAGGGGTAAGCCACCTTTTAAACACTAATAAAGATAGATAGATAGATAGATAGATAGATAGATAGATAGATAGATAGATAGATAGATGGATGGATGGATGGATGGATGGATGGATGGATGGACGGACGGACGGACGGACGGACGGACGGACGGACGGACGGACAGACAGACAGACAGACCAGACGGACGGACGGACGGACGGACGGACGGACGGACGGACGGACAGACAGACAGACAGACAGACAGACAGACAGACAGACAGACAGATAGATAGATAGATAGATAGATAGATAGATATGGCTTTGCATGTGTGTGCCTGGGGGAATCTTAGAAGTCAGAAGAGTTTATGAACCTATGGAACTGGAGTTACAAATGGTTGTGAGCTGGCATGTAGGTCCTGGAAATTGAACTCTGGTCCTCTGAAAGAGCAACCAGTGCTCTTAACTACCGAGTCATCTCTCCTGCTGCCCTCCTCCTATTTTTAAGTTGGGAAGCAAACAAAATGAAAGGCAACAGTCACCCACGATGCTTTGCTGTGTAATAGCCTCACTTCTCATAGCTACTGTCCAAATGGCCTATAACCCTGAGCAACAGCTGTTCTTTTCTGTCTCCCCACCCCCCATTATTGGCTTTGTCTCTCAGGACAACACAGAAATAAGACAGAGTGAGGACAGCCAGTGCCAGAGTCCTGGGGCTAGCGGATGAACTGTGGCCATGGAGATCATCTTTCCTTCCTTCTCCAGCAGCCATCCCTTGGTACATCCCCCCAGGCCCCCCCAGGCAATATCTGCTTCTCTTGGTGGTCTTGTTAGCCATGCCCTTTCTTCTGAGGGTCCAAGATGTGTTGAAACTTTGTGGGAAGTTGCCATAGAAGTTGAATATTAGCTCACTTCACCATTTCTTCTCCATGCCCCCCAGGCCTTCCATGGGATACTTTGCCTGGAAAACCCCATGAGTTTCCATGGAAATATAGGGGACCAGATGATTCCTTCCTTTGCCTGGTGTTTCTTCTCTCTCTCTCTCTCTCTCTCTCTCTCTCTCTCTCTCTCTCTCTCTCTCTCTCTCTCTCTCTCTCTCTCTCTCTCTTGTGAGTGTTCTCTAATTCGCCCGCGAATAAGGACACCACACACAATAGGGTTCTTCTGCAGCAAGCTTTATGCGTCTTGAGAGGGAGAGCATAAGCTTCACAACCGGAGACCCCAGGCAATCCGAGCCCCTCCCTTTTATAAGAAATTCTCCCTGCCTCGGACGTGGCAAGCCATGATTGGCTCAACACTGATTGCCCCATCCCTGAGGCGGAGCTGTCCGGGGCGGGGATTTCCAGCACAGGATGTTTACGAGTTGTTATTGAGGAAATGACTCAGCACAGGATGTTTACGAGATAGTACTGAGGAAATGACTCAGCACAGGATGTTTACGAGATAGCGGCGCTCCACTCTCTCTCTCTCTCTCTCTCTCTCTCCCCCCCCTTTGCCTTTCACTTTCACTTTCCTCATGCTAGTTACCAGTTGCCAGAGTCAAATTCTCAATTTTTTTTAATCTGATTGCTTGACTCTTTTTTAAAGATAGTTAATAAGGAGATGGCTTAGTGGCTAACACACTTGTTGCTCTTGCAGAAGATCTAGGTTCAGATTCCAGAATCCACATGGTGGCTTACAAACATCCCTAACTCTAGGTCCAGGGACCCAGTGCCCTCTTCTGATCTTCACAGATCACAGGCACCGGACATACATGTGGTATACAATGCACATAAAATAATAAATAAATCTAACAACGGATGGATGGCAGAGGTTCAGTCTGCCCCTGGAGCTTCTAGGAGAAAGAAAAATTCTGGGCCCTCTCATTACAGCCTTCACCTCAACAGAAATAGGGTACCTAAGTCAAGTGTGTGGCTAGTTCTCATTTATAACTTCAGCATTCTAAAAAGATGCTAGTAGCTTTCAATTTCCTACAAATACAAGAAAGTAAAACTTTCTTAGGTGCCAAAAGTGTGTGTGGGGTGTGTGTGTGTGTGTGAGTGTGTGTGTCGGAGACAGGGGTGACTCAGAGGACTAAGTCTGAAACTGTCGTTGGCTTCCCATTTGGTCTTGGAGCCATGTAGGGTTACTTGAGATCACCAGGAAATGTCACCTTTCTTTTCTCTAAGCTGCAGCTGTGTGGGCTGTGTGGTCATTCAGCTTGCCTGGAACCTGTTATCTGCCTTTGGTTGAGACTTAATGCAAGTCCTACCACCTCTAGCAGCACTTCCTATGGATGTTTGAAAGACATTTCGCATATGAATTATTCTAGCTTCTTTTATACAAATCAGGGCAGGGTGTGTGCCAAGTAAGCTTTTGATCTTGAGACCTTGCCACAGATGACAGAGGCTCAATCTGTCTCTGGAGTGTCACCTATGAAGCTTCCAGAAGAGAGGACAATTCTGGGCCCTCTCATTATAGCCCTCACCCCAATAGAAACAGGGTGCCCAAGTCAAGTGTGGTGGCTGGCTCTCATTTATAACCTCAACATTCAGAAGTCTGGGACAGGAGGATTGCTTTGAGTGTAGAGTTCAACTTCAGGCTGGGCTAAAAAGCTACAAAGTGAGACCTGTCACAGTCAAACAAGAAAAGGGCATCTAGACTGGCATTAGAGGCCATACTGCTGTGCAGCAAAAAGGCTGGGTCGCTATATATCTATATATCTATAGGAGATCAAGCTCGGAACTGGACGGGAAAATGAAGCAACTTCGAGATTAAGGCATGGACCTTTCTGTCAGTCAGAAAGCCAGGGTGCAGGTGCTAACTGGCGGTTAAACGAGAACCAACCAGTCTTCATTCCACATTTGACATTTCTTATTCATTTCCCAAATCAATGCAGATCCAGAAAAGTGTACTTAAAAGGATGAAAGGCAAGCCTGTGCATAGTAATATGGCTGCCACCTTCCACATGGCACTGCTGTTCACAGTAGACACAGCGCGCGCTTTTCTCAAGATGGTTTGCTTTTTCCCTCAGAAAACCATGCCAGCACACTGGTGGAGTTAGGACAGGGCACTTTCCTGAATTGTGCAGCTATTTTGTCGTAGTGGATATGCATATCACCTGGTGTCTAGATCATGAATGCCCTTCTTCCTGCTCACTTGTCCTGGTGTCTCTTGCCTTTCTCTCGAGTAAGGGTGAGTCAGTCTCTCTTAGGTCACACTAGAGAAGCTCTGAGCTTAAGCTCTGGGTTCTCAGATCACCAGCTTGTCCTCCTCTTCACAGTTAATCTTTCTTTGTCTCCAATCAGTCTATGCTGAACCCCTTTTCGGTGTCTTGGAGAAGTTCAGGGAGAGGGAAACGTTCCTTGTCTTTCAGGGATGTTGGTTGGCCCTTCCCTAGTGTCTCATGGTCTCCTAGGTCAGAGTCAGGTTAGCAATGTTGTTCACGTTGTCATCTCAGTTTCTTCAGGCCGCCACTGTACCTTTTGATTGGACTGGTGTTCATGTTTCTTGAGTGTCTGACAGATGAGGTGTTTTTGAAATTGATCCAGAGAAATTATAATGTCCTTGAAGGGGGTCATTACAGACTCACCTCTTCATGCCTCTCTGAGCAGAGCCCTCCCGGTTTTGTCTCTTCTTTCACCTAAGATCTCTGTCCTTGTCACTCTTGGAGTCCATGGAAGAACCTTTGTGATCCTCAGTCTTATGTACCTCCCCCCCTCTTCACATTTGGCTAAAAGTCATAGATATATCAAGATAGGGCTTCCATGATTGCACTGGACACACAGAAAGGGCCCAGTCTACAGGTGCCACTCAAAAGCAGAGTTTTCTACAACTGGTCGCAGAAGAGAGACCCAGGGAAGATCCAACTTTGGGAAGAACTTGAGGGACTACTGCCAGTTTGAAAATTAAGGCATGGAGTGGCAAGGACAAAACTGAGAGTTGCCGCACACTGATGGTAGCGAGAAACCAGCCTAGCTGCAAGGAACGGCAGCCTATTAATAACCTGAGTGAGTGTGGGCTCTCTCGGTTCTTCTCTGGTATTTCCAGATGGGAGCTCATCCTTGCTGGTGCTTTGGCTTTGACTTTGTGACACTAGTGCCAAGAGCACAGCTACAGCCACCCAGACTTTACTTCTACAGAACTATGAGACATCGGGGGATTTTTTAAGCTGCTGTGTTTGTATAATTTGTTACACAGTAATAGGAAAGTGAACACAACTTTAATAAGAGATGATTCACCATTGGAAATTTAATATCTTTCTGGGTAATTTAGGACAGAGAAAATAGGAGGAAAGGACACTAACCCCCTCACCTAGTGTGTGGTCTGAGTAAATAAAAATTAGCATCCTATCTTATGTTATCCTCTTGTTTACTTAGTCTGCTTCATTTAAGCCTTCTCTTCCATTTCCTTTCTCTCCATTTATCATCCCTCCACATTTCCTCTAAATATAATGTGTGTGTGTGTGTGTGTGTGTGTGTGTGTGTGTGTGTGTGTGTGTAGCATGGAAGTGTATGTGTCAGGGGCTGACTGAGTAGGTTGAGTATCTTGTATCAAGATAGGTTGAGTATCTCAGCCCTGGTTGACTGAGAGGTCGCTGGAAGTAAACATCCTCCCCCACCCCCCAGCTTTAAGGTCTGGTTCGGCTTTCCCATCTCAGAGAATCCTGGAAGAGACAGCAAGGCAAACTTGAGCTGCGTTGTTTTTTTGTTTTTGTTTTTGTTTTTTAATATTTTTTTATTACATATTTTCCTCAATTAAATTTCCAATGCTATCCCAAAAGTCTCCCATACCCACCCCCCCACTTCCCTACCCACCCATTCCCATTCTTTTGGCCCTGGAATTCCCCTATATTGGGGCATATAAAGTTTGCAAGTCCAATGGGCCTAAAAATATGGAACGCTTCACGAATTTGCGTGTCATCCTTGCGCAGGGGCCATGCTAATCTTCTCTGTATCGTTCCAATTTTAGTATATGTGCTGCCGAAGCAAGCACGAGCTGCGTTGTCATGTGCTCCCTGTGGCAGAAACTGGATAACTACGAAGAAATTAGACTCACAGGGAACCTATTCTGCCCCCCGCTTTAGTTCCAAAGGCTTCATTTGGTTCATTTATTCCCATAGGAGCCCAGGATGTCACTCACTATCTCACAGTTGCAGAAACTAGACCCAGCCAGGAACAGCTCTGCACCCATGCAGTCTGGTGATGGAATGTGCTTGCTCTCCTGCTCCCCAGTTGAAATTCTGTTCAGGAAAACAACACATGCCAGGCGTTTTGCTGAACTTCAAGCTGCTCTGGAAATCTGTCTGTCTATACCATGTTCATGGTCAGTGCCACTTGGTTTCTATAAAGTATCTCCTGCGCTCCAAAACAAAGTCGGCTCTCTTTTACCTCCTTCAGGAGGCGATGGTGAGGATGCATCATGATGCTCTTTCACCTTGCAGCTTCTGGAGTTAAACTAAGAGACAGAGTTCTCAGAAATAGGTTGAGGATCTTGTATTGACCCTAGTACTAATCAAGTTAGGTCAGGAGGAAAGGAGCATCAGTTCAAGGAATATAGCAGGAAAGGACCTGAGGGTTGCTGGAGCTTGCCTGTGTTTGATGCTGTACCCTGAGGAAGAGTAGTCCCCTGCAGTTAGGCAGATACTCAACTATGCCAGCAAAGCATCCAAACAGTATCTCAGTCCCACTTTCAAACGTCATTGAAGTCTCCATGGTGGTCTCAGAACAGGCTACCTGCCTCTGGCTAGGAGACGCTGGGTGACAGATGCGTAAAGTGCCACAGTGACTCTCAGTGACCGGCTTGAAAGGTTTACAGGAACTATTCAGCTCTTCCAGCTGAGCAGCAGCGGGTGGGGTGAGGTATTCTGCTTCCTGTACACCACCACAGATCTGCCTGCAGAAGTCCCCTTAATGGATAAGCAGGTACCACATTAAAGTGGGTGCTACAGTCCCAAGGTCTAGCAGGGTCTTTTTAAATTTAGTTACAAATGTAAAGCACATAGGTGCATTACAGAGTCCATATTTGTCTGTCCTACAATGTAAATCTAACCAAGGGCCCTCCAATCATCCCCAAAGATTTTTTTCCTAGTTCATTTTTGTAGAGAAGGTTCTAAGATCTAGTATGTTTGTTGTAAAATTTGGCTATTATTTGTGACAGTGGCCTGACCAACATTTCTTTTCCCTGATTCCTTACGGAAGCACCCCCCTTTTTCCCAGAGTGGAAATGGACATAGCTAGAAACAACATACTCACCCTCCCAGGCTCCCTTGTATATGACACCTTATATGTGACATGTTGACCCATTTCTATCCAATCCAAGTCAGTGAGTGAGATTTCCAGAACACAGTCTTTCTTCAGTAATGGGGAGGGAACCCGGGACCTTATACATGCTAGCTAGTCACACACTCTACCACAAAGCTATGTTCCCAGCACTTCAGGAAAGACTTTTTTCTTTTTAAATAGGGCCTTTTCTCTCTTACTTTCTTGTCCAGCTTTGAGATTGACCATTATTACATCCGTGGAAAGAGGGATCATCTATGTCAGAGAGATCACATCAAGGGCTTATCCCTCCCCTTTCTTTTCCCTTCTGTCTGCTCCCACTCTCTTTCTCTTTCTATCCAAAGGCCTTATTTACAGTCCACATTTCTGGACATGAAGTCGCTGCTGGCGCTCTGAGGAAGCATCTTGTAGGTTCACCTTCCTGTCACAATTTTCAAAAGTTTCACTTCCTCTACAGAATGTTCAGTAGCAGCTCATTCATCCAGAGACCACCAGACAGCTGGAACTGAGAGGATGCCATTAGCCTAACAGCCATTGTTCCTGGTGGAATGTGACTAGAGCATTCTTCGATTTCACAGAAAGGAGCCTTTTTTACTAAAATAGTTATGAATTCCAGGGGATCTTGGCTTGAAATGATAAATCCAAAAGAGAAGTAGAGAATACAAAGGAGGGATCAGAATAAAAATGGCAGAATAATTAGAAAGAACCAGTGGAGAGGGAGCTTGTGAAGGGCTGCCAGGATTTGACCTTGAAACACAAAAAGAAGCCCCAGGTAGAAAAAAAAAGAAGAAAGACAGAAAGAAAGAAAAGAAGGAAAAAGTAAGACCAGTTTTTCCACTTTAGGGGCAGAGCTCAGTCAACTCCAGGAATCCTCCTAACATAATTTCACGACATGTTAGAGTCATGGAAGATTCTGGTTTGCAGGAGCATTCTGACACAAGACAAGCTTACAGTACGAGCTCTCTGTTGAAGCTCTGAGGTCTCTCTCTTGCATGCAGCATAGCAGAGGCATGTCCATTCCTCAGTGAGCAGGCCACAAGACCTGGAGTTCAGCAGAGGCCTCCACATCTAAGTTCCTATTCCCGGGGCAGCAAAGCCTGCATGCAGACCAAGCCCAACCTCTACTGAGTCTGAGTCTCAGCTTTGTCTACTTAAGGCCTAAAAGTAGCAGACAAACAGCTTAATAGTAAAAGGAAAGAGAAAATCTTGGGGTAAAAAGCATGTAAAAATGCTACTAAGCTAGCTCAGTACTTTGTCATAGACAGTATATGACAGCAAGTGTCAGAAAACGTGCTGGTGATGATCTTTAAAGATTTATGTATCAGATAACAAGTTGGCAGATGTGAAAAATGAAAATTAGGACTTGCTAAATATGAAAATATTAACATTTTATTTTTCTTTTGCCTTTCTTCTTGTCTAAAAAGGTAGAAAAGAGTCATCAATCTCCCTTCTTTATTATTAAGTTTTGGAAAAATTAAGTCTACATTCTGGGTCTTGTAAAGTTTGTTAGAGTTCATCTAAAAAGGAAGTATATAGACGGCTGTCTAGGGCAGGAGACCTGCACAGGAGGGGCAGATCTCCTGGCCTGTTGACGTGGCAAGCATGGTGTTAAAATCTTGGAGCCATGATTTGGCACTAGACTGAGGCAAGTCTTGAGAATGGCCAACTGAATTTAAATTCTCCGCCAGGTCAAAAACATGGTATACAAGAGTCAAAACTGCATCGCCACATGGAAAATAAAAGATATATTTGAAATGTTACAGTTTCTGAACTCAGGGAACCCCTCAAAAAGGAGGCAAAAGGAGTGTAAGAGCCAGAGGACATGGATGACACCAGGAGAACAAGGCCCTATCAACTGAGAAAAGCTTGTATGAACTCACAGAGATTGAAGCAGCAAGCACGGATCTGATGGGGTCTGCACTAGGTCCTCTGTGTATATATTATATGTTTCATCTTAATATTTTAAAGAGACTCCAATTGTGTGGATGAGTGGATTTCTGACTCTTGTGCCTGCTCTTGGGGCTCCTTTTCTTCTGTTGGGTTGCCATGTCCAATTTCCACGGTACCCCCTTGGCCAACAACTCGATTGAATGCATCCCAGTCCCACTACTGGAAGCCTAGCCAGGACAAAAAAAGATGGCCAGGTGAAGCTCTGCATCCCCCATTACTAGGAGTTCTCATTAGGATCATCTTTAGAGATTCCAGGAAGTTTCCACACCACCACCCAAGACTCCCCACCCCAATTTCAGCTGTCTCTTCCCACACTCTCTCCCTCCAGCCCATCTCAGCACACATACCTAATTCCCCCATTCCTGTCCCCACCTGTCCTCATTGCATCTTATTCTATTTCCTCCTCCAAGGGAGATCCATGCTGGCACCCCAGATCTCTCCTCTTTACCTAATCTCTCTGGGTCTGGGCATCATAGCTTGGTTATCATTTACTTAATAGCTAATATTCACTTAGAAGTAAATACTACCATATTTGTCTTTCTGGATATGAGTTGCATCACTCAGAATTTTTTTTCTAGTTCTATCTTTTGTCTGAAAAATTTATGATGCCACTTTTTAAAAACAGCTGAGTAAATACTCCATTGTATAAATGTACCACATGTTCTTTATCTATTTTCTGTTGAGAGAAATCTAGGTTGTTTCCAGATTTTAGCTATTATACACAAAGCACTAATGGTTGAGCAAGTGTCCTCATGGTAGGATGGAGCATCCTTTGGACATGTGCCTAAGAGTGGTATGTCTGGGTCTTGAGGTAGATTGATTCCAAACTTTCTGAGGAGCCATCATATTGATTTCCATAGTGGCTGTGCAAGTTGGCATGCCCACCAACAATGGAGGAGTGTCCCCTTGCTCCATATTCTTGCCAGCATGAGCTGTCACTTGTGTTATTGATCTTAGCCATTCTGATAGGTGTAAGATGGAATCTCAAAGTACTCTTGATTTGCATTTCCCTGATGACTAAGAATATTTAACCTTTAAGAGTTTCTCAGCCATTTCAGATTCCTTTATTGAAAATTCTGTTTAGATCTGTACCCCATTTTAAAATTGGATTATTTGGGGATTTTTTATATTTATTTTCTTGAGTTCTTTATATATTTTGGATATTAGCCATCTATCAAAAGTAGAGTTGTAAGAGAGGGGGGAGGGGAGGGAGAGGGAGAGGGAGAGGGAGAGGGAGAGGGAGAGGGAGAGGGAGAGGGAGAGGGAGAGGGAGAGGGAGAGGGAGAGGGAGAGGGAGAGGGAGAGGGAGAGGGAGAGGGAGAAAGGGGAAAAAGAAAACCTTTCCCCATTCTATAGACTGCCATTTTGTCCAATTGAGTGTCCTTGGCCTTACAAAAGTTTTTCAGTTTCACAAGGTACAATTTATTAATTGTTGATCTTAGTGCCTACACTATCGGTGTTCTGTTCACAAAGTCATTTCCTGTGCCAGTGTGTTCAAGACTGTTCCCCACTTTCTCTTTCATAAGGTTCAGTGTATATGGTCTTATGTTGAGACCCTTGATCCACTTGGACTTGAGTTTTTGTGCAGGGTGATGAATATAAATCTATTTGCATTCTTCTGCTTGTAGACGTTCAGTTAGACCAGCACCATTTATTAAAGATGTTGTCTTTTTTTCCATTGGCTTCTTCATTAAAAAAAATAATAATAAAAATAAAACAGAAACATCAGGTGTCTGCATGTGGGATTTATATCTGGGTCTTTAGTTTAATTCCATTGACGAATGTGTCTGTTTTTTATACCAATACCATGCAGTTTGTTTGGTTTATTATTATTACTATTACGACGATGATGATGACTACTACTATTGCTGCTGCTGGTACCACTACCACTACCACTACCACTACCACTACCACTACCACTACCACTACCACTACCACTACCACTACCACTACCACTACTACTGCTGCTGCTGCTACAGCTCTGCAGTACAACTTGAAATCAGGAATGGTAAGACCTCTAGCAGTTATTTTATTGCTCAGGATTATTTTAGTTATTTGTTTGTTTGTTTGTTTCTGAGACAGGGTTTCTCTGTTGTGTTTTTGTTTTCATTTAGTTATTTCTTTCTTGGTTTCTATGCATTATTTGGTAATCAACTGTTTAAGCTCCATGAGTTTGTGCATTTACTGGATGTCTTTGAAGTTTTATTGCATAGTGGTCATGAGGGATAGGAGTGGTCTCAATCCTTTTGTTAGAGAATTTGTTTTCTGTTCCAGGAAGTGTTCTATTTTAGAAAAGTTCCCATTTGCTACTGAGTAGAACGTGTATGTAGTGTTTGGTGTCTGGATAGAATATTCTATAGATCTCTGTGAAGTTCATTTGATGTATGCTGTCAATTGATTCTGATGTTTCTCTATTTATGTCCAGATGAACTGTCTATTAGGGAAAATTGGTATTAATGTACTGATGTTAATATGTGTCATTAATTCAAGTAGTCGTTTTCTGTTTTGTTTCTGTTTTTATTTTTGTTTTTATAAAACTGGTCACCCCTGAGTTTGGTTTATTTAAATTTAGGATAGTAATGTCTTCTTGATTAACTGTTCCTTGGATTAGAATGAAGTGCCTCTCTTCATCTCTTCTGATTGGTTTTACTTTGAAGTATATTTTGTCAGATATTAGCATAGTAAAGGCTGCTTGCTTCCTGGTCCCATTTGATTGGTATCCAGTTGAGTCACTTATTCCTTAAGCTCCTTGAATTCTTTGAAGGGGTTTATGGGTGTTCTTTTAAATTCTGTGTTCCTGAGTTCATCTAGGTAATTCTCATTAGCAAGCATTTCTACAGGACTGGTAGGCTTCAGAAAGAAGATGCTACTTTATCTCTCATATTGTTGATACTCCTGAGATGAGATCTGATATACAGACTCCCTTCACTAGTTTTGAATTCATTATGGATGAATCAAATTGGAAAGAAGACAAGGTGCTGGGGTTTATTGGGTCTAGACATTGGAAATGGCTTGAGTAGAATGAGGTCAGGTAGACAGAGGGGACTGTCTGTTTTATGGTGTGTGTTTCCTGTTCCTAAGTGGGTAGATAGGTCTGAGTGGAAAGGTTGGATACAATGTGAGAGAGTCCTGTGGTTTACCACACAGGTAAGAAGTATTCTGGGCCAAGCCTGGAGCTACTTTGCAGTGCATGCAAGAAAGACCAGCCTTGGCTGGTGCACTAGTTGTGAAACCCAGGCTAAATCTTGTAAGTTGTGGAAAATGTATACATGAGGGGGTCATGGTTATTCTCTAGGCTAGACTCTGGAAGAGAATGTGGCAAGTCTGGGGATGGAGTTGGGTGGTAGAGGCAGAGCAAAAGGTCCTGTGGGTGGATGAGATAGGGCATGTCCTGCCAGATGTCTAGAACTTGGCTGCAGTGCTGGAGGAAGTAGTGGGAGTAGGGTGTGGCATGTGGCATCCTGCAGAAACCTAGAGGTTTGCTACTACATGGTGAGGTGGCCAGACTGGGCAAGGGGTATGGGATTCACATTAAATCTAGAGTGTTGTGAAAAAAAGAAGTATCTGGTAGTAGGGGCTCCTCAGCAGGCTAGACTGTAGAGGAAGAGGTGGGAAATCTGGGCAGCTCTGACCCAAAGGATAATTGTTAGCCATCTTCCTACTGTCTAGAAATATTATTTGTTATAAACTAAGGCTTAAACTGTTGCTACAATAGGAAGCACCACCAAGCTTGTCTATCTTTCAGAGACTTCCTAGCTGAATGACTGGAACAAAACTGTTGTTAAACAAAACTGAATGGAGTCTCAATCTCTATCATGTTAAAGCTATTATAAATATTTCAGCATCAACATGGAGAAATTCGTACAACAAATACCCACATATCCTTCATCCAGACCCAAAACAACCAGGGTTAACCATGTTCTTCCTATGGCATTTTAGTCTGGGTGTAGTAATGTGTAACACCAATCTCATGAGAGGTGGGGGCAGGAGGATCAGGAGTTTGACACAGCCTGAGCTATATGGGACTGTCACAAAAACAAACACAACCAAACAAAAATGTTAGCTTAGATATTACTTGTGCCTTGAAATGAATTTCAAGTCAGATAGACATTGGAACTGACTTGGAAAGGGTTGGGGGCACCTTTGTTCTAGTCTGGATCTCTCCCGTCACCCTCCATGCTGGCCTCAATTGTCTTCTGGAATCTTCGCTTGGGTGCCTCATGAGCGACTCAAACTCTGAGGCACAAAAATTCAATTTGACTTTCCCAGATATCACTAAGTGATCTTGTAAGCTGATGAAATTTTTATTCAAATTAAATCCATGACATTAAAAAGCATTAAAATTCTTCATTTTCTTTTGTTTTGTGAGATGAGCTCTCCCAAAACCCAGGCTGGCCTCCAACTTACTATATGTCTAAGAATGACTATAGTGGGGCTCCTAATCACCCTGCTCCTACCACCCAAGTGCTGGATTACAGGCCCGTTCCACCGTGCCTGGCTTTGCCACACCTGAGCCTCACCTGAGGGAGCCTTTGCAACTCTGAGGCATGGGGATCATGGACATGGCAGTGCCCATGGTAACAGGACACATCCTATCAGGGATTCACTCAACCCTTACACAAGCCGGTGGCATTTAGTACATTCAGAAGAGTGGGAACCATTGTCTCTAGTCAGTTCCAAGATATTTTCATCACACTGAAAGGAAAACTCTATATCTAATCATTTTCCATTCCTCCTTCCCATTCTAGACCCTGAAAGATTCAAGTCGGGTATCTCCCCTCTCCCTCCTCCTTCTCCCTCCTCCCTTTCCTTTCCTCTCTCTTTCTCTTTCTCATGGATTTTTTAATGTAAATAAAACCATATAACATGTGGCTATCTGTCTATCTGTCTGTCTGTCTGTCTGTCTGTCTATTTATTTATCTATTTATTTAGTGGTAGGGTCTCACTATGTAGATCTGGCTGTCCTGGAACTCACTATAGGGCAGGCTAGCCTCAAACTCACAGAATTATGTCTGCCTCTGTTTTCCAGGTGCTGGGAGCTAAGGCAAGCACCACACCATGCCTGGCACATGTGACCTCTTATGTCCCAGATACAAAGGCTTCTCTAATCAAGAGAACTCCTGTAAAGGTTCAACTCTGTTGTAGTATGATTCAGGACTTCATTTTTTATGGCTAAATAATATTCTGCTTCTACTACTATGTATAATATCCACTATGAATATTTCATGTATAGATATTTGAGTGTTTTCAATACTTTGGAAATGCACTTATGATGGAATTTCTGGATCATATGGTTATTTCATGTTTAACCTCTTGAGCAAGTGACAAACTGTCTTCTGCAACAATTCCATCATTTTACACACACACACGCTCATTGTTGCTCTATATTGACATAGCAATATACAGAGGTTTTGTTTTGATTTCTGCAAAAGCCTCGTGCTTCCTTTAATTAACCCATATTTTCCTAGCTTCTCTAGTGGATGTGAATGGCACTTAGCTGTGGGTTTGCATTCCCCTAGTGACTAATGAAGAGTGTTTTCTGGTGCCATCTGGCCAACTATACCCCTTTTTGGAGAAGTGTTTATTCACCTGCTTGTCTATTTTCTACCCTTAACTTTGTGTTGAGATATGCCCTTGAGACTGAAGATTTAGTTCAGCTTTAAAGTGAGAGGGTTGTAGCCTCATGCATGGAGCGACCGTGGAGATGCCGGAAAGGGAATTTTTCTCTTTCATAGCCACTTCTTTGCCCTCTCTTTTCAAGTCACTAGTGATAAAGAAATTGAGTCACAACTTTTATTAAAGTTCTGGCTTGGTTAAGAGCATAATAATTCACATTGTTATCTGGCAAGGACGAAAAGGAATACACAGCCATGCTTGACCCTTCCATTTCTGTATCTGTTAGGTAGACTCAGATATTCTGACAATGTATCAGGGCCATGTCTTCCTCATGACTGACTAACTCCCACAATAGCACCTTGTCCAAGTTTAACATACACCAACTGCCACTGGAGTACCCTGTAAAAAATGTCATCTGTTCCCAGAACTTTTGACTCAGTAATTGGGATCCCAGTCCAGAAATGTGTGTGTGTGTGTGTGTGTGTGTGTGTGTGTGGTGTGACAGGAATGTCAAAGTTTATCCCTAAGGAAAGGGAGGTGCTATTGTAGCGTGTTGGCCTGTGACACAGTGAGATGCTTAAAATATAAACTTCAAAGAAAACACAGAATGCTTTTGGGTCTCAGCGGTTTGTGTTCAGCACAAGACATCAGAGAAGAGCATGGTTCTGTGGCGTCCCCACAGACATCCTGACATGCTTTGATGGATCTTTACATGCTATGGCAGGGTCTGCAGTAAGAGGTGTTGAACAGTGCCAGGGAGGAAACACAAGCTCCACAGACTGGCCATACATACATCATACATACATACATACATAGGAATGTTGTTTGGAGACAGGAAGGTAAGGGTGAAGCAGAAATGAGACAGCTGGCCCTCAACACTTCTACATTAGGAATGGAGACAGAAGCCAGGACAACACAGGTTACTAGTGATCCGGAGCCTCACACCAAGGCATGGCTTGGGAGGATGGAGGGAAATGGCCTGGAAAGGATTGCTCATGCTGTGTGGCTGGTGTTATGTGAAAACATGACACAAGTGGGCAGGGTTGATGATGCCCACAGAATCACTTATCAGAAGCCCCCTGGAGTGACCAGAAACAGTCATTTCCAAGAAAAGCACCTTGAGGAGGTGGGTGAGAAAAACCAGTCTTTCTTTCTACCCCATTTTCCTCCCCTGTAATCACACAGGAATATTTGTCCTGGAAAGAGTCGGCTCTAATGAAACTCCCTCAACACCATCATCCATGTCAAACTAGGGCATGAGTGAGAGAAAGGGACAGGGAAGAGAAGGACCTGTCCCTGAGATATAAGCACATGTGCAAGAAATCTGCTGTGGAAGAGGAGGTGGTAAATGCAGAGTTCTAAACCTACAGCTTCTCGCCTGAGTTCTTCCTCCCTTGGAAAGCCTAACAGGGCTGGGGCGGATGTGGGGTGTGGTGGCTTCCTGTTAGTCATTTCACACACCTCCACAGCAAGCACGTTTTTTTGTTTTTTGGTTTTTGGGTTTTCTATTTTCAGCCAGATCACGATCACTATACCTGTCTACTGAATTTTTAAGAATAATTTTGGGGAGAGTCGCCATTTTCAAAGCACTTCAAACCTCTTACAGTATTTAAGCAATGTAAGATTCAAGTAAGAGAAGCCTGGCCACAGTATAAGTGATATCAATTTATTTTCGTTACAAACCAGGCAACTGGGAGATGTGAAGGGCTGCTATAGTTGTTACTGGTTACTGGATGGAGTGTTGGGCCTATGATGAGTGAGTAGTTCTGACAACTTGTCAAACCACTTGGCACAGAGACGAAGGTGATGAACAGGGCCGCACCTTGTTCAGGACTGCTTAGCTATGCACACCTCTTGGCTTCTATTTAAATTTAAACTTCATCTCAGGAGAGTGATGTTCCTGGGCCTCTGTGTTCTTCTTGCCAATGTGGCCACATTGAATAAACCGCCTTACCTTGCTTTTCTTTACTGCCACTGTCTAATTGGCCTAATGGGCATGGGTGGCTGACCTGGTGCCAAAACTCCTTCTGCCACTGTCAATATGCTTAGTGTGGGAAGTATAAGATGAAAAGGAAAGAAAGACAGAGGAACGAGGGACTTAACCACATAGGCTTTGGTGGGGAAAGGACCCGTAGAGGGACAGTCTCTAGAGTAAGAACCAAAATCTGTTGTCCACTTACAGGCTGGGTAGTTATAGGGCAGAAGGGGGGAGGACAGGAAGGAGACTGAAAAATTCCCCTTCTTGGCCTGGATCTGGCCTTTGTTAGGAGTAGCTGGGGTTACAAGATGGCAAGGGTTAACATTCCTGCCTTTGTTTTTGTTAGATATGTTAAAAGGAGGTTGTAACTGTCTTTTTGTAACTACCTTTTGCTGGATAGAGGCAGGGTCCTCAGTAAGCAGGTTTTGGGGAAATCTCTAGTAGTGGAAAATTTGGAGGAAGCCAATGCTGTTAACATGTCTTTTGATGGTGTCTTGGATAAAGGAATTTAGTCTCTAGGACACATAACAGCTTAGGCAATTAAAAAGAAAGAGCCAGGCCTTTTAAATCTGGGTCCAGGAAAGCAAGAAGCCTTAGTACATTGCAAGCAGTCACAGAGCAGAAATTAGAGGGAGGGGTCTCAGAGAATGAGGGAAGGGGGCCCAGAACGTCAGTGAATGCATGCCCAAGCTTCACCCAGTGTTCAAAAGAACAAGAGGTAGAAAAGAAGGAAAAGAAGGACTGGTGCTTTTCTGAGTAACGGAGAAGTGGGAAGGCTCTGCTCAGAGCTATGTGTAGGCTACGACCTAGACTGTGGTTCCAGACTGATCTTCATGGTGAACATGAGATAATCTATTCCCTAATTTCATTCCATCTGGGAAATGATTTCAGAGACCCAATTCTTGAAGAAAACTATTAAAGGTAACTCCTCCTGGTCAAAAGAGTAAAATGTTACTGAAATCAGAAACCAGCATTGTTGTGGTGCCATTATGTAACGAGAAGGACTTCCTCACCCTTCTCTGGTTGCTCCAGTGGCATTTCCCATAGCAAAAGAAAGTCCAAGGTTCATCTCTTCCACCGTTCTCTCCTTACTTTCCTTAATCAGGAGCAGTCGCAGTCGTCAAGTCCCCCTCTGCATTCTCTGGCCTTGACCCCTCAGGAGTGCAGACCGCACCCTCCTGTGCCCCCCACCCCCCTCGAGCAGATGCTTTGTTGCTTTGTCCCCTGTGCATCACAACGGAGGCCAGAGCTGTCTGCAGCCTCGTTCCTGACAGTGCTACACTTGCGCACTTGGTATGCCTGCCAGGTTTCCACAGTAAAGCTACTATTTTACCTTTTAAACTAGTGTCTTGTGGAACAATGTTTGAGACATGTACTATGGCAATGATTCTTGCTTAAAGGAATTGGTACTGGGATGGCTACAAATTGGGGGTGTTTTTCCAGTTCTGTTATCCTTTCCACGTTGATCACTAGTTGTTTTGTTTTGTGAAGAAAAACCTCCTTCCTTTATGTCTTATTTATTTGTATTTTGGCTTGCATTGGTGTAGATTTTGAAATCTTATTTATTTGTTGCCATTTAATTTTATTAGTAAATGATTTTTCTTTGAGAATTTCATGCATGTATACAGAGAAATGTGGACATATCTATTCCCTGTCTCCCCAGCTCTCCTCTCCGCCGTGCTCCTTGCCTTCATCATTGTAGAGGGCTCAGGGTCCTTGTGCACACAGACAAGCACCAGGGAAACCAGGAATGTTAAACACACAGGGCTGTCTCTTCAATGGAAAGAGATGGATATATGTTCTCCACACAGAAATGGGTGGGAATGGATATAGTGAATAGCCTGGTGCTTGGTGCTCTCTGTAGGGCCAGGCCTCAATGAGTTCCTCAGACTACTGCGCTTGTTTATCCCAGACCCCTCACCTAGGCCCTCACCCTGAGCATTGATCCTCAGTCAACAGGACCCATCTTAAAGGAAGAGGCCATATGTAATTTGTAAAGAGTTTCAATGTAAACTTATCTTAGGTTTTGTTGTAGACATGAGATTCAGTTAATTCTCATCAGGACACTATCCTTCCCGCCCTGATTGTGCTGGGCTTAAGTATGGATAAAATAATCTGTCCAGTGTCAGACTGTAGAAGCTGAACCAAAAGGGCCTAGAGAGTCCACATTTAACTGGATTTTCTTGTCTCTTAAAGATTGTTACTTTGTCAGTCCTGAGGTTTGCAAAGACTCCCACATACTTCATGTCTTATTTTTTATACACAACCGAGTCCCAGTTACTGCTGCCCATTGGTGTGGACCATCCACTGGAGCATGACCCCAGTGGTGGCCACAGACTCAAAAATGCATGATTTTCGCTCCCTCAGCAATAGCTGCCAGTAGCCCCTCAGCAAGGGTAGGACCCTGGAGACATCTGCCCATTGCTGTGGCAATTTCAGCTGGATGGATCCTGTACAGGTCTCGTTCAGGTAACCACAGCTGCTGTAGTTCATGAGTGTAACAGCTATGTCATATCTAGAAGACATCAGTTCACAGCATACTTCCCCATGACGCCTACATTGTCCCATACTTGAGAAAGTGCCCATTTTAATGTCCAAGTGCTTAATTTAGACAACTGCTGGGGGAGGCTGCATTTAACTGAAATGATAAACTTTTTTTATAATAGCCAGAAGCTGGAAAGAACCCAGATGCCCCTCAACAGAGAAATGGATACAAAAAAATGTGGTACATTTACACAATGGAGTACTACTCAGCAATTTAAAACAATGAATTTATGAAATTCCTAGGCAAATGGTTGGACCTGGAGGACATTATCCTGAGTGAGGTAACCCAATCACAAAAGAACTCAAATGATATGTACTCACTGATAAGTGGATATTAGCCCAGAAACTTAGAATACCCAAGATATAAGTTACAATTTGCAAAACACATGAAACTCAAGAAGAACGAAGACCAAAGTATGGACACTTTGCCCCTTCTTAGAATTGGGAACAAAACACCCATGGAAGGAGTTACAGAGACAAAGTTTGGAGCTGAGACAAAAGGATGGACCATCTAGAGACTGCCATATCCAGGGATCCATCCCATAATTAGCCTCCAAACGATGACACCATTGCATACACTAGCAAGCGTTTGTTGAAAGGACCCTGATATAGCTGTCTCTTGTGAGACTAGGCCGGGGCCTAGCAAACACATAAGTGGATGCTCACAGTCAGCTATTGGATGGATCACAGGGTCCCTAATGGAGGAGCTAGAGAAAGTACCCAAGGAGCTAAAGGGATCTGCAACCCTATAGGTGGAACAACATTATGAACTAACCAGTACCCCGGAGCTCTTGTCTCTAGCTGCATATGTATCAAAAGATGGCCTAGTCGGCCATTACTGGAAAGAGAGGCCCATTGGACATGCAAACTTTATATGCCCCAGTACAGAGGAACACCAGGGCCAAAAAGTGTGAGTGGGTGGGTAGGGGAGTTGGGGGGAGGGTATGGGGGACTTTTGGGATAGCATTGGAAATGTAAATGAGGAAAATACCTAATAAAAAATGTAAAAAAAAAATTGTCATTGTGCTTTTAGTTTTTCAGTTACTTGTGAACTACATTTTATTTACATTATCTTTTTTTGTGAATCATTTGTGCATATCCTGAGAATGTCACTTACAAGAACCTCTGTTGGTCAAGGATATTAACCCTTTTGTTTACTGGGACGATGCAATGAACTAGAAATTTTGCCAATAACATTTGAGAAATTTAATCCTTTACAGCCCTCTGACATACTGTTGTTATTTTTATTTTCTAAATGAGGAGGGAAGAGAACTTAAGCTAGAAAATAAGGAAAGCCAGTATTGAAATTCAAATTTTCTGTTCTTTATCTATAATTTGGCATGGTGAAAAAACATTTTAATTTTTAAAAGAGCCCTGAGAGAGCTAATGTAATCATGAGCCCAACTATTATAATTTTGCCTTAGATTCAGACATAGTTTCTAGCACATTGGATTGAGATGTGTCATCATATCTATGACATGGTACAGTCTCCATTTGCACTTTATGTGCAAATTTGGAACTCTGACCATTAAACGTAGAGGAGGTGAATTCTCATGCTGAGGTTCGCTGAGAATAAATGCCATCTGCGAGACACAGATAAGATTTATACAGCAATCCCCTTCTCTGGCTTGTTTTCCACAGTTAAGTTAACAATGGTCAACTATGGTCTAAAGATGCAAATATAAAATTCCATAAACAATACATATGATTTAATTTCATTATAATTGCTCCAATTTATTATTAGTTATTGCCATTGATATCTTTCAAATTACATTTAATAGAGAATTTCATACATGCATATAATATGTTTTGACCAAATTATTCTAGAGACTTTCCCCTCCCAACTCTCTCCTTTTAAAAAAAAATACCAGAGTTCGCATGCCTACATGAACATGGGATCCTATACAGGATCTCAAGGGTCACATCCCTAAAATAAATGGATCCGCCCTCCCCCACAAAGCCATCAATTGCCAATGGCTTCTCAGGTAGCCATGGCAGTTCATGAGGTCCTCCCACTTCCATGCAGGAATTTTGGCAGCTTGATCGATCTGGCACCGGTCTTGTGCATTCAGTCACAGTCACTGTGAGTTCATGTGTGCACTGGCCCTGTCATGTTCAACAAATACTGTTTCACTGAAAATGTCTATTCCCTGTGGCTCTCACAGTCTTCCCAGACTCTCTTCCATGGTGATCTTTGAACCTTGGTAGAAGCAGGTGTGATATAAATGTCTTGGTTAGAGTTGAACATTCCACTGACTTCTATTCGCTACACAATGGCCAGTTGGTTGTAGGTCTCTGTATTAATCACAATCTACTGAAGAAGAAAAAAATAAGCTTCTTTGATGAGGATTGATAAGTGCACTAATTTATGAGTATAAAGATGAGAACTTAAGGAGCAGTTTATTATTAGGGTCATCTAGCAGAATAATAGTACTAGATTCACCACCCCTGGGGCTTCTGACTTAGCCAGCCATGATTCCCCCCCCCCCCCAGTTAATGGTACCTACCAGACATGTGTTCTGTTCTCTAGAGTAAGCTTAAAATCCAACCAGGAGCCAGTTGGGTATTCCAGGCCAATAACTGTAGTGAATGGGATTCACAGCTGGGTAAAGCTATTGATGGTGTTTCTCCCCTGGTAGCATGAATAGAACCTTTTAGCATCATCAAATCTGATCAGTAGGGATGAAGCTTCTACATCAATGCCAGCTTGATTTCTTCATGTCCTGCGACCTAAGTGTATGGTGTCTTCAGAAATAGGGTCTTATCATTAAACACTGGGGAGTAACTAAGAGCTGTAACAGTAGCCTACAATGGTTTGTGAGCTCTATGGGACTCTACTGACCAGCTACCTGAAAAGAGGTGACACAAAAATGGCCCTGCGCTTTTTATTTGTTAGCCAATGGTATTTGGGAGATACATGGTCCCCCACGTTAAATGGCAACTCTACTTAAGTTATTTTTATGTGTACACGTTTTAGAAAATGCCTATAGTTGTAAGCTTCCATATGGCACCTTCAAAGGTCCTCTTCATATTGCCTCTTCTATGCTGTTCTCCCTGTCCCTGCCCCCATTTAACCCTTCCCAACCCATTCTTCCACTATTGTTCCTGATTTTTAAACCTTATTGTAGATATACAAGGAGAAAACTTTTTTTTGTGTGGCTTGCCACTGAAGGAACTCTGTGGACAAGAAGAACATCAGTAGAATAGCAACCTAGGGAGTCCCCTAACTCAGAGAAATACCTCCGACTTTTCACACAAGTGTGGTCGTTAATCTCAAATTCCAACGCGATGAGATATGGAATTATCTGGAGCCAGGGCACGCCTGTGGAAGATCACTGGGACTAGGTTACCTGAGGTGGAAGGACACACTCGTTGGGACACCTTTCCCTGTGGCTGAGATCCTGGAAGGCACTGAAAGAAGAAAGTGAGCTGAGCACGAGTGCTCGCCTCCTGCTTGCTGACAGTTGCTACAGTGTAACTGGCTGCCCCGGGATCCTGCAACTTTAACTTCTCTGCCTAGAACCAAGCAGCAAACGAACACTTCCTTAAGTTGTTTTTGTTATAGTAGCAAGAAAAGTAGAAGGAGTTCTGCAAAATGGAAGGCTCAGAAAAAAACTGTCTCTCCTTGGGCTTGACTTTTGAGAATTCTCCCACTCTTTACAACAGGTGCCTATTGTCCATCCCTCCCCCATTTTGCTTGCTCTCAGTTTCCCCTCTTCTGCCTGTGTGTTCACTGCTCAATGTCCCCGCTCTGGTCCCATGTACATTTAGCCTGCTAAGGGACCGTCTTTAAGAAGTCATGCTTGAAAAGGGACCCCTTGACAAAACGATCACGTGTAGGTGGCACGGGGGGTGTTGGGGCGGGGGAGACTCTCCCTTTATTCACAGTCCCAAGAACCTTGATTTCTGCGTTAGGGGAAGGACTGGAAGCAGGAGAAAGGAACTATAAAACATCCATCCCATAATCAGCTTCCAAACGCTGACACCATTGCATGCACTAGCAAGATTTTGCTGAAAGGACCCAGATATAGCTGTCTCTTGTGAGACAATGCCGGGGCCTAGCAAACACAGAAGTGGATGCTCACAGTCAGCTATTGGATGGATCACAGGGCCCCCAATGGAGGAGCTAGAGAAAATACCCAAGGAGCTAAAAGGAACTGCAACCCCATAGGTGGATCATTATTATGAACTAACCAGTACCCCAGAGCTCTTGACTCTAGCTGCATTTGTATCAAAAGATGGCCTAGTAGGCCATCACTGGAAAGAGAGGCCCATTGGACTTGCCAACTTTATATGCCCCAGTACAGGGGAATGCCAGGGCCAAGGGGTGGGGGTGGGTGGGTGGGGGACTGGGGGGGGGAGTGTATTGGGGACTTTTTGGATAGCATTGGAAATGTAATTGAGGAAATGACCTAATTTAAAAAAAATGTCATTTTGTAAAAGCCATGAAATAATTGTTTAGAATATATATATATTACATTACATTACACATTCTAAATGGAAATAAAAATGTTTTTCTATAAGGTAAAAAAAAAACAAAACAAAACATACCTTTTAAGTTCTGGGTCCTCTAACATGTTTATGGCGCCTTCTAGTGTCCAAATTTTGTTTTTTCATTGCCTATCTCCTCCTCTTCAGCCCCCCTTCCCCCACTCACCTCCCTAGCTATCTCAGGGAAAATAATAAAACTATCAGTATAAAATGTTGTCTTGTTTCCTCATGACAATAGTTTGCTGACTTTTGAGAAAAATATATAAATATATTAAACCTTACATTATCAAATTTATTAAAGAGAGCACCAATAGATTATGGGAAAAGAATCTGTGAAAATACTCATGAATATATTTAATATAGTAACCCAGAGGAAAGAAGTATCTAGTCACTTAGAGGTCCCTAGGAGTGTAGATGTATTAATCTAACTTGGCCCTAAATAGCTGGAAAAAGATTATTTCTAGCCCCAATCTTCTGTGACATTTCAAATGGCCCGCTCAGCTCTCTATGCATGCAATAAACAGAACAACACATTACCATGAGTGAAGCCAGGCTCCTGGGGCACATGAACCTGCTTGCCTTTCTTTCTCCCTCACCCCAGCACCACCATCTACTCAGTTGCACAGATTCAAAGCTGAGAGTCACTGCAGACTCCTCTGTCTCACGAATCTCACCACGTCCCTGTATTCTAGTTTTCACAGAGGGGGATGGTAAAGTGTTTTCATCAAACTAAATAAAGACAGCAAGAGACAGACAAGGGGAGGGAAAAGAGGGAAGGGCAGGGTACTCACACTGTCCAGTCAGTGCAGTGCTGGGAGAAACGCTGTGTTTCCAACATTGTGCTAGATGTGGGGCTGCTGAGAAAATCTTGGCCCATCTCCCACCTCAACCTCTCTCTTTGTGGCTGTAAGATCCCTCATCTGCCCTCACTGGCAAGGACAGCAAGCATATGTGTAAGCTCAGGCACATGTCTGTGAAAAATAAAAATATAAAAAGAAAAAAGAAAAGAAAAGAAAGGGAAGGGAAGGGAAGGGAAGGGAAGGGAAGGGAAGGGAAAGGGAAAGGGAAAGGGAAAGGAAAGGGAAAGAAAAGAAAAGAAAAGAAAAGAAAAGAAAAGAAAAGAAAAGAAAAGAAAAGAAAAGAAAAGAAAAGAAAAGACCTGGAACTTGCTCTGTAGATGAGCTGGCCTTGAACTTGGAGATCTACTTGCCTCTGTTTTCTGGAATTAAGTGTGCACCACTACACCTGGAGCTCTCCTTTAATTCCTTTACATAAGATCTTTATAAGCAAGGCCACTATGCCTCAAGGTATGGATTAAAGGCTTGTCATCTTTCTGTCTCAAGATCTGGATCTTAGGTGTGCCTTCCACTTCTAGATTGTAGTTCATTCCAGATATAGTCAAGTTGACAACCGAGAATAACCATCACAATCCATTCCTTGTCAACTTGACTCTCAATCATATCTCTTCATGTGCAAATGAAAACAATAACCAGGATGTAACAATGCCTACTATAATATTCCTTGTGCAATGCAAATTCATTGTAAACTTAGACAAGGTGACAAAGTCCCTTAGGGAGCATTCTTTTCACAAGATTGAAGCTTAGCTGGGTGGGATCTTGCCCTGAGGTCATCACTTCCTTTAATTTTGAACATAGGACTTAGCTCCACTCCACTTCTTGGTGCCCCTTTAGCCCTTGAACCATACATTTTATCTTTCTTTTCTCAGCTTGCTACATTTGATCAAAACACACTTAAGAGTGAATGATAAGACAGAGTCTATGTGAAGCTGTTTTGAAATTTCCTTTGTCAATGCAATTAGTCTAAGTCTTTTCATTTTAGCCTCAGGCAGACTCTTCAGACAAGGGCAAGAAACAGCTACATTCTTCACTAAATTATCACAAGAATGATTTCTAGGCAATATACTGAAATTCTCCTCTGATACTTCTTGAGCCAGGCTCCCAGAGTTGAATCACCTCCAGAACCATTGTCTTCCCTGTTCCTGATAGGATGGGCCACTAAGCCCCACTTAAAACATTCCATTGCTTTCCTAATCCAAAGTCCCAAAAATCCACATTCCTCCAAGCAAAAGCATGTTCAGGCCTATCTCGGCAATACCCCAGTCCCTGGTACCAACTTCTGACTTATTTATGGTTTCCATTGCTGTGAAGGGATACCATGACCAAAGCAACTCTTATAAAGGCAAATATTTAATTGGGACTGACTTATAGTTTCAGAGTTTTAGTACATTATCATCATGGTGGGAAGCAAAGCAGTGTGCAGGTAGAAATGGTGCTGGAGGAGCTGAGAGTTCTACATCTTGATCCAAAGGTAGCTAGGAGGAGACTAGATATGTTACACACTGGGCATAGCTTAAGCATTTAAGACTCAAAGTCCCACCTCTTCTGGTGACAAAATTCTTCTAACAAGGGCACACATCCTCCAATAAGGCACACCTCCTAATAGTGCCACTCCCTGTGGGTCAAGCATTCAAATACATGAGTCTATGGGGACAAAAACTATTTAAACCACCACACTGCCCCTCACCCAAAATGTGGGTTCTATTTACCAGGATGTTTTTGTACTGATCCCACAATGCCAGAAACAGCACTTAGGCCCTGGGTGACCTCTTACCCCTGTTCCCTATTTTCCCCAAAATATCCCTTGCTGCCAAACATAAACTACTTTACACAGCAACTTCAACAAGTACTCAGACACCATTTATCACATATAACCTTCCACCAAATGTATCTGTCTTTCTTGATAGATTACAAACTCAAAAAAGTTCACTAATGGAGCCCCAAACTGAACATTGTCTTTAAAAATGGTGGGTGTTCAGTAAGGATCTCTTCTTAAAAAAAAAATTAAGGAATTTCTTTTATTCCAGTTATATGAGTATTTTGCTTACATGTAGGTGTGCCATGTGCATGAAATTCATAAAAGGGCATCACATTACTTGAAATTGGTTTATAGACAGAAATGAGCCACCACATTTATACTGGAGATTAAATGTAGATCCTCTTCAGCAGCAACAGAGCTCTTAACTGCTGAGACAATCTCTCCAGAGCCTGAATAAGTATTTCTTTATCTCTGAGTGGGTGAATGAAGAAGGATGTAGAGAGTGAGAGAGTGAGAGTAGATATATGGGTGGGTAGGTGGGAACATAGATTAATGTTTGAGAAGGTGAGTGAATGAGTGGGTGAGTAGATGGATGGATTATAGATAAATATATAAAGGAATAAATGGATGGAGGATGGATGTATATATGGGTAGAGTGGAAGTAGGCATATGGGGGTAGTAGGAATATAGATTAATGTTTGAGAAGGTGGATGGATGAATGGATGGATGGATGGATGGATGGATGGATGGATGGATGGATGGACAGAGGGATGAACAGCTAACTACATAAACATTCCTTGCTTTCTCTCACAACTCTGGCTTTTTGTAAAATACTGTTCTCTTTGTTTATAGTATCTTTCCTCCTACTCTCCACTCAGCTAGCTCCTGTCCACTTTTTAAGATTCAGTTGAAATTTCTTCCCTGCTCAATCTCTTCGTGACCTCACTTCCAGCGTAGGCATCCTTTTAACACCTGCAGTCTAGCACATCCCTTCACAAGAGTCTTTCCTGTAGATCTGGGTTGATGGGTTCTAAGCTCCCTGAGAAGGGCCCATATCATTGGTGCTGTGTTTTAATGAATGTTTTAATGAAATGAGAATGGAAGTAAAGGTGATAAGGCTCCCAGCATTATCTTGCTCTCTCGTGGCAAAAACTGGAGATGTTGTGTTTCCATGAAGTGATGATGGTCCCTGAAGAAATCTCTAGATACATTCCTGAGAGGGATGTGGTGGTGGTGGTGCCTAGAGAACACAGCACGGCAAAGGATAGTAAGAAATGAGAACTCTTGGAGATCACCTCTCCTTGTTTCACATCTATCCTGTCCAGGAGGCACCCAGAATCCTCTCTGGTGTGTGGTCAGAAATCAGAGCTAACCCCACAGAAGCAGGTTGCTCAAGTAGAGAACTGCCCGGGCATTGGGCCCTGTAAAGTACATGGATACCTCTAATGGTCAGGGCTTTCCTCCTGTCCCAAAGCTCCCAGACTCTGAAACTCAGATTATATTTTAAAATACCTTGGCCATAAGCATCTCTATTCCCTGTAACTCATATGCTAATCATTCCATTATTCTATTTTACATCTGTCATGTGGCCAGTTAGCTCTGTTCAGCTCTCCTATGCTTCTGTCCTCTTCCATGTTCTGCTCTTGGCTCTGTCCCAGACTCCTTGCTTCCTACCAGAACTCCCACCTCCTATTTCCTGCCTCAGCTACAGGCCAATTGGTTTTATTTGACAGATGAAGCTTCCAAACAGACATAAGAGAGTCCTTCTACTGATGTTGATGCTGGCAGTGCAAAGGATTCACCTGTTTTAGAGGATTAAGGGCCTGGAGTGAGAGCTATCCCTGCTCCTTTGGGCTTCTAATAGCAGCTTGAGGGAAAAGGGGAGCTAATCCATGTACAGTGCTAGCTAGCACATCCCTGAGTCACCAGTGATGCTAAGGCCTTCTACAAAAAGGAGATGACCGTGTTCCCATGTCAGGAAGGAATGTGTGTGTATCTGAGGCTGGGATCTATGCTGGTTTGGGGTGCTTTTTTGGGAACACTACATTCTCACAGAAACCGAGCTCTGCTTTGGTCCTTTGGGATGAGGGATGATAAAGTTACCTAGGATGAAGAAATCAACAAATGCCCCTAGCATCCTCTCTCTAAAGGACTGTTTGCTATGTCCTGTGGTCTGCATTCATCTGTCTAAAGATTGCTTGTGCACCAGTTCCAGAATAAGATATGCTATGGGAAGGGTCCTGAAATGTAAGTTCAACACAGTATATCTATATTCCACTCTTCTTCTTACCTTTCTACCCAGTCTCGAACACCATAGCGCACTTCCTGGAAGCCCAAGCTGCCACTTCTCATTCTGGCTAGAGATGGAATCTTGGATGGCAAAGAGATAGATGGTATCCAAGGCTGGAACCTCCTGAGCCATACTGAGGGCCTCCAATGTCAGAGTCTCCTGAGGACAGGCAGAGTGACCTAACCGCCACATGGAACGGCATCCTTGGCTTCTGTGCTCTTTGAGAACTTCCCTCATGGGCACAGAGCCTCCTTCATCACCCTGCCCTAGGCAGAGCCTAGAGTATGATGGCACAGACATGCCACAAGCAGCCTGTCCACAGTTGAGGCCAGAAATTCACTAGGATGATGAAAAACTATGCAAAGGATGAGGCAGATGTGGAATGGGCCATAAAGTCAATCTCCTGCATTCAAAAACAAATTAACTGCTGGACATGGTAGCACACATTTGTAATCTGAGCACTTGGGAGGCAGAGGTGGGTGGATCTCTGTGAGTTCAAGGCCAGCCTGTCTGGTCTTTAGAGCAAGTACCAAGACAGTCAGAGCTACACAGAGAAATCCTGTCTAGTAAATAATAATAAATAATAATAATAATAATAATAATAATAATAATAATAATAATAAACCTACCATGGAGTGAGACCTGAGGAACCAGGAGTGAATTGGATCCCAAGCCCAGCATGATGGGTGGGACTAGGAGAAAGAGGTTCCTTCAGAATGAAGCACAAAGACACAAAGATTTAGAGGAAAATTGTAAGGCCTCAGTAAGTCTCACACCTTCTTAGTAAAATCAGTCTCAAGGGATTTCCTGAAAGTGAAGAAGCCAGACCAGGAAAAGAATGTCTTGAGGAACTCAGAGATCATCATGGAATCATGACCGGCCCCGCCCTGCCCACTTCATAGCAATGTGCTCCTCCCCAAGTCCCAAGTCTCTAGATTAGCGGCTACAGTGACTCAGAATTTGACTGTGCTTTCAGTTTCAAAGTTTCTATTCAAATAAACAGCTCCTGGAGAAGAGACTTAGACAAATCACCATCCATGTCTCCACACCCAAAGGATCAAGGAGTCGTCATCCAAGACCTCATCGCCTCCCTTTCTTCTAAGCCAAGTAACATCCTCACTGGCCAGGCCTGCTGGGCTCAGGACTCAGCCATGGCTTAGTGAAGGGAGACAATAAGCTCCTTGCTCTGAATTTTAAGCCGGTGGGAGAGACAATCACAGGTCAGTTGTGCTTCCAGTGAGATGACCACTGCCTAATATCCCTTCCCACAATAATTGTCACTGATTAAATGACTCCTCAAGTGACATGATGACTAATCAAATCCCCCCCATAAGAGGACCATTTATCAAATAATGCTACCATGCAGGGAGTCACAACTGTGATCAGAGCTTTGGAGCTAAGACCTAAGACATGACTGGGGTAGGTGCTTGGTCTGCGGAGAGGGTCGAGATCAAGCCCTATGAAAATGAGTGTGCTCCCAGACTAAAGATAGATCACAAGCTGGAGAGCTGGAGGCTGAGGCTGGATCCTCCCAGCAATGAGGGTCAGAAGAGGCTTGTATGTGGCTTGTGGATAGGTAAGTAGGGACGCCAGACTTGTGTTTCTAGTCTTTGTGTCTTTGCCGTCTTAGTGTCTCCCTCTGTTGAGTGGAAAAGCACACATGGAAAATAATCATAGCTTCAGTCTGTCTGATTGCACAGCCGTGAAAGCAAGAGGATCTTTGATTAGCTGTCCCTTATGTTTTCTATCTTCTCTGACTGGAAAGAGACACAGTTTGTGTCTCTTTATTAACTGTTACATCCCCAGCACATAAAGCTACTTTTAGAACAAGTAATTCTTGGGCGATTTTCTTCACCCACTTTGCTCTCAGATAACTGCAGGGCATTTCTGTGCTTGATCTATCCCATTTTAACTCCCAAATCCATGACACTGAGATCTGGTATTTTTATTAGCAAGCTGTGAGCACTACGTTGGACAGGTTTGGAGATGTTCTAACCTAGCTATGCTGCCCACTTCCCAGCCATATGGTCCTTTGCCTGCATGTGAGTCTTTTTTTTTTTTTAATTTGATATTTTATTTATTTACATTTCAAATGTTATCCCCTTTCCCGATTCCTCCTCCCCAAGAAGTTCCTATCCCATCCCCCCTCCTCCTGCTTCTATGAGGGTGCCCCCCACCCATTCCTGCCTCCCCGCCCTCACATTCCCCTACACTGGGATATCGAGCCTTCATGGTACCAAGGGCCACTGATGACTGACAAGGCCATCCTCTGCTACATATATGGCTGGAGTACTCCGTGGTTGGTGGTTTAGACCCTAGGAACTCTGGTTGGTTGATATTGTTGTACTTCCTATGGGGTTGCAAACCCCTTCAGCTCCTTCATTCCTTTCTCTAACTCCTCCATTGGGGACCCTGTGATCAGTTCAATGGTTGGCTGAGAGCATCCTCCTCTGTATATGTCAGGCTCTGGCATAGCCTCTCAGGAGACAGTTATATCAGGCTCCTGCCAGCATGCACTTCTTGGCATCCACAATAGTGTCTGTGTTTGGTGACTGCATCTGAGTCTTGGCCTGGCTCACTCTGGTCCATGTATGCCCTCGTGGATGCTCTCTTATTACAGCTTAATGGCGAATCCTCCTGGTCCATCCATATGGTCTCTCCACACATTCATCTTTCCTTCTCCTTCTCCTTCTCCTTCTCCTTCTCCTTCTCCTTCTCCTTCTCCTTCTCCTTCTCCTTCTCCTTCTCCTTCTCCTTCTCCTTCTCCTTCTCCTTCTCCTTCTCCTTCTCCTTCTCCTTCTCCTTCTCCTTCTCCTTCTCCTTCTCCCTCTCCCTCTCCCCCTCCCCCTCCTCTTCCTCTTCTTCTTCTTCTCCTCCTCCTTCCTCCTCCTCCTCTTCTTCTTCTAGTTCTTCTTTTCTTCCTCCTCCTTCTCCTTTTCCTCCTTTTTCTTTTCTTCCTTATCCTCCTCCTTCTTTCTCTTCCTCCCCTCTTCTCTCTCTGACTCTGTCTCTGTCTCTGTCTCTGTCTCTGTCTCTGTCTCTCTCTCTCTCTCTCTCTCTCTCTCTCTTTCTCTCTCTCTCTCCCTTGGGATCCCCAGACTGGCATCAGAAGTCTTGCCCTATTTTCTCCTCCTGCACAGCCATTGGCTCATCAGTGATTTATTAACTAATCAGAGGTGATGGAAAAAAATCTTTACACATCATTGATTTAGGGGCTCCAATAATCATGACAATGCCAGTGTCTGGATTGCAACCAGATATCTGGGTACAGCAATCAGTAGCTGAATACATAGTGCACAAACCATCCCCCAACAGGCTTGTCATCTGATTTCCCAGCACAACTAAGAAGAAAGGCACTGGGGTCAAGCACTCTGTGGACAAATAAATGCATTTCAGATATGGTTTCTCCTTGTTCATAAGACCCATTTATAGCTCACATTTAGAATAGAGCATTTGCCCAGCATATGTAGGCGCCCCAGCTCCATCCCCAACAAGGAAAAAAGAAAAATGTTACACTATTTTTTGAGACAGAGTTTCTTGGGGCCCAAGCTAGCCTTGAATTCATTAAAGCTGAGGATGACTTTGAACTTCTGACCCTCTTGCCTCCATCCTCAAATGCTGCAACTACTGCAGGCATATGCACCACTTCCGGCTTCGGTGTGTTTTTTTAATTAAAACAAAAACAAAAAACAGAACAACGACAACTAGCAAAAGACATAATCCAGAAGAACAAAATCCTTTTATTTCACAACTCTTTTGTGTATGTAACTTAATTTGCATATTTCACAGGAGGGACCTGACTCTAAAGCCCATGTTTAATGAAGTCACTTAGAGACTCATAATTATCACCTGTATCTGACAAGTTAGTTGCTTTTTCTCTGGTACAGCTCTGAAGCCAGGACTATGACACTGGCAGTGCCCCAGGTTTAAAGTCTAAAAACTTGGCACCAGAGCTCAGTTTCTTCTGCCCACTGGTCTGTCTGTTTTAATCTCTTAACCGCTAGGAAGTCCAGTCTTTTCCTTGTAAGATGCAGCTAATCTGGCCCCACATCCCTTAAGGTCAGAACACACTGCTCTGAGAACAGATTAACCATTGTTTGAGCATCCTAGAACTGCATTCACTCAAACCAAGCTGATCCAAAAGTCCTCCAGCATGGCCCTCCATGCAGCCAAGGAATATAGACCATAGGAGACTGGAGGACTGCCACAGAGAGCAACATAGTTCAGTCTAAGGTATTTTCATTTTGTTTTAAGTTTTTAAATTCTGTTTCTTTGTGTGTGTGTGTGTGTGTGTGTGTGTGTGTGTGTGTGCCATGACTGGTGTGTGCAAGTTAGAGAACAACTTACAGAAATTGGCTCTCTCCTTCTACCACGTAAGTCCTGAGAATGAAACTCACATCTTCAGACTTGGCAATGTGGGCCTTCACCAAAAGAGCCGTCTCTCTTGCCCTTCTTAAAGGTTTTGTTTTGTTTGTTGTTGTTGTTTTAAAGTAGAAGCACACTCTAAATTAACACTAAAGAGCCTAGTAAACACATAAACAAGAACTGCAGTCACTTACAAGTATTCTGCACGGTGCACCAGTGTGCGACTGTGCTTATATAGAACAAATGAACCGCAAGTTTGAGATCTCAGGCATCAGAGGCTGTTCAGCATGGTCACTCAGGGCATCTCTAGCTTAAGGGCTACTTCGGCCCCATTACAGCCTTTGAGGACTGCTAAGAAAAGCAGCTGCTATGGCTGTGGTCCAAGGCCACACTGCGGCCAGGGCTAGCCTGAGATCACGTGTGTAAATTCAGTCAATAAAACTCCTGGCTAGGACAGGGAAGCAAGAGTGGGTGGGTTAGTGAGCAGAGGGAGGGGGAAGGAATAGGGGGATTTTCGGGGGGAAATGAGGAAAGGGGATAAAATTTGAAATGTAAATAAAGAAAATATCTAATAAAAATATTTTTAAACCCCTCCTGGCTAGTGGTTATTTCAAATAACCAGAAAGTCTGTGCCACTCACTAGGCATTCTGGGTGTACAAAGGCAGGAAACTGCCCTCAGCACAAGCTGAGTGCTGTGCTGGGATTCTAGCAGCAAAAATACCTGCAAGTGCTTCAGCAGGTCAAGCTTGTTTCTCTAGAAACCTCAATCCTGCAGTTACCTGTCACTACCACCAGATGGCACTCACAGTCTCGGAGGCTAAGCAGGATTGAACGTGGCTGCTAGGCAGCAAAAATGAGGTTTGAGGTGAAAAAAAAAAAAACTTCACTTTGTTGGCTCAGAGCTGTAATCTCAGCACATGGGAGTCTGAGGCAGAATGATTACCACGAGTTCGAGCCAGCTGGGGATTCACTGTGAGCTCCTATCTCAAAAAACCAAAGGAAGAGAAAGTTCACGTGGAGGGTGTGAATCCGTGGCAGTGTTTTTTCACACAGCAGGTTGAGGGAGGTAGATGCCCAATACACATATACACACGCGCGCGCACACACACACACGCACGCACGCACACATGCGTGCACACACGCACAAAGGAAGAAAGAGTGGCATTTGAAAGCAAGGACTGATGCTTAGGAGCTGTGGTTCTCAATCTTCCTGGTGCTTCAACCCCTTAATACAGTTCCTCATGTTGGGTTTAGCCCCAACCAAAAATTATTTTCTTTACTACTTCATAACTGTAGGTTTGCTGCTGTTATGAACTGCAATGTAAATATGTGGTCCAATGATCTTAGGGGGCACCTGTGAAAGAGTCATTTGACCCTCAAAGGACTCGCTCGACCCACTGGCCTAGAAACTAAAAAAAAAAAAGTTGAAACAGGTTCAAAGAATGACAGACTTATGAGAACTGCCAAATCCTCAACCTTCTTCTTGTGTCTGTGGAGCTGTGCTTGGATGAACTTCAAGAATACAAAACAACAGGGCAGAGAATCCGGGCAGCAGGATACCCTGGGAGTCCCCGCCAGAACAGTGGCTGGAGTAAACTACATTTGGGGAAATCTCCTGAGGTTTAAACCGATGTCCTTTAGGCTCCTAGTCTGTCTGGGGAAGGTGGGCATTACTAATGTCCTTGGAGGAATGGGAACATTCTCACAGCTCCCGGTGTCAACTCCTTGGCCTTGCAACCAAAAACCCTGCTCCCCTCCAGGATGCACAGCTGCTTCTGGAAGCATCTGCCAGGGACTCCATTTCCTCATTCCACAGCCCTTGGCAGCTGGACAGAGCCGTTTGAATGCGTTTGGGCCACCACATGTGGGCTGGTGTGACAAGCTTACCCCCACTCTTGCCTTCCTGCTTCCCTGGGAAGGGTGTTGACATACCGGGTGAGGCCACCTGGCAGAGCCTCCCTGAACACTTCCTGAAGGACTGTGAGGAAATCCCCTCCCTCCTACTACCTCCTGCCTCCTCCCATGAGAAATCAACATTCATTGTGTTGTGTCCCTCAGGCTGGGGCTTATCAAATAGACTAACTAGTTTACCTTCAGTAACCCAGGAGATTACTGCATCTTTCACGGATGTATATATAGATGAAATACGCTGTAAAGTCCATAAATATCATTTCTTTGCATTGGGAACATTCAAAATCCTCTACACTAATATATTAAAATGAGCAATTAATTGTTGTCAGTCATAGCAACCCAAGTGCACTATAAAATATTAGATGTTATTGTCCTATCCTCTGTACCCTGCATCCTATATCAACACCTGCTGCTTTCTACCTATCTCCCCCAAATTCAAGATTTTAATGATTCTGTTGAAGTAATGTGGATTCAGTGAATCTCTTCTGGCCTGGGAGATTTTTTTGCTTGTTGTTTGGGTTTCATTTGCTTTTGCAGCTCAGGGGATGGAATTCATGGCTTCATGCATACAACATGGGGACTCTATCACGGGTCCATCCTCAGTGAGGTATGCACTAGGCACAGAGGATGAGGCATCCATCCATCATCTTCCTGTGAAGCCCCTTAACCTCTCATTCCAATAAAGTGTGAACTGGGAAGGATCCAGAACCTCCAGTACATTTATAGGAACCACTGTGAGTTAGTGGGTTATAGTTCTTCTAAGAATTTCCTGTACTTATCTCAAAATCTAATCTATAAGGACTTTGGCCGTCTTGCCCAGGCTGACCTTGAACTCAGCTCATCCTCCTGGCGGAGCCTCCAGAGTAGCTGAGAGTAAAGGAGAGGCCCAATGGCCCCAGCTTCTAAGACTTTTTAACAAGGCTGGAGTCAACAAAAAAATGCAACAGAACAAGATTCTGAGTTGTCAATTGCAATTAAAAAGCTTTTACAGTCCAAGGGCAAAGTCTTCTCAGATTCTTCTGAGCCTGGAATCCCTACAGAGAAAATGAATCATCTCCAGCTAAAATGAGTGTTGGGAAGGATGTGTGAAGCCATGAAAGAGCTAAGGTACCCTAGCCCTGCAGCTCCCTAAAATGGTCCAACTTAATGAGAAGTCTAAAGACCACCTGTAGCCTCCCACACTACCCTCCTGCACCGACAAAAAGACCATGTAAGTACACTATTGGTAATTGGTCTTCCTACCCAGTTCCCAGTCTTTTTCTTCCCCCTTCTTCCTATAAAAACCCAAACAGAACCCCATACATTAGGGTCTTGGCATAGAAGGTCACCTTGCTTCCGTTCCCTGAGGAGAAAAAAAAAAAGTCTGACCAAAAGAATGGAATAATAATAATAATAATAATAATGAGGAAGGGTTTATGAACACCAGGAATTAACCCAAAGTGTGTTAGTATTGGGAATTCAGAAAACCAGGAACTTTAGGTAACAGCACTCAGAACAAGTGAGGTGCAAAATGATCTTGAAGGTAGGAGTGTGGTTAGACAAGCCAATGAGTCTCAGGGGCTCTGCCTGTCTCTGCCTCCCTAGCACTGTGGTTATAAACACATTCCATTGCATCCAGCTTCGTGTGGGCACTGGAGATTGGCCTGAATTATCTCCCCAGCCCTGCAAAATGAGCTCTCAATAAATACTTCTTCCCTGTGTCAATGTTCAGGTATGAGGGGGGGGCTGATCCAGCTGGAATCTGTCACCTCTAAAATTCAGGACAACCCTAGAAGCTATGGAAGAACTCAGCTTTTGTGATTAAGTCCTGCTTAAGCCAAACCAGGAAGGACATTTTAGACAAAGCTTCTGTACTGGGCTCTAGAAGACCAGACTGAAAATCAAGATGGAGTCACTGCTGAAAGTTCTCCTCACCAACGTGAAGATGACTCTGAAGAATCAGGAGAGATGTCAGCCAAATTTTTCAAACAGTCCAATTAGAAACTGCATGATGACAAATTTCCCTCTGCTTAATTCTGAATGTCCCCCAAAGTGACCTGAAACAACCTGACCTGATATTCACTCGCCTGTTATGATTCCTGGGCCATCTGCCTACTACAAAGGAGGCAATGTGAAAACAATTAGTCCACTCTTCCCTGCTTTTAGGCTGAGAGCCTCGCTTTGTTTTAGAGGATTGAATCTACTCAGCCAACCAGAGCACTTACTCGGTTTTAAGACTGCAAAATAAAGTCAATTAAACTTAGGAAGGAGAAGCAGGAGATTTAAAAGTTCCAAGCCAACCTGGGCTATTTAGTGAAACTGAAAAAAATTCATAGGGTTAATATATATATATATATATATATATATATATATATATATATATCAACCCTAATATTATAAATGAAGCCAAGCTCCAAGGGATATTCCCTTCTGAATGAAGTCAACCTACTTGAGAGTGAGGACATTTATATTTATTTGAAACTAATTCAAGTTACAGTCTAGGAAACCACAGTCTCAAGCAATCTTAAAAGTATACTGAGATTTGACCAAATAGTAGCTGTACCAATAGTTTCCAGCCTTGGAAATGACGTCACTCTTTCTTTGGGAATCAAATAGTAGCTGTACCAATAGTTTCCAGCCTTGGAAATGACGTCACTCTTTCGTTGGGAATCGCCACTGTTGCTGTCTAAAGTTGGATGTCTTTTAAGAAAGGGCATGAGTCCCATCGGGGTCCTGGTGTGCTTTGGAGGAAGAGGTCCATTGTAGAAGAGTCAGCAGAGGTTAGCAATGTTTCAGAGGGGTGGATGTACCTGCAGCTCTCAGCCAATCAGATCTGATTAGAACACTTCCAACTCCATTTTGAGTGTTAATATTTTTATTTAATTTCCTTGACAAGAGAAAATTATTTCCCTGAGCTCCTACAGCTTATTGATAACAGGTAGGGGACAGGCTGTCTACACATTTCCCATGTGTACATTGTATGACCACAGGCACAGGTGATGGAGAGCAGTGACAGTCGGTGTTGAGACCGACATGAACAACATATCTCTCCATAAACACACCACTCTCCTATGGCAAATTTCTTTGATCACATATTACAACACACAAAATGAGTGTGTTGTGCTAAATGTGGTAATGCACACTGGTAATTCAGGCCCTCGGGAGCAGAGGCAGGAGGGTTGCTGCAAGTTTGAAGTAGACTGGGCTGCATAGGGAGTTCAAGAGGCTACCTTAGTACACATGATGAAACCCAGTCTCAACCACCCACACCACCCCCAAAACAGTCATGTTAATATTCAAAGGTGATGGTAGCACACACTGCAATCCCAGAACTCGAATCTGAGGCAGGAGGACCACAGGTTTAAGACTAGCTTGGGCTACACAATCAGACTCTACCTCAAAAAATAAGCATGTTGAGCAATGAGCAATATCTTCAGGGCATGAGGAGATATGCCAGAGGACATATGTAGACAGACTTTTCAAAGCAAGGGTCACCCTAGCAACCAGTGATGTTGCTGATTGTTCAGAGATTCCAGTCTGTACCTCCAAGTGAGAGTTGGCCCTGACTTCATGAGTGCTTTCATTTCATCTACTGCAAAAGAGAAACTCTTGGGCCACTATGGGAGACACAATCTCCTTGTTCTCCAATTTTATATTTTCTCTCCTATTGAAACAGAAACCTCAAGTGCAAATTCCTATTCAAAGTAGTAGAATTAGGCTCCATCTTGCAAGAGCTCCACTTCCACCTTCACCAGCTCCTCCCAAGCAGTGACTCAGCCTTCCTCTTTCCACCCACTGGGCACTCCAAGAGCCAAGAATTCAGCATCAGGTCCTTCAGGCAGGACTTGTTCTACACCCCATGAAAGAGTAAAACACATGGAAACAATGTCCCCATTCTCTGTCTGTCTCTCTCTGTATCTTTCTCTTTCTCTTTGTCTGGCTTTCAATCTGTCTCTCTGTCTCTCTGTGTCTGTTTCTCTCTGTGTGTCTCTCTGTCTCTCTGTATCTTTCTCTTTATCTGGCTCTCAATCTGTCTCTCTGTCTCTGTCTCTGTCTGTCTGTCTGTCTGTCTGTCTGTCTGTCTCTCTCTCTCTCTCTCTCTCTCTCTCTCTCTCTCTCTCTCTCTCTCTCTCACACACACACACACACACACACACACACACACACTAACTGTAGCGGCTTGTGGAGTCACAGCCTCCCAGCTGTACCACCACGTCCTACCCTGCTGTATTTAGAGCACATTTTCCTCCTCATTTTGTTGATCCCATTTGCTGCACAAGTGCCACACACACATGAGAAGTGTAGGGGTCTTGCTCACAATGGCTTCTCTGTATGTATGCACATGGAGTTAGTCTGGCCAAATAATCAAACACTGGTCACATACTATGGTGTCATTAATCCTTCACAATTGCTTTGTGGGTAAGGGATTCATAATTTAACAACACAGGAAAGTGTATGTTGGAGAAAGCTCTGCATGCCTACAGCCAACAATTGCATAGCTGTGTGGCTGGACCCAGGTCCTATTCGGAGCTCATACCTAGTTTTTGTTTTGTTTTGTTTTGGTCCAGTTTTATTTTCGTTCTTTCTCTCTGGAGAGATGAAGGAGTGGTGACAAGAAATTATTGGTAGCAGATATGATATACAGTACCACATACACTAAGACCTATATGTGTGGCATGTTTCATACTTACATCATGTGAAACAGATCCTATGATCCCAATTTATGCAGCAGGGTGTGTGTAGTTTTGTTCTGGTTTGGTTTGGTTTGGTTGAGTGCTGGAACAGACAGAACCCAGAGCCTCAGGCACATGTACACTGTTCTTTTGAGCTGCTCTACCCACCCTTCCTGGTCTTCTATCTGGGAAGACAGAAATTTGGAAGTTTGACAGCCGTTAATGCGAGCTGAGACTGGCCAGATGCAGGCAGGAGCAAAGCGTGTGTTCTAAACTGCCACGGTGTACCTACCTCTCCTTTTACAAGGGCGATAGCAGCTGACAGTTACCCTTATACTTCAAACGTCTACTGAGGGCTTAGCTGTAAGACCTGGTGGCACAAACACTCACATTCACACTACGCACAGTAGAGAGAGAAAACAGAATGGAATCTAGAAGCCCTGGTATGCAAGGCGTGGCGACATAATCATATCATCCCAAGAAGCCCTGGTATGCAAGGTGTGGCGACATAATCATATCATCCCAACACTGGAGAAGCTGAAACAGACGGATCTAGTCTCTGAGGCCACCCTGGGCTACATAGTAAGGCGATCCCCCAAACAGAAATAAATAAAAAAAAATAAGTAAATAAATGCCTAGTTTGTCAAGCCATTGCCCCCTGAGAAGAAGAAAGACTGACCCTGACTTCTGCTGGAAATACAGCAGAAATATTAGCAGACTAATATGGCCTCAGATCCCTGGGTTTGATGAATTGAAACAACTCTCTCTAATGCCAGGCTGATCTTATAATAGTGTGAGGGGGAGAGAAAGACTCAAGCACAGAAGCAGGAAGAAACTGGTAATTGTGCCTCTGTTGCCAGCACTGGTGTCAAAGTTGCCCTGGGGTGTTGGAACCTGTTCCCTTCAGAGCTACAGCAGAAGATCAGATCCTACATTCCCACCAAGAGGAGCTCTAAAAGGTGCCCAGGACAAACTGACCCACTGACTGGAAGAAAGAGCTTCCATGAGAATTCAGAGCACAGGCCTGTTCTTCAAGCAGAGGCAGAGGCAATGCCCTAACCTATCATTAAATAGACTGGCCCAGCCACTTTCCACAGTTACCAAAAGGCAAAGTCACAACTGTTAAGATCCTCTTTTTATTTGTCTGTGTTTGTTGCTTTTTGATACATGGTCTCTCTATGGAGCACAGGCTAGCCTAAAACTCTTTGTGTAGACTAGGTGGGCTTCAAACTTATAATCCTTCTGCTTTGACTTCTTTGATACTGAGATATTGAGATCTTAGCTGGGCTCCACATAGTGGCACAGCTCCATAATTTCTGTAATCCAAGTACTCAGGAGGCAGAGGCAGGAAGACTGTCACAAATTAGAGTCTACCCTGGGCTACATAGAGAAGTCCATGCCAGTTAGGGCTACACAATGGGGTCCTGTCTTTAAAAAAATTGTAAACTGGATTTAATTGTAATTCTAGAAGAAGACAACTTCATAAAACCAAATTATTCCAAGAGCCATCAGAAGAAGGCTTACCACCAGCAAAGGGCTAAGAAGAACAGATCTATCATTGCTAAGTTACTTTTCTGGTAAGGGATTGGTTGGGGCTGGATACAGGAAGAGGAAGTAAGAGGGAGATCACTGGTTGCGGTTAGGCTGCTTCCAGCCACTTTGTGGGATCAGGATTGAGATATACTTGACTGTACTGGCCTAGGTGGTAGTTTTGGCTGTGATGGTCTCTCTAGATTAAGACGGTTAACTTATTTAACTTATAAACGGAAAGATTCGCTTTTTTGTTTTAAGACAAGTCGTCCTAGGGATTGTTTTATTTTATTCTTATGGTGCTGAGGATAGAACCCAGGGCCTCAAATGCTAGAAAAGGCTGTCTCACTGAGACATGGATCTAAATTTTTTCTTTATATTAAATTCACACAATGAAAACATGAAGAGGTCTCAAAAGAAAAGAAGCCTCACTAACCATGAGCTCAAAATCCCAAATGACAGAGTGTGAGGAGACCACTCAATGAGCGACCAGCAGACACAGCCAACAGTGCGGCTCAGCCTGACATGTTCCACATAATTTAGGGGCAGAAAGAAAATGATTGTCCAATGAGCTCAAATATACAGGGTGGAAAAAACTCTGAAAGGAGGAAAAAACAAAGAAGGGGGGAGATTTGAAAAGATATCAAATAAAATGTTCAAAATGGAACATTTCCTAATGAAAAGCTTAATGGATGGACAAAACCCAAAATAGAGATAAATGGAGATTTAGATCTAGTCTGGAGATACAAATCTGTGGTCCTAGCATTTAAGGATGGTGGAGGAAGGTTTTAATTTCAGACACGTTCAGACTATATAACCATACTCTGTCACCAAAGGAGAGGAGAACTTGATGGATTTGAAAGATGTTTCTTAAAAAAGGGATTGCTACAGAGAATATATATATATACTATATATTATATATATATAGTATATTATATATGTGTGTATTATGTATGTAATAGTATGTGCTTATATTTATGTGTATGTATTAATAATCTGGCAACCAGTAGACATTTTAGAAGAAGAAAGTAGATGAGAGGCATTACTGGCTGAGGATTTTTTTTAAATCTTCAGATCTAAGATTCTGAGTTCCAAATACCATTAATAAATAAAAATCCAAGGTTTTTGATGAATCAAGAGAGATGCCATTTGGTGCCTGGGCAAGGTACCAGAACAGCATGTGGGGGGTAGTGCACTCCTACCATGCAGTTCTCAGGGACTGAATGAACTCAGTTCTTGAGGCAATCACCTTTACCTACTGAGCCATTTCACCAGCTCCAGAAGGCATTTTTATAACACACATTTATTGTCTTGCAGTTCTTAAGGTCAAGGTTTCAGTGGTGTAAGCCAGGGCTTCCGCAGGGCCAGTTTCTTCAGGAGGATTTTAGGGCAGGATTTTTCTAGCAAATAAGAAGCCAATTTCTGGTTAAAATCAGTGGCTTATACTTCTATCCTAGCTGCCTATGATGCTGAAGTGGGAGAATTTCTGGAGCCCATGAGTCTGAAACCAAGCCCAGGAGCATAGTGAAACCCACTTGGGGTGGGAAGTGGGGAAAGAAAACAAAGGGGAAAAATAACCAGCACAAGGTCCCACAGAGCAAGCCACTGACAGAATTATCCAATAATGTCACTGTTACTCTCTGAGCCATTAGGACAGGGCAACTCTCACATTCAGAATTACCCATACATCAAGTTCTTATTTATTGTATACATGTTCTCACAAGCTGACTGTAGCACAACTATTTGGTTAGGAGGTGGGTGATGTGGAAAGGGGCTATGAGAATCCACTTCACCAATAAGCTATTTGAAACCTACATGAAATTCAACAGTTATCGCCTATGGGAGCATAGATACAAAAGTTTCTATATTTACATATATCTCGAATATGGTTACCACACAATCACTCAGATGGGTGTAGAGGTTTTTAATGTGTTTAATTTGCAGATGATCTTGCTGTGTTGCTTGGGTTGACCTTAAACCTAGAGGTTCTTGGGCTCCTCCTACCTTCAGCCTCCTAAGTAGCCTGGGCCCGAAGTAACACCCTTTCCTCTTTAAAAGATCCACAGGGCTGGGGTTGCAGCTCAGTAGTAAAGTACCTGGATTCTATTCTATTCTATTCTATTCTATTCTATTCTATTCTATTCTATTCTATTCTATTCTATTCTATTCTATTCTATTCCCAACACTGCAAAAAATAAAGTGAGGGAGGGAGTAAGGAAATGAGGGAGAGGGAGAGAGAAACAGACCTAAGATTCCCTGCTATCAAGTATCTGGTAGTAGAAACAATGTACTCAAAATCAGAAATTCAATAAAAGAAGTCAAAGAAATATTCTCCCACAAAGCTCCAATTTTATATGTTCTATTTCAACATTTATTTTGCTTACTTAACAAGAGTTATAAATGCATACATACTAGAGCCGTTTACTATAGGATTACACTTTGATAAACCCATTGAAGGAGAAAATATCACAAGTCAAAGTGTCTTGGGCCCAGGCATGGTGCCACTGCCTGTCATCCCAGCACTTGAGACACAGTGGGATGCTGAGTCGCAGGCCAGCAGTGCTGTATGGAAAGTCCTTGTCTAATAATTAGCCATGGGTCTGAGGAGGTGACTGAGGGCAAAGACTTCGCCATGTAGGTATAAGGCCCCCAGCCCAAATCACTAGAACCCACATAAAGCTGGACATGGTAGTGCATCCGTCAGCCCACCTCCAGGCAGCTGAAGCAAAAGGACCATGAGTTTGAGGCCATCAAATACAACGTCAGGCCAGAAGTGCTATCTGACTAGACACCACCTCAAAGTGAGAAAAGTTAATGAACAAAAGTATCCTGAGGTAAATTGTTTAAAATGCCCATTATCCTCAGGGTCTCAAGGGGATACTTAGGGGTTGGGGTTCTTTAACATAGAAATAACTTGAAATAAGGACTATACTTATCTAACATCCCAGTATCATAGCTAATCTATAGATAGATCATTAAAATGAATAGGACACCTGTAATTAAATGGGATAGTCATAAATGGCTTTTTTCCCTCCTTCCTTCTCCTTCCTTCTTCCTCTCTCTTCTTCCTCTTTCTCCTTCCTCCTTCCCCTTTTTCTGCTCCTCCTCCCTTCTCCTTCTCTTTCCCCCTCTTCTCCTTCCTCCTCCTCTTTCCTCCTCCTTCCCTCCTCCTTCTCCTTCTTCTTCCTTCCTCCTCCTTCCTCCCCTCCTTCACCTATCTCCTCCTCCTTTTCTTTCCTCCCTCCTCCTCCTCTTCTTTCTCTTTCTTCTTTTTCTTCTTAAGACACGGTCTTATTAAGACCTGAAGTTTACCCTGTAGCCCAGGCTGGCCTTGAACTCATGATCATCCCTCCTCAGCCTCCCAAATATTGGGATTATGGGTGAATGTTACCACAGTGAAATGTAAATGGACTTTTTGATGATTTAAAATTTAAGAGTTACATAATACCAATTAAACTGGCATAGTCATAAAATGTCTGAGTCATTTCTCAGTAAGATAAAGCATTGAATCATCATTTGCCAAATATAGTTTCAAGTTTGCTCTTGACATCTTAAGTTCCTTAGAAAAGATACTATGTACATATACTGGGGTTTACTAGTAAACTGTTGTTATATGGTTCAAAATTGCTTTCCTCCTGTGTTCTCAGTAGAAATTAAGGTAACAGTTAAAAATCCCCATTCTCTGGGGCTGGTGAGATGGCTCAGTGGGTAAGAGCACCCGACTGCTCTTCCAAAGGTCCGGAGTTCAAATCCCAGCAACCACATGGTGGCTCACAACCATCCGTGATGAGATCTGACTCCCTCTTCTGGAGTGTCTGAAGACAGCTACAGTGTACTTACATATAATAAATAAATAAATAAATCTTTAAAAAAAAAATCCCCATTCTCATGCGTCATTCTACATGTAAAGAATGTAAGAAAAATTAAGATGCATTGTAATAAGAAAGCCAGTAAGATAGGAAATATATTCATTTATTGAGAAAAGGGGCCTTGTCTAAGTTAAGTTCTCTTAAATAATTGTCTTAGAATAACTTTTACAGAAGGAAATTAAGAGATGGCAGAGTGGAATAAGTAAGTAGTAGAGAAAAAACACAAGGGGATCCTAGGAATTCTGATGCGTCTTGGGTGAGGACAGTGAAAAGGAGCCTGAGTGGTTTGTGTGTGAGGAGAAGGTTTGCGTGATAGAGTGCACCTCTGTCCTAAAGTAGGCTGGGTGAACCATTTCAAAATTGGAAGGAGGAAATACAGAACACAGCAGAGGGCTTCAGCAGGTGGTGGAGCATCTAAGCAAGCTACTGGGCCTTTTTAAAGCACAAATCTGAAAAAGAAAATTTGAACATGATCGCACTGGTTATGACAGGAAGGGAAATGTTTTCACATTATTTTAAATTAATTAATCGATATCAGATAAATAACCTGATTTATTTTCTCTCTCGCTCTCTGTCTACCTTTGCCTCTCTGCCTCCCTTTCTCTGTCCTCAATAGGGTTTTTTTTCTTTTTTAAATTTTTTTATTACATTTTTTCTTCATTTCAAATGCTATCCCGAAAATCCCCCATACCCTCCCCATCCCCGCTACCCTACCCACTAACTCCCACTTCTTGGCTCTGGTGTTCCCCTGTCCTGGGGCATATAAAGTTTGCAAGACCAAGGGGCCTCTCTTCCCAATGATGGCCAACTAGGCCATCTTCTGCTACATATGCAGCTAGAGACACAAGCTCTGGAGGTACTGGTTAGTTCATATTGTTGTTCCACCTATAGGGTTGCAGATCCCTTCAGCTCCTTGGGTACTTTCTCTAGCTCCTCCATTGGGGGCCCTGTGTTCTATCCAATAGATGACTGTTAGCATCCACTTCTGTGTTTGCCAAGCACTGGCATAGCCTCACACAAGACAGCTATATCAGGGTCCTTTCAGCAAAATCTTGCTGGCGTATGCAATAGTGTCTGTGTTTGGTGGCTGATTATGGGATGGATCCCCAGGTAGGGTAGTCTCTGGATGGTCCATCCTTTCATCTCAGCTCCAAACTTTGTCTCTGTAACTCCTTCCATGGGTGTTTTGTTCCCAATTCTAAGAAGGGGCGAAGTGTCCACATTTTGGTCTTCGTTCTTCTTGAGTTTCATGTGTTTTGCAAATTGTATCTTGGATATTCTAAGTTTCTGGGCTAATATCCACTTATCAGTGAGTACATATCAAGTGAGTTCTTTTGTAATTGGGTTACCTCACTCAGGATGATACCCTCCAGATCCATCCATTTGCCTAGGAATTTGATAAATTCAATGTTTTTAATAGCTGAGTAGTACTCCATTGTGTAAATGTACCACATTTTCTGTATCCATTCCTCTGTTGAGGGACATCTGGGTTCAGCATGTGTCCTTATTACCATTTGGAACATCTTCTGGATATATGCCCAGGAGAGGTATTGTGGGATCCTCCAGTAGTACTATGTCCAATTTTCTGAGGAACCACCAGACTGATTTCCAGAGTGTCTCAATAGGGTCTTAATGTGTTGCCCACGTGTTAGCATTCCTAGCATGGGCCACCACATCTGGCTTTTTCTAAGGCAATAAAGTTTTCTTAAAATACTGGTCTATTCTTGTTAGAAACTTATGAGACTTTTCTTTTTAAATCTTCACGCCTTCCTCTGCTTTTCCTTGGCCTCCCCTCAAGTCTTCAGTTAGCCCCTGTAAGCTTTCATTCTCCCTAGTTTGACCATGCAGCCGTGGCTATTTTCAACATCTTTGAAGTATTCCATGTAACCAGTTTCACGTGTTACAACCATTTCTGACAGTCATGTGTTCCCCAGCTCAAGAGACTATTTTTTCTTATTTGTAGTCTTCTATAATACAAGGTACACTCCTAACCTTAGACACATACTCTTGCAGTAACTATTAAGTTCTTATTATAAGCACCTGTGTGTGTATGTGTGTATGAGTGTGTGTGTGTGTGTGTGTGTGTGTGAGAGAGAGAGAGAGAGAGAGAGAGAGAGAGAGAGAGAGAGAGAGAGAGAGAGAGACAAGTTTGTTAGGATGTATGCAGACTGAGGCCAGAGGTCAATGTCATGTGTCTTCCTTAGTCATCCTCAACCTTACTTTCTGAGAGAGGGTCTCTTGCTGAACCTAGAGTCCATTGATTCAGTTAGGATAGACAGGCCAATGAGCTTTGAGGATCTGCCAATCTGCCAGTGCCAGGATCTCTCCGTGTGTCTTCTGATCGTCAAAGTTAGAATTCTGTCTTCCTATAGAGCTATTTTATTTTGCTTTTTTTCCTCTATGAAGTCTTAGAGACTACAATCTTATTCTTTAGCTAGTTAAATTCCTGAGAATGGCTCTCAGATTCTTGAGCGGTGTTTCTGAGCTGCAGAATGTACACATTCCTGACAATAAACTCCTATATGTGACTGCAGACCAAGTTCACCATGCTGCCCAGTGTCACAGCCAATTAGCTATAAAACAGGATGAAGATCTCAGCATCGGGGTCAGACTCCTAAGTCACTCATTGTGGCATGTGTTCATAGTCTCCATTTCTTGAGGGACTGAGAACAAGAACAACTGAAGCCGGAATGCTTAAGATCTACCTGGTGAGATACTACCTCTAAAAATGAAAAGAGAGCCAAGCCCAGGCCCATAATCCCAGTTACGTGGAAAGTTCAGGCTTACAGTTACAGGCTCAAGGTCAGCGTGTGCAATTCAGTGAGTCCCTGTCGCAAAATAAAGAGTCAAAAGAAGACTGAGGATTTATCTCAGTGGTTGAGTGCTTGCATAGCATGAGAGAACCTGGGTTTAATCCCTAGTACTACAAAAAACCTAACTAACTAACCCTAAAACATTAAAGACTTTATATCGTAGCTTACCCTGCCTTTATTCCTTTACTTATGCCTCTCGACCTTCTCCTTTGGCAAGACAGTGGTGTAGTTAAAATCTTACAACTAGGTTGGTGGTGTGGCTCAGTGGTAGAGCATTAGTTTAGCATGTGTAAGGCCTGGAATTCAATCACTAACACAAGGCTTCTCTGTCCACACTCATCCCTGGGTCTTCACCAGAAGTCACGAGAAGTCACACAGCTCAAAAAAAAAAAAAAAAAAAAAAGAACATTTCCAAGACTCAATTGACTGCTTCCACCCAAACATGACCTACCAGCCTTCTGCTCATCGACAAACAATGTATCTGGGAGAGAGCCTCAAAAAGTGAGAGCACACACCCGGTACTTAGAAAGTACGGTGATTTCTACCACAGAGCTGCTCTGTTGAACATGTGGTTGTAAGAAATGGATGCAAAGATTGACAAGAAAGCTCAGGAAGTGAAGACGCCCATTGCCAAGTCTGACTGTGGACAGCAAAAGGTCTCTGTGCACACAGAGAAGCACTGGAGAAGCCAGAGAAGTTAAACACACAGCTCACCTCTTCAATGGAACGAGATGCATGGCTGCTCTCCCTGGAATGCCAGGAGTGATGGAGTTTTACAACCTGGTGATCGTTTGCTGTCTGATGAGGCAGGCTCTGCCCATGTTTTCTTATACCAGACTTCTCCTCCTAAGCTTTCAGGTCCTGGTGTCACTTGTACTTTACGACAGCCTAAGTGACTTCTGTGTTACCTTAGGGCCAGGCCAATCCTGGCTTCCAAAGGCATTGTGTTTACCTCAGACATTTGCCCTAGACCCTTATCCTGAGCACTGTTCCTAAGTCAACAAGAAACTCTCTTCGAGATGAAGCCCTTCCCCTTGTCTACCTGGGCTGAAGATAGTCTTGGGGTAGTCTTGGAAGCCATATATTGAAGGCAGAAGCACCCTGTTAGCAAAGGGCTGCTATCCCTGTAGGATGGGAAGAGGGGCCACACCCATGTGCTTCTCTTCACTATTGCACTAAGGAAGTATTCTCTAGTTGGCTATCCCATGGGCAAGCACCAATCCTGACACTATTAATGATACTCTGTTATGCTTGCAGACAGGAGTCTAACATGGCTGTCCTCTGAGAGGCTCCACCCAGCAACTAACTCAGACAGATGCAGAGACCCACAGCCAAACATTGGATGAACTTGGGGACTCCTATGGAAGAGTTCAGAGAGGAATTGAAGGCCATGCAGGGAATAGGAACTCCAGAGGAAGACCAACAGAGTCCACTAACCTGGACTCTTGGGGGCTCTCAGAGACTGAACCACCAACCAAAGAACATATACGGGCTAGACCTAGCTCCCAACACAAACATATGTAGCAATGTGCAGCTCCATCTTTGTGTGGGTCCTGAACATCTGAAGGGAGCAGGGCTATCCCTAAAGCTGTTGCCTGCCCATGGAATCTGTTCCCCTAACTCAGCTATCTTATTTGGCGTTGGTGGGAGAAGAAGCATCTAACCATGGCTTTATGTGCCAAGGTAGAGGGATGGGGGAGGCGGCTCCATTCTCTCAGAGGAGAAGGGGAGGAGGAAGGGCCACAGAAGGAGGGGGGACATCAGTAAGGATGTAAAATGAATAGGATAGGATAGGATAGGATAGGATAGGATAGGATAGGACAGGACAGGACAGGACAGGACAGGACAGGACAGGACAGGACAGGACAGGACAGAACAGAACACAACAGAATACAACAGAACACAACAGAACACAACAGAACACAACAACAGAACACAACAGAACAGAACAGAACAGAACAGAACAGAACAGAACAGAACAGAACAGAACAGAATAGAATAGAATAGAAAGAGGGGGGAAGGAGGGAGAGAGGGAGGGAGGGAGAGAGGGAGGGAGGGAGAGAAGGAAGGAGGGAAGGAAGGAAGGAAGGAAGGAAGGAAGGAAGGAAGGAAGGAAGGAAGGAAAGTATTCTCTCCTGGTGGCAGGTGAAGCAGGCAAGCCAGCCTGAGGGTGTGGACAAGGGAGAGATGCCCCCATTTCCCACCCCATCCATGGGAGAGCAGGCTGCCAGGTCATGAGAGAGGGAGAGTTGGCTCTGCACCTCACCTGGGCAGGCAGCATAGTAGAGCTGACCCTGGCGACAGGGGCTCAGGTGAGTGGAGCCTGGGAGTATGAGTGTAGGAGAGCTGGCCCTGAAACTTGTCTGCCATGTGGTGTGAGCTAGATCAGCCTCTTGCCAGCTGCAGCACTGGATGAGCTAGCTAGCCAACTCAACTACGACTCAGGCCCACATCCAGAGCATTGAGTTGGCCTACCCCAACATCTACTCTATCCATAAACTGCTACAGTTCAGGAATGGGCTGGTCCTACAGAACCAAAGCTGCAGGATCTCTGTGACACAAGGCAACAACCAGATATCCAAGAGGAGTCCCAGTGAGGACCCGGTATTGATGGGGTAGCAGAAGGCAGAGGCCTGGAACCATGACAAAGACTCACTGCAGTGAACATTTGCAAGCAAAGAAGTATCTACAAATGGTTATATTGTGGTACACACTGAGACACACTCCAGTTTCCTCAATGCGATTTTTATTTTGTTTTGTTTTGGGCGTAGGTTGCCAACGCAGAGGGTTTGGTTATGAAGGGATGGGGAGATGAATGGGATTGGGGTGCATGATGCAAAATTCACAAAGAACCAGTAAAAAGTTAAATAAAAAAGTATCCTCACCCCTGCCTTAGTCCACATACATTTTGGATCTGTTCCTGTCTTAGCTTGTCACAACAGCCAGCAGTTGTTTATATTTCTCCAGGAACTTGCAAGTTTCCTACTATGGGCTGAGTATGTAAAGTAGACCTTCAGCAGACATTTCATGTTTGGTGTAGCTCATAGGCTGTCTGCATACATGTGTCCTCAGTGATCTTTTTTTTCAATTTTTGTTAGATATTTTCTTCATTTACATTTCAAATGCTATCCCAAAAGTCCCTTATACCCTCCCCCTGCCCCTGCTCCCCTACCCACCCACTCCTACTTCTTGGCCCTGGCGTTCCCCTATACTGGGGCATATAAAGTTTGCAAGACCAAGGGGCCTCTCTTCCCAATGATGGCTGACTAGGCCATCTTCTGCTACATATGCAGCTAGAGACACGAGCTCTGGGGGTACTGGTTAGTTCATATTGTTGTTTCACCTATAGGGTTGCAGACCCCTTCAGCTCTTGGGTACTTTCTCTAGCTCCTCCATTGGGGGCCCTGTGTTCCATCCAATAGATGACTGTGAGCATCCACTTCTGTGTTTTCCAGGCACTGGCATAGCCTCACACGAGACAGCTATATCAGGGTCCTTTCAGCAAAATCTTGCTGGCATGTGCAATAGTGTCTGTGTTTGGTGGCTGATTATGGGATGAATCCCCGGGTAGGGTAGTCTCTGGATGGTCCGTCCTTTCATCTTAGCTCCAAATTTTGTCTCTGTAACTCCTTCCATGGGTATTTTGTTCCCTATTCTAAAGAGGAATGAAGTATCCACACGTTGGTCTTCCTTCTTCTTGATTTTCTTGTGTTATGCAAATTGTATCTTGGGTATTCTAAGTTTCTAGGCTAATATCCACTTATCAGTAAGTGCATATCAAGTGAGTTCTTTTGTGATTGGGTTACCTCACTCAGGATGGTATCCTCCAGATACATCCGTTTGCCCAAGAATGACATAAATTCATTGTTTTTAATTGCTGTGTAGTACTCCATTGTGTAAATGTACCACATTTTCTGTATCCATTCATCTGTTGAGGGACAGATGGGTTCTTTCCAGCTTCTGGCTATTATAAATAAGGCTGCTATGAACATAGTGGAGCATGTGTCCTTATTACCAGTTGAAACATCTTCTGGGTATATGCCCAGGAAAGGAATTGCTGGATCTTCCGGGTAGCACTATGTCCAATTTACACAATATCTTTCCATGAATCCAGTCCTTCAAAGGCTAATAAAGGGAAAATACCAACACAAAGATGGAAACTACACCCTAGAAAAAGCAAGAAAGTAATCCTTCAACAAACCTAAAAGAAGACAGCCACAAGAACATAATCCCAACTTTAACAACAAAAATAACAGGAAGCAACAATTACTTTTCTTTAATTTCTCTTAACATCAATGAACTCAATTCCCCCAATAAAAAGACATAGACTAATAGACTGGCTACACAAACAGGATCCAACATTTTGCTGCTTACAGGAAACCCACCTCAGGGACAATTATAGACACTACCTTAGAGTAAAAGGCTGGAAAACAATTTTCCAAGCAAATGGTCCAAAGAAACAAGCTGGAGTAGCCATTCTAATATCAAATAAAATTGACTTCCAACCCAAAGTTATCAAACAAGACAAGGAGGGGCACTTCACACTCATCAAAGGTAAAATCTACCAAGACGAACTCTCAATTCTAACTATCTATGCTCCAAATGCAAGGGCAGCCATGTTCTCGGTGATCTTATTTCTTTGGGATCCCCCATTTTCCAAGCTGCAAAAGTTTCAATGCTAAAGTGAGGTCTTACAAGCTTGAGACCCCATTGCTAGCCTTGCTGAGAGTCATGTGACAAACTATGGAATTTTCCATTTCCTCATTCTATCTGATGAGAAACAAGACCATTCAGCTCTGTAAGCATAATGAAGGCTAATAGAAAAAGAGTTTATATTTATTTTTCCAAATCTAGAATGCCTGAGGGAATATCATGTCATCACAGCTTAATTCTAATTAGTGTCTTCTGGCAGAAGTTTTGATACAAGCATACACGAATGAACAGTTATGAAGTTTTCCTGTCAGCTCAGGCTTATCCAAAAAAATGTAGACAGTCAACCCTTAGAACACACGTCATGAGCAAATACTCTACACATCAGAGGAAGAACAACAGGAAGTAAGTTGGAGAGTTGGGAAAAGAAGCAACAGAAATTAACGTAAAGAAACAATGAATGGCAGGGTTCATTGGTGGAGCACTTGCCTAGCATACATGGACCCGTGTTTGAGTCATGACACTACACAAGAAGGAACAAAAGGGATGGAAAGAGGAAGGAAATGAAGGATTGTGGGACGCAGGAAGGGAAAGATGGGAAGATGGGAAGGAAGAGGAAAGACATGAGGAAAGAAAGGAGGAGAAAAAAGAGAACAAAGGAAAACAATGAAATGACGGGACCAGAAAGGAAGAGAGAGAGGGAGAGGGAGAGACGGAGAGATGGGGAGACAGGGAGATGGGGAGACAGGGAGATGGGGGGGGGAGAGAGAGACAGAGACAGAGAGAGACAGAGAGAAGAAAGAAAAGTGAAAGTTCCGGGTGGTGAGCCTGGAAACTTTCCTGTTCCCCGGTGGTACTGGTAGGGTAGACTGATTCTCTATAGCTGCTGACCTAATGAATGTCTCAAGACCTTTCACCCACTTCCCCTGCCATGAACATACCTGAGTATGCAATTATGCCAACTACCTGGAATTATATCTTGAAAGTTGGAAAGTGTTGCAGCCTGCTTAATCCAGAACGAAGTACTGGCAAGGTCAGTAGGAACTTAAGAATGCTGGAGCTATCACCCCCAAAAGCCTGTACCTGCTGGCTCTAAACAGACCGTGAACCAGCACCCCTCCTGCTCAGACTCAGATCCTGGCCAAGGCTATGTGGAGCCAGGTGGAACCTGGATGCCTGTTTTAATGACCCAGACTAGGACAGATCAAACTACCTGATCTAAATTGAGTACAGCCTCTGACAAACCTATTAAGTAAAAGCCTGCTTTAGCCAACCCTCTTAGAAAGCATAAATCCGTCAAGATCTTTAAGAGTTAGCGATAATGGTTAAGATCCAAGGTCCAATGCCCTATTACATAGCTATAAGAAACTTCTAGATCCATCCTAGACTTTCTTATGTGGTCATTAGCACTTCAGTAAATATTGTAGCTTCTTCGTGTCCAAAAAAAACGAGCCCCCAAAGCTGGCACATCTTTACCCTAAAACTTCTTTTTCTGTCAGCCCAGCTGTGTGTGTTGTATTACCCCAAGAAGCTCTTACCTTTGGTTTGCCCCTCTCTTCTGACCCACATGAGGTCCTATGTCACATCTGATGCTGGATGCTTCTAAACGGGATTGCCAAATGAAGCCATTGAACAGCAGAACCCCTGAACTCTAAGAAAGCCTAAGTGATCTGAGCACTTCGTACCCCTCGCTTAACTGGTGCTCACAGTTACTCCAGTTCAGCAAAAGTTTATAGACTGGCTTTTCCTCTCCTTCTGGTCCCTGCTATAGCCTGCAGGAAAGTCTACAGAAACAGTTACCAAAGAGGAAAAGCAGAAGTGGAAGCCGAAGGCCTGTCGATAGTGTACACGTGCTGAGTATTCTAATGTGATGTGTTACACCTATTTACATACAAGTCAAACCATCCTCATATCCCTGGAATATAATCTGCTTGGTCATGGGCCATATTCTGTTTTTGTTGAGAGCAGTTTCATGCATGCTCATCAGGAAGATGGGCCTATAATTTTGTTTTTGGCGTTGAATCCTTACCTAGTCTTGGTATCAGGGTGATGCCAGCTTCATAAAATGAGTATGATAGTGTTGCTTCCTCTCATATGTCATGGGGGTAGCATGAGGAACATCCTGTTGATTCTTCTAGAAAGGTCTAGTAGAAAGCAGCAGTGAATTCACATGGACTTGGGCTTTGTTTTTATTTGGAAGATTTTATCTCACTATGTAAGTCAGGGCAACCTCGAACTCACCGAGACCCACCTGCCTCTGTCTCCTGAGTGCTGGGATAAAACACATGCATTACATACTTGGTTTTCATTGGGAGCCTTTTATTACTACTAAAATATCAGTTGGTTATAGATAATTTAACTTGTTTATATTCTCTTGCTTTAATTTATTTACTTTAATTTCCTTTAGATTTATTTACTTTATGTGTATTACTGCTTTGTCTGTAATATATATTTTATATGTACCATTTGCATATATACATATATATGTATACATATAGACATTAGCAATATATATATATGTGTGTGTGTGTGTATGTATATGTGTGTGTGTATATGTGTGTGTGTGTGTGTGTGTGTGTGTGTATACCATGTGCATGTCTGCCCAGGGAGGTCAGAGGGTCAGAGGAGGTCCCCTGGAAGAAATAGAGTCACAGATGGCTGTGAGGCATCACGTGCGTGCTAGGAACTGAACTAAGGGCCTCTGAGAGAGAAGCAAGTGCTTTTAACGACTGAGCCGTCTCTCCAGCTACTCTTAGTTTAATTTTAATAGGTCATGTGTGTCTATAAATGTATCCATTTCTTTAATATTTCAATTTATTGGACTATGTCCTTAAGGTATGTTTTAATGTTCCTCTGTATTTCACTGGCGTCTGCTGTAATATCTCCCCATTCACCTCCAATTTATTTAATTTGTATCCTCTACAGTTTTCTTTCGATTGGGTTAGCTAAGTGTTTGTCAGTCTTGTTCACCTTTCAAAGAACCAACTTGTTTCACCAAATCTTTATATTTTTCTCTTCATTTTTATCAATATTCTGTAGAACTCTGTTAAGTCTGTGTGGTTTATAATGTCATCTAACTCTGATCTTTATTTCTTTCCATATACTGGTTTGGTTTGGTTTGTCTAAGACCTTGTGAAACATCATTAAAGTTATGTTTCCAGAATATGGCTTATTTTAAAGAACTCTATGGCTGCTGGGAAGTAAGTTATTCTACAGAGTTAAAAATAATATCCTGTGATGTCTGTCAGGTCCATGTGATCTATAATGTCATTTAACTTTGATGTTGCATTTTTTGTGTGGCTGGCTTGTTCGTTTGTCAGAATGGTATGTTGAAATCCCCCCATTATATGTGGGCTGGCGTGATTCCTATATATAAGAAACCCAAATGCTCCACTAGAAAAATGCTAAGGATTGATAAATACTTTCCATAAGATAACAAGTTGTAATTAAGACCCTCAGCAACAGTAGCTTTTCTATACCAACAACAGGAGTGTTGAAACCAGGAAAACAGTCCCATTCACCACAGCTTTAATGCCTAGGAATAATCCAAACTGAGGAAGTAGAAGAAATTGACAACATAATTTTTAAAACATTAAAGAAAGAAATTGAAGAAGATACTAGAAGATAAATAGATCTCTCAGACTCACTGATGGGCACAATTTTAACAGTGAAAATGACTATGTTATCAAAAGTGATCTACAGACTGAATACAATCATTATCAAAATTCCAGTGATTGTCTTCACAGAACTAGAAAAACAATCCTAAAACTTATAATTTATGTACAAGCACAAAAGACTCTGGATAACCCACCCAATCCTGAGCCAAAAAAAAAAGATACTTCGGGCATTAGAATGTCTAATCTCAATATACACTACAGAGACAGTAGCAAAAAAAAGCATGATATTGGCAATTGTGCTTCCATGTGAGGTATGTGTACGTGTGTATGTATGTATATATGTATATATGTATGTATGTGTACAGTTCACAGATAAATATAAATATATCAGTGGAATATAGCCAACTGAATTTTGACAAAGTATTCAAAAATATATATTGAAAAGGAAGACCGCCCTTTAGAAATGGTGCTGGGAAAGTGGGTACCCATACTTAGAAGAACGAAACTAAACAGAAACCCATCCAAAATGGGCCAAAGGCCTTCCTTTACTATAAGACCTGAAAGTTACTTTCTGAAAGGAACTCAGATGGCTCACGAAATAATCCCAAGAATTGTCAGATGAAATGTATGAGATTGAAAAACAACTACGAAAAAAAAAAAAAGCAATGCAGAAAGGCGACAATCTGTCTGTGGAAGACAGTGGAGGACCTCTGGTAACCTCACTCTATCAGATAATTCACATAAAAAACACACACACACAAGAACTGAACAATGAAATCCGTACAGGAGCTAATGAAATAAACAGTTCTTAAAAGTTGAAGTGCAAATGGTCAATAAAGGCACACACACACACACACACACACACACACACACACACCTTCCCAATATCTTTAGTTAGCAAGGAACTGCAAATTAAAGTCATGCTGAGATTCTATCGAACCTGCAGTCAAAATGGCTATCATAAAGAAAGCAAATGCTGATAAGGATGTGGGGTAAGGGAGCCAGTCTAAGCTGCTTGTGGGAATTTAAACTGGTCTAACCACTATGGGAATCGCTGTGGAGTTTCCTCAAGAGACTAAACATAGTGCTACAAGACAGCTTAGCTATACTACTCCTGAGTCCAAGCAGAGGACTCCCAGGCACCACAGCACAGAGGTACTCCTGTCTCCACATTTCCCACTCCTCTGTTCCCACAGCTAAGCTATGCAAATCAGCCAAGGTGTGCAACAAATGGATAATGAGAATGCGGCACAAATAAACAAAGGGGTTTTATTTAGCATTAAAGAAGAGTGAAATACTGTCGCTTTTGGGGGTGGGGGCAGTGGGGGAAGGAGAACTATGCACGAGGTTATCATCATTAAGTGAAAGAAACAATTCTCAGAAAAAAAATGTGTGTTTTCTTCCCTTTGTGGATCCTCTATCTGACATGAATACACAAAACCATTTTGTAAAGATAGACATGAATTAAAAGGGAGACTAGAAGGAAGAAGACTAGCGGGCCGGGGAAAGGGGTCTGGGAGAGCAAGAGAAGGGTAATATGTAATATTACCTTTTAATTTTTTTATTTTATTTATTTATTGGTTTTTTTGAGACAGGGTTCCTCTGTGTAGCTTTGGCTGTCCTGGAACTCACTTTGTAGACCAGGCTAGCCTCGAACTCAGAAATCTGCCTGCCTCTGCCTCCCAGGTGCTGGGATTAAAGGCGTGCGCCACCACGCCCAGCACTGGGTAATATGATTAAAGGACACAATAACTTGAAAGAATTTGTCTTTATGAAACCTGGCACTGTGTACAAGGAATATACACCCATATAAAAAAGAAGAGAAAGATCTTAGGATTGGGGAAAAGTTGTGTAAATGTTTATTGTTTTCAAATGATCATCTTGTTTAACCAGACAGAAGGCAGAGCCAAACCACAGCAGGTCCAGTTTCAGCTCAGCCTTCTGCCTCTGGCCTCAGTGGGCCCTTGCACCAGAGGCGGAGCTTCAAAGGCCGTGGAGAAAGCTGTTGTTCAGGTTCCTTCCAGCTCCTCCAACCCCTCGTTTCTGCTGTTGTGCTTTCTCCCTCTTCACAGCACCATCTGTCAACTCCTCCTGGTAGATAAGATGGGGGTTGAGGGGGAGACAAAAAACGAGACTTCATCTGCTCTATCCTGAAGCGTCCCTGGAGGCCGAACTGGCATGTTGCCTTAGAAGGAGGAACTAAACTGCCGATTTGTGTCATTCAGCCAGCCGTGATAGACTTCATAAAATCCAATGCTAGGTGAGCCCATTGTGAAGGCACTGGCTGGCCCTGCACCCTGCAGATGCCTCCTCCAGCTGACCCCCTAGTGCCAAGTGTTCCTCTTCTCCCATTAGAACCAATAGCAGCTTCATCCACCCCCTAAAAGCCCCTCAAGACTGCCAGATTCAGCAGTAGAGGAAGTTGAGGAGACACTAATATAACAACACTGACTTTCTACCCTCTGGCAAATGGATTTCAAAACAAATTAAATTCACCGAAAAACACAGTTCTCTCTCTTGCGTACACACACTTGGGTTCTACATTATATCCCCACTGTGTGACCATATCGGTGCTTAGTAATTATTGATGGGTTGTGACCCAAGCCTAAGACTTTTTTAGCTTAAACAGCCTACCCCAGCGGCTGCCATGGTGATGACCTCAGGTCAAGGACAGAGAGGCCCAGGGAGATGTCATGTTTGTTCGAATAGTGCTATCTTGTTTAACTTTTCACATTTTAATGTTTTGTTTTGTTTTTTTATAAAAAGGAGGGTAGCCTACCACTTCTGGCTCTTTGTTCTGCAACGAGGGGATGACAGAACCCTGAATTCTGTGCACAGCTCACACACTGTGCACGCCTGGTCTTGCTAAGGCCATTCTCCCCAGGTTGGCATCCATGTTTACACAAACTTTATGAGAACATAAATTAAAACTCTATTTTAAGAATATGCTGCACTCATAAGGAAAATACAAAGTCTAACTGTAAGTAAATATATTTGGGGAACATTTTGTCCTTCCTTACACCTTGGAGATTTATCTGGTTTGGGAGGAGCCTCTGACTTTCAGTGATGAGCTCATATCTCATAACTTCCCAATTCTTTTCTTTCTTTCTTTCTTTCTTTTTTTTTTTTTGAAGGAAGGAAGGAATTTTCTATCTTCCTGTTTCTAGAATTAATTGACTGAAGATGATTCTCTAGCTTCTAAGGAGAGAATGTTGGGTGTCACCTATGGGAAAGGTCTAGTCACTTAGTCACTCACCTCTTTTTACCCTATGTTCCAGCCACGTACTTAGGCTGAAGGGCTCAGTGTTCTGCCTGATCAAAGTGGACTGAGAATACAGCTAGAGCGTGAAGCACACACACACACACACACACAGAGAGAGAGACAGAGACAGAGACAGAGACAGAGAGAGAGACAGACAGACAGACAGACAGAAAGAGAGACAGAGACACAAAGAAACAGGGAGAGAGACAGAGACACAGAGATAGACAGGGCAAATACAGAGACAGATAGAGGCACAGAGAAACAGAAACAGAGAGACAGAGAGAGCCACAAAGAGAGACAGAGAGAGACACAAAGGGAGATAGAAACACAGAGAGAGCCACAAAGAGAGACCAAGATACACAGAGAGACAGAGACACACAGAGAGACAGAGAGAGAGGAGAGAGAGAATATGAATATCAAAAGCTACCACACTTGACAGTGAGACAGGAAGAAAGCTCAGCCATCCTTGGTTAGACTCTAGATGTTTGCTTTCCTCTCAGCTCTGGCCCTCCTCCACCTATGAGCAGCAATAAAGTGAAACTGTCTCCCGGACATTTTAAAGACCCTATGCTGCTATTCTCAGTCTGTGAAAGGAAAGGATGAGCAAAGAGTTGTCTGATGTTTCCAAGAAACATTGCTTATGTCATCGCTCATAAACTCTTCTGAGGAACTTTAATAGAGAACATTCAACCAACCCTCCCTTGCTTTATGCCCAGAGTCGGTAGCTACCGTGAGTTACAGGCCTACATTCCAGAAATGACTGCCGTTTGCAAACCTGGATCTGATCCTCAGGTTGGCTCCATCACACTGTAACAGCCATTTAGCTCCACTGACTTTCCATCTGCCCAAAAGAGGAGTGTGTAGCAAGTGTTATCAGTGAGAGTCCAGCCGGAAGCAATGGGGTGAAGGGCAAGGAATTGGCTGATGCCATTATGAGGGCTAGGAAGGCGAGCTGAAGGTCATCAGGAAGGGCAGACTCTAAAGGTACTGTCACAGGTAGAATTTCTTTTTCCTGATGGAAGCCTCAACTCTGCTCTGTTTTTTATGTTTCTCTTGGGCATCTGTCTTAGTCAGGGTTTCTATTGCCGCAATGAAATACTATGACCAAAAAAGCAAGCTGGGGGAAAAAAAGGGTTCATTTGGCTTACACTTCCACAATACTGTTCATCATCAAAGGAAATCAGGAGAGGAACTCAAACAGCATTAAAACCTGGAGTTGGGGGCTGATGCAGAGGTCATGGAGGGGTGCTTCTTACTGCCTTGCTCCCATGAATTGCTCAACCTGCTTTCTTATTGAAAGGACCACCAGTCCAGAGCATCACCCATGTGGGCTGGGCTCTTTCAATCACTCACCAATTAAGAAAATGTCCTATAAGCTTGCTCATAGCCAGGTCTTATGGAGGCATTTCTTAGTTGACATTCCCTCCTCTGAGATAACTTTAGTTTGTGTCAAGTTGACATAAAACTACCCAGCAAAAGGTCTGTCTATGCCTTTCAAGATGGCCTGGAACTCTCAGGTTCAAGTGAGTTTCCTGCCCTGGCCTCCTGGAGTTCTGGGACCAGAGGTTTTTCAGTTCGGTCTGGCTAACTCTTCTATCAAAGTATTCCACTTGTTTAGAGGAGACTCATCAAGACCTTCTAGCACAATCTCTCCAATCTAAAGTCATGAAGTTGATCATGATCAGCCTCAGCTGTATCTTCACATTATTTCAGAGCAGTCTCAATGAGAACTCAAGTGACTTGTGACTGCCACCTTGGCAAGCAGATGCATCACACTGACCATCTTAGCAGTCTTTGTCACTGCCAAGCCCTGGGAAAATAAAATGAATAATTTTTCCTTCACCTTCCTGGGGAATTCAATGAAATCCAGTGAAAAAGAACTTAATGAGTAGCTTTCATTCTGAGTTCCTCCTACCATGCCTGGCTATGTACCCAACAAGACCAAAGCCAGTTTACTAGAGAGAGTGACTTGACACCCACATTTATCCATATAGCAGTCTCAGTAGGCAAATTATAGAATCAGCCATAAGTGGCCATCCACAGATGAGTGGATAAAGGTGGGAAGTGTACAGAATAGCATTTTACTCAACCATAAAGAATGAAAATGTCTGATAAAGGGAAATGGTTAGAACGGAAGATTATCATGTTAAGGAGTCAGTCTGATGAAGACGAATACTACATGCTTTCTTTCCTTCAGAACTCAGGAAGAGGCAGGGGCATAAAACTAGCAGGAGGACAACCAAGGATGGGAAACAAGGAGTGAAATGAGAAAGAGAGATAGAGAGCTGGAGAGATGGTCCAGTGGCTACAAGCATAAGCTGCTCTTCCAGGGAACCCGAGTTTGATTCCTAGCAGTCATATTGGGAGGCTCACAACTGCTTGTAGCTACAGCTCCATGGGGATCTGACACCAATGACTCCCATGCACAATGGATCCATGTGCACACATCAACACATAAACACACATAATTTAAAATAAAGAGTAAGCCAAGTGTGGTGGCAGAAGCAGGTGGATCTCTGGGAGTTCAAGGCTAGTCTGAACTCTATAGTGAGTTCCAAGACAGCCAAGGCACACAGAGATACCTGTCTCAAAATGATGATGAGATGATGATGATAATGTTTTAAAATAGAATAAAGAGGTGAATTTGATCAAAGTAATCTAAGTTCATACTTGGAAATATTGCAATGAAAACCCTTTGTATAGTCAACATACACTAATGCAAGTTCTCCAGTTTGTGTGTAGAGTATATGTATATGGCATTTACACACATGTGTGTGCAGACTTGTGAGGGGGCCAGAAAAGAATATGGGTATCCTGCTCTGTCTGTTTTTATTCCCTTGAAACAGACTCTTTCACTGAACCTAGAGCTAGGCAAGCCTCAGGCATCCTTCCTCTCCACTGCTCCATAATGTTGGTGTTTGCTACAGAGAAATAAAATCACACACCACATTTTTCATGGGTGCAAGGAACTTAAATTCAGGTCCTCATACATTCACAAGGCCCTGCTCTCCTTGGCCTCATACAAGTTCTTAAAACGAAAGAAAGAAAGAAAGAAAGAAAGAAAGAAAGAAAGAAAGAAAGAAAGAAAGAAATTAAGAGGAGAGAGAGGAGGGGAGGGGAGGGGAGGGGAGGGGAGGGGAGGGGAGGGGAGGGGAGGGGAGGGGAGGGGAGGGGAGGGGAGGGGAGGGGAGGGGAGGGGAGGGGAGGGGAGGGGAGGGGAGGGGAGGGGAGGGGAGGGGAGGGGAGGGGAGGGGAGGGGAGGGGAGGGGAGGAGAGGAGAGGAGAGGAGAGGAGAGGAGAGGAGAGGAGAGGAGAGGAGAGGAGAGGAGAGGAGAGGAGAGGAGAGGAGAGGAGAGGAGAGGAGAGGAGAGGAGAGGAGAGGAGAGGAGAGGAGAGGAGAGGAGAGGAGAGGAGAGGAGAGGAGAAATGGGACTTGACAGATATCTTAGCAGTTAAGAGCACTTTCAGGGGGCCTAAGTTAATTTCTCAGGGCCCACATGGTGGCTTCCAAACATGCATAATTCCAATCTTGGGGATCAAATGCCTCCTTCTGACCTTCCCAGACACCAGGCATGTATGCAATAACCATACCTACAGGCAAGAAAATACTTATGCACATAAAAGTAAAACTAAATGTTTTTAAGAAAAAGTCAAATGAATATTAATATTTACATTGCTAACCCCAATACTTTTGTATTTGTTGGCCTACACATATGTATTTCTATGTAGTTGTAATCAGTAGACAAAAGAAAATGGTTTCTGCTATTTTTACCTAAACTTACGCCATTCAGGGACATGCTTAAACTGGTATTTTCTACACGGTTGTCTCTATCCTTAGCTGATTCATTCCTATTACAGTGCTATGGTCTAAGACGTGGCTCATTTTCTACCCCATTGAACAGTTCCAGCTGCTGGTAACTTATTTTTTATTTATTTTTGTTTTATGTGTATGAATAGTTTGCCTGCGTGTATATCTATGCATCTTCTGCATGCTTGGTGCTCATGGAGGCCAAAAGAAAGAATTGAATCCCCTGGGACTGGAGCTACAGGTCGTGAGCTGCCTGCCATTGGGGTGCTGAGGATTGAACTGGAGTCCTCTGGAAGAGCAGCTAGTACTCTTAACTGCTGAGCCATCTCTCCAGCCCCACCAACAGTTTGCAATTTTAAAAGCTCTGTCAGGATCATATTTACACAAATAACTTTAATGCTTAAGAAGACTTCAAGTCACCTATGGTAACCGGTGGACCAAAAGACATGGTCACCACAGTTACAGAGAGCTGAGCTGCCATACTGATGGATTGGACTGTTCATGCTGGGTGTAGAACAGGCTGATACTTATCCTGTAGCCTCATCAGGTCTCAGCCCTCCCAAATTTTATTAAGTATATACGCGCTGATCTTAGAAGACATAGTCTGGTCATCACTGGAAAGCATCTTTTCCTGTCTAATAGCGTGCTATCTTTTCTCAGTACTATGTAAACCGCCCACAGCATATGTATGTCTCATGGCACACCACCTCCTTACTCCCCCACTTTAGCGTCTCAAAAATAAAAATTACTATCATGGGTGGGAGTGGAGCTTGGTGGAAAAACATTTTATCTAGCATGCATGTTTGGTTCTTAGTGCCACCAAAACAAACAAACAACAAAACTGTCAAAGCCAACATTCTTCTGGCGTCATAGCCTCCAAAGCGTTCTGCCACTGCAGGCACCAGCTTGTCCTCTCCAGCTCTAGCAGGAGGGGAGAGAGTTTATCTCCCTTCTGTGTCCAGATATCTTTGAAACATCATGTTTTCCAAAGAGCTCCTGGAGCAACCCCTCGTGCAGGCTTGGAAAGGAAGGATATGTTCTCCTAACCCACGGTCTAGTTGCTGGTCGGCTGATGCTGTTATATCTATGTTGGAGAGCTAATCTTTTCCTGATTGCTTTTTGCAATGATGAGTATTTAACTCAGGAACCCCACATACTTGGCAAGTATTTACTACTGAGCGTCATCCCCACCCATTTTCTTTCTGATTTAACATTAACTCATTAAAAAGCTGAGTCCCCCCCCCACCAAAAGATTTTCCAAATCAAAATGTCAGTGGGCCAGTGTTCTGTTCTAGAAAAGTCCCTTCTGGGAAAGAAAAATGAGACCCTTGTACCCTTAGGATGTTTAGGGTTATTTTTTTAGTTAATCAATTTTTAAGTTGACAGATCATAATTGTATTTATTTTGGTAAGACATATTTTGTTATATATATATATATATATATATATATATATATATATTCATCGATTCAGAATAAGTTAACAATGGCTCTGAATATTTCTCATTTATTTACCATTTAAAATCTTTTCTCCTTGCTATTCCTATTTATATAGTGTCATAGTTAATTATAATCATTCTTCTATGAAATAGCAAACTACCATTTTCTTTCTACCTATGTGAAACTTTGAACCTGTTGATCAATATCTCACCCTCACCAGCCTGGCTAACTCTCTGCCCCGGAAAGCTTGGCTCTTTCAGATTCCATGTATAATATTCATGCTTGTCTTCCCATGCCTGGTTTACTTCATCTAGTATTACCTCCATGACTACACCTGTTGCCACAAATGTAACCATAATTTTTGTCTCCTTTGTTGGTTCTTATATCTACCACCCTTTCTCTACCCTAATCCCTGCCAACCCTGCAACACTAGGTAGGGGAGAAGGGGTGCAGATCTCTTTAGACTACTTCCTGCTGATTAGGAACATCAAGTTCCTAGGGGTAAGTCCAATCTTCACCATCAGGATATTTCCAAGCAGCAATTCAGCAAAACAGCAAATGCAACAGCAGTAACCACTAGCAGCAGCAGCAGGGACCAGCAGCAGCAGGAACCAGCAGCAGCAGCAGGGACCAGCAGCAGGAGAAACAGCATCCGCCACTGGCCGTCTTGGGGCTCTCGCATTTATATCCTCTCTAGAGTTCCCAGAATTCCAGACATAAACTATCTACAACTGGCAAAAATCACAACCCTCCTAGAGCACGAGACAAATCTAGTGGCTGTGGACAGTCTGAGGCAGCCCTACACCCCACACCTGGGATTAAAACAAAACATTCACATAACTGGGTTTTTAAAGAAACCAAAAGTCTCACAATGCACAAATGAGTGTTTAGTTCTTTATATTGTTGACTAGTATTCCGTTGTGTGTGTATCTTATTTATTTTATCCAATCATCAGTTGATGGACACTTAGGGTAACTCTATCTTTTGACTATTGTGAATACTATCGTTCTGTGCTGGAAATGGTCAGTCCACACGCTTAAGCAAACGTTCAACTACTGAATGCCCCGTCTAGCCCAACAAGTCATTTCAAGATTCTGAGTTCACATCCGTTGACTGTATCCCAGTGGGACAGCTGCATCATAAAATCCACTTTTTTTGCTTTTGTGAAGAAGACTGTACTGGTTTTTCCATAGTAGCCGTTGTACTTTTCATTAGACAACATGACAGCTAGTCCTGGAGAAAGAGGCTGCAGTTTAAATGTATTCATCCGTATGGCCATGTTTCTGGACCGAAGATTCTATGGCACATTTGGGGAGCTACTTATAGGAAAATCCTCCAGATGTCACCATGCCTGAATAATCCTAGCTGAGTGGCCTGATTCCCCATGGCCTGAGCAGAGAGTCCAAAAGAGCAAAATTTAAACACCTGATTAGATCTTTCCAGTTCCCCATCCCCAGAGTACACATGATCTGGAAGCAGCAGGCACGACAAGTCCTGCTTCCTTTATGTTTAGGAACCGTCCAGAGTATATTTGAAAAGTGATTCTAACTTTTTATTTTTGAGACAGAGCCTCCTGAGTTAAAGCTGCTCCCCCACCCCCAACCTAAAGTAAAAGTAAACAACACCGCCATGCCGGGCAAAATTGAGATTCACATCACTTTTTTGCAGCCTCTGGAATGAATCCAGAGCAGACTGCCTGCTCAGTGCTCCTCTGACTGGAACAGATTGTTTCTCACTATTGCCTGGACACCAGTGGGGAGCAAACTGGCTCAGAGAAACATCAAGGAAATCTGCTGTGTGCAGGTGGAGTAGTCTCGTGATACTATTTAGGATGTTAGCAACAGCTATTCACATGCAACTTCCTATGGCCTTCAAGAGATTGGATGAGGCCTGCCCACTTTATGAAAAGGTTGTATTACTCAGCAGCTATGCTCTTAATTGTTCATAAGGTCTTTTAAAACTATCTTTGCAGAAACATCCAGACCCATGTTCAGAATGACCTGCACGTAGGCTAGCCCAGAGAGCACAGAAATCAATCATCCAAAGGTTTTTTTTCCTGTATCTGAGATATGAAGGGCTGCAGCAAGGGGAAGGTGGACCAAGAAAGAGCTCCACTTCTGTCCAGGATGCCCTCCCTCCATCACCGGCAGATTTAGGCAGAACACACAGATGCTCATGCCAGTAGACCCAGTTCCCAGCCACTGTGGGGCCTGGCTTCTTGAGAAGTGGGTGGTTCTAGGGCATATCCCAGAGAGTCTGAGTCAAGATATGAAGAAAGATGTCTTCAAGTACCAGCCATTCAAATGCTGAAAGATGTGCAAGGCCTCTTCTTAGGTTTGGGTGTGTGGTGCTGGAGCGCTGAGCAACCTAGGGCCATCTGGATTGACAGTCTCTGCATGCCCACTTTCATACCTTGCAGGACAAACCCTGCCTCCCTGCAGCCAAGCCTGCTGACACCGTCAGGCCAGCAACTCGACCCCATAGAATTGGAGAACCATTAACCACGCCCAGGATTCAGCCAGTGGAGGTGAAAGGTCTTCCTCATGGCTACCGCAGGGCACCTGGGCCCACTGCCAGGTCTCTGGGATCCACCCCCATACACACACACACACACACACACACACACACACACACACACACTGCATCTCCAGGAAAGACCCACTCTCCTCCCCTGTTCCTCGCTGCTCCCTGGATTAACTCAGACACCAGATTTTTCCCACCACTTCCTGTAAGTACCCATTGAACACCTCAGGCTCCCACCCCACATCACCACTGTGGATGCTCAGAACCTGCCGGTGCCAAAGTCCCTGTGCCCAGATGCCTTTGTCATTGGAACTTTTACTACCACCACCCTCCTTCCAGTGGCACGTGCCTAGCCATGAGATGATGCAGCAATGGAGTATAGCCATGTGTTGTTGCAGTGACTAAGGTTTTTCCCAGGTCCAACCTTGTGTGCCTGGTACCTTCTAGGCAGGGAGCTGCCTACACTGACCACTTTTCTTTTGGTCTGGTCTATGGTTAACCAGAAGTGCCCAGTGAGCCCTGAATGTGAGTGCAGGACACAGTCTGGACTCCAGTGGGAAGGTTCAGTGGCAGTGTGTTCCCACACCCCTTTGTAACACAGAGAGAAATCACACCTAAAAGTGCAGACATAATGGAAGCTAACATTACTCTGGGGTCACTCCGATGATGTTGCTGGAGAATGAATATGCATGCATCAAGACTTAGTGTTAGGTTTCAAGCCTGGAACAAAGGACTGAGGTGTCTGTTTGACACATCAAAGTGAACCTGGCTGCCAGGTTCTCCCTACATCCCTCAGTCTCCACCTGTTACAGGGCCCTCCTGGATGGCATACCCCCTCCTACCCTAAACTCTCCAGCCCAGTGGACTGGGCTGTTCTTCCCTATATAATCCAACCATACTGGCTACCTGCTCTGTCTTTGTACCTTTGGGTCTCGTGACTGCTGCACCTAATTTCCTTCCATTTCCCCCTCTCCCCACATGGCACAGCTCAGACTGGCCATGTCCACTCTGGCCCCACTCTCCCTTTTATCTATAATAAACCGCCTCCTCCACCTTACCTAGGGGCAGTCATATTTGCCTTGTTTTCCTTTTATTTCTTTTATTTTCATCCAATTGGTGCTGAAACCTGGGACCAGACATGGCCTTTCCTTTTTGTTTCTTTTTTTTTTTTCACTCATTTATAAAATGCTTTCTAGAAATGTGAAGGATACACTCACAGAGGCCAGGCGGCACCGGCTGGGACAGTTGTCACTGTTTGGTAGGATGTGCACATGGTCTTTGGAGACGAAACTGACCATATCTACTCAGAAATCCACAGTCCCTTCTCCTAGGAACAAGAGAGGTCTTCCATCAGGAGGTGGCTATGAGATGCCCTAATCCACAATTAAGAGCCACGACAATGACGTACGCTATTACAATTAGATACAATAAAATCAGTGCTAAGGCACCCAGAAGGGCAGAGTAACTAAAGAGTTCTCAAATCAGCAAATTAACGTTAAAGCTAGAAAGTTTGTTTTCTGTAGGATTTTGGTTGGCGTGTGTGTGTGTGTGTGTGTGTGTGTGTGTGTGTGTTTGTGTATATGTGAGTATATGTGTGATGTGTGTGAGTGCATATGTATGTGTGTATATGTGTGTGTATATATGTATGTATGCGTGTATATATGTGAGTGCATGTGTATGTGTGTATATGTGTGAGTATATATGTGTATATGTGTATATATGTGTGTATATTTGTATGTGTGCTTTCAGCTAAATCACTGAAAAGGGAAGGAGAGAGGGAGACGAGGAAGGAGAGGGAGATAGAAAGTAAAGAAAGAAGACAGAAAGCATCATACTTGGCCTCAAGGAGCCCACTGCCTGGGTAAGATAACCCACTTAAGAGCTCAGAGGAGCCAAGGACCTAAAGCCGCAGATACTGAGCTGTTGCTCACCGAAGAAGCAAGTCGGAAGAGAGTAAACCTGTTTCCAAGTCGGAAGAGAGGAAACATGTTTCCAAGTCGTATGTTGGCTTAGAAGCAGGGGAACAGCAACAGCGGCAGCCTGTTTCTTCTTGATCTAGTAGTAAATCGTGTGTGTGTGTGCGTGTGCGTGTGCGTGTGCGTGTGTGTGTTAATTGTTGGAGTGTTTAGTAGCTCTTGGTTCTTCTGTTGTTTGGTAGCTTGCTTGCTTAAGGTTTGTCTCTCACCTAGATTGTCCTTTGTTTGAAGAGAAAAGGAAGTATTTGGCACGTGGCAGTCAAGCTCTGGGGGCGATCTATGTATCACTAGAGCCTGAGTGATTCCAGGTGGCCTGCTAGACTGTGATCTCATCCCTTTATCAGAAGCTGGGCGGGTCACAGGACTGCGCCCCCTACCGTTTGTCTCTGAGAACTGAACACCGGTACAGAGACCGCACCAAATACCCACAGCTAAATTCTCAGACCCACAGCTAAATTCTCAGACCCAAGAATCTCTTCATGGGTGCTAAGAATGTTCTGTTCTGCCTAAAGTGATGGCCACTAATGAAATTTTAAAAACTTTACTCCTGCGCTCACTCACGGGGATAATCTTGCACCTGCGAGCTCATGTGGGTAAGGCTTGATGAAAAGAGAAACCCTAAAAGTGTTTGTTTTTCTAGTTGGCCTGGCTACGAGCAGACCTGGAGGTTCGGCAATAATCCCAGATGTGCCTGCAGACAGCCAAGTGGTGAAGGACTCACACCTATGGCATCCACGGGGAGGAGGGCAACTAGAGTCAGCAAATAAAAATACCCGACGCCCAGTTAAATACGCATTTAAGTTAAGCAATGCATAATTTTTTTAAAAGAACAAAGGTGTCCCTTCAAGTCCCTATTCCTAACCCAGAAGCTAGCTCCAATTTGATAACTGCTCGCAAAGGGAAAAATAGTTTTCTTTAATGTAATCTTACACACACAATAAATGCAATGGTATTTTTTGAGGTTTTGTTTTGTTTTCCATCTCATAATGTCATAATGCTTTGCCTGGCCTTTTTTTTTTTAACCTTACAGGTCTTTTGCATATATATCATGTTTTCTGACTTTGTGTTTTTATGGGATTCCTGTGTGTGCTAGTATGTGTCTCTGTATCTGTCCATGTTTCTTTTGGTTGTTTTTTTCCTGTTTGTTGTTGTTGTTTGTTTGTTTGTTTGTTTTTCAGTCACCTGTGTTTTCTAATAAGAGAGAAAGAAATGGTATGGATTTGGGTGGGTGGGGAGGACCTGGGAGGAGTTGGGAGAGGGGAAATGGCTATCAGACTATATTGAATGGGGTGTGTGTGTGTGGTTGGAATCCATTTCAATTTAAAAAGAGAAGGATGTCCCTTGCAGTTATGAGACACACTCAAAACATCTTCCTTGTTTATGTGCCAGGCAAGCCCAGCAGGGCATCTGTGTTTTACCTGGCAGTCATGAAGGAGTGAAATGATGAACAGGCATGAGAAGAAAGGCCACGCCAGAAGCTAGGGAGCCTTTGGGATGAGAATCTGGTGACTAGAAGTGAGTGACGGCCGAGCCACTAGATCTGGTGTGATAAGAAGCCCCACAAAGACCTGGAATGAGTTTGCCTTGTTAGGGTCTCTTCTGGCTGAGCCAGATCCCCGACATCTTTGCAGGACTTAACTGAAATCCTTCCAACTTGAAAACTCTTGTTTAGGAAGAACTGTGAAATGTGTTTTCTGATCTTTAAAAATCTTCGCACTTTAATCTCTAAGGACTCACACCTAAGGCATTGCTCCCTGTACATTAAACTGGTCCTGAACTGGGCTTGCTTTTCCATCTCTGTTGTTTTCTATTATGCAATTATGCTGGCTGCCGTTAGTGAACATGCATCGTGTTTAAGTAGCCAGTGGCTTTATTTCTCAAGAGGACACAATATGATCAACTACAATAAGATCACCCATAAAACACTCAAGTGTTTTCCCTTGTGTGGACTTGGACAGAATGTCCTGCGATTGCATAGGACCCTTCCTACTTCCAACCTCTCTAGAACCAGGAAGTGCTTCGGAGCTGGACCGGTGTTGCCTGCCTGCATCTGCCACCACCCATTCTCAGGTGGACCATCCAATAAGATATGTAGCCGGGTGGCTCCCAATTGTGTCTTCATAGTGTACTTCTCCATTCCCTTTCCTCATTTCCTCATGTTTGTTTACAAAGCACCTGAAGTCCCAACAGTCTCTAACCCTCCTCTGGATGATGCTGTGACACTCTCCAGACTTCCTTCTGGATAAGCAAGGACTGAGCCTGGATCTGGAGTCGCCTGCTGCATTTCTTCCCTTTCTCCCTTTCAAGAATAAGTTTTGGTTATTTTGAAGTCCTAGTGCCAGATACATTCATGTGAGTGATGCAACAAGAGAGGAGCTACAAACATCTTGAGTGGCAGTTACCCAGTTAGAAAAATACTGCCTCTTACTGCTGTGTTAACTCTACACTCTTTTGTAGTTCCATCGAACATGAGCTGACTGGTGAGGCTATCTGTGGCTTCCCTACAAATTGCTTTCTATTTTAATTACTGCTCTCTTAATGCAAGCAAGAAACTCAGGCTAAGGCCCATTAACCTTCTGAGTGGCCAGAGGATCCACCAAGGTATACTTGGTGGAAGGTGGGCAGAACCTCTCATCTGTACGGACGCGTCACCATATTGTCCCACTCCCTGAAGCATGCCTGGATTCATAGAGATGTTATTGTTACGGTTTCTTTCTCCCTGTTCATCACATTCATCATCATATTTTGCTTTCCACATCAAGTATTGTCCTGGGGCTGATGAAGCTTTGCATATTTGCTTAGAGTCCCCGGGAGAAACAATACCCCGGCTTCTGTTTTCCCAGATTGTATCAGGAAATGGAGCAGGCATGCTACTGGCAGCAACAGATTTGCTGAAATTCTTTAAGAACTCAGAATTAAAGTGGTGATGTTGACACACACCGAGACATTTGGGTCTTGAGGACTTAAACATCAGAGGCATTGTGGGGCCGGCATGATAAGGGTCCAGTCCAGTCCCTTTCCTCTTGATTGTGATGCTTGTGACCCGGTGGTCTTTGGAAGTAAAGGAGCAGAGACTGTGTTTTGGAGTCAGGCTGACCAGGGGGAGGATTTGTTGTATGTGGATATAAATTTGGAGTATTTGAAAGAGGAAGCAGCCTATCTTAATCAGTCTCTTTAACTGTGGGAGCAGTAGCCTCCTGCTGAGATATGTCTAGAGAATCTCCCTCTTTGTAGTTCTCCTGGAGTGGATCCAAGCCGTATCTTACTGCTTGCAAAAGAATTGGCAAGGGTTTTTATCTCCTTTCTCATGGGCTGTTTTACGTTGATACCCATACGTTTCCAGTTTTCAACATCTATGGTTCCTTGTTTAGGAAACCAGGGCTTACATTTTAGAGTTGCAGAGCTGTTGGCTCTGAGTATCTTGTCCCTTCGGGCCTTAAAAACTATCTCAATAATTGTATAAAATCTTTTGTCAAAGAGAACCGAGGGGACAAACATGTGTTTATTTTTCTTCTCTCTCATTGAGAGTTGTGACTCCTTAGGTGAGAAGACTGGAAATCCTACCCCCTACTTGGTTTATTTAAAGAAAATTTTCCTTACCTTCTTCAAGGTTTGAGCCCTTCACGTCAGTCGGGCACCAGTTTGGGGGAGGGGGGAGGGGCATCTCTGCAAACTTCGGGACAGGCACAGTAATGATGTGAATGAGGCAAGAAGTCCTGTTGAACGAGACTCAGTAGCCGACAGTTTGTTTCTAAGCAGTTTATTTTAGGCATATTTAAGCACAGCATAATTTGGGGGCAGGGGGAAGTGTCCTGATGGTAAGTAACTCAATCCATCATGTACACAGCTTATGAAATGTTTGCATTGAAACTCTTTATGAAGTACACATGATCTCTTCCACAAAGATGGGCTCTGCTGACTGAGAAGCAGTGTTCAGGATAAAGGCCTGGGAAGACGAGTCTGAGATAAACATAATGGACCGGGAGGCTGAGCCTGGTGTTACAGATAGCACAGATCACCCGGATATTTTTAAGGTGTTTTTCTTTAATTTTTTTCAGTTGGATAATTCTTTTTTTTTAAAGATTTATTTGTTATTATATCTAAGTACACTTTAGCTGTCTTCACACACACCAGAAGAGGGAGTCAGATCTCATTACAAATGGTTGTGAGCCACCATGTGGTTGCTGGGATATGAACTCAGGACCTTTGGAAGAACACTCAGTGCTTTGAAGTGCTGAACCATCTCTCCAGACCGGATCACCAGGATACTAACCACCCCTACTCCCAGTCTTCTCCGGGAACTGAGTTATACACCCCTTCAGTTGAAGAAGAGGAAACCCTGTGTGTTTAACATTCCTGGTTTCCTTAGTGCTTATCCATGCACACGGACCTCATGCTGTCTACAAGGTTTTAATCCTCCTCTCAATGGTGCTTCTAGGCATCCTTCTAGATCAGCAAGAACTAAACCTAGGTCTGGAGTGCATGTCTTCTCTTTGTCCCACTTTCAAGACTAAGTTTTGGTTATTTTGCAGTTGTGGTTTCAGATACCGTCACAGAGTCAGACCAACCTACTTCATGCCGACTTTAGTAGTTGAGCAATCACCGACAATTATTCAAAGTACATCAAGGGAAAAGAGATGGCCGAGATAGTGAGGTAATCACTATGGGTGCCTATCTTGTTGCAACCCTGACTGAAGAAGGCCAAGGTCATTCTTCTAATACACCCCAAAACCTAGCCTGGCACTGTCGTCTCAAGCATGGGGATGTGAGATGCAAACTTTATTAGCATCTCTGGGGGAAAAAAAGCACAATCTGAAATTCTGCTTTATTTAATTCCCTTGGATCATCCTTAAAACTGACCCTTCTTCTGCTACCAGATCAACTAGTAATGTGTACACAAGAGGAGCCATGCCTCTTACAGTATCCTCTCCCATGGTTCTTAGAATAGCTCAGCTCCCCTTGAGAGTGGTGCATAAATATACATTTATTGTGGGCATGGAAGAGAGGAGTCACCTCAACTTCCCTAAGCTAACTGAGTACCATTTGCCTTTTGCCTGGTTTCATTTCAAGGCTCTTTTTGTTTTAGTTTCACTGGACAGGATCTTACTCTGTAACTTGGGCTGTTCTGGCACTAACAATCCTCCCACCTCGATCTGGTTTTGAGTATGTGTCATCATACCTAGCTTCAAAGATTCTTGACACAGCAAGTTATACCTTCTACAGTCTCAGTGTATTTGTAAGTTACCTTGTTGCTATAACAAAAGACCTGACAGAGACTATTTAAGGAGGAAGAAGGGTTTATTTTTGTTCCTGGTTCCAGAGTCCAGTCCACTGTAGCAAGAGAGTCAGGGTGGCAGGAGATTGGGGCAGCAGGTCACATTGCCTCTATAGGCGGGAGGCAGTAATGAGCAGGTGTACTCGGCTGGTTTTCTCCTTCATTTCAGTCTTGAATCCCAGTCCATAGAACAGTGTTGCCTGCACTTATGGTAGTCCTCCCAGTTAACCTAATCTAGAGAGTCTCCCACAGACAGCGCCAGAGGCTTGTTTCCATAGTAATTCTATGTTCTATCAAGTGACAAAATGCTACCATACTCAGGTGCGCTTGTGATGGTTAACTTGGGTTGTCAACTTGGTGGGATTCCGAGTCGCCACGGTAACAAGCCTCTGGGTATATCTGTGAGGGATTTCTTAGGTTAGGTTGGGAAGACCCACCCTAAATGTGGCGACACTATTTCACAGCCCGGGGTTCCAGGCTGAATAAAGAGGAGAAAAGGAGCTGAGGACAGGCATTGGTTCATCGCTCTCTGCCCCCTGTCTGTGGACTCAGTGCTTGAAAAGCAACCCTGATCCTCGTGTTGGAATTGACACCCTCAAACTTGGCCGAAACGAGAGCTTTCTCCTTAAATTGCTTTTGTCAGGTATTTTTATCACAGATACAAAACAAAAAACAAAACAAAAAAAAAGTAACTAATACAGAAAGTGAATACCCAGAAGTATGTCTGGATAAAACTGTCCTTTGGAGTTGCTTTTCAGGGGGATATGGAATGGGTTGGAGTTTTGGGCTGGAAAAGCCTTAGAGCACTATAAGCAAAGAATAATGGACCATTCTTGTGGGGGATGGAGAGATTGACGATCAGAACACTGAGAGAAATAACAACAGAAGAGAGCCTGGTCACAGAGTGTCAGAGAACAAGGGCTCTATCATAAACTGGGCTAGAGGTCATTCATCGGCTGTTTTGGCAACGAATTCTGCTCGGGGCCTGAGAATTTGGCATTGCATTTAAAGATGGAGGGCTGACTTGTTTGATGGAAGAAACATCAGCACAGAAGAGTGTTCGTGCTGTGGAAAGGGTACTGCTTACTGCATGCATCCGTGTTTACAGTGAACAAACGCAAACATTTGGGCAGAAAAGTTAGGGTCCCCCACCCCCCAAATCTACAGTGTGGTGAGGAAAGAAGCACAGGCAAGCTTAAAGTCACAGTCAAGGCAGGTGCTAAGATAAAATAAAATAAAATAAAATAAAATAAAATAAAATAAAATAGGCTGTGATTGTTAAAGGGAAGCCTGTCTATCACCCTGCACCAGGGCAAGAAGAAATATGTCCTGAGAATAAGTCCCTACTATCAAAGACTCCAACTTATAAAAATGTAAAGTTCTTTAAGGAGAGAAAGCCACCTAACAGAGAACGAATCCAAAGGGGTTGTAATTAAAAGATAATGGCTCCCCAGAGTCAGCCTGGGGACCCACATCGGCTCATGCCGCACACTGATATAAGGATGTCAGGTCTGTCTGGAGCTGGTAGCAGAACTTGGCAGCAGCATCCATGTGGGATTGCTTTTGTAAGCATGAAGGATACAAGACTGAGGGTTTTGTGGACTCTTGCTCACAATTCCAGGAAGTTTCTGAGGCCGGGTAATGTGAGGCAGGGTTGGAGCTCATACAAGGAAGCCCTGCCAGGCCACTGAAGGATGCTGTGAAGGCGAGTATCCCGGGATACTGGAGTTGCCGAGACCGTGGAATGTCAGCTGAGGAGAGTTATAGGCGTGGAGTGGAACCAGCCCAAGAGTGGGGCTGTGTGTGCTGTGAACAGTAGAGCTGAAAGTGCAAGGCTGCCCAAACTTAGTGGTGCTCAGATTACTCCATCATGATCCCTAGGTGCCTGGAGTGGAGCTGTAGGAGTTGGTGTTTTCCCTGCTGGGTTTCAGCCTCACTTTGGTCCAGCTATTCCTTGCTATGCTCCGACATTCCTTTTGGAATAGGAATGTTTGCTCTCTGACATTGTATAATGAAAGTATGCAGCTTGTTCTTATTTTATAAGAGCACACAGCTAAGAGATTTCCTTGAGTTTCGGATGAGACTCAGACTTTGGACTTTTAAACAGTGTTAAAACTGTTAAAGACTATGGGTATGGAATACACTTTTGTGTTATAAGATGGCTGTGAACCTACAGGGCCAAGAGATGGAAGGTTTCGAGTTAAAGGTGGTAGGTTTGAGTGTCCAGTTGACCAAGAGTGGAGTCATGATGATCAATCTAGATGGTCACTTTGATAGGATTTGGAATCACCAGGGAGATGAGCCTGTGGGTATGACTTTGAGGGATTTTCTAGATTAGGTTAACCGAGGTGTGAAGACCTGCATCAAATGTGCTGGCCCTGCTCTATGACTGGGTTCCCAGGCTGAATAGAACAGAGAAGGCAAGCTGGCCACTGGCACCATTCTCTGTCTCCTGACTGGGGATACAACTCAGACAGCTGCCTCGATCTCCTACCGTGATGGGCTGTACCCCTAAAACCTGAAGCAAAATAAACCCCTTCTCCCTTAAGTCATTTTTGGGAGGGTGCTTTGTCACAGCATCAAGGAAGTAACTAACATGATGCTATAAAGTGCCTGTGGCCCTGTAGAAGAGAACCACAAGTTGTCCTCTGACTTCCACATAACATACACAAATGCACAACCAAGTCTGCTGTGAAAATGGCCCCATAGGCTTACAGGTCATGGCACTATTAGAAGGTGTGGCCTTGTTGGGTAAGTGTGGCCTTATTGAAAGAAGTGTGGCAATGGGAGTGGGCTTCGATGTTTCTAAAGTTCAAGCCAGGCCCAGTGTCTCACTCTGTCTTCCTGCTGCCTGCTGATCTGGATGTCGAACTCTCAGCTACCTCTCCAGCACCGTGTCTGCCTGCATGCTGCCATACTTCCCGCCATGATGATAATGGAGTAAAGCTCTGAACTGTAAGACAGCCCCAATTAAATGTGTTCCTTTATAGGAGTTGCTGTGGTCATAGCAACTATTCACCACCATAGAAACCCTCAGACACCCCTACACACAAAAAGCAAATAAATCAAAATGGAAAAGAAAGCGCCATGGCACATTCCTATAATCCTAGCATTTCGGTAGAGAGATCAGATGTTCAAAGCCATCTGCAGCTGCATAGCAAGGTTGAAGCCAGCCTGAATTATATGAGACACTATCTCAACAACAAATGAATAAAGATTAAAGAAGCATTCAGATTGCAATCATTTCCCAACTACCTCTTAAAAGGAAAGAGTTAAGCCAAAGACAGTGACACATATCTATAGTTCCAGCTACTCAGGAGGCTGAGGTAGGAGGATTGCTTCAGTTCAGGAATTCAAAGTCAGCCCAAGCAACATAGTGAGAAAGACCTTGTCTCAGAGAGAGAGAGAGAGAGAGAGAGAGAGAGAGAGAGAGAGAGAGAGAGAGAGAGAGAACTCTTATTTTCTGAAAAAAAAAATACCTTCTGGGGGTGGAAGGGGGGATGTCAAGAGGTATAATTCACAAGGCAAATAGGATAAATAGTTCCAGAGAGTTAAGCATACCACAAGGACTACAGTTATAATACTGTGTGCTGAAAATCTGCTAAGAGGGTAGCTTTGGGCTCTTACTGGAAAAAAAAAAAAGGCTAATGATTTAAGAAGGTGGATCAGTTGGCATATACTAAATCATGCTGTGTATATCAAAACATCATATTGTACACTTTAAATATGATTTATTTTAATCCAGGTGTAATGGTTGATGCCTATAACCCCAACACTCTGGAACCTGAAGCAGAAAGATCACAGCAAGTTCAAGGCCAACTTGAACTACATAGTGAATTCAGAGCCAGCCTAAGATACATGACTTTGCTGATGTTTTTTTTTTAAAAAAAATAAATAGCAATAACAAATAACAACACAGACATACACAGAGACATACACATCACATGCATACATGCAAAATCAAAACCCCAAACCAAGTGGCAGAGAATAAACAACACTAAGTAACCTACTGTGTGCTAGGAGCACTATATTTCAGGGATTCTATCTGGGGGCAGGGGGGAGTATGCCCTGTTGTAAGCCTGTTGGCTCCGCTGAACCCCTAACAGCCTCTGACTGCTTCTGCTAAAGCCACTGCTTGCTCTGGCCTCAGTCTTTAGCAGCCCCAAACAGGACGGTGCTGAAGTCTACGAACCAGTTTCTGAGCGGCAGCCTACTTCCCTGGCAGGATGCACATGTGCCAGTCTTGGCATTTCCTATCATGAGGAAATGAGGAAACAATATAGAGATTTATTAGGCTGCAGCTTTGTTTTGCTTTTGTTGTTTCCATTCTCATCTCAATGCCTGACAGTGCTGCTCAGCAGAGAAATGCTTGCCTGGCCATAGCCTGGCACACTGAGCAGATGCAGGTGTGTGGTGAGGGTTTGGGTGAGGTCAGTCCAGTGTGTAGGAGAGGAATCCAGAGACAAGGAGAGGGCGAGTGGGCAGGAGGGCACCAGCCTGTCCGGATGTGAAACAGGAGGTAACGCTTCCTCTTCCATCATCACCTGGGCTCTTTTCCCTGTACGTTTGGATCTTCTCAGTCGCACCTCATGGCCAGCTGGTGAACAGCCCTCTACATCAGACCTTAGGTGGGGTAGGTGAGGGGGTTCAAGGCACCCAGAAGTCTAAATCGTAGGGCTTGAACTCGGCTGCTCTTTCTGTCTCTCATCTACCTTCTCTGGAGAGTGCTGAGTGATAGGGAAAGAAAGAGAGCAAAAACCAAGGCAACCAAGGAATAATAAAAAAAAAAATCATCCCACGTTTTTATTGTAATGACAGAATACATGAGGCTGGATGATTTATAAAGATGAGAGGCTTAATTCAGTTCATTGTTCTGGAGGTGGCACGTGGTAATGGACATGGACTCTCTGCAGAGAACCAAAGGAGCACAAGGCATTACGTGGCAAGAGTGGGCATCCAAGAGACAAAGCTAACTGCTTTGTACGGCAGGCTCCTTTTCCACATTCATTCACTGACTCAACAACCCTTGAATTGGCTAATCCACTCATGAGGGCAGGCCCCTCATGACCTAATCACTTCTCAAAGGCAATGTCTGGCCCTGCTCTGTGTTTTGTTTACTTGCTTGATGGTTTTCCTATACAAAGGGGTAACATTGGACTACTGAACTACACCCCTAGCCCAGACCCTACCTCTTTAGTTAGACCTTCCAAAGAGGATTAAATTTCAATGTGATTTTTGAGGAGGGCATTTAAAACATATCTCTCCCCACAGATGTTTCTTTTCTTTAAACTATTAATGGTTTTAGACCATACTATTTAGTTTTAAATTCTTTTCTCGCTTGTGCCCATTATTATTTCATTCTCAGTACATTTTACCTTCTTCAACTTAACAGTAATCGCTATAGAATGACACAGTTTACATGCTGTCACTCCATGTCTAGTAAGACTTCAAGATATTGAATGTGTGAATTAAGAAGAACAAGCTAGGAACACGTATATATCTTGTGGTAGTCTGTCACATTATTTGTCAGTGAGATCGGTGACAGAAGAGGCCCTCAACATAGGTGGGATTCTTTTTAAAGACAGGAAACTCAGACTCAAACAGAAGCTCTTCTAAGCATCTGTGGGCTGAGAAGGTGAAGCTGGACAGCTCACAATCCTTTAAAAACAGACTGTCAGCATGAGGCCATCGGAACTAGGGTTCTCAGAGATCCTCTGCCCAGAATACCATAGCCAAAGCAAGAGGAATTTATGCCTAAGGGGAAATCCAACACCTGGGTCTATAGGTAAGGTGATTGTGTCACAGTTATCTGAGGACTGCTCTCCTCACAATGGAGAGGGGACTAGAAGCATTATGCCCTCCCTCCTTTTGGTAGAAATTGAAACTTCCAGATATCACATGACACCAGGGACTGCCTCAAAGGCCAAGGCAGCAGCAGCAGCAGCAGCAGCAGCAGCAGCAGCAGCAGCAGCAGCAGCAGCAGCAGCAGCAGCAGCAGCAGCAGGAACTTGGTTCCAGCAGCAGCAGGAACCAAGACTGTCCCTGGCAGAAGTCAGGAACCGTGCAGGACCCAGCACCTAAGCAGGACCTCACCTCTGTAAAACCCAGGAGATACCAAAGAACCTGACTGAAACAGTTGTCAAGTTTAATGTTATTCTACCCTACACTTGACACAGACAGATACAACCAGCCACCTTCTAAATACTCTAAATTTTATTTTTAAGGCCCTGCCTGCACTTTGCATTCTGGGTCTGCTCTTGAAACCCCATAATGACTTTGAACCAGGAACATCTCTCTGGGACTTACTTCTCCAGCCTATGTTGTCCCTGAGTTAAGGGCTGGCCAGAACAGCTGGTAAATAAATAAAAGTCGCCTGCAGCACCACCCCTCAGACCCCAAGCAAATGGTGGAATAGCTGTTTCACATAGACTCTGTATTTCCTTCTTACCTGCACTTCTTTCTTTAGCGTCACATTCTCCCCTGGAGGAAGTAGGGAAGGCAATACACAGGTCTCCAGCAGTGCACTGTGGCTCCAGTTGAAAGACCCACAACGTGAGGACTCCCTCACGTTCTGACTCAGGAGAGGCGACACCCCAAAATCACCCACAAGAAACGATCTTGCTGCAACTGCAAGAGGATTTTTATTCGAGAGCGTTCTCGGGCCCATGGTCATACACCACGCAGGGGTAGAGGACTATGGCGCCCTTAGTAGCTGAGTAAGGGGGTATTTAAAGGAAGAAACCACAATTCATGGAAGTGGGGAGGGCGTTGTTGGAAAATACCAAAAATACCAGTTAAGAGTCACAAGGAAGTATAAAGTCTCAAGTGTCAGGTTATCTCTCAAGACAGTTTCTAAGAGCCCCTAACAATCTAAGAGCCCCTAAAGATAGCACATTTGCATTGCAGGTTCCAGTAATGGTCAGGGTGCCATTCTTTGAATTGAACCCAGGAAGCGGGTAGGTGGAGGAATGTCGCTATCTGTTTTATGACCAGTACCTGGAGCACTAAGCCACAAAGGCTACACTCCCAAGCCTGGGCCCAAAAGCCTCGAATTTTGTTTTTACTTTGCTATACTTTTTTAATACTTCTTCACAGTCTGTGTTGGAACACAACATCCCCTCCAAGTCTAAAGAATCTGTGGAGTGAAGAAGTTGGACTCATTGTTTTGTTCCTGGTCCACAGTAGGAAAACCCCAGATTTCGAATTTTGCCCTTTCTGATTGCAGGAAAAGGGGAGGACAGGCAGGAGGTAGTAAAGGCAGAAGCGAGGGTGAGCAGTATTTTGGAGAACAGAGCTATCCATCTGTGTCATCAAAGTCCTACCCAAACCCTGGCTCTGGATACCTTCAGCCTGCTCCTCCTTGGAGCTCTGATCTAACCACCACCCCCAAGGTCCCCTTATCCTCTCTACTTCCAATATTGTTTCAAAACTCCAGGTTTTTATTTCTTTTCTGGATCTTTACAAAGTAATTCAGCTACTCATTAAAGTCTTTGGCGGTTGGCCCAGACTGCTCCGGAGTCTCACTTATCTAAGCAAATGCACTCTAAAATTAGTATTTATTGTTCAGTCACCTTAGATAGATTCCCCGCCCCACCCTCATTTACACATTTTTTAATAAATTCCTTTATTGGTAAGGAAACTGCATTTTTAAAAGAAAGTGGGTGTGGATTTTCATAAAAGTTCCACAGGGCGTGGATGAGCTCGGGGCTTGCAGGAATCCGGGGTCCGACTGACAGAAGGGCAGTGGCGCTTGCACGGGGGCTGCACGCACCTGGCGCGTGTCACTGTTGTTGCGCAACCGGCTGGACCTGGTCTCCTGACCCGCCCTAAGGCAGACCCGGCGTCCTCCATCCAGGTATCAAGAGGAGTCCCCACCTAAGATCCTCAGATCCCTGGCCACCAATCCTACCCCACCCAGGCTTGCGTGTCCTCAGGTTTCCTACCCCGGGGGCGTCCCCAGTGCAGTGAGCTGCGTCGCCCCAGGTACGTGGGCGGAGCGCGCGACATTTAAGGCGCGCTCCACCTCCCCGGGACAGCGGCTGGCGGTCGGCCGCGGAGGTGCGTGCTGGGTCCGGGTTGGTGCCTTGTCTCTGTAACGCCAACATCGTCGCTGTCACCACTCAGGCACCCGGACCTGCACACCGCCGCGGCAGCCGCCACCGAAAGATCCGACCTGTCTCGACGAACCACAGTCCAGCGCGCCGCTAAGGCAAGGCGCGTCCTCACACTTACCGGGCTCACCTCAGCACGCCAGCATCCGGTGTCTTACATCTTTTGCCAGCGGGTTGGACCACCAGTCACAGTATGCGCCGGGTGCGTGATATCTCCAGGTCTAGTGGGGACCTTAGATGACCATCGGGAAGCGCAGGAAAAAGAAAAAGAAATGCTTGGTCTTGGGACAATAGGGGTTATAGTTCTTAACACTGAACTCAATCCCAGCTGCCAAGAACATATATGGTAAAATTTCGGGCAGACGGTGTATAGAAGTTAGTATAGTTGTGCAAGAAGGGTCCTCAGAGTTGCCAAGCCAGCCGCACAGCAGCTGTTCTGCAAGCTCCAATTCGGAGATGACTTGGGTTCTGTTGGATGCAAGGGTCTGAAAAGGCACGCTTGCAGTGAGCCTATTTGAAACTTCACCGCTTCCTGAAGAAGCAGTGTGACCCATGGACCAAGGTGTCCCTTGAAAAGATGCTGCCAGGGCTGTACCAGATGAGGCTTCTGCCTCCACAAAGAAGGTTTTTTTTTTTTTTTTTTTTTTTTTTGGTGAGGGAAGGAGGGAGACTTCCCACGGTCTGATCCTCCACTTCCTCTCCAGCTGGAGATGAAGGGGCTAGCTCCCTTCTTCTTCTTCTAGGGATACCCCCACCCTCTGGGAGGAACTAGGCACCTCCTCAAGAAAACCTATCTGGAGCTAATATTTGCACGTCTGCTTCTCTTCTAGAAAACAGAAATTTATTCTGTAGAGCTCAATGGAACTAAAGACGTCGAGCCGGCAGACCAGAAAGATGACAAAAAGTTCAAGGGCGGGAAGAACAAAGACTCAGAACCCAACAAGAGCCAGGAGGAGGAGCTGAAGAAAGAACTAGATCTGGTCAGTCCCTTGAAGGCAAAAGAGTCTGGTGCCTCCTCACCAGAGAATTTGCCATTATAACTTCCCTCTGGTAAAGAAAAAAAAAGAAAAATGGCATCAATGTCTTGGAATATCTTAGAAGGGTTCCAATCTCCTTGTTTGTTGCTTGGTTGGTTTGTCTGTCTGTTGTTAGAGTGTGATGATATCTTTACTTGTTGGGTTCTGTTCTCCTGTGTCCTCCTCTATCCTTGCTGCCAGATTCCTGGGTTCTGGTTGGAGGCAGTCCTAGACAGGATCAGGAGGTTAACTGTAAACGCCAGAGGCAGAGCCCAGTCCTCTCATTCTCCATCTGAGGTATTACATGTTCCTGGAAAAAAAAAAAAAAAACTGCTCTAGGGGAGAATTGGGTTCCACAATCATAGTCTCAATCTAAGCCCTTCTCTAGGACTGAACTGTAACTGGGCACAATCAAACTATGGAAACTCCCCTCCCCAAGCCCCCACTCCCCCCACCCATCCCCCACCCCACCCCTGCTTTTCCTATGTAAAATGGGAAACAGTTTGCTCGAAGTCTGTGGGGGGTGGGGGAATGAGCTATGTTTTAGAAGTTAAGCTTCTTTATGGAAGGGTGATATTATTATGCCACTGGGTTACGAAAGCTAATGGCTTTAATGAACAACTTACCCTGGATGTGAACGGCAAGCTATCCTCTCAGGAAGGTCAAAGGGAGCTTGGGGTTGTGTGGGATCGCCCCTGCGGTTCCCTGGACCGCCCCTGCGGTTCATTGGCAAACCTCAAAGTCCCGTGCTTGTTGGGCTACTGCCAGATTTATGCAGACTGCTTCTTCAAGCTAGGTCACCAATCATTTACTACTGGGGAACCTGGCACGGTGAGAGCCTCATGAGGAACCAACAAATGCTAGAAGTCAGTGCTGTTTAACTTTCCTGGAGCGCTTGTTAAACATTTCAGAGCCAACTGTTAGGCAGCTGAAAGCAGGGTTCCTGGTAGGCACTTGAGGCCATGGCTCAGAAGTTGGACTGTCAGTTCAAATCTCAGTGACTGACATTCACTTTTCTCTTTCCAAACATCTTTAACCCCAGCGCTCAGAAGGCTAAGGGAGCAGTTGTCACAAGTTCAAGCCCAGAATGGGCCGATTCCTGGCTGAGACCTGATTAAGGAGGGGAAAACTCAATGCCTACCTGTTAAGGTTGTGGATAGGATTAACTGAGGAAAGAGCAGTACTAGGTAACACAAAAGAAGTATTACGTCCTGTGTGTCTCTGACGTTTAAGATTGAGACACACCGTTTTCCCTTGAGATTGCTACTTGAATATACACCAACTCTCTCATAAGCCTGCTAGTTTTCTAATTTTACGTATGTCTTCTTATCTATATTGTGTTTGGAGAAGGGGTCTTGCTATGAAGTTCATACCGATGCTTGATATGTGGCTCCACTGCCCTTGAACTTCAATACTGTTTGTGGGCCTCCCAAGTCCTGAAGTTACAGGCATTCTGTATGTACAGGCACTGCCACGCTCAGCTCTGCCTATAATTAGGATATGAATTTTTTTCTTTAAGTACTTTGAATACTGTATAGAGAAATCCCATGATCTAAGCCCATTTTCCTGCTTCGTTGTAAGAAAAGAGCCTCTTGCCCTTGCCGTCCACTCTCGAAAGCTCCTCACAAGAGTCCTGCAGTTTGTGACATGGCGCTTGAATACCCTTGAACTTTGATATCTGTAGCAAAGTAGAGCCTTGGAACCAATCTCTCTGAATGATGAGCCTTCGCTGCTCTAATTCTTAGGAATAGAGAGAGCAGCCATGGCCACAGCCACGGCCTTGCTCCCCCTCTCCCTTCCCTCCTGTTCTCACCTCACGTGTTCTTTGGCTTTGCTTATCACCTCCAGTCAGTCTCAGCATCCAGGTCTGAATGAAGCATCCAACTACCTCATAGCTCATCGTCATCATCAAGATGACGATGCCAGGGGTTACATAAGCTGGGGGTGGGAGGGGAGATTGAGGCAAGCGTTCTATTGCTCATAAAAACCAAGGATAGTGTCTGAGTGTCAATGGCACTGTGTGTACTCACGGAGCAGACATGGTTTCCCTGCACCAGCTACTTGCTGCACAGCCTTCTCCCCTCCTCGACAGCCTTCCTGGCCCCTTCTAGCCAAGGTGCCACTTCCGGCTTTTAAAGTGTGTGGAGTCTTTTGGAATTATGTCATTTACTCTCTTTCCTTCTGTGAATTCCAGGATGACCACAGACTCAGTAATACAGATTTGGAACAGAAATATGGTACAAACATCATCCGGGTAAGCCATCAGGGGACTGGTGGTCTGGGGAGCAAGCATCCTGACTATACAAAGATGAATGCTGGTGTGCTCAGGCTGTGGTGGCTTAGGGCCACACCTGTGAAACTATCCATTTTCTGTATGGCTGGACCCTAAGACAAGCCATTCTGCCTGCTCCTGCTGGTGTACCTGACCCACGGCCCCAGGCAGGCTCTTCTACTGAGCTAGATGCCCAGGCATAAACAGCGAGGGAGCTGTGCTCCCCAGAATGATGCAGACCTTCCTTAAGATCATGGCCAGAAGTTACTTTAGGAAGTAAAATGATGCATAGGGTTCTTTTCATTGGAGGCTGGGGAGTCCATTGTTAGAAAGTAAGGTCCCAGAGTCTCCACCTCAGAGCCCAAGGTACAAGAGTACTTTAAGCCGGGCGTGGTGGCACACGCCTTTAATCCCAGCACTCGGGAGGCAGAGGCAGGCGGATTTCTGAGTTCGAGGCCAGCCTGGTCTACAAAGTGAGCTCCAGGACAGCCAGAGCTATAAAGAGAAACCCTGTCTCGAAAAACCAAAAAAAAAAAAAAAAAAAGAGTACTTTAGAACTTTACAAATTCTTCACTACAAAAGTATTGCTTCCTTCTCTGGCTTCAAATCCAAGTTCAATTTCAAAAGTTTAAGCCTCTTTTTAAAGAGCGTTTTGTTTGTTTGTTTGTTTGTTTGTTTATTATTTTTATATGTATGAGTGGTTTTGGCTGGGCATGTATAAATGCACCACATGTATGCAGTACCTGCAGAGACCAGAAGAGGGCATCAGATCCCCTGGAACTGTTACAGATGGCTGTGCATTGTCCTGTGGGTCTTGATAACCAAGCCCGGGCAGCAAGTGCTCTTACCCACTGAACTATCTCTCTAGCCAAAATTCAAACCTCTTGGCAGAATATTCATTTGTTCAAATGAAAAAAAAAAAAAGAGAGAGAGAGAGAAAGCTTACTGTGTGATTCACACTGGCCTGGCGGGAGAGGCAAACAGGGGTCGGCAATCCTGGCATTGAGGCAGCAGATGTGTAAGGAAACTTAACACTCACTTTATACAACTGGGGTGGCAATGGAGGGTTTGAAACTCAACCATGAGAGATGGATGATTTCTGAACAGAGGGACCAGAACAGCCTACAGTGTCTGAATGGGGCTCAGAACGACTGCCCAGATGTAAGTCTGAGGAGTACCCTGGGGTCAGATAGGGTAAGAGTGGGTCAGGAGCAATCTGGGTTTGCAAGACTGGTGTGTGTGTGTGTGTGTGTGTGTGTGTGTGTGTGTGTGTATGAGTTGGGAAAACAAGGTATAATTCGATTTTCCAGGGCCTTTTTGGGCAGTGTTAATACCTAACAACAACCTGCAAAAACACAGGGAGCAACTGTTTGTTTCTATGTGTGTTTTTCTTGGCTTTTTCAGGGTCTCTCCAGTATCAGAGCTGCAGAGCTCCTGGCTCGGGATGGGCCCAATGCCCTTACCCCTCCCAAGCAAACTCCAGAGATTATCAAGTTCCTCAAGCAGATGGTGGGGGGCTTTTCCATCCTTCTGTGGATAGGTGCAGCCTTGTGCTGGATCGCATATGTGATCCAGTATGTCAGCAGTACAGCATCCCTGGACAATGTAAGCAACCATCCTGGGTTTCCCTTGATTACGGGGAGAAGCAGTCATTGGGTGTGGCCATCAGTGGGCACAGTGCTAGGCTAAATCTAGGAGTCTACCATCCACCAGGCAGTGGTGAATATGGGGCAATTCTCCCAGCCATGAGTGGTATCTCATTTTAAGACAATATGGGCATGAATTTTAGAATATAGACAGAACATTTAGTTCGTAATGAGGAAGAAAATCACTATGAAGTGTTTTTGGAATGCTCTTTCCTCAAAGCTAATCTCTCCATTTTCCCATGGAGGGCAGCTATACCTGCTCATGACCCAGTGCCAAGCCCAAAGAATTGAACACGCTAAGAGAAAGAGACCAGCTGACAAAAGCTAGGAGTCATATGTGGTCATTGATGTTAAATACCAGATAGGCACATCTTTGGAGAACATATCCATGGTCTTCAGGCTGGCACAGGGCAGAGAATGTTTGATTGCCAACAAACATGAACAACAAGAAATGGTCTAGATTTCAGACTGGGGGTAGGGTGGTGAATAAGTGTATATATAAAAAAGATATCTGAACATTAGCACAAATTGCATTTCCTTCATGTCACCCATTGTCATGGCCTGAAGGTAATTCTTGGCAGTACTCTTAGCCTCTCTGTGTTTGTGACTTGTCACATGGAATCAGGTAGGAATGTTCCACTGTGGTGTCACACTGATAGTCAGGCTAAACTGTTTCAGATTTGGGGTTATCTGTTTCCTTGACTGCTGCCTCTCTTCCCCACCCAGGTCTATTTGGGCGCCATACTTGTCCTGGTCGTTATTTTAACGGGGATTTTTGCTTATTACCAAGAAGCCAAAAGTACCAACATTATGGCAAGCTTTAGTAAGATGATCCCCCAGGTGAGTGAGCCAAGCAACTCTGCTCTCTTCCTGAATCCTGGGTAAGATGGCAGCTGTGACCTCACTCTTTGCTGTCTGGGGTACCGTGGTCAGATTAGCTCACATCTCTGAGTCCTAGTTCATCACAGAGTTGAGGTGGTCACGGCAGGGTTGAAGTGAGATCAAGGAAAATATTCAGCCAAGGGAAAAGCAAGACAGAACATTGGTCATTGTGCAACATGTTCTGAACCATTTTGGACAGCCTCTCAGATGGTTCTAGAATATTCCTCACCAACAGCCAAGGAAATCCATCTGGTCTACATCTTTCTCCCAGGAATCCTTGTGTCCGTAGCTAGGAGCCCTCTCTGGCCCTGAATCAAAGAACTGGTGACTAGAAGGGATGATTCTGGGTACAAGAGATGCCTCCTGCAGCACCAAGGAAGAATCAGGGTGCTCCTTCATTAACATCCCCCCATCTCAGCAGGGGTCTAGCTCTCTGAGTGGTTTTCACCTGCCTGGCCATCTGGGAGGGGAGTTACCTTCATCATCTGCCTTGGTCTATCTGTCAAGCAATGGTAGATTTTTCTGGTTCCAAGAACAGACCACAAGAAAAAATAGTTCTCGGGGTCCCGAGCGTTCCCAAGAGGCTTAGGTGGCTGTCATGGCTTTCTTCCACAGCAAGCTCTTGTCATCCGAGATGCGGAAAAGAAGATCATTCCAGCAGAGCAGCTGGTGGTGGGGGACGTTGTGGAGATTAAAGGAGGGGACCAGATACCTGCAGACATCAGACTGGTGTTTTCCCAAGGGTGCAAAGTGAGTGTCAAGGACATCTTCCTCCAGGAGGCTGCTGGGAGGCACCCGGCAACTCTCTCCCTATTTTGAAGAAAAAGTGGGGATTAAAGTAGCTAATTTTGAATTACTTTCAAATTTTCTTTCAGGTAGATAACTCCTCTCTCACTGGGGAGTCTGAGCCCCAGGCTCGTTCAACTGAGTTTACCCACGAAAACCCCTTGGAAACTAAGAACATAGGCTTCTATTCTACAACGTGCCTGGAAGGTAAGGCCAGCTAGCTCTCAGGAATGCGTGGCTTTCCCTCTTGGCTCTGAGGTTTTCATCCCTCCAGTCCGTTGTTCTAAAGCTTCCCCCCCCCCCAAAAAAAGTGCAGAATTGAGGGGACCCGAGAACTAATGTTATCCATTGTGTTGTCGTGTGCTGGCCTCCAGAGAGGGCTGAGAGCAGAAATCCTGGAGTAAAATGTGTTCTTCCCTGCAGGTACAGCAACTGGCATTGTCATCAACACGGGTGACCGCACCATCATCGGGCGCATAGCCTCCTTGGCTTCGGGCGTTGGGAGTGAGAAGACACCCATAGCCATTGAGATTGAGCATTTTGTCCATATTGTGGCAGCAGTGGCTGTGTCCGTTGGTGTCATTTTCTTCATCACCGCCGTGTGCATGAAGTACTACGTCCTGGATGCCATCATCTTCCTCATTAGCATCATTGTGGCCAATGTGCCAGAGGGCCTCCTGGCTACTGTCACTGTGAGTTTATGCTGTTAGAGAGCCTCTTGGCATCTACCACAAGGTGGCTGTAGAGCCACAGCTTGCCCCATCTGCAGAGCAACACACTATCCCCTCCAGAGACCACCATGGGCCTGTTTCATAGAGTGGTTGACAATAAGAATTGTGGATGTTTCTAACATCTAGATGCCTTGTTCTAGAAATTTTATATTTTCAGGAGATCTAGGTTAGTTCATCTCGGTTATTTCACACCTCCCTTTTATCAAGATAAGAAATTTGTAGAATTTCTGAATGCAACGCATCTCCTGATTGCTTTTTCTAAAATCCCTTTTCTCCACCCCATCTTTTTATAAAGGAGTTCACCCCCTTCCTTACCTAACCTCAGACTTAGCCCTAGCTCTCCTGTCTCCTTTTGCCCAGGCCCACCTATCTCAGTCCTCAGACACAAGCTCCCTCTTCCCCAGTCTGCTGTGGAGGCTCATGGGAGAGGGGAGAGGGTTCGTACGCTAGCTATTTAACTACGTGAGCAGTGGCCAAGTGCTGTCCAGACCAAAGACAGGAGAAGAATGTTTTTGAGTTCCTGGTCTCACTGCTGTGTTTGTTTGTTTGTTTGTTTGTTTGTTTGTTTGTTTGTTTCATTTTGTGGTTCTGAAGATTAAACCCAGCACCTCATGAATGCTAGGCTACCATCTTACCACACCCATCTAACTGGGCTTGCTTTTTAATTGCATGTGTGGCATTGCAGTTGTCTTTGCTGCCTGTAGACTTCCAGAACACTCAAAGAACATAGAGATAAGGAAAGTGTCCAATATTTAATCTATTTTTTAAGATTGTAGTTAATAGGGCTTTGGGGTGGCTTTCAACTCACTAATCCAGACTTGTAGCTGTAATACCACCTCTGGCCTAGTTCTCTCCTGAAAGTCAGTCCCAGATAACCTGAGTTCAAAATGATTGTCCCCAAAGCATCCTTCTCCCCTCCTGCTAGGTTACCCTGTCACTGACGGCAAAGCGGATGGCTAAGAAGAACTGCCTGGTAAAGAACCTGGAGGCAGTGGAGACGCTTGGCTCCACCTCCATCATCTGCTCAGATAAGACAGGGACCCTCACTCAGAACAGGATGACTGTGGCCCACTTGTGGTTTGACAACCAGATCTTTGTGGCTGATACAAGTGAAAACCAGACAAGTGAGTTTTGTGGAGCATCCAAACCCAAAGACAAGGACCCAAGCAAACGGGCTCTCTGGTCTTACGTGAAGGGTGTGACTAGGGCCTGTCAGGCCCATCGCCCACACTAACCACTGTTCTTTCTCTGTGTCCAGAACAAGCCTTTGACCAAAGCTCTGGAACCTGGGCTTCCTTGTCCAAGATAATAACACTGTGTAACCGAGCAGAGTTCAGGCCAGGCCAGGAGAGTGTCCCCATCATGAAGGTAAGGCTGCTACCACTCTAGGTCTTATGTCGCAGGCTGTACGAGGTCACTCTGTGTTCTACTTGATTTAGTCTCTTCCACTGGGCAAAGTTTGCTCTGGCAAGAGCAAATCTGACTGCGGAGATGAGCAGAAGGCCTCCTTCGCTCCATCTACCACTGAAAAGTTACAATCTGACTGCGGAGATGAGCAGAAGGCCTCCTTCGCTCAGTCTACCACTGAAAAGTTACAATCTGACTGCGGAGATGAGCAGAAGGTCTCCTTTGCTCCGTCTACCACTGAAAAGTTACAAGGGCATTTGTCAGAAATCCAAATTCCTTCTCGTCTTGAACTTGATTTCCTGACTGCTGGAAGCTAGGTGGACATAATTAGAGTTCCTTGATACCCAAATGTTTTTTGCTGAACTACAAAATACAGTTGGATGGAAATAAGAGGTCTGATCTTACATAGCACATCCTCCTCTTGTAGAATACAGGACGTCAAGTGGTCTTGGAACACTGAATAAGAACACACTCCTACTTTCCTCTCTCTCTCCCTCCCTCCCTCCCTCCCTCCCTCCCTCCCTCCTTCCCTCCCCTCTCTTCTCCTCTCCTCTCTTTCCCCCTCCCTTCCCTCTCCCTGCCCCCCACAAAGCTGATTTGTCCCTCTGTTATTTCTGTGCCCAGCCTGGCTTCCAGTCTACAGGACGCCAAAATCTTCACACTGACATAGTCATTCTCCTTGTCTTTGGGCCAAAGGCTTTGGAGATTATCTTTGATTTTCTTCTACCTAGTGAGCCACCAAGTCCCATTGTAGGTTTGAAATATACACAACTTCACACTTCTATTATGATCAGTTCTGGCATCTAAGTTGCCAGACTGCCTCCCGCTGACCTCTCCACCTCTCGCCGGCCTCCCCTGCTTTTAGCCTTCCTTTCCATCTTTTTCATCTGCCACTAATTTTTTAAACACTGATTAGTTTTACCTTCATCGAAGTTTGCATAATTTTTTCTGAGTCCCTGTTTTCTGCTACGTGAGTTTTGATGGCAGACTGCTTACTGTCTTACCACACACTCCTGTATGTCTACACCTGGCAGTGGATTCTAGAAAGCTTTTTTTTTCCCCCTGAATATCTGTCTCCTAGTCATATAGACCATAGCTCAGGAAGCCCCATTACACAATAGAGCTCCCGCTTGTGCAAACTTTCATCATGCCTGTAGGTGGCGCCATTGCTTCATATTCCTACATGCAATCCTGCAAGAGCCACTCGGTGATGACTTTGTCTCTTCAGCTAGGCAATAAGCTTAGTCAATGTTGTTGGTGTGTTAAAGGCAAGTTGGTTTGTTGAAAACAGTCACAAAAGAACTAGGGGGCTGATGTGCTGTTAACGTTTATCTCTTGATTCCCAGAGAGTTGTGGTTGGAGATGCCTCGGAAACTGCTCTGCTAAAGTTCTCGGAGGTTGTTTTGGGTGATGTGATGGACATTAGGAAAAGAAACCACAAAGTGGCTGAGATTCCTTTTAATTCTACCAACAAATTTCAGGTGAGTTTCCCCTCACAACTGGCAATCTTTGTTTGTCACTAGAACAACACAACTTCTGTACTCATCCATTTGTGAATCCATACTCTAGACCAGACCTGGCTTCAAAAGACCTTGGAGGGGTGGGAGATGTGAGTATTGGCCAAGCCAGGTCGGGTTTGCCAGTGGTGGTGGTGTTCTCCTCCTCCCCCTCCCCCTCCTCCTCCCCCTCCCCTCCCCCTCTCCCTCCCCCTCCTCCCCCTCCTCCTCCTTCTCTTCCTCCTCCTCTTCCTCCTCCTCCTCCTCTTTTCTAACAACCACCAAAAGACATAAAGCCATCCTTGCCATCCTTGAAGTAAGGTAGAGAAAGAAAAGCAAAGAATGCCGCCGGGCGTGGTGGCGCACGCCTTTGATCCCAGCACTCGGGAGGCAGAGGCAGGCGGATTTCTGAGTTCGAGGCAGCCTGGTCTACAGAATGAGTTCCAGGACAGCCAGGGCTATACAGAGAAACCCTGCCTCGAAAAACCAAAAAAAGAAAAAAAAAAAAAGAAAAGAAAAGAAAAGAACTTCTTAGGGTCTGCTCCTAAGAACAATCCATATGTCCTACATGTGTGCTCACACAGGGACAGACAGACAGATTTGGAACACTCTCTGTTTACATAGCACTGGCATATTAAGTAGGTTATTTAAGGATTATGGAAAATGTGCCTAGCTCCTGTGCAAATACTATGTCCTGTACTATAATGAGCATGAGGGGCATCTTAGATTTTAATATTCTTGGGCTCTGGCGCCAATCTCCTAAGGATAGAAGAACCAACTATATAAACCAGGCACTTTATCTAGTTTTATCTCACTTAATCCTTGTAACAGACCTGTGAGGTAAGACCAGTGAATCCAAATATATAGAATAGGAATTAGAAACCCTTAGAATGTATTGTGATCATAGTCTCACAGTGACCAGTTTCGACAGTCACTAAAATCTATACAGTTACCTCACAGATGCAGAAATGTCGTGCAAGCCACATAAAGAAAATTTGCCTGAGACTGCCCTTGAAGGAGGCAAGTTCTGAGAACCAGACAAATTATGTTTTACTTCCATTATATATGGCATTGGTAGGGGCCTCCCTTCTACTTGCTGTTCAGGAAGAGCATGGCCATCATTGCCTAGCAGCCTTGAATCGCTCCAACAATGGCAGCAACCGATCATGACTGTCCTCTCCAGTTCCGACCCATAACTTGTCTGCCCAGTTTCCTACTGCAGATGGCATTTCCTGCAGAGTGCCAGGCTAAGAATGAGGGGTGTGACTTGGGCTTTGAATAATAAATGCAGCCATGGTAGGTGATGCCAGCACACCTCACTCTAGAGCTTTTTCTTGGTGGTGCTGGGGATTGAACCATGGGGTCTCACGTGTGCTAGGCAAACTCTGCCACTGAGCTCTGCCCTGCCATTCAAAAAAGGAGAGCACAGGAGGCGCTTTCGTTAGGGTTAGGTTGGGTTGAGTTAAGTTTTGATTTAATTGGTTGACTTGATGTTTTTTCTTGGTCACAAAAAAACAAACAAACAAAAAACCTGACAAACCTCTTTTCTTTCTATTACTTTTTATTGGATATTTTCTTTATTTACATTTCAAATGTTATCCCTTTTTTTGGTTTCCCTCCCTCTCAAAAACACCCTATCACATCCTCCCTCCCCCTGCTTCTATGAGGGTGTTCCTCCACCCACCCACCCACTCCCACCTCCCCACCCTCGATTCCGCTACACTGGAGCAGCTATCCAGCCTTCATAGGACCTTCTCTCCTCCCATTGATGCATGACAAGGCCATCCTCTGCTCCATATGCAGCTGCAGCCATGTGTACTCCTTTGTTGATGGCTTAGTCCCTGGGAGTTCTGGGGGGTCTGGTTGGTTGATATTGTTGTTCTTCCTATGGGGTTGCAAACCCCTTCAACTCCTTCAGTCCCTTCTCTAACCCCTCTATTAGGGACTAGCAACTACTGATTTGAATCAACTGTTAATCCCGAAGCGGTGACAATTTTCTGTATATCTTATTTTCTCCAAAAAAGATTTCAAAAGCTTCGCGGCCTGAAGCTTCTGATTCAATGGTAGAGAGTTTGCCTTGCATTTACACAGCTCTGAGTGTAATTCCTATTAAGCTATTTAGAAGAAGGAGGAGAAGGAGAAGGGGAAATGGCTTCTTTTAACGGTGCCTTCTTCTCTATATTTCCACCATCTCCCGTTATATCCAGATAGTAAAACTAGATCCATCCTGAGTCAGGGAGGCACAGGAATCCCTACTGACCTTGGCAGCTCAGCATTTACAAATGGCTATTCAAGGCTGGGGAGATGTCTAAGTCAGCAAAGTGCTTGCCTGGCAAATACAAGGACCCAAGTTTGATCTACAGGACCCATGTGAAAAGCTGGGTCTGGGAGGCAGAGACAGACAAATGTCTGGAATTTCCTGGCCAACCAGCCTAGCCAGTGGGTCAACTCCAAGCCAATGAGAGGTCCTCAAAAACCAAGATGCACATCTGTGTGCAGGTGCACATGACGTGGTGTGTGTGTGTGTGTGTGTGTGTGTGTGTGTGTGTGTTAACAAGCACATACAAAATATGGCTGCTCACCACTAGGAGGGAGAAGTGAGACAAGGACTCGTCTATTCCCAACTCTTGCAACACCATTGTCCATAGCTTACTCAAACATGAGCACACCTGGCCTCCTCAAAGGGCTTTAAAGGTCCAGTGTCTGAAACACAAGCTGTACCTAGTGTGGGTTCCAGCTCACCATGTCCTTCTGGATCACCCAAATCTAGTCTTTTAATTAGTTATAACACCAAAAGACAGGCTACGCTTGGGAGTGTCATGATTCTTCCTCCTCTTTTATCCTCTGAGGGCAAATAGCAAGAAAACAATGCCCCCCCTGCTTGCCCTGTTGCTAATCGGAAGAACCATGGATAAGATGCCATTGCTAACCTGCCCAATACATGCCCTCCCAGCTCTCCATTCATGAGACCGAGGACCCGAATGACAAGCGCTTCCTCATGGTGATGAAAGGGGCCCCCGAGAGGATCTTAGAGAAGTGCAGCACCATCATGATCAACGGCCAGGAGCAGCCACTGGACAAGAGCTCTGCCGATGCCTTCCACACAGCCTACATGGAGCTGGGTGGTCTGGGAGAGCGTGTGTTGGGTAAGTGTGAGAGCCATGAAAGAAGTGCCACTAGCCAGCAGAGAAGCCATGACATCACATGGATCATATAAAGAAGAACATGGGGGCTGCTGGAGTGTAGTTCAGTGGTGGTGCATTTTCCTCACATGTGTGAGGTCCTGGGCTCAATCTCCAGCCCTGAAAAAAAAAAAAAAAGAAAAAAGAAAAGCATATATAAACAAGAGAGAAGCATGTAAGAGATAATGCTGAAGAGAATGGGGTTGATTCCAGACATAGACAGAGACTTTATAGAAGAAATCACATTTAAAATAGGGCCTTCAGTTGCAGAATTTGAATGGGGTGGGTCAAGGGAAATTATTCATGTGAAAGAACTGCAGAGAGCAAGAGGAAGAAAAAGGGGATGAGATTTATGCATATGGTGAAGCAAGTGGTGCATGCAATGTCACAGGATGGGTGAGCTGGAGTAGGTACAGGAAACAGAGCTGGGGCGACAGCTTGAAGCCATGACGTAGAGTAATTAAATATTTGCTGAGGAACTGGCGTTTTGTCTTACAGTTTGGAGAGAATACGGAAAGCTTTGCCACAAGGATGAGCTGGTTAGAGTTACACTCAGGGTTTGTTAAGGATCATCCTGGCTGGAGGCAGTGGGAGGAGAGACACTGGTCTCAGTAAGAGGCAGCTTTCATTTCACTGAACAAGGGAGAGGGTGGGTATGTGATACAAGCAAGGTAGTGGAGTATGAAGAAGAGTCAAGCAAGGGGACTCTACCAGGCAAGTGTTGAGACGCTGCGACTTCTTAGAAGGGAATGGTGACTTCAGAAAGGATTGCTTATCTCATTTTACCAGCAGGGGAAAGGTAACTAGGGAACTGAGACAGGGCATGTTAGAGATGGAAGGAACTTTAGAAACACCATCTCTGAAGTGGTGCGATGGGTTAGTGTGTTCCACTGTCGGAACCATGAGTTGACCGAACGGCACCTATTCGGAGTTACAGAGTGATGATGTCACAGCCCATGGCTGATGATAAGGTTCATTAAACGCCATGGAAGTGCTTACTTACCACTATACTCGGAATCTGCGGAATGTGTGTTTCCACAGGCTATTTGAGCTTGTACAGCAGATAAGATGCATAAATGAGATGCTAATGATTTAAACACACGCTACACAACCCACAACAAAAGATTAGCCTCCATGTGACTAGAGTCACTCTAGGAACCTCCTGTTTGATCTCTCGCCTGCTTACTGAAACGTGAGAAGCAGTGAGCCACGCTGGAGATTATGTGATATAAAAACTGATGGAAGGCACATGATCGTGGAGGGCTACCAGACACAGGAATGCCTTTGACCTCAACCCCAGAGACTGCAGACAATGCTCGTACCCAGCAGCTCCTGCCTAGTACCTCCCATATGTTAAGCATCCCCCCCCACCATGCCACACAACCATCTCCTGATTCTTTTCCTGCATTTCTTAAAAAATCCTGCTTTCACTTACCCCAAAGTGCTTTTCTCTTCCAGGTTTCTGTCACCTCTACTTGCCAGCAGATAAGTTTCCCCAAAGCTACACATTTGATGTAGACTCCATAAACTTTCCCACTTCCAATCTCTGCTTTGTGGGGCTTCTGTCCATGATTGACCCTCCTCGGTCTACCGTGCCAGATGCGGTCTCCAAATGTCGGAGTGCGGGGATCAAGGTGAGTGCTATTTTCCTCTCTCTGGGTTCTCTCCGTTTTTAAGAACAATCCTCAGAGCACAGCGTCAGTCTTCAGTTATATTCACGTGCACATCATCATTTCCATTTTAGACCTCTTCTTTTATACTGCTGAGATTGGGGTAACTGTCCTCAAAAGCAAGCAATGTATGTGGGATGAGCCAATGCCGTCCCTACAGTGAGAAGAACTTGCTGGGGCCATGAATTAGACATTATATTGCCCCAGGGCAGTAGTTCTCAACCTTTCTATGCTTTGTCCCTTTAATACAGTTTCTCGTGTTGTGACTCCCCAACCATAAAATGTTCTCCTTGCTACTCCATAACTGTAATTTTGCTACTACTATAAATTGTATTGTAAATATCAGATACGAAGGATATTTACATATCCTAAAGGGTTGAGAACCACTGCCCTAGACTAGGATAGTTAATAAAAGGTTTTAGTACTCTATTTTCCATAATCCATTTGTCTTCATGATATGGAAGTCCAACATGAATTTCCCCTCTGTGTTAGCATTAGGACTGTTAGAGCAGCGCACGACTAGAAGACATCTATAGGCCCCTTTACTTAGCCAGCAAAGCCCCTCACTACCCATGAGTTTCTGTTGTCTGTGTTCTAGGTTATCATGGTCACAGGTGATCACCCTATCACAGCCAAAGCTATTGCCAAGAGTGTAGGAATCATATCAGCCAACAATGAGACAGTGGAAGACATCGCAAAACGCCGCAACATCGCTGTGGAGCAAGTCAACAAAAGGTAGCCACAGAACCAACTGGGGCCCTTCTGGGGCAGAAGGTCGAGTTCTTACACACTGGGCCCCGTTGACTCTGAAGAGCTTCACTAGTGGGGATAAACTATCCTCTGGCTAACACCTTCCCAGGGTTGAGCTGTGCTGGCTTGATTTATAATTTACATTCATTCATTCACTGAAAACTTTATTGAGTATCTGGTACAGGCCAAGCACATGAATACCCTTCCCTGGGATTTTAAAATTCAATGAAGTGAATTTGGCTGTAGCTTAACAATAGACCATGCCCTATAGAAAGTGTAGTTCTATTGTTGAGTGAACATCCAAGAGTGTGTTTAGAGCAATTAAGATAATATCACCAGGCAAGATGCTCTTATGGGTCCTGCATGATTGATTGGAAATATTATGCAGCACAGGACAGCAGCTCTGGAAACCTCTTGCCCAGCTTAGACAAAATAATATAAAGAGGAGATGAAATTACCTGCGAGGGACCCCGTTGTAGAATTAAGGATACTGAGAATCATTCTGGTTTCACTCATACCACCCCCTGCCAGTGAGCTTCTTAGGCATCTATTTATGTATTCAGTTGACTTCATAACATGGAGTCATGCAAACAGACTCTCTTTTTCTACTTATCAAGTAGAATGGAAGCTTTATTCTTTTAATCATGTCTGCCTGCTCTCCATCCACCTATCATTCTTTTATTCATTTGTCCATCAATTCTTTCAATCTCACCGTGGCCTTCCAGTTATATGCCAGGCTTTATATCAGACACTAGAGTAGGTACCGTCCCCACCTGTGGGGAACCTACCATCTAGCCAAGGAGATGGAAAATACAACAGATTTAATGAGGAGATGCACAGGGGAGGAGCTGCCTAGACTTTGAATGACATAAAGAATCAGAGACTTCAGAATGGTGGGTTGAGTAGGGATCTTCTCTCATGAATCTGGGAGAAGGGAAAGAACAATGACCAAGATTGCCCAGGCACTCATGCTTCATAGGAACACATGACTGCCAGGTGATAAATGGTTACCAGGTAGTGAGAGCCTCTGGGCACAGTTGGCAAACCTCGACTTGTTATCACTCCTTTGTATAAATAAACAGCCCTATGAAAAAATCCATGGCTGGGGCCGGTTTATATGTTTAGAATGGTCACTAATAAGATGACACATTTCATGCCAGTCACCACCATGTTGCCCAGGAGTGAAATGGATTGTTTGTTTATTTATTTATTTATTTATTTTGCTTGCTTGTTTGTTCACTTTGTCCAATCTAGCCTAGTCCTCTATCACAAAGCCACACTACATCCCCAGCACAAATGCACACTTTTTGTCAATACTTTTTATTTATTTGCTTCGTCAGCTCTGGCTTCATAATCACCTACATAACTACACATTCAGGCAGCTATAAGAAGGAAAGAAATGTGTTTCCTTCTTATCTTGACCCAGGGTGCTTGCCCATCTCTGGAAGGAAAAGGCTAGTTGACATTTTATTCCCATGGTCATAGGACAACAGGAAATGGTCTCCTGTTTGAGCCTCAGCTAACATCTTGACATAGAAACCATGCTCAGAATTGTTTCACTAGATGACCTGGCCTTTGGCTTCATCCTGTTCCCTCTGGCCCTTTTAGAGAAGCGAAAGCTGCTGTGGTGACTGGCATGGAACTGAAGGACATGACCCCAGAACAACTGGATGAGCTTTTAATCAACTACCAAGAAATTGTGTTTGCCCGGACATCACCCCAGCAGAAGTTGATCATTGTAGAGGGCTGTCAGAGGCAGGTGGGTCAGCAGCAGCTCCCAGAGAACTGGAAGGCCTGCCTAGCCACTGGGAAACATGGAGTATACGTTGGAAGGACTGAAGTTCTGTTTGTCTTTGAGAGTACCACAGAGTCACACATTGTCTGTTGTTATTTTGTCACAAGAACATAGGCCGTGGTGAAGAAGCCACTCAGACACTTGTGACTGTGGTAGTGTATAGATATAGAAAGGCTTTCTTTTGTTTTGTTTTGTTTTTTAAAGATTTATTTATTTTATGTATATGAGCACACTGTAGCTGGATTCAGACACACCAGAAGAGGGCATCAGACCCCATTACAAATGGTTGTGAGCCACCATGTGGTTGCTAGAAATTGAACTCAGGACCACTGGAAGAGCAATCAGTGCTCTTAACTGCTGAGCCATCTCTCCAGCCCTAGAAAGGCTTTCTATAAGTAAATACAAACAATGGCTGAAGTGAGGAATAAGAAATGGCCATCCCTTGCTGACTATGGGGAAGGAGTTTCTGGAATACCTACAAGTACAAAGCACACCACCACTCCAGTCCCATCTCTAAAACTGATGAATGTTCGTATAAAAAGTACTCACATTTCACATTTAAATCATCTCCAGGGGGCTGGAGAGATGGCTCAGTGGTTAAGAGCACTGACTGCTCTTCTGAAGGTCCTGAGTTCAAATCCCAGCAACCACATGGTGGCTGTAATGAGATCTGACACCCTCTTCTTGAGTGTCTGAAGACAGCTACAGTGTACTTATATATAATTAAAAAATAAATCTTTTTTAAAAATTCATCTCCAGATGACTCATAATACCAAATATATTGTCAATGCTGCATAAATATCTGATATTCCATATTGTTTGAGAGAAATAATGTCAAGAAAATCTGTGCATGTTCACTTTAGAGGCAATTTTCTTTTTTCAATATTTTCTTCTCTCTCTCTCTCTCTCTCTCTCTCTCTCTCTCTCTCTCTCTCTCTCTCTCTCTCTCTCTCTCTCCTCTACCTTTGTTTATTGAGTCATGGTTTTCCTGTGTATGTCAGGCTGGCTTCAAACTCATGATCCTCCTGCCTCAATTTTCCAGGTACTGTAAAGTATAAGCATATACCACCACAGACAGCTCTCTTTTGCTTTTCACAATTTGTCTGTATGGACAGTAGAATCTGTAGGTTGAGAACCCATCAATATGGAAGGCTGACTCCATGAAACACCTCTTTTTCTTGGGAATAAGCACTGGAGTTTTTGTTTTAACTTCTTCCTTTGCATATGTCTGTGTCAGAGCTTCTTATTCTTTCTTCTAAGATTGTCTTTCTTTTCTCCCCAAAGAGATCCTTATGACTCTAGTAGTTCTCCAGCCTCAAGACAGAAGGAATAGGGGTATGCTTCCTGGTGGGCCTGTGGTCTATCTGCCTCATTCCTGTTTTCCCACTGGGTCTCCACAGGATGCAGTTGTTGCTGTGACGGGTGATGGAGTGAACGACTCTCCAGCATTAAAGAAGGCAGACATCGGGATTGCTATGGGGATAGCAGGTTCTGATGCTGCTAAGAATGCAGCTGACATGGTCTTGCTAGATGACAACTTTGCATCTATAGTCACAGGGGTGGAGGAAGGTGAGTGGGGTCTTGGGGTAGTATCTTCCTGGAAGCCAGGTTTCCTGGGAGACCAGAAGCAAGTCCTATAAAGAGACATATATCATCTCTAGGTCGCCTGATCTTCGACAACCTGAAGAAGACCATTGCTTACACCCTGACAAAGAACATCGCTGAGCTCTGTCCTTTTTTGATCTACATTGTTGCTGGGCTCCCCCTGCCTATTGGCACCATCACTATCCTATTCATCGACCTGGGCACAGACATTGTAAGTGGTACTAAATGATCTGATAATGGCCCCAAGGATATAAATTGCTATTGCTGCCAAGAGCCTTCTGTATCATTGGTCATTTCTCCACCTCTAGTGAGCTCCCAGGTGACATTTACCCTTCTGGTCCATAGACCATGCTTCCTAGCAGTGGACTAGAGATATCTGTCAAGTGTTTGGAAACGAAACCATTTTACTCCATGAGAAGATTTTTACGAAGTGGGCGTGATCTCCAGCACTTAAATTTTTTTCAGTCTAAAGACATGTTTTGACTTCTCAAAGACTATACCATCATCAGTTTCATCTCCCATTGTTTGGAGAACTGACCACACAACCATGCTCTGGGGAAGATTGGTGCCTTAAAGTGATGGCCCCACAGTCACCCGTGTTACGTTAGAGAACTATGGTTTGGAACTGCCTAGCTAAACACAGAATGAAATATTGGGTTTGGTTTTTGTTGTTTAGTTGGGGCTGGCTCTTGCAATGAGGGGTATTTTGTGTGTGTTTGTCTGAGTTTGTCAGATTTTTGTTGTTATTTCCCATAGTCACCCACCTAAGACTGCACCATCTTACAGCCCCTATATGGCTCTGGCTTACCCAGGCCAAGGAGAAGAAACCCAACAGAGAGCAATCTGAAGTCACAGTACTCAGGTGGCCCTGAGCATGGCCTCTTTCCTCACTTTTGTGTAGCCTCTAGGTCTGATCCCTGCTTTATGGTGAAAATAAAAGATGCTTTATCATTACATCTGAGATACCCTTCCTAAACAGAATGTATTCATAGTCCAATATTCCAGGAATTTCTACACATTATCATTTTCTCATCCCGCAATGATTCTCCAAGTGTAGACCAGTTTTGAAATACAAAATCTCTAGCCTAGGCCAGACCTCCCAAATTGGGAAGTCTGAATGTAAGGATAGGGGCTTTTAGGGGCTTTCTTAATGGCAGGACCAGTGAGAGTACCACTGTTGTACAACATTGAGTTGTAGTCTAGCTGCATGCCAAAGGGGAAGGGTGGTGGTTTATGCCATAAGTGGTGGCTTATTTATGGTGGAAAAAAATAAAAATTAAAAAAAATTCTAAATAAAGCAATAATGAGCCCTATTTAGAATTGCCAGAGCATGGTACTTTTAAAAAGCAGACTGATTTTTAAAGATGGGTGTTTTTAAATCCCATATAAACAATGCACCCTTGTTATCTGCACCTGGAAATACCCATTTCCCATCTCCATCACCTACTCCCACCCTTACTCTGGCCCACCCTTGCTTGCCATTGCTCTGCCTTCCAGAATTTGGTTTCATGGGGTCTTTCCTTCTCTAGATCCCCTCCATTGCCTTGGCCTATGAGAAAGCAGAAAGTGACATTATGAATAGGAAACCTCGCCACAAGAAGAAAGACAGACTGGTGAACAAGCAGCTGGCCATCTACTCTTACCTTCACATTGGTATGAGGAGGGTGTAGCATCGTTGGTCACCCCCCCACACACACACACCCATGCCTCACTATATAAGATCTCTCCCAAAGAACTCATTCCAGTCCTAGGCAGCATGGGAGGATGACCCAGAGAAGCACAAGAACTGGGCAGCTCTCTGGGCCCAGCATAGCACTCACATCTGTACCCGTCACTCTTTCAGGTCTCATGCAAGCCCTGGGAGGTTTCCTCGTCTATTTCACTGTCTATGCACAGCAGGGCTTTTGGCCCACCTCTCTCATCAACCTGAGGGTATCATGGGAAACAGATGACATAAATGACTTGGAAGATAGCTACGGGCAAGAATGGGTAAGTCAAGAGTTCTCAGGCCAGCACCACCTGGTCCTCCTCTCTTCTCACTGCCTATCCATGATGTCAGAAAACCACTTACCTGAATGGTCTTGATGAGGCAATCTTGGATGCTTCTCAGTTACTAAGTCTGGAAGACCCCCTGGTAATAGTGACTTGGCTTTTGAGAAAACAGCCTCATCTCTCAAACTCACTTTTTTAAAAATTTATTTAATGTATGAGTACTCTATTGGCATATACATCTGCATACCAGAAGAGGGTTTCAGATCCCCCTATAGATGGTTCTGAGCCACCATGTGGTTGCTCAGAATTGATCTCAGCATCTCTGGAAGAGCAGTCAGTGCTCTTAACCACTGAGCCATCTCACTAGCCTCTCAAACTCACCTTTTGCGTTAGTTCAACAACTGTAGTGGAAGTGGAAGTAAGCCAACAGCCACAATGGGGCAATATAAGTTAATGTCTTTCCCCTTATCATCTGTTTTAAAAGAATGTCTTTCTAAACACAAGGATATAGTCTACCTTTAATCTAGGTGAAGTGGAAAGAGAGGGTCAGGTTTCCACCAGGGTCTCATTTGCCTCTTCCTCTTGACAGACGAGGTATCAGAGAAAATACCTGGAATGGACAGGCTCAACGGCTTTCTTTGTTGCCATCATGGTGCAACAAATTGCAGATCTTATCATCAGGAAAACCCGGAGGAATTCCATCTTCCAGCAGGGGCTCTTCAGGTACCTCCATGCCTAACCTCAACCTGTCACATGGGGATGTATAGCAAAGGTCTCAGGACCCTCTAACAGTCCATACCTATAATATATGAGGTGTTGGCTTGGCCTGTGGCATGGTCTGTTGGGTGCATGGCCTTGGAAATTCAGCATCTGTTTGCTTTTGTGTGTGTTGCAGAAACAAAGTCATCTGGGTGGGGATCATCTCACAGATCATCGTTGCATTGATCCTCTCCTATGGTCTCGGGAGTGTCACAGCTCTGAGCTTTACCATGCTCAGGTGAGTTGACCTTCAGTGGCACCAAGCGTGAAGCTGGCTTCTCTTCTGAGCTATCATAACTGGAATAAACACTAGGGTTTCCACAGGCTCTTCCTCCAGTCTTCCCAAAGAGATTAAATGGATCCCAAGCTATGGAAACCCATCTTCCAGTCCTAACTGGACCATCACCACTCTCATCCAGCAGGCTCCCTCAAAGACCCAGGCTGCTTTTAGCAGGCCCAGCGTGGGTTAAGTAAGGACCTTGGCAGGCCTGTGCTGTGTGATGTAACACATATGTTATGTCTATTGAGGCAGGGAAAACTAAGAGAGAGCTTCCACCCCTGTCTCCACCCTTGACCAGGGTCTGGGCTATCTCTTTGGACAAACCTCACGTTCCTCTGTTGTTTCCAGGGCTCAGTACTGGTTTGTGGCTGTCCCGCACGCCATTTTGATTTGGGTGTATGACGAGATGCGGAAGTTGTTCATCCGGCTCTACCCTGGAAGTGAGTAATGATATAAATAAACTTAATTTTTATTTTTCCAGCTGTGCCCACACCACCCTCACCCCACCCCACCCTGTCCAGCACTGTGATTTCTGGTGCTTGTGTCCTGCCTCTCACTGGTTCTCTATTTCTGATTTACCTTTTTCTGCCTCCACAGGCTGGTGGGACAAGAACATGTATTATTAAGACCATGTCACTCACAGGTCTCCCAGTGGCATATCAGAGATGTTCTTCTTCATGTCTGGCTATTCCTCAGGAGATCTCTGCACAATGTGAATGCTACCGAACCCCATACAAGAGAGACTTTTCTACAGAATACTGTGTGAAGCATACTTAGCTTTTGTATTTTAAAGCTTGAGATTTAACCATTTATATAGAATTTTCATCTCTATGTCTGCCTCCTTATTTTAAATTATGTGAAGTTCAGATATCAGCACAGGGAAGAATATATTTATACGTATATAAAGGTCACTGTGTTAAATACCCTTGTGTGCCCAAGGCGTGTGCTGGGGTCTGCCTTAAGCTAGGCTGTGATTCCTCAGGCCTTACTTTCTTACCCTCACAGAGACCCAGCAGACCCCCTAAATCCACCAAATGAACTTTTTGTTTGCTGGAGTTTAACCTCAGCAAAGAGTACCAGTGACTTAAGTGCTAATATTTATTTCTAGGAAAACATTGCCGAGCCCTCGCCAGCAATCATTGTATGTCAGTCATGTTTTGTGTTGTAACCGTTAGATGTATTCATGTGTGGCATGTATGACTATGTTGACAGGTCCAGTGAAGCCTTGTTTTTAAGTAAAAGATGTTTTCTACAGCCAAGTGTCATTGTGGCATTATAATCTGAGGGTGTTTCCAGAGTGCAGCACACAGGGCACAAGAAGAGGAAATGCTATTTCCGTTTTGCTTTGGGATTTGTTGTTGTCCTTGTGGATTTGGTGGGTTGGTTGGAGGGTTTTGTTCTTTCTCCTATTTTGCCTGTGGATAATCTGCAAGCATAAAGCTTTCCTCTTGAACTCTTTCCTCACAATCCCTCAGCCAGGCTTCTTTTGGGCAGCAGCACATTAGAGAATGATGGTTTGGCAAACCTGCCTATTGCATGCTGATTTGATGGGATCTGTGGCGTTCTGTTTAAGCTTCTTCTATACAGTGGCCTTCCCGACACTGCAGCCTTTTCCGTGGCATGGGGTATCTGCTGCTATTGTGGCTGGCTTTGGGCTACAGCTCTGGAAAAGGGAACAGGAGACTGAGGACCATGTGTGCTCAGGGGGCACACTTAAGAGCTTGAAGGAAGTGAGTGCTGCTGTTTGGGACTGTCCTCTGAGCCAAATAATCCCCAACTTCAGGAGTTGGGCTGGGCAGGTTGTTAAGATCACCCCAGCTGGGCTTGTTGACTGTTTCCACTCATGAGGAAGAAAGAGGGTCACAGGACCGTAGTCAGAGTACCAGCCGCTCCACACGACCCACTGTTTGCAACTCTCTCCCCTAATTGCATGGAGCTTGTGGGCTCAGAGAGGAACTAGAGCATATGAGCTGGGGAAGACAAGGGAAAGTGGTAGTGTGGTGGTACATGTGTGCCTGAGGACAATCGGAGTGTCATTCTCTGGAATCCATCTACTTTGAGGCAGGCCTTCTCACTGGCCTGGAGTTCAATACTAAGGTAGTAATGAGTCTCCTTTGCCAGCAATACTAGAAATCTACCTGTCTCCTCCTCCTTAGCACTGAGATTGCAAGCACATGCTCCCATACCCAGGATTTTATATATGACAGTCAAACTATGTCCTCATGCTTGAGAGGAAACTACTGTGCTGACTTAGCTATCTCCCCAAAGCATTGCCAAGGCTTTTGATGCACATTGCCAAAGTTGTACTTAGATAAACTACCAAATCATAGTAATGATCTATCCATCTATCTATCTATCTATCTATCTATCTATCTATCTATCTATCTATCTATCTATCTATCTATCTACCTACCTACCTATCTACTTACATATCTATCTATCTACACACTCACACACACACACACACATCTTGCCTATTAGGATATAAAAGCTCTGTCAAGTATCAAATATATATGTTATACTAAAAACCACATACCCAGCCCTATCTTTACATTTTCTTTTGAGATACAATAGTGCTAAGTTGCCTAAGTTGGCCTTGAACTCACTTAAGAGCCTAAGAAGGTCTTCAACTTAGAATCCTTCTACCTTAGCCTCCCAAGTAGTTGTGATACAAACCTGTACCGACCCCTCAAGCCTGGCTCGAAGGAGTTTTACTCATTCAGCAAAGGTGAATGAAATGTTCCTATAGATGCAGCCCAAGAACACAGAACAGAATTGGGCTTGTAGCTCAGTGGTAAAACACTTGCCAAGTATTGTGAGATCATGGATTCAGACTCAAGATTCTGGAAGGAAATGACCCCCTACTCCTACCCACCTCCTTAACACACACACACACACACACACACACACACACACACACACACCTGCTTCTCCAGTGAAGGGGCAGAAGAAAATAAAAGAATTTGTAAGAAAGGTTTGAAATTAAAATGGTATTACAAGGCACAGACCACATTGGGATGGGGTCAGGGTGCAAGCCTGTTTACATGACTCAGGGGGGAAGTGAGAAGTAGCCCACTTATCAGGAGCAGAGAGAATTCTGGGTAGGGACAGATGGACCAGTCCTGGAGAACAGCAACAGAACTGCATCTGAGATGGAGAAACAAGAAGCACCTCAGCCAAGGCCTCTAAGATCATGCGACAGGTTGGAGCTCCATGAAAACAAGCTGATGAAGTTGACTCACAGAGGTGGCTCACAATCCAGGCGACATGTTTCAATCACTTTGGCTCTTGGTGGACTAGCACTGGGTGAGCTCCACAGTCAAGCTAGCTTTGCCTCGTCTAGGCTGGTGATGGAATATGTGGATTCCGCATGGGAGGAAACTGGGGGTGGGGGTGGGCTACAACTAAACAGATTCCAACAAGGAGAATTCTATAAAGGAGGGCACCTGTAGGCTTCAGCTCAGCCCACAAAAGGCTACCAATCATCCTAACTGACCACATTATGACGAAGATGATGCGAAAAGAAGACGCCAAGGCAAGTACAAGAGTTTGCCCTGATCCACAGAGTGATATGCCTGTGTGAAATCCCAGTGAGTGCCTATGATAGTATTTCTAAGATGTTCTAAATTTAACTAGCAGATCCTGAGGGGGTGAGAAATGAAGTCAGTCTGTTAGCAAACTACAAGCTGCCATCAAAAGACCCATTCACATTCTATAATGTATGTTAAAATCTTAACTCTGTTTCTTGGTGCTTCTGTATCCTGTTTACAAACAGCCAATCCAGAAGTTATGATGTCCTGTCCGTACACCAGTTCTGTCCCAGAGCATTCCCAGTTGTGAACCACCCCATCCTTTACCTATAACCAATGTAAACTCTCTCTCTCTCTCTCTCTCTCTCTCTCTCTCTCCATATATATATATATATATATATATATATATATATATATGTGTGTGTGTGTGTGTGTGTGTATGTATGTTTATATATATATATATATGTATATATTCATTCAGGGATATATTCTATATTCAGTGGTATAACATTACACTCTCATGTTTAAAGCCCTGGATTCCATTGCCTAACACTGTAAAATATAGTAATAGTAATAACAATAAGCAGCAGCAGCAAGATATAAAGGACAATGGAAATCAGTATTCGTTATTAAATACCTAATGCCTATAACAGATCCCATCAGTGGCATGAGCCTTGCCTCACATCAAGGGAACTGCTCTCTAGAGGTCCGTGGCTCATCCAGTGAAGCAGGGTTTCTCAAAGCAGGGGAGGGGTATTTGCCCTTGGATGGAAAACGACCCAACAGGACTGCATTCTGTTTTTCAGCAGGGTGTAAGAACAATGCCATGCAAAGTAGTTTTTGTCTGTGGATATGCAATGACCCAGTCTCATGAGAGAGACCCCACCTCCCTGGAAAAGCCAGTTCTGCCTCCTCTGCATATCAGGCGACATTGCTGGATTCTAGATAAACTTGTGCTCTGAGGCTCCTTCGAACCGGTTACAACAACTAACTGCCTAGTTCCTTCTCCAAATTATGAGCTTAAATAAATGCTTTATATGATCTTACCCTTAAAAAAAAAAACATTCCTTTACAATGAAAGGGGAGAGCAAGCCATGATTTGTTCTCCGAGAACCTCTCTGCAGAAAGCTGCTGGCCAGGCTTGACCTGGGTGCTCTGCAGTTCGTTTTCTGTTAGGCAGCATTGTTTCTTAGATGCTGATTTTTCTGCTTCAGACCAGTTCTCTCAAAAGGCTCCTTTCACTCAGGACCCCATTCCTACCTTCTGATCGCTCCGCTGACATATTGGACCCAGAGTAAGGGATTTTATCCCCTCAGTTCAAAGGTTCTAATAGAAGTGTAAGTGGGGGAGCCTACATGTGTTAAATGAATTGAGTCCCCCCACCCCAACCAGTCAGTGTGAAGATAAATGGAGATACTGTTGAGCACAGCATTTCAGTTAAAAAACTTACTGGAGTTTCTTTCCTTGGTGTTTGTTTACATTTTTGTGTTTTCAAAGTAGGGTTTCTTGTCTCAATTTCATCCTTTCAATAAAGCAAGTGCCAGCTGAGACATACAGCCCCATGCTTGCCAGTGTGATGTCCCACAGAGGAGAAATGAAGGAAAGAAAAGCCATGCTTGCCAGGAAGCTGTCAATCAAGGACAGGATGTAGCACAGGCAGCAAGAGAAAGACATGGCATGAGTGATCAGGGAGACTTCCTGTCAGGCAGGGTATATGACAGGAGACAGTCAGGCACAAGGAGATAGAGCTTCAGTGGCAAGGCTGAAGGTGGAGAAAGGTCAAGAGTCACAGTAGAGTTCCTATAAGCCAGTTCCTTTCAAGCCAAAGTATTGTTAGGCAGAAATTTATGGCCTGAGCACAGCATACCAACTGCTTGTCCCTGGGGGAAGGTGCAGTATCTGCTTACAGACACCCAGCAGAGACAGACATAAGATCCCCTGCAAGGAGGTAACTCTAGTCACCACATCAAGGGCCATCGCAAAGAAGCACAGGAAGTCACCTCACATGGAAAAGGTGATGTGAAAGACTGTCAAGACAAGGCTGCCAGTAATAGACACAAAGAGGCAGATCCATATTACAGACATGTTTGCACACTATGTCTATTGCTGCCCTACTCACTATCAGGCAATGGAATCAGCCTAAAAGTCCATCAACAGATGAGTGAATAATGCAAATGTGGTACATATTCCCAACATAATTGTATTTAACCTCAAATAATAATATCTGGGAAGATAGATGGAATTGGAAAATATTATTTATGAGATAACCCAGACTCAGGAAGACAAACACTGTATGCCCCTCTCTCATATTTGAATCCTAGCTTCCTTCCTTCTTTGTGTGTGTGTGTGTGTGTGTGTGTGTGTGTGTATGTGTGTGTGTGTGTGTGTGTGTGTGTGTGTGTGTGTAAAGGTGATCAGGCCTTAAGGACAGGTCATAGAACACACGTGATATAACTCCTGGGAGAGTACAAGCAAGAAGGACAGGAAGATGGGGCAGAGGACTGGGTGAGGGAGGGAAGCTCAATGAGAGCAGTCCATATGGAGTTCCGTAAGGAAATTTGTTACTTGATAATTTTAAAGTTTTAAAAATTAAAATTAATAAGAGAGAGGTAAAAATAGAAATAATAGCCGGGCAGTGGTGGCGCACGCCTTTAATCCCAGCACTTGGGAGGCAGAGGCAGGAGGATTTCTGAGTTTGAGGCCAGCCTGGTCTACAAAGTGAGTTCCAGGACAGCCAGGGCTATACAGAGAAGCCCTGTCTCGAAAAACCAAAAATAAATAAATAACATATACATATATACATATATATTATATATATGTATGTGTGTGTATATATATATATATATATATATATATATATATATAAATTTTTAATGGAGCTGCTGTAGGGTGACAGCTATTAGGAGAACTTGTGTGGAACATTTCCTTTGGGTATAGAATGAAGTTCAGCAAGTAAAACATAAAAAGACAGGTACAAGCGTTTAAGTGTGAGGATAATAAGGAGGAAAGACTGATCAAAGGAGGAGTCAGAACGGGGGAGGAGTCAGAACGGGGGAGGAGTCAGAATTGGGGGAGGAGTCAGAACGGGGGAGGAGTCAGAACGGGGGAGGAGTCAGAACGGGGGAGGAGTCAGAACGGGGGGGGGGGGGAGGAACACAGGAGGAGGTTTGTGGTTGGATTTTTTCTGGTCCCTATCTTTGGGAACGTGCCTCAAAAAACTATTAAGCCATGTGAAACAAAGACTGACAGAAGAGAGCCTAAACGAGTGCTGGAATGAAGCATGCAAGCGAGGACAGAGCTAACTGTAGGGAAAGGGGAACGGTAGACCTGGGGACGCAAGAGCAGCCATTACTAGACAGTACAGGATTGAGATAGGGTTAAGGCGCTGTTTTCATGAAAATGAGATAGGTCAGTAAAGACAGGAATGGGTGCTTTTAGAAAAGTTTTGTTAATCCAAGTATGTTTTATTTGCCTTTAAGATAAAAAGAAGGATGTGGGAGGAGATGAGAAGAGAACTGCTAGAAAAGGAAAAGGGAAACAAAGGCATAAATAAATAAATAAATAAATAAATAATAAAAATCCCATTTCCCAGGCTGGAGGTGCAGCTTAGTGATCGAACCCTTGCCTGGCCTGCTTGAGGCACTTGCTTCAATGCTGACAACACACACACACACACACACCCCAACCCTTTGGCCTTGAGAAGACAGAGAATTGAACCTGATCATGTTGTGACATGGCCACCTCACCCTTAGTCACATGTTTCTATAAGACTTCTTCCTGCAAGTCTGAAGGAATCTTTCATAACTTCATCTTCTCTTCGTAGCTATAATCACGGTTGAGGCCAGCTCTGTCACACTCTAGTGCTGGGAGGGAAGGACGGCATTTACAACAAAACTAGCAGCCATAGACACCAGGAAACAGCATGAGCACAGAGCAGTGACATGCTTTTACTCTTTCATGGTGATGTACAGTCTTCTATTCATGGAGAAGGGCAGGTGGAAGAAGCGTGAGAAGCAGCCGGTATGCATTGCACTGCGGGTGTGCACTGAACTGCAGGTGTGCACTGCAGGCATTAACTAGTGAGTCAGCACTAACAATGGAACAACACAGATTAGGATGTGAATCCTCATAGCAGGATAGCACATTCGTGACGTGTTCCATATTTTTAACCTATAAACTTTTATTTCTTTTTTTTTTTTTAAAGAGAACTAATGATTTATTATGGGACAGAAGATAAAATTTTAACTGGGTTTACCTATACAAAACTTCACTAATAATGTAGTTATGGTTTTCTTTCTTTTTTTTTTTTATTTAAACCTATTTATTTTTTTTTGATTTTTAATATTTTTATTACATATTTTCCTCAATTACATTTCCAATGCTATCCCAAAAGTCCCCCATAGCGCCCCCCACTTCCCTACCCACCCATTCCCATTCTTTTGGCCCTGGCATTCCCCTATATTGGGGCATGTAAAGTTTGCAAGTCCAATGGGCCTCTCTTTCCATTGATGGCCGACTAGGCCATCTTTCGATACATATGCAGCTAGAGACAAGAGCTCCGGGGTTCTGGTTAGTACATCATGTTGTTCCAACAATAGGGTTGCAGATCCCTTTAGCTCCTTGGGTACTTTCTCTAGCTTCTCCATTGGGAGCCCTGTGATACATCCAATAGCTGACTGTGAACATCCACTCCTGTGTTTGCTAGGCCCCGGCATCGTCTCACAAGAGACAGCTATATTTGGGTCCTTTCAGCAAACTCTTGCTAGTGTATGCAATGGTGTCAGCGTTTAGAAGCTGATTATGGGATGGATCCCTGGATACGTCAGTCTCTAAATGGTCCATCCTTTCATCACAGCTACGAACTTTGTCTCTGTAACTCCTTCCCTGGGTGTTTTGTTCCCAATTCTAAGAAGGTGCACAGTGTCCACACTTTGGTCTTCATTCTTCTTGAGTTTCATGCGTTTAGCAAATTGTATCTTATATCTTGGGTATCCTAAGTTTTGGGCTAATATCCACTTATCAGTGAATACATATTGTGTGAGTTCTTTTGTGATTGTGTTATTTCACTCAAGATGATGCCCTCCAGGTCCATCCATTTGGCTAGGAATTTCATAAATTCATTCTTTTTAATAGCTGAGTAGTACTCCATTGTGTAAATGTACCATAATTTCTGTATCCATTCCTCTGTTGAGGGACATCTGGGTTCTTTCCAGCTTCTAGCTATTATAAATAGGGCTGCTATGAACATAGTGGAGCATGTGTCCTTTTTACCGGTTGGGACATCTTCTGGATATATGCCCAGGAGAGGTATTGCTGGATCCTCCGGTAGTACTATGTCCAATTTTCTGAGGAACCGCCAGACTGATTTCCAGAGTGGTTGTACAAGCTTGCAATCCCACCAACAATGGAGGAGTGTTCCTCTTTCTCCACATCCTCGCCAGCATCTGCTGTCACCTGAATTTTTGATCTTAGCCATTCTGACTGGTGTGAGGTGGAATCTCAGGGTTGTTTTGATTTGCATTTCCCTGATGATTAAGGATGTTGAACATTTTTTCAGGTGTTTCTCTGCCATTCGGTATTCCTCAGGTGAGAATTCTTTGTTCAGTTCTGAGCCCCATTTTTTAATGGGGTTATTTGACTTTCTGGAGTCCACCTTCTTGAGTTCTTTATATATATTGGATATTAGTCCCTTATCTGATTTAGGGTAGGTGAAGATCCTTTCCCAATCTGTTGGTGGTTTTTTTGTCTTATTGATGGTGTCTTTAGCCTTGCAGAAGCTTTGTAGTTTCATGAGGTCCCACTTGTCAATTCTCGATCTTACAGCACAAGCCATTACTGTTCTATTCAGGAATTTTTCCCCTGTGCCCATATCTTCAAGGCTTTTCCCCACTTTCTCCTCTATAAGTTTCAGTGTCTCTGGTTTTATGTGAAGTTCCTTGATCCACTTAGACTTGACCTTAGTACAAGGAGATAGGAATGGATCGATTCGCATTCTTCTACATGTTAACAACCAGTTGTGCCAGCACCATTTGTTGAAAATGCTGTCTTTCTTCCACTGGATGTTTTTAGCTCCCTTGTCGAAGATCAAGTGACCATAGGTGTGTGGGTTCATTTCTGGGTCTTCAATTCTATTCCATTGGTCTATTTGTCTGTCACTATACCAGTACCATGCAGTTTTTATCACAATTGCTCTGTAGTAGAGCTTTAGGTCCGGCATGGTGATTCCACCAGAGGTTCTTTTATCCTTGAGAAGAGTTTTTGCTATCCTAGGTTTTTTGTTATTCCAGATGAATTTGCAGATTGCACTTTCTAATTCGTTGAAGAATTGATTTGGAATTTTGATGGGGATTGCATTGAATCTGTAGATTGCTTTTGGCAAGATAGCCATTTTTACAATGTTGATCCTGCCAATCCATGAGCATGGGAGATCTTTCCATCTTCTGAGATCTTCTATAATTTCTTTCTTCAGAGACTTGAAGTTTTTATTATACAGATCTTTCACTTCCTTAGTTAGAGTCACGCCAAGATATTTTATATTATTTGTGACTATTGAGAAGGGTGTTGTTTCCCTAATTTCTTTCTCAGCCTGTTTATTCTTTGTGTAGAGAAAGGCCATTGATTTGTTTGAGTTAATTTTATATCCAGCTACTTCACCGAAGCTGTTTATCAGGCTTAGGAGTTCTCTGGTGGAATTTTTAGGGTCACTTATATATACTATCATATCATCTGCAAAAAGTGATATTTTGACTTCATCTTTTCCAATTTGTATCCCTTTGATCTCCTTTTGTTGTCGAATTGCTCTGGCTAGGACTTCAAGTACAATGTTGAATAGGTATGGAGAAAGTGGACAGCCTTGTCTAGTCCCTGATTTTAGAGGGATTGCTTCAAGCTTCTGACCATTTACTTTGATGTTGGCTACTGGTTTGCTGTAGATTGCTTTTATCATGTTTAGGTATGGGCCTTGAATTCCTGATCTTTCCAAGACTTTTATCATGAATGGGTGTTGGATCTTGTCAAATGCTTTTTCCGCATCTAACGAGATGACCATGTGGTTTTTGTCTTTGAGTTTGTTTATATACTGGATTACGTTGATGGATTTCCGTATATTGAACCATCCCTGCATCCCTGGGATGAAACCTACTTGGTCAGGATGGATGATTGTTTTGATGTGTTCTTGGATTCGGTTAGCAAGAACTTTATTGAGGATTTTTGCATCAATATTCATAAGGGATATTGGTCTGAAGTTTTCTATCTTTGTTGGGTCTTTTTGTGGTTTAGGTATCAGAGTAATTGTGGCTTCATAGAATGAGTTGGGTAGAGTACCTTCTGTTTCTATTTTGTGGAATAGTTTGTGAAGAACTGGGATTAGATCTTCTTTGAAGGTCTGATAGAACTCTGCACTAAACCCATCTGGTCCTGGGCTTTTTTTAGTTGGGAGACTATTAATGACTGCTTCTATTTCTTTGGGGGATATAGGGCTGTTTAGATCATTAACCTGATCTTGGTTCAACTTTGGTACCTGGTATCTGTCTAGGAACTTCTCCATTTCATCCAGGTTCTCCAGTTTTGTTGAGTATAGCCTTTGGTAGAAGGATCTGATGGTGTTTTGGATGTCTTCAGGATCTGTTGTTATGTCTCCTTTTTCTTTTTTTTTTTTTTTTTGGTTTCTACAAACTATTGCATTAAACCAGGCCCTTCATTACCCATACAAGTAACACTGAAGAAGGCACACAGGGGTTTGGTTCCTACAATACTTGTATGGGGTCATTGCAACTGCTCTCCAGAAATAGTTGGATTGCATGCTCTGCACTGCAACCACATTGACAACATCATCTGGTTGCGGCACATATCCAGAAGGAAGTTTAAGAGAATCCAAGGTGAAAAAGATGGTGTCTTCCAACACCCCAGTGCTTCCATCTGTTCTGGTAACACGGACCTGTAATTTTAAAAAAGATGGCAGCAATAAGTATAGATAATCATGGTCATAGACTTTGCCCTTCTCTCTGGCCCTAAGCAGCAGACTCCTGGATTCCACCACAGATTCCCATCCTGCTTTGCAGCTTAGCAACTCTAGGTGTTGTGTAAACACCATCTGCCACTCGCACCCCTACCTCCCCACCTAGGTTAAACCTCAAAAGATCAAAGCAGTCTCTGGGGATGGGCACCAGGTCTCCACTGAGAGAATTTTTTTTCTATATAATTACCCACAGTGGGTGTGAACTTGTTAGTTAAGGCTGATTGCTTGAAAAGAAAAGAGTGAGAAAGGAATGTGTTGTTAACCTTCTCCTCTGCTTCCTCTGTTGCCTTAGAAGCATATCCTTCATTTTTCTGATGGTGCAAAACAAATGCCAGCCAACTCATTTTCAGTTTTTCCTACCCGTATCATACTCACATGCTAGTGAGGAGTCAAGTGACACTCCACCCATTTTTCTTAACAATTCCAAGAAACCTGATTGTTGTTTTTGTTGCTCTTAGAACACTCTAATGTTTCCCAGACAAGCAATTTTTATCATTTTTGGTTCTCTGTGTAGCCCTGGCTGTCCTGGCACTCACTTTGTAGACCAGGCTGGCCTCGAACTCAGAAATCCGCCTGCCTCTGCCTCCTGAGTGCTGGGATTAAAGGCGTGCGACACCACGCCCGGCTTATGTCTCCTTTTTCATTTCTGATTTTGTTAATTAGGATGCTTTCCCTGTGCCCTCTAGTGAGTCTGGCTAAGGGTTTATCTATCTTGTTGATTTTCTCAAAGAACCAGCTCCTTGATTGGTTGATTCTTTGAATAGTTTTTCTTGTTTCCACTTGGTTGATTTCACCCCTGAGTTTGATTATTTCCTGCCGTGTACTCCTCTTGGGTGAATTTGCTTCCTTTTGTTCTAGTGCTTTTAGGTGTGTTGTCAAGCTGCTAATGTGTGCTCTCTCTAGTTTCCTTTTGGAGGCACTCAGAGCTATGAGTTTTCCTCTTAGAAATGCTTTCATTGCGTCCCATAAGTTTGGGTATGTTGTGGCTTCATTTTCATTGAACTCTAAAAGGTCCTTAATTTCTTTCTTTATTCCTTCCTTGACCAAGGTATCATTGAGAAGAGTGTTGTTCAGTTTCCACGTGAAGGTTGGCTTTCTATTATTTATTTTGTTATTGAAGATCAGCTTTAGTCCATGGTGATCTGATAGGATGCATGGGACAATTTCAATATTTTTGTATCTGTTGAGGCCTGTTTTGTGACCAATTATGTGGTCAATTTTGGAGAAGGTGCCATGAGGTGCTGAGAAGAAGGTATATCCTTTTGTTTTAGGATAGAATGTTCTGTAGATATCTGCCAGATCCATTTGATTCATAATTTCTCTTAGTTTCTCTGTGTCCCTGTTTAGTTTCTGTTTCCATGATCTGTCCATTGGTGAAAGTGGTGTGTTGAAGTCTCCCACTATTATTGTATGAGGTGAAATGTGTGCTTTGAGATTTACTAAAGTTTCTTTAATGAATGTGGCTGCCTTTGTATTTGGAGCATAGATATTCAGGATTGATAGTTCCTCTTGGAGGATTTTACCTTTGATGAGTATGAAGTGTCCCTCCCTGTCTTTTTTAATGACTTTGGGTTGGAAGTCAATCTTATCAGATATTAGAATGGCTACTCCAGCTTGTTTCTTCATGCCATTTGCTTGGAAAATTGTTTTCCAGCCTTTCATTCTGAGGTAGTGTCTATCCTTTTCTCTGAGATGAGTTTCCTGTAAGCAGCAAAATGTTGGGTCTTGTTTGGGTAGCCAGTTTGTTAGTCTATGTCTTTTTATCGGTGAGTTGAGTCCATTGATATTAAGAGATATTAAGGAAAAGTAATTGTTGTTTCCTGTTATTTTTGTTGTTAAAGTTGGCATTTTGTTCTTGTGGCTGTCTTCTTTTAGGTTTGTTGAGGGATTACCTTCTTGTTGTTTCTAGGGCGTGGTTCCTGTCCTTGTATTGGTTTTTTCCTGTTATTATCCTTTGAAGGGCTGGATTCGTGGAGAGATAAGGTGTGAATTTGGTTTTGTCGTGGAACACTTTGGTTTCTCCATCTATGTTAATTGAGAGTTTGGCTGGGTATAGTAGCCTGGGCTGGAATTTGTGTTCTTTTAGTGTCTGTATAACATCCGTCCAGGATCTTCTGGCTTTCATAGTCTCTGGTGAAAAATCTGGTGTAATTCTGATAGGCTTGCCTTTATATGTTACTTGGCCTTTTTCTCTTACTGCTTTTAGTATTCTATCTTTATTTAGAGCATTTGTTGTTCTGATTATTATGTGTCGGGAGGTATTTCTTTTCTGGTCCAGTCTATTTGGAGTTCTGTAGGCTTCTTGTATGTTCATGGGCATCTCTTTCTTTAGATTTGGGAAGTTTTCTTCTATAATTTTGTTGAAGATGTTTGCTGGTCCTTTGAGTTGAAAATCTTCATTCTCATCCACTCCTATTATCCGTAGGTTTGGTCTTCCCATTGTGACCTGTATTTCTTGGATGTTTTGAGTTAGGATCTTTTTGCATTTTACATTTTCCTTGATTGTTGTGCCGATGTTCTCTATGGAATCTTCTGCACCTGAGATTCTCTCTTCCATCTCTTGTATTCTGTTGCTGATGCTGGTATCTATGGTTCCAGATTTCTTTCCTAGGGTTTCTATCTCCAGTGTTGCCTCATTTTGGGTTTTCTTTATTGTGTCTACTTCCCTTTTTAGGTCTAGTATGGTTTTGTTCATTTCCATCATCTGTTTGGATGTGTTTTCCTGTTTTTCTGTAAGGACTTCTACCTGTTTGATTAGGTTATCCTGTTTTTCTTTAAGGATTTGTAACTCTTTAGCAGTGTTCTCCTGCAATTCTTTAAGGGATTTTTGTGTTTCCTCTTTATTGTCTTCTACCTGTTTACCAGTGTTCCTTTGTATTTCTTTAAGTGTGTTATTAAAGTCCTTCTTGAAGTCCTCTACCATCATCAGGAGATATGCTTTTAGATCCGTGTCTAGCTTTTCCGGTGTGTTGGGGTGCCCTGGACTGGGCGACGTGGGAGTGCTGGATTCTGATGATGGTGAGTGGTCTTGGTTTCTGTTAGTAAGATTATTACGTTTACCTTTCGCCATCTGGTAATCTCTGGGGTTAGTTGTTGTCGTTGTCACTGTTTAAAGATTGGAGCAGAAGCTGTGTTCCACTCACCAGCAGTCTCAAAATCCTGTGGCGGGGGTCGTGGGTAGCTGGCAGTACCCCGGTGCTGTCCCAGCCGGAAGAGGCCTGTGGTCCTACTCAGGCCGGTTTTCTGCTTCCCTAACTAATGCAGTCTCAGGTCCCGCGTGCAATTGGATTGGAGCAGAAGCTGTGCTCCACTCACCAGAAGTTTTAAGATCCTGTGGCGGGTGTTGTGGGTAGCTGGCGAGTGTCAGCCGACCCTGCGCCCCAGCTGCCCTGGTGCTTTTCTGACCGGAAGAGGCTTGTGGCCCTATGGAGGCCGGATTTCTCTCTCCCCAACCAGAGCAGTCTCAGGACCCGCGTGATTGGACTGGAGCAGAAGCTGTGTTCCACTCACCAGCAGTCCCAAAATCCTGCGGCGGCGGCGGGGGTCGTGGGTAGCTGGCGGGTGTCAGGCAACTCTGCGCTCCAGCTACCCCGGTGCTGATCCGGCCGAATGAGGCCTGTGGCCATACTCAGGCCGGTTTCTGCTTCCCTAACTAATGCAGTCTCAGGTCCCGCGCGCAATTGGATTGGAGCAGAAGCTGTGCTCCACTCACCAGAAGTCTTAAGATCCTGTGGCGGGTGTTGTGGGTAGCTGGCGAGTGTCAGCCGACCCTGCGCCCCAGCTGCCCCAATGCTTTTTCAAACTTTTATTTCTTATTGATTGACAAAAATAAATTTAATTTTTTTAAACAATAGAAAAGAGGTAAAACCCAAATGTATCCTTTCTTGCTCATATACAACAGAGAAGATCATGGCCTGGGCTTAGACTCCATCTTTCTGAGGTTTCCTAATGGTAATAATTTGCCTCGTTGTAAACAAACCCAGTCAACTAGGAAACATGAGACACACATAAGTAGATGGATCCTTTGAAATGAAGGGAGCTAAAAACAAATGATTGTGGACTATAGAAATGTAAAGACATGAAATGTGCACTTTGTAACACAGGTCTCTTTCAGAGCAAAACACAGACTGATGTCATCTAGCACCAGGACATCTACTAAAGGACAGAATTCAAGCTTTGTTCCTAGCTCTAGCTCCAGAACCTCAGGGTTTCAAGCATCTGTAACATGGATTCTTAAGCACACCAATGCCGGCATCCTTTGCTGGCCACGGTCAGGCTTGAGGTGTCCTTGTGTTTCCAACCCATTTCCACCCATTTACCCTGCTGGTGACAGGCAGGAGGTTTTCCTTGAGAAAATAAATTGCAGAAGGGACTCCGGAGACTGCAATGTTAGAGTTCTGCAGGGATATGAGAAGAGCATGTGTGGATGCCAAGACTGCTGCCCTGAAAATGGCTCACAGGGGTATATCCTTGGGACTTGCAAGATCACTTTCCCAGGTTTTGGCTAGAACTCTCCAGAGCTCAATGTGAGTGACAGTTTCTTAAGGAGGGGGAATACAGCCCTGACTATCTTCATTAACTCATCATAAAAGCAAGGTGCATGCAAACAAACAAAAAAAAAAAACCAAAAAAACAAAATAACAAAAAACAAAAAACTTCCTAACTCTTCCCCACAGCAACTATGTCATCCAGCCTATCCATGTCATCTCTTGTAATTACTAAGTGGAGTTTTCTGGAAGTAAAAGTAAAAATAATTTTAAAGAAAAAGGAAGAAAGAAAAAGAAAGAAAGAAAGAAAGAAAGAAAGAAAGAAAGAAAGAAAGAAAGAAAGGAAGGAAGGAAAGAAAGAAGGAAAGAAAGAAAGAAAGAAAGAAAGAAAGAAAGAAAGAAAGAAAGAAAGAAAGAAAGAAAGAAAGAAAAGAAGGAAAGAAGGAAGAAAGAACACTGAACAGTTTAGAGATCAGAATACCCAGGGCTCTTAGCTTCACTACCCTAAACAAAAAGGTTACCTGGAAAAGGTCTGGGGATTTCTAAAGGTTCTTCCTATTCCACCACCTTTTAGTTTTTAAGAAAGAAAAGCCTATCATTTCTGGAAAGAGTTGGATATTCTACCTTCTGCCAGCTATATACAGAAAATAGCCTGTAATTGTGTCTATTTATATTATTTCTTTGAGAATTTCATGCATTCAAGCTTGTACCTTTTCATACCACTCCCTTCCAGAGATGAAGTAGCAACTGCAAATAGTAGGAGTTGAGTGCCATCTGGTGCATTTTGTTGGTATGTTCTCCCTACTGCCTGCCACCTGGTGGTGCACAGAAACTCTGTCTGTAAGTATAATAATAGTAATAAATTGACATGAAGTATATGCTGTATATTTATAATAATAAGTTACTCCTGATATTTTAGTAAAACATGGTAAACACCAAGTTGTATTACAGACAAAACCAAACACCAAAGGTGAAATGCTATTATGGAATTAATCTCTCTCAGTCTGTCTCCCCCCAGCCCCTCTGGTGTGAGTGTGTGTGTGTACTTTGAGATTGGATTATACCAATGTATAAAAGTTAAATTAAAATTCTAAACCCTTCCTGTTCAAATTATTGTGTTCTTATAGTTTTGTTTTGTTTTGTTTGTTTGTTTTAAAGACAAGATCTTGCTATGTAGCCCTGACTGTCCTGGAACTCAACATATAGACCAGGCTGGCCAGAAACTCACCTCCTCTGTGCTAGGACAAAGGCATCCACCACAACAACCAATTTACCTCCTGTGTTTTTGTTGCTGGCATTTTCCTTCTCATCTAAGAAAATACCAAAAAATATAACTGGATTTTTAAAGTGAAGGCAATGAAACTTATGCAAGATACCTATCTAATAAATATGTCATGGAATATGGAATAAACAATTAAAGGTAGTAAAATGAATATCTATCGTGAGAATATTTAAACAAAACTCAGAAATCTTATTGAAAATAACACAGAAAACTAAAGCATCTCTAAATAAAAGAAATAAACAGAATTCTGAAAAGTCACAGCCCAGAATAATATATTATTGATGGAATCTAGAATAAAGAAAAATTCTCCTATATCTATAAGAACAAGGCAGCCCAAGAGATGAAATTTCAAAAGCCAAAATGAACAATAAATGTGAGCCGATGGTATCAGTGTCATTGATCACTTGAAAAGGCAAGCAAATACTATGAAGTAAACTTATGATATGCTCATTGAATTATTTTTATTAAAAATAAATAAAACACCAAATGGCTGCTGACCCAAGCATTTTCATGGCAGGGTCTACCATAGTTGGAGCAAGCAGGTGGACTGGAAGGCAGAGAAAGTTGTCATTTTTGTGTGCCCTTTTCTTCAGACAAACTGTCCTGGTAATCTAGAATAGTCACTTGTCTCTGGATGGGTTTGGAATTTGAATAATGATCTTTGAGTAATCCAGGATAAGACAGGGCAGGGAAGAAGGAAGGGGGAGGGAAAGGAGAAGCAGAGACATAAAGACAGACACAGAGAAAGAGTTTGTGGAGGATCAAGGTTGGTGGCATACACCGGTGATTTCAGTGGAAGACAGATGTAAAGGTTGCAGTTCTGTAGGGAAGGACCTTCTCTACAGAAGTATTACAGCTCTGCTCTGAGAGGTATCCTGGCAGCCAGGAGCCAGGATAACCACAAATCACACCACGCGATAAACCTCACATGAAAGATTTATTGTGAGGGGAAATCCCAGGAAGGTGGCTGCTTCTGCTGGGGTGAGAAGCAGCAGAGAACTTGGCAGAACACAGGGTTTGTATAGGGTTTCTTGGGGGTAGGGGTGAGGTAGGGGGTGGAGCTTTCCAGGGTGTCCTGATATTGGGGCAAGTTCAGGGATTGGTGGGTTCTATTTCTTGGTCCTGGTCCTGGACTTGGGGTCAAGTCAAGGTCAGGGTGTTCTTTCCCTGGCCCCTTTACCCTACTGTACAGGCAAGAAGAGCATGCGTAGGGAATCAGCCTGAGAGCTATTGCAAGTTCTAGGTCAGCCTGAGATATATAGTAACACCCGTATCAATAAACAAACAAGTGATCTTCAATACATAATACCTTGGGGCACCAGGAGGAAAAAGCAATGAATTTTTAGCAGAAGCCTCACAAGATTCCAACATAAGTACTTCCAAACACAAAATTACAATCCAATACAAAATAAGTCATTGTGCATGAAAATCAGCAAAAATAACCATTTATAGAATTAAATTCCTCAACGGAAAAGAATTTAAAGAATATAGTATAAAATGTGTTCAAAATAGTAAAGAAGGGACTAGAGAGAAGGATCGACAGGTTAGAGCACATACTGACCTTGAAGAGGATTGGGGATTGGGTTCCAGCACCCATGTGGTGGCTAAGTCCTGATTTATCCAAGATTGTTCAACTTCTGAGATTACCAAGGGCTTAATTCTCTGCACCATGCTTGATGATATTCAGAATGCCACTGAGATCCAGAAGTTCCACTGCACAGTATCACCTCAGATAGTCTTATTTTAGACAAAATGAGTCTCTATGCAATGTGATTGCTACTATTCAAACTATACTTCTATATAGTGTGTGTGTATAGTGGCATGTACCTGTTACTCCAGCAACTCTGGAAGCTCAAATGAGAGATCACCTGAGTCCTGACGCTTGACACCAGGAAAGATAGCTAGATTCTGACTCAAAAAGTAAAAGGCAAAAATCAGACTAATACTACCTGCTGACAACCTACAAAGACTGAAAAGACACGAGTTGATAAAGAGGAAGGGGTGGGTACTTCAGATGAGGAAAGACGAAACTTTTTTAAAGGTAAGAGTAATCAACATGTTACATAAGATTACCGGGCTTGATTAGTATTAGGAAGCAACTTAAGCTCCATCATGAGTCAGTAAAAACTATGGGATGTGAGAATTCATCTTTCCTCCTAAAGGTAATAAGGCGTAGGAATTTTTCAGTGGGAGTATGCCTTTAAACTTTTTAAAAAATCAGTCCATCATAAAATTTCTCAATTACTAAAAGTCTGCTTATTTTCATACCTGAAAACATTGTTCACTATTTTCAAAAGGCAGTCTGAAACAAAAAGCAATACTTAAGAAATGGAGGGCACACCTTTAGATTCTGAGATAGGTTTACTTTTACAATGTTTCAATATACATACACCGAATTCAAGGTACAAAATAGTTTGTTTTGCAAACAAAAACAAACAAACAAAACCTATAAAAATGTCAATTTCTGTTCTAGGAGGTGTGTGCCTTTGAGTACAATTTTTTTCAAAAACATACAATCACATATACAATACAGAGCAGGAAAGAGAAACAATATGGACGGGCTTTATTCTTAACAGCTGAGTTGGACCTGCCACCTTCAGGCACCTCTTCTGAAATACTCCCATCACTCAGCTGCCGGATTCCTTCATTCTTTGTTCACACAGCCATTCCCATGCTTTCCTGATCAAAGGGCAAAGTGTAATATTCAGAACGCTTTAAAGTTCTTCAACCTCCACCCTCTCCCACCAAAATCCCATATGAAGGAAACTAGTACGCTCTTTGAATGATTTATAAATTAATTCCTTAGCAGCCGCTGTATCTCCCTGCTAAAAGTTTCTCCTTGAGTTCTTTCCCCCAGGGATTCTTACTCTCTGTTCATTCCTATAGTACTAGTGGGGTTTTAGGGTCTAGGGAAAATCTTGCAATGTCTAGGAAGACTTTTCATACCACTCACTGTAAACCTTATCGACTCCGTGTCTTCACAAAATTATAGCTACATGTCTCTCAAATAGAAATCTATTAAGTTTGCAAATTCTTTGCATCCTCGATGTCTCCCAGGATAATGACTTGTAGATGAGGCTCAGGAGCTATTAGTTATGAGCATCCCTTTGTTTGGAATTAATTGGATCTCTCACAAGGGTAGCTAATTGACTTCTCTGCAACAGTTGATATCAAGTAATTACAGAGATTGCCGCCGGAAGTAATTACAGACGGAGACGGTGGCCTCCTTGGTTCTAAAGGCCTGGTACTTGAGGTCCCCCTGGCCCAGTGATGATGTAAGTCATAATACACAAAATGCAAATCCGAGTTGATGAAAGGTGTAAAGTGGTGGCTCCTGGGTAAGACTTCAAAAGTAAAAAGTAAACTCGCACCCGGGCGTGGTGGCACGCAGCACTCGGGAGGCAGAGGCAGGTGGATTTCTGAGTTCTACAGCCTGGTCTACAGAGTGAGTTCCAGGACAGCCAGGGCTACACAGAGAAACCCTGTCTCGAAAAACCAAAAAAAAAAAAAAAAAGTAAACTCGCGGCCTCTTCTGGGAACACAGGCCTCCAGGATAAAAGCCCAGCACCGCAACGCAGCCAGAGCAACCTGGGGCTGGGGGGTGGGGAGTGAGGCGGGGCCTAGCCTCTCTGCCTCCTGATTGGCTACCTCTGGTCACCGGAGTTCTGTGATTGGTCCTTGGCGCGAGGGCTGCTGGGACTTGCACGTGCTGCTGCCCCTCAGCGCTGAGAGGAGCAATGGCGGCAGAGGCTTCGTCGACCGGGCTGGCTTCTTGTCACCTAGAGGAGAGTAAGAGTGGAGCGCAGGGTGCTTCGGGGTGCCAGTGCACTCGGTGTGGAAGGAAGGTGTCCGTTGCCTCCGGTGAGGAGCCTGGGGCTGGCTGGGTGGCCCCGTGGGAGGGTGTGTGACCCCGGCCATGGCTTCGGGCTTGTGCGCGGTTGGGCGGGCCCTCCAGGATTCTCTCCACACACCCAGGAAGATGGAGACAGAGATGTGAGGCGGGCGGTTAGCTCTGCCAAGTCTCTGGAGCGCTTTTCCCATACTTCCCTAAGTTGATAGGCTCAAGAAACTGCGGGTGAGGAAGTAGGGTACTAATTATCTGGAGTCACCCTCCTCAACCACAACATTTGAATTTATTCCTCCTTTGGTTAAAAAAAAGAAGAAAGGAAGAAAGAAAAGAAAGAAAGAAATGTTTCATGATCTAGTGATCAAGAAGAAATAAAACCTGATTTTCCTAGGTAGTTTTTCTGGTAGGAATAATAAGTAAACTGAAAAGCTCTTAGATGGAAAAAAATAAAATAAAAAAGGTCCAATTTAACTTAAAGCGTTGCAGGAGAACTGTAGTTTTCCTTTTGTGAATCTTGGGATATTGTTTTTGCCTTTGTTCACTGTGCCCTTATGGAGGTCATTTACAAAATGATTTTTTTTTTCTTCAAAATGAATTTTCTTTTTCCCTGTTTTCTTTCCTTTTGTTTATTTGGTTTGGTTTTTTCGAGACAGGGTTTCTCTATGTAGCCTTGGCGGTACTGGAACTCACTCTGTAGACCAGGCTGGCATTGAACTCTGAGGTCTGCCTGCCTCTGCCTCCCAAATGCTGGGATTAAATGTGAGCCACCACTACCCAGCTACAAAATGAATTTTTAAGTTCAGGTTATTTTAATGTGATTTGAGTACTTTAGATAATTTTAATAGGTATTTGTTATTGAATCAAAACTCCTGAAATGACTGAAAAGTCTTACTCTTACCTTATCTGAACTTTTACATTCATGAGATAGAAAAGGGGAGGTCAGTGGGCTCTTTGAAGATGGACACCATTTAGGAGACAGAACCTTCCATAGAGAAAACTAGTTGTATTTTCAATCTCTCTGTGGGTATTTGTTTGGCAGTGCTAGGTAGTAAATCTAGATCCTTGTACATGCTAGGCAAACTAGCTGCCCTTGGTCCAGCCTCCTAAGTAGTTGGGATTGCAGCCTTGTACCTTTAGGCTTGGCCTTATTTGGAGTTTAGATCACTATTTCTGTTAGGTAGAAAATGCCCATTTTAAAATGAAAATTATTTTAAAAAAAATAAAGTTCTTGAACATAACCGTATAAAGTCAGTATATATAGATAGATAGATAGATAGATAGATAGATAGATAGATATAGATATATATAAAGATTGAGTTAATGCTTTGTAAGCTGAAGTGTGCTACAGGTCAGCTTGTACAATATCAAATTTTATTAAAACAGTTGACATTTTTTATTGACTTAGTAATATTAGCCCTGAAATGTAACCAAATGTGTACCGAATTTCAGTTTGCCAAAAAATTAAAATATTCTTCTAAAAAGTTAAATTAATGAAATTATTTTAATTTAGCAAGAATCCTATAGATGTGTTCTAACAAAACATTACTAACTTTAGTTTTCTTTAAAAAAAAAAAACCCAACAACTTTGTTTTGGTGTATAAGAGTGTTTTGCCTGCATGTATATCTGTGTACCCCATGTGTGCCTGGTGCCTGAGGAAAAAGCTGCCACCTGTTTGTAACCTTATGGGGAGGCAGAAACTGATAACTCTCTTGGGTTTACTTGCCAGCCATCCTAGCCTATTTGACATCTTCCAGGCCAGTGGATGACCCTCAAAAAACAAAGTGGGCTACTTCTGAGGATCAGAATTCAAGGTTGTCCTGTAGCCTCTACATGTACACACATGTGAATATTCACACACACACTAACAAAAATAAGATAGCAGTCTATTTTAAAGTTATATAATTTTTAAAAGTTTATTGTGTTAAGCTTTAAAGTCTACCTAGTACATTTAAATATTTTAAAAAATATTTAATATATTTTGTGCATGTGTGTGTTTATGTTGATACATACATATATGCATTTGAAAGCCAGAAGAAAACTTGCAGGAGTCCATATTCTTCTTGTGTTTTGAAGGTTCTGGGAATAAAAGTCAGGTCACCAGGCTTAGCAGCAAACACTCTTACCCAGTGAGCCATCTTGCTGGGTCACATTCAAATCTTGATACTGGGGCTGGTGAGATGGCTCAGTGGGTAAGAGCACCCGACTGCTCTTCCGAAGGTCCAGAGTTCAAATCCCAGCAACCACGTGGTGGCTCACAACCATCCGTAACGAGATCTGGCGCCCTCTTCTGGAGTGTCTGAAGACAGCTACAGTGTACTTATATATAATAAATAAAAAAAAAAGTTTAAAAGTTCAAATCTTGATACTATATTTTCAACCAAGGTTATGGTACTCTTCACAAATGCTAGGTTTGCAAAAATAATCTTAATGTGGGTCATAACATGTGGTTTCTACCCTGTTTTCCATCCTTGCTAACATCTTAGATTACTCTGAGAAAATTCTTACCAGTGTTTCATTTCAGCCTAACACTCTCATAAGATAGAAAATACAGGGTAGTATTATCAAACAGAATGGAGATTATATTTGGAAACAGAAAATTGGAGTCTGGATTAAACATTTTAATTAGCCAAATTACCAGCATATTTTCCTATTTGTAGATTAGACACAATATTTGCAACCAATTAGACATATTTACAAAGGTCAAATGAAATATGTCAGAGCACTTTGTATGATTGTAAGATAGGGCAGATTTACAGTTGTATAGGTTCAAAACTGTCTGGATTCATGCAAACATTATATAGCTCTGCATGATTTTGCTTCCTGATTTTTCTCCCTCCTTTTGACCTAAATGTTGTTTAATAAATCAACCAATCTAACTAAACTAGGGATCATATATATATTAGAATACCTTTTTAATTTGCCCTTTGATGGGTAACTATTCCCTAATTCTACAAATTGTAGAATTTTTTATTGGTGAAATTTCATCAATAGGTGACCACCACAAGTTTCCATGTGGACATGCCTTTTGTGAACTGTGCCTGTTAGCACCTCAAGAATATACCACAAGTAAATGCACTGATTGTGAGGTAAGTTTTCTAATCTTTATTTTTGAATACACCCACATGTTATAGGTTAAAATGTTAGACAAAATGTCGAAACTAGAAACTTTTAATATAGATGTTTAATCTCTGACTAAAGAAGCATTAACAGAAGATAATAGTTCCCATGGGCCAGGAAGATGCATGTTCAGGTAGAAGCACTTGGAGTGAAAACCTGAGCTTGGATCCCCAAATCCACATAAAAGCCAGATGAGAGTTTCTCCTCTGACCACCACACGCATGCAATGGTGTATGTGCATCCTCACTCAGAAACGTGCACACATGTACACAGGACATAACATTAAAGAAAGAAAAACCTTTCTATACATTTTAGAATTCTTCAAAGTGATAAAGAAGATTCAAGTAATAGATATTGCTCACATATTTTGGTTCTTAGAAGACATTGGTGGAAAATTACCTCTTTTTATTTATATCAATGCAATACATGCCTTTTAAAAACCCACCTTTTCTGTGCCAAAGCCATACAACAAATATGGGACTCTTTTTTTGTTTTCTTCATCTCTGTATTGAGAACTGATGTTTGTAGAAACATTGTACTATATAAAGACAGAAAAGCAAAACAAATGCCAAATGTTAATATTTATCCCAGAGGTACTATGTTTATAACAATTCAACTAGGGCTAAAATCTTTCAGCCCTTAAGAGCAAAAACAAATCAGTGTTTTACATTTAGGATAGATACAAATATAAATACAGTTTGATTTCTATAATATGTTCTACAAAGTTGACTGTAAGTTTTACTGGAGAGATGGATTGGATTTTTATCTATTGGATTATAATAGTTAGATTATTACCATATATCCTGGCAGGGTGGTACATGGAGGAGTAAGCTATAAATGGGGTTCTTGTTTTTATTAACCTTATCTGAACTTTTACATTCATGAGATAGAAATAATGCTGGCTTTTTTAAAAATATGATTTAAAAAATCATAGCTAAATGATGTAAAAAGTACTCTGCAAGCTTCCAGGGCATTAAAATAACCTTTCATTATTTAGTTGTAGACTCATTGCATTTCAGGTTATATACAGTACAACTATATATGCTGATATTTGTGAAAGTTTTAGTTATAGCAGAAATACCTGCTGTTTTGTTTATCTTGGAATTACAAGTGATGCCCTTTATTGTAGGATATTCCTATACCTTTGATCTTTGTGACATGAGTTCTTCATATGTGGAGGTTATATGTTTGAAGACAAAGAAAATGCCTCATACCCCACGATTATGGTGGTAGATTGGGACAGATTCAGTCTTGTGGTGGAGGAAGCATACGTGGAGCAAAAGGGAAGGCAGCTGGGACCATCTCTGCCTTTGTCCCCTTTATTCTAATGTTTAACAGTAACCTTTTCCTTTTTTATCTTTTAAGCAAGTGATATGTGTATTCTTAGGACTTTGAATAACATCATAGTATTTAGAATGTATTCACAAATAATGGCTCTGATTTTAGGATTGTGATAAATCAACTTTGTAACATTTTTGAGTAGTTTTATCATTACTTTGAGAGCGATATGAACTGCAACTGCATCCCTAAGACCCGGGGATCAAGTTTATATTCAGATTTTTGAGACATCCTAGATCATCCCTGTTTAATGCATGTGTTCTTCAGAAAGCCTTCCTGGAATTGGTACTCATTCCTTTTATATTGATACCTAAGAATTACTGGGGATAATGTTTAGAGAGAATGGAAAAATCTACTCTAAATTAGTGAACAATCTGAATTGAAGAAATGTGGTTTATTGCTTTGGAATTGTATCTGTGCTTTTAAATTTGAGATTTTTAATGCTTGTATTTATAGATTTATAATTGTACATAGAGGTCAAGTGCTGTTTACTTAAAATTTAATCCAAAAGCTGTTCATCCACAATTAATAGGTATTATTTTGTTCTTCTGGATTTAGGTGAATATGAATTTATATTTGTATTTCCTAATTTTATGGTTTTTACCTATATCCACATTTGTTTTTGATTGGTATTAGCTAATTGTTAATAATAATCACTGTGATTTTTAATAACAAAGAGATAAGGTTTTGTACTGAAATAGACTCATACAGGTAGCACTCTAGAAATTCTGCCTTTTTCTTGGCCTTTAGACTACTTTCAAAATATGTCAGTCAAGATAAAAAGATAAATCATCCAAATAAAGAGATAATTATTAAAATGTCATGTGATTAAAAATGTCACTATAGCTGGGTGTGGTGGCGCACGCCTTTAATCCCAGCACTCGGGAGGCAGAGGCAGGTGGACTTTTGAGTTCAAGGCCAGCCTGGTCTACAAAGTGAGTTCCAGGACAGCCAGGGCTACACAGAGAAACCCTGTCTCGAAACAAACAAAAAAGAGTTGATAAGTTGGTTGTAGTGATACATGTACACCTTTAATTCCAGCAGTGAGTTTAAGGCCAGCCAGGTCTATAGTGAGTTTAGGATATCCAGGCTATATAGTGAAACTTTGTCTCAAAAAAGTAAACTAATTAGATAATATAATATTTTGGACTGGAAAACTTGTTAGATATTGCTGGAATGAGAACCATAGAAGAAATATAAAATTGACTAGTTTGTAATCAAGTGGGGAGAAAAAAAGGTATGGAAGTAGATGAATGATATTGGAGAAGAGGAAGAGTAATGGGATGTATGTCTGATCAGGGTACATAATATGCATATATGAAAATGTCACAGTGAAATCATAGTTTTGCATAATTAGTATACACTACTAATAAAAGTCACTTTTTTATTTATGAGTAAGAAAAGTAACATAAATGAAATGTAAATGGGTGGTAGGTGCTGGAGAGATGGCTCAGCCCTTAAGAGCATTTGTTCTTGTAGAGGACCCAGGTTCAATTCCCAACACTCACAGGGTGACTCAAAATCATTTGTAATTCCAGTTTCAGGGGATCCAACGTCCTCCTCTGGCCTCCACAGATACCAAGCACAAACATGGTACTATGACATACATGTAGGCAAAACAATCACATATACATTTATTTACTAATACATATTAAATATATGCATTTTAAGTTAGGAATCTTTATACAATTTTAAGTGACATCTTGCATCATTGTATTTAACATTTTTGCATACTTTCTAGGAGAAATGTCTTCTATGAAGTCTGCTTCTGGTTATAGTAACCTCTTACTAAAAAAGAATAAGCTAAAAGAAGATCAACTGGAGATGTAATTTCATAATTAACCATAAATTAAGATTTTAGCTCTCAATTTTGAGACTATGCCTTAAAATATCATTCAGCTCAGTGTGGTTTGGTAACAGTAACATTTTTCTTCCCCAACTAAGCAAATAATACATAGGTAGCACATTTTACTTAGAGCCTTGGAAGAGGGCCTGGAGAGATGGCTTAGCAGTTACTGGCACATACTGTTCTTGCAGTATTCAGCTGCCCATGTTGGGCAGCACAGTCTCTATAACGCCAACTGGAGGGGTATCCAATGCCCCTGTCTTTCATAGGTACCTGCAGTTGCATGTACACATACCAAATGCACATAATTTTTTAAAAATAAAAATAAATTGTTGAATAATAAAACTTTATTAAAACATACTCTTTCATACCAAATATTTCTTTTACAATAATGACAATTAGTATCCTGTAGTAGTCTGCCCTATGTCTTAACAACATTGACTCATCTTCTGAAAGTCCACAATAATGATTGTATAATAAAGCAATTTTAATTAATTCAAAGTTTTTACAATATTTCAAACCCATTCCTCTTTTCAAAAAACCCTGTAAGAAAAAGAAAAAAATCCTTGTAATTGCTAGCTTAAAAAGAAATTTATATCTTGAATTGCTATGTTCATTTTAATGTTTGACAGGTTTTTTTTCAAGTTCAAAATATCCATTTATTATAAAATCTACTTACAAAAACAAAACAAACAAACAAAAAATAGGGTGCAGATGTCATAGAGAACAAAGGGAACAGGCCGTCATCTATGTACAAAGCCAGTGTGCATGAAACTTATTAAGGGTCTACTTCTACTTGCAGTACTTTACAGTCAAATAATTTATTACCTCAGGAAGTTTTAGAAAGTTCAACCCTACATGACAAAAACTGTGACTATCTTAATGAAAAAAAATCATCTTCTGCTCACTAAAAATCTACAAGTTGCTGAAGGCCATATAGACCATATCACAGCAACTCACAAGACTGAAAGCAGCCTCAGTAGGAAGCCATAATTTTAGGAAACTCACTGAACCATGTATTTCATTTTCAGTAGCACTCACATAAAGTGGGGAATCTATACACCCAGCTCTCTTCAGTAGCCAGTTAAATGCCACATCTTCCAAAAGCAGGGACAGTATTCTTAAGTGTCTTCCTCAGGCTCGGTGGAGATAGGTCCCAGAGTACAGCTGGACCACCCTAACAGAGATGGTAATTCTCTTGACAGGCAGTGAAGGATACCACGTGGCACATCTGGATATGCCCTTCCAAGTGTGAGCACAGCTTTTGCTTTTGATACCCTGGGTAACTGCTTGTATTATAATCAGTCCTTCCCTTAGGTCGCTGACTTTCATTTGGAAATGTGACATCAAAACCTTGAAGTTTCTGGACTAGAAAATGGAGAACACTCCCAAGACCTATTTTCTTTGTCAAAGGAATCATCTTGAAATACAAACTTCTGCTTCAGTGCATTAGACATTGAAGACACTGGATCCCATTGTGAACTCTGTCTTTTCCTCTTTTGAATGGGTCTACCACCTGGTGAGCTTTCCACAGGCCGAAGTTTGACCTTACTCATGTCCTTTAGAACATCCAACATGTTCGGGACATCACTAATTCTCTGGCTTTTTTGAATGATGGCTATCATTGGTCTTCTTAACACCTGAGAGCTCCCTTTTCATTTCAGTAGCCAGATTACCAATGTCACGCGTATTAGCAGATCCACGTTGCATGGGAAGAGAACTTGGAGGCTGCAGAGAAAACTGAGGAGGAGGAGGAGAAAGCACCACACTTGGAATGTGGTCTGGTTCTGCACTCAGCCCAGTGGTCACTGATGATGATGGCACTTGCTCTATGCGGGGTCCATCTCTCAAGGTGATGAAGCCAGTCTCTCTCCTCTCTCAGGTCCTGCATTGCCACAATCACAGAAATCTGAGATGGGAGAAAAGTCAGTTCATCTTCAAGGGCAGCTATCTTTTAATTGCAACTTCACTTACAGGCAGATCATGTGTCTCTGTTTTGTTCCGTCTTAGAGCAGGTGATGTCAGATCCCAAATTAGTTTTGAAGGATGAAAAGGACCAATTTTCCCTTCCTCCTTCTTTTTCCAAATACTATGTCGAAAACTGAGCTTCTTTATCACTTGCCACACACAAAACATCAGCAAAAGATGGAACCATAAGTTCATAATCATCAGACTCCTTAGAGTTCATGTTCAGGATCAACTCCAAATGAAGTCTTCAGCAAGGCTCTAAAGGAAGCATTCTCCCAATAACATGAACAATACTCCGAGCTGAACCATAGACTTTATTTTGACAAGTCAGCAAATCCTATAAATAAAGCTGGTGTATGGGAACACCAAAATATGGCAGCATGTTTCTTAATAGATTGATTAAGAATAAAATTCTTAATCAGAATGAAAGACATTGGTGAAGCAAGTTCAAGAAAACATTGTTCATTGGTACCGTCCTGCTGCATTGCACACCACCAGGCAGCCAGGCACACTCTACGAATGTGATGCCGGTGACAGCCACAGAGCAGCTTTTTCCAGGAACCCCTAACCTCTTCCACCTGATGTTTGGCAGTTTGATTTGGACTGGGAAGGTATTTCTTTGTTAAATTGGAATTTTCTACCAATGAAACTTGACACCCCTGAAATGAAGTAGCTTTTCATGCATTGTGCATGTAAAGAAACAACTGATAAGTTCTAAACAGAGCCCTTGCATGTCTTCCTTTGAAGTATCTTTCTCTTAACTGTAAGGCTACTTTATACAATGGAGTTAACCCTTGTTTTGTATCAGTATGTCTCTACCTCTAATGTTGGCTATTACTAAATTTGGCTGTTCAGAAGTGTTCCCTTCATGGCTAACAGGATTTTTAAAAGCAGACTTTGCTGTATCCCAGTCATAATATATGTGTATTTTAGTACTTGTGTTATAAAGAACATATATTTAGGGCTAGCTAGAAAGGTATCTCAGAAAAAAAAAGCACTTGTGACTCGGGCCTTATGATGAAGGTTTCAAACCTACAGTGGAACAAGAAAATCAGCTCCCCAAGTTGTTTTCTGACTTCTGTGCATAGCACACTTATACCTACACTCTCATACATATACATAAGAATATAAATATTTAGACTTTTTAAGTATATATTTAGGAAATATGGCTGATAACACACAGGAATGATTGACCAGAGTCTCCAGAGAATAATCTGGATATACTGGAAACAGCTATCAGGTAAGCTGTTAAACCCAGGACAGTAGCAGCAACAGTAGGAGAAGATGGGGGAACCTTTGGAGATAGATACTTGGTACTGTCAATCAACAGCAGAAGCAAGATGCTGTCTCAGAAAGACCCCTGCTGCCGTGGTAGTACTCCAGCAGCCCAAGAACCTTGGTGAAGCATACTCTCAGAAAACTCATGAGACTGTATGCTAAAAACTGACAGGAAATACTGGAATACTGCAGGAAAGCCTTGAATCATAGCCATTCAGCAAGCTGAAAATTTGGAACCAAAATATATACCAGAACTTTTGCCTCACACCCAAGCAGCTTGCTGGATATTGGCAAGACCTGCACAAAGACAGGACTGCATTCACAACCAGAGTCCTGAGAAATTTTCTCTGGTGCTCCAGATCTAAGACTTCCCACAAAGCACTGTCTATGTAGGACAGCATCAGTAATCCAGAATCCAAAGGAAGACTCAGAAGGGAGAACAGGTCCAACCATTGCAGAGGAGCCCTAGTGACAAGACAACGTTCCTGGAGCTGGAGAAAGAGCATGTGACAATCTGGATGAAAGAAAGCCAACAATTAGGCCACTCAGTTTTCATATCCTACATCTCCACACAGCATGTTCTTTTCCTATATCTATTTTGTATTTGTTTAATATCCAATGTCCTTTTAGCATCCAGCCTTGCCCCACTTTAGTCTTGTCCTATATCCAACCCCCTCAACTCCTCCTTCTCTCCTTACTGTTTTACTTTTCTCTCTCCATAAGAACATCTGTCTTGGCATGCAATGTCTCTGCCTCAGGATCCTGAGAGATGATGCTATTCTTTATTTTTTCTGATAGGGTAACTTCTTCCTCTTTAGGAAAATCTCATCATTCCCCTTCCACTTTTTAAATCCCCTACTGTTGAGTGTAGCTATTGCTACCCTGCCTAAGCTTCGGGTATGGACCGTATTACTAGCCCCGCCCAGAGAATAGTGGATCCTCGGATGAAAACAAACGCACACACACACACATATCTGTTCAATTTTAACTTGCCTTTTGGGCACAATTGCTGGGCGCTACTTATTCCTGCCCTTATCAATACTCTTAGCTCTGTACCTCTCCATCTGCCCTCAACTTTAATTGCTCAGTTACATCTAATCCCAGCTAAACATCCCCAATCACCCTCCTATAGAAGTGGCCTACGGTCACTTCACCCAAGATATCACATGGCTGCTTGGCTTTTCTCTCTCCAAAGCATGGCAAATTCTCTCTTCCTCTCCTGCATCTGCCTCTTGCCCTAGGGGACCTGGAAGTCCTGCATATTTCTTTGACTGAGCACTTGGCCCATGGCTTCTTTACTGACAGATCAAGAACCAGTTTGGGGAACAGGAGATTAGCATCAGAACTATCCCTGCACCCTACAGTTCCTTCTACATTTATCTTCTACTTTCTGTCATCCCAATACTACTAGTCTTAATGTCTTTTTTCTTTCTACTTATACCCACAGTAGCTAATATAGTACCCACAGGATTCAATGTTCCTTTTCCCTAAAATGATTACTGCTCAAGGGGTGATTGTGTCATGGTTGATTGTCACTTTGATTTTATCCAGTGGTACTGAGTCTACCACTGGATAATTATCTTTGTTGCACATAGTATTCTGCTCAAAGGGGATCATTAGAGATAGACTCTGGTGCCCTGGATACCAGTCCAAAAGATAAAAGACTAGTCATCCCTACCACAGGCTAGTTGTTCTTGAACATTGTAAACTCTCTTACTGAAAGAAGAAAGGTGGCCTAAAAATATCCAGCTAACAATCTAACTCTTTTTTTTTTAATTTATTTATTTATTTATTTTATTTTATTTTATTTTTTTAATATTTTTATTACATATTTTCCTCAATTACATTTCCAATGCTATCCCAAAAGTCCCCCATAGCGCCCCCCACTTCCCTACCACCCATTCCCATTCTTTTGGCCCTGGCATTCCCCTATATTGGGGCATATAAAGTTTGCAAGTCCAATGGGCCTCTCTTTCCATTGATGGCCGACTAGGCCATCTTTCGATACATATGCAGCTAGAGACAAGAGCTCCGGGGTTCTGGTTAGTACATCATGTTGTTCCAACAATAGGGTTGCAGATCCCTTTAGCTCCTTGGGTACTTTCTCTAGCTTCTCCATTGGGAGCCCTGTGATACATCCAATAGCTGACTGTGAACATCCACTCCTGTGTTTGCTAGGCCCCGGCATCGTCTCACAAGAGACAGCTATATTTGTGTCCTTTCAGCAAAATCTTGCTAGTGTATGCAATGGTGTCAGCGTTTAGAAGCTGATGATGGGATGGATCCCTGGATACAGCAGTCTCTAAATGGTCCATCCTTTCATCACAGCTACGAACTTTGTCTCTGTAACTCCTTCCCTGGGTGTTTTGTTCCCAATTCTAAGAAGGTGCACAGTGTCCACACTTTGGTCTTCATTCTTCTTGAGTTTCATGCGTTTAGCAAATTGTATCTTATATCTTGGGTATCCTAAGTTTTGGGCTAATATCCACTTATCAGTGAATACATATTGTGTGAGTTCTTTTGTGATTGTGTTATTTCACTCAAGATGATGCCCTCCAGGTCCATCCATTTGGCTAGGAATTTCATAAATTCATTCTTTTTAATAGCTGAGTAGTACTCCATTGTGTAAATGTACCATAATTTCTGTATCCATTCCTCTGTTGAGGGACATCTGGGTTCTTTCCAGCTTCTGGCTATTATAAATAGGGCTGCTATGAACATAGTGGAGCATGTGTCCTTTTTACCGGTTGGGACATCTTCTGGATATATGCCCAGGAGAGGTATTGCCGGATCCTCCGGTAGTACTATGTCCAATTTTCTGAGGAACCGCCAGACTGATTTCCAGAGTGGTTGTACAAGCTTGCAATCCCACCACCAATGGAGGAGTGTTCCTCTTTCTCCACATCCTCGCCAGCATCTGCTGTCACCTGAATTTTTGATCTTAGCCATTCTGACTGGTGTGAGGTGGAATCTCAGGGTTGTTTTGATTTGCAATTCCCTGATGATTAAGGATGTTGAACATTTTTTCAGGTGTTTCTCTGCCATTCGGTATTCCTCAGGTGAGAATTCTTTGTTCAGTTCTGAGCCCCATTTTTAATGGGGTTATTTGACTTTCTGGAGTCCACCTTCTTGAGTTCTTTATATATATTGGATATTAGTCCCTTATCTGATTTAGGATAGGTGAAGATCCTTTCCCAATCTGTTGGTGGTTTTTTTGTCTTATTGATGGTGTCTTTAGCCTTGCAGAAGCTTTGTAGTTTCATGAGGTCCCACTTGTCAATTCTCGATCTTACAGCACAAGCCATTACTGTTCTATTCAGGAATTTTTCCCCTGTGCCCATATCTTCAAGGCTTTTCCCCACTTTCTCCTCTATAAGTTTCAGTGTCTCTGGTTTTATGTGAAGTTCCTTGATCCACTTAGACTTGACCTTAGTACAAGGAGATAGGAATGGATCGATTCGCATTCTTCTACATGTTAACAACCAGTTGTGCCAGCACCATTTGTTGAAAATGCTGTCTTTCTTCCACTGGATGTTTTTAGCTCCCTTGTCGAAGATCAAGTGACCATAGGTGTGTGGGTTCATTTCTGGGTCTTCAATTCTATTCCATTGGTCTGTTTGTCTGTCACTATACCAGTACCACGCAGTTTTTATCACAATTGCTCTGTAGTAGAGCTTTAGGTCCGGCATGGTGATTCCACCAGAGGTTCTTTTATCCTTGAGAAGAGTTTTTGCTATCCTATGTTTTTTGTTATTCCAGATGAATTTGCAGATTGCACTTTCTAATTCGTTGAAGAATTGATTTGGAATTTTGATGGGGATTGCATTGAATCTGTAGATTGCTTTTGGCAAGATAGCCATTTTTACAATGTTGATCCTGCCACTCCATGAGCATGGGAGATCTTTCCATCTTCTGAGATCTTCTATAATTTCTTTCTTCAGAGACTTGAAGTTTTTATTATACAGATCTTTCACTTCCTTAGTTAGAGTCACGCCAAGATATTTTATATTATTTGTGACTATTGAGAAGGGTGTTGTTTCCCTAATTTCTTTCTCAGCCTGTTTATTCTTTGTGTAGAGAAAGGCCATTGATTTGTTTGAGTTAATTTTATATCCAGCTACTTCACCGAAGCTGTTTATCAGGCTTAGGAGTTCTCTGGTGGAATTTTTAGGGTCACTTATATATACTATCATACCATCTGCAAAAAGTGATATTTTGACTTCATCTTTTCCAATTTGTATCCCTTTGATCTCCTTTTGTTGTCGAATTGCTCTGGCTAGGACTTCAAGTACAATGTTGAATAGGTATGGAGAAAGGATCAGGTTAATAATCTAAACAGCCCTATATCCCCCAAAGAAATAGAAGCAGTCATTAATAGTCTCCCAACTAAAAAAAGCCCAGGACCAGATGGGTTTAGTGCAGAGTTCTATCAGACCTTCAAAGAAGATCTAATCCCAGTTCTTCACAAACTATTCCACAAAATAGAAACAGAAGGTACTCTACCCAACTCATTCTATGAAGCCACAATTACTCTGATACCTAAACCACAAAAAGACCCAACAAAGATAGAAAACTTCAGACCAATATCCCTTATGAATATTGATGCAAAAATCCTCAATAAAGTTCTTGCTAACCGAATCCAAGAACACATCAAAACAATCATCCATCCTGACCAAGTAGGTTTCATCCCAGGGATGCAGGGATGGTTCAATATACGGAAATCCATCAACGTAATCCAGTATATAAACAAACTCAAAGACAAAAACCACATGGTCATCTCGTTAGATGCGGAAAAAGCATTTGACAAGATCCAACACCGATTCATGATAAAAGTCTTGGAAAGATCAGGAATTCAAGGCCCATACCTAAACATGATAAAAGCAATCTACAGCAAACCAGTAGCCAACATCAAAGTAAATGGTGAGAAGCTTGAAGCAATCCCTCTAAAATCAGGGACTAGACAATCTAACTCTTAATGTGCAAGTTCCAACTGTGAAAACACAGAACATGAAAAGCCAGGATAACGTCTCCAAAATCTGCCAATTTCAGAGGAATGCCTCCAATGAGGGTAACTTAGGCAAAATTCCATACGAAGAATTCAAAGGATGATTAGTGTGTTTGCAGCAATTAAAGAGATCACTATAAACTTCGGAGTGAATCCCCAAAGGACAAAGAAAGCCAAGTAACCAGGAAGTCAGTACAACATATGAAAGTTGAATTCAAAAAGGAGATGGTTTGAAGAGAAACCCTTCTTCAAAGATGCTGGAAATGAAAGATTAAATGTTCAACAACTACAACAACAAAAACCCACTCAGTTAAAACCTTCACTAATAGAGTGGACCACAAGGAGGGCAGAACATAAGGGCTTGAAGGACAGCATAGAAGAATTGTTACATTCTGTTGAGGACTGTAATTTTTTATTTTTTGGTTTTTCAAGACAGGGTTTCTCTGTGAAGCCCTGGCTGTCCTGGAACTCACTCTGTAGAGCAAGCTGGCCTCAAACTCAGAAATCTGCCTGCCTCTGCCTCCCAAGTGCTGGGATTAAAGGCATGTGCCACCACTGCCTGGCTGTAATTTAAAAAAAAAAAAAATTTTTTTTTAAATTCAAGGTCTTTGGAATACCATGAAAAACTAAATAATGAATAAAAATGTAGAAGAATTGTATGCCGAAATCATAGAGAATATTTTAATACAATTACTGTAGAAAATCTCCTGTATTAGGGTTCTCTAGAGCAGCAGTTTGCAATCTGTGGGTCATGATACCTTTGGCAAACCTCTATCTCCCCAAATATTTACATTACAGTTTATTACCATAGCAAAATTACAGTTATGATTTAGCATAATTTTATGGTTGGGGTCACCACAACATAAGGAACTATATTAAAGGTTGAGAACCACTACTCTAGAAGAACAGAACATGTGTGTGTGTGTGTGTGTGTGTGTGTGTGTGTGTATGTGTATGATGTAGGTACATATAGATTATAAAGGGAGATTTATAAATGGGAGATTTATTAGAATGGTTTACAGGCTTTAGTCTAACTAGTCGAAGGATGGCTGTATAAATTCTGTCCACAAGGTTAGATGTTTCTGCTGGTCTTCAATATACACTGAATACTGAAGAAGTAGGCTCTAATTCCAGTGAAGAACTGGACTTACTAGAGAGAACAAGAGCAAGCAGACAAAGCGCTTTTCTTCCATGTCTTTATATTGACTGCCAGCAGAAGCTGCGGCCCATATAAATGGTATATTTTCCCATCGCAAAAGAACTGGTAAAGTTGTATCTTCCAACCTCAAATATCCAGACTAGAAGTAGAGCTCCCACTTCAAATTGTTTTTTTAAAAAAATCTCTACTCAGCTGTTTGGGTTTTAGTTAATGCCAGATTGTAGTCAAGTTGGCAGTCAATAATAACCATCTCATACCCCAAATTAAGAGAGGGGCTCATCCAAGTACAAAAGGTATAGAATATCAAATAGCACAATATACGAACATTACCAGTGGCATACATAGTTAGCACACTAAATATAACAAAACAAAGTATATCGAGTGCTGCAAGATAGAAACACCAAGTCACAGATAGAGACCCATAAAATAGCAGCTTTGTTTTTTTTAGAAAAACTTTAAAAACCAAAAGGAAATGGAATGATATACTTAAAGTCTAAAACACTACAGCTTCCAGCCAAGACTATGGTGTCTAGAAAAAATATGTCAGAATTGGTAGAGAAAGAAATATTCCATGATAAAAGCAGACTACAGTAGTACATAACTTTTAACTATCTCTACAGAGGATTCGGGAAGTAATTCTTCAGACTGAAGGGAATGATAAACACATCAAAAGTGATAAACACAGAAAATAACAACATGCTAGAACAAATGAATTTTAAAACACCTAACTCACCAAATGAACAAAGTAATAGAACTTAATTTACACTTTTCAGTAATAACCCTATACTTTAATGCTTGTAATCCTCTATAAAATGACACAGATAGCAGATTTGATTAAAGAACAAGATATATTTTCTTCCTCCAAGATACATGTCAAAGATAAACACTATTTTATGTTAAAAGTATGAAAAATAGTATTCCAAGCAAAGGAAACTAGGAAACAAGCATGCTTCTTTAACAAAATAGACTCCAAACCGAAACTAGTCAGGACAGATAAAGGAACTTCCTACTAATTAAAAGAACAATCAGGAGGATACAAAAATTCTAGGTACAGGTTCACCAAGGTTCATAAGTACTGGGTACAAAGTCACAGATTAGCCCCAGCGCAGTTTTAATGGGTGACTCTCATCAAGAGATTATTCTGATAAAAACTAAATATCAGAGTTAAATGACATCATAGTCAAAATGGATTCCATGTAAACACTGCAGAACAGACATTCTTTTAAGTATTCAACGGAACTTTCTGTAAAATAGGTCACACATAAGGACACAAAATATGTCTCACCAAATAGAAGAAAACTGAAATAGTCTCTTGTATTCACAGTAGAATAAGGCTAGAAATAGAAAAGTTTGTTAAATGATGGATTGGTCACTAAGAAAATCAAAGAGTTCTTAGAATTTAATAAAAAATTAAGCCATAACACACCAAAATCTAGTGGGATACAATGAAAACAGGCTCCATTATCACTGTGGAGGTTTTTTAAAAATCTAGACACAGAATTACCATATGACCCAGGTATTCGGTCCATAGGCATATACCTAAAAGATTCTGTATCCTAACACATAGATGCTTGCATGTCCATATTTATTGCTGCTCAGTTCATAAGAGAAATGGAATCAGCTTATATTTTCATTAACAGCTAATGGATAATAAAAATGTGACACATACACAGTGGAATTTTATTAAGCCACAAGGAAAATGGAATTAGGAAATTTGTAGGAAGATGGGTGAAACTGGAAATTAAGTGAGGTAACTTGGGTTCAAAAAGATAAACACCCCGTGTTCTCTAATTCCACTCTTGGAAGGAAGACCATATATGATTCAAAAGTGGAAGGCTGGATACTGAGAGTGAGAAGGTTTAATTGGGGAAGGGGAATAGGGAGATGAAGGAGAGGACTAGGTAAAGGTAGCATCAGACAAAACTAAAGGTATATGAGAAGCCATATGAAAATCTGATACTTAATGAGATGATCAAAAATAGGTTGTTTTAGCAGAAGTACCTCTGATTGATAAGTAAAACTGTCCCCCAAAGCTATAGGTTATTAAAAAACAAAATTCCAGTGCCAGATTGGTGACTGCAGAGACTCATTGATGTCAATTCTCTATGAGTTGTTGGTCAAAGAAGACCCCAGGGGATCCCAAACAGTATAGGCAATTGTCACTCCCTTTGGTGGCCTTCCAGAAATAGGCGATAAAAAAACTCTTGCTGAAAACATCAAATCTGGCACTGGGATAGAAGCTTCTTCTCTGCTGCCTAGCCCTCATTGTGCCAGGAGTTGCCATGAAGACTTGCTAGGGAAGAATTGTCATCAGTAACCTTACTCAGTCACTCAAGATGAACCCACTGGTTCTAATAGTGGCCAGTCTGTTATGGATAATCAGTGACTTTCTAATTAGATCTAGTGACTGCTGCACAAGAGGGAATTCACACCTGTTACTTTCAACCTGGTTTTTGGTTTTTGGTTTTTTTTTTTTTTTTTTTTTAAAGCCATCATGCACTTGGGAGGCAGAGGCAGGCAGATTTCTGAGTTTGAGGCCAGCCTGGTCTACAAAGTGAGTTCCAGGACAGCCAGGGCTATACAGAGAAACCCTGTCTTGAAAAACAAAACAAAAAAAAAAAAAAAAAAAGCCATCATTTGAGAGGTCACAGTGGAGATCTACTGAGGATAATTTGCTAAATAGACATGATGTGTCCATCAAACTGCCTTCTAAACAGCTATGGGGTTTGCCCATAGATTAATGTAGCTGTAAGCTTTGGTCAGTGGTAATTGCCAAAACTCTTAGATGGTCAAAATATTGATAATAAATGACTGTTTAGTGCCTTGCCACAAATGAGCACTAAATGCCACACTTATCCACTCAATTCTTGTTTTATAACCAGCAATGCTTTTAGAGTTTATGCTATATAGGATTTAATAGTTTTGAGCAGAATAAAGGTATGATACAATGTATTCTTTAATGGCAAATTTTAAAGTGTTGTGGCAGTCATTTCCTTTAGAATTGTAACAAAGGGTTGTTTGGGTTACATTAATGTTCTGTTTAATAGCCACTAGGGTGCTAATTTCCCCCATACTGATGAAGGTAAAACCACAAGTACAGTTTTCCCTTGACTTAGAGAGTTTTAGAATCTTTATTGTTACCTGTTCCTTTTTATGAATAGCACACAAAATGTTATTTGGGTTCTGCATTAGTGGAATTTAATGACTATGAATTTGTTTAATCCCATTTTGTCTCAAGGTTCATACAACTGTCAGTATGAATCAAGATCACTACCCAGTAGATGGAGTTATTGAAGAAGATTCTTCTCTGGAAGCATTGCCACCGACAATGTATGTTCTTGTGTGCATTTACGTTAGCATTTTAAAGCTCAGCCTTAACAGTTTAGAATTATTGATTAAACGTGACTGTTAAATGTGTTTCTAGCCTATTGTTTATGGAGTGCTACTTAAGTTCATTAATTTGTCTTGATTGTTATGGATCTAACTCCATAAAAAGGCAGCAGTTAACAGACATAAAAGATTGCAAGAAAACCTTCAAACAGGAGGCTGAGAATCCAGAATTAGCTAAAATTATTGCAGCTGAATGATAGTCATTTATTAAGAAAAAAGAACTCTGTTGATCTTAAAAATGGCAAGAGTACAGTATGAGGAGCAACTTTTGAATTCTCTTATTTTTCCATCTTTCTTTGAGACTTGGCCTTTGAATTAGAGTTTAGTACCATGTATTATATATAATAATGGTGTTTATTATACTTTTATACATGCATGTATTTTATCATATTCACCCCCTTTATCCTTGATAGAAATTTTTAAACATAACTGAGCTAGACACAACCATTATGCTATTCTTTTATGGCCTTAACCATTTAGCTTTTCAAATCAAAACTGCCATGCTAGTCTATAGTCCTGTTAAAGAGCACAGAACCATCTTGTTCCTCTCTATAACCCAAGAGCAATGCAGAGAACAAGTGATATTTGTTAGATAAAAGGCATATTTTTATATTTTCTAGTTTTTGTGAATTCTTATGTTAGTCCAGATGATGTCATCTTTAAAGTTGAGTTTTGGTGGGAAAAGAGATAAAAATTGACTTTTCAACTTTTTAAGCGATAAAGAATTTTCTTAATAGCTATCTTAGTTAGGATTACTATTGCTGTGATGAAACACCATAACCAAAGCAATTTAGAGAAGAAAGGGTTTTCTTTCATCTATAGTTCCATATCACAGTTCATCATCCAAAGCAGTAAGAACGGGAGCTCAGGCAGGGCAGGAACCTGGAGGCAGGATGGATGCCAGTACACCAGCTTTCTAGAACCTTACTTAAATGATTGTTCATATTTTATAGATGCTCACTTTTTAAAGTATATTTAATATGATAGTCATTCTAGAAATAAAAATAGGGATTTTCAAGGAGCTGTCTCATTTTGGAACCAATTTTATATGTAATACCAGGTAAATTATCCAAGTTTCTATATTGTTATTCATTTACCTCCTACAGATTCCAGCTATTCCAATATCTTCTATGCCTGTAACCTCTCTTCTATTGCACCACTTAATTCTCTTGCTCTCTTCCTCTCTCTCATTTCACTTCCTACTCTCCTTGCTCTCTAGTTACCATGGCCTGTCCAGTTCAAATCCCAAATTCTTTAACTTGAATTTACTGGATTTTCACTATACTGCGTTGTTTTTCTTTCAGACTTTAATGAGTTGTGGACAAATTAAAAGAATGATTCTAGTTGTATCTTTGAGTAGAAAACCTCTCACCTGAAGTTTGGCATCTAGTTGTTAACAGACACAGTACTTCTCTTAACTCCTATAAATACAGTTTTCCAGTCACTTTCTGCATGAGCCCTGTGCAAATGATGAGACCAAAACTTCACGAACCATTGTGATTCAGTGGCCATAGAACCACTGTGATTCAGTGGCCATAGATCTGTCTCCATGGAGTAGCCATTTTTATCAAGTTTAGGACTGCCATATTTGGACATTTGCAAAAGTCCAACAGATAATGTATTGGACAGTGTGGAGTGAGCATAAACAAAGAGTAGGGATTATGTGCTGAAGGGACCCTGGTATAGCTGTCTTGTATGAGGCTATGCGAGTGCCTGGCAAATACAGAAGTGGATGCTCACAGTCATCTATAAGATGGAACACAGGGCCCCCAATGGAGAAGCTAGAGAAAGCACCCAAGTAGCTGAAGGGGTCTGCAACCCTATAGGTGGAACAACAATATGAACTAACCAGTACCCCCGGAGCTTGTGTCTCTAGCTGCATATGTAGCAGAAGATGGCCTAGTCGGCCATCACTGGAAAGAGAGGCCCCTTGGTATTGCAAACTTTATATGCCCCAGTACAGTTGAATGCCAGGGCCAAGAAGTGGGAGTGGGTGGGTAGAGGAGCATGGCGGGGGGAGGGTATAGGGAACTTTCGGGATAGCATTTGAAATGTATATAAAGAAAATATCTAATTAAAAAAAAAAGAGAGTAGGAATTATGGTAATGAAGCGGGCTCCCTCCCACCAGAGGAGGCAGCACTCCTCCTCCATTCATGCAGTCACTGCCATGGTAAGACCATTCAGGGCTTTCAGAGATTTGCTTTCCTCCAAAGATCTTCACTTCATTTTGAAATTTTCTGACTTAAAACATCATTCAAGTTAATGAAATCATACTCCTGTTTATATATGTATATTGTCTAGTAAAAGTTAAAAGTTTTGTTCTAAATGACCAGTTTATAAATTAAACATTCTATATAAATTTATATTAAAACCTTCATTCTTAAATATAATTTTGTTTAAACAGTGTTATATATAATTTGTCTAGTGTGGCATTTTGAGGCTTCTGAGATAGGGTCTCATGTTACCCAAACTTGTAAGGAAAGGGATTAGTCCCTGTCCTAATACCAGCCCCTTATAACTATTTGACAAAATAAGTTGTTAAGCATTTTCTAAAATCATGTGCACTATGCTGTTTAATCCTTAACAAAGGCTACTTTTAATAGCTGATATTTCAGCATATAAGTACTTTTTACAGTGCTCCTCCATGGTGTCTGCTTCGGGTTTCTTCTTGAGCTCCTGTCTTGATTTCCCTCAGTGATAGGCTGTGACCTGTTAGCTGGAATAAGCACTCCCTCCTCTAAGTTACTTTTTGCTTATCACAGCCACAGAGCTACATACACTACATAGTCACACTAGATTTGTTTGTATTGTCCAGTTTTTATTTTCTTAATTAATTTTGTCTCAAAGAGCTCCTTAACTATAAAATCTTTATAACCATTGTCATTAAAGTACTTATTTGTATGCAGGAGTTATTTTAATTGATGAGCTTAAAACATCTCAGACATTATTAATATTTCTGCCCAAAAATACCAAGTAAAGGTAAATAAGAGATTAATACATGGTAATTAATACAAGGTATTACTTTTAGGAATTTGCTTAAGTTAACTTTATATTAAAATTAAATTATGTGAAAATAATTTTTATTCATGGATTATTGATTACTGAGAATATATTCTTATAAGTCATCATCTGAATTATTTTTGATAGAATAAAAATGAGAAGGTTAAATAAAAATGAAGGTTATATTTGTGCTTGTATTTCAAATAACACATTTGATTTTTTTTCAGGGTAAATAACTGCTCTTCAGATCTTGAAAAGACAGTGGACCAGCTAATTAATGATTTAGAACATTCATCCTCCATACATAGGAATGTTTCAAACCCATCAGCTGTAATGTCGGTATGAAAAACATTGGTCATGAAGTATTGTGAAACCAAACATTTGGCTTTATGTTAGGTAGCTGATCTTTTCCTCTTAGGAGCCCTACAATTATGCATTCCTTTAGAAGCTTAAAAGTAACAGATAAGCCAGGTGTGGTGGCACACGCCTTTGATCCCAGCACTCAGGAGGCAGAGGCAGGCGGATTTCTGAGTTTGAGGCCAGTCTGGTCTACAAAGTGAGTTCCAGGACAGCCAGGGCTATACAGAGAAACCCTGTCTCGAAAAAACAAAAAAAGAAAAAAAGAGAGAGAGAGACAGTCATGTCAGGCTCCTTTTAGCATGCACTTCTTGGCATCCACAATAGTTTTTGGGTTTGGTAACTGTATATGGGATGAATTCCCAGGTGGGACAGTCTCTGGGTGGCCTTTCCTTCAGTCTCTGCTCCCAACTTAAACTCTTAACATAGCCATATTTATAATCATCTTTTCCTAAAAACTTTTTTCCTTGATACATTTTTATGAGATAATTTAAAATTAAAAAATGGATTCAAAGTACATTTTTATGTTAAACACTATCTTTATGGTGGCCGTAGTGGTACATGTTTGTACTGCTAACACTTGGAAGGCTGAAGTAGATAGCTCATAGATCACTAAAGATGGTGGTGTGTTCCTATAATTACAACACTATAAAGACAGGGCAGGAGGATTATTACAAGTTTGAGGACAGCCAGATCTACATAAGTGAGTTCCAAGCCATTCAGAAACACATAGTGAGACCCTTTCTCACAGTTTATGGGGGAAAACCTAGAATGCTATAACAAAATGTTAGCAGTTTCTACTGTCTGAGGTTGTAGCTCAGTGGTAGAATGCTTGCCTAGCATGCCTGAGACTCGGGTTTTCTATCCATATTATGAGAATAAAATTGCTAATTATTTTTATTTCTAAATAGGTGGGATTATTAGTATTTTTATTGTTGTTTCTTGCTTTTACACTTCTGTAGTAGATCTTTGTTGTATTTGTAACCAAGTAATAGCTCAAGTTTTTGCAACTATAATATATATAAGCATCTATTTTTGTGTTTTATATTTGTATGTGGTTCCCTCACTTCTTAGGAGACAGAAGAAATTGATGAAGCACTGAAGATAGCAGGCTGTAATTTTGAACAATTAAGTAATGCTATAAAAGTAAGCATTTTGAATAAATTCTACCAGGAGATAAATCATAAATAACTTCTTTATGAAAAAAAACTACTTTTTAATAAACTTTATTGTAATAAGCTTGCAAATAAAACCATCATGTACCAAAATTCACCAGATCCAAAGTCTATACATATCACTGAGCTTCCGCACAGTTAATTCACATTATATTTTGTAGTTTAACTATTGAATATGTTTTTATATACTTATCACCAAAAGTCCATGGCCAAGTTAGAAGTAAAAAAACAATTAGGTTCATAAACTCATCCATAACTTAGGTCCATTACCTGAATTCAATACTTCTTTATTCCTTAATATTTAGCATTTCTTTTTTCTCTCATACATGTTATACTATACACAAATACACATTTATGTACATACATAAATATTACTGGGTATGTTCTGCATATAAGTGAGAGCATGTGAGTGGTATTTTTTCTTTCTGAGATGGTGTGACTTCAGTTAATATTATACATTTTAAGCCCATTATTTCCTCTTGGTGGTGGTGGTGATGGTGGTGTGTGTGTGTGTTGAGTATGGAGGAGTGAATCTATAGAGTGTGATGCATGTGAAGCAAGCACTCTACCACGAGCGACAGCCCCAGCCAAAATGATCTCTATAAATGTGTACATTTGGTTTTATATCACTGAGGTTAGGTAGTAATATAATAATAGAGAAACTGGCAAAAGAATTGAAAACTACCCCTCCCCCATGACCTGCCAGGATTATGTCTGTAGCATTGTTATTCTAAGAAGCTTAGTAAAATCAGAGGTTTTGAGGAGTCAGAATATTTACTTTCTGTGAACTGAATTTTTATATTTGCAGATACAAGTTACAGATACCTTCTTGGTTAAGAATAGGAACCCTTGCCTGTGTCTCCCTCTCAGTATTGGGCCTCATTTGTCTTGGTCCTGTGCAGGTGTTCGGTGTGTGGCCACAGTCTCTGAATTCATATACATTAATCTTTGTTGCTTATAGAAGACCTTGTTTCTTTGGAGTCATCCATTACTGCTGGCTCTTACATTCTTTCTGCCTCCCCGTCCATTTAGCTATCTGAGTGTTGGTAGTGGAGGAGTTGTTGAAGACATCCCATTTAGGACTGAGTGCGCCAAAGTGTTTCACTCTCCACACATTGTTCAATTGTAGATCTTTGGTGAGGCTTATCTGTGTGGTTATTTTGTTTGACATCCTGAGTTTTTCATTTCCAGTTTTACTTCATTTGGGGTTTTTTAGTAATTCTGTTTTTACTTTCATGTCTTAAAATGTTTTCATTATCATTCAACTGTCTGTATTTTCATAGTCTTCACTGAACATTTATTCCAACCCTCTTTAAGGCACTTGAACATATTCAGAATTGCTGTTTTGAAGTCTTTGTGTTGTGTTTCATCTAGCTTGCATTTCTTGAGGCCTGTTACAGTGGGTTCCTGGCTTCCAAGGAGGCATATTATCTTTACTGTTCATATTTGTGTTTTTGCAGTGGTATCTAGGACTCTGAGGTTATGACATTTAGGTATTTCTTGGTATAGATATCACAATTGTCCTTGTTGGCTAGGTGTTCATTCTTTGTTTGCTGTTGGCCATTCTGGATCCTAAGCAAGTATGGTAGCTCTGGGATCCCGGGTAGAGAGTAGGTTTATAGGCAATACAAAGGAATGGAGGTGCGCTAAGAAGAAAGGCTAAGAAGAGACAGGAGGGAAGAGCTAGGGAAAGTTGGTTCTGCATCACGAAGCAGAGTTCCTAGGGAATGGAGGTAGTGCAGGAGGAGGGGCTCCTGCCTGCAGTAGGACTAAGAGTAAATCTGGAGTCAGAAATGAAAGAACTAAGGGACCCTGGGTCTGGACCAAGAACTGAAATGTGTTTTCTAACTTTGATCTGGGTGTTTTTTTTTGTTTTATAATTTAGAGAACCCTGCTGTAGAGAAAAATCAGTGGTCCAAAATGGCTTTTGTCCTATAATGACAAAAAGGGATAAGAAAAAGGTTTATAAAGCCTATCCATAGGTTTATAGGTGTTAACTGCTTTTTTTCTGTTTTGTCAAGTTAACAGTATAAAAATGCCTACAAGATATGATCTTACTAACAAGGGCCAGAGTATAAAGTTGAACTTAATGGTTTGTTTAATTTTTTAACACCTCTGTGGCTGTTTGGGAAAGTCTAGAAAGTATCTTTTATATTCAACGTTATATTGATGATACAACTGCTACAAAATAAAACTACAAGTTAGTTCATTGAATTATTTCTTTCCAGATGCTTGATAGCACACAAGATCAAACAAGACAAGAGACACACAGTCTAACAGAGGCTGTGGAGAAACAGTTTGATACACTTCTTGCTTCTCTTGATTCCAGGTAATAACTTAAAACTACAGATTGAATGAAACTGAAGTTCTTAACATAACTTGTCACTCTGCTCCTTTGTTTGTACTAAAGTAACGCGTTACCTTAAAACAAGCCTGGAAAGTAGTCGGTGAGTCTTGAAGACTGATTTCCAACTAGGTATAGTGACTCATGCCAATAATTACAGTATTCTGGAGGCTGATGGAGTTGGGTTTCTGTGAATTTGAAAACAATCTGGGCAACACTAAGAGGCACAATAGAAAGAAACAAAATGACTGATTTTGACTTAAATTCAAGTGAAAACTTTTTATACTTCCAAAATTTTGTCTATCTGCTTTTTAATTGCAAAGCTAAACTAACTTTAAAGTTAATAAGATTCTTTCATTGTCTTTGTTCCCTGCCCCTCATAGCTCTCACTCTCCATGCATTTGTGTGTGTGTGTGTGTGTGTGTGTGCACGAGAGTGTGCATGTTAAGATACAGAATCACTGTAGTAGCCTAGGCTGAGCACAAACATGATCCTCTTGCTCCAGTTTTCCAAGTGCTATTTCAGATCTAAGCGTCCACATGTTTTTCTTACAGCAATTAACAAAGAAAAATATTTTTCATAGCCTAACTCATATTGTAGAATGAATTGTAGAATTCACATATTTGGAGAAATACAAACCACTTTTTCTTCTACATGGGCCTACCATTTTCTTATATGTGATTAAAGGAATCATATGAATCATCATATATGTGATTAAAGAATCACAAATGTGATTTTTTTTTTTTTTTTAGTTTTTCCAGACAGGGTTTCTCTGTAGTTCTGGCTGTCCTGTAGACCAGGCTGGCCTACAAATGTGATTCTTGAAATCACATTTAAAGAAATAGACTCATGAAACTTTTGATGTGACCAAAGCAATATGCTTAGTAATGTCTTTGTCCATTTGTCTCTACACCAATGCTTAATTTCCTTACATTATTATGGCATTTTATGTCTTGTGCATAAAACATTTGATTTTTCTCCTCTTCAGTGCTAGACACTAGAAGGCCTGGCACATGATCGGCAAGTGTTCTGCCATTGAAGTATGTACCTAGGTGCAAACGTTTTTATGAAATTTGTTTGCTTGCTTGCTTGACGGTTCTTATTGTACAATCCAGACTGGCCTTAAACTCACCATGTAGCCCAGACTGACCTCAAACTCAGAATTGTCTTCCCTCAGATGCTGGGATTACAAGCATATCCCACCATGCCCAGATTTCTAACTCAGGCTCTAATGCTAAGCAGTCATTCTATCCCTGAGAACATTTGCTGCCATGATTCCTTTTCATGTTCTTTTTGTCTTGATATTAGAATTTTATTCTTAGGCCACCCTCCTAATCTCTTCTTTTTCTTTATTCTTGTATTCATTTGTTTCTTTGAACATATTTAAGACAATTGTTTCAAATCAGTCTACAAAGTCCAGTGCCTATGCTTCTTTAGAAAATCTCTACCACTCTGTTTTCTTCCTTTGACTGAGCCATATTATGTTATAGTTGTTTTTCATCCATGACCCTGGTAGGATTTATGTTGAAACTTGGGGCTAGAAAACTAGCAACCTCTCTCAGTCTTTATACTCTGATTCTTGCTGGGACATTCTTCGTAGAATAGCTGACACATTTTGAGTCTTGGGATTGGTATAAGATGAAAGCTTAAGGTCTGCTTATGTGTGGCCCAAGAAGTTCAGCTTAGCTTCGCCTTAGTTTCAAGTTACATGTTATATGTCTATGCGTAATCTCTGACCCCTACAAAAGTATCTCATTGCAGTCTTCCTGAGCATCCGCAAGCTTTTCTACTGCCTAAGATCTAAAACAAAAGATCAGTCCTTCAGACAGCACAAAACACACTTAACTAGTGTCATAGTCTGGTCTGTTGTTCTTCCTCTGGTTGGGAGGGAGGAATTGGTAGCTGTATTCCTACCTTCAGAAGAAGACACAAAATATCTTTTTAAAAATGCTATTTTCTAGAGTTATTATCAGATGATATTAGCCAGTTTGGGGTTGGGTTGGGTTTGTTTGTTTGTTTGTTTGTTTTTCCCGTATATCCATGGAAGAATGAGACTTTCTTACTCCTTTCTAATGCCATTCCATATAGGTGAGCTTTTAGGAAATTACTACAACTTAACAAAAGAGGCTTGTCTCATTTAAAGAAACTACTCTCAAAAATTATTCATGTATCACCAAATGGTTTGAAGAATATCTATTTACCTTCAAAACCTAGCGTGTTTTCTTTAGTGTTAGCAAACTTTTTTTTGCTAGAGGCTAAATTTGATTTGGAGAAAACAATGAGAGATCATTTTGTTTAATGATTAAAATACTTGGATTTTTCAGTTTTCAGTTCAGACATGTTTAAATTGCTATAATAAAGTAATTCCTCCCTAGAGAAGAGAAAGGATTTGAGTAATGCTATGTAACTAGTGAAAACAACTATTTAACAATTCAAGGGAATATCTTGAAGATGATTGTTAATTGTCATTCAAGTTCTGGTTTGATGCTGTCCTTAAATCTCATTATATACTCTTATGGACTGTGTACCTACGGTAATATTTAAATGTGCAATTAACCTCTGGCAAAAATGAGTACAGATATCTCTGTAGGGACACAGTAGACTACAGGAGAGATACAGAATCTCTCCTAGCTAGGTTGAATGCTCTAAAGACTCCCTGTGTCTATGATACAACTATATCTTTTAAACTATTTTCTGTCTTTAAGACTTATTTTTATTTTTTAATTGTTTTAAATATTTATTTATTGTTACATGTGTGAACGTTTTGCTGAGTGTATGTATGTATACCACGTGTATGCCTGGTGCTCCATGGGAGGTGAAGATAAGACATCAGAATCCCTGGAACTGGAGTTAAAGGCAGTTGTAAGCCATGATGTTGGTGCTGAGAACTGAGCCCAAGTCTTCCAAAAGAACTGTACTAATTATCTTAGCCACCAAGTCATCAGCCCCGTTACTTTAATTTTGAATTTTGTATTTTAATTGTTTTTACTGTGTGAGTGCTGGTGATCACAGAGGACAGAGTGGGGATTCAGATCCCTGAAGGTAGAGGTGGTTGTGAGATGCTTGAGTGCTGGGATCTGAACTCAGGTCTGCTGCAAGAAGAGCAGCAGATGCTCTTAACAGCTGAGACGTCTCTGCAACCTTTTTTTTTTTTTTTGTCTTTATTTACACATGGATTTCGATTGTAATTTATTTCAGTTTAATTGAACCACATTATATGTTTAGTTTATCAACTAATAAAATTAGTTTTACACTTTAAAATTAGCTTTACACATGCTGTTCAGTAAAAACATGCCTCTTTTAGCCATATTATTTTAATTAAATTCATTATCAATGGAATGAATCAATTATTTTAGTTGAGTTCGTTGCTTAGTGAAGCTAGGGATACTACTCAATAATAAATTTACACTTATATAAATACTAGTAAAAAATCACAAAATAACTTTGTCTTAAATAAAGGAAAAAGAGCTTGTGTGAAGAACTTGTAAGGCGTACAGATGATTATTTATCAAAATTAGTAACAGTTAAGAGCTACATTGAAGAGAAAAGAAGTGATTTGGATGCAGCTATGAAGATAGCAAAAGAACTCAAATCTGCTCCTTCTCTGAGGACCTACTGTGACCTGACTCAGGTAATGGTAACGCACCAATGGGAATTAGTGTTGTGGGGCTGACGTACACACTCTAGATATGGACTCGGGGTGCAGGACTTAAGAGTTGGGTTTTCCAACTACACTAAACTCTACAAGTACTCCTGACTTACGGGATTATAGTCCAATAAACCTATTATCAAGTTAAAATATTTAAAAACAAAATGTATTTAATACAGATAACCTACCAAATGGCATGACTTAGCAGAAGTATACTATAGAAAGTCCACTGCTTATTTTTTAATGGTTTAATTTCTTCTCTCTATCTATCTGTCTACCTACCTACCTACCTACCTACCTATCTGGATTTTTGAGACAGAGTTTCTCTGTGTAACAGCCCTGGCTGTCCTGCAACCTATTTTGTGGACTAGGCTAGCCTCAAACTCAGAGATCTACCTGCTCCTTCCTCCCAAGCTCTGGGCTTAGAGGTGTGCCCCACCATGCCTTGGCTTCATTGCTTACTCTTAGGACCATGTGATTCTCTGCCCTGCCCAACTTTGTAAGAAAGGATCAGCTCACAGAGATTAAAATCAAATTATGCTATCTACTGAATACATACTGTTTTTGAAATATTGTAGTATATATAAAAATACATGTATTACATATTATAGTATATGTAAATCAGTACATACTCACACACACATGAAAAAACTATGGGACGGTCTTTGTTGGTAATCGATACTACTTAGATGTTTAAATTCTTTATTATTTTGTTGTTGTTGTTGTTTTTGATACAGGGTCTTTCTATGTCGCCCTGGCTGTCTTGGAACTTGTTATGTAAGCCAGAGTGGCCTAAAACACAGAGATTTACCTATCTCCACCATGCAAATGGTACTATTACAGGCCAGCAGTACCACACCTGGCAGTATTTTTGAATTCTAAGAAATACACTGTTACATTCATTTAGCCTTTTAATATTTTTATAGTTTAGAACACATAATCTTAAAACAACGTAATTTAACAATAAGGTTTAACTGAGGTTTGTGGTACTTAGATTTTCATCACTATGATAAATATCTGAGAGCATCAAACCCATAAAGAGGCTAGATTTTGCTCACAGTTTTGTGGGCACTCATAATTGGTTGGCTCTTTTGTTTAGGGTCTCTAGTGCACATCATGTACAGCAAAGCAAAACCATGTATTTCGTGACCAGGGAGGAAAAGAGGAAGAGATTTGGAACTGACTGTCCTTTTCAGTGACATTATGCCAGTGACCTAAAACCTCATATTAGTCCTTACTTCTTGAAAGTTCCTAACACTGTTAGTAGCACCACCCTAGGTCTTTAGAGGACACTTAAGTTGCAGACTGTAGAAGAGTTGTAAGACACTTGAATTAAAGATAAGGACCCATATGAGCAGCAAACAAAATGAGACTGTTTTCTTCTCATGAGTTTATAGCTGAACTTTTGACTTAAATTTTTAATTCAAGATCTCATTCCTCCTGTCTCCTATGTACACAAGGTACAAATCAGGAAATAGTTGTTTCATCCAGTCCTGTTTTATAATCTTGGGCCTAGGGAGAAAAGTTGTGCAAAATAGAAATATCTTTCTTATAGCACAAATTGTCAGGACAAGATTAAGAGTATCCTTTTTGCTAATTCTGCTTCATCCTGTAAGAGCGAGAAACATCTATTAATCTTCATGTCCTCAGAGTCTTATTTCCCATAAATGAACAACTAAAATGATGCACTGAGGTATAGAATTAGAAATTACTCATCTAATTGTCTCGAGAATCTCTAACTGTAAAGAAAGGGCGAAGAATTTGGCAGTTTCTTCTTCCTAATTCTCCACTAACTTTAATTCTAAAAACAGTATGTCTGTATGCACAATTTTGGGGGGAAAAAAGTAATAAAATGTGTTTTCTGTGGTTAATTTAGTTAGGAAGAGGAGGCAAGAGGAGGAAGTGTTTGATGGTAACACAGATGCATAATGAATCTGATCAGATCTTTCTATACTCAGATAGTTATACTCTAATTATTTCTTGGGTCTATCTGTTAATATATATCTCTAGTTAGAGATTCTTTAAATTCCTTTAGAGAATTTTGCAAGCATTTGATTTGTGCCCTTTACTTTGAGAGGCCAAAAAATAACCTTAAATGTATTAATTACATTTAATTAATTATGATACCTAAAAGATCATTTTCCTTCTAAAATCCTCTTTTACCTATATTTTTAATTTAAAAAATTACATATGAAGTATACTTTTCTCTTGACTCCAGATTATCCGGACTTTGAAGTTAACATTTGAAAGTGAATTGTCACAAGTTAGTTCCATAATTCCAAGGAACCCCCCCAGGTGAGTAAGTCTTGATTCAGGAAACCATACCAAGAGTTATTAAATACCAAGCAATTATAATTTGGAATTTTGGATCATACATGCTTCTTAAAGTGACAACCTATAAGTTACTTTAATACTTTTTAAGTTAGCTAATGTTAGCAACTGTTATATAGAGAAGAATAAATTTATGAGAACATTTATTTATTATATGTTTTAGGTTGGATATAAATTGCAGTGAGGCTATCTGCATGTTCAGCAGTATGGGAAAGATTGAATTTGAGGACTCAACAAAGTAAGTATTTTTAAGAATGGCAACATGCTGTTAGTATCTGATAATACCTACATCTAAAAGATAAGTGAATGTTTAATTTAATTCAAGAGCTAAAATGATTTAAAAGCTGCATTTCTATTGTTAATTTCTGTTTGTAATACTTTTTTTAAAGACCTGGAAGAGAATATTATTAGTGATTTACGTGCTTTGAAGCTTTTTTCAATTAACTCAGTCAACAAGCATCGAAAACTGATTTTTATGCTAGACCCCAACACTCTAGAAGACCAAGAGATAACCAGAGAAATTAAAATATATAAAATACAAACAGAAAACAGATAACATGTGTAATGGTTGTGATAGTACGTGTAGACATTAGCTGATACAGAGGAGCAGAATGGTCATTTCCTCTTGGTACAATGGAGAACTGGGGAAGATTCTGTTTTCACTTACCTTGGAAAACAGTTGACAATTGGAAAGGAGATCAAATGGAAGGTAGGCATCTGAGCAGCACGTAGACAATAAACTAGCACATCACATTGGAGTACCTGCTACAGTTCCATTCTCTGCATCCTTCTGTGTACAGCAAAATCCTTAGGCTGTGCTTCTGTGTGACAGTATTTAAACTTTGTTTTCTACTTGCATGCTATGCAGTGTGACAGCTACTAACCAGTTGTTGCTTAAACACAAGTTAATTGAGACTAAATGACAGATTTGCTTCTTAGGTTTCATAAGCTAGATCTCAAATGCTTAGTTGTCTTAGTATAGTCATGCTGCTATAACAAAATGCCTGAATAAAAATTTGTTTCCTCAGTCTAGAGTCTAGAAAGCTCAAAATCAGGGAGTTGACAAGTTCTTTATCTGATGAGAGTCTTGGTCTCTGCTTCCAAGATGACAGCTTACTAGTATGCATGAGGCCCTGGATTCAGACCTTTGTGCAAGGAGGGGCAGATAGATTTGACGCTTTCAGTGTTGTTGCCAGTTCTATTGGATGATACAAACCACTCAGAAGATTTTAAACATGAAAATAACAAAAGCTAGATTGCATTTTTATTTTCATTTTATCTTTGTTTTTATGGTGTGTTAAACAGATAGTTAAGTATGATCCTTCAAACAAGCTAGCAATCAGGTTTCTTTGCTTGCATTGCCCTGACTTCCCTTAGTAATAAACAGTGACATGGAAGTAAAGGCCAAATAAATCCTTTTCTCCTCAAGTTGCCTTTGATCAGAGTGTTTATCACAGCAACAGGGAAGGAAACTATTACACATAGCCTCTTATCCTCTGTTTTAGTCAGTGTTTCTATTCCTGCACAACCATCATGACCAAGAAGCAAGTTGGGGAGGAAAGGGTTTATTCGGCTTACACTTCCATACTGCTGTTCATCACCAAAGGAAGTCAGGACTGGAACTCAGGTCAGGGAGCAGGAGCTGATGCAGAGGCCATGGAGGGATGTTCTTTACTGGCTTGCCTCCCCTGGCTTGCTCAGCCTACTCTCTTATAGAACCCAAGACTACCAGCCCAGGGATGATCCCACCCACAGGGGCCTTTCCCCCTTGATCACTAATTGAGAAAATGCCTTACAGTTGGATCTCATGGAGGCATTTCCTCAACTGAAGCTCCTTTCTCTGTGATAACTCCAGCTGTGTCAAGTTGACACAAAAATAGCCAGTACAATTGACCCCTTGTCAACTTGACACACAAACACATCACTAGTAAGCCTCAACTCTTACATTCTTATTCATCCCCAAGATCTAAATAACTTTAAAAGTCCCACAGTCTTTACATATTCTTAAATTTTCAATCTCTTTAAAATATCCATCTCTTTTAAAATCCAAAGTCTCTTTACAATTAAAAGTCTCTTAACTGTGGGCTCCACTAAAACAGTGTCTTCCTTCAAGAGGGAAAATATCAGGGCACAGTCACAATCAAAGCAAAAATCAATCTCCAACCATCCAACATCTGGGATCCAACTCACGATCTTCTGGGCTCTTCCAAGGGCTTGGGTCACTTCTCCAGCCATGCCCTTTGTAGCACACACATCGTCCTCTGGGCTCCAGATGCCTGTACTCCACTGCTGCTGCTGCTCTTGGTGGTCATCTCATGGTACTGGCATCTCCAAAACACTGCATGACCCCTTCAGTCCTGGGCCTTCAATTACAACTGAGGCTGCACCTTCACCAATGGCCTTCCATGGCCTCTCACAGTGCCGAGCCTCAGCTGCTCTGCATGACCCCTTCATGCCTTCAAAACCAGTACCACCTGGGTGACCCTTACACATTACCAAGTCTCGCTGCAGAAGGAGTACAACCTTGCCTATCTCTGGAACACAGCCTCTTTGTGCTTTCAGAAAACACTTCCCAGAAGATGTCACCTTAATGATGCTGGTCTCTTCTTAATCACCGCTAATTTCTTAGCTCCAGCTAACCAGCATCAATAGTCCCAGTAATGCAAAGTTTTTGCTTTAGTAGTTCTGGTATCTTGTTAATCACAGCTGATTCTTCAGCCCCAGCTAACCAGAACCACAGAATCTTCACAACCAAAGTAACAATGGCCCTGAAAAGAGTCTTTAATTTTCCCTCTGAAATTTCACAAACCAGGCCTCCATCTTCTGCACTGTTCTCAACATTATCTTCCAAGCTCCTACACAACATCTGACAGAGCTCTTAACAACAAATGAATCTTCAAGCCCAAAGTTCCAAAGTCCTTCCACAGTCCTCCCCAAAACATGGTCAGGTTGTCACAGGAATACCCCACTCCTGGTACCAATTTGTTTTAGTCAGTGTTTCTATTCCCGCACAACCATCATGACCAAGAAGGAAGTTGGGGAGGAAAGGGTTTATTCGGCTTACACTTCCATACTGCTGTTCATCACCAAAGGAAGTCAGGACTGGAACTCAAGCAGGTCAGAAAGCAGGAGCCGATGCAGAGGCCATGGAGGGATGTTCTTGACTGGCTTACTTCCCCTGGCTTGCTCAGCCTGCTCTCTTATAGAACCAAGACTACCAGCCCAGGGATGATCCCACCCACAAGGGGCCTTCCCCCTTGATCACTAATTGAGAAAATGCCTTACAGTTGGATCTCATGGAGGCATTTCCTCAACTGAAGCTCCTTTCTCTGTGATAACTCCAGCTGTGTCAAGTTGACACAAAAATAGCCAGTACATCCTCTTTGTCATTAGGAAGACCTTGCTAGAGGAATAAAGGGTACCAATCTTCGAGTAGGCAGTCCCTTGGAGTCCCTTTGGGGGCTTCCATAGATAATCATCAACCTTTGCAGGCAGTATGTTCTTTTAGATAATTTCAGAACTTGAATGTAGTTACTATCAAATATTTTTAAGGTTAAAAACTATTATGCCTCTATATAAAAGTCTTTGCTAATCTTGTGTTGATTTTGAATGACTACTCTGAGTTAAACATTTATGAAGGTAAATTCTATAAGCTGCATGTTCTTATTATTAAATGACAAGTTTGTCCAGTGGAGAAAGTATTGAAAAAGGTCAAGGGTAGTACTTCAGAAAATATTTAAATCTAAAACAATAAAAAAGTGATCTGAAATCTAAATAACATTTAGAGAGTGCAGGGAGAGAAAGGATATAGATAGACAGAAAAGTGTGGTGTTATACAAGGAAAGGTTAGTGAGAGGGGCTGGCTACACATTCAGTAAGGGCTGGGGGATTTATGGAAAGGTGTTTATAATACAATACAAGGTTGTTTACACACATGGATCCACCACACAACTTAGATTAATTTTCCTTAATGTCAAGTACATACTCTCTGTTGAAAGAGGCAGATAAACATAAATTGTTCTAAATTCAGTTGCCTTTCTCTAATGTGTAAGTCGGCCACTAGTTTCATGAAAAAATAAGATCCATTATAAGTTAACTAAAATGTATGTAACCTTTTTGGACTCATTTTCTTGCATTTAAAATTTTTTAATTATAAATTTGATAGACTAAAAGTATCTGAATATGAGGACAGGACAGAAAAATAGGAAGTAGGGCTGAGGAGATAGCTCAGTCAGTGACATGCTGTTGCACAGGCTCACTATGCAGTACCAGAGTTCAGATCTCACCACCATGTTAAAAAGCTGGGCACCACAGATGAGTTCCCTAGAACTTGATGAAACCAGGTTCTGTGAAAGAACTTGTCTCATCACATAAATAAATAAATAAATAAATAAATAAATAAGGTGGACAGTAGCTGATGAAGATATCAGAAATAAATTTCCAGCTTCCACACTTGTCTGTGATACACACAGGCATGCACTCATGCATGCATGAGCACACACACAAACTAATAAACATACCAGACCCAGAAGATTCAGGTAATGTAACTATGAGCCTGGTAGAAGCTTAAGATTTGTACCCACATTCTTTCCTATTCTTTATCTTTCATATGACAAAATAAAGTAAGAAATAATGCTAATATAATTTAAATGAAACACATAAGCCAAATCAAAATGACTTCTTTTGAAAAATCATGAGCCGGGCGTGGTGGCGCACACCTTTAATCCCAGCACTCGGGAGGCAGAGGCAGGCGGATTTCTGAGTTCGAGGCCAGCCTGGTCTACAAAGTGAGTTCCAGGACAGCCAGGGCTACACAGAGAAACCCTGTCTCAAAAAACCAAAAAAAAAAAAAAAAGAAAAATCATGAGATTTTAGGATCAGATTTTAATATGATTATTTGAAGTTTTCCTCAGTTTTTCAGTTATGGTATTCCTCCCTGACTTTTTAAAACCTTAAAGGTGGCCAGGTGTGCTTGCATACACCTGTAATCTCAGCACTTGGTAGGCTGAAGCAAGAAGATTATGCACTAGAGACCAGGTAAATTCCAAGCCAACCTGAACCACTTAGACCCTGCCTCAAACAAAACAAAACCAGAACAGAACAGAATAGAACAGATGATCTCAAAGGCTGCTTGGAGCTTTAAGTAAGCGGTTTCTTTGGGAATTTGGAAAGGGCAAGAGAGTTCTCTTGGGCCAGTGACCATGTTCTAAAATTAGATTGTATCTTAGGGTATGCAATTTTTTAAGGTTACCAAAAGTCATTGAATTGTATGGTATATGTTTATGCTTCAATGAAGCTGTTTACAGATATCTCTAGGTCACCTACAACTTTGATCTCTTGGTTTGTGTCACACTGTCACTAACAAATGAGAAAGAAATAGTTTGAAGATCAATATTAAAGTAGTCCTGCTGTGTATTTTTAAACAGATGTTACCCTCAAGAAAATGAAGGTGGACAGAATGTTCAAAAGAAATTTAATAATAAAAAGGAACTCTGTTGTGATGTATACTCATCACTAGAAAAGAAAAAGGTAGATACTGCTGTCCTGGCTGATGAAGCACCTGAACCTCCTTTGCAAGCAGAGGCCCCTGACAGGCATTTAGAAGGGAAAAACAAGCAGCCAACGAAAGAGATGGTTGTGGGGACATCTCCTAAGACTATCGCTGTACTGCCTCAACTGGGATCCAGCCCTGATGTGATAATTGAGGAAATTATTGAGGAAAACCTAGAATGTGAGTAAAATAAAAAAGGAAAGATTTCTTATGTATAGTTAATGTTCATGTGCTTAGTAGAAACATGCTGCTCTGATCTCATGTCCTCATCATGAGTTAAACCTATTGATTCCATGCACCTACCTTCATATATCCCAAAGTTGGAAAGTTGGGGTTTTTAGCCTTTTATTTATTTATTATTGGGTTTGGGGGGATGGGAGGGGTCTCACAGTATAATGTAGTCTGGCCCAGAATTCACTGTATAGCCCACCAGGATCCTATTTAAAGCAATCCTGCCTCAGTGACTTGAATGCTGGGATTGCTAATATGAGCTACCATGCCTGGCTTGCTTTTTAAAGGCCTATGTTGGCAAAGGCTTTTAATTCCAGCACTCAGAAAGCAGAGGCAGGCAGATCTCTGTAAATTTTAGGCCAGCCAGGTATACATAGTGAGCCCTGACCAGGCAGGGCTACATGCTGAGACACTATCACAAACAAACAAACAAACAAACAAACAAACACAGATATGGTATCTGGAGAGTTGGCTCAGCAATGAAAAGCTTTATTATTGTTGAAAAGGACCAGAGAGCCTAGGTTTGGTGGCTTACAACCATCTTTAACTCCAATTCCAGGGGATCCAACACTTTTTTCTGACCTCAGCAGGCACCAGACACCCACCTCTGAATATACATGTATTCAGGCAAAACACCAATATACATAGAAATAAAGTAACATTTTAGAATTTAAAATAAGAAAATTTTGTTCCTCCTATGGGGCTGCAAGCTCCTTTAACTCTTTCTGTCCTTTCTCTAGCTCCTCCATTGGGAACCTTGTGCTCAGTCCAGTGGTTGGCTGCGAGCACCTACCTCTGTATTTGTCAGGCAGTGGCAGAGCCTCTCAGGAGACAGCTATATCAGGCTCCTGTCAGCAAGCACTTGTTGGCATCCACAATATTGTCTGGGTTTGGTGACTGTATATGGGATGGATCCCCAGGTGGGGCAGTCTCTGGATGGTCTTTCCTTCAGTCTCTGCTCCACACTTTATCTCTGTATCGCCTCCCATGGGTATTTTATTCCCCCTTCTAAGAAGGACCAAAGTATCCATACTTGCTTGCAGCCCCATAGGAGAAACAACAATATAAACCAACCAGTACTCCCACCCCCACCCCCACCCCCACCCCCACCCCAGAGCTCCCAGGGACTAAACCACCAACCAAAGAGTACACATGGAGGGACTCATGGCTCCAGCTTCATATGTAGCAGATGATGGCCTTGTTAGACATCAGTGGGAAGAGAGGCCCTTGGTCCTGAGAGGGCTTGATGCCCCAGTGTAGGGGAATGCCAGGACAGGGAAGCAGGAGTGGGTGGGTTGGTGAGCAGGGGGATGGGGAATGGAATCAGGGGTTTTCAAAGAGAAAAACAGGAAAGGGGATAACATTTAAAATGTAAAGAAAGGAAATATCTAATTAAAAAAAATAAAATAAGAAAATGAAAACTTCTGAGGTGCATCTTTAATATTTAATGTACATAAGGTATTTGACATTTTCATATTATACATTTAAGCATGATATAAATGATACAAATAAATAGCAGATAAAAATTCTGTTTGGAAACAATATGAACTAACCAGTACTCCCAGAGCTCCCTGGACTTAACCACCAATCAAAGAAAACACACGATGGACTCGTGACTCTAGCTGCATATGTAGCAAAGGATGGCCTAGTCGGTCATCAATGGGAGGAGAGGCTCTTGGTCCGGTGAAGGCTCTATGCCCCAGTATAGGAGAATGCCTGGGCCAGGAAGCAGGAATGGGTGGGTTGGGGAACAGGGGAAAGGGAGAAAGGATAGGGGAGTTTTGGAGGAGAAACTAGGAAAAGGGAAAACATTTGAAATGTAAAGAAAGAAAATATCTAATAAAAAATTCTGTTTGGAATTAAAGTGTTGTGAATATCATTTTATAACAACTAAATATTACAGTGTTGGAATTCTGTCTATTTTTGTAGAAGTGAAATGTTATTGCTTTGTGTGGTGTTACACTATCAGTCTTCATAAGGACGGTTTTTAACACTGTCGTTTGTTTTACTGGTTTGCTTTGCAGACCAGGCTTTTAATTGGAATTTATTTGAAATATTTTAATAGAATTTTAAACACATAGAAAGTAAAAGAGTAAAGAAAGGAGAGTAAAAACAGACCTTTTAAAGGGGATAATAGTGCATGCTTGAGAAAATGTAGGCTTTTGAACAGAGACCCAGAATTAAATTTTAAATAAAAAAAGACAAGTCTTCCCTCTAAATTATTATCATTGATGTATGAATGACTTCGGATTACCTATCATGACATTACTTATAAGAAACCATGTCACTCTAGTGTTTTACCAATTTAACCACAGCTTCTTAGACACTAGTGTCTGGTCACTGTCAACATTAACAGAATTCCTAAAGTTATCTTATGTTTTTTTAAAGCATGCTTCACAGATGATCCTATAGAGACTTCTGGATACCCAAAAAAGCCCCCTCAGAAAGAGCAGTCTGCTCCTGTTGGATCAAAAGCAGGTATTTGAACAAGTGCCCACACGTGATAGAGTGGAGTTTGCTTGCTGTATGGTGACTGTTTCTTAATATGCACACGGAGAACACTTTACCACCCAAAGCTGTTTTCCTTTTAATGCTGTAAGTTTTTATTATCTGAAAAATTACTTGAAAATTTATAGTTTCTCACAGTTGTAATCTTTGGTTATATACTTACTTTGGTTCTTCAAATTTAATACCTATTTAAATTTATGATGCAAAGTAATAGGTTTTCTCATGACATTCTCACGTATATGTCAATAAACCTGTCTCATTTGTTCCCCTCCTGCCTCTTGCTTGTCTCTTTCCTCTTCCCAGATGTTCCTCTCTGCTTTCTTTTTTTTCTCTCTCTGCTTTCATGTCACTAGTTCTGTTATATTCTCTTCCTCTCTTATTATTTCTTTCTCTTTTTTTTGGTATTTATTTCATTTACATTTCCAATGTTATCCCAAAAGTCCCCCACCCACTCCCCTTTCCCACTCCCCCACCCACTCACTCCCACTTCTTGGCCCTGGCGTTCCTCTGTACTGAGGCAGATAAAGTTTGCACGACCAATGAGCCTCTCTTTCCACTGATGGCCGACTAGGCCATCTTCTGATTCATATGCAGCTAGAGACAGGAGCTCTGGGGGGTACTGGGTAGTTCATATTGTTGTTCCACCTATAGGATTGCAGATCCCTTTAGCTCCTTGGGTACTTTCTCTAGCTCCTCCATTGGGGGCCCTGTGTTCCATCCAATGGCTGACTGTGAGCATCCACTTCTGTATTTGCCAGGCACTGGCATCGCCTCACAAGAGACAGCTATATCAGGGTCCTTTCAGCAAAATCTTGCTAGTGTATGCAATGGTGTCAGCGTTTGGAAGCTGATTATGGGATGGAACCCTGGATATGGCAGTCTCTAGATGGTTCATCCTTTCGTCTCAGCTCTAAACTGTGTCTCTGTAACTCCTTCCATGGGTGTTTTGTTCCCAATTCTAAGAAGGGGCAAAGTGTCCACACTTTGGTCTTCGTTCTTCTTGAGTTTCATGTGTTTAGCAAATTGTATCTTATATCTTGGGTATTCTAAGTTTCTGGGCTAATATCCACTTATCAGTGAGTACATATTGTGTGAGCTCTTTTGTAATTGGGTTACCTCACTCAGGACGATGCCCTCCAGGTCCATCCATTAATCTTACTCTCCTCTAGTTCTTAACCTATTGACCTGTACACACATGTGCACGTGCGCATGTGTGCACACACACACAGACATTTAAAACTAGATTCTGCATATGAGAGGAAACATACTGTATTTAATTTCCTGAGTCTGCCTATTTCATTTGACATGATTTCCAGTTCCATCTATTTTCCTACAGATATCATGATTTCAATTTTCATCACAGCTGCTAAAATTCCCTTGTGTAGATATTTCATTGAATCTTGTATTAGTTCCTTTCTTGATGCCAAGATACCTGACTATAAGAACTTTAGGATCTCCTCAGGCTCACAGCTAAGGTGCAGCTGGCCCATGATGACGTAGGATGCGTGGCAGCAGAGATCTGAGGACACTGGGCACATTTTCTTTGCAGTCAGGAAAGAGAAGACAAATGTTGTTGTTCTACTCACTTTCTTTTTATTCAGTGCAGGACCCCAACCCTGGAATAAAGCCACCAGTATTCAGGGTCAGTCTTCCCTCCTCTGTTAAACTTCTCTGGAATTGGCATTGAAAACATACTAAGAGGTTTGTCTTCTAAATCCTGTCAAATTGATTATCAAAATTAACCATCACAGGTTCACCCTCTGTCAGCTTGAAAACAAAATACTATCCTTGGCCCCAAAATACTATGCCCACCTCACAGTGCAATTATCCATTTATAAACACTATTCAAATACTCATTTTCTTCTGGGATTTAAGGAAATGCATTAGGACTGTGAGACTCTGTAAACTTTTTTGAAAAGGTAAATAATTCTTGTACACATTGTCACAGTACACATTTCTACTTTAAAAGTAAGGAACATGAGCATAGTATGGTGGTTAGCTTTGTTAGGTTTTGTCCGCCTTGAGCAAAGCTCAGCTAGGAGAGAGAAACTCAGTTGAGAAAATACCTCTATCAGATTGACATGTGGGCAAGTCTGTGGGGCATTTTCTCGATTAATGATTGATGTGGGTTCCCAGACCACTGTGGTTGTTGCTATCCTTGAACAGGTGGTCGTGGGTTATGTGAAATGCATATTGAGAGAGCCATGGGGGAACAAGCCAGTAAGCCATGTTCCTCCATGGACTCTGCTTTCAGGTTCCTCCCTTGAGTTCCTGCTCTAACTGCCCGTCATGATAGACTGTGTAAGCTATGAGACAAAATAAACCCTTTTCTCCCCAGCTTGCTTTGGTCATGGAATTTATCACAGAAATGGAAATCAGACTAAGACACCTAGCAAGGAAAGATTGGATTGATGTAGGACTAAAACCATGTAGGGCAAACATCAAATGCTATAGCACCATGCCCAGCACCTGGAGCTTGTAATAGAATCCCATCCTGTGGGCCCCAGTGGGCTTGAGGAGGGCCCCATGCTTCCCTATGCTTACAGTTCTGCCTCCTGTAGCACAGAGAGCCTCTCTGTTGAGACACCTTCACTCCAGAGTGTCTGCAACTTTGCTTCACAGACATCCTGTTGTCTTGGCATTTCCCACATTCTGTGGTCTCCATTCCAACTTGGCTTTCACTTTCACAGATTTACATAGTGGCCTCTTGGGGACTCCTTGTAGGGAATTTGACACTGCCATACGTTTCCCATCCTTAGCAACTCTCTGTAATCTTGGTAAGAGACTTCATGACCCTATAACCCTTGAATTTTGTTGTGTCCCTGCTAAGCCAGAACCATTTAAACAGCACTGCCAAGTCCTGCTGCCATATTGACATATAATTTGGTACCCTTCTACCACAGCTGTACTGTGTATCTTTACCACAGGATTTTAGAAAACATTCCTAAACAACTGTTTTTCAATAGTAGCTCATTCAGTTGTATTTTAAAAATCATTTTGCCCTTTTTATTGAAAATAAATTCTTTTCTCATACAGTATAACAGTTGCTCCTCACTCTAGTCTTCACAGTTCCTCCCTTCCCATCCAGATCCCACTCTATTTTTCTGTCTTTCGTTGGAAAAGAATCGATTTCTAAGAGATAACAACAGAGCATAAAGTACAATATAAGATAAAATTAAAACCATCACATCGAGACTAGACTGAGCAACCCAGCAGAAGGAAAAGAGCCCTTGCACTAGAGTCAGAGATCCACTCATTTACACATTAGGAGTACCCATGAAAATACTAAACTGAAAGCTATAATATATACACAAAAGACCTTGTACAGACTCATGTAGGTAGGCCCTGTGGTTGCTGTTTCAGTATGTGAGTTCATATGAGCTTTCTTTAATTGATTTGGAGGATTTTGTCCCCTGAGCTCTGAGGAGAGGGGTTTTATGGAGACATCCCACTTAGAGCTGTGTGTTCCAAGGTGTGTGTGTGTGTGTGTGTGTGTGTGTGTGTTTATGTCCATATTGTCTGACTGTGGAAGTTTCTCTGATGTCTGAATAAGAGGCTAATCTATGAGTGTAGAGAATGTCATTAGAAGCCATTTTATCATTTCTTTTTTTAATACTGGTAGGATTTTGTTTTATTCTAGGTCTCTGGGCTCTCTAGTCTCTATTTCTTGGTCACACGATCAGTATTGCATTCTATCTCCTGAAGTGCCTTAAAGTCAAATCAGATATTGGTTGCTCACTCCCACAAGCTTTGTACCACCATTGCTCTAGCATATTTTACAGGCAGAGAGCATTATAGATCAGAGGTTTTGTAGATATGGTTTGCTTTCTCTTTTGTTAGCCTCTAGATTACATTTTAATACCAAAGAGATTAGAATGAGTGAAGGTTCTATGTAGGAACCAACTTGATCATCCCATGTTCATTGAGTTGTGTTGGTGTTGTCTTCAATAGTGGGGGCTTACTGTTAATTTATGGAGGGCAACCTATTGTCTTGGCAACAGCCTGAGTTGTTTGGGGATTCCCATGGGACTTTGCTGTCAGTTTGTGGAGAGCACCCTATTGTCTTGACAACACCCTGGGTTGTTTAGTGATTTCCATGGAATCCCTTTGGCCAACAACTCAATTGGATGTAACCCAGTCTCAGCATTGGAAACTTTGGTTACAAAAATGTCTAATTGTCTCCCCCATTATTTGGAGAATTATTAGGATCATCTTCATATATTTTAGGAGGTATATCATCCTTCAAATCTAGCTGTCTCTCCCAACATTTCCTCCCTCAATCCTATCTCTCCTTCCTTCCCCTCCCAACCTGATTCTCCCCATCTCATCCCCCCAGTCCCCTTGATTTTCATTTATTTAATGGCTAATAACCACATATAAGCAAATACAGACCAAATTTATCTTTCTGGTTATGATTTACCTCAGGATTTTTTTTTTCTAGTTTGATTTATTTGCCTGTTCAAGAGATTGTCTCTTGTGCCAATGTATTCACGGCTATTCCTCACTTTTTTCTTTTAACAGGTTCAGTGTGTAGTTTTCTGTTGAAGTCTTTGATCCATTTGTAGTTGAGTTTTGTGCAGGGTAATAAGTATGGATGTAGACTCGTAGACATCCAGTTTGACCAGCACCATGCATTGAAGATGCTCTTTTTTTCCCATTGATTTATGCCTCTGTCTCTGTGTCTCTGTTTAGTTTCTGTTTCCATGATCTGTACATTGCTAAGAGTGGGGTGTTAAAGTCTCCCACTGTTATTCTTGGGGTACAATATGTGCTTTGAGCTTTAGTAAAGTTTCTTTTATGAATATGGGTGTCCTTGCATTTGGAACATAGATGTTCAGAATTGAGAGTTCATCTTGGTAGATTTTTCCTTTGACCAGTATGAAGTGTCCTTCCTTATCCTTTTTGATAACTTTTGGTAGAAAATCAATTTTATTTGGTACTAGAATAGCTACTCCAGCTTGTTTTTTGGGACCATTTGCTTGGAAAATTGTTCCCACCTTTACTCTGAGGTAGTGTCTTTGTCACTGAGGTGTTTTCTGTATGTAGAAAAATGTTGGGTCCTGATTACGTATCCAGATTACGTATCTCTTTTTATTAGCTGATTGAGTCCATTGATGTTAAGAGATATTAAGGAAAAGTGATTGTTACTCCCTGTTATTTTGTTGTTAAAGGTGGAATTATGTTTGTGTGGCCGTCATCTTTTGGGTTTGTTGAAAGATTACTTTCAAGCTTTTTCTAGGGTGTAGTTTCCCTCCTTGTGTTGGTGTTGTCCATCTATTATCCTTTGTAGGGCTGGATTTGTGAAAAGATATTGTATAAAATTGGTTTTATCATGGAATATATTGTTTTCTCGGTCTATGGTAATTGAGAGTTTTGCTGGGTATAGTAGTGTGGGCTGGCATTTGTGTTCTTTAAGGATCTGTATGACATCTGCCTAGGATCTTCTAGCTTTCATAGTCTGGTGAGAAGTCTGGTGTAATTCTGATAGGTCTGTTTTTGTATGTTACTTAACCAGTTTTCTTACTGATTTTAATATTTGTTCTTTGTTTAGTGCATTTAGTATTTTGATTATTATGTGATAGGAGGAATTTCTTTTCTGGACCAGTCTATTTGGAGTTCTGTAGGCTTCTTGTATGTTCATGGGTATCTCTTTCTTTAGGTTAGAGAAGCTTTCTTCTATAATTTGTTGAAGGTATTGACTGGCCCTTTAAGTTGGGAATCTTGGCTTCTTTCTTTAGGTTAGAGAAGCTTTCTTCTATAATTTGTTGAAGGTATTGACTGGCCCTTTAAGTTGGGAATCTTGGCTCTTTTCTATACCTATTATCCTTAGGTTTGGTCTTCTCATTGTGTCCTGGATTTCCTAGATGTTTTGGTTTAGGAGCTTTTTGTATTTTCTTTGACTTGATTTGTCAATGTTTTCTAAGGGCTATCTTCTGCCCCTGAGTATCTCTCTTTTATCTCTTGTGTTCTGTTGGTGATGCTTGCATCTATGACTTCTGATCTCTTTCCTAGGTTTTCTAACTCCAGGGTTGTTTCTCTTTGTGATTTCTTTATTGTTTCTATTTCCATTTTTAGATCTGGATGGTTTTGTTCATTTCCTTTGCCTGTTTGTTTGTGTTTTCCTATAAATCTTTAAGGGATTTTTGTGTTTCCTTTTTTTTTTTCATCTGAACCATGACATTTATTCCTCAGTTTTGCAGCAGTATCTAATCTTTACAAAATGCCTTTGGAGTCTTTCTTCTTTTCCATTTTTTTTAAATTAGGTATTTTCTTCATTTACATTTCCAATGATATCCCAAAAGTCCCCCCCATACCTCCCCCACTCCCACTTCTTGGCCCTGGCGTTCCCCTGTACTGAGGCATATAAAGTTTGCAAGACCGATGGGTTTCTCTTTCCAATGATGGCCGACTAGGCCATCTTCTGATTCATATGCAGCTAGAGTCAAGAGCTCTGGGGCAATCTGCAAATTCATCTGGAATAACAAAAAACCTAGGATAGTGTTTCCTTTTTAAAGGCTTCTACCTGTTTACCTGTGTTCTCCTGTATTTCCTTAAGGGAGTTATTTAAGTCCTCTATCATCATCATCATGAGAAGTGACTTTAGAGTCTTGCTTTTCTGGTGTGATGGTGTATTCAGAACTTGCTCTGGTAGGAGAATTGGGTTCTGATGATGCCAAGTAATCTTTGTTTCTGATGCTTCTGTTCTTACACTTGCCTCCCACATCTGGTTATTTGTAGTGCTATCTGACTGGAGCCTGTCCTTCCTGAATCCTGGTTGAGTCAGAACTCCTCAGAGTTCCGTTGTCTGTGTGATCCTGTGATTCCAGGATTCTGTGATCCTGAGATTTTGGGTGTGTCAGAATTCCTGGGAGTCAAGCTACCTCAGAGACCCTGAGATCCTGGTGTGACCAAGCTCCTGGGATCCTGGGTGTGCTAGAGTGCCTGGGAGTGGAGCCTCCTCCAGGGGGCTCTGGGACTGTCTACTGAGTTTGTACCCAAGGTAAACCAGGACTGACTGGAAGGAATCCAAGCCGTTGATCAAGGCAGGGTTCTTGTGTCCTTGGATCCTGCTGGTCCCAGTTACTCCCAGTGGTGTTGGAACAGATGTGTTCTACTCACCCCTGATCCTAAGATCCTGGGTGTGTTCGAGACCCTGGGAGTAGAGCCTACTTTGGGGGCTGTGGGACTGGCCACGGAGTTCGTGCCCAAGCTAAACCAGCGCAGACCAGAAGGAACCCCCAGAAAGTCTTTTCATACTCAAGTGTTTCAGGTTTTTTTTTTCCCTCTTAGTACTGTAAAGTTTTAGTTGTAGAGATCTTTAATTTCTTGGTCAAGTTTATTCCTTGGTAATATTAAATATATTGTGAATGAAATTTATCTGATTTCTTTTTTTTTCTTATACTTTTTTTTAATTTTTAATACTTTTATTACATATTTTCCTCAATTACATTTCCAATGCTATCCCAAAAGTCCCTCATAGCGCCCCCCACTTCCCTACCCACCCATTCCCATTCTTTTGGCCCTGGCATTCCCCTATATTGGGGCATATAAAGTTTGCAAGTCCAATGGGCCTCTCTTTCCATTGATAGCTGACTAGGCTATCCTTCGATACATATACAGCTAGAGACCAGAGCTCCGGGGTTCTGGTTAGTACATCATGTTGTTCCAACAATAGGGTTGCAGATCCCTTTAGCTCCTTGGGTACTTTTTCTAGCTTCTCCATTGGGAGCCCTGTGATACATCCAATAGCTGACTGTGAACATCCACTCCTGTGTTTGCTAGGCCCCGGCATTGTCTCACAAGAGACAGCTATATTTGTGTCCTTTCAGCAAAATCTTGCTAGTGTATGCAATGGTGTCAGCGTTTAGAAGCTGATTATGGGATGGATCCCTGGATACGGCAGTCTCTAAATGGTCCATCCTTTCATCATAGCTACGAACTTTGTCTCTGTAACTCCTTCCCTGGGTGTTTTGTTCCCAATTCTAAGAAGGGGCACAGTGTCCACACTTTGGTCTTCATTCTTCTTGAGTTTCATGCGTTTAGCAAATTGTATCTTATATCTTGGGTATCCTAAGTTTTGGGCTAATATCCACTTATCAGTGAATACATATTGTGTGAGTTCTTTTGTGATTGTGTTACTTCACTCAAGATGATGCCCTCCAGGTCCATCCATTTGGCTAGGAATTTCATAAATTCATTCTTTTTAATAGCTGAGTAGTACTCCATTGTGTAAATGTACCATAATTTCTGTATCCATTCCTCTGTTGAGGGGCATCTGGGTTCTTTCCAGCTTCTGGCTATTATAAATAGGGCTGCTATGAACATAGTGGAGCATGTGTCCTTTTTACCAGTTGGGACATCTTCTGGATATATGCCCAGGAGAGGTATTGCTGGATCCTCTGGTAGTACTATGTCCAATTTTCTGAGGAACCGCCAGACTGATTTCCAGAGTGGTTGTACAAGCTTGCAATCCCACCAACAATGGAGGAGTGTTCCTCTTTCTCCACATCCTCGCCAGCATATGCTGTCACCTGAATTTTTGATCTTAGCCATTCTGACTGGTGTGAGGTGGAATCTCAGGGTTGTTTTGATTTGCATTTCCCTGATGATTAAGGATGTTGAACATTTTTTCAGGTGCTTCTCTGCCCTTCGGTATTCCTCAGGTGAGAATTCTTTGTTCATTTCTGAGCCCCATTTTTTAATGGGGTTATTTGACTTTCTGGAGTCCACCTTCTTGAGTTCTTTATATATATTGGATATTAGTCCCTTATCTGATTTAGGATAGGTGAAGATCCTTTCCCAATTTGTTGGTGTTTTTTTTATCTTATTGATGGTGTCTTTAGCCTTGCAGAAGCTTTGCAGTTTCATGAGGTCCCACTTGTCAATTCTCGATCTTACAGCACAAGCCATTACTGTTCTATTCAGGAATTTTTCCACTGTGCCCATATCTTCAAGGCTTTTCCCCACTTTCTCCTCTATAAGTTTCAGTGTCTCTGGTTTTATGTGAAGTTCCTTGATCCACTTAGACTTGACCTTAGTACAAGGAGATAGGAATGGATCGATTCGCATTCTTCTACATGTTAACAACCAGTTGTGCCAGCACCATTTGCTGAAAATGCTGTCTTTCTTCCACTGGATGTTTTTAGCTCCCTTGTCGAAGATCAAGTGGCCGTAGGTGTGTGGGTTCATTTCTGGGTCTTCAATTCTATTCCATTGGTCTATTTGTCTGTCACTATACCAGTACCATGCAGTTTTTATCACAATTGCTCTGTAGTAGAGCTTTAGGTCCGGCATGGTGAATCCACCAGAGGTTCTTTTATCCTTGAGAAGAGTTTTTGCTATCCTAGGTTTTTTGTTATTCCAGATGAATTTGCAGATTGCACTTTCTAATTCGTTGAAGAATTGATTTGGAATTTTGATGGGGATTGCATTGAATCTGTAGATTGCTTTTGGCAAGATAGCCATTTTTACAATGTTGATCCTGCCAATCCATGAGCATGGGAGATCTTTCCATCTTCTGAGATCTTCTATAATTTCTTTCTTCAGAGACTTGAAGTTTTTATTATACAGATCTTTCACTTCCTTAGTTAGAGTCACGCCAAGATATTTTATATTATTTGTGACTATTGAGAAGGGTGTTGTTTCCCTAATTTCTTTCTCAGCCTGTTTATTCTTTGTGTAGAGAAAGGCCATTGATTTGTTTGAGTTAATTTTATATCCAGCTACTTCACCGAAGCTGTTTATCAGGCTTAGGAGTTCTCTGGTAGAATTTTTAGGGTCACTTATATATACTATCATATCATCTGCAAAAAGTGATATTTTGACTTCATCTTTTCCAATTTCAATCCCTTTGATCTCCTTTTGTTGTCGAATTGCTCTGGCTAGGACTTCAAGTACAATGTTGAATAGGTATGGAGAAAGTGGACAGCCTTGTCTAGTCCCTGATTTTAGAGGGATTGCTTCAAGCTTCTCACCATTTACTTTGATGTTGGCTACTGGTTTGCTGTAGATTGCTTTTATCATGTTTAGGTATGGGCCTTGAATTCCTGATCTTTCCAAGACTTTTATCATGAATGGGTGTTGGATCTTGTCAAATGCTTTTTCCGCATCTAACGAGATGACCATGTGGTTTTTGTGTTTGAGTTTGTTTATATACTGGATTACGTTGATGGATTTCCATATATTGAACCATCCCTGCATCCCTGGGATGAAACCTACTTGGTCAGGATGGATGATTGTTTTGATGTGTTCTTGGATTCGGTTAGCAAGAACTTTATTGAGGATTTTTGCATCAATATTCATATGGGATATTGGTCTGAAGTTTTCTATCTTTGTTGGGTCTTTTTGTGGTTTAGGTATCAGAGTAATTGTGGCTTCATAGAATGAGTTGGGTAGAGTACCTTCTGTTTCTATTTTGTGGAATAGTTTGTGAAGAACTGGGATTAGATCTTCTTTGAAGGTCTGATAGAACTCTGCACTAAACCCATCTGGTCCTGGGCTTTTTTTAGTTGGGAGACTATTAATGACTGCTTCTATTTCTTTGGGGGATATAGGGCTGTTTAGATCATTAACCTGATCTTGATTCAACTTTGTTACCTGGTATCTGTCTAGGAACTTCTCCATTTCATCCAGGTTCTCCAGTTTTGTTGAGTATAGCCTTTGGTAGAAGGATCTGATGGTGTTTTGGATGTCTTCAGGATCTGTTGTTATGTCTCCTTTCTCATTTCTGATTTTGTTAATTAGGATGCTTTCCTTGTGCCCTCTAGTGAGTCTGGCTAAGGGTTTATCTATCTTGTTGATTTTCTCAAAGAACCAGCTCCTTGATTGGTTGATTCTTTGAATAGTTCTTCTTGTTTCCACTTGGTTGATTTCGCCCCTGAGTTTGATTATTTCCTGCCATCTACTCCTCTTGGGTGAATTTGCTTCCTTTTGTTCTAGTGCTTTAAGTGTGTTGTCAAGCAGCTAATGTGTGCTCTCTCTAGTTTCCTTTTGGAGGCACTCAGAGCTATGAGTTTTCCTCTTAGAAATGCTTTCATTGCATCCCATAAGTTTGGGTATGTTGTGGCTTCATTTTCATTGAATTCTAAAAAGTCCTGAATTTCTTTCTTTATTCCTTCCTTGACCAAGGTATCATTGAGAAGAGTGTTGTTCAGTTTCCACGTGAATGTTGGCTTTCTATTATTTATTTTGTTATTGAAGATCAGCCTTAGTCCATGGTGATCTGATAGGATTCATGGAACAATTTCAATATTTTTGTATCTGTTGAGGACTGTTTTGTGACCAATTATGTGGTCAATTTTGGAGAAGGTACCATGGGGTGCTGAGAAGAAGGTATATCCTTTTGTTTTAGGATAGAATGTTCTGTAGATATCTGCCAGATCCATTTGATTCATAATTTCTCTTAGTTTCTCTGTGTCCCTGTTTAGTTTCTGTTTCCATGATCTGTCCATTGGTGAAAGTGGTGTGTTGAAGTCTCCCACTATTATTGTATGAGGTGCAATGTGTGCTTTGAGATTTACTAAAGTTTCTTTAATGAATGAGGCTGCCTTTGTATTTGGAGCATAGATATTCAGGATTGATAGTTCCTCTTGGAGGATTTTACCTTTGATGAGTATGAAGTGTCCCTCCCTGTCTTTTTTAATGACTTTGGGTTGGAAGTCAATCTTATCAGATATTAGAATGGCTACTCCAGCTTGTTTCTTCATACCATTTGCTTGGAAAATTGTTTTCCAGCCTTTCATTCTGAGGTACTGTCTTTTTCTCTGAGATGAGTTTCCTGTAAGCAGCAAAATGTTGGGTCTTGTTTGTGTAGCCAGTTTCTTAGTCTATGTCTTTTTATCGGGGAGTTGAGTCCATTGATATTAAGAGATATTAAGGAAAAGTAATTGTTGTTTCCTGTTATTTTTGTTGTTAAAGTTGGCATTCTGTTCTTGTGGCTGTCTTTTTAGGTTTGTTGAGGGATTACCTTCTTGTTGTTTCTAGGGCGTGGTTCCTGTCATTGTATTGGTTTTTTTCTGTTATTATCCTTTGAAGGGCTGGATTCGTGGAGAGATAATGTGTGAATTTGGTTTTGTCGTGGAATACTTTGGTTTCTACATCCATGTTAATTGAGAGTTTGGCTGGGTATAGTAGCCTGGCCTGGAGTTTGTGTTCTTTTAGTGTCTGTATAACATCCGTCCAGGATCTTCTGGCTTTCATAGTCTCTGGTGAGAAATCTGGTGTAATTCTGATAGGCTTGCCTTTATATGTTACTTGACCTTTTTCTCTTACTGCTTTTAGTCTGTCTTTATTTAGAGCATTTGTTGTTCTGATTATTATGTGTCGGGAGGTATTTCTTTTCTAGTCCAGTCTATTTGGAGTTCTGTAGGCTTCTTGTATGTTCATGGGCATCTCTTTCTTTAGATTTGGGAAGTTTTCTTCTATAATTTTGTTGAAGATGTTTGCTGGTCCTTTGAGTTGAAAATCTTCATTCTCATCCACTCCTATTATCCGTAGGTTTGGTCTTCTCATTGTGTCCTGTATTTCTTGGATGTTTTGAGTTAGGATCTTTTTGCATTTTACATTTTCCTTGATTGTTGTGCCGATGTTCTCTATGGAATCTTCTGCACCTGAGATTCTCTCTTCCATCTCTTGTATTCTGTTGCTGATGCTCGTATCTATGGTTCCAGATTTCTTTCCTAGGGTTTCTATCTCCAGTGTTGCCTCATTTTGGGTTTTCTTTATTGTGTCTACTTCCCTTTTTAGGTCTAGTATGGTTTTGTTCATTTCCATCATCTGTTTGGATGTGTTTTCGTGTTTTCCTGTTTTTCTGTAAGGACTTCTACCTGTTTGATTATGTTATCCTGTTTTTCTTTAAGGATTTGTAACTCTTTAGCAGTGTTCTCCTGCAATTCTTTAAGGGATTTTTGTGCTTCCTCTTTACTGTCTTCTACCTGTTTACCAGTGTTCCTTTGTATTTCTTTAAGTGTGTTATTAAAGTCCTTCTTGAAGTCCTCTACCATCATCAGGAGATATGCTTTTAGATCCGTGTCTAGCTTTTCCGGTGTGTTGGGGTGCCCTGGACTGGGCGAAGTGGGAGTGCTGGGTTCTGATGATGGTGAGTGGTCTTGGTTTCTGTTAGTAAGATTATTACGTTTATCTTTCGCCATTTGGTAATCTCTGGGGTTAGTTGTTGTCGTTGTCACTGTTTAAAGATTGGAGCAGAAGCTGTGTTCTACTCACCAGCAGTCTCAAAATCCTGTGGCAGGGGTCGTGGGTAGCTGGCGGTACTCCGGAAGAGGCCTGTGGTCCTACTCAGGCCGGTTTTCTGCTTCCCTAACTAATGCAGTCTCAGGTCTGCTCCAATTGGATTGGAGCAGAAGCTGTGTTCCACTCACCAGAAGTCTTAAGATCCTGTGGTGGTTGTTGTGGGTAGCTGGCGAGTGTCAGCCGACCCTGCGCCCTAGCTACCCCGGTGCTTTTCTGACCGGAAGAGGCTTGTGGCCCTACGTAGGCCGAATTTCTGCCTCCCCAACCAAAGCAGTCTCAGGTCCCGCGTGATTGGACTGGAGCAGAAGCTGTGTTCCACTGACCAGCAGTCTCAAAATCCTGTGGCGGGGGTCGTGGGTAGCTGGCGGGTGTCAGCCGACCCTGCGCTCTAGCTACCCAGGTGCTGGTCCAACCGGATGAGGCCTGTGGCCCTACTCAGCCCGGTTTCTGCTTCCCTAACTAATGCAGTCTCAGGTCCCGCGCACAATTGGATTGGAGCAGAAGCTGTGTTCCACTCACCAGAAGTCTTAAGATCCTGTGGCGGGTGTTGTGGGTAGCTGGCAAGTGTCAGCCGACCCTGCGCCCTAGCAACCCTGTGCTTTTCTGACCGGAAGAGCATCTGATTTCTTTATAAGCAAGTTCATTACTGGTGTATAGAATGGCTGCTGATTTTTATGAATTAATTTTTATACTCTGTTCTTTATTGAAGGTGTTTATTAAGTCTAAATGTTATCTGGTAGAGATTTTAATCTTTTAAGCATATTATTATTATTATGTTATCTGCAACTTTGGATACTTCGACTTTTTTCCTTCTTTATATCTTTTCTCTTAGTGACATATGTGAGACTTTAAGAATTATATTTGTGAATAGGAGAACAAAATTATGTACCTGATTTTAAAAGAAATGCTTTTAGTTTTTTTCCCATTTCATATAATGTTGGCTGTATATGACCTTTATTATGTTGAGATGTGTTCCTCCTACTTCTAGCCTTTTCAAGGTTTTTACTGTAAAGTGATACTGGACTTTCCCAAAAGCCTTTTCTTTGCCTTTTGAATAATCATTTAATTTCTGTCATTAAGTCCATTTATGTGTTGTATTAAATTTACAAACATGCATTATTGAATCAACCTTTAATATCAGGTATCAAGCCAACTTGGTTATGGTATACTATCTTCTTTTTTTTTAATACTTTTTATTAGGTATTTTCCTCATTTACATTTCCAATGCAATCCCAAAAGTCCCCCATACCCTCCCATCCACTCCCCTACCCACCCACTCCCACTTTTTGGCCCTGGCATTCAACTGTACTGGGGCATATAAAGTTTACAAGTCCAATGGGCCTCTCTTTCCAGTGATGGCCGACTGGGCCATCTTTTGATACATATGCAGCTAGAGTCAAGAGTTCCGGGGTACTGGTTAGTTCATAATGTTGCTCTACCTATAGGGCTGCAGATCCCTTTAGCTCCTTGGGTACTTTCTCTAGCTCCTCCATTGGGGGCCCTGTGATCCATCCAATAGCTGACTGTGAGCATCCACTTCTGTGTTTGCTAGGCCCCGGCCCTGTCTCACAAGAGACAGCTATATCAGGGTCCTTTCAGCAAATGGTTGCTAGTGTTTGCAATGGTGTCAGCGTTTGGAAGCTGATTATGGGATGGAACCCTGGATATGGCAGGCTCTAGATGGTCCATCCTTTCGACACAGCTCCAAACTTTGTCTCTGTAACTCCTTCCATGGGTGTTTTGTTCCCAATTCTTTTTTTTTTTTCTTTTTTTTTTTTTATAATTTATTTTTCTTATTAGGTATTTTCCTCGTTTACATTTTCAGTGCTATCCCAAAAGTCCTGCATACCGACCCTCCCAATCCCCTACCCACCCACTCCCCCATTTTGGCCCTGGGGTTCCCCTGTACTGGGGCATATAAAGTTTGCAATCCAATGGGCCTCTCTTTGCAGTGATGACTGACTAGGCCATCTTTTGATACATATGCAGCTAGAGAAAAGAGCTACGGGATACTGGTTAGTTTATATTGTTGTTCCACCTATAGGGTTGCAGTTCCCTTTAGCTCCTTGGGTAATTTCTCTAGCTCCTCCATTGGGGGCCGTATGATCCATCCAATAGATGACTGTGATCATCCACTTCTGTGTTTGCTAGGCCCTGGTATAGTCTCACAAGAGACAGCTATATCTGGATCCTTTCAGCAAAATCTTGCTAGTGTATGCAATGGTGTCAGCGTTTGGAAGCTGATTATGGGATGGATCCCTGCATATGGCAATCACTAGATGGTCCATCCTTTCGTCACAGTTCCAAATTTTGTCTCTGTAACTCCTTCCATGGGTGTTTTGTTCCCATTTCTAAGAAGGGGCAAAGTGTCCACACTTTGGTCTTCGTTCTTCTTGAATTTCATGCATTTAGCAAATTGTATCTTATATGTTGTGTATCCTAAGTTTTTGGGCTAATATCCACTTATCAGTGAGTACATATTGTGCGAGTTCCTTTGTGATTGGGTTACCTCACTCAGGATGATGTCCTCCAGGTCCATCCATTTGCCTAGGAATTTCATAAATTCATTTTTTAATAGCTGAGTAGTACTCCATTGTGTAAATGTACCACATTTTTTTGTATCCATTCCTCTGTTGAGGGGCATCTGGGTTCTTTCCAGCTTCTGGCTATTATAAATAAGGCTGCTATGAACATAGTGGAGCATATGTCCTTCTTACTGGTTGGGACATCTTCTGGATATATGCCCAGGAGAAGTATTGCGGGATCCTCCGGTAGTACTATGTCCAATTTTCTGAGGAACCTCGAGACTGATTTCCAGAGTGGTTGTACAAGCTTGCAATCCCACCAACAATGGAGGAGTGTTCCTCTTTCTCCACATCCTCGCCAGCATATGCTGTCACCTGAATTTTTGATCTTAGCCATTCTTACTGGAGTGAAGTGGAATCTCAGGGTTGTTTTGATTTGCATTTCCCTGATGATTAAGGATGTTGAACATTTTTTCAGGTGCTTCTCAGCCATTTGGTATTCCTCGGGTGAGAATTCTTTGTTCAGCTCTGAGCCCCATTTTTTAATGGGATTATTTGATTTTCTGGAGTCCACCTTCTTGAGTTCTTTATATATATTGGATATTAGTCCCCTATCCGATTTGGGATAGGTAAAGATCCTTTCCCAATCTGTTGGTGGCCTTTTTGTCTTATTGACGGTGTCTTTTGCCTTGCAGAAGCTTTGCAATTTTATGAGGTCCCATTTGTCGATTCTCGATCTTACAGCACAAGCCATTGCTGTTCTATTCAGGAATTTTTCCCCTGTACCCATATCTTCGAGGCTTGTCCCTACTTTCTCCTCTATAAGTTTCAGTGTCTCTGGTTTTATGTGGAGTTCCTTAATCCACTTAGATTTGACCTTAGTACAAGGAGATAGAAATGGATCAATTCTCATTTTTCTACATGATAACCGCCAGTTGTGCCAGCACCATTTGTTGAAAATGCTGTCTTTTTTACACTGGATGGTTTTAGCTCCCTTGTCAAAGATCAAGTGACCATAGGTGTGTGGGTTCAACTCTGGGTCTTCAATTTTGTTCCATTGGTCTACTTGTCTGTCACTATACCAATACCATGCAGTTTTTATCACAATTGCTCTGTAGTACAGCTTTAGGTCAGGCATGGTGATTCCACCAGAGGTTCTTTTATCCTTGAGAAGAGTTTTTGCTATCCTAGGTTTTTTGTTATTCCAGATGAATCTGCTGATTGCCCTTTCTAGTTCATTGAAGAATTGAGTTGGAATTTTGATGGGGATTGCATTGAATCTGTAGATTGCTTTTGGCAAGATAGCCATTTTTACAATATTGATCCTGCCAATCCATGAGCATGGGAGATCTTTCCATCTTCTGAGATCTTCTTTAATTTCTTTCTTCAGAGACTTGAAGTTCTTATCATACAGATCTCTCACTTCCTTAGTTAGAGTCACGCCAAGGTATTTTATATTATTTGTGACTATTGAGAAGGGTGTTGTTTCCCTAATTTCTTTCTCAGCCTGTTTATCCTTTGTATAGAGAAAGGCCATTGACTTGTTTGAGTTAATTTTATATCCAGCTACATCATTGAAGCTGTTTATCAGGCTTAGGAGTTCTCTGGTGGAATTTTTAGGGTCACTTACATATCCTATCATATCATATGCAAAAAGTGATATTTTGACTTCTTCCTTTCCAATTTGTATCCCCTTGATCTCCTTTTGTTGTCTAATTGCTCTGGCTAGGACTTCAAGTACTATGTTGAATAGGTAGGGAGAGAGTGGACAGCCTTGTCTAGTCCCTGATTTTAGTGGGATTGCTTCCAGCTTCTCACCATTTACTTTGATGTTGGCTACTGGTTTGCTGTAGATTGCTTTTATCATGTTTAGGTATGGGCCTTGAATTCTTGATCTTTCCAAGACTTTTATCATGAATGGGTGTTTGATTTTGTCAAATGCTTTCTAAGCATCTAACGAGATGATCATGTGGTTTTTGTCTTTGAGTTTGTTTATATACTGGATTACTTTGATGGATTTCCATATATTGAACCATCCTTGCATCCCTGGGATGAAACCTACTTGGTCAGGATGGATGATTGTTTTGATGTGTTCTTGGATTCGGTTAGCAAGAACTTTATTGAGGATTTTTGCATCAATATTCATAAGGGAAATTGGTCTGAAGTTCTCTATCTTTGTTGGGTCTTTTTGTGGTTTAGGTATCAGAGTAATTGTGGCTTCATAGAATGAGTTGGGTACCTTCCGTTTCTATTTTGTGGAATAGTTTGTGAAGAACTGGAATTAGGTCTTCTTTGAAGGTCTGATAGAACTCTGCACTAAACCCATCTGGTCCTGGGCTTTTTTTGGTTGGGAGACTATTAATGACTGCTTCTATTTCTTTAGGGGATATAGGACTGTTTAGATCATTAACCTGATCTTGATTTAGCTTTGGTACCTGGTATCTGTCTAGAAAGTTGTCCATTTCATCCAGGTTTTCCAGTTTTGTTGAGTATAGCCTTTTGTAGAAGGATCTGATGGTGTTTTGGATTTCTTCAGGATCTGTTGTTATGTTTCCCTTTTCATTTCTGATTTTGTTAATTAGGATGCTTTCCCTGTGCCCTCTAGTGAGTCTGGCTAAGGGTTTATCTATCTTGTTGATTTTCTCAAAGAACCAGCTCCTTGATTGGTTGATTCTTTGAATAGTTCTTCTTGTTTCCACTTGGTTGATTTCACCCCTGAGTTTGATTATTTCCTGCTATCTAACCCTCTTGGGTGAATTTGCTTCCTTTTGTTCTAGAGCTTTTAGATGTGTTGTCAAGCTTCTAATGTGTGCTCTCTCTAGTTTCCTTTTGGAGGCACTCAGAGCTATGAATTTTCCTCTTAGAAATGCTTTCATTGCGTCCCATAAGTTTGGGTATGTTGTGGCTTCATTTTCATTGAACTCTAAAAAGTCCTTAATTTCTTTCTTTATTCCTTCCTTGACCAAGGTATCATTGAGAAGAGTGTTGTTCAGTTTCCACGTGAAGGTTGGCTTTCTATTATTTATTTTGTTATTGAAGATCAGCTTTAGTCCATGGTGATCTGATAGGATGCATGGGACAATTTCAATATTTTTGTATCTGTTGAGGCCTGTTTTGTGACCAATTATGTGGTCAATTTTGGAGAAGGTGCCATGAGGTGCTGAGAAGAAGGTATATCCTTTTGTTTTAGGATAAAATGTTCTGTAGATATCTGTTAAATCCATTTGTTTCATCACTTCTGTTAGTTTCACTGTGTCCCTGTTTAGTTTCTGTTTCCATGATCTGTCCATTGGTGAAAGTGGTGTGTTGAAGTCTCTCACTATTATTGTATGAGGTGCAATGTGTGCTTTGAGATTTACTAAAGTTTCTTTAATGAATGTGGCTACCTTTGTATTTGGAGCATATATATTCAGAATTGAGAGTTCCTCTTGGAGGATTTTACCTTTGAGAATGAAGTGCCCCTCCTTGTCTTTTTTGATTATTTTGGGTTGGAAGTCAATTTTGTTAGATATTAAAATGGCTACTCCAGCTTGTTTCTTCATACCATTTGCTTGGAAAATTGTTTTCCAGCCTTTCATTCTGAGGTAGTGTCTATCTTTTTCTCTGAGATGAGTTTCCTGTAAGCAGCAAAATGTTGGGTCTTGTTTGTGTAGCCAGTTTCTTAGTCTATGTCTTTTTATCGGGGAGTTGAGTCCATTGATATTAAGAGATATTAAGGAAAAGTAATTGTTGTTTCCTGTTATTTTTGTTGTTAAAGTTGGCATTCTGTTCTTGTGGCTGTCTTCTTTTAGGTTTGTTGAGGGATTACCTTCTTGTAGTTTCTAGGGCGTGGTTCCCATCCTTGTATTGGTTTTTTTCTGTTACTATCCTTTGAAGGGCTTGATTCGTGGAGAGATAATGTGTGAATTTGGTTTTGTCGTGGAATACTTTGGTTTCTCCATCTATGGTAATTGAGAGTTTGCCTGGGTATAGTAGCCTGGGCTGGAATTTTTCTTCTCTTAAGTGTCTGTATAACATCTGTCCAAGCTCTTCTGGCTTTCATAGTCTCTGGTGAAAAATCTGGTGTAATTCTGATAGGCTTGCCTTTATATGTTACTTGACCTTTTTCCCTTACTGCTTTTAGTATTCTATCTTTATTTAGTGCATTTGTTGTTCTGATTATTATGTGTCAGGAGGAATTTCTTTTCTGGTCCAGTCTATTTAGAGTTCTGTAGGCTTCTTGTATGTTCATGGGCATCTCTTTCTTTAGATTTTGGAAGTTTTCTTCAATAATTTTGTTGAAAATGTTTGCTGGTCCTTTAAGTTGAAAATCTTCATTCTCATCCACTCCTATTATCCGTAGGTTTGGTCTTCTCATTGTGTCCTGGATTTCCTTGATGTTTTGAGTTAGGATCTTTTTGCATTTTCCATTTTCTTTGATTGTTGTGCCGATGTTCTCTATGGAATCTTCTGCACTTGAGATTCTCTCTTCCATCTCTTGTATTCTGTTGCTGATGCAACAGAATCAACCTCTATGGTTCCAGATTTCTTTCCTAGGGTTTCTATCTCCAGTGTTGCCTCACTTTGGGTTTTCTTTATTGTGTCTACTTCCCTTTTTAGGTCTTGGATGGTTTTACTCAATTCCATCACCTGTTTGGTTGTGTTTTCCTGCAATTCTTTAAGGGATTTTTGTGTTTCCTCTTTAATGTCTTCTACCTCTTTGGTTATGTTTTCCTGCAATTCTTTAAGGGATTTTTGTGTTTCCTCTTTAATGTCTTCTACTTGTTTAGCAGTGTTCTCCTGTATTTCTTTAAGTGACTTATTTAAGTCCTTCTTGATGTCCTCTACCATCATCATGAGATATGCTTTTAAATCCAGGTCTAGCTTTTCAGATGTGTTGGGGTGCCCTGGACTGGGCAAAGTGGGAGTGCTGGGTTCTGATGATGGTGAGTGGTCCTGATTTCTGTTAGTAAGATTCTTACGTTTACCTTTCGCCATCTGGTAATCTCTGGAGTTAGTTGTTATAGTTGTCTCTGTTTAGAGATTGTTGCTCTGGTGATTTTTTTACCCTCTATGAGCAGACCTGGGAGACTAGCTTTCTCCTCTGAGTTTCAGTGGTCAGAGCAGTCTCTGCAGGCAAGGTCTCCTTTTTCAGGGAAGGTGCACAGTTATCTGGTATTTGGACCTCCTCCTGGCAGAAGATGAAGGCCCAAAACAGGATCTTTCCCAGAAGCTGTGTTGCTTTGGCCTGTGCAGACTGCCCTCCACTGAGTCCCGGAACCAAGCTGGCTCCCGTGGAACGTGAGGCAGAAGCCTCTCAGGCCTGGCGGACACCTGTGCTCTGATGAGGAAGCTGGCCGGTTGTCTGGAGCTGAAAATGGCGGCGCCTCAGAGGCTCTGTTGCTCTCGCCTGTCCCAGAGACTGCTGGCCTCTGTATTCCACACTCTCACCTGTGCAGACTGCCCTCCGCGGAGTCAGCTGAGTCCCGGAACCAAGCTGGCTCCCGAGGAACCTGAGGCAGAAGCCTCTCAGGCTGGGGAGACACCTGTGCTCTGACCAGGAAGGTGGCTGGTTGTCTGGAGCCGAAAATGGCACCGCCTCAGAGCTTGTTCCCAATTCTAAGAAGGGGCAAAGTGTCCACAGTTTGTTCTTCGTTCTACTTGAATTTCATGCGTTTAGCAAATTGTATCTTATATCTTGGGTATCCTAAGTTTCTGTGCTAATATCCACTTATCAGTGAGTACATATTGTGTGAGTTCCTTTGTGATTGGGTTACCTCACTCAGGATGATGCCCTCCAAGTCCATCCATTTGCTGCCTAGGAATTTCATAAATTCATTCTTTTTTTTTAAATATTTTTTATTACGTATTTCCCTCAATTACATTTCCAATGCTATCCCAAAAGTCACCCATATCATCCCCCCCCACACTTCCCTACCTACCCATTCCCATTTTTTGGCCCTAGTGTTCCCCTGTACTGGGGCATATAAAGTTTACAAGTCCAATGGGCCTCTCTTTCCAGTGATGGCCGACTAGGCCATCTTTTGATACATATGCAGCTAGAGTCAAGAGCTCCGGGGTACTGGTTAGTTCATAATGTTGTTGTACCTACAGGGTTGCAGATCTCTTTAGCTCCTTGGATACTTTCTCTAGCTCCTCCATTGGGGGCCATGTGATCCATCCAATAGCTGACTGTGAGCATCCACTTCTGTGTTTGCTAGGCTCTGCCTAGTCTCACAAGAGAGAGCTATATCAGGGTCCTTTCAGCAAATGCTTGCTAGTGTATGCAATGGTGTCATCATTTGGAGGCTGATTATGGGATGGAACCCTGGATATGGCAGTCTCTAGATGGTCCATCCTTTTGTCTCAGTTCCAAACTTTGTCTCTGTAACTCCTTCCATGGGTGATTGTTCCCAATTCTAAGAAGGGACAAAGTGTCCACACTTAGATCTTTGTTCTTCTTCAGTTTCATGCGTTTTGCAAATTGTATCTTATATCTCGCTATACTAAGTTTCTGGGCTAATATCCACTTATCAGTGAGTACGTATCATTTGAGTTCTTTTGTGATTGTGTTACCTCACTCAGGATGATGCCCTCCAGGTCCAACCATTTGCCTAGGAATTTCATAAATTCATTCTTTTTAATAGCTGAGTAGTACTCCATTGTGTAAATGTACCACATTTTTTGTATCCATTCCTCTGTTGAGGGGCATCTGGGTTCTTTCCAGCTTCTGGCTATTATAAATAAGGCTGCTATGAACATAGTGGAGCATGTGTCCTTCTTACCGGTTGGGACATCTTCTGGATATATGCCCAGGAGAGGAATTGCTGGATCTAGCAGTAGTACTATGTCCAATTTTCTGAGGAACCTCGAGACTGATTTCCAGAGTGGTTGTACAAGCTTGCAATCCCATCAACAATGGAGGAGTGTTCCTCTTTCTCCACATCCTCGCCAGCATATGCTGTCACCTGAATTTTTGTTCTTAGCCATTCTGACTGGTGTGAGATGGAATCTCAGGGTTGTTTTGATTTGCATTTCTCTGATGAGTAAGGATGTTGAACATTTTTTCAGGTGCTTCTCAGCCATTCGGTATTCCTTGGGTGAGAATTCTTTGTTTAGCTCTGAGCCCCATTTTTTAATGGGGTTATTTGATTTTCTGGAGTCTACCCTCTTGAGTTCTTTATATATATTGGATATTAGTCCCCTATCCAATTTGGGATAGGTAAAGATCCTTTCCCAATCTGTTGGTGGCCTTTTTGTCTTATTGACGGTGTCTTTTGCCTTGCAGAAGCTTTGCAGTTTCATGAGGTCCCATTTGTCAATTCTCGATCTTACAGCACAAGCCATTGCTGTTCTATTCAGGAATTTTTCCCATGTACCCATAACTTCGAGACTTTTCCCCACTTTCTCCTCTATAAGTTTCAGTGTCTCTGGTTTTATGTGAAGTTCCTTGATCCACTTAGATTTGACCTTAGTACAAGGAGATAGGAATGGATCGATTCGAATTCTTCTACATGATAACAACCAGTTGTGCCAGCACCATTTGCTGAAAATGCTGTCTTTCTTCGACTGGATGGTTTTAGCTCCCTTGTCAAAGATCAAGTGACCATAGGTGTGTGGGTTCATTTCTGGGTCTTCAATTCTATTCCATTGGTCTACTTGTCTGTCACTATACCAGTACCATGGAGTTTTTATCACATTTGCTCTGTAGTAAAGCTTTAGGTCAGGCATGGTGATTCCACCAGAGGTACTTTAATCCTTGAGAAGAGTTTTTGCTATCCTAGGTTTTTTGTTATTCCAGATGAATTTGCATATTGCTCTTCCTAATTTGTTGAAGAATTGAGTTGGAATTTTGATGGGGATTACATTGAATCTGTAGATTGCTTTTGGCAAGATAGCCATTTTTACAATGTTGATCCTGCCAATCCATGAGCATGGGAGATCTTTCCGTCTTCTGAGATCTTTAATTTCTTTCTTCAGAGACTTGAAGTTTTTATCATACAGATCTTTCACTTCCTTAGTTAGAGTCATGCCAAGGTATTTTATATTATTTGTGACTATTGAGAAGGATGTTATTTCCCTAATTTCTTTCTCAGCCTGTTTATTCTTTATGGAAAGGCCATTGACTTGTTTGAGTTAATTTTATATCCAGCTACTTCACCGAAGCTGTTTATCAGGTTTAGGAGTTCTCTGGTGGAATTTTTATGGTCACTTACATATCCTATCATATCATCTGCAAAAAGTGATAGTTTGACTTCTTCTTTTCCAATTTGTATCCCCTTGATCTCTTTTTGTTGTCGAATTGCTCTGGCTAGGACTTCAAGTACTATGTTGAATAGGTAGGGAGAGAGTGGTCAGCCTTGTCTAGTCCCTGATTTTAGTGGGATTGCTTCCAGCTTCTCACCATTTACTTGGATGTTGGCTACTGGTTTGCTGTAGATTGCTTTTATCATGGTTAGGTATGGGTCTTGAATTCCTGATCTTTCCAAGACTTTTATCATGAATGGGTGTTGGATCTTGTCGAATGCTTTTTTGCATCTAACGAGATTATCATGTGGTTTTTGTCTTTGAGTTTGTTTATATAATGGATTACGTTGATGGATTTCTGTATATTAAACCATCCCTGCATCCCTGGAATAAAACCTATTTGGTCAGGATGGATGATTGCATTAATGTGTTCTTGGATTTGGTTAGCGAGAATTTTATTGAGTATTTTTGCATCGATATTCATAAGGGATATTGGTCTGAAATTCTCTATTTTGTTGGATCTTTCAGTGGTTTAGGTATCAGAGTAATTGTGGCTTCATAGAATGAGTTTGGTAGAGTTCCCTCTACTTCTATTTTGTGGAATAGTTTGTGCAGAACTGGAATTAGATGTTCTTTTGAAGGTCTGGTAGAACTCTGCACTAAATCCATCTGTTCCTGGGCTTTTTTTTGGCTGGGAGACTATTAATGACTGCTTCTATTTCTTTAGAGGATATTGGACTGTTTAGATCGTTAATTTGATCCTGATTTAACTTTGGTACCTGGTATCTGTCTAGAAATTTGTCCATTTCATCCAGGTTTTCCAGTTTTGTTGAGTATAGCCTTTTATAGAAGGATCTGATGGTGTTTTGGATTTCTTCAGGATCTGTTGTTATGTTTCCCTTTTCATTTCTGATTTTGTTAATTAGGATGTTGTCCCTGTGCCCTCTAGTGAGTCTAGCTAAGGGTTTATCTATCTTGTTGATTTTCTCAAAGAACCAACTCCTCGTTTGGTTAATTCTTTGAATAGTTCTTGTTTCCACTTGGTTGATTTCACCCCTGAGTTTGATTATTTCCTGCCGTCTACTCCTCTTGGGTGAATTTTCTTCCTTTTTTTTCCCGAGCTTTTAGATGTGTTGTCAAGCTGCTAGTGTGTGCTCTCTCCAGTTTCTTTTTGGAGGCACTCAGAGCTATGAGTTTCCCTCTTAGAAATGTTTTCATTGTGTCCCATAGGTTTGGGTATGTTGTGGCTTCATTTTCATTAAACTCTAAAAAGTTTTTAATTTCTTTCTTTATTCCTTCCTTGACCAAGGTATCATTGAGAAGACTGTTGTTCAGTTTCCACGTGAATGTTGGCTTTCCATTATTTATGTTGTTATTGAAGATCAGCCTTAGTCCATGGTGGTCTGATAGGATGCATGGGACAGTTTCAATATTTTTGTATACGTTGAGGCCTGTTTTGTGACCAATTATATGGTCAATTTTGGAGAAGGTCCTGTGAGGTGCTGAGAAGAAGGTGTATCCTTTTGTTTTAGGATAAAATGTTCTGTAGATATCTGTTAAGTCCATTTGTTTCATAACTTCTGTTAGTTTCACTGTGTCCCTGTTTAGTTTCTGTTTCCACAATCTGTCCATTGATGAAAGTGGTGTGTTGAAGTCTCCCACTATTATTCTGTGAGGTGCAATGTGTGCCTTGAGCTTTATTTACTAAAGTGTCTTTAATGAATGTGGCTGCCCTTGCATTTGGAGCATATATATTCAGAATTGAGAGTTCCTCTTGGAGGATTTTACCTTTGAGGAGTATGAAGTGTCCCTCCTTGTCTTTTTTGATAACTTTGGGTTGGAAGTCGATTTTATTCGATATTTGAATGGCTACTCCAGCTTGTTTATTCATTCCATTTGCTTGGAAAATTGTTTTCCAGCCTTTCACTCTGAGGTAGTGTCTGTCTTTTTCCCTGAGATGGGTTTCCTGTAAGCAGCAGAATGTTGGGTCCTGTTCGTGTAACCAGTCTGTTAGTCTATGTCTTTTTATTGGGGAATTGAGTCCATTGATATTAAGAGATATTAAGGAAAAGTAATTGTTGCTTCCTTTTATTTTTGTTGTTAAAAGTTGACATTCTGTTCTTGTGGCTGTCTTTTTTTGGTTTGTTGAGGGATTACTTTCTTGCTTTTTCTAGGACATGGTTTCCATCCTTGTATTGGTTTTTTTCTGTTATTATCCTTTGAAGGGCTGGATTCGTGGAGAGATAATGGGTGAATTTGGTTTTGTCGTGGAATACTTTGGTTTCTCCATCTATGGTAATTGAGAGTTTGGCCGGGTATAGTAGCCTGGGATGGCATTTGTGTTCTCTTAGTGTCTGTATAACATCTGTCCAGGTTCTTCTGGCTTTCATAGTCTCTGGTGAAAAGTCTGGTGTAATTCTGGTAGGCTTGCCTTTATATGTTACTTGACCTTTCTCCCTTACTGCTTTTAATATTCTTTCTATTTTTATTTAGTGCATTTGTTGTTCTGATTATTATGTGTCAAGAGGAATTTCTTTTCTGGTCCAGTCTATTTGGAGTTCTGTAGGCTTCTTGTATGATCATGGGCATGTCTTTCTTTAGGTTTGGGAAGTTTTCTTCTATAATTTTGTTGAAGATATTTGCTTGCCCTTTAAGTTGAAAATCTTCATTCTCATCAACTCCTGTTATCCATAGGTTTGGTCTTCTCATTGTGTCCTGTATTTCCTTGATGTTTTGAGTTAGGATCCTTTTGCGTTTTGTATTTTCTTTGATTGTTGTGCCTATGTTCTCTATGGAATCTTCTGCACTTGAGATTCTCTCTTCCATCTCTTGTATTCTGTTGCTGATGCTCGCCTCTATGGTTCCAGATTTCTTTCCTAGGGTTTCTATCTCCAGTGTTGCCTCACTTTGGGTTTTCTTTATTGTGTCTACTTCCCTTTTTAGGTCTAGTATGGTTTTGTTCATTTCCATCACCTGTTTGGATGTGTTTTCCTGTTTTTCTTGAAGGACTTCTACCTGTTTGGTTGTGTTTTCCTGTTTTTCATTAAGAACTTGTTACTCTTTAGCAGTGTTCTCCTGTATTTCTTTAAGTGAGTTATTAATGTCCTTCTTGATGTCCTCTACCATCATCATGAGATATGCTTTTAAATCTGGGTCTAGATTTTCGGTTGTGTAGGGGTGCCTAGGACTAGGTGGGGTTGGAGTGCTGGGGTCTGATGATTGTGAGTGGTTTTGATTTCTGTTAGTAGGATTCTTATGTTTGCCTTTCGCTATCTGGTAATCTCTGCAGCTAGTTGTTATAGTTGTCTCTGGTTAGAGCTTGTTCCTCAGGTGATTATGTTAGCCTCTATCAGCAGACATGGGAGACTAGCTCTCTCCTTAGTTTCAGTGGTCAGAGTACTCTCTGCAGGCAAGCTCTCCTCTTGCAGGGAAGGTGCCCAGATATCTGGTGTTCAAACCTGCCTCCTGGCAGAAGTTGTGTTCCACTCACCAGAGGTCTTAAGATCCCGTCGGGGATCCTGTGTGGGTCCTTACGGGTGTCCGGAGACTCGGCGGGCAAGGAACCCCGGTGCTGCGGTCGACCGGAAGGGACTTTTGCCGGTATACTATCTTCTTAATGTGCTATTGAATTTAGTTTGCAAGAATTTTATTGATAACTTTTATTTTTGTGTTTATCGGGGGAATTTGGTATATAGTTGCTGCCATCTTTCTCTGGTTTGGGTGGAACTGACTTCATAGGATCAGTTTGTTAAGGAGTGATGTTGTAAGGTCTTTCTGAATGTCTGATATTATCTGGCAGTAAATACATCCATTCTTGGGCTTGTGTATATATACAGCTTATTACTGCTTTAATTTAAATGCTTCTTACAGATCTGCTAATTTATATCATCTTGATTTAGTTTTGCTGGGTCTTCTATGTCTAGGAATTTGTTCATTTCTTCTAGGTTTTACAGGTTTTTTAAAATATAATTTTCAAAGTATTCTATAGTGATCCTTTAGATTTCACTGGAATCTGTCATTACTTCTGCCTCGTGGTTTCTATTGCTATGAAGAGACACCATGACAACAGCAACTCTTATACAGAAAAGCATTTAATTGGGACTGGCTTACAGTTCAATGGAGTTCCCACTCCATTGTCATGATAGTAGGAAGCATAGCAGCACATGGACATATATGGTGCTGCAAAGGTAGATGAGAATTCTAAATTCAGATTGGCAAACAGCAGAAAGAGAATGAGACCCTGGGCCTAGCTTGAGCATCTGAGACCTCAGAGCCCAGCCCCAGAGACATCCTCCAGCAAAGCTATACCTACTCCAACAAGACCACATCTTCTAATAATGTCACCACATTATTAGTGTATGAAATAGGCCCTATGGCCATATTCCAAAACACCATATTCCATTCTCTGGCCCTTATAGACTTGTAGCCATATCATAGTCTCCATTGCCTGTCATAGTATCAGCACTGTTTAACGGTCCAAAGTTCAAAGTCTTTTTAGAGACTCACACAGTCTCTTAACTGTAATCCCCTGTAAATACAAATGAAAAAGCAAATCAGATACTTCCAACTTATAATGGCACAGGATACCCATTACCATTCCAAAAGGGTGGAAAGGGAACATAGTGAGGAAATACTGGATCAAAAGCCAAGTAGGCAAATTCCAAATTAAGCATATCCATGTCTGATGTCAGAATATTTTTCTAATCTCCAACTCCTTTCAGCTTTGTTGTCTACAACACACTTCTTTTTCTTGAGCTGATTCCACTCCCTGTTGCTTTCTTCAGCAGGTATTCCATGGCTCTGGCATTTCTAATATCTTGAGGTCTCTAAGGAAATCCAGGCTTCATCTTTACAGCTTCGTGTAATGGCCCCTCTGGCCTCCATGCAGGAATACCTCTGACACATGCCTATCCTCTTAGTCTCAGAGGTAGATTCTATAACACCTTTCTTGTATCCTTGACTCTAAACTCAGAACCACATGACCAAAGCCACTATCTTCTGCCACTTGCTAGGGTTAGAACATGACCCCCTCATTTAAATACATTTTCATCAGCTTTCTGCTTTTGGTTTCCTTCCCTGTCTAAGTTTGGCTGTCCTGGAATTCACTCCTTTGACCAGGCTAGTCTTGAACTCAGAGATCTGCCAGCCTCTACCTTCTTAGTACTGGAATTAAGGTGTACATCACTATGCCTAGCTCTAAGCTTTTCTTTAATTCCTTTTCACAAGTTGGAAGCTTAACTGGGTAGAGTCTTGCTCTGGTGTTACCACTTCCTCTATTCCACTTAGCATCAGGCTTTTCTTCAATCTGTTTGCACTACCTGGTGCTCCTTTTCTCCTCCACCTATACATTTTATATTTCTGTCTGCTCAGCTTGCTCCTTGTCATTATAGATCTACATAAGACTGGCTAGTAGTCAAAGCTAGGTTGATTGAAATTGTCCTCTGCCAAAACTGTTAATCCATAACTCTTAAATTTATCCTAAGGCAGATTTTCTAGACAAGGGCAGAAAGCACCCACATTCTTCACCAAAATATCACAAGAATGATCTCTAGGCCACATACTAATATTGTTCCCATCTGAAACCTGTTAGAGGGGCACAGTTCCAATCATTCTCACGACCACTGTCTCCCATGCTCCTAATAGTAAGGCCCCTTAAGGCCCACTTAAAGTAAAGTCAGTCTAAAGTCCTAAAGTGTTCAATACTTCTCCAAAGAAAAGCATGGTCAGGCCTTTCACAGTAATACCATAATTCCTGGTATCTAATAAAGGAAAGCATTTAATTGAGCCTGGCTTACAGTTCAGTTCTAGTCCATTGTCATCAAGGCAGGAAGCATAGTGGGACACAGGACACAGGCAGACATGCTGCAGAGTTAGCTGAGAGCTCTACATCTGGATCAGCAGACAGCAAGCAGAGAATGAGACCCTGGGCCTGCTTGTGCATCTTAAGACCTCAAAGCCTGCTCCACAGAGACATTTCCTCCAACAAAGCTACCCCTACTCCATCAAGGCCATACCTCCTAATATTATCACTCCCTATGGACCTATTTTCATTCAAAACACCACTACATCTCTCTTTTTTTATTTATAATTTTATTAATTTACAGTCCTCTCTTTTGATTAAATTTATTAAGATTGCCAATCTTAACTTTTCTTTCAGAGAATCAATTCAGTATATTCTTTTAAAGTCTTCATTAATTTCTAAGCTTATCTTTTGTTATTTCTTCTGCCAGCAGCATTTGGCTTGATTTTGTTATTCTGAGACTTGGAAGAATATCATTAATTTATTTGGGGGCTATAGGGAGTTGAGACAGGGTTTTACATAGCCCAAAGTGGCCTCAAACTCACTTTGTAAGTGAGGATAATCTTGACCTCCTAGTCCTCTTGCCTCCACCTCCCAGTTCTGAGATCACTGTGTGTGACTCACTCGTTATTTTTAACGTGAACGAATACTTGATAGCTGCAAACTTACACTTAGAACTGCCTTAACTGTATTGCAGACATGCTAATAAGTCGTGGGGCTGTTTTCATTTGCTTCTGAGAATTTCGTTCTGTCTTGAGAGAGGTCTCACTGTGTTGCTTTAGCTGCCTTAGAACTTTCTGTGTAGACTAGGCACTGGGGTTAAAGGTCTGTACCGCCACACTTGGATTTGATTCTAGGACATTTTTAATTTATTCCCTCACTCATTTCTTCGAGTACCACCAGTTGACCTAGAATTCATCAGTTCTTTTGTATTTGTTAAGCTTTCTTTGTAGCCTATAATTTTGTATGGAAGATTCCATGGACTGCTAAAAAGAATGTGTATTTTATATTTGTTAAATGGAATATTCTGTAGATAATGATAGGTCTAGCTGCTGCATGAGATAGTTTAACTTTTGTTTCTTTGTTGAATTTTAGTTTAAATAAAAGTAAGTTGAAGTAGCTGCCTGATTTTCCATGCCCTTTAATGTTTGTTTTATGAAAGACGTCCCAACACTTAGAATACACATATTTACAATTGTTGTATCTTCTTGATGTGTTGTTCCTTTTATTGTTATGTAGTGGTCTTTATCTTTTAAGTACTTTTGTCTTGAATAGCTGTACGAATTTAATTTTTATTCCTTTGACTCTTGGTCTGTGGATATCTTTTTCAGTGAGATGATTTGCTTTGGAGACAACAGAATAGCCAGGTGTTTTATAATGTAGGCAACTAGTTTGTCTTTTAAATGATGACTTGAGGCCTGTCTTGATTACTACCTTCAACAAGGCTGCACCTTTTAATTCTTCCTGAACAGTTCCATCGACTGGGGACCAAGCATTCATTAAGATTATGGTGTCTGTTATAAGACATTATGGCCAATGCCACTTATAGAAGAGTTTATTTGGGGCTTACAGTTTCAAGGGTTAGAATTCATGACCATCGTGGCAGGAAGCATGGCATCAGACAGGCATGGCACTGGAGCAGTAGCTGGTAATTTGAAACATAAATATGTGACAGAGAGAGCAGGATAGGAATGGCATGGACCTTTGGAACCTCAGAACCCACCCCTTCTGACATAACTCCTTCAACAAAGCCACACAGAATTCTTCCCAAATAATTCCACTAACTTGGGACCAAGCAGTCAAGTGTATAAGCGTACGGGTCACTCTCATTCAGACCACAAGTCTGTTTGCACTTAGGGCCAGTTTTGAGGCAGGTGTGCGGTTATTCATGGTTTGGGTTGTTTTTTCTAGTTGTTTGGAATACTGTTTATTTTTTTTTCCTTTCTCTTATTAGAATTGCTGCTTTACTGTGTTGGACAAAATGGATTTCTTCCTAGATTTGCTGTATTATAGCATGTTCTGTGACTTTAAAACCTCATGTGAACTTGAGTTCAACCTATAGAAAATGTTTCTCAAGTTAGACAAAGTATTTTCAGTTCTTGTTGCTAAAGAGTTCATAGAGGAGGGAATGTAGCTCAGTGGCAGAGCATTTGCCTAAGGTGCATGACAGCCAGGGTTTCATCCTTGGCAGCACTCAGACAAAGGAGATCCATGTGCTTTGTGGGCTTTACAATTTGAAACTCACTGTGAAAATACTGGTTTATTTTTGTTTCTGGATTGGTTGTATTTGTTTGTGTTTGGTTTTTTTTTTGGGGGGGGGGGTTGGTTTTGGTTTTTTGAGAGTTTTTTTTTTTTTAAGAAACTATAATTGCTTACTTTTTATGGTTCTTTCCCATGTCATGTTTTAATAATGTGCTTTAAATTTAAATTCTTGCCCAGGTTGTCCAGAGCTAGTTTTTGTAAGTCATGTAATACATCCTTGCCACTTCTATGTGCGGAAATATTCACAAATAAAAGATGCAACAATATTGGAGAAGAAGATGAAGCAAGTTTGCAATAAGAGCTTACACCTTGATCCTTCACACATTTTGGAACTAGGTAAAGATTACTCTAGATTATACTATAAAGTTTGTTTAAATACTGTAATATTTGGCCATTGGCCAACCTGTATAAACTTGCAAAAGTTTTTTTTTTCTTTTTATAATAGTCATATGAAAGTTTTAGAATTATTTAACATAAAGTATGTAGGTAAGTTAGCTAACTATTAAAATCAATGTTAATACATATTTGGAGTGTAACCGCTCTATTATAGAGTAAATTGCTTTTCAAATAACAAAGCCCATAACACCCTCTTTAGAATGAAGTATTGTTAAGATGACAGGTTCTAGCATACTACATTTCCCAAATTCACTGTGGTTTGAGCTAGTCTTGCAGTTTCTCTTTGTTCTGTTGGGATAGACAAGAAGTTAACCCTTTCCTGCCCATCATCCAGACCACAGCCAATGTTCTCCAACAAGACAGGTTTACAGAGAGAATAATAAATATATTAGTATACATAGGAACTATAGAAAATATGAAACTCAAGGAAAAGGCTAGATAGTTGAAGCTTAATCATGCCCTAGAGAAGAGAGAACCAGGGTGGGAGAGAAGCCAGAGCCAGTTATAAATTATTGCAAACAGAGTGTGTCTTCTGCAGTGAAGGCCTTCAGGTAATCTCTGAGTGCTGACCTTAGAACAGATGAAGAGCCTATATCAGCTATGTGACGACATCTTTACTGTCTTTTTTTTTCCTGGTGTTTAATTTTTTTTCTAGCTTTCTGACTATTGTTAGGAAGTTTAAGAGAGTCCTGTTCTTTGGGAAGTTCTTTTAGATAAAAGAACTTTGAGGAAATAGACTTCAGTTTTGCTCATGGGAAAATCCTAGGGAAGATTAGAAAGGCCTTGGTCCTGGAAGTTTGTTTTGCTTAGTATGCCAAAATGACACGTTTGACACACCATTTTCTGAGCCCCACATCTCAAATTTCCTATAGCAAAAGAACCTGCTCCATGTCAGGTATAATAATCCCAGCACTGGGGAGGCAGAGGCAGGCAGATCTCTGTGAGAGTTGGGGGCCAGCCTGGGCTACATAGTGGACAGGCCAGAACTACATAGTGAGACCTTGTCTCAAAACACAAACAACAAAACCAAGTCCATAGGATTATTGTGGAGAACAAGTGGATTCAAACACAAAAGGCTAAGAATATTAACAGCTCATAGGATACATTCACATTCAGGCCTCTTTCTTCATCTTTTTTCATGGACATTAATTTGAACTAAGTTCTTAGTTTATCCTCCCCTTCTCTGAATTACACTGTGTTAATTAGTGTTAATCAATTTTGTAATTTTTATGTAATACTATTCATTTTATCTTAATTTTAACTCACATTTACCAAGAGAAAGTACGTGTATCTTGTAAGCTAATATATTCATAGGGTGTGTGTGTATTAATAGTGAACTAGTGAGTGTGTGTGTGTGTGTGTATTAGTGATCTCTGAAAGACCTTCCTTTAGCTTTTTGATGGCAGGACAATTTCATTTGACTGTGCTAATGTAGTTTGTGGAGAAAAGCTCCTCACTGAGTAACAGCTTATACTTAATATGTCTTTAGCCTCTCAATTAGCTTATAAGTTACTGAAGTAAAGAAATTGCCATAATATATTGCCTTTTATTTTCATAGCACTTGACAGTACTGTATAATTAGTAAATCAATGAAATACAATTTCTTAGTTGGAAAACTCAGATACATATTTTAAGGTAGAGCTTTACTTGATTCTTTATTCATAAATGCTAATGATTTGTCTCTCCCATTATATAGGTGCAAGAATATTTGTCAACAGTATTAAGAATAGAATGTGGTGTCGAGGAATTATCACTGAAATAATTCCATCAAAAACTAAAAATATTAGAAAACCATGTAGTCCAACCAAATTCTCAGTCTGTGAAATTTCACTAATACAGATATTCATGGTAGATTTTGGAAATTCTGAAGTCCTGATCATCACAGGGTATGACTCTTTGTGATTATTGTGTGTTCTGGGCCTGCTTAGAAACATTTATGGGAAAGAGGATTAAAGGAAGGAAGGAAGTAATAAAGAACTGTCATCCTTCACTTCCTAGGCCTCTGCTCTATTGTATATTTGTCTTACAAATTAAGTTAAATGTTGTCCTTTATCAGTGTTACTAGAAGAGGAACTTGGAAAAGAGCTTTGTTTATGTGCTCCAGACGCACATCTGATGGTTTTTCAGAGCAGGGGCTGAATGTAGCTGATGTTTTTAAGTAAAGTACTAATACTTAGCTACAAGTGATTGGGTAAATTTTTTTAATCTTGCTGCTATAAATTCATTACAGGAAGTTTAAGTGTCGTGCTGTCTGACTCACTATAGGTATCCAAAACTCTGTTCTAAGTCTTAGAAAAAGAAACTGAAACAATCTTGTAGTGAGAGTCACTATTGTCTGTAGTATGGTTACTTTATTTAATGATCACGGCTTTATGAGTATATTCATTATCATTCAAGTTTAAACTGAATGAGTTGGTGAAAGTTCAAATAAAGGTAGCCAAGATTTAATTCTGAGTAGTAAAACTGTGTCTGCTTAAGAATTTAATGATTAATAAAATTATTAATAAAAAGTATTAATTTAAAATCTACATTTCTACAAGATTTAACTTTAGGTAGTTATCCTTAGACATATACATCTTGTAGAGAATAATAGGAATTTAAAGATTGAAACATTATTTTTTTTTATTTCTCTTTCTTGAGATAAGGCCTTTCTGTGCAGCACGGCCTGACCTGGAACTTACTGTATACACCAGGTTGGCCTCAAACCAGCACAGATCCATAAGCCTCTGTCCCTGCCCGTCTGCCCTCTGTTCTCTTGAGATTAAAGGCATGCATGACCACACCCAGTAAAACATTATTCTTACTATTACTTTTTCCTAGAGTTGGTGACACACATGAGGGACCAGAGCATGATGGTGAACAGCATATTACACTAAGTGACTTCTGTCTGCTTCTAAGGAAGTCTGAACCATACAGTGAAGAACTGTTGAAAGACATCCCACATTTAGCACACCTGTGCTCCTTGAAAGACATCGTCCCATACAATTCAGTAAGTGAGAGAGAAAGGGAGTCTCCCTCAAAGGCTGTTGGAGTTTTAGTTGTGTTGCCAGTGAAGTTGCTGATTTGGTCTGAAAGAACCAGTTAGCCTTGACAAACACATTCTGGTTATGAACTATTAGTGCCAATAAAAGTTGCCATAAGCCTCAGCTTCCATAACTAAAAATATTTGTAATGAAAATTTGAGCTCAATAAAGTTCATATGAACATAATAAAATATTCAAGTAAATACCACATTTTAGAGTCAATTTTGTAGAAAAAAAATCTGTTAGAAAATGGGATAGTATCTATTTCTATATATTCCCCCTCTCTGTATTTTATTCATAGCTCATGTTTGGAATTATTTGTGAATCTTTCCACCAAGAAATCTTAGGAACTAGAACTATATATAAAAGTATATGTGAGGCTGTTGTTGTGTTGGGAGGTCTGTGAAAGCAGGAGTTTGTGCCTTTGTTCATCACTATTCACAACGCTTAGCCACTCCTTCTGCCACAGAGCAGATAGTCAACAGATGGTGGGCAAAATAAATGAACAAATTCTCTTTTTTTAAGTAAAATGAGGCTGGAAGATGACTCAGTGGCTAAAAGTGCTTGCAGAAGACCAGAGTTCAGTTTCTAGCAACACATCAGAGATATGTTTTGTTTTTTTTGAGATAGATTTTCAAGTGGTCTACACTGACCTCCAACTCCCTGTATAGCCAGGGTGACTTCCTGCGTCTATCTTCTGAAACTAGAATTATAAAGTTTGTCCTCGTTTGATCTCTGCTGCTGTACTAAAACACTGGCCAAAAGCAACTTAAGGCCAAAAGTGTTTCTTTGACTTGTATTTTTAGCTCACAATTTGTCATTGCGGGAACTCAGAACAGGAACTGCAGACAGGAACCTGAATGTAGAACTGCTTGCTATTCCAGGCAGCATTACCTCTGACTAGAGAACTCACTCAAGCTAAGGAAGTGCATGGAAGCAGGAATCGTGGAAGATTCTGGTGCTGTTTGCTAGCTAGTTCACTCACAGGCTTATGATTACCCAAGACCAACTGCCTAGCAGTAGTGCTGACCACAGTAGGACGGATCCTCCTACATTAATGAAGGCAGTATTTAATATACATGCTATCAGATCAAACTGATTTAGGTAATCTGAACTGAGGTTTCTCCTCCCTTAACACTAAGGTGTGCCAAGTTTACCACACTAATCAGGATGGGTACATGACTACTCCTAATTAATGTGGTCCTGGGATTATCCAGGCAAGTACACTGCCAGCTGAGCTACATTCCTAGCACCAAAGAAATTTTATTTCTTTGGTATCCATTATTTAGTCTGTTATACTGTCACAGTACTGGAGTCTTAAAGTATACATTCAGAATTGCCTTTTGAAGTTCTGTAATTTAAGTGGAAAATTCATATGAAACATACTTTCAAGTCATTATAGTTTTCATTAATATTCTTTTTTAGCCAGGTGTGGTAATGCATACCTTTAATCCTGCACTTGGGATGCAAAGGCATGTAGATGACTGTGAGTTCGAGGCCAGCCTGGTCTACAAAGCAAGTTCCAGGACAGCCAGGACAGAGAAACCCTGTCTTGAAAAACATACATATATTTAAACATATATGTATATATTAATTTTTAGATATTTTATATTATGTGTATGAATGTTTTGCCTCCATGTCTGTACGTATGTACCTGATGCCTGTGAAGGTGCCAGAGTCCCCTGGAGCTAGAGTTACAGATGGTTATGACTCACCGTCTGGGTGCTAAGAATCTTATCCCAGATGCCAGAGCAGCAAGTGCTCCATCCAGACCACTGAGCCGCTTCTCCAGCCCTCAATTTTTATACTATTCGAAAGTGACTTATAAACTTATACATGTCTTAAGGTTGTTTCTTTAGATTGTAGATATCTACCTTGTACATAGATAGACTGCTCTTGGTTCACTGCCTCAGCTGATTCCTAAATGCATATGGTTGGTTCAGTGCCTTTACTTTAAGTCGTAGGCCAGCTGGTATACCCAACTACATCCACACTAACTTTAGAGCTAACTATAATTACTAACCACTTTGGAACTTTATTTTTCCCATAGACTGAGGGCTGGGAAAAGGAGGCAAAAGTGGAATTTTTGAAAATGGTAAATAAGAAGGCTGTCTTAATGAAAGTTTTTGGAGAAGAAGATGATGTCCTTATTGTAGATCTGCAGAAACCACCAACAAATAAAATCAGCAGTGATATGCCTGTGTCTCTCAGAGATGCATTGGTTTTTATGGAACTGGCAAGGTAAGTGACTTGTTAAAACTTAAATATTCAATATTTAAGTTCTAGAGGCTGAAGATATTATGAGTTAGAGTGCTAGTTGCTCTTGTCGAACACAATGCCACCTTCTGTTGTCCTCAAATAACAGACACACATGTGGCACAGATATTTACATGCACGCAAAATACTTAGAAACATAAAAGTAAATCTCTTTTGAAAGATTATAGCTATAAATAGGAAAAGAGGGTTTGGGAGTTTTGTTGTTTGTTTGTTTTTCGAGACAGGGTGTCTCTGTGTGGCCCTGGCTGTCCTGGAACTCACTCTGTAGACCAGGGTGACCTCAAACTCAGAGATCACCTGACTCTGCCTCCAAATGCTAGGATTAAAGGTGTATGCCAACACTGCCAGTGAAAAGAAGAGTTTTAAAAATAATGGAATCTGGCCTAGGGATGTAGTTGACTTGTTAGAGTGCCTGCCTGGTACGCATAAACTCTGGATTCAATCCCTCGCACCATATGAACAGGCATGGCACATCACCATAATCCTAGCACTCAGGAGGAAAAGGAAGGAAGATTAGAAATACAACACTGCCCTTGCCTATAGAGCAGGTTCAAAGCCAGGCTTGGCTATATGAGACTCTGTCATGAATGGTGATTATGATAAAAATTATAGGCTTGTGCTAGAGAGATGCTCAGTGGTTAAGAACATATGCTGTTTTTAGAGAGGACTCTGGTTCAGTTCCCAGTACCCACATGGTGGCTCAAAACCATCTGTAACTACAGTTCCAGGGGACCTGACTCTTTTCTTCTGATGTCTGAGGGCACCAGGCATGCATGTGCTGTATACATATGCATATAGGTAAAACATTCATGCACATAAAATAAGTCTAAAGAGTTATCATAAATGAACTTTAGTATGTTCTTAGTGGTTTCAAAACATTGCTATCATGCTGTCTATAGATACTTGTTTGTGAAAATTACATTTAGTTTGCTTTAAGAAGTAAGAAGTTATGGCAACCTAAAATAGAAGACTGGGGAAATGGTTCCGTGAATAAAGGTGCTTGTCACACACGCTGAAGGGACTGAGTTCTAATACCCAGACCCAGAATAAAATAACCGCACATCACAAGCATCTAATCTTAGTGCTCCTAGGGCAGGATGGGTGGCAGAGGCAGGAGAACCCTTAGAAGCTCACGGGCCAGCAAGCCTGACAGACACAGAAGAGGAGATCTTAGCTGAGGTTAAACTCTGACCTCCACTCATGCACCATGAGCACCTTAATTTTCACACATATGTTACACACACACACACACACACACACACACACACAAATAGAGTAACTTAAAATAGAAAGTATGTATAATTACTAAACATATTTGGCATTCTGTAAGTTTCATAAAAAGCTATTTAGTTCCATGAATTGTAATTTAACTGTTCCTGACTTACATTATGTAGCCTTTGGAATGAGTTCATATCACTACTCTAAGTGATACTAAGATGACTTAAGTAACTATGGAGACAGCAGAAGATCCTAGCTAGTGTTGTGTGACTCCAGAGATGACCCACATAGGTTTCCTTTAGAAGAGTAAAGGCAGAGAGCAGTGAGCTGGTCCCACCTCAGCACCTCCACAGCCCACAGAAGCCGTGACATGCTTTTGACCAGTCTCAGCTCCAGAGTCCTCTGATAGAAATCTGAGCGTTTATTACAGGGCTAAATAAGTGGAAACCATGCCAAGTTATAAGTTAGAGAAACATTGAAAGTGGTATACTTTTGGTAAATAAGTCAATGTTTATACAAGCCCAAAACCATTCTAAGAATTGGTTTGCTTATTATGCTTTTAATTAGGTTTAGGTCACAATCACCAAGAAGTCACAGTGAAAAAAATACAACTTTATGCTATCATCCACCCATTTTGCCTGAAGAGATGACTGAAGTTTCAGTCATGGTTTGCCATATAAATAGTCCTACTGATTTTTATCTTCAGCTGGTAAGTATACACTTTTTAAAAAAGATTTTTAAATAGAAATGTTTAACAAAATAAATACAAATTAATCAAGTCTTCTGTACGTTTAAACTTCTTAGAAGCTGCAACTATAAACAACAGGAAGTTCACTGGGCTTATGACAAGTAAAAATCTTTCTCCTACAAGTTAGTGAAATAAAGGTAGAAAAGGATAAGAGTGGTACTTATGTGTGAGTGTTTCTTGCTTCTCTATAGACAAGAGACTGGGAAAGCTAATTCCAACCAGGAAGATCTAAGAACTGTTATTACTAACTTCAAAGTAGAGTAAACCTTCTTAGATTGAGCTTGGGATGTGTGATTGATAAATCAGTTTAGACAGCTAATAAAACAGCAGGCTTGTCATTGGTCTCTCATTGGTTTATATGAATTAGTTCATATATAAACCATAGTCTTTCTGTGAAGTCATCACTAATATCACAGAAAGACTGTGGTTGGGGCTAAAGATGACTCAGCATTGAAGAGTACTGGTTGTTCTACCAGGGACCCACATGTTGGCTCACTGCAATTTCATTTCCATGGGATCTAATGCTCTCTTCTGGCCTTCCATGGGATTAAACATGCAAGTGGTGCACAAGTATGAATACAGGCAAAACACGTATGCACACATAAATACTGTGATAAAGATGCTACTGCCTCTATTAGATGCAGAGTCTGATCACATAGATAAAACATCTTTTTTCCACACAACTCTGAAAATATACATTCTGGCTTGGACTGGGCCATGTTGCTTCAGAGCCTGCCATCTCCAATGTAGCACCACTTTCTGGTTGCCTGCATGATGAATGGAAGCTCCTAGACTTGTAATAAATAGGACATGCATTTCTTTTTCTTCCAATGTCTTTTTGTTTTGATAGATAAGCATAATGTTAATTTACTATTTTAACATTTTTAATTAAAATTTTTTGAGAACTTTATAATTGAGTACTAATATCATTTCTACTCCTCTCTCTACCCACTCCCACTCATCCCATGGTCTCCCATGCCCTCTGAAATTCATAACCTCCTCTTCTTTTATTATTGTTACACACAAAAATACAGCCTGCCAAGTCCACTTGGTGTTGTTCTATGTGTGTGAGATTTTATGAGTGCACCTTGCCCCTCATATAGAGAAGACACTGTATCATAGCCGATACCCTAGGCTCCTGACTCTTACAATCTTTCTGCCACCTCTTCCACAATATCGCCTGCACATTAGGTATAGGGATTGTGTTGTAGGTATATTATCAATTGAAAGGCTGTTTGGAAAAACCATAGGAAGACATAATATTTTGTTATTTTATATGTACAGGGATATATATATATATATATATATTTGAATGAATTTATGCCACTTGCAATGAAAATATTCCCCTAAGAGCCATAAGCTGTCTTAACAGAAACCCCAATACTATATACATAGGAAACCACCTTGGAGTTGTAGGTCAGGACTGTAGTAAGACTCTGTCTCAAAAAAGGGGGGAGGGACTTGTGAATTTGCTGTATTCTTAAGTAAAATAGGTTTCATTTATTAAACTTTAGGCTATATTTGGTATGGTCTGAAAATACTGTTTTTGAAATTCCTATACTTCCCTCTCCCCTAATCAAGGGTATTTGATTAGTTCTCCAAATGCCAGTTATTAATATTAGGAAAGTTTGTTTCTTTGAGGAAAGATCTTGCTATTTGTCCTTGGATGTCCTGGAACTCAGTATATAGTCCAAGCTAGCCTCAACTCCTAGAGATCTGCGTGCCTCTGCTTCCTGAGTCCTGGGATTACAGTTGTGCACCAGTTCTTTTGCATTTTAACTTGAGGGAATTACCAACTTATTTTAAAACTGCTAGGTAAATGATAAGGAAGTAGATATCAGACATCAAAGATACCAGACTAATTCGTGAGCACAAAAAAAAAGGTATTACTGTTTGATGAGAGACATCAGAATCATGATCAGAGTTATGCTTTAATTTTAGCATTCTAATAGTGGGTTGTAAGTATTGTATCTTCCAGTGTATTTGAGCATGCATGATCATACAAAATCACCAGCAAAAAGAGGGTTGGCTGAGATCCATCAAACTTGTGGATGTTGTAGTTACTTTGCGGGAAGTACAGCAAGTATACTCTGCTCAAAGGAAGAATAAATAATAATATAAGAGTGCTGGCAAGATGGCTCTTTAGATAAAGAAACTTGCTACCAAGCCTAACAACCTGAAATTGATCGAGGAAGCCATATGATAAAAGGAGAGAACTGACTTCTGCAAGTTATGCAGCCTCCACAGGGACGGTATAAGGATGTAACCACATTAACCCAGAAGGTGGAAAATTCTGTGGAAAAAGGGCTTTGATGGTTCTTATTCATTATGCAAATGTGGAGGTCAGAGGACAACTTGCCAGAATTGGTGCTCTCCCCCCGCCCCCACCATGTGGGTCCTAGAAAACTCAAGAGTTAACAGCAAAATTGTCAGGCTTCTCAGCAAGCACCTTTGCCTACTGAGCCATCTCGGTGATCCAGAAGAGGTTGTTTTTTAAGATTGATTTCTACTATTTTAATTTTATATATGTGGGGTGTGCTTGTAAGTATAAGTGATAAGGGAGGCCAGAAACTATGGATCCTCTTGAATCTGGAAGTTCAGGTGATTGTAAGCTACTTGACATGATTGCTGGAACAGAACTTGGGGCCTCCCCAAGAGCAACATGCAGTCTTAACCACTGAGCCATCTGTCCAGCCCCAACTCTGAAAAATATTTTGAAAAGAGGGCTGTGCTAGTTTGTAGAGTTTGTTTATGAATTCTAGAGATAGCAGCCAGAAAAATAATATAATCTTGGATTGCATAATCATTTGGATCATTTAGAGAAAACTAAATATAACTTAGAAACATGAGTAGAAACATTTACTGAAGCAAAATGAGAGTTAATGGGAAAATAGTGGTCACTAAATTGTGCATTCAGAGGTTTGGAGAGACTTAAAAGCACTGGCTGCTTTCCAGAGGACCTGGGTTTATTTTCCAGTACCTACATGGTGGCTCACAATCATCTGAAACACCAATTGCAGGAGAATCTAATGCACTCTTCTGGCCTCATGGGTATCATGCATGCACGTGGTGCACATACATACATACATGCATACATACAAGCAACATACACATAAAATAAAAATAAATCTATAAATTTTATGTACAGTATGACTAAGTTTTGCTAAACACAAAAGTTTGAGTATATGTGTATGGACACAGACATAATCTAGATGAACATACAGTAAGTTACTTTGTTGAATGGGATCTTAGTTTTGTTTCTATCTACACATAGTAATTTTATACTGGTTCTGAATGAAATAGGTTCAAAAGAAATTATATAATACCAGATTGATCTATATCTAATGTCAGTTAATGTTTATGAATTTCTGAGCAGTACATGTAATAAATTCAACATTTGAGCCTCCATTTTCTATTAAACTGCAGTGTCATATCCCTTTTTCCTCAGATGGAAAACCTGGACTTTTTATCTCTTTTAAAAACAATTGAAGAATTCTATAAAGGTGAAGATGGAGAAAATCTGGAAATCCTTTGTCCTCTTCAGAATCAAGCCTGTGTAGCTAAATTTGAAGATGGAATTTGGTATCGTGCAAAAGTGATCGGTAGGAAAGTGCTTGTTATTTCCACAGGGAAATGTACACCAGAGCAAGCATCACCTGCACTGTTAGAAAGCAAATCATGGAGGTGTTATCTGCTGCTACCATGTGCCCTGTCATATGTCTTTAGAAGGCATGATAACTTCAGAAGGTCAATCTCTGGCTACTTAGAGTTTGATTTGCTTGATTAGAAATTAACCATTGGGAATCTGGCGAGAAAACCAGTATAGAAGGTGCAGAGCATCAAAACCCATTCTTTGAACCTTGGCTGCCTCTACCTTCATCTGTTTCTTGCTGGTTTTTGTTTGCTTGCTTGTTAAGATGCAAATCTCTTAGCTTCCTTTCTGAATTACTGTATTCCTCTCTCTTAGGGAATTACTTTATTATTTAAATTTCCCTATCTTACTGAACATTTTCTTTCTTTCTTCCTTCCTTCCTTCCTTCCTTCCTTCCTTCCTTCCTTCCTTCCTTCCTTTCTGTCTTTCTGTCTTTCTTTCTGTTTTTTCAAGACAGGGTTTCTCTGTGTAGCCCTGGCTGTCTTGGAACTCACTTTGTAGACCAGGCTGGCCTCAAACTCAGAAATCCGCCTGCCTCTGCCTCCCAAGTGCTGGGATTAAAGGCGTGTGCCACCACACCCAGCACTGAACATTTTCTACACTCTCCTTAAGTGAATTTAATTCAGTTCAACAATAATAGAATTAGAGCTAAGCATGATAGGATTACAATGTTACACCTGTAATCCCAGCACTGAGGAAGCAGAAACAGGAGAATCATTTCAAAGTCATTCTCAGCTACATCACAAAATCAAGGCTACTCTGAGCTGTTTTGAGTGTATATATGTCTCAGAAACAACAAAATACTCCAAAATGAACTGATGTAAAAATTGAAAGTAAAGCCAGGTGTGTGGCCCTGCCTGTAGTTCCAGCTGCTAGGGAAGCTGAGGCAGAGGGGTTCAGGGTCTGAGTGGCTTATAAAAACCTTGTCTAAAAATGCAGAGCATTAGCCAGATATGTGCCAGACTTTTGCTTCAATTTCCAAAACCACAAAAATAATATAAACAAATAGGGGTTGGAGATTAGAGATTTCTGAAAAGGGAGGTATTGGCAACAAACGGTGTGTGGTTGCTCCCAGCCTATGGCTATGAAAGAACAATTATATATGAAGCCATTGGGTTTTGGAAGTTAGACACACCATAAGCAGTTTAGCCTGGTATATTATGTTCTGGGTTTTGGTTTGGTTTGGTTTTACCTCAGAAAACTCATGTCAGGACTTGGTCCTCAGTGCAGCAGTATTGGAAGGTAGAGCCTAGTGGGAGATTTGGGGAGTCATGAGAGCAGAGCTTTTCTTGGAAGAGTGGACTCTTGCTCTGGATTAATTACCAAGGGAGTGGGTGATTTCAGAGCAAGGCTGCCTCTCACTGCCTCTTTAGCATGCACTCACTTGCCCTTCCACTTCATCATGAGTTGAAAGTCCTTACCAGAAACTAAGTAGACATGTAGCCATGTGCCATGGTGTTGAACTTTTTCACTATCTGTATATGTATTTTCTACATTCTCCTCAAGTCAAAAAATTAAATTGAATTCACAAAATAATAAAATTAGAACTGTGCATGGTACTACATAGACTATTATCCCAGTACTTGGGATTTGGAGCCTCTAGAACAGTGAGCTACACATACCACTGTCTTTATAGGGTACACTGTCAGTTACTCTGTTATAGCAAGAGAAAAATGGGCTAGGTCCTGTTGAATTTCAGTGTCTGTAGGTATGTACCTTTTTATTAAAAGGATTAAGTTTAGTTTGGCACTGTTTAAAATGTTTTCCCATTAACCTAAGAACCTAACTAGCTACTACCAAAACAGAAAATTTCAAATCCTATATGAAAATTATTTAATCTTCCAAATTAAATTTTCTATCCTCAGTCATCAATGGTTTTAATTCAGTTAGTAGTTAGTGCCTTAAGCTAGCTAAACTTTTTTCAGATACAATTCTTTTGAATGTCTTTGTGTTGCTATAACTAAGCATCACAGACTGTGCTGCTTATAAGCAGTAGAAATACTGTTCACACTTCTGGAGTCTCAGAAGTCTGAGGTCAAGGCATGGAATGGTGAGGGTCTGGTCTCCCTGCTCTTTGTTGCACTGTTCATTCAGACAGCGCAGATGCCTTTTCCTTAACTAGCAGGAGGATAAGAACGAGTCAGTGTTCCTCAATTCAGCCATTTGACACAGGCACCTAGGTCCATTCACTAGAGCAGAGACTTACGGCTCAGCCACCTCTCTCGTTGCATTGGGACTAAGCGTCAATGTGAATTTGGGAGGGAACAAAATTATTTAAACACTAGAAGAAAAATACTAATGTAATTATCTTAACAAATACATGTGGAATAAATGAACCTTCTACATCTTTAAGGTATTGGCAACTACTTTTAAATTAAGATTATTGGCTTCAAATCCTTCCTTTGTTGAACAGTGGGGCTCTGTAAGGACTAACATTGGAGGAAAGTTGGGCCAGTCTTCATGATGACTTTGAGGGTTAACATGAAAATCTACGTATGACTCAGTGGGTCTGTCTTCCTGCATCTCCCACAGCACCACTAAATGTCACACTGAAGACTGTACTAGGTAACTGATTTGTTGGTTCAGTTTGATATTTTAGCATCTGTTACATCTATAGTTTCATCTCCTTTTCAAATACAGTTACTTTTTAATTCTCGAAACTGGAGGGGTTTGTTTTTCTTTTATTTGACATTTCTTATAATCTTTAATGCTTCTCTCAAGGCCCCAGTTCCAGGTGTTACACATTTGTTTGTACTCTGAGAGATCTTTGAGATCACTTATAGCTCTTTTGTCTTCTCTCCATGCTCGTATCAGTGTTTTAAAGTTCATGTCTATAGATATTTTCCTTGCTAAGCTGTAAAGTAGACTCTAATTCTAGGTTGATCTTATGACAGTTTTTAATCTACATTATTTTCTTTTAATTTACATATTTTCCTAAGACTTCAGAATTTCCGTATGGTTAGGCTTTTAGGATATTCTTAGTTTTGATGTACTTTTAAACCATGGAGTCCTCCTCCCATTTTTTTTTTCCAACTAGTAGTGCTTAATCTGTAGGAGTGCTACACATTTGTTGTTCTGGAACACATTTCACCTGGCAGTACACTTCATTCTTCTCCTGATTTCTGGATCCTGTGTTCATCACTTGAGTTTCCTTCTCTGTTTTGGTGCTACCATCCTACATTGTTTTGCTCAGAAAAAGGAAAGAATAAATGAGAGGTAAATATGAGACAGCCTGCCTACTGGCTCTCTTCTCATGTGTGCTTGATATTTGGGTAAAGAAACAATGCTGTTGGTTAAGTTTCATACTCAGGCTTTCTATAGTTTAAAACTACATCTCAATCAGAGTCTTAAAGAAGAATAAAAATAATAGTGCTGAAACAATTGGGAATTCTAGCCTAGGGATGCACATAGGAAACTGGGAGATTCCCCACATTCTTGACTTACACCTATGACAATAGGCACCATCTCAGCTCTAATGGATGTTTACTACCTGGGACTAACCAGTGCTCTGCCACCTGCTTCTACTTTTCCAAAAGTCGGTAATTCTGGGTTGCTTCCTCTGGTAATACTGTGTTACTGCATCAGTCTTTCAGTTTTGAAATGATAGAGAAAATTTCATAGCCTTGTATGTGTGGTTAAGAAGTATAAAGTCTCTACCATCCATTGGGGGTGATTTCATAAAAGTCAGTTTTTCTTATTCAAGTTTCTACATAATTGAACTTCCCAAAGGAAAACAAGACTAACAGAGAGACCTGCTAAGTTTGTGATTCTTCATTTCATAACTTTTAAGGATTGCCTGGACATCGGGAAGTAGAAGTTAAATATGTGGACTTTGGTAATACTGCAAAAATAACACTTAAAGATATGCGGAAAATAAAGGATGAGTTTTTGGAACCCCCAGAGAAGGTAATTTACCTGTTACAAACACTTCAACTAGGCTATTAGCCCAAAATGAAATCGTTTTCTACATAGAAATGCCATGTTAATGACTGTTGTTGTCTGTAAGCAGTGCCTGATACAAGGACTATAGACAAAGTGCTACTTTATACCTAAAGTACTCTGAGATTTAAAAACACGGTATGGACCTAGAAGTTAGAGCACTTGCCTAGTATGTCAAGGCCCTGGGTTCAGTCCCAAGGTCTGTAATAATAATAAAAGGTATGTGTTGCCAAATAAATATAAACCTTTAATAAAAGTGTATTTTGGTCATAAGTACTTATTAGTTTGGAGCTTTTCATTCATCATCATGCGCTCATGTCATGTGTTAAGAGTTTCAATTTTTTGACATATTGAGTTATAAAACTCATCTCAGAAGTACTTCTACTATTGTTTAATTTCTGTGTAAATCACCAAAGGTCTATAATAGAAAGAGAAATGTGGAAAATATGTAAAATACTTAACCATAATGATCTCAATGGAGTAGGATAAGAAGGAGGCTTATTTTTAACTTATCTTCTCTTGTTACTTAAATTTTTACTAAGATATCTTTTTAAAAGATTTTTGTTGCCGGCAGTGTGCACGCCTTTAATCCCAGCACTTGGGGCAGAAGCAGGCAGATTTCTTGAGTTCGAGGCCAGCCTGGTCTACAGAGTGAGTTCTAGGACAGCCAGGGCTACACAGAGAAACCCTGTCTCGGGAAAAAAAAAATTGTCACTTTAGTCTCTTTTTAAAATGCATTATGTCTTACTTTATTTTGTATGTCTGTGTACATACATCACAGTACTCATGTAGTCAAAGAGACAACTTGTGGAAATTGGTTTTCTCCTTCCATCATGTGGGTCCCAGGCATGGGACTCGGGTTTTCTGACTTGGAAGCATTTACCTTTACCTGTGTAGCCATCTTGCCAATCATAAAAAGAAACTAGAAAATGCGGATGAGCAAAAATATTCATTGGGGCTGGAGAGATAACTCCATTGTTAAGAGCACTGGCTGCTCTACCGAGGACCCAGATTTGATTGCCAGCACTCATGTGGTAGCTCACTGCCATTTGTATCTCCAGTTACAGAGCATCTGGTGCCCTGTATGGTCTCTGTGGGCACCAGTTCAGGAATGCATGTGATGTACAACATGCAGAAAAATACTCATATGCATTACACAAATAAATAAATATTTTACAGTATATTCAATATTTTATCCGGGCATAGTAACACATACCTTTAATTTCAGATTCCAGGAGGCAAAGGCAGATAGATCTCTGAGTTCAAGACCGGTGTGGTCTATATACCAGTTTTGTATTAGCGAGTTACATGGAGGACCCTGTCTGAAAAACAAAAACAAGAATATTAAGTGTTTTTAAATTTATATTCTTGAAGAATATATCATTCACAATGTTTTGTTTTGTTTTGAGACATACTCTGTAGCTCTGGCTGTCCTGGAACTTGGCCATGTGGACCAAGATGGCCTCAAACTCACAAGAGATTCGCTTGCCTCTGTTTCCCAGGCTCTGTGATTAAAGCTGTGAGCTACAAGGTTTGACCATCTTTCATATTCTTAGCAGTTCTAGAATGAATATAAATTGTCCTGTATGTCTGTGTGTCTGCCTTTACAGTATATCATAAATGACTTTTAAATGAATACTTATTGTTCTTCTATATGAATTGCAACGATTTCATTCAACCATAAATGACTTTTAAATAAATGTTTATTATTCTTGTATATGAGTTTCAACAATTTCAACCAAATTGCTAATTCCAATTACTTTTGTTTACGAAGTTATTTTATGGATAATCGATGCATTTGATGATTCTTAACTAATTTGAATTAGTTTATTGATTTTGAGGGTTCACTTGATTTGTTTGAGGGCTTTCTTTCTTTGAAGCTCTGGAGTTAGAACCTAGGACCTCAAGCTTGCTTTTCCAGTGCAGTACTAACCAAGCTATGTAAACATTAGCTTTCTTCACTTACAGAAAACTTTAACATAACTAGAAATTATGTTTATATTCTTAATGATGGAATTTTGTTTGATACAGGCAATTAAATGTAAGCTGGCATATATTGAACCAAGTAAAAGATCACAGTGGTCCAAAAAGGCTAAAGAGAAATTTGAAGAAAAGACTCAAGATAAATTTGTGACATGTTCTGTTATTAGTAAGATATTTCTATTTTTTCTATTATTGTTGTTATTATTATCTAAATAAGATTAACATTATATAACAGACATCGTATCTTAGATCAAATTCAATGCACCTTGAGTAGTAACAGTGAGAAATAACATTCATTGAGAATTAGGCTTAGGGACTTTATCTCCTGTAAGCCTTACAGACAAAGCACACCAGACAATAAACATACCATTAAAGACTAAAGTCATCCTTACAACAGATAAAATTGGTTTGCACCTTTACTCTCTGCTACTTGGGAGGCTGAGAATCACTGGGGCCCAGGAACTTGAGGCCAGTCTCGATGACGTAGCCAGACCCCACTTAAAACAATAAAACCATCAAGTCACCTTCACTGTGGTCCCTTGCAAACCTAAAGCCAAAATTAGCTTGTCTACATTTGCTTAGTCTAAGGTTAAGTCTTAGGCAAGTGAAGGGAGACAGAACATGGTTGGTAAATAGCTTTTGTTTGCTTGCTTGCTTATTTGTTTTTCTTTCCTTCATTTGTCCCAAGTAAATTCAGTTGTAGATTCTCTCCATATTTTGAGAAAAGTTGTAAGCAGTTTTGGAAGTGCTCAGGTCTACAACCCTGGTTGGCCACTAACCCACAGTTTTCTAACACATGTTCTGAAAATCGAAGGTTGATTGCCTGAGTCTGATTTGAGTTGTTATGACATTCGTCTTTTTGCTGGAAGCCTTTTTGGAAAGCCTTTATCTCCTTTTACAGTAAGCACACATTCTACTTCAAGATAGTAATGTGTATAAACTGCTTGCCCACACTCCATTATAGGTACTTACTATATACATTGTATGTGCATTTCTCAACTTGAAGAATTCTGAATCTCCAAACACATCTGGCCCTAAAGGTTGCCAATAAGAAGATGGGGATCTTGGATAGAAACACACACACAGATACAACATACATATGTATATTTGTGTACACATTTTATCTTTTCCAAATAACACCTGCCAGAGTTGGGTTCAGTGAGTCCTAGTATACAAGATACATGGGCCATGTTTATTTAGAGAAGATTTATAGCTGCTTTTCAATTCTGTCACATTATCATTAGATGAACCCACCTAGCATAAGAGAATTCTCCTGTTTATAGTGAAGGAAGAGAGCAGAGATTAACTACTGAAGGTTGACTAGCTTAAAAATGATGCAGTTTCTATGATAACTTTTTAATACAAGAAATTGTTCAAAAATATTAATTCAGTTGAAGAGTAATATAATTACAGAAATTGCATCCTTGGTCTGTAGATTTTTTAAATCTGGCTTCTCTGAGATGAACAACAAAGTTCTCCTAGTCCTTGAGCAAATTCCTCTAAATTTGAAACAACTTTAGTTTGGAAGCAGCTGCTCAACCTTTGTCTATAAAACCGTTGATGTTAGCAGCTTTCTTCAGTGCTACTCCATGGAAAGTACAAGGCATTGTGTATCGTTATTACATGTGTTTATTAGCAGGGAAGTAAGGCGCATGCATGGAGATCAGAGGAAAACTTAAAAGAGTCAGATTTTTCCTTCTACCATGTGAGACCCAAGAATCCAACTCAGGTCATTAGGCTAGGCAGTAAGCAACTTGTCTCCCCTACCCCTACTCCCCCCACCCCCGCACCCCGCACCCCGCCCTGCCATCTTGCTGGCCCTTGGATCTCTTTTTTGATTACTCTTTCTTGCTCATTTAATCATTTGTTAATACCAGGGATAGCCACCACTAATTATACCATAATTGTTAGCTAGGATAATTGGATTTAAGGAGTGCCAAAGGGTCCTGCACTACCCCAGCCACTACCCACCACACCACAACCCACTCCACTCCCATTTACTCGTGAACTGATAAAATTGGGACTTAGAACAGCCACTGCTGGGAAGGGTAGCTTTCCATTAGTGTAGATTCCTGGCTCATAAAGCAGGAAACATGGAAGAAATCCAGGATGGCAATAAAGAGTAACTACGGACCGTTCGCCCTGCGGCATTGAAAGGACTTCGTAAGGAGGAGGAGGATCAGAGTATCAAGGCTCACCACTGTCAGCCGCCTGCTCGTAGATAATTTCCATGAGACATTGAGTAGTAACCAGAAATACTTTGCTGAAAAAAGTTTTCTAATATGTATTCTTAAACTATATAATATGTTACTGCTGGCAACTGGTTATCTTTTTATTTAGAATTATCATTCCGATTTGCAGCTACCAACTGCTCTCAATTTTGCAAAAGGGATAGTCATACAGATTCAGTATATATTTGAGGTGGTGTTTCTTACAGGCTGGAGAGATGGCTCAGCAGTTAAGATATGGCTTTTCCTAAAGAAATGTTTTTATTTGTCAAGATACTTACTAAGCAAGTTCCTTGCTATATACTAATACTATTAAATAATTTTACCCTTAACTCCTGGTTTGCTATAATAAGTAGATATAAAAAAGCAGTTTTCTCAAAGAAAACTTAGTTTGTCCTAAATAAACAAAAGTTACAGAAAAAAATACTACTTATTTGAGAGTTCTGAATTTTTGTTTGTTTTTAACTCTTTTTGGCCTTAAAAAAGCTATAAATCATCCAAAATAATCACTGGCCTAAGTTAATTTTCATTCACTTTTGTTCTTTTATTTTCCATAAAACGATATATGAAAATAAAACAGTATTTCTTCCTTTGAAAATACATTAATTTATATTTTATGAATCCAAAACTTTAAACTGCTTTTGGCTCATTATAAAAAAAAAAAATAGCACATGATAACCTAAAATAAAATGTATAGCATTCTATATGCTATCCATTTGGGTAATTATTAGTAGTCACTGTGGCTTCAGAATTCTGCTCTAACTCCTAGGGAAACTGTAACATTATTCAGCCAGAAATTTCACATATGGAAAAGTCATAAGTTGCTTCCAATTTTTAAAAAGCAAATTTGCTGATATGTACAATTTCCCAAACTAGTCTTAATGGTTTTACAGAGATTCTGGAAAATAATGTGCTCTTGGTTGAGCTTTTTGATTCTCGAGCTCCTGGAAAAAGTGCTGTTAGTATTAATGACCAGCTCGTGAAAGAGGGCCTAGCATCTTATGAAGCAGGGTAAGTAGTTGGTAGAGCATCACTGTAGTTCATGGGTAACATTATCAAAGCAAAGATTACGGTAAGGGGGATAGTAGGAGTCGTTAGTTTAATGAGGAGTAAAGCATCCTTCTTTTCATTCCTAGTTAGGACCCTGAAAATCAAGAGAAAGAAGGGTTTCTTGCCTAGAGGTATTGTCACAAGCCTTTAATCCCAGCACTGGGGGTGGGGGTAGGGTGTGAAAGAGGCAAGCAGATCTCTGAGTTTGAGGCCAACCTAGTCTAGAGTGAGTTCTAGGACAGCCAGGGCTACACAGAGAAACCCTGTCTCGTAAAAAACAACAGACAGACCAGCAGACAGAGTTAGTTCTTGAGCTCAAGATTACTTCTAAGAAAAAGAAGCTTAACATCCTACTTCCATGCAGAATCTGCTTAAGCTTCTTGGGCCTACTTAAGAAAATCAGGACTAGAACAGCACTAAGGATAGTGGTAGAGTCTGCACTCCCAACTTAAAAAATTTTTATTTTCCTAAATTTGAAGGTTTACTTTAGCCAGGTTGAAGCATTATTGTTCCTAGCAAGGCACAGCCAGTGACCAAGGTGATCTCAGAAGCAATGGAGACTTGTGCAAAGAGGGTGGTTCTTACAGGGTCTCTTACAGAGCACCTGTATGTAGCCATCAAAAGAAGCGACATTTGAGCATCTATTAGCATAAGCCAAAGAGATAATAACCTCCAGCAGAGGCCTGCAGAGATTCCTAGTAGTCCGAGGTTAAGCATAAATACTGAAGTTGTTTTGCTTCATGCCTTCTAATGGGAATTGCATTCCTGTTCTCCAGCCAAAGGTTGGTAAAGTCTGAATTGTCTTTGTGAGTACAGAGTATCAATAGGAAGAATTGAAGTTATGTATGGATAAGGCTGGTAAGCTTATCCAATTTAAAGTAGAAAGTTTGGGTTTAGCTTTTCTTTCGTGTTCTTGCTTTGGTGCTGGCTAAGTAGCCTTTTAAAAGGGAAAAAAAAATCAACTTTAGTAATTGCTACTGATATCAAAGTTAGGGATCAGAAAATCATAGGTGAAATGTATTTGTCTCTAAAAATAAGCAAGTATTAATATTTTACTGACTATTCTTTTTGCCAACTTCTGTTATTTTTCAGATATACCCTCAAAGATAATTCTAAAAAGCATCTTGAAGTATGGGATCCTTCTCCTGAAGAAATTATTACAAGTGAAATAAACAACTTAAGTCCTTTATCTGTGAAATCTCTACCTAATGAGAATTTCCAGTCACTGTATAACAAGGAGCTGCCTGTGAACATATGTAATGTAATATCTCCTGAGAAGATTTATGTTCAGTGGTTATTAACAGAAAACTTACTTAATAGGTACACTATCTAGTAAAAGCAATTGCCTTGTGGTTTTGTTCTTTGTATTCTTTGCTTCAAATAGCTAGATTCCATAGTGTTTAATTTTGAAAGCCACGAGAAAATTTCAACTAATTAGTCTATAAACTCTTTTTTAAAAGCATAACATTTCTTTTTTAGCTATTTTCATCAATACTAGAATGTATGCCACAAGTACTTACTAAGCACCTTACTCCTGTCAGCCTGGATTTAGTGTGGAGGATTGCAGTAACACATGGGTAATTCTTTGCTGACATAGGGTTTAAATTATAGTAAAGAGAGATGATGAAAAATAAAACTTAATGTGGAGTGATGGTAAAGGAATAATAAATAAAAGTAAAGCATTTGAGGAGAATGGTTTTAAGATGATCAAAGAAGACCTTACAGAGATGAAGGCTTTTCAGATGTGTCCTAAGCTGGGCACTCAGAAGTCAGAGACAGGCAGATCTCTGTGACTTCAGGGGCAGCAGGTTCTGCATAGTGAGTTCCAGGGTAATCATAGCTACATGGTGAGACACTGTCTCAGTGGCTGGATGGATAGATAGATAGATAGATGATAGATAGATAGATAGATAGATAGATAGATAGATAGATAGATAGATAGATAAACTTTGAGCTGTACAAAATGGTATATACCTGTGAAAATCCTAAACTGCTGTCAAATGTGTCCTGAATGAGGCAAGAAAGCATCAGGGTTGTACCTAAGGAACCTTTATCACAAGCAAAAGGAAGAACTAGTTCAAAGGTTTGGAAGTGCTTTATACAAAATTCAAAGAATAGTGCATTAAGATTCACCAGAGTGAAATGACCAAAGGGATTTGGTAGAAAATATCTGTTTAGAGAATTAATTATTTAAGAAGTTATTTTAAATTAAAACACGTTTGTGTCTCTATAGTTTAGAAGAGAAGATGGTAGCAGCGTATGAGCACTCAGAATGGAAGCCTGTTAAGTGGGAGTGTGATATGCACTGTGCTGTTAAGGTCCCAGCTAAAAATCAGTGGCGAAGAGGCCAGATTCTCAGAATGGTTACAGACAAACTGGTAGAGGTAAATGCAGAGTTAAATGCAATTGTGAACGTACATTTTTCGTTTGCCCTATGATTACTTAGTTCAATTCTTACTTTTCTTTTCAATTTGAAAAAAAAATGTTGACATTTTCTCTAACCTTAAATTACTGCTCTCATAGGTCTTGCTTTATGATGTTGGTGTTGAACTAGTAGTGAATATTCACTGCTTAAGAGAACTTCAAGAAAATCTAAAGACAATGGGAAGATTATCTTTGGAATGTTCACTTGTTGATATAAGGTAGTTTTTAGCTAAGTAAATTAATTTTCTCATTGTATATTATCATTTTAAATATTTTAGCATGGTGTCTTGTCAGTTTTAATTAATAAAGTCTAAAACTTTCATAAAATCTTATTAAGGGTTTTTTGGGGGCGGGGGTTGTGCGTTGTTGAGACAAGGTCCATCCATGTAGTCTTGGAACTTGCTATGTAGACCAGGCTGGCCTTAGACTCACAGAGATCCACTTGTATTCTATCATGCCTGAATTCATTAAGGATTTTAAGAAGAGGAAATAAATGTTTGATCCTATAAATTTAATAGCACTAAAGAAATAGAGGGAAGTTAAATAGATTTCAGACTGTTGAAAATAAAGAGCTTTGAGGAAAACTAAAGGCAGATAGAAATATGTTTCATAGGTTTCCAGTTACATAGAAAGCTAGAAGTGTAAATTAATAATAGTAATACCACATGGTATAAAAGACCGAAAGAAAATAGAATCTGAAAACTGAAAAGTCAACTGGGTATGAGGGCCTTACCTATAATTCTAGCACTCAGGAGGCTGAAACAAGAGATCATAAGCTTAAAAATCAGCCTAGGCTAGATAGTGAGATGGGTCCAAAAAGAGGAGGAGGAGGAGGGAAACCAAGGAAAAGGAGGAGGAAGAAAAGGAAGAAGAAGGAAGAAGGCGAAGAAAAACAGCCAGGAGGAAGAAGAGGAGGGAGGGTTGGAATTTGTTCAGAGTAAGATTATTAGAAGAAGAAAAAACAGGGATGACAGTTCATAACCCCGCCCCCTCCCCCAAAATGAGAAGAGATGAGAAATGTGGGCTAAACCTGGAAAGCACAAAAGCACATTGACTGTTGAGATGGCTCAGGGGGAAGAGGCACTTGGCCACTGTGCATAGTGAGTTTTTAGTCTCCTGGACCCACACGCTGGGAATAGAACCAATTCCCCAAGTTCTCCTTTGACCTCCACATTTGTATTATTTATTTGTGTGTGTATACACACACATGTACACAGTATAATTTTTATAGAGAGCTAAGATCATTTTAATTTTGAAGAGAAAAATCCAAAGGATTCCAAAAAAAAAAGAAAGGTGTCTGACACCCAAGAAAAATCAGTGCGTTTAGCAGACACCCTAAGAAAAAGCCAGTAGCAGGACAGCAAAGCAGATGCTAAAACTGCAACCCATAGACGTACGTGGGAGATGTCAGCACTGTGTACTGAGAGTACATGGCTTATCCGAATACTGAACTAGTGATAACTCTAAGTCATCACTAGTGTGCTATAACAAAAAATAATTGACATAATATAAATATGTAAAGGAGATGGAAGCTATGGATTTGATATCCAGCCAAACTTCAGTGTAGCTATAGAACAGATGATACAGAGATGAAAGATAATATATTATATATTTAAGCATAATATATATCATATATAACATAGATATGTGTATGTGTCTGTCTATTAAAATAGGAAAGACAAATGATGAGAATAGCCTAAGTCCATGTTCACATTTGCTTTCCACTATAGAAGGTCCAAGCTGTGCATGCGATTACATTATTTCTCAACAGTTCGATTCTCTGTGGTACTCGCTGTAATAAAAGAGATATTACTTTTGCTTCAGGCCAACTGGTGGAAGTGACAAGTGGACAGCAACAGCTTGTGACTGTCTCTCATTGTACCTCACTGGAGCCATAGCAACCATAATCTTACAGGTGGGTAGCAGGCATGCTGTCTACTTTTATGTCCCCTTGACACAAGCTAGAGTCATCTGAAAGGTGGTGGGAACCTCAGTTGAGAAAAGGACATCGTTTTAATTAGGGATTGATGGGGGAGGGGCCAGCCCATTGTGGGTGGAGCCATCCCTGGGCTGGTGGTCCTGAGTTCTAAATAAGAAAGCAGGCTGAGCAAGCCATTTTGAGTAAGACAGTAAGCAGTACCCTCCATGTTCCTGCCCTGCTTGAGTTCCTGTCCTGAATTCCTTTGATAATGAACAGTGATATGAAAACATAAGCCAAAAGAGCCCTTTCCTCCCCAAGTTGCATTGGTTGTGGTATTTTATCACAGCAGTAACCCTAACTAAGATACAGGGTAAAACAGTTACAACAAATTCGTATTTATTATTTTATTGAAGTTTTCATCTATCCTAAGTTTATTTTCTTGTTAAGAAAATAACAGCAAAATATTTGGAATCTGTTTCCAAAACTATATTGGTCTTATGTCAAGGTATTATGCTTGTATATGATACTTTGTGGCATGGTAGCATATAGTAATAATCCCAGAACTATGAGATAGGAGGAAGATCAAGGGTTAAAGGCCTAGCAAGGCAGTTGGAAGGCAGAGAAATCTCTCTGAGCTGGAGGACAGCCAGGGCTACATAGTAAGACTCTGTCTTAGTTAAAAATAAACAGAGATATAAATAAGTAAATGATGTATGTGTGTGTGTGTGTGTATTAAGAGACATAAACAAATGTGGGAAGGCTCATGTGTAAAGGTCAGAGTACAACTTAGAGTAGTTGGTTCTCCTTTTACCTTTGTGGGATCTGGGTATTGAACTCAGGTCATCAGGTTTGTCAGCAAACGGCCTTACCTGTTCAGCCAGCTTGCCCTCCAGACAAGCTAAAATGAGTAAATGAGTAAACAGATGTTCCACAGTGTTCATGTGGCTAGTTCTAAAATTGCATGCTTGAGTTGAAATTTTTATGTTAAAAAATAACATAAAGTGAACTGTCTTACTAGTCTTTAGAAAACTAAGCTTCTCATAAAGTCGAAAGGCACTGATAAAATATGCACATTTGTGGCTGTGGCTTTGGGAAGCTTGTCTTCATGAGAAAGTGTTCTGCGTCCCTATTGGTTTTACCTCATTGAATTTCTTACGTAACTCACTTTCATGTTACCCTTGTAACATACACTTTCTTCACTTTCATAACGTTTCACATGAAGTAGAGTGTGTTTGTAGTAGCTTCTTTTGTGTGCTGTAGAGCACAGAGTATTATAAAGCACACACTGGGAACTTTACAGTTGAAGGGAACAGAAGACAGCTACCTGCCTATGCTTCCCCTTACCTCAGTCAGGAAGGGAAACCTTGTTTGTTTCCTGTTTCCTTGGTTGTGTTTTTGGATGTCATGTGAGAGTTTTATCATTTGTCTTGTTCTTGGTCTATTTCACCATGGTAGCAAGATCTTCCTAATTCATTCCCAAAGCACAAACCTGGCAAGTGAAATGATTTAAAAAGATTACCATGTCCGTCAGTACTGACTCTCTTCCATGATGTTTACCTTCTATATTTAGATATCAAAATAATGTTATCTGGGATTGTTTCTTGCATAGAAAATCTAGAAGAGATTATTTTGAAAAGTATTACTTAAAAGATTTCACTTTTCTCTCATAAATCTCTTCAGGAAAGCAACACAACGTGGCCATTACCTGTGAAAATTTTCTGCCGAGATGAAAAAGGAGAACGTGTTGATGTTTCTAAATATTTGATTAAAAAAGGTTTGGCATTGAGAGAAAGAAGGTACAGACTTTGAAATAACTTACTGACATTAATTTCTGATGATGTTTCATAATTGCTTTTGTGGGTGTTTTCAAACCTGAGCTGCATTTTATTTGCACTTAAAGATGATTTATATTTTAACTCCTAAAGAGCCACCTCAGAAATAGAGTGCTTGTTTTTTATTCCTGTCAGTCAGCTCTTACATAATGAAAACTGGCTTAGCACATACTGGTTTTCAAGAATGTGTGTGCATTTCTTAAGAGAGGACTATGTTAATTGGGATCTTGGATAGCTAGATTTATGAATTATTAACCCAATGAGGATGACTTATAAGATGGAAGAAAGGCAGAGATGGGAGGAGTTTCTAAAAGAGGGTGTATTCCCCTTCTTGTCCTTATATAGAGTTCTCCACATGTAACATGGCATCAGATTTATGGGTGGAGACCCACAATTTTGGAAGATAATGTTGTAGAGCCAAGAAAAGAGCAGTTATCAGTTGTCTCTGGTTCCAGATGATCTGGGTAGATTTACCTTTGCTGTTTGAGTAGTTGTTGTTAAGGAGCTTTTGTGGACATCATAGCAGGAAAAGTTGAAGAAGGGAAGAAATTGAAAAAAGGATGGGGGAGAGATCCCTGAGAGCCCTTGCTTTTAACAACTTTCCCCATGAAATGGGAGCCTTGGACATAGCTCAAAGCCAGCTTCAGGGGTGAGCATCAGTTGTTTGTCTGACATGACAGAGATTAAAAAAAAAAGCACAGTTTTGTGAACAAACATTTTCAGCCTTTTGTTAATATGAAAAAAGAAACAGGAATGATTTTATAAGGAAAAACAGTAGGGGAGGAGACTCAAGTGCTAGTCTTAGGATCAGAGGCTAGGGTCTGGGTTCATTCATCAGGAGGGCATCTGTGTAAGGCTGTGTTGAAGAACCATCTGAATGAATGAGTCAGCTGATAACTAGAGAGTAGCCTACAAATAGAACACAAAACAGCTACTTAAGGGATAACCACAAGTATAGGCCCAGAGGACTATGAAAGGTTTTAACACTAATTTAAAATAGAATTTGTTGATAAGAAGGAATGAGATAAATGAAAAAATTAATGATAGAACTCTGAAAGGCTTGTTTTATGATATTTGAGATAAGGTTATATGGAAAGGCATTAGTGGGTAATGAATTTATTATAGATGACCTCAAATTAATTTCTTTTTTTGGTGGTGGTAGAATTTGTTGTAAGACAGTGTCTTGCTGTGTAGCCCTAGCTGGCCTGAAGCTTACTATATAGGCCAGGTTAGCCTTGAAGTCTCAAACATCAACCTGCCTCTGCCTCCTGAGTGCTGAGATTAAAAGCTTGCTCCACCAAAGCTAATTTTTCATTAATTTAATTTTGGGGTTTCTGTTACAAGAATATTAAGCCACAAATAGAGAAAAGTAATAGCCTGACTACTAAAAAGGCTAAAAATAGCCCAAAGATAATTTTGTCTTGAATTTATATCATATTCTAACTCTCCAAACCCCATGGTTGAAGTTTTGATACCATGTGCAGCTGGTTGACTTTCCAACAGAGACAGAGCTTCCTTTTGGCGCCTCAGCTTGTAAGGTTTTTGTTAGCCATGTGTGTGTGGTGGCATGTTTCCTGTCCCAAGTACCTAGGAGCTTATTCCTAGGTCTGATGAAGATGAGGCTGAGGTGTCAGGAAGATAGATCTTTAGGAGAAAAAAATGATTATCAAAGCCTCTAAGAAAAGAGCAAGTCAGGGCAGAGGGGAGGGTATAGGGGCCTTTCAGGATAGCATTTGAAATGTAAATGAAGAAAATAATAAAAAAAGAAAAAAGAAAAGATCAAGTCATATTTATAGAAAGAATCTTTTGTATGATGTTCAGACACAAAACCCCTGCACAAAAGGAGTTCTTGTGCAGGATTCCAAGTCTAAGAAACAGGATGCTAAGGCTGCTTTTACAAAAGTTCTAGCAGATTAATATCCAAAAGCTTATTATAAAGCCCTGAATACCATGAGAGAGAGAGAGACTTTTATAGACTTCTGGCTCCTTTGCCTTCTGTGTGTGGCTCCATACATTCTGACTGGGTGTTTTAAACTGTTAGGTAGTGATGGCTTAATGGAGAAGGGAGAGGGAGGAAGGGGCAACAGGATAGTTCAGTCTGCACGTTCACGGGGATACTGGCCAACTCATGTGACCATTTCCTGTTTTTCTTTCTCTTAGGGCCTCCTCCTCCTAAGACATTCCCAAGTAGTCATCTTCATTCAACAGTCATTTAAGCCAGAGTTTGTCAATGTTACCATGGAAAAAACAAAAAGCAATTAATAATTAAATATATATTAAATTTTTTCTATTGGTTTCTTTTTTTTTTTTTTTTTTGGTTTTTCAAGACAGGGTTTCTCTGTGTAGCCCTGGCTGTCCTGGAACTCACTTTGTAGATCAGGCTGGCCTCGAACTCAGAAATCTGCCTGCCTCTGCCTCCCAAGTGCTGGGATTAAAGGCGTGTGCCACAACGCCCAGCTTTCTATTGATTTCTTGTGTGAGTCAGGAAAGCTAATGACTTTTAACTCCTTTATACTTTTAGCAAAATTTTAGAGGTGTTTTTAAATTTTATTTTATCATTTTATGTGTATGAGTGTTTTGCCTGGCACCCACAGAGGCCAGAAGAGGGTATCCAACCTTCTGGAACTGGAGTACAGGTGGTTGTGAGCCAACATGGGGATCTGAGAATTGAACCTAGGTCCTCTTCAAAAGCAGCCAGTGCTCGTAAGTGCTGAGCCATCTCTTCATCCCAAGATTGATTTAAAAACAAACAACCAAAAAAGGACTTTGAATCTTAGGCTGGAGAAATGGCTCAGTAGTTAAGAGTACAGGCTGCTCTTGAGGAGAACCTGGGCTCAGTTCCCAGAACTGACATGGTATCTCAGCAGTCATCTCCAACTCCAATTGCAGTAGATCAGATGCCCTCTTTTGGCCTCTAAAAGCATAGATATACATGTAGGCAAAACATCCATACACATAAAATAAAAACAAGTATTTACAAAACAATCTTCATGGCATAACCATAATAACATTAACAAATTAATTTACCAACAGATTAAAAAGAGTTATTTCCAAGTATCATTTGTAGCAAAAGCTGGATGGAAGTTGTTAAACAAACTTGGGGCATAAATTTTCTAGCTCCCAAGAAAAGCAGAAACATTTTATATGTTAATCCTAGAGTTGTTTATTTTGGAAGGGCTACACATGTTTTAGGTAAAGGCTGATGGACTTTACCCTGGAGAAGCAGCGACTGCAGCGCTGGGGCCAGGTCTGCTGAAGACAGAGTTAATCATATCCTCCTGAGCAGCAGCAGTGGGTTTTGAAGAAGCTATCTGGGCCCTGAATATTCAGTTCGCATCTTGGATTTTACCTGCAGAGGAGATACCAACAGATACATAGATACAGAAAAAATAGATTCAAGAACAACTCAGTATAGATACAAGTAGATATAGATACGAATGGGTACATATATAGATACAAATAAAGTGGGTGTTGTAGGTGCAGATTGCCTAAAAGCTGTACCTTAAAGTTAGCTTGTGATAAAAGAAGAAATAGCATCCCTGGATGACATGGAGGAGGGAGGAAGAACACAAACACGAGCATCCATACAGCATTCAAGGAGAGCATGTCTTTTAAAACTCTCCTCCAGGAAGAAGCCTGGAGTTGGCTTGTCTTAATTAGGATTTCTATTGCTTCAATGAAACACATGACAAAAGCAAGCTGGGGAGGAAAGGGTTTATTCAGCTTGTGCTTCCACATCACAGTTCATCATCAAAGGAAGTCAAGAAAATAATTCAAACAGGACAGGAACCTGAAGACAGAGCTGATGAAGAAGCCATAAAGGATGCTGCTTCCTGGCTTGCTCAGCGTGCTTTCTTATAGAACCCAGGACCACCCTTCTGGGGGTAGCACCACCCACAAAGGGCATGCTCACATCAATTAGCTAATTAAGAAAATGCCCTATAACTGGGTCTTATAAAGGCATTTTCCTAGTTAAGGTTCCCTCCTCTCAAATGGCTTTAGCTTATGTCAAGATTAAACTATCTAGCACAACTGACCTCTCATCAGCTTGACACACAACCTCTCTTTTCTTATTCATCCCCAAGATCTCACATTAAAAACATAAATAACTGTAAAAATCTTAACAAATTCAAACACATTGAAAGCTCAGTTCCTTTAAAATATTCAGCCTCTTTAAAAATCCAAAATCTCTCTTGAAAGTTAGTCTCTCAACTGTAGGCTCCAGTAAAATTCAAAATTAAATATGTTCTTACTCCAAAAGGGAAGAACCAGGGTATAGTCACAATCATATCAAAGCAAAGCTAAACTCAAACCATTCAATGTCAGGGATTCATTCACAATCTTCTGACTCCTTCAAAGGGCTTGGGTCACTTCTCTGGCTCCTCCCTCTGCAGCACACACAGCTTATCTTCTAGGCTCCAACTGGCTCCATTACATCACTGCATTTTTCATGGTGGTCATCCCATGGTGCTGGTATCTCCAAAACTTCTGGGGTCTTCTGCTGCTGTAGGGTTACACTTTCACCAGTAGCCTCTCCTGAGCCTCCTTCTTGGTGTCTAGCCTCAACTTCTCTTTATAACCCTTCTGATCCTGAGCCTTCAGCTGCTCCTGAGGCTGCACCTTCACTAATGACCTCTATGGCTTCTCTTAGTCTCAAGCCTCAGCTGATCTCCATGACCCCTTAATACCTTCAAAACCACTACCACCTGGATGACTCTCACACTACCAAGTTCAGCAGCCAGTATATGATATAACCTTGACCACCTCTGGAACACAGCTTTGTTGTGCTCTCAGGAAAAACTTCCCAGAAGATTTTACCTCAAGGTTGCTGGACTCCTTTTAATCACGGATAATTCCTAAGCATCAGCAGACCAGTATCAAGTATCCCAGCAAAGCAAAGGTTTCACTAGTAGTTCTGGTATCCTGTTAATCATAACCACAGAATCATAATTCAGACTAACAAATGGCCCCAAAAGAGCCATTAAACTTCCCTTTGAAATTTCACAAGCCAGGCCTGGGTCTTCTGCCTCGCCCACAACATTCTTATCTTCCAAGCTCCTATAGAAAGGCTCACCAAGTATTGAAGACTCAATGACTTTTCTTGCAAAAAAGTTACAAATACAGTTACAAAGTCCTTTCACAATTCCTCCCCAAAACAACATGATCAGGTGTGTCACAGCAATATCCCACAGTCCTGGTACCACCTTGTCTTAGTTAGGGTTTCTATTGCTGTGATGAAACACTGATTCCAAACAAGTAGGGGAGAAAAGGCTTTATTCGCCTTGTTTTTTACATCATAGTCCATCATGATGGAAGTCAGGACAGAAACTCCAGCACATAGGGACTTGGGGGCAGGAGCTGAAGCAAAGGCCATGAGGGTGCTGCTTATGGCTTGCTTCCCATGGCTTGCTCAGCCTGCTTTCTTGTAGAACCCAGGACCTCCTTCCCAGAGAAAGCACTACCACAATGGTCTGGACTCTCCCACATCAATAAATAATTAAGAAGATACCCTACAGCTAAGTATTATGGAGGCATTTTCTTAGTTGAGGTTCCATCCTCTCAGATGACTCTAGCTTGTGTCAAAGTGATATAAAACTACCCAGCACATCGTCAGAGATATTTAAGCAGGTTGTTTATAATTTCAGATTTCTTCTTAGAGGTAGATACCAGAGCTGGCAAGGGAGGCATGGTCTGCACTCCAGAGAATGATCTAAAAGTTGTGTGCTGCCTGCCATCTTGATCCACTAAGCCATTTTCCTCTTTTCCTTTCCTCTTGCAACTGTCTAGTATGGCAGACTCAAGTACATCCTGGACTAGAGCAAATGTTTTAGTGAAATGTTAACACATTTGAATGATTTTTTTCATATTGTTTTCTACACAATTTTATCTTTGCTCCCATTTAGATAATGTTCTTTTTTTGGGTGTTACAGAGTTAGTAAATCAAGTAACAGCCATTCACCTGAGAAGTCTCTGGAAATACCCCTGGAGCAAGGAGATTCGGTAGTTACTAAGTGCTTTAAAATTAACTTTGATACTAACAAGAAAATTGCTGATAAAGTCAATGAACACAAAGTACCTGATTCTAAGGGAAAAAAATCAGAAAGCAGAAGCACCGGATGCTATAGACCACCAGCTGTTCCTAACACGAGCTCATTTGAGGCAATAGTGAGCTGCATTGGTGACGATGGAACTATATTTGTAGTGCCTAAATTATCAGGTAAGGTCTATGCTGTTATAAAGCTTTCTTTGGTGACCTGGGCTTAGCAGCTCAAGTTTCCTATGATAGACACACCAGGAAATCTTGGCAGGATTAAACCTCTCGGAACCTCATTTTCAGGGACTCATTAGAGAGACTAGATGATTTCACCCAGAACATGCAGAATGTTTTTAATAATCCTAGATAAGCTATTTAAGAGGGTTTTTTTTTTTAGTTATTTTAAATGAAAAATTATTTCAACACACTGTTACCAGAGCTCCTCAGCCAGAGGCCTGTCTGTGGCTCCAGTGCCGTTATGGAGAAATCAGGGCCTGAAGGTATGGCTAAGTGGTTGAAGAAGCCCCAAGTTCAGACCCCAGTGCCCAACGTGGGTGGCTCAAAACCTGTAACTACAGAATATTCAACATTGTTTTCTGACTTTCTGGGTATCTGCAGTCAGTGCACATAGATCTACATAGATATGCTTGCATACATATAATTAAAAATAAAAATAAATATTAAGAAAGGAACAAGGGAATAAGGTAGAAAGATGGCTGTATAGTTAAGGACAATCAATTTTATATGATAGTCAGCAGGGTGGGGATCTTCGTGCTGAGGCAGACTGAGGACTAGAGGCACTTTGCCCCCATCAGTTGACTGTCGGGTGCAGAGAAGGGAAGTGGCAGCTTTCCTGACAGACAGAACCTGGAATTACAAGGCTTCTGTAATGCTAAGATTAGGTTTCTGTTTACTTGATAAGAATCCTGAGCGCCAGGACATGGTGGTGCATGCCTTTGATCCCAGCACTGGGGAAGCAGAGGCAGGCGGATTTCTGAGTTCGAGGACAGCCTGGTCTACAAAGTGAGTTCCAGGACAGCCAGGGCTACACAGAGAAACCCTGTCTCGAAAAACCAAAACAAACAAACAAAAAAAAAAAAAACAAAAAAAGAATCCTGTTTACCCAGTAAGAATCTGCCTGGATTGGACCAGGGCCCTCATGTTAGGACATTGGATACTGCCATTTTGAGGCCTGCTTTGTAACCACAAGACGCTGAACTTAAAGATGAACTTCAAAGAGCATGTTAAGGGAAAGTTTCTACAGCCTGTCACTGTGGACGCTGGAATGAGGGCAGGGGTAGGGGAGGCGAGGGGAGAGTATGTGTGTGTTTATGCATGAATGTACAAACTTCAAGCCCCCATTTTAATAGATTTTTAAGAAATTAAGAATACCTAAATTTTTACATAAGGCAATAAAGATTGGTCAGGCCTTTGAAAAGATAGTTAAATGCAAAATATATTTCTATCAGAATAAAAGAAATTAGATCACCTGCTTTTATTCTAAACCTCTTATTTATTTTTAATTATATGTATGCGTTGGGGGGTTATATACATGTGAGTTTGGATGCCCATGGAAACATAGGGCATTAGATCTTTGGAGTTACAGGTGTTTGCCAGCCACCCCAAACAAACACGGGTCCTGTACAAGAATACTACATGATACTACCACTTAATCATCTCCCCAGAACCACGAACCTATTTGTTTCACTCATTCATTCATTCATTTTATATTAATTGGGTGGGTTGACCGTGAAAGCCAGAGGGGTTGGGTGTTGACATAGGTAGTTGAAACCAGGGCTCTAGACCTCCGGAAGGGCACCAAGCACTTTAAACACTAAGCCATCTTTTCAAAACGTTTTCTGTAAATCAATTTGGTTTGGTTTGGTCTTCCCCTCAGTCTTGAATTCCAAAATTAACGTTTCAAAGAATTGGATCCGAGAATTAACACTTGAATATCTACATTTCAATTAAAACTGATTGAGATAAAAATCTTGAATCACCAAGTTTATTTTAAAGGAAGAAAAACAAAAAACAAAACAGGCAACTATTCCAAGAAGTCAAAAGCCATCCTTAAAATGTGCACACATTTTAAATTAGGCATACCAAGAATAATTTTAGTATCCAGTGATTCTTTTAAATAAAAAAAAAGTTGAACATACATTTAGTAATTATGTTTAGGAATCTTAGAAGGAGACTGAGTTTTTAATCTCATTCTCTTTTGACATGTAATTCCTGTGAGATTGCTTCATCTCATGTGGCCAGACACCGCAGGACTCCAGTTAAGACCCAAGTTACCTAGAGAGCCAAAGGGAGCATTTTTCGCTATAGAGTCTAAGGGACCTCCAATGTAGGTAAATCTAATTGCTACAGTCATTAAATTTTCAGCCTTTATTAGGTCAGTTATCAGAGACCCACATTAAAATACAAATGACACAAACACTTTACATTAATTCAGAAGCATTCTTAGAGTCTGTGTCTGTGTCTGTGTGTGTGTGTGTGTGTGTGTGTGTGTTGGTGTGTGTGTGTTGGTGTGTTGGTTTGGTTTTGTTTTGTTCAATACAGGATTTCACTATGTAGCCTTGGCTGGCCTGGAACTTACTTTGTAGCTAAGGGTAGCCCCAAATTCATAGAGATCTAACAATTTTTTCTTCTAAGTACTGAAATTAAAGGCATGTGTCACTTAAAATCTTTAAAGGAAGTAGTCAGTTAAACTCTCTTAGAGCCAACAAAATACCATAGACTTAGTATTCCCCATATTAACATAAATTACAAATATGTTTGTTTTGTTTTTCAAGACAGGATTTCTCTGTGTAGCCCTGGCTATCCTGAAACTCACTCTGTAGACCAGGCTGGCCTCAGACTCACAGAAGTCCACCTTTCTCTGTCTCCTGAGTACTGGGATTAAAGGCATACACCACTATAATACCCAGCTAGAGCTCTCAAATTTTTAATCAAATTCCGATATAAGCAAGACAGGTATCCCAAGAATCTTCATCTTGATTCCACTGCACAGCAAAGGCTACACCAATGACCATTTGAGCCTCTGACAGTGAAGCTTGTACTGAAAACTGACAAGAAAAAGCCAATTGATTCAGACATGGAGATAAAGATTAAGGCAAAGTCTAAAGGTACCAAAGGTGCCAAATTAGGCAGCACTGAAAGCAACGTGAGTACTCTGCCAAACAAAATCTGACTTCTGTTACGTAACCAGCCATTCAGCACACAGCTCAAGGCATGGAAAGGTGTTCAGCAGCTTAGAGCCCTTGGGATTGCAAAGAGCACTGTCACTGTAACTGGAGCTTTAGGCCAAGCTCAGACACTGTTGCAGAAGAAACTTGAACAATAGAGTTGATATTATAAAGGATTTACTAATAAACTTGCATAGAAGACGTTAAGTCACATAATGTAGAAATTAGCTAAGGGAATGCTGCCTCCAAAATATGCCAAAGTTAAGTAGTGTACTAACCAGGCCTGTTAGAGACAGGCAGAATTTAGGATGACAGGATGTAAATGTTTATTCACCAGGGCTGACTAGCAATTAATCTTGATTCTCATATCAAAGGCAACAGCCCTGACTTACACAACCATCTATTAGACCCATTTCTCTATCAGAGAACATGTCTCTAAATAGGCAAAGGAGTAGCACAGGGTGACAACCATCTTTTAAGTCTTGACCATAAAGTCCCTGGTTCCCTTCTTAAGAAAAGCATAATTTCCCAGGTGGGCAAGATAACAGCTATTTGAAAGGGGATGGCACTGGTGTGTTTAAAAATAATTTTGCAATAGTATTTTCACAAGGTAAATCCTCCAACGTGCCTATATGGCAAGATTTGCAGCCTCCTGTTTCTGTTTAAATTGTTCAAAGTAATAACCTAGGACCTAAACCTGAAAGAGATCTAAGGATGATACCATATGTGGAATGGTGAGTCTAAGGTGTACATAAGTTAATAAAATGTTTTATTCGTGGCCAGCTCCCCTTTGGGCATTTGCCAGAGCCAATGGTATAGTGTCTCATTTTCCGGAGTGTGAAATAAATTTTCACCCATAAAAACATGGGTGCATATTTCAGCTATAGTACCAGTTCTAAAGAGTCAAGGTTGGACTAGAGATTGAGCTTGCTGTTAAGAGTGTTTACTTAACTTGAAAAAGCCCTGAGTTTGGATCCCTAGTACCCTGGAAGTCCTTTCTACTCTGAGAACAAAAACATGTTCTACTGTATGATTTTATAGAAGACATGTACAGTTCTTTTTGTTGTTGTTTTATTTATTTTTGCCTGTTTTTAAATGTCATTAGGGCAAGCATGGGCCTCTTTCTTTTTCTTTTTTCTTTTTAATGTTTTGAGACAGCATTGCACTATGTGGCCCAGGCTAACCCTTTTTTTTTTTTTTTTTTTTCCCTTTTTGAGTCTCCTGGGGCTGCTTCTTACGTGAAGGATTATAGGAATGTACTACCTAACCTGGCCTTATAGTTTTATATGTCACATAAGTCCTAAAGAACCCCAGAACTGAGTTTTAGAAAGCTATAAAGAAGACATTTGCCTTCACTTTTGTAAAGGCTTAGCCCATTTGCCTTGTGTGCTTCACCTGCCCCACTGTTACGTAAGGCTGCCTTTACCAGAAACCTTAGCTCCACTCTCAACAGTATGGTTACCTGCACAGGATGTGCAGAGACCACACCAGCAGGAACACAGACATGGGTGGAAGAAATGCTCACATGACCCCACCCCAAGATGGATACCCATGTACATACACATAACTGTATAGCCGAGGTCATGAGTTAGGGGCACAGGAAGAGTTGGATCTGGGAGGGAAGTGGAAAGAATAAAAGTATAAAACCCTCAAAATTTAAAAAGTATTCCATAGATGGATGGATTTTTCTAAACTTTATTCTCTCTATATATTCCCCTTAATTTTTTTTTTGTTTTTTTTTGTTTGTTTGTTTGTTTTTGTTTTTCAAGACAGGGTTTCTCTGTATAGCCCCGGCCATCCTGGAACTCACTCTGTAGACCAGGCTGGCCTCGAACTCAGAAATCCGCCTGCTTCTGCCTCCTGAGTGCTGGAATTAAAGGCATGAGCCACCATCCTTTTCCCTCTTTAATATATATTGTGTAGCGTGCACATTAAGTTACTTGTTCTATGCCCCATCTGTCAGTGCAAAACACAGCTCTTGCTCCAATGTATATGAAAAATATCAGTTATTCTGAGCAGTCTATGAATGACTGTGGCTCAGAAACATGGATTCAAGTCTCCCTGAATTATTGTATGTTCCAGTGTGGAAGTGGTTGCATTTTTTTAACAATCACGGGAAAAAAAAGTCATAAACTAGTGCATTTGGATGCTCTCTATGGAAAACGAAAATGAAAGTTTGACTTTATTAAAATAAGTCACAGCAAACACCTGAGAGTTGAGAGGCCTTTGAGAAGATTTGGAACCTTCTTCAGGCTACCTGGATTTGCATGCACATGCAGTGTGTGCTTTCTGAAACGATGTCTAAGTCACTCCTGTAACTACCACCTTAAGCTCAAGCTCAGAGGCCCCCTTAGGGGACACCTGATGATAAGGTTTAGTAACGAGGAATGTACTGGCATATTCCTCCCATGTGATAAGCACCTGAATGTAGGTTTTTAAGTTTGAGAAACAGAAAACCTGTGAATACTTCAGACCTAGGATACCAATAGGTAATCTAGAAACTTTTTTTGACATGTTTAATTGTTACTAAAACTGTTTAGCTGTCATGAACTGGTATCCCATCCAGTTCTCTTGGATACAGATAATGTGGATAGATGCTGTCATACCCAACTTACAGAGAAGAAACTCAGGCTTATACACCTACCTGAGACAGTGATACTAAAGAAGCAAGGCTGAGGTAATACCATTTCCAGCTCATTGGAATCAGTTATGGAAGCATATAGATACTGGGAAATACTGAGGCAATTTGTAGTAAAAGAAAAATTAAAGATGGGACTTAGGAGATAGTTCAGTCAGGAAAGTGCTTGCCAGACAGTGTATGAGCCTCAGTTCCACCTCCAAAACTCACTTAAAAATCCAAGTGTGAGGTTGAGAAGAAGGCTCAGTGGGTAAAGTGCTTGCTGAACAAAGATGAGGTCCTGACCTCAGATCTCCGGACTCATATAAAACCTGGGTGTAGAAGTGCATGTCTGTAACCCCCAAAGCTGGTGCACAGATAGGTAGACCCTAGGGATTCACTAGCCAGCCCTGTCTAGTTAGCTAAAACAGTGAATTCCAGCTTCAGTAAGAGACCCTGTCTCTGAAAATGAGGTGAAGAAGCAATTGAGGGAATCCGGACATCAGTGCCATGCTCCACAAGCGCTCACACGGGCAAGTGTTCTACATCTACACTCAGCATGCACGCACTCTCTCTCACACACACACACTATTAGAAAATACATTTATTTTAGGAAATGGGCATGGTGACACGAGAAGATGGTGACAAGAAGATCTTTGGGGCTTGCTGGTCAGCCAGCCTAATCTATAGTTAGTTCCTCAATAGCGTGAGACCCAGTCTCAGTAAGAAAAAAGTAGACCTGGCTGGAGAGATGGCTCAATGGTTAAGAGCCCTGTTTGCTATTTCTGGGGTCCTGAGTTCAATTCCCAGCAATCGTAGGGTGACTCACAGCCATCTGTAATGGGATCTGATGCCCTCTTCTGGTGTGTCTGAAGACAGCTACAGTGTACTCATACATAAATTAATAATGAAAAAAGAAGAAAAAGGTAGACTAATGTCGAGGAAGGACATTTGTGGTTGTCTCCTGGTCTCTCCATGCACCTTCACACATGTATACACACCAAGAAAAGTTAGAATTTTAACGTATCTTCAGTATTATCTCTACCTAAGCCTAGACTTAATACGTGACTTGTGCTGTCAAAATGATACCTTAAACTCTTAGTTCTTTCATGTTAGGCTATCTGGTATGTATTTAATTGTAAAGAGTGCTTTTAATTGTATATTTGGAATAACAAAAATAAAGTATTCAAATGCTATTAGTAAAAAAAAAGAATTGTTTTGGTTTTTTGTGAAAAGGTTCTTCTGTGTCACCTACATCCTCCTAGAACTTGCTCTGTAGATCAGGCTAGCCTCAAACTCACAGCGATCCACCTGCCTCTGCCTCCCAAATGCTGACATTAAAGCTGTATGCTGCCACCACCTGACTGTTAGTAAAACTTTTTAAAACATGTAATAAGTGCTGTCTGAATTAAATGTTTATAAAAATTCTGTTGTAAACTTGATCTTAATTTTTTGTATTACCTAAGTTAGGAAGCTATTGGATTGTGGGTAAAATGTAAATAATAATATTTTCCTAAATGTATTATATTTTCAATAAATTCTACAGAGTTTGAGCGCATAAAAATGATGGATGAAATTCAAAGTAATTTAAAGTGCCTTGGTCTTTTGGAGCCATATTCCTGGAAAAAGGGAGAGCCTTGTGCAGTGAGAGGATCTGATACTTTGTGGTACCGTGGCAAAGTTATGGAGGTTGTGGGAGGCACCATCAGGGTGAGTCTGACTAATCACTAGAGGAGTGCATGTCGGAAATTAGACTAAAACACCTTTTGGTGAATTTAGGAAGATGAATGCATTACACTGTTATTTGTAACAAGAATTTTTATTTATTTATTTATTTATTTATTTATTTATTGTCGTTGTTGTTGTTGCTATTTTTGTTCTGTCTTGGGTTTTGGTTTTGAGACATAGTCTCACTATGTAGGCCATCTGTGCTATTTTGTATCTTCCCACCTGAGCATCCCAAGTGCCAGGATTATAGACCTGCACAGTATATGAGCCTCAGTTCCACCTCTAGCCTTTGTTTTCAAATAGATTGGCAAGTGAATAGTGAAGAAATCACTACAGGTGAAGAAAGGTGGGGTGTGACCTAATGGACATACCACTTAGTTGTAACTGGTAGCCCTATGTGCACACATGTTATTAAGTAAAACTACTTATGTATTAACTTGTTTAAGACCTATCTTTCTGAGTTGTGATTTTTGTTTGTTTGTTTGTTTGTTTTTGGTTTTTCAAGACGGGGTTTCTCTGTGTAGCCCTGGCTGTCCTGGAACTCACTTTGTAGACCAAGCTGGCCTGGAACTCAGAAATCCACCTGCCTCTGCCTCCCAAGTGCTGGGATTAAAGGCATGTGCCACTATGCCCGGCCCAAGTTGTGAATTAATTTACCTTTCAGAACAATGAGATAGTACCTACATTTCTTTCGGACTCTTTAAAGTTAGCTTCGTGTATAAAAAAAATGAAAATACAAAACATAGGTATAAATATATCAATTTATTAAGTAAAGTGATAAAATATTAAAGAACATTTTTTCATTTTTACTGGGATAGAAATTTACCTTGTTTGATGATACATAATACATAATAATTATTATATAGTTCAAGTTTCAGCTTCTTTTACATGTATGAATTTTGTAGAATTACTGTGCCTTTCCCCATGAGACATCACTTCAAGGACTTAGTGATAAATCTTAGAGAACTCTTTTTAATAGTAGTGTACAACTGGTTCTGGCTAATGCACAAAAAGGAGCCAGCCCTGAACAGAAGGTTTCAGCAGCTTATATACACCTTAGCATTCTATATATACTATTGTTCTTAAGTCTCATTCAGGTCCCAGCTCCAAGCTACTCCTGAAACAATTTAAACAGTCAGGAGACTGAAAGTCTGGTCACGGGCAAATACAAGATTTACACAGCAAAGATATGTCAGAATTGTTTCTAAGCATATACACCAGTGTTGTTCTTTTCAAATAGTTGTTATCCAGGGTCATCTTGCCCACCTGGCAGAATTATGCTTTTCCTAATAGAGCACAGGGGACTTAGTGGTAGAGCAGGACTTAGTGTTGACTGTGACCATGTACTGACCCTTTGAGCTGGGCTGCAAAGGCATGTCCTTTATATTGGCCTGGGCCTAATGGCCAGTCGCAAATCAGGGTTATCTCTTTTTTTAGGGAATGGAGCCTAATTGGAGGCTCCATTGTTGGTAATGTTGGTAAACAGACATTAGCAGAAACGAACCCTAAACTTCAATTGTGGTACAGAATTTTCTTTCCTTGAGTTTCTAACAAGCCTGGCTAGTACACAATTTATCTTCCAGTCATATTGGAGGCAGCACTCCTTTAGCTAAAATTCAACTTTGTATAACTTGATATTTTTTCCACAGTTTACTTTACAATATCAGTTTCACTACAAGTTTCTTCTTCATCATGAACACATTACCACACTGAAAAACATTTGGACATATATTATTTTCTTGGGCTACACAGAAAGATCCTGTTTCAAAAACAAGCAACAAGAAACCTTATTACTACTCCTTATTTTAAGATAGTTTAACAATTGAATTATCAAACGTAAAGCGTTTCAAAAGAAAGGTAGCTGAGGAATCTTATACTCAAGTGTTTTGGTTTTGTTTTTAAACTTGTTTTAAACTACACATGTGTTTGTGTGTAGGTATGTGCGAGTGAGTGGACGTGTTAGCAGAGGCCAGCTGCTCAGGAGCTGGGATGACAGGTGGCAGCTGGGAGCTGCTTGATGAGGTTACTAGGAATCTTAACTCAGATCTTCTGCAAGAGCTGCACATGCTCTTAACTCCTGAGCTGTGTATCCAGGCCTGATAGTGTATTATTTGTGTGTATTTGTGGGGTCTCATGTGCAGTACTGCACGCATGTAGAAGTCAGAGGGAAGCTTTGTGGAGTCAGGTCTCTCCTTCCATCTTTACATGGTTTCAAGGATTGAACGCAGATTGTCAGGTTTGCTCAGTAAGCACTTTTACCTTGCAAGTCATCTTAGCAGCCTCTTAGTACCCAAGTTTTTAAAATAATAATAAAAATGTTTGACTTATGGCTACCTATATTAGCACTTCTTTTAACAATGAAGTTTCATTCTCTACGAGATGAGAGAATTTATATTTTCCTTCTTGTTAAAAAAAAATCAAACCTTAATTTAGTTATCTTCCAGAATACAGGTGTGGGATCTTCATTTCCCCCCTTTATAAGGCGTGGTCTCAGTATGCAGGTCTGGCTGGTCTGGAACTAAGTGTGTAGACCAGGCTGGCCTCGAACTCAGAGATCTCCCTCCCTCTGTTCCTGAGTGCTAGGATGTCCTGTCATTGGGTGCAACCTTTTAGCTTGTTTTGTCTTTTGTAGATTATGTTGCGTAGGCAGGCCTTGAGGTCCAAACCCTCCTGCCTCAGCATCCTAAGATCTAAGATTATAGATCCAAGCCCTTGCCTTTCTGTTCCTTGTGCTCATTTGTTTGTTGTTTGAAACAGAGTCTTGCTGTACTGAACACACTATGTAACTCAGGCTGTTCTTGAACTTGTAGACTCTTAAGACCCAGTTAAACTTTAAAATGTTGTTTATCCTCAGTGGGTATGTGGAGAGGATGCTTCCTGCCACACATGTCCAAATCAGGACAGTTTTGTGGAGTCAGTTCTTTCCTTTCACATTTATATGCATTCCAGGGATCAAACTCAGATCCCTCAGAACTCAGAAGATAGTGTCAGATCCTCTGACACTGGAGTTACAGCCGGGTTGTGAGACATCATGTGGATGCTAGGGATTGATCCCAGATCCTCTGGAAGAGCAGTCAGTGCTCTTCACTAATAAACCACAGCCCTCCGCCACCAAATAAAAAACTTTTTAAAACTAGGAAATCTCCTTTGCCATACAGCTTTTAGTAATGAATTTTAACCAAAAATTGCTTGGTCTGTTTTAGGTCCAGTATTTAGATCATGGGTTCACTGAGAAGATTCCACAATGTCATCTGTATCCTATTTTGCTATATCCTGATACACCCCAGTTTTGTATTCCCTGTCAGCTCTATCAGACTTTACCGGTGAGCACATTGTAGTTTGTGGGTAATTTTAAATATTGTCTTATATTAGAAATGTTTAGAAATTGGAGTGTGAAATTAAGTCCCTTTCAAATGTAATACAAGTTTTTCTTTTAATTTTTTGGTGGTGGTGGTAGGTTTATTCTGTTTGTTTCTAAAGGCAGGGTCTCACTATATATAGCCTTGGGCGTCATGGAACTCACTATGTAAACCAGGGTGACCTCAAACTCATAGAGATTCTCCTGCCTCTACCTCCCAAGTACTGGGATTAAAGACATGCACCACCATACCTGGCTAAGGGTTTGTGTTTTGTTTTTAATGTGTCTGAGCTGAGTGTTCTGCCTGCATGTGTGTAAGTGTACCATGTGTTCTGCCTGCATGTGTGTAAGTGTACCATGTGTTCTGCCTGCATGTGTGTAAGTGTACCATGTGCATGTAGTGCTCACAGAGGCCAGAGGTAGACTCTGGAGACCCTGAGCTGGCCTTACAGATGCTCCTTAGCTGTCATGTAGGTGGAGCTAGAGATGCTTGCTAGACACCATGTGGGTGCTGGGAACCAACACGATTCTCTAGAATAACAGTAAGTGTTCTTAACCACTAAGGTTTTTTTCTTATCCCCCACCCCTAACCCCCAATACAAAATTTAAAAATACCTACTAGTAAAAGACAGCTCCAGGCCTTTAATGAGGAAGGCTACAAACTTATATTATAGTGTATAAAGCCTATGAGTAAATGGCTCATAGTATATGTTCATGCTCTGCTGATCAGGCAGATCCTAATTCTCCAGTATTAGCAATAACAAAGCTCAGACAGCAAATTCCTTTCCTTTTCCTGTTGTAGTTTTTGGGGCTCTGGGATCAGGAATGGCTCAGCTGGGTGGTTTGGAAATGAGTCCTTTGTGATAGTGGTTCCAGATATCTCTGAAGTGTGTCCATCCCAAGGATCCCTGGGGATCCATGAGCTAATTACAAAGGACTCATCACATGGCTGTTGTCTCACCTATTGGCTCTGACATGTTAAGAAATTTTAAAGTTTTAAATTTAACATATCTTAAAGTTTAGGGGGTTGTTTTAGAGGGTCTTTTGGGGGAGTGGTCTTGTAATTTTTGCAAAAAGATCTTTTGTAGCCCAGGCTGGTCTCTAACACCTCCTGTAGTAGATGACCTTGAATTCTGATTCTCCTGCTTCCACTTCGCAGGTGATAGGTCATAGGTATGTGCCACCATACCTAGTCAGTGTGATTCTGATGATCAACCCCAGGGTCTGGTGTATGCTAGGCAAGCACTCTCCTGGCTAAGCTGCATCCCCTGCCCTAGTTTATGCTTGGAAAGCATAAGACGTTGAATACAATAGGGAGAAGCTCAGACAAACAGGATTTTTTAAAAAAAGATGTCTTGTGTTTTTCTAATGTATACGTGTTCATGTGTGGGTATGTACACAAGTGTGGGTATCCACACAGTCCAGAAGGAGAGCCACATGTCCTGGAGCTAGAGTTACAGGTAGCTGCAAGCTGTGCAGCATGGATGCTGGGAACCAGATTACAGTCATCTGAAAGAAGAGGAGGGCGTGGTGGCGCACGCCTTTAATCCCCGCACTTGGGAGGCAGAAGCAGGCGGATTTCTGAGTTCGAGGCCAGCCTGGTCTACAAAGTGAGTTCCAGGACAGCCAGGGCTATACAGAGAAACCCTGTCTTGAAACCCCCGCCCCAAAAAAGAGGAGGAACTCCCAGCTGCTGAACCATCTCTCTAGCCCCCAAGTAGACATCTTAAAGATAATTTCTGTTGACTGCCCATGGTACTCATGTGCATTTAGTTCTACTACCAGGCAATCCCTACTTATGGCTCTTTCTTTGTGTCTTAATTTATTCTGTCTTGGTCACACATTATGGAAGTATACATGTGTTCATTCTCCACAGGTTGGGAATACCTGGCAGCCAGATGCCATAGAGCTGCTTCAGGAGCTGCTTTCAAAGAGAGAGGTGGACATTCACATTATGGTAAGTGGTCTTTCAAGTGTAGTTGGTGAAACTATTTGCCAGGAAGTAATTTAAAGACTGTTTTTATGACAGGCCATGTTATATGTGTCATTCATATGTGAATATAAGTTACTTGTTAACATATAAGACATTGCTGTTTTGGTTCCTATGCTTGTTTTGAGCAAGCCTAATTTTGAGCAAGTTGCTGAGACATTTCATAAGCATTAAAGTGGATGACTAAAAGATTTTTCACTAATAGTTTCCTTACATAAATGCAGGTAATATGACATTGTTGATGTGGGGCCAGCTGTCATACCACACTGTGTATGATGCAGACAGTTCTAGCCTCAGAGTCCTCCCCTAGTTAGTGAAGCAAGCCATCCGTACTGCAAAACGGCATGAGGCAGGGGACTGGTGGGAAGACAAGCCCAGCAGAAGTGAAGGTGACAGACAGTCCTGAGAAGGAAGCAGCATAGGAAGTAGTCAGGTAGAGGATAGAGGTTTCTAGAGTAGAATGCAAGAGTGACCCTCTGAGGTAATAAGGTTAGTCCACAACTGGTTGAAGCCTAGTGTCAGGAGAGAAGAAAATGGTTGGGAAAATATTTCTGCATGCAAGAGCCACAGTAGCCACCTAAATAAGGAAGCTGGTAGGTTAGCAGTAAGAGTTCTTACCCAGCTACTCCAAGAATCCTCAAGTCTCCTACTGTAAGGTGGAAATTCAAATTTTTTACATAGTCAAGGTAGCTTTCTTTACAACATAGTTTTCAGTAAGTCCACCACTTGTTTTGCAGACTGTGTGCACAGTGCTCCTTAACCCACTTGACTCCATGCCTTGCCTAACTATGCTCCTCCAGTGTTAAATACACTGAGAAATGCTACTGAGGCCTGAACAAAACAATCAAAAACCATGCCTGTGGAGGCTCCACATCCGTGGTGAAAACCAGACAAGAGATAAAGGCAGAGTGGCCTCAGCGACCTCTACAGTGTATTAGGCAGATAAGGCCTTGGCAGCAGAGAACTCTGGTGTTAAGAGATGCAGCTGAGAAAGGGGTTCTATGCTAACACAGTGACTAGGTGGCATTGCAGTCAATACTGTAAGGTGTGGGAACATAGGACATGCTGTTGCTGGGAGAAGGTATCAAGGGCCCATGTAAAAATGGCAGAGTTTGGAAGGAGTGGCAGAGATGTGGTTGTGAGGCTCTAGCCTACATTGCCACACAGGCACACAGGGTCTGACACAAAATATTTTCTAGTATTTCTTCCTGGCTGCCTCATATGGCTGGTTAGTAGAAAAAAGAAGCAGACAGATCTGCCCAAAACCGTTTCCCCTTCCTCTGTGAGGATGTGTATTTGGAGAAAGGTGAAACTAATGGGGATGGGGAAGAGATTACCACAGAGAGAGTCAGTGTGGGCAGCTGTAGACATGCCAGGGCCTGGTAATCGTGAGTGGGCTTTGCCGTCAGTGCTGAAGCCATCATCACGAGCTCTCGTTTGAGAAGGTTGATGTCTTCTGGCTCCTGACGTGTGGAGATTTTTAGTTAAAATTCATTTTATCCACTCTTAACCTGCTCTTAGTATAAATTAGTATCATCTAAAGATGATCCGTCTGTAGTTTTAGTAACTAGGAAATCTGATACAGATACACAATACACAAGTATATTTTCCATAAGTCAAAGAGTAGAGTTACTGCTGCATAATCTGCCAAAGTATCAGGAAGAAAGATCTTTGCAGTGAATCACCTCTCAAACTGGGAGACTGTGCTGTTGTCAGAAACCCAGTTTCATATTTGCTGGCTATAAAATCTTAGGCACTGAGTAATGTGTTTGCACTAACAGTCTTCATTATTGATTTAATAGGAATTGCCCAACAATTCATGGGGGAAGTTGTCTGTCCATCTCTATTTTGATGGGATGTCACTTTCTCATTTTATGGCCCATCATAAATACTGTATTTTTGAACATACCGAGGAGATATTTAAAGAAGTAAGTGAACTGTTTTCCTATATAATATACACTTTAACTGATTCTAATTAAAATGTCCCACTCTGTCTTACACCTCAAGTCTTTTGATATGTCTCCTGTAGCTCAGGTTGGCCTTAAAATCCTAATCCTTGTTCCTCCTTCAATCCTTCCAGGTTCTGGGATGGCAGGCAGGTGCCACCACATTCTGCAGTCCTTAAATGTGACTTACCTACCTGACCTGATCTACTAAGGGGGGCAGGGGGTCTAAAACGAGAATTTCTCAATTCTTTTTTTGAAAAAGAATTATCATGCTTTATATGTCCTGAAAAGCATTTCATTTACATTAAAACTCTATTACTGTTTCTGTGCCTTTTGCCTAGTAAGATATAAAGATTATGCTAGCTAGGGTTGTTGAATTTGAACAACACTGTGTACACTGTATAAAATCTGTATAAAATTTTATGCCAGTAAATGGCTCTATCCCCACTTAAAATGTCTTTCAACTTGAACTAGAAGCCATATATTACAAGATAAGTCCCTAAACCCAAAACCCAAAATATTATAATCTAAAATTGAAAATGTTTTGAGTGCTAAAAGATACTGAGAACTAGCATTCAAATTTTAGCTGAGCATGCTGGAGTGGGCCTGTTACTCCAGCATCTGCAGGTGGAAACAGTGCTATTGGAAGATCCAGGGCTTCCTTAGACTGCCTGCATGCCTCATGTGCTGCATGAGGAGACTCTGACTCCAAAAATAAAATAGGATTTTAGTTTTGTTTTTAAATGCTTTATTGTTTAATTTTCATTTCATGTGTATGAATGCCTTGCCTCCATATGTATCTGTGGACAACATGTATACCTAGTGTCCCAGTGGCATTAGAAAGAGGATGTCAGGGTCAAAAATCAAGTTCAGGCCAGCCAGTGCTACAGAGTATACACAGTGAGACCCTACCTCAAAAACCATGTCTTGTCACAGAGAAGTTGTGATATCACTTTGTGCCTATCAACGTCACTGCGACTGTCTCCTCACAGCAGAGAGCTGTGATGAATACTGTTGACTCCACAGTGTTTATAAAGGCTGCTCAGGCTCTCTCTGCATGTGCTCTTTTGTTAGAAATTGGGAGTGAGGGCAGTAAATCACCACTGAAATATGTTCAGGAAACGTTTAGAGATTCCTAGAATTGGAATATAAACAGGATCTGTAAATAGTAGATATTCCTGTGTTACTCTGAAAAGCTAGGTGAGTACCAATGTGACTGCTGCAGTCTAATTTTTGTCAAGTACAGAAATGCCTTAAAGCAGTATTTTGTTAGTAAGTAAAAGTAGTTTTTTAATGATGAAAAATATTATATTATTTTAGAAACCAAGAGGTCAGAATAAAAAGTATGAAGATGAAAACTGGAAAATAAGATTTGAGGTAAGTTACAACTCAGATATTTTTAAAGCCTTTCACCAGTAGAAAGGATCTGATTCACGGCCACAGATGGCTTAGCTGACAAGGGCAGTTGCTGCCCAAGCCAACAACTGAACCCAGATGAGATGACAGAAGGAGAGAACCGGCCCCCACGAGTTGTCTTCTGACTGCCATACATACCCACCCTCTGGCACCTGCTCACCAACACATAATAACTAGAAAGTAAATTAAGAAAAAAATTGAGACAGGGTCACACTTTGAAGCTATGTAGACCAGTCAAGCCTCAAACTCACAAAGAAAGATCTACCTACCTCTGCCTTCCAAGTGCTGCTATTAAAGGTGTGTGCTGCCATGCCTAGCCACAGATTTTCATTAAAAGAATAAAAGAAGAAAATCTAGAATTATTTTCTTTTTCATATCTACTTTATTGACCTACTATTTATATACCATAAATTCATTTTCCTCAAATATGTAATTCGTTGGATTTAGTAGTTATTGAGTTGTGCAGCTAACACCACTAAATCAAAAACAGTCTAACTAGAAAGGAACCACAGTCACTTCCCATCCTCCCCTTCCTCAGTGTTTGGTAAGCACTCAGTCTGTGGCTCTTCCTGCTCAGTCAAGTCAGTGTGTGCTCCTTCATCCTCATTTCCCCTTATCTCTTGCTTTCTTTTAAAAATAATATTCTTATTTTTATTACGTTTATTTATTGGAGGGAGGTATGCACATACCATAACATACCATATCCCATATGTGGAGGTCAAAGGACATCTTGAGGGAGTCAGTTAAGTCCTTCCCTATCTGTGTCCTGGGGATTAAATTCAGGTCATCAAGCTTGTGGGCAAGCACCTGTATCAGTTTAGCCATCTCACCAGCCCTCTTAGTCTGTTGCCAGGGTTTATACTTGTAATATTTAGCAGTGTTTAATATCAAGCAAAAGCTCCACGGTGTCTTCTGTTCTTTCACTTGTCTGTTGATGGACAGTGTCTTATTTCCACTGTTTAGTGATGGTGGGCACTACTTCCCGTAGGCACTTTTGTGTAAGCTTCCTCATGGGTGTTCGGGAGGAAAAGTGCTCAGTGATGATAAATGGGTTTGAGACTTGAAGGAGCCTGGCCGTTCTGCACAGTGACATCACTGCTTTGCCTATAATCAGAGCGTGCTGGTGCTCCATTTTCTTCATAGCCTCAGCACCGGTGATGACTCTTCCTTCCCGCCCTAGAGTACGTGTCTGGTAGCTTATCGTTGTGTTCATGTGGTATCTATTTTTCTTATGATTAGTAATGTTGGATGTTTTCCCATAGGGTTAATATCTTTAATTGTTTTTAGAAAAATTCAAATTCACTATTTTAGTTCAATTATCTTTTTTATTGTAGTTGTAGAAATTTTCATATATGTTATATACAACTTCTTTTCAGATGTACAGTTTGCAGATATTTTTCTTCTATTTTGCATGTTGACATTTTACTTTTTAAATTTTTTGGTGTGCTTTGTAAAACAAGTCCTTGTAAAGTAGCCCAAGCTAGTCTAGGTCACCATGCAACTTAAACTGACCTTAAATTTATAGTCCTCCTGCCTCAACCTCCTGAGTGCTGAGTGCCCAAGTCTGTAGCTTGCACTTTATTGAACTATATTGGTTTTTATTATTTTAATTATGTGTGTGAGTACCTATCTGTATGTGGGATTGTAACAAGAGTGTAGATGTCTTCAGAGACCAGAAGAGGACATCACATCCCTTAAGCTGTAGCAGTTTCAGGCAGTTGTGAGCCACCTGATATGGGTGCTGGGAACTAAACTCAGTTCCTCTACAAGAGTAGCAAGTGTTCTTTAACCACTGAGCCATTGCTCCAGACCTTTCTCCTCTACCCATTTCTTTCAGAGTTCTTAAATTTAATAAAATCCAATTTATCTTTTTTGTCCTTTGCATCACTTTGATCTGGAAGAGGTTTTCTGTCATTTGGTTTTTAGGGTATGGGGATCAGATCCTAGTGCCTCACAAATGCTAGGCAAACTGTCATTGACCTATGCCCCTAGGAGGAGTTATGCTTTCTCGGCACGATGTCTATGTTTATAAAACGTGAAGTGCTTCTTACTTTGTAAAAAGTAAAATTACAAAATGGGTGTTACTTTTTACAAAACTTTCCTGTGTTTAGATATTTTACCCCACTTGGAAATATTAAATAGTAACAAAGTAACCTACAAACTTGAATATGATGACTTTTTAATTTATATTACTATATTCCTAAAGAGGAAGATACTGCTGGTCTTTGCAGAAAACCTGCACCTCCACCAAGAGTATCCCTTTGCTCTAACTACTAACTCCATGATCCTCTTGGGAACTGTAATGCATTTGTTTCTCCCTTATACTTTATAGAACTTAAGAAAGAACCTTCTTACTTTAACTTCTCTCTTGTGAGCATTTCATGTGTTATTTTAGTTTTCTTACGTAGTAACTACCTGTTACAAAGTAAATAAATGCAGTGGAATAAGCCCCCACAGCCCCCACATGGATACACAAGCCTTTTATTTTCGCACTTGGGATGCAGAGACAGAATGATCTCTGTGAATTCCAGACTAGCCTGTGCTACATAGTGTGGCATTGTCTCAAAAGAAGGTGAGAGAGAGAGGGAGGGGAAGAGGGAGAGGGAGAGAAAGGAGAAAGGAGAGGAGAGGGAGAGGAAGGGGGAGGGAGAGGAGGGGGAGGGAAAGGGAGAGGAGGGGGGAGAGAGAGAGAGAGAGAGAGAGAGAGAGAGAGAGAGAGAGAGAGAGAGAGAGAGAGAGAGAGACCGAGCAACCAAGCAGTATTTGGTACACAGAAGAGCTTGTTTCGTGGTAGTTGAATAAGTTGACACCATAATTAAGTTTTATGTTAATTTTCATGATTGCTGTTCTAAAATTTAAATTTTTTGTGGTGTTTTAGGACTTGCTTTTGCCTGAGATGGAGGCTCCCATTTTACCACCGTATCTGTCTTCCCTTCTGCCTCCACCAGAGGAGATGTTTGCCGTGCAAGTAAAGCACATTGTCTCACCGGATGAAGTGCGTGCCAGGCCAGCTGTGGCCTCAGGCTCAGGCTCAGGGGCAGTGCGGGTGTCAGCAGTGGGGTTAGGTGGCCTCCGCTTGGCCTGTTCTGTTAGGTCTTACTTCCGGACACTGGTGTTTCTGAAGCTGGTTTGCCAGCGTTGTGTTCCTTATTTGCATATTTATATGGAGTGTGTAGATTTTTATACATATAAATGTATTCGTGGTTTCTGACTCCATGTATGTATGTGCACCACATGCAGTTCTGGTGCCTATGGAAACCAGAAGAGGTCCATCAGGTCCCTGAAATGGGAGTTAGATGGCTCTGAGTCATTGTTGTTTTGTGAGTACTGAGAATAGAACTCAGGGCTTCTGCAAAAGCAACAACTGTTCTAAGCCACTGAGCATCTCTCCAACCTGAGATCAATTTTAAATGTTTATTTTTAATTTATTTTTATATATGAGTGTATTGCTTCAAAGGTCAGAAGAGGTTGTTGCAGATCATCTGTAATTGGAGTTACAGATTGTTATAAGCCAGCACATGGGTGTTGGATTTAAACCTGAGTCCTCTGGAAGAGCAGTCCTCGGGGTCCTTAGCCACTGAGCCTTTGTCCAGCCCCAAGTGGGTATCCCAAGTGAGCATATCCTACTTGCCAGAGAATTTATACTTTTCAAGTTGATCTTTTCCCCTGTGGAATATTAAATATCCCACTCCTGTGTCTCTCCCTGCACCAAACTCTTTTCCCACATTGTCCTAGTCATGGTATTTGACTGCCTTCCTCTGTAGAGGGTAAGTCCATGAAAATGGGGTTTAGTCTCTTCTCCATTATATTCTTGAAACCTAGGGAATACCTGACATATAGTGGTCAATGAGTAACTATTGATTGCATAAATGCAGTAAAGGAACTTTAGTTGATGTTCCTGGCTGACAAGAAGGAGAGTTAAAAATGCCAAGGAGCACTGGTAGTCCTTGCAGTGGTCCTGGCCTTTACAGTGAGCCAAGCAAGGGGAGAATTTGGTGCCTAATCTCATCCTTTGTATGACTACTGTTAGTTGTATAATTTTTGTATTTATTGTTCTATGACAAATTACTCCAAACTTAGCAGCTTAAAACAATACATACAGGGGCTAGCAAGGTGACTACCAAGCCTGAAAGTCTGAGTTCAAGCCTCAGAACCCACATGGTGAAAGGAGAAAACTGATTTCTTCAAATGTGCTCAGATACCTGTGTGCCTCCCCCATAATATGTGTAAAATAATTTTTAATGTAAAAATTCACATTAGGGTCAAAAACCAAATAGTTGCTTGATTAAGTTGAGCTCAAGAGCTCATGATGTTACAGTCGAGGTACTGATGGGGACTGTAGAACACACTTCTGAAGGGTCACAGTGACGGACGTGGTGAAATATGCCTGTAATTGGAACTCGGGGGTAGATGCAAATGATTGGTAGTTGGGGCCCGAGTCAGCTACATGACTACATGAGCCTCAGAAGGCTCAGTGCTGGCTCTAGGACCCTTTTAGGAGGCTGCTGCAAGAATGCCTTCCTGTTCCATCTCTACAACCAGTCTTCACAACCACAGTCACTCAAAAAAAAAAAAAAAGTGGTACAAGATCAGTGTGGCAGGACATAGAGGGCACTATACAGGGCCAAGCAACAGGAGGGAGGGCCACTGGGCCCTGGCTGGAAATGCGTTCCAGAAATGGCAGAATCTGCAAGGTTGGTCTCCCTTCTCTCCCTGCCACTCCCTTGCAGGTGTATATTTGCCTGGACTCTGGAGAAAGCTATACTCAGTTTAACCATCATGGTGACACGGATGACAGTGGAGTCAGCTGGGAGTCAGAGTCAGAGAACCTGGAAGAAGCGCTGCAGAGATTTAACAAGAACGTGGAGACGTTTCCTCCCCTGACGGATTTTAGCTCAGGTAGGTATGCTGTGTTCTGAGTGTCTAGGATCTGGGTGAGACTTGCCTTTCATCAACAGAACAGGGAGGTCAATGGGTTATCTATAATGTTAACTGGAATGTCTTCTCAGCATCACATATATAGTCTCTAAATTCTAAAGACACACATATTCTAGATTAGAAAGGTGACCCAAGTGAGTTAAGCAACTTACTACTTCTGTGGGGACAGTTCTGCTCCGCATGACTCTGGTGAGTTAGAAATTGAGGGTACAGTCCACATATGGATGATTGGTTTTAAGTGTTAGACTTTACCACTAGCTCAGATTGTAGACAGTTGACTTTCAGACTACAGTGGTAATGACTTTAACTATGAGTCACCTAAAATGACAACTTTTGAGGTAGAAGTTCAAGCTATGATGGTTTGTCAGGATAGGTTAAAATTCTTAGTTTTCTTTCTAATATGTTCTCCACACCCTTATTAAATACCCGAGATTCTCTTCTGAGGAAAATGTACCCACTCGCCATTGACAGTCCCTGAATGCCAAGAGTACTTAAGACATTTTGCCCCTCTGCCAGGGTGCCAGGACACTGCTGGCACACTGCTATGAGGAGGCAGGGGAAAGTTCAAAACAGGAGTCCTATGTGGTTCCTGGTCTTCTTTCTGGGTACCCAGGCATCACCAGAGCATCGTCAAGAGAAGGAGTTAGGAGGGGAGTCAGGAACAGGGTATGAAGTTTAAGCTCACCCTCAGGGAGTCCACACACCAGGCAAGAAGGGGAAGTGAGCCCAAGATGAGGGGAATTAGATCTGATTAAGAGGGAGGGCCAAGTGTACCAGCGGGGCTGGAGGGAAGAAAGCCTTCCTCAGGAGTCATAGGCTTGGCTCTTTAGTTGAAAGCCTTTTCCAGGCAGTGTTCTGACATGATTCTTGTTTGTTCATACTGGTATATTTGATGGTGGGTGTGAATGCATACATTTTATTTGGGATGAACCCAGGACTAAATACTTTTTGCCAGAAGGTATACCCAGGAAGGGAAGCTCATTGGCTGAAGGTTTAGGGCTATCTAGATACCTCATGACTTGTGTCCATAGTCTTTAGTGGAGTGCTCTGGAGTATCTGGGACATGTGTTCCAGAGCAGGTACACAGACAGGTGGGGAGTGGCTCTGCTCCTACAGTCTGAGCTCACTCAGCCTTGGCCAGTTCTTAAGTCTGTCTGCTGACATGGTCCCACGTGCCCTACATAGAGCTATCTTTACTCTTGGTCTGTTATGTATCAGAGTATGTTTAAGCAAAGGGAAAATATGTCAGTCAAACTTCTTGCCTGATTTAATTGGTTTAGTTTAATAAGCTTCTAATAGGCCATACCTTTTATTTTTTGGCTGATGGTTGCTTACAGATTCTTTTGCTTGGAATGTTCTCCCCTCAGACTGTCTATCACATTTAAAGTCTGTCCCTCAGGTCTCCCTTATTGGAGGTCATCTCTTCCCTCCCAGCATGGAGCCACAGCCCCTCCTCCTCGCCACTTTACAGAAGCACTGTGAGCAGGCGCCACTCCGGGGCATCAGCACCACTGTAGTGCACATAGGTCTCATAGTTACCAAGCTGATGAGTTTAAGAGAAACCTCCTCAGGGGCGTTGTGTTTACACAGACTCACAGTCAGAAGGGAAGAGGTCCTTCCTCATGCATCCCTCCAGGGAAACCATAGCCTGGCATAAAGTAACTTCTGGGTCTAAACATATTGCTCACTTCATAGCTACTTTATGCCTCCAAGGTTGTTTTCGTTCTTAGTACTGACCCAGGGCTTTGCCCATGCTGAGCAAGTACCCTACCAGCGAGCTCAATTTCCAGCCCTTGCCAATGTGATGTCACCTGTGTGGAAGCAGAACTAGGAACTCTGAGGATAAGCAAGTGACTTTCTTCAAAACAATCTTAGACATTAATAAGAAAACTTGATAAAGTGTAGGCAGAAAAGGAGAAGCCACCACAATATTCAGTTCTGTACAGTGACCATGTGGTTATACATTTCTTTGTACTTTTTGTATTAAAATTTTTGGAAGACCATCAGTAACAATCTATCATTTGTTCCCCTTTTCTGCCTTTCTAGAGATGCCTTGCCTTGCAGAATATGCTGATGGTTTGTGGTACAGAGCAAAGATCGTTTCCATTAAAGAATTTAACCCTTTATCTGTCCTGGTACTGTTTGTTGATTATGGTTGCACAGAGAAGTTGACAATAAACAGGTAAAGGGAAAGAAAAAGTTGAATAAGGTGTTGTTTAAAGCATATTTATGTGTGTGGTGCCTATTTTTGTGTGGGTGTGTGCCTAGGCAGAGGTCCCAGGTCAACACTGATGCTTTCTGTTCCTCCCCACCTTGCTTCTGAGACAGTCTCTAACTGAGCCTGATCTCCATTTCAGCTAGGTTGGCCAGCCAGCAAGCCCCAGATCCACTAGGATCCAAAACGATGGTCCTCGTGGGTTGCACCACAAACACTTTACACATGGAACCATCTCCTGTCCTAAATAAGGGTTCTTTGTTTTATCTGAGATGGGAGTACAACTGGAGCTATTACTTGCTAAAATTTTGCCTCATTTTTGGTTTGTTTTTGCTTTTTTGATTGGTTTTGGTTTTAATTTTTGGTTGGTTGGTTAGTTGGTTGGTTGATTTGTTTGTTTAAAGACAGGGTTTCTCTGTGTTACTGCCCTGCTGTCCCAGAACTCTCTATAGCTGCCCTGGAACTCAGAGAGCTCTGCCCGCCTTGCTACCCAAGTGCTGGGATTAATGGTTTAAGCAACCACCACCTCATTTTTTTATTAGATATTTATTTTATTTACATTTCATATGCCCTTTCCTAGTTTCCTCTCCAAAAATCCCCTATACCCTCCCACCCTGCTCCCCAACCCACCCACTCCCACTTCCTGGCCCTGGCATTCCCCTGTACTGGGGCATATAATTTTCCCAAGACCAAGAGTCTCTCCTCCCATTGATGGCTGACTAGGCCATCCTCTCCTACATATGCAACTAGAGATCCAAGCTCTGGGGGGTACTGGCTAGTTCATATTGTTGTTCCTTCTGTAGGGTGGCAGACCCCTTTAGCTCCTTGGGTACTTTCTCTAGTTCCTCCATTAGGGATCCTGTGCTCCGTCAAATGGATGACTGTGAGCATCCACTTCTGTATTTGCCAGGCCAATGGCTCCTGTCAGCAAAATCTTGTTGGCATCTGCAATAGTGTCTGGGTTTGGTGGTGGTTTATGGGATGGATCTCCAGGTGGGGCAGTCTCTGGATGGCCATTCCTTCAGTCTCTGCTCCAAACTTTGTCTCTATAACTCTTCCATGAATATTTTGTTCCCCCTTCTAAGAAGGATCAAAGTATCCACACTTGGTCTTCCTTCTTCTTGAGTTTCATGTGTTTTGCAAATTGTATCTTGGGTATTCTGAGCTTCTGGGCTAATATCCACTTATCAGTGAGTGCATATCATGTATGTTCTTTTGTGACTGAGTTACCTCACTCAAGATGATATCCTCCAGATCCATCCATTTGTCTTAAGAATTTCATAAATTTATTATTTTTAATAGCTGAGTAGTACTCCATTGTGTAAATGTACCACATTTTCTGTATCCATTCCTCTGTTGAGGGACATCTGGGTTCTTTCCAGCTTCTGGCTATTATAAATAAGGCTGCTATGAACATAGTGGAGCATGTGTCCTTATTACATGTTGGAGCATCTTCGAGGTATATGCTCAGCAGTGATATTGCTGGCTCTTCCAGTAGAACTATGTCCAATTTTCTGAAGAACCACCAAACTGATTTCTAGAATGGTTGTACCAGCTTGCCATCCCACCAGTAATGGAGGAGTGTTCCTCTTTCTCCACATCCTTGCCAGCATCTGCTGTCACCTGAGTTTTTTATCTTAGCCATTCTGACTGGTGTGAGGTAGAATCTCAGGGTTATTTTGATTTGCATTTCCCTGATGATTAAGGATGTTGAACATTTTTTAGGTACATCTCAGCCATTCAGTATTCCTCAGGTGAGAATTCTTTGTTTAGCTCTGTACCCCATTTTAAATAGGATTTTTTGGTTTTCTGGAGTCCAACTTCTTGAGTTCTATATATATATTGGATATTAGTCCCCTGTGGGATTTAGGATAGGTAAAGATCTTTTCCCAATCTGTTGGTGGCCTTTTTGTCTTATTTACAGTGTCCTTAGCCTTACAGAAGCTTTGCAATTTTATGATGATCCCATTTGTCGATTCTTGATCTTATAGCACAAGCCATTGGTCTTCTGTTCAGGAATTTTTCCCCTGTGCCCATATCTTTCAGGCTGTTCCCTACTTTCTCCTCTGTAAGTTTCAGTGTTTCTGGTTTTATGTGGAGTTCTTTGATCCACTTAGACTTGAGCTTTGTACAGGAGATAAGAATGGATCAATTCGCATTCTTCCACATGATAACCGCCAGTGGTGCCAGCACCATTTGGTGAAAATACTTTTTTCCACTGCATGGTTTTACTTCCTTTGTCAAAGACCAAGTGACCACAGGTGTATGGGTTCGTTTCTGGGTCTTCAATTCTATTCCATTGATCTACCAATCTGTGGCTGTACCAGTACCATGCAGTTTTTATTACAGTCGCTCTGTAGTACAGCTTGACGTCAGGGATGGTGATTCCACCAGAGGTTCTTTTATTGTTAAGAATAGTTTTTGCTGTCCTAGGTTTTTTGTTATTCCAGATGAATTTGCAAATTGCCCTTTCTAACTCTGTGAAGAATTGAATTGGAACTTTGATGAGGATTGCATTGAATCTATAGATTGCTTTCAGCAGTATAGCCATTTTTACTATATTAATCCTGCCAATCCATGGAGCATGGGAGATCTTTCCATCTTCTGACATATTCTACTTTTTCTTTCTTCAGAGACATGAAGTTCTTATCCTACAGATCTTTCACTTCCTTAGAGTCACACCAGGGTATTTTATATTATTTGTGACTATTGTGAAGGGTGTTGTTTCCCTAATTTCTTTCTCAGCCTGTTTATCCTTTGTGTAGAGAAAGGCCACTGATTCGTTTGAGTTAATTTTATATCGAATTACTGCACTGAAGCTGTTTATCAGGTTTAGGAATTCTCTGGTGGAATTTTTGGGGTCACGTATATACACTATCATGTCATATCATCTGCAAATAGTGATATTTTTACTTCTTCCTTTCCAATTTTTCCCTTTGATCTCCTTTTGTTGTCTAATTGCTCTGGCTAGGACTTCAAGTGCTATATTTAATAGGTAGGGAGAAAGTGAGCAGCCTTGTCCAGTCCCTGATTTTAGTGGGATTGCTTCAAGTTTCTCTCCATTTAGTTTGATGTTGGCTACTGGTTTGCTGTAGATTGCTTTTATTATTAAGGTATGGGCCTTGAATTCGTGATCTTTCCAAGACTTTTATTATGAATGGGTATTGGATTTTGTCAAATGCTTTCTCAGCATCTAATGAGATGATCATGTGTTTTTTGTCCTTGAGTTTGTTTATATAGTGGATTACATTGATACATTTCCATATATTAAACCATCCCTGAATCCCTGGGATTGAGCCTACTTGATCGTGATGGATGATCATTTTGATGTGTTCTCGAATTCGGTTTGCGAAAATTTTATTGAGTATTTTTGCATCGATATTCATAAGGGAAATTTTTCTGAAGTTCTCTACCTTTGTGGGGTCTTTATGTGGTTTAGGTATCAGAGTAATTGTGGCTTCATAGAATTAATTGGGTAGAGTACCTTCTGTTTCTATTTTGTGGAATAGTTTGAAGAGAATTGGAATTAGGTCTTCTTTGAAGGTCTGATTTCAGAACTCTGCACTAAATTCATCTGGTCCTGGGCTTTCTTGCTTGTGGGAGGCTATTAATGACCGTTTCTACTTCTTTAGGGGATATGAGACTGTTTAGATCGTTAATCTGATCCTGATTTAGCTTTGGTTCCTGGTATCTGTCTAGAAATTTGTCTATTTCATCCAGGTTTTCCAGTTTTGATGAGTATAGCCCTTTGTAGTAGGATCTGATGATTTTTTTGGATTTCTTCAGGATCTGTTGTTATGTCTCCCTTTTCATTTCTGATTTTGTTAATTAGGATGTTGTCCCTGTGCCCTCTACTTAATCTAGCTAAGGGTTTATCTATCTTGTTGATTTTCTCAATGAACCAGCTCCTGCTTTGGTTGATTCTTTGAATAGTTCTTTTTCTTTCCACTTGGTTGATTTCAGCCCTGAGTTTGATTATTTCCTGCTGTCTACTCCTCTTGGGTGAAGTTGCTTCCTTTTTTTTTTTTTTTTTTTTTTTTTTTGGCTTTTTGAGACAGGGTTTTTCTGTATATCCCTGGCTGTCCTGGAACTCACTTTGTAGACCAGGCTGGCCTCAAACTCAGAAATCCACCTGCCTCTGCCTCCCCAGTGCTGGGATTAAAGGCGTGCACCACCACACCTGGCTGCTTACTTTTGTTCTAGAGCTTTTAGGTGTTCTGTCAAGCTGCTAGTGTGTGCTCTCTCCAGTTTCTTTTTGGAGGCACTCAGAGCTATGAGTTTTCTTCATTGTGTCCCACAAGTTTGGGTATGTTTTGTCTTCATTTTCATTAAACTCTTAAAAAGTCTTTAATCTCTTTATTTCTTCTTTGACCAAGTTATCATTGAGTAGAGTGTTATTCAGCTTCCACATGTATGTTGGCTTTCTATTATTTATGTTGTTATTGAAGATCAGCCTTAGCCCACCGCCACCTCATTTTTAAAAGAAAAAATTATTTTTAAATTGTTTATTAATTTTTTCATTGTGAGTTATGAAAATATCTCTTATATTTTAAGAGAACTTTTGCTGGACCTCACAACCAGAATTAGGATTCACCTTGCGACTGTCTAAGACTTGAGAGTCCTATCCTACTGTGCACTCAGCTGCTTGTTTAGCCTTTAAGAGAACAAAATGACAACCAATCTTAACATGCCTCGCATTTCCCATATAATCAACTCTTACGATCTAAGTGAATGCATAGCTTTAATCTTAATTTCTGTTTTCTTCCATGTACTGATTTAGAGAGCAATGTGTGCAATGATAAGTCATAAAATAAAAAATAAATGAAAACCTGAAGGAGTTCTTTTTCTCCTTCTGCTACATGGGATACTGGAACTGAACCAGATCTTAGGCTTCTTAGCAGCAAGCCCCCAACCTGCTGAGCCATCTCACAAGTGCAGATTGAGTATTTTAAAATATCTTTGTTTTTATTATGTGTATTATGTGGGCTTGTGCATATTAGTATAGGTATCTAAAGAGGTCATAGGCATCACATCCCCTGGGGCTAGACTTACACATAGTTGTGAGCTTCAAACATGGGTTCTGAAACTCAAAATTGGGTCAAGAGCAGTATATGCTCTTGACCACTGATCCCTTGATCTTGATCCCGTGGGCCTCCAAATTAGGAATTTTTACTGTAGGTTTTTATTTTGATAAAATATATGTAAGGTTTACCATCTTAGTGTTTAGATATATTTAGATTAATTGGCTTCTAAGTACATTCACAGTATTATTCAACTTCACATTTACATTTTCAAATCATTTTTAATCAATCTGCACAGAAATTCTTCCCAATAAATATACTCCACCCTCACCCAGCCCAGTAAACTACTTTCTGTCCCTTCTGTGCCTAGTCTTCAAGGTTCACCCATGTGGGACATGCCACAGTTCACTTCCTAAGGCATTTATTTGTATGTGTCTGTCTCAACTTTAGACACTCTTCATGGGCTGAAACTGGGATTTTACTTCTTCCTTCTGTGAGCAAGACTGTAATGAACACAAGTACGCAGGTGCATTTTTGAGACCCTGCTTTCAATTGCCTGGAGTGTATACAGGAGATGGAATTGGCTGGGCCATATACTCTATTTTTACTATCTAAGGAATTCCCATGTATAAGTCTCCACAACTGTACATCACTATTGTACGTCACTAACAGTGCCCAAGGGCTTTTGGTTTTTCTGACTTTTCTCGGCTATGCTATTGGTGCCATCTTTGTCAAATCAGTACATGAAGCTTTTCTCCTGTTTTCTACTGAGAGTGACACAGCTTTAACTGAGAATTGAAATCATGACATTCTCATCATTTTATCAATCTCTTGTAACAGACTACGTCAGATTCCTGTTCAGCTTATGCAGTACCCAGCCCAAGCCATAAAGGTGCTCTTGGCAGGGTTTAAACCTCCCTTAAGTGACTCGGGAAAAACAAGAATACCATACTGTCCCAAGTGGAGCATGGAAGCCTTGTGGACTATGATAGACTGTCTCCAAGGAAAACAACTTTATGCTGCTTCTGTGGTAATTACGTCTTAGCCAAATTATTTTAAAGCTATTTCCATAGCCCTGTTAACTTCATAAAGTGTTTTGCTTCTGTTTAAAAAATAATAGTTAAAGCTTACAATGCCACATAAACTATATAAGTTAAGTCTTAAGACTAGTTAAAATGGTTTTGGGGGGCTTGGCATGGAACTCTACTAACTGCCACAAGTTAGTAGTTCAAAGTCATCACCCTGGGCCCTATCACACCTACCAAAGGGGAAAAATTAGTTTTAACAAATTTTACTACCCTAAAGTGATACATAATGGATAATATAATAAATAATGGATGAAATAATAAATGTGTATCATATAATCAAAACACTTTTAAGTTAATGAAAAGCAAACTTGTATACCATTGATTAATCTGAGGTAGAATCAAAGTACAGTAGAGGTATAGATGGCTTTGCAGGCTGAGGGGGAATGTAAGAAATTACTGTTTACATCTGAAGAGATGTGGGAAGGTGCTTAAGAAACTTGTTAGTAGGTCCTCAATAACTAAGTAAGTAGGGCCCAGAAAGTGATACACAAGCTGCGTCCTGAAAACTGGGGGAGCTACATTCAGAGAGGCTTGAATTGTAAGGTGGCCAGACCTGTTTCAAAGCTGCAGGAGGGGAACTGGAGAGGTGGCTCAGGAGTTAGGGACACAAACTTCTACTCTTGCAGAGGGACCAAGGTTTGGTTCTGGTGGCTCACAACAGTCTACCCCAGTTTCTGGGATCAGATGCCCTCTTTTGAGCTTTGTAAAGACATTGTGATCTTAGATACATGATAGCAAAGAACTCACACATATTAGATAAGTTTAAAAGATTTTATAAAAGACAAAACTCCAGATGGTAATCTCTTTAAGTTATATCACAGGCAAGCAGGAACCTAGTTTTGCATGGTGTTCTAGAACTGGACATTTTTTATCCTCCTTACTCAAACACACACACACACACACATACATATGTATATTCTGGCTCAATATTATAAAACTCAGGACTCGTAGAGCTCTATCTTGACACAGCCCTGGGCTCCTGGGCTGGGCTGGTGATATAGGTGCCTGTGAGTTACTCTTCAGGCCCACCTGCCTCCCTCTGTCAGGTGCTAGGACAAAGAATCCTGTATACTGCTTTCCACAGGAATGAACTCACGAGACAAGGCTATTACTAGAAAATGCTTTTGGAAAGTCCTGTTATCTGTGTACTAGCATATACATAGTTCATGAAGGGTGTTTCTAAATAAGTTGGTGAAAATACAGACAAGCCAAGTATTTATTTCAAATATATATTTCTTTACTTCTATGAACAACAGCCTAATTTTAGCTTATGCATAGCAGATACAGTATGTGGTGTATAGAATGTAAAAGAATCTTTACATTCTAAAGTAATATAAAAGACTATTAGCTGTCTGTCTAGTCAGGAGAGACTTGAGGTTTCATTAGTTTAAGAGGAAGAGAATGGGAGGAATAGGACTTAGCAAGAATCCATTAGATTTGCCCTCTAAAGGTAGAGTATGAATTAGTCCTGTGCCTTCCTCCCAGGGAGAGCAGCCAGGTGGAGGAGAGAAAGGGCACCAAAGACAACACTGTGTTTTGTTTGTGGGGTTGGGGATTTTTGTGAACTTTCTGCTTCTGCCTCCTGAGTGGTAAGATTATAGGTATGTTACCACATTATAGATGTATACACAGACACATTATTGTTTTCCTGATATCTTTCAACTGTATCTTTCAATTTTAGGCTCAGGCACCAGAACAAATAGTGACATTATATGAAGATGAACAATACCCAGTTCACATGTCCTTGGTAGAAATGGGGCTTGCAGATAAAGATGAATGATGTAAGTGTACTTCTTGGTCGCCTGCTTAGTCAGCAGGTGTGTCTACACAAGTGCTATGACCACAGAGACTAATGCTGAATTCCTTATAAATGCATCTCAGATATTCTTAATGCATCTCAGATATTCGTATTTCTCAAAAGATGGAATTCTCTAAGAACTCTCTTCCATAGTTTGTTGCCCGAGGCCTTTCTACCTCTTGAACACCATTATCGATGACTCCTTGTACTTGTAAATGTAGTAGTGGGTGAGGGGCAAGCATAACAGGACAATTTGTACCATAAATAATTTAGGCTCATTCTCAAATAGCAGGCATACAGAACCATTGGTGACCTAGCTAACAAACAGCACCACTAGAACCGAGTACAGCATTAAGGCGAGGGTTAAAGTAACACTTTCTGTTTTTCAGGTGCACAAGAGCTCCTGCAGCTGTCCAGAAAAACAGTTTCCTGTTAAGATTTGTACCACACTTCAGGTTTGATTTTAACCTGTTCTGCAGTGGTATCAGTTTTTTCCTCCTTTAGTCTTATTTGGTAAATTGTTAAGGAATGGTGTGGTGAAAAGTTAATATTTTCTTTAAAACATTTTTGTTTTTACTGTCCTTTCAAAATAAAATTTAGTCATAGAAATTTTAGTTCATGTTATTAAGATGCTGTTTAAAAAAATACTAGAATTGTTGAAGATCCTGAAATGTCTCACCCATGGGCACCCTCAGTCCCTTACAGAGGTGAGTATGACTGAGAGGGTATCTGTAATTATTAGAGAAGTCTTGGTGGCTTTGCTGTATATGAGTATAGTAGACTGAGTAAGGGGAAACATAGGTAACATTTCATTGTCTTCACTGCCTTGTCAGTGGCAGCTCTACTAACTCACTGCCCGTCTGAGTGCATGATCTTGTTGTTAGATACACTGGCAGTTACTGGGCGTTTTTGTTGTTTCTTCATCAGATTCTCCTAGAGGGCTCTAATCCACGTGAGAGGTTTGCCTATGTATGCATAGTAGAGGGGTTTGCTGAGTCAGGAGGCAATTACTTTTGAAAAAAAATAGCTGCCATTCCTGAAGATGGCAGTTGACACCATTTTCTTTAACATGTATGCTTCATGTATTACTTTAAAATTCTTCCACACTCTATTTTTTTTTTCACACTCAGTTCTTAATCATGTAGAACTGCTATTTTTTAATGAGTAATTACCAATACTTATTGTTCTAGTCATAAACTTACAATGGGCAAGTTGCCCATTCTTTGAGCATAGCTTGCTTGTGTTGGTGATAACAACAAGGAGGAGGCTGTGGTCAGCTCACACCAGCTACTTACTGCTGGTTTTGACAAGTTATGCAGCATCCTGGCTGTAACTGCTTTCTCCTAAGACTTCTTAGTACTTGTAACATGGTCTGGCCTGTTTGTGTTCATCTCCATTCTTTTACAAGTCCTGAGTCTGGACAGGATGGCAGTTTTCATTTCAGTTTTGGCTGTAATACTTACTGTCTTGGCACTCACTTTTTAGTTCACATCCAGTGGAACAAGTATTTGATATACTTCTTTTACTCTTGGGTTTTCTTTTTTTCTTTTTTTCTTTTTTTTTCTTTTTTTTTTTTTTTTGGTTTTTTCGAGACAGGGTTTCTCTGTATAGCCCTGGCTGTCCTGGAACTCACTCTGTAGACCAGGCTGGCCTCAAACTCAGAAATCCACCTGCCTCTGCCTCCCAAGTGCTGGGATTAAAGGCGTGCGCCACCACTGCCCGGCACTCTTGGGTTTTCTTATTTTGAAAGCCTGCATAAATCATGTGTGGTGGTGCATGTCTTTAATCTCAGCAATGGGGACACAAAAGCAGGTGAATCTCTGTGAATTCAAGGCCAGCCTGACCTACAGAGTGGTCTCCAAACAGTAAAAACAAAAAAGCAAAGATACTTATATATATTTTAAAAACCTGTATGGTTTACAACAAAGTAATAATATTTTCCTAACTATGGAAAACACATGCACTAGATAAGCCACTTTTGTGTTTCAAAGAATGTAAAACAGATGCAGTATGGCAAAACTTTAATTTTAAAATTCAAACATAATCTTTTTATTTAGACACACACATTATATAAATTAAACAACTGAACATGTAAGAAATGTACATACCCTGAACAGAAAAAGCACTTAGTGTTACTTCATGATTAATCCCACAAAAGATCTTCACATTTCTGTGTCCATTAGCACATTACCGTCTTTGTCCTTCACTCTAACTCGGCCAGATGTGTACTTTGTCTCTTGATGGCCATTTGCATAGACAGTCTTAACAGTCCCATCAGGATACTCTCGTCTCTTGAACTGGGCAGTATGGAGCTCCCTTTGGCCATTATTAAACTCTATGATCTTGTTGCCATCACTGTAAAATTTAAACCAGAAAATAATTTCTCAAAATATATATATCAACAGGAGCTGGGCATAGTGGTAGGCACCCAGCTGTAATACCAGCCCCATAGGAGAACTAGGAGTTCAATACTAGCCTGAACACACATAAAATCTTGTCTCACCACCCCTGAAATTTAAAATAGAGCTAGAGGAGCTCAAGGGAACAGTACTTGCCTAGTGTGCATGAGGCCTTAAGCCAATCCTCAATACTGTGGAAGAATAAAAAGGAAAGACACACACACCAGGAAAGCTAGCTAAAGTCGCCTTTGATTCTGCAATTGTTTTCTTTCTCCTAAACACACTAGTTGGTCTTCTCTTTTCCCAATACAATTGCAAGTTCTGTTTGCAGCATTTCAGTTCCAGGATTATCAGTAATAGCTACTTTACATGTGACCATGCAAAGTTTCTATTAATAATTTACTATTAAATGTTTAGTTTTTGTTTTTTAATTTTAGATATGTTCAGCCTCTGAAATATTTTATTTTATTTTTATTTTGGGGGACAGTCTCTTTATGTAGCCCTCCCTAACTGGCCTGCAACTCATTATGTAAAGTAGGCCATCCTCAAACTCCCAGTGATCTCCCTGCCTCCTCAGTTCTGGGATTAATAACTCGTTTAACAAGTGTGCAGCTTGGTCTTCATGTGGGTCTCCAACAGCTGCTGCTGTCTCTTAATGTGGTGCCTGCGGATCCTGTTGTCCTAAGTGAGCCACCCTGTCTGGCTTCAGTAGGAGAGGATGTACCTAGTTCTGCAATCCCCCTTCTCAGGAGAAATGGGGGGAATTGGGGGAAGATTTGTGTGGGTGGGGACTGGGAGGAGAAGGGGTGCTGATACTGGAATGTAAAGTAAATAAATAATGAAAAAAAAAAGTTCATATATGTCACCATGCCCAGCTCAAAACTGGTCATCATGTTTAAATTTAGCTATTCAGTTTCCTTGGGGGAAAGCTGAGATGGCTCTTTTTCACTAAATTGAAGACTGCTTTAGTACTTTGAACAATTAACACCAAGTGGATTGTTGGTCATAAATCTATGGGACATTCACAATGAATTCCCCACAACTGACAGAATTTCCATGACCAATAGAAGCCTGGAGTTACAGACTGGAAGTCAGCAATTCGGAACAGAGATGGGCAGGTGTTACCAGCAGAACAGTCTTGCGCCCCATTCATGTGGGAGACGCAAAACCCATTCCAAGAGCTGATGCTTCCTCGGGGAAATCCATGCCCAGCACAACGGCAACTGAGCAGTGCAGGTGATTGTCAATGGCACGCTACAATTTCAGAACCACAGCTCTCAAGTAAAAAGTAATTCTGACCAAATACTTGGGATTTTGCCTATGAAAATAAGAATGGCTATGAGTTAATCTATGTTGAAGCTAGATGCATTAGTACATAATTTTTATTTCTCATTATTATGCAAGCAAAACTTCAAAAGTAAGAGTAAACAAAATCTTAAATTTGTACTAATGTTATCCTGTTATCCAATGTATGGTAGATTTGTAAATTTTTTAACAAACTATTCTACACAAGGGGAAAACATTACAATGACTGTAAGAAGTCCATGTACCACCTAAATTCGTTTTACTTCCTTGGTGAATTTTTACCATAGACTTCATGTTGATTAGTGTTAACTGTTTTCAAAAGAGGAGGTATTTAGTTCCTACGATAAAGAAGGGAAAACTTCTCCAGGCAGGGCTATGATTAAAATGGTGGGTAAAAGGCTCTGTATCAGGCTGATGATGGTACACCCCAGAATCTCAGCATGGTGAGGTCTAGGCCAGCCTAAGCTACAAGAAACCCTGCTTTGAAACAAACCAAAAAAATATGGTTTTTATTGTGGATTGGGCATCCAGAGAGACCACATAAAACTTTCAGAAATGTAATATTCAGAAGGACAAGGAAAGAGCTTATTGATTTTGAAAGTTTGGATCAAATATGCCCAGAAATTAAACCTGTAACAGAACAGAGAGCTTGAGAAATTGAAAAGAGGGCAGTCTGCCTTCTGCATCTCCTGTTTTCAGGACTCACTAAACTTCGAGACAACTTCCACTCCTGAGTTCTGTGCAGCCTCTCTCTAAGTCCCATTAGCTCTCATTGCTTCTAAACTTCACAGTGTCTGTGTTCACTTCTCACCTCATTGAAACTTGAAGTCACTGCTATGTTTTGTTTTGTTTTGTTTTTGGGAGGGTTGCATGCTCCCTTACATGTAGAGCCAAAGAAGGATTCTACTTTATTCCCTAAGACAAGGCCTCTCATGGAACCTGCGGTTTAGGCTAGGCTTCCTGTCCCCACCTGACCTTTCCCCTACCCCATCCCCAGCACTGGGGTCACAGGACCATGCACCGTGGTAAGTTCCATCAGACCTTCACTCTGCACAGCAAGCGCTCTTCTCTACTGACAGATCCCCAGTCCCAAAGGTTTCAGATTTGTTTTAAAATTGGAACCATGAAAACTGGAAAATGTAGAAACAGACTTGAGTGGTGCCATACCGTTGTACTCGGACAATTGTGCCATCTGGAAAGATGCTCTCTTCTTGACCATCAGCAAATAACATCTTAATGGTCTGGTCAGGAAATGTGATTTCTTTTCTTCCATCTGGGAAATGCTTTTCTGTTTTAAAAAACAATTGTTATCAAAATATTTTCTTAAAGGAAGATTAGAGTTTAATAGTGGAGGTAAAGTTAGTTTATACCTATTTGTCCACTTGAGAAATGTAAAACTTCAAGTCCTTCTGGGTATGTGGTGTGCGTGGTCTGGGCAGCAGCATAGTAGTAGACCTACAAAGACATTTGGTGAATTTGCCCCTTCTGAGATGATGCAGCTAGAAGCATTGCCCTGAGCATACATACCACTCTCTCATCTGGCATGACCTGCTTCACATCACCATTGAAAAATGTAACGGTGATGCTCTTCCCATCCGCACTCACTTCTTTCCGAGTTCCATTGGGAAACAGAACAACCCGGCACCCATTTTTATAAATTTTTTCTACCTGAAAAGACACAAGGTAGGTAAGATTTCCTCCTGAGTAGAGGCCCTTGGGCCTGAGGAAGTTCGATGTCCCAATGTAGGAGAATGCCAGGGCGGGAAGACAGGAGTGGGTGGGTGAACACTCTTATAGAGGCAGGGGGAGGGGGGTAGAATAGGGGGCTTCCGAAGGGGAGACCTGGAAAGAGGAAAACATTTAAAATGTAAAACGATTTCCTCCTGAGACCATGCAACAGAGGCATGAGGAACTCCTCCCTATTGACGCATGTCCAAAGGCTCCATAATAAAAGTAAAACAGTTCATAAAATCCAAATAGGGAACACTTATTTCACCAGGGTTTATGCTTTTCTCATTGTTGTTGTTGTTGTTTATATTCTATTTATGTTAACTTATCTAAAACAAAACCTCTCCTCAACTTGGTATCCTATAGAAGACTAATTAAATGTGGTTACTTCTTTTGACTGTTTATCCTCCTCAATGCTCAAGGCTAGACTGAACTTTGGCATTATTTCAATTAAATAAACAAGATTAGGGTATATGCAACACAAACCCAATAGAAAAATCCTTAGTTACCTTCCCCGACAAATATCATTTATGCCCCTTTTCACTCCTCCTTTTGGTTAGCACACCCACTTTTTCCACTTTGTATCACATATTTTTAATGACTTACTGATTTTTATTTTTATGAGGATCGATTAGTGTTCTGCCTGCCTGTATGTCTGTGTGTGATAGCATCAGATCCCCTGAAACTGGAGCTACAGACAGTTGTAAGCTGCCACATGGGTGCTGAGAATTGAACCCAGGTCCTCTGGAAGAGTAGCTAATACTTTTAACCACCAAGCCAGCTCTCCAGCCCCGACATAATCACTATTTTAAATGAATGTTTTTACCTTTCCATCAGGATGACTGACTTCTCCCTGAATTTCTTCCTCTTTGTTTTTATATTCAAGATCTGGGAAGTTCACTTGTTGAAGAGGCTCTCTGGGCAAGGCAGCCTACAAGACAAGAAATTTTTAAGCAGTTATAACCTGCACCTATTAAATTGACAGCTAGATTCTAAAATTACATGATTCTATAACTAGTGGTTGTTGTTGTTATATATAGAAAACATTTGCAATGTTAAAAAAAAGCCCTCCTTTATACCTGGTTGAAAATTGAACAAATCATTTACACCCTGAATAAAGAACATTCAGTATTTAATATTATAAAAATATTTACTTGTCCTTTATCGGAGCTGCCTAAATCACGAGGAGGTGCAGACTTGTATCTTCTAGATAGATTTCCTGTTAGAAAGGAATTGTCAGAGTCAGTTTTAATGCTTAATGAAAATATCTAACTTATTGACCTGGTTAAACATTTCCTTTGGGGCCAAAGAGATGGCTTAGCAGGTAAAAGCACTTGCAACATTAAAAAGCCTTTAAATATTAATCCTTGGAACCTACATGGTGGGAAGAGAGAACCAATTTCTACAGGTTGTCAGATGCCCTCCACAAGAGCACAGTAGTACACACATTCTCACACCAGACATAAACATTTCCTTTGTCAGTGCTGTTGTATTGTATTTATGTGTATATGTGAGTCTGTGTACATACAATGTACTCGGGCATGTGGGAGCCTGAGGGAACAGGAAGAGCTCATCCATGGCTCAGCAGAGAAAACACTTGTTTGCTCTTGCAGGGGAACCAGGTACAGCTCCCAGCATCTGCATGGCAGCTAACAACACTATGCAAACTCCAGGTCCAGGTAAGCCAGTGCCCTCTTCTGGCCTCTGCAGGTACCAGGCAGGCAGATCCAAACAGGCAGAATATCCATAGACAAAACAAGGCCTAGCAATATTAAAATAATGGGTTCATCAAAATAGATAATGAGTACCCATAGGCCAGCCTTAGCTTCATAGCCAGCTCAAGGCTAACCTGAGCTATATGGGACTCTATCTTTTAAAGGAAAGGTTGACAGGCTGAAAAAAGGTTTTGTGATGTAAGTAAGAATGGTTAAAGATCTAAATAAATAATTTTCCTGAAGAAGAAGGAGGAGGAGGAGGAGAAGAAGAAGCAGCAGAAGCAGCAAATTCAGTACTGAAGAGATGGCTGAGTTTTTCAGCACCCAGCTTGAAGCCTGAAACCTTAAGCCTTGGGTTTCAATTCCCAGTAATGAGGGTCTAGGGGGATAGTTAGTATCCATCCAGCTGGTCAGCAGAGGGAATGGTATTCAATGCATTTAAATGACTGGGGAAATGCAAATTAAAACAACAATGACAAATACATTTAGCTGTTAGCGAAAACTCAAATCTGACAGCATTGAGTACTGGGCAAGTATGGAATCCCACACTTTCCTAGCTTCTGAGTATAAAATCAGGGCTAGGGAGACAGTGCAGTAGATAACACGAGTGCTGCTAGGAGTGACTGCTAGGGTTCAGTCTAGAGGTACCGTGTGAGAAGTTACTTTCTTACAAGTATTCTTCTCAGTCCACATGTGTAACTCCCAGACAACACAAGAAATAAATGGAATCAAAATTCTTAAACTATATTAGTATATTTTAGAAATAATTTTGACACAACCTATTGCTATTAAAAATATTCTGCCAATTGTCCAGTTATTCCAGCCCTTGCTGTGTACCTAGAGAACTGCCTGTGTGCATTCCAGGTACAGAGAAGAATGGTATTGCAGCATCACAAACCAAGTAATACAAGTGAATTTGTTAAGGCTGGAGAGATGGCCCAGCAGTTAAGAACAGTGGCTGCTTTTGCAAAGAACCTGGGTTCAGCCTCCAGCCTTCACAGGGTAAACCCATAATAATCACAGAAACAGTATGAAACAATTTATAAATTGTATGGGCATGTGTAGTTTAAAAGAGTAAACAAGCATGAAATGCTATCAGGAATTATCTGAGGAGTAAGACTGATATAAAGATCCTAAAACAACCCCCACGGGGTCCAAGTTTCTCCAGCAATCTCCTGATGGGGGAGGAACTGGCCTCAGGAAGAACACTCAATTCTAACACTCATCTCACAGTCAAATGAATACAGACACATTTTCTAGCCTTTGTCTTGTCTCTTCTATAAAATGTAACTATTTATAATTTATCCACACTGTAAATAAATCCATTTTCCTTTACCAATATGTTTCCTAATGTCTTTTGAAACAGAGAAACTAGGGCAGCAGTTTATATACAGGTGATGCAGAGGCTCCAAGATCATTTGTGTTTAATTCCTTGAATACAGTCCTCTCTCCTGCCCCATCCCCTTCGCGCTGAGCCAGTCTCACTTGGTAGCCTAGACTGGCCTGGAACCTGTAGTCAGCCTCCTGACTGGTAGGTAGGGTAGCAGCTGTCACCAAGCTCAGCTAACACTACCTATAACGTTCTGAAACACAAAAGAACCATACAGCTCCTTACCTTGTGCTGGCAAATACTTCTTCTTATATTTTTCTACCTGGACTCCTGAAGAAACATGACTCTTTTGAAATTGAAATGATGAGTTCTATGAGAGATAATTTTTAATATAATTGTTAATCTACATTTTATGACACTGAACAAAATTAACTCAGTTAAGGGCTGTTGTTCTGTACTCTCAATTACCGCAGTAGGCCAGGTAAATTGGTGGCTGTCTAGGAATGAAACACACACTATCCTCCAGCTCAAGGCACAAAACCGACCTCCTTCATGTCAATCAGCCTCTTCCACAAACCTCTCTCCCGTCCCCAGTGGTTGATGAAGCCACCTGACACACCCCCATCCCCAAATCTGTGCCTATCACCAGCACTGTCAGAACCTCCCACCTCCCTGGTGATAGTATCTGGTCTCTTGACCTACCCCACCATCAATCTGTGTCCAGCCTGAGCTTTCAGTCTAGTGGCAGTCCTCCTGGATCTGTGTAACACTAACTTCCCACCCTCTAAATCCACCATTCCATTTCCTGGCTTTATGAGTTTAAATGTACATTAGCCTTCACCATGATTTGATAGAAGACTTCCCAAACCTACCATGGACTCATCCTTTTTTGTGGCCATCATGTACTGGCAGGCCTTGGGACTGTTCTCCATAGCTTCTGCTCTCTTCCAGGCATCCAGTCGGAACCTTTCCATTACTTTTATCTCTTCCCTGAGGTCTGTGTTCTCTTTGACGAGCATCTCTATCTGGCTTCTGAGGCGACTCTGTGTGCTTGACCACTTTGTTTCCTTCCTTTTCAAGTCTTCCTGTAAATCTGCTATTTGCTGTTTCAAGGCCTCTCAAAAGAAAAGGTTACAGAATTAAAACAAGGCAACTGGAGAAGAGATACAACAAAATCAATACAACAAAATGCCAGCCCGCCACAGACAGCAGGAGAGCATGCCTAGACAGTAAGGGGCATTGGGTTTCCAGAGCTGGGATGTGGAGTCAGTTAAGTGCTTACCGTACATTGTCAACAACTGATCACAAGCCAAGACAAAGCAGATTCAGCTCCGAGTATGGCATAAGGGAATGCAGCCTAACCTAACCACTAACAAAAACCGCATCAATTCTTGAACAGACATCAACTTGTGCTAAAGAGAAAACAGAATCCAAAGTCAAAGCCACCTGCCCTGAAAATAGATGAGCTGAGAGATCCATGAGTACGGCTGTCCAAAGGGGGTGAGTTACCTCCATTGACTGCTCAGTCAGTGCAACACTGAATTACTTGCTAAATATCCCACCTCCTCCTCACTATTGCACTTGTCTTAGGAAAAAAAAAAAAAAAAGACATTAATGAGTAGAAAGCAATATTAAGAAAATGAAGGAGGTACTATGTTTGCCAAGCATCTACAGGACCCTGGGTTTGATCCCCAGCAGCACAACAGACAAAAAGAAAAGAGGAAGGAGGAGAAGGAGGGGAAGAAATGAGGGGCTGGGAATGTAGCAGAAAGGTAGAACATGCTTGCCAGTTTCCCAATGAGATTTCCCAGTAGTGAAAGAGGGAGAAATGAGCTGCTGTAGATGGAATAAACAAAACTAGTGAACAAACTTCTAGACCTGTCTATGATCAAACTGCAAATGTACACACAAAATCAAGACTAAAGTCAGGACAGTGTCATCAGTGATTTGAGAACTACAACAAAGACAATAGAGGACAGCACTAAACAGTCTCCCAAATAAAATTGGCGGGCCATTTTACTGACTCACTAGGAAAGACCCAAGAGCACAGAGTGATGGAATTCAGCTAGGATTATAGAGCTAGCTGGGAAGGATGGAGAGATGCTGCCTTCCTCTGTATCAGATGTCTCATGTGCCCTAAGAACACTAAGATCATCCTGAGAAACCAGTATTACTCTGATAACAAAACCCATACAAGCACACAACAAAACTTCTCATTTCTGTACTCTGATGCCCTATCATTAGGCTGAGGACTGAGTCCTGGGGTTTGAGCATGCTAGGCAAATGCTGACTTAAATCATCAGGCTTAAAACTTCACCATAAAACAAGGAGTACTCTTTTCGTGAGCACATGTCCCCAGGTGAGTGAACTACAGGGACAAAAATGGAGAAGAGACACAGGGAAAGGAGGTCCAGTGACCAGCCCAAATTGGGATCCATCTCAAGGGGAGGCTCCAAGGCCTGACACTATTACTAATGCTATGGTCTGCCCTCTGGAAGAAGTGGAGAAGGAGGGTGACCCATAGGAAGAACAGCAGTCTCAATTAACCTAGACCCCCAAGATCTCTTAGACACTGAGCTACTAACCAGGCACTAGCTGGTACAAGGTCCCTGGCACATATACAGCAGAGGACTGCCTGGTCTGGCATCAGTGAGAGAAGATGCACCTAACCCTCGAGAGACTGAGGCCCCAGGGAATGGGGAGGCCTACTGGGGTTGGAGGTGGGGGAGGGAAGGGGCATCCTCTTGGAGGAGGAATGAGATGAGGGCAGACCAGGAGGGGGATAACAACTGGACTGTTAAAAAAAAAAAAAAAAAAAAAAAAGATTAAAGATAATTAAATCATCATTTATTCCTAATGATATGACCTTGAATAAGTGCTTGCATTTTAAGGTAAAAAAAAAAATCTCAATAAAGGTATATGCAGACCAAATTAAATGCAGACAAAGTAAGACCATACAACAACATGATTAGGTTGATTCCATTCCAGGGATACAGGGGTAGTTAAACATGTAAATTAATAAATGCAATACAATACATAGAGACAAATCACATATTATCTCAATGGATGCGGAAAGCCTCTGACAATATGAATATCCCTTCAAGATAAAAAGCCCTAAAGAAGCTAGAAATAGAAGGCTGGAGAGAAAGGCAAGAGAAATAAAAGTGATACAAAAAGGGAAGAACTTCAATTGTCTGTGTGTGCAGACAACATGAACCTATACTTAAAAACTCTAACCCAGAATTCTACCAGAATGGCAAATTATATAGTCAATGAGCAAAAATCACTAAATTGCCAATACATTAAACCACATTCACTAATGCAATGTGACAGAAATCAGGAAAACAGTGTCAGTTATAATAGCTTTAAAAATACATACATCAGATTCCTAGGACAAAAATCTAACCAATGAGATAAAAATCCTTTACAGTGAAAACAATCAATCAATAAATAAACTGAACAAGACACTGTAGAATAAGATGAATTCCCACACTCGTGGTTTACCAGAATATATTGTGAAATGTTTGAACTACCAAAAGCAATTTTCAGATTCAGTGGATTTGAATCCCCCAAATACTTCACAGAAATAGAAAAACAAAGGGAGAGTAAAGGGCGTGGGGGACCTATCAGACTATGTGCTCTCTTCATTTCTAAGTTACTCCGCTGCCCTTCCTCCTCCTAACCGTGCTCTCCCCTTCTGCTCTAATGTCATCCTTCCTAGTTTTCTGTACCTTTTTAAAAAGGAAAACATCACATTTCCAAGCATCCTTTTTTTACAAGTTCAGTAAAAGTTCAAACATAAATTCAAATCATAAATTGAATAAGTTTACAACAGAGATGTTTTCATTTGTTTCCATTACAACTACTTATCTAGCTAGACATTCATTATCTGTTACTAGTCTACAGGTTAGAGTCTAAAACTATAATTTTTGGGTCTAAGTTAGCACTAAAGTTTTGTATAGATAAACCCAGCCAATATTTTATCTTCTGTCTGTGCATCTACAATAAGTCACTTGTTCCATTTTATGACCTTTGGTTAATTGTCTTACAGTTCTAAGGAATGTATTCTAAGTTGTAAATACCCTCTTTCTATCTCACAAGCAATTAACTCATGACACATGAAGACTGGCAGAGTTCTAACTGCAGTTTTTATATCAGAGAGGGCTTTAACAGCAGTCCTACTATACAGGGCTTCGTAGTTATTAGTATAATTTTAGGAATTCTTATAAAATCATCATTAGGAATTAAGAAATCATAGATTTGTCTGAATAGCATCACTACAAGACAGTACATCATCGTTGATCTGCAAAACTCTGCCCAAAAGGATGGACTAATACCTAGTGATTATTATATATATTTAATATCAGGAAAGGCACATTAATAGCAGGAATGTCTCCTTAAATGCCGTCCCCTCAGACTTGCCTACAAGGGCTCATTCAGCATGGTTCACAGTCCACAGTGAAACCATCTCAGGAAGGTACTGCTAGCTTTTAGAGTATCCTAGCAGGCTCCTGGCAGGCAACTAACACTGCAGGTGTGCAAATGAGAGGCAACATTGCCCTCTGCTGCAGTGCAACATGGGAAGTATGTGAGGCAGAAAGTGAGCTCACATCTTATGCAGCACAGGTACAGCTATGGAAAACTGTGCTGATAGGCTGGGATGTTTAACTTACAGTCTAACATACACGCTGGGTTTTATACTTAGCTGGGATGTTTAACTTACAGTCTAACATACACGCTGGATTTTATACTTAGCTAAATGAGTTTCATTAGGAAGCTTTGCATGTGTCAATGTATAGATACATTACTCTAGTTTTTCCTAGGTTTATAGTTCTAATAAATGCTAGAGACAGCTCAGTAGGTAAGAGCACCAGCTGCTCTTCCAGAAGACCTGGGTTTGATTTCCAGCACCCACTTGGTGGCTCATAACCATCTGTAACCCTAGTGCCCAGGAGATCTGACACCCTTTTTTGATCTTCAGGGGCACTGCACATATATAATGTACATACATACATGCAGGCAAATAACCTATACGTGTAGAAAATATAATTGAAAAAGTGCATGCATTGTTTTTAACTGCTACTTTCCTCTGCCATGCCCATGTTTACCTCTAAGATGAACAGAACCACTACCTGCCCTCTCACTTTGTAAGTTTTGTAACTAACTATGCCTAGTTAGTACATGGGCATAAAACTGCTATGAGTGAAAAGAGCTAGCACTGTGTGATAGGCATGACACTGAACCGGTGCACAGCCACTGTGTGACAGTCAAACTGAAGGCATGACACTGAACCAGTGCACAGCCACTGTGTGACAGTCAAACTGAAGGCATGACACTGAACCGGTGCACAGCCACTGTGTGACAGTCAAACTGAAGGCATGACACTGAACCGGTGCACAGCCACTGTGTGACAGTCAAACTGAAGGCATGACACTGAACCGGTGCACAGCCACTGTGTGACAGTCAAACTGAAGGCATGACACTGAACCAGTGCACATCCAGATTCTGGCTTCTTGGTCCCCCAGGGTTTCTGCAGGAACTTTGTTACTGAATACAGGACTGGCAACTGTCTGTCAGAGTCACACTGTGATACGGTGTCACAGACACCTGTTTCTCTCCCTACCCACCCCCTTCTTGAGACAGGGTTTCACCCTCTAGCCTCTTCTCCCTCAGCCTTCTAAGACCTTGAATTAGTGACACACATGATTGCCAGCTCACACTTTCTTTCTGAAACATCGAAGAACTCTAATGGGACTCTCCCAAGATTGCTGTCTTTATTAACCTGGAGTGTGGTGTAGAGCCAGGTACCTGTATTTCTTCGCGCTCCTTTTTATCTGGGAATGTTCTTGCAGCTGCTGTGTACTTCTCAAAGACTTTGCGATCCTTCTGTAGTTTCCTTGTCTCCTCCTTTCTATACTCTTCTATTCGAGCCAGCTCTCTTGCTTTTTGTTGCTCAAAGTCAGCAATTTCTTTCCTACGATAAACATGCCACATTGTCATGGGACAGTCTCAGTATAATGACCTATGTTCACCCAAGTGTGATGGTATACACCTTCTCCGAGGGTAGATACAGGATCCCTGGAATACTGAAATATTCAACCCCAGCCTGAGCATCACAGTGAGACCCTTCATCACAAAACTAAACAAATCCCCAGTGCTAAAAAATAAGTAAATACAGTAAGTAAATCCATCTACAATCCACTGGCCTCAAAGGTCAGCCAGTTCACGTGCCCTAACACTCATTCATCAAGCATGTACTAGGTGCCCACTGTGAATCTAGGAAGCGGGATGCCACAGCCTACTACACTGCAATGGGAAACCATACAGTAACAGGGCCAGCACAGAGCTAGCTCTGCAGGTGAAAGGCTTACTGCGTGAATCTGATGCCGAGTTGGATCCCAGGGTGGAAAGAGGACAGAGTCCTGAAAAATGTCCTCTGACCACACTAGTACCATGTCAGGGATCAACCTCACAACATATACATGATACACAAATGGGAAAAAATAAATAAATGTATGACACATTAGAAGCATTAGGGGGAAAACAAGAAGCACACACAATAACAAATGTAAAAATAATTTTTAAAAAATGTAATAAATGTGGAAGGCTGGAGTGCACTAACACAGTGGCGCTTACAGAGCGGATTAAAGAAGACATTTAAGGCAGCCCAAGACTCAGAACCGGACTGCTGGGCTGGAACTGTGGCCCTCTCCCTTAAGAACGCAGACCTGGGCAGCTTTCCTGTCAGTACCTGTTTCCTCATTTCTAACACAGGAAACAATCCGTAAATCCTTTTACTTTATGATTTCAATGTTCTTGAAAAGTATACTTCTAATGAAGTTACAGAATTTGAAAAGTTACCTTGAGTGAAGAAGACATTTTAATTAAGTTCCTACTCTCTACCCACTATTTGTTTTTAAATTGCATTCTAATTTGCTTTACTTGTGTGTTCATGTCATGTGGGCGCACATGTAGACAGCACCTAACTGGTCTGTCTCCCCACCATGTGGATCCTGGAGACTGGCCTCAGCTCGGCAGGCTTAGCAGAAATGCCTTTACTAACTAAGCTAGCTTGTTGGCCCACAAACCTACTTGTAAAATAAGCATACAGTTACAAGATATAATTGTAAAAATAAAGATTTTTTTCATTAGAAAGTAACAAGATAATATTCTGCATCTAATTTTTAAACCCACCTCAGGTAACATATACAGTAACAGTTTCTGTTAGGTGAGTTAATGCTGGTCTTTAATTCTATTCTCTGGGGTCAGGCATATTTTAGAATTCACACTTCTGTAGACTTTTAGAAAAGAACAGAAATTATATCAGGACAGATGGTGGAGTAGGAAACTGGAGAAACCATCCAGCCACCTAAACAAACAAAACCAAGAGGCGGCAGCAGCCTCAGAGCTCTGGGGTGGAGAATGGTGAGCATCTAAGCATCTCTACAGGCGCTCCTAGTAACCCCTTTAGTCCCTAGGCCTCCTGGGGACAGTTGTGGGGACTATGCCATCCATCCTGAGGTACCTGAGGTGCAGGGCTGAGAGAACCATGAGGCCCTGTGCTCTGATCTGCCCCTCACATCACTGAGGGCAGGAAGAGCCAGAATGATGCTTCCACATCCTTCCCAGACAGGCTTGTTGGAAGATTTTAGAGACAACACAGCTCGTGAGGGTCAAAAAGGTTAACTGAAGCACCTGGCACTCGCCTGCTTCTCCACAAAGAACTAAAGCAACATGTATACAGCTGCTCTCTGAGGTGAGCAACCAACACTACAACAGCAGAAGAAAATGGAGCCCTGGGCCAAGCAGGTGAGATGGCTCCGTTCGTGGCATACTGACAACTGAAATTGAACCCACATAGTAAAAAGAAAAAAACAACTCCTGAATGTTGTCATTTGACCCCCACATGCATGCCCATGTAACTAACACACACACACACACATATTATTTTTTGAGACAGGGTTTCTCTGGAACTCACTCTGTAGACCAGGCTGACCTTGAACTCTGAGATCCATCTGTCTCTGCCTTCCAAGTGCTGGGATTAAAGGCTTATACCACCACACTGAGCAGTACATGTAAATTTAAATATTCATATAAAATCAGAAACCTTGTAAAATGTAGACATGTAGGGAATGGTATAATAACAAAGCCAAAATACCCTCATGTGTTACCAGGTGCCACAGACAAGGACTTGGCTCTGTCCCAGCAAACTTTAGCACACAGATGCTCCCAGCACTCTCTGTTGGCAAGTTTCAGTTCTCACAGGTTTATAATCCACAAGATACATAACCTGAAACCTGTACTGTAGTCTTGCTTTGGGAAAGGATTTCATATCTCCCAGGGAGCTAGGACCTGAAATTAAACTGCTCTATGGGTCAGAAATCCATGCCTATTCTCATATCAGAAATCCACAGACACTGTTCTGCATCGGCACATAAAATAGCCTCAGGGAACAAACCTGGCCCAAAAGAGTGGCTGCCTCGACCCACAGAATGCCCATACTATAGGAGATTGGTGTTTAGACAGAAAAGACACGCAAGGCATCATCATCCTAACCCCAACACACTGATAGACAACGAGACATTTGCCCACTACAACCTTGGGAATGGCCAGTGGCATATAGATTCATGCCAGAATGAAGACTGAAGGCATCACCCTTACTGCCATCCCTCACCTGGCACCATCAGTCCTGTCTAACTGAACAGGCAAAGCACTCTGTGGCAGCAATGCCCTGAGGGTGCTGGGGTGTGACCAGCACTCAGCCTTCATCCCACTCCAGGGCACACAGCCCACATGCATCTAAAAGGAAACTACAAGTACTAGCATTTACCTTCTGCTCACTGCAGTAGTCACTGCAGCTCCAGGAGTCAGGCAGACAGAGCCCACTACAGAAAAGCACAGCTAGTCAAAGTGCAGAGCTGTGGACACATCTACAAAGCACTCTAGAACCCAATGCTGGGGACATGGTGGAAGAGGGAGCGAGCAGAAAGACTGAGCACCAGACATCAGGGAGTCTGCTGTGAGACTGTGTCTCCTGACAATGTGAAGCTAGCCCATAGTCCCACCAACATGACTACCGAAAACATGAGGGGGAGCCCAAGAGTGGGAAAACCAGTCTTCCCCATGAAAAAGCACGCCAGTTAGTTATCCAATACCAAAGTCAGCCCTGAAAACGTACACACAAGTAACACACATATAGACAGACTGAGCAGGTTGTATTTAGGAATATACATGTATATACATACATGAATGCAATAACAATGAAAAAGAGGGCCATGAATTTAAAGAAAGCAGAGGGGTGTGTGGAAGTGTTTGGACGGAGGAGAGGGAGGGAAGGGAGAAATGTTGTAATTGGGTTATAATCTCAAAAAAAGAGTAAACAATGAGTAAGAAGAATGCCACCTACCCCTTGGTTAAAAGATACCTTTGTCTCCTCCCTCTAGGGCTAACCCATACACCAATTAAACCCAACAGGCATACAGAGAACACTATCCACTGTAAAAGGTGCATCCTTCTCAACTACGAATAGGCCATCCTACCATAGTGGACCATCTGTAGACATGAAACAATCCTCAGCAATGTAAAGGAAATGAAACCATGCAAAGTCCCTTGTCCAGCCAGAACAGAGCAAGTTCCAGAACTTAGTACAACTAAACCCAGCAAGCATACGGGGAAGGCACAACTCTGTGGGGTTTTTGGTTGGTTGGTTGGTTTAGGGGTTTTGTTTCTGCATGCTTGTTTGGAGCATAGGGCTTGATATAGGGTCTCATTCTGTCATTCTGTTACCCATGGTAGCCTCACATTTGTGGCATCCGCCTGCCTCAGCTTCCTCCTGCTGGGATTACAAATCTGAGCTATCACTTTTTTGATTTATTTATTCAAATTTTAATCTATTTTAAACTTTGTGTATTTGTGGTGATTTAAGAGTATAAAGCATCCTTTTTCTTAGAATGCTACAAAGGCACATTTCATTTGTATGCAAATAGTCCCATTCTAAAGCATCCAGTTTCCTTGCAAAGTGCTTGAGTGGTCACATACATAAACAGTAATAACAAAATATATTTACACTCTTAAAATGTTAAATCTGACTGAAATATATATATACATATGTGTGTGTGTATATATATATATTTTTTTTTTTACTATAGAAAAATTAGTGGGTTTTTTTTTCAGCATAACAGTGTGATGATGCTATGACTTCCAAATTTGTTTAATGATTGGCTTTTATTTCTGAAAAATTTTGTGTAATGAGTATAAAATGCTGAGTGAATTTTTAATGCTAAAACCCCATTTTAAACATCACTTTCTATGCATACATGGGAAACGACTAATGTGGCCAATTGTACCTCAAAAGTAACTGGTGTTTTATTTTAATGTTGTGTTTACACAGTGCAATGTTATTTTTTTTTTCTAGTGTCCTTTTACAAGGCAATTAACTGGCATTTAAAGTAACCTAAAGCAACATACTGTTGCTCTTTTTATAAAAATTTTCGCCGGGAATGGTGACACATGCCTTTAATTCCAGCACTCGAGAGGCAGGGGCAGGCAGATTTCTGAGTTTGAGGCCAGCCTGGTCTACAGAGTGAGTTCCAGTATAGCCAGGGCTACACAGAGAAACCCTGTCTCAAAAAAAACCAAAAAAAAAAAAAAAAATTTTTTTTTCTTCCAAAAGATCTTGGAAAAAATGATGATGAATTGGAAGATAATATGAAGTATCTCTGGACAATTCTAATTGTTCTTGAAATACAATGAAAACATGCCAGTGTTTCATACAAGGCTGTTTTAAGCTCAGTTCTTCATGCATCAGCATGCTTTCATGCTTGTCACTAGACTCAGATTTGGACAATGTTAAGAGGTGACCTCACTGCGGTGACATGGTTAACTCAAGTGCTATTCCTGAGGTACAATGGCCCTAACATGCTAGGCACAGGATCATCCAATATTGTTGAATTTAGGAAAAACAATGAAGTGAAGGCTAGGGGGAAAAAATTAAAAACAAACAGAAAACTCAAAAAAGTCCAGTAAAGTGAAGGTCATAATTTGCTAAAGAGGATACTGTAAGAGCAATAAAAAGGTCCACACAGATCTCTGAATTCATGTAGACTATTTGATTAAATTATTTGTGAGAGTTTTGAGGTACAGCTTTAGTGTTATAATAACTTTATAAAATATAAACTGTTTTATCAAAAATATTTATACATTGCAACAATAAATTGCTTTTGCCCTCCATAACTGCCAACACAAAATGCATAAAATGTGCTTAGTGTAAATGCTAGAGTTTGAGGTGTCTGCTTGGCCACTGTACAAAGTGGTGAAATTAAAAAGTATGCTCATAGCCCAGAGCGTTACAACGCACGTGAGCATGCACATGTGCAAGTGCATACTGTAGTCATCACTGTGATAGACAAGCAGAAGATGGCTAGACTGATGGAAGCCTACAATGTGTGTTAGTCACGTTTTGGGAGATCTGACTAAATATCCTTGAGTGTTTAAGACTCTGAGAGTGCATAGAGTTAACACAATGTCTTGGTTCCAGCTGATCACAAGTCTTCGCTCTTAATATTAAATAAATGCTGATGTTCTGAGCCACCACACCCAGCTTTTCTGGTTTGTTTTATTTATTTATTTTGTAGTACTAGAGACTGAACTCTCAGCCTCTCATTTGTGTGTTCAACCACTCACCGGTCTTGATTATATGGGGAGACTCAAAAATGAGAGAGAGAGAAAGAGAGAGAGAGAGGTAGGTGCTGCCTAGACAGAGAATCAGATATGCAGAAGAAAATACTACATGGAGATAAAAACAAGAGGGAAAGTGGCCATGAGACCACAGAGGCAGAGACCTCAGTGATACTCACGCCAACCAAGGCTCACCAAGGACTGCCTCAGCCACCAGAAGGTGGGTGGGTAACAAAGCCCAGCTAGAGGTCGGGACTTTAGCCTTCCAGCTTCTAGAAGCACAAATATTGGTACCCAAGACACAGTGCTTTGTTACAAAAACCTGGGAAATGACCTTGCTAGCCAGTTGACACTGGGTTCAGAACTACAAACTGATTTTTGAATTTCAACTTATCTTACCACTAAATGTTTCTCTATATTGTATGTGGCTAAACTAGGTCATTTCATTTAATTAAATTTTTTGAGACAGGTCCTCATGTTATCCAGTCTGGTCTTGAATGCACTATACAGTTGAGGGTAACCTTGAACTTCTGATGCTCCTGCCATCAGCTCCCAAATCCTGGGGTTGGAGGAGCTTGATGCCACACCTCAGGTTCGGAGTGCTGGGGACCGAAATACAGGACTCCTCATGCATGCAAGGTGAGCATGCTAGAAACTAAGCTATGTCGCCTCAACGAAAAATTTATTGATATGACAGAAATGTGTCCTCTTTTTCATTTATATCTCTTACAAGTGATCAAAACTTTGCCAAAACTTTGAACATAGTCTTAAAGAAACAATTAAATCATATTTTCTCTTCTCGTAGATGAAAACTTACCTCAGTTTTTCCAAGGCACTTTCTCGTTCAATACGAAGTTTAGCTAAAGATGTGTTCTCAGCTTTAAATTTTTCTATTTCTGATTCCAATTCAGTAACTTTCTCTCTTAAAACCTGAGATCGAACACTGTCACCTATAAAACAGACCATAAATTCTGAACTTTTTACAACCAAACACTAGCCATCTATGAATGCAACAGCCAAGAAGGTTTGCCATGGAACCAGTGCCATTATGAACCTGGCTTTCTAAAGCAAACAGTTTAACGTTAAGAAAGAATCAATGTTGGACAGCTGCTTGCTTGCAAACCTAGCACTCAAGAAGCAGAGGCAGAAGGAGTACTCTTAAGTTCAAAGGCAGCTTGGTCTACAGAGTGAGTTCCAGACCAACAAAGGACTGATGTTATAGGTAAAAAGAAACAGTTTAATTCAAATCCTTTAAAAAGACTAGCAAGTATAGAATATGAATTAATTCACACGCGATCTGAAAGGCTAATCAATACCCAAACCAGACATAAACAAAAGAAACACCTGCTGGCCATGGACACACACTTGTGATCCTAGTGCTCAGGAACTAAGGGAAAGGATCTCAAGTTCAAAGGCAGCCTGGGGCACACAGCAAGTCCAGGCCAGCCTACTGAACTGCTCAATATCCTATAACTTACAAACACACACACACACAGGGAAGGTGCAGGGGTTGCATAATTCCTTTTTTATTATTAAATTTGCTATTTAAAAAGTAAATATCAAAACTTTTGAAAACATTTTTTGTTGTTTAAAATTATATGTACATTATGTCTGCATGTAGATACGTACGTGTGAGTGTGGTGCCCAGAGAGGCCAGAGGCATTAGACCAACTAGAGCTAGAGTTACAAACAGTTGTGAGCCATCTCGTCCTTGGGTCCTTCGTAAGAACAACAGTGCTTTTAACTGTGAGCCTCTCTAGTCCCAAAACAGTGAATACTTTACCCTTGAGTTCAGCAATTCTAATCTGGCTATCACTTAGTCCTGCCTGCCTGAAAAATACATCTGGTCTTTACAACAAGATAAAAGTATGTTGTAGATAGAACATTGTAATACATGCCAATATCACTATAAAAGTACACAGGAAAAATGTCTACAAAGAAAACCCCCAAAATAGTATGGAATTTACCTTTGGAAAATTTAATCATAGATGTTTTTGGTTTGTTACATTTTCAAGCATTCAAACTTCCTGCATATTTGAGTTTATGTGTTAGAGCAATCTTAAAATATTACCTTAAGCAAAGAGCTGGAAAAGATGATGCAGCTAGTAAGAGCACTTGCTACCCTTCCAGGGGCTGTGAACTGATTCCCAGCACTCATACAGATGGTTAACAACCACTGGAGTGTCAGCTCTAGGGATCTGAGGCCTCTTCTGGCCTCCTCAGACACCACATATATATGTCAGATATACATATGCGCATGCACGCACACACACACCTTTACTCCAGAGCAGGCTGACTCAGACCTGTTCTGCTACTATGACTGAGACCACCTAGGGTGGAGTCTTCTGACCTGGTTAGGTCTACTGTTCTGCCACCTGTGTTCTTCTCTAAGACACTGCTACCCGCTGAGAGGCTGAACCTGTCTTCCTGAGATATTCCTGAGATAGCCGACAACCTATCCATTGGCAACCTAGTGCTAACAGCTCTGGCAGATCAAGGGCTGACAGGCTGGCAACAAACCATCAAGAGTGGCATGGCAGGGAATAGGCCTTCCCCCTTTATAAGCTCAGACTCTTAGTAAACATTGGGCCTTGATCGGAATCTGTCTTGGTCTCCTAATTTCTCTTGTTTCCTCCCATATAGCTCCAGCCTCCCTCTCAGGAACCCAGTTCCTGTAGCTATGGGCAGCTACAATGCATAAATATAATGAATGATAATGTTTATACCATCATGAAAGGTCAAGTCTAGGGAAGGGAAAAAATTGTATAACAGACATACACACATACACACACACACACTCACTCCACACTTTATCAACAATTTGTAATTTCTCAGTTTCAGTTCCTAGCAGTCAAGTACAAGCCAAATATATTTAATAGAAAATTCCAGGGATTATTTTCAAATTGTATTCCATTCTAAGTAGCAGCACAGTGAAATAGCACAGTGTCCCACTGAAGCACCGTCCTTCTGTCCAGCATATATCCACACAACCCAAAAAGTTACTCATTAGTCACTTAAGACCCATATTAGGTTATCAGATACACTGTTGCAAAACTGAAATGTTCATATTTAACCCTCAATGCCCCAAAGGAGAAGAGTGGTGTGCTGGCAATCTGATTGTGCCAAAGATAAAGTGCTTGACAATTACATGCACATTAAAAACAACAGTGTAGTGGCACACCCTGCAACATTTTCTCATGCCTTGACTTACCTGGTGGTTGATCTTGACTCAGGTTTAACTTGGATTCATTTTCCAAGTGTGAATCTAATTTTGGCTTTGGTTTCAAAGAAGGGAAGAATTTTACCATCAAGTCGGATGGAGGAGGAGGGCTTATGTGTCTGTCACACTTGAAGTCTTCTCCCTTCTTGACTGGTGCAATCTTCCTTTTTATTGTTTTGTCCAGAACACATCCTTCACTCTTACTGTGGCACTGTGCCTGGGGTGTACCATATATGGCTTCCTCTCTGTGGATAACACCATGTTCATATGGATTCTCCTCAAGGTCTGTCCAAGATCTTTCATCATCGAAGTCAATTTTACTCCCAACTTGTGAGGAGGGCAGTCTCAGTGGTTCCAATACTTTATTGTTCAGGCTTTCAACTATGACAGACTCGTCACTGCTACACTCTTTATCAGACAGATCCAGGTCTGCATCTCTCCATTTATCTTCCTGAGCCCTGGTGTCCCTAAAAGGTCCTTTGGCATCACAGACTTGTGGACTATCCTCCCTGTTGCTGAAGACCCTGTCCCCAACCTCGGTGGACGGTTTGATGGTAATGTCATGCTGCTCCTCAGACTCAGTGCTACTGGCGCTGTTGGCAGCGCCATCATCCCTTGCATCCCATTGGCTCTGGTTCTCAGCAGTGCTGGTTTGAAAGGCTTTCATACTACGTTTACAGGACAGTTCCCTCAAACCATCAGGTGACCCTGAACCCCAAGACAAGAGCATGGCCTCGCATTCACTCTCGTTCTCATGTGCGACACCGTAACGGGGAATCTCACTGCAGTTACTCTGACCCCTAGGATCTGCCTGCTGTGCCTCACGCTGCTGTACAGCTTTGACAGGAGTAGAAGACAGCCTGTGGCCTTCATAGATCTGCTGATCCCTTTCTAAGATTTTCAGTACAAATGAGGAATTACTAGAAAATGATATTTCATCAGCAGCCCGTTCCAAAAATAAAAATTCATCTAATTCCAAGTTTTCCTTTTCTTTTTCTCGTTCCCAAATCTCTAATTTTTTCTGAAGAGAAAAATCAAGGGAAGATTCTGTCTCTCTGTCTGTCTCACGTATCGGGCTCCTAGAGACCACACAGCCAACTGGTCCTGTGGACAGAGGAAGTCTCTCTCTCCCCTGTGTCTTACTCCACATCTTGCAGCCAGCATCCCAGGGCTTTTTGCATGCAGGCACATTTTCTTTATCATTAGCATGTACATTTCGTTCTACTTTGACCTGGTGTCTAAACTGTCCATCACGTTTCTTCCCCGTCTGGGCTTTCAGTCCTGGTGGGGAGAGACTTTCTCTCATATTGGTCTTGGTCACTTTGGGTTTCTGCCTGAGTGAGGCAAAGCCAGCCTTGGATCTAGCTTTACTGTCCTTTTTAACAGTGGGAGTTTCTGCACACAGGTCTTTATTTATGAGAGCAGTTTTCCTCTGCAAATGATGTCTGTCTACTTTAGACCCAGGCTGGTCCTCTGATGGGCTCTGTGTGCTTGCTGGCTTACTTTCTTTTCCCTTTTGAAATTTAGATTTAGCATTAGTAAACCTAGCTAAACCTTCTCCTCGTTTTAAAAATGGTTGCTTGGGTTTCGTTTTCACTAGCAATGGTCCTTCTGCTTCCTAAAGTAAAAAGACAAAATCCAATTAATTTGCATATACAAGTCATCTCAGTCATTTCTGAAGCCAGTCTCCCTGAAGACTGATAGCTATGGCAACAGCGCTCCGCTTACCTGCAGCTGCTTCTGTCTAAGCTCTCGCTCTTCCAGTTGAATCTGCTCTTCTAAGTAGTCCTCAAATGTCTGCTGCTTCTCTCTAACGGCAGCTTTGATGGGCCTAATCATAAAAACCAAGTCACAAACACTCAACTTACAATGTAAGTATTTATACTCGTGTAACAGTCAATACCTCGGCCTGCACTATAAGCTAACATTCTCCAGGACCAGGGGCCAGCTTAGAGGTTAACAGCAGAGACAGGCTTCACATGTGCTAGACCTTGGTTCAATCCCCAAAACAAAAGAAAAAAAAGAACAAGGTATGATGATAACTATGTTAACAATCCTAGCACTCAAGACATTAAAGCAGGCAGAGGCCAGTCAGAGCTACACAGTGAGGCTGTCTCAAACAAAATAGGGCAGGTAAAGGTACCTGCTGTGCAAGCCTTGAGACCCAAGTTCAAGACCCAGAACCTACAGTGAAGGAGAGAACTGATACCCACAACTTTTCCTATATCCTGCACACAGAGCAGAAAGAAAATAAATTTAAACAAAATAAGCAAAAAGACCTCTATTTACCTTCCCCTTTGAAACCTAATGAAATCTACAATCCTTCTCTAGCCCCCCAAAATACAAAAATATGTAAGTCTACACAGGACTTGGGGATACTAAAGAACCCTTCTGAGCTCTACCCACTGGCTGCAGACACACTCACTGAATGGAGTAACCAGTCATTGTTTAATCTTAATATTAAGTGCACATTTTTACAGTAAGAAAGGTTGTCAAGTAAAGCCGTAATCAGAAGCTATCTGCCCTATAATGTTAGAAATTCAAAGATATAAAAAATTAAACTATTTAAAGATACTTTTGTTTTTGAAGACAGGGTTTCTCTGTGTAGCCCTGGCCATCTGGAACTTGCTGTATAGACCAGGCCAGCCTAGAACTCATTAGAGATCCACCTGCCTCTGCCTCCACTGCCCAGCTGAAATAACATTTCTTAATTTCCCTAACTTTAACTAATGATGCAAATATAATTTGTAGCTGACACCAAGTGGGAAATTTCAACATCTGGCTTTCCTTTTTTCCACAACTGTATTTAACTATAAGGCAACATTTCTTTAAATAGGAGGAGCACATCAAGGCCACCCTGTTTATTTCAGGCTGTCTTCAGATTCTGCTGTGTAGCCTCAGTGCTAGGATTACAGGCCTGAACCACAATGCCCAGCAGAAGGTGTCCAGTACAATGTCATGGCTACTAGAACTGTCCTTACTTCCAACACGGTCTCTTGCTTAATGGAATGCAATGGTTACATCATCAGGCTGGTGCTCTGAGGCACATTGAAGAGAGACAAGCAAGCATAGATTTCTCCAACACAGAGCTCAATAAGGAAAATACCACATGGTTCATTTCTCAGTACTCTGAGTAAGAGCTGTACCTTTCGTCAATATTAACCACTCCTGAAGAATCGCCACGGCTTTGTAAGCTCACATCCTTCCCTTCCTGACTCCTCCCCATCTTCCTTCCCCAACGTGGCAAAGCACCTTCCCCTAGAAGAAAATTAGGGACAACTTAGTTCAAAAACTGCAGAATAAAGTTTTAAGACATAAGATGATCACAAGCTACTAAAATATGTAATTAAATGTAGTACAGAGGGCCTATGTCTATGTAGTACATAGCCTAGTATAGATCACTTGCCTAGTGAACCCAAACCTTAAATTTGATGATCCCCGGCACCACAAAAACAAAAAGGAAGGATTTGAAAAATACAGCCAAGTAGGCTGGCATGCATCTGTAATCCTAGCACCTGGGAGGCAGAGACAGGAAGACAGCCATAAATTCAAAGCCAGCCAAGGCTATATAGTAAGATCCATTCTCAAAAAACAAACAGGAAAGAAAGAAAGAAAGAAAGAAAGAAAGAAAGAAAGAAAGAAAGAAGAAAGAAAAAGAAAGAAAGAAAGAAAGAAAGAAAGAAAGAAAGAAAGAAAGAAAGAGGAGGGAGGGAAGGAGGGAGGGAGGGAGGGAGAGAGAGAGAGAGAGAGAGAGAGAGAGAGAGAGAGGAAAGAAAAAAAAAGAAAAGAAGATTTACACCAAAAAATTTAGAAAACTTAAGAACTTTTAATAAAATAAAGAAAAACTATAAAACTACAATTAAGATAATTAAGATACATGATATTGCTCCAGAAGTTATCTCTTAAAAGTGTTGAAGTCTGCTCCCCCAGAATAGCTGCAGCCATTTTGTTCCATCCATGCCCACCAGTCATTTCAAATTGTTACTGATGCAGAAAAATAGCTTTGACTCGGAAGAGAGTCAAGCTGACCACATACCCTGCTATGTTCTGAGGTTTGTTAATCTTTAGAATTCCACAACTGTAAGCTTGTAAGCTCTATTTAGGACCAATCAGAATAGAGGTCAGTTAGAACTGTTCTGTGGAGCTAGCCAAAATAGCATGAGTCAGAGCTGACCACTAGGCAGAGCTGCCTGCACCTGCACATGAGCTCAGTGTGGGTTTTCCTTTACAAAATGGCCCTAAGAAATATTCCGAGCCCAGAGTCAGCTCCTGAGTCTGGTCTGTGGCTCTGATCAAACAGTCTTGGTGTGTATGTTCAATAAACCAACCCTGTTTAACTGAGATAACTGTCTGAGTGGTTTCTGCAGCAATTCCAAGCCTTCAACATGAAGTATATTGCTGGTTGTGGGTGGTGCACACTGATCCCAACACTCAGGAGGCAGAGGCAGGCAGACTTCTGAGTTCAAAGCCAGCCTAGTCTACAGGACCAGGACAGCCAGGGCTACAGAGAGAAACCTTGTCCCAAAAAAACAACAACAATGGAAGTAGGGATGTTTATAAAGTTACAACAAGCAAATGCAATGCAGAAATTTGATTGGATCACCATTTTTAAAAAGCCGCTTTAGGGGGCTAGAAAGATGGCTCTTCGGTTAAAAGTACTTCCTGCTCTTGCAGAAAACCTGGGTTTGGTTCCAGTATCCACATAGCATCTCATAGCCTCCTGTAAGCTGGTGATCTAGTTCTGAGAGATCCAATTCCTCCTTCTGGCTTCCTTGGGCCCTGGGTCGGGGGAGGGGGGGGGGGGGTTGGGTGTGGGTGTGTCATATATATATATACATATTTGTGTGTGTGTGTATACATGTATGTGTGTGTGTGTATATATATGTGTGTGTGTGTGTGTATATATGTGTGTGTGTGTGCGTGTGTGTATATACATGTGTGTGTGTGTATATATATGTGTGTGTGTGTGTATATATGTGTGCGTGTGTGCGTGTGTGTATATACATGTGTGTGTATGTATATATATGTGTGTGTGTGTGTATACATGTGTGTGTGTGTATATATGTGTGTGTGTGTATATATATGTGTGTGTGTGTGTGTGTGTATACACACACAAGTAAATACTTATATACATAAAATACAAATAAGTATTTTTTTTAAACAGTAAAAGATCATTTTGGGGTAAATAGAAGAAATCCCCAAAATAGGCTTGGATATTAACCTCCTTATAAATATTAAAAGTATAGCTATACATATATTCTAATTTGTACTTCAGATATAATAAAATTCAAATAGAACATATGATGCCTGAATACTACCTACAATAAAATGTTCAAGCCGGGCGTGGTGGCGCACGCCTTTAATCCCAGCACTTGGGAGGCAGAGGCAGGCGGATTTCTGAGTTCGAGGCCAGCCTGGTCTACAGAGTGAGTTCCAGGACAGCCAGGGCTACAGAGAAACCCTGTCTCCAAAAACCAAAAAAAAAAAAAAAGTTCAACAAATGATACACACACATATATATAGCCACCGATTTATATACATATATGCATATTCCTATGTGTATCAACAATGTAAATATGTAACACATTAACCCTATAATCACTGACGTGATCTTTTAATTATTCTGGTTATTTTAGGTTTTCCAAAATAAAAAGAACCTACACTGTGTAAAAAGAAGGAAAGGAGGCAGGCATGGTAGCACAATACCTTTAATCCCAACACCTGAGAAGCAGAGGCAATGAGTTCTAGGCCAGCCTGGTCTACAGAGTGAGGTCCAGGCATCCAGAGCCTACAGAAAAACCCTGTCTCAAAAAGCAAAAAACAAACAAATAAAGAAGAAGGAAAGGAGCCGGGCGTGGTGGCGCACGCCTTTAATCCCAGCACTCGGGAGGCAGAGGCAGGCGGATTTCTGAGTTCGAGGCCAGCCTGGTCTACAAAGTGAGTGCCAGGACAGCCAGGGCTACACAGAGAAACCCTGTCTCGAAAAACCAAAAAAAAAAAAAGAAAAGAAAAAAAAAAAAAAAGAAGAAGGAAAGGGCATTTGACTTTTCCATATCAATGACTTCTTCTAGGTTGGGAAGAAAGAATTAGGCAAAGGGAACCTAATTCTAAATGCTAAATATAGACTCTTTTTATTATGCTGTGTTTTTCTGTAACAGAAATTTTAAAAACTCATGAAAACATTCAATTTAAATTTTAGAAATGTTGAAAATAACTTAAACTCTATAAAAAATATTAAATAGATATCTGATGGTTATTCTAATAATGATGATTACAGAACATACCATAAGAATTTTCCAAGTTAAATAGAAAAAGAACACAATATCATATGATATTCATAATTACAAAACTGTAAAGAAAAGGAAGCAGGATAGGAAGCAAGGCTGTTTTGTTCTGAAGACTGGCTGGACTGAGGAGATGGCTCAATGTTTACAGCTCTCACCATGCTAGCATGGCTCCTGGAATCGAGAGTTCCAGAGTCCTGTTAAGTGCTGGGTGGAAATGGTGACAAGCCGAATAATCCTTGCCTCCGAAGGCAGACTGCTGATCCGCAGAGCAGGTCTGGCCATCCTGGAAAATCTGACTGTGACTGAGACCACTCAAGCATAATAGCATGATTCCTACACTGGGCTTCCACGTACACATACACACACACATGCACGTACATTAAAATGGAAAAGAAAAAAGATGAGCTAGTGGAATATAACACTGTAGTAGAGCACTGATCTAGCATGTGTAATGTTCTAAATTCTATCCTCAGCCTGCCTGTCTGCCCTGTCTCTGTCTCTGTCTGTCTCTGTTTCTCTGTCTCTTTGTCTCTCTCTGTGTGTGTGTGTGTGTGTGTGTGTGTGTGTGTGTGTGTGTGACCACACACTAATACAGAAGAGAGAGGGTAGGGAAAATACATCAGAAAAAGCCAAGTGAGCTCTGGAGTTTACCATCAAACAGTCAATTCTCTGGCACGACTATGTCTCATTGCTGGGAACACAAATGTTTTTCACATGTCACAGTTGACCTGCAGCTGGTCAGCTTTCAGCTTTCACCTGCCAAAGCTATTACAAAGATTTGTTTGTCAGCCCCAAATTCTCTGAAACACTTGATGCAGAACTCCACCCCGTTGCTATCTGTCAAGTCTGAGGTAGGAATGAGGATCAAGACCTAGCTTCAGGTCAGTGCTGTGCAGCATGGGGACCTTATAACTAAAGCAGCAGAGGACGGGTACAATTCCAAAGGACAGCCCTTGTCTTAGGACTACTTGATAACTCAGTTATGTGACTCACCTGAAGGGTGGGCAGGACTTTCCTCCTTTAAATCATTTCTTTTCACATGTGCTTCTTGATATTGTGACTCGTAAAACAAATCAGAAGCATTTTTTGAAGTTAATACAGAATCTTGAGTAGCTCTACAGAAATTACTTTGTTCATCGGGTAAAACGTTGAAAGCACAGGAGTTTTCTTGGGTTGGATTTGAGTAGCTGTGTGGTGGCAGAGTTAAGTCTCCGGGAGATCGATGCTTCTGGCTCTGATCATCAGGCAGTAATGTACCTTATAAATGAAAAAAAAAAAAAAATCCAACAAAGCTCAGGCCATCCTACAATGCTTTGACCTTTACGTAGTAGTGATCCTTCATCCCACAAAGTAGTTTTCAAAATAATAGAAGAGGCCAGGCGTGGTGGTGCACACTTTCAATCCCAGCACTCGGGAGGCAGAGTCAGGCAGATTTCTGAGTTCGAGGCCAGTTTGGTCTACAAAGTGAGTTCTAGGACAGCCAGGGCTACACAGAGAAACCCTGTCTCAAAAAAACAAAAAAAAAAGAAGTATTTTTCTCCATATTAATATGTCATTTAACCAAAGTACAAAAGCCTTAAAATCCAAAGTAAACACATGTCACATACTTTAAGGCTAGAGAATATTTATCCTAGATTTTCTATACAGACTGAAGATGGCACAGTTGCAGTACACTGGCTCAGAAGGCGCCATTCTTGGGTCATCTGTGAAAACTCCTTGGAAGCTGCCAACTCTGTCATCCAGGGACAGGCAGGCAGGCACAGGTACAAAGCAATGCAGTTAGCAGCTAGACAAATGATCTGCCTGAGCTGCCATTAGGACTAGTGTCCAGTGACTAATCATTTCTCCTTCAGATCAATTCTAAAACTTCCATGTTGTTAGATAAAGGGATTATTACTGACTTTCTAGTTTCTAAATATATGTTGCTTTTGTCTATTTTGTTTACGTCAGCTGGGCTGTATGTATCCCCCTGAACATCACTTCTCAGAACACGGAAGGCATACTTGGTGCCCTGTCTGCCATACCAGTCCATGAAATCCTGCTGCCAGCCTTGTTCACCTGATTGTCTCATGGTGAAGCATTTAATAAAACAGTCCCCGCTGCTGGGATTGGCAGAGTGTTTGCCTAAGAGAGTCTGTGTCCAATACCCAGCACTCCATAAAACCAGACATGGTGGTCCATACCTAGAATCTCAGCACACAAGATGAGGCAAAAGGATCTGAAATTCAGAGTCATCTTTAGCTATTCATTGAGCTGAAGACCAACCAGGGAAATATGAGACTGTCTTAAAACACACACACATACACACGTGCACACAGAATAATCACTGCTACCTATTACATGCCCATTTCATCCCCAGCCCACTTCTAACATGAAAAAGCCAGGCAATGCCCCAGGCTGTCAGCTTCAGCTCTTCATCTTTTGCAGTATTACCTCCCCACACACCCCAGCACCTAAAGATTTTTGAATGGCAGACGTTCCAGCTGAATCTAAAGAGTTCTTTGATAAAAGGTCCAAGAGTAGCCAAAATATGATCAATTCACCCCTAAAGATATTCAAGACCCTCTGAGAAAACCTACCAAGTTAAAATTATTTTTACAAACTGGTAAAGGAAAGGCAACTTAGAAACCTGCTGGGACCTCACTCAGTTCAAGGAAGACAGCTGTACTGTTAGCAGTCACTGTGTTCACGCCGCTGTGCAGTCACGGCTGGAAATGCTATGACCTTCTACTTAAACGTGCTGCAGCCAAGCCTTCATAGAGCCCAAAGATGCTACACAGGACACTGGGAGAAGAGTCACCAACTGTCTTACCCAGTGCTGGATCCCACATGCTACACTACTGAACTGCCAGGCAAAATGTGCCCACTGGTGCAATAGAGGAATGACTGTGGAGCCCTGGCTGTCCTGGAACTCACTCTGTAGACCAGGCTGGCCTTGAACTTACAGATATCTGCCTGCCTCTGCCTCCCAAAGGCTGGAATTAAAGGCTTGAGCCATTACGTCCAGCGACACACAATTTTTTGTATTGTGTGAGATCTGTCAATGTTCTGAAAACCTACAGAACTCATCAAACCACTATTTTCTGGATGACCAATGCATTAAATCATATATATATATATATATATATATATATATATATATATATATATATATATATAAAACAATTTATTCAAAATGTCTAGATACTCAACTTATTATGAAAAGTTCATTGATATGGTTTTAGACTCCATAATGGGGACAGCCACTTAAGAAAAGACCACTTGTTTAGCACACAGAGGGGAATATCCACAATTATCTGAAAAGATATTAAAGAACTCCTTTTCCCTAATAATGTAGATATATAAAAGGTAGAAATTCTTTTCAGATACTTTACTAAAACAATATCAGTCCAGAGACTGGATACAGCAATACATGAATCAGCTGACTTCTTTCAATCCAAACAAGACGGTCTTTTGAGTAGATGCCCAAAAGTGGTACAGCTACATCTTGTGGTAGATCAGCTTTCAACTTTTTGGGGAACCTCCATACTGTTTTCCAGAATACAGGCCCACAAACACTCAGACTAAAAGCCTGCTCCCCAGTGGGTAACTATACTGGGACGTGGCAGACCATTGAGTAGGTGGAGCCAAGTAGGAAGGAATTAGTATATTGAGGGTGTCCCCTCGAAAAAGACACTACATCGCAGCCATCAGGAGTGAGTAGCTCCTCCATCACCTACTCCCACCATAGAACATGAAGCTGCCACAGAGCCACAGCAACAGGACCTAGCAACACGGGCTAAGACCTGAGAACACGAGGCAAATCAGCAGTGCGCTGTTCTTTCTGCATTGTTAATCTTGGGCATCCCATCACAGCAGTGAAGGGCTGACTAACACTGCAACCCACTCATAAACACATCCTTTACAACAAAAACTCCTTGAGATCATCAATAATTTAAGAGTGCAGTTGGTGGGGTGGGAAAGGAGGGAAGACAGACAGACAGACAGACAGACAGAGACAGACAGTGACCATAGTACAGTGAGTATATATGTATGAAATACCACAATGAAACCCACTATCTTTAATGAAAAGTGAAGAGAAAATAAATTAGACCGTGTCATGAAAAGAAAAGAAAAGAAAAGAAAAGAGAAGAGAAGAGAAGAGAAGAGAAGAGAAGAGAAGAAAAGAAAAGAAAAGAAAAGAAAAGAAAAGAAAAGAAAAGAAAAGAAGAGAGGGAGGGAGGGAGATAGATGCTCGGCAGGCACAGGGCTCTAGGTCCACTATACAGCACCAAAAACGGAAGTCAGATTAAGAAAATTTAAAATTCGTTGTGTTCAAGCTAAGTGTCCCAAATTCAGTGTGGCTAGTTCTTACAGAAGTAACTTCAATTTCCCCCCACCTCCCTATCATATCTGTACTTTACAATAAAAAGTCATAAACTTGTATTCAAATCATCTTTAGTATTTATGGATTCCTTAAAGTAATTATAAACTGTTCAATTATTTTAAGATAAGCTAAGTGTGGTGGTACACCTGGGAGATAGAGGTACACAGAGCTTTGAGTTTGAGGCCAGCCTGGTCTACATAAAGAGTTCCAGGGCAGGCAGGGCTACGTAATGAGACCCTGTCCTGTCTATAGTGCGTATGTGCGCACACGCGTGGATGTGTGTGTGTGTGTGTGTGTCTGTCTGTCTGTCTATGTACAGCTATAGATGTCTATGTGTGTATGTATGTGTATATATATATATGTATATATATATATATATATATATATATATATATATATATAAAATTTTATATAGAAATAAAGACAACAGGATTTCTATATTTCTCCCAAAAGCATCCACATTTCTTATTCCCCCAACCCTCCTCTTCTACCCAGCCACACTTAGCACACTCATTTAAAATAGCCATCCAATGTCTTCTCTGTATTCTCAGTGAACAGCACAGTAACTGAATAGCACAGGCCTTTCCTGAACCTCTGAAGTGTGTCCCTTACAGGAAATTGCCAAAAAAGCCAACATACTACTCCAGATCACTGCTTGTAATTTATGAAACATGATTCATTGAAAATGTTGCCAGATAAACAGTTTCACAGTTGGGCTGGAGACAGCCCAACTGGTACAGTATTTGCCTAGCATGCACAAAGCTAGCCTAGGTTCAATCTCCCGTACTGAGTAAACTGAGCATGGTGGTGCACACCTGTAACCTCGGCATTTTGGAGGCACAGACAAATGGAAAATACCCCTACTACTCTCACCAGGCACAATAACATGTGGGATTTGCTTGTCCTGAATCAGGACTGAGAATGTGTTTGTTACTATGGACTGTGGTCAGAAAAGCTTCCAAGCCACTACTCCAGATCAAATATCAACGCTCTTTTCTCAGGTAAGCTCCTGAGGCTTTCTGTTAACAGACACAGCAGACAAAAGAACACTACCTCCTACTACCCTGGGAAACACAGCTCTTCAGTCAGGCAAAATGGTTTCCAGTTTTATCACTGTAGCCCTGAACAGTTTCCATGCATCAGCCGGAGCTGGATACCAGTAACTACACTTAGCTTCTATTCTACTTTCACCCCAAACCAATGACTGCTAGCAGGGCCTGTGGTTCAGCCCTCAGAGCATGTACATACGAGAATGGCTTGAAGTACATACAGTGGGTACACTCCAGAACGCTAGAGCACCTCCAGTCCACTCGTGACTACATCATCGTTTCACACTTATCTATCTGGCCCTGAAGAAGCTGGAGTTTCCCACCTGTGACAGGAATGTAGAACTGTTCTGCCAAGCACTTAAGAAGCAGCACATGAAACTCTGTCTCATCCTAACTGATGGCCACATGAGAGGACCGCCTACCTGGAAATGCGTGCTGCGCAGACACGAATGTGAGCAGCTTCTCTTGCTCCTCCATGAGCCTCTGCAGCTGTTCCAGCTGCTGCCTCTTCAGCTGCTCCTGCTTCTTCTGCTGGATTTCTTTCAGCTTTTAAACGGAAAATCAGAGTCATGTTAGGCTTCCTGACATCCCGTACTATTGATCATTTCTTCATCCTCCCTCCCAGATTGTCCCTGACAAATAATTTCAGAGAAAGACTTCCCAAGATGTATCTCTTCACAACAAGAACAAATTTGCCTTATAAATGTTTCTACCAGCTTGCCAGTTAAACACCCATTTGGGGTGTTTATCCATTGTGGTAAACATTTGCCACAGGAACACTAAAATCTAATTTCTTCTAAAGGATATCATATCAGTATCTCAAATAAGAAAGGGGGGGGGGCAACCCCCTTGAGTTTTGTAAGAGGATGGGTGTACCAGGACATCAACTATTTTCTGATATTTGATCACCCATTTCTAACTTCATTCTTACCAAACGATGTGGCAATTGAAAAACATGAATTTATCTTAATTGCTTCATTTTGTGATTATATATGTACATGTATACCAAACACATTTTAACATTTCACATTAGACAAAAAAATTGGACTTTGGAGGATTCTGAGTACAGAGGAAACAAGATGGCTGGTCATACAATGCCTGTAACAATACAAATCAGTTTCTATAAGGCCAGACCCTACCTGTTCCAGCTTTTTAAAAAGTGGGTTTTTATTAGCCACTTCTTTGAATTCACTCTCAAGATGAGGCGTAAGGTCATTGTTGTTATCCTCCTGGCATCCCGGGGCATCCTGACGGGATGCTATTGGCTCCTTTCTAACTGAAGGAAAGACCGGATGAGCTTCAGGGTTTTCTGACCATGGTTTATAAGGTCCTCCAGCCTCCAACTTCTGTTCTTCATGAAATGAGTCCTCTTCACTACTAATACTGAAGCTATTTGAAAAATGGGTGGCTTTAGCAGGGAAGCTCGTAGAAACATTTGTAGCTGCTTGCTTATCATCTGCTTCCAAAATAGGAAATCCTCGATTTAGTATGACCCCAGCCCGAGAAGGACTGGTCATCCACTGGGTTAGAAAGTTCTGCCCACTGTTTAATTCTGAAGAGGTTGGCATCAGGAACATTTTAATCTAATGACCTGATTTAAACACTGGAAAATCCAGAACACCTATTGACTTCCAACACCTGTAAAAAAAGAAAGCCGACAATAAGTGTTCATTAAAATACATGCTTTACCCAAAAGTGGCCCAAGCCGCAACCTAACACAAAAACTAATATTAAATATACAAAGGACTATCAGGGAATGACGAGTTAGCTCAGTGGGTAAAGGTGCTGGCCACCAGGCCAGATGACGTCAGTTCAATCCCCAGATCCCACGTGGTAGAAAAGAACAACTACAAGTTATCCTCTGAACTTGGCATTCATGCACAGCATACATGCAAACGTGTCACACGCACACGCACACGCACACGCACACACACACACACACGAGTTTAAAAAGACTTTAGTGAAAAAAAGCAATTAGGCAGTAAACTGCTTGGTTGGCTTGAGTTTTGCCTTCAAAAACCTTAAGTGAGTAGATCAGAAACACTACTGATACAATCATTCAGTCACTAAGATATAGAAGTGCTAGATCACTTAGGAAGACATAATCAATGCCAGGTACTATACACTTGTTTCTTTGCCCTGTTGGGGATGCACAAAAAAGTCATCACCCTAACACCCCCTACCCAGCTCTGCCTGCAGCTATAACATTGCTCCTGACCTGTACAACGCCTCAGCCACTGAAGTCCTGGTCTGTCTTCCAGAAGGCCCTGGCATCAACAGTTAGCACTAAACTCAGGATTAGTGGTATTTTGCTATCGTGATCATTCACACTCTGCCCAACTGTGGAGACCCTGGAAGAACCTATGTGTCCTCCACTGCCCAGCCCCACGGAAACTCAAGGAAGGTGGTAAACTTACTTGCTAAGATTGTTAAAAATAAGCCAGACGTTTGCATTTAAAATAAATTCCATACTCCAAAGTATTATTTGTGTTCACTCAATGTTCAACAATACAAATTACATTGGCTCAAGTTATAGGAGCGTCCCGTATGAATCATCAGACTTTAGTGTTGTACTGTGTAAGTAAGGAAATACAGAGGGAAAGTGGGCTCCTTTAGTATGCTTGATTTTCCTCTACTGACATTTCTAATTTCATGTTCCTCTGTTTGAGACTCTGAGTACATATGGCTGTTAACGAGCATCATAGGGTTTCTGCTGCCGTGATAAACACCATGACCAAAAGCAACTTGAGGAGGAAAGGATTTATTTCACCTTACAACTTTTAAGTCCATCACTTAGAGAAGCCAGGGCAGGAAGGAACCCAAAGGCAGGAACTGATGCAGAGGCCATGAAGGAGTGTTGCTTACTGGCCTGCTCCTCATGGCTTGCTCAGGCTGCTTTCTTATAGCACCCAGGACTACCAGTACAAGGGTAGCATCTCCCAGTGAACTGAACCCTCCCCCATCAGTCACTAAACAAGAAAATTCACCACAGGTCCTGCTCCCAAAGTGCTCCCCAACTGCACAATCAACCTGACTCTGAGACATCAGAGATGAAGCATCATTTTCTGGATTAAACTCTTCAGAAAGACCTCCATGGTCCCGGCTGCCACAGAAGCCATGTTGAGATCCATCTCCAGTGCTGTTGTGGAATGTCTGTGGGATGACCCTGCTGCAGCTGGAAGCCATGTGGAAGTCTGTGATCCACGCTGCCATGAGCTGCTATTGGCAAGGAAGTGCCTTCTGCAGCAGCATTGATGGTGACTGCAGGATAAGGTATGAGTGGTGCTCATACCTGAGAGAGAGAGGCATTCAAGGCCTCTGTGACAGGAAGCTACTAACGAGAGTCCTTCCTTAAAAACTGTGATAGGATGATAGTGTAGCTCGACACAGTCTATGGCTCCTGATCGGGGTGCGGGGAAGGACTCAGTGGCCGGCCACCAGAAGTTCGACCATGATCCTGTGAGTACACTGGGCTTGGTATACTTTCCTTTTTGGTGGGAATGAGGTGGCACAAGGGTGGGGAAGTGGGCCTGGGAACAATGGGAAGCAAAGGTGACCGGGGTGCATTGTATGAAATCCCCACATGATTAACTAAAATATTATGTTTGGGAGGGGGAGTAATAAAGTGAAGTTTGGGGGAGCACTCAAGCTTTGAATCTCATAGCCTCTGTGACCCACTGCTCTCCTTTACATCTTCCTCCCACTTCCTGAGATCTCTAGGCTCCTCTCCTGTAGTTCTTAAACTGTTCTGGCTGAGATACTGTGAGAACAGAGTTGCCATTCACTGAAATGAGAAAACTGTGGACAATACACGTTTGGGGAGTAAGGATTAACTACAGGGCCTCACCTCACGTGTTAAATAAACACTCTTCCCAAAGAACTGCATCCAGAGGATCTAGATCCACAGGGAAGGATCTCACAATGCCTTTAAATGCGACTGCAGACTTCATTTTTATCAAATCTATGCTCACTAACTGTTCTCAGGAAATCCAAGGAATATACAAAGGAAGGAGGAGATACAGGACACTGGTAGGAGATAGCAGATGTGGCTTTGTAGATGCTTAGGAGGTGGAGAGAGCCAGGTATTAGAGTATAAGGCAAATGAGAGAGTAAGAGAGTAGAATGGAAGAAGTGAATGGCAGCCTGGGAGCCTAGGGCTTCTTATGGACATAGGTTTAATCACACACACACCACACACACCACACACACACCACACACACCACACACACCACACACACACACCACACACACACATACACACACACACACACACACATACACACACACACAGAAAAACACAAAGGTAAATAAACATGTATCTAGCTTTCCAAGTGGCATATAAGAATATACAAAAGACATAAACAGAAAAATAGATAAAAAAGAAATCAGATACACCAAAATATGTTCACTCTCATGCCACTGAAAAACCAGAAAGTGCGAGAATAACAATATACCTTTTTTTTTTTTGTCCCCATCCACTGGGTTGGCAAGGCCTAAAGACTGCTAATATTTAATATGAAAAAAAGCAGAAATTATTTTATTAAGTTGTCCTTAGAAATATAACGTATTTTGCAGAGTAAGGCAGTTAACTAGCCAAACCATAAAATGCACAAAAGCCTTGATCTGGCAATTTTGCCTCTAGGCATTGTGTACCTCTGTTAGATGGGGACAAGCTCACACTTGCAATGAAGGGAAAGTAAGCCAGGTGCTGTGACCCACACCTGTTATGCCAGCACTGAAGAGACTAAGGCAAAGGGAGTTCCAGGTCAGCCTGAGATACAGTGTAAGCCCCCACCTCAAGATGTGGCTTTCTTCTAATGTTTACCATATGTGAGGCCCTGGATTCAGTACCTATATTAAAATAAATAAGCAAGCCAAGTACAGTAGCCCACACCTATAGCTCCAGCACTTCAGAAACTGAGACAAGCAGACCACCATGAGGTCCAGACCAACCTGGCTTACACTGCTAATTCCAGGCTAGCTGCACTACAGAGTGAGACCGTCTCAAAAAAGAAACCCATAAGGAGCTGGAAAGATGGCTCAGTGCTTAAGAGTTCTTCCTACTCTTCCATAAAACCCAAGTTGAGTTCTTGGCACCCTCGTGAAACAGTTCACAACCACCTGTAACTCCAGGGAATCTGATGCCCACTTCTGACCTCTGCCAGCACCTGCACCCATGTGGCATACATTCATTACATTTACACACATATACATAATTAAAACCTTAAAGAAGTGATGCAAGACATACCATTAACCACAAAGTACAGAGCAAGAGCAAATGTAGTATAGGAAATGTAGACGGGCTGGAGAGATGGCTCAGTGATTAAGAGCATTTACTGCTCTTACAGAGGATCTGAGTTAAGTCTCAGAACCAACACAGTGCCTCAAAGCCATCCACAACTCCAGCTGCTGGGGATTCAACACCCTCCCCTGTCCACAGAGGGCACTGGGCACACAATTGGTGCGCAAGCATAAAGTTAACTAGCGAAGCGGAGAAAAATGGAATTATAAAATCGAGAATGGCAAATATCCAGTGTGGGGGTTAGTTCTTGTCACAGAAGATAATGGGACCTCACTTGAGGAATTGCCTCCATCAGACTGGCCATCAAGTTGCTTCCCTTAGGCATGCTGTTGGGGGCATTTTCTTGATTAATGACTAGTGTGGGAGGGCCCAGCCACTGTGGGCGATGCTTCTCATAAGTAGGTGGTTTGGGTCATATAAGAAAGCAAGCCATGAAGCAAACTAGCAAGCATTACTCTGCCGTGGTTTCTGCATCAGTTCCTGCCTCAAGCTCCTGCCCTGGCTTCTCTGGATGATAGGCCACAACATGTAAGCTGAAGTAAACTCCAAGTTGTTTTCAGTTAGTTGTTTTCTACCATAACAAGGAGAGCCAAACTAGAACCCCTAGAAAGATAGGGGCTGGTTCTTACTGGGAAAGGGCTCCAGCCTGCAGGGAGTATATACATTGTATCTTACACTTAAGAGTAGCACGCGCCTTTAATCCCAGCACTTGGGAGGCAGAGGCAGGTGGATTTCTGAGTTCGAGGCCAGCCTGGTCTACAAAGTGAGTTCCAGGACAGCCAGGGCTACAGAGAAACCCTGTCTCGAAAAACAAAAACAAAAAAACAAAAAAAGAGTAGCACGCATTAACTAGCTATCCAGTAACTGTTAATTCCTGAATGGTAATTTCCTTGTAATCTGTTGTAAGAAAGATAATCCTAATTGTTTTTACATTAGGAACCTACCTGTAAAGGCAAGGTAGGGAGTTTTCAGTTAACCTTGGTTAAATTTCAACATCCTTAGTAAAAAAAATTAAAATCAAACATAGGGGCTCACAAGCATAATCCCAGCACTGAGGAAGGAAGCTGGTCATCACAGGTGTGAGGCCGGTCTGGATACATAGCAAGTTCCACAAGACAGTGTGAGTGTAAAGTGAGAAACTGTCTTTAAAACAAAAGCAAGAAAACCCAGAGCTGGAGAGATGGCTCAAAGTGGGTAAAGGGCATACTGCACACGCCTGGCGATCGGAGCTGGTCCCGGAATCCACATAAAGGTGAAAAGAGACACTGACTCTACAAAGTTGTCCCCTGCCCTCCATACATGCATAACATGCATGAAATCCAATACATATCATATACACAACAATATTTGTGAAAGGTAATCTTAAAACTAAATAAATAAATCTTAATTTAGAAAGTAAACAAGTTGCAAAGTCACTCTGTAATGTGAAAATCATCAACAATTCCCTATTAGACTGAGCAAAGTGTTATGGTATAAGGCAGCATCTTCACATTGTCTTCACATGCGCACACACACACTGTAGCACACACACACACCTTTTTTTTAAAAGCACTAAAACTTTGCTACAAGTCCATTACTGTGGTCCTAAAACTATACTTACAGCCAGTCTTAAGTATTGAAATTCTGATTCACAGTTGGGTATTGAGGATGCACACCTGTAATACAGTGTTCGAGGTGGAAGGCTAGCTTGGGCTACATAACAAGCCCTTGTCTCAAGAACGCCAAAAAATTTCCCCTAAATCTGTTTTTTATTACTTATACGAAGGCCTAGGTAAACTACAAATAATAGACTGTCTAGGACAGTATGTTATGTAAACTCAGATATTAAAATCTGAGGTACAACACCACCTGCTTATGAAGTTGTAGTCATTACCGTAAGTTAATTGTACATAGATAAAGCTGCCTTTTTTTAAAAAAAATCGACTAATTGAAAGCCTTGACATCTTTCTGTTCAAAACATAAATTATCTGCACTGGAGAAGGAGGAAGTTACGAGGAGACAATTCAGACCTTGATTGAGGAAGATACGAGGAGCCAATTCAGACCCTGAAAACTTTCAGCTGACAGGTCCGCCTCCCCTGAAACACAACTCTACTTGAAAGCAACAAAGCTTTTGGAGAAGCCGGGATAAGGCCTCCTGAAAGACTGCAAGCGGCGCCACTGCACCCGGCCCGGCGAGACTGTGTCCCGAGCGTGTCGCCCGGAACAGAAACACGCACCCCGGCCCACCCCCTTGAGGATTGATCCCCCGGGTGCTCGGAAGAACAAAGCGGGCTTAAGCCCCGGAACCACCGCCGCCCGCGGGCGCCAAGCCCTCCGCGCCATGCCAGCCCCAAAGCCCAAGCTAGCCTCTCAGGAACCGGGCGGCCGACGGGCTTCTCCGCTCCTTTCGCCCATCAGTTACCGTTCTTCGAAGACACAGCGGTTCAGACCGCCCCGACCAGTGATACAGTCACCACCTAGCAGGTCCGGCATTTACGAATGAGCCGCCACAACCACCGCTGCAGCCAGAGCCCCGCCTCCTAGACTGGCCCCGCCCAACTCTGGTCCAGTGACTCCTGGGAAATGTAGTTCCTACAGTCCCTGTGAGCTTGCGCGCAGGCGCCTCGGACACATGCAAACTACAACTCCCAGCAACACCGCCATAAACGTTGCTAGGGGATGCTCTTTGCGCGCTCTTTTGCGGCGGGCACTGGTCAACAGCTGTTGTTCTGAAGTCAACCCATTGAGACCTGACCCCTGCGGTAACAGAGAGCGAACTCCATTGTGCCAGGAACACGGAGATTCAAACCTTATCTAAAAGACGACAGGTTTGGGAGAGTTTCGTCGCCTTCGCTTTTCTCTTTGAATGGGTTTGACTTAATAAAGACCTGTTTAAAACAAAAAAGTGACATTGGTAGGACGAATAAGTGAAGATAACCGTGGAAAAATTTACTCCGGGAATAATCATCTATTATGTGGCTAGTCGATGGCTTCACAAAGTGTGTGCATTCAGTGTTTAAATTATATGGAATATTGAATTGCAGATATTAAAATTATATATGGAATGTTGAGCGCAGGTTTCACTGTTTGTTTTGCCACCAGAGAGGTTCCAAAATACAGACATGACCCTTTAATCTAGGATGCTACAACACTTCAAGTTACCACAGTTTTTAGACCAGGTTTGAACAATATTGTAAACTAACATCTGTTTTTTAAATATCTAATTTTACTATTTTATTTTTACTTTATGTGCAAGCATATTTTGCCTGCATGTTAGTATGTGCCCTGATATGTGTGTCTGGTGCCTGTAGAGGTCATAGGGGCCATCAGATCCCATGATCCCATGGAACTAGAGCTACAGATGTTTGTGAGCTACCATGTAGAAGCTGGAAACTGAATCCAATCTTGGGAGAGAGAACAGTAAATGCCTATAACCACTAGGCCATCCCACCTTCCCCTTTCCGGTTGATCAAATGCTTGCCTAGTATGTTCTATCCTCAGCACTGTATAATCCAAAATTGGTGACCAGTCTCTCAGGTGGGGAAGGTGAATCAGAAATTCAAGGTCATCCTCCAATATAGAGTAAGTTAGAGGCCAGTATGTAACATGAGATTCTATATAAAAAGGTCATCAAGAAGAACTGCCCTTTATACTAATTAGTTCTAGTAAATCACTATTATTAAAGATAATTAAAGATTTGTACAGACACCTCAAACCTGGAGACTTGGGAAAAGTTTTGAGAGTTTTGTTTTGCTTTGTTTTGTTAGGTTACATCATAGATGAAAAAGCCAAAGTTCAAAATTTCCAAGAACACACACCTAATATGTTGACAAGAGAATGGAGCTCAGTGGGTAGCAAAGACCTTGTCTGATGTACCAGAGGCTCTGAGTTCCACCCACTGCCCTAAAGCTGATTAGTCGGTAAATTAATAACTTACGATGCTGAATGAGGGTTCAAATGGTCTTCTTTTGGCCTGAAAGCATGCCCAAAAATCATTTTCTTAAAATGTGTGTCTTTGACAGTAATCATAATATTCTCTACTATTTCTGCCTACATTTTATTTGGTATAGTATGTTATGCCACATTGCTTGTTGTCTGAATAAACAAATTTTATCACACTCATCCTTCCTCTCTCTCTCTCTCCTAGTTTTCTTGCCTTCACTTCCCAAAGTATGTGCCACAAAGCATGTCTCCACATTCAAGTTTAAAGTAGCTATTAAGGTTTTAATAAAGGGCTGGAGAGATGGCTCAGCGGTTAAGAGCACTGACTGCCCTTCTGAAGGTCCTGAGTTCAAATCTCAGCAACCACATGGGGCTTACAACCATCTGTAATGGGATCTTACTCCCTCTTCTGGAGTGTCTGAAGACAGCTACAGTGTACTTACATATAATAAAAATAAATAAATCTTTAAAAAAAAGATTTAATATGTAAGTTATCACCTGGAACCTACACACCTACATTTAAAAAGTAGAGTATAATGATACATCTGTCATCCAATCACTTGGGCAGAGGAAGAGCCTTGCACTTACTTAGAGCTGAAAGGCAGCCCTGGACTATATAAAAAGGCCCTGTCTCAAAAAGGCAGAAAGATCTCTGTGAGTTGAGGCCAGTCTGGTTTACAGAGTGAGTTCCAAGACACCCAGGGCTGTGATACAGAGAAACTCTATCCTGGGGCGGGGGAAGAGAGAAAAAAAGAATAAAATTAAAATAAGTAGCATATAGCACATTATTCAACTGTTGACTGTGTGACCCCACCCCCACCCCCATTGATAAGCTGTGCCAAAACCATGAGTGACATCATCCCATGGGCTAAGGACCTGAATGGAATTAAAGGGAAAGCAGACAATACTCATCGCTTCACTCATTACCCCGACTGCAGGCAAGATGCGGTCAGACACCTCCTGCTCCTGCAGTCAGACCTTCCCTGCCATGAAAGACTGTGCACCCTAGAACTGTAAGCCAGCACACCCTCTCCTTCCAAAAGCTGCTTCTATCAGAGCAATAAGACAAGAAACTAGTACAGTAAAAATGTCTCCTTTTCTGCTTTGCTTTTTAAGAACTCACTAAAGATCTTCAACTTCTGATCCTCCTGTCTGTACCTCCAGTCTGTAGGGATTACACACATATACCACCAAACCTGTTTTTAACACAGTATTAGGGACTGAACCCAGGGCTTCACACAAGCACTTTAACCTGCTGAAGCATCTCCTCAGTCCAGTAAAGATGTTTCTAGGGATGGGGAGGTGGCTCAGTCCCTAGAGTGCTTGCCTGGTAAGCATAAAGACCGGAGTGTAAAACACACACACCCCCACCATTTAAAAAAAAAAAAAAGCTGGAAGCTGGCTAGGTGGCTCAGTGGGTAAAGTATTTGCCCTACAAGCCTGATGACATGAGTCCTATATCCAGTCATGTCAAAGAAGAAGAGAAATCATAAGCACACATACGTGTATGCATGCAAAAAATATAGTATATTATATATACTATACATATAAAGCCACACATAATGGTATGTGCTTGTAACCCCAGTGCTGGGAGGAAGAGACTGGTAGATCCTTAGTGTTCACTGGCTACCTAGCCTAGCACATATAATAAGTTCCAGATCAGTTGGCACCTGAGGACAGCACCCAATAAATCATGTCACCAAAGTTCAGCTCCACCTTTTACATTCAATTCTCTAGTCTAGACCTTATAGTCTCATTTCATTCATCATATTCTGAGGAATGGGATTATTTCTAAATCAGTCCCTACTCAGTACATTTCTGATTCTAGCGCCCGGGGCCCACACATGTGAAACAAATAACCAGCTGAGCTGTCTAGCCCTAGACCCATCGTTTGAGCGTCTCCAATTAGTGATGGATGCTATTGTGAGCTTCAAACTCAGACGTTCTCATTTTCTTCCACTGTTGCTGCTGAAAATCGAACCCAGGGGCCCACAAATGTTAGCCAAGCTTTCTACCAATGACCTAGCTCTTCAGTCCTAAATTCTCTCTGATGCCCCTTTGGGAAATTTGTTTCTTACCTGCCCTGGGATTCCAGCACACTACTTAACCCCAATCCATAATCATTTCTCTGTCAAAAGTCCCCATCCATCACATCTCCCAGATTCGAATTTTGGATTTACCCCTACTGGCAATTTACACTCTGAAAAAGAAAGTGAAAGTCCTGAACGCCAGGCTGATCTGGAAAGCTGAGGCCACGCCTTCTCCCCAGCTGGACAGTCGCAGGACATCCCTCTAAGGAGCGTAGGTCCGGTGTTCAGGAGACGCAGCCACGGTCCCGCCCCGCCGGGTCCCGCCCCGCCGCGCCCCACCTAGCCCGGCTGCGCCTGGAGCAGAAGCACCGAGGCTGGAACGCCGGCTGCGGGGCACCGAGGAGGGGACCATCCGACACCAGGAAGGGCCAGGCGGGATCTCCGAGCAGGTGCGTGGGTGCCCCCAGGAGGCTGTCTGACAGTCCGAGGGCCCGGTAGTCCCTGGTGGCCGTGACCTTCTGAGGCCTGGCTCAGGGGCCGCGGTCCTAGGCGGGGAGCGCCAGGGGAGGGGAGGTCAATGTTGACTGCGCCATCAGACCCTCTGCTGTTTTGGGAAAATCACTGCAACAGAACGCAACGTTTCTTTACTTTCTGAAAGTTAAGGAAACTTATGGTAGAAGAAAATAACTCATTGAGGTCTGGAGTTGAAATTTAGCCGAACCTGACTAAGCTCCGGGTCCTATTAAGACAAAAAAAAGTAAAAAAGATGGGGTGAGTTAATTTGCAGTTTTAGCCAAGACTCAGAATAGAGAAATTCTTAATCTGTCTAGGCCTTACTTATGGCAGTTACAGTTTACGTTAATGAAAAAAGGGAAGGCCAGGAAATCCGCCCCACGTAGATTTGTCCTTAGGTTGGATTTATTTATGCCTCTGTCCTACTAAAGGTACTTCCGGTGCTATGGCTATTGTTGGTTGTTAAATTGACACACCTGGAAAAAAATGAACCTCAATTGAGAAATCACCAATTGACCTCTGGGGCGTGTCTGCAGAGCATTTTCTTGATTGCTAACTGAAGGAAGAGAGCTTAGCCCACTGTGGGCACCGCTTCTGGGCAGGTGGTCCTGGATTGTATGAGGCGAACAGAAACAGAAAGCAAGCCAGTAAGCTGCGTTCTTCCTTGACCACTAATTAATCTACTCACTATACATCCCAATCACAGCCTTTAATGCAGTCAGTTCCTTAAATTGTGCTACTGTTATGAATAGTAAGTAAAAATATCTGTGTTTTCTATAGTCTTAACCCCCTGTCAAAGGGGTCAAGATTGAGAACCACCGGCTTCCACGTTCCTGTCAGGGGTTCATGCCCTGACTTTCATGTTTGACTGTAAGCTGTGAGATGAGGTAAGGAAGAGTAACAACAGGATCAATGCTGGGACCTGTCTCAGGGCAGCCAATAGGAAGACGGCTCTTGATGGGCTCCCCTAGGACACGCTGAAAGGAAGAAACTTGGGTGTTCACTCCCTAGGGAGGCAGCCTTCTCTCTCCACTGTGCAGTGTTTTGTTTTGTTTTGTTTTGTTTGTTTTGTTTTTTCGAGACAGGGTTTCTCTGTATAGCCCTGGCTGTCCTGGAACTCACGCTGTAGACCAGGCTGGCCTCGAACTCAGAAATCTGCCTGCCTCTGCCTCCCAAAGTGCTGGGATTAAAGGCGTGGGCCACCACCACCACCACCCCACCACCCCTCACTGTGCAGTTTTTTAAGCTTTTGTCAGGAATTAGATCTCTGTAGCTGTGTGGGCTTATTTCTAGATCTTCTCCTGTTGCATCCAGCTATACGTCTGTTTCTATGTCAGCACCAGAGTTTTTGTTACTGCAACTGGGTTACTACAACTCTGAGAGGAGCATTGTTATTTCTAAGGATCGCTCTGGTTCTTGTGAGTCTTCTGTGCGTCCATATGAATTTTCTTCCTCTTCTATGAAGAATATCTTTGGGATTTTGATGGGGATTGCTTTGAATCTGTTTTCAATAATACAGCATTTTAAAAATACAATCCTGTCAATACATTCACATGGGAGGTTTCCCTTGTGGTTTCTTCTTCTGTGTTTTAAAGTCTTCATCAGAGAGGTATCTTACCTCCTTTGTTAGGGTTATTTCTAATTTGATTTTTTTTTTTTTTTTTTTTGCTTTGTTTTGGTTTTTTGAGACAGGGTTTCTCTGTGCAGCCCTGGCTGCCCTAGAACTTTTTCTATAGACCAGGCTGGCCTCAAGCTCAGAGATCAGCTTGCCTCTGCCTCCTGAGTGCTGGAACCAAAGGCGTGTACCACCACCACCACCACCACCAGGCTCGAGTTTGATATTTAAAAGCTATTGGAAATGACTTTTTTCCCTTCAGGTCTTTTTGACACGTTTGTATTTGGTTCAGTGAAAGGATGCCTATGTTTTGTTTGTTGTTTTTTTCTGCTACTTTTCTAAAAGTGTTTTTCAAGTCTAAGGATTTTCTGGTAGAAGCCAGTCATGGGGGCACACCCCAGTAATCCTAACACTCTGGAGGCTACAACAGGAGGATCACCATGAGTTTGAGACCTGAGCTTCACAGTGAGCTCTAGGCCAGCAGGTACAGATTGGATCTCAACATTAAACCAGGCCGGTGAGGTGTAGTGGTACACACCTTCAAGCCTAAGACTTGGGTGAGAAAGAATTCTGAGATCGAGCCCAACCTGGTCTATATAACAAGTTCTAGGCTAGCCAAGGCTAAAAAAAATGTAAAGCAAACCAAACAAATTCACTAAAAACCAACAACACATAGTGTCTGGTGGGGTCTTTAGGATCTTTTGAGGATTGCATCCTGTCATGCAGAAATAGGGATGAGTTGGCATGTTTCCCATGTCTGTTTCTCTCGTTTTCTCTCTTACTAGTCCAGTAAGACTTCTAGCACCATATTCAAAAGAGTGGAGAATGGCCACCCTTGTCTCCTTTCTAACTTTAGAGGAAAATTCCCCATGTAGTGTGATGTTGGCTACAGACTTGCCGTATTTAGCTCTTAAAACATTGAGGTATACATTTCTTCTGTCTCTAGTTCTGCAGAGGCTTTGTCATGAAGGATGTTGGACTTTGCCAAAGGCCTTTAATGTGTCTACAGATGTGGTCATGTGATTTTTGTCATTACATCTCTTCAGCCATTGTACTATATTCATAGGTGTGGATGTGTTGAGCCAATCTTACGTTCCTGAGATGAAGCTAACTTTATCACAGTGTTCTTGAAATGGATTTACAATATTCTTTAGAAATTTAGTGGTTATTGGAGAATTTGGGCTGTTGTGTCCTCTCTGGTTTGCTGTGCTGTGGCTTTGTAGGATAAGTGTGGTAGTGTCCCTTCCCTTTCTACTTTGTAGAGCATTCTGAGAAATGCTGGTGTCGCCTTCCTCTTAATGGCATGGGAGAATATGGCTGTGAACCATCCCATGCTGTGTGAGACTTAGTGGGCACATTTTATTACTATTTCAACTTAACTGCCTATTGCATCTGCTTACATTGTTTATGTCTTCTTGATTTAATTCTGGTAGGTTAAGTAGATCTCGGGAATGTATTCATTTCTTCCAGATTTTCTAGGGACTGTTTTGTTTTGTTTTGTTGTAATGCAAGTTAAATTATTGCCTAAGATACTCTGTATTTTATTTCAAGATATTATACTATCCCCTTTCCATCTCCAATTTCTTAACTTGGTGCTTTCTATCCATATCTATCTACCTACAACTCTCTGTCTGTCTGTCTGTCTCCATTCTCTTTCTATGGCCTTATGTATTCCAGGCTGGTCTCAGATTTACTATATAGCTGAGGATAACCCTGACCATCTGACCCCTCTACCTCCACTGTAGACATGCGCCACCATGACCAGTTTTAGCTGACACTGAGGGGCAAGCCCAGCTCTCTGCTAAGCACTCTGCAAACAGAGTGACACCTCAGCCCCTCTCTCTTCACCTTGGTCATCTTGACTAGGCCTTTGTCGGTCTTGCTTATCTTGTCCAAGAACCAGCTTTTTGGTTGGCTGATCCCATGTCTTGCTCCTTTACCTCCATTTCATTCATTTCTGCTCCACTACTGTTTTTGCTTTCAGATTTTTCTTGCTTTTCTGAGAAGTTGGGGGTAAATCGTTAGATGTTTAAACTTCAGATTGCACTGACTTCTTTTTCTTTTATTAAACATATTTAAAAAAATATTTATGTATATGGGTACTTTGTCTGCATGTACGTCTGCCTGCACACCAGAAGACAGTATCACATAGTTGTGAGCTGCCATGTGGGTGTTAGGAATTGAACTCAGGACCTTTGCAAGAGCAGTGAGTGCTCTTAACCACTGAACCATCTCTCCAGCTCCTTGTTTTGTTTTATTTTCGAGATGTAGCCTTGTCTGACCTGGATCTCACTATATAGACCAGACTGGCCTCAAACTCACAGAACCACGTGCCTCTGCCTCCCGAGTGCTGGGATTAAAGGTGTGCGCCACCATACCCAGCCTTGCTCTGTTTTTGTTTTTTAATGTAAGCACTAATAGCTGTGCTGTCCTCTTAGGCCTGCCTTTGCAGTCTGTATCTCTTTATTAGTGAGTCGAGCCATTTACAGTTAAGGTTATCATTGAGAGATGTTATCTACTTCCTGAGACTTTGTTGGTTGTTCTTCTGGTTGTGTGGATAACTGTTCTTCCCTATTCATGATGGTCCTGGCTTGGTTCATCAGTCCTTCCAGAAATGGAGGGTTTCCTCGGCTCTTCTGCTGAGATCTTTTCCCCTCCTCCGTGGTTAGTATCACAGTATTGTAAGCATCTTCTGCAGCGCTGGCTTACTGGCCATGGAGTGCCTTGTGTTGTGCTTTTCTTGAAGTGCCCTTATTTCACAATCAAATTTAAAGCATACTTGCTGCATACAATAATCCTGGTTAGTTATGAACTTTCAGCAATTACTGTGCAATCTGTCCTTTCCAGGCTTTTACTGGATGATGAGGGCCCGAGGCGATGTCACTCTGTCTCTGTAGGCCAGTTGGTCCTCTCCCTGACAGTCCATTCCATTCTTCCCTTGCCCTTTTGACCTCTTACCTAGTCCACGTCATGGAAAGTACCCTCAGCAGCCCTGTCTGTCTGTAATTCTAAATGCCTCTTGTATTTGGCTGTCTGTTTTCTTTCTCTAGATTTGAGGGATTTTCTGTTACAAGTGAACTTTCTAGGCAATAAAACAGTAAAAACACTAAGAAAGTCTAACAATGGAGGACCGTGTGGAGAAAGAAAGAAGCTGAGTGTGGTAGTTCACACCTGTAATCCCAGCACTTGGGAAGGTATGCAATCTCATGAGTTCAAGGCCAGCCTGGGGTAGAGAATGAGAAATGAAAAATAAAAAAATAAAAAAACAAACAAGGAAGACAAAAAAGATTTGCTCATAGTGACAAAAACAACTATAAATAAAACTAGATGAATAAAAACATAAAATCATATCCATTTGGGAGTATTTCTAATATGATAAAAATGAAAATATCCCTTAAAGTGTAGTGGGAAAGTAAGGCAGAGCACACACACACACACAAAGGAGGCAAAGGATGAAAGATGAAGTGTGGAAGCAGCCTCTTTCTGGGTCTTTGAAACCTGGAGACAGAGGCTGGAGTGGTAACTCAGTGAAAGGGCTTACCTTCCTTGTCAAGGGCTAAGATTGGTCCCCAGTATCATTTCAGATGGCTCACAGCCACCTGTAACCCCAGCTGTAGGGGATCTGACACCCATTTCTGGTCTCCATGGTCACAGCACATACACTGGGCACTTATGTACACCCAGGCACACGCATGAAATAAATCTTAAAGAAAGAAAACTGGACACTGCCTGCTGTGTATCAGGAAAGGCAGTTGAACTTCAGGACCCTCCCCGTGTTTATGTTGGTGTTGACTGGTATGCCTGATTTGTAAGACCCCCAAGAAGACCACCAAGGACCTAGGATCCGATGCAAACACATGAGGGTTTATTTGTGACCTCGATCCGCCCTGACACAGCAGGGTAGGAGAGCGACGGTGAAACATAGGGTATCCAGGTTGTACTGGCTAGTTTTGTGTCAATTTGACACAGCTGGAGTTATCACAGAAAAAGGAGCTTCAGTTGAGGAAATGCCTCCATGAGATCCAACTGTAAGGCATTTTTCAATTAGTGATCAATGGGGAAAGGCCCCTTGTGGGTGGGACCATCTCTGGGCTGGTAGTCTTGATTCTATAAGAGAGCAGGCTGAGCAAGCCAGGGGAAGCAAGCCAGTAAAGAAGATCCCTCTATGGCCTCTGCATCAGCTCCTGCTTCCTGACCTGCTTGAGTTCCAGTCCTGACTTCCTCGGTGATGAACAGCAGTATGGAAGTGTAAGCTGAATAAACCCTTTCCTCCCCAACTTGCTTCTTGATGTTTGTGCAGGAATAGAAACCCTGACAAAGATACAGGCTTACAAAGGAAAAAAACACAAGTGGAGATGTTTGTGCCTTGGAATTCTGTGATTGGGAAAGAGTGTATGGGGGCATGGGCCAAACCGCAAGGGATGTTTCTAAATTTAAGAAGAGAATAACAGAATGAGGTATTGATTTTCCGACTGATTGATCAGCTACAAGTTTGGGTGCAGTTGATTGAATTGGCAACGTACATCTTGTGGTTGTTCTTTGAACTGAGACTTCCCTGTACTTGGGTGGGGGACTGGAGGACTATGACAGTTCTCTTTCATTGACCCTGTACTGCACGAGTGTCCAGCACCCTGCAGTGTCCAGCATCCCACAGACTGATCTTTCCTTCAGTAGCTTCTCTGCGTACCAGAGGCTTCTGCTACTCTTGCTTAGCTTTGCAGTCTGTGGGTGGGGCAGGGGATCTCACCCTCTTGAACTTCCCCAGTTCATACTCACGGGCTAACTTGAAAATGTCCCATACGGGTAGCCACTGAGATCTATTCAGGTGGAGGACCTGTTTTAGTACTTTCAAGACTATTAATCACCTTGTTGTTCTCAATGCGAGCTGTGAAGGGCGGAGAGGTGGCCCCAGAGGCTGAGTCACACACAGTCCTCAGGCTCGGGGATATCCAACCCCAGGGCAAGAACATACACGTTTCCCCTTGTCAACACCCACCCCTCCTGTTCTGCAGAACTTCCTCTTCAGGGCTTCAGACTGTGACAGGTTAGATTCACACTCTCTGACATACAGCAGTTCCCCGGTTACATCAGCCAGGTGATTGACAGGCCCAAATGGATTAACTCTTATGTTTTGAGTAGCTGGGAATGTTAGGTCTCCATCCAGGCTAGAGAAATTGCTTTCCCCAAGGAGCCCCTTGATCAAAGCTATTATAGCATTAACAGAAAAAAAAAAGAAGAAACTGTGTTTGACATCATTTAGCATGGCTCTTAAACCAGATCCTGCCTTAGTAAGCTGACCTTCAAAGGTCAAGAGCTGAGCTTTTTCCTGTCATCCCCACAGACTTAGAGGGACGTTCATTGCATATCCTATGATTTCAGCTAACTGAGTATGCCTTACTAGTTTTTAGGTATATCCCGCGAGGCCTGCTCTCAAGCCACTCCTACTTAGGGCTCCTTTTGGCAGAAAGAACCTACCTCTTTTCCTTGTTCCAGCTAAGCAATCAAAGCAAGTTTAGAAGGGGACAGTGCCAGGAAAGGTCCCTTGTTCATACTTCTCCAGCATCACTGCTCTCTGAGCAGGTAGCAGACTGGCCTATTCCTTTGTGAAAAACACGGCCACATCCATGAGAGTCACTGCCTAATGGGGCCTGGCAGACAAAGACACAGCTGATCGGATCTTTGACAAATGGCCTCCGGAGCTTTTTGGCAGATGGGAAGCAGTGTATACTGTGTTGGTGGTTGTCACAAGCCAAACCTTTGAGCCTCATGTCATTTAATTTTTACTTTAGAAGTGAAGGCTTCTTTCTGTTCTGCGGATGCAGTGAGAAAGGCTTTAAGTACAAGCCCTGGGGTGGAGTGCTAGCATTTCAAGAAAAGAGAGAGAGAGAGAAGGAAAGAAAAATGAAAGCAAAGGAGGAAAAAGAAAGGAAGAAGGAAGGGAGCAGGGAGGAAGAGAGAAAATGCTTTCATGTTCCTGAGCCACAGGTATGATCCTAACTGAAAGCAGTCCTATTTCTGATGGCGCCCTTCATATTCTATTTTATAGCAACATGCCTGTACTTCGTTCTGAAGGAAGGAAGCTGCACACACTCACTGCCCGTTGTTTGTTCTGAGTCAGCCTTCAATTTAGATGTCACGGAAAGGGAAAGGGCACATCAGGAGGAATGTGAGACCCAGTGACCTTGGTGTATGTGAGCCTTCCTCTGCCACACAGGGAAGAAGAGACAATATGAAGCAGACTCCACCATCATCAGTCACATGACCAGAGGGGCAAAACTGACCCTTGAAATGAGAGGCTGCCTATATTAAGTCCACCTAAAGATGACATAGAAGACCGCTTTAGATGCCTGTCCGTTATCAAATTCCCAAAGAGACTGCCAAATTTCTGAATTAAGCCAAGAATAAAGATTCAATTCCTGGTTTGGGCCTATGTGTCAGGCAGCACAGAGCCATTACATTTCATTAACATGTGCATTAGGTACATGTAGAAAGAATTCTTAGTCATAGATCAGCCATAAAAAGTAAAATCAAGCCGGGCATGGTGGCGCACACCTTTAGTCCAGCACTCGGGAGGCAGAGGCAAGAGGATTTCTGAGTTCAAGGCCAGCCTGGTCTACAGAGTGAGTTCCAGGACTGCCAGGGCTATACAGAGAAACCCTGTCTCGAAAAACAAAAACAAACAAACAAAAAAAAAAAACAAGAAAAAAACCTAAAATCAAAAGAACCACCCACTTATTAATATTGCTTCAAGCTGGGGTAGTCATGTTAGTGCTGGCTTTGGATGGAGTGAGGGCTCGGGAGGACAATGACAAATGACCAAGGACTGAGGAGAGAGTTATTAACACCCTGAGAGAGAGAGTTATTAACACCCTGAGAGAGAGAGTTATTAACACCCTGAGAGAGAGAGTTATTAACACCCTGAGAGAGAGATGAGCAGGAAACATCATGTGAGGGTCTCCAAGGAGAGCCCAGGCCCCAGCACCAGAGAGAGATCAGGTGCCGCCTTTTTTTATGTTTTGTCTGAGAGAAGTGCACTGCAAGAACCTGCAGGCAGGTCCTTGATTTGTGACAGGAGGCAGAGAAGGGGGCAAGGAACAGGACATGGCACTGCTCAGATGGACACACAGTTCCCTATCAGCACTATGTGCATTATAGTGTAACAGGCCAGCCAGGGCTTCATGAGAAAAAAACACTCTCAAAACGTGTGTGTGTTAGCCAGGTGGTAGTGGCACACGCCTTTAATCCCAGCACTTGGGAGGCAGAGGCAGGCGGATTTCTGAGTTTGAGGCCAGCCTGGTCTACAGAGTGAGTTCCAGGACAGCCAGGGCTACACAGAGAAACCCTGTCTCGAAAAAAAACCAAAAAAAAAAAAAAGTGTATGTGTGTGTGTGTGTGTGTGTGTATGACTTGGGGAAATGTCATAATGAAACCCATTAAAATGCATAATTAAATTATAATACATAATTAAAATATACAAGTAAAAAGCATTTTAGGGAACTGGAGCAATGGCTTCACAGTTAGGAGCATACCTCTTATAGAAGACACAATTTAATTTCATAGCTCCAATGACAGGGGCCTCACAAATGCCTGTAACTCCAGTTGTCCTTGGATGTAACATCTCTGACCTCCAAGGGCAACTGCACTCGTATGCGTATACCTATCCTGTGAATACATATACACATAAATAAAAGTTTTAAAAATATTTCCTAGATGGGAAAATAACTCAAAAGCAAAGAAACTAGCCCTACAAAGGTCTCAATGGCAAAATGTTTGAGCCCTCAGCCTCCAACCTCAGCATTATACACAAAGATATGGAAAGAAGTGCATTTAAAATGTACTCATAATATTTATCCAGGAGCTACAGGTTCGGCCCAATACTAGAGCATGTGCTTGCCTTGCCCCAAAGTGGATGCAACTGGACTAAACCAACCTCTGAAAGATAAATATGTTTTCTCTCATTTGTGTTTTCTAAATTTCATATAAATACATAAGATCACACATGATTGTGTATGTATGTAATATATGTATGTGCATGTATATAGAAGTAAAACTATCAGGACAAAAAGGGAATAGGAATATGAGAGTGATTGTGTTTAATGTATATTATATACACATATATGAAGCTTAAACATCAAATAATTACAACAACAAGCCTATGACTCAAAACTCTTTTTTCTTTCAGGATGACTTTAGGAATCTTTGCAAATTGTATATTCTGCTTGAAGGTCAAGTACTTACCTCGTCAGCAGAAGAAAAAGCTGCAAACTGATATTAAGGAAAATGGCGGAAAGTTTTCCTTTTTATTAAACCCTCAGGTATTTCCAAATCTCGATGTTACTCTCTGATTAATAGGATGTGTTCAGGGAACAGTGCTCAGGGCTAGAGAAGCAGAGGAGACTGGGCAGGAGACAGTGTGAGAAGGCTGAAGTCACAGGGACACACCCCCTTGGGGAGAAGAAGACCAGAAGAAGCAGATGCCAGAGCCCAGCCCAGCCCAGACTTCTCTACTCTGGGCGTTTTGTAACATTGTCTCTACCTTGTGACTCTGATCTTTGAGTCTTAGCCATAGTTGTAAACAGAATTTCAGAACAGCACCACCTCTCAGAAGAGAAAAGTCACATTGTACCTATTTGCAAAAAGCACAGATGTCACTGTACACACACACACACACACACACATATATATATATATATATGTATTTCATATATATATAAATGTATATATATATATATATGAAATATATATATATATATATATATGAAATGATCTTAAAGATAAGCTTTTTAAGTGGAAAAACAAGGTCAGATAGAAATAGAGAGATACCTGCTGTTTATAAAGAAGCACTCTAGAAAGTTCTATGAGGAGCAGATCCCAGTAGCACCTCTGGGGGAGGGCCCTGGGAGCAGCAGGCAGGGAGGATGAACAAATACCTATTACTGCTTTATAAATGCCCATCACGTGCATGCACTCTTTAGTCACACTATATAAAAATGGAGTCTGGGTGACTGCTCAGTGAGTAAAGTGCTGGCCATACTGTGGTGACGACTTGAGTTCAGATGCCCAGACCCCATGTAAATGAGGAAACATGGTCTGAAATCCCTGAGCCCCCACAGTGAAACAGGAGGTAGAAACAGAGGGATCCCTGTAACCTCTTGTCACATCTATGGCCAAGTAACAAGGAAGAGACCCTATGGCAAACAAGGTAGATGGTGAAGACTAACAGACTAACATCCACGGCTGTCCTCCGACTTCCTCATGCACAGTGTGGCTTCTGTGCCACACTCACACAGACAAACGACCATGCCACACACATGCACACGTGTGTGCACCCCCAACTTTTCAAAAACTAAATACAACTACAAAGTAACAAAATAAATACCTTTTGTATCTCCTTCCCTTGACTAAAGCAATAACAGGCAAGTATGTAAAGATGTACAGGATACTGTTCACAGCATGGAGAACTTGGAAGCAGCCTGTGATGTAGACCACCCAGATGCGTAGTGAAATAGCTGTGGCTTAGGGCAGGGGATTAGCTCAGTGGTAGAGTGCTTCCTAGAAGCACAGCCTAAGGCACGTCGCAGCGTTAGGACTGATCTAGAACTTGGAGGAGTGGATGGAACAGCCTGTTTGTTTTTAAGTTTTTCTGAAACTGTACATTGTAATGTTTTTCCAAAAATCTAGAAAAATCACTATGAACTACCTTAAAATAAGACCTTTTGGGGGTACAGATTCAAATGCTGTTCTTAAGCTTTGCTTTGGCTGCTGGGTGACAGACTTGCTGTTTATCCGCAGTGCACACATGTCATCATAGACAGTGCTGACGTCCTGAGTCCGTGTCATCTGAACTCCATCCAAAAGAACGATGTGCAGATTGCCAACCCAGCGTTCATCCAGGACTCTGTCAGACAGAGGAGACTCCTGGATGTGAGGAATTATGATCCTATGTCGCCGGCTCCAGCAGCACCTCCAGCTGAAAGGAGCAAGTCTGGTGAGTGCGTCCTGCCAAGCACTTACTGTGTCAGACATTCTGATATGTCAGAGGTGTTACAGGGAAAAAAATGTCCTGAAAGACTACAAATTTATTATGTTTCATTCTACCTCAGAAACAAACAAAATCCTGAAGGATGACGGCAGGCCAACTTAGCAACAGATCAAGAAGTTTCTTCTCTGATCAGACTCAAAATGACCTGGAGACTCTAGTAGTTTCAGAATATTTGATATACAATTTTGAAAAATATTACATTTTAATTTATTTATTTTGCTTACGTGTGTGATTGCATGCCCCATGGTACACTTGTGGAGGGCAGAGGCCAACCTTGGGTATCATCCTGTGGAATGCTGTCTACCTCCTTTCTGATAGGGCCTCTCAGTGGCATGGAGCTCACGGATTAGCCAAAAATGGCTGTCAAGGAAGTTTCACCTCCCCAGCACTGGGATTACAAGATTGCCTAGCCAAATTCAACTTTGTACTTGGGTGTGGGGCGTGAAACTCAGGTCCTCATGCCTCCAATTAAATGCTTTACTAGCTGAGCGGCCCCCACCTCTCTGTATAGTTTAAACTGGGAATAGAATAATATTTCACTTTTTAAAAAAAGTTATTACTGGGCTGGTAAGATGGTGCAGGAGATCCACTAGAGCCTAGGAGTCTATGGCCAGCTTGGGCAATGTGCTGAAACCCTCAGCTTTTAAAAATGATAAATTCATGAAATTCTTAGGCAAATGGATGGAACTAGAAAATATTATCCTGAGTAAGGTAGCCCAATCACAAAAGAATACACATGGTATGCACTCACTGATAAGTAGATATTAGCCCAAAAGTTTGGAATACCCAAGATACAATTCACAGACCACATGAAGCTCTCAAGAAGAAGGGAGGCCAAAGTGTGGGTGCTTCCATCCTTCTTAGAAAAGGGAACCAAATCCTCACAGGAGCAAATATGGAGACAAAGTGCAAAGCAGAAACTGAAGGAAAGGCCATCCAGAGACTGTCCCACCTGGAGATTCATCCCAGATACAGTCACCAAACTCTGACACTATTGTGGACGCTAAGAATTGCTTCCTGAAAGGAGCCTGATATAGCTGTCTCCTGAGAGGTTCTGCCAGAGCCTTACAAATACAGAGTCAGATACTTGCAGCCAACCATTGCACTGAGTGTGAGGTCCCCAGTGGAGAGTTAGAGGAAGGACTGAAGGAGAAGAAGGGGTTTGCAACCCCATAGGAAGGACAACAATATCAACCAATCAGACCCCCTCAGAGCTCCCAGGGACTAAAGACACCAACCAAGGAGCACACATGGCTCCAGCCGCATCTGTAGCAGAGGATGGCTTTGTCAGGCATCAATGGGAGGAGAAGCCCTTGGGCCTTTGATGGCTTGATAGATGCCCCAGTGTAGGGGAATCAAGGGCTGGGAGGTGGGAGTGGGTGGGTGTGTGGAAGAACACCCTCATAGAAGCAGGGCAAGGGGGAATGGGATAGCGGGTTTCCTGAAGTAGGGGGGAGCTGGGTAAGGGGATAACACTTGAAATCTAAATATGTTTAAATAAATAAATAAGAAAGTGATGGTCTCACAAAAAGAATTTAAAAAATAGAAAACAACAACAACAAAAATACCAAACACAAAACCAGAGCTGGGGTTGAGAGTGTGGCTGAGTGGTGAGTGTTTATCGAAAATGCATAAGGCCCCAAGTTTGATTCCCCAGAACAATAAAGGGGAGGGAAATTACATAGCAAATATCTATATTTAAGAATCATAACAAGCCTGGCTGTATTGGTGTACACCTTTAATCCCAGTTCTTGGGAGGCAGGCAGATTTCTGGGTCCCAGGACAGCCTGGTCTACACAGTGAGTTCTAGGGCAGTCAGAGATATACATAGAAAACTTGTCTTGAAAAACCAAGAAACAAAAAACAAAATTAGCGGTTAGCTTAACAGTAATTAATGATAAGCCATTGAATCTTTGAATCAGCAAGTTCTTTTAATTCCAGAAGTGCAGTCAGAATATCTGCCTTCAGACAACACCCCGGAGAAGGGAGACACCGAAGTCACTGAGTAAGCAAAATACCTTGTTAGCTTCAATCGCAGTAGTAAAACTGCAAATGATGCAAGGGTGGGTGGGATGTGTGTTTGTAAGCCAGCCCTTGGGAGGCTAAGGTAGGGCTGAGCTACCACTAAAACCAAACCAAACAAGCAAAGGACAGATGACACGTTGGGCTTCTTTATATTGTAAAAGGACTTGATGTAGCCCAGAAAGTACTGATGCCATTGCTAGGAGTCAGAGCCTCTACCAAGTGCAATGACCAGAGAAGGCGGCAGTGTCTCTGCATCTGTCCTGCCCTCGTCTCCCTGTGCACCCAAGGTCCTGGGCATTAGCGCTTGGGAATCACAAAGAGGAGGGTGGAGATTTCCCTGATCATCCCTTACTGAGTGCTTAAGTTAAATTCTCACACTCACCCCCAAATTTGTAAAATCAGAAAATAACATTAATAAGTTAGTTAAGCAGAAGATAAATCCAGCTCGTTCTCACAGTTGTTCTAGAAAACCTAAGGGGGCACCAGAGACTTAGTATGTGCATAGGAGTTAGGGGCTCTCTTGGAAGGTTCTGTGTGGCCTAAGGTTCCATTTCAATCATAAATGTTTAATTATACAAATTTCAGGGTTTCTGCAGAGAATGTTGAAATTCCTCCCTTTCTTCAAGACTTTGAAGTTGTGAAATATAACATCTTGGAAAAAGTAAGAACCTGGTATATACTTAGAAAAAAGAAACTGAATGATTTCTGAAAATATGTCCTTTTTGGTGATTTTCTTGTTGTTTTTTTTTTTTGAAAAATTGTTCTGAATATTATATATCCTGTAGCAGGAGCTGGTTTGCTATTCAGAAAATGTTTGTTTAAATGTTTGCCTGGTGTGGTGGCTCATGCCTGTTGTCCCAGCATTTAAGAGTTTGAGCCAAAGGGTCCTGTGTTCAGGAACAGCCCTAGCTACACAACGAAACCCCCTTCTCAACTAACACCCAGAAGCTAAGTGAATTTTAACAGAAAGAAAACAAATTTTTAGTGTTCTTAATGAAAGTAATTCATGCTCATAATATAATATGGTTTTTTGTTTTGTGACACAGGATCTCATGTATCCCAGGCTAGCCTCGAACTTACTACTGGTGGAAAATGACTTTGAACTTCTGATCTTCCTGCCTCTGCCTCCCAGATGCTGGAATAGCAGTGTGTACACCCAGTTTATGCAGCACTTGGGATCAGGGCTTCAGGCATGCTAAGCAAGCTACAATCCAGACACTCATGACATATATTTAACAATATAAAGTGTTAACATGGCGTTAGAGATGAACCTGTACCCTGTCATTTACAGTTTCTCTTATTTGGACAGGATAGATTGACACCAAATATTTATGCCATGTTGAATTGTTCCTTTTACATTAAAGGAACACAGGAAATTTTACTGTACAGTCACACAAATTAAAATCAATATTTGCCTTTGACGTAGTATCCAACTTATATTTCTAGATGTTTAAATAAAATATAAAATTTAAGGGGTATTTTCCTCTATGATAAGAAAAATGTGAAAAGTGGCATATTATAAACACAAGAATACACAAAAATATTGATAATGATTATATCGCTGTGGTAGAGTTTCAAGGGATTTCTACTCTCTTGGTGCCTCTGTGTTTTCTAAGATACTTCTCCGGATGAGCACGCACTGCTCCAGCGTATCAGCAGCCTTTTCGGCTGTGGAGTGTGGCTAGTCTGCATAGCTCTGCTTCTAAAATGTACCCTGCTTTGCAGGTGGGAGGCCCCGAGACTGTGGTGGTGGAGCTGCAGAGCTCCCAGGACCCAGAGAGCTGCCCCTTTGTGATAACAGCACACTTCCTCCTGGCTGATCAAAAGGTAGTGAAGAGTCCCCTCTTCTATCTTTCCCTCCTCCTTCTTCCTCCTCTTCCTCCTCCATCTTTTCCTCCTTCCATCTTTTCCTCTTCTTCATCCTCTTCTTCTTCCTCCTCCTCCTCTTCTTCCTTCTTCTTCTTCCTCCACCCCTTCATCTTTCTCCATCTCTTCCTCCTCCATCTTTCCCCCTCCTCCATCTTTTCCTCCTCCTCTGTCTTTTCATCCTTTAGTCCTTTTTTTCCTTTTTTTTTTTTTTTTTTAATGAGGCAGAGGATCTCACTCTGTATTCCAGGCTGCCTCAAACATGGCACTCCTCCTCCATTGGCCTCCCTAGTGTTATATGATTAGCATGAGCCACACACCTACCTCACCCAGATTCTTCCCTGTGACCTTCTGTGACAGTTCTGACACTGCTGTGTATGGGAAGCCACATGGGGCTCATGGTCATAGCTTTCTGGAGATCACAAGGATGGCTTTGCAGAAGCCATAGCCTTTGTCCTACTTCACTGTCAATTATGGGCCCAGTTGTGATCTAAAACAATTCTGAAATAAAAATGAATCCAAAGCAATGTATAGAAGGAAGGGGTCTTATCCCAGCGGCAGGGAATTGTGGCAGCCAGCAAGCAAAGAGCTCCTATCTCCAAAAACAGAGTAAGTAGGGACTGGGAGTGAGTACATAGGCATTGGAAACTGGAAAAAAAGCCTGCCCCGCCCCCATGATGCATCCCCCCTCCCCCTTGCAAGGCCACACCTCAAAAAATAAAAATAAAAACAAACAACTAGGGGCCACTCCCTGCCGTCAGGGCCTGTGGGAGACATTTTCATTCACGCCATCATAGTAACCTGTAAGAAAAGTCTGAACACCTTCTGACAGGATGTCAGTATTCCCTGAATATCAGCATGTCAGTAAGTTAACTGTGTCTTTCCTGTGTACTGCAATTCCCAGACCAGAAGAGAGAGCACTGGAAAGCAAACTTCTGAAGGTGCAATTGAATATTATGAAAGTTATGTGGAAGACCTGAAGAGACAAGGATTTCTGCTCCAAGAACACTTTACGGCCGAAGCAACACAGTTAGCGTCTGAGAAACTGCAGGCGGTAAGCTGGCTTTGCTGTGATTGTGTCGATTGTGTCACTGGCGGAGGTGGGAGGTCTGCTGTGTGATTGCTGTTTGGTTTGGCTTGTTATTTTAGATACTCTCTCATTCTAGTCCAGGATGCCATCAAACTCAGACAAACACCCTGCTTCAGCCTAACTGCCGGGATTCTAGATGGGCACCACCATGCCCAGAGGGTTGACTATTTTCTTTCCAATTTTTTTTTTAAAGCAGGGTCTTACCATGTAACTCTGGCTAGCTTAGAATTCATTATGTAGACCAGGTTAGCCTTAAATTCACAGAGATTCGCCTGTCTCTGTTTCTTGGGTGTTGTGGAATTTGAATATATTTTTTAGTTATTTTCTGTGAAGCCGGGCAGTGGTGATGCACGCCTTTAATCCCAGCACTTGGGAGGCAGAGGCAGGTGGATTTCTGAGTTCAAGGCCAGCCTGGTCTACAGAGTGAGTTCCAGGACAGGCAGGGCTACACAGAGAAACCCTGTGTTGAAAAACAAACCAAAACAAAAAGTTATTTTTTGTGTATGGATACTTTGCTCCCATACCCAGCAATTTGAATATTTTTTTTTAGTTATTTTATGCATATGGATGTTTTGCCTGTATGCCCGTTTGTGCATTACATGTACTGACAGGGGCCAAAAGAGGGCATCACATTCTCTGGAACTGGAGTTACAAATGGTTGTGAGCCGATGTGTAGGTGCTGGGAATCAAACCTAGGTCCCCCCGAAGGGCAGTGCTTGCTCTTAACCACTGAGCCGTCATCTCTCTAGTCTTCTTTCAATATTTTTTTTTTTTTCGAGACAGGGTTTCTCTGTATAGCCCTGGCTGTCCTGAAACTCACTTTGTAGACCAGGCTGGCCTCGAACTCAGAAATCTGCCTGCCTCTGCCTCCCGAGTGCTGGGATTAAAGCCGTGTGCCACTACGCCCGGCTTTCTTTCAATATTTTTAATAGAAAATTTTTTTGGTCATTCATGGTGGCTTACATTTATAATCCAAGTGCTTTGAAGGTTGAGTTGAGAGGATCTAGGGTTCAACTTTATCCAAAGTTACATAGAATCTTTGAAGCCAGCCTGGGGTTTCATGAAGCCCTGTCTCAAAGAAGGACGTACTGCCTTTATTAAAAAATAATAATAAAAACAAAATCTGGCAAAGGAACTTGAAATCTAAGAAAAAGATAAACTTGGAGACATGGCATTGGCCAGGGAGATGCAGGACAAGCATAGATATATTACTTATCTCAGCCACAGACTCACAGCTTTGAACAATGTCTCTATAGTCTTGGCTGACTCCAGGCTCCTTAACCCACACTGCACGTGCTTCATGCCACTGATGGGCCCACATCTTACAGGGAAGGAAAAGACAAGAGAAAGATGGAAGTGATTGGAGAGGGGGCACTTACAGGGTTAAGCGGCACAGAGGGATGGGGACTAGGAAGCCCAGAGGAGAGACAAGGCCTGAGTAAACCAGCAGCCTAGAGTCTATTGTGTGGCTGTCATAAGATACACAAGGCTAAAAACTTTATCAGATTTATTTGGCTCCCCTCTGGTGGCTTGAGTCCTATGGCACTGACATCTGGTTGAAGGTCCACAATGGGGCCAAGCTGCCAGCATTTGAATCTCGAGGAACACTCAAGACATTCCTAGCCATAGTGCCTGTCTATGGTGGGTGCCTCTCTTGGGCTATTTTTTTTCTTATGCTTTGTTCTGGGTCTATTCTGTTGGGGTTGGTTGGTTGGTTGGTTTGGTTGGTTAGTTGGTTGGTTTGGTTGGTTAGTTGGTTGCTTGGTTGCTTGCTTGTGAGGTTGAAAATGGAACCCAGGGTCTCAGGTACACTAGGCAAGTGCTCCACTATTGACCTACACCTGAACAGCTCCTGTGTCAGTTTTACACAGAGCACTCATGAGGACTTTCCTTGGCAGTGATTCTCTGTCACTTCGTGTTTCAGTTGCTTTTGGAGGAGGTCATTAGTTCAGGCACCTTGAGCCAGGAGGTGAGCGATTTGCTGGAGGTGATCTGGACAGAAGCTCTGGGCCACCTGGAGAACACGCTCCTCAAGCCAGTGAACAGCGTGAGCCTGAATGACGTAAGTCAAGTGTGTCGCTGAAGCACCTCAACAAACCTACTCCCTGGTGGGTAGGTGGCAGCATGGGCGCTAACAGTCATGTGCTGCCTGGTCTGCTCTGAAGGCCACCCCTCACTGTTCTTTCCCTGTCCCTGAAGACCCAGATGTCCCTGTCATGTCAATCCTTAGTGGTGGCCAATATAAGCCTCAGCCTTGGTGCCAAGGAACAGGAGTTAGTGGCACTTAAGTACCCAACTCCTGACTTGCTTCACAGCATCTCCTTCAGCCTCTCGCCTTCTCGATGTCTTAGGGAAGGCAGGCCTGCTTCTAGAACACCAGGACATGACTGAGTAGCCATATGAAGATAATGCTGGGAGTGTCCCCCTAAGGAGTGAAGCTGATTGGTCCAGGGAGAAACAGACTTCCTGCCATTAGGTCCGTAATGCACTTGCATAATTAGGAACATGGCCCTGGCTTGATGCTGACATCACTCCATGATTCCCGGTGAAAGCACTTCTCTTACAGTTCCATTGGTATTCCCGTCCTCTTGGGTATCTATGTGTTCATGTGCACACATGTATAAAAATGTGATGCTGCGTTGTTCTTCAGTGCTGTGGCCACTGACAAATTGTCTGTGATCCAGTTAATAACCCTGCATTTAGACAAATAGAAGCGACTCTTGGTAAACTTAGTGAGCTATTTAAGAAATAACCTTCTGGGCTGGAGAGATGGCTCAGTGGTTAAGAGCTCCGACTGCTCTTCCAAAGGTCCCTAGTTCAAATCCCAGCAACCACATGGTGGCTCACAACCATCCGTAATGAGATCTGACTCCCTCTTCTGGTGTGTCTAAAGACAGCTACAGTGTACCTACATATAATAATAAATAAATAAATCTTTAAAAAAAAAAAAAAGAAATAACCTTCTAATGGTTCCTCCACTTCCCTGAAGCACCTCCCTAGGGAGTAAGTCTCAGAAACTCAGTCAAGAGTCTCATGCTCTACTGACTGAGATGAACCATCTAGAGACTGCCATATCTGGGGATCCATCCCATAATCAGCTTCCAAACGCTGACACCATTGCATACACTAGCAAGATTTTGCTGAAAGGACCCAGATATAGCTCTCTCTTGTGAGACTATGCCGGGGTCTAGCAAACACAGAAGTGGATACTCACAGTCAGCTATTGGATGGATCACACGGCCCCCAATGGAGGAGCTAGAGAAAGTACCCAAGGAGCTAAAGGGATCTGCAACCCTATAGGTGAAACAACATTATGAACTAACCAGTAACCCTGAGCTCTTGACTCTAGCTGCATATGTATCAAAAGATGGCCTAGTCGGCCATCACTGGAAAGAGAGGCCCATTGGACATGCAAACTTTATATGCCCCACTACAGGGGAATGCCAGGTCCAAAAAGTGGGAGTGGGTGGGTAAGGGAGTGGGGGAGAGGGTATAGGGGACTTTTGGGATAGCATTGGAAATGTAAATGAGGAAAATACCTAATTAAAAATATATATATATTTAAAAAAAGAAACTCAGTCAAGACCCAAACTGACGTGTATTTGCCTTTGTGTCTGCAGGTGAGTAAAGCAGAAGGAATTCTCCTTCTGGTGAAGACAGCCCTGAAAAATGGAGACTCGCCGGGACAACTGCAGAAGATGATGGCCGAATTCTACCGCTTGCTGCCTCACAGGCATCCAGCCTCAGAGGAAGTTAACCTGAGGCTGTTGGCTCAAAAAGAGAACCTTTGTCAGGTATGGCTCTGGAGGAAAGAATTCAGTTTAAAATGTGTGGCTGGGTCATCCCTTTAAAATACAGTGAATTGGGGCTGGAGCGATGGCCCAGTGGTTATGGGCACAGGTGCAGAGCAGCTGAGTTCAGTTCCTGGCACCCACAAGGTGGGTCACAACTGTCTGTAACTCCAGTTCCACGGGACTCAGTGTCCTCCCCTGGTGTCTGTGGGCACCAGTTATGCATGTGGTATACATACATGCATGTGGGCAAATATTCACACAGATAAAACAAAACAAATCTTTAAAAAATAAAATAAAGCTGAGCATGGTGGCACGGCTTTAAACCCAGCATTCAGGAAGCAGAAACAGGCATATCCCTGTGAATTTGAGGCCAGCCTGGTCTACGTAGTGAGTTCAAAGATGGCCAGAACTATGTACAAAGACCCTGTCTCAAAAAAAACAAAGAAAAATATAATAATAATACTGATAATACTAACAATAATATAAAAAATAAGATATATATCGTAAGTAAAGCCAAGTATGGTTATGTACACCTGTAATCCCAGCAGGAATGGGAGGCAGAGGCAGAACGACCAGGGCAGTCTCAACTACATAGCAAGTCTTAAGCCATCCTGGACTGCATGAAGCCCTAACTCAAAAAAGGGGTGGGGGCTGTGCAGGCTGGAGAGATGGCTTGATGGCACTTGTTGCTCTTGCCAAGGACCAGGTTCAGCTCCTAGCACCCACATGGTGGCTCACACCCATCCATAACTCTAATTCCAGGGGATCCATGTCCTCTTCTGACCTCTACCAGTACCAGACATGTGCATGGTCCATATACACACATGCAGGGAAAACATTCATACATATAAAATAAAAGAAATGTATGTCTTTTAAAAAATGTATGCCAGGTGAGGTGGCACACACCTTTAATCCCAGCACTTGGGATGCAGAGGCAGGTGGTCTCCTTGAGATCTAGACCATCCTGGTCTATAAAGTGAGTTCTAGGACAGCCAGGGAAACCCTGTCTCAAAAAAAATAAATAAATACACAAAAGGTGATGCCTGAGCTGGGGTCCAAGACTGAGTAAAAGGAGAGGGTGAGCTGAGCATCAGAGTTTCGTCCTCCTCTGCTTCCTGACAGCAGAGACGATGTGACCAGAGGCTCACAGTCCTGCCACCGCACCTCCGCTGCCATGGTGGACTGTATCCCCCTTGAACCAGGAGCCAAAAGAAGCCTGCCTTCTGAATTAAGTTGCCTTTGTCAGGTATTTTGACACACTAGTGAGAAATTTTAATTGCTACAGTAATGTATATTTCTATTGTGCTATCAGTGAGGCAATTCTTTCTTTCTTTCTATCTATCTACCTATCTACCTATCTATCTACCTATCTATCTATCTATCTATCTATCTATCTATCTATCTATCTTTTATTTATATTGGGGATTTGGCTATGCATCCCAGGCTAACCTTGGACTCCTGGGCTTGAGTAATCCTGCCTCTGTCTCCCAAGTAGCCAGGAAAATTGTGTTGTACCAACCCTCCTGATGTTTAAATCTGTATTTTTACTTTTGAGACATAGTCTTACACTGCAGCTTGGACTGGCCTGTCACTTACTATATAACCTAACCTAACCTTGAACTTAGAACAGTCTTGCTGCCTCCTTTCCCTAGGGCTAAGGTTATAGGTGTGAGCCATCATGCACAGCAATGTGAGCAGCATTTATCCAGTTTAGTATACTGCCAACATAAGATATTAATCAAAAACTGTGTGAAAAAGAAAACTAATTTTTATCTTTTTGGAAAATATTAATTTAAGTTGCCGGGCGTGGTGGCGCACGCCTTTAATCCCAGCACTCGGGAGGCAGAGGCAGGTGGATTTCTGAGTTCGAGGCCAGCCTGGTCTACAGAGTGAGTTCCAGGACAGCCAGGGCTATACAGAGAAACCCTGTCTCGAAAAACCAAAAAAAAAAAAAAATATTAATTTAATATACATCCTAGCTTGGATATGTGGTATCTCTAACATCTCCGGATCATTCCACCCACAGCTGGTAAGAGACATGGTGAATGTTTGTGAAACTAATTTATCCAAACCCAACCCACCATCTCTTGCCAAATACCGTGCTTTGCGATGCAAAATCGAACATGTTGACCAGAACACTGAAGAGTTTTCCAGGGTTAGAAAAGAAGTGTTGCAGAACAATCGAAGGTAAGCGTGAGGCAAGTCTCCTGTAAAAATGCAGTGCTCTTGAGATCCTGTTGGCAAGTCAATCCGGACAGTTAGAGAATGTAATCGTCTACATTCTAACAAGACATCTGCAGTCGATCACAAAGAGAGTTACTTTCTGTGTTTACATAGCCTTGAGGAACTGAGGAGATGGCGCAGTGATCCCAACAACCTGAGCTCCATCCTCAGGATCCCCAGGGTGGAGACAGAGAGCCAACTCCCAGAAGTTGTTCTCTAATCTTCACAGGAGTGCCATGACACCTGTGGGCACATACACACATTTCTACATGCACGTACACACATTCACACATATACCACACACATCACACACACACATCCCACACATCACACACACACATCCCACACATCTCACACATTCCACACACCACACACACACACACACACACACACACACACACACACCAAATCAACAAATGCAATTTTAAAAGTCATTCTTATCCAGGGGAGGAACCTATGCTAACAAGTATATCCCACTCTCCCACCCTGCTTTCTGGGTGACCTGATCTTTTATTGCTTTGATTGATTGATTGATTGATTGATTGATTGATTGATTGATTGATTGTAAACTCCAGATGTTATTCCCCTCCAGGGATTGCATGCATATATGATGTGTGCATGTGAATGTAGGTGCACATATACCACAGCATGCATGTAGCAGTCAGAGGACAATTTTCTGGAGTAGACCCTCTTCTTCACTGTGGGCCCCAGTTTACCTAAAAAGCACTTTACCAGCTGGGCCATCTTGCTACCTTGTAACCTAATCTTGTTGGAGATTAGGCTTAAACTTCCAGAGGCTAAAAGTATAGCTCAGCAAAAGGTGGCCCTGCTTCTTTAGCATGTATAGGGCCTTGGGCTACATCCCAGCGTCACAGGAGCACACACATACACACACACACACAGTGCAAGAACATTACAAAAGAAAGTTTATTCTATTGAAAATGTAAACATACAGTAACATGGGTGTGTGCTCTTCTGACATGTCCATCTGTGGCATGAAAAATGCAGTGAAAACCTTGGGAAACACATTATGATGGTTCGGAGTTTTTATTATGAATATATTTTATTTAAGTGATGTGGGAGTGTGCTATGGCATATGTGTGGAAGCCATAAGACAACTTTGGGAGTCAGATCTCTCCTTCTACCATGTGGGTTTCAGAGATAGAACTCAGATTGCCACATTTGGTGCCTGCCAGCCCTGTGCTGGTCATTTTTGAGTAGGACTTGACACAACCTGTCACTTGTATCTGTAGGGGACTGTCTTGATTGCTCACTGAGCTAGGAAGACTGGGTAGCACTACTCCCTGGTTTGGGATCCTGAATAGTGTAAGAGAGGAAGAATCTAGCTGAGAGAAAGAGTAAACAAGTATGGGTCTGTGCTTTCGTTCTCTTTCCTGGTTCTTGGTTGTGGGTCTGAGTTCTGCCTGTACTTCTCATCAGTAATAGACTGTAGTCGGAATTGTAAACCAAACAAACCCTCTTCTCCCCTAAGGTGCTCTTGGCCAGGGTACTTACAATGGCAACAGAAGTGACACCAGGACAGAAGCCACTAAATATGGGTTGCATTTGCATCTGCAGCCTGTGGTTTGTACAGTTTTTCTTAGCTAAGACTATCTGGTTTGGTTTGGAGACAGGGTCTCATTCTTCAGCCCAGAATGGCCTTGACCTTACTTAGAGAGATCCTCCTGTCTCAACCTCCAGGGGGCTGGGAATATAGGCATGAACACCATGTCCAGCTAAGACAAATGTACTTTGTGAAGGTTTAGAAACCATGTAAAACTACAAAGATATGTCTGCCACCCTCACTGTCACTGCCACAGATAACACAACCACTTAGAGCCCTACCGTGGAGCCTATTTTGTTCACGATTCACCTCGTACATTCTGGTAGATCAGCTCTCTGGATTAAATGCCCTGATCGTTAATCACCTATTTTTCAGATGAGTGAGTTGAGATAGGGTCTTCCTAGATAGCCCAGGCTAGCCTAGAACTTACTATGTAGACCATGCTGGCTTTGAACTTGTGCAATCATCCTACCTGTTTCCCAACTGCTAGGACAAGTGTGCACCACCATGAACAGCTTTGATGGGCATTCATAATTTCTGTATATATATCCCATCCATGACCAATGTCAGGTTACAGTAGGATGCTTCCGACTATGGTGTCCCTCAACAGTGTCCCAATGTCCCATGCCTCCCTGTCTTGGCCAGTCATTCACAGCCATCATGAATCTCCCTCCCATCACATTCTGTCCCTTCAGTTGTCAGCCTCTCTCCAGCTGTGCTGCCACAGCCTTTGATAAGGATGACACCATCCCATCCAGGGTCTGTCTCATCCTCCCTGATGGGTTTTCCTTTCTTACTCACCCCGCCCACTTGGGTTCCTCCAATAGCTCGTTAGGTCATATCATGTGCATTACATCATCATGTGCATTACATCATCATGTGCATTACATCATGCAGTATTGCAGTAAATGTCACCTCAGAAGAGTGGCCTTTCCACCACACTTTTTTTCTGGACCTCATTGGTTTCCTGTTAACAAATAATTTGGTAACTTGTTAATTCTTGCCTCTCTCATTAGAATCTAAACTCCATGAAGCCAAAGACCCTGTTGTCTTAGTTCTAATTCCTGGGGAAATTACACATAATGCACATTATGATTGTGAATGCATAAATGAATGCAGTTCTAACCGTGCTCATAGGGAACCCACTGTAGCTTGACACAGCCCATGGATAGAGTGGTGATAGCACAGTTCATATTGTATATATGAGCTGCTTGATTTCTGTCAACTAGACACAAACTAGAGTTATCTGGGAAGAGAGAACTTCACTGAGGGTCTGCCTCCATAAGACTGACCTGTAGGCAAGTCTCTGGACATTATCTTGAATAATGCTCGGTAGACAGCCCAGCCCACTGTGGACAGTGGTAGCCCTGGACATGTGATCCTGGCCTGTATAAGAAGGCAGGCCATGGGGAGCAAGTCAGTGAGCAGCATTTCTCTGTGGTTTCTGCTTCCGTTCCTACTTCCAGGTTTCATGCCTGCTTGAATTTTGCTTCCCTTCCTTCATCAACATGGACTGTAACCTATAACCGAAAACACACACGCACACACATATACACACACACACACGCACACAACCCTTTCCTCTTGCTTTTGGTCATGGCAGCAACAGAAAGAATGTGTGTGTGTGTGTGTGTGTGTGTGTGTGTGTGTAAGAGAGAGAGACAGAGAGACAGAGAGAGAGAGAGAGAGAGAGAGAGAGAGAATGAGAATGAGAATGAAAATGCATACATTTGCCCAGTGTGCATGTAAGGATCAGAGAATGGTTGGGGGTGGGGGCTTGTTCTTCTCCTTTTTACCACATGGCTCCCAAGACTTAGTGGCAGACTTAGCAGCAAGCACCTTTAACTACTGAACCACAGACAGCTGAGTTTTCTTGAGATTTCTCCTATTAATTTTTTATTTTTGATTTATTTATTTATTTATGGAGATGATTAATCTCCAATTAATTAATTGATTTTTCTTTTTCTTCTAATTGTGTGACCTCAGTGTTTTTCTCCTAATTCCTCCAGTGAACAACCAGTAGATATCTTGCAGATATTTAGAGTTGGCAGAGTGAACGAAGCTACGGAGTTTTTAAGCAAACTGGGCAACGTGCGACTCTTATTCCATGGATCTCCTGTGCGGAACATTCTTGGAATCTTGTCCCGGTAAGAGCCACAGTCTTTACTTTTTAGTTTTCAGACTCACAAACGTTGAAATGTTCCCCTTTCTTGTGTACTTTTGCCTTTGATCCTAAACAATACCATAATAAGTGAACAAACCACATGGGCTTGTCAGTTAAAAGCAGCAAATTTCTAGTCATATGTATGTGATTTAATGGTATCTAATACAGTATGAATGCTATGGAAACTGTTGACACGCAGTGTTGTGTAGAAACTAATGACAAGGGCTGGAGAGGGGGCTCAGTGCTTAAGAGCTTAAGAGTTCAATATCCAGCAACCACACTGTGGCTCACAACCATCTATAATGGGATCTGATGCCTTCTTCTGTCATGCAGATATACAGAGAGTTAGAGTGCTCATATGCATAATTAAATAAATCTAAAAAAAAAAACAATAACAAGAAAATCTGTACATATTCCGTAGAGATGGGGTTTTTTTCCTGAGTATTTTGAATCCATGGTTGGTTGACTATAGGTATGGAGGGCCAGTTGAACTCTGACCTAAAGTTTGTAGACAGTGGATTTCCTGTTGGTCACTGAGTTTGAAGGCTGTGTGGCAGAGTTTCCTTCAGTAAATCACAATCCCCCCTTCTCTTTCAGAGGGCTGCTCTTACCTAAGGTAGCTGAAGACCGAGGTGTACAGAGAACAGATGTTGGAAATCTCGGGAGCGGGATCTACTTCAGCGACTCACTCAGGTTAGTGTCTTCGGTCCCAACCCCCATCGCAGAGGCCTCCTTGCAAACTTCCCTCTCTTTCTTTAGTGAGGAGCTCTTTCACCCACTGAAGCATCACTGAAAGCAGCCATTGCCACTGCATACTGTAAAAGCGTGGCTTCTGCAGTGAACATTTGGGACAATTATGTCTGAAGTCTTAAGTGTTATTCTTTTGCTCAGAGCCTTTGTTTTTTGTATTACTCTTATCTATTTATTTAGTGTGTGGGAGACATGGGCATGCCACAGTGCATTCACGGAGGTCAGATGACAACACGACGGGGTCAGGTCTGTCCTTCTACCTAGTGGAGCCCACAGATCAAACTCAGGTCGTCAGGCTTGGTAGCAGGACCTTTACTCACTGGGCCATCTTGCCAACCCGCCTCAGCTTTTACATGTTTTCTAGCTGCATCTTCTCCAGTGCCCCTCACCCCCTCTACTCTCAGACCCCACCCCACAGGGAAATCTTCTAATAGCACAGATGGGGACCTTAAGGCCACCAGGAGGCGCTAGCCTCAGAACATGCAACTAACATGGGTCACATGGGGAGCAGGCCTTTGCTGTTTTGTTCTTTCTCCAGGACAGCAGTGTTCATTGTTTTCCTGTTGCTGCTATAAAGCACCACAGCCAAGGCAGCTGATAGAAGGAGGAGTTTGTGTGTTTGGGGCTTGTGGTTCCAGGGAGTTAGAGTACCAGATGGTGGAACAGAGGCATGACTTCCAGAGCACTAAGCCGAGGGCTCACATCTTGAACTACAAGCACAGAATAGAGCGGACTAGAAATGGCCTGAGGTTTGAAACTTCAAAACCAGCCCCTAGCACACACCTCCTCCAACAAGGCCTCCACAAACAGTGCTGCTGACTGGGCCAAGTGTTCAAATGCCCAAGACTGTGGAGGATACATCTCATTCAGAGGCCGCATCAGCAGTGCCTGCTGTTGCTGATACTTTCTCTCTGTCTCGTAGGCTTTGTTTTCTTGAGATGGAATCTTACTGTGTAGCTCCAGCTGGCCTAGGACTTGCCATGTAGACCAGGCTGGCCTCAGACTCACAGCAATCTGCCTACCTCTGCTTCCCTGATGCTGGGATTAAAGTTATGCATCACCACATCCATTTCCTAGTTTTTTGTATTTTGTTTTTTTAATTAATAGTGTAGGGGCCACCATGATGGCTCAGCCAGTAAAGGCCTTACAGCTCGTGCCTGGTAACCAGAGTTCAATTCCTAGAATTCAAATAGAGGAGCAAGTTAAGAAGTGACTCTAAAATTGTCCTCTGACCTCTGTAGTCATGCCATGGCACAGGTGTCCACCTACCACACACATACACATACACACACACTCACACTCAAACGCACACAAACATGCACCCATGCACATACACATTAAATACAAAGTAAACATCTTTAGATGGTACCGTGTTTTTCTAGGCACTGTTTTAATTTTACCAAAACTGAAGTCCTCGGTGGCTTTTGGCTGCCGATTCCTAATCTTTGACCTGGTTGACTCTCCATGTGACTTGGGAGAGACTATGAAGATAGGACGTCTCTCTTTCCTTTGGCCAGCACTTACTTGCTTAGCATTTAATCATCTTCATGAGCTTTAGTGCACTCAAATCAGTACAGCTTTCTTAACAACATGGTTTTAAGTGAGGGAAAGGATTCTAGGAGCCAGAGGGGTCGAAAACCCCAGAAGAACATGGCCCACAGAACTAAGCAGGCTCATAGGGGCTCACAGAGACTAAAGCAGCAATCACGGAGCCTGCCCCTGTCTGTGCCAGGTCCTCGGCATACATGCTGTAGCTGTTTAACTTGCGGTATTGATGGGACTCTCTGTTGCCTGCCTCTGGACCTTTTTCCTCCTACTGGGTGGCCTCCCTTCATCCAGCCCTGGTAGGAGGGAATGTGTCTGGTCTTCTTGTAACTTCTTATGCCACGTTCTGCTGATATCCCAGGGAGGCCTGCTCTTTTTTAGAAGGGAGACAGGAAGAGTGATCTGGGGAAGGAGGAAGGTTGGGGCAGAGACTGTGAGGAGAGGAGGGAGGGAGGGAAAACTGGGGTTAGGATATAATCTATTCGAGCAAAAACTGCCTGCAGCTTTGATTTTCCACAAGCTCACACATTTCTGATCTGCTTTTTAAAATGGGATTGTAAAACACAAGAACTATTTTTATGCGGAAAAAGTTTCCTTTTTACTGATTACTCTGGCATTTCTTGCAGCACAATATAGATATTGTTAGTAGCTGACAGAGAACAAAGAACTTTGAGTGCTACTTGCCATAAAGAAGAACACTATATACACCTTTGCCTAATTGTTTGTTTTTATTCTTTGTGAGAGAGGGTCTATCTAGCCCAGGCCCGTTGGGTACTCATTATGTATCCTAGACTAGCCTTGAACATGCTGTGATCCTCCTGCTTCAGCCTTCTATGAGCTAGAGTAACAGGTGTGTGCCCGTAACTGAATTTTTTAAATAAATAAGTATATAATGAACAAATCCTTCTCCTTGATCTCTTCCTTCTTTCATCCCCTCCTTCCCATTCTCTCTTCTTCAATAGGGTTTTACTGTGTAGCTGAGGCTGCCCTTGAACTCATGATCCTTCTGCCTCACTTTCCCAGTACTGGGTTATAGGTACTCACCTACCCAACTTCTCACCACGAAGTTCTAACTTGTATCTTTCAAGTTACTGCAATGGTGGTAAACTCTGGAATGATTTCCCAGAAAGTCTCTCAACAATGCAGGCTGATCATCCGTTGTCTGAAGTACCAGAATTTTTTTTTTCAGATTTGGAATTATGTTTATACATAAAGAGAGATCTTTGGGACCACACGAATCCCAATGTGAAATTCATTTATGTTTCATCTACACCTGATAAATGTAGCTTGGTGGTGATGTTACATGGTATGTTTAGTGTGTGTACCTTGGACTGCTACCATCACAAGGTTAGGGTGCTCAAAGTTTTCAGTTTGGGCCATTTCAGATTTTGATTCACAGTTTTGGGTTAGAGATGCCCAAGCTGTTTCTTATTTATACAATGAAGTGAGGCTGGCTGGTAGCCATTATGACTTGTGTTTATTTGCTTCCTCATGCAGTACAAGCATTAAGTATGCACAGGCAGGAGAGATTGATGGCTCCAGACTCCTGGTCGTCTGTGACGTTGCCCTGGGAAAGTGTGTGAACTTATTCAAGAAGGACTTTTCTTTAACTGAGGCGCCACCGGGCTATGACAGTGTGCATGGAGTTTCGGAAACCACCTCTGTCCCTACAGACTTTCAGGTATTTTATTTGGGGACACACACAGACCCAGGGTTATGGGTCAGTGGTCAAGCCCTCACCTAGCACTTAAAAAAAATCAAACAGTAAACAAGAAAAAAGCCAAAACAGGCAAAATGTGTCCAAGTGTGCAAAGGCCAGCCTCAGAGGCTTGCGTCCATTTCATTAATTATGTGTTCATGGGAGGCATGCCACCATCTTTGCTAATTAGCACATACGAGAGTCTGCTTCTCTGGGAGGTTTTGGCCCATCTTCTCTTCACTTGTTCTCTCCTGTCAATTCCCATTTGCTCTAGGATGATGAATTTGTTGTATATAAAACCAACCAAGTTAAAATGAAATACATTGTTAAATTTTGCACTCCTGGAGACCAAATAAAGGAATTCCATCCTCATGAAAATACTGAAGTAGAGGAGCAAAGGGCTGAGCTCTCCAGTGTTCCAGAGGCTGGAGGTAAGGTGGCTTTTCTCTTTCTTTCTTTCTTTCTTTCTTTCTTTCTTTCTTTCTTTCTTTTTCTTTTCTTTCTTTCTTCCTTTCTTTTTCTGGTTTCTTGAGACAAGGTTTCTCTGTGTAGCCACAGCTGTTCCAGAAACAGACTATGTAGACCCAGATGGCCTTGAACTCAGATATCTGTCTGACTCTGCTTCCTAAGTCCTGGGATTAAAGGTGTGCAGCACTGACCAGCAAGACAAATTTCTCAAGTGCTGCTTTATGAGATAAAAACTGAACTTTTTTCAAAAGCATTTACATTCATGTTTGTTAGTAGCATCTATAACCTTCTATTTCATATTTCTTTTATCTTGAACATATGAAAACCAAAAAGCTTAAGAAAGCTAAGTGATACCCAAATCCAGTGTTTTGTCACCAGCTGTGACAAAGGTGACAAAGGTCTGGTTCTTTAGGATGCCTGAATAATGCAATTCATTCTCTATTCTTTGTTCCTATAGCAAAATACTAGGAATGTTATAAAGAAAAAATGTTTGTAATATTTGCTTGTTTATGTGTGTGTATGAGTGTGTATGCATGCGTGTGGAGGTCAGAAAGCAACTTGCAAGAGTTTTTTTCTTTTCACCTGTGGCCCTAGGGATTCGAACACAGGTCTTTAAACTTGGTGGCAAGAGCTTTAACCAACTGAGCCATCCTGATAGCCTGAGAAAACGTCTGTAAAGTATTTGTTGGCCTATGATCCAAGCACCGAGGAGGCCAAGGCAGAAGGATCTAGAGTTCCAGACGATCTCAAAACAAACCAAAACAGAAAAAAGGGCTTGCCTAGCTTACTATTTCAGAGTTTCAGGAGCCTGATGCTGCCTTCAGTTTGGCTCTGATATGGACCTAAGGTAGATGGTATCACAACAGAACCTTGGGCAAGAAGGAGAGATCACATCATGAGATAGTCAGCCAGGGTACAAGCAAACTCCCACAGGTCCTTATTCATAACTGTCCTGGGAGAGGCTCCACCAGTCAGCCGACTGAAACAGATGCAGAGACCCACAGCCAAACATTGGATGGAGCTTGGGAACTCTCATGGATTGAGGACCCTGAAGTGGATAGGAACTCTACTAAAAAACAAACAGAGTCAGCTAACCTGGACCCTTGGGGCTCTCAGAGACTGAACCACCAACCAAAGAGCATACATGTGCTGGAACTAGTGCCCCTACCCCCACACAAATATAGCAGATATGCAGCTTGGTCTTCATGTAGGTCATGGGTCCCGAACAACTGGAGTGGGGGCTGTCCCTAAAGCTTTTACCTGTCTATAGACTACGTTCCCCTAACTGGGCTGCCTGGTCTATCCTCCGTGCAAGAGAATGTACGTAGCTCTGCAGAGACTTGATGTCCTAGGGTTTTTATTTGAGGGGGGGGGGGATATCCAGGAGAGCCTCTACCCTCTCAGAGGAGAAAGGGAAGGGGGATGGAGAAAGGGGCTGTGGGGGAGGGGGCACTGGGGAGGGCGATAGTGATTGGGATGTAAAGTGAATAAATTAAAGGGAGGGTTCCATCCACCCTTCAACATCATCATCCTGGTGACTAAGCTTCCGACACATGACCCTTTGGGAGATGAACTATGACCCAGCCATAGCACCCATGGAACTAGGCCAGAGTTCAGTAGTACTGTAAAGGTGGGTGGAATAAGCACAAGACACAGCTGTAGTCAAGAGGCTGTGTGTGACTAACTATTGCTCGGCAGGCTATGTCATCTTGGACACTGACCCCTCAGGCAGACATGAGGATGTGTATCCTTGTTTTTAAGTGTTGCTCTAAGGACTGAGTGAGAAAAAGAGAAAGGGTCCCACAAACTGTGATGCACACTAATGTCAAATAGCAGAAAACATAAGCTTCCTGGCAGAAAACAATGGCCCCAGCTCTTAAAATATCACCTAATAAGACAATAACATATCAGAGAGCAGCCATGATGGCACATGCTTATAATCCCAGCACTTAGGAGCCTAGGGAGGACACTTGTCATAAAGTTGAACCTGCCAGGGCTACATAACAAGACCACCTAACAATAAGCCTCCTCCAAAACTAGCATTTGTATTGAAGACTGGTTTTGTTTTTGTGTGTTGCTATTGTGATGCTAGGGACAGCTCCAGGGGTCCAGGTTCTTGTGCCTCCTGAACAAGTACTCTACTACTGGACCATAACCACAGTACTTTTTAATTTTTATCTATTTTTTCCCTGTGTTGAGGATCAAGCAAAAAGCCTCACACGTGCGAGGCTGGTGCTCTGTTACTGAGTTACAGCCCAGCCCCCCCCCCCTTTTTTTTTTTAAATTTTGACACGTTTCTCATGTTGCCCAGGCTGCCCTTGCAGTCACTGTATAATCCCAGCAGACTTTGAACTTTTATTTCTCTTCCCTCAGGCTCATGAACATCTTAGATAACAGGTCTATACTGTCTTAATTAGGGTTCCTACTGCTGTGATGAAACACTGTGACCAAAGTGACTTGGAGACAAAGGGTTTATTTCCTATTAGTCCATCATCAGGAGCAGGGAGGGCAGGAGCTCACACAGGGCAGGAGCCTGGAGGCGGGAGCTGACATGGAGGGGCGCTGCTTCCTGACTTGCTCCTCATGGCTTGCTCAGCCTGCTTTCTTATAGAACCCAGGACATATGTTGAATTATCCATGCAAGTATTTTATTCAGATTTTTTTTGTGACTATATCCATTAGGGAGATGGGTTCACAATTTTCTTTGTTGTTGATAATATAGTTCATGAAAAGAATTTGGTAATATTTTCCCTTTCCTATTTCTATAGGACAGTTTGAGAGGCATTACTATTTGTTTTTCTTTGTAGGTCTGGTGAATTCTGGTGAATTTTTTTTTAGTTATGAGATTTTTTTTAATTACTTTATCATTCTTCTTTTTAGAGATCTGTTTAAATTATTTATCTAATCTTGGTTTGAATTTGGAAAATCAGGGACTAAAGAGATGGCTCAGTGGTTGAGAGCATCAGCTATTCTTCCAGAGGACCCAGGTTCTATTCTAAGTACTCACATGGCCGCTCACAACCACCTATAACTGTAGTCTAGAGGATTCAAAGCTCTTGCTGGCCTCTGCCCCCCAGGAACATAAATGGACAGGCACAGACACACAGACGGACAAAATACCCATACACATAAGATAAAATTTTCTTAAAAATTTGGTAGATTAAGCCGGGCGTGGTGGTGCACGCCTTTAATCCCAGCACTCGGGAGGCAGAGGCAGGCGGATTTCTGAGTTCGAGGCCAGCCTGGTCTACAAAGTGAGTTCCAGGACAGCCAGGGCTATACAGAGAAACCCTGTCTCGAAAAACCAAAAAAAAAAAAAAAAAAAAAAAAATTTTGGTAGATTATATACATCTAGAAATTCATTCATTTCTTTTAGTTTTTTTTTTTTTTCAAATTTAGTGGCATGTATTTTTAAGGTATATCCTAGTGACTCTGAATTCCATTAGTAGTAGACTCATAATGGCTCTTTGATCACTAACTTTATTAATTTGAGTTTTTCTATCTTTCTTCTGGTTAGTTTGTCTATCTTAATAAAGATAGGAAAAATGAAAAGATTCCTTGTTTCCTACCTTATCGCAGTGGGAGAGCACTGTAAGTGTAAGACAGAAGGCTGGATAGATGCCTGAGTGCTCACGAGCCTTGGCTACTCCTCCAGAGGATCTGAATTCAATTCCCAGCATCTACATGGCAGCTCACAGCCATCTGTGACTCCAGTTTCAGAGAACCCTACACGCTCTTCTGGCTTCTGTGGGCTTCAGGAACATACTTGGTGCATAGACATAAATGCAGGCAAAAAAATGCATATAAAATAAAAAAATTTTAAATAATTTAAAATGGAAACAACACAAAGAATCAATGAAACAAAGAATCGGTTCTTTGAAAAGAAATAAGATCCAGGTACTATTTTGATCTCTAACACAAATAAAATAAATAAATAAAACTTTTAAAGGTGATTGTGTGTGCACACTTGTGTAGATCAGAAGATAGCCTGTAATAAGTAGTTCTTCCCTTCCCATATGGGACTTAGGGATCAAGCTCAAGTTACAGGCTTGAGAACAAGTGCCTTTATTCACTAGGCTATCTCTTATAATTTTTAATGAAAAAAGTAGAAATTATTTTGAGAATGCTTTCCTCATTGGATTTACTTTTTATAACTGGGCAGTAAAAATTACACTGGCTCTGAGTGTGGCTCAGTTGGTAGAGTTGAGTGTGGCTCAGTTGGCAGAGTGCTTGCCTTGTGTGCATGAAGCCTCTGGTTCAATCCTCAATGGCCACATCAAAAAGACAAAACAAAAACCAAAGGATAAAACAACAGCTAGATGTGGTGGCACATAGCTCGAATCCCAGCTCTTGTGCTACCGAGACAGGCAGCTTTCCATTTGAGAGTGGTTCAGGCGAGCTACACAGAGAAATCTTATCTTGAACAAAAAGCTCATCAAATACTATGAGTGTAATATTATTTGTCCATCTCTGCTGAAGTATAATGTCTCAATAATAGAGCAAGTAGTAAGGACGCCGACGATGAAGACGGAGCCATGCTTGTTCTGAAGCTGACGTTGTGCTTGTAACTTGCAGATTTCCAGTTACCAGACATCAAGCCCTTCACAAACATTAAAGCCGGCCTTCAGGATGCATCTGCGAATTCTGTTCCCCTCGACAGTGTTCACATTAAGGGAAGAGTAATAGACTTCATAGCCCAGGTGTGTATCTTCTGTAGCTTTATAGCACACAATTAAATGAATTTAAGTCATAAATAAGAAACTGGTTGCAGTTATATCAACTAAATGAAATATATTTGTCACTTGTTTAAGGAATAAATGGCAGGGAAAAAATTGTAATTAAGTACTTAGTAACAACGCATGTTATTTTCCCCAAATATTCTCTCTGTAGTTGATTGACTCCATCATGGAGCTAGCATCTGCAGACATAGAAGACCATTTGTATATTACTCTAAAATCTACTCATTAAACTCATCTTCTCACTTACATTTTTAGCTTATCATGGATTTATTAAGACATGGCCCCATCACAGGGCCAGGAATGTCTGTATTCCCGAAGTTCCCAACCATGTGACACCTGGGAGGCAGCAAAAAAAATTCTTAGCATGACAGGGTTTTTTGACTCCTTCTCTAGTGAGGCACATATAACTGCCAAAGTTTTAATAACTGGGTCCTGTGGCATGAACAGTCCACTGTGGTCGTAGAAAACATGGGCCTCAGAAACCAGGCTGTTTCTGTAGAGGACATCTTGGAACATAAGGGGTTAAACTGTCATGGTGGTTTACATGTGTAATCCCAGCACTTGGGAGGGCAAGGAAGGCAGGAGAACCCAGAGTTCAAGGTCAACTTCCTTAAAGGTTCATGTGGTCCTGTCTCATAAAAGCAAAGCAAAACAAAACAAACACGTTAGGATTCTGAAGTGAATATGTAGAATTCTTTTCATTTGTTGTTCTCATAAATGTTCCGTGTCATTTTATCAATTACATGAGGGTTTTTTTTTCCCTCCTCTTGCAGGTCATTGTTTTTCAGACATACACGAATCAAAGCCACGTGCCTATTGAGGCAAAATATATCTTCCCATTGGATGACAAAGCAGCCGTGTGTGGCTTCGAGGCGTTCATCAATGGGAAGCACATCGTGGGAGAGGTAAGGAGGAAGGGCTTGGAGTCCTCGGCTATGCAAACTGCCATTACCCTAGTACATCCGACCTCCACTGACAGGTCCTCCATAGCCAACCGCTGCCTCTCCCTGATGTACAGACCTCATCAGACCTCACACAGTCGCCCTCCATCTACGGCTCCCCCTCCAGTCCTCTCCGTTTTTGTCCAAAGTCTATGTTTAGGCAATTTAAACATAGAAAGTTACTTCCTTTTGTCTTTCTTTTCACAGATTTTTTGTTGTGTTTTTATTTGTGTGCACATGCATGCATGCATGCATGCACATAAAGCCACAGCCTGTGTGTGAAGGTCAGAGGACAGCTTCAGGAGTCATATGTGGATCTCTGGGACCAAATTGACACCATTAGGCTCGATGGCACATGCTTTTACCTACTGAGCCATCTCACTGGCCACGAAGGAAGTTATTTCGGTGTCTGAGGTTTCAGAGACAAAGGAGGGCACAGTGACATAGCCCTGCCATACTAGTGCTCAGGAGGCTACGGCAGAGGCAGGCATATTTCTGAGTTTGAGGACAGCCTGGTCTACAAAGTGAGTTCCAGGACAGCCAGGGCTATACAGAGAAACCCTGTCTTGAAAAACCCAAAAAACAAACAAAAAAACCCATGCAGTACCTCATCCAGCCTCATACATAGCTCTTAAATAAGTTTGCAAAATGTATCCTGCCTCACTGAAGTGAACTCTCTGACGAAAAAAAAAAAAAAAAAACATAAAAGAAAAAACCCTACCCAATAAGATAATAGAGGCTGGCTGTGAAGCCACAGGTATAGTGCACTCACTCAACATCCACAGCCCCCAACTTGACCCTACAGCCTGGCCTGCAGTTGCAGTTATAACTCATAACTGATTAATTTTAAAATAGACTTTGGAGATGAAGAACAGTTCAGTGGTCAAAAGCATTTGCTGCTCTTGCAAAGGACTCTGGTTCAGTTCCCAGCACCCACCTGGAAGCTCACAACTGTCTTCAACTCCAGTCCAAGGCATCCAACTCCCTCTTCTGGCTGGATAGACATACATGCAGGCAAATTACTCCTTCATATAAAATAGAAATACAAATTTTAAAAGAAATTACAGTTTAATAAATTGGATTGGTAAAGAATAATAAGGAGCTGATGTAATAGTACACAACTTTAGTCCTAGCATTCAGGAGGCAGGAGCAGACAGATCTCTGTGAGTTCGAGGCCAGCCTGTCGTACACAGTGAGCTCCAGGTCTACCAAGGCTACATAGTAAAACCCTGTCTCAACAACAACAACAATAATGAGAGGAGTAATCACTACTTTAAAAATAATAAATGAAATAAAACATTTTTGTTGTGTCTAACATTAAGTCCCCAACTTTTCATTTTCAACTGCTGACTTGTGTCTGGTCCTAGCAGAGGAGGAGCCTCTCTAGTCAGCCTTTTCAGTCCGGATTTTTACTTGGCAGGACACTTTGGTGATCCTCTTATGTAAAGTTTTGCTCATCTAAACTTAATTTCCTGGCTTTTTCTGGGATTTAGTAAATACTGGTGTCATTTCCCTAATCAAAGTCTGAAGTCGCTCTTCCTATAACGAGCAGTTTAAAAATCTTTCCCAAAGTTGAGCATGGCACCTCACCTGCCATCTCTGCAGGAGGGATTGTTGCAAGCTCAAGGCCAGCCTGGGGTACATGGTGAGTTCCAGGCCAGTCTAGGACAGAGTGAGACCTGGCCTCAAAAAATCAAAACCAACATAATCATCATGATAATTGTCTTTTTCAGATAAAGGAAAAGGAAGTGGCCCGGCAGGAATACCGAGAGGCCGTCAGCCAAGGCCATGGTGCTTACTTGATGGACCAGGACACTCCGGTACAGCTTGTCACTCATCCTGTAGCCCGTGCATTATGGGAAATGATTTGCAATATGAATCCATAATAGAAGCCAAGATTATTTACAGTACCCTGGGCTTATGAGATTTCTCTTAAATGTCACACATGGCGGCATACACCATAATCTCAGCCCTTGAGAGGTAGAGGCAGGAGAATTGCTGCAAGAGGCCCACCTGTTGTTCTACACAGTGAGCTCTATGCTGTCAGACCTTCCTAGCAAGACTTTGTCTCAAACACACGAATGAAAACCCCCTTAGGAGTACAGGAGGCCAAGCCAGCCATACCCATGTGCGTTGTCTAAAGGAGGAAATGAAGTCGCTGTTGTGTGAAGCAGAAGAGCTGGTACTGCCACCAGGCACTCAGCTGCCAGACTGATAAGAGAACACACACAATGGGAGTAGACAGTCTTCCGCTGTAAAATGTCTTTTTCCCATGCTCTGGTCATGGCCCAGTCCTCAGGTCAGTCAACGGGGTCTGCAAGAGAGAGAGAGAGAGAGTGGGGACTGAGGGGCAAGAGACACAAAGAATGGAAACAAATAGTCTCTTTTATTGGAAGGCAGCTATAGGTATATGTGCACTCGCTGAGAAGTGCAGCTGGAGACACTTAACCACAGGTCCAGGATGGATAGGAGAAAAACAAAATGTTATCACTGTGTTCAGCTGAGGTGGGCTTCTTGCAAAAACATCATGGTAGGAAAACAAGTCTCTCATCAGGGTGGAAAAGTACCACCTGTAAATAAATAGCCCAAGATGGCTGCAGAGATGATAACTGCTTTCTGCTAGGAGTTGGCTCCCAACATTCCCAGAACTAATCTCACCTATCAGTAGGTCCACCTTTCACCAAGTCGTAACACAGAAGGGATCCCTGTAAGGTCTTTCAGAAACCTGGAGTTTGGTTGAAGGAAGAATATATTAGTGCGGATCTAAGGGATCACTTGCTTTAATTGTTTACACTTAGTGTGTGCACACACACACCATATTATGCATGTAGAAGTCAAAGCACAACTTCCCAGAGTTGATTCTCTCCTTCTAGCTGTGGGTCCAGGAAACCGAACTCAGGTCGTCAGCCTGGTAGCTTGTGCCTTTACCTGCTGAGCCATCTCATCGGCCCATTCCTCGGCTCCTATCCACACACTTAAAGGATTGGCACTATGAATTTTAATAATTTCCCCTTCATTGTTTTTGTTCCTTTCTACAGATAGATATACTTAATATCAGAAGCAAGTAATTTAAGGCTGGTGAGATAGCTTAGCAGGTAAAGGCTTGATATCCTGAGTTGGATCCCCAAAACCCATGTAAAGGTAGCATGAGAAAATGGATTTCACAAAGTTATCCTCTGACCGCCACATGCATACATGGAAGGCAATGCTCATAGTCACATATATATCCATGCTCACACATGCTTACATTCACACACATTGCATGCCCACACCCACACACCTCATACTGGTACATTATGCACACACATATATACCTCCTACACACTCATGCTTCACGCATACACACACTCAATAGGTTTAAAAACCAACAGAATAGTAATAACACTTAAGCCTAAGTTAATCATTGATTGTCTACTCTTCTAATCCACATTGCTAAATTTTCATCAGAGAGGAAAAATGGCCAGTGTAGTTGGAGATTTGAGATGAGCTCTGTACATTGCAGGAAGGAGGTAGATCTAGATATTCTAGATATATCTAGAACTGGGCTCATAATGTTACAGAATTAACATGCCTTCCCCCCAGTGAGAAATCAGTCCAGCATTAGACATAAGTAAGGAAGAACTCTTCAGTAATGTGCACAACTGGCTCTGGCTAATGCACAAAAGGGAGCCAGCCCGGAACAGAAGCCCATATCGGCTCATGTACTTTCACAGAGTCAGAAATTCCAAGGTTTGCTTGTTAGGACAAATGGGGATATTTGCAATGGGAAAATACTGTCTTTAGGCTGCTTCCCCCAGGCAGCCACTAACCAGGGTTGTCCTGTTGGCCTGGCAGAATTACGCTCTACCTGATAATAAGAGGGCCAGGGGTGCTGCTTTAGCTAAGTTCTACTTTGTGGGACTTCATATTTCCTGAGCAGTCTTAGTAGATGGTTGATGAGTCCATTTGTTAGCCTCAGTCTTTCCTGTGTCAGTGGCTCAGGCAGCAGAGGGCTGACCTGAAGCTCTGGACTGTGATAGCAACATACCTGTGACTCTCAGCACTCATGAAACAGAAGCAGAGGGATCAGAAGTTCAAGGTCATCTTTGCCTATACAGTGAGAGTGAGGCAAGTCCTGGATATATGAGACTCTGAAAGGAGGGAAGGGAAGAAGGGAGGAGAAGAGGGGTGTCTTAGTCAGGGTTTTTATTCCTGCACAAACATCATGACCAAGAAGCAAGCTGGGGAGGAAAGGGTTTATTTGGCTTACACTTCCATATTGCTGTTCATCACCAAAGGAAGTCAGGACTGGAACTCAAGCAGGTCAGGGAGCAGGGGCTGATGCAGAGGCCATGGAAGGGATGTTCTTTATTGGCTTGCCTCCCCTGGCTTGCTCAGCCTGCTCTCTTATAGAACCAAGACTACCAGCCCAGGGATGGTCCCACCCACAAGGGGCCTTTCCCCCTTGATCACTAATTGAGAAAATGCCTTACAGCTGGATCTCATGGAGGCATTTCCTCAACTGAAGCTCCTTTCTCTGTGGTAACTCTGGCTGTGTCAAGTTGACACAAAACTAGCCAGTACAAGGGGGAAGGGAGAGGAATGAAAGATGTGTTTCTGTCTTAGCTGCTCATTAGATTGCCAGCTTCTACAAAAATTATCAATATTCCATTCAAAGAATGTTAAGTACTTTTAAAGTACAATTTTAAATTTAAATGTAAGGGTTTTTAATGAGTAGATTAAGCATAGTACAAGTTTAGAGAATGCTGCTTTCTACAGCCATTGGGGAGCTAGTGCCAACTGTCATTAAGACCAGAGAAGTCACAGGTCCTTCCAGGAAGGGTTGCATAGAGACACTCATGTGCTACAGTGTTTGCACCTGCAGGGTGGAGTCCCTCGAGCAACTTTCTCAGTGGCCAGCCTCTTCTCTTGCCTCTCTCAGATATCACTCTGTCCCCATTACTAAGGAATTGTTCCTGAGTTCCCCTTCACACTAGTAATGGTATATCACCATTTTCTTGGGAAGAACTTGACTGATTGTCATTGATCACTTTGGTAATACAAGGGATTAACTAGCAAAAAGTGGACATGCTTCTGAGCAGCTGTTTGTATTTCAGGATGTTTTCACTGTAAGTGTTGGAAACTTACCCCCTCGGGCTAAAGTTCTCATCAAAATCACCTACATCACAGAACTCAGCATCCAAAGTCCTGTGGCCATCTTCTTCATCCCTGGCACTGTAGCACCCTGGCAACAGGACAAGGCGTTGAATGAGAACCTTCAGGTGGGTGTGCTTAACATGAGATTTGATGGAAGCCAGGTGGCGCATGCCTTTAGTCCCAGCACTTGGGAGGCTGCGGTGGGCAGACCTCTGAGTTCAAGGCCAGCCTGGACTACGTAGTGAGTTCCAGGACAGCCAGGGCACCATAGTAAGACTTTGTCCCAAAAAAACGAAAAGTAAAATAAAGGGAAGGATGCTGGAGAGATGGCTCAGTGGTTAAGAGCACTCACTGCTCTTGCAGAGGGCCAACACCCTCCAATTCCAGCTTCAGAAGATTCAGCGCCCACTTCTGGCTGCTCAGGGACTGCACACAAGCACCTAGTACATACATACATGCATGTAAAACATCCATACACATAAAGTTTAAAAAATAAAGAAATCTTTATGGTAATTGTCAGAGGTGTCCCTGAGATCATTGAATTTTAGAAGTTAATGTCATCTCCTGGCCCAATGCTGTGTGTCTCACTATTCACATACACTTTTCTTCTAACAGGATACAGTGGAGACAATTCGTATAAAGGAAATTGGAGCAGAGCAAAGGTTAGTGCCTAAAATATAAATCCTGTGGATTAACCTCTCCAATGGGCCTTGGCTTTATAGCTTAACTTCTCGTTTGCAATTGTTAGAAATGCTGGAGTATAGTTCGGTGCTAGAAAGCTTACTTGTAGCTCTGGCTTTGATTCTCAGGGCTGCAAAGAAGGAAGATTGCTTGAAACAACTGCAAGTGGAGATTTAAGACCTTGTACTAATATGACCTCTTCATTGTCCATAGCTTCTCCCTGGCTATGTCCATTGAGATGCCCTACATGATTGAATTCATTTCCAGTGACACACATGAACTGAGACAAAAGGTCAGTGAATCACTTGCTTTCTGAAGAGCTCTTAGCTTCCCATTGATTTTATTGTATCAAAAATATGTGCACATGGTATAAAGGTATAATATATATATAATATATAATAATGTATAATGCACACCACTTGGGGAGCAGCCATTTGGCTGAGTCACCTACAACTTCACAGTTATTCATCCTCCTAAGACATTAACAGCTTTCTGTGTTGCTGCTCCCAGTCTGCTTGTGGCCTCACCTTGATTCTCTTCATTGTGAGATCTTAGTTTTCCTCAGCAGTGGAAGTCAGTGCCTGGGTTTAACTGTTTGAGAACAAGTCCTCCTCACTGGCTACCATCCTCACAATTAGTCCCACAACTCTGTGGCTTAAAACATCAAGCAGTTTTTATTCTCAGGTTGATGTGGCTTGGTTGGGACAAGATGGTCTAGGACCACCTGGTCGCACAGGGCTCCTGGCCTGCATCAGTTTGTATGGTCACTGTGCTTGGATAGCCCAGGACCCTCAGGTAGTGAGATATTTAGTTTCTTTAAAACAAAGAAATATTGTAAGAGGAGGTTTTTGTTTTAATCCCAGGTGTGTGATATGGGGCTGTTTGATACTGTCCACAGCAGCTGACTATGTTTGCCTCATGCTCTAGCAAGAGCATGGTTTTGCCAGTGACAGGTAGTTTCTGAGATTATGTGACATTTGGAATTCTGGGGACTTTTCAGAGGGGATATAAATGCTAGGGCCCCGAGAGGTTTGGGTTGTTGGCTGTAGGTTGTTGGCTGTAGGTTGTTGGCTGTAGGCTGTTGGCTGTAGGTTGTTGGCTGTAGGTTGTTGGCTGTAGGCTGTTGGCTGTAGGTTGTTGGCTGTAGGTTGTTGGCTGTAGGCTGTTGGCTGTAGGTTGTTGGCTGTAGGTTGTTGGCTGTAGGTTGTTGGCTGTAGGTTGTTGGTTGTTGGTTATTGGTTGCCATTGGTCTCACGTAAAAAAAGAAATATGACATTAGATATACTGACAATATAGAGAAAACTTGCACCAAGAAACTGCAGACAACAATAACATCGCCCTCTTCCTACCCTGACTTCATTTGGAAATTTCTTTCCCTCTATCCTGCTTCCTCGCCTACCCAAAGTCCACCCCATGTTCATGTGGTGGTGGGAGAGCCCCTGTCAGCAATAAGTCAAGGCCAGCCATACAGTGTGCTGTTGTCTCCTGCTTGCATCACATTTGCCTGTGCTATTATTGATCAAAGGAAGTCACATGGTCAGCCCCGTTGGTGAGTTTATAGACGCCATTCCCAAGCAAGGGGTGCTCCTTAAGTCCCTGCAAAAGGGTTAATGTCCTAGAGCACAGAGCCATGTGGTCATTTTACAGTGTTGTCGTCATTATTTTAACTTTATCTACATCTTCAAAAGCCATTTTATATTTAAGAATTAAAAACCTTAAAAACAAAGTCTAATTCCAAAGCATCTCGTGAATGTTAGGTTTATTTTTTCAGGTTCTGCTTATGTCGTGTGCTTTCTGCTATATCCAGATAAATATGCAGAAGTAACTGTCTCAAACTTAAGTAGATTTGTAGTATACATCAACTGTAGAGTTTGAAGGTAACCAGTATGATAGTGGTCATTCATGGTTTTGGACATAGTACTGCAGTGTTGATTCGTAATGGAGTTATATAGATAATGCAAGTATTTACCGCTCGTCAGGCCAGCACTCACAGACAGGATGCTGCTATTCTCTTGTTTACTCCGTTGTGTGCTTGTTTTGTGTTGCAGAGCACAGACTGTAAAGCTGTTGTTAGCACTGTGGAAGGCAGCTCCTTGGACAGCGGTGGATTTTCTCTCCACATTGGTTTGCGTGATGCATATCTCCCAAGAATGTGGGTTGAAAAACATCCAGAAAAAGAAAGCGAGGTATGTTCCTTCTTACTTGGGAGTAGGAAACACTGCCAGATGTGGCAGTTCACTTAGAGAAGCTAAGGCAGGGGAATGACCACTAGTTCAAGGCATGCCTTGGTGACATAGTAAGAGAATACCAGCATACATACACACACACAAACACACACACACACACACACACACACGTGTACATGAAATAGCTGGGCATAGATATTGCCAGAGTATCTCCACTGGCCAGCTTTTAATATTGACACAAAGACTATTTCTTTATGGCTGAGACTGGCTGCCTCTCAGCTAGCTCATATAACTTCAGTTAGCCCATTTATTCTAATCTATGTTCTGTCCTGTGGCCCATTACCTCTTATTCAGTACCAGCAGCTGTTCCTTCCTCTGTGTCTGGCTGGTGACTCCCCCACCAGATTCTTTCCCAGAGTTCCCAAAGATGAAGTCTGGCCTTTCATTTCCTACTTCATTTCCTGTTGGCTCTTTATTAAATCAATCAGAGGTGATGGAGAAGAATGTTTATGAAACACTGAGACAGGTGATGCTTCACAAAAATAATAATACCAAAGTCTGGCTGGCACACTGATACAGAAATCAACATTTGCAATAATACAAAGACAACCTTTACACAGCGCACAGGAAGATTATCCCAACACACAGTGCCTCGTGCCTGTCAATCCCAGGCCATGGGAAGTAGCAGCTAAGGGAAATCAGGAGTTAATGTTGTCCTTACCTCAAAATTTAAGACCAGCATGTGCTCAATAAGAACCTATCTCAAGCTGGGTGTAGTGGCATACGCCTTTAATCCCAGCACTCGGGAGGCAGAGGCAGGCGGATTTCTGAGTTCGAGGCCAGCCTGGTCTACAAAGTGAGTTCCAGGACAGCCAGGGCCAGGGCTATACAGAGAAACCCTGTCTCAAAAAAACCAAAAAAAAAAAAAACCTGTCTCAAAAATATAACAATAATAATAATAATAGAAAACACGTATTTATTGGGAAAAAGTATTAATAAATACTCTATTGAAGTTGAAAGTTCACTTTTTGAAACAGGGCCTTTCTTTGTAGTTCAGCCTGGTCTCAAACTTTCTTTGTATCCCACACTGGCCTTGAACTTGTGACCTCCCAGGTACTAGAACTACAGGTGTATGCCACTCCATTCAGTGTTAGTGAGGTGAAGGTAGCTCTTGGTCCTTGTTTCCTAGAAGGAAAAAAGACAGTATAATGGTGCACACAGGTTAGCCAGTTTGTTTAGCACGCCTAAGCAAAGCAAACACTCCAAAGAAATTGAAGTGGGCTGCCCAGAGGCAAGCAGCCCAGTGCCTTTTTTTCATGGATTTTCAATGTTTTATGAACATTTAGAGAGTGGGGGTAAGGTGACCCTTCCCTTCCCAAATCCTGGTAGCTCAGCCCTTCCTCTTAGGGTATTTCTTCCTATGACCTAGAAAAGCCCCCTGGTGAGTGTCACAAATTACAGCCTAAGTGTCGCTATGCTGCAAGGACATTAGTCTTTTAAGGGCACAGACTGTGCCTTAGTACACACATGTGTGAAAGTGTCCTGGTGCCTTGGTTGCTGATGTTTCAAGAACAACCTGACTGTAGCTTCAAGGAGGCTCACCACAGGGAGCATTTGACATGCCAGGAGATGAAGCCACCAAGATGTGGCTGAAATGTTCCTCAGTTACATGGAACCCACACGGTGGAAAGAGAACTGACTTCTGCACTTGTCCTCTGCCCTCCACGTCAGCACATGTCATGCACACACATGAAATAATAAATAAAGGCCAGAGAGATTGCTCAGCATGTAAAAGTTCTGGCCTCCCAGCCTGACCACCTGAGTTTAGATCCTTGGAACCTACATGGTGGAAGGAGAAAAATAACTCCTGTAAATTGTTTTACAGGGATTACCACCTCAGACTTCTATGTGTACAGTGGCATGCATGCACTACACACACACACACACACACACACACACACACACACACACACAATAAATAAATAAATAAACAGCAAACAAAAAAAATTTTTAAAGATTTATTTATTTATTTATTACATGTGTGTACACTGTAGCTGTCTTCAGACACTCCAGAAGAGGGCATCAGATTTTTGTTACAGATGGTTGTGAGCCACCATGAGGTTGCTGGGATTTGAACTCATGACCTTTGGAAGAGCATTCGGTGCTCTTAACCACTGAGCCATCTCACCAGCCCCCAACAAAAATGTTTTTTAAATAGATAAAATTACTTATGGCCATAATACAATTGTGTGCGTTTGTAACAAATAATTGCTACTTCATTTACAATTAACGTGAGCCTTGGGACCGTCTGGTGGCTGAGCAGGTAAAAACAGGCACCCAGAAGCCTAAAGACCCATGTGGTAAAAGAGAACAGACTCCTTCACAGTGTCCTCTCACTCCACACGCATGTGACTGTACATACATGCACACCAAATAAAGAAACAGTAAAGTAAGCTAGAAATAAGGGAACTGTAATAAACATAACTTAAGGGGCCGGAGAGGTGGCTCAGTTGTGAAAAGAGCACTGGCTGCTCTTCCAGTGGACCCAGGTTTGATTGACAGCACTCACGTGATGACTCACAATTTAGGGGATCTGACATCCTCTTTCTGTCTACATGGGCACCTGGTATACACACGGTACATAGATAACCATGCAGACAAAATACCCATGCACATAAAAAATAAAATTAAAACAACTTAAACTGAAACTTATGAAATGGCAGAACTTTGTTGTGTACTGGTTAATAAGCAGTCTATGCATTGTAAGCAGTACAGCATCTCTATTCCTTTTAGAATAGTGTGTGATTGACAGAGATGATTCATAGATTCATTCTTTGTACAAGGTCAGATCCTGTGGTTTGTTTTTTTTTTTAATAGTCTATATTTGAGGGACCAGGGTCTTGTGAAGCCCAGGCTGGCCCAAAAGTCATTAAACTTCTGACCCTCTTGCCTCTACTACCCATGGGTAGAAATCACAGGGATTACCCCCTCCAGTTTTATGGAGTGCTAGAGATCACACAAAGGCTTTGGTGTGTTCTAGGCAAACACTCTACCAATGAACCATATCCCAGACCCCTGTGTAGACCCCTGATTCTTTGGGCATTTTCATCCCACGTGTTTGCATCTTTATCTCTAACATTCTACTCTATTTGAATGCCTAGGCTACCCCTCCCAAGCACTAGTCTGTCTTTTTTTTTTTTTTTTTTTTTTGGTTTTTCGAGGCAGGGGTTCTCTGTGTAGCTCTGGCTGTCCAGGAACTCACTTTGTAGACCAGGCTGGCCTCAAACTCAGAAACCCGCCTGCCTCTGCCTCCCAAGTGCTGGGATTAAAGGTGTGCACCACCACTGCCCGGCTTGTCTGTCATTTTATTATTAGAAAAATAATAGCTCAGAATGGAGGAATATCCCTGTAATCTAGTGCTTTGGAAGAATAGGCAAGAGAATCAGAAGTTCACCGTCACCCTCGGCTACATAGCAAATTTTAAGTTAGTCTTTGTTACACAATGGAGACACCAACTCGAAAGAATAAAAAGAGAGATCTTACCCATTTTGGTTTGGTAGCATTAGTTTACTAGAAGGTTTTCTTGTGTGTGTGTGTCTGTTTGTGTGTCTGTGTGTATGTCTGTGTCTCTGTGTATCTGTGTGTGTGTGTCTGTGTGTGTGTGTCTGTGTGTGTCTGTGTCTCTGTGTGTATATCTGTGTGTGTCTGTGTCTATATGAGTCTGTGTGTCTGTGTCTGTGTGTCTGTGTGTGTTTGTAAACATGTGCCATAGAGAGCATGTAAAGGTTAGAAGAAAATTTTTGAGAACGGTTCTCTGCTTCCTTCCCTGTGGCTTTGAGGCCTGAAGCCACAGGGAAGTCAGACTTGAATAGAAGGCATGTTTACCTGCTGAGCCTCTCACAGGTCCTAGAAGCTTTTGGCATTGAGAGTATTTTCTCATGTAAGCTGCGAGAACCTCTGATCCACTGTCTCCTCCCTTTAGGCCTGCATGCTTGTCTTTCAACCGGAGCTTGCGGACGTCCTCTCTAACCTCCATGGAAAGAATGAAGTGATTATTTGTCTTGACTGTTCCAGTTCCATGGAGGGTGTGACATTCACTCAAGCCAAGCAGGTTGCCCTGTATGCTCTGTCTTTGCTGGGTGAAGAACAGAAAGTCAACATTATGCAGTTTGGCACAGGTTAGTGCGCTGTCCCTAGTCCTTGACACAAGTACGTGCTGTGCAGACTGGTGGCCGACAGAGCCTGGCCTCATCTGTGCAGTTAGAGACCTTACCCTGAAGCTGAAGCACAAAGCTCTGAAGTCAGTGCCTCTTGGTGAAGATCTGCCTGGACCATTTATAAACTCGATAGTCTCTTTGGCACCTCTGTTAACTGTCTTGTTTTTTGGTTTTTTTGGGTTTTTTTGTTTTGTTTTGTTTTGTTTTTGTCTCACCTACATGCTAATAGCCCCTACATCATAGTCTTGCAAGGGCAGAGATAATCTGTGCCAAGGATTTTAAGCTTTGCTATACAGTAAGTGAGACACAAATGTGACCAATGTAATAATCAACTGAACAAGATACAACAACCTTTGCTTATTTAATAGGAAAGTCCAAAGAGTCAGGACCGCCATTTGTAATCAGCCCTGTCATAGTAAACATGTCAGAAATGGGCTCTGGCAGCACCAAGCCAGCACTGTTACTAGAAGGTCAATGTCACCTTCCAGGAAGGAGGGCAGAGACAGCTCAAGAACATGGCAGGGCAGAGCTGGGAGTGGTGGCTCAAATCCATGGCTCAGGTTAATGACTTAACCTCTAAGTAGAAGTTAGATAAAATGGCTTGAAACAGTTTGGCTATGCCATACTACTTGAATATTAGCTAATGGTATAGGGATTACAAGAATAATCTCAGGGTAGCCAGTCATATGGCTAATAGTGCCTTTGAGCCAGGCATGATGGCTTACTTCTGTAATCCCAGCATTCCAGAGACTGAGGCAGGTGTGCTAATAAGAGAGCCCAGACTATATTGTGAATTCCAGGCTAGGCTGAACTACAGAAGAAGACCCTGTCTTGTAAATAAGGCATCTCAGGAGTGAAAGAAGGTGCATAGAGTCGAGTCAGGGTGGTCCTGCCCAATGAGAGTCATCTTCTATGTATCTGTTTCCTTTAACAATGAAGCTGGGTGGTTATGCCAGGAACATGGGTCATATAGTGATGGCAGGCACTTTGCTGGGGACTCTGCCCTGCCTGGGCTGAGCTGCCTGTACCACTGCTGTGACTTAGATCTTGGTTTGCATGCGCAATGCAGAGATCTCTTCTGCGTGGAGCTTGACTCAGAGCATCTTATATAAAACAGCTTATAGAATGTACTTGAAATGTGTTTTTGTGTGCCAAAATGTGTATACATGGTTTTCTGAAAAGGAAGCATACACATTAATATGTAGCACTGCTTATGGTAGAAACAGTCGCCTTGGTGTTCACTAGTGGTCAGTCTGTGGGTGTTTAATGGCAATTTATCACACCTTCTTTTTTGTTTGTTTGTTTGTTTTTTGTTCGTTTGTTTTTCGAGACAGGGTTTCTCTGTGTCACCTTGGCTGTCCTGGAACTCACTCTGTAGACCAGGCTGGCCTCGAACTCAGAAATCCGCCTGCCTCTGCCTCCCAAGTGCTGGGATTAAAGGCGTGCGCCACCACGCCTGGCTATAACACACCTTCTTATTATACAGGTTACAAGGAACTGTTTTCATATCCTAAGTGCATCACGGACAGTAAAATGGCCACAGAGTTCATTATGGTAAGTGACATGTCCTCCCCTCCTGTGTCTTCGCGAGGCTTGAGTGATTGGTCCAGGACCTGGTCCTCGAATGTTCTGTACACTGGTGGATGCAAGTGAGCTTTTCTACAGATGCATGAGATAAACCTACTTGTAAGGAGGAAGGTCTCTGGTCCACACTTGCAGAGGTCTGTTTGTAGTTGCTTGGCCCTCTGGCTTTGGTCCTTTGGCAGCACAGCTTACTACAGCAGAGGGAAAAGGGTCATTCGCCTGAGGGCTCAGAAGCAAAGGAAGGCAGCAAGGAGCCAGGGGCCCAGTATCCCCTTCTGTAAGGGCACACAGCCCCAATCTGAATCCTAGTACACTAGGTCCCATCAACTCCCAGTAGCACCCACAGGCAGGTATAAAGCCTTTATGGGATAGGAGATGTCAGTTATCTGACCCACAATGGTGGCCTGTGATGGTGATGGTGAGGATGAGGGTGATGGTGAAGATAGTAGTAGGATGTTGGTGATGATAATGGTGCTGATGATGGTGCTGAGCATGATGGTGACAATGATGGTGACAATGATGGTGATAGTAGGGATGCTGCTGCTGGTGAGGATGCTGGTGATGCTGGTGATGGTGATGATGAGGATGATATGACCTTTCTTTAATCGCAAGTTAACAGCAGTGAAAACAGAAAAGTCAAACCTATAATCTCAGCATTCAGCGGTAGAGGCAGGAGGATCAGGAGTTCAGAACAAGAAGGTCAGCTACCTCGTAAGTTTGAGGCCAGCCTTAGCAGTGTCTGTCTCAAAAAAAAAAAAAACTTGAAAAGTGGATGTTGAGATGGCTCAGTGAATAAAGGCAGTGGCTGAGTCCCACTCTGGGACCCACGAGAAGGAAAAAACTGGTTTATGCAAGTTGTCACATGACCTCTACCAAGGTACCTGTGGGCCTCCCCCCCCAAAACATATAAATGCATGCACACACATACATACATACTTACACACATGCACACAGACATACACACATGCTTGCTTCAGTGAATAATGAATTCCTGATAGGTGTCCACAGTGACAGAGAAGCTAGAAGTAATAAGCCGATGTTATAAAGAGTTTACCAATAAACTTGCTAGTGATATAAAGTTACACAGACAGAACTTAGCTAAGGGAGCCTTGCCTCCAATACGCCTGGAAGATAAATAGTACACTAGCCAGGCTTGTTAGGAGCGGCAGGAACATAACAGCAGAGCTGGCTTCTGATGTAATCAAGCCTACCAAGGCTATGTTTCCGTTAAGCTTTGTCACCAAGACTGCCATCTGTTATCCTGTTTCCCATATCAAAAAGAGCATCAGTCTGCCAGCCAGGCAGGATGACCCTGGCTAATGACCCTAAAAGTACAACGCCGATCTGATTCAAAATAATTGGGACAATAGTTTTGCTGTGTAAATCTCTCATTTGTCCAAAATGGCTAAGCTTCCGCTTCTGTCCCTTAAACATGTTTAATTGCTCAGAGTATAACTTGGAGCTGGGCCCTAACAGAGACTTACAGATGATAGCATATGCAGACTATGATAGCTGAAAATCTATCAAAGCTGTAAAAGATTTCTGTTCAGGAACAGTTTCTCTTTGGACATTTGCCAGACCAGATCTACAGTGTTATTAAAAAGCTTTTTCGTCATTACTCTGTGGGTGCTTGGGGGGCTGAAGGGAGCCTTAATTCGTCATGACGGCTGGGGTGTAGAGGTTATGTTCAGCCACAGTTAACGATGGATGGACCTTAAGATTGTGACACTTGATCTCCTGCAGTCTGCAGCACCTTCCATGGGGAACACAGACTTCTGGAAAGTTCTTCGCTATTTAAGTCTCCTGTACCCTTCAGAAGGGTTCCGGAACATTCTCCTCATATCTGATGGGCACCTCCAGAGTGAGAGTCTGACACTGCAGCTTGTGAAAAGAAATATCCAGCACACCAGAGTGTTCACCTGTGCTGTTGGGTAAGTTTCAGAGATCGAATCACCATTGTGACCAAGGTAGCTGGTGGACAAGTCTTTAGTTTGTCTGGGAACTTTGCAAGCTTGGAAGCTGGTATGAATACATGAAATCTGTATGTTGCAGAGGAGCTGAGCTCTTGGCTTGGGACCACGCTGCCAGTGACTCACAACCACAGGGACCTCGGGCAGGCCGTTTCATGTGTAAAACAGGGCTTCATGGGACTGTTATTTAGTATAACAGTTTAGATGACTAGCTTGTCCTGAGCAGCCTGGCACAGCTCCCTGGGGCTGATTTGCACATGTGCATGGTTGGCAATGCCTGCCCTTGGGGCTGCCACCTGCCTCACACCTGCTGCACACCTGCCTTATCCCTCTCCTGTGCTATCAGTTTTCTGCATTTGCACCTTTGAAGCCCTGAGGTCACAGTCTTTCCTCACATTGTTGGATTGTAGTTGGCATCTGTGTAAGGAAAAGGCCAGGAGAGTCTCCTGCTGCTCTAGCAGAATCCCTACCTGGTGCCTGGCCATGAAGCCCAGAGATTCTTCCTGCACAGCTTCCTCTCCTGGGCACCAGGTGTCCCTCTTCTGAGGCAGGATGTGAGGCAGATTCCTGAGGAGGTTTGTAGACTGCTGTGCTGTCCTCACAAGTGAGCCCTGACTACAAGCTCTGGGCCTCAAGGGTCCAGAATATCCATGATACCTTCCCAGTCTTTCCATCCCTGCCTCTTCATAGCCTCTGAAGGCACTCTACGGCTACTGATGGTAAAAGCGGAACTGTGTGCTCCAACAACAACTCTCCATGCCTCTGTTTAGTTTTTCCCCTTTGTATCGGTTGTTTTGGTTCATTTTAAGACAAGGTCTCACTCAGTAGCCCAGACTAGCCAGAAAATTATTATGTAGACCAGGCTGGCCTGAATCTTGAGATCCTCTTGCCTCTTGAATGCTAGAATTACAGGCATATGCCTCCGTGCCCAGCACGGCTGATATTTTTGTTTTGTGACAAGGTATCTGCTCTTCCTGCCTTTACCTTCCAAGTGTAGAATTACCGATGTGTACTGGCACACCTGTCTGGTCAGTACTGGGTTTGAACCCAGGACCTTGTACATGCTAGGCAAACACACTACAAAGTGAGCTACATCCTAGCTCTTTAGGCAACTATCTTTATCAAGTATCATTTTGATATCTTTGAAGTTTTTTGTTTTGTTCACAGTTTGGTTTGTTTAAGAAAGGTTTCTGTGTAGCCCAGGCTGTAACCAAGGAGCCAGGCGGTGGTGGCCTATTATCCCAGCACTCGGGAGGCAGAGGCAGGTGGATTTGTGAGTTCGAGGCCAGCCTGGTCTAGAAAGTGAGTTCCTGGACAGCCAGGGCTACACAGAGAAACCCTGTCTCGAAAAAAACAAAAACAAAAAACAACAACAACAAAAAAGTAACCAGGGACATGCTTGGACTCCTGGTCTCCTGCCTGCATCTCACAACTGTGCCACCAAATCCTGCACCTTTTGCTGTTGCCATTACTGTGGTTGTTGTTTGTTTGTTTGTTTGTTTTTAAGTGTGGAAGTATTTGGTTTTATTTATTTATTTTACTTTATTTTATTTCCTTTTCTCTGTATATCCCTGGCTGTCCTGGGTCTCACTGTATAGACCAGGCTGGCCTTGAATTTAGAGATCTGCCTGCCTCTGCCTCCCAAATTCTGGGATTAAAGGAGTGTGCCACCAACTGCCTGACTTTATTTACTTATTGTTTAATATTTCTGCTACAGAGGTCTCTGCAAATACCCTGGCCAGAAAGAGTGTCATTTGTGTGAGGCAAGAAAAAATCTGCTTCAACACAACTCAGTAGCCGGAGTTGGTCTGAAACAGGAAGTTTATTTTAGGCATATTTAAGCACAATACATTTTGGGGTGGAGGAGGTTCTTGGTGTAACACAATCCTGTGTGTACAATAAAACTTAAGGCATAATTACATCGAAGCTCTCACATGTTATCTTAAGGGCTTGGGGAGCCATTGTGGCCACCATCATTCAGATAGCACAGAGGTCACCAGACTACTAACATCTCCATTCCCAGCCTTCCGGGCAGAAAACCGGTTGTGCATTTCTTCCTCTGAAGAGATAATACTGCATGTTTAACAATCCTGGGTTTCCCAATGCTTATCTGTACACGGACTTTGCGCCCTCTACATTTTGCCAGTGCTTTACTGACTCAAGAGCCCCACTCGCCTTGGGTGTGCCCACCCATGAGCTGCACCCTAACACATTTAATCTGTTTATCTCAGGAACAGAAGAACAAATTCTTAACTCATTTTTCTTGACATTGTTAACATCTATTTAGCAACTATGTCTAGAATGGCTTGAAAATTACTGGGTGTCATGCCACAAATTTATAATCTCAGCTCCTGACAAGATGAAGTAAGAAACTAAAAGCTCAAAGCCAGCATAGGCTACTAAGTAAGACCAGTCTAAAAACTAACTCAGCTGAGCTTGCCATAATGTTACATACTTGTAAGAGGTGGAAAGATTGCCCCAAGTTCAAGAATAGCTTGGTAACAGAGTGAGACTCTTGAGAGAGAGAGAGAGAGAGAGAGAGAGAGAGAGAGAGAGAGAAGAGAGGGAGGGAGAGAGAGGAAAGAGGGAGGGAGAGAGAGAGAGAAGAAGGAGGAGGAGGAGGAGGAGGAGGAGGAGAGAGGGAGAGAGAGAGAGAAGAAAGAGAAAATAAAATAAAATAAAATAAAATAAAATAAAATGAGGCAGAGGCAGAGGCAGAGGCAGAGGCGAGGATCTCTGAGTTTGAGGCCAGTCTGGTGTAGAGTGTGTTCCAGGACAGCCAGGGCTACATAGCTACATTTTTCAGCCCTGTCTGAAAAAAAAAATTGTTTTTAATTAAAATGTATGAAATGTGATCAGTTCCACAGCAAATCGTCACATCTTAAGGACCTTGTCTCAGTGTGGTGCTGGAGTGTTTGAATATTTTAACTCAAAATCTAAGCACAGTTGGAAAAAACAGGTATGTGGGTTTCTTTTTTAAACATCTTGCCTGTACTCGTTTGTTTACATGTGGAAATCCTATCTCCTTACAAGTCAGTAGCAACTTCTATCTTTTGTGAATAGACAAGACTGACAAGGAAGCCAAAGCTTTTGAAACATTTTCTTTAATAATTAGAAAGGCCAACCCGGACATGGTAGTGCATGTCTGTATTCTCAGCACCTCTCTTCCCTCTGCCCCACAGCACCTGGATTACAGACGTGACCACACCCCATGCTAGTTCTTCATTATGATCAAATGCACACAAGATTTACAGATCCAAGGTTGTCTAACCATCATTTCCAGTCATTTCCAGAGCTTAGTCACATCTCCAACAGGAAGTATAATAATGTGACATAAATTAAATATACTAGTAACTCTGTTTGCCTCCTGCCTTCAGTGCTGGACAATATCTACTCCATTTCTAGTCTGTATGAGTTTGCCTTTTCCAGATACTTCTAGATAGAGGCATAAAACATTTGCTCTTTTGTGTCTGGCTTATTAATTTATCATAATAGTCACAAGACTTATCACTGTGTTGTGTTGCTGACAGAATTTTTTCTTTTCATTTTAAGGCCAAGTATTTTATTATTTTTTAATTGTGTTTTGGGAAAAAAGGAATCTCGTGTAACCCAGGCTGAGCTGAGGGTGGACTTGATCTCTTAATCCCACTGCCTCTATTAATCTAAGTGTTGAGATTACAGGTGTATGCCACAGTGCCCATCTTAGCGATGAAAAATAGTGTACCAAATGTTCATATAGGATTATTCTATCACAAATAGAGTAGGTGATAAAGAGAGAGATAGACAGACAGAGAGGTGCACACACCTCATTATATCTGTTAACCTATCAATGAACTTGGCCTACCCCACCACACGCCGCTGTGATGTTGCTTGCATCAATGCTGGCTCACAGTATCTGTTGAGCCTTTCCGTTTGTTCAACTTTGGGTTTGCACTCAGAAGTAGAAGTCTGTTTTCCATGGCAGCTGTACATTTCCCACTCCTGCTGCCAAGGATCCAGAGCTTCCCAGCTTGTGTGACAAATGCTTCCACTGTTGTGCTATCTCCACAAGCTGAAATAGAAAAACTTAAGTATATTTATTTAAGCTGACGGCACCTTTAATCCCAGCACTCGAGAGGCAGAGGCAGAGGCAGGCAGATCACTATAAGTTTGAGACCTGCCTGGTCTACAAAGCAAGTTCCAAGCCAGCCAAGACTATATATTAAGACCTTGTCTCAAAATAAAACATCCCCACCCCACCCCTGGAAAAATGCCCCATTACAGGAAGGAAAAAAACCTGTAAAATTCTCAAAGACACAATGTAAGCTTCTACATGTTAAGTATTTCTGTGGTTTGTTGAGTTTATGGTGCTAGAGATTGAAGCCATACCACTGTTTATACAGGGCAAGCACTCAAGTGGCCTACCAACTGAGATGTATCCCTGGCTGGCTTTTTGTTTGTTTGGTTTTAGATACTAACATTGAAGGGGAAGTATTTTCTCTTGTATTATAGATAGAAGCTCAAATGACCAGGATACGTTCCCCAAGTTGCCACTCTGTCTCTGTCAAATGGCAGCAGCTTAGCAGAGATGCCCCCGAGCCACTGCAGGCCCCGGCGTGGGTGCCCTCCTTGTTCCACAATGATCGACTCCTGGTCTACGGCTTCATTCCTCACTGTACACAAGTAAGAAGAGCAGAGTTCCTTACAGTGTGGGAAAGACTTTCCCCTTACCCCCTCCCCTTTCCCTCTTCTTGGCATTGTGGTTGCCCTCTGGGTATCCGGCTGGAGAAGCTCCTGATTTCTCTTGGGAGGGGAGGGTGTCACTAGAAGGGTGGCTATTACACTAACACACACTGGGAGCAGAAACACTAACAGAACGTGTGTCTTTCTCCTGCTTCAGGCAACTCTGCAAGCATTCATCCAAGAGAAAGAATTTTGCACAATGGTGTCAACTACAGAGCTCCAGAAGACAACTGGGACTGTAAGATTCACATCTTAAACTGCTGGGCTGCAAGCAGGGAGGGCTCTTCCACTTCCGGGCATTCACAAGCTTAGGCTATGGACAGGAAGTTATAATTGTCAGTTTTCACATGTAAGTTCCATGTCCTTCCTGTGTTGTTCTGTGCTGATACATATGTCAGTAGACATATGGAGAGTGGTCAAGAGGTTATCTGTGCAACTGGGATGGAGACACATTCCTACAAGAGGATCTCCATCTGGGAGTCCTGGATCTGTCCATGGGTAAGACTAGCTTGCAAGTAAACATGTGTTCCTTGTAATTGTGTGGACAGACTTATGACCCCAGCACTTGAGAGGCAGAGGCATTAGGATTGGGAATTTGGAAGGCCATCCTTGGCTACAAAGCCTGTTTGAGGCCAGCCTAGGCTACATGGAACTTTACTCAAAACAAAATGTGATTGTTTGGTTTCTATTGAAGCATTCCTCCTGCCTCAGCCTCTTGAGTGCTGATACTACATTCATGCACCACCACATCAACAAAAGTTGTCCCAGACCCCCTGGGTAAGGGCAGAGCACCATAAAACTCCCCAGTTCAACTGCCAATGGCAAATACTGTTCTTCATGCTACCTACGTGTCCAGTTTGTCTGAATTGGAGAGGAGGTGAAGGTTCCCTAAATCCTTTCTCAGGACTCAGGGTTCATGTACTGTTGATCATTATTACAGTGAAGGTCCAAATTACAATTCAAAGGTCTTTTCTCTCTTGTTTTTCTAACAGTTTTTAAATTTTTTATTCTTTTGAGAATTTCACACGCGTACTGTATTTATATAATTTCTATTCCTCCATCCCTCTCCAACTCATTACTCTCTCCTGAACTCATGACCTCTTCTGTAATTATTCTCTCTCTCTCTCTCTCTCTCTCTCTCTCTCTCTCTCTCTCTCTCTCTCTCTCTCTCTCTCTTTCTTCCCCCTCCCCACGACTCACACACACACACAGACTATTGAGTCCATTTAGCATTGCTTTTATGTGCACATGCTTAGGGCTGACCGCGTGGAACTGAATAATCTGTGACTCATCCCTAGACAAGACTGACTCTCTCTTTCTCAGCAGCCATTGACTACCTATAGGCTTTCATCTAGGTGTGGTGGTGGTGTCATGTCGGTCTTGTTTAGACAGTCATATTGTTGAGATCTCACGGGTGCAGCTTCCCTGTTATTTCTATAAGACACTCTCTAACAGCAGGCATCCTGATCCTCTCGCTCTTACAGTCTTCCCACTCCCTCTCCATGGTGTTCCGTAAGCCTTAGGTGCAGAAGTTCTGTTGTAGACTGTACTGGTTAGTCTTGGCCAACTAGACACAAACTAGAGTCACCTGTGGAAGGGACTCTCAACTGAAGGATTGCCTCCATCCGATTGGCCTGTGGAAATGTATGTGCGTCATTTGCTTGATGAAATGTTGGGGGCAGGGGAGGGGAGGCATTTTCACTGTGGAAACTGGGCCAGAGATATAGAAAGGTAGCTTAGCAAGCCAGGAGACACAAGCCAGTCAGCATCATTCCTCCCTGGTCTGTGCTTGAGTTCCTGCCTCCGGGCTTCTGCCTTGGCTTCCCTTAGTCACTGGCTGTAACCAGAAAGCCAAATAAATCCCTTCCTTCCCAAGTTTCTTTTGGTCAGTGTTTTATAACAGCAATGAAAAAGCAAGCTAGGAAGTAGACATGCCAATCAGGCACCGCACAGCCACTTACTCTCAGGATTCGGCCAGTTAGAGATCTCTGCTGCAAAAAGAAGCCTCTATGATGAAGGGTGGGAGCTATACTTATCTGTGGGTATAAAGCTGGGTGTTCAGACATTAGTGTAGGAATGGCAGTAACTGGCTCTCTTCCATGACCTTCTTTAGGTTTTGAAGTTTTTATTATAGAGGACTTTCACCTCCTTGGTTAGATTAAATCCCTATAGTTTTCTTTTCTTTTTTTCTTTTTTTTTTTTTTTTTTTTTTTTTGGTTTTTTAAGACAGAGTTTCTCTGTGTAGCCCTGGCTGTCCTGGAACTCACTCTGTAGACCAGGCTGGCCTTGAACTCAGAAATTCGCCTGCCTCTGCCTCCCCAGTACTGGGATTAAAGGCGTGCGCCACCATGCCCGGCTTATAGTTTTCTTTTTTGGCAAAATGATGAATGGGCATTTTTTAAATGAGTTCTCTCAGCTTGCTCTTTACTAGTATGTAGAAAGACAACTGCTTTTTGTCAGTTGATTTTGTGTCCTCCCACATTTCTGAACTGACCGGAAGCTTCCTCTCTGGGGACTTGGTCACATAATATTAGAAGTGCCAAGCAAGCTGCCAAGGGAGAAAAGCCATAGTCTAGCCAGTGTTTAGAGCTTTTCCTTGGCTTTGCTTTCATTTCCACAATCACTTCATAGAACCCTGAAGAGCATACACTTAGCCTGGGCAAACTGTGGGTTCAATCCTAAATAACAACAAAGGTACTCTTCTGGGCATAGGCCGAGAGCCAGAGCCTGCTTTCTCAGGAGGATCAGCTGGCCTTGCTATGTAGACAAGGCCCTTGACCTCCTGCATCTATCTCTTAAGTGCTGGGGGTTCAGGGGAGGCATGCCCAGCTTCTTTTGATTTTTTTTGGACTTTTTTTAATTGAGGATTTTGTATATGAAGATATGTTTTGATCGAATCCAACCCTTTCCACACGTCATTCACACCACCACTTTCCCTGTCAAGGGCATGTGTTCTTTTTTAAACCCATGAGTCCATTTGCTGCATGTGCATCAGTATAGGATCATCTACTGGGGCATGAGCAGCCCACAGAGCAACATTCCTGAAGAAAACTGACTCTTCTGCCTTCCGTAGCCATCACTTGCCAACAGCTCCTCAGCCAGGGAGGGAGGCCGGGGGGGGGGCGTTCCTGAGCTGGTCCCTCACCAATGCTGGTATTTTGGCCAGGTTGACCTTGCGGGTCTTGTGTATGCAGTCAGAGCTGGCCTGTGTGCTTGTGTGCCACGTCCCTGTCCTGTCCCCAAAGCACTGATTCACACCAGCCCTTCACTACCTCTGCCCGCTGCAATCTTTCTGTCCTCTCTTCTGGGGTGATCCCTGTGGATCTGTGTTTTTAATCTTTGCATTTTTATTACATTTATTTACTCTGTGTGTGTGTGTGTGCACACACACGCGTGGAATGCATGCCACAACATTAGTGTGGCATTCAGAGCACAACTTGCGAGAATCAGTTCTCTCCTTCCACCATGTGGGTCCCAGAGATTGAACTTAGATCCTCAGGCTTGGCCATAGGAGCTTCTACCCATTGAGTCAGTTCACCAGCCCTGTGTTTTTATCATATCAGCCTAGTAAACTTCACAGTGTACCATAAACCCTATGATCTCATTTACTTTTTTTTAAGTGTGTGGGGGGGTGATAAACAATGCACAATAAATAAATTAATAAGTTGTTTGCTTTTAAGAATACTGTCTAGCCCTTGGGCATTTTTGTTTGTTTGTTTGTTTGTTTTTTCTTTTTCTTTTCTGGATGTTGAGGGGGCTAGGACAGTCCACTCAGCTTTGGATACACTAGAACTTACTTGCATATTCTTGACTACATGAGTTCAGCCTAAGTTATGAAACTGTATCTCAATTTTTTAAAATTTTTCTCACTTGATTTTTTTCAACACTTTGAACAATGTAATCTCAAGAGGCACCACAATCCTGTGTACAGCTCTGGCTACAACTGCTAACCATAGCTCTTTCTGTGGAGAACCTCACATCCATGTGCTCTACTGTCCCTTCTTCTTGACGTTTGGCTTTCTTTTATTTTGTCTTGTTCTATTTTTTACAGAACCTCATGTATCCAAGGCTAGCCTAGAACTTGATTTGTAGCTGAGGTTGGCCCTGAATTTCTGATCCTCCTGCCTCTTGTCTCCAAAATGATGGGATTGCAGGCATGCATGTCCACACTTGGAAATGGTGCACTTCTTAAATTACATGTTTATTCCTGTTATTTTGTGTGTTTGCATGTAGGCACGAATGCCACAGTGCACTGTGGGGGTCAGAGAGGACTTGAAAGTTCTCTCCTTCTACCTTGTGGCTTCTGCAGTCAAACTCAGGTTGGCAAGCTTGGGGGCAAGGACCACCCACTGAGTCATCCTGACAGCTTTCAGTGCCATTACTAATGATGAAATTGTAAAACAGAATTATTGAGATCAGACATTGACATTCAAGTTGGTATGACCGGCATGGTGTAAGACAATCTACTCAAACTTGCCAAAATGGCTCATGCCTGTAATCCCAGCATACAGAAGGCAGAGGCAGCAGAATCATTATGTTCAAGCAGCCTATGTAGGGTAGGAAGCTGAGGACATGGTTCAGTGGGTAAAAGTGCTTATTTTACCATGCAAACCTAAAAACCTCAGAGGAAGGTAGAAGGCAGGACACTCTCTGGAAGCCTGATGGTCCACTAGCCTGGCTAACGCAGGAACAAAGAAGCCCGGTCTGAACTATGGTCAAAGGGCGAGAAATCACACAGGCTGTGCTTTGACCTCCTTGCATACACTTTTAGCATGTCTGTGCCCCACACATGAGCAAACACACACATGCACCCACATGTCTCTCACACACATGTAAAGCCAATTTAATTCCTTTCCCCCTTTGCTACTTAAACACAGATGATTCACAAGCTGGCAGCCCGGGCGCTAATCAGAGATTATGAAGACGGCATTCTCCACGACGATGAAACCAGCCACGAGGTCTGTTCTCCTAGTAAAAGCCAATATGCACTGTGCTCTGTTACTCCTCGATCGATTGACTCATAGGAATATAAAGTAGTATAACTGAATAAAGAAGAATGTGAGGGTGGGGCATCCGGCGTCTGCAGGGCCAGTCCCGGGGTGTGGGTGCTCCGTGGCTGTTTGCTGAGTTCATTAGTGAAAGAACCAACAACAGTGACTGTCAGAGAGTTCTGTGGTCTTCCCCCATGAGAATAGCCTAGAGCAGGGCTCAGAGGATGCTCGAGGAGTGCTGACAATAGCCTCTCATCTCCTGCGCTGTAATGAAGCAGCTCAGGGTCAGGATGGTGGTAAGATGCCTCAGGACACTAGGCAGACTCACACTCGCCTTGTTCCCTCCTTGATGGACAGAGGAGTGTCCTGGCAGACCCATCTTGGCCAGCTACTGTGACAGTCAGGCCGTGTTCTTCAGTGAAGTTTGAGAATTAATGTTCAATGTCATGCCTGGAAGGGATGCCAGGGTACCATGTAGGACTCACTGGCTGCCACAACAGGTAGCATGTGGCCCTGTGTTTTCTCTGCTTGTGACCACCGGATTAGGCTCTCTGTGTCCCCTTTGACTTGAGGCCCATTTAAAACCTAGTGCATCTGACTAGCTGTGCCTTAAATAATCTTAAACAAGTTAAGATACCTGTACAATTCTTCAACTTCACAGTGGGAGCCATAGATGTTGAGAGAAAGAGGAGGTTCACAGCATGTGAGAGCACTCTGGAAGCTGCTATATAGCTGTATACTATATAACCGTATACAGGAGGCTGTATAACTAAATTGCTTCTATGATTCAGCTAAGTGAGCCATCTCAAGTCACAGGAAACACATGTAATCTACCTATGATACTTAGACAGGACTCCTGACTCAGAGTATAATTTGAAATACCAATTATGAAGTTGTTTACTTGAGGCAGAAGAGACAGCTGACTTGGTAGTGAGTGGGCTTGCGTAGCATGCACAAGGCTCTGATTCAGTATCTAGCACTGTGTTACCAGGTATAATGGTGCACATGTGTAATCCCAGCACTTGGGAAGTTAGAGGCAGAAAAAGCAGGGGTTCAGGGTCAGCAACAGCAACATAGCTGAGTGCCAGGCCAGCCTTAGATACTTGAGATGCTTTCTCAGAAGAAGTGAATGAGCCAGGAGTGGTTCACACCTTTAATGCTAGCACCCAGGAGGCAGACGCAGGTGGATCTCTGTGAGTTCAAGGCCAGCCTGGTCTACATAGCAAGTTCTGGGGTACATAGTAAGACTATCTCAAAAAATAATATGTTTTGAAAAAAAAGAAAAGGAAGGAAATGAATACATTAAATGTCTTATTCATCACAAAAACCACTTTGGATTATTTTACAGCCTTTAAGCTCATTACATATAAACTGACATAGTTTCATTCTTTCCTAGATGAAGAAAAACATCATGAAATCTCTGATTATCGAACTCAGTAAAGAAAATTCTCTTATTACACAATTTACAAGCTTTGTGGCAGTTGAGAAAAGGGTATGTATTATTGTTCATTTAAGATTAAACTTTTACTTAGTCACTTTGGGGCTGGAGATATGGCTCAGCCAGAACCCAAATTCAGTTCCCAGCACCCACAGATGGCTAACAATAGCAACTCTACCTCCAGGGTATCTGGTGTCCTCTTCTGGCCTCAATAGAGACCCACACATAAATAAAAATACTTTTTTTTTTCTTTTTGAGATGGTGTAGACAAGGCTGGCCTAAAACTCACAGAGATCCACTTACACAAATCTCTGCTTCCCGAGTGCTAGGATCAAAGCTATGTGCCACCACACCCATCTTAAAATACTTAAAAAAAAAAAAAAAAAAAAAAAAAAAAAACCCTCACTGTTGCCGGAAGTGGTGTATAGGCATTTAATCCCAGCATTTAAGAGGCAAAGACAGGTGGATCTCTGTGAGTTTCAGACCATACAGGGATACAGTGAGACCCTATCTCAATACACAAACAAAAAGAAGGCAGAGGCAGGAGGTGGTTGAGTTCAGCCCAGGCTACACAGGAGTCAGAGACAGGAGGATTGCCATGAGTTGGAGGGTAACCTGATCTACATTGTGAGTTCTAGGCCATCCAGGGCTACATAGGGAACATAGGGAGACTGTATACAAAGAAAACAACAAAACCCAGGTCACTCTTGCCCTGAGTAGCAGTGACCAATCCAAGGCTATTAAGGGGAAAGTAGATAGAAGCTGGGAGGTAGGAGCCAGGGCTAGCACTTGCCATATTCCTCTCAATGTATCGTGTGTTGTCCTAGTTAGGTTTTATTGCTGTGGTAAAACACACCAACCCAAAGCAATCTGGGGAGTAAAGGGTTTCTTCCACCTTAAAAATCATAGCTTTTCACTGGAGAAAATCAAGGCAGGAACCTAGAGGCAAGCAGAGGCCATGGAGGCTTGTCCCTCCTGACTTGCTCAGCACCACCTATAGTAAACTGGGCTCTTCCAAGTCAGTCACCAATCAAGAAGATGCCCCACAGGGTTTCCTACAGTCCAGTCTGATGAAGGCATTTTCTCAATGGAGGGTCCTTCTTCCCAGATGCCTCTAGGTGTGTCTAACTATGTGTGTTAGTATTTTCAGTATTTTGATTACTAACTATCTGTATGTATATTTTAAGGTATAAAAGCAGGGCGGTGGTGGCACACATCCTAATTCCAGGGGAGGCAGAAACAGATTGATCTCTGAGATGAAGACTAGCCTAGTCTACAGAGTGACTTTCAGGACAGCCAGAGCTACATATAAAAACCCTGTCAGAAGAAAAGAAAAGAAAAGAAAAGAAAAGAAAAGAAAAGAAAAGAAAAGAAAAGAAAAGAAAAGAAAAGAAAAGGGAAAGAAAAGAAAAAAAAAGAGGACATCTATAGTTTGGGGTTGGGATGTGGCAGCTTACTATATAGCTAATCCCCAATACACAATCATGTACAAAAAATACTATAATTTGATTACCTTTTTAAAAATTTCTAGATTTATTTTTCAGATTGATCCTTAGGCAAGCCTGTGGGGCATTTTCTTGATTGATGGCCAGAGACATATGATCCAAGTATACCCCCAAATGTTCTAAACCCAATATCCACAAGGCTTTACAATATGTTAATTATTTAATATGATAATATCTTTTTAAAAATTGTAACCCAATTGTAATCCTATATAGGACGTTAATGAGACTCCTTTTGCTAATGTCCCAAATATTTCGGAACTTGTTGCCAAAGAAGATGTTGACTTTCTACCATACGTGAGTTGGCAGGAAAAGCAACCAGGGGCCTCCATATCACAGGTAAGTACAGTCACCAAAGCCAGCCAGCCATTGCTTAACAATGGAGGTGTATTCTAAGAAGTATGTTAGTAGAGATTTCATGACAACGGAGTCAGAGGTGGCCCCACCCCACCCCAACCCCACCCCAGTTGTTAGAGAACCCACATGAAGACCAAACTGCACATTTGCTACCAATGTGTAGATGGCCCAGATCCAGCTGCTGTGTATTCCCTGATTGGTAGCCCAGGCTCTCTGAGCCCCCATGGCCCCAGGTTAGCTGGTTGACTCTGTAGGTCTCCTTGTGGTGTTCTTGACCCCTCCAGATTGCTCACTTCTATCCCCCCTTCCATAAGACTCCCCAAGCTCCATTATGTTTAGCTGTGGATGTCTGCATTGGCCTCCATCCACTGCTAGATGAAGCCTCTCAGGAGACAGTTACGCTAGGCTCCTGTCTGCAAGCAGAGCAGGGTATCAGTCACAGTGTCAGGGGTAAGAATATACTCTTTTTTTTTTTTTAAAGATTTATTTATTAGTATAAGTTCACTGTAGCTATCTTCAAATGCACCAGAAGAGGGTATCAGATCTCATTGTGGGTGGTTGTGAGCCACCATGTGGTTGCTGGGATTTGAACTCAGTACCTTTGGAAGAGCAGTCTGTGCTCTTACCCACTGAACCATCTCACCAGCCCAAGAATATACTCTTAAAGGATGGTTTATGAAAGAGTCTGGGAGCTCAGTGTGACGCACACACACATCAGAGTTGTCCTTAGCTGCAGGACAAGTTCTAGGCCAGCTTGGGAAACATTAGTTTCCGCCTCAAAGGAATAAGAATGAAGGCTGTCGATGTAGCGCAGCGGTAAAGCCCACTCTGCGTGAAGCCCAGGCTTCCTACTCCAGCACAGTTAAGTAATACTAGAATGAAACAAGACTGCCGAGACGCCTCAGCAGGTCAAGGCACTTGCCACCAAATCTGATGGCCTGAGATAAATCCCCAGAACCCACGCAGTGGACAGAGAAAACCAACTTCTTCAATTTGTCCTCTGGCTTCTACACACACAAAATAAACAAGTATAATACAGAAGAATTATAGGGCCAGGGGATGTTTCAACAGTAAAGGACATTTGCTGCTACTCTTGCAGAGGACCCAGGTTTGATTCCCAGCACCCACATATTGGCTCACAACTGTCTGTAACTCCAGTTCTAGGGGGTCTGACTCCCAGCGCCCCAGGCACATATGTGGTGCACATAGATGCATGCCGGCCAAATATTCATACATATAGAAAATAAATCTAGAAATTTTTACAACAATTACAGCATAGTAAATACATAGAACAGTAACAGCCATCTATTGTCATTACACATTGCAGAGTTGCGGGGCTGGCGGGTGGCTCAGTGATGTCAGAGCACTTGTTCCTCTGCTAATTCCCCAGTACCACGTGGCGGCTCACAGCCTTCACTCCAGTCCCGAGGGATATGACATTCTCTTCTGACCTCTGCAGGCACTGCACACATGCGGTCCTCATACATGTGTGCAGGAAAAACACAGATACACATAAAATAAAGGGAAAACTTCTTTTAGGGGAGTGAGGGCTGGAGAGATGGCTCAGTGGTTAAGAGCACTGGCTGCTCTCCCAGAGGGCCAGGCTTTGATTTCCAGCACCCACATCACTGCTTACAATTGTCAGTGACTCCATTTCCAGGGGAGCTGATGTCCTCTTCTGGCCTCTGAAGTCCCTGCAAGCACATTGCACATACATACATGTTTGTAACACAGCCATACACATAAGATAAAAATAAAGTAAACCTTTAAAAAAAAATCACTGAGGGGAACCCTTGGCCTAAGTCCATATATGTCTCTTGTCCATATATGTAGGTAAATCGCCTTGAGAAGGTGAAATATTCACACACTTATGAAGATTCTGGTGTAATACTGAGGCAGCAGCCATATAGGAACTCAGTTGTGAAGTTTAAAAGAGAAGGGCTCACAACATGTCCCCAAGTACAAGAAGCTCAAGTCAGTAGGAAGAAAAGAAGTTTTTGAGACAAGATCTCAGCGTTCTGTGCTGGCTTCAAACTTGCTCTGTAGCCAAAACCAACCTCGAGCTGCTGATCCCTTTGCCTCTTTCTCTGAGATGTTGGGATTGCAGCAGGGCACCACCATTCCTAGATTCTAGTTATTACAAAATATAACAGAGGGTTGGGTGTGGTGATGCATGCCTTTAATCCCAGGGAGGCAGAGGCAGATGGGGTTACAAGTTCAGTCACAATTAGAAAAGACAGATAGATCACCATTATTATCATCAGCCCTATTTAAAGAATCTAAAGAATGTCACCTCCAAAGCAAACACTTTTTTTTTTTTTTTGTATGACAGTCTGCTTTTGGGCTGGCAGTGTTTGCTATTTAAAGCACTCCAGACCAACAAAACATATCTTTTCATGAGTCGCAAGTAATAATACCTAACTTCAACTAGATGTTTCATCATCTATGATATAAAGTAGGAAAAGTTTATTGTAATCAATCTGTCTTCTGTACTGAGTTGTATTCCTTCAGGAGTGTAACCTGTATGAGTCCTTATCTTTAAACTACATTTATAGAGACCTCTAATCCTATGATAAAAAGAGACCTTGACTCTGTAGCCTATTCTCCTGGCCAGTCAGAGTTTATCAATTGTCTCTGTTTACCCTGCACCAATTATACTGTTTGAGTTTGCTCAGGGGCAGATAGCCCAAGATTGCTAGAGTAAAGATGGGCGTGGTGGCACACGCCTTTGATCCCAGCACTCAGGAGGCAGAGGCAGGCGGATTTCTGAGTTCGAGGCCAGCCTGATCTACAGAATGAGTTCCAGGACAGCCAGGGCTACATGCTCAGATTTGCATCCAAAACCCGAGATATCTCACGGTCTGTATTATGGTCTGTATTCCAGTATTCTAAAAATTAGGGGAAAATCCCAACCGTGAAGCGTCTGGGGAAAAGTATACTCAGGTAATGCTGGGGTCCCATCGCACTTCCCAGCACGTCGGACGTAGGGCTGGGGTAGATGCTGTGTTAGCTTCTATTGCTAGCAAGGATTTCTGAAATGGATTGTCTGTCAAGCCAGAAGCCTCGGGGATGAGCCCAGCCAGCACTGCCTTTGTTTAGGGCACCGTGTTCACATCTGTACAGCATAAGTGTGAGACATCTCATGTCCAGGAAGGTCTCCCTAAGGCGGAGTGTGCACAAGAAGCAAGAACACTGTGAGAACAGTTTCTATGGCTTCCACTCTTTCTATAGGAGGACCAGGACACAAGTGCATTTGCTTATTGGCGGACTTTCTTGTTTTTACTTTATCTGTTTATGGAGCTTCCTTTCTTGTGGTGCTGGGGACTGAACCCAGCACTTTATGTATGCTAAGCAAAGGTTATCCTGTTCCAGGAGGACATCTCGGTGTCACAGGGTGGGCAGAGGGGTGTTAAAGGACACTTGCTTTGTTATAAACATATCCACTTACATACTTTTACTTTTGTACCATAGACAGAGATTGATTCTTCGAGACTAAAGCACAGTGAACTCACTGATGGCCATGGAGTGCTACAGGTAAACCATTAAACAGAATGATGCATGGTGAATTTTCAGAGAAAAAAAAGAAGTCGTATTTTTCCAGTTTGCTATTTATTATGATTTATTTTTACATTTCTCTCTCTTTCTGTGTGTGTGTGTGTGTGTGTGTGTGTGTGTGTGCGTGTGCCAGGGCCTGTGTGTTAAGTTAACTTGGGGGAGTCCATCTCTCTTCCCACCACATGGGTCCCGGGGAGAGAGGTCAGGTTTATCAATGAGTGCCTTTACCCACTAAGCCATCTCACTGCCTCCCTCCCACCCGCCACTCCCAACCCCACCTCCATTCTATATTTTTTGAAGACAGACTTTCACTATGTAGCGCAGGCTGGCCTCAAACTCCCGATCCTCCTGCCTGGGCCCCTGAGTACGAGCATGCCAGGCACAGTCCTTGGCTGCCGTTTGTTTTGTAATTTTAGTTATATATTATCTATTGGTCATGCAGAGTCTTTTGTTTGTGGTACTTGGGCCTCAGCCTTCCAAGCATCTGATAACCTGTTAAATTTTTAAAATCTGTTCTATTTTTATTTCTGTGCATATGCTCATGTGTATATGTATGCGTACAGTCATGCACAGCCATGTCTACATGTGCTGTGGAGGCCAGAAGAGGGCATTGGACCCCCTGGAGCTGGAGTTACAGATGGCTGTGAGCTGCCAGAGCACATGGGTTCTGAGAACTGAACTTGGGCCTTCTGAAAGAAAAGACTTTATCCCATAGCTGTCTCTCCAGCCCCTCTGTCACATTTTTAAGTTTTTAATTTCCTGCTTCCTATATGTGTGTTAGGAGGCCTTCTATTTATCCTTCAACAGTTTCATACATTGATACAATGAATCTTAATCATATCCACCCCAATTCTCCATCCCAGTTCCTGGCTTTTATTTGGGTTGTTTTGCTATGCTATGCCTAGAAATACCTTTAGCACTCATAAGTTATACTTTAAATTCCCACCCCCCCCCTTCATTTCTTTTAGGAGTTCTGTTTTATTTTGGTTTTGCTGTGAGAGAAGTCAGAACTAGAATATGCTGGAATGGCCCCTAACCACTGAGCTTCCCTCCCTAGATCTGATCATTCTATGCTTACTCTTAAGTCTCCACCTCATGGACTGTATCCTGGTGTAAGATAAAGGTGGGAAGCCAACCTTATTCTTCCAGAGAGTCACCCAGTCTCCCCAGCACTTAACTCAAAACGCCACCTTCATTCTCAGGCCCATCCTCTGCTTTAGGGTCCTGTGCTCTGGTAGCTGTGCCTACTCTGCAATAACCATCTAGTTAATTATCATGATACCAGCGACTTTAGTATGCAAGAGGCCTAGTCTGTCATCATTCATCTTTTTTTGTTTTGTTTTGTTTTGTTTTTCGAGACAGGGTTTCTCTGTATAGCCCTGGCTGTCCTGGAACTCACTTTGTAGACCAGGCTGGCCTTGAACTCAGAAATCTGCCTGCCTCTGCCTCCCGAGTGCTGGGATTAAAGGCGTGCGCCACCACCGTCTGGCTCATTCATCTTTCTTAATATTCTAGTTTCTCAAGAGGCATGATAACCTAGGCCTATAATCTTAGCAACTGAAAAAAGCCAAGGCACGAGTATCAAAGCAAGTTTGTGGCCAGCCTAGGCTACAGAGCAAGTTCAAGGCCAGCCTGGGCAACTTAGTGAGACTGTTTCAAAATACAAAGTATGCAAAGTATGATAGATAGATAGATAGATAGATAGATAGATAGATAGATAGATAGATAGATAGATAGGTACCAGGCATAGTGGTATAACATCTTTAATCCTAGCACTTGGGAGGCAGAGGCAGGCAGATCACTATGCATTTCAGGCCACATAGCGAGTTCCAGGCCATCTGGGTTACACAGTGAGACCCTGTCCCATTCTGTTGTGGTGATAAAATGCCTTGACAAATGTAGCTTCAGGGAGAGAGGGTTTATTTTGGTTCACAGCCCCAGAGGGCACACAGACCACTGGTAGGGAAGGCATGGGGCACAGGGTGGCGTAACATTGTTGCATTAGGTCTGGAAGGTGAGAACGCACAGCAAATGGATAGAAAACCACAAGGCCCACCCCTAATGGCAAACCTCGGCCAGCAAGGCTCCACTTCCTAAAAGTTCCATGATCTCAACAGTGCTATACAGCTGGGGACCAAGAGTTCAAACACACAAGCATGAGAGACATTTCACATTCACACCATAGCGCTGGGGACGCAGGCTCATGGCTGTAACCTTGGCTCAGGACACTAAGGCAGGAAGACCATAGTGAATTCCAGACCAACCTGGCTTGCCTATCTGGTCTTTTCCTTTCGTTTGGTTTTTTTTCAAGACAAGTGTGGACTCACTTTGTAGACCAGGCTGGCCTCAAGCTTACAGATAGATGTCCACCTGCCTCTGGCTCCTGAATGGCAATATCATGGGCTGAGCCACCACACCAGGCCTTTGGCTACCCAGCTTTGTCAGTTAAGAGTAAGACAAAGTCTCATGGGCCAGCAATATGGCGAAAATGCTCATCTTTTATAAGCTGGAGTTTGATCCTCAGAGCACACAATAGAAAGAGAACCAACTTCCTAATATCCTCTGGCTTCCACACATGCATTTTGGCACTCATATGTACACATGCACATCCATATGCACTTGCATACACACATGTACATTAATAACAAATGAAACAGAACATTTCAAAGGCCTTGTCTCAAAAAAAGCAGAGAGGCCAGGGTTGTAGTTCATCAGTAGCAGGCTTCCCTAGTCTGTGGTAAGTCCTGGGTTCTATTCCTAGTGCCCTTAGCAAAATATGAAAAACAGTCCACCACCCCCTTTCTTTCCATTGTTGTTCTTTGAGATAGAGTCTCACTATAACCCAGGCTGACCAGAAATATATACATAGCCCAGGATAGCCTGAAATCCAAGATGCCCTTGTGTCAGCCTTCCAGGTGCTGGTATTAGAGGCTGGCTCTAGGCACGGTGTTTCCAGGTGTAAGCGTTGACAATAAGGACTCACCTGGATGTGCAACATTCACAAGATGATGTCATTTACGTAGTCCTTAGAGTTTTATTTATATGTATTGTGTTCATGAGCCTGAAATAACCATCTGATACCTTGCAGCAGGAGCTACAGTGGCAGGCTTAACTCACCCAAGGTATCGGCAGAGTCCTCTGAAAGAGCGGCTTCAAGATAACTTGTATTTAAAGTAAACAGTAGGGTTAGACAGAGTGATACACACCTTTAATGCCAGCACTCGGAAGGCAGAGGCACATCTCTGAGTTTTAGGCTTATCCCAATCTATGTAGCAACTTCGAGACTGGTCAGGGCTACAGAGTGAGATCCTGTCTCAAAATACTAATACTAAATAAAACAAAACAGGCAGAGTAATAGAATGTATCAGAACACACCTTGAGGGAATAGCAGGCCACCTGAGCAAAGATGCTAAGGGCTGCAATTATTATCTGGCCACTCTCACAGAGAGAGGAGCATTTGGTTGCTGAGGGGTGTGGCTTATATGTTTCACTATACTGATACAGATTAGGTCAGATATTATTTTTCTACTGCTCATGTCCATTCTTTTTTTAAAGATTTATTTATTTATTTATTTATGTATATGAGTACACTCTAGCTGTACAGATGGTTGTGAGCCTTCATGTGGTTGTTGGAATTGAATTTTTAGGACCTCTACTCGCTCCAGTCAACTCCACTTGCTCAATCCTTGCTCAGTCCAGCCCAAAGATTTATTTATTATTATACATAAGTACACTGCAGCCGTCTTCAGACACACCAGAAGGTGATGTCAGATCTCATTACAGGTAGCTGTGAGCCACGATGTGGTTGCTGGGATTTGAACTCAGGACCTTCGGAAGAGCAGTCAGTGCTCTTACTGGCTCAGCCATCTTGCCAGCCCCCCTTCTTATTTGAATCATAAACATATCTGATATGGCATAGAGAGTAAATAGAGGTTCTCTGTGCACGTTCACTTTGAGGACACTGTTTGGCTTGTTGCCCATACACCTAAAAACAGTTCAGGCCAGGTTAGGCTTTCTGGTCTCTTATCAGATACATCAGGGATATTTTGAGCAGACAATGTCTAAGGTTGATTGTTGTTAGCGATAAGGAAACTTTCTGTTATGCAGAGATGTGTGTATGGATGAGCACAGGTGGGCACTGAAGGGCTTCAGAGGTGTTGGGTGCATTGTTAAGACTGTGTGTGTACATATGCAGGCGAAGACACTAGGGCCGAGTGAGTTATTACAAGAGTTAGGGATACGCGTGACCGAAGCCAGGATCCCAGACTCCTCACTCGCTCACTCTGCGTCCCTGCCTCAGACCTGAACCCATGGCTTTATTTCTCTTCAATCATATAAAATGTTTGCCTTTTACCATTGGTCTTTATCTATTAGCATATTATAAAACTTTTAGCCAGTAGTGGTGTAATCTTATACTCAGAAGCTGAAACAGGAGGATTAACATGAGTTCAAAGCTAACCTGGGTTGCATGGTAAGACCCTGCCTTGAAAAGTAAAAATAACTAAAGACATTTAGGCCTTAGGGATAGATCAGTGGTAGAACACTTGATCAGAAATAAACAAATAGGAAACCAGATAAGCATTATTATATATTTATTTATCTATTTATCTGCATGCCATGGGGGGAGGGATGCATGTAAGCATTACAGTTTGGATGGAAAGGTATCCTGGCAGTCAGGAGCCACCGAATACCAGAAAGTCACACTATATAACAAACCTCACACAAGAGATGTATTGGAAGGGAAATACCTAGGAAGGTGGCTGCCTCTATTCCAGTGAGAAGCAGCAGAGAACTGGAGAGAACACAGGGTTTACATAGGGTTGGGTGGGTTGAGCTTTCTGTCATGGCCTGGGATTGAAGGAATTGTGTGGCCTGATCTTAGGGCAAACTCAAGTATTGGTGGAATTTCTTTTCTTTTTTTTTTTTTTTTTTTTTTTGGTAGTTTAGAACCTGGCCATTCGCCCACCTTGGGAGCTAGGAGCACCCATTGCAGCCTACTCTTAGGCCTTTGGTGGGAGGAGGGGCTGGCTGCTGGAGCTCAGAGTAGGGAGGGGTACGCATGTCTCTGTGCGCTGTGCGATTCCAGCACCCTACACACTGCTTTTATTTTTATTTTCTTCTTGTTCTTCTAGTGGTGTCCATGAGTGAAGCAGAGACCAGAGTCGGGTGTGCTCACACAAGGGAGACACCCATCACTTAGCATTATGCCTGGCCCTTGAACTGTTGTTGTTGTTGTTGTTGCTGCTGTCGTTTGTTGTTGTTTTGAGATAGTTTCTCTATGTAGCTCTGGCTGTCCTGGAACTTGCTCTGTACATCATGCTGAACTCAAATCCAAGAGAGTTGCCTACCTCTGCCTCCTAAGTGCAGCACCACCACTGCCTGTTTTAAATTTCTTTTTTGCAACTGCCTCACTAAACTGCTCAGTCTGGCCTTGAATTTAGGATCATCGTGTCATCTGAGCCTCCCCAGTGTGAAATTAGGGGTAGGAGCCACCCTAGCATCCCTGGCCTTGCTTCCCTGCAGGGCTGATGGTCTCATTCTGCTATGTGACGCGCAACCCCTAACAGCCCAATTGTCCAGCTTCTTGGAAGAATGTCCCCTAATTTATTTTGTTCTGTTCTCTCTTCACATGCACAACTTCTCTCCTGGGCAGCCCTTTTCAGTCTCCTCTGAAGGGAATGAGGAACCATCACTGCTACTCGCTGCTAAAAAAAGGAAAATCAAGACTATAAAGACGTCCAGTCTAGACGTTTCTGAAGATTTTGAAGACAGGACTGCAGTAGCACAGCCACCTGCAACAGCGCAGTCTCTTAATTTCCACCTGCCTCTCAGTGTCTGCCCACAACTGAAAGCTGTGGGGCAGCAGCTGCATGGGATCCGGCTGGAGCCAAAGCAAAGAGGAGGATTTCAAAAATTACTCATGGCAAAGAAGTGTCGAAATGTGCCTGCTTCCCTGGTTTCCTCTGCTCCTGCAGTCACAGCTGAGTTTTCTTACCTTTCTGCCTGCAGCTCTAGTTCTGCCTTCCTGTCTCCTCTCTGCGACATCCCTTCTTCTCTTCCTCCCCATCCCCTTGGTGGTACCCACCCTCCTCCCCCTCTTCCTCTCCCTGATGGCACCCATCTTCCTTCCCCTCTCTTTGGTAGCACCCACCCTCCTCCCCCTCCCCCTATCCCTGGTGGCACCCTTATTTCTCCCCCTCCCCCTATCCCTGGTGACACCCTTATTCCTCCCCCTTCTTCTCTCTTTGGTGGCACCCATCTTCCTCCCCCTCCCCTTCTCTCTGCTGGCACCCATATTCCTCCCCCTCCCCTTCTCTCTGCTGGCACCCATATTCCTCCCCCTACCCTTCTCTCTGCTGGCACCCATATTCCTCCCCCTATCCCTGGTGGCACCCTTATTCCTCCCCCTTCTTCTCTCTTTGGTGGCACCCATCTTCCTCCCCCTCCCCCTCTCCCTGGTGGCACCCATATTCCTCCCCCTCCACCTATCCCTGATGGCACCCTTATTTCTCCCCCTCCCCCTATCCCTGGTGGCACCCTTATTCCTCCCCCTTCTTCTCTCTTTGGTGGCACCCATCTTCCTCCCCCTCCCCTTCTCTCTGCTGGCACCCATATTCCTCCCCCTCCCCCTAGCCCTGGCAGCACCCACCCTCCTCCCCCTTCCTCTCTCTTTGGTGGCACCCATCTTCCTCCTGCTCCCCCTGCTGGCACCCAATTTTCTCTTTCTCCTATAGGATTCATCCCACCTAAGTTGGGTCCACCTAAGCTTAGCCTTAAACTTGCTGGAGATACCAACATCCATGACTCAGAGCCACCTCTCCTGAGCTTTAAGGATTTTAGCTCTAGGAATATGGGCTTTAGTTGTGGTACCGCTTTCTCAGGTAGCTTTGGTAGTTCAAAGGATTTTGATCCAGGTAAATTTTCCCAAGGCCCCAACAACATCAGCTTCTCTCCCAAAGCCCCTGAGATAGGCGTTCTTCACCGGTCACCTTTTTGCAGTCCTCCTAAGCCACCTTCTGCCCCTCCTCTTGTCACCAATGTACTTTGCTCTGAGGTTCCTCAGAGCTCTTTTCTTAATTTGCAAAGTGCCGCAGTGCATCAGAGCCCTATTAACAGAGTGTCAGAGATCAGCATGCAGTCAGTTGAGTCAGCTCTCCCATTAGATTATTCTTCCAGAGATGGGTCATCATACTTTGCTCTAGAAGGGGCAGAAGACTCACTGGGTGGAAGTTCTTTTGAAACCGATATAGATGAAGCAGCAGCATTTACAGCCATCGGTCTTTTAACTAGTATTGAGACTTTCTCAGATGAGGAATGTACCTTCTGTGATGAAGACCAGGAGAGTCCTGTGCCGTGGGCTTCACTCTTTGCTCTACAGACTGAGGTATTTGACTTATTTCTGCTTAAGTCTGTGGTCAGCTCGCTTCACAGTTTGCACAGTGCTTCCCAAGGCAGTTGGAAGGAGAACAGTTTCTTTCCAGTCTCGTGGTTCAGGGAGCATGTCAGCGTGGGAGTCTGTATCTCTCAGTGAATGGTCACCCTTTGCATGGTGCTGAGTGACATGTACCATGCATTGTTGGTGACATTAACATTCCGCAGTTGAAAATTAGCATCCTGAAGAGGCCATGGACTTACGTTCTAAGTTCTAGTACTGGGAATTGAAGTTGATAGAAATTTCCTCTTGCCCAGTAAATGTAAGGGAGGTGAGTATTCTAAATATTGTCCTAGAGGTAGCAGTGAATGAGTGCTGCAGCTCCAAGGGAAAGGTATCCTGGCATTGAGAGCCGAGGGATACCACAAAGTCACACCTCACAACAAACCTCGAGTAAGAGTTACTGTGAAGTTAAAAACCCAGGAGCATGGCTGCCTCTGCTGAGGGGAGAAACAGCAGGAGGACAGGGAAGGAAGCCAGACTTATATAGGATGTTGGGGAGGGGGCAAGCTTTACAGGGTGAGGATTGGTGGGATTTTAAGTCCTGTGCTTGGGAGAGTTCAGGCATTGGTAGTTTTCCTGTTCAGAGATTGGTGGGTTTTCATGATCAGGGATTGGTAGGTTTCTGTGGCAAGCTCAGGGCCTGGTGGGACTTTTTTTTTTTTTTTTTTTTTTTTTTTTAGGGCTGGACCTGCACTGGGAGTAACAGAGATTGTTAGGGAAGTCTGGGGGTAGGGCCTGGGTCACTGGAGCTCCTCAGGTGGAGGCCTGGCCACTTTTCCTGCCTTACAAGTTTACTAAGTATATAAAGTTTACAAAGGGAGTGCAGGGCTGCTCCTGTAGTAGTTTGCTGTAGTGTGGAGGGGCACAGTACTCCATCTCTTACTCTAGTTAACTCCCTGTAAGCTTCCACACTGAGATTCAGGCTCACATATGCAATTTGAATACGACGCATCACATCTGTAGGCAAGCATTCAGCCCCAGAGCTCAGCTCTTGCTCTGCTCTCTTGCTCTCTCTCTCTCTCTCTCTCTCTCTCTCTCTTTGTTGTTGTTGTTGTTGTTGTTGTTGTTGTTTGAGACAGGGTTTCTCTGTGTAGCCCTGGCTGTCCTGGAACTCACTCTGTAGACCAGGCTGGCCTCAAACTCAGAAATCTACCTGCCTCTGCCTCCCAAGGGCTGGGATTAAAGGTGTGAACCACCACCACCCGGCTATCTTTTCTTATTTAAAAAAATTTTTTTTAATTTGTGTGTGTCTATATACCTGAGTTTGTGTGTACATGTGTGCATGCAATCCAGAAGTCCATGGTGAGCATCTTCCTCAGTTGCTTTCCAAATAATTTATCTTTTATTTTAAAAGTTTAACTTATAGCCAGGTCTAGCAGTACTTACCTTTAATATCAGCACTCGAGGCAGGCAGATCTCTATGAGTTCCAAGTCAGCCTAGTCTACATAGTGAGTTCCAGGATAGCCAGGGCTATGTTGAGAGAGCTTGTTTCAAAAAGCAAACAAGCCGGGCGTGGTGGCGCACGCCTTTAATCCCAGCACTCGGGAGGCAGAGGCAGGCGGATTTCTAAGTTCGAGGCCAGCCTGGTCTACAAAGTGAGTGCCAGGACAGCCAGGGCTACACAGAGAAACCCTGTCTCGAAAAACAAAAAAAAAAAAAGCAAATAAAAACATAAACAAAGAAGTGGGGAGTAGTTTGTTTGGTATTTCAGGGGAAAGAATTTATTTTTATTTCTGTGTATGATGTGTGTATAGGGGAGTGCCCATGGAATCCTGAAGAGTGTGTTTGATCCCTGCAAGATAGGATTACAGGTGCTTATGAGCAGCTGAACATTGTTACTGAACTCAGGGCCCCTGGATGAGCAGGAAGTATTCTCAGCCATTGCTTCACCAGCTGGAACTTGTTCTTTTTTGTTGAGATAGGGTCACATATTAGGAAAGTAGCTTTAGAAACATCTTCAGTAGATCAGTTTTAGGAGCCAGTGAGCTGGCTCCGTGGGTAAAGGCGCTTGCCACATGAGCTTGATACCCTGAGTTCAATTCCCGGGACTCACAGTGTAAAGAGAACTGACTTCCCTTCCAAAAGGTTGTCTCTGACCTCTACACTGTATGCGTGTACACACGCATATTCCCTACACTATATACATGTCTACATATTCTCTCTCTCTTTCTCTCTCTCTCTCTGTCTCTCTCTGTCTCTGTCTCTCTCTCTGTCTCTCTCTCTCTCTCTGTCTCTCTCTCTCTCTCTCTCAAGTTTACAGTCTCCATCTGCTAACCTAGGCCTAGTCCTGGAAGCTTCTGGCCTCTGTACAATCTAGGCCTAGAATATTTTAGGCTTCTGAGATTTGCTACTTGTGATGGTTTGAATATGTTTGACCCAGGGAGTGGCACTATTAGGAGATGTGGCCTTGTTAGAGTAGATGTGTCACTGTGAGCGTGGGCTTTAAAACCCTCATCCTAGCTGCCTAGAAGCCAGTCTTCTCCTGCTAGCCTTCAGAACAAGATGTAGAACTCTCAGTTTTTCCTGTGCCAGGAAGCTGCCATGCCCCCGCCTTGATGATAATGGACTTAACCTCTGAACTTGTAAGCCAACCCCAATTAAATGTTGTCCTTTATAAGAGTTGCCTTGGTCATGGTGTCTGTTCACAGCAATGGAAACCCTAACTAAGACACCACTGAATGAGCTGAACCCTTCCTAGTTCTTTCTGCTCTCTGGCTGTGTGATTCAACTCAGCTGTTCTGACTCTCCTAGGTAACTGATTCAACCTGGCTTCTTTCTCAGCCTCTTGATTATTTTGCTCTGCTTAGCTTCATACTATCTTTGGCAATATGTTCTAATTTTCTGGCTCCTTATCATTCCCTGGCTCATTCTGTCTTCACCTGCGTCTAGCTTGTTCTTCCTCTGCAACCTGTCTCTCTATAACTGTGCCAGTAAAACTGCCTCCTCTCTCCCTCTGCACAGCTTTCTCTTAAGTCAGCTCTCCTTCTTCTGTTCTCATGAGAGTTGGGTATATCCTATCCTGTCAAATCTTTCTCTGATTTGTCACTTTGCCCCTCAAATGCTTCCTTCTACAAACTAACCTTACTTTCATTGTTAGAGATTGAAGGTGTGACTAAGGGCATGTCTGTATTCCAGCCAGAGGGATTAAAGATATGTTCTAAGGCTGAGCCACACCACAACCAGAAACCCAGTTTTCCAGTTAGCAATACGATCTCAGGATTTACAGTGTGATTAAATGTCTTTTATCTAATGTATATTTTAAATACTGAAAAAGAAATCATGCTAGAGACTTACAGTGGACCGAGGACCTAGGACTGACAATATAACTTTTTTCCTTAATTTTACAGGATGGTTTTTGGAAGCTGACACCAGAACTAGGACTTATATTAAACCTTAATGTAAATGCTCTGCTCACTTCTCTTGAAGAAAAGGGCATTCGATCTCTAGGTAAGCCACTGTTTTTCAGTTAATTAAGTCACTTTTTTCCTTCATTTTTCCAGTCATTTACAGGCAAACTCCTCATTGTAACATTGTATTGATTTTGTAAACTAGTACATTCATTTGGAATGGACTACTTTTGGAAGTAGTTCACATGTAACTTTTGGAAGTTACATATGACTAAAATTAGATTTTTTCTTTTTTAAGTCAGGGCCTCACCATGTAGCTCTGGCTAGCCTAGAACTCTCTATGTAGAGCAGGCTAGCTTTGAACTCACAGCAATCTGCCTACCTCAATTTCCCAAGTGCTGGGATCAAAGGTGTATGTCATAGCTTTACCCATGATGAAAGTACTATCTTGGCAGTTTTATTAGTTTACATGGCGCCAACTATTGAAGAAGAGTGACCCTGAATCTGAGAATAGTAGCATACACCTGTCTGTAATCCTGCTGTGGCCTTATCCCAAAACCAGGTGGATCGTGAGCTAGAAACTAGCCTGGGCTATGTTGCCAGATCCTGCCAGCAACAGCAATATCCAAAAGCTCAATTTCACATGCTCAGCAATTATTTTCTTGGCCACACAACATATGTACCTATTGATCAACAGGAGCATTTTGTTTCACTTAGTGATTGACTTTGTGATCTTTGCACTTTCTACATTGTGGCTCTTCCGTCTGTAACACCCAGCTTTAGCATCGAGGAAAGACAAAAAACCACGCTGAGATTTTGTCTCAGTCCGTCAAGAAGCAATGGCTGAAGAGATGGTTCTGGGTTAAAAACAAAAACTGCTCTTGCAGAGGACACCAGTTTGGTTCCCAGCACCCATGTCAAGTGGCTGACAACTACCTCTAATTCCAGTTCTTTATTTTGTCTTTTGTGTGTGTGTGTGTGTGTGTGTGTGTGTTTTGAGACAAGGTCTCTCTATGGAATCCTAGCTACCCTAGAACTCACTATATAGACCAGGCTAGCCTCAAACTCAACAGAGATCCTCCCAAGTGTTGGGATTAAAGGTGTGAGCGCCACTCCTGGATTTAACTCCAGTTCTAAGGGATCTAACTACCTCTCTGGCCTATGAGGGCACCTGCATTCACATGCACACTAGACTGGAGAAAGAAAACAACAAATACCCCTAAAGATGGGGCAGGCCTAACCTTCATATACTGTTGGTGAATCACTATGGAAATCAATATGATGGTTCTTAAAAAAAAAAAACTAAAAATAGAATTATTATATAAGCCAGTTATACCACTCCTGGGCATGTCTGATAGATTCTAAGTCAGCATATCACAGAAATACTCTTCTGTCTATGTTTATTGTGGCACAGTTCATAATATCCGAGATAAGAAACTAATCTAGATGCCCATCACCATAGGAGTAAAGAACATTCAGTCAGGCAATGGGGGCACATGCCTTTAATGCTAGCACTTGGAAGGCAGAGGCAGGAGAATCTCTAAGATGAAAATAGTCTGATCTACAGAGAATTTCCATGACAACCAAGTATGTGCAGAAAAATCCTGTCTTGAAAAACAAGAAAAAAGAAAGGAAGGGGGAGGGGGCCTCAATATACACAATGAAATTTTATTCAGACATGAGCCAGGCATGATGGCTCATGACTGAATCCCAGCACTTGGGAAGGTTGAGGCAGGTGGATTGTCATGAGTTTGAAACAGCCTGAGCTACAGAGTAAGACCCTATTAAAACAAAACAAAGGCAGAAAGACGGCCCAGTAGTAAAACATACATGCTGCTCTTGCAGAGGACCTGAGTTTTTCCCAACAGCCTCCATAGCATTTCACAACTGTCTATAACTCTAATCCTGGGGGATTCAGTGACCTCTTCTGGCCTCCAAAAGCACTTTACACACGTAGTGCACATATATACATGCAGGCAAAGCATTCATACACATAAGATTAAAATTATTACATCTTTAAAAACAAAGCAAAAGGGTTAGAGGGATGGTTCAGTCATTAAGAGCACTGACTGTTCTTCCAGAGGTCTTGAGTTCAATTCCCAGCAACCACATGGTGGCTCACAACCATCTGTAATAAGATCTGATGCCCTCTTCTGGTGTGTCTGAAAATAGTTACAGTGTACTCATATATATATAATAAATAAATAAGTCTTTTTTAAAAAAGCAAAACAAAGCAAAGACAACTAAAAAACAGCATTAATGTATAGTTTTCATATGACATGCCTTTGGTCATCCTCGGTTATAAAGCCCCCCTTGACCCCACAGTAAGACAGTGGTCCTCATAGATTTAATTGTGGTATAATTCAGTTAGGCATTTGGTTTTGTTTTCAGACAATGTTGGGCTCTGTAGCCCAGGCTGGTCTAGAAAGCACTAGGTTGCTCCTGCTGAACTCATGGCAGCGTGCCTGCATTAGCCTCCCAGGTGCTGGGATTGTAGGCATGAACAACCACACGTAGCCTAATACCAGTGTAATTCTTCAGTATAACTTTAAGGGACAGAGGGCATTAGTTGATTTCTTTTTTGTTGTTGTGCTTAAAATACCAGAAACAACTTAAGGAAGAAAGTTTATTTTGGCTTGTGGAGCCAGAGTGTTAGAATCCATGTTGGTAGGGATGGCATAGCAGCAGCTAGCTTGAGCCGGACACTGGCTGTTCACATTGTGTCACAGGATAGAGGGAGGCTGTCAACTCACAAATGCCACTGCTAGTGAACTTCTTCCTCAAGGAAGACTCCTTGTCCTGAACCATCCACACCCCTCAAGTAGCAACACGGCCTGGGGACCAAGTGTTCAAAGACACAAATGAGCCTGGGGAGCCTTCTCCTTCAGACCACCACAGGAAGTAAAAGAGATCTTTGGTTTTTTAGGTACAAAAGGGCGAGAGCGTCTCCTGGATCTGATTGCCACTTTGCTCGTACTGCAGTTTCTTTATACCAAGTTGGAACAAGAAGGAATGGTTGCCAAGTCTCTGATAAAGATGGATGACGCCTTCATTTCTAGGTACTTCGTTGTCCTAGTAAATGTTTTTAAAATTTGGTCTCTCTCCCCCTTATGTTCTGTTTGGTTTTGAGACCAGCTCTCACAGGCTGCTTTGGAGCTTGCTATGTCATTGAGATCAACTTCAATTTTGTAGCAGTCTTCCTGCCTCCCAAAGGCTGGGACTGCAGGCTGTGCCATCATGCCTGGTTTATAAATGATAATCTTAGAGGAGCCTTTGTTCACAGGTTACAGCTTGCTCAAAGGTTCTTGTAGCAGGATAACTGACTTGGGATTCTTACCTCAGACTTCATGGGAGCAAATCTCAGAGCGCATGTGCATGTTGATGCCAGAACATAGGTTTTTGGGCTCCTGGTTTGGTACTCCACACTAGAGTGTGCTGCTCCTCTGTGCATTTAGAAGAGCCACATTATGATTGTTGGCCTGTGTGGTCTGCAACAAGAATGCAAATGGGAACCATGTGCCCCACATCTAAGGATTTAAAGTCATGAAGCAAAGCTGGGACTGTACCTTAGTGATAGAGCACTTGCCTAGTGTGCACTGGGACCTGGCTGAGTCCTGCAGTCCTGAGCAACACACACAGCACATACACACCACACACACACACACACCACACCACACACACACACACACACATGGGCACACACACACACACACACCAGACACATACACCACACACGCACACACACACACACACACACACACACACACACGGAATAAGTTAAAGTAGCAACCAAGTCAGGGTGGCACATTCCTGTAATCCCACTACTGAAGAGGTTACAGATGAAAATCTTAATTTATGGGCCAGCCTAGGCTACACAGTAGGACCCTGTCCCAAAACAAAACAACAGGGAAAAAACTATCAAACTATTAAATAAAATACATTAAAACATTCTTCCTGGAATAGTGGTGCACATCTTTAAGTCAGTACTCAGGAGGCAGACACAGGTGAGTCTCTGGGTTTGAAGTCAGCCTGATCTACCTAGCAAGTTACTGGCAGCCAGACATATATAATAGAGAGAGACTCTGCCTGTTTTAGTTAGGGTTTCTATTGCTGTGAAGAGACACCATGATCATGGCAACTCTTATACAGGACAGCATTTAGTTGGGGCTGGCTTACAGGATCAGAGGTTCAGTCCATTATCATCATGGTAGGAAACATGGCAGCCTGCAGGCAGACATGGTGCTGGAAGAACCAAGAGTTCTACATGTTGATCTGAAGGCAGCTAGGAAGAGGTTCTCTAAGACCTGTGTAGGATATCAGGCATTTGAGCTCACAAGTAATGTAAACAAGCTGAGGTGGTTTATATATGCTTGGCCCATGAGAAGTGGCAGGAGGAGGAGGTGTGCCATTGTTGGAGGAAGTTCATCACTGTGGGGCTTGGCTTTGAGCTCCTATGCTCAAGCTCTACCTAGTTCAAAAGAGAGCCTCCTCTTGGCTGCCTGTGGGAGACAGTCTCCTTATAGATGTCTTTGGATCAAGATGGAGAACTCTCAGCTCCTTCTCCAGCACCATGTCTGCCTGGATGCTGCCATGCTTCCTGCCATGATGATAATGGACTGAACCTCTGAACCTGTAAGCCAGCCCCAATTAAATATTGTCCCTTATAAGAGTTGGTCATGGTGTCTCTTCACAGCAATGGAAATCCTAAGACATAAGCCAAGCAGTAGTGTCCCACATCTTTAATCCCACCACTCAGGAGGCAGAGGGAGGTGGATCTTTGAATCTGAGGCCAATGTGATCTACAGAGAAAGTTCCAGAACAGTCAGAGCTACAAAAAGAACCCTGCCTTCAAAACAAAAGAGTAGTACAAAGAAAGACCTTCTCATTTTTATTATTAAAGTAAACAAAAGATGAAGTAATGTTCACAATTACCTTAAGCTGGGAATATACTGGTCTTCTGCCTTATCATCTTTGACCAAAGATGTGAAAAGAGCCAAGAATACTCCTCCCAGGCCTTTCCCACGAGATAATGTGGGCATACAAGGGCATGTCATGTCCTTGGTACATTTGTTGTGATAAATATTATTTGGGGGCTTCTACACCACCTTAAGTCATTTAGTTCCAAAACAAGTGACATAAAACTTTTATATTTATAATAAGCCTTAAAACACTAAAGCTAGGTAGCTACCAGCCCTCTATGCTATTTTGTCTACTTTTCTGTCAGTAACCCCAAGATATCCCTTGCTGTGTTTTGCCTGGGCTGCTCCTACTCCATCAGGCCAGTCCCCATGGCCATGCGCTCATAATCCACTTACTCACGGGGGCTTCTACTTTTCTCCTCCTCTCTCTCTTCCTTGTGTTTCCAGCCTCAAGCCTAGGGAATCCTCAGCTCTGCCTACCTCTCTTCTGCCCAGTTATGGGCTGTAGGCATCTTTATTAACCAATCATGGATAACTTGGGGGGCAAAGTTTACACAACAAAATCTGGTATACTTGAGGATCTGCTCATCTTGAAGCAACCAGATTTGGGGAATAGAATCTGGCATTTGAATACAAGCAGCACCAGGCCAATCTGCAGACATTCACTGATTATAGTTTATGCAACTCTTTTTAGAAGACCACTATCTTAGTCAGGGTTATTATTGCTGTAATAAAACACCATGACCAAAGCTACTAGAGGAGAAAAGAGTTTATTTTGCATATTCTTCCACAGTTCATCATTGGAAGAAGTCAAGGCAGGAGCTCAAGCAGGGCAGGAACCTGGAGGCAGGAGCTGATGCAGAGGCCATGATGCAGAGAGATGCTGCTTACTTGCTTGCTCCTCATTGCTTGTTCAGCCTGCTTTCTTATAGACCCCAGGACTACCAGCCCAGCAATGGCCACACCCACAATGGTCTGGACCCTGCCCCATCAATCATTCATTAAAAATTGTTCTACAGGCTGGCCTACATCCTGATCTTATGGAGGCATTTTATTGAGGTTTCTTCATCTCTGATGATTTTGACTTGTATCAACTTGACATGAAACCATTCAGCACAGCTACCTTGTGAGAATAACATTCTGCCCTCTGCCCAATCCATAGTTTACTATAAGTTCACAGCTTTCTCACTCAGGCTACACACACACACACACACACACACACACACAATAATAAGTTAAATTCTATTTTAAAACTTTGGTGTAAGGGCTGGGGTGTAGGTCTTTACAGCTGAATCTCAGGTGTTCTTCAAGTATCTGGGACAATTTGAAAACTCCCAGTCAGGGATGGACATCAAAACGGGCCTCAAGGACACTAGAAAAGGAGCAACAGGAAACAATATAAAGAAACCAGAAAAAGCTGCAGCTCTCCCAAGAGAGCAGTGGGGTGGAGGAGCAGGGGAGCGGGGCTGCTGTGCACATTGGGAACTGGGAAGTGAGGCAGGTAAAAAACTAGAAATGTACTGAGTTCAAAATCCCCATGGCAAATGGAAGTCTTAAGATTTTGCTTTTATTAAAATCTTCATTTTTGACAGAATCATTTTATCCAATACAGTGTTATTGATTGGATACCACATTGCCTTTCACATATTCTGAACCAATATAAACTTTTTTTTTAAATCTAGGAATATTCCATGGGCTTTTGAGAACATAAAGAAAGCAAGAGAATGGGCCAGAAGGACAGAAGGACAGTATCCATCTATCTGCCAACGGCTTGAGCTGGGTAAAGACTGGGAGGCAGCCACAAAGCAACTACTGGGAATTCAGCCCCAAGCCAACACTTCTCTTCACCGAATTCTACACTACAGCCAAGGCTGAAGCCAATGAAATCGCATTTTAAGCCTTTCTTTTATTTCTTTTGTTATTGTTTTGTTTTTGTTTTTTTTCAAGACAGAGTTTCTCTGTGGAGCCCTGGCTATCCTGGAACTCACTCTGTAGAGCAGGCTGGCCTCACACTCAGGGGATCTGCCTGCCTCTGCATTCCAAGTGCTGGGATTAAAGGCGTCCACCACTGCCCTGCTGCCTTTCTCATATTTCTATGTAGAAAATAATCAAATAGCAAATACCAATAATGATGTGTTAAATGTAGCTATCAGTCCCTTTAAAATAAAATTAATGAAAAGAATTGATTAATCATTTAACAACAATAAAAGCTGTAAGAACCAATATTTGATGCTGTTTCAGTGTCTTGGTGGCAGGGGAGGCTCTTTGTGTCTTCCCTCCAGGTGACCAGTGGAAGGCTGGCAGACTGAGCAGGATAGAAAGGAGTTGGTCTTTGGCTAGTGGCTGTGTTCTGGGCTGCGCCTGTTTCTAGGACCCTGGTCCCCAGGCAGTGTGACTTGGTGTGCATGCTTCCTCATATGGCTCTTCTTTCTGCAGATGCACCGATCGATACTTGGTGTCACAAGCAATTCTTCCATGGGTCTTGTTTTGTTGTCATATCCTAAAAATCAATCAACAAACCAATAGTCAACTACATTTTCTGCTCTTTCACCTTCCAGACATTTTCTAGGTTTTGGATTTTATGTTTGGAATTCTGATCCACATTGAGTTGCCTTGTTTATTGTTACGTTTGGGTTGGCCATGAAATGCCCTTCATAGACTCACATATTGGGAGCTTGAGAGTCAACAGATGAGCCTTCAGGAGGTGATTGCGTTGTGGGGGGTCTGACCTAAGCCTTGGAGTAATCTCTTGATGAATTTCTCAAAGGTGCCCTTGTTGGACAATGCTTAAGTAGGGTCTGGTTGAAGGACGTGGGCTTAAGGAGGTTTACCTTTGTGGATGTATATTCTCTGGTTCTTGCTTTTACTTTCCACTTCCTGTCAAGAGGTAAAGCCAATTCCCTAGCCCCAGGCTTTCTGCTATAATGTTTGTCTCACCATGGACTGAACCATATTTGGCTTCCCTGCCTCCCAGAGTGACGAGAAGAAAGGTTTCCAAGGTGTACTGTTTCCCAGCTTTGACTTTGAAGTATGGAAATATTTGACATCATAATGAACAAACTTTTTTTTTTTTTTTGGTTTTTTTCGAGACACGGTTTCTCTGTATAGCCCTGGCTGTCCTGGAACTCACTCTGTAGACCAGGCTGGCCTCGAACTCAGAAATCCACCTGCCTCTGCCTCCCGAGTGCTGGGATTAAAGGTGTGCACCACCACGCCCAGCATGAACAAACTTTTTTTTAAATTTTTAAAAGAATTATTTATTTTATATATATGAGTACCCTGTCGCTCTCATATACACACCAAAGAGGTCACCAGATCCCATTATAGATGGTTGTGAGCTACCATGTCATTGCTGGGAATTGAACTCAGGACCTCTGGAAGAGCAGTCAGTACTCTCAACCACTGAGCCATCTCTCCAGCCCCATGAACAAACTTGTAAATCAAATTAAAACTATCACTTAAAACAGAAAACCAGATGGAGCAAATCTGTATCAAGTTGATGGCAGAACCATCCCATAGGAATCATTTAGAGTAGCTTGAAACAGAATTCTGCGCTCTCTCTCCAGTAGAAAGGGTAGCTGGCCTTTGCTGCTTTTTTAAATTTTTAATTTAATTTTTAATTTATTTTTTACACTTCATATTCCATTCCCCGCCACCCCATCCACCCTCCGATTGCTCCACATAACACACCTCCTCCCCACCCCACCCTGTCTCCAAACAGGATGCCCCTGCCACCTGACTCTAAACTCCCTGGGGCCTCCAGTCTCTTGAGGGCTAGGTGCTTCATCTTTGGTTGAACATAGACCTGGAAGTCCTCTACTGTCTGTGTGTTGGGGGCCTCATATCAGGTGATGTATGCTGTCTGGTGGTCTGGTGTTTGAGAGATCTCGGGGGTCCAGATTAAGTGAAACTGCTGGTCCTCCTACAGTATCGCCCTTCTCCTCAGCTTCTTTCAGACTTCCCTAATTCAACAACAGGGGTCAGCTGCTTCTGTCCATTGGTTGGGTGCAAATATCTGCATCTGATTCTTTCAGCTGCTTGTTGGGTCTTTTGGAGGGCAGTCATGATAGGTCCCTTTTTGTGAGTGCTCCATAGCCTCAGTAATAGTGTCAGGCCTTGGGACCTCCCCTTGAGCTGGATCCCACTTTGGGCCTGTCGCTGGACCTTCTTTTCCTCAGGCTCCTCTCCATTTCCATCCCTATAATTCTTTCAGACAGGAACAATTATGGGTCAGAGATGTGACTGTGGAATGGCAACCCCATCCCTCACTTGATGTCCTGTCTTCCTGCTGGAGGTGGGCTCTATAAATTCCCTCTCCCTACTGTTTCATCGAAGGTCCCTCCCTTTGAGTCCTGGGAGTCTCTCACCTCCCAGGTCTCTGGTGCGTCCCCCAACCTCTTATTTCCTGAGATTGCCTGTTTACAATCTTTCTGCTGGCCCTAGGGGCTTTCTTTAGTCCTTTTCCTTCTCCCAATACCAGATCAGGTTTCCCTCTCCCCTCACCCTCACCCACTCTATGGGGAGGGAGGGAGGGAGTGGCCTTTGCTACTTTATGAGCTCTTTTTTCTACCTGTTATCCCCCCTTCCCATATCATCCTCTATCATTGGATAGGAGAGAAAGGAGAGAAGTGAGAAAGGGGAGAGGGAGGGAGAAAGAGTCAGAGAGAGAGAGAGAGAGAGAGAGAGATCCTTGAATGGAATTTCTTTCTTCTTGTTTCTTCTTTGCTTGTAGCTGTTCTTTACTACTTTGTAGGTTCTTCTTTTTTGCCCTTTATCGCCCTGGCTTCATCCCCTATCATTAGATAGGAAATAAGTTTAGAGGAGAGAAAGAGAGAAATCCCTCATCTGATTTCTTTCCCTCGGTTTCCTCTTTGAGCATGACTACTAACAAAGTGAAACCAGCCACCTGAACAACCAATCTCCAATCATGAATCCTGCCTATCAGAGCTCTAGCATTTATGTCCCCTCTGAAAATTTTCCAGGATTCCAAATGTCACCCAATCACAGAAACTAGCTGCAACTGGCAAAACCGTGCCTCCACTAAAGTAAACCATGGTCAGCTGCTGCAAAGCAGCCCCATATCCCACACCTGAGATTAAAACGAAAAATATAATATTTCTGTGTTTTTTAAAAGAACCCAAAATTCCAGAACTCTTACTATAGGAAAGGGCCTAAAAGGTAAAGAATAACAAAAGAGAAATTACTAGACATAATTGGAAATTTCTTAAATAATGGGCCAAAATAAAACCTTTTTTCTTTCTTAAAAATTTTATTTATTTTTATGTATGTGAGTGAGATGTCTTCCTGCACATCAGAGGAGGGCATCGATTGGATCCCATTACAGATGGTTGTGAGCCACCATGTGGTTGCTGGGAATTGAGTTCAAGACCTCTGGAACCACTGAGCCATTTCTCCAACCCTTTTTCCTTTTTTTTTTTTTTTTTTTTTTTTTTTTTTTTTTTTTTTGGTTTTTCGAGACAGGGTTTCTCTGTGTAGCCCTGGCTGTCCTGGCACTCACTTTGTAGACCAGGCTGGCCTCAAACTCAGAAATCCGCCTGCCTCTGCCTCCCGAGTGCTGGGATTAAAGGCGTGCGCCACCACGCCCAGCTTCCAACCCTTTTTCTGTTTTTCCTTGTAGCCTTGGCTGTCCTAGAACTCGCTCTGTAGACCAGGCTGGCCTCAAACTCAGAAATCCGCCTGCCTCTGCCTCCCAAGTGCTGGGATTAAAAGTATGGGCCACTACCACCTGACTCAACCTTTTTGCTTTTAATAGTTTCCCTGAGGCATTTGTCATCCAAAGGAGAAGTTAGCCGAACTCCCACTTCAGGCCATTGCTCCAGCCCTTTGTATAAAGCTCTTGTGTATAAAGCACTTCAAAACATAAATCCTGTCTTGTGGGCATTCAAACTTCTCCCTGTTCTCTTCACCAATATACACCTGAAGCCCTTCCTCTTGTTTACGTCTCGTTTACGCAGTACAGGATCTCGGTTCTCACTGCAACCCTTGTCTCCCTTTTCAGTGATTTCTGCTGGAATAATCTGTCCTGGCAGAATTGGACTCCCTTTTGTTGGGAATCTAAAAGGAACAAACCACCAACAACAAATATTCAGAGGAAATTTTATTTACAGCAAATAAGGAAGTGGGAAGCACTTCCCAAGTCACCGGTCCCCAAGCTATGCAAGCTGTCATTTATTAGGACAGGGGAGCCATTCCGGAGTGTAGAGGGAAAAAAATGAGTAGAGTCATCGTATCTAGAGTAAACACAGAAGGAAGTAGTTGTGTCTTAGAAGTACTTAGACCTTGCAGAAATCATTGTAGACACAAACAGTGATTGTTTTCTGTGATTTATAGGGTTTTTTTTCCCCCCTGAGGGAGCTTTACAGCCTTTGCATGGCTTTAGTTACAAGATGGTCCTGGCAAACATGGAATGTCTTGTGTTCCTGAGTACTGCAAAGAATGCACAGTAAGAACTGAGATTGCAAGCGTGAGGAATTCCTTCAAGGAACTCGGAGATCAGATCTTGGTTTTGGTATGAGGAACTTGTTTTACTCTAAAAATAACTTTTGACAATCAATAAATACCCTTCTGCACAGCTGTTTGAGGTTCAGTCCGTCAGAGGCTGGACCTCTCGGGTGCCTGCAAGACTGTGGTTCATCCTGCAGTCACCCTCTTTCTTTGATCATCCTTGTGACCAAGATACCAACACAAGGGGCAGAGCCATCAGCACATAGATGCAATAGGAGCATGCTGCAGAAATGAGGCTTGGGCTCTTCCCTGCCTGAAGATTTGGATATGGACGAATGGAAGAATTGCACAGGCAGTAAGATAGCTCAGTAAGTAGACACTGAGCAAGAAAGCCTGTAGACTTGTGTTCCTCTCCAGAACCCACATGAGGATGGAATGAAGAAGTGGCTCCACAAAGCTGTCTTCTGGCCTCACACATATCATGGACACGCCCACAATAATAATATTTACTACTACTACTACCACTACCACCACCACTACTACTATTACTACTACTACTACTAATAATAATAATAATGAAATTTATTTGTAGTGTTCATACTCATTTTATTAGAGTGTTATCTAAGACATGTTGGGAGAAACCTTGTTTGAACATTAACTGCCTTTCAGCCGTAAGTGCTTACTGGCACAAAGTCTTGGCCTCTGTGGGAAAGTACTGGCATAGTTAAGAACAAATAGCTATAGATCTTGTGGACAGGTACCTAGCAACCCATTCTGTTCTATTCTTCCTGCTGAACTTTTTACCCAGCCAATATCCTGCTCTTGGGAATAGGTGCATTCCCCCAGAAACAAAGTGGCCCCCCTTCAACCCCCTTACTCCATATCCTGCTTCTATGAGTATAACCTGTGTGGGAACAATAAACATTTGTCAGCTTGACCAGACCTCCTGGCTTGCTGTCCATTCTTCGTGTCTCTTGTGTCCCCATTCTCTTCCAGGTGCCCCCCAGTCTCTGCTGACTGTCCCACAGGTCGGGACAAAGACAAATATTTATTTACAACTTGAAGACCCCAAACAAAGACAAGGCACAGTAGTAAATACTTATAGTCCTAGCATTTGGAAACTAAAGGCAGGAGGATAGCTATGCGTTTGAAGCTGGCTAGGTTATGAAGTAAGTTGTTCCAGGCCAGCCTGAGCTACATAGCAAGACCCTGTTTCCAAACAAGTAAATAAGCATGTTGCCATGTTTTTATAAATCTGCAAGTCTCTTTCATTTCTGTCTTGTGATGTGAAGAAACAACGTTAACTAATTGTTCATATTCTGGATTTGTCAGCCCCTGCTCACCTTTCCTTTTATGAGTTTCATGTTATTATGTTTTGCCTGCATGTATGTCCATGTGACCATACATGTGTGTGGTCTGGTACCCTTGGAGGCCAGAAGAGATCATCAGAGTATTAACTCTAGTGTGAGATCCAGCAAAAGTTCCAGTCTCTTTGAATCTAAGAGATATCTTAATACATTGCCAGAAAACAAAAAGTTCCCTACCACAGACTTGTTACTGACTTGAAATTCAAAGCAAGAAAAATATTTTCTTTTTTTATTTTAATTAACCTTTACAAATTCTATTCTCAGGGTTTTTCAGCTTAATTTTCTGCAAAGAATGAATTAGGCATAAGAAAAAGCTGAAAAAGAGCTGCAGTGTCCAGGAGCCTTGGGACTTAAAAATATTAGAGATATAGACTTTATTAGATCCATAAACAAAAGAATTTTAAGAGGCAGTCATGATATAAAATAACAGCTTCAGCAACTTCTGCAAGTCACCTTCTCCTGAAGTTGCTTCAATTCAGTGTGCCTCGTTCTTGGAAGCCTCATCAAAATTCTCCACCAGAGCTGGAACTTCCTCCCCCTCCCCCTCCCCGTCCCCTTCCTCCTTCTTTTCTCCAGGAGCAAGTGGTGCTTTTCCATCCACAGACTGTTTGGGCAGAACTTCAGCCGGTCTCCTTAAACTAGTCAGACCGTCTGCACCCAGCTGGTTTAGGATGCTGGCAAGCATTTCTGTCAGCCGCTCTGTCTCAGCATGGCCTGTAATGGTGAAAGTGCCAGAAATGCCTCAACTTTAGGGTTGTTAAAATGAATCACTGTTCCTTGGTTTGTAAACATGTTCACCTCTTCACACCAGAGATATTGTTTACCCCTAACTTCTCTAAGGAGAACTGCAGTTTTTTATCATCTGCCATGCTGTTCTGTGAAATATCTCCTTCTTTCTTCGAAAAGCTTCTTTTCCACCAACAGGCATGTGTGCCTGCAGTTTGAATTTTTGCTGGTTCACAGCATTTCTTTCATCTTATTGGAGTGGAAATGGGGCCTGTGTGGGGTACCTCAGTTTGTACTCAGGGGGTCTCTGGCAGACCAGCTGAGATAAGGCACACACTTTGGGGACACAAGAGGCTAGAGGGAGGCTGGAAGTAACGTCAGAAAAATATTTTCTTAAGTGACGTTTCCTAGCAGTATTGTATGCACATAGAACAATTGTCACTTATTCATAATCTGCACAAATAACTTCGTTATATCATTCTCTGATGTATGTTGATATGTCTATGTTGTCTTCCATCTATATCTGATATCTATGTATTAATCTATCTAAAGGTGTTTTTTAAACCAGTCTGGCTTTGAAGGCTTCACTCTCCTGCCTCAGCCTTTGGAAGGCTGGGGTTATAGGAATGTGACCTGTTTTAAAGTTAGTATGTCTCTCTGGTGAAAACTTACTCCACACACTTAGATTAATAAAGGAGAGAGCTCTTTAATAATACCATAAATCTGGCTCTGGATAATGGTCAAAGAGGAGCTAGTTGTGAACAGATTTTTACTAACTTACACTCATTTTCGGCTTATACATTCCACATAAGCTATTATTCTGAAATCTCTTTCAGGTCCCAGATGCAGGTTACTCTTGGAACAATTTTAATAGAGACAGGAGACTGAAAGTGTAGTCACTCAGGCAGATACAAGAGGTACACAGCGAAGATATTGTCAGAATTATTTCTAAGCATATACACCAGTGTTGTTCTTTTCAAATAGTTGTTATCCAGGCTCCTCTTGCCTACCTACCAGCAGAGTTAGGCTTTTCCTCACAAGGGCACAGGGGATTTAATGGCAGACTAGGACTTAATGATAGGTGTGACTTGGGGCTCAGCCATTGAGCTGCCCCTTAGAGGCTTTTTTTTTTTTTTTTTTTTTTTTTTTAATAAGGTGGATAGGCTTAATGGCTTGTTGTAAGTTAGGGTTGTCTTCTTTTGTTGTGGAAATGGAGTCTAATTGGAGGTCAATCTTAGTGCACAAACATTAACAGAAACTTTCTCAGCAACCCAAAACTTCAATGTTGGCACAAAAATGTCTTTCCTAGAGTTTGTAATAAGCCTGGTAATTCTCTTCCAATCATATCGCAGGCAAGCTTCTTAGTGAATCCTTTGTAGCATCAATATTACTCGTTTCTCTTGCATCAACCCCGCACCTGCTTCTGATATTTTCAATTCAATAAGCAGCAAGGTAACTTGGGAACACATAGGTGGTTTTGGCTTGGTTTATCAGGTGTGAACGATCCAAATGGGGCCAAGCCAGGCAACCTGGGCTCTATCTTTCGGAGAGAACCAACTTTTACTCAGCTGCTAGAACCAAGCCTCCAACCTTCACCTGCCAGACAAAACGCCCTATCACTGAACTACTTTCAAAGCCCAACAAGTAAATCCCATAAATTACTTGATACAGTGTCTTGCTGTATAGATTGGCCTTAAATTCTTCAAAATCCTCCAGTCTCAGCCTCTTCAGTGCTGGAATTACATGCTTGAGTTACTGGACAGGCCATCTTCTCGTGTGTGTGTGTGTGTGTGTGTGTGTGTGTGTGTGTGCTCGCGCGTGCATTCTCCTGACAGAAGAGAATACATATTGGGGGCATTCTCTCGCTATGTGTGTCCTTGGAAATTAAACTCAGATCCTCATATTTGGCGACCAGGGCCGTAATCTGCTGAACCACCTCCGGGTCCCTATTCTCTATCTTTAAACGCTACTCACTAAAATGAAATATCCCTATAAGCTATATGTAATTGATTGGACCACTGACGCCATATAAGCCAGCCAAAACCATACGAAAGGATTCCTGGGCAGCCATTCCGCACAGGCGGGTCTCGTTAACACTGGGGGTCCCTTTCCCAGAATCCTCATGGTCCCCCTCCGACAATCCAAACAACAGGCCTCCTCACGCAGCGGGCGTCCCCGGCGTTTGGGAGGTGAGGTGCTAGGACCGCCCTTCGCAGTCTCCCCGGGGGGAGCCCTTCCGCTCTTCCCTGAGGCAGCGTTCTTCCTCAGAGTCCATCGACCCGCCCATCCACTTCCCGTGAACTCCCCAGGGAGCCGGGGAGCGCGCCTTTGCGTGATTGGCCGTTCTGTGTGTCAATCCAGAGCTCGGCGCCCACAATTGGCTGGCTTGCCTCACGGTCGAGTCACGCCGCTGGAGCGGATTAGGGCGGAGCGGCAGGCGCGCGGTGCTGTCCCGCTGTGGGTCGCCGGCGGTTTTTCGCGTTGGTTTTGCACTGCGTCCGTGATGGCGGCGCCAGCGGTGGCGGCTGAGGAGAGCACGAGTGCAGCCGCGCTAGTTATGTCAGTTCCCGACAGCGTTGGCCGGTCTCCCGAGTCCGAAGGAGTTGGAGCAGGGGACGAAGAGAAGGACGCGGCCACCAAAGGAACGGTGGCCGTTGGGGACAGCGAGGAGGATGGGGAGGACGTTTTCGAGGTGGAGAGGATCCTGGACATGAAGTGCGAGGGAGTATGTGGGGGCTGAGCGGCCGGACAGGGAGTCTCCGGGGCGGGGACGGCGGGTTGGGAGAATCCGAGTGGGACGCCAAACAGCCTGGAACAGCCTAGGAGGACGGTGGCGGTCCGTAAGCGCAGACTGACATCCTGGAGAGGACCCTGGCCGCAGTGGGTGGAGGATGGATGCGTAGGGAAGTTCTAAGTGTTGTTTTGGCAGAAGAGACGAAGCGGTGACATGGAATGTTGAGAATCGTAGGATGCAAGGCAGCTGGTGGGAGTCTTGTGTGGCCTTCAGCATTCGGGTATACGGTTAGGGCCATGGCTTTCCGTTAGGAAGGACTGGAGGATTCTCTACACCGTTGTCCCAATGTTTTCTAAAAGTAGAAAATGTTCCTTGGCTTAAATTCAGGAAATCCCATTCACACCGAGTGCCCGGGACAGTAAAGGTTTCCCAACCCAAAGTGTCCCTTTTCTGCGCGTTTTATGAGTGTAACGCAAGAGATTTAGAGTAAGCTTGAAAGGAAAATCTTCGCACATCTCGTGCTTGAACACTTAACATCCTCCTTGCTGCGATTGTCGTCCCCGGGAGAAATTCTTAGTCTGTATTTCCAAGGCTTGGGATCCATCTGTTTGTGATACCTTTTCTCCCCTCTCTTCCCTTACCCGAGCTCTGCAGAAAAAGGTGCTTTCTCAGTTCTGTCCTTACGCTCTTACCTCTATTTAAGTCATTGGCTTTTATCTCGGTGTTTGTCTTTTCTGCTCTAGATTGTGGGCTCTTTTAATCAGGGGATGTGGTTTATAATAATGCTTGAATCACGGACACTTAGTCCAGTAACAGCATAGGCAGATTTTGTTGTTGCCGTTATCTGATACCGTGTACTGGACCCAGGGTTTCATGAATGCTAGGCAAGAGCTTTACCACAGAGATCTATCTCACGGCTGCGGGATTATTGAATGAGTAAACGAAATGGGAATTTGGAGAAATGAGAAGATAAGCGCTGGAGATAGGAATCGTGCCTATACGATGGTTTGTTTCTGTTGTATTTTCTGTCATTTGTTATCTGCCATATGCATACTTTCATCTGTTAATTTTTAATCCATTGGCAAACTTTTTTTTTAATGGACTGCTGTTTACCCTGTGCCATGTTGGCTTGATGGTAGAGATTTCTTTAAAGTGGTGCTTTTCTCTGAGAACTCCTGTTTTGCTTTGTTTTGTTTTTGAGACAGGGTTTCTCTGTTTAAACCAGGCTGGCCTTAAAACTCAAAAATGTGCCTGCATCTGCCTCCTGGATGCTGGGATTAAAGACCACCACTGCCTGGCCTGATGGTAGGGTTTTGTTTTTTTTTTTTTTTTTTTTCTTTTTAAAGAAGAACTTCTAGCCTATATTGTTATTTTTATGTATATGGTTGTTCAGCCTTTTTTATGTCTGTCTGTGCATCACATTTGTGAGCCAAGAAGAGAGCATTTGTTCTCCTGGAACTGAAATTGCAAATAGTTGTGAGCTGCCACATGGGTACTGGGAATGGATCCTAAATCCTCTTAGCCACAGAGACAATGGCTCCAGGCTCCCTCTGCATCTGCATACCCAACTTGGTCACTCCCTGCTTTTTGAGGTAGGGTCTTAGAAGTCCGGGCTGACTTAGAGCCTGAGACCTTCCTGCAGTTACTGACACTGGAAAAATTTCATTTCAAGGGAGAGTTAAATAATTGAAACTCACTGTCATTATTATGGAGCTAGAGAGGTAGGGCCAGAATTCAAATCCCCAGAGTCCATGTAAAGTTGGCTGCCAGTTTGTGAACCTGGTGTTCCTGTTGGGAGATGAGACAGGAGAATTACCTGCTGTATTATCTTATTGTGCTGTGTTAAACAACCACAGACCCTGTCTCAAGGTGAAAGACAAGTTCAAGACTGAGTTTATCCTCTAAGGTCTACCAGCAGCAGTGGCACACCTATATCCACACAAGCCTGCACTTGTGAATGGCTAGAAGTGTATTCTGAGAATCAAACTAGGGTCTTCTCTAAGAGCAGTAAGCAGCTTTAATGATTGCTCCAGCTTCTGAAGTCCTTTTCTCCCTCCAAACCCTCCTGTATACCCCTCCTTGCTGTCTTTCAAATTCATGACCTCCATATCTTAAAGAAAAATACATATTTTTTTTAAAAAAGCCAAGCTTGGTGGAGTGGCATACTCCTTTAATACCAGCACTCTCTCCTGTGAATAGATCTCTCCTGTGAGTTTCAGCTGAGCTACTGATTACCTCTGTGATTTTTGACTAATTATTCCATCTACAGTTTTCAGATTAAACTAGAATAAGTAATAGTATCTACTCCATAGGCTATTGTAAAGATTAACTAAGCTATTGAAAGTAGATATTCAGGTAACGTATGGCATTTTGTAAAGCATTTCATGAACCATTCATGAAGCATTGTTTGAACCGTGTGCCTACTTTATATATGCATGTGTATTTTTTTCCCTTTAGATTTTTATTTTATGTACATGTGCACCACATGTGTGCCTTGGACTTAGGTCAGGTCCCCTAGGACTGGAAGTGCAGGTATTGTGAGCCTCCATGTAGGCACTGGGAATCAAACCCAGGTCCAGGTCCTCTTCAAGAGCAGTAAGTACATGTGTTTGGGGTTGGTGGTGGTTGTTGTTGTTTTGAGACAGTTCTCACAGTGTAGCTCAGGATTGCCTGAAACTTGCTATAAAGCATAGGCTTGCCTCGGATTCCACAGCTGTCTAATCTACTTTTCCTCAAAGGACTGTAGCTGTGTAACACCATACCCAGCAGCATACTTGATTTTATTTTTAAAGATTTATTATTTATTTGTATGTGTTTGTGGCTTTGGAGACCAGAAGAGGTGGATCTCCTCTGAAGCTGCAGCTGGTAGTGAGCTGCCTCATGGTGCTGGCATCCAAAAGGGCTCTTAACTGTTAAGCTATGTATGTCTCTTGCCCCCAGGTGCCATTTTGTCAGTCCTGTCTTTCAGTGTGGTATCTGGGGCTCTTACCTCTCAGGTTGTCAGGTTTATGCCGGAAGCTCCTTGCCCTGCTAAGCATTGTGCTGCTCTCCGGCCCCCTTTAAATTTCACCTCTGCTTGAGAATAACATTGTCAGAGAAGTACAAGTGTACCGTTGCTTTACTTTTTAAAAAAATCTAAACAAGCTACGTGTTGCACACTTTTTTTTTTAAAGATTTATTTATTTATTATATGTAAGTACACTGTAGCTGTCTTCAGACACTCCAGAAGAGGGCATCAGATTTTGTTACGGATGGTTGTGAGCCACCATGTGGTTGCTGGGATTTGAACTCTGGACCTTTGGAAGAGCAGTCGGCGCTCTTAAACCACTGAGCCATCTCACCAGCCCCGTGTTGCACACTTTTAATCCCAGCACTCAGGCATGTTGCTTACACAGGCAAAAACCCTGTCTTAAAAAAAAAGAAAGCAAAAAAAAAAAATCTAAACAATGTTGCTTATATGATAGAATAGTCTCCATTTACTAAATGTCATCCAGTGCCTTGCCAGGTTTTTGTTGTATTTTAAGAGTACACATTGCTTTATAATCAGAAAAAGACATCAGTCTTGGTCTTTTGTGGAGGAGTTTTTTGTTTGTTTGTTTGTTTTTTAGACAAGGTTTCTCTGTGTAGCCCTGGTTATCCTTAGAGAGCCACTTGCTTCTACCCTGCTTTCCCTTCAAGTGCTGAGATTAAAGTTTTGGGCCCCAGGTGCCTGACAATTTTTTTTCTGTGTAGTGCTGGTTGTCTTGGAACTAACTCAGTGACCAGGCATACTCCAGTTTGATGTTAATTCTCATTTTGATGCAGTTTTCAAGTTCTCTTGCTCTCCACAGCTGAATGGGTTTGAAATTTTAATCAGTAATGTGTCTGTTTTTAATCTCTGCTATAGGGTAAGAATCTTTATAAAGTTCGGTGGAAAGGATATACATCTGAAGATGATACCTGGGAGCCTGAGGTTCATCTGGAGGACTGTAAGGAAGTTCTTCTTGAATTCAGGAAGAAACTTGCTGAGAACAAAGCTAAAGCAGTCAGGAAAGATATTCAGGTATCAAGTTTTATCTCTCTCTTTTTTTTTTTTTGGTTTGCTATTTATAATCTTATGTATACAGAGTATGTGTAGTAAACAATTTATGAAAAATACAGTGTCCAGCATTTCTTTTATGAATTCCATTTTGCTTACAGACTGCTTCTGGTGATTTTGTTCAACTCTTGTTTTCTAACCTATGGTTCTATTTGACAGACAAGTATAGTTTGTATATTGTTAGTCAGCTTATACTGTAATGAAATACCTAGCATAATTTAAAAATAAGTTTTAATTTTGTTTTATAGTTCTAAGGAGTTAGTCTACCTCTGGATGCCTCTGATGGGAGGCACCAGAGTACTATAAGCTCCTTGTTTTCACAAGCCAGGAAGCACAAAAGAAACCAGGGTCCCCAGTCCTCTTGGAGGTTTTCACAAATGAACTAAAAATTTCTTATTAAGCTTCTCCTCCCTAAGATCCACCAAGCTGAGGTGGGAGGCAAAAACAGGCAGATCTCTCTGAGTTTGAGGCCAGCCTGGTTTACAGAGCTAGTTCTAGGACGGCTAAGGGTAACAAAGAAACCTTGTCTTAGGAAAAAAGAAAGATTTCCCCTCCTCCTATTTGTTAGTGCTACCCTAGGGACCAACCCTTTAACACATGGACCTTTAATCTCAGCATTCAAATTTCAGCAGATATGAATGTTGGCTATTAAGTTGGGGTATGTTTGTAATCCCAGTAATCAGAACAATTAGGCAGAAGGATTACTGAGAAAGAAGGTCTGCCAGGGCTGCATAATGGGACCCTATCTCAAGGACAAAGAGTAGGGGTATACTCAGTGATACAAAGCCCTGGATTCAGGCTCCAGGGCTGTTCTGAGGAGTGGGGGTGAGAAACATAAAAGTGAAGGAGCACACAGACAGAAATCATAATTTTGTATTTTCCAATGATGTGAGCAACTATTCTTTATGTGTGGAGATTATTGCCATAATTATTTATTTTGTTCTAGTTCATAGTATTGTTAGATGGTAACACAAAGATTCATATCATACTTAAATTTGTGTTATTAACCTGTCTTCATTTAATCTTTCTGTAGTTAAATAATTCTTGTTTGTTTGTTTATTTTTCTGAGACAAGGTTTCTCTGTGTAGCCCTGGCTATCCTGGAACTCACTCTGTAGACCAGGCTGGCCTTGAACTCAGAAGAAATCCGCCTGCCTCTGTCTCCCTACTGCTGGGATTAAAGGCATGTGCCACCAATGCCTAGCTAAATAATTCTTTCTTGACACAGTCTCATAAGGTAGCCCTGGCTGGCCTAGAACTCAAGCTAGCTTGGAACTCAGAGATACCTGCCTCAGCTTTTTGAATGCTGAGATTAAAGGTCTTCATTACCATGCCTGGCTTTGGTTTTGAGACAGAGTTTTTACTCTGTGTCTCTGGTTAGTCTGGAACCATGTAGATCAAGCTAGCCTTGAACTTAAGATTCTCCCGCCTTTGCCTCCTGAGTGTTGGAATTACAGGTAGTATAGTATACCTAGTGTATTAGTCAGGGTTTAACTACTGTGAGCAGACACCATGACCAAGTCTTAAAAAGGACAACATTTAATTGGGGTTGGCTTACAGGTTCAGAGGTTCAGTCTATTATCATCAAGGCAGGAGCATGGCAGCATCCAGGCAGGCATGGTACAGGAGGAGCTGAGAGTTCTACATCTTTATCCGAAAGCTGCTATGAGGAAACTCACTTCCAGGCAGTTAGGGTGAGGGTCTTAAAGCCCACGCTCACGCCCACAGGGACAAACCTATTCGAACAAGACCACACCTCCAATAGTGCCACTTCTAGGCTAGGCATACTCAAACCACCACACCTAGCAAAATTAAATAGTTTTTAATCCCCTTTCCTCATTTTGTTATGTTTTTTGGCAGTGTTGTATATTAAGCTGATATTTTACAATAGAGCTAAACCTTCAAGTCCCAACCACTTCAGGTTGTGTGTGGCATATGTGTGTGGGCATCTGTTGTGCTCTTGTTATTATTATGTAAAGGTTCATATAGGTGCAAAAGACTTTTTGTTTGAATTGCTCACCAGTGCTATCACATTCTCTTACCTTTTCAATCTTGGTGACACTGTAGGAAAACATTTTTCCATCCTTTCTGTTAATTTATTTGCTATAAGACAGTTTTGGAAAATGAGTAATGAAATTAGTTTGCTCAAGTTTTTTGTTGTTGTTTATACAAATATTTATTTCTGAGACTGGATTTCTGTACAGCCCTGGCTGTCCTAGAACTTGCTTTGTAGAGCAAGCTGCCCTTGAACTCAGAGAACCCTTGTCTCTGCCTCTGAGTGCTGGGATTAAGGGCATGCAAAAGGCATGCACCACGATACCTGGTTAAATATCCTATTCTTGAGCTTCTTTTTAGAGTAAGAAAACAGTTCAGTATGAACTAGTTAAGATTATATAATACAAATCAGCCAGATAGGTAAGATTTCTATGTTGTTAGTGTGCTTGTTCCATATAACTTACATAGAACAAGTTTAAGAAGCCCTAGAAGCCCTAGAAGCCCTAGAAGAAGGGCTGAGCTTGCTGTTTGTTATACCTGATGACCTGGGTTTAATTCTCAGACATTATCACTTGGTGAAAGGAACAAAAGTCAGTTGATCCTCTGACCCCTGCATTCACGCTTACACATAAAAATAAATAATTAAAAAATTCAGTTAGAGCCCATTGATACATTAGACTGTTACTTCTTTTTTTTTTTTTTTTTTTTTTTTTTTGGTTTTTCGAGACAGGGTTTCTCTGTGTAGCTCTGGCTGTCCTGGAACTTACTTTGTAGACCAGGCTGGCCTTGAACTCAGAAATCCGCCTGCCTCTGCCTCTGCCTCCCGAGTGCTGGGATTAAAGGCGTGCGACACCACGCCCGTCTTAGACTGTTACTTCTTAACTCAGTTTGATGATTCTGTTTGATACCACTGGAAGCACTGACATTTTTCTTCTTTATGTCTCCTTCTTAAATTGACATTCCTTACCTCTGAGTCTTATTTGCTAGGTCAGAAATATAAGTAATACACATGTTAAATTTAAAGAAAGTCAATTTTGCTACAAATGTTTACATTAGATTTTATTAGTACTGCCTCTTAAAACTCTTGAACTTATGTTAGTGTTTTAACCTTTTCTGTTTTTTATAGAGACTATCTTTAAACAATGACATATTTGAGGCAGACAGTGATAGCGACCAGCAAAGTGACACAAAAGAAGATATTTCACCAAGGAAGAAAAAGAAAAAAATAAAGTGCAAAGAAGAGACAAGTCCAGAAGATCTGAGGAAAAAAAGGACAAAAATGGGAAAACTAAAAGACAAGTTCAAGACAGAGCTGGAGAGCACCTCTGAAATATTAGGTTTCGATGTAAAGACGAAGAAAAGAATTTGGGAAGTCAAGGAAGAATTAAAGGACTCCAAAAAGCCCAAAAAGGATGAAATAAAGGAAACCAAGGAATTAAAGAAAGCTAATAAAAGGGCTGAAGTAAGAGATTTAAAGATTAAAATAAGAGAAGATGTCAAAGAGAACCGAAAAACAAAAAAAGAGAGATATATAGAATCTCCGCTGGAGTCTGAATCACCTAATGATTCCCTCATTCTAGAGGATGACAGTGAAGACTTTATTTCTGACAACAGAGAAGAGAATCAGAATGTGAGAAGTGTAAGAGATAAGACAGCACAGGATACAGTACAAGAGGGTATTTTTGAGAAACATCTGGATGACCTTATAAGTATTGAAGAGGATGCTGGTACCCGAGTTAGAAGGAAGAAGACAAAGCCAAGAAAGTTTGAGGAACCAAAAGAGATCAAGAAGCTTGAAAGCACGAATGCCTTTTTAGAAAGGAGAGCAATACCCAAAAAGCAAAGAAACCAAGACAAGAGCATAAGTAACCTAGAGTTAAATAAGTTACCATCACCTGTGTTTGCCCAAACCCTGAAAAGTTCCAGACTGAGTGGGGAAGAGAAGAGCCTAAAGTCCCCTGACTTGGCAGAAGAGGTAAGGTTGGTGGAGAACTTGAAGAGTACAGATATGGTTGGTACAGATTATTACTTGCATGGTTGTTGTATGCAACAACCATGCAAGTAATGTGGTTAGGAACTTTCACAAGGAATGACAAAGGAAACAGTCAAACTAGAATAAAGGGTGACTCAGGTAGTTATTAAATACGGTGGCATTGAGGATGCCTGTGTGTGCTCAAATATTAAGCACCGGAACCCCAAGTTTACCTTTTAGTTTGTGCCTTGTTTTTTTTTTTTTTTGTTTTGTTTTCACAAGACAAACCCCTGAGTTATTTTCTTAACAAAAGTCACAATTTTTGTAGATTTGTGCAGCATTTTATAGTCAGGCCTATCAGCTTCATCATCTTACTAATTTCATTTGGGGTATGTATGTTCTCTATTTTAAAAATACTGAGAGTTTGATACAGTGCACCTTGATCTTATTCCCTTCTACTCTTTCCCTGACTTCTTCCAGATCCACTTTTACCTCTCCTTTCACCCAGCTTGTGGGTTTTTGTTTTGTTTTGTTTTGTTTTAGCTTCATCATGTCTAGTTTGTATTGTCCATATACTGAATGTGGGGCCATCTTCAGGTACATGGTAGATTTACCAGTAGCCACACACACCCTTAAAGAAAACCTCCTAAAAACTATCCAATAATCAGCTCCATAGCTCCTTATTTAGGAGTGGAACTTAGTGGCTCCTTTCCCATTTCATGTTAAAATGTTGACTAGCTTGATCTTGTGTCTATCATACTTCCTCCCTGCTCCTCTCTAACAAAATGTCTTACACTATAGCCCAGGCTAGCCTTGAGCTGATCCTCTGGCTCCTCCTTCCTGGGTGTTAGGAGTTGAAGTTACGTTTGGCTTTCACTGTTTTGGGGGGGAGGGCGGTGATAAGATTGATTTGTATGGCTTGGCAGTAGTAGTGCCTGGTGGTAGTACCCACCTGTAATCCAGTGCTCAGGAGGCAGAGGCAGGGGGATCTCTGAGTTCAAAGCCAGCCTGGTCTACAGAGTGAGTGCCAGGACAGCCAGGGCTTCACTAGAGAAACCTGTCTTAAAAAACAAACAAGCCAGGCGTGGTGGCGCACGCCTTTAATCCCAGCACTCGGGAGGCAGAGGCAGGCGGATTTCTGAGTTAGAGGCCAGCCTGCTCTACAAAGTGAGTTCCAGGACAGCCAGGGCTACACAGAGAAACCCTGTCTCGAAAAAACAAACAAACAAACAAATGCACAAAAACAATAAAAGATTTCTAGATTTATTGGTATGAATGTTTTATTTGCATATATGTACATGTGCCACGTGTGCCTGGTGCCCAGAGGGTCCAGAAAAAGGCAGCATATAGCCGTTGCGTGCTGGGAACTGAACCCAGGTTCTTTCTAAGAGCACCAAGCACTCTTAACATCTGCGCCATCACATCACTGCAGCCCCAAGGTAGTTTTTATAGAGTTTAATTTTGTAGCAATTTAGTTTTTATTATATTCACAGTGACATTTTCATATCTGTATATAATGAATTACAAGGTTTTTTGTTGTTATTGTTGTTTTTTATTTGAAATAAGGTCTCACTGCATGACTGAGCTGGCCTTGAATTTATGTTGATCTGTCCCTGCCACCCTAGTGCTAAGATTAAAGGTTTACACTATCATGTAAATGTATATTCAAACATTTTAAGTAATAGATTCTTAAAAGAAAATGGAGAAACAAAGTATTGGGTTTTGGGTTTCATTTCCTATGGCTTAGCATGTCTGCAGAATAATCTTGGTGGCGGGAGGGAGCAGTGGGAGGAACATTGAATAATCAGCTGTGTGCTCAGGCATGTGTACAATATTTTGGTTTGCAAATATTACAGTATCAACTCTTTATCTTTTATTTTTTGTTTTGCATTCATTATTCTTTAGGAGAAAGAGAAAAAAAATGAACCCAAAGGAAAATACCAGAAAAGGTATGATTTGGACAAAGAAGAAAAAGCCAGAAAAGAGCCAAAGGTATTAAAATGTAAGTACAAAAATTAAAATAGTTCCATGTTCATTGTCATTGTTAAAAAAATTATTAATTGATTTTATGTGTATTATGTGTACACCTGGGTGTGTGTGTGTGTGTGTGTGTATATATATATATATATGTGTGTGTGTATGTGTGTGTGTGTTTTTGAGTCTTGCATTAAGAGCAAAATTTTCTTCTTAATACTTTCATACGGGCTTAAGTTTAATTTGGGGGCATTTCAGAGTTCTCTCGTGTCTCAGTGCATATGTGTGGTATATGCAGATGTGTGTGTGCATTTGCCCAGTGCATATGTATGTCTGATATGTTGTAAAGGTTGAATGTCTCTTTTCTGAAATATTTGGGACCAAAAATGTTTCTGATTCCTCTTCCTGGTTCAATGAAATTTATATGTACATATAATAAGATTTTTTAAGAATAGGCCCAAGTTTAAATTCAAATTTTGTTTTATATGTACATTATATGCACTCCTTTGTAATACTATGATGTTTTTAGTGTTCCAGTGTTTTTGAGTCTTGCATTAAGAGCAAAATTTTCTTCTTAATACTTTCATACGGGCTTAAGTTTAATTTGGGGGCATTTCAGAGTTCTCTCGTGTCTCAGTGCATATGTGTGGTATATGCAGATATGTGTGTGTGCATTTGCCCAGTGCACTCAGAAGGCCGGAGGAGGACATGGGATTCCCTGCTCAGTTACTTTTCACTTAGCCACTGCTTCTGAAGGTGTGCTGACAGTTAGCAAGCTCAAGCAATCCACTTGTCCACACTCCACATAGTTCTAGAGTTTCAGATACTTAACATGTCTAGCTTTTTATATTTGGGGTATCTGAACTCAGGTCTCATGATTGCACAAGGCTTCTTACATGTTATGCCATTTCTTCAGCTTTCCTGATTTCAGGTATTTTGTTGTTTTGTTCTTTCAAGGCTGGCCTCAAACTTCCAGAGCCCCACCTGCCTGCCTTTGCATCTGAGATTAATGAGGTGCACTATCATACCAGGCCAGCCATGCACATTTTTTTAATACTTTTTTCCTTACTATGTTAGAGGTGGAACTCAGGGTCTTGTTCATGCTAAGCGAATGCTTAGCTGCATCTAAAGTTGTAAAAGTAGATTTCATTTTAGGTCTAGACTTGGACATGGCAGTAGTGATGCTATCTCAGTGGCTCATACATAAAGTGCTATAAGAACTGCATCTATTTGAACAGTACAGAAAGCACTTATTACATTTCAGAGATTTGTTGGAGATATAAAATACTGTCAAATTAATATCTGGGCAAGATGTTCAGGGTAAACACTGCTGTTACTGAACTACTGTGATTGTGACAAAGGACTACTAAAAGAGGGACTCTCAGTGATCCTTGTCACACCTTACCTTTAGAAAGACACACTAGAGCTTGTGCAGAAGTTGTTTCTGGTGCTGAATGGGGAAAAGAGCATGGTGAAGAGCACTGCCCATGTACCTGATAAAGCTACAAAATTCCCCCAGCCTTTAACTACGAATGGAATGCAAGAAAAACTAGGTATATAGATTAATAATAACATGTGTGCTTACCATACAAGGTCCTACCTAGGTTCTATCTTGAGCACCAAAAAGCTAGAGTGAGGAAGTAGGAAAAATCTGTAAAGTACTAGAGAATTTGGAAGAACTTTTGTTCAGTGCTGGTTACATAGGTTTTTATTACCAGGGATATTGGAAACCAGTACGCCTCGTGCATGAAATAAATAGTAGTTCCATTGAGGAAAAAAAACATGTACTTGAAATTGGCATACAGGATTAGGGAGCTGGTCTGGTAGAGTGTATCCAGCATACACAGGGGAATCAATTACCCCATCCCCCAAAAGGACAGGAAGAAGGAAGGAAGGAAGGAAGGAAGGAAGGAAGGAAGGAAGGAAGGAAGGAAGGAGAAGTTACTCAAGTAGATGTGAATACTTCTTTGTCACAGCTCTCTGGATACTGAACAGCCAAAAGGACTAGTTAAGATGACTTTGTGACTTTGATAGTAAATCTTACTGATACAGAACTAAAGTAAGTATTATTAAAACTACAAAAACCATACTTACTCAATATGAGTACAGATTTTCTTTTGATTGTAACATAAATTTGCGACTTACAGTTAACCATTGACTTATTTTTTAGCATTTAAGGAAATCAGAAATGCATTTGATTTATTTAAAAAAACAACAGAAGAAAAAAATGATGTTCTTGAGAATAATTCAAAAAGAGAAGATGTATCACTGGATTCTAAAATTATAAATGATAACAAAACCAAGGACAAGTGTTCACTTAAAGAAAAAAGAAATACTCGAGATGAGACTGACACTTGGGCATACATTGCTGCAGAAGGGGATCAGGAAGTTTCAGACAGTGTATGCCAGACAGATGAGACGTCTGGTAAGTTTGATTGGCATTGCTCACGTAGTGATTTCAGAATGCGCCCACATTATCTACTTTTCTCTCAGAATATAGTAATTTTATTTGAATCTGCTGAGTAACTTTTAATATTGAAGACTCAAGTCATTCTTTGACATCTAAATGCTCTAAAATTTTCTAATACACTTATAAAGATTTCTGTTTTCCAGCTTGTTTGTTTGCTTTTTCAAGACAAGGCTTTCTCTGTAGCCTTGTCTGTCCTGGAACTCACTCTATAGACTAGGCCAGCTTTGATCTCATAGAGATCTCTGCATCATGAATGCTGGGATAAAGACATGCCACCACCACCCAGCTCAGTTCAATCTTTTATCTTGAGCTTTCATTCCAAAATGATCATATAAAAACTGTGTATGGTGAGTGACACCAGCCCTTAGTAGGTAGTGGCAAGAAGACAGAGACTTCAAGGTCATCCTTAGCCACATAGGGAGTTCAGGATCCTCCTAGCTCTACATCCTAAGTGTTGGAACAGGAGATGTGTACCATCATTCCCTGCTAGGTTTTTTTTTTGTTTGTTTGGTTTGGTTTGGTTTTGGTTTTTCCAGACAGGGTTTCTCTGTGTAGCCCTGGCTGTCCTGCATCTCACTCTGTAGACCAGGCTGGCCTTGAACTCAGAAATCTGCCTGCCTCTGCCTCCCAAGTGCTGGGATTAAAGGTGTGTGCCACCACTGCCCAGGTTGGTTTTTTGGTTTTTTTTGGGTTTTGTTTGTTTGTTTGTTTGTTTTACTGCTGTTTATTTTAAACTTTACAGAAAATAGCTATAAATGAGACTATATTGTAAATGTTATCCTGGGAACATTTCAAGAAGGGAAGGATCTTGTGTAAAATACAAAATACAAATGGTATGGGAAGAAGGAGTTTAAAGGTGTACCTGTAGATAAGTACAAATGAAATAGCTTGATCTTATATGAAATTATTTAATCTGTGAATCTCAAGAAATAGTTTAAAATATTTTTCTATAAGTACATATTTTTTTATTTTGTTGAGACAGGGTCTCAACTACATAGCCCTTGTTGGTCTGGAAATACTGTGTTGATGAGACTGGACCTTCAGCTTACAGAAATCCTCCTGTCTCTGACTCCCAAGTTGATTTATTTGTAAGCGTGTTATACTTCACACCCCTCCCCTTGTGTGTTTATGTGTGTGCATGCACACACGTTGAATGCCTGATGCTCAAGAATGTCAGAAGAGGGCACTGGTTCTGAAAACTGAACCTGATCCTATACCCTCTGTAAGAGCAGCAAGTACTCTTAATCATTGAGCCATCTCTCCAGCCCCATAGTGACTGTAAAAAGTAGTTCAGAATATATAACACTAGATTTTCTAAACCCTCATCTCCAGATCAGTTTTGTATAACAGACTTTTGTGGAAGGATTGTTTTTGTATTGAGATGGGGTCTTGTATGACCCAGACTTCCTTCAGATTCCTAAGCCTACCACAGCAATTGTAACACCATTCCAGTAACTTCCAAGCAACATGTAATACTTAAAAAGATTGCTAAAAAATTTTAAGACATAAGATATGTATGGAGAAAATTGTAAAACATTTGATGCCTAGCTTCTGTGAAGACCTGGGTTTGATACTCAGCACTGTAAAGAACCTATTAAAATCTTTGATTGCTATTTTTATTAATAGAAAAGTGTTTTACACATTTGTCATTTACTTCAAACTGCATCATCCAGTTAGAATAAAACCACCTAGCATTGGCTAGAGATCTGGCATTGGTACAGTGCAGAGTCCTAGCATTGGCTAGAGATCTAGCTCAGTGGTACAGTGCAGAGTCCTAGCATTGGCTAGAGATCTAGCTCAGTGGTACAGTGCAGAGTCCTGGCATTGGCTAGAGATCTAGCTCAGTGGTACAGTGCAGAGTCCTGGCATTGGCTAGAGATCTAGCTCAGTGGTACAGTGCAGAGTCCTGGCATTGGCTAGAGATCTAGCTCAGTGGTACAGTGCAGAGTCCTAGCATTGGCTAGAGATCTAGCTCAGTGGTACAGTGCAGAGTCCTAGTTTCCTCCTTCAACATTATAAAAACAAAATAATTTCCCACAGAATTTACAAATACTAACTCATAAGATTTTTTTTAAAGATTTATTTATTTATTATATGTAAGTACATTGTAGCTGTCTTCAGACACTCCAGAAGAGGGCGCCAGATGTCATTACGGATGGTTGTGAGCCACCATGTGGTTGCTGGGAATTGAACTCAGGAACTTTGGAAAAGCAGTCAGTGCTCTTACCCACTAAGCCATCTCTCCAGCCCTAACTCTAAGATTTATATGAAGATTTCAGAAGCTAAATCCAATTATGTCAGTAGTAATCAAAGTCTACTATATAAACTGTAGCAGTTGGATTGGAAAGATGGCTGCCCCTGTAGAGGAGGCAAGGTCCAGTATCCACTTGGCTTCTCATAGCCATCAATAACTCCAGTTCTGTGGGTTCTTAGACCTGGCCTCCAAGGGTAATGCCTTCATTCGACATAGACATACATACAAGCAAAACACATACATGTGCCTTTTTTTTTTTAAAGAAACCTGTATATACTTGACATTAGGAAGATTATTGTATTGCATTATATTATTATTTTAATTAGTACAACAATCATGTGTCAGACCCATGCCTAGCTGTGAGATGGAGAAAAGTGGCAGATGTCAACAGATTTAAGCTGTTAGAACAAACAAGCTCTTGGTTATTATTTCAGGATAGTAGATTATCCCCACACAAACTCTGTACATGGAAAATAGATCCTTAATAGAATAGGGAGATTTAGGTGCTAGTAGTCCTGAGACTGAAGTTTCTGACCTTGGCATAGGGAAAGATTGTAAATGTATGAGCACACCCAGCCATGTACCACTGCACATGTACGCAAGCCAGGGGACATCTTCTAGGAGTGGTGTTTCTCTTTCCACCATGAGATTGGGGTCAGGCTTGCCAAGCAAAGTGCCTCACCCACTGAGCCCTATCTTACTACCTCAAAAGATTTTATGTATATGGGTGTTTTGTCTTGTTGTATGTCTGCATCATGTGTGTGACTAGAGTTCTTGGCAGCTATAAGCTGCCTTGTGGGTGCTGGGCCTTAAACCTTTGATTCTCTGAAGAATAGCCAGTGCTTTGAACTGATGAGCTATCGCTATAGTTCCCACCAGTTTTTTAATACAAAAGTAAAACAGATGCCAACATATGACTTAGCAAGTAAAATTGCTTGTCACCAAGCCTGATGACCTGAGTTGGTGCCCAGGGCCTACATTATGAAGAACACAGGCTATCTGCTGACATTGTGCTTTGCCATGTGTCCACCACTCACCCCCTCCAGCCCCAGAAGTATGAAAACAGTTACAAGAATAATGTTTGAATCTACTAAAGTCATCACAGCTGTTATTTAATAGGGTGGAAACTCAGAAACAGGCAAAACTTCAGTTTTAAGGGTAGATTGTCACCAACTAATTTTACAGAGGGTGTCATTTACCCAGACTCATGATGTAGATAAGACCATAGAGAGCAGCCAGGGATGGTCACAAGCACATAGTAACATTTGGAATCAGTATGCATCCATCGTTCTTTAGTATATACTTTAGTTTTTTTCTTTTTTATTAAAAATCGAGAAAGTGAAATCTATCATTAGGGCTAGAGGTCTCATTGAGTATGGGGTAGAAATGAACAGTGTTGGGATGAACTGAGCCACAGTGGAAGCCAAGCTCTCATAGCTATAGTAAGCTCTGCTAAGATGGATCTTCTTCTATCCTGTTCTGGTTTCTCTCGGTGCAGTGACTGACATTCCTTCCTCTGTGGCCAGGGTTGAGTATAAGGGATTCCACTGTGACTGAGACCTGGTTATGTACCAAGATTAGGGCTCTCTCTCACTTTGATAATTCTCAGAGCTACTTTAAGCGTGTCCTATCTAGGGCTTATTCTTTTACAGGTTAGTGTGTGTCAAGTAGATTAATTGTATGAATATATTATAAAGGTTAGCTTCATAAATATTAGCTAATTGGATTATAGCCACTGCTGTATATTCATAATATGGCCTGCTCAGAGCTACATAACTGGGATACAGAACCAGGGTATGTAGCACCAAAGCTGTACTATTTCTGTGATGCCATACTCTTGGGATTAACAAAGAGTCAGTTTTAATCTAGAGGACTTCAGGAAAAAAAAAAAAAACTTATTTGCACAGTTTTCCAGATTTCCTTTTTTCCGGTAGGTTATCTTCCTAACATGTATGTAGTTTAGAAATTGATTTTTAGCCAGGCAGTGGTGGCACATGCCTTTAATCCCAGCACTTGGGAGGCAGAGACAGGCGAATTTCTGAGCTCGAGGCCAGCCTGGTCTACAGAGTGAGTTCCAGACAGCCAGGGCTACACAGAGAAACCCTGTCTGGAAAAACCAAAAATAAAATAAAATAAAATAAAATAAAAGAAAGAAAAAAAGAAATTGATTTAAAAAAATATTCTATTCTTGCCATCAAGTATTTCTGGTGGGTTTTTAAATGTTTGTTTTATTTTGCTTTTTCCTTGTTTGTTTTCTTAAATACAAGGACTTGTTGTTTTACTCTGATTTGCTTGGAACACATTGTGTAGGCTAGGTTAGCTTCAAATATGTGACGCTCCTCTGGGCTAGCTGTTTGTTGTTGTTTGTTTATTGAGGCTGTCTCACACTGAGCCCAGGTTAATCTTGCCATAGATAAATCTATTGCCTCAGCCTCTGAAGTGTTGGGATTCTAGGTATGAGCCACCAGTCCCTGCTCTGGTTTCATTTTTTTTATTAAAGTAACATGCAGACTATTTAAATTACCCTGAGCATGCAGATCAAGTATGTGTTGCAGTGTAAGAAAGAAACTCTGCATTCTGGTGTTCAGGAGCCTGAGGGCCATTAGCTGTAGGAGTAGAATGTCAGTAGACATGAGATGGGGCTTTGTTGCCCTGTTGGAGCATTTGGCTTCTAACAGTAAGGGAAGCATCATAAACAATGGCTTGTGTTTGTATATAGCCTAGTTTACACAAAATGACTTCATGTAAATGGTTATAAGCAATGTGTATTTAAAAAGAATAAGACAGAAAGACTTACTAGAGCCTTGGAACATAGCTCAAGTTGGTAGAGTGCTTGCTTAGCATGCTCTAGAGTCCTGCGTTCCAGTTCCCTATGCCATACAACTGACTATGGAGGCACATATGTGAAATTCCAGCACTTAGGAGATAGAAGCAGGCCTATCTTCTATCTTAGGCCTAAGGTCAAAGTCATCCTTATATAAAACACTGCTCCTACTCAAATTTATATTTTACAGTTATAGTTTACCTCTAATGTGTGGATATTTATCATTTGCCCAAGAAATTTTAAATTTTAGCAGTGAAGAAAAGATTCAGTTACATACTGACCTGTGTTAAAAGTATACTTATCAGTCTGGAGAGTTCTTTAAAAAAACAAAAACAAACCAAAGTGGGCATATTATACCGAAAGAACTCTATCTTATTACAGAGATATGTGCACTTCTTTGTTCATCGCCTCTCAGCTCATAACAGCTAGGAAATGGAATCAGCCTGGATGCCCATTAGCTGATGGAGAGAGATGAAAATGTGGTACATGGACACAGCAGAATACTACTCAGCTGTAAAGGAGAATGGGATTTTCATGTAAATAAACTAGCAAGGTCACACAGGCACACTCTCTTTCATATGTTCTAGCTTCAGATCTTGTGGGAGTTTATCACAGGGTACATGCAGAAGCCAGAATAGGAACGAGCCCTTTGTTGGGGCCTGCATTTAGGGAGGTTAGTAGAATATAGATGAAGTGAAAGAAAGAGTGGAAAAACTGAAGGCAAGTTGAAGCAGATACCTGAGGAACCAGGGGAAGGCTCAAAGGAGCTGTTTGGGAGCCTGTGGCTCTACAGTTCAAATAGAAAATACAAGAGGGCGTAGTCCAGTATGTGTGCTATGAAAGAGCAGGGTGGGGAGTACTGCAAGATAAGGTTTAAGCTGAGATGGGGGTGAGAGAGAAGGGGTTGGAGTGGGTTAGCCAAATCAAGGAATGTGACTCCACTAGTTTGTAATCTAATTTAAAAAAAAAAAATTGGAGCTAGGCAGTGGTGCCTATACCTTTACTCCCAGAAGTTGAGAAGCAGAGGCAGGCGGATCTCTAGAGTTTGCGGCCAGCCTGGTTTACATCAAGTTCCAGGACAACCAGGGCTACACAAAGAAACCCTGACTTACTCCTACCCCTCAAATAAGATTTAAATGCAGTATATATAAAAGTTTGTTTAAAATGTGACAAGTTTAATAATGTTATGATTTTGTGAGGTTTGTTTGTTTTTATAGTACTCCATAAGAGTGTACGTTAATGATGCCTTTGTGTGTCCCAGATGGCAGGCAACCGGTATTGAGTTTGGGTATGGACCTGCAGTTGGAGTGGATGAAATTAGAAGATTTTCAGAAGCATCTGGATGGGGAAGATGAGCCCTTTATCACAGCAAACAGGATTCCAAATAGTAAGTGATTTGCACATTGTTTGCCTTTTCCACGAATCTAGATTTATAAAATCTAATGTAACTTTCTTTTTATTATAGATTTGTTGAGGGATGCTGTGAAAAATGGAGATTATATTGCTGTGAAGGTTGCACTGAACTCAAATGAAGAATACAACTTGGATCAAGAGGTACTGGGTTTTTTTGTTGTTTTTTTTTTCCAGGAAAAAAAAAATCTCACAAAGCAGCATGGAAACTAGTGTGACACACTATGGTAATTCAGTCATTTTCCTAGGAAAGTAATACGTGCTTACGTCATTTTAAGTGTGCATTAGAGGTCTTAGAATCCCAGCCCTCCAAAATGACTGGTTTAGTATTATCTACTTTTCTGTTGCTCTAATAAAATGCTCTGACCAGAAGCAACTTGAAGGAAGAGTGTATTTGGGCAATCAGTTCTAGCAGGATAAGAGTCCATCCATCATGGCAGGGAGTCTTGTCAGCACCAGGCATAATGTCAGGAGCAGGAAGTGAGACTCACGTCCTCAGACACAAAGGACAAAGCCGAGACAGCAAGACTGTCTCAAAGCTTATCCCCAGTGGCATACTTGCAAGGCTGCACCAATAAATCTTCCTAGACAGTGCCACTAACTGGAAAACCAGTATTTAAAAACTTAAGTATATGGGAGACATTTCTCACTCAACCCCTGTCTGGGGATTTATCTTAAGTTGCAGTGGTAAGTAGTATAAAAGAACTTCTGTTTTATGTGGCTATTTTTTTATTTTTTAAATTTATTTAAATTTTTATTTTATGTGTATTAGTGTTTTGCCTGGATGTATGTCTGTGTGAGAGTTTCAAATTTTGGAGTTAAAGATGGTTGTGAGCTGCCATGTGGTTGCTGGGAATTGAACCCAGGTCCTCTGGAAGAGCAGCCAATGCTCTTAACCACTGAGCCATCTCTGCAGACCAATGTATATTTTGATCATAGCTCATATATACCAATTGTCCAGCTTTTTATTTTCACTCAGGGTTTTTCATACCTATGTGTGTGAGATTTTTGTTTTTGTTTTTACATGGGAGTGTATTAGAGTCCTTTTCCTCTAGTTTTTAGGTAAACCAATGAATTTTGGGGAAAATTTTTTCTTTTGAAATAGAGTCTCATTATATAACCCAGACTAGCCTTGAATTATTGGTGATTTTATTACCTACATTTCTCAAATAGACCTGGCTCTAGTAATTTTTACATTTACATAGGTTATATCTATTGATGTATTTTATGACTTTTAAGTGTCTCATCTTTACACTAGGTGGTTGGTCTTCTTTTTTGGTTTTTTGCTTTAATGATATGTTTATAGTGTAAAATCTTGTTTTAATCTTTATTTGTTGGTGGGGGAAGTGTATGTGTGAGTTGCCTTCTGCAACTTAAAAGAATTGTTTTTTTTCTGAGCCAGGCTCCTGTAGACAGGCTGTGTAAGTGTATGTGTGAGTTGCCTTCTGCAACTTAAAAGAATTGTTTTTTTTTCTGAGCCAGGCTCCTGTAGACAGGCTGTGTAACCAAGGGTGACGGAGCCCTGACTCCTGAGTGTTGGGGTTATGAGTGTGAGTCTCCACACTCAACTAATGAAGTGTAGGTTTGCCATTCTACCAAGAAAACTTGATCTAGAATTTATTACACGGAATTTACTTAATTTTTGAAAGATTTATCATTGTATGCACTTATGTATATGGGTGTTTTGTCTGCATGTATGTCTAGAAGAGAGCACCAATCCCATGGGACTACAGTTATAGAAGGCTGTGGGGTGCCATGTGGGTGCTGGGAATTGAATTTATAATCTCTGGAAGCAGATGGTACATTTATCTGCTGAACCATCTCTTCAGCCCCTTTAAAATTTTTATTTCAGATATTTAACTTTAATGTGCATGAGTGTCTGCCTAAGTGTATATATATGCACCATGTGCATGCCAGAGCCTGCTGAGATTAGAAGAGGAGTTAGATGCTCCGGAATTGGAGTCACACCTGTGGTCTGTCATCTGAGTGCTGAGAACTGAACTGGGTCCTTTGGAAGAGAAACAAGTGCTCTGAACCACTGAGCCACCCCCAGCCCAGGCCTAAAATGCAATGTTTATGTAGGTCATATTGGACTCAAACTTGCAGAAATCCTTCTGCCCCTGCCTTCCAAGAGCATGAGCCACCATACTTGCTTGCTTATACATGGACGTTGTAAAATTTAATAGAAATACTTATTTTTTTTGAAACAGGATCTCACTATGTATTCCTCACGGGCTTGGAAGGCAGAGAGGTCCACTTGCCTCTTCCTTGAGTGTTGGCATTAAAGATGTTCACCACCGTGCCCGACAGCAACCTTTACATTTTTAAAATTCTAGTAGCTAGGCAGATGGCTTAGTGTATACAGGGCTTGCCATGAAATATAAGGACCTGATTTTGAATCCACATAAGACAAGCACAGTAGCTAGCATCTGATCCCAGTGCTACTAAGACAAAATAGGAAGTAGAGACAGGAAAGATCCTGGAGACTTGTAGGCTAGCTAGCCTGCTATATGCAGTAGTGCAAGAGAAGCCACCTTGTGTTTAACAAGGTTTGTCCTCTGATCTCCACCTATGCCCACTTGTTGTATGTTTCACATACACACAGATTTTTTAAATCCTAGGGCTGGGGATATGGCTCAGTCAGAAAAGTGCTTGCCACACAAGCATGAAGGACCTAAATTTGGATTACTGTCACATATATAAAGATAAAACAGGGTCAATAGCACATATCTGGGAGGCAGAGAAAATAATTTATGCCTTGGGCTTGCAGGCTAGCCAGTTTAGTTGAATTTGATGAAAAACCTTGTTTCAAAAAAAATAGAGTAGAGTGAGGCTGAAGCGATGGTTGAGTGGTTAAGGGTTGCCTTGCAGAGGACCACAGTTCAGTCCCCAGCACACAGAGGGCTCATAAGAGCCTGTGAACTAGAATCCCAGGGGATTGGATGTCTTCTGGACTTACATGCTCATACCCCCACAAAGATACACAGACATAATACAAAATGAAAAATAATAAAAGTGAATCTTAAGAAATAGGGTAGTGAACCTATTTCTGGCCTCTATATGCATGTCTTCTCCCCTCCACCACCCCCCCATGAATACATACACACAAAATCCTAAAGATTTTTTTTTTCTGATTACTTACAAGAATATTATAGTAAACAACCTAATCTAAGTGGATCCTTAAGCCGTTGTTCTTTAGTGATTTCTTCTTGAAATAGCTTGACTAAAGAGTCTTGCTTCTAAAATGTTTCTGATTAAAGACTAACAAGGTTTCACTAACACAGGATTCTACTGGGATGACCCTGGTGATGTTGGCTGCAGCAGGCGGTCAGGACGACCTCCTCAGACTCCTTATCACCAAAGGTGCAAAAGTGAATGGGCGCCAGAAAAACGGGACTACAGCCCTCATTCATGCCGCTGAGAAGGTTTGAGACTTGACTTGACTTCATGAAGGGAAACAGAATCTTTTTTTGTTGTGAAATATAATGGTCACATGTCATGTAGCCTTACTTTGTACTTTCAGTGGGTCTGTGATGTGAATTTCTGCTATTAGCAGTACTTTGTAATCAGATTTAAAGTGTGACTTGCCTAATCAGCAATTTATAGTGAGCACAACTTCTAGCTACACTGCCAATATTTATTTCAGTCTTAAATGATTTAGAGGACTCATAGGTAGAGTTTCTATTATGGAAGCTACAGGGTAGACTGCAGGTGGCACTTGCTGACAAATCAGTGAGGGACTAGACTCAGGAGGTGGCTTCTGTGGCCCTCCAGTGAAAATCAGGGAGACAGTGTCCAGTCACCTGCATGGAGTTAAATCTGTGAGTCTTTTTCCTTATTGCAAAACAGCTAGAAGGAAGGTCTTGTCTTTTAAGGAAATCTTGGGACTAAATTTGTTTGTTTTTTCTTCTCCATTAATTTACTCACTTTTGTTTCCTGTTTTTTAATAGAACTTTTTAACAACTGTAGCTATTCTTTTGGAAGCTGGAGCTTTTGTAAATGTTCAGCAAAGCAATGGTGAGACTGCACTCATGAAAGTAAGTCAAGTTTCACAGTGGCTATGTATGTTGGTGCTGCAGACTGGGAAAGGCATAGAGACAAGGCCATCCCTGGAAGTCAGGATCTCCCATAGAATAGAAGTGGGTCATCAAAGCAGGAGAATATGGTAGATCAGTGATGTATGGGACAAGCTCAGTCTAAGGGACCCAGCAAGAGTCATGGGAGCTGGGGGTTGTAGGTGCTGAGTCAGCAGGAGTTGGGGAGATGCAAGGGACTGCAAGTGTTTCAGTGAATGATAACTCTATGCTACAAGTAGAAGGCACTGGAAAGAGGCAGACAGATCCAAGATTGCACAACATGCAGTTTACAGATGTCTTGGGTGGTTTCTAGCCACGTGGATGCTTATACCTCAAAGCAGAAGGGTTTGTCTGCTAAGCTAGACAGAGAGAGGCTTTTCCTAGTATCAATTAGTACATCCAGTGCCAGTTCAGAAATTTATATCAGAGGTCCATACACATTAGGTGACTGCCTTAATGACTTTGTCTAGCATGAGTCAGGTCATGTGCAAAAGGTGTAGTGACAATACAGTCAGGACCACTGTCGTCACATGATAGGTTTAGACACCGAGAGTAGGGGAGGATTGTGTGCTCTCGTTGTTTTGTATGGTGTAACTCCATCTCCTGTGGAATTGGGGTTTATAGGTATGTTTTGAGTTGCAGGTTGAGTGTGTGCTGTTCCCAACCACCCTTCTTGTATCTTTGAGTGGTAGGTTGCAAGTACCTCACTAGCCTCAGCCTAGAGTGACTCATTCCTCTGCAGGAGTTCTAGGTTTCTGCTTCATAGTGCTGCTATGACTCAGCAGATCCAGGTGTCCATAGCTGGCTCTGTCTTATTTCTTCCCTGAGGTACAGCTTTGCATAAGCTGTGATTTGAGCTGGGATTTCTCTGCAATGCCAAGTTCTCTCCTGTCAGGTGTGAGCAGTACAGCCCCAGGCTTGTCCTGAACCTTGTGTTCTATAATCTACATCTTTCTCCTGGGCCTCCTAGCAGACCCTTAAGGCCTAAGCCTTGATCATTGCTTTGTGATTCCTCCCTATGACTGATTTGGGTTGGTGTAAATAGTCTTTTATTCAGGAGTCTAAGCTTACGTGGTCTTTCTGTGTGTGTGTGTGTGTGTGTGTGTGTGTGTGTGTGTGTGTCTGCCTGTTATTATCACGTAAGTACACCAAGGTGGCACTCAGTAATGTCTCACTGAGAAACTGCTAGACAGCAGACACACCTCAATAGAAGAGAGAGCACGGGAACAGAGAGGGGCAGGGTATGCTAGTGTTTTCTACAGGACCATCCAGGGTTGGGAGTATTCTAAGGGAACTTGGGAGAAGTTCCCAGAATAAAGGGTGGGTTTGTTCTAATGCTCCTTAGTTCACTAGGGAGTGCATTTGGGAAAAGACAAGCAGTTTGTAGACCTGGAAGGAGGTTCCTGAAATAAGCGATATTAGTAATGTTAGTCTGAGCCTACATTTCCTGAGTTAGGGAGCTCTGGCACTGGGCATCAGCTGTGAGACCCCATTGAAAGGTGAAAGGCGGTTGGAACCATGAAGGCCTAAAGAACCTGGAGAGGGTGTCCTAGCAGGTCCCCTGGGCACTGAGCTGTTCCTCACAGCAGCCTCTAGTTTACTTCTTCATGGCTGTCCTGTTGCCAGTGCTTGCTAATGCCTGTTCCCAGATTTCTTCCCTTTCATTTATGAGGCTTTGTCCTCTTTCACAAAGAGCTGCTGCCAGACCCGTGTGGAGAAACTAAAGTTACTATGGTTTACAATGCCACTCCTCTTTCCTGACCTAGGCATGCAAAAGAGGAAATTCGGACATTGTCCGCCTTGTGATTGAATGTGGAGCTGACTGCAACATTTTGTCAAAGCACCAAAATAGTGCATTATACTTTGCAAAACAGTGTAATAATGTGCTTGTATATGAACTGCTGAAGAGCCACTTGGAGACGTAAGTGTCAGGCGAACGAACGTACCATGGTTAAGTCAGAGTGGGAAACTTACTGAACACATATTTGGAATGGTTTGTGTAGGAAATGTTCAGAAAAGATTATCCTGTAGGGATTCTCTCTTCAGTAGATTATGAATTTAGTAAGTGGCATATATATTACTTCTGTGTGAGTTACCAAAATCTTAGAAAACCCTGGGAAATCTTAAAATGTTAGTCTAGGACTGGAGATGTAGCTCAGTTGGAAAAGAGCTTACCTAGTATGTACAGAGTCCTGGGGTAGACCTCAGTGGTTCTTAAAGCCAAGCCTATAATAGCAGTACTTAGGAGATCAGAGCAAAAAGAAGATCTAAAAATTTTAGGGTAGAACTAGGGTAGATCTAGAACTTGGATACATAGCTAGTTCATGGCCAGCCTAGACAAGACTATGTAAAACTCTGTAATAAGTTAACATCTCCCCTTAATTTGGTAAAACTGTTTGTGTGCATGCCCACCCCTGCATCAACCAGAGACTGACTTGTCTCCCTCTTTTATTCTCTATTTGTGTATTTTTCAAGTGAATTCTGAAGCATATTTTGTTATGAGTTTATGTCTTTATCACTGAAGAATTCTTTTGATGGGCTAGGATGTGATTTTGTGGTAGAGTTTCCATCCCGGGTCCCACATAGAATTTTAGCAACACCTGCCAAAAACACTGCTAGAGAGGATGAAGTCCTTATTTACTCAGTTAACATCCCCAGAAGCCGGGCGTGGTGGCGCATGCCTTTAATCCCAGCACTTGGGAGGCAGAGGCAGGCGGATTTCTGAGTTCGAGGCCAGCCTGGTCTACAAAGTGAGTGCCAGGACAGCCAGGGCTACACAGAGAAACCCTGTCTCGAAAAACCAAAAAAAACAAAACAAAACAAAACAAAAAAAAACATCCCCAGACCTTAGCTTGTAAACTAGACACCAGGTATAGGCAGAGGGCACATATTGTAAGATTTAGGCAAGGGACCATGTTGCATCTTGCCTGTTGTGCCTACTGGAAAGCCTGTCCTGGGCATTTCCCATAAAGAATTCCTGAAGCCAGTTCTGAGGGCCTGCCTGTGCAGTGGCCAGCCATCTTCCTTTGTTCAGGACTGAGGAGCACTCGTTCCTAATTTTTCATTCATGCATTGGACAAGTGCTAAGGGAATTTTTGTGCCAGACACTGTTTCAAAGGTTAATATTGCAAAGACAGAAAAGGTTGCCCTTGTGCACCCCCTGTTCCAGTGAGACAAGAGGAGGAGAAGAAAATTGAAGGGCCACAGTCAGGAGAGGGAAGCCAAGAGAGGCCAGAGTCGTGTAGGTCCTTTCCACAAAGGCAGTGCTGAGTTGTGAGGTCAGACATAATTGCAGCTACTCAGGTAGTTTACAGACTGTAAACTCAAGCCGTACTTGGGCTACAGAATGAGTTAAGGCCAGCCCAGGCAATGTAGTGAAATCCTGCATCAACATAGAAAAATGAAGAGAGGTTGGAGAGGTGGTTAGGAGAGAACCAGGATTTAGCACCCATGTGAACAGTGGGGTCATGGTCTCATTCACATCTGTAGCCACAATACAGTGAGATACTTGAAACAGGAACTTGCTGGGGGGCGGGGCTATTCTAGGTGCCAACCTAACTGGATAGAGAATCCCAGATCCAGGGAGACAACTGCTCCAAAGAAATAGGGCAGAGAGTGATAAAGCATGACACCGTGCTGTCCTCTGGCCGCCACACAGGCAGGGCAGGGCAGGTACAAGGCAAAACTTGGAAAAGCAGTTTCTCTACGGTAACATCAGGGCTAAGGATAGATAGAGCTCAGTGGGAGAGCGCTTGTTGTAGCCATGTGCAAGGGCCTAGGTACTGCAAAAAAAGAGAAAGTAACACTGGGCAGTGTGGCACATTCTTCTAACCCCAGCACTCAGGAGGCAGAGGCAGGCACATGTCTGAGTTGAGGCAATCCTGGTCTACAGAGTGAGTTCCAGGACAGCCTGTTACAGAGAAACCCTGTGTTCAAAAACAAATTAAAATGCAGAAAAGTTAGTAAGCAGGCTTTTATACAGCATTATACATCTTTTGCAGAGGGGTAAAAGGGAAGGCAGAGTCTCATGTCTTCCATTCTATCTTCAGACTCACTGTATCTGAGGCTAACCTTGAACTTCTCATATTCCTGTCTTCCTCCTAAGTACCAGGATTATAGATGCATGCCATCACACCTGACTTATGTACTGCTAGTGATCAAACCCTGGGCTTCATGCACGCTAGGCAACCAAACAACACCTCCAACCAATAAGGTGTATATTTTAAATTTCAATTGTACAGTGGAATACAGAGTCCTAATGATGCAATACATAGTATCTAATAATCAAATCGGGGTAACTGAAATTTTTAAATTTGTTAATTATAGTTACTCATGTGGTATAGTGTAATAAATTCAGTACATCTTCATAAAAGTTTTAAAGGTAGGGTCTCACTCTTGCCATCCTGGCCTCAAACTCATGGTAATCCTCAATTAGCATTCTTAAGCTCTGAGGCATGAGTCACCACACCAGCATTAACAGTATCCTTGTGTTCTGTTACTAGACTTTCCAGAGTTGCAGAAGAAACAATCAGGGATTACTTTGAATCTCGCCTTGCTCTACTGGAACCTGTTTTCCCAATAGCATGCCATCGGCTCTGTGAGGGGCCAGATTTCTCAACAGATTTCAATTACATGCCCCCTCAGAACATGCCTGAAGGTAAGCAAGCATGTGTCCCATTCTAACTTCAGTGTTCGTAGCTATAGTATGTAAGGACGAGCTTGTCCCTAAGTAATCCTTTACAAACACCATGGTGTGATAGTTGGCACAGCTGCCCTAGCAGGAGGCCTTCCCATCCCCCTACCTGCACCTGAGTCCTCTTTAAAATATTGGTTCTCTATAATTAGTTGTTTACTGAGTTATTAAAAGATGGGGTCATGACTCTTAGTCTAGAATCTTTTTTTTCTCCCAATTTTTATTATACCCACTAAGTTCCTCCTTGTTTGTGTTTTGTTGCTTTTTGAGACAACCTTGGCTGTCCTTGAACTTGCGCTGTCCATCAAGCTAGCCTTGAACTCAAGAGATCCACCTACCTTACCCTCCTGTGTGTTTAGATTACAAATGTGCTCTACTATGCCTTGTTTGTTTTAAGGCTTGGTCCTGTACTCCTGTCTCAGCCTGCTGAGAGCTGGGATTAAAGGCATTGAGCCATTGCCTGGTTTCACTTTTTACGAAAACTTGCGTGGGGGCACCAGGTGCTGTCCTCTCCCACTGGACTTAAGTGACAGAGCTATAAGCACTAATGGGTGCTGGGCAGGGTCATACTCCTCAAGGTGGAACTAATAGTAAGTGACTAACCCAGCCGTGCTCCTACAAGCAACCTTATAACCAGTGGGCCATCAAAACAAAAGCAGGAGGGGGACCTGTTGGGAAGTAGCTTGTGTGAGGGTTGGGGGGGTGGGGGGGGTGGGATAAGAGTGATGATCACACAATATGATCACAGTATGAGTATGCGAAGTTGCAAAAGAAAAAAATAAAAGTAGGGCTGACTTAAGTTCAGTCACCAGAATCCACATGGTAGAAGAGAGCCTACTCCTAGGGGTTGTCTGTTGCCTGGTGTGTACCATGCACATTCAACTAACTACTCTGGAAGAGTAGGTAGTGCACTTAACCGCTGAGCCATCTCTCCAGCCCTTTGTTAAGCATTTTTATCTACAATGTTAACATACGTATGTAGGACTGGTGAGGTAACTCAGTGTAAACCTGCTGCTACCAAGCCTGGTGACCTGAGCTTGATCCAAAAACTCACATGGTGGAGAGAACCAACTCCTTAAAATAGTCTTCTGGCTTCCATACACCATGTGCTGTGTGGCTGCATGCACACAGAATAAGTAAGGTTTGTTTCTTTGTATACGTTGCTGTAAGCAACATTATAATGATAATGTTTGAGTGGATTTTTGCTATGGGCACGCATTTGAAGACTTCTAGGAACTAAACGTAAATAAACTAGGATGTCTATTTGTACATATAATAAATGCCAAATATAAAGACAAAACTTTTAATGTGTATAAGTCAGGTGCTGCTGTCTACACCTGTCATCCTAGCACTTAGAACATCTTCAAATTACACATTTGTAAAGGACGATTCAGCTTTCGGCATCCACATAACTGCTCGTAACTCCAGTTCCAGGATTCTTCTTGAACACCCCTTAAAGGTCTCTGCGGGCGGCAGGCACACATACACATATGTAGGCAAAACACTCATTCATAATAAAGAGTAAAACCACCAGTTAGTTTCAGTACACACACAAGTCTGTCTCGTGGGGCTATTTGGACAAGCTCTCCAGAGTGGTGGTTTGAAAACTGTAGAATGAAATCCAGGTGTTGTGAGTGGGGCCTTCTCCCTGTCAGAAGATGACCCCCAACCCCCAATGCTGTGACAGCATTAATCTCTCTTCTCTCCTTAGGCTCTGGTGTCCTCCTCTTTATTTTCCATGCAAACTTTTTGGGCAAAGACGTTATTGCTCGGCTTTGTGGACCATGCAGTGTACAAGCTGTGGTTTTAAATGATAAATTTCAACTTCCTGTTTTTCTGGTAAGATGATTTTTTGGTAGTTCTTAATTATTAAAAATTGTGATCAGAGCCAGGTGACATAATTCATGCTGGTTTGTTTGGAATTTTTGGGAAGAGGCTTTTAAGATAATAATCTGTATGTAGGTGCTTTGTTTGCCTTGGTGTGAGGGTCAAGGGCAACCTGTGGTAGTAACTTGGGTCATAATGTATAGCAACAAGAGGCTTTATCCACACAACTCGAGACAGGGTCTTGTTACACAGCTCAGGCTACAGGCCCAGAACCTACTTCAATCCTCCAGCCTCTGCCTCTTGAGGTCTAGAACTATGGGCATTCAGTTCCAAACCTGGCATAATTTATAAAATTATCTTTATCAATTTTATAAATTATGGCAGGTTTGGAACTGAATGCCCATAAAGACCCATGTGAATGCTGGGCATACATGGTGGTCACCTGGCAGCTGTCCTGCCTATAAAGGATGATTGCACATTTGTGCAACATGTCATGTACACCTCACACAGGTGTGCATATACTACACACACATCAAAATGGGAAGAATGTTTACAGAAAAATGTGTATCCCAGTAATAGTGAAATTCAGTCAATCCCCACTTACTATAAAAGAAAATGATCCAAATTTTTAGAACATGTGAATGTTTATTTAAATCATGCTACCATATGTGAGGCTATAAAGGAATGCTTTATATGTCTACTTGGTGTTTGTGGCCACTCCTCCTCGTAGATAATAGTAGCACGCCACGCCATCACTCTAACACACTCTGCTGCTGGAACTCTTCCAGAGGCTAATAAATGAACACCTTGTATTGAATGCAGTCATGTGTCGTTTTTATTTCAGCCCTAGGTAGCCTAGAACTCTTTAGACCTGGTAAGCCTTGAAGGTGAGGCTTTTGGTGGGCTACACAGAGAGATCCTATCTCAAAATTAAAAAAGCAAAAACAAAAAACCCTCAGTTCCCTGATCTGAGTTCCTGGTCTCTATTGTAAATGTCACAGCCCTGACTTGAGTCTGACTTTATCTTATCTCTTTCCCCTCTAGGACAGTCACTTTGTTTATTCATTCAGTCCTGTTGCTGGCCCCAATAAGTTGTTTATAAGGTTGACGGAAGCACCCTTTGCCAAGGTGAAAATCTTTGCTTCATATTTACACAGTAACTGCCCACATAATAATAGTAACACTAACCAATCCTCCGTCACTGGAAACGTCAGCAGACATGGTTCAGACAAGCTCTTTGTACTAGAACGTTTATGCTGGGCAAACTGATGTGTCTGCGTGTTGGAATTTGGCTCTCTGAGGCAGCTATGCACAGCATACTTGGCAAGTCTGGGGGCATCCCCGCTGAGCACTCCAAATCTTGAGTACTAAAATGCCACTACCCTCACCATATGAAAAAAGGAAGCTGGACTACTTAGACCATTCTAATAATGCTTACCTAATATATATTAACTAGTGCGGTTAAATACAGCAATAACTTGGATGTTCTTACAAGGTGGGATTTGTATACTGACATTCATTCTCTTCTTTAGGTTAAGTTGCTAATAGGTGCATACAGAGTACAGCTGCAGTGACCACAAAGGATGGAGAACTGGCCTCTTTTCAGCTGGATTCCAAGGACCATCTTTGTAGCAGTTTGGAATTCTGGTGCAGCTCAAATGTTCATATGTAGTTGTAAACTTAAAATTTAAGTCTGTTGCCTGTTCAGGTTTGTCTACATATATTTGTGCCATTGGTCGAAAACGTTCAATGTTCTGCTTAGTTTATTTCCACAATGTGGAACAGTACATGTAAGAAATATTTAAGGGAATTAAAAACCTTTTGAATTGAAATTTTCTACTAGTCGTTGTGAGTTTGTATTTGAAAAACAAAAACCAGTTTCAGGCTGGGCCACACTACTGAGTTCAAGACCTTTACCAAATCAGGTTTAAACATTTACTATACAACTAAATTTGATAATAAAGGTGGAAAAGCAACTTAATTATAATTATAAAATATAACAATGCAGCTGCAGGCTTTTCCTCTTTGTTCCCAGAATAAAGACACCTGAGATTGAATTATAAGCTTGGGCTTGTTCTGACTGGCTTTTGTAACTTATTCTATTCCACCGTCAAAGGCAATTCTGTCCCCTCACCCGATTATCCCAGCGTCTCTTCCCTACCAGAACGCAATTGCACCTATTTGCTTCCTGCCTCAGCGAGCAGCCATCAGCTTTACATGGGCAGGTGATGCTTCCATACAGTGCACAACAGATCCTCTCTACAGTAGAAATAGAAATGTGTCCCATAGCATACTCTTGACATGTGCTGGGACTGCTCATAAGCATAAATCACAAAATAAGGTTTTCTGCTTGCAGCTTTTGCATCATTAGTTTTTCCTCACAGCGTGCTGTAACCTGTAAGAGACAAAGCTTTCATCAATAAATGGGAATGGTATACATGTGCACACATGCACGCATTTTGTCCTTTGTAACAGCTCTGCTGGCCTCAAATCCAGACTCAGGATCACAGGCATGTTCTACCACGCCTCAGTTACTGTGTACTGTGTGTCTCTTTCTCTACTGTTTAAAAGAGGTTTCAGCTCTAATTGCCAAAGAGGCAAACCTTAAACAGTCAATACTCTAATCCAGTGTGTGTGTGTGTGTGCACTTTAAGATAATTTTTCTTTTCCTTTAAGCCTTGGCTGTCTTGGGAACTCACTGTGTAACCCGACTGTCCTTATATGCACAGAGAATCTCCAAATCTGCCAACAAGACCTGCTTTTTTCTTAAATGAAATGGCAATTTTTACAGTTTATAATGAAGGGAGGTTCATTTATGTCACTATTTTTAAAAGCACATTTATCATTTTATCAACTAAATTTGGTTTACATATCTTTCTTTTTTTAAGATTTATTTATTTATTATACATAAGCACACTGTAGCTGTCTTCAGACACTCCAGAAGAGGGCGCCAGATCTCGTTACGGATGGTTGTGAGCCACCATGTGGTTGCTGGGATTTGAACTCTGGACCTTCGGAAGAGCAGTCGGGTGCTCTTACCCACTGAGCCATCTCACCAGCCCTACATATCTTTCTATAGTTAACCCATTTCCATGTTTCTACTTGATTAGAAAAAAAAAAACTATATTATAAAGCAGGTGCTTTAATTAAGTAATGACAAATGCACTTACAAGCTTTTAAAAAAATCTTATTTTCTCCCTATTTGAATGCCACATGAGCAGGGCAGTGATGGCACATTTAATGCCAGCACTCAGGAGGCAGATTGGTTGACTTCTGTGAGTTCACAGTCAGTCTAGGACAGCCAGGGCTACACAAAGAAACCCTTTTTCAAACCTTCCATCCCCAGGAAAGGAAAAAGAGAAAAGAAAAAAAAAGTTAAGGCCACATGGTGCCACAGCTTTGATTCTGATATACATGGCCTGTGTTCAGATTACTACTTCAAATTTTACTTAAAGGAAGAATCTACATATATAGCTATTTGAAAATTTAATTCCAGTGAGATAACCACAGAATGCATAAACTTACTCTAAGCATATTTGAACAGTTGCTTAAACCATAGTCGTACCAAAGACTTTAAAATTTAACACTGGTACTAACAGTGTCTCTGGCCAGGACCAGGCCTAGTACAGTATGTTATACTTGTTTAAAGGACAGGTAGCAAAACCAAACTGCAAGGCGTCCTTGGTACAGCTACGTAAGAGAATGCCAACAGATACCTTAAAACAGATACGGTGTTTCCTCGACTATGTGCCAATGGGTCTTCCAGAGCCTTGTAAAAATGGACGTTCCGATTCATCAGGTCCCTGTGTCCTGCCTGTAGTTGTGTATCTCAGATCTCAGGCAACAGCATCACTGTTGGTCCACAGCACCACACCTGAAGCAGCCAGAACAGGACAGGTGGGAAGGATAGAAGCACCAGGGGTTTTGCCATTTTCTGTTTTACTTTTTAAAAAGAAAAAAAAAAAAAAGATTGTTTTATTATATGTAAGTACACTGTAGCTGTCTTCAGACACACAGAAGAGGGCATCAGATCTTATTACAGATGGTTGTGAGCCACCATGTGGTTGTTGGGAATTGAACTTGGCACGTCTGGAAGGGCAGTCAGTGCTCTAAACCACTGAGCCATCTTTCCAGCCTGACCTTTTTTTGTTTGTTTTCAAAACAGAAAATATAGTATGAGTCTTTCCTAAAGAGATTGGAGGCGACAGAAGCCACTATACCTAGCATATCTACTGTACATTACCCATTTTTAATATACTTTCCAAGGGAACATAGAGTGACAGTGGGAAATGTGGGACTGACAGGAGCACTGAAAGTTGCCGGCTGGAAGTGGGTGTTTCCAGAAAAAAATTCAAGAAAGTAAGGAGTTAGAGAGATGAGGGGTGTGTGTGTGTGAGTGAGAGAGACAGACAGACAGAGACACTAAACATTCCATTCTAGATGTGCCGCCCCCCACCCACCCATGCACATCGAATCAGAAGTCTGGACTCGGTGACCACATGGACCTAGTACCTCATCCCCAAGATCAAGAATAGAAATGACTCTGGAGTGGCAGTAGAAAAAGATGAACACTTTCCAGGCAAACATTTCAAGTATTTAATAGGTGGGGATGTCTTAGCCAGGGCAAGCCACACCCTGGACTACCCACCCAGCTTGCTGAATGAGTGACATGAGGCAACCTATCAGGAGCTTCGGAGGCAGTGACTTAGAGGGTATCTTCCACCCAAGAAGAAAGCCTAAGTCTGCACTGATTTCAAGACTGGAGGGCTCTCCTTTCTCGGTGCACATGCATGCCCCTTTTTCTTTCTATTCCCCTTTCCTTATGATAACTTCCCTGGCCAGTGAAGTGGGGCCAGTGAATTCACCCACACACCCAAGAGCAGGTTACCAATGAACCTGCCTTTATTTAAAAAAAAGAAAAGAAAAGAAAAGAAAAGAAAAGAAAAGATTTATACTTTTTTTCCCCATTCTTTAAAATAGGGTCAAACTATATTAGTCCACTGTCCTGGAATTAAAAAAACAAAAAACAACCAAAAACACAAACACACACAAAAAACCCCTCTTGAATACGGTAGAGTTCAACTCAATCTCTAAACTGCCCAAGGTGTAGCTCGGGGATTAGACATTTGTATGTGCAAAGCCACAGAAGCACCAGACACAAAAGAAAGCTCTGCGTGCACACGCCTGATACCCACAAAGAGATGAGGATGGCTCTAGCAAGAGAGAGTGGCTGCTCTTCCTTTCCAAAAGAGCCCAGGTTTGACTCCCAGCACCAACATCAGAGCCCACAACTCCAGTTTCAGGCAATCCAATGCCTTCTTCTGGAGTCTGGAGATACCAGACACATGTGATCTACAGACATAGATACAAGCAAAACGATCATATACAGAAAGATGGAGGGGGAAAAAAGTCCATGAATAGTAAACACAGTGGTTTACACAATTAAGACTCCCAAACCAAACCACGACACTGGGACTATTACCTATGGCAAGTGTAGGAAGCACAATGCAAACGGGAGAATTCAGAGCTGTAAGCAGCAGCAGCTCCGTTTCTACACAGAGAAGAGACTCCAACTGACCAGTGTGAGCCCACACTTCCTGGCCTTTAAACTCTTCTGTATTAGAACAGTGGCTTCAGCAGATTCATGCTGTCTCAACAACCTAGGGAGAGAAAAATTTTAGAGCTTTAAAATTCAGACACTGGCTCTCGTGCCCAACAATAATCAACACTTTACAAAGATACCATCTTGTCTTGCATGGCCTGCTTTTTTTAATCTTATTTTTAAAGGTTTTGGTTTTTTTTTTTTTTTTTTTAAATAAATATGAGTACACACACCAGTAGAGGGCATCAGATCTCATTACAGGTGGTTGTGAGCCACCATGTGGTTGCTGGGAATTGAATCGGGACCCCTGGAAGAGCAGTCAGTGCTCTTAACCGCTGAGCCATCTCTCTAGTTCCCATGACCTACTTTATTTTGAAGAGTTATTTTTATTGAGGGTAATTAATTACTCTGATCCAAAACAATCCCAATGTCATCTAAGAACACTGACTGAACTAAGATTTAGACTAATTTTATACCATGACAATATTTATATATTGCCTAAATTCTAAATGATCTTCAAAACTGTTGATAACTAACAATTTTTTTTTAATTTTACATTGTATGTATATGAGTGTGTGAGCATGTCACAGGACAACCTCTGGGATGACATTCTCTTCTTCCACCATGTCAATTCCAGAGATCAAACTCAGGTGAGTTCATGCTTAGCAAGAAATGCCTTTATCACAGTGCCATCTCAGTGAAAGCCTTTTTACGTCTTTCCCGTAGTTCTTGTTCACAAATGACAAGTCCCTTGACACTACTTTAAAACCCTGCTGGAGGGGCTCATATGCACCAATCCCAGCTGTTAAACAAACAAAAAAGTGAAATAAATGTTATCAATGAATATACAATGTGTAATGTCTTTGAAACAGTGGCTTGTGAGTATTTGAATAGAGCCTATAAAAATTTCATACTGCATTTGTCATTTAAAAAAAAAAAAAAAAAAGAGCACCAGAAGACGGGTCCAAATCTCAGCACCCATATGGTCACTTGTCAAAAGTGATTATAAACTCCAGTTCCAGGGACTCAATGCCTTTTGGCCTCCGTGGGTACTAGGCACACATGTGTACCAAGAGTCCATGCATACAGAACTCCCACTTGCATTTATTAAAATGATAGAGCATCAGATAAGAATCTTCATTTCTACCTTCAAAACCTTTCTCTACTTTTGCCAAGGCCACGTACATTTGTGCTCCATCAAGAGAACTACTTTACATGATGCTCTCTAGAGAGCACAAATGTGATTTTAAATAAGAGAAAGATGTGAAATATTAATAAATAGGATACAAAAGCAATGTAAAAATCACAACTATCATACTTAGCTTCAGGGTTTTTCTTTTTCTTTTTTTCTCCCCTCCCCCCCTTTTTTGTGGGAGTGGGGATGGCAAGTGTATGAGACAGGGTTTTAATGTGTAGCCCTGACTATCCTAGAACTCACTCATCCAGTAGACTAGTCTGGTGTTGAACTCAGAAAGTACATAATATTGGAACTCTACCTAGACCAGTACAGTATAAAAATGTTGCTTAGGTCTTAAACCTGACATAAGAAATATTGCCCCAATTGTAATTTTCGATGGATTATTCATGTAAAAAAGGCTTACAAAATTCTGCACATGCTCACTGGGGATTCACAGGACTACTAATATACATTAATGATTTAAAGAAACCATAAGAACTTATAGGAAGCATGGTTTTATGCACTATAAATCAACTTTAATAACTGCACGAGGAGGTTGGGATCTCTCAAGAACACCAAAAGACTAAACAAGGGCATTTTCTCTATTCATTTATTTACTTATTTATTTAATATATATGACAAGTACACTGTGGCAGCTGTCTTCAGACACACCAGAAGAAGACATTATATCCCATTACAGATGGTTGTGAGCCACAATGTGGTTGCTGGGAATTGAACTCAGGACCTCTGGAAGAGCAGTCAATGCTCTTAACCGCCGAGCCATCTCTCCAGCCCCCAACAAGGGCTCAGCCCTTTTGTATACTCAGATACACAGTACCATGCATACTCCTATGACTGCAAGAATATTAACGACACCGTGTTCCTAGGAACCATTCTCTGGGCGTTCTTAGTAGTAGAAAATGACAGGGCTTGCCCACTATGTATCAGATATAGCACACGCTGTTTAATACACTAAGTCTATCGGAAGCTAAGGAAGACTAAGTAAAACAGATAACCACACACACCAATACTATGGAGGCTGAGTTATCCACAGAACACATGAACAGTAGAAACTCAAGGGGATTTAAAAAGAAACATTTAAAAATTGCTACTATAAAGTAACAAATAAATGGTGACATTTGCTGGTGTCTGCAGGGAAAAATGACATTCCACAGGTGCTCCCTACTCAACAACAGGGACTCTTTCCCAAGCAATGCACATTTCCAGGGGACTTATTAGGAAATGACCACCAGAGAGACAGAGAGGCCAGAACTCACAACCAACTATGGCCCTTCCCATTTGTCTAAAGCAGGGACAAGATCTAGGATTGAGAAAACTTATCTTTTAATATTTTTAATTAAACTCTCATGTGCACATCTGTTTTGTCTGCACATGTGTGCAGTACATGTGGGCCTGCGACTACAGCTAAAGGGTTGTGGGCCACCATGTAGGTACTGGGAACTGAGCACAGACTCCTTGGAAGAGCAGCCAGGGCTTAGTAACTGAGCCATCTCTCCCAGCACGTTATCTTTCCATTAAAGGTTACAGGTTACTAAAGAAATGTTAGGTTTGCAAACACACAAAAAATCTAATAATTTACAAATTAGTGCTTTCAACAAATGATTTTTATTTTTGTTTGTAAGATCTTACATATCACACTAACTTTGCACTATGTAGTTGAGGATGACCTTGAACTCTGACCTTCCCTACTCCATCTCCTAAGCATGCACCATCTCCACTGGATAAGGAACTTCACAGAAAAAAATCGGACTTGAAACACAGCAAACTCCAGCACCAATGTGAAAGCATGCAGCAGCGAGGCAGCTGTAAGGATGTCGACAGTGGGAGGGAGGCTGAGGACCAGCCCTGCTCACCCTGCTTCTACAGACTTTCCCTCCTTTTGTTACTGTGTGCTTTTGAGACATAGCATTCTACAGCCCCGCCTCATCTAGAGCTCAGTTTGTAGGCCAGGCCAGGGACAATCTGAAGCAACCACCCTGCCCTCTCCCCCAGAAAGAGGCAGGACCCAGATGCAGGGGACTGACTAGAGGGCCTTAAGTCTACTGATGACCATCACAGCCTTCTCTTCCTAGAAACTAAGTTGCTCAGATTCCCCCTGAGCTAGCTCAGAAACACATACAGGCCCAAAGCAGTGATCCTCCTGCCTGAGCTTCTGGAGCAGCTGGGATGGCAGGGATGTGCCACAATGCCCAGCATTCCAAACAAACATCCAAAATCGCCTGTGTAGTTTCTTATGCATGTCCAAGTCAATGGCTAGGTAAAGAAAGTGGGAAGAGGAGAGTCAAGGGTGGGCTGGACCAGAGTGATGTATGTTTATTTAAATTTGCTGTCTGAAATAGTGTCCCACTATGTAAGGCCCTGGCCTGGTGCTCTGGCCCCTCCAGAGCATGCCCGTCATTGCTGGCGGAGACAGAAAGGCAGCAGCACACATATCGGGAACAGTAAGTTCACATTTGGTTTGAGGGTGATGAACTCAGAATGCTGCACTGTTTTCTTTTAAAAGTTCAATGTTCAAGTAAACTGTTACCATCTTCAAAGGGTCAGCCACCTATTTAATATGTATACCAGAGGCATGCGAGAGAGGGAGAGAGGGGCTGGAGAGACAACTCAGCAGCTAAGAGCACTGGCTGGAGAGCCGGGCGTGGGGGCGCACGCCTTTAATCCCAGCACTCCGGAGGCAGAGGCAGGCGGATTTCTGAGTTCGAGGCCAGCCTGGTCTACAAAGTGAGTTCCAGGACAGCCAGGGCTATACAGAGAAACCCTGTCTCGAAAAAAAAAAAAAAAAAAGGCACAAGAAGCTAGAGAGATGGCTCAGAGGTCAAGAGCACTTGCTGCTCTTACAGAGGATCTGAGTTCTATTCCCAGCACCCACAAGGAGGCTCTGGATCCAGGTATGAATCCTTCTTCTGCCCTCCCTGGCAACAGGCATGTGTGTGACTGCACATACATACATGTATCAAAAACTCATACAAATAAAAGAAAAACAAGTATTCTTTTTCATTAAAAATGTGAAAGGCACTAGCAAATACCAAATTCTATTCACGCTTTCCTCACCAGGTATTTAAAGTAACGCCTCTGCAGATGACATGGAAACCAAGCGTGAGGAAAAGCATTTGCAAGTGTCACGTGCATTACCGTGTCCAAGTGCAGCACTGATGGGATGCAAACATCATGGGGACTATCCGATTCAGTGAGGAATGACACAGGTGTTATACAGACCATGCTGAGGTAGGGTGCTCACCAGCAAACAGGACCAACCAGCAAGTCCACCTTGGTGTGCACAACATATCAGCTCTCAGTGAACATTTTCAATACAGCCAAGTAGCTGCCATGGTTGGTCCCCCCCAGTAAACTCTGCTGTAATTTCCTAAGATCAAATGTGGATCTATGAACATGACTTTCTTATCCAACTGCACAGTGTTTGCCACTGTCAGCAGGCAGGGGGAGGGGTACAAAAACCCTAGTAAGAAGTTGCTGGGTCCTCAGACACAGGATGTAATTCTAGCTACTTGGGAGGCTGACACAGATTACAAGGCCAGCCTAGGTGACAATTTCAGTCATCCTCTTTGTTAAAGCAATCAAACCATATTAAAGAGTGCACACGAATCTAGCAGAATCAAATTTCCCATCTCTGTCTGCCTCCGTGGGCCTGACGCTGAGGTCTTCAGTGCCTTCCCCAGTGCAGGCTCTGTGCAGACAGCACAGCTCTTCCCTTAACTCATGGCATCCTTAATCTTCACTGTGCTTCATTTTAGTCAGTTAGATGGGGCCCGAGAGCACATGCACGTGCGCCCCGCCCCCAATATCCCATTTTGATTATGGTAATGATACCAGTGTTACCTTAAATAAACTGTTCACTAATTCAACAAAAGTGCAGTCAGCACCAATATTATGAGGTCTCTGTGCCCCAAGAAGTGACCCTTATCAGAGGGCCAAGAACTGTACACTAGGTAAGAATCATTCAGTCCAACTATGGGAAAGGTCTACGACCTAATGCTGGAGAGAAACTTGAACAAGTTCTCGGAAGAGGACTAGACAGAGAAGCCTTAAACACCAGACCAGGCTCATGCTGCTAAGATCAAATGCTTCAAGCAGCCCCAACTGTTTCCCATTTCCTCCTAAAAGTGGCTAAGAAGCAAAGGCTCTGGCTCTCAAGGTTAATGCCATCTCATTTCTCACTTGTGTTTCCTTCCTAGTAATTCTGCAGAGCTCCGACTTTCCCTTCTTGTCTAGGGGACAAGTCGTGCTTGTCTGATTCTGTGTTACATTTTGTAGACAGTCGCACAGCGTACCGCAGGATGGCCCCGAGCTTACTACAATCATTCTGACCCTAGAAGACATCAATTTTCATCTTGTTTTGTTTGCTTTTGGTTTTTTTTTTTAATTTATTTATTTATTATATGTTAAGTACACTGTAGCTGTCTTCAGACACTCCAGAAGAGGGCGTCAGATCTCGTTACAGATGGTTGTGAGCCGCCATGTGGTTGCTGGGATTTGAACTCTGGACCTTCGGAAGAGCAGTTGGGTGCTCTTACCCACTGAGCCATCTCACCAGCCCATGCTTTTGGTTTTTTAAAGAGACAAGTATGACCACATGAACCAGGCTGCCCTGGAACTTAGAGATCTGCCTGCTTCTGACTCACAAGTGCTGGATATAGCAAATGTGCGCACCATGGGGGGCCTCACTTTTTCATTCAGTTACCTTTTAACTTCTTGTTGTTTATGTACATGTAAGCAGGTGTTTGTACACCTGAGTACAGTTCAAAGGAACAAAAGGGGGCTGCTAGATCACCAGGAGCTAGTTTTGAGATGCCACGCACGTGCTGGGAACTGAACTGGGGTTCTCAGCCACAGCAGCCACTGAGCCCTCTCTCTACCCCAAATGCTACTACTTTTACTGAGGACAGTGAGCTAAGATTTCCCCTAAGCACCAGTTTTTATTGGGCATAAACTTTTAAATGTGACAAGAGTCTTCTATCCTGACACTGATCTTAATTATAACTTAAAAGGCAAACACAATCTCTGCCCTTTGATTCACAAAGATGCCTAACAGCCAGTTAACTACAGTGCTGCATTGTAAATAACTCAGTACTAATTAATCCACAGGCCTATGTGCTGCTTGGTCCTTGTGACATTCCCATGTGCTCTACCATCCCATGCCAACTGCCAGGTCTTCATTTCTATACTCTCAAACCCTAGTTACCATGCCATAATTTTCTATAGTCTGAGGCACTTAAAAAAAAAAAAAAAAAAAACTCCGTAAATTGCTAGATATCTTAACAGGGGCTGGTGAGATGGCTCAGTGGGTAAGAGCACTGACTGCTCTTCCGAAGGTTCTGAGTTCAAATCCCAGGAACCACATGGTGGCTCACAACCACCTGTAATGAGACTGGATGCCCTCTTCTGGCACGTCTGAGGACAGCTACAGTGTACTTATATACAATAAATAAAATTTTAAAAATTTAAAAAAACAGATGCGAATGTCTTTAAAGTGTTTAACATCCAAGCAGGTTGGTGCACACAATTGTACATGGGTGGAAATCAGGGAACAAGTTAGGAAGTCACTTCTTTCCTCCCAGAATGATGGACACAGAAATCAGACTCAGGGCTTCAGACTTGGCACCAAGCCATCCATCTATCCTCTCATTGTGTTTAAGAACAGGTTGCCATTCTTTTGACCAGACTGGCTTTGAACTCCTGCCTTATCCTCGCAAATAGTTGGGACTAGAGGCACTGATCATGACTTCATTAGCACGACTACCTTGCCAAGAATTTTCTAATGGTTCCTAACAGTGGAACTAGAACTATCTAGTTTCTCAGTCTTATTAGGAATCTCTACAGCTTGTGTCAACTTCCCAGATCCCAACATGTCCTATGAGGAAGGGACTATCTGTTCATATATAGCACCCAAAACAGACATACATAATCAACTGAAAAATGACATTTAGGCATGCATACCAAGCAAAGCCCTGGACAACAGGACTCTGTATATTCACCTCGTAATACTTGAGTTTTCCCTTCTCTGTGGATCTGGAAGGCGAGCTCCTGTGCTGACCTCTTCTGCACTGCTGTGGAGTGTGCTACCTGACATTTGTAAGAGAGTAGTCTCCATCTATCTCCTGAGCTGCCTTAGTCTTCAGAAGACCAAACACTGGCTAACAAGAGCTTTTATTCAGTCTCCCACGCCCACTAGAGAACCAGATATTCTTAACCTGCAACTGCTTATAGTAGCTCCTTTTGTGAAAAAAATGTTCTCACAATGCAACACTGAAACTCAACCTCAGCCATCTGCAGGCTGGCATTAAGGGTGCACACCGAAACACCCGGCTTGTTTTCTGACCTAAGCAGAAACAATCTATATTGTTCACAAATGTGACAGCAGCATGTTAGAATTCACTCTTGAGCCCTATACAATTTTTTAAAGCCAATTATTGACCAAATACTGTTACCTTTGTTGCTTCAACTGTGTGTCATGGCAGTCATAAAATACTTGTACTAAATTAAACTTTTACTATGCATTAAACATCCCCTGGCACAATGCCTGGAAGATGACTGTTTAGATGTTGCCATTTAGTGGGGAGGGATTCAGGAATGTTTATATACACACTGCATGGGTTTGGTTTGGTTTTCTTTTCTTTTTTTTTTTGTTTTTGTTTTGTTTTTTAAGACAGGGTTTCTCCGTGTAGCCCTGGCTTGTCCTGGAACTCACTTTGTAGACCAGGCTGGCCTCGAACTCAGAAATCCACCTGCCTCTGCCTCCCGAGTGCTGGGATTAAAGGCGTGCACCACCATGGCCGGCTTTTGTTTTCTTTAGATAGGGTCCAACCATGTAGCTCCGACTGACCTGAAACTCAGTGAAGGCCAGGCTGCAGTTTGCATCACAGCTAGCAAGTGACATATGTAGGAAAAGTGTTCGTTTTCTATGCAGTGGTCCTACCTAATGCATCCTCTTTACCTGTTGGCCCACACAGGCAGGTGGCATTTTCTACCTATGGCATCATGTCAATGACCTAAAGTTTCATATTTGGAACCTTTTGGATTTCAGACTTTCAGACAAGGTCTAACCTCCAGCTCATGACCATGATGTCTCAGGGACTAAATCTAGGACATGGGACAAGGTGTATGCCACCATGTTTGACTCTAAATGACTTTTAACAATACAGTGAATGATTTCTGAAGGAACCCAAACTCACTGCATTACTTCTGTACATTGTTTACTCCTGTAGTGCCCAGGGGACTGTGTTTATGACTGCGGAGGCCAGGAGAAAAGAACTACTGAAAGTCAAGATGGATAGATGGATAGATAGATGGATGGATAGATAGATAGATAGGTAGGTAGATAGATAAGATAGATAGATAGATAGATAGATAGATAGATAGATAGATAGATAGATAGATAGATAGAGGTAGTTGACCATCCCAATAGTCAAGTGGCCTAACTAAGATTAATGCAGCCACAAGTCCTTCTATAGATAGATAGATAGATAGATAGATAGATAGATAGAGGTAGTTGACCATCCCAATAGTCAAGTGGCCTAACTAAGATTAATGCAGCCACAAGTCCTTCTATTCCAGAGGGAGCTATTCTGGAAAAAACAAGCTCAGACCAGAGCAGAAAAGAGAGTTCTGTACAGGGGAAAACCGGGGTGAGGCTGGGGACCAGAGGCAGGATAAAATAAACTGAGACAAAGGAAGATCACAGACACTAAACTTTAAAAAAAAAAAAAAATCTATGAAATTTATAAATATTACTTCAAGGAGCTAATTGATAGTCTTTAAAAATCTGCTCCCTATTCAGTCTGGATTAACTACCAGACTACTAACTATTAATACATTTTACTGAATGTATTAAAATTTATTTATGTTATGTATTTGCTATATAGGAACAAGCCAGTTTTAGCGACCCTGAACCATTTATCTTTGTGGAAAAGCACATAAGAGATACATAAATAGTGTTCAGCAAAGTAACACAATAAGCCAATAATATAACTTGAAAAGTTCCAAAACCCCCTCAGATACCATGAGGCACACACACTCGTGACATGGACTGGAGAGAAAGGAGCCTGCAGTGAGCTCTGCAGCACGCACATGCAAATCAATTTAATTACAGAATGCAGAGGAGTGGGGTGTACCTTATAAGTAAAGACCAGTATGCATACTCTGTAAAGAAAAATATCAAGCAGGAAGTAATTAACGCCTCCTTTAATGTTTAAAATCTGTGCAGTCCCCTGCTGAGCAGAACAAACTCTTAACCCAGGGATGTAGGCACAGCTCAGCGGGACAGCTTCCATTTAATCCCCACCACCACAGTGAAAGCAAGCATGTGAAAACACCAAAGAATCCTGAGGACCTTGAAGATTCCTCCCACTCTTTGTTGGTTTTTCCAAGACAGGGTGTATGTTGTCCCAAATGTCCAGGAACTTGCCCACCTCTGTCTCCTGAGTGTTGGGACTAAAAGTGCCTGGCTTCTTCAAAGTATTTTAACAATCAACAAAAAAAAAGACCAAGTAGGATGTTCTGCAAGTAGCACCAAATTATGAATTATATACTTCTACACTGAGACTGGTAAGGTTCGTGCCACTTCCTGGAGACTTCAGGCACACTGGTCCAGTGTTCCTCCACTGAGCTGTCCCTCAGCAGTCAGCTCTCGGGTGATGTTTACAGCATACCAACTTACTCATCACAACATGCTTGAGGATTCTGTCCTGACAGCACAGCATCTCCTGCCACAGCAATTATTAGAACTTACACAGTAAGACAGCCAGTGTGGGTAGCCATGCAGAAGTAGTTCATACACAGGGCATGGATGTGGATCAAGTTCTAGAGCCAATCCTTTCTACTTCTGGTTTAAATCTTCAATGCAGACAAAATTAAAGGAAACAAACACATAAACTTATAAAACCTGGCCAGCTTAGTTTTTAACACTCAATCAAGAGTAGGCCACTTTCCTGCAGACACTGTTGGTAGGCCTAGGAAACTTCTAGATTCTCCCGTCTTCATGCTTGGAAATCCAACACCAAACACCATTGCATTTTGTAGAGCTGACATACAGAACATAGACTATGGTTTCAGTTTTAAGGTGGACTGTCAGATTGCCAGCCTGGCCATTACTTTCCCAGCCTCAGAGATGGATGCCTTGGTACTCACCCACTCAGCTTTTCTTTCTGTCTGCTTTATTCTTTTATTATGGTCTCCTGAAAACTGGGCGATTCTTGGTCTGACACAATGGTGCAGCTCAAACTTTTGATGGGCTTTTCCCCCATCGTTCTCTTGTCAACTAGTAGATCTCAAACTCAAAGAACCCACTGAATTTTCTCTCACGTTTTAGGCACAGGCTGAGACAGAAATGTTCAGTAATTATTTATTGAATTCGTACACTATGAGATTCGCAGTAACATAATTTTATTGGTATTGAAATATCCACTTTTCACTATGTAGCTTAGTCAACGCCAGTCTTCCATTTGAGAACTTCACCACAACTTTTTAAAATCAAGCCATATTTTTTTTCTCCTGAAGACCTCATCAGTTTGAGAAATAAGGCCATCACTTGGAATCCTACAACTCCTCAGACACCACAGCACACTGCTGTCTAGGTCCCTGACAGTATGCTGGGGATTATGCATAGAACCTATGCACAATGCTCTTACAGATTTTAAGTCACAAGTTACTTAAAATCTAATTAGATGCTACAGACATGAGCTATATGTCTGCAGCTTATGGAGTAACATGAAAAACCCTGTACATGGCCAGAATAACTTTGAGTATTTATAACTGGACGTTGACAGAGTCCATGAATTTGGAACTTGTAGAGAAAAGGCAAACTACAATGAGTGTCAGAGAGAATGTGCACGTATTCTGGCTACTGATAAAGATAAAATGCAGGGAAAGAACTGGGAGCGGATATGCTCACAGGGCAGAGAGATGAAGAGAGGTGATGGAAACCCTTAGAACCTGCAAAGCTTGACCTCTGGAGACAGAAGATCCACCAAACAATTCCGTGAACAGGCTCGGAGAGACTGAATTCACAAGACCTGGCAAAGTCAGATAAAGTTCTGTAATTTAATACAACTGTTTCCTTCCAGATGTGGAACTACTCCATTAAAAAAAAAAAAAAAAAAAGGCTAGAGGTAATCCTTTAAAGGATGCACTCAAGATTTTGTGGAGACAACTACAGAAGAGGATGGCTAGGCTGCTGTCCTGGTCTCAGGTACTAATGACGATACCTTAAAAATACTTTCTAATGTGTTTATGAATTTTGCCTTTATTTTTTGCCTGTATGTGTGTATGTCTGCGCACCATATGCATGCAGTGTCCAAGGAGGACAGAAACAAGTGCTGGATCTCCTGGGAATGGAGTTACAGATGGATCTGAGTGACGCTTGAACTGTTGAGCCATCTTCACCTGCCCAAGGACACTATTCATCACCTAGAAAGGCTTTTTATAAGTTTAAATTCCACCAGATCACTGCTAACCATTACTTCCAGGAAAGGAGCCAAAGTTTGTCGTTCAAGGCCACACTTCTATCCTGAACTTACCGCGGGCACTAGAAACTCGTGGAACACCTTGTATCGTCCTCTTTCCTGGCAACAGGAAAGCTAGGCCGACTCTGAATGATTCACATCAAGACTCACACCATGGCTCTGCTCCAGGGCAGCAAAGGTCTCTGCTTCCTACAGCATTGCTATGGACGCATACAGTCTAAAAGCTATCTACCCAAAGCTACATACACGATCTACTTAAATGTTGCCATCCCAGTGACTTCTTCCCGATTTTCTCAAGAGGAAGTGAGTATTTGCTTCCAAGTTTTCAAAGCGTTTATTAAGTCCCACGCATGTAGAGGTAGCTGTCCCAGGAAGAGGAAAACTCCCAAGAGGCAGTTTCTCCTTCCACCCCATGTGGGCTAGGATCAGCAGGTTTGCTCAGCAAGTGCCTTTCCCCTCAAACATTTTGCATCCTTTCTTGCTACCAGAGTACCACTCTCCATATACCATTAAATTTTAAATCCCAACTACAGGGTAATAATGCATTTTCAGATTGGGGCACATTCATTAGTAAATACCACACCTGTGCTTAAACTGGTGTCATTCATTCATTAAACACTAAGGACTTGCTAGCAAACAAACATAAATCACTATGTAATGGATAAGTTCTTACATTGTTGGGGCTGGCATTTTCTTTTCCCTGTTGTGACACTGGGGATTAAGCCTCAGCTGAGGCAAACCCACCACCACTGAGTGAAAGACTACATCCCTGCCATCGTGATGGGGCTTTATTTTTTTTCCAGCAAGGTCTTATGTGACTCCTCTCAGACATCAGGAATCTGAGAACCACTGTGAGTTTTATGAACTTTGAATTTTGTGATCTACCTGCTTCACCACACCTAGCTGGCCTGGTATTGAGATGGGACAAAAATGAACACGATACATACATTTAAGAAAAAATTGGTATGACAAATCCCTTTTCAGAAATTGAATATATACAACTTTTATAGATAAAGCAGGTAATAAATACAACTAATAACAATAAAATTGATACAATGTAACTTACACTTCCAGAGACCTGCCTGGTCCAAATCTTCCTTTGATGTATGGCAAACACCCATTATTTTGATTAAAGAAATAGATCTTATACAAATTGGAAGGTGTAATGATGGCTATTCAAACTGCTTATCTGGTTTGTAGAGGGCAGGGAGAGCTAGTGGCTTGCTCATGCTTAACAAACGTTTAACAATCCCTTCATACATCCCAGCACTCAGAGTTCAGCATGCTATTAGTTATAATGACAGTCTAGGCAATGGGACTCTACGAACACAAATAATCACATAAAGTTTGGCAAAGTCACTGTGTTGGACAAGTGAATATGAACATTTCAAGTTTCCAAAAGTAACGGATATTAGCTGAATGGGTTATTTGAGCCCAAGATACTCTAATTATCGCCCTAACAAAGAGCTAAAATAAGCTACTTTACATCTTTATTGATATTAACCTTTCTACAACTGATTCAGACAATTTCCTTTAGAAAATGTCTATAATTGAATACAAAAAGTGAAGGCACGAAAATTCAAATACATTATTCAGAGTTATGATTAATACTGTACTCAAAGATGACATCATAAAATTTAACCAAAGTCTTACAGCCTCACTAGGTCCAAACACACAGTCAACAGCCAGCCATACATAGACCACTGAACAGTGCAGTCTAGCAGGCTTCCTTCATCCAGTTACCTGTTCACAAGTCATTGTGCCAGCAGTGTCTTCTTTCAAGAACCTTACCCTCTCTGACCTGAGAGAGAGTAGCTACCACTGCTTCTTCCTGTGCTACTACATGGTAAACTCTTTCTATGGTATTTGTTCTTTTCAACTACAATACATACAGCCATGGGAATCCCTGGGAAAGCAGACCCAACGACCCCATAGAGTTGGACCAAGTACTGCCAAACTGAAGGACATAGCACAGCACCTGTAGGGAGTAAGTTTTGAATTAAGAGTATCAGATATTGCTAAAGTACTGAACATAAATTATAAAAACATAAGGACCAACTTGTGACAGGTTGTCTTTATATTCTCTCACTCCAATATTCCAAAGCAACTCACATTATGATAACTGTAGCTTCCAATAACCTATGGGTACTACATTAAGAAGTATCAAAACGGGTATGAAACCTAAGGCTGAGTTTACTTCAGCTCTATTCCTGTGGCACCATTAAAAATAAATCATACACATTTTATTTAAGACAGAAATTAAGAATATCGATACATGTCATTTTCTAGAATTTTGTAATTTTCTTCTGATTTTTAGAAAACCAAAAAGGCTCCAAGTAGGTATTGACATGTGACACAGTAAGAGTGAAGCTTCAATGTGAATTTCAACGGTGAGTACTATGTACTATGTACAAAGGTAAACACCAGGAAGATACACTCTAGTGTCAATGTCTTACTGTTAAGTAAGTAGCTTGGAGTAGGGAGTAAAAGCATGTTTGGAATCAGATTTCAATCTTCTTCATGATGGCAAACATGGCGTTTATGCCATTTACTTTTTAAAATGTGTCATCAGAAAAAGGATACAGCTCTAAGAACACTTGCCTATACATGGAGGGCCAAGGCTATTCCCAGAGCCCCTCCACACTTTACTGAACTCTTACGTCTAAAAGTAAAGAACTGAGTTTTGGGGGAAAAAAAGTCAACTACTTTAGTACAACAGGACTCAATCGTTTCTTAAATAAAGAAAACTATGTACAGTTTACTGTGTCATGCAATTCCGTACCTGTATGAGATTTAGAAAAGGATCTTAGTCTATATGGCAATAACCCATTTAGAAACAGGTTCATTGGTTAATCATCTTCATGTAGGAGAGGCCTTTATCTTATGCCTGCGATTCAAAAAGGATTCATCTGACTTCTGGACAGACAAAAGATAGAGGAAGCAAGCATCTGTTCACAGCCCAGGCCTGGTGGTGGTGGTGCACACCTTTACTCCCAGCACAAAAGAAGTGGAAACAGGGGTAGTAGATCTCTGAGTTAAAGGCCACTCTATTCTACAGAGTACGTTCCAGGATTGTCATGGCTACAAGGAAAAACCGTGGCTTGAAAACAACACACACACACACACACACACACACACACACACACACACACACCGTGACTGGAGATATAGCTCAGAGTTCCTTAAGTGCTGGCTGCTTCTTAAGAGGACCTGAGTTCAGGTTCCAGCACCCATGTGGTAGCTTACGACAATCTGTACCTCTAGTTCCTCCTGACCACAAGAGACATCAGACATGATGCAAAGACAAACACTCAAATTCATCATTAAAAAAAAAAAGGCTAATAATACAGTAAAGAAGACATTCTTGATCCTAGGTAGAAGAAATCATCACAGAGTCAAACCCTATTTTCCTTGGGAGGAGGAGGGGGCAGGGTCACCAGACACTTCCAACAATTTCATCTTCCTGAAGAAAATTCTGAAACACTAAAACTTCTATGTAAAGCATGAGCAAGTTTATTTTTGTTTTTTTCTTTATTTTCAAACAGTGTCTCACTATGTAGCCCAGGATGGTCTTCCCTCCAGAGCTGGGTATCCACAACTGAAGAGCTTGATTTTTGAAACAAATTATTATCAACCTAATAACAATGGGTTCTCATTATAAACCAATTTAAACATGTAATATACTGCATAATTTTGAATTAACTTTAAACAGAAATGTGTTTAGAATATATCTTTCTTGGTCTCAAAAATATTTTCCTCTTGAGCTTTGGTGAGTACTACTTTCTAACCTGACTAATGACAAGGCTTGAAACCAAGGAAAGATTGTTTAGTATAAAGACCATAGAAAATATGACGATCAAAGTCAACCCGTTACTAACACAGCAAATGCTATTGTTTTAGGCATCATTTACCATGGTGTAAGCACAGATTACAATTGTTTCCCAGTACCTCTTCTCCAGGGACCCCAAATACACCAACCCTAGCTGAGCTGTTAAGTGGTTTCATTACTATCACTAACACTAACACAGACGAGAATAAAGTGAAATTTTTAAATGCGATTTTCAAAATGTTCTCATTTAGGTTTGTACACATGTGCAGAGGACATGTGTATAGAAAAGAACTACTAAGATGCTGCTGTTCACCTGCCCACCCAAGCATGGCTAACCACCAAGCTCATGGAAGATAGCTGTTGTTAGCTCCCTACAAAATGAACTTTTCTCCATCTCTTCGTTTGCATTAGGAAGGTTTGTGAACACAATGCAACAGACGGTGAGAAAAGTGTAATAAGCATGTTAATCTAACACAAAGCAACTCAGGATCCTGTACAGTTCCTAACTGGAACAGTCCATGAGGCAGGTACTTGTTAACTGTCACAGGCTAAACATACTTAGGGGAGTCATTCGGGGTGCAATGGACAGGAATCGTAAACAGCCTACAATAAACTGGGACATTAAGCTATAACCAAAAAGTGAATTTTTAGATGGTGCCAGGGATTTAATCCAGGGACAGGTGCATGTGCCATGTACTCTCCCAGTCAGCCCTGTACCTCTTCTGTCCATGTGTGGTCTTCAAAGCACTGGCATCAATATCACATGACAACTTGGTAGAAAGCAATGTTCATTGTTTCTGGTTTCACTAAAAATAAAAATCTGCATGCAGTGGAAAGAACAGAATTTGTATTGAAGGAGCCTCACAGAGATTCTAGACTTGTCTGGAAGTCTGAAAAATACTGACTTAAAGGGACAATCATTGCTGCTCTCCCACATAGGACCCAATTTTTCCACAGATTTATCTTTTTACAAAGAAGTATATTTTTATGTACGTGCTTTGTCTGTGTACCACCTACAGCCCACTGCTCACAGAGGCCAAAAAGGCATCAGATCCCCTGGAACTGGAGTTACAGTTGCCTATGAGCTGTTAAGGTGGGTCATCCGGTAAGGGCAGCCAGTGCTCTTAATGCCTTAGCCATCTTCCCAGCACCTGTCTGGTTAAGAAAACATCCTGTGTAAACAATTATTTCCATGATCATTTTTATTCTGCAAAATTGTTAGGTCTAAAATTATATGTATACAATACTCAAACCTAGGTATGTGCAAAATTTTCTAACCGGTTCAAAGAATTAGCAGAAGTTAAGTAAATTCCAGGCAAATTATTAGTAATGCTAGGACCAAAAAGTTCAGAAACTGCTGATTCAAGAAGGAGCTGAGATTCAGTCTAATATGTCTGATCCATAAACATATCTGCTAACATGTAAGTCTAAAAGAACCTGTGAAAAAAACTAATAATTGAAAATACCCAGGAAAAAAAATGAGCTGTAATTACTGACAAAATACATACAACAGAAGTTTTATGTATTTTGCGGGAGATTACATAACTTTAAAAACTCAATTATTTACAAAGACATAAGAAAATTAAGATATAGGTAACATGAAAAACAAAGTTAATAGGCATAGACTTACATAGTTCTTTGAAAACCCAGAAACATGAAAACCTTATTTAGCCTGGTTGACTGATAAATATAAGTCTTTTTTCATAAAAGAGGCTAGAGCACAGATTATTAAACCCGTACCACAAAAACATGGAACATAATGATGTGGCTTTAAGTTTTGACACTAATGCATGTATGCACCTTACATGATATAATCAATACATAATTTTGTGTGACTTTGGTCTTTCACAATATGACCAGAAAAATTTTGTTAACATTATTAAAATTGCTCAATATGCAACTTTTACTAAATTTAAGAAAGAGCTCAATGCCGGGCGTGGTGGCACACGCCTTTAATCCCAGCACTCGGGAGGCAGAGGCAGGCAGATTTCTGAGTTCGAGGCCAGCCTGGTCTACAAAGTGAGTTCCAGGACAGCCAAGGCTATACAGAGAAACCCTGTCTCGAAAAACCAAACCAAAAAAAAAAAAAAAAAAAAAAGAGCTCAATAAGCAAATTTTACATACTTTAAGAAAGGGCTCTATACATTTTCCTACTGACTGAATTTTAAAATATAGGAAAATGAACAAGAGATTTTTTCAAATTAAGTGTGCTTGAACTTAATTCTACCCAACTCTTTAACATTGGATCTGAAACTCTCATAGGAACTGAAGTAGTTAATGGTCTACATGATAAAGCACTACTGTAAACATTAAGTAGCCTTTAGCTTGTTTTTTAATAAGGTCTCATAAGATAAATACCTCTTATTTAGTATGTATGAGTATACTGCCTGCATATATGTCTGTGTACCTGGTAGAGCCGGTGACTACAGAGGGCAGAAATGGATCCTCTTGAACTAGAGTTAAATACAGTTATAATCAGCCTGATGTGGGGGATTTGAACCAGTCCTCTCTGAGAGTAGGCAATGAAAGTCTTAAGCACTGATCTATCTCCTGAGCCCCAGGAGTTGTCTTTTAAAATAAAATAGAAAGGCACACTGATAAACAACTCTGATTTAGTCATCTTTAATTGACAAAATATCTCTTGCAGAGAGGAGAGCAGAAGCAACAATGGCTAATTCAAACCATTCAAGAATATGCTTGAAGGGACCTACTTTCAATGTGAATTTATAGCTCAATACTGGCTATACTGAAAATTTCAGTAACGTGGACCTGGAAATAGGTTGTTTCTGTTATTCACTAGGAAAACAAAATATAAAACAATAGAGCATTAACTTAACCAAGTCATTAAACGCAAAACAATTAAAAAAAAACTTTTTGAGGTATTTATAATCTAGAAATAGTTTTACCGAAAAGTCAACAGTTCCTGGAGTTTAAGAGTCTTTATTCACAGTTTAAGGCATTATTTTATTTATTTATTTGATGTTTTTGTGGGGAGACAAGAGTTTCTCTGTGCAGCTCTGGCTGTTCTGGAACTTGCTCTGTAGATCAGGCTTGGCCCCAACCTCAGATCTGTCTGTCTCTGCCTCCCTGGGATTAAAGGTTTGCTCTAACAATGCCCAGATGAAGTTTAATGACTATTTAGTAATATACAAACCACCACAACAAAAAAATATTATGCTTGTGTCACACAGAAAGTGTGTTGATGATACATAAAACAATTTCCAACTTCTGTAAACATAAAAGAAATTCATACTGGGATACATTTTATTTGACATACAAATTAATATACTCTATGAAGTTGGATTTAAAATGTTTATAGTTTTAGGAGCTGTATGTAAAAAGTTAGCTACATCTATTTGTTTCCCTCCACCCCACCCTCCCAAAAAGAAGAAGCTTTACCTATATATTTAGCTAGAAAGTAACATTTGTAACTCAAGAGACAAATACCCACTGCTTTCCCCTTTCCATCAGTGGTACTAGAGAATGAATCCAGGGCCTTATTGGAGCAACCCTGACCCTGACAGACCCAGCATGGCCTTTTCTTATCCTGTTACTCTGGCTGATTGGGATCAGCAAAATAGTTGATACTGGCCTTCAATTTAAAATAGTCTCTTGTCTCAGTCTCCAGAGAGCCAGGATTACAGTTATGTGCATCCTATTTGACAGAATTTGGGATTTTGGAAAAAAAAAATTAAGGTTTTAGTTCTCTTAGTGGTGGTACTTGGGGGTTTTCGTCTTATGTCCCCACACAGTCAGAGAATAGTTGGCAGAGATGGTTCTCTCCTTCCACCACGTGGATTCTAGTGCTTGAATCTAGTGGCTGATACTCAAGCCATGAGACTTCTATTCAATGAGCCACCCTGTCAACGTTAAGGTTATATGTGGGTTATCTTTGAGGCCTTAACACAATTACTATACACACAACATTTAACTATCACTTGAATCTTCAGGAAGCTGCCTCAATTTACCCTATAAGGACATATTCCACATATTTGACAGAGTTTCGTATATCCCAAACTGGCCTTTTATAACCAGCTATGGAGCTAAGGGTTGTTAGAACACAGTTCAAGAGTGGAGTCATGTGAGAATTCTGACTGCTTTTGAGAAAATCCCCCCCCCCAAAAAAACCAAGATAAGAATATTGTAACCATATTTTCTTTAAAAACACAAAATTTTTCTTGGAATGTGCTTTCATCCCCCCTAGGTGCAGGAGACAGGAATGACTTCAAGATTATCTACCACAGCTGGTCATTGCTGTTTGTTATAGTCCTCTACAGAAAAGCACGTTTTGGCAAGTGTAGCTTGTCTGCAGCTTCTCCATGTGCCTATACACTTTACTCATGTGACTCTTCAGAACCCTCTGAGTATAAACTGTCTGATGCACTGAACAAAGCTGGCACTGTGTGATTTTTGTGGACTTCATTCAGCTCCATTTCCTAGGTCCCAAAGCATCTAGAGCAGTAACAAAGGATTAAGAGCTTTTAGTTTTGGCTAGTACTGTCTGATTCTGAACTTCAATTCATTTAAAGTTTAACCACATATTTGATCATAGTTTTCATAAAATTTCATTCATTTGAATAACACATTTGCATTCCTTCCCTCATTCATAATCTATGTTGTAACTGTTAGTGTGCTGTTATTAGCCATTCACAGTGATACTTAATAGAAGATTTACATATAAATACCAAGATACTATAGTATTCAACAAGTATTTCTGAATAAACTTTTAAGTTATAATTTAGTGTTTGGTAAACAAGAGCCAAAGACTTGTCCTAGTCCATAAATCCTATCGCTATTAAATGTCAATCACAGCTAAGATGATCCCCCAGATGTAATGACATTTCTAAAACAAATATTTGTTATTTCACTGAATGGTACTGAACATAGATTTCTAGAAATGCCCACAAATGTCAGAATAGGTGAAAATTTACAAAATACAGATAATCCAAGGTTTTGCCTTAAAAACAAACAAAAAAACCCACATCTGACAGGAAGAAAAAAAAATCAATTTGTTGACTTAGAAAATAAAACCAGGAAATTCCAATAAAACAATTATAAAATTAGATTTTTCTTTATTATATGATTATTAACTACAATTAGCACGAGCATTCTGAATTCTTCAAGATTTTAAAATTGATTATTTCAAGACAGGAAAAGAAATAAGACTGTAGTACTATTATAAGAATAAAATTATGGCATGTTAACTTCTGTAGGAATTATAATAGTACATAGGACAATGTCACACTAAATCAGAAAAGCCAGAACTATTATTTTTTACGAATTTTCCTACTATTAAGCAAATGATATTCAAATCATCTATGGAATGCTAATTAATGAAATTAAAAATCCTGAATAAAAGAACTGTGAAGTTAGAGAACTCACAAAGCCACTAAGAACTGAATAGCTAGACGGTCATGATGTTCCACTCCACTGTCCCTCAGAAGCTGACTTCTATCAGAGAAACCTTGGTAAGCACTGCAACGGGGTTTTCTTGATGTAGAAAAGGCTGTGTAGACTCTTGTCTTGGAGCTAGAGCTGAGCCTGGACACTAGGCTCTGAGGAGATTAGGGTCACTCAGTGTTCTTAAATAACAACACAATCATCACAGCCTTGGACAAAGGCAGCTTGGTATAAACAAAAAAGATTGAGCTTCTCCAAATCTTAATTCAGGACTAAATCAAAAACACTGGTGAAAACTGCTGCTGAAGGATTGGACTGGAAAGACAGTTGAAAATGTTTTGTTTTTGTTTTTAAATCACTTAAAGTTGAATTTAAGAACTCATTCCCAAAATAATGTAACAAGTTAAAACAAAGTGCACTCCCCCCATCAGCTTATACTCTTGACACATATGTAATGGGAATTAGACTGCCTCTTATTTTTAAATCTCAAAATCATTTAAGTAATTACTAAAAACAAAGTTTCTGAATATTCCAAGTTTTTAGAAAATATATCCACCCTGCTGCTGCACATAAAAGGAGTAGAAACACATAATGATAAAATAAAAGATTTTGTACCAAAGATTACATCTCAATCATGTTTTATAATCAATTGCTTTTATGTAAGACTTCTGATTGACTGAAGACATCTTTCCAAATTATAGCTTATTCCCCAAAAGCCAGGTAGAAAAACATAAACAAAATCTACCGCAATGTGTGCTGCTCTTCAGAGAGGTATTCTGTAAGAGGACGATGTATGAATACATGGAAATGTTAGGAGAGAAACCACCTGCCACGACCATGGGTTGGGCAACTGGATATTCAAATACGAGACCCCATATACTTATATAAATGTACACATATATACACACACACACATATTGAAATTTTAAATAAATAGAGAAGGAACATTACAATATGGCATCACTTTCTCTCAAGAACCAAAAAGGGAAGTTCAAAACTGTATTTCCAAGAAGGATCTGTCACAGACCTTACAAGGCTGAGGAAAAAGGGGGAATGTGCATTTGGACGGATATTCCTCAAAAATGAACAGTACTAACATCACATGGGGTTTACTGGACAGACGTAACAAAATGGAAATATTCCAATACATCAGTTACACTACCTTCTAAAACATTTATGGAAAACAACAGGAAATGCTAAGTGGCTGACCTAGTATTTAGGAATAAGAGGCCACACCTTCCTTTCACTGCCAACACTCTGTCGGTATGGTTGGTTGGGATAAAGCTTAACACTAACTCTTAAAGTGATAACTGGGGGAAATGTAAATGAATGATGGCAAAAGATTAAAACCAGGAGTTATTTTATAAGCAAAAGAGATTTACTTTCAAACATTTTTTTTTAAGATTCAAAAGGTTTATTTGGAAAAATCAGCACAGAACAAAGATAGCCTCAATAACTTTTCTCAGAATATATGAATAGTGAGACTCTATATGAAATGTAAGCAACAACTCTAACTTACACAGGATCTATGGTTTATACAGTCTCAACCCCCATGCCTCCCACCCACTAGTATACTACAGTATGTATCCCTTATTGACATCAGCTTTCACTAACAGTCTGACTTAAGGGCTACAGGAACAAACAGAAAAGCAAAGTCATCTTCACGTTTAAATAGGTAGGATTAGCTAAAGCAACCATAGCAAGTTTTGTAAGGTCATGAGGGAATACCACTAAGAACATTTTAAATTAGGCAAAATCGTTTCTTTATTGAGATTAAGTAACTACACAGACTTAATAATAATGCCACATAGCTATCGTTAGCTAAGGTCACAAACACTTTTCAACATTCACAATGATGGGCATCTTTTTCACCAAGCTAATCTACAAAGCTTATGAATAAAGAAAATACAAAAAAACCCTCAAGTTTTACAAAAGAAAAACTTTAGTCTACATACATTAACAGTAAAACCATTTCTCCCAAGTAACAGACATGGTGTAAAGGCATACCATTGAATGTTTCTCTAAACAGTCAGGAATGAACCATTACTTAATATCTCCGACGCTTATTAGGGCCTTCAAAATTGCCCCCTTGACTCCCTCTACCAAAGCCACCAGGACCACCACTTACAGGCCCTACACCGCTCATTGGTGCCTGGGTAGTTTCAGAACCTGTTCTATTTCCCATGGGTGAACCCATCTGGGAAGGAGGTCCTTGGGGAAACCTATCATTGTGCTATAGTCACATATAATAAAGTCCATTTGGAACACGCCAAAATAAAAGTGACAAGAAAAATTGGCAAAATCCCAAGTGGTGGTGTCAGGAAGTTCAGCAGAAAGTCCAGCAGAGTCAGGATCAAACATAGAAGGAAGAAAGGAGCAAGTTAATTAGTTCCTGTTTTTAAAAATGGTAGTAGTAGCAATAATAATAATAATAATAAGCAGCATCTGAAGATTTACAAATTGCAAATGCTATGCTCCATTTCATGGAAAGAACTGATTCTGACATAAGCAAATGCCTCCTTATGCCAAATCAGCCTAGAACACCACTCTGATCCCTTTTTAAAAAGTTTACACTGCATGAACCGAGGATGGAAAGTAAAAAATAATGTATTTTGTTCCGAGTTGGAGTCTCTATCTACTCAGCCCAGGCTGGCCTCTAACTCAGGGCTCTTCTGTCTCTGCGTTTGCCCCCAGGTGCTGGGACTATAATATAAACATGTCTCATCAGGCCTGGTAAGAAAGAAACTTTTTAAAAAGAAATCAGAGATGTACACTGAGGAGCTGCATCATACTGTTTTAAAAGTAAACATTCTACAAACTCAATGATCAATGCTTTTAAGAAACAAAGCATTAAGAAACAACACAAAACTCAGGGATTTAATATGGAGACACATGAAGTGCTCCTTTAAAGGCTAGTTGTAATAAAACAGAATGTTTTAAGAATCATTTTAATAATATGAATAACTAAAAGCACATTAAATATCTGAGTCATTTATTCTTTGAAACTTTACAAAGGTCAATCTTAAGAAGTATAAATGCATAAATAAGGGAAAAAAAAACCCTAAGAATGACATTTAAATTAAATTTACAATTTTAGGAAAGTGTATAGGAATACAGCCAATAATGTCTATGTTACTGCTAATGATTAAATGCGGAAGAGAAATTGAACCAACATACTTCAAGTTTCAGGGATTACACTATATAAATGCTGCCTCTCTTAAAGGCGCAAAGGCACTGACCACTTAATGTGCCATCTCTCTGTCCTGGATACTGTGACCCTGCCTCTCTACCTCCTTAAACAATAGATTTGAAAATGATATCAAGACCAGTGTATTACTCTTCAGTTCTACAATGAACGATGCCTTCCTTTTAATCTCTCTCTGATCCCCATGGGTGTAAAAAGGATGGCCCGTCTACATTAACTGCCAGTGCATTTCCTCCTTAGCCATCGGTAGACTGCTAACCTTTAGGATGGTAATCCCAAAACCAAGCAGCCTTTGTGAAATCTGGTCACCAATTTTCTTTTTCAGAACTTTAAACAACCATCACCTGAGGAAGAAATGAGTTCTACTAGAAAGCGTCAGACACAGGTGGCAAGAGTCATCTGTCCAGCTAACTGGTATGTAAAGATGACAGACGTTACAACAGAGAAAATCAATCTTTACGTTTTAGCCACACAAAGGTATCTTCACACTCCTGGATCAAAAATTTGTACATATTAAATTTAGTAATAAAAGCCATCAGCAGTCATACTAAACATACAACTGTAAACCTTTAAAATGTTTTGAAAAACTAAAATTTTATCAACTTTTTGTCAACAAAGAGAAATGGTTTGAAATAAATCATTACAAGGAGATGTGTCAAAACTAAAGCTTGGTTTTTTTCCACACACAGTAGAGTTCTGTTTCTAGGGTAAATAGTCTACACAGAAAAAGCGCAATCATAAACATTTAGCCTTGCATCCATTCACTGGCGGACAGGAGTTAAACGCACTGCAGAGAACTGTAGTGAGACATGCGCTCTATTGAGGAAGAAGAATAAGTGGTGATGGCAATACTAAGACACTTTAAAATTGTCTCTAATAAATTGAAATTTAACAAAGTCGCTTCCTCTTCACTGGCTGTACATTCATACTACCAAAAGTAATGATACCACGTTATATTAAGTGTGAAGTTATCTTTGAGGCAGCAAAGTGCTTATTTACAAAATATAACCAAAAAAATTTTAGTGATACGTTACCACTGCGCCATTATCTGGTATCATTGGAGTTCCCATATTTGCAGCTCCTTCTGGTCCCATGGCAGGACCAGGACCCATTGGTGGGCCAGGTATAGTTCCTCTGTTGTTCATATTCATACCCATCATTGGAGGAGGACCTTGGGTACCAGCAGGTGCTGGGCTAAATGCATCTATGCAAAACAATCTACACTTAGAGCTGTCCTATCTTAGTTCAGTGAACATTAAAAACTGTACAATTCATTCAAATCTATACACAAGATTATCATCAAAATAACTTTCCTTCCTTAACTAACCATCAACAATAAACATCATATACACAGTAAAATTCTCATTACTAAAACAAGCCTACATGGCCATGTCAATTTTTTAGAGCCATTGGAACTATCATATTAAAAGTTTCAAAAATCAGTAATATTAGGTGTAGCTTATAATTAAAGAAAATGACCCTGAATAATTTTACATTCTATGAGCTTTAATAAACAGTAAAGGTTTGTCACTAAAAAACACAACTTGTTTTCCCTTAAAGTCAGAGCTAATAAAAATATTAGCATATAAAAAATAATAAATATTAAGGAAAATTACTCTAGATAATCACACAAAGACAGCTGTAAACTAATCACTTGGCTTTATATAAGTACTAAATACTTTAAAAACGTATCAAAGAATGGTTTTCAATTTTATATTAAAATATATAATCTAAAACAAAAAGCCCAAAACACTAGGATGAAACTATGTTTTAAAACACTGTTCATGCAAACAGATAAAATGATTATGTGCCTACTTCTAACAAGGACAACTTTAGACAGGGAGACAATGATGCTTCTAATTTGGCCATCAAGATATGCACCTGTTTCATATCACAGTGTTGTCTGAGCTGTCCTGTAACATATATGGTAGTCTCAAGTAAAACATTTCAAAGGAATTGATTATTTAAAAAGTATATGTACCTTTCAATCATAAAAATTCAAACTCAAAACTGATGCCAATTTAGAGATCTCTTCTACATTATATAGGCCAGTTTTCAAATAGTCAGAATTGAACTTCTTAAATACACATATAAAACACTGGTGTATTTAAGTCCATGGAACAATGACGACTGCAGCTGAACACTCTACAGTGTCAAGGCTAAGGAGCAGCAAAAGGAAGTAGCACTCCTCAGGAGTCCATCACGGCCTTGCTGTGCTCTTACAACTCTAATTCCAGAAACAAGCAATGTCAAGGGAAGGAATAGTTTTCTTAATCCCAACTCATTCTATTTAAATAATCAGCACTTTAAGCTGAAAATGTCTACTTCCTCAATATTGAAGGCTATATATAATAGAGACAAAGATAATAGAGACAAAAGGTAGACGGTAACATCTACAAGCCCTCTTATCTTAGCTCAGCTTTCCTGAAAAGAAAAGTACTGTTTTCCCCTCACTGTTTTTAAAAGGAGAGTGACTGGGTGACAAGGTCTTGTTTGTAGCCTAGTGTGATTTGCTGTCAGCTGTCACATACTCCTGCCTAATGTATCTTCCATGACAGAACTATAGGTATGAGTTACCATGGCTCCCTTCTTTATAATAGTACATAACTTAGATAAAATACAAGTCAGAATATGTAAAATAATACCGGTACATACGTATCTGATATATACACTGGTATACATCAAAAAATGATGCTGCCATACTATCAATAGGTCATATGTGGTTGTGAATACAAAGCCTTGAGCACAACCACTAAGCTACAAATTCTAGCCCCATTTACAAAGCTTGATGTGCTACGACAGTTGTAACAATTCAACGGAATAAGGACTGCAATAAGCCATCAAGCTATAGTCTAACACTGAAGATTAAAGAGATGGACTAGACTTTAGGAGAATAACTACTAACAGATTATAATTTTCTAAGGAACAGTATAAAAGTCTAAATTTCTAAAGCATATTCTCCTCATAAAGTTTTTAATCCAATGAAAAAACATTTCCAGATCTATGTGCACTATCAGAAATTGCTTAAAAATTTACAATACGTTTGATACTGATATTAATGAAAATAATTATATCTGTCTTTGAAATTGTACTTAATTGTATCTTCCTCTAACTGCCCTGAAACTATATTTATTGTCTTATATACTACCTAAAAGTTACTATGAAAAAACTACAGAGCCACCTCCCCATTATATAAAATCTGCTTACACTAATGACCCCTGTGCCTGCGCACTAACTGCACAGTTGGGTCCACAGTCCCATGCTTCCTTGGCATACCATAAACGCTAGTCAGTACACCTTGGTGGCCAAGGAAAGTGACCAGAAGGACAGTAATAAACTATATTACCTGACTAAAATAACTGAAAGGACAAGAATTTTTAAGAGCTACTCACAGAAAATATTCATGAACACATTCCTTGTTTAAGTTTTATCTAATACTCTACATATTTTAAGAACATATGAGTTCGGTATATATTGTCTATTCTAATAGTGTAATTATTCAAACAGCGTGTACATCTGAATTATACAGACTTTAATTTCATGAGAAGTTTCGGTGGGACAATTTAATATAAAAGTGAAACATGTATCATTATTGGCAAATGATTAAAGTATGCCAGTTCAAATTTTAATGTTTTTAATAAGAACCATCATATGCAACATAGTTTCTCGTTGGGTCACAACACTATTTCACTATACAATGGTGAAAATTTTAATATAACTACCTTCATAACATCTTATTTCCTCAACAAGCCACTGAAGACTCTTGAAAAATACTTTCATACTAAATACTGTAACCAAAGAAAACATTTAAAATATTCTGTAATATAAATAAAAAGCCTAGACCTCAAAGAAAAACAACCAATAAACAAATTTAAAATAGAAATTTTAAAATCATTTGAAAATAACTCAAAAACTATCAGCATCAGAGGTAAAAGGAAACTTGATTTCTGCACTATGGCAGCAATGTATTTATATCTCACTATGATTAAACTTGTCTCGCCATGTAGAAAAACCTAGCTAAGAGGCTTCTTTCACTGATGATATCAAACCATATTTGAGTTGTAAAATATTCTTCCTATGATACACTTTTATTTCATTTTTAAAAAAGATATCACCTTTATAACTGTTTGCATGACTTAGTTTCTCAGCATATAGATACCAAAACCAGCATACAGTCCCCAAAAGAATTACAAGTAAGTTTTATAAGTCTTTTGCTTCAAATCCCTACCTCCCATGTTTATTGCTCCACGGGGACCCATATCACCCATTCTCATTTCCTGTTCTCTCTGTAAGTAAACAGAGTTGTCAGAGTCAACCTATCCATCTTATGATTTGACATTTCCCATCTAAAATCAAACAGAAAAGAGTGAGTTGGGATATCACTGTCCATTAAAAATTCTGAAATTTTCCAACAATATTTATTTAACAAGAATACGAGGAGAGAGGAAACAAAAAGTAAAAACAAAATTCAAAACAAAAACAACAACCACCACCACCACCAACCCTTCAAGCATCCAAAGCTAATACCCATTAAGTGCTTAGAATCTCCAGGTTACACTGGAAGACTAGATACCACATGACCCAAACTATGTTCCATCACTCGGTAAGGCTGCTACTCCAGAGACATTTGCCTAGACCTTGTATCAGAGAAAAACTGAGCATTAATAGTTAAGGTCAATTATATTTAACTTACAAGTTATTAAAGTCTTAAAAGTTACAGGCGGTTTTCATTATATAAAACAAACAAAGGAGTCTTGATTTTTATTTAACTAACCAGGTACAATTCCACCTATGGTCTACAGATACACCCTAACTCTTTCAGTAGACACAAGGAGTTATAAAAATTTTATGCAATATTGCTTCCCTTTAAATAAGCAGTTGTTTTACTTAAAACATAAATAAATTCTTTTTCATTTACCAAGTTCTGAAATGATGCATTGTAGAAGTTAATTATAACGCAAGAGGCGGGTTATATAAATTAAGAACTTTTGAAATTTCATTACAGCAGCTACTTCATAGGAATTGTTTACTATGACTTACTTCAAAATTAAACCAATGAAATCTGTGTGAAATCACTCAATAACAATGAAATGGCAACACTACCTGAACCAAGGTACTAAGTGTCCAAATCACGAAAAGCAATCAGACACAAAAGTATCAATGAATGTTTCAAGTCAATCCATAGCTGAATGAAACACAATTATTTTTGATAAAAGCAAATTTTAGTAAACTAAATAATATAACACTGAACACCATACAAAACCAAGGCCATAAAATGCTACAATGGAAGAATAAATGGCATTCATGAGTGACTGCTTTCAAAGACCTCTGCAGAGAGAGAGGTTTAATGGTAGAGAAGCTCTACCAAGCACAAAGTCCATGGCCAGATCCCCTGGCATAGGCATGAGGGGGGCAAAGTCTTGCCCACTTAGTCTAACGAAATATATATTTTAATAGAACATTAACAAAAGCAATGTATAATGAACAAAGTTATATTCCAAACAAAAGAAATGTTTCGTTGCATTATTTAGAAGATACAAACACAATACCTCCATAAAAGCTATTTTTCAACTTTCCTAGAAGGATGTTTTTTTGCCTTCTCATAAAATTTGCTTATTAATAGATACTATCATTAACATAAGAAAAGGTTAAGTCTAAAGCTGGCCATGGTGGAGCATGTCTTTCATCCCAGCACACCCAGGAGGCAGAGGGAAACAGGTATTTCTGTGAGGTGCAGGCAAGTCAGGTAGGGGTATATGAGATCCTGTTCTCAAAACGAAAAAAAGGAAGATCATAAGATCAAAATGATAACCAACCAAACATCATATGGCAAACACTTTAAACATGTTAATTATTAAATTTCCTTGGGTCTTCAGGCTGTTACTTTCCAGATACTTCTACTAAAATGCAAAGGAAACAAAGCTTTTAGCATGGTCATTTTATAACCTTGAAGAGACTCCAGAATACCATCTATCTACAACTTCGCAACCGTGTGCCATTAAGTTCTCTTAATGATGTTGGAGATAAAACTCAAGAGCTTCAAGAGGATAGGCAAGAGCTGAGCCTTTAATATGTTTTAAAATAGAAAAAAGGATAACATTTTCTTGACCATAATTATTTACTTTACAAAATTATTCTAGTGTAGGTTGAAAACATACAAACAGAAAAAACTGTAACCAACATCCCAACAGACTTTTAATAGGAAGCAGAAAAAAATGGATCATAGTTAAAAGCAACTGCTGCTCTTCCAGAGACCTAAGTTCAGTTCCCAGCACCCAGCACCTTATTGCCAACTCTAATTCCAGTACCAAGGAACCTGATGGGCTGGGGAGATGGCTCAGCAGTTAACTGACTGCTCCTCCACAGGACCTGAGTTCAATTCCCAGCAACCACATGGTGGTTCACAACCATCTGTAATGGGGTCTGAAGCACTCTTCTAGTGTGTGTCTGAAGACAGCGACAGGGTACTCATACAAATAAAAATAAATCCCCTTTTTAAAAAAAAAGGATCTGATGGACCCAAGCCTCCAAGATACCTACCTGCACATACATGGCATATACTCACAAAGACACCTATATTAAAAAAAAAGAAGAAACCTAAGACGAAATATAACTGTTTAATATCAGCTAGAGATGGGTCACAGCACTTAAAGAGCACTTACTGCTCTTGCAAAAAGATCGGGGTTTCATTTCTGAGCACACACCTGGGTGGCTCATAACAGCTAGGGAAACTAGAACCGTCTTCTGGTTCCTGTAGGTACCTGGACTTGTGTGATACAAATTAATTCATGCAGACTCATGTGCATGCACACAAACACACAGGATTCAAGATTTCCTTCCAATAAAATAAAACTACAACAAAAACTCAAATTTTAAAATAGAAATTCAAACCTGTTAGGCAGAACGACCTATGTGTTTTATGGCACATGGTGAACCAAGGTCAATGCTGGGCTTACTTCCTCAATCCCTTTCCAGTTTTTATTCTACCCCAGGAATAGGGATAGAATCTCACTGTTTAGACCTGACTATCCTAGAACTTGTTATGTACTCACATAAATCCTCCTGCTTCTGCTGCCTGAGTACCAGGATTACCACAGTGCAACACCATGCTTTTGAGACTTTGGCTGGCCTGGAACTTTCTATGTAACCTTGGCTGGCCTCAGACTCATAGGTATCAGACCACCTCTTCCTGAGTGCGTGTGACTAAAAGCACTCACCACCATGCCAAGACCAGCTTTTTATTTTGAAGCAGAATCTTTCACTGAACCTCAAGCTCATCAACTAGAAGGGCAAGAAGTTTCAGAAATGGGGCTCCAATGCCCACCCAGCACACAGTCACCAAGATTAGAATTAGAGGCTCATACAACCATGCCTGGCTACAACACCTGGGTTATTCAGGGGTTCTGTAGCCCTGTGCTTGGATGGTAGGCACTTTACCAACTGGGCCACCTCCTCAGTCCATTTCTATAGCTATTCCCCTGAAGCAGAAGATAAAACAGATACAGAGGTAGTAAACAATTTGTTCAAGGCAATACAAAGTGAAAATGACCAAGTTGTCTTACAAAAATTCTAATAAAACTCATAAAATCCCACCATTACAAGATACCTCCAATCTTCAGCAATGCCAACATTGAAAAGCAAAGAAATTGAAGTTAACGTATAAAGAATGTATAGCTCTATAAAGAATTATGAATGAACAGATGACAAAAGAAGCAGCAAAGTAGAACTGTTTTCCAAAACTAAGCCCAGAAGCACAGTGCAGGCTAGCAGTTAATAAAGTCTTACTTGGAATATCCACAGCTCTTTCAGAAAATAACAAAAGTAACAAAAATTCTCTTTAACACTAAAAGTGCTAAAACTAAATTTTAATATTGAGACCTTACCACACATTTACATAATGTCAACATTCATGAAATTCCAATGTGGCAAAAGCAATGGGCATAAGAAAATCCTGATGTTTTAACACAAATCAGGGAAACTGACACCACTATATAATAATAGTAACTACCACATTTGTGACATATATTTATGTATGTGTGTGTGTGTGTATATATATATATATATATATATATAAAATGATTATGAATATTTGAATGAAGCACCAAGAATAGACTAATTTTATGAACTTTTATCAACACCGATATATATGTTATTAGTACCCTGAACAACCAAACAGGACACAAACAGTGTTTCTGCTACAATTTAAAAGACTGTGGTTATTTCAAAACCAGTTCCTGTCTGATTGGGCTGCGTAGTAAACAAACCATTTCAACACACAGTAACATCTTTACCTAGGACCTTAGTATCTGACTGCCTACCTGCCACTAAGAAATATAGTTTCTGAGTAAAAGAGACAATTAGATGATTTGCTTTTAAAAAGCAATAATTTTCTAATAATTTACATGAAGCTTAAAATTTTTCCATGGTAAAAAGTTCCATTCCGGTTTGAAGGCAGACCAATACGTTTTAGTGCAAAAGCATTTCTAAGACACTACCAGTCAAATATTATTTATATAAGAGAATTGTGTGTGTGTGTGGTTGTGGAGTTTTACTGTAGAAAGGCAGGGGGAAGGAGAGAAGACAGAAAGAGAGAGGGCAGTCATGGCTACGTGGAGAGAGGGAGGACGGGAGAGAGAGGAGGAGGGCTAGAGATGAAAGTAAGAAAGGTAAAAGCTTAAAAAACTATATAAGAATTTTTTAAAGAATTTTTTTATGGGCAAGTAATATAGAATCTCACTGTGTAGCCCTGTCTGGCTGAGAACTTGATGGGTAGATCAAGCTGAACCAAACTCAGGGATCTGCCTCTCTCTGCCTCCCAAGTACAGGGAATAAACATGTATACTACCATGTTTGGCTTCAGGAATATTTTTGCATCTCTTGAAATACAAAATCAAATGTGGGAAGATAACTATTTATTACAGAAAAATATTAAACAAATTTACAAACTTAAACAGTTTCCCAACTTCAAAAAGTTAAACATTAAGACTCTGAAACATAAACTGAGACTGCTATTCTTTGTACAGACATTTTTAAAATTGTAGTTTTAATTTTGTGTGTTTGTGTTTGTGTTTGTGTGTGCGCAGTTTCTGCATGTCCACAGAAGTCAATAGAGGATGTTACAGATGGCTGTGGGCCACCAACCTAGTAAGGATGTTAGGGATCTGGAGGAAGAGTAAGTACACTTAGCCACTGAAGCATCGGTTCTACAAACAACCCTTACATTTTTAATTGGCTGTAATTTGTAAAATGGCAAATAGTGATAACATTTAAAAGCTCTTTCGGGCCTTCAGTAAATTTTAATAAAGGAATTTAGATTCCATAAAGACTGGCATCCTATTGCTATTGTTGTTGTATGTCTTTTTGCTCTGTTTGGAAAGAAGATCTCACATATAAGAGTTGGACTGTATCTTACTAAGCAGCTGAGGCTGGCCTTGAATTCCAATTTAATTCTCAAGTGATGGAATAGAGGCATATGCTGCTAATCTCACTTGAAAACATTTCTTTTGAGAATATTTATCTATTATCAGTTTATGTATATAGGTATTTTGCCTTCTTGTATATACATACATACATACATACATACATATATGCGCACCACATGCTTGCCTGGTACCCACAGGTCAGATGAGTACATGAGGTCACCTGAAACTCGAGTTAAAGACAATTGTGAACCCCCATGTGGGTGCTGAGAATTAAGTCCTGGTCTCCTCCAAGAGCAGACAATGCTCTTAATTGTTCTGCCATCTCTCAAGCTCCTGTTTAATTGTTTTATCATGTGCACATCACTAGAGTCTGGCTGTGTGAGTAAGCCAGAAGCATCAGATCTCCTAGAGCTGGAGGTACAGGTAGTTCTGAGCCAATGACGTGGGTACCAGGAACCAAACTCAGATATTCTGGAAGAGCAGTTCACACTCTTAAATGCTGAACCATCTCTCTCGACCCTAGAGAAATCTTTCAAGTTCTAAACATTCCTCCTCAATAAAATTATAAAGGAAGGAAAAAAAAAAGGCGACACCAGTCTACATGAATCTATTCCCAACGCACGTTAAATGTGCCACTACTGGCATCTGATACTATATATCCTTAACATTCAGAACAAATATGTGATTCCACATAGTGTGATTATGTTTCTTACAATTATTTTGTGTGTATAGAACATATATTTATATAAAAAACAAAGGACTTGGGGGGCTGGTGAGATGGCTCAGTGGGTAAGAGCACCCGACTGCTCTTCCGAAGGTCCAGAGTTCAAATCCCAGCAACCACATGGTGGCTCACAACCATCCGTAACGAGATCTGGCGCCCTCTTCTGGAGTGTCTGAAGACAGCTACAGTGTACTTACATATAATAAATAAATAAATCTTTAAAAAAAAACAAAGGACTTGAAGAAAATGATTCTTCCTCACACCAAGTATGCCCTCTTCTGGTGTGTCTGAAGACAGTTACAATATACTCATATACATAAAATAAATAAATCTTAAAAAATAGATTCAATCTTATCAATAAGTATTTCTAAACCTAAATTTATAAATCTATGAACCACACCTTACATTTCTTTTTTTAAAGATTTATTTATTTATTATGTATACAGTGTTTTGCCTGCATTATGTCTGCAGGCCTGAAGAGGGTACCAGTTCTCATTATAGATGGCTATGAGCCACCATGTGGTGGCTGGGAATTGAACTTAGAACCCCTGGAAGAGCAGACAATGCTCTTAACCCCTGAGTCATCACTCTAGTCAGCATTTCATTTTATTTTTCTTTTCTCCTATTCTTTAGTAAGAAAATGTGAGCCGGACATGGTGGTGCACACCTTTAATCCCAGCACTCTGGAGGCATAGGCAAGCGGATTTCTGAGTTCAAGGCCAGCCTGGTCTACAAAGTGAGTTCCAGGACAGCCAGGGCTACACAGAGAAACCCTGTCTCGAAAAACCAAAAAAAAGAAAGAAAAAAGAAAAAGAAAAGAATATGTATGTAACAGGGTACTAAAATTAGATAAATGACCAAATTTCCATGAAAAACATTAATTAATAACCAACAAAAATATTAGCTAACACACAACTCCTAGGCACAAAGAAGAACACAAAAACTATCACCATGTAATATTTTAACAAAATAGAAATAAGAAAAGTGAACACAGGGCCCCAATGGAGGAGCTAGAGAAAGTACCCAAGGAGCTGAAGGGGTCTGCAACCCTATAGGAGGAACAACAATATGAACTAACCAGTACCCTCATAACTTCTGTCTCTAGCTGCATATGTAGCAGAAGATGGCCTAGTCGGCCATCATTGGGAAGAGAGGCCCCTTGGTCTTGCAAACGTTATATGCCCCAGTACAGGGGAATGCCAGGACCAAGAAGTGGGAGTAGGTGGGTAGGGGAGTGGGGGTCGGGGGGGGGGGGGAGGTGACTTTCGAGATAACATTTGAAATGTAAATGAAGAAAACAGCTAATAAAAAAAAGAAATAAGAAAAGTTTGTAGAAATTGCCAACATCACCAATAAAGAAAAAAAAAAAAGGCTCATAAAGCTTATGGCTTTCTTTTCTCTTCCAGCTTTCTTAAGCCAGTCTCTCTCTGGCACAGACTGGCAATCCATCAGCCCCACAAGTGCTGAGATTACAGGCTCATACCATGATCCTTGACTAAATGTACACTTTTAATTCAGGTAATTGAAAGCAATATCCAAAACTCAACATAACTTCCATTTAGGGAAGGAGTAAATACCTGATAAAATGTGAATTTACAGCATTTAACCTTATATTGTAGGACTTCCTGCGTACGATGTGAATACATGTATTCTAAAATAATTACCCACACAAACTACAGGAAACAGTTCTCAGTTTTATCATCATTAAATAAAATTTGTATCACATATAATTACAGAACTGAAATTTTTAAGGAGCCTAGACAGATGACGTGGAATTTAAAAGCACTGATTGCTCTTGCAACAGACACAGGTTTAATTTCCAGCACCTACATTGTGGCTCAGAACCATCTACAATTCCAGTTCCAGGGAATCCAATGCCTTCTTCTAGCCTCTCTAAGCTCCATGCACACAAATGTATACATGCTGCCAAAACATTCATATACATGAAATAAAAAATAAACAGAAGAAAAAGGTCAAACGGGAAAGAAAAAAGAAAAGAAAAACCAGTAAAAGAGTAAGTATCCAAATAGCCAAAGTCCAACAACCAATGACACTACTAAATACTAGGAATAATAGGGAAGGACAGGAGGAGCCATTACTGGGAATACAAAAGGAGCATAAACTGTCAGCATGGTGGGACTTAAATCTGCCCAATCAAAACGGAACATGAATGTTAATAGTAGCTAAAATTTGAAATCAAAAAATTTTTCTTCAAACAAATTATTGGAAAACAATTATTGTTCAAGACTAAAAAGAAATGATCTCTAAAATTAAGATGCAGGGAAAATTTGAATTGTAAATGAATAATGTCCATGTAAAGAAACTACATGCTGTATTATTCTAAACAGGACATCCTAGGAACAATAAAACATGGGCACAACTAGACAGAACAGACTGTAAGGGTAAGGAGGGAAAACTAAAGCAGCGGAGAAAAGGATTAAAACAGAGAGGAGAGCTGTGTGTGGAAAAACACTCTGGCCAATACCTGAATGGTAAAAATCACAACGCTCTTAATGCTAACACATGGAGTGAACCCTAAACTATTGCCTGTAATGGATAGTGATGTGCCAATACAGGTTCATCAAAGTGCTATCAAATATGCCATGCTGGAAGAGATAGGAGGAGGATAGAGGAAATAAAGCATACTGGAAATTGTCATACCTTCCTATCAGCTTTGCTAGAAATTTAAGACTACTTTTAAGAATGTACTAAATAAAACAGGGAAGAAAACAAGGAGGAAACATCACAAAGGGAAGAACACGGTGGATAGGATAACTAGCCTTCAAAAAATTCTTAAAAGATAAATGTTTCATGTTTCCATTTTAACAATAACTAAACTTATGCTTTTGTCATTAAAAAAAAATAAATAAAAATAGTTCATCTTTGCCCAATCAGAAATCAAAGTAACAACAAATGGAGAGATTACTTAAAACACAAAGGCTTTGGGCTGGAGAGATGGCTCAGCGGTTAAGAGCACTGACTGCTCTTCCGAAGGTCCTGAGTTCAAATCCCAGCAACCACATAGTGGCTCACAACCATAATGAGATCTAACCCCCTCTTTTAACAATAAATAAATCTTTAAAAAAAAAAAAACAACCCACAAGGGCTTTACCACAACCGTGCATTTTTCAGATCTTAAAATGCAGCAAAATCAATGGCTGATTTTTAATTCATGGTATTTCTGAGACTGAATTGAACAAACTACATAAAATGTAACAGGTAATAGTAAACAAAAAGGGAATACACTGTATATAAACTAATATTTGGACATATATACTGAGTTAAGAATTTTATTTTTAATGCATTTACCTGAGAACATTAATAACTATAACCTTCAAATGCCATATGAAATTCTCTGAAAATATTCTTGTTTTGCTTTGCTTCCTGAGGTAGGTTATAAGTGAAACTGCTGCTCCTTCTGTTTCAGCCTAACCTGACTGCTGGGGTTACAGACATCCATCACTGAAAAGATGCGGGTAATTGCTAGAATCTATCAGTAATACTTAAGTAGCCCTCAAATTTAGTTTAGTATTTTTTCTTAATACCAAACTACTAAAGGAATGAACAATGGCATCAGCTACAAGCAGATACTACTGACAGACAGACAGATAGATGGATAGTAACAAAGCTTTCTAACACTAACGGGAAGGGAGGTCTACACCCCTTTCCTTGTCTCTTTATCACCCTGCATATTTTTCTTATGAACATTATGCAACTCTTAGGATTGGACAGGTCAACTTATGAAAGACGAACCAATAAAAAAAAAAACACACACAATACAGGAGACAATCTGAACGTGTTCCCTAGGAGAGAGGAAAGCAATGGAAGAAGGCATCACTGGATCCAATATTATGAAGCATCAAACACATCAAAAAGAAGATGGTCTTTATCTGCTCATTTGCTGTTCACATCACACCAACAGTTTCGCAGGAGCACTGATATGCTAACAAAGACATTATTCATAACAGGCCACTCAAAGTAACACCTTTAATATAATGCTTAGATTTCAACTACTAAATAAAACTTCAGTTATATGAAATTGTAAAAGAAGCTATTTCTACAAACAAATCAATGTTGACGATGCAGAAAATGTACTAATATACCAAAAGAAGTCAGCTTACATCAAATATGGTTGAATTTACAACCTAAAGATTTAAGATACAGAAGACATATGGAAAAAAGCAATACATTTCGTTTGAAATTTTTCAATAAGTCTTTCAAAACACAAATATAATTATCAACAATCTAATTTAAAAACATTACCACTAGAGTATGTTTACAAACCAAGTTTTACACCTCTAGCAGTTAAAATTAAAATGCCTATTTATCTAGCTTAATTTGCAATTCTTAATATTTAGGTGATAATAGCTCCATGATCTCAATGAATAAACAAGTTACAAATGTTAGACATAGGCGATTCTATAAACATCTTGAAAATATAATCACCAAGGAAAATAATTCCTGCAAAATGGCTCTGCACTAAAGTCACACAGCAGAAGTAACAATCGAAATATGCCTTCTTACAATCTGTTACTAATTCAAACTACTTACAATCCAAATGTATTTATTACATTATACATATTAACGACAGTTCCAAGCCATGTTTAGCCCAACCACTTCTAATTTCCAATGCTGATTCTCTTCTCCATTTACTCAAAAATGGTAAGTATCTGCTAAAAATAAGATAGTACCATTGTGAACAAAAATTAAAACTTACCATTTCAAATGAAAAGGCATATGGTATACCTATAGCACAGCAGAATAATACACCAATTTTACCAGTTAGGATTTTAGAAAACACTAAAAATCAATTCTCAGTAATACTTCCCAGTAGAAAACTTTATTCCCTAACCCTCAAGAATACTTTAGTCTCTCTCTTAGAGGTCCTTCCCTGCATAAACACTGTACCAAAACACCCAGAACACAGGAAATAAGGTGGATTTTTTTCCCTAAATGGAAAAAACTTCTTGTAATGGAAACCAGCCTTCCTATAAAGTGTGTAGAATTCTCACATTAAAAAGTTAGATTTGCTGACAACCAAGCATGCACATAAGAAAGTTGATTATTTGACAGTTTAAAAAAGAACTATTTATTCATTATGTGATTCCACCATGAAGTCTATAAAAACAGTCCAGTAGCTTTACCTCAGTGCCAGTGTTTTTCCAAAAATCTACCAAATGCTTAATCTACGACGATATACCAAGGCACAGTAAATCATAAAGTACATTTAAAGTTATGATTTGATTATCTACCTACTTACCTATTTTTCTTTTACTGTACAACATCTCCCTATGTAGCACCCATGATGGCCTCAAATGTGTGATCCTCCTGCCTACCTCGAGAGTACTAGGTTATAAGCTTGAGCACCATTATGACCTACAATGGCAGGTGGGGTGGGAAACACACACAAAACTATTTAATTCTGTTAGCTTCTAAATAACTATATAAACAAATCCTGATCTTTAAATATTTAGCATTAACAGTAAACAAAAGCATTTTAAAACTTGGAACATAATTTGCAGGTGCCTAAACACACCATCTCCCAGAAAGGGAGAAGGAGAGAGGAGGGGGGTAATATATCTGGGTTATAGGGTCCTGAAACACCAAGTTGTCCCTTGATAAGGTGAACAACATATAAATAAGATATTCCCATAATTTCCATCAAATGTATTCAGAAAAGAAAACTTTTACATATTAATCAAAGAAACCCCTGTTCTTAATCTTATTAAATTGTGCATGTGATTCTACTAACAAATGTTATATCTTTCATTTAAAAACTAATTTAACAGGTGGGCGTAATGGCATAGAGGTCTCTGAGTTAAGGACCACCTGGTCTACACGAAGACACATAGTCCAGGATAGCCAGGACTACACAGAGAGCTTGAGCACTCTTGCACTTTCTCAAAACAAACAAACAAACAAACAAACAATTTACAGCACTATTAATTTGCTCCGATTTATATAAAAACTTGTAATGTAGCCGGGTGTGGTGGCACACGCCTTTAATCCCAGCACTCAGGAGGCAGAGGCAGGCGGATTTCTGAGTTCGAGGCCAGCCTGGTCTACAAAGTGAGTTCCAGGACAGCCAGGGCTATACAGAGAAACCCTGTCTCGGGAAAAAACAAAACAAAACAAAACAAACAAAAAAAAAAACTTGTAATGTTGCAACTAAATATTATTAAAACCAATATTCAGTATAATTAAATAATTATCTAAATAAAAATGACCAGTATTTCTATGCATATGGATATTTTTTACCTCCATGCATGTCTGTGCACCACATGCATGCAGTGCCCTTGGAGGCCAGAAGAAGGCACTATGTCCTTTGCGGCAGAAATTATGGCAGGCTTACTGCCATACCATGTATGGTGTGGGTATTGAGCCCTCATCTAGAAAAGCAGCAAATGCTCTTAATAGCTAAGCCATCTCATCAATTCCCTTACCAGTACTTTCAATTCAAATATATTTAATCATCAAAATCCTAAAGAATGGTGTCAATAACATGAGTAATTATCAGCTTAACAAGTGTATTTTAGTTTAGTCATAAGTCTAAGTTGTTTCAATTATATACCCTAAGCTACAGATGGTATTCTAATGAATTAATTACCCAGACTCCTTGTTCTTTTCTACTATACTCAAAAAAAGGAGTTCCGAGAAAAAAAAAAAATCCTCCCTAATATTTAGAAGTCCTTAGCTTATAGAGGGAAAAAAAAATGAAGTGAAAGTACACTAACCCAAAATGGATGAAGCTAAAACATGAAATGTGACCATCGCAACCCCACTGTGTCAGTCATTTGCTTTTACCAACATGTCCAACATCTGTCAACTAGCTGACCTGCAAGTCATACCAAACTAAAACAAACCCTGCCTTGATTATAATTCCCTCAATTATTTCCACAGAAAGAAAAGGCCATGCAAATGACTTATAAAATCCATCCTTGGAATGTTCATTTGTTTGTCTTTTCTCCACTTCTCTGGGGGAAAAAAAAAACTTCTATTGCAATCAAATTATTTGTTTGATAACTTAGAAAGAAAGATAAATTGAATTAGCCATGTAGAAAGCACAAAATTAGAGCTTGTCTAAAAAATACATAGTTTCAGAAAATAAACGTGTGCCTCCCTCCCCTCATTAGTAAGAAACAATAGGTGTCATTTCTCTTTGCTAGCTTACATTACTCAAGTTTTATCATTCCCAAACCTTATGTTTTGAGTCCTATACATGTCCCATCAGAGCAAATCAAGTATAATTAAATGATGGAGGTAATGGTAACACACAATCAATAATGACATACCCAAGTTGCTACTACTGAGCAAGAGGAAGCAGCATTGGGAAGAATACATTTTAAACCTCTACGGACAGAAAGGAAAGTATCGGGAAACTCGTAAGGACTCGTGTTTGGCAGCGTCACTTTAGCAGTTGTTTCTTTGACTCTTGCTCTGACTTTTACAAGACTATCATGAACCTAATTTGGATTCCTCAGGAACCTTGGATCTTACGATATGAGCAGATCTGCTCAGTGGGCCTTCTAAAAACACTGGAAAGGAAACATATAAATTAATTAATTTGCATTGTAATTTACCAACTGTTGAGTTTGGATAATCTGAGTTCCCCCTCCCTTTTTAAAAAAATCCCCCAATTATCATACTGATTCTAGATCAGGGAGTAGCAAACAGGGCCAAGTAGTAAATATTCTAGCCTTTGCTTGCCAGAAACTCTTGATACAGTATCTTATATTGTTCACAACTGGTCACCTTAGCCTTTATAAGGCAAAGCAAACAAACAAAGCTAACAAATGTATTTCAAATTTAAATACAAAAACAGAAGGCATGCAGATTGAGCAGGCCTTCTCTAGTCTGCTGATCCCTGGTCCAGATGAAATAAATCACTAAAAGGTAACAATATCATTACTTGAGACTGTATCTCCTGCATACATATAGTATGAGAAATCAATTGAAGGTTGATATCCAAATCCACCAGGCAATACTCATACAGAAAGCTGTACTATTTAAATTATATATATGAATCCCCAATTCTCTCCCATGTTTGCCCAAGTCCATTTAACACTAAAAACTTGTATTACGACCACGATAATTTCAACACATTTAAGTGCATCTTAAGCTTCAAAAACAGTAAGTTGTCCAACATTTTAAAATCCAACTATATGTCTCCAATATAAGCCTACTGATTACAAAATATTGGTGAATCTCAAGTATGTTTCATTAGTTTATGAATATGTCACGAATTGTTATCTACTGGTTAAGCAGAACACTATGCCTAGTTGTACATGCCAGAATCTACTCTAATCACACAAACACAAAATTCTCTCTAGGTATAAAATGTAGGGATTTACTGGGAACAATGGGATGCACACTCTTACTCCCATCAATAAGGAGGCAAAGAGGCAGGGAGATCTCCTGTGAGTTTGAGGCCTTAACCTTCTGACCCTTCTGCACCCACCTACCCAGGGCTGGGATTACAAGACTATACCATCCTGCCAGGTTTGTGCAGTATGGGATGAACTCAGAGTTTTACTAATGTTAAATTAATGAAGGTGCGCTTCATCCCCAACCACGTTTCCAGTCTTGACAGGAACGCACCAATAGAAGACCACTGACAAACTGGACACAACATAAATTAATAGTTGACACATTATATACTATTCTCAAGTATATGATGTGCATACTTATCAAAACCTGCACAGAGAATTCCACTGGCCCTTGAGGTGCACACCTTTACCCATAGCACTTGGTAGGCAGAGGCCAGTTTGGTCTACAGAATGGAGGGGGGGGGGGGCGCACTATATATAGAAACATAGGGTCCTGGAGAGATGGCTCAGTGGTTAAGAACACTGGCAGCTCTTTCAGAGGACATGGGTTCAATACCCTTGCACCCACGTGGCAGCTCACAACTCTGTAACTCCAATTCCAGGGGATCCAATGCATTTTCTGATCCCCACAGGCACAAGGCATTCACATGGCACACATACATACATGCAGGCAAAACACACACATGAAATAAGAAAAATTTTTGAATGTATAAACAAACACACATACTTAAGGTAGCGAAATTAAGACATGTTACAAGACTGAAAGCTATCATACTTAATTTATAATTACAACAGTTATCAAAGAATTTGACATTTTCTAAAAAGAAATAAAGTATAAATTAAGACTGATTAATTTATATCCCTGAAATTCTAAAACATGTATATCAAAAATAATTATGTTAAAAACTACCAAAAAATGTCTAATTGACTAAGCGCTGTTGTTCCTCATCCTATGCTACAATATTCCTGATGAAATAAAATGTATACTCCAGGGGCTGGAGATGGCTCAGCGGTTAAGAGCACTGACTGCTCTTCTGAAGGTCCTGAGTTCAAATCCCAGTAACCACATGATGGATCAACCATCCATAATGAGATCAGACGCCCTCTTCTGGTGCATCTGAAGACAGCTAACAGTGTACTTAACATATAATAATAAATAAACCTTAAAAAGAAAAACTGTACACTCCATGGCTTCCATTTGTGCTGTTCAAGTACACCCAGTGAGGGAGGGGAGGACAAGCTAGCAGGAGCACATTAAACTAACTGAGGAAACCTGCTTAGGCTCTTACTTGGGAAAGATCAACTTGCCATTAGACTTCTTTCTTTAAACTGAACAGTAAAAAAAGAGAACACATAAAAATATTCTAATTTTAAAATTTGAAAAAGAAAAAAAAGAATTAAAACTGCTTAATAATTTTCCAAAGGCACATTTTCTAAGTATAAGAATGTGAAAACTGCCTCACACTATGCCTATTAACACAATGTTTGCCCATGAACACAAAACTACTCTAGTACTTCTTTTAGCTACAAAGTGCTTTGATACACTGAGCAACCTAGTAAGTTTAGTTTACTTACAATAACAGTATAAGCATCATAAAGCTAAAGAACTTGTGCTTAAAGTTTCTTATCTACTAAAAAATTCTGAACAACCAGACTCCGTGATACATTCCTGTAATTGCAGCACTCCAGAGGCATATGCAGGGGATCTCTATGAGTTCCAAGTGAGCATGGACTACATAGTCAGACCCTATCTCAAAAAACAAAAAAGCAGGGCTTAAGAGATGGCTCAGCAGTAAGAGTACTGTCAGCTCTTCTAGAGGTCCTGAATTCAATTCTCAGAAACCATACAGTGGCTTACAACCATCTATAATGGGATCTGATGCCCTGTTTTTGCATGCAAGTATACATATAAACAGCATTCATATACATAAAACAATTCTTTAAAAGAAATTTTAAGGCCAGGCAGTGATGGTGCATGCCTTTAATCCCAGCACTTGGGAGGCAGAGGCAGGTGGATTTCTGAGTTCGAGGCCAGCCTGGTCAAAAAGTGAGTTCCAGGACAGCCAGGGCTATACAGAGAAGCCCTGTCTCGAAAAACCAAAAAAAAAAAAAAAAAAAAAGAATAAATTACAAATATTCCAACCAGTGGACTCAACATAATTCAAATGTTTAAGTAAATTGGAATTAGTCTTTAGTATCTTTCTTCCATTTTTTCTTTTTTGTTCATTCATTCATGATGCATGTGTTTATGTAATTTAAACACTTATGTTTGTCTATTTTATGCATTTGAAGGTCAAAAGATAACAGCTCTTTTGACTTGAGAGCTGTTCTAAACTAACTGTGTAGTCCTGAGACTCTAAAGTCATCTGACTTTGAAGCAAATGTCACTGTTAACTTGCACCAACCTAGCTTCTTTCATTTTAACAACGATTTACTTTTATTTTTGGTTCTGTTGTTTTTTGAGACAGGCGAGTCTTGAACTTGCAGCACACCTCAGGCTTCTACCTCCAAAGTACTTGGAATACAAGTATATGCTATCACGTTCAACCCTTCAATAGCTTGTGTCTGTCATGGGATGGCAGGTGAAGTACACAAGAAGACAGGGGCTTGTCTTCTCTAACTTAGTTTGTGAAGGAAGGCCTCTTACGGAACCTGAACCTGGTGCTCCCTTACCTGGCCAGACAATTGGAAATGAGCCAGTCTTTGCCTGGCTCCACCGTCTACCCTCTCTGGCCCGCCGTTCCTACTGAAACTAAGCAAGCCTGGCCATTTATTAATCTCAAGTCCTCCTGCTTCCAGTCAACACCTAATCTCTCTTCACATCCCAGACATGACAACAATCTGAGTGTTTCTGTACATATGATACAGCCTGTGTGGAGGTCAGAGGACAACTTCTGGAAGTCTTTTGTGTCCTTCCAAGGTGTAGATCCCAGAAACCTGGCACAAAGTGCTTTGATACACTCAGCCACTTAGAAGGCCCCTCAAAAATTTTTTTAAAAAAGAAAGGAGCATGTTTATCTTTAAAATTTGGTAGGGGCTGGTGAGATGGCTCAGTGGGTAAGAGCACCCGACTGCTCTTCCGAAGGTCCAGAGTTCAAATCCCAGCAACCACATGGTGGCTCACAACCATCCGTAATGAGATCTGGCGCCCTCTTCTGGAGTGTCTGAAGACAGCTGCAGTGTACTTATATATAATAAATAAATAAATCTTTAAAAATAAAATAAAATAAAATTTGGTAGTATGACAAAGGGCAGTAGTCACAGGCTGTAATTTAATATTCTAATCAGATTTTTATTATGCGGCTTTAAGCATGCAAAACATAGTTTTTTAAATAATTTGAAAAATATCTAAATTGGGCTGGAGAGACAGCTCAGTGGTTAAAAGCACTGACTGCTCTTGCAGAGATCCTGAGTTCAATTCCCAGCAACCACATGGTGGCTCACAACCATCTGTAATGGGATATGATGTCCTCTTCTGGTGTGTCTGAAGACAGCGACAGTGTTTTCAGATAAATGACATAAATAAGTCTTTAAAAGAAAAAAGAAAAATATCTAAATGTTTAAATATACTATCTAATCCTACTCTAATAAAATAATCTTGTGAAAGAATAAACTATGTACTTTACAAAAGCCAATAAAATCAGCCAGAGTATTTTAAATATCTAATTTCTCTTATTCCCCAAGTTCACTAGATAGTTATACAATTTTATCACCTTAAAAATTTTCTGCAAAAAAAAAAAACCAAAAAACAAAAGTGCCGGGCGTGGTGGCGCACGCCTTTATCCCAGCACTCGGGAGGCAGAGGCAGGTGGATTTCTGAGTTCGAGGCCAGCCTGGTCTACAAAGTGAGTTCCAGGACAGCCAGAGCTATATAGAGAAACCCTGTCTCGAAAAATCAAAAAAAAAAAAAAAAAAAAAAAAAAAAAAAACTTTCTGAAGGAAAAGTGTATATTTTATGAATTTAGAGGCTGATGAGATGGCTTAGCAGTGAGGAGCACTTGCAGCTCTGCCAAAAGAGCAGGGTTCAGATCAATTCAGTTCACTCCAGCTCCAGGTAATCCCAGCCAGCACACATAATACACGCACCCAGAGATATGCATCCTAAATTTTTTTTTTGATCATTAAAAAAGAAAGTCAAAAAGCCACAGAGTAATGGTGGTGCATGCCTTTGATTACAGCACTTGGGAGACAGAGGCAAGAGGATAGCTGTAAGTTTGAAGGCAGCCTGGTCTAAAATGAAGTTCAGGATAGCCATGACTAGAGAAGTCCTGTCTTGGAAAACAAAAACAAAACAAAATCTTGCAGGGCCAGGAACATGTCTCAACAAGTAGACCTTAAGTTCCATCCTTGGAACCCATAATGAAAAGAAAAAGCCAGCTCCCAAAAGCTGTCCTCTGAACTCACCACTGGCTACCCACATCCATTCATAACCACCCCTACTCACATGCACACATTTTACCTTAGGAAATTTAAGGAGTTCATAATTCAATTTTAAAACAAAATGTTTCCAAGCCACAGAACATATAACGTTATGTTGTATGGTAGAAAAGTAAAATTAAAACCAGTCATTCATGATTAACATCTATAGGCATATTAATATCTATGTTAATTTCCACAAAGCAAAAAATGGCATTATTTCAAAAACAGTCTACAACTGCATTTATGGTATGATAAACTAACATTTAGAAATAAAAAGATTCTTTACAAGTTTAGAAATGGAATATTTTACTAAATCTTTCCTTTCTAGTCCACTGCAATGACAGTATTAATAATACAAATAACTAAGTTCATTATAAAACATGTACAGTTCATGTCAGGAAAAATACAAAGGAAGTTAATATTTACCTATTTTACTATGAGAAAATCTTTTTGTAAATATTCAGATAAATAAAAATAATAGGTATTATTTCTTAATTCTCAATGGAAATTCTGTAAGAAATATATCACATCTGACTTACATATGATTATTAAAGACTAAAAAGCAGTATTAGCCTGAAAATGTTAACTTCCACTTCCTTTTATATTAAACAGTATCTTTACATTGATAAATCCAACAGATTTATGTTCAAAATCAAGACTGTAGTTTAAAATAAGTTGTTAAATACTTAATATCAAGGAAGAAAAGACAACAGAAAAGTAAAGCTAGCCCGGCAGTGGTGGAGCACACCTTTAATCCCAGCACTTGGGAAGCAGAGGCAAGAGGATTTCTGAGTTCGAGGCCAGCCTAGTCTACAGAGTGAGTTCCAGGACAGCCAGGGCAAAACAAAGAAACCCTGTCTCAGAAAAAAAAAAAAAAAAGAAAGAAAGAAAGAAATTAAATAAATAAAAATTTCAAAAGGACTTAAAATTTCTTCAGCAGTTAATTTGTTGATAGAATAATTATGAACATTTCTTCAATTAAATTTAAATGCCAGATATTTTCCAACCAAAAAAATATTTAGTTGATAACAGGATAAACATTTTCCTTGTTATTATCAGTTAAGGTTTCACTATGTTTATAAGTTCTAGTTAAAAACAAAACTAACATTTCCAAATACAAAAAAATGAGAAAGGGAATTTGAAATAAATAAATAAGTAGCTAGCACCAAAGACTTAATACTTTCAGCCTCAGAAATGTATTAAGTTTTAGTTGTGAAAGAATCATTGCTTTTGACACTAGAAGAAAACAAAAAACTATTTTTCAGAATAAAGACTATAGCTGGTATTCTTTCAGGTGAACAGTGAATCTTTCACTTAACTATCATTAAGAACTTGGAAAATATAGTACTTCTGAAGTATTTGGAGCCGCCATCATTGGGGAATAACAAAACCACAGAACAAACACCTAAACCCAGCAAGAAGGCATTTGCTGAGCAAACCTGCAAAACTGAGTTTGATTCCTGAATACGCGTAAAAAGGACTCCAAAGTTGCCCTATAACCTACCTACCTACACACATACACACACACCATGGAACAAGCTACCAACACCTAATGAATAATTTTTTTAAAAAATTTAAGCCTGGACTACCATGAAAGAAATTCAGAGATAAAAACTGTTGACTAATCTGTAACTAGGAAGGCAGGCCCATAGATGAGTTGCTTTAGTCTACATGATGGTGCATGGCGTGAAAAGGAAGAAGAAAAGGAGAGGGGGAGCTCCTACAGAGTCAAACTAAAGGGAATGAATGCATCAGGGAACGAACAGGAAGAGGCCACTCTACACATCTATTTAAGACCTTTGCAAAGTTGGGCTTGAAACAGTTAATATTAACATACCCACTAACAAAACTGGATGAGGTTAGATATTTTATACAAAATAATTCAGAAAAGGTAACGTGCAAGATGAAAAGGTTCAGTTCTATGTTTAGAGGCTTTATGGTTAGAGACTGTATATATCTGAAACTTTCAAAAATAAACACACGAAACAATACAATACAAAATCAGGTAGAGCTGATGCTTGTATCAAGGTATCCTACGAAGAGCATGTATTTTTACCAATCAACTAAAACAGATTTATAAGTTATGAATGACTTCAGAAACTAATGTATTACTTACAAGACATTAACAAAACCACTAGCTTAACAACCCTGAAAAATTCAGAAAGTAGAAAATACACTATTAAAAACAGAAAATCTAAAGACGTATAAGTGCACATCATACACTATGTAAATCATCTTGGCTAGCCGGTATTTCACTTACATTTTCCATATAGTTTGGCTTAAAACCGCCCTCCTGCTGTCGCCTCAGCTCCTCCTGTTCTCTGTGACGGATCATTTCTTCTTCACGACGACGATGTTCCTCTTCATGTCTGAAAATATTTTTTATTTTAAATTTCAGCACAAATTTCACATTTGAGCTTTTAGATACTGTGTTCAGGAGGGGTAGGAAGTTGGGGGTAAAACTGTTGTTCCACTGTATATACCAAGTTGTTACACTGTATATACCCAGTCTGTGACTGAGGGCTGCTTATGGCATCTGAGATTTCACCTTCTAGTTTGTTACAAGCTCTAAGTCAACAACAACAAAAACACAAGTCCAATATATAACTATGCATGTATCAAAGAACTCTAATCAACTTGCTAGTAAAACCTGTAATGTCATTTAAATCGTGGGGGCAAAGACATGGCTCAGCGGCATCTAAGAACACTTGCTGCTCTTCCAGAGGACCGGAGGTTAATTCCCAGCACTCACATGGCAGCTCATTCCTGTCCATACCTCCTGCTCCAGAGACTCTGACACCTTCACACAGACATACATGAACATTTAAAAAAAAAAAAAAATCTAGCATGGACTATCTGCTTAGGGAATAGTCGGAAATAGATCAAGGACAAGAGGTGTAGCTCAGTGGTAAAAGACTGGTCTAAAATGTAAAAAGCATGAATCAGAGGAGTTCAAGCCAGCACTAGGACAGAGTAAGAAGAGGGGGTGGGGTGGGGGATTAAAAAGGAGAAAGCCTACAATCTATCATCTACATTCAAAGTCTAACCAAAGATGGGATGAAGGGGACCAGCAGGAATGAATGGAAAACAAGAAAGGATGATGGGGTTGAATATGGTCAAATAGATTACCTAGATGCAAAAACGTTATAATGAATTCTCTTATGTATAATTAACATATGCTAATAAACCTTTAAATAAAGAAATCAAAAGTACATTATCACAAAGAACCAACTACATAAAAATTCAATTATACATGGGAGGTAGTATAAAAAAATATTTTCTACATTCATTAAAGCATTAAGGAAACTCCTGGGGATTCTCAATACAAAATCTGTATGTAAATCAGTCATTTACTATGGTTACTTTAGGGCCATAGTAGCAAAGTAGTTGAACTAGATATCAAAAGACGGTTGCTATTTTGTCCTTTTTTCAGAAACACTTACTATGCATAGAGAAGATGGCTCAGTAATTAAGAGGATCTGTTGTTCTTAAAGACCCAAGTTTGGTCCCCAACATCTACATGGTAGCTCACAACCATCTGTAACTCCACTTCAAGGGGATCCAATCCTAACTTCTGACCTCCACGGGCAACAGATGCACATGTATCTCATATATATACCCGTAGGCAAAACACTAACACACATAAAATAGTATGTATTATTATATATACATTAAATATAATATATACAACTAATATATAAAATAATATATATCCTGGAACTCGTTCCATAGACTAGGCTGACCTCAGAGATCCCAGAGTTCTGGGATTAAAGGCCACTGCCACCTGGCTAAAAAATATTTTTTTACCAGCACTCGGGAGGCAGGCAGATTTCTGAGTTCGAGGCCAGCCTGGTCTACAAAGTGAGTTCCAGGACAGCCAGGACTATACAGAGAAACCCTGTCTCGAAAAAACCAAAAAAAAAAAATATTTGTTGACACTGCAAACTTAACTTTTATTATGTATATAATAATATCAAAGACATAATTAAGCTATAAAATGATTAAGACAGTAAACAGTCAAACTAAAGTAAAATTCTCTCTCATGGTATTGGCATTAATTCAGGTGAAATTGAACATTTGTTTCACACACACATGTAAGTAAAAGAGTAATTTAAGTAGTAAAATGGGGGGGGGGCCCTCAAGACATGAATCTCAGTTCTCAGGAAGCAGTGACAGCCTTATCTCCACGGCAAGGCTACTTTACAAATCAAGCTCCAAGGCAGCCAGGTCTACATGGTGAAAACCTATCTCCAAAAACGTGGAACAGACATATGCAGCTGATGCTCCCTCCCACAGTACTGACAAGTTTGCAATGCTCTTATGAAGCACCTCTCGAGATTAAGAACCTCAGCAAAGTTCTCAAATTGCAAGATATTACTGCATGGTTTATGTATAAATTTTACCTGCAAATTACAAGTTTGCTGAAGTTTTTTTCTATTGCCAGAGGGAAAACTCAAGGACTCATGGCAAAACTTCTGGAACTAGAGAGATGGCTCAGTGGATAAGAGCATTTCCTGCTCTTGCAAAATATATGAGTTCCCAGTATCCACATAGAGTGGATTAAAACTGCCTCTACCTCCAGGTCAAGGAGGTCCAATGTCCTCTTCTGGCTTCAGCAGGCATGCACATTCATATTCATATCCCCCCTCTATTCCCCCACCCATATCTACACACACAGAGACACACTTGAAAAGGAACAGTACAGTACTATTGGCCTAAAGTTAAGTAGAGTTATTTGTCTGGGATGTACAGGGCGGGGTTTTCAATCTCCAGGACCCAACTAAAAATGTATTCAAATTATCATTTCTAAAAATTATTTGTATGGAATAGATGGTAAAAATCTGTAGCCACATTGGTTGGGAGCCATTTAGAGTAGGCTAAGGCTAGCAGATGGTCTTCCTGGAGGTGGCCATTTGTATAGTCTGCAATGTGTCAGCTTGATGGCAAGATCCCAAAGAGACTTCATCTCAGGATTGCTTCTTGCAGCTGATATGCCTTTCCTGTCATTATTAAATTTATGTAATTATCCCTGGGCACTAGTGTGAGATGTTGAACCCTGGGACCAAGTGGTAGTAATTTACCTAATGGGACAGAAGGAATTCTCTCATGCTCCTGGAACTCTGGGTCCTGCCTAAGTTAGGACCCCACTCAGCCCCCACAAGAGAAGCATGGTTAGTTAGAAGTCACATAGGCAAAGTCCCAAGCTTCTGACCTCCTGGCTAAACTCCTCCCCAGTTACCTAGCAACAGAAAAGATAGCAGCATACTTTAAAAGGGGCTGTTTGGCCCCTCCATGTTCTTTCTCACTCTCTCACTCCTTTCTCCTCTCTCTCCCTCTTACTCTCTAGCCTTTCTTATCTCTCTCCTTCCCCCACCTCTCCTCTTGGCATGGCTGGTCTCTCTCTTTTATACCTTCTCTCTTTCCCCCTGCCTTTCTATAATGAAGCTCTAAAACCGTAGACAATCTCTGTTCAGCTGCGCTTACTCTCACCTGTGTGGGAACCTCTTTCCCTCAGCCCTCTCTCTCATAACCCCAGGGATACAGGGTGTGGTCCCAGGGGCACCCAGGTAGGGGGCTGCCCCTTGTCCATATCCTGTCGAGTGGGTCAGAGGCTTGAATGCCCACCTGGCAGCCCTCCCGCATCCGCCTGCCCAGAACATAGGTGGAACTCTGGCCGGACGTGGGCTATCCTCCCGACCCCCTCTTTCCCAGGCCCCTTTTTAGTTTCCACACATTAGCCCACTCTAGTGATCAGATTTCCTGCATTATCATCATAAAGATAAACTATGCTGTTTATATGAATTCATGATTCTATAGAATTCCTGATTTGATTCAAACAAGTTGAGGAAGAAAGTTTTAAGAGATGGTATTAGTTGTTTTGCTAGAAAGGTGTAATAAACTTAGAATTAAAAAGAGAATGTGAGCTGGGCGTGGTGGTGCACGCCTTTAATCCCAGCACTCGGGAGGCAGAGGCAGGTGGATTTCTGAGTTTGAGGCCAGCCTGGTCTACAGAGTGAGTTCCAGGACAGCCAGGCCTATACAGAAAAACCCTGTCTCGAAAAACCAAAAAAAGAAAAAAAAAAAGAAAGAAAAACAGAATAAACAACATATAAGTCTCTTCAATTCCTAGGTAGAAATGGAAAGATAGAGAATGGAAAGAAATATTGCCACTTTTTGAGTTGGAGCACAAGAAAATAGGCAGAGGAATAGTGGGAAATCAGAGGCATTGCAGAAAAAGGTTAAGAGGGAGCCTCAGTAGGATGAAAAAGACAAGTGTGGGGGACAGCACATCTAGACTTTGACCAAGCATCTCAAGGAAAAAGAGATAGAAAGGAAACAGAAAAATGACTCAAAAGAACCAGTCAGGGGCTGGAGAGATGGCCTGGCAGTTAATACTATTGCTCTTGCAAAGGGCCAGAATCACATTTCCAGCACCCACTGCCTGTAACTCCAACTTCACGGTTCTGACACCCCATTTTAGCTTTTCTACCCAGATACATGCACATAAATACAAAAATTGAAAAGAAATGATGAAGCAGGCAGGCTGCAGTGCTGCATGACAGAAGCTTGCAAAGTGACTATTATTTTCTTATTGCTTATTTTTGAGATTTGCTTTCATTAATTCAGGTTACCCCCAAACCCACTGTATTGTAGCTATCTCTTAAGCATTTATTTTCTTATTTGCATGCTGGGAATACAAGCATGAGCCACCATGCCTTTGAAAAACTGTTCTTTTTGTTTTGTTTTAACTTTGTTTTTTTTCATGTGAGTGTGGAGGTCCATGCATGGCCGAGCCCCCTGTGGTGGTCAGAAGACACCTTTGTGGGAGTTGACTCTGTCCTTCTGCCTTGTTCAGACAGGACTCTCAATTCTGCCTTCCTACTGTATCCTCCAGATGACTACATGTCCCAAGAGTTCACTGCCTTCTGCCTTTAATTAGACGTGCTGGGATTACAGACGGATACCAGACTAGCAAGCTTTTCACCTGGCTTTGGGAATCCAACTCTGGTAAAGGCTTGCACAATATGTGCTTTTACCCACTAAGAAATCTCCCTAGCCCTCTTTCCCTCTCCTTCTCTATCTCTTTCAAATTTATTTATTTACTTAATTAGAAAATAAATTTAAAAAAGCCATGCAGTGATGACACACACCTTTATTACTAGCACTTGGCAGAGGCAGGCAGATCTCTGTAGTGTAATGTAAAGGCAGCCTGAGAATTCCAGGACAGCCAAGAATACAGAGAAACCCTGTCTTGAGAAACAAAACAAGTAGACAAAAGGATTTGTTTTAGCCAAGTGTGGTAGCACACACCTTTAATCCCAGCACTTGGAAGTCAGGGGCAGGCAAATCTCTTGAGTTTAAGACCAACCTGAGCCGGGCGTGGTGGCACACGCCTTTAGTCCCAGCACTCGGGAGGCAGAGGCAGGCGGATTTCTGAGTTTGAGGTCAGCCTGGTCTACAAAGTGAGTGCCAGGACAGCCAGGGCTACACAGAGAAACCCTGTCTCGAAAAACCAAAAAAAAAAAAAAAAAGACCAACCTGAACTGCATGCAGAGTGAGTTTCAAGATAGCAAGGTTACTCAAAGAAAAACTAACAAATTTTCTTTATTCTGTGTGTATGAGTGTTTGCCTGTGTGTGTGTGTGTGTGTGTGTGTGTGTGTGTGTGTTATCATGAGCCTGTGGAGGTCAGCAGAAACTCTGGAGCTAGAGTTACAAGGATCTGAGCCACCCACCATATGGGTGCTGGGAGATGAAACCAGAATCTCTGCACAGGTAGGATATGGCTCCTAACCACTGACCCACCTCTGCAGCCAGCTGTGACTTCATTGCAGTGGTCTAGTGTGTTGTCCTGATGACAATACAATGAGGTTATGAGTATTTAGCAAGAATGTCAGGGAAGCTATCAGTTGCTGAATCTTTACTGAGTAGTATCAGATATCTAATATGAAGTCTCAAATAGGATAATGGACAGTTTTGACATTTAGTTGTAGTGCTGTCTCCTGGGTTACTCTACTTTAAGTTTACAATTTTTCCACTTGACCTTAATACAAAAATCTTTGTTTGTAAAAACAAATATATAAAAATGTAAAAAAAAAAAATCATTCTTGATTATGTGTATGTGGATGTCTGTGTATGGGTATGTGAGTTCAGCTGCTCAAGAGGCCAGAAGTATCTTGTTCTCCTCAAGCTGGAGGTTGCCTAAAGTAGATGCTGGGAATCAAACTGGGTCTTCTGCAGAGCAGTACACTCAGGCTGGAGACCAATCAGCGGTTAAGAGCACTGGCTACTTGTCCAGAAAACCATTCCCAACACCAACATGGCAACACAACCATTTGTAAACCCAGTCCCAAAAAGTTTGCTTTCCCCTTCAAACCACAAGGGCATTCCGGGCATGCATGTGGTACATAAACACGAAGGCAAAACACCCACGCACACTACAGAAATAAAATCTAGAAAGTAATTTAAAGAAACCTGTAAAGAGAGAAGTACATGCTCTTAGCCACTGATCCATCTCTCTAATACATACAATATTTTAAAGATTTTTTATGAATATCTGTGCATCATATGCATACACTGCCTAAGGCAGGCAGAAGAAGGAATTAGATCCCCCTTGGTTGTTAACTGCCATTTTAGGTGTCATGAACTGACCTTGGGTCCTGTGAAAGAGCAGCTAGTACTTTTAACTACTGTGCCATTTCTCTAGCCCCAACAAATAAGCTATTAATGATAGAAATATTTGTATTAACACTATGCAAAAATCCTGTTGTTCAAGGCTTTACCTACTTTCATATTCATAAATAAATCTTCTCTTGTGGGAATGAGTACGGTAGGCAGAGCCAGTCATAGGGAGACTGAAGTAAGAAGCCCCTGTGGAATACATGATACACTGTCTCAAAAATAGTAATTACTATATTATTGGTGGGGCATGTGGACCGTACCACAAGAGGAACTGGCACAGGACTGGTGAGGTAGAGCATGTTCAAATCCCGGAAACCTCAAAACTTGAGACCAGAAAGAGTAGATGAGACTAGGAGTAAAAGGAGAGAGCAGCTCCTTCCCTGTTTCAGTGCCTACCTTGGAGCTGGTTACCAGGCTACCCACAACCAGGTAGTCAGTCATGTACTCAGTACTAAAGCAACTCAGTAATCAGCCTTCAGCCAAATGACCTTTTCCTCATCCTGGATACTGTCACTCCAATAAAGTTTACCCAAATAAAGTGTGTCCATTCAAACCTACCCCCAACGAAGAAATACAAACAAGCTAAGACCCTCTTAGAGAGCTGCCTTATTAAAGATCATCTGGTCAGGGAAGGCTGTTGCTCTTTTAGAGCCTGTGCCCCAACCAGACCGGATCCTGACTATCAAGCAGCAGTATCTGATACCATGGAAGGAAGAGGAAGACTATGAACCCCATCCATTCAGGACTTCACCCAGTCCTCTGTGAGCAGGTGTTTTGGCAGCAGTGTCCAGATACCCCGAGAGGAGAGGCATAGCACAGGACTACAACTATTTACTTATCACTGAGTTATCCCTTTTAATCTTTTTCTCTTTACTCTGTTAAATGGAATTCCGCTGTGAACAGTTGTTCTTTTTCCATTATGTATTTATTATTCAGTACTTTTAGCAGTATAAATTTACAGAAATTTTGTTCTATGGTTTGAAAGCTAATGATCTCATTCTCAGTGTCTCCATCTTTCTCCTTCTTTTGATGAAACTGTTTGGCCATTAGAAGCTGTCATGTTGGCTTCCAGGTTGTTCTGATACAACCTACCCTGTTTTGAGTACTTCCTTACTACTGATAGAATGTTTTGCTATTAGGCAATGAATGGCACTTACTAGAATGTGGAAAATAGGTGTGCTCATTGTGGCTGAGACAACACTGTTTTGGGGACTTTTATTGAACTGTACTGTACAGCATCTACCTATATATACTGAAAACCTCTGACCTTGCTCCAATAGTGAGAAATATGTCTCATACTACAGTTACTGTTCACTTAACAAAGAATATACAATGCTGGGTGTGGGAGTGCACACCTATAATCTCAGCACTTGAAAACCTGCAGGTAATCCTGTGCCATTGAATGTACACATTCATGTGCTTCCCACACTGTATGTAAATGCGTGGGTGTGTGCCTGTGAGTGTGCTTGTTTATTTATTTTTGAGAGCTGTTATGGCTCTGAAGAAAAAAAAGTGGTATATTGTATTCCCAAATATTTCCTCCACTCCTAAACCTACAACAACCTACTGTCAATAAATATGTGCACTAGAGTGGCACATTTGATAAAATCCATGAACCCCAATGACAAATCATTATCATCCAGAGTTCAATGGTTCTGTTAGGTTTCAGTTTTGATGTGTATGCCCTAAGTTCAAAGACAAAATGTAACATTCTACAAACCAGTCTTTCTGCCCTAAAACTCTGATTTCCTAAAGAGGGCTCAGAGATTAGGAGCTGCTTTTGTGGAGGGCCAAGGTTCCCAGAATCCACATGGAGGCTTATAACTAACAGTAACTCCAGTTCTGAGGAATCTGATACACACTTTTGGTTTCTACTGTATACATACAGGCACTTTCATATAAAATATGAAATTTTTACAAAATAAAAATAAAATTTTAAAACAATTTCCCTCATCTTCATCTCTACTCACTAACCTCTGACAATCACAATCATCATCTCCTTAGCTTGCTGTCTCCATAGCAATCAGAATCTGTGGTGCTTTACATATTACTCTTGGCCCATGGGAATTAGCACTATTAGGAGGTGTGGCCTTGTGGAAATAGTTGTGGAATTGTTGGAGGAAATGTGTTACTGTGTAGATGGGCTCTGAGGGCTCCGAGTACTCAAGCTCTGCCCAGTGCAGGAGAGTCTCCTTCTGTCTACCTATGGAAGGAAGTCTCCTCCTGGCTGTCCTGGCTGTCTTTCCATTAAGATGTAGAATTCTCAGCCCCTCCTCCAGCACAATGTCTGCTTCCTGCCAAGAATGATATGGACTGAACAGTAAGCCAGCCCCTATTAAATGTAGTCCTTTGTAGTTGCTTTGGTGATGGTGTCTCTTCATAGCAATAAAACTATAACTAAAAGTCATACAGTACTGACCCTTTTAGATAGTTATCTTTTACTCAGCAATAGGCATATAAGGTTCCTTCCATGTCTTCTGACTTTATTGTTCATTCCTCTACATCAATGTCAAATATTCTATCATCTAAAAATTTCAGATTATTCAAGTTCATTCTTTTCCAAGGTCAGCTGTAGCTACATAATAAACAAACAATGTTGGGGAGGGGAGACCCTTGTTTATTAATATTTTGTATGCATTGGTGTTTTATCTGCATGTGTGTCTGTGTGAGGGTGTCAGATCCCCTGGAACTGGAGTTACAGACAGTTGTGAGCTGTCATGTGGGTGCTGGAACTGGAGTCACAGACAGTTGTGAGCTGTCATGTGGGTGCTGGAACAGGAGTCACAGACAGTTGTGAGCTGTCGTGTGGGTGCTGGAACAGGAGTCACAGACAGTTGTGAGCTGTCGTGTGGGTGCTGGAACAGGAGTCACAGACAGTTGTGAGCTGTCATGTGGGTGCTGGAACTGGAGTCACAGACAGTTGTGAGCTGTCGTGTGGGTGCTGGAACAGGAGTCACAGACAGTTGTGAGCTGTCGTGTGGGTGCTGGAACAGGAGTCACAGACAGTTGTGAGCTGTCGTGTGGGTGCTGGAACTGGAGTCACAGACAGTTGTGAGCTGTCGTGTGGGTGCTGGAACAGGAGTCACAGACAGTTGTGAGCTGTCGTGTGGGTGCTGGAACAGGAGTCACAGACAGTTGTGAGCTGTCGTGTGGGTGCTGGAACAGGAGTCACAGACAGTTGTGAGCTGTCGTGTGGGTGCTGGAACTGGAGTCACAGACAGTTGTGAGCTGTCGTGTGGGTGCTGGAACAGGAGTCACAGACAGTTGTGAGCTGTCGTGTGGGTGCTGGAACAGGAGTCACAGACAGTTGTGAGCTGTCGTGTGGGTGCTGGAACTGGAGTCACAGACAGTTGTGAGCTGTCGTGTGGGTGCTGGAACTGGAGTCACAGACAGTTGTGAGCTGTCGTGTGGGTGCTGGAACAGGAGTCACAGACAGTTGTGAGCTGTCGTGTGGGTGCTGGAACAGGAGTCACAGACAGTTGTGAGCTGTCGTGTGGGTGCTGGAACAGGAGTCACAGACAGTTGTGAGCTGTCGTGTGGGTGCTGGAACAGGAGTCACAGACAGTTGTGAGCTGTCGTGTGGGTGCTGGAACAGGAGTCACAGACAGTTGTGAGCTGTCGTGTGGGTGCTGGAACTGGAGTCACAGACAGTTGTGAGCTGTCGTGTGGGTGCTGGAACAGGAGTCACAGACAGTTGTGAGCTGTCATGTGGGTGCTGGAACAGGAGTCACAGACAGTTGTGAGCTGTCGTGTGGGTGCTGGAACAGGAGTCACAGACAGTTGTGAGCTGTCGTGTGGGTGCTGGAACTGGAGTCACAGACAGTTGTGAGCTGTCGTGTGGGTGCTGGAACTGGAGTCACAGACAGTTGTGAGCTGTCGTGTGGGTGCTGGAACTGGAGTCACAGACAGTTGTGAGCTGTCGTGTGGGTGCTGGAACAGGAGTCACAGACAGTTGTGAGCTGTCGTGTGGGTGCTGGAACAGGAGTCACAGACAGTTGTGAGCTGTCGTGTGGGTGCTGGAACTGGAGTCACAGACAGTTGTGAGCTGTCGTGTGGGTGCTGGAACAGGAGTCACAGACAGTTGTGAGCTGTCGTGTGGGTGCTGGAACAGGAGTCACAGACAGTTGTGAGCTGTCGTGTGGGTGCTGGGAATTGAACCCATATTCTTTATATCGTACTTTGATAATTTTCCAAAACAAAAATATCAAGTTTGTTTCATCTAGCATAGCTTTGTTTAAAACACTAACTTTGGGGGCTGGAGAGCTGGCTCAGCGGTTAAGAGCACAATCTGCTCTTCTAGAGGTCCTGAGTTCAAGTCCCAGCAACCACATGGTGGCTCACAAGTATCTATACTGAGATCTAATGCCCACTTCTGGCATGTAGGTGTACATTAAGATATAGCACTCTTAAAAACAAACAAACAAACAATAACAACCAAAAATTCAGAAACATTAACTTTGATTTCTGAAAATTTGAAGACTAAGTACTTTACAGACCTTGAGCTAGGGATGTAACTCAGTTGGTAAGATGTCTATCTACCATGCAAGAGCCCAGCCAGCACTACATAAACTGGACATAGTGGCACAAGCCTGTAGTTCTAGCACTTAGAAAAAGTAAGGCAGGAAGATCTAGCCTTTGAAGCCAACCTAGTATACAATAGAGTGATGAGCCAACCCCATGGTACAAAGTGAGACTCTGACTCAAAATAAAGCAAGGCAAATAGCAATCCAAATGTACGTATATCTGGAAAAACTGGTAATCACAAGCATTCTTACAATTGCAATGCAGTCAAAGTGACCTTAACCAGCTAAAGAATCATAACAAGAACCACCAAAAAAGAGTTATGGCATATTGTAATTTTCCATGTGGCCAAAAAGGAAAAAAAGTTTTCTTTAGTATTTCTACTATTTTTACAACTTGTTTATAATAAATGGAAATGTTCTCACTGAAACACACACATTTATATTAGATGTTCTTTTACCTCAGTTGTATTTGCTTTCGTTTCTGCAGTTCTTGATTTCTGAGTTCTTCCAAACGTCTGAGTTCTTCTTGACGTCTCATTAGATCTAAAAAATATTAACTACATATTAATATTATCTAACCTTCCTTCTGTTTTCAGATCCAAAAGTGGAATCTCTATTACTGGCACATATAAGAGCTAAGGACAGAGAGGCAGGCGGATTTCTGAGTTCGAGGCCAGCCTGGTATACAAAGTGAGTTCCAGGACAGCCAGGGCTATACAGAGAAACCCTGTCTCAACACCCCCTCCCCCCAAAAAAAAAAGAGCTAAGGAAGTATTGTTTCTACTGCTTCCTTTCTGCTTTTGTCTCAAGGATTTATTTTTATTTTCTATATATGAACATTTTGCCTGCATATATGTGTGTACAACATCATGGCTGGTATCCAAGGAAGTGAGAAGAGGACATTAGATCCCCTACAACTGGAGTTACAGAGTTCTAAGTACAGTGACTGAAGCTGGGTCCTCTAGGAGAGTAGCCAGTGCTTTTAACTGCTGAAACAGCTCTCCAATCACATTTTCTTTTTAGTCTTTTAATTTTTTGTGAGTTTTTTGAGATAAGATCATACCCTAGACAAGTTGTTCTCAACTTATTGATTGCAACCCCTTTGGTGGATCAAATGACCCTTTCACAGGGGTCACCTAAGACCACCAGAAAACACAGGTATTTACATTTCAATCCATAACAGTAACAAAATTACAGTTATGAAGTAGCAATGAGAATAATTTTATGGTAGGAAATTACTAGAACATGAGGAACTATGTTATAGGGTTGAAGCACTTAGGAAGGGAACCATTGAGAACCATTGCTCTGAATCAAACAAGAACTCACTATGTAGTCCAAGGTAGTTTCAAATTCACCACAGCCCACTTTCTCGGCTTCAAAAGTGCCAAGATTATACACATTAGCAACCAAAAAATTGGGACGGAAACATGGCTCAATGTAAGAGTACAGAACAGTGCCGGTCGGTGGTGGCACACGCCTTTAATCCCAGCACTTGGGAGGCAGAGGCAGGCAGATTTCTGAGTTTGAGGCCAGCCTGGTCTAGAGTGAGTTCCAGGCCAGCCAGGGCTACACAGAGAAACCCTGTCTCAAAAAAAGAGTATAACACATATTGTTCTTACAGAGCCACACAGTTCCATTCTGGTATCCACATTAAAAAAAAATAAATAAACTCTGTAACCGTACCCACGGGGACCCAATGTCCTCTTCTGGCCTCCCTGAGCTACAGACATACCATACACTCAGGCAAAACACTCATATACATAAACAAAGAATTCTTTTATTCCCAACACAGGGTACCTACCCCTGGTTGTCTTGGAACTACCTGTATAGACCAGGCTAGCCTTGAACTCCCAAAGGTCTGCCTACCTCTGCCTCCTGAGTGCAAGGATTAAAGGCATGCACCACCACTGCCTTGTTCTAAAAGAAATATTTGCAGAGTCCAGTGAGACTGTTAGAAACACAGTAAAAGATCTCTATTTTATCCTGGCAGAAAGAGAATTTACCAAAAGGATTCAGAGATGAGTCATCAATGTTTTCTACTTTCTAAACTCACTTTATGTAGCCTAGGCTAACCCTGAGATGATTCTTCAGACTCTATGTCAGATGTTGGGAGTGCAAGCATAGGGTACTGCACAGTAATAAACGTGTACTATTCCAGGTACAGTGGTGCACACCAATACCTGAGGGAAGAATCAGGGGCTCAGGTTTATCCTCCAGGATTTAGCCAAGTTAGAGGTAAGCCTGGGCTACATGAACCTCACCTATCTCAAAAATATGTAAGTAAATAAGTAAATAAACACCCTAGAATGGTTTTTAAAGCTAAAATACCAGAAGTTCAATGTCAGCTTGAGTTACACGACAGGGCTAGAAAGATGGATCAGCATTTAAGAGTCTGGGCTGCTCTTCCAGAAGACTTGGGTTCAATTCCCAGCACCCACCCAAATGACAGCTTGGAACCAACTGTAACTCCAGCCCTAGGGGATTGACAGCTTCTGGCCTCTGAAAAGACTGCACACACATGGCTCACATTAAGTCAAATAGCTAATATACATAAAGACAAGTAACTCAAAAGTAATCTAAAATAAACAAACAAAACACCTTCAAAGAAGAGAAAAGGAAAATGTGAGCAAAAGATGAATGGAACAAGGACACAGAAGCTTCTAGGAAGTATTTAAGCAGTCCATCTTACTGCTAGCTATGCCCTCTAATGCTCTCTCTGGCTTCTGAGGGGCAACATGCACACTTGTTACAAAGGCATACTTGCAGACTACATTTGGTACCGACCCAGAGATCTAAATCTGTAACAAATCTGTTCCCAAACTTTTTAGATCAGGGATACTCAATCCCTACTAAATTTCTGACTTTAAAAGAAAAAAATTTTCAATAGGCAGTGGTGGCGCACGCCTTTAATCCCAGCACTGGAGAAGCAGAGGCAGGCGGATCTCCATGTTCGATGCCAGCCTGGTCTACAAGGTAAGTTCCAGGACAGCCAGGGCTTTACAGAGAAACAAACCCTGCCTTGATTTAAAAAAACAAACAAACAACAAAAACAAATAAAAAGTTCTCCCAGTTGTTGTGGCTCTATTCTGAAATTCCAGTAATCAGTATAATAAGGTGTTCAAACAATGCCTGAGTGACCAGGTGAGAAGAGTCTGTTTTTAAAACAACAAAGTTCTCTCAGAACTAGTATATTGAGTTACAACTCCTGTTTCTGAACTCCTAATTGGCAAGTTAATACTAGCACACAGCACTCAAAAGGCAGAGACAAGCAGATCTGCAAGTTCAAGTCTAGTCTGGTATATATATAAAGACCCTGTTCTCCACAACCACAACTACTAATAAAGGACTAACATCTCACTGGCACATCTCCTTTACCTTGCCTCATTAGCATTAACTGGTGTTCATGTCTAGCTGCTTCCATCTCTGCCTCCAGTTTCTCCTTGGCTTCTCTGATGTTTCTATCAACTTGTTCCCGCTGCTGCTTTTCCATTTCATCAAGAGCCTTCCATCGAGACGCATATTCAAATTCAAATGTCCCAGGTTGAGCGAACCGTGGTGGCTGCTCTCTTTCCCTGTATTAACATTAAAAACATACAAAAGTGTATACTTAAGAGTAAACAACCACAGAGAATAGTAACTATCACTTACTGGACATTTATGGCCTGAACAGTTAGGCACCATACATTGTCTCATGACAGGATCATGAAATAGATTCTATAAACACAAATTTATGAAATTTTCAAATAGTGCCCAATTGATAATAAATAATGATTCAAACTTACAAAATGCAATACTCCAACCTATGCTTTTATTACTAGCTCTCATAAAGACTTTCTGGTTTTCGTTCAACTACTACACATATTGAAACCTGTAACATACAATCCCAGTAAGCCCTAAGTTAATAGCTTAGAATCAGATTTTCTTAGTAATAAAAATGTTTTGTTATGTACCAAGCTATGTGGATGGGCTAAAGATAACCAACCAGCTCATTCTACCTGTAATTACATATTTAACAGTTATACCCTTATAGGACAGGCATTACCAGTCAACTATTTAATCTCAAATGTGTAATACAATTCCTATGACATATAACTTATGCTACAACTATACATATATACCTTTTCAAAAATTAAATAACAAATGAACAAAGAAATGACTAAATAAAAGATAAAAATTGGCAAGCTTTGTGGGGCATGCCTTTAATCCCAGCACTTTGGAGGTAGAAGGATCTATGAATTCAAGGCCAAGCTGGTCTACATAGTGTGTTTCTGGCCACCAGGGGCTACCTAGTGAGTTCATGTCTCAAAAAAGACAATAAACAAATAAGAGCTACAAATACAACTGAAGCTCAAATGAAGTTTTCAACCATTCTCAACTATGAGGAGTGTCTGGTGAAAGTATTAATACCAGTACAATTCTCATCTCACCTATAGAAACCTTACAGTTGGAATTTTCCTTTTATTTGGGGTTAAAGGGAAGATGAGCTGATATGATTAAATTCCAAGTACTAATACAGAAAGTCACAGAGCAAAAACAGGTAGTGAACACAGAATCACATAGGGTCCAGGAATTTAGGTCAGTAATATACAGAATAAGGCAATAAGGCACAGGATTTGGTCCTTGTGGGTGGAGGTGGGAGGGCAAGAGATGGGGCCAGGTGCAAGGGCAGGCAGATCTCTGAGTTCAAGACCCCATCTCAAAAAGGGAGGGAGGAAGGGAGGGAGGGAGTAGTTCACATATATAAATAAAATATATACATATATATATGTATATATTTATACACACACACACATATATATACATAAAATTAAATAGTTCTTTCAATAAAAATAACATTCCATATAGACCAAACCGCTCATTAACCAGATTGTATTCTAATAGTACTTCATAAAAAATATAATATACCCAAGACAATATATATCTAGAATATCTTTATTAATCAAGTCTTACTTATGGTACTGTTGAGTTTTCTGCATTAGCTTCTCTGGTAAACCATCTTCATCATCAAACTGTTCCATGGGTTCTACAATGACTGGACGAGGTGTTCTAGATAAAAGTATAAAGGCATTAATAAAAATTAATGTCATGCCTACAATTAACATCCTTTATAAGTTTTTATAATAAGAATGTCAAAAAATGTTAGTTAAGGAAAATGTCTAAGTATTATGCATATTTACAGATAAAAATTATGCAAGGCATGGTGGCTCACACCTATAATCCAGTATTGCAGAGGAAGAGGCAGGAGGATCTGAATTTGAGGCCAGCATGCTCTACAGAGCAAGTTCTATTGAATAGCCAGAGCTATTCAATGAGAACCTGACACAAAATTAGCTAATTAATTGTTAAGATCTTTGTCAAAATAGGTAGGCATGGTTGCTATGTTGGTCATTTTGTCTACTTGAGACAAGCTAGAGCCATCTAAGAAAGAATGTGTGGTAGTTTAAATGAGAAAAGCTCCCCACAGTTTTGGGCATTTGCATACTTGGCCCCTAGCTAGTAGCACAGTTTTAGTAATCTTAGGAAGTATAGGTTAGAAGTAGGTTATGGAGAGCTTTCAGTTTCAACAACTCCCACAATTCCCAGTTTGCTCTCTTCTTTGTGCTTTCAATTCAAGATCTAAGCTTTTGTTCAAACAACCATGTCTTCCTCACTCCACCATCACAGAACTGATGGCTCTCCCTGGAACTGTATGGGCAAATACATTCACCCTTTCCTAAGCTGCCCTGGTCATAAGTGTTTTACCACACCAACAAAAAAGTAACTATTACAGAATCTCAACTATGAAAATATCATCAACTGGTCTATGGGCAAACCGATTTTCTTGACTAGTGTGTAAAGGTTACCCCACTGTGGGTGGCAAAACCTCTGGACAGGCGGTTCTGGGATGTATCAAGAAACACACTGAACAAACTCTGATAGCAAGTAAGCAGTACTCCTCCCACAGCCTCTGCTTCAGTTTCTGTCTTAATTTCCTTTCCTGGCTTCTCTTTATAATTGGCCACAACTATAAACCGTTTTTCCAAGTTGCTTTTGGTCAGTTTATTTTCCTGTAGCAACTGAAACCAAACAATAGCTTACAGCTGCCATTCCAGTACACAGTATGTATAAATGTATAGTTCCTGATCTGTGTGCAAAGTGAGAGCTTGTCTCAAGTAACAGGGCAGGAGATTATGGGTTCAACCCCCAGCATACAAAGGCATTATGTGATCCAGATTGGATGTATATGGCTTCTTATCTCAGTCCTACCACTTCAAACACTCAGATTTGCCTATTTCTCAGTCTTCTTTGATCTAGCAATATTGTTCAATCATCTTTCGTTAAAAATTCTCCAACAGAATCTAGAGAACTGGCTCAGTGGTTAAGAGCACTCAGTGGTTAAGAGCACATAGGACCCAGGCTCAATTCCCAGAACCCAAATATGGCAAAATCATGAACTCCAGTTCCAGAGTATCCAATACCTTCTATCTCCTCAGGCACTGCACACACATGATATACAGACATGCATGCACACAAAACACCCACATAATATTTTTTTAACTTTTTTAAAAATTTACTTACTTATTTAATATACATGTATGTCTACATGCCAGAGGAGGGTATCAGATCTCAGTATAGATGGTTGTGAGACATCATGTGGTTGCTAGGAATTGAACTCAGTACCTCTGAAAGAGTAAAAATGCTCTTAAACACTGAACTATATCTCCAGCCCCCCTTTTCTAATTTTATAAAAAAATTCTACCGGGCATAGTAGTGCACGCCTTTAATCCCAGCATTCGGGAGGCAGAGGCAGGCGGATTTCTGAGTTCGAGGCCAGCCTGGTCTACAAAGTGAATTCCAGGACAGCCAGAGCTACACAGAGAAACCCTGTCTCGAGAAGGAAAAAAAAAAAAAAAAAAGGCAGGCTGGTGAGATGGCTCAGCAGTTAAGAGCACTGACTGCCCTTCTGGAGGTCATGAGTTTAAACCTCAGCAACCACATGGTGGCTCTCAACAAATAAAAACCTGTGGGCTAGAGCAAGGGGGAGAAGGGAAAGGTGGGGGAGGCAAGGAGAATGTGGTGGTGGTGCAAGCAGGCATTATTCTTGTGAGGTCCAGGGGGCAGGAAGTGAACATGAGGAGTTCAAGTCCTGTGGTCCTTGAGCTACAGAGAGTGTTCTAGGCCAACAAGGGCTACAAAAGGCCATGTGCTTGTCTCAAATAAGACGAACAAAAGGAATGAGAAAGTCTACAATGAGACCTAAATCAGGCATGGTGGTGAATGACAGAAGCCACAGGACACTCAAGGAACAAAATAGGGTCTGAGAAATTAAGAATGGGTACTGATAGATATGCCTAGAAACCGTTCTTACATTACTATGGTCTTAAGTAAAATGGAAGGGGGAGTTCATGAGAAGAGTCAAGTAAGAAGAATGGATGATATAATATTAAAATTGTCTCTGCTATCTGCTCATCACAATGCAAGTAATATGCTTTCAGAAGAGTGGTGGTTGAAAAAACACAAGTCAAGCCGCTAACAATCTGAGTTGAAACCCTAACTAGAGGAAAACCACAAAATGAGTTAAATATAAGTACTTGCCTATTAATACATATTATACTCCAAAACTTCGTAAAACTGAACATGGCAGTGCCTATAATCTCAGAACTTAGGAAGCAGACGCATGAGAAACCTAAGCTACACGTCATCTGAAATGACATGCCAAGTGGGCTGCAGAAGAACCCATTAAAAATAAATAAATAAAAAAAAGGAGTAGAGGGTGGGGCTGGACTCAGGACTTAAGAGCACTGGTGTTCTTCCAAATGATCCAGGTTCAATTCCTGACACCCACATGGCAGCTCACACCAGAGATCCAACCCCTTTTTCTGGCTCCATCAACAGTAGGCATGCACGTGGTACAAAATATATGCAATCAAATACACATATACATAAAGTTAAAATTATGTAATTTAAAGGAAGAATGGAGAAGAGAAGGAAAAGATTGAACATTATTTCTTCCAAAACTGATTTCTAGGGCTGGAGAGATGGCTCAGCGGTTGAGAGCACTGACTGCTCTTCCAGAGGTCCTGAGTTCAAATCCCAGCAACCACATGGTGGCTCACAACCATCTGTAATGAGATCTGATGCCCTCTTCTGGTGTGTCTGAAGACAGCTACAGTGTACTTACATATAATAAATAAATCTTTAAAAAAATAAAAACAAACAAAACTGATTTCTAGCCAGGTGTGGTAGAGAATGCTTTAATCAGGAGGCAGGAAAGGACTGCCTCCTGTAACAGATCCTGACAAATACAAAATTTCCAATTTCCCCCTAACTCTTCCATTGTCTTGTCCCTGAATAGACGCAGGAATAAAAAAAGGGTGAAGATCAGTCACTCACAAGCCATTTTTATCACATGACATAATAAAAGAAGAGGAATCTGAGGTATAATGTACTTAAGGGGCTCTTCCACCTTACCCTTGGTCTCACCATGCCTACCACTCCTGTGGAAGCTTCCTCTGTCCATTTTTGTAACTTAAACATGAGGATTTGAGCTCAATCCCCAGCATCCATTAAAAAGGCAAGTAGGGCAGGTACTGTAATTCCAGAGTTGGAAAGGCAGAGACAGACATATACCTGGAGCTCACTAGCCAGCAAGCATAGCTAATCATATCAGTGAGTCTCAGGTCTTAGTAAGGCCTTGTCTCAAATACGAGGTGACCCACTCTAGAAGACGACAACCAACATTTATCTCTGGCTCTTGATGATATTTACATAGACACACACTAAAACAAACAAAAAACAAAAACAAAAAAAACCTGAAGTTTCAATTTTGAAAGATGTCTCCTATCCCATTTTCCCACCTAATGCATTGTTTAGCAACTTGAGAAATATTCTATAAGTCATCAGGCGACAGGACAAAGCAGCGAAGGGTAGGGTATCTTTGCAGGCCTGTGACAAGTTGTGCTGCTAAGAAATGAAGCCACACAACAAAGAGATCTAGTGCAGGAGGTTTACTTGAGGAAGAAGGGGATAGCAAAAGGCCATCTTGGAGTATGAGCATGGGAGAGAGAGGCAGAAAAAGAAGACAAGGAGGGAGGCTAGGAGGGAAGGAGAGAAAAAGGAAGGGGGCAGAGAGGAAGGGAGGGAGAGAGAGGGAGGAGGGAGATGGGGGAAGGGGAGAGAGGGAGGAGAGAGAGGAGAACACAGGCAAGGGACTGAGCAGGACAAGAAGGGAATGGGGGTTAGGGTGGGCAGTGCTTTTATGCCCCTCACCTGTCAGCAGCAGGTGACCAGTAAGTGAGATGCCTCTAGGTCCCTGAGGGTAGAGAGGACTCAGCAGTAAGTGCAATGCTGCCCTTCCAGAGGACCCTAGTTCAAGTCCCAGCACCCACATTAGGTGTTCAGAAGCACCAGTAACTCCAGCTACTGCTGTTCTTTGAAAATCACTATTAAAAAATTAAAATGTGGGCTGGAGAGATGAGATGGCGGTTAAGAGCACTGACTGCTCTTGAAGAGGTCCTGAGTTCAATTCCCAGCAACCACCTGGTGGCTCACAACCATCTGTAATGGGATCTGATGTCCTCTTCTGGTGTTGAAGAGAGCAATGGTGTACTCATATACATAAAATAATAAAAAATATTAAAATGTAGCTCTAAAGCAGAGGCTCTCAACCTTCATAATGCCACGATCCTTTAATTCAGTTCCTCATATTATTGTGACCCCCAAGCATAAAATTGTTACTACTCCTAAATAATTTTGATACTGTTATGAACTGTAATGTAAATATCGGATATATGACATACACACCCCCATAGGTATCAACCCACAGGTTGAGAACCATTGTTCTAGTGTGGTTAAGAGTACATCCTGAGCCGGGCGTGGTGGCGCACGCCTTTAATCCCAGCACTCGGGAGGTAGAGGCAGGCAGATTTCTGAGTTCGAGGCCAGCCTGGTCTACAAAGTGAGTTCCAGGACAGCCAGGGCTACACAGAGAAACCCTGTCTCGAAAAACCAAAAAAAAAAAACCAAAAAAAAAAAGAGAGTACATCCTGGCTTTGCAGAAGAGACAAGTTCAGCTTCTAGTACCCATATTTGCAGTTCACAACTGCCTAAAACTCCAGGCTGAGGAGAATTTATCTAATGCCTGACAACTCTAGCCTCCAAGAGAAACTGAAGTCATGTACACACATACAAACATATATGTATATGTAGCTCAAGTAGAGAGCTTGTCTACCAAATACAATGCCCTGGATTTCATGCCATGCACTGCCCACATTTCTCAAAGCACAAGCCACAAGCTGGACATGGTGCGGTGGCCTGAATCTTTAATCCCACTACTTGGGAGGCAGAGAGAGGAGTGGATCTCTGGGAATTCAAGGCTAACCTGTCTACAGAGACTACATAGTGAAACCCTACATCAAAAGAAAACAAAACGCAAGCCACAAACAAAAGAAATATTTGCAATACTGATTATATAATTCATGAAAGCAAACTAAAAAAAAAAATTGGGTGAAAAATTTCAGATACTTCATGGGTGTTTGTATTTGATATAACTGGCCAAAAGTACACACACCAAAAAAACCAAAGTTCAAACTTTGTCATCACAAAAAAAAATCTAATTTAGCCTGCAATGAAATTTGTCCACATATTTAAGTCCAGAAACAGAAGTTGGTAGGACTATAATAGAACTATAGAACAACTAAAGCTGTCGGGCAGTGGTGGCGCAAGCCTTTATTCCCAGCACTTGGGAGGCAGAGGCAGGCAGATTTCTGAGTTCGAGGCCAGCCTGGTCTACAAAGTGAGTTCCAGGACAGCCAGGGCTACACAGAGAAACCTTGTCTCGAAGAAAAAAAAAAAAAACAACTAAAGCCTGCCATTCACTGCTGGTGGGACTCAGAAGTGATAACCACTTTGTGAAACAGTCTGACAGGTCCTGAAGTTAAACAATCAGCAACCTATTCCCAGGCTGAGTGTGATAGCACACGTCTGTAATGATACAAACACACACATCAGAATGAGTTCAAAGTCATCCTCAGCTGCATACAAAGTTTGAAGCAAACCTGCTCTACACAGCAAGACTATGTCTCAAAACAACAACAACATACTTCATTGAGCCAGCGAGGAACCACACACTTTTAATGCTTGGGAAGCTAAGAAAGGAGGATTATATCTCAAGGTTTGCTACAAATCAAGAAGGTTCCAGGGGCTGGTGAGATGGCTCAGTGGGTAAGAATACCCGACTGTTCTTCCGAAGGTCCAGAGTTCAAATCCCAGCAACCACATGGTGGCTCACAACCATCTGTAACAGAGATCTGACTCCCTCTTCTAGAGTGTCTGAAGACAGCTACAGTGTACTTACATATAATCAATAAATAAATCTTTAAAAAAAAAAAAAAAAAAAAAAAAGAAGGTTCCAGGCCAGCCTGGACTATAAAGATAAGACTCAATACCCCCCAAAAAATTCATTGGGTTCTACATTTAAAACAAGATGGGTTTTGATGTAAGAAAATTATACCAAGAAAGCTACAATTTCTTAGGATTACTCTATGTGACTTCTAGTGAAAAGCACACACATGAAAATGAGTATTCAATATCTACTTATCCTATGCAAACATGGACAAATATTATTCCAGAACAAACCATACATAATTGCACACACTTAAGTGTAAACCCAGCACTCAGAAGGCTGAGGTAGAAAGACTGCTGCAAGTTCAAAGGCAACATCTGCAGCCTAGATTTCAAAAACAAAAAACTGTCTTTAAAATAAAAAAGTCAGGCCTAATAGCGCATGCTCACCTTTAAACCCTGTGGCTCACTAGCCAGAGGCAGGTAGTTTCTCTGAGTTTGAGACCAGCCTGTCTCTATAGTGAGCTCAGGGCCATCAAGAGCTATGAGAGATCTTGTCTCAAAAAAATTAATAAAATTAAAAACAAGGGCTGGAGAGATGGCTCAGCGGTTAAGAGCACTGACTGTTCTTCCAAAGGTCCTGAATTCAAATCCCAGCAACCACATGGTGGCTTACAACCATCTGTCATGGGGATCAGATACCCTCTTCTGGTGTGTCTGAAGTGTACTTCCATATAATAAATAAATAAATACTTTTTTTTAAATTAAAAATAAACAAACACACACACACACAAACAATTCCCAACAAACACAAGTCCATATTTAACTGGACAGAGGACAAGAGAGTTAAAACTTACGTTGTTAGCAAGAACGCCCCATCACCACATCTCTCCAGAGCCTTTCGTGCAGGAGGTTTCGCTGCAAATTCTACAAAACCTTTTCCTGTGGCTCTACCACGATCATCCACAACCACAACAGCTTTCTCTACTGGGCCAAACTGGGAAAATGCTTGCTCTAGAAGCTCATTGGAAACAACTGGAGAAAGGTTCTTGACCGTTAGGGCTGCTCCATGTGTAGCAAATCGAATTCGGAGAGGTCTGCTCTTCAGTATGGTGCCATCCAACTCTGCTTTTGCAATTTCAGCCAGTGTTCTGGATTCCTTTTTAGGAGGAAAAGTCAATTTTTTAAAAGTTGAATTACAAGAAAATTAAAATAGTGGTTTGGCTCTAAGAAGACTGGGTATCACTAAAAAACAGATACTAAGGTCCCTTTCATCTTTAACCTTGGCATCACATGATTTACTATGTATTCATAGAGGTGCACGCCTTTAATCCCAGCACTTGGGAGGCAGAGGCAGGTGGATCTCTGAGTTCGAGGCCAGTCCGGTCTACAGAGTGAGTTCCAGGATAGCCAGGACTACACAGAGAAACCCTGTCTCAAAAAAAACAAAAAAACAAAAACAAAAACAAAAAACCTCAGTCATTAAGCATTCAGGGCAGAGGTAGGTAGATCTCTAAGTTCAATGCCAGCCTGACCTACAGAGTAAGTTCCAGGACAGCCAGGCTACACAGAGAAAACCCTGTCTTAAAAAATAAAACAAAACAAAAAAAAAACCAAAAAAACATTATTTTAAAAACAAGTATCAGTTTCTTTTTTTTTTTTTTGGTTTTTCGAGACAGGGTTTCTCTGTATCGCCCTGGCTGTCCTGGAACTCCCTCTGTAGACCAGGCTGGCCTCGAACTCAGAAATCCGCCTGCCTCTGCCTCCCGAGTGCTGGGATTAAAGGCGTGCGCCACCACGCCCGGCTAAGTATCAGTTTCTTACCATGAAAACAGTATTTCTTCACAAATACCTCAATGTTTGACACTGGTTGGTTGGTTCATTTATTTATAGGCTGTTTTTTGAGACAATCTCCCCATGCAGCATAGGCTGGCCTTTACGTTGTCCTTCCCCTACCCCACCCCCACAGACACCCCTGCTTCTGCTTTGTAAGTGCCGAGACACAAGTGTGTGCTACCTACTATGCCTGGATGATATTACAACAAAGCATATTATTAGTGTCAGCCTACCCACATTATCTGCAAACACTACCATTAGTTCTTTTTTTTTTTTTTTTTTTTTTGGTTTTTCGAGACAGGGTTTCTCTGTGTAGCCCTGGCTGTCCTGGCACTCACTTTGTAAACCAGGCTGGCCTCGAACTCAGAAATCCGCCTGCCTCTGCCTCCCAAGTGCTGGGATTAAAGGCGTGCGCCACCATGCCCGGCTTCCATTAGTTCTTGTTAATCACTCCTCCTGAAATACCTACCTGGGCTACGTATTTTTTGCTATCATGGGAGGGAGTCAAATTCAAAATCATGAACTGCAGTTTCTCCATTGTACTGAAAAGCAAGTGATACATTCAAACCTGAACAGTTCCCTCACAAATGCTACAATTGCTATTGTGCACAGCTAGAAAGTTCTCTATTATCACAAATGAGTGTATTTTCTAGTTTGTCATTGCCTATGTACACTTACTTCTTCACAGGAAAATAAGAACTGTTACAGTCCACAAACTACTTGTTACTTGATTTGCAATGAAACCCTATCTCCCAAAACAAACAAACACTGGGCCAGTAAGATGGCTCAGCAGGTAAAAGAGAACAGACTCCCAAAGGTGTTCTTAGACCTCCACATGTGTGCTACTGTGTGCATGCACACTCATGCAAACATATCCACACACACAAATAAATAAATCTAACAAAAATTCAAAGAGAAACTCCTTTCTACTGAAGAGATTTCACATCTGTGGTACAAAATAAGTATATATAATAATAAATAACTGATATAGTTAGTAGAAATGGTATTTATTGTGCTCCAAGAACTATGAAGAGCTTCTTTAGGCTTATATACACTGAGCAGAGGTAGCACACACCTTTAATCCCAGCACTGGTTTAAAGGCAGAGGCAGGAGGACCTCCAAACTCAAAGCTAGTCTAGTTTACAGAACAAGTTCCAGGACAGTTGGAGAGATAGCTCAGCGCTAACTGACTATTCTACCAGAGGTCCTGAGTTCAACTCCCAGCAACCACATGGTGGCTCACAACTATCTGTAATAGGATCCAATGCCCTCTTCTGATGTGTCTGAAGACAGTTATACTGTACTCATATACAATAATAATTCTCTGGGGGAAAAAAAAGTTCCAGGACAGCCAGAGCCCCCCCCCCAAAAAAAGCTTGCCCCATGAAAACTGCCCCGAGGGTACACTACCTCTTTATTCAATCTGTATGTGATGGCAAACTTGGGAAGCATAGGCAGAAGGATCGGGACTTCCAAACTACCCAGGCTACAGAATAAAACCACTTCAAACAGTTAATTCCAGCGTGGAGGAAAGGGCGGGGAGGAAAGGGCGGGGGAGTCTCTGTGACCAGGACAACCTGATCTACATAATCAGTTCCAGAACAACCAAGGTTAATACTGAGACCCTGCCTCGATAATAATAATAATAATAAATTAGGAGGCTGGAAAGCTGGCTCAGCACTTAAGAGCACTTGCTATTCTTGAAGAGGTCTTGGGTTCAGTTCCACACACACACACACACACACACACACACACACACACACACACACACACACACACACACGGTGGCTCATGGCCATCCTTAACTCCAGTTCCAGGAGTTCAACACTCTGCCTCATGGTCATCAGGCATCAAGTGGTGCACAGACACACAGAAAAACACATCAGACATATAAATTAAAATAATAAATCTAAAAAGAATTTTAAAAATAACAGTATCAGCCAGCAAGATGGCCCACAAGGTAAAGGTGAGGCCACCAAGCCTGATGACATGGGTTGGTTCAATCCCCAGAACCAACTCCCACAAGTTGTCTTCTGACCTCCATACTTGTACCATTGTTTGTCCAAAACATTTACTAACACATGAATGTAAAAAAAAAAAAAAAGAAAGAAAAAAAAATAGGGCTGAAGAGATGGCTCAGCGGTTAAGAACACTGACTGCTCTTCCAGAGGTCCTGAGTTCAATTCCCAGCAACCACATGGTGGCTCACAACCATCTATAATGGGATCTGATGCCCTCTTCAGGTGTGTCTGAAGAGAACAATGGTGGTGTATTCATATGCATAAAATAAATGAATATCTTTTTTAAAAATTACCAAATTAAGGTTAGACATGACATCTTTAGTCCCAATATTCTTGGGAGGAAAAGGCAGGCAGATTTCTGTGTGTTGTAGGCTAGACAGGGTTACATAATGAGACCTCATCTCCAAAAATAAATATTACCAAATAAAAAGAATTTCTATGAACTATGGAGACAGATCAGCAGGAAAAGATGCTTTGCTGTGGAGCCTGGCAACCTAAATTATATCCCTGGGTCCACACAGTGGAAGGAGAGAACTGACTCCTGCAGACTGAATCTGACCTCTACACATATGCTGTCATGCACATGCACACATAAGTAAAGAAAATGCTTTAAAAAAAAGTATTTCTAGGGGCTAAAAAGATAGCCCAGCAGTTAGGAGCACTTGTTGCTCTTTCAGGGGATCTGGATTTGGTTCCAGCACCTACATAATGGCTTGCCACAATCTATAATTCTAGCTGAAGAGAATCCTATGTTTCCTTCTGTCCTCATGGGCACCAGGCACACAAATGGTTGTAGCTTTTGCTACATTGTGGGTTCTTCTTTTTCCCCACCTTTTATCTCCCTGGGTTCACAACCTACCACTAGATAGGAAAGAAAGACTAGAGGGGGAGAGAGAAAGTCCTAAACCTAATTTCTTTCTTCTTTGGTTTCTTCCAACCACTAATAAACCACAGCCAACCCCCATGAACAGCCAACACCTACAATCCCCGCCTGCAGGGTTCTAGTATTTATATACCCTCGGAGACGATCCCAGAATTCCAAATATCACACAATCCTAGAAACTATCTGCAGCTCACAAAACTATGCTTTCCTAGAGCAGGAGGCAAATCATAGTCAGCTGCTACAGACAGCCCCATAACCCCACACCTGGGATTTAAAAAGCACATTCTTATGATATTTCTGTATTTTTTACAGAAACCAGGGGACCAAAAATCCACTCACTACACATAGTGGACACATACATGCAGGCAAAATATGAACACATGTATTTTAACGTTGATAATACATTTTTTTTTTAACTTTTCAAGACATGGTTTCTGTATAGACCTGGCTGTCCTGGAACTCACTCTGTAAAGCAGGCTGGCCACAAGCTCACAGAAATCTGTCTGCCTCTGCTAGGACCGAGTGCTAGGACTAAAGGCATGTACCACTAACACCTGGCAAGATGATAGTACATTTTTAAAAAGTACTTCTAGGGGCTGGAGAGATGGCTCAGCGGTTAAGAGCACTGACTGTTCTGCCAAAGGTCCTGAGTTCAAATCCCAGCAACCATCCTTAATGAGATCGTCTGCCCTTTTCTGGGGTGCCTGAAGACAGCTACAGTGTACTTACATATAATAAATAAATAAACCTTTACAAGAAAAAGTGCTTCTAGAGGAGTATTGGTTACAACTCTAATCTTAACACTATGAAGGCTGGCTACGCACCCACCCTGTCTCCCTTAAAAAGGGGAGTTGGGAAATCTCTAGAAATACAAACCAGGCAAAATTCGTATCAGAAATGTAATTGAGGAAAATACATAACAAAAAAAAATTTTAAAAAAAATTTGTATCAGTTTTAAAGCCATTCTACTATCTACCTATTAAGTCACTGTATATCAATATTTATATTCACACATACTATACAATTATATGTATTTCCAATTGAAAATTAGACTTAAGCAATACTTAGAATTTATAAATTTACCTGCTATGCACAGAATTCAGATTATACTGTAAAATTACCTAAGAAGACTAATTTCTGTAAGTTAACTAGTTTCCAATTAACAGGTCTTTTTATTCCTACACAAAAAAACTCTGGGTGCCAGGTTTAGAGGAACACATCTCCCATCCTACCCCCATCCTGCTTTTCAGACAGGGCCTCTCTATTTAGTCCTGGCTGTCTTGAAACTTGCTACGCAGACCAAACTGACCTGGAACTCACAAGAGACCATCCCACCTCTGCCTCCCCAGAGCTAGAATTAAAAGTGTGTGCCATTGGGCTGGAGATGGCTCAGAGGTTAAGAGCACCGACTGCTGCTGGGCGGTGGCGCAAGCCTTTAATCCCAGCACTTAGGAGGCAGAGACAGGCGGATTTCTGAGTTCGAGGCCAGCCTAGTCTACAAAGTGAGTTCCAGGACAGCCAGGGGTACAGAGAAACTGTCTTGAAAAAACAACAACAAAAGAAAAAAAAAAAATGTATACGACTTGCAATTAACTATCAGGCATAAGCTAGGTGGTGGTAGCGCAGGTGGGCCTTTAACGTCAGAGCTCGGCAGGGACAAGCAGGTATGACTGAGTCTGAGGCCAGCCTAGTTTACAGAGTGAGTTCCATGACAGCCAGGGCTATATAGAGAAACCCTGTCTGGAAAAACCCAAAATAAATAAATAAATAATGAATGAATGAATGAATAAATAGTGCTTCAAGCTGATAAACTAGGCATATTTTTTTTTTTACCTAATTGGATTTTTTTTCTTTACTTAAATTTAAGAGGGTATAGGATAATATTTTAATGCTAAGATAAGTCAAATACACGGTAGCACCCACCCTTGCCCCCAATTACTCTCAGGAGTTTGCAGACCTGGATGGCTTAGCGTAGACAGCACGCAATGCAGAGACAGAGGGCGAATACTTGCTAGATGCAGGAGAAGGAACCCTGGGCCTTGAGCATGCTAATGCTAGGCCAGGTTCTGCCACAGAGCTACACCACTCGACACATCCCCTTGAAAGCAAAAGGAAGCTGTGGATCATTCTGGTAAGGGAACAAGTCTGCTGCTGAAATTCCTCAAGTTCATCCCCAATTCACCTCCGTGACAACAAAATTTTGTCGCGCAAGACTGTCCACCCAAACGCCGCTGGTCCTCCTTGACCCCGCCCCCTGCGATAGCAGCGCGCTCCCGAAGTGAGCCCCCGGCGACCGGCGACCAGCAGGACAGAAGCCCTGCGGCGCCCTCACGCCAAACCGCAGCCCCCGCACTTTTTTTGTTGTTGTTGTTTCCTCGCGCCCCGCCGCAGACTCACCAGGCGGATGAAGCCGAAGCCTCGGTCGCGGTTGATGAAGACCTCGCTGGGCTCTCCGTAGCGCTCAAAGAGGCGCTTGAAGTCCTCCTCCGTGATGTCGGTGGGCAGGTTACCCACGAAGAGGCGGCAGCGCTGCGTGTACGTCTTCTCGCCCGGCTTGAGGAAACTCTTGATGTCGATGGTGAAGCCCAATTCCTCGTCCGGGTGCTCCTCGGAAGGTGCGGGTGGCGGCGCCTGCTCGCCGGCCAGCGTCAGCGCCATGGCCGCCGCGGCCACCGGTTCGCTCTCTCCAGCCGCCGACTCCAGGGCGCGAAGACGAGCCGGGTTTTTCTCAATACGTACTTGCTTCAGATTTCCTCTTAACATCATCTTAGCAAGTTCGCTTGGGATGCTGGATGAGGCCTAGACGTCAAGGTACACACGTCTCCACATGTATCTATGGAAACGAAGCAAGGAAAGCCAGGTAACGGAGGGAAGCCCAGCCTCCCCGCAATCACGCCCGCGGTGGCCGAATGCTCAAAATGGCGCTGCTTCAAACTGCAGTTGGAAGAGACGCGGGCAAGAGTCCCGCCCCTCCACGGCGCGCCTGCGCAAATCCCAACCCGCGAACCGTTTGCTTGCATGGCGCGTGCGCAAACTGTGGCGAGCCTGAGAGTCCACTCCTAGGGTCATCCCATCCTAAGATAGTGCAGACTATTGGGGGAGAGGGTTGTTTTGTTTTCTTGCTTTATGCAACTGGAAGTGTATGGACATATATATCCGAGGCTGACCTTAGCTTTCGATCCTCCGGACTCAGCCCCGGGACACGTAGGTCAAACCACTACGCGTGAGGTGTTAGTACCAGTACACTCCATCCTGGCCTAACAATATGACCCTTGACCTGCGTTGCCTGGACAACGACCCTCAATCCCACAATCCACTTGGCTCAGTTCCCACCCTCACTTTCTATATAAATGCGGGAAGGAATCACCCCCTCCTTCTCTTCTATTTCTCTCCCCTCTCTTTCTCTCTTTTTCCTCTTCTCTGCCCTTCTACCCGCTTCGCCGCCCCCCAATCCCTGCACAATAAACCTCTCACGCGTGGAACCACCTTGGCCTGGTCTGCTGTCTGGTCTATCCGCTCAAAATATATATAGATTAATATCTGATATTAATTAACATATTATGAGAAACAAAGTATATGTGTACAATACGGTGTGAAAATACAATAATTTAGGAAATGTATTTGCCCTTTTAAATATTACGGCAACTATCACTGAATAGAAAAAGAAAAACTTGCATGTTATCTGCACTGAATAGACTAAGGAGGAAGATAGGCAGTTCAAGGTCAGCCTGGGCTACACAGCAAAGTGGTATTAATAGAAAAAATGCTTCCTTTCATTTTTCTTGAGACAGGGTTTCTTTGTATAGCCCTAGCTGTCCTGGAACTTAGAGATCCACCCACCTGTGCTGGGATTAAAGGCATGAGCATATTTATACACAGCACTTAATAAAACAAATTTTCGAGGCAATTAAAAACACCTTTTAACAGGTATGGTAGCTTACACCTGTAATCCTAGCTAGCATTTGGGAAGCCAGAAAAAAACTAACAAAAATAATAAAGCTCTTAAAAATCATATTTCCTGATTAAGCAATCCAATGTTGTTTTTTTTCAGTGCTGGGAAATGAACTCGAGCTTTGCACACACCAGTGCTGAGCCCCACAGCCTCACAATCCAAGTTTCTGAAACAATCATGATTTTGCTTGGTTTAGTCTATGTAGCCCAGGCAGTCCTGGAACTCTCTACCTAAACAAAGCTGGCCTTAAACTCATAGAGATCCTCCTGCCTGTGTTATCTCTGCCCCACTGCCTCTGCCTCCCAAGAGCTGTGTTTAAAGGTTCACACCACCCTGGCTGTGTTGTAGATTATTAACTTTAGAGTAGAATTTCCTGAAATAGATTATAAAATTAATACAGACAGACCATGAACTCCTATGGACCAGACACCAGGCTTAAGTATTGATAGACTCCCAGAGGAGCACCTCACTCAGGCCTCAGGACAATAGCAGACACCCAAGAACTCACGATAGACCAAGCTTGATGCAAACCACATGAGGCTTTATTCCGGGAAAGCCAGAGCTCTGGGGACAACTCATATCCCAAGCAGGGGTAGAGGAGTCGACCTTGAGGGGAAAGAGGTCCCAGTTTTTATAGGCCCTCAGGGGAGAAAGGAGGGGGGTGGAGTAGGGGATTTCCAGATCTAAATAATGTCTATTCTCAAGAAATGGGTATGGGAGGGGTACAAGGAAAGAGTCTGGTGCAGGTGTAGCAACTCAGGATTGGCCGGGCTGTGGTTGCTGGGGAGATTTTCTGACTCTTTCTCAGCAACCAATGTCACAAACACCTGGCAATGGGCTTCATCAGTGGGCACACACATGGGTTCAAGGAACGGTCAAAACACTGGCAGACACATGGGTTCAAGGAGTGGCCAGAGCATTGTGCACCTCTATTTTTCTAAATCAGTGAAGTTAGTTCTGCTAACAGTGACATCTATCTTGCCAATTTCAGGGCTTCTGGGACCTTTTACATTCTGTCAGGATCTTTCAATACAATTAAAAAGAAAAACATACAAAATGAAATAAATCAACCAGGAAGATACACACTATCCAAATTAAGTAAAAAAAAAAAAATGCTGAAGATGGCTCAGCAGTTAAAAAGCACTGCCTGCTCTTCCAGAGGCCCTGAGATCAATTCCCAGCACCCACATGGTGGCTCACAACCATCTATAAAGGAATCTGATGCTCTCTTCTGGCATCCCCCAACTACCCCTGACATTCCTCAGTCTGCTCCAGTTCCACCATCCCTTCCAGTTGCTCCAAAGCCTTCAGTGAACTGAGTCTTTAGAAACTATCAGCAAAATCCTCCAGCCTCATTGTTTCCTGATTGTCCTGCAGTCATCTGCTTTAATTGCAGCTGGTCTGCTGTGAGGAATGCTTCTATCTCTCTAGAAACTCCTGGGTGTGACTGCAGATTGCCCATCTGTAATCAGCATTTGACAGGCTGAAATAAGAAGAACACATGTACAGCAAACATGGATGACAAGAGAAAAAGATACAAAGATAAATTAGCAGGGAGGTGGAGACACATATGTTTAATCATAGCTCTTGGGAGGCAGAGGAAGGTGGATCTCTGAGTTCCAGAACAGCCAGGGTTACACAGAGAAATCCTGTCTCAAAATAATAATAATAATAATTTACAAATAGATTTTTTTTTATATTTAATGTCACAGAACTTACATGTGAAAATATGTCATTTCTCAACTTTTATTTTTATTTATTTATTTATTTATTTATTTATTTTGGTTTTTCTAGACAGGGTTTCTCTGTGTAGCCCTGGCTGTCCTGGAACTCACTTTGTAGACCAGGATGGCCTTGAACTCAGAAATCTGCCTGCCTCTGCCTCCCAAGTGCTGGGATCAAACGCGTATCCCACCACTGCCCTGCTGTTTCTCAACTTTTAGACCACCTGTTTCCTTTTTCCTTTGACAAAAGTTCTAAGTCACAAAAGTTCATTCCAACATCATTCTCTCTTTGTCTAGCTCTTTTCCTCCCTTAATCTGTATGATATCTATTAATACAAGTATCGTGTGAGGCCAGAATGCATATATCCTTTCCTTCTTTCCTAAATAAACTGGTCTACACAGTTATCTTCTTCCTCAGAGCAACACTTCTCCCTGCCCTCACTTGCAGCTGATAACATCCACTCTATATTTTTTTTCCACTGAAGAAAGGACAGATAACCAGGCTAAAGCTACCTCATTAGCACAAGGATCAGCCTACTCCCCAGTGCAGCCTCCCACTCTTCTCTTCCTGTTCCCATGAATAAAATGTTTTCTCTATGGCTATTAGTTACATCCTTTTGCCTTGTTCTTTGTTCGGGCAGTTGATCTACCTGATCTAAACTGAGCAATTCTTCATCTGTTCTGGAGCTGTTGTTCACCTAGATGGCAAATAAGCAATGTCCAGCTTATCGTGTCTAAAGCTGGCTGTGACAGTGAGTGCCTGCAATCCCAGCACTTGGAACTGGAGGTTGAAGGATCAATTCAAAGTCATCCTGTGCTTCCTGGCAAGTTCAAGGACTACATAAGACCCTGTCTCAAACTAACACTCTCAATCCCCACAAAACATCCTGTTCAGACCAAGGCTCTTAGCTGTCCCACACAATGCTCATCCAGTCCTTTCCACTTCGCACGGAGGCACTATCTTTCATTCACATCATGAAACCAACAGTGCAAGGTTCATATTGAAGCCTTAAAAAATAAAATAAAGTAAAATAAATAAATAAATAAATAAAAATTTAAAAACACATACTCAGGATCCACCCAGCCAATAGTTTTGGTTCTATCTTGCAACGTTATCCCAGGTTGAAGAGATGGCTCCAGGGTTAAGAGCACTTACTGCTCTGGCAGAGGACTCAGTTTAGTTCTAAGCATCAACAGGGTGACTACAATCACTTTAGCTCCAGTTCCAGGGAACCTGAAGTTCTCTTCTGTCCCCTTGGGCACCTGCATACATATAGTGCATATAAACCTTTGTAGGCACATGCCTACAAATATACATAAATAATAAACTGTTGTTTAAAAAGATGTCCCGAGCCAGGCTTGGTGGTGCACATCTTTAATCCCAGCACTCAGGAGGCAGAGGCAGGCAGATTTCTGACTTCGAGGTCAGCCTGGTCTATAGAGTGAGTTCCAGGGCAGCCAGAGCTACACAGAGAAACCCTGTCTCAGGAAAAAGAAACAAAACAAAACAAAACTTAAAAAGACATCCCATCCATTCTATGCTAACTCATCTTCTGCTAGGTACTAATTATTGTCTAATAATGACTATTGTGCTTTCAGACATATTCCTGGTTCTGCCCTTGCCCTATTAGGCAATACATTTACTCAAAATCACTAGCTCCATCCCATCAGTATGTGACCATATATGGAAAGAGGGTCTCTAAAGAGAGAATTAAGATTAAATAAAGTCAGGCTGGGGAGATGGCTCAGTGATTAAGTGCACCAACTGCTCTTCCAGAGGTCCTGAGTTCAATTCCCAGCAACCATATGGTGGCTCACAAGTATCTGTAACAGAATCTGATGCCCTTTTCTAGTGTGTCCGAAGAGAGCAACACTGTACTCATTTAAATAATTCTTTGTTGTTGTTGTTGTTGTTTTTGTTTTTTGAGACAGGGTTTCTCTGTGTAGCCCTGGCTGTCCTGGAACTCACTCTGTAGACCAGGCTGGCCTCGAACTCAGAAATCCGCCTGCCTCTGCCTCCCATGTGCTGGGACTAAAGGCATGCACCACCAGTATGTGGCTAATAATTCTTTAAAAACAAAAAAAATTAAATAAAATCAAAAGGATGGAGGTAAGATCAACATAACTAATGTCATTATAAGGAGAAAAGATAAAGACATGGATAAGCAGAGAAGTCAGCCATCTGCACAGCAGGAAGTGGTTTTAGAATAAAGCAACCCTGCTCACAACCTAACCTGCACTCTGAGCCTCCAGCACTGAGGAGCGGACTTCTAGGTTTAATTCACTAAGTCTGGGGTGCTTGAAAACTCTTAGGAAGTTATTTATTTTTAGGTGTGCATGTGTGTCATTGCACCACTGGTATGCTTGGTGCTCAAGGAGGATAGAAGAGAATGTCAGATCCTCTGGAACTGGAGTTACAAGGTTGTTGACAACCATGCAGGTTCTGGGAATTGAACCCAGGTCCTCTGGAAGAGCAGCTAGTGCTCTTAACCACTGAGACACCTACCCAGCCCCAGCCCCAGTCCCTGGTACTTTTTGTTACCTGGTACTATTTTGTCTCTCTCTCTCTCTCTCTCTCTCTCTCTCTCTCTCTCTCTCTCTCTCACATACACACACACGCGCGCGCGCACACACACACACACACACACACACACCGCTGGAGCTGAGGAATGAACCCCACAGCCTTGTGCTTTCTAGGCAAGCACTCTACCACTGAGCTAAATCGCCAAACCCTGGCCATTGTACTTTTAAAAGACAAAGAAACAAACTGGGTGATGTTAGCACACACTTTTAAAAATCCCAGCATTTAGTGGTGGCGAATGCCTTTAATCCCAGCACTTGGGAGGTAGAGGCAGAGGCAGAGGCAGAGGCAGAGGCAGAGGCAGAGGCAGAGGCAGAGGCAGAGGCAGAGGCAGAGGCAGAGGCAGAGGCAGAGGCGGCAGAGGAGGCAGAGGCAGAGGCAGAGGCGGCAGAGGCAGAGGCAGAGGCAGAGGCAGAGGCAGAGGCAGAGGCAGAGGCAGAGGCAGAGGCAGAGGCAGAGGCAGAGGCAGAGGCAGAGGCAGAGGCAGAGGCAGAGGCAGAGGCGGCAGAGGAGGCAGAGGCAGAGGCAGAGGCAGAGGCAGAGGCAGAGGCAGAGGCAGAGGCAGAGGCAGAGGCAGAGGCGGCAGAGGAGGCAGAGGCAGAGGCAGAGGCAGAGGCAGAGGCAGAGGCAGAGGCAGAGGCAGAGGCAGAGGCAGAGGCAGAGGCAGAGGCAGAGGCAGAGGCAGAGGCAGAGGCAGAGGCAGAGGCAGAGGCAGAGGCAGAGGCAGAGGCAGAGGCAGAGGCAGAGGCAGAGGCAGAGGCAGAGGCAGAGGCAGAGGCAGAGGCAGAGGCAGAGGCAGAGGCAGAGGCAGAGGCAGAGGCAGAGGCAGAGGCAGAGGCAGAGGCAGAGGCAGAGGCAGAGGCAGAGGCAGAGGCAGAGGCAGAGGCAGAGGCAGAGGCAGAGGCAGAGGCAGAGGCAGAGGCAGAAATTTCTGAGTTCCAGGACAGCCTGGTCTACAGAGTGAGTTCCAGGATAACCAGGGCCACAGAGAGAAATCCTGTCTTGAAAAACTAAAAAAAAAAAAAAAAATCCCAGCTCTTGGGAGACAGAGGCAGGTGGATATATGAGTTTGAGGTCAGCCAGGACTACAGAAAAAAATTTCAGGATGGCCAGAATTACAGAGAAGCCCTGCCTCAATAAATAGATAGATAGATAGATAACATTGTTTACTTAGAAGCATTCAGAATAATGACAAAAAACAGTTGCAATTTTTATGACTATAGAACAATAATTATTTTCATATAAGCTGCATCAAGGACAATTGAACCTGGGGGCGGGAAAACTACTATCTATAGATATAATTAATTTGTCTTGTGCACCATCAAGGACCTGCTTTAAATCTTTTTTTTTTTTTTAAGATTTGTTTATTTATTTATTATATGTAAATACACTGTAGCTGTCTTCAGACACTCCAGTAGAGGGAGTCAGATCTCATTACGGATGGTTGTGAGCCACCATGTGGTTGCTGGGATTTGAACTCTGGACATTCCAGTCCGGTGCTCTTACCCACTGAGCCATCTCACCAGCCCATTTTTTTTAAAGGAACTTTTTCTTTTAATTAATTTATTTATTATATGTACGTACACTGTAGCTGTCTTCAGATACACCAGAAGAGGGCATCAGATCTCATTACAGATGGTTGTGAGCCATCATGTGGTTGCTGGGATTTGAACTCATGACCTTCAGAAGAACAGTGGGCGCTCTTAACCGCTGAGCCATCTCTCCAGCCTCCCTGCTTTAAATCTTCATGCCAATTTACAACCCCCAGACTGCACCAGGCAAGGTTAGTGGTTCAGTTAGTACCACCAGAATAGCGCTATCCAAAGCCACATCAGTAGTGTGTGAGCTATACATAAAGACAACATACAATTTAAAAACAAATTTTACAAGCGGGGCAGTGGTGGCGCACGCCTTTAATCCCAGCACTTGGTAGGCAGAGGCAGGCAATTTCTGAGTTCAAGGCCAGCCTGGTCTACAGAGTGAGTTCCAGGACAGCCAGGACTACACAGAGAAACCCTGTCTCGAAAAACAAAACAAAACAAAACAAAAAAAAAAAAAAAAAAGAAAGAAAAGAAAAAAGAAAACTGTCACACAACACAGATCTCTCCCAGGTTTTTCACAATAGCAGCAATAGATTAGCCAAGATGTTCTTCTTTGATGTTGGGGCAATACTCAGAAGAGAACAAGAAGACCTAAGTAAGCCTTTGTTTTGTTTTGTTTTGTTTTGAGACAGGGTTTCTTTATGTAGCTCTGGATATCCTGGAACTTGCTTTGCTTTTTAGTTGTTGTTTGTGGTGTTTTAGAGAAACTTTCTTTATTATTTTTCTATTTTTATTTTATTTTTTTTTTCTTTTCTTTTCTTTTCTTTCTTTCTTTTTTTTTTCGAGATAGGGTTTCTTTGTATAGCCCTGGCTGTCCTGGAACTCACTTTGTAGACCAGGCTGGCCTCGAACTCAGAAATCCGCCTGTCTATGCCTCCGGAGTGCTGGGATTAAAGGCGTGCGCCACCACGCCCGGCTAGAGAAACTTTCTTGTTTAATGGTAAAGCTCAATACACTCCAGCACCAGGACTGGCATGGATTTAAAGCAGTAGGGATGGCTGGGTGACCCCATGGAGTCTCACATGGCAAAGAGGATGAGGAAGGCGACCATCAAACAGAAGAGTCCCATGGCCTCAGGGCAAAACCCAGCATGGCATAGGAGAAGAGTTGCTGCTTGAGAGTTGGGTTCCTGGCATAGCCAATAATCAAGCTACCAAACACTGTGCCAGTGCCAGCCCCTTATTCAGCCACACCAACTCAGGCGGCCCCAGCACCAATAAACTTGGCTGCTGTGTCAATGTCCCAGGGTGGGGATAACACTGGTCTGGAATTCCTGTCTGGCCACCTGGAGAGAGAACTGCTGCAGGCAGGCTGTTTAGATGGGTCCTCTGGTGCACTCAGGAGGGAGACAGACACAGGCCTGATTGGTACAGGAGCTGATCAGAACTGGAGAAATGACCAGTGCCTTGGTGGTCTGCATTTTTCAATCTGGGAAAACCTTGGTCCTGTTATTTGTTGTTTTGAGACAGGGTTTCTCCATGTAGCTGTGGATTTCCTGGAACTTGCTTTCTAAATCAGGCTGGCCTCGAACTAACAGGGATCCACCTGCCTCTGCCTCAAATGCTGGGATAAAAGGCTTGCACCACTGCACGTGTGACTTTTCCCTTTTCTTATACAGACATGGGGGTCCTACCTCTCTAAGCACTTCTTAGAGAACTCTGAGAAGCTGACCCAAGCATTGTGGTACTTCTTGTGCTCCTCCCAGAAAGAAAGGGTTGCATAGGTGCTTGTATTCAGTTGATTTTCCTGTCCAACTGTCAACAGGCTCTTGTCTTTATAGAGTTCAATGAACTGCAATTCCTGGTAAAACTGACTTCAAGTTTTCCTCTCACCTCCTTATTCTTTTCTTTTCGTTCGTTCGTTCTTTCTTTCTTTCCTTCTTTCAGTACACTGTAGCTGTCTTCAGACACTCCAGAAGAGGGCATCGGATCCCATTACAGATGGTTGTGAGCCACCATGTGGTTGCTGGGAATTGAACTCAGACCTCTGGAAGAGCAGTCAGTGCTCTTACCCACTGAGCCATCTCTCCAGCCCTTGACCTCCCTCTTCTTGCAGGCAAACCAGAAGCTCACAACTACCTGTACCTCCAGCTCCAGGCAGACAGACAGACAGTCTGTCTCTCTGACTGGCTGGCTGGCAGATTGGGGCCTAGAGAACAGTGATTAGGTGAGACTAGCCAACCTTTTGTTCAAGGAACATCAGAAGTGGGTTTTATTTCATTTGCTTGGTTTTTTGTTTATTTGTTTTTTCCTTTCTTTTTTGTTTTTTTGTTTTTTGTTTTGTTTTTTTTTTTTTTTTTTTTTTTTTTTTTTTTTTTTTTTTTGAGACAGGGTTTCTCTGTGTAGCCCTGGCTGACCTGGAACTCACTCTGTAGACTAGGCTAGTCTCAAACTCAGAAATCCAGCTGCCTCTGCTAGGCTTAAAGGCATGCACTACCACTGCTTGGCCCTGCTGTGATCCTTAATGAAGCAGTTCTCTGAGATGGTTCTTGCTTGTTCACACTGGTTTATTTGATGGTAGATATAAATGCATACACATTATTTGGAGTGAACCAGGGATTATATATCTTTTGTGGTGGAATACCCAGGAATGGAAGCTCACTGGATGAAGGCTTGCTCGATACCTCATGAGCATGGAGAACTCCAGGTGCTACTTTATGTGACTGACTGTGGTCCTCTCAGTGGTGTCATGGTTTACATGTCCCAGAGCAGGTACAGTGGCAGATAGGGAGTGGCTCCACTCCTACTGGTCTCAGGTCTTTGAGAGTGAGCTCACAAAACCTTGTCAGTCCTATGTTTGTCTGGTAACACAATCCCACATGCCTTAATACATATTTCCAAGACAGCCAAAGCTACAGAGAAACCCTGTCTCGAAAAAAACCAAACAAATAAATATTTGTGGTTTGTTTTATGTGGGGGTGGATAGAGTAGTTAAGGGCATTTGCTACCCTGGTAGAGAACTTAGGCTCTATTTACATGATCCATACATACTGGGCATCTCCAGATACTCCACTTCCAGGTTGATGACATCTTCTGGCCTCCAAGGGCATCTGCAAGCATGTGGAACACATAATTTAAAAAATGTTTTTAGGGGGCTGTAGAGATGGCTCAGCAGTTAAGAGCACTGACTGCTCTTCCCAGGGTCCTGAGTCCAAATCCCAGCAACCACGTGGTGGCTCAGAACCATCTGTGATGCGATCTGATGTCCTCTTCTGATATGTCTGAAAACAGCTACAGTGTACTTACATATAATTAATACATTTTTAAAAACACTGTCTACTCTTCCGGAGGTCCTGAGTTCAATTCCCAGCAAGTACATGGTGGCTCACAACCATCTGTAATGGGATCTGATGCCCTCTTCTGGTGTGTCTGAAGACAGATACAGTGTACTCACATACATTAAATAAATAAGATCTTTAAAAAAATAAAGGTGTAGCAGTATAACAGCACAAGCCTTTAATTCCAATATTCCTATGAAGAAGAGGCAGAGAGCTCTTTGAGAGATTGAGGCCAGTCTGATCTTCATATTAAGTTCTAGACTAGTCAGGGCTACACAGTGAGGCCTCATATTAAAAAAAAAAAAAGTTTTATAATTAAATACATGGTGTCAATATTGTTTCCCTCCCATATTGCAAATTCCAGGAGTGGGGTATGGTGTGTGTGTGTGTGTGTAGGGGGGAAGCAGGGAGAAACAAAATTAATAAATCTCATTTTCACCAAAGAATATCAGCAAAAAAGGGACTTGGACCCAGTTTTTATTTCCAGTTGAAATTGGTATACACGATACTGATTCCCAGGAGGCAGACCACCACAATTGGATCAGATTTTCTATCACCTTTGTCTGAATGCCAGTCAGAAACGGAGTATATCAAGCTATATAATTTTTCTTTTTTCAAGACAGGGTTTCTCTGTGTAGCCCTGGTTGTCCTGGAACTCACTCTGATGACCAGGCTGGCCTCGAACTCAGAAATCCGCTTGCCTCTGCCTCCCAAGTGCTGGGATTAAAGGCGTGCGCCACAAGGCCCGGCAAGCTGCATACTTTTGTATTCAAGTCACAGAGCAACCCTGTCCTGAGAAGTATTTCAACAATAAGTATGTGGATAGTGGAGAGGATCACTCCAACAGCAGAACGATGCTATTTCCACACCGATGTTCTCAGCACACTACAAATCAAGACAGCAAGGAGAACCTTTAAGACCCTTAGAATCTGGGCTTGGTTCCTAGCACTCAAACGGTAGCTAACAAACATCTATAACTTCAGTTCCAGGTGTACCTCCCTCTTCTAGCCTCTGCAGGCACCAGGTACACACATGGTACATTTAACATACATACAGGCAAAACACTCCTACACATAAAACTATAAAGTGTTATATTTTCTAAAGTAGCCTTGTAGACCTCTGCATGTAGTGACATTTTGAAGCCATCACAAAGCTGTATTTACGTTAAAATCAGCCAGTTTCTCTAAAAGAATAGCAATTATAGCTCAGGCTGGCCTAGAACTCATTATGTATCCCAGGTTTAGCCTTGAATTATGAACAATCCCCCACCCCCCATTACCTTCCCAAGTGCTGAGATTACAGTTGACAGCCACCATGACTCACTTAGATCCAAGCCTAAATGATTAAAAGCAACTTTCTTTTGGCGACAGGGATTCATAAATCCAAGGATGGCTTCACACCTGCTGTTTGTGTCTACCACCCGAGTGCTATGATGATAGGCCTGCTGCTACATGGCCAATGCAGATCAAACCCAGTTTATTGTGTGCTAGGCAAGCATTCTACTAATCAAACTACATCCTCTCCCTGGAAAGGTCTCATGTACCGAGAATGGTTTTAGTGGGTATTTTAGAAAATACTGTCACAGAGCAACATGACTGAGCGTCAAGTGCTCCCATGCAGAAGGAAGCATCTTCTCAGGCCATTGTTAATGATACTGTTTTGCAAGAAAAGCCCTAAAGAGGAAAAAAAAAGCTCACGTATCCCTAAGAATTCAACAGATGATAAAATTAACATCAGAAATCAGAAACAAAAACAAACAAACCCCAAAAACTATCAAATGCATGATCAGGACCATAGATGGCCATCAGAAAATTTGCTTCTTCTTTAGGAAAATGTCAAATGACCAATGAAGCTGGTATAGCTCAAGCACTTGGAGGCCCAGGGAGTTGTAGTAGTGGTCATGGCTGTGGTGCTCTTGGAGGTAGGACAGGGACAAGCTGGACTACCTGGTCAAGGACATGAAGACCAAGTCCCTGGAAGAGACCTACCTGTTTGTTCTCCCTGCCCATTAGGGAGTCTGAAGTTGACTTTTTCCTTAAGGATGAGGCTCTAAAGACCATGCCAGTGCAGGAGCAGAGGAGGGCTGAGCATCGGTCCAGGTAAAGGTTTTTGGGGACTACAATGGTCACATTGGTCTTGGTGTTAGGTGCTCTAAGGAGGTAGCCACTGCCATCCAAAAGGCCACCATCATCTCAGCCAAGCTTTGCACTCTCCCAAGTGTGGAGAGGCTATTGGAGAAACAAGACAAGTGCCACAGTTCTATGCAAGGTAATAGGCGACTGTGCCTCTGTGTTGGTACATCTCTTCCCTGTCCCCACGGACACTTGAATTGTGCCTGCTTCTGTGCCCAAGAAGCTATTGCTGGTGGCCAGCCAGTACTGATTACTGTTACCATCAGTCAGGGGTTGCCCTGCCACCCTTGGCAATTATGTTGAGGCCACCCTAACACCTACAGCTACTTGGCCCCTAGCCTCTGGAAAGAGACTGTCATCACTAAGTCTCCTTTCCAGGAATTCACTGACAACCTTGTGAAAACCCACAAGAGAATCTTCATCCAGAAGACCCAAGCTCCAGTTGTAGCTACCACAAGTTTTTTCTTTGTTTTTTGAGATATGTAGCCCCAGTTGTCCTGAAACTTGCTCTGTACACCAGGCTGGCTTTGAATTCAGAGATCCACCTGCCTCTGCCTCCTGAGTGCCACCATTCTCAGTTCCATATAAGTAAGGGCTTTTACACAAGAAAACAAAAATAAATCAAGGCTAAAGAAAATTTTTTTAGATTCATAGTTTCTCAAATTTCACACATGGAGTATACTTTCACAAGAAATTAACAACACTGAAAAGTTAACTATATATACATACATATATATGTATACACACATATACATACCACATTTTAATTTTTATATTTATACTAATAGCTATATATTCTTTATAATTCTCATAACAAAACTAAAACATTCACACATTAAGTTGAAAACAGAAATATAAAATCAATAAAACACAAATTACTTCTATTTACCACAACAAATAACTGTTTTACACAAATAAAAACATGTTTTAAAGAAATAAAACTCAATTTGGTTTAATAACAAACAGCTATTGCTTCTTAAGCTGTTTGAATGCATTTTCTTCTTTCTTTCTTTCCTTCTTTTTGGTTTTTCAAGACAGGGTTTGTGTGTACCTTGGCTCTCCTGGAACTTGGTCTGTAGACCAGGCTGGCCTAGAGCTCACAGATATCCAACTGTGTGTTTGAGTGCTGAGATTAAAGGTGCACACCGCCACCATGTGGTCTGAATACATTTTCTTTAGCTTGTTACAGATGCATCTTGCCACCTCTTGCTCTTAGGCCATTAAGTGCAAGTCCTCCAACAACATTTTACAAGGTGAGAACCCTAACAGTGACAAAGCTCAAACTGCCTTTGCTAAAGTCTGCAATGACTACACTCTCGAAAATTGCTTTTAGGTTTAGAACAGGAACATTTTTTACTATTTGTTTGCTATTAGACATATTGCTAATGAACTCCTGTAAGTTCCTCTTACACAGTGTATGGTACAAAACTTCTTATAACAGTGTCTGGGTACTGCAGACACTGTCATATGTAGAGCAGACAGGACATCATGTGTACAATAGTTGCACACAATTTTCCCCACCTTCTGTAGCTTCATTGGTTTTATTTTCCAAGTCAGACTTTAATTTTGAATACTTAACACTATTGTTAATGTGTATTTCACTTTCGTCATGGTTACTAAGAAGATATGACAGATGATGCCAATCTTTGCACCCATTCTCATTTCTCAGTTGATTTTTTCCTTCCCCAAAGAGTCTGCAATACAGGCAAAACACAGAGTCCTTTGAGGCTGAGTAGAGCAGCCAGGGTCTGGTGCCCTTTTCACCATTTGGAAGAACTCGGGAATAATACGTTTCAGAAAACTTCTTGCCTGCACTGTCTTTTGGAAAATTAAAATTTCTTATTTGAGGTGGATTGTTTTTGACAAGAAATTCACGTTGTTTCATATTCAAAACTCGGGGCCATGAACCTGGATCCAAAGAAGGTAAAATGGACATATCCAATTCCTCTGAATTTTTGTCTCCTAGTTGCTCTTTAAATGTATCAGATATTACTGCTACAGAACAAGGTAAATTCACATTTTGTTCCTTTGATGATGTATCTAGGCTACAGTCTGCTGCGACTTTTATTATCTCTGAAGTCTTTTCCTTTTTTTCGGGTATGTCTCCTGTGTTTCCTGAAAGTGCACCTGCTGATTCACGTAATTGTTTTTCATTTTCTTCTCTGATAGCATTCCTTTTTCTATTTTGTAAAAGCAGTAGTTTTGATTTTGCTTCCATTATCTATAAGGAAATACATTATAATTTATTGGCATTTTAAAAGTTGAAATAAAGACATAAGAGTAGGCAACAGTTCACTATTAGCCATCAAAGACATAAAGCATCCCACGGCATGCACTTGGTGTACGTATACACATGCAGCGAAACACTCCTAATCAGGATGGCTACAACTGAGAGACAGTGACAAATGAAAACATGATGTGACTCAGGCAAAATTAGAACATTACTAAGGGCTTGGTGGGACTGTAACATGTTGACTCATGTCAATTTAACACAAGCTGAAGTTATCTGAGAAGAAGGAATCTCAGTGAAGCAGAAAGCTGTAGCACACACCTTTAATCCCAGTTCTTGGGCGGCAGAGGCAGGCGGATGTGAGTTCCTGACTACCTGTGAGTTCCCTAGTTTCTAAAACAAACACAAACAAAAACTCTTTTCAAGGCAGGGTGTCACTATGTACTCCCAACAGTCCTGAATCCCACTATGTAGGATTAGGCTGGCCTGATCTGCTTGCCTCTGGTGTGAATAAACAAGTACACTGCCATGCCCAGCTATTTACCTCTCCCCCCCCCCCCCCCAAAGACAGGGTTTTTCTGTGTAGCCCTGGCTATCCTGGAACTTACTCTGTAGACCAAGCTGGCCTCGAACTCAGAAATCCGCCTGCCTCCGCCTCCCGAGTGCTGGGACTAAAGGCGTGCGCCACCACGCCCGGCTATTAATTTTATACATGTGTTTATGTATGGGACATGCACATGTGCACATAAGTATATGAATGCACGCACTCTTGAGCATGTTTAGTTTTAGAATGACATTAGGTGTCCTAGGCCAAACACATGGTTACAAAGGCAGCCCTAGTTAAACTTAGTTCATTACAAAACAAATAAAAGACAGTGTGGCAGTTTGAATGAGATCTCTAAAAAGGCTTTGAGGTTTCAATATTCCTACCATTTCCTTGCCTACTGATACAGCTGCTTCCACCTCACACTCTGGAATAGGGAACCCCAAATAAACCCTTTCTTTTATAAATTGCCTTAGTCATAATATTTTATCACAACAACAGACAAGTAAGTAATAAAACAAACATGAACATAAAGAAGGGATATGGAAGGGCAGGGAAAGTTGACAAAGTAGAAATAAGGGCAAGGAATGAGCATAATAAAAAGAAAATATATGGCTGAGCAGTGGTGGTGCACGCCTTTAATCCCAGCACTTGGGAGGCAGAGGCAGGGGGATTTCTGAGTTCGAGGACAGCCTAGTCTACAGAGTTCCAGGACAGCCAGGACTACACAGAGAAACCCTGTCTCAGAAAACAAAACAAAACAAAACTACATATGCATTATATATATGTGTGAAATTGCTAAAGAAAAAAATTGATATTTAGTCAGATCTGTATGACATTAGGTCTTGCTTTGCAGCCTTGGCTGATCTAACTTTCTAGGTAGAATCAGGTAGCCTTGATCTCACAGAGATTTTTACCTGCTTTGACCACCCTCGTGCTAGGATTAAAGGCATACACCATCATCCCTGGTATCAAAATGTGAAAGCCTGGTGCAGTGGTATACATCTAAATCTGAGTGCTCCTGCAACACGATGGGGAACAGCCACACAAGAGAATCACCAGGAGCTGGAAGGTCAGGTAGCTTGGTGCATTCCAGGGATCTTGTCTCAAACAAGGTAGCAGGCAAGCACAGACATCTCAGGTTGTCCTCTAACCCTCACACACAACCAATTGCACTCACACAGACACACAAAGAAAGAAACAGAGAGAGAGAGAGAGATAGAGATTTTAGATAGACAGATAGACAGACAGACAGACAGAGGCAAAATTAGAGGCTGGAGAAATTATGTCAGCAGTTAAGAGAGCTGAGAGAACTGGCTGTTCTTCCAGAGGATCTGGGCTTGATCGCTAGGTACTTACATGCTGGCTCACATCTGTCTATAACTACAGTTCCAAGGGATTCAACATCCTTTTGTGGACTCTGAGAGCATTAAGGATGCATGTAGTGCACAGACAAACATGCAGGTAAAACACCCATGTACATAAAATACATTACAAAACAAAACAAAGAATTACCTCTTTATATTCGTCAGCACAATTCTGGCAGCAGAACCTCTTTTGCTGACCTGTTATCAGAATGCTGTGCCCAGTACTCTTGGGCAAATACTTGCTACACTGTTCACAGCAGTTCATTACTAGACCATTCATCAATCTGTATTCATTAAAGCAATTATTACTGCACAGTTTATGTGTTAAACTGTTAACACTGATTTCATGGCGAACCTAAAAGAAAACAAAATTTCTTAAGACAGTATTTTACAATTTATTGCCCTATAGTATTTAGACTTTTCCCATATTAGTATTTGGGAGGCGGATGAAGGGAATCATTATCATCCGATTTAGCTACCAGGGGCAATGTAAATAAAACATAGGACTGCTTGAATGTATGGTTACTCCTCTTGAAAATTTATCAAACCATTTGTTCCACACACTCCTGTAGGATATATTGCTTTCTCCATTATCCTGAAACTACTGAATTATCACAACTAATTCTTTTTTTTTGTTTTGTTTTTCGAGACAGGTTTTTTCTGTGTAGCCCTGGCTGTCCTGGAACTCACTTTGTAGACCAGGCTGTCCTCGAACTCAGAAATCTGCCTGCCTCTGCCTCCCGAGTGCTGGGATTAAAGGCGTGCGCCACCACTGCCCGGCTACAACTAATTCCAAAGAAACAGTCACTATGAGAATTGTGTGTGTGTGTGGGTGTATCTGTTTAGTATATAGTATTTATTGTCTGTCCTGGAACTCGCTATGTATAGACTGGCTGGCCTCAAATTTACAGAGATCTGACTGCCTCTACCTCCTAAATGTTGGAATTAAAGGTGTTCACCACCACTCAGAAGTAAAACTTTTAAAGTTTCCAATCTGACTTTTAGGATATGGACATTGGATAGATGGCAGAGCTTACACTAGCACTTAAAAATTAACATTTCTATGAGTCTAAATAGTAACAGTATGAAGAGCAGACCTCTCCTAATTTATTACAGATTATACATCTTGACTTAGTAAAAACTTCTTTCCTAAGACTCTGGCAGTTTTCATAGGGAGATAGCGATGCATTATAAAATCCTTGTAAGGACTTGCTTGACTCCACTGGAGGAACAATAGTTGTGGTTCTCACAGGAGAATCTCTGAAACACAAAGGAGAAAGAAACATCTGAAGATCACTGTATTTTAAAATCCACTTTCAACTTTACTTCCACTACTTCCTAAGTGATAAAGAAGAGAATTCAAATGGAAACTCTTCTAACATCAATGTTCCTTAGCACTCAGGACTGGAGAGATGGCCCAGCAGTTAATGTTCTTGTAGAGGACCCAGGCTCAGTCCTTAGCACCCACATAGTGGCTTACAACTGTCCATAACTCCAGCTCCAGGGAATCCAGTGATTTCTGGCCTCTGAGGGCATCAGGCCTACATAGTGTACTTATATAAACACAGGCAAAACATCATTCAGATAAATAAATCTTTAAGAAAAACACTGGTAGGAAAAAACAAAACCAATGGTGCTAAACGGATGGTTTACTGATATACGTTTGGCTCTTTATAAAGAACTGGAGTTTGAGGCCTCGTCTACATCAGGCCGCTCAGTATTACCGTTTAACTCCAGCCAGTGGGTGATGCAACGTCTCTGAGTCTTGTAAAACACAACACACTGGACTTAAAATTTTCTCCTTTATTTTTATTTTATGTGTATGGTTATTTTACCTGTGTGTACATCTGTGTACCACAAGGATGCAATGCCCATAAGGGCTAGAAGAGAGTGTTGGATTTCCAGAGACTAGAGCTAACTACAATTAACCTAGATATTGAAAATCAAACCAAGGTCCTCTAGAAGAGCAGCTGGCACTCTAAAACACTGTACCAACTCTCCAATCCCATAAAATAAATCTTAAAAAATGTTAATAGTGGGCTTGGGAAGATGGCCCAAATGGAAAAGGCATTGACTGAACTGGTAGGCTGCCAGAACTAACATGTAAGATGTAGAACAGAAAAGGTAAATGTAGCAGCTGAGAGAAGGGTACTATACTTCTGTACCAATATACATTCTCTTTTAAAATTATAGTGTAGATGAGATTCCAGTTCTAAAATAGCCCAATCTCAATAAAAGTGAAGACATCTGACACACCTACCACAAGTCTAGCTTACAATTATGTCCACAGTATTCATGTACACTGAGCACTAAGCCACATGGAGAAATGTTAAGGTCTGCTTACTTTTTACACATTACATTCCGTGTCTTTCGAGTACGCTTATGGGAGAAAGAAGAAAGGCAGGTGGTTGAACAAAAGAGGTGAGCTGATCCTTTTCGTTGGTAAGCTGTCTGCCCCTTCTGTAAAGGATTTTTGCAGTTTTCACAAATAATTGTATTAGCAGGTTTAGTAAGAAGTTGTTGGTTCGAGGGCTGGAAATTCTGTTTAGGAAGTGAGGCCACTGGTGATAAAGAATCCACCTTTTGTTGTTTCTGGTTACGAGGAAATGATGCTGACTGGGAGATACAAGAATCTTAAAAACAAAATGAGTAAGAAAAAGAAATGGAAATAAATACAAATACATATTAGCAACCTTTGGATTTAAGTGTTTAAGAGACTCATAGCACGTGGTTAAGGCAAAACAACTTTGACAATCAGTCCAGTATCCTTCCTACTATTCCACTGGGTATAAAGTTTCCCAGGAGTTCATTTTTCAACAATTGGTTTCCAGTTGGTGGACACAGGGCCTACCTGGTGGAGAGAGGGATTTAGGGAAGGGCTTAAGTTACAGCACTAGCTTGGTTGAAGCCCCAGGTCTCTCCTGTAAGAAGAGTGCTATCCTGCATGGTGGCACAACCTATAATCAAAGTATGATGTAAAAAAGGACAGGAGAATGACTACAACTTTGAGGCCAGCTTGGTCTACTGTAGCAAGACTATCTCTAAAAGCAAAGGTTTCAGGCAGCTGCCACTGGTTCCTCAAGCTTTGGAGCTGCCTGTCATATTTCCAGGTTGCCAGATTGTAGTCCTAAAACTATGAGCCAAAATATGTCCCTCCTCCCTTAAGCTGCTTCTTTCAGGTAACAGATACACAGATACACACAGATACACACACACACACTACAACTACCTACTTAGAATTCTAAGGAATATTTTCTTTTATCAGGGAAAAAAAATAAATGCTGTTTTCTAAGATTATGCAATATGGCAAGCCACTAGTCATTTTCATCCTCCTCAGGTATGAAACTCTCCGGAGACTGTGGTGCAAGTACAGCACGTGGTGAGTTTGTGGCCTCTCTGTGGTGCTGGAGATGTATATGCTAGGTCAGGGCTCTACAACTTAGCTAAGTTCTCAGGCCTATGGCTTGCTAGTTTTGTTCTCTTATAAATTGAAATTATACCTAATTCTCCAGTATTGTAAGGAATAAAGAAAATACATATTCAACTGTAGAGTAGGCAGAAGTTATAGTCTGGGATCAAACTTTCTCTGATTATTTAAATCTATATAGCAAACAGATTAAAGCTACAGCAGGAATAAAACATAACAATCTTTATCAGATTTATCAATATTAATACTATGAGAGAAATAAACCTGAACTCTCTAAATAGTTTTGTTTACAATGTAGACTTACTGCTACTTAAGGGAAATATATTTGTATAGAATTAAGAAATTATTACATTGCTTAAAATGGTTATTTTTGTTTTGTTTTGTTTCTGAGACATGGTTTCTCTGTGTAATAGCCCTGGCTGCCCTCAAACTCCAAGAGATCTGCCTGCCTCTAGCTCCTGCATGTGAGGATTAAAAGTAAGGCATGCACCAATGTGCCTAGCTCTTAAAATGGTAATTTATCTGGGGGAAAAATCACTTTAGGTTTGGCACATATATAAAACAAGTGTGTCTATTTTTAGTTGTTGTTTGGTTAGTCTTTTCTTTTCTTTTTCCTTTTTGTGGTTGTTGTTGTTTTTCGAGACAGGGTTTCTGTGTAGCCCTGGCTGCCCTGGAACTCACTCTGTAGACCAGGCTGGCCTTTGACTCAGAAATCGACCTGCCTCTGCCTTCCTAGTGCTGAAATTAAAGGCGTGCACCACCACTGCCCAGCTTTTTGTTTTTGTTTTTTTTTTTCTTTTCTTTTCTTTTTTCTTTTTTTGAGACAGGGTTTCTCTGTGTAGCCCTGGTTGTCCTGGAACTCATTCTGTAGACCAGGCTGGCCTTGAACTCAGAAATCTACCTGTCTCTGCTTCCCAAGTGCTGGGATTTCTTTTCTTTTTTAAGTGTCTATTTTTACAATGCAACTATTTAAATACCTAAGTAAAAACGTTCAGCTGGGTATATTATTGCATGCTTTTTTAAAAACCTATTTGTTGCCGGGCATGGTGGCACACGCCTTTTAATCCCAGCACTTGGGAGGCAGAGGCAGGTGGATTTCTGAGTTCGAGGCCAGCCTGGTCTACAAAGTGAGTTCCAGGACAGTCAGGGCTATACAGAGAAACCCTGTCTCGAAAACCACAAAAAAACAAAAAAACAAAACCCAAAACCAAACCAAACCAAAAAAAACTATTTGTTTTTGTTTATTTTTTAAATATCTGTTTATTATTATATCTAAGTACGCTGTAGCTGTCTTCAGATACACCATAAGAGACCATCAGATCTCATTATGGATTGTTGTAAGCCACCATGTGGTTGTTGGGATTTGAACTCAGGACTTTCAAAAGAGCAGTCAGTGCTCTTAACTGCTGAGCCATCTCTGCAGCCCCTACTTATTTATTTTTTGTTTATTTTATGTATGGGAATACACTGTAGCTATCTTCAGACACGCCAGAAGAGGGCACCAGATCTCATACAGATGGTTGTGAGCCACCATGTGGTTGCTAGGAATTTAACTCAGGACCTCTGGAAGAGCAGTTGGTGCTCTTAGCTGCTGAGCCATCTCTCCAGCCCTTACTACATGCTTGTAATCCCAAATGCTGTTTAGACAAGATGACTAGCTGAGTTCTAGGCCAGACTGGAGTATAGATGTCCTGTCTTTAAATAAGTTAATTAACTTACCAACTGGGAGAGTTTTAGTGTTTCTACTCAGATTGAAATTTTAAGACAAAATTTCCCATACCCCATCTTCAGGATACATTTTAAGACCAGAAGTGTCCGTCTTAGTCACTGTCCTATTGCTGTGAAGAGAGATCATGACCAAGAAAGTATTTAATTAGGAACTTGCTTACAGTTTCAGATGATTCCCATGACTTTTATGGCAGGAAATAGAAAGTCATGGTGCTGGAACAGCAGCTGAGAACTTGATACTCTGATCAGCAGGCAGCGAGTTTTTTGAGGCCTATCTTATTTTAGCCCAGCTCTTTCCATATAATATATACAAGAAACGCTAGGTATGAATGAGGGTGCAGTCCTTTCCCAGCACTTGGGAAGCAGTGGCATAAGGATCTCTGCCAGTTTGAGGCAGCCCACATAGTAAGTTCGAGGACAGCCAGAGCTACATAGTGCGACCCTATCTCAAAAACACAAATAAAATTCTCTCCCTACAAACACAGACACACACATCCCTAAGAGAAATTAAGAACTAGAGGTTAGAAAATTACCCAAAGTTTAGTAAGTACTACAACCACTATCAAATTTGTGTTCATTTCTCCCTGTAACTTAATTCACTTAGTCTGGCTATCTAGTTTGCTCCAGAGATTGTACGATGCCATCTCCCATGTGCTAGTATTTGCAAGGCTGGCACACCCACCCAGCTTTTATGTAGGGTCAAGGAATCTGAACTCTATCCCTCATGTATAGGCAACAAGCATTTCACCTGTCAGCTATCTTCCCAGCTGGATATTTTATTAGTTTTTATCTTATTCCCAAATAGTCTCAGTAGAAATAGAAATTACCTAGTTACTAAAATTACTAGAAATTACCTAGTTCCTTGAATCAGTATCATAGAATATCATAGCTAGAAATATTAATAAAGCAAAACAAAAATAAAGCAAGGATGGCAAGACCAATCTGTATAGGTTCTTCTTTTGGAGGGGACAGGGTCCCATTGTGTAGCTCTGGCTGACCTGGTTAAATAGAGATCCAGCTGCTTCTGTCTTAGTGCTGGGATGAAGGCCTGTGACATCATACCTGGACCTTTGCTTCAGTTTTTCTGACATAAAGTCTCATGTAACCAGCATGCCATGAACTGGGACCCTCTTACTGCCACTTCCTCAGTGCGAGGATTACAGGTAGGGACCATTACAGGTAGGACTCATTTTGTGTTATTAGGTCATTTACTTTTTAGTCCTTAAAAGTCAACACCCTAAAAACCACTAGTAATTAAACTCCTAAATTAGTCTCCTCTCAGCCCCTTGAACCTCAAATAGTATAGTTTTAGAAAAGGCCTAGGAGCCATTTCTCCAGCCCTTAAAACAGCTAAGATGTGAGTAGCTTTAGATTAAAAAAAAAAAAAAAAAAACCTGGGGGTTGGAGAGATGGCTCAGTGATTAGGAGCACTGATTGCTCTTCCAAAGGTCCTGAGTTCAAGTCCCAGCAACCACATGGTGGCTCACAATCACCTGAAATGGGATCTGATGCCCTCTTCTGGTGTGTCTGAAGACAGCTACAGTGTGTGTGTGTGTGTGTTTGTGTATGTATGTATGTATGTATGTAAAATAATTCTTTAAAAACAAAATAAAAATCACCCTCTCCAAATTACAGATACAAAATAAACTTTACAGTTATATTGAGTAATACATTCTATCTTAATATGAAAGCCAGTAACTTATTTTATACAGAATATATCAGATATGAATTCTAAAAAGCATAGCTATGGGAGTTGAGGAGATGGCATAGCTAGTACAAGGCTTGTCCCATGACTGTGTAAGCATGAAGACCTAAGTCTGAGCTTCAGTACCCAAGTGAAACTAAACAAAACCAACAAAAAGCAGGTCAGTGAGATAGATACCTTACTAGGTAAAATCACATGAAGTCAACCTGACAACCTAAGTCGGATCCTTAGATCCTATATAGTAGAGAACTGATCCTTGCAAGCTGACCTAGCTTCTACATGAGCTGTAGCAAGCAAACACACACACACACACACACACACACACACACACACACACACACACTGCAATCTGAAATTTTTTTTAGGTTAAGCCAGGAATGGTAGCTCATAAATTTAATCCCTAAACTCAGGAGAGAGGCAGGAGGATCTCTGAGAGTCTAAGGTCAGCCTGATCTATATAGTGAGTTTCAGAGCAGCCATGATTACATAGTGAGACCCTTAAAAGACATTTTGTTAAGGTAAAGAAAGAAAGAAAGAAACACAGATAAAAGGTTCTCTGGTGTTTACCAGCTAACCAATCTGGCTGAACTGCTGAGCTCCAGGGTAGTGGGCTGGAGAGATGGCTAGGCTCACAACCAAAAATATAAGAAATAAGGTAGTGACCAAGAGAGGAAGATAGCTTTGGTCTCTAGGAGCATGAGTACAGACTCACAGAGACAGCTACATTTACCTGAACACGAGGCAAATACAACTTAATGCTTACCAGGATTGTGATGAACTGCAAATCTTCCATTCTGAAACACATCTGTGACATCAATCCTACCGGGATTAAAAGGTCCTACTGCAGTCTTGGTCTGTGAAGTTAAAGATGAGGCGTATGTTTGTATACTAACACTAAATCCTTTAGTGACATCTCCCAAGTTGGTACTCTATGGTGATGTACAATCATTAAATTCCTCTCTCACCCAGCCTTTAGGGCTTACACCTGCTTCTAAAGATGATACTATTAGTAACCCTTGCTGAATTTACCTTGCTTCTTGATAGACTGGCAATGGGGAAATCCACATTTTTGGTATTATTTTTATTTCCATTCGGTCCCCATTCAATAAAGTCGGTAGGATTTTTCTCCTCCCCTCCATTTGTGTCTGTGTCCCCTTCATCATCAATTACAATTGTTTCACATAGATTTCCCTTCTGAGAAGTCAAATCTCTCCAAGAAAGGGAAATTGTGGAATCAGTTCCTTGTGGATTTTCATGTTTTGAGGAAGCAAATACAAAGTTTCTTTCATTAGGTATTGCTGGAGCACAAATTGGAGGCTGTACTGATTCAATAAATACAACATCATCATCTTCCACATGTGTGTTTCTAGATGTACCGGCTAAAGAACTAGTTGGACCCCCAGATGATTCCATATCTTCGAGATGAGCTTCCATGTCCAAGTCCAATGTACAGTCAACTAGTCTTCCCACTGATGAATCTTTGAGAGAGAAGAGGATTTTTAATTTCACAATAATTTTAATATTTTTACTTATTTATAAATAATAATAGATAATTAACTATTTATGTGATTCTCATTCTGTTTTTCCTGTTAACCACTTTTTTTGTGGAGTTTGATAGAAAATATGCAATTTGATAGTCCTTAAAAAGGTCAATTCTTCTTACTTTGTGCTTTCTACTCACAACAAAAACAGCCTAAGTTTTCTTTGAATTTAAAATAACAAAATTTGGGCTGGAGAGATTGCTTGGCAGTTGGGAGCATCTATTAGTCTCATTCATATAAGACCTCCATTCAGTTTTTAGCAGTCATACCAGAAGAATCACAGCTGCCTGCAACTCCACCTCCAGAGACTCCAACATCTTCTAAACTCCACAGACACTTGTACCCACATAATCACACAGACACACAAGTTAAACAAATAAACTTGAGGGGGCTAGAAAGATGGCTCAGTGGTTAAGAGCATTGGCTGCTCTTCCAGAGGACCTGGGTTCAATTCCCAACACCCACATGGCAGCTCACAACTATCTGTAATTCCTGTTCCAGGGATCCAACACCCTTCACATAGACATCTTTGCAGTCAAAACACTAATGTACATAAAATAAAATTAAATAAATTTTGAAATGTTAAAAAAAGAAAAAGAAGCTGGGCATGGTGGCGCTCGCCTTTAATTCCAGCACTCGGGAGGCAGAGGCAGGCAGATTTCTGAGTTCGAGGCCAGCCTGGTCTACAAAGTGAATTCCAGGACAGCCAGGGGTACACAGAGAAGCCCTGTCTCGGAAAAATACAAAAAAACCCAAACAAACAAAAAATGAAAATTCCTGAGTTCCAGGCCAGTCTGGAGTCTACTTAGCATGGTAGTTCTCAATCTGAGGTCCATGACACCTTTGGACTTGCATATCAATTATTTAAATTATGATTTATACGAGTAGCAAAACTATAGTTATGAAGTAGCAACAAAATAATTTTATGGGTAGTGTCATTGCATCAGAAGGTTGGGAACCACTGACTTAGCAAGTTCCAGTACAGCTAGGTCTAGCTAGATAAAGAGACCTTGTCTCAAAACAACAAAAAAGCAAAGACCGTAAAACAAAAATAACCTGTTGGTGGTGGTAGCACATACCTTTAATCCCAGGCCTCCAGAAATAGAAGCTTGAATTCAGATGTCTCTGAGTTCAAGACCAGCTTGGTCTATAAAACAAATTCCAGCACAACCAAGGCTATACAGAAAAACCTTGTCTCGAAAAGTCAAAACCAAACCAAACCAAACAAACAAACAAAAAAATTTAAATTACATCTCAATTATTGTCAGGTACAAAATGAAACTCTTGACAAATGGCTGTGGTACCTACTAGCATACAAAAATGTCTGCTGACTTCCAGGCTCACTCAGTACCTGTAGCTCCTCTCTGCTCTTCTCACCCTGCCCCTTACCCTTAACTTTTCCATTCTCCCAGACAGCCCTGCCATGTTGGCCATGTGTCCTCTAGGTCCTTTCTCTTCTGCACCCTCTCTAGCTACCTACCTTTCACCCCCATGGCCCATTCTATTCTGCTGCCCATGTTCAGTCTATTTTCTCTCCCTGCTCTATAGACTCTTCCAGATACTTTTAGCTGTACTCTCTCTCACACCTACAATAAAAACCTTCTCAACCATTTCTTGGAGCAGTCACGTCCTCATCTCATTCAATTGTCATTTTCAATGAGTCGTTTAGAACTTGGATCTAGGGCTGGTGAAATGGCTTGGTGGGTAAGAGCACTGACTGCTCTTCCAAAGGTCCGGAGTTCAAATCCCAGGAATCACATGGTGGCTCACAACCATCCATAATGAGATATGATGCCCTCTTCTGGTGTGTCTAAAGACAGCTACAGTGTATTTACATAGAATAATAAATAAATCTTTAAGCCGGGTTTAGTGGCACACCCCTTTAATCCCAGCACTTGGGAGGTAGAGGCAGGCGGATTTCTGAGTTCGAGGCCAGCCTAGTCTGCAAAAGTGAGTTCCAGGACAGCCAGGGCTAAACAGAGAAACCCTGTCTTGAAAAACCAAAAATAAAAATAAAAAGTAAATCTGCAAAAATAAAAAAAAAAGAACTTGGATCTGTTTGTTATGTTGTGGTTTATTTTTATTTTTTAAAAGATTTATCCATGAGGGGGGGTATGAGGAACTTTCAGGATAGCATTTGAAATGTAAATGAAGAAAATACCTAACAAAAAATTGGAAAAAAAAAAAGATTTATCTATTATTACATGTAAGTACGCTGTAGCTGTCTTCAGACACCCCAGAAAAGGGCATCAGATCTCATTACAGATGGTCTTGAGCCACCACGTAGTTACTGGGATTTGAACTCAGGACCTTCAGAAGAGCAGTCAGTGCTCCCAACCACTGAACCATCTCTCCAGCCTTGTTACGTTGTTTTTATTTGCAGATTTTTTCAAATAATAAAACTCATAGCATTAGTAAACATTAAAAAATTGTATCTCAAAAAGAGCTGGTGTAAATTAAAAGCTTAATAGCCAAGGTAGAGAGATTTGCACTGGTTAGTTTCCTTTTTTGTCAACTTGACACAAGCTAAAGTCACCAGGGGAAGGAGGACCTCAATGTAGAAAGTACCAGACTAGCCTGTAGGCAAGCCTGTGGAGCATTCCTTGATTGATGAATAAGGTAGAAGGGCCCAGCCCACTGGGGGTGGTACTACCAGGGACAATTTATTCTAGGTTGTAGAAGACAGGCCGATGCAGTTTCTGCCTTTAGGCTCCTGCCCTAGCTTCCCTTCACGACAGACTATTAAATATAAGAGTATGAAGAAAAATGCAGCAGCTAGAAGCATGGCTTATGCTCAGAAGGAAGCGAAGACTAACAGGATCATTTGTGTGGCATAATTAAATCTGTAGATCCGGGCTGGTGAGATGGCTCAGTGGGTAAGAGCACCCGACTGCTCTTCCAAAGGTCCGAAGTTCAAATCCCAGCAACCACATGGTGGCTCACAACCACCCGTAATGAGATCTGATGCCCTCTTCTGGTGCGTCTGAAGACAGCTACAGTGTACTTACATATAATAAATAAATAAATCTTAAAAAAAAAAAAAAATCTGTAGATCCCAGTTAGCTGGGTCTGAAAACTTGACTATGATCAACAAGAAACCAGCAGATTTAACTGAGATGGAATCTAGAAAGTATCTGGCATACAGCACTTAGGAGGCACGGGCAGGCGATCTCTTGAGTTTGAACTCACTCTGGTCTACAAAGTAAGTTCCAGGACAGCCAGGACTATACAGAGAAATAGCCATGCTCTTTTTTGTGTTGACTGTGTATGGGTGTTCTTGGCTACAGGGAGAGACTAGCTGAGCCCTCTCTGCAGCCTCTGGCTTTGAACTTTTAAAGCAGGGGTTCTCAACCTATAGGTTGAAACACCTTTGGTAAATCTCTATCTTCAAAAATATTTCCAACTCCTAAGAATAGCAAAATTACAGTATTAAGTAGCCACAAAAATAATTTATGGTTAGGAGTTACCACAACATGAGGAGCTGTGATAAAGGGTCAAAGCATTAGGCAAGTTTGGAACCACTGTGGGTTTTGTTTGTTGTTGTTGCTGTATTTTTTGGGACAGTGTTGTTAGGGTATACTATGTGAAGGTATGTCCCTGTATATTCGGTCATTCATTTTGTACTGGCAGAGAGCTAAGTGCTGGAAGGAGCTGGGAACTGTTAATTCTATGGCCGGCCCAGCACTGGTCTCATCTTCTGTAAATACTCCATCTTCCTCACCTGGTCAATAGTTGGGCAGGAAGCGCAAGGTGGATCCTCCAGGCACCTAGCACACATGCAAGTAAACAGACAGACCAGAGTTGAGTGTAAGATGTAGATCTGACCACACAGCAGGAAATAATGCCAGGAGTAGTCAGGTTAGAGTAGTCAGGAGCCTGCTCAGCAAAAGAATGGAGCTTTAAAATATTAATAAGCCCTTGTGTTATTTATATCTTTGGTGGGTCCAAGATAGTCCCGCTATACAGGTCTCTCTGCATAGTAGTCCTGGAATTTGCTCTGTAGACCAGGCTGGCCTCAAATTTACTGTCTCCCAAGTGCTGGGATTGAAAATGTGTGCTACCACAGTCTGGTGAGAACCACTGTTTTAAAGTGTATATATTTTTCAAATTGCTTATTTAATTCTGTGGGTGCTCCTGAGTACATGTATGTGCATCATAAGCATGTAGGAAGCCTGAGGAATCAGAAGAGGCATCAGGTCCCCTGAATTGGAGTTAGAGACTATTGCAAGCTGTCATGGAAGTGCTGGAGGAACTCAAGCCCAGGTCCCTCACAAGAGTACCAAGTGCTTCAACATGCTCCAGCCCCTCATTCGCCTTTTTCAATTTCTCTTCCAAGACAGGGTTTCGCTGTTTAACTCTGGCTGTCCTGGAACTTGCTCTGCAAATGCACCCACACCCAGTGCAACCTCCAATCTTAAAAGGCAGACAGAATTCTACAGTCTGACACTGCCCTAACTTTAAAACAGTACATCTGATGTGGACTGGAGTGATGTCTCAGCAGCTAAGGATATCTGCTGCTTTTCTAAAGGACCAGAGTTCTGATCCCAGACCCCAGCTGATCTTAGAACATAACTACATGTACCTCCAGCTCCAGTGGACCCAACACCTTCTTCTGGTTTCCTCAGGAAGGATGGAAGGAAGGAAGGCAGGCACTTTCTCTCTAAATATTTTTTAAAAGTAAGAAATACATGTCTGGGGGCTGGAGAGATGGCTCAGTAGTTAAGAGCACCGGCTGCTCTTCCAGAGGTCCAAAGTTTAATTCCCAGAGACTACACAGTGGTTCACAACCATCTGTATGAGATCTGGTGCCCTCTTCTGGTGTGTCTGAATATAACGACAGTGTATTCACATATATAAAATATATAAATAAATCTTTAAAAAAAAAGAAAGAAATTAAAAAAGAAGTGCATGTCAACAAACTACTATATAAGAAATCACAGGGCTAGAGAGATGGCTCTGTGGTTAAGAGCATCAGCTGTTCTTCCAAGGGACCAGGGTTTGAGTCCCCATACGCCTAAGTGCAGTTCATAACTTGCTGTCTAGTTCTAATGGATCCACTACCTTCTTCTGGACTTCTTTTTTTTTTTTTTTTTTTTTTTTTAAGATTTATTTATTATATGTAAGTACACTGTAGCTGTCTTCAGACACTCCAGAAGAGGGCGCCAGATCTCGTTGCGGATGGTTGTGAGCCACCATGTGGTTGCTGGGATTTGAACTCTGGACCTTCGGAAGAGCAGTCGGGTGCTCTTACCCACTGAGCCATCTCACCAGCCCCTCTTCTGGACTTCTTGAGCACTGCAGCCAAGTGGCACACAGACATACATGAAGCAAAACACCTGTATGTGTAACATATAATCTTTTTAAAACTGAAAAACAAACAAACAAAAAGCCCTTGTAATTCATTTGTCATCTTAAAACATGTCAGTAATTTAAAAAAATATTTAGTCTTTATTTTAAATAACTGTTTAGTGTGAGCTGAAGAGATGGCTCATTGGTTAAGAGCACTGACTATTCTTCTAGAGGTCTGAGGTCAATCCCAGCAACCACATAGTGGCTCCCAACTATCTGTAGTGGGGTCTGATGCCCTCTTCTGGTGTGTCTGAAGAGAGCATTGGTGAAAACATTTTAAACAAACAAACAAGCTTTTTCAAAAATAAATAACTGCTTAGTGGTTTAAAAATACAAGAGCAGAAAGAAATCTCCTAGAAAGGAACACAAAAATGTTAAGTGCACAGCAACTTATGACTAAGAACATAGTCTTATTTAGGATTCTGAGAAGACAGCCATGTTAATAGTACCCACTAACACACTACAGATCACACTGGCTTGGCTTTCTCAGCAGAAATCACTCAGGCAGCAACTCTTCACTTCGACAAAATAGAAAACAGTCTATCCTAGTAGCTTTAAGCAGGAAAGCTATGCAAAATGACTCACAATGGACATGTTTTCCTTATTTCTGTCAAATCCTTCACCAGAGTAGCTTGAAGATCCTAGTATAAAAGGCAATTTACAAACAAACAAACAAACAAACACCCAACACACACACACAGAGTAAACATCAACAGCTTGGAGGTAGCACCAAACCCTGAACGCCAAAGGAAATAAATAAGTCAAGGTGAAGTTATTCCCAAGCTATTCTACCAACCTTCTCCAAATAAACAATAGATCAACTAAACGACAGCAGGCCAAGCTCAATATGTTCTTTCCAGTTTCAGAATTATGAATAGAGCGCGCAGCTGAGTCGAAGAGTAAATGCGTCCTGGAAGCTAGAAAGGGATTTGTATTCTCCTAAGTAGTTACCACTCAAGTACCAATCCGACGCGGGAGAGGTTCAACAATTGGGTCTCATTTGAGGCAAGCAGTTGATTAGGGCCTAACTCCTCAGTAGCCCGCGACAGGCACCAGGTCAGCCATTAGAAACTGGCCCAAATAAGACTAAAAGATGCGACAGACCGACCAAAAAAAAAAAGAGAGAGATAGAAAACGCCGCGGGACGTAAGCGGACGCCCCTTAACACGGAAAACTTGGGGTCTCGGTTGGATGGACAGGGTGGGAGTGCGGCCCACGGGCGGGAGGGCCAAAGGGCCCTTCCCCCGCCCGCCCGCCAGCTCGCAGCACAGAAAGGAAAACACTCTTCGACCTCCGGCCGCCGCTGTCCACACCCGGAGGCTCTCGCGCTCCCCGCCCCCGGCGACCGCCTCACCCAGCCAGCCCTGCCGCGCCCGCGCTCCCTCACCCCTCGGGCCGCACGCGAAGCCGCCCTGGACATCAGCGCGGCCCCCAGCGCACCCTCAGGCCCCGACGCAGCGGCGGCGACACCGGCCGCCGCGGGCTGCTAAGCCCGGCTCGGTGGGAGGCTCCCGACGCTGCCCTCACCCATCTCCGCCTCCCCAGTCGCCCCCGCCTCCGCCTCCCGAGGCTGCGCTGCTCCCAGCCACCCCCACTCTCCGCGGCCCTCGACAGGAAAGACGGCGGGGAGAAGCCTCACCCGGTTCTGGCTGCGGCTCCGCGGAACGAACCTCCCCTCCCCCGGCCCACCCCGCTTCGGCGACACGCACAACTCCGCTCGGTCCAGTCCCGGCTTTAGCGCTGGTGAGGAGGAGGCAGAGGAGGCGGCCGCACGGCGGGGCCCGGGGAGGCCCCGCCCTCCGCACGCTCATTGGCTGCTGGCGTGGGCGGCACGGAATGCCTCGGGCAGGTTCCATTGGCCCAGTCGGCCTTCTTTCAGGACCCTCCTCGGTGAGGTAGTCACGGCGGCTGTCCGTCAGATATGGGCCACGCCCTCGGGCCTGCCGGCCCTCCCCCCCCCCCCCCCCCCCGCCGCCAGCCGCGGGCTGGGCCGGCCCTCCCTCCCTCCCTCCCTTCCTCCCTCCCTCCCTTCCTCCCTCCCTTCCTCCCTCCCTCCCTCCCTCCGTGCCCCCGCCCCGCCCCCACTCGCGGGGTCCGCCCGGGTCAGGAGCCCGAGTGGCGCGGCCCGCAGTTCGGCTCGCACTTCGGCCCTGGGGGCGGGCGGTCTTCGTCGAGGCTTCCCGTGGGCCCGGGATCAGGACACTGGGTCTCGGCTTCCAGACGGTCGCCGCGGCCCCTTGCGACTCTGCTCGAGGAGAGACGCGGCCTCGATGTCCGGGCGTCCTCCCTGTCCAGGCCCCCAAGACCCCGGCGACTGGCGAGCCCGGCAGTGCCTGCGACGGACCGAGGGGGCGAGCCCGGCCGCGGCCGCAAGGGGACTGGTGCGCTGGCGGCCGTGCAGGCGCTTCCACCTTGCCTGGCCCGTGGGAAGGGTGTCCCACCTCCGCCATGGCTGCGGCGGGAGGAGACGTCGGCCTCCATTTTGTGGGATCTGTTGGGAGAACTTGGGGCCCATCAGAACCGAACCCGTGGGGACGAGAAACTTGGCCCGGAACGAGCCCGATCGCGCTCTACCATAGGCCTTGTCCTCGGCCGCCAAGAGTTTGCGTGCCGAGATTGCGGCGGGGCCACACGACAGTGGTGACCCCAGACTGCCGCCGGGCAAGATGGAGCCCCGGGCTCCCTTAGCGGGCTCGCGCCCCTGGGACCTGGGCTGTCTGGCCTCGGCCGTCGGTGCCTGGCCGAGCACGCGCTCTCCGGCCTGCCCGGCGCCTGTCCTCCACGTTGGCGGGGCCTCGGGCCATCGCGTGCCCTTCGCTTCAGTCCTGGCTCCGTGGCCAGTGACCCTCTCATGGGAGTCCCACCGGGCGCATTCGGAGCCGAGCCGCTGGAGGGCGGCACGAGGGTCTTTTGTTCCTCGTCTACACCCACGTCTTTGGCAGAAGACTTGGTGCCGGATTTCCAGGACTCCCTGGAACCTAAGAAATGCACCTCGCCCTGGTGGTTGTTAGCGGGATTACAACTGATGCTTTTAGGTTGGATTGAGGTTCTTGTTACATAATATGTGAAAATATATGACTCTTAACTGGACTTGGTGGCGCATGCTTTTAGTTCCAACACTCGCAGGCAGAGGCAGTTGGATATCTGTGAGTTCGAGGGCAGGTTGGTCTACAAAGTGGATTCCTGGACAGTCAGGACTACACAGAAAAACCCTGTCGTGAAAAACCAAAAGAACAAAAATATATATGGGTCTCTCTTGTAAGACAATGTCTAGCATAGTCTGGCCTGGAACTCTGTGATCTTTCTTCTGCCTCTGCCTCTGGAGCATTGGGATTGTAAGCATGTCACCACTGCTTTCTTGGTTTAGGCTTAGATATGATTTGAAAACAAAATCCCACACCTCATAGCACATGAATGGAGTGCCAGTATTAAAGGCACAGAAGTAGCAGAATCAGTTCAAAGCTGACCCGGGATACATTAACTGCCTCAAAAAACAAAACCACAAAACCCAGGCAGCTGAGTGGAAGATGGCTCAGAGTATGAGTGCTTCCTGCTCTTAAAGACTTACCAGATTTGTACCTGCATGGAGCAGTTTCCAACTGTCAGTAACTGCAGTTCCAGGAGTGTACTGGCTATTTTTGTGTCAACTTGACACAGCTGAGTTATCACAGAGAAAGGAGCTTCAGTTGAGGAAATGCCTCCATGAGATCCAACTGTAAGGCATTTTCTCAATTAGTGATCAAGGGGGAAAGGCCCCTTGTGGGTGGGACCATCCCTGGGCTGGTAGTCTTGGGTTCTATAAGAGAGTAGGCTGAGCAAGCCAGGAGAGGCAAGCCAGTCAAGAACATCCCTCCATGGCCTCTGCATCAGCTTCTGCTTTCTGACCTGCTTGAGTTCCAGTCCTGACTTCCTTTGGTGATGAACAGCAGTATGGAAGTGTAAGCTGAATAAACCCTTTCCTCCCCAACTTGCTTCTTGGTCATGATGTTTGTTGCAGGAATAGAAACCCTGACTAAAACAAGGAGATCCAAGCCCTTTTTTGGACAAGCTCTTCTGGCCTATCTACACACATAGATGTATATATACATATAAATACATTCATGAGCACATACACATATCTCAGAGTTACAGAAACCCGAGTTTTTTTTCAGTATTTAAAACGCACATCCCCCTTTTTTTCTCTTCTGAAGTATGATAAAAGCATGCTCATTCGATGACAAACATATAACCCTAAGTCATGTTTCTTGTCCGTGGGTTGATTGGTGGGAGAGTTAAGTAAGCCTTTATATTACATAATGCTTTACTCTCTGGACATTACCAACATCACCAGCATTTTACTTAAGTCTTCAATGGCTGAAAATAAATGTGTTAATCATAGTAACATTTCCATGATGCTGAAGATGATAACCATCCCCCTTTCTCTTAAGCATTTGGAAATACGAAACTGTAGGTCTACTAAGTTGATTCACAAGGATTCTGTAGGTTTGGGGAGACTAAATGTTTTTAGTCTTGGTAGCTACAGGCCATATGTTTTCTGAAGCCCCATTTCCACAATTCTCTAATATTAGTATCGTTCAAAATTAAAACTTACCTGTTTCCCTTAGTGATGACAAGAATGAACGCTGTCCCTTTAGTGTGCTGCTGTGTTGAGTGTGTCAGTCAGTTTGATGCTGCTATGCAAGAGTTCCACATACCATAAATTAGAACTACAGTAGTTTATGTGGCTAGTGCTTTTAGAAGCTAGAATTTCAGTAGGGAGACACATCTGGTAAGGGACTCTGGAAGTATTGCAAGTGCTAGAAAACAAGGGCAGGAACAGAACACTCTAGAAACTCACACTCATAAAGGAGCCACTCCTGCAATAGATACTTAACTCTCAGAATTTCACCATACGTCCACCTAAAATGGTAGAATGCTTACGACCCAGGTGTCTCTCAATTCCCTTTGCAATCTTAGCAGCCAATAAGTAATATGGATTTTGGAAGGAACATTCAAAGTATAGAGTTTTGAAATTCTGGAACAAAGTTTACTCATCGTTGATAATTGGTGCTTTCATAAATTTAATGTCAGAACTGTTGGAGCTGAGTCTGGTGGCTCTCCATGGCCAACACTCAGTAGGCAGAGGCAGGCATATTTCTGTGAGTTTGAGGATAACCTAGTCTATGCAGTGAGTCCCAGGCATGCCAGAACTACATAGTGAGACCCTGTCTCATAAAACAAAACAAAAATAACAGAACTTTTTCTAAAGACATAACGATTCTGTGAGAGTAAACTCCAGAGCAGTGTGATGTAGCGACATCAGACTGAGCTTTGCAGTAGCAGACCTGTATTCAGCATCTGCTCAGAGCTGGGGAGGATGCCTAGTGACTGTAACACCAGCACCTGGGACTGTGAAGCAGGAAGATTGTGAATTCAAGGCCTGCCTGGCTTCCATAGATCCTGTGTCAACAAAACAAAACATTCAAAATGTATAAGCCCCAAGCAGAGTGATACAGCTTGTAACCCATATCTTTGGAGACAGAGGCAGGAAGCTGGAAGGCTGAGCCCAAGTCTGCAAAATAATGAGATGACTCAGAAATAAAATATTTTTCCTCAAGAAAATACTGAAATGTTATAAAAATTAAGAGACAGTAGTTAAGATAGGGCATAAAATTTTTTGGATTTTTTTTTATTAGATATTCCAGAAGAAGTCAACTGAGACAATATAGAAAAAAAATTACTGAGATTTTTCTAGAGGGCATGAAAGATACATTTCAGGATGGAAAAGTATGTAAAGAATAGAGTAATTAAAAGCAAATCCTTTTTGGGACAGCCAGGATACATCAAGAGACCCTGTCTCAAGAACAACCTCCCAACAAATCTTTACAACTATGTCCAAATGGCAGACTATTAGAATGGTTGGAGAGATGGCTCAGTGGTTAAGAGCACTGTCTGCTCTTCCAGAGGTCCTAAGCTCAATACCCAGCAACCACATGGTGGCCCCCAACCAACTGTAATGGGATCTGATGCTCTCTTCTGGGTGTCTGAAGACAGCTACAGTGTATTCACATACATACATAAAAAAATAATTCTTTAAAAAAAGGCAGAGGAACAGGTTTATTTTATTTTGTTTTGTTTTTGAGCGGGGAAGTAATAGAATTGCAATCGTTACAAACTTTTCAGGGTTGGAAGTGATAAGCCATGACTGTAATCATAGCCCTTGTGAGGGCGGGGAAAGAACTTCAGGAATTCCAGTTCATTCTTAGCCACCAGAGTTCAAGGCCAGCCTGGGCTACATGAGACCCTGTGTCATCTCTAGAAAATAAAGAAAACCTCTGACTGTGACTGCATATATCTAATCAATGGTGGATAAATCAGTTTACAAAGTGTGGTATACAATGCATCAATATGCACCCATAAGAAAGGGGCACTCTGATGTGTTTATAAAAAGATAAAGAGAGAGGGAATATGTTCTATGGGGGTGTAGTAAGGTATGGGAGAAGGGGATGTCTCAGCAGGCCCATGCTGAGGCATCCCTTCCCCCTGAGGGACCAGCCACAGGATGCTATAGTATAGAATAGAGTTTATTCAGGGTATGGGGAATGGAGTTAAGAGGGTAGTAGAGGCAAAGAAAGGCAGAGAGAAGGAGAGAGTAGAGAAGTAGAGGCTGGCCATGAACATGTGGAGAAAGGAGGAAGGGAATGGGGAAGGGAGGGGGAAATGGGAACAAAGAAGAAGCAAAATAAATAAATAAATAAACATCAACAAAAAAAGAACAAAAAGAAATAAAAAAAACAAACAGAAAAAAAACAACAACAAAAACAAAAACAAAGAAAAACCAACAAAAAAAGAGACTTGAAGATACTCTATGAAGTGAAATATGAATTACTGTAAAACCCAAGTAACCCTGTTTTTAAAGAAACTCCGTAATCCCAGGAAGAAAATCACACCTGAGCAAAACATCCTGTGATACTCCCCCTCCTCCCTTTAGCAACAGCCAGGCTACAATAGCAGGACCAAGGTGCACAGAGATAACCTAAGACATCCTGCAGAGAATAGATAACCCAGCCATCCTGCTTGTCAGGTGGTTCTGCCCTTGGGTTCCGTTCCTGCAGATTACACCAGAAATGTTGTTTTTAAAATATAACATGCTGACATGTATGGAATTTCCCCAAGTTTGCTGTAACCACAATAAAAACTCTGAACCCCTAGGCTTGGGGCTCTGACTCTGACTTGCTGGGATGGTGAGAGTCTGAAAGACTTTGCTTGAGAGCTCATAACACACACCCTTATGTGTCTGCATCATCAGGATTGGCTCCTCGGTGGTCTTTGGGTCCTGCAGCTTGGGCGTAACGTTACAAAAGGACAACTACTGTAGGGTTTCATCCTTATAAGGTATTTAAAATACCTGGAGGTAGGAACGGGTGTAAATAGAAATCAGCTGTGCCGTGGAAGGAATCGTGGAGGAGTGACTCAAGCAAGCAAGCCGGGAGCTGTGTGGAAAATAGCTGACAACAGGTCTTCATCAGTAATTACTTTAAAGTTAAAGGAATCACAGTCGCCAATCAAAAGCAATAGATTCACATCCAACCATGGCATCCTCAGGCTCCGCAGGGTTGAAGCTTGAAGGTGGCTCCTCACTCACTCCTCACATCGGCAGGCCCTCCTCATATTGAAAAGTACTCATAGAATGTAGTACAGCACCTCCCAACCTGTTAGGGAAACAGGCCCAGCCTGGAACAACCATTTCTGGTTCAACCTGTTTTGACTTTAGAGAGAATGGCTGCTCCTGAAGCTAAATCATCAGCAAGAGCCGGTCGGTGGGAACTGAAGCTTCCCCAATCTCCTGTAAAGGGGAACAAATACTGACTTTAGGAATTGCTTTGCTTCTCTGGATTTATTTTGTTTTCCTTCACTATTATTTATTATGTTAACCCAAGAGACTGGGAGTTAGACAGACTAGGAAGGTAGACAGATACGGAGAGAAATCCCCGCTGATGGACTGGCTCAAGGAATTCAAAGACTGCTTAGCAAACACGTCACAGCACAGTTCTGGGCCAATCAACTACTTTAGCTTCCTTCAGACTGACTAACACTGAACTAGGAGAGGAAAACTTTTCAGTCTTCTGAGACTTTAAAGTCCCCAGCCCCTCTTCAGAAGACACTGGAGTTTCCACTTTCCAAATCCGCCCCGCCCCTCCCTGCCCCTCCCCTCCTCCATCCCTCTGTCCTGTCCTTGCTTGATGCCTTCCATAAATCCCGTCCACCCCCAACCCCGTGGTGTGTGTGTGTGTGTGTGTGTGTGTGTGTGTGTATGTGTGTGTGGTGTCTTGGACATCCCCTACTTTGCAGAGGGTCTTTTTCTCTATGTCTGGACTGCTGAGTACATGTTTTCTCAGCCCCAATACTCGCCCTTCTTTGACAGCTGATTCTGGCAGCACTGCTTGAGATTTCTCCGTGGCTACATGTTGCACTGCAGATTTTCTCTGCCGTTTAAGTCTTCAATTGACAGAGAAAACAAACCCAATCAAGACCCCTAGACTGCCTTAGTCCCATCTACTTTCTATCTTGCATCTATTTTCCTTCCTCTGCTATCTTAAACTTTATTTATTTAATTTTTTTATGAGATAGGTTCTCACTAAATCCATGCTGGCCACAAATTGGCTATGTGGCCCAGGCTGAACTGCAGTTCTGTAACATACCCCGACCCCACCCCGCCCACGACCTTAGCACAACTGACTCCATGATGGAAGTACCACTCAGGCTGTAAAACTCAGCATGGAGACAACACAACCTGCTAAAACAAAAACAAAGACCTAAACTAACAAAGTCTGTAGTTCTGGGAAAGTCTCTAAATGTGCCAACCTTGGCTTTGGCTTCTGTAGTTTTGCTTCTAGCTAATTGTTCCCACTAACATTAATATGACAATCCAGAATGTGTGTGTGTGTGTGTGTGTGACTAAAAGCTTACCCTAAGAAAGTCTGGGCACTGCATTGGGATCCTGAACACCCAGTGTAGTTGCTGGCTAATAAAGACTTTGTATTGGTTTAAACGAATGTCTGAGCAGTCTTCTCCTATGGATACTCCATCATAGCTCCAGATCTTTCAGCCTCCTCCTCACAATTGCTGAGAATATAATCTACCACAGCCCTGTTTGCACCTTTCTAAGAAATGTCTGCCTGTAATATACACAGAATGACTCCCTTTCTTTTTGTTACGTGTCAGTAACTTTTAGCTATAATTATTTATTTTTTTGTTGTTTTGTTTTTTGTTTTGTTTTTTGAGATAGGATTTCTCTGTGTAGTCCAGGTTGTCCTTGAACTCACTTGGCTGGCTTGGAACTCAGAGATCCTTCTGCCTCTGCCTTCCAAATGCTGGGATTAAAGACACACATCACCAACCCCTGGCTTAGTTCTAATAATTTTAAGTTTTTGGTTTATCTCATAAGCACCCTGGCTCTTTTGTTTCTCATTCATAATGGGGGGTTAGTAATTAATATTTCGAGTTATTTTTTTTACTACATTTAAATATCTGTGGACCACACCTGTAATACCAGATTTGGGGAGGTATTAATTAAAAAGGGTGTTAATTAAAAAAATGGCTTCTCTAGTATATCTTCACCAGCTTTCTTTGACTTTTAGTGGAAAAATACTGTGATACTCCACTGTGATATCTGTCTGAGGAACTCCTGTCTCCTACATGGAGTCCCCTGGGTCTTGTATGGAGAAAAAGAATGTCTTGCAGTATTGATAAAAGAAATGAATGATCTGTGATCCTAGCATATGTATCTGATAAGACCAATATAGGCAGCCCCCATATTCGTCTGGCTATTTTCTACAATAATCTTTTGTCTGGTCAAAGAGAAAACAAGTATAGAGATCATAATATTTAGATGGGATAACAGATACAGGGATAACAGCAATTTGGATCTGTTCCTGGCATCCAGCTACGGAGCAGTTTCCTGACCCTATTTGGAAAGACTGTGTGTTATCTGTGGGGGTTTCTTGAACCTCGAATCTCTGGATGTAAGGGCTACCCTGGATAGAATGACTGTGGGGCTGGTGTGCCAGTGAAGGAAGCTCTGGCCCGCAGGAGAGTTGGCAGGGCAGAAAGTGGCTGGATGGTAGCTCGGGAACTTGGCAGGTCATATTTATTTATTTAGTTAGTTATTTAGTTTTTCGAGACAGGGTTTCTCTGTGTAGCCCTGGCTGTCCTGGAACTCACTCTGTAAACCAGGCTGGCCTCGAACTCAGAAATTCATCTGCCTCTGCCTCCCAAGTGCTGGGATCAAAGGCTTGCGCCACCACGCCCGGCAGGCAGGTCATTTTTGATATTTCCCACAACAGGTGGCAAACTAATGTGTTGGGCAAGAATTCACTAGAAGTTTAAGATTAGTAGCCTGAGAGTTTCATTTTCTAAGTGTGAGAAAGGTAGCACTAGACGAGTCATGTGACTCAGCTCAGGAATTGAAACAAAGCAGGCCCTCCCTGAGGTCCCCTGCTGTGGGAAATTGCAGGCTGCTCTGAATCAGAAGAATGAAGTTGTCTACTTTTTAGGGTAGAGAAATTGAACTGTGAATTTTAAGTTGGGATTATTTGCTTTTAGTATAGATTTATATACAGATTCTGTCCAAATCACAAATCAGCAGAATTTCACCTGCTATTCAGAACTGTGATATGGAAAATTAGTCACTGACTTCAAATAGCAAGACAATGATAATAATTGCCTGCTGTGTACAGGTAGTAATTATATTGTCTGTGGCTCCAGGTGGAGAGATCAGATAGCTATCATACATGTATTAATAAAGTATGTCTGTGGCTCCAGACAGAGAGAGGAACAGATAAATGGTATAACAAGATGACTGCTCTAGGCAGTAAGATGGTGTGAAGATTGCTTTATACATTTCATAGTATACTCAGATTCTGTCTAACGTGGGCTCCACGGGAATCTTGGGTTATATTCCTGCTTGGCAAAATAAATAAGGCCTAATAATAGGCAAATACAGTATTTTACTTTATTTCATTTGCTTTGGGTGGTTTTAATTTTCAAAATGGGTATGATTTTGAGTTTTGTGGTCATACTATTCCTCTGGGAGAGAGGTCTAAATAAAGGGTTTCCTGATTGCTGGCTTGAGGATGTGCTGATTTGGGAGAAAGGTTTTGTCTTTGTGTTTTTAGAAAGGGTGATAAAGGCCAACCTATTTTCTCTACCTATTTTCCGTACCCCAGACCCCTCAAAATATCTCAACACCCATATTCAGCTTGAAGAAGTTATGAAGAGTTGTCGAGCCAGTGCCCTGGGCTTTGGAGCTGGAAGGGGTTATTATAGGTTGTCTTTCTAGGGGATGTAGAAAAGATCATAATTGGAACAGGGAAGAATAGCTAGAATTGATTGCATAGCCATAATCTCATTCGGTAGAAATCTTTTTAATTGTTACTAAGTTGAAGTCATAATTTCTTATGTTGGTACAAGTTTTATTTTGATGCAAAATCAAGGTTTTTATTGGTCTAAATTTCTTCTACTGATATAAAAAATATTAAAAGTACAGGGCTTAGAGCCAGTCCTTCTTTAACTGTTATTATAAACTGATCTGAGATGTTTAAGCCTGTGAGTTAAGGGCCAAATACCAAATTCATGGCTCTGAGTTTATTAAATAGCTGTTTTAGAAATAGCTGAGCGTACAGAGAACAGTTCAGATTACTTTACGTAGATAGTTGGCTTTCAAAAATGTCAGAAATCCACAGAATGTAACATTTAATGTTATTTGTTCACTTGTTGTTGAGACAAGTCTGCTCCTGACATCATTCCCTTTCTTGAATTCAAAGAAGAAATTGGGCATCAATGGAGTTGCTCCAGTTGTGGTGAGGCAGCCACTAGGCAAGAATTGCCTCATTACATCTACAGACATAAGACTGTGCAGTGGTGGCACACGCCTTTAATCCCAGCACTTGGGAGGCAGAGGCAGGTGGATTTCTGAGTTCGAGGCTAGCCTGGTCTACAGAGTGAGTTCCAGGACAGCCAGGGCTACACAGAGAAACCCTGTCTCGAAAAACCAAAAAAAAAAAAAAAAAAAAGACTGTCCAGAAAAAGGACACAATTTACAGGTTAGGACAGCTTAGTCTGCTGAGATAGAATAGGTTAGTCCTTACTATTCCTGTATCTGTAAGGTCTGTCAGATGATCCTAGGCCAGAAGGCTGAAGACATGCTCCAACTTACTGACTTACTGGCCTGTATAGGTAGGCAGCTGTCTCTACAGTTTGTCTCAATTCTGGAAGGTGTGTTAGGCTTCCTGTATATTTTTCAGTTAATGTTGGTCATTCTTGGATTTCTGACAGCGTGAAAGTCTCATAGTCAACCCAGCCTATTTACATTGAGAGATTTGAGAAGATTTGAGAAGATTGTTTTCAGATGGCATACAATCTAAAGCCAGGACATAAGTCTTTAAAGCTAGGACAGATGACATTGTTCTATCTTAATGACAAAAATGATGGACTGGGTGTTAGGTTTATTTTATACCTTATAAATTACAAAATGGTAATAGTTGTGCTCAATTTATATTTTGAAAGAAAAGTTTTTTTTTCTATTTAAACAGAAAGGGTGATATGTGACAGGACTTTCCCTGTCCAATCACATTAAAATAGTGCAGCAGGAGGCCTGTGATTGGACAAGGAAAAGGGAGGCGGAGCTAAGAGTTGCAGATGTCTCAGAAGAAGAAAAAGCCAAGATGGAAGTGGACAGACAGGAAGAAGAACCTGAACCAGCATGGTTTTAAATAGCCACATGTAGTTATGATGTCATAAAGGTTAGAATAATTGAGATAATTTGTCAAATCTAAAGGTGGGCAGCTTTTATCATTATCAACTGGTTCTGAAATTATTATATTGGCATCTTGTGAATTGAGAATTTATTGATATATAAATCTGTTTGGTTAATTATTGTGGGAAGCCACATGTGCCGTTGCAGGGTGGCGCAGGCTACTGCTGGCCACCACGCATAAGTTTGGGCAAACAACCAATGTGTACTTATGCAGTAAAGTTTTTTCAGCCGGGCGTGGTGGCGCACGCCTTTAATCCCAGCACTTGGGAGGCAGAGGCAGGTGGATTTCTGAGTTCGAGGCCAGCCTGGTCTACAAAGTGAGTTCCAGGACAGCCAGGGTTACACAGAGAAACCCTGTCTCGAAAACCAAAAATAAAATAAAATAAAATAAAATAAAATAAAATAAAATAAAATAAGATAAAAACCAACAGACTCTAAAGTTTCACCTCTTAAAAAGTCCTCAAAACTAAAACCAACAAGACTGAAAGTGAGAATATGGAAAATGACATTCAAGAAAATGGAATCTAAAATCAAGTTTGAATATCTATATTCACATCTAAAAGTAGTTTTAATTATTATACTTAATTAGTTATTCTCTGCCTCTTCTCTTCTCCCACCGTGTGCTGTGACTCATGTGCAGAGACCAGAGGCCACTTGCAGGAGTTGATCTCTTCTACCTAATGGTGCCTGGGGATCATGCTCAGGTTGTTAGATTCAGTGGCAAATGGCCAATGTCACTGAGCAATCTGCTGTCCCTGAAAGTGTATTCAAGCTGAAATCAGTCAAGTGACAAACCCACTGCATACTGATGAAGAAAATAATTCATCAAGAAATATGATTGCAATATATATACACCAAATAGTGGTGTATTCAATTTCACAAAACCAATCCACATAAAGAGTCAGACAATGGGCACAGAAATGGCTCAGCAGTGGTTAAGAGTGGTTGCTTATTGCTCTGTCAGTTCCCAGCATCCATCTCAGGCAGATATTAACTTCCTGTAACCTCGAATCAGGGATTCTTGTTTCCTTCTGGACACTGCAGGCACTACTCTTACATGCACACACTCCCCACATCACCAGGAACCATCAAGGAGAAGCTCAAAACTGGCAGGTGATCTTACTGAGATGGTTGTACCATGGACTACAAAGTTAATGATGGATTAGCTTCTTTAGGCGAGGCCAAGGAGGTTTCATCTGAGGAAAGATGCCTGCTATTAATAAGCTTTTACTGATATTATTAAATATATGTAACAATCACTAGGTGCTAACCCACCCTTCTGAGCAGATTTCTGCAGAACAATGAAGATGTACTGTCTTGTAGTGATGCTATATAGACAAATCGATGATTTCTTAATTATTAATGAGGATTCTATAAAAATTCCTAAAATTATATTAGTAGTTACTAAGCTCTTAAGCAATTAAGTCTGTTGTCAAAACTGCAAGGAGAACTCTGCCAGTTTTCAAGTGCCATGAGTTAATTACTTCTGAGATAGCAAGTAGTCGTTCTCAATTTAGAGCACATACCAAGAGGTTGTAAAACAATTAACAAAAGATCATAAAAAGGGCACTAAGGGTTTACCATAGGTGCAAGGACAGAAGACGAAATGCTGACTGGGTTTATCTATATGAAACCTCACTAGTAACTTAGTCACAAAATTATGGTTTTTTAACTTTCAATGAACCTGTTGAGGTAGTGACAGCTAATGAACGTTTAGCCAAATAATTGCTCTTAAAGGATGTGCATATAAACATTCTCTGTTGTAAACTTCTTATTCAATTTATGATTCAAATTTATGTTTGAACTTCTAGTGAACTTTTGTAAAAAAAAAGAAAAGGGGGGGGTGCTTGGATAAACCATATGATCTATTCTCCTAGAAAAGGTGCAAAGGACTAGGAAAGATTACATTTGACAGGTATAGCATTGGGAATAAAAACATTGAAAGTAAAGGCATTGAAGTAAAGGCATTGAAGTAAAGGCATTGGGAATAAGAGTATAATTAGTCTTACATCAGAGCAGAAGGAAAGAGCAAGATTAGAAGGGGAATGAGGGTATGATTTAGAAATTATAAGGTAACTTTAAAAATTAAGATAGCAGCTGGTCAGTGGTGGCACACGCCTTTAATCCCAGCACTTGGGAGGCAGAGGCAGGTAGATTTCTGAGTTCGGGGCCAGCCTGGTCTACAGAGTGAGTTCCAGGACAGCCAGGGCTATACAGAGAAACCCTGTCTCAAAAAAAAAAAAAATTAAGAGAGCAATATGCATAATGAAGAGGGAAAAAGGAAAAGAGCAGAAGGAGCAGGCAGGCCTCTCCATACCATGGGACAGAACAGGTCTTTTCTTAATAGTAAGACAGGCTTGGTCTTACTAAAGAGGACAAAGCTTTCTTCTAATAGACTTGGGTTTAATTCATCTAGCAATAAAAGGGTAGAAGCTTTTTCTTTCTCTATGCAATAAAGATTGTAGCTCATTTTTCATCCAGGATGAGTGAGTTCTTTCTGCATGGGTGCTTGGTCTTTTGCTCCATGTGCATATGGTAGTATGGATGTGTGTGTAAGTATGTAATTATGAGATGAGTATGTAGGTAGACCCAACTGGTTTGAATGGAGATGTATGAATGTGCAAGCATAAATCTGTATATGAATTTATGTGAGTTTAATCCATATTTGCTTGTGTAAAAGTTTTTCCTTCTGCGTGTTTGACTCTCTTCTGCTGGTTCAATAGATGTTTATTGATCCAAACCTCCCCCTCAGCTTGATGCATCTGGTCAAGAGGGAATAGGCTCTAGCAGTTAATCCCTTACATAATCCCCTGCTGTTTTATGATGAGGTGCTAAACACCAGAGACTTCAGTTTCTGGACTCAGAGGAACTCAGCCAGACAGGCAGGTCAGCTTCTGCAGCAAAGTGACTCAGACTTAAGACAGGTAAACATTTTATTATTAAACAGCAACCCCAAATATCTTGCAAAACCAAGTCTTGACCTTTCTGATACTCTTTCCTCTTGGCTTACCTCAAGAGGAAAGAAGAGGGCTGGAGAGATGGCTCAGGGGTTAAGCGTGCTAACTGCTCTTCCTGAAGTCATGAGTTCAAATCCCAGCAATCACATGGTGGCTCACAACCATCTGTAATGAGATCTAATGCCCACTTCTGGTGTGTCTGAAGACAGTTACAGTGTACACCACTGATATATATATATATATATATATATATATATATATATATATATATAAAATCTTTTAAAAAATAATGGGTGACTTCAACATCTTATCCTATTCACAGATAGATCATACATACAAAAGCATTAACAAAGAGTGGGGAGCAAGAAGTCTTGGTGTGTGAAGGCCCTAAGACACCTAACACCTGAGTTCAGTTCCCATGTTGGACATGGAGGAAAGAACTACTTCATATCTGTAATTTTGTTACAGTTAACCTGGTATGTGACCACAAAAGGGGTCACAACCCACAGGTTGAGAACCACTGTTTTTTTTTAATTTTTAATATTTTTTTATTATGTATTTTCCTCAATTACATTTCCAATGCTATCCCAAAAGTCCCCCATACCCCCCCCTTCCCTACCCACCCATTCCCATTCTTTTGGCCCTGGCGTTCCCCTGTACTGGGGCATATAAAGTTTGCAAGTCCAATGGGCCTCTCTTTCCAGTGATGGCCGACTAGGCCATCTTTCGATACATATGCAGCTAGAGACAAGAGCTCCAGAGAACCACTGTTTTAAAAGCCTTACATAAACCATCGTATACATGTTTAGTTAGTTTTTAAGCCCTTGACAAGCACTTTTACAGGAATATTTTCTTAAAACAATGCATCAAGTGAGGCAAGGTGGTGCATCCTTCTGATCCCAGCCTGCTCTGGAGATAGAACTCTGTGAGTTCAAGTGCAAGAGACCCCCAGGTTTTAGCACACCATGTTGGAGGAGGAATTGTTCTGATGACTCTAGCTTGAGTCAAGTTGACACACAAAATCAGCCAAAACATCTGACTTGTTTGCAGGTCATTTCTGCTACAGCCATGCTAGTAAATGAAGCTGACAAATTGACTTTTGGGCCAAGAAATGTTCTCAACGACTCCACATTCTGTAGAGATTTCCTGATGAAAGGTGGATTTTGAAGGTCTGAGTAACATATTATTGAGCAAGTCTCCTGGAATAACCCTATATCTGATTGTATAAAACTTCAGCTATCAACCCAGCTAGCTTGGGGCTAGATGATAACCCAGAAAGCCGCTCCATAACTGCCTAGAAGTGACTGAAATATTCCAAATTGGTCAGACCTGATCTGATGGATGTCCTGGTTTGAGAAGAAGAAGACATACTGTACATTGATAGAAGCAGTTTTGCTCAAGATGGAATCAGGTATGCCAGGGCCATAGTTGTTGCCTTGGACAGAACAATGTGCACTTTCCCACCTGAGCATTACCTGTGTATAAGTTCCTGGAAATAATGACTCTGAGACTTCTACATATGCATCAATTTTGAGGCTAGTAGCTTTGGCTCTGTTCCATGACTAGGTCATATCTCAATTACTTGCTTTGTTTGTTTGTTTGTTTGTTTGTTTTTTATTCTGTGTTCTGCCAAGTGGAATGGTACTTAGTCCTCAGTTTCATGAGACAGTCATTTTCTCTGTCTCAAGGCAAATCTTCCCCAACACCTGTCTCTATCCCAGAAATCCAATCTCTCTCTACTGGATGTCCCGTCTTCAAATCCTGCCTCAGCTCATTGGCCAAAGACTTTTTTATTGACAGGTGAAACTTCCATACATTGTACAAAATATTACCTATACAAATGTGAGCCCAGTCTCTCAGCTGAGGGACTTCAATGCCAAAGGGCTCAGTTCCTGGTCTTAACCCAGGTACTTTGCTGGGGGATGGGAAAAGCCATCACTATTTACACAGACTGTATGTATTTGCCACAACCCATGTCCATCAGACCCTTTATAGGGAGAAGGAACTCCTTACTTAGGTGGAAAGGAAAATTAAAAACAAACAATTTCTGGCCTTACTAGAGGCCATATGGCTGCCAAAAGAGGTAGCCATTGTCCTCTAAAAAGTGCATTAAAAAGAAAAATCTCCAGAGGCCCAAGGGAACAAGGCATAGACCTGGCCATCCGGAATGAGGCCCTGGAACCAGAGGAGCCTCTTCAGATCTTGGTTACCTAAAGGTTGCTCTAGTGCCAACCTGCACTCTCTGCCTCTACAGGAAGATAGATGGTAATCAAACTCCACCAGGCAGGCCAACCATCTGGGGACATTCAAAACTGCCAAGTTACTCAGGCCCAGATATTATATCCCTCTAGATAATCTTTTCAAAAACATTGTGCTGGACATACCACTTCTATAAAAGTAAACCCCAAAGGAGAAAGAAAAGACCCAGACAAAATCCACGCCTGAGGAACCACTCCAGAGACTATTGGGAAGTGAACATTACAAAAATAAATCCCACAGTTCTTGGCTCTAACTATTTGTTAGTTTCATAAATGCCTTCTCTGAATAGATAGAAGCCTATGATACCTGAAGAGAGATAGCCTCGTGGTCACCAAGAAATTCCTTCAAGTGTTGATTCCTAGACCCCTCTGCCTGGTGTCTGACAATGGCTCCATTTTAATGCCAACGTTTCCCCAAATCTAACAAAGATCCTAAATGTTAATTGGAAAATACGTTGTACCTATATACTGCAGAGTTTGAGACAGGTGGGAAGTGTGGCATTGTGCAGGCAGACATGGTGGTGGGGGAGGAACTGAGAGTTCTACATCTTGATCTGAAAGCAGCCAAGAAGATACTGATTCTTTTGCATGGTGGGGGGCTTGAACACTAGGAGTCCTTATAGCCTGCCTACACAGTAACATACTTCTTTCAACAAGGACATACCTCCTAATAGTAGCACTTCTGATGGGCCAAGCACATTCAAACCACCACATTCCACACTCTGGCTCCCCTTTAATACTTGAACCATACAGTTTGTATTTTTTTCTTGCTAAGCTTGCTATGCTTGATTAAAATGCTCTTCATGAGAGTCAACCAGAGGACAAAGTCTATGTTGAGCTTTGGTGAGACTTCCTTTGTCAATGTAATTAATCTGATTCTCTTCACTTTAGCCTCAGGTAGACTCTTCAGACAAGGGCAAAAAGTACTATTATTCTTCATCAAAACATTGTAAGAACAATTTCTTGTGTTCAAATCACCCTCAGCACCAATGTCTTTCTATATTCCTATTAAGAGGGCTGAACAGGGCTACACAGAGAAACCCTGTCTCAAAAAACAAAAAAAACAAAAAACCCAAAGAGGGCTGATAAATTCCCACTTAAAGCATTCCATGGCTTTCCAAATCCAAAGTCCCCAAACCCACATTCCTCCAAACAAAAACATGGCCAGGCCTATCACAGCAATATCTCAGTTCCTGGTACCAGCTTCTGCCTTAGTTTGGATTTTATTACTGTGTAGAGATCAAGGCAACTCTTATAAAGGACAACAAACAGTTGAGACTGGCTTTAAATTTCAGTTTCAGTCCATTATCATCATAGTAGGAAGCAGGGCTGCTGGAAGCAATGCTGAATGCAAGCAGACTTGGTGCTGAAGGAGGAACTGAGATTTCTGCATCTTGGTTGGAAGGCAACCAGAAAGAGACTTGAACTCTTCTGTACTGGGCAGAGCTTAAGCACTAGGAGCCCTCAAGCCTACCTACACAGTGACACACTTCCTCTATTACGGCCACACTTCCTAATAGTAGAAATTCCCAAGGGCCAAATATATTCAGATCACCACACGCTCACTCTTCTCTAAACTCAAAGATATTTATAAGGCAGAAATGACTAACCACACCTCCTACATCTTCCTCAAACCCTTACAGGCCTCAAAACAGGTCTAGAGGCCTATTTATCAGACAATTTGAGAGTCTGTGGCCTTACCCTTTTATGAACTTGCCCACAAGTCCTGGCCTGGTGACTTTGTATGGATAAAGAAGATTCACACTCAGAGCCGACATAAAAATGTCCATACCTGTGGTCCTCACCACACTCACTGTGGTGAAGGTCACCAGTGTCATCTCATGGATCCACCAGACCCAGCTGAAGGAAACTACAGAAGACAACAACAGATGTGTCATGACCAGGTCCTCTAACTCCCTAAAGATAAGACTGATAGGGGTCCTATGATTATGATGGTTTTGTCTTCTTTGTCTCCCTGTAGAAAAGGCCCCAAACCCTCATAAACTATGACCCTGTGGGTCCAACTTTTGCCTGCCTAAGGGTACGATCACTCAGAGGCAAAACTCAGGGAGTTTGATCACCACGGTGAGTTGATGGGCTGTAGGGAAACACTGAGGTACTACTCCAGGGGTGGGAAAACGCAGTCTGAGATGTAGGAAGGCTGGAGCTGGTTCTGGGGTCCCTGGGCCTGTGATGAAGCTGGGGCCATGGGGATCTCACACTCTTGGACATGGAGGCACTGCTGGTGAAAGAACCTAGTGGGGAAACCCCCACTCAATTCCTGTTCAGCATGCACCCAAGAATCACGAACAGATGACCATCTTGATGTAAAAGCATGAGGTAGTTTAATGATGGAGCTCCGGACTGACATGTATCTCCCACAGGAGACAGAGGTGTAGACCACATGGTGGAGCCATAATGGAGGAGCTCCAGGTCGAAATGTATCTCCCGCAGAAGACAGTGGTTTTGACCCCGAGGCTTGGAAGCTAGGGGTTTTTATAGAAAAGGGGTGGGGCTGGGGGAGGAATTGGCGTGGTTTTACATGATTGGTCCATTTAAACATCAACAGACCGTCAGAAGGGTGGGAGATAGGGAGGCACTAGGCCAGTCAGGACATGTAATGATGGGCCTGCCCAGGCATGTCCTGGCCTGTTCTGCTATGTTCTCAGCCCCAGGTTTCAAAGCTCACAAACAACTCTTTGGGCTATTTGACATAAATTACATGAATCACGTCTCAAGTTTTATTTCCTTTCACTGGGAATCTCAGAAGAGCCAAGAATGAAGTTGGGGACCTGAGGGCTGGGGACAGTGTCTAGCCTGGAGCTGGGGGAAAGAGGAGCTCTGGCTTGTCCTATCAGTGACTGTCCTTAGCTTGGCAGACAGGCTGGAAGTTCAGAGAGGCCTTCTACAGGAGAATTAAGCTGTGGCTCTGTAGGCAAATGCCTTCTCTATGGCTCCCTATGATGGATCTCAATAAAAGAGACAGTCCATGGTTCTAAACAGTTTATTGGATGTTCATAGTGGAGAATGGGTGCATACTGTAGCATAACCACTTCTCAGGGTGGACCTTGGTTTAAATACCTTTGGAGGGAGAAATGTCTGGAAAGGGAAGCTAACTGGCTAAGCCCTCTGGGCCTTTAGGTACCTCATTAGCTTGAAGAATTCTTTTTTTTTTTTTTTTTTCAAGACAGGGTTCCTCTGTATAGCCCTGGCTGTCCTGGAACTCACTTTGTAGACCAGGCTTGCCTCGAACTCAGAAATCCACCTGCCTCTGCCTCCTGAGTGCTGGGATTAAAGGCATGCACTACCATGCCCGGCTTAGCTTGGAGAATTCTGCTCTGGGCCTACTTGACCACAAGTCACATTTCCTTATGTAAGGAATGTGGCATGTGTTCCAGGCCAGGAATCTGGCAGACAGCAGGGAGTGGCCTAAGTCTTAGGAGGTATGTGCTTACTGAGTCTCCAGATCTCAACCTGCTCTACCTTACCAAGCTTCTTGGCATAGTTTTACTGTCCAACATGACCCTGGGTCTGAAATTTTAAGAAGCGTGTGGATGGGTGGGTGGGGTGGGGTGGGGTGTCAGGGAGCACATAGCCAGTCTATCCCCTTCAACTCAACCGTCGTTCCAGGTAGACTTCTGACAACTATTACTCCCAGAGACTACTAGCAGATGCTTTGTTCTCTCCAGGGGAGAAACACCCTGCTGAGTCTGCGGGTCCACAGGTGAAAAGAAAGGGCTCTAATCTTATCTAGTGCCATGGTTGCATAGCTGACAACTCCCCAAGCTGCCAGGAGCCAGCAGAATTCCACTGTGCTAAGTAGGGTTGTGAAACTGGGTTTTCCTGGGCACATTCATTCCTAGGATCCATTCATAGTCCAAGAAATAGGACCAACACAACTGACTTACAGCCACAGGCAATGAAATCTCATACCCATAAAGGTTAGGGCCTGGCAGAAAGCCAAAGGTCTTTATTGAAAAACCAGTAAAACCTGGGGAGTCCGCTTATATATCAGTGGTCCAGACCCAGACAATAAATTTACTCTCAAAAAAGTCTGCCACTTAGAGTCATCCAGCCCATCAGCCCAAACCTGCCTACTGTGAAACCCCTGGGAAATGAGCCCCTAAGGTGATAAGCCTAGTTTGCCCAGGAATGCCTTCAGTAACTCAGGGCATAAAAGTGAAGTAACTGTGGAACCCTGAAGTGGAAACTTCTAGTTTCTTTGGAAAGTTGTGTCAAATGATGTTTTTCTGGGGCACACAGTGAAAAGATGTCTTGCTAAAGCAGACATGTGAGAGAATGTTTTCCTGGAGCAGACATAGGTGAAAGGACGTTTTGATACAGCACACATGTGAAAGGAACCATGATGATATGATCCCACAGACAGTGGCAGAGGAGCACGGAGCATTGGTTTGGTTTGCTCTGCCTCACTATTCTTCCCTAATGACTGCGGGAAGCAGGTGTGGCCGCAGGCCCGGTGAAACCCACATGTTTACTGCCTTGCCTGAGCATGCGCAGTGAGGCGGCATGCGTGGGCTGCCTGCCAGGCTGGACAGTTCCTCGTGATCCAGACCCGTCAGCCTATCTGTGAACAACCTAAGCTTGCACCTGGAGCGTGTGTGAATTCTGATTGGATGAGGTGGGGTGGAGCTAGAAGGAGGTGAGTCGGTGTGAGTAGTTAGTTTTGTTTAGCCCTTGCCCTAGGTAGAAGCCAGAAGTAGAATAAGAGTAGTTTTAGCCCTTGCTGTGAGTAGAAGTAGAGTAAGAGAAGCTGTTATAATAGGAGTAGTTTAGCCCTTGCCCTAAGAAGAAGCTGCTGGGGAAGAGAGCTGTAAAAGAAAAAGCCGGAAGTAAAGTTGCTGTGTGAACCCGACTTGGTGTCTGTGTCGTTCGTGTCTCGACAAATGACACCCATGAATTTGCTCCCCTTACATAGTGTTGTTGAGCTCAACTTGTTATACCAACACCATTGAAAAAACTCACCAAAGAACTGGTGGTGAATGTTCTTGTGGCTCTTCAAACCTCAGGCTGGTTGATAACCCTTGTGGTTTCTTCTGGATTGAACTACAGCTGCTAGTTCATGCCTGGTGTCTGAGTAGAGGACTGGACTTATAGCTGCTGGTTCATGCCTGGTGTCTGCCTGCCTAAAGGACTGGTCTGCAGCTGCTGAATTGTATTTGGTGTTTGCTACAGGACTGAACTGCTGCCAAAGAAGATCGAGCTCGCCTCCAAAGAACTATTGTTGGACAGGTCCACTTTCCCCCATATGCTAATAACTTTTCTCTTCCATTACCTCTGCTGGCTAGGGGAAAGCTTGAACCCTTATTAAAAGCAGGTTGCAAAAAATCTATGCCTACGGAAGACAGTTCCTCAGAATGCTAAGAATGGTCTATCATTCCCTTAACCATCCTCAACTGGACATGATCAGGACTGCTGTCTATGCCTGGACCTCAAACCCCCTATATTATATTGGGATTGATAGTAACCAAACAGTAAGCTCCTGTTCCAATCCTGACAACTGTAAATTTGACCAACCTAAGCTAAACCTGGGAGCCCTCCAAGGAAAGGTTACCTGTAGTGGGTAGCCCTGCAGCTAATTATATTTGATGTTAATTCCATTCTTCGGTGAGTGGTTGTGAACAAGGAATGAGTCAGCACTCAGGTGATTTCCTGTAAACCTGCTTCCCACCTTAATTTGGAAAATAAAGGAGAGCTGATGGTTGGGCAGATAAAAGGGAAGGTGGAGCGGAAGGTGGGAGGAGGAGAAGGAGGAAATGGAAGAGGGAGAGGACGCAGAGAAGGAGGAAGAAGGAGAAAAGCAGAGCAGAAGCACATGGCCTGGAGAAACTGCAAGTTCTAAGGGGTCCCATAAGCTCTGAAAAGATGGTAATGTAGCGGTAGATCTGCCCAATCTAGATGCACAGCATGTAATCATATTAATTGTGCTGTGTTTTCATTGCTGGGGCATATTTGGGTTGGAGAGATTTACCGCAACAGATAACTGCTTAATGTCACTAACATATCTCCTAGGTAGTTCCCCCTGTGCAGATTCCTGTAGCCATAGCCAGCAGGTTAACCCCAGAAATGACAGTGTATTTCCAGACCCCAGAGACTACCTGGTTTGCTTGGTCTAAGAGTTTAATCAGTTGTACATCTGAATTGTTTGCGTTGACGCAGACCCTACTCCTTTGCATTTTGTGTACATCCTATCAAGGATGTTTGTGATGGAGAAGAGAGCAGGGCTGTTTAAATCTAGATTCTGGGCTTCCCCAAGAGCTGTGAGTTATCCCTCTGTGGGTGGGGGCAGGCATAGCAGGCTCCACCACCATTAAAATCTCAGCTCTAGTTATGGGGAATTAAAACTTTAAGGAACTCAGTGCTCAAGTAAACAAAGACCTGGCCCATATAGAAATTCTACTCTCCATCTAGAAGCCCAAATTGTTAGCTGAGGTTGTTCTTCAAAATTGAAGAAGATTGGGCCTCCCATTTATGAGACAAGGAGATCTTTGTATGGCTCTTGGAGTAGTTGTTTCTATGCCAGTCAGTCAGGGATAATAAGAGAACGTTTAGCCATGGTCAGAAATAACGGTTCTTGCTAACCAAACTGTGCCAACCAGAATGTGGATTTTGTGCATAGCAAAGAATGGTGAGGCTTGGGCTGCATCACTTAGGCAAGTTCCCTGTGTAGCTGCAAGCCAGTAATGCATATGTTCTATTCAGGGTTTTTGTTTTTTTTTTTTCCTGGTTTTGTGTTTTTATTGGGGTTTTATCATGGGCGGGTGCTGCCACCACAAGGTATGCCCCTCCCATCAAGCAGGTCCGTTCTAATCCTCCTGTGCTTTCTGGGACTTTTTCTTTGTGCTGCTCTTTGTGAAGTTAGCAGCAACTCCAGGCTCCTCAGAAAATTTCCTTCTCTTCTTAGGGATGGTGGGGCTTGCTGCCTCCTCTTCTGGTTCACTGGCCACTTCCTCCTTAGGTGAGGACTTCTTTCTTTAGGAGCACTGCTAGTGGCCATCTCTTCAAGGTCACTGGGCATCTCTTCAAGGTCACTGTCAACTCCTCCTTGGGAGAGGCTTTCTTTTTCTTGGTTTTAGGCAGAGAGACAGGTGGGTCTTCCATTCCATTTTCCTGTAGGGTCTCCTGGGGTTTTAGCTTCTTCTTCTTAGGTTTTTCATGTACCTCCTCACACTCCTCTGGGGTACTGCTGTTTTCTGACGAGGCCAGGGCCAGTGCAGCCAGTCGCTTTTTTTCCTTCTTCAAGCGTGTCTTCTCCTGTTTTTCTAGCTTCCTGGTGATTTCAGCAGCCGCTTCCTCTGCCTGAACTATGGCTTCCTTCATGACATCCAGGTTCTTCCGTGGCGATCTCTCCAGTCTCATAGAAAGACAGCCGTTCCTCAACTTGTTCTCGGAGTTTTCCCCCCAAACACTTGTGGAGACCTCAGAGAAGCAATCAATTCTCGAGGCAATACTGCATTTGTTTGCTAGGTATCGGGAGATATGGCCTTTGCTCTTTGCAGCTGCTCGGCCAATGAAGGTGGAATGAAAAATGAGTCCATATTTTGGTGTGTTACCCCTTGTCTTCAGGGCTCTGGAAACTCGGTCCCTTTTTGTTGGGCCCTGGGAATCACTCAGACACCAGGACTGGCCATCACTCCCATAGCAGAGCTATTCAGTTTTAAGAGTGTTTTTTTGTGTACTCTGATGAAATCACCCGTGTGTCTACAAAATCACTTTTGGGTCAGCTAGGGGTACATAATGAGACTCTGTTTAAAAACCAACCAACCAACAAAACCACCACCAACAGAACAAAGAACAAAGTCAAAACCGATACTCTGTCAAACCAGGCTTGGTGGTATACATAATGCCTGCATTTAGGAGATGGAGAAAAGATGTTCGGTATATATTTGAAGTTTGTCTGGCTACACGGTGGCTTTCAGGACATACTGAGAGACAGGAAGCCCCTGTGTTAAAGAATAGTAAAATCAAAACAAAACAAAACAAAAAACAGGTAGGGTGTGACACATGCATTTAATCCCTATACTCAGGAATCAGAGGCAGGAGGTTCTCTTCAGGACAACTTGGTCTACACAGAGAATTCTAGGACAGCCAGGGCTACACAGAGAAACCCTTTTGTAGTAAGGAGGAGGAGGAGGGGGAGGAGGAGGAGGAGGAGGAAGAAGAAGAAGAAGAAGAAGAAGAAGACAACCAAAAGAATAGAAAAAAATCAATTAAAAATAAAAGTAAAAAAGATTGTAGTATCAAGGATGTGTTTTGAAAATATCTCCTAAGATTATGATTTGAGTTTATGATTTTATTCTTTTTATTTCAATGCTGGGGCTTAAGCCAACCTTCCTCCCCGCTTCCTTCCTCCCTCCCTCCCTCCCTCCTTCCCTTACTTTCTTTCTTCTTGCAGTATGTGTTCCTGTCTGCCCGGAACTGCAGAGACAGGGAGTGCTGGCATTAAAGGTGCACAGCACCACACACCATTATGGTCTTAGCCAGAGCTCTATCACTAAGTTACATCTCCAACTATGATTTGTTCTTTTTTTAAATGTTTTTTTATTATATGTAAGTACACTGTAGCTGTCTTCAGACACACCAGAAGAGGGCATCAGATCTCATTACAGATGGTTGTGAGCCACCATGTGGCTGGACCTCCCGAAGAGCAGTCAGTGCTCTTAACTGCTCAGTCATCTCTCCAGGCCCCTCTTTGTTTAATTTTTAAAAATGTTTCTTTTAGTATGTGTCCGTGTGTATGTGTGTGTAAGCACACAAGGATGCCAAAATAGGACATAAACCTCATTGGAGCTAGAGTAACAGGTATTTGTGTGCAGCACATCCTTAACATGAGGATTGAGACCTGAATGCCAGTTTCCATGACTGAGCAGAAAGTGCTCTTCATTGTTGAGCTAGCTCTCTATCCTCTGCCCCTCCCCCTCTCTTTCTTTTGGGACAAACTTTCATTTAGGGCAGGCTGATCTTGAACACACAATGTGGTTGAAGATGATTTTAAACTTCTGATCTTCCTTCTCCTAAGACTTTTAATTGCTGGGTTTAAAAACTTAAATTTTAACCGGGCGGTGGTGACGCAAGCCTTTAATTCCAGCACTTGGGAGGCAGAGGCAGGCAGATTTCTGAGTTCGAGGCCAGCCTGGTCTACAAAGTGAGTTCCAGGACAGCCAGAGCTATACAAAGAAACCCTGTCTTGAAAAACCAAAAAGAAAAAAGAAAAGAGAAAAAAAAGAAAAACCTTAAATTTTTTCTAATATTAACATTTTAGCATTTTTTTTACATTAACATATAAAGTTTTAGGCTTCATTATGACATCATTACACATTATACTATTACAGTATATATAATACTGGCATGCACTAGTATCATTAGACCTCTTTCTTACTCCCCTGCCCTCCCTTCGGCCCTCATGATGTTCCTCTCCCTCTGAAATTACTCTTCTACTTCCATGTCATATGAATTCCATTATTCTCTCTCCCCCACCTCCTCACTGTTAAGATGTCTTTCTCCTCTCTAATGGTCTCCATTCTACTTTTATCACACACACACACACACACACACACACATACACACAGATATATATGAGAAGAAACACATGGTATGTGTCATTTTAAGTCTGGCTTATGTCATTTGACATAATTATTTCCAGTCCCATCCATTTTTTCCTGCAAATGTATGACTTTATTTTCCTTTACGGCTGAAAAACATTCCCTTTTATTTATAAACCACATTTTCTTCATCCATTCATCTGTTTGTGGACATCTGGAATGGTTCAGCATCCTAGCTAGTTTGAATGGTGTGGCAGCTAACATGCATGTACATGTGTCCTGTTGACTTAGACCCTTCAGGTATGGACCATGTGCTGTATAGCTGGGTCCAATGACAGTTCCATTTTCAGTTTAGTTTAGTTTGTTTTTTTTTTTTTCATTTTTGATACATGGTGTTATATAACACAGGCTGGCCTCAAACTCACTATGTAGCTGAGAATGAGCTTGACCTCCTCGCTGCTCTGTCTTTAGTGCTGGGATTACGGATGTATGTTACTATGCCTGGTTTATTTTTACTTTTCAGGAACTTCCATGTCAGCTTCCATCACAGCAGCAGTTAACATTTTCACAAGCAGCACGTGAGCATGTCTTTCCCTGCACCTTGGCCAACTCTGGTAACGTCTACCTGCAGTTCTAAATGCCTTTTGGTTTGGATGTCCATTTCTTTCTCTAGATTTTTACTATAATTTTGTGGAATAGATGTCTAGGATTTTATTTCAGCTACATTTTTATCCTTTGTTCTCTCTCTCTCTCTTTTTAAGATTTATTTATTTATTTTATGTATATGAGTGTACTATAGCTGTACAGATGGTTGTGAGCCATCATGTGGTAGCTGGGAATTGAATTCAGGACCTCTGTTCGCTTGAGCCCCACTCACTCCAGCCCAAAGATTTATTTATTATTATATATAAGTACACTGTAGCTGTCTTCAGACACACCAGAAGAGGGTGTCAGATCTCATTACAGATGGTTATGAGCCACCAGGTGGTTTCTGGGACTTGAACTCAGAACCTTCGAAAGAGCAGTCAGTGCTCTTAACCGCTGAGCCATCTCACCAGCCCCTGTTCTCTTAATCATATCTCAGCGTCCTGAAGGCTCTGGTGATGATCAGTAACTTTTCCTCCCTTGCTGTTTAACTGTAGTGTTCTTAGGTATTGCCCTCCAGGCCTGATATACTTCAGCTTGGTTAAGATTATTGGTAATTCTTTTTACTCTAGTCTTTTCATTTGATTCATTGAGTTTTCATTCCCAACATTTAAAAATTCTTTTGTTGCTCAAAATTCCAGTTTCTGTCAGTTCTTTTCTTCCATGTTGCTGACTTTTTGATCCATTTTTCTCATCCATCTTCTGATTTTTTTCCCTCTCTGTTACTACCTTTCCTTCCTGAGTCCTGGATTGAAGTCATCTGAGGTCATTGATCTCTTTTTATTTTTTTTCTAATAATTTTTGACTTCTTCTTCCTGCATTTTTCCTTATTTTGGTATCTTTGAGTTCAGTAGTTGAGGACTTATTTGGAGGGGTCATGTTACCTTGCTTCTATGTTGCTTTATCCATCTGTTAGTTTGGGTATTGCCTCAGTTTTATATAGAGGTCTTCTCACTGGGGAACCTACTTGTGAGATTTCGATTCTCAGCACCACTCAGGGAAGAAAAAAACACATTTATGTAAGAGGATCAACATGAAGCTAACCATAATATTGAGACACATTCAAAAATCAATGAAAACCCACTAACATCATCAGAAATCATAAAATAGACAATGAAAAGCTGATAGATGGGCGTGGTAAGAGGTTAAAACCATTTAGGATAAATGTGGAGACAGTGGATGGTATCGACAAGGGCGGAAGTTAGTGAGAGAGGAACAGTATGAGGGATGGGGCAGAAGGCCAAGGCAGAGAAGAATGTTCTGGAAAGGAAGAGGAAAGGACATTAGGAAAAATGTAAACCAGGGAGTGGAGGAGACTCACGCCAGTAATTACATCTGTGAGGTTAGGGCAGGATACAGAGTTCAAGTTCAACTTGAGGCCAGCCTGGCTATATGAGAATCTTTCTCAGGAGAAACTACCAAGCATATGACAGCCATGACAGCTCACACTTGTAGTCTCAGCAACCGTCTCTATTAAGTGTGAGGCCAGCCAGGGCTATATGGTGAAAGCCTCTTCAATTAAAAAAGAGAAAAGAGGGCTGGTAAGATGGCTGGTAAGAGCACCCGACTGCTCTTCCAAAGGTCCAGAGTTCAAATCCCAGCAACCACATGGTGGCTCACAACCATCCGTAACGAGGAGTATCTGAGGACAGATACAGTGTACTTACATATAATAAATAAATAAATCTTAAAAAAATGAGAGAGAAAAGAAAAGAAACAAGATGAAAAAAAGTTGTTTTTTTGTTTTGTTTTGTTTTGTTTTGTTTTTTTTAATCCTAAAATAAAAGGAGAAGGAAGAATATTTACAAGAAGTGAGAAAGTTTGGGAGTAGAATTAGATAAATATAACATATGACATGAAAAGTGAAAACATGAAAACCACGAGGCTATAGAAATGATTCATCGGCACTGCTCTGCCAGAGTTTTATTTCCAGCAATTATACTGAATGGTTCACAAGCCGTGGAACTCCTTCTCCAGTCTGACACTTGTGACTTCTGTGGGCAGGGACACACACATACACATACACACACACACACACACACACACACACACACACACACACCCAAAAGCCAAGCATTATTGAAAGAGAATAAATCTCTTTATTTAGTGGCTGGAGATATGGTTCAGTGGTTAAGAGCACTTTCTGCTCTTGCCAAGGACCCCAGGTTTGCTTCCCAGCTCATACATGGTATTCCAGTTACCCCTAGGTTCAGAGTATCTTATGCCTGTTGTGACCTCCGTGGGCACCAGACACTCATATGGCACACATACATACATGCTTTAGTTAGTGTTTATATTGCTGTGAAGAGACACCATGACCAAGGCAACTCTTATAAAGACAACATGTAATTGGGGCTGGCTTGCAGGTTCAGAGGTTCAGTCCATTATCATCAAGGTAGGAAGCATGGAAGCATCCAGGCAGTCATAATGTAGGGGGAGCTGAGAGTTCAATATCTTGTTCTGAAGGTAAACAGGAGAAAAAAAAAAAAAACTGGCTTCCAGGCAGCTAGGCGGAAGGTCTCTCAAAGCCCACCCTCACAGTGTCACACTTCCTCCAACAAGGCCACACCTCCTAATAGTGCCACTCCTTGGGCCAAGCATATTCAAACCACCACAATACTTGAGGGCAATTCATACACATAAAGTGTACACCCATGCTAAGACCTTAAACTCAACTGTAACTCCAGCTACAAAAGATCCAACATTCTCTTCAAGCCTTCCTGGGCACCCATACACATGTGGCATACATCTACACAAATGCATATATAGATTTCTTTTAAATCTTAAAAAAACCTTAGTAATATAAAGTTAAAATACTAATAGTATAATGAAGAGGAGTGTGATAGAGGGCAAAAATGAAAAAAAGAAAAAGAAAACAAGAAATGAAAAAATTAAATAATGAATACATAAATAAAATTATCTAAATGTATGGAAGTGGACCAGTGGGTAGAGCCCATGACCTGAGGTTGATTTTTTTTGGAGGGGGGGTTCTCTGTGTAGCCCTGGCTGTCCTGGAACTCACTCTGTAGACCAGGCTGGCCTCGAACTCAGAAATTTGCTTGCCTCTGCCTCCCAAGTGCTAGGATTAATGGCGTGCGCCATCATGCCCGGCCCCTGAGGTTGATTCTTGAACCTTGGTAAAGATGGAAGGAAAAAAATCAACTCCATGAAGTTGTCCCCTGACTTCTGTATGCTCATAATATCACACATGCACACACATGCATACACACACAAATAAATATATGGAAAAAATGATAAAGTAAAAACATGGCTAAATGTGTAGTAAGAACGTCAAAGAAATCCGGTCATGATAGTTCAAAAATGTATTCCTAGCCCTTGGGAGGGGGCAGGGGAATCAGTTCAAGGCCAGCCTGCTCCATGTGAGGCCCTTTCTGAAAACAACCACCAACAACTACAAAATAACCCAATCAACCAACTAAAATCAGCAGCCGCTGCAGCACAGGGCTACAGAGATGGCTCAGCAGTTAAAAGCACATACCAATCTTTCAGACCTAAGCTGGATTCCCAACACTCACCCCAGGCAGCTCACAACCACCTGTAAATGGAGCTCAAGGGGCATCTGACAGGCCTTTGGTGGCACCTGCACTCATACACATACCTGTACAGAGACACATACATACATATAATGAAAAACAATTTTTAAAAGTAATTTAAAAGAAGTGGTTTCTTTTATGGGGGACTTAGGTTTGATTCTTAGCTCCCACACTATTTCTCAGAACTATCTGTAACTCCAGTTCCTGGAATACAAACCCTCCTTCTGGCCTCCTCAGGTATATGGTGTACAGGCATACATACAGGCAACATATCTCAAACACTTAAAGCAATATATACTTTTAAAATAACACACCAAGAAAAACAAACAAAACAGGAAGAGATTCAATGTTGGACAATCTTCTTTTGTTTCTCTTGTGGTATATCCACCAAAGACTGCTAGGACACAGATTAAAGCCAATAGGAAGTCTTAATTATTAGCCTGCTAGCAATTACACTGGGTGTTCCCAGTCCCTGTGTATCCCCGAGCTTTCCTTGAGGTGAAAAAGTTCCTTGGCTGAGAAAACTCTATCAGTTAAAGTCTGTAGGACATTTTCTTGATTAATGATTGATGTGGGAGGACCCAGCCCTCTGTGGCAGGAGGTCCTGGGTGGTTAAAAGAAAGCAGGCTGAGCAAGCCATGGGAAGTAAGTTAGTAAGTAAATAAGTTAGTGTTGTTTTATAAAACAGAGGTGGTAGGGGAACGCCAGGGTCAAAAATTGGGAATGGGTGGGTAGGGAAGTGGGGGGGAGGGTATGGGGGACTTTTGGGATAGCATTGGAAATGTAATTGAGGAAAATACGTAATTAAAAAAAAATAAAAAAATAAAATAAAACAGCGGTGGTGTAATGGGGCTGGAGTGGGGGAAGGACCTCAGCGGGCCCAGCCAAGGTGTCCCGTGAACAATCAAGCCATGCGACAGACCTAATATATAAAGGTTTATTGCCAGGATGAGGAAGGGGACCTGGAAAGGGGGGTAGAGGCAGAGAAAGGGAGACAGAGAAGGACAGAAAGAAGAGAAAAAGAGAAAGGGAAAGAGGCAAGCTGGTGGCACATAGGGAAAAGAGAGAGAGAGAGAGAGAGGAAGGGGGAGGGAAAGAAGGAGGAAGGGAGGGAGGGAGGGAGGGGAGGGAAGCAGAATAGTCCTTTCTTACTTAGCTAGCAGCTGTTGCTAGGTAACTGTAGGGTAGAGCCTAAAGGAATGCTATCTATGTACAGGTGACCCCAGTGGCCTGCTCTCAGGGACTTAGCAGCTGTTATGTCATCACGTGCCACCACCAGGTGCACCAGGTGTGTTCCAGAGGAGCCAGCAGCCATTCCAGAGCACTTCTCTCTCTCTCTCTCTCTCTCTCTCTCTCTCTCTCTCTCTCTCTCTCTCTCTCTCTCTCTCTCTCTCCTCTCTTTGTTCTTTCTCTCTGCTTTTTCCCTGTCCAGTCCCACCTCTCTGTCTCCATGGTGACTTCATTCTCTGAGACCATTGAACCTGCCTCCAATAAATCTGCTTTTTTACTTTTAAAATTTGGATTGATTTGGTTTATTTTGTTGGCAAAGAAACAATGTCTGAGACAGAAACCTATTACCAGTCAGCAGCAATCTTCCATGGCCGATACTTCACTTCCTGCCTGAGTTGTTGCTGTGTCCTCCTTTTATGATATGATGTAAGGTGAACTAAGCCCTTTCCTCCCCAAATTGCTTCTGATCATGGTGTTTTATCACAGCAATAGAAAGCAAACAGACAAATTGGTATCATGATTGTGGGGTATCATGTGATAGACTTGAACATGTTGTTTTGGGGAGAGTTATGGAGGAAGCTTGAAATTGTTTTTTGAGTTGAAAAAGCCATTGAGTGCTCAAAACTTAATGAACTATTATGGGGAATTTGAATAAGAACACGGACAGAAATAGAGATGGTGGAGGCCTGATTTGTGAAATTTCAGAGGGAAGTTTGAAAAGTCAATTTGGGGCAGGACAGGGTCTCTCTAATTAGTCCTGGATGTCTTGGAACTCATTATGAGGACCTGGTCACTATGTAAACCAGGCTGGCTTTGACTCAGAGGTCCATCTGCCTCTGCCTTTCAGTGCTGGAATTAATGTGTGCACTGTTAGGCCCAGTGACACTGGAGTTAAAAGAGAATTTGGGTTTTAGAGTGTTGAAAAATTTAAAGATTGTGGGACTTTTAAAGCTATACTGCATTCTATATTGTGATGTTAATATGAGATCTTGGGGGATAAATAGAAAAAGTAAAGGGTTCTGTTTAATAGTGATATATTTGTGTGTCAAGGTATAGGATAAACACTAACCATTGTGCTGCCTAGTGTTTTGTCACCTTGATCCAAGCTAGGGTCATCTGGGATGAAAGAACCTCAATTGAGAAAATGGCTTCATAAAATTAGTGTTTTCTTTCTTACTAAGGGCCCAGCCTTGGGTGGTATAAGGAAGCAGTTTGGGCTGAGCATGGCTGCTCCTGCCTTGAATCCAGCACTGGGAGGCAGAGTAGGCCAGTGTTTTGAGTTTGAGATCAGCCTGGTCTACATAGTGAGTTCCAGAACAACCAGGGATACATAGAAAAATCCTATCTCAAACAAACAAACAAACAAACAAACAACATAAAAAGATGCAGTAGAGGACTGGAGAGATGGCTCAGCAGTTAAGAGCACTGACTGCTCTTCCAGAGGTCCTGAGTTCAATTCCCAGCAACCACATGGTGGCTCACAACCATCTGTGATGGGATCCGATGCCATCTTCCGGTGTGTCTGAAGACAGCTATGGTGTACCCACATAAATAAAATAAATAATTTGAAAAAAAAAAAAACATTCAAAGATACTGTAGAATCAACTTGAGTTAGAAGCCAGTTTGGGCTACATAGTGAACACAGGCCATTCTTGGTTCAAGAGTAAGACCTTATCTCAAAACAACAACAACAACAACAACAAAAAGCAAAACCCTTGAGAGACTTGAGGACCCAGGGAGTGGGGAGGCCTAGTGGGATAGGGGATGGTGGGGATATCCTCTTGGAGATGGGGAGTGGCAGGGGCAGGGGAAGGAATGATGCAGACCAGGAGGGGGATAATGACTGGACTGTAAAAAAAAGATTAAAGATAATTTTTTTAAAAATGAGGAAAATTTAAAGTTGGAAGCGTTCTGTCTTCCAATACTTTAAAATATGTTCACTCTTTTTTTGGTTATTAAAAAAAAGAATAAGCTGGCAGTGGTGGCACACGTCCTTAATCCCAGCACTTAGGAGGCAGACAGGTGGATTTCTGAGTTCGAGGCCAGCCTGCTCTACAGAGTGAGTTCCAGGACAGCCAGGGCTACACAGAGAAACCCTGTCTTGAAAAACCAACCATCCAACCAACCAACCAAAAAAATAAAATAAAAAAGAATAATTAATGAATGGTGGATAGAAACTACCTCCAAGTATTAAGAAGAGCAGCCAGTAAAATATAAGAAGAGACTCTATTTCCAGCAGAGAAGAGGGAAGAGCTTTGGAAATTCACAAAGGCATCATAAAACTGCAGAGTGAGGGAGAAGGAAGGCTAGCAAGACACAGAAACAAATCAAGGTGGAAAATGAATCCAAGGTGAGGGGAGGCAGACGCCTGATCTACAAGTCCTGTCAGGAGCTCTGGTAAAAGATAGTGGCTGTCCCACCATCAGACAAGCAGCACCCCTCATCAGCCTTAAAGCCAGCTGAGTCTGGGGGAGACAGTGATCCCTTCAGTAGAGAGCAGAAGGGTATATCATGTGTCATCTTGTGAGGGATTTGAATGTCTAAAACTGAGCAGCCCCCAGGACCTGAGAAGAGAGAGCAATCACTCATCAGGGAGCCTGAGTTTAACATAGCACCCCCACCCCTAACACCCACCCCCCAGGCCAGAGACAGCCCTGGAAAAGTAAGAGGACTAAATGTCGACAAGCCAACACATGCAGGCTACAAAAGGCTCTGTTCAGGAGATGCAGTGCAGAATGCAACTGGAAATGCACCAGAGTAACTTTTGGGTTGGTTTCCTTCCTCCTTCCCTTCTCTTCTCTTCTCTTCTCTTCTCTTCTCTTCTCTTCTCTTCTCTTCTCTTCTCTTCTCTTCTCTTCTCTTCTCTTCTCTTCTCTTCTCTTCTCTTCCTCCCTCCCTCCCTCCCTCCCTTCCTCCCTCCTTTCCTCCTCCCCTTCTCCCTCTCTCATTTTTCTTTTTTCATTTTTTCCCCCATCCACCTCCTTCTCCTCTCTTCTTCCTCCTCTTCTTCCCCCTCCCCTTTCTCCTCCTCTTCTCTTCTTTTTGAGATTGGGATTTCTCTGTGTAGCCCTGGCTGTCCTAGAACTCTCTTTGCAGAAATAAATAAAGAACTGTGTTATAGGGTCACAGCATCCGGAAGTTTGACAACCACTAATTCCAGCACTTCAATGGTAGAGTATGACCGGCAAACCCTATCTATACTCTACCCTGAACCTTCCAGCCCAGGGACTGGGATGCTATTTCCCAAGAGGCTTTTCCCTATATAATCTAGGCATTTTTGTTACCTGATCTCTCTGCCTCTCTGGCTCATCTTTTGGCCTTTTGGCTGCTTTACTTGGCTCAGTTAGTGGAGTGTTTTCCAAAATGCATAAAGCTTTAGGTTCAATGCTTAAGACTGCATAACAGGTGGTGGCGCACGCCTTTAATCCCAGCACTTGGGAGGCAGAGGCAGGTGGATTTCTGAGTTCGAGGCCAGCCTGGTCTACAGAGTGAGTTCCAGGACAGCCAGGAATACACAGAGAAACCCTGTCTTGAAAAAACAAAACAAAGCAAAACAAACAAACAAAAAAGACTGCATAACAGTAGCTGTGGTGTACTGCTTTTATCCCAGCATCCTGGAGGTAAAAGGAGAAAGGTTAGAAGTTCAAGGTCATCCTTGTTTACCTAATTAAAAACTACCTTAGTTAGGGTTTCGATTGTTGCAACAAAATACCATGACAAAAAGAAAGAAAGGATTTGTTTGTTTTACAGCTTGCAGTTGCCCATCATCCAGGGAGGGTAATTCAGGGCAGGAACTCAGGGCTGTTAAGTGATGCAGAAGCCATGGAAGAGTGCTGCTTACTGGCTTGCTTAACCTGCTTTCTCAGAGAACCCAAGATCGTCATCCTATGCCTCCTGTGGTGAACTGTGCCCTCCCACCTGAATCACCAATCAAGCAAATGCATGGTAGGCCAAGCTAGTTGGGCCATTTTCTCAACTTAAGTTCTCTCTTCCCAAATATGTCTTGGTTTGTGCTAAGGTGACAAAAACCAGCCACACAATATTCAACCTGAGTCCCTATGTCAACACACACACACACTCACGTACATACACTCACATTCACACACATATACTCCCACACATATTCATAAACACACACATATTCATATATATTCACACATGTTCTCACACACACATACACACACCATATACATATTCACATACACTCACACACACTTACACATTCACACTCATACACACAGACTCACACAAACTCATAAACATGCATACACACATACATGCACAGACACTCAGATGCACATATGCACATATATACATGGTCATACACACACATATGCATGCACACACACACACACACACACCTCTGTTATGGAATCCTGTCCTCCAGACATGACATGGTCATTGTCCTTTTGAAATCTCAGCAGCTGTGATTTCTTGTATGAATCCTAAACAAGACTGGTCATGGCTCAAGAGATGGCTCAGTGGTTAAGAACACTGACTGCTCTTCCAGAGGTCCTGAGTTCAATTCCTAGAAACTACATGGTGGCTCATGACCATCTGTAATGGGATCTGATGCCCTCTTCTGGTGTGTCTGAAGAGAGTGACATTGTATTCATATACCTAAAATAAATAAATAAATAAATAAATCTTTTTAAAAAAAAGAAAAAAGAAGACTAGTTCCAGTAATGTTTCTTCATGGACAGAAGAGAGGCTCATGAGTCCTTTTACCAGATGGAGTGTAAGCAGATAACTGCTGATGGGGTAAGGGATTTCCTTTGTTGTTGCTGTTACAGTTTGACTGGCATATGCATATGTAGGTGTTTGCTCATGAATACCATGGTGCTCATGTTGAGGTCAGAGGACCATTGACTCTTTTTGCCTCTTCCACCAAGTTCCCTGAGCCCTGAGGGAGGGTGCTGGCCTACTTACTGGATGCTATCTGCAGAGATCTGTGGGACTCTGGCCAGGCCAGAGTGGCCTCAGAAGGGGAAGGGAATCTGATCAAGGCAAACTGCCAGGCTTCTTCCTCAGTGTGGTATGGTGTGGTGTGGCAGCAGGCTGGAGCACAGCAGGCAGCCAGGAGCCAAGGTCAGAGTCAGGGAGCAGGAAGTGACTGTGGTGGGCTTGAGCAGCTTTCAGCGATGACGAAAGCTTCAGGGGAGAATTCTCTTCCCCAAAGTGTTACATCTCTATAAGACAGAGGCTATCGGACAGTCCTTGATGAAGTAACGTGTGTGTTTTATTCCTCGTGTCAGGGTCTTATATATATATTTTGGGGTGGGTTGGGGGTCTAGGAGCAGATGCTCTCTATTGACTTGGTCTGAGTTGTTAGGTCTACCTCATCTGCATGTGGAGGGGCTTCGGGTACTGGCCCTATGAGTCACAGTCCTCTCCAGGGGGTCCTGTGTTCCAGGACTGGAATCTGGTAGATGAAACTCCTCCCATCCTTGGGTATGAGAGAACTGGGGTTTCTGAATACACTCGATCTTACCCAGTTTTTGTCTGGTGACACAGTTCCACTTGCCCCACAGGAGGAGTTTGATGAAGACATGCCATTTAAGACTGAGTGTTCCAGCTAGGCATGGTGACACACATCTTTCATCGAATCACTCAGGAGGCAAAGGTAGGCAGACCTCTGAGTTCAAGGCCAGCCTGGTCTATAAATGAAGCTTCAGGATAGCCAAGGCTACACAGAGAAACCTTTTCTCAAAAAACCAAACCAAACCAAACCAAACCCAAAACCAAAACCAAAACCAAACACCCCCCCCCAAAAAAACCCAAACAAACTAATAAGAACAACAAAAACAAACCACCACCACCAAAAAAACCCCTGAGTGTTCCAAGGCCTCTCACCCCCTGCACATTATCCGCGTGTGAGGCTCTGTATTTGTTCTCGGATACTGCAGGTGGAAGCCTCTCTGGTGACAGATGAGACCTTATATATGGGTACATCTGAATATTATTGAGAGTCATTATATTGCTATGTCCATTTAGCAGTTCAATAGTTTTTAGTTTCTCCCTAGGTCCATGGCCTATTTAGATTCCAGTTCTTGGGTACCCAAGCAGTATCAGGTCCGGGTTCCATCTCATGGGTGGGCCTTAAATCCAGTCAGATAGTGCTTGGTTACTCACACAATGTTTGTGGCACTATTACATCAACTTTATCATGCAGTCAGGTCACCATTGTAGATCAAAGGGTTTGTAGCTGGGTTGATGTTTGCCTTTCTCCTCAGGTAGTGGTGTAGGGTACCTTCAGCTAACATGAACACTAGTGATTTGGGGTGAAGGCTCTAGTTGGACATCAGCTCAACTTCTCTGTGTTCACTGAGATATGTAGGTATCAGTAGTAGGACCTTACCATCAGTTTGTGGAGAGCAAGCAATAGTCTTGGAAATAGCCAGAGTTGTTTGGGGGTTTCCATGGGGCTCTTTTGGCCAACAACTCAATTAGATGTAACCTATTGCTGGCAGTGGAGGTCTTACTTGGTGGTGAGAGAAGTCTAGTTGTAGTTTTATTTCCCTTGTTGTTTGGTGACTACATTTATGTTTCTTTCATGAATGTATATATTTTAAGAAAAATCTACTATAGTAGGGTTCCATATGACTCTTCAAATGGCTCTTAGTTTTAGCTGCCCCTCCTGTTTTCCTTTTCTTATCCCCTCTTCTCTCCTCCTCTCCATTTAATCCTCTGAATATGGTCCCCTTCATCTTTTCATAACTAAATATTTTATTTCCCCTTCCTTGGGAGATCCTTCCATCCTACCATAGGCTCTGTCTTAGTCAGGGTTTGTATTCCTGCACAAAACCTCATGACCAAGAAGCAAGTTGGGGAGGAAAGGGTTTATTCAGCTTACACTTCCCCATTGCTGTTCATCACCGAAGGACTTCAGGACTGGAACTTACACAGGGCAGGCAAGAACGGATGCAGAGGCCATCAAGGAATAATGCTTACTGGTTTGCCTTCCCTGGTTTGCTCAGGTTGCTTTCTTATAGAACCTAGAACCACCAGCCTAGGGATGGTATCACCTACAATGGGCTTGATCACTAATTGAGAAAATGTCTTACAGCTGGATCTCGTGGAGGCATTTTCTCAACTGAGGCTCCTTTTTCTGGGATAACTCCAGCTTGCGTCAAGTTGACACACAAAACCAGCCAGTATAGTCCCTTACTCTATGTACTTAACTTCTGTGGTTATATGGATTATAGCATGCCTATAAAAGCCTTAACAGCTAACATCCACATATAAAGAATATACAGGGCTGATGAGATGGCTCAGCAGTTAAGATTACTGACTAAGCCTTCAGAGATCCTGAGTTAAATTCATAGCAACCACATGGTAGCTCACAACCATTTCTATTGGGATCTGATGCTCTCTTCTTATATGTCTGAATACAGCTACAGTATACTCATATAAATAAATAAATAAATAAATAAATAAATCTTAAAAAATACATACCATATTTGTCTTTTGGGGTCTGGGTTATATCACTAAGGATAATTTTTTTTCTAGCTGCATCCATTTACCTGCAAATTTCATGATTTCACTTTTTAAAAAAAAAATTAGCTGAGTAATATTACTTTGTATAACTAAGCTCTATTTTTATCCATTCCTCAGTCGATGAGCATCTAGGTTCTTTCCAATTTCTGGCTATTGTGGCAAAAATGAACGTGGATGAGGAAGTGTCTCTATAGTAGGATGTAGAGTCCTTTGAGTATACGCACAAGAATGGTCTAGCTGGATTTTGAGATAGATACATTCTCAGCTTCCCAAGGAACTGCCACACTGTTTTCCACGGAGGCTGTATACATGCCAAGGACCAATCTTGGCTTGGTTGGGAGTCCTGAGGAAGGGGTGTTGGGAGTGGCAGAAGAAATGACTCGAAATCAGTGATGGGGTGCAAGCTGACAGCTCTGTAGTCTACTCAAGATAGCTGTCTAGACAGTTCTCCAGATAGCTCAGGGGTTTTCCAACCAAAGTTAGAAAACCTCAAAAAATTCCAAAGGAGCTGTAATAGCTCTCTGCATAGCTCTTGGGTTTTCTGACTAAAGTCAAAAAACCTACTAGACAAAATTCTAATAGAGCTCTCTGGATAGCTCAGCATTTGCAGACCAAAACCTAGTCTTTTATTGGCATATTAATTCAGTCATTTACCCCAGGTTCTCTTTTGATTATTCCACAATCATCATTTTATGACCTTAGCCCCTTGATTTTTAGAAAAAGACAGTAAGTATATTTTTTAACATAGCAAGTCCTATGCGGTTCACTGGGCATAGAACTCATGTTTGCCAAAGCTACACAGAGAGGTTATATTTTTGTGAGAAAGTTCGTTTAATGATTTCCAACTCTGTAGCTACTTATATTCTAATGCTAATTGGTTCTCCCAAATTAGTTTGCAGGAGAGGGTCTGCACATAGCTTCTGAGAACCTGCCCCAAGTTATTTCTGATTAGTAAATAAAGATTCCAGCAGCCAATAGCTGGGGAGTAGAAAAAGAGGGGTGAGGTTTAGGGTTCCTAGACTTGGGACTGCTAGGAGAAGAGAAAGGAGGAGAGATGCCATGCCTGAGGGTGGACAGGAGAGTGCCAAGTTGCCATGTAAGGTGGCCAAGAGATTGCAGCCCAGAGGGCTGCTCAATTGGGCCCAGAGCAGCCAAGATGGAACATAGAAATTGTAAGTAGTAACTTGGAATTATTCATGGGAAATAGATTCTAACAACATGGAGGTTACACAGTCACCCAGCTATTGTGCTGCTTAGGGCATATTAAAACATAAAGGCTGTGTGTGTGTGTGTGTTTCATTTGGGAACATAAACCATTGAGGTGGGAAGCAACCCTTCAATGGGCATTATTAATAAATAATTAATATAATATAACTCCTTCACTGACTAAATTTGGCTATCCTGGAATTTACTCTGTAAACAGACACAAACAATAAGTTTAGCTGAGTAGGATCCCACCCCGAGGTTACCACTCCTTTACTTCCTTGTGCCTCTTTATTACTTAAACCATTGGCCTTGTTTGTTTGTTTATTGTAGTGGCTATTCCTGGTTGTCAACTTGACTATATCTGGAATGAACTATAATCCAGAATTGGAAGGCTCACCTGTGATCCTGATCTTGAGGTTAGGAGATACAAGTTTTTGACCTAGATCTTGGCATGGTTATCTTGAGGCATAGGGGCTATGAATCCTAGGAGACTAAGGCAAGGAGATCTCTGAGTTCAAGGTCATCTGGAACAAAGCAAGTCCCAGATCCAGGCGTGGTAGTACACACCTTTAATCTGGGCCACTCCTTCTGCTGGAGACCTACATAAGGATGTTGGAAGAAGGAGGACTCTCCTTTGCCTGCTTGCCTTGTGGACTGAGAAACTGCTAGATCCTTGGACTTCCACTCACAGCTGGTGCTGACCATTGTTGGGGAGTTGGACTAAAATCTATAAGCCATCAACAAATTCCCTTACTATATAGAGACTACCCATAAATTCTGTGATTCTAGAGAACCCTGAAAAATACATTTATTTTTAACTATCCTTTTCTCTTTATCATTTCATTAGTGCAACACCTCTGTTCTTTCTAGTCCAAGAAGTCCCTCAAATAATTTATATTGCATCCTTATATTTTGCATAGCTCAGAAATCCTGCTTATATATTCTTGAACTCATGTTTTCAGAGTTCTTTCCGACAGCCTTAAGGGCTACCCTGAAGGTTACAGCACTACCATTTTACTGAGGTACATAAAACACACCCCTGCCTCCCAGAATTGTGCTGTTTCTGATTATTATGGCATCATTAACCTTGGCAGAGAGAACATTCCTCAATAACCTTGGCAAGGAGACCATTCCCTAAAGGAGGAACTTGAAGTAAAAGATATACATTATTATACAAACAAGCCTCATGCCTATAGCATCCATCAGCACTTTAAGACACATGCCCTGCTGGCCCTTTTCCACAAACAGGATTATGTCACAACATCTGTGCTAGACCTGGCTTATAAGTCTATACTCCCACCTGCAATGAATGGGTGTTCCTTCTAACTCATGTCCTCACCAGCATGCGTTGTCATTTGTTTTATTGATTGTGGCGATTCTGAGTGAAGTAAGATGAAATATCAAAGTAGTTTTGATTTGCACTTCCCTGACAACTAAGGATGTTAAATATTTCTTTAATTGGTTCACAGACATTTGTATTTCATATTTTCAGAACTGTCTGATTAGATCTATAACCCATTTTAAAATTGGGTTATTTGTTTTCTTTGATGTCCAGGTTTTAAAGTTATTAATATATTTTGAAAATTAGCCCTCTATCAGATGTATAATTGGTACAGATATTTTCCCAGTCTGTGATTTGCCACTTTGTCTGAATGATGGTGTCCTTTTGCCATACAGAAGATGTTTAGTGTTGTGAGGTCTCATTTATAAATTGATGTTTTTAGTGCCTATGCTAATGGCATTCTGTTAAGAAAGTTTTTTTTTTCTCTGTCAATGTGTTCAAGACTATTTCCCACTTTCTCTTTTACCAAATTCAGGATATTTGGCCTAATGTTGAGGTCCTTGATCCATTTGTGCAAGGCAATAAATATAAACCTTTTTGCATTCTCCTACATGTAGCCATCCACTTTGCTCAATACTATTTGTTGAAGATGCTGTCCTTTTTCCAGTGTGTATTTCTGGCTTCTTGGTTTAAAATCCACTGTCCATAGATATGTCGACTTATATATGACTCTTCAGTTCAGATACATTGATCCATATGTCTGTTTTTATGTCAATACCATGGTGTTTTTATTACTATAGCTCTGTAGTACAATTTGAGATTGGGAATGGTGATATCTCCTGCATTTCCTTTATTATTTAAGATTGCTTTTAGATATCCTGGTATTGTAGTTGGTGGTGGTGGTTATGCTGGTGAGTATGTTTCCATATGAAGTTGGAAATTGTCCTTTCAAGATCTTTGAAGAATTGTGTTGGGATTTTGATGGGTTGGGCACAAACAAAAGAGAGTACAAGTTACATCTGTGCTAAATGGCCATTCCTGGATTTCCAAAACTTGGCACCTACAGAAGGAATCACAGTGAAGAGGGACAGAGCAAGGGAGAAATGATAGATGATACACCTCAGACTGGCCTTTAATCCAAAAGAAGAGAAAATGCATGTGAGAGTTTGCAGGTGGAAGTCTTAATTATGGCCCAGGACAGGAAAAATTCAATAATTGCTGTGTGGTGCTGAATATCTTTAATCCAAATACTTTGAAGGCAGGCAGAAGCAGGAGAATCCCTGAGTTCAAGGCCAGTCTGGTCTACAGAGTGAGTTCCAGGATAACCAGGGCTACACAAAGAAACCTTTTATTGGGAAAGGGGGCCAGGGAATAAAGAAAGAAAATTCAATAATCAAGGTATTTTCTGTCTCTGAACCACTTGTATTGGGATTGACTTTTTAAACTTTATTTAGGGAGTGGTGTGTGTGTGTGTGTGTGTGTGTGTGTGTGTGTGTGTGTGTTTGAGTGCAGGTGCCTGTAGAGTCCAGAAGAGGGTGTTGAATCTTCTGAAGCTAAAGTAACAGGCAGTTGTGGGTCATCCAACATGGATGCTGAGAACCACACAAGGTCCTCTGAGTGAGTAATATATGCTCTTAACCATGGGGCCATCTTTCCAACCCCAGGTCTCCCTTGTTATTCTCTATAAGAGTATAAGAGATGTCCATTTATTAAGTCCTCACACAATTTGGCATTCACCTGCCATTATTTTATTCATGTGGATGATTCTTTGTGTATTATGTGGTATACTTGAGCGTGACATGCCCTGAATGTAGAGACCAATGTAGAGACCAGAGGTAGGCATAAGTGTCTTTTCTCCATTGTTCTCCAGCTATATTTTTTGAGACAGAGTCTCTCACTAAACCTGAAACTCACAGTTTGGCTAGGCTGGCCAGCCAGTGAGCTTCAGGGATCTTATCAATTTGCTCGTATGGCATTGGAGTTACAGGCATGCCAGTTCTAGGGATCTAAACTCATGTAGACATTCCTGAGCAGTAGACATTTAATTGAACGAGCCCATCTGCACCAGGGATCCTTTTAATTTGTGAAGTTATTATTGTACATGTGAATGATGTGTGTGTTGGCAGGAACTCCACCACACCTGTGTGGCAGTCAGAGGACTTTTTTTTTTTTTTTTTTTTTTTTTGAGACAAGATTTCTCTGTGTAGCCCTAGCTGTCCTGGAACTCACTCTGTAGACCAGGCTGGCCTCGAACTCAGAGATCTGCCTGCCTCTGCCTCCCTAGTGCTGAAATTAAAGGCACGCGCCACCACGCCTGGCTATGAGTTTTCTAGTCTAATAAATTCCATGATGAATGAACCACAGATATGTTTTTTACTCTTTATGTCTTTAGCACTCATGTATCTAAAATAACATAGAGTTTCAATACTGGTAGAAGGAATAGACCACACAACTCTGCATAAAAAATTTTGGGCTGGGTGGTGGTGGCGCACGCCTTTAATCCCAGCACTTGGGAGGCAGAGGCAGGTGGATTTCTGAGTTTGAGGCCAGCCTGGTCTACAGAGTGAGTTCCAGGACAGCCAGGGCTACACAGAGAAACCCTGTCTCGAAAAAACAAAACAAACAAAAAAAATTTTGGGGGTGCTGGAAAGATGTCTCAGTGGTTAACATCACTGGCTGCTCTGGCAGTGGACCCAGGTTGACTTCCTAGCACTCACCACATGGTACCTCACAATCACCTGTATCTCCAGTTTCAGGAGATCTAACACTCCATTTTATTCATAGGCACCAGCCATGCACATGCTACACAACCGGGTAAACCACTCACTCACATGGAATAAAATAGATGAATCTAGGAAAATAAATATATAAAAATTATATCTGGGCAGTGGTGGTGCACGCCTTTAATCCCAATACTTGGTAAGCAGAGGCAGACAGATCTCTATTAGTTTGAGGCTAATCTGAGCTACAAGATGAGTTTCCAGGATAACCAGGGTTACACAGAGAAACCTTGTCTTGAAAAACAACAACAATAAAAAAATTCTACTTTGTATTAATGACAATGACTAAGTGAGGGTTAGAATCATTACACCACATCTAAGGTGTGATGACGAGCTGGGAGATGGTAATCTCAATCCTTGGCAAAAGTTCCAGGTCCGCATGGGGTAAATTAGTGGAGAATGGGCTCCTAACTACAGATGCAGTTACTTGGTAGTGTACAGACCCATTTTTTTATGTCACCACATAATCAATCGAAGTGTCCCTAATGTCCTCTTCCTGCTTTCTCTCGGGTGCTGTGTGTGTTGAATGCTACTTTCCTATGAGTGTGCCCTCAGATCTGATTTCTTACTAACCTTTCAGGAGCAGAAGGCTGCCGTGGTGTGGTGCTTTTAGTAATTACATCTTACTTGTTTCTTCACATATTTCTTCTTGAGGTCTTTTTACTTATCTGTCCCAGTTTCCTATTGCTATGATAGAAAGAGATAACTGACCAAAAGCAACTCAGGGAGGGATGGGTTTGTTTCACCTTACACTTTACAGTCCATCATTGGGGAAGTCAGGGCAGTAATGTGGAGGCAGTAACTGAAGCAGATACCCTGGAAGAACTTTGTTGACTGGCTTGCTCAGACTTTTTTTTTTTTTTTTTTTTAATAGCATCTCTGCTCACCTGCCCAGGGGTGGCACTATTCACAATAGGCTGGGCACTCTCACATCAATCATTAATCAAGAAAGTATAGGGCTGGAGAGATGGCTGAATGGTTAAAAGCACTGACTGCTCTTCCAGAGATCCTGAGTTCAATTCCTAGCAACCCCATGGTGGCTCACAGCCATCTGTAATGGGATCTGATGCCCTCTTCTGGTGTGTCTGAGGACAGCATATTTTGTGTATACTCATATACAAAATAAAATAAATAAAATTTATTTTGTATTATACAAAAAAAAAAAAAAAAGAATGTGCTCTACAGGCCAGTCTGATGGAGAGTTTTTCTTTTTTTTTTTTTAAAGATTTATTTATTATTTATTGTATGTAAGTACACTGTAGCTGTCTTCAGACACTCCAGAAGAGGGAGCCAGATCTCGTTACGGATGGTTGTGAGCCACCATGTGGTTGCTGGGATTTGAACTCTGGACCTTCGGAAGAGCAGGCGGGTGCTCTTACCCACTGAGCCATCTCACCAGCCTGGAGAGTTTTTCTTAACTGAGGTTTTTCTTCTTGGATAACTCTAGCCTGTATTGGCTTAAAAAACAAAACAAATAAGCAAACAAATAAAACCAACCAGGACACTCCCCATCAAGAGCAAAATCAGGATGATGACTTTTTCTGGGACAATTTTATTTTTCTAACCATCACCAGCTCTTTACAGAATCTCTTCTTTACTCTCTTCCATGCCTGTTAATGCCACGTCTACGAAATATCTGTGGCAGTTAAGTGTATAGGGCAAGTTCATGGAGTGAAAGGCCAAATGTGCTGTGGACTTTAATAGGGTTTATAGTGGATGGCGAAGCATGGGCTTAAGGAAGGAACCACACTAAAACAAGAAGCCAGAGAGAGACTTGGGTGGGAGGTGGTGTGGGGCTCTCTTTGACCTTCGGCGGCAGCAGGGAGCCAATCTTCAGGAGACAAGAAGGTTGCACAGCACAACCGGACTCAGTATCTGGTGTTGGTTCATACTGCAGGAGTCTGACCCAAAGTGGCTTATGTTAGACACATTTAAACATAGCACAATTCAGTGAAAACTCTTCTGGTGATGACACAATCCTGCTATAATAAAGTACACCTAAATCTCCTTGAGGAATAAAGTAAGTTAAATATTGGATCAGACATGACTACCAAAACTCTTGGTAATGCCCATAAAGATAGGTTCTATAAATTGACTGAGAAAAATGAGTTTATGAGATTGGGACTGGAGAGAGGGCCTGTGCCTGAAAAATCTTCAGCCACATAGACTACACAAAGGTCACCAGCCTAGAAAGCACGCTTACTCCAGACTTCTGGGCAGAAAGGAGGCTTTGCTTTGAGGTTTCTTCCCTTGGAGAAACGATTCTTGATTTCCAGGTTTCCTGTGAGCACATTTCCATGTCCCCTGTTAGGCTGGAACCCCCAAACCCTCCAATGGTACTTCTCAGTTGTCCTAGGACCTACTACAGGCCTCACCTCATGGAGGTTCCCCCTCATCTCAATAGGGTTACCAAGAGAACAAGACCTCCATTGCATAAACCTGGAGAGATATGCCGCACCCAAGCCATAGCATCATCTTATAAAGAAAATGGGCAGTGCAGATCTTTTGGAGTGTTATATGTGAAAAAAAATTGCTTTATGTAACATTAATATGGAAAACAATCATAGCTGGGTATTGTGACATACACCTTTAATCTCAGCACTCAGGAAGCAGAGATAGGTGGATATCTGGATTTGAGGCCAGCTTGGTTTACAAAAAGTGAACTTCAGAATAGCCACGGCTGTAACACACACACACACACACACACACACACACACACACACACACACACACAAGGGGGGCGGGGGAGAGAGAGAGAGAGAGAGAGAGAGAGAGAGAGAGAGAGAGAGAGAGAGAGAGAGAGAACCCAAGTTGCACCCAAGTACCAGAAAGGACTCCACTGCTTGTCCTTGGCCAGGGTTACTCCTTAGCTACTTCCTAGCAACAGTTAATCAAAGTCTGATAGTTTCAGATGTACTTTCAGACCCTTCATGATTGTATATGGTCTTCAGAGCACCCACCTGCAGGCTTACAATAGACATTCGGTTAGATGCTTGCCAGGTTGGACACCCCCTCACTTGCTCCCATTTACCTACAAAACCTTGTCCTGATGAGCATTCAAGGCTGCTTCACCGAACTGTCCTGTGGGCTGGAGGTGAGCAAGCCCAAACTCAAGTTTGTAATAAAGAGACTTACTTGTGATGACATTGGAAACAGTTCCTCTGTAGTCTGTCTTTTTTTTTTTTTTTTAGTCTTATTTTTTTATTTTATGTACATGAGTACCCCGTAGCTGTCTTCAGACACACCAGAAGTGGGCATCATTATGGATGGTTGTGAGCTACCATGTGGTTCCTGGGATTTGAACTCAGGACCTCTGGAGGAGCAGTCAGTGCTCTTAACCACTGAGCCATCTCTCCAGCCCCACATTTACCCTTTCTTGTTCTTTCTGATCTCTGGCTGGTGCTGACTCAGCTAGCTGTTCTGGCTCAATCTTCTCTCCAAGCTGACTGATTGAATTTGACTTTTCTCTCTCTTTCTTTTCTCCTGAATTTCTCTGCTTGATCTCAAACTAACTAGCAATCTGTTATAATTTTCTGCCTCATTCTCATTTCCTGGCTCATTCTGTCTTCACTTGTGTCTAGCTTGTTCTTCCTCTGCAACCTGTCCTCTCTATAACTGTCCTGTCTATAACTGTCCCAGTAAAACCACCTCCTCTTTCCCTCTGCACTGCTTTCTCTAAGTTACCTTTCTTTCCTCTGTTCTCATGAGAGTTGGGCAGATCCTGTTCTGTCAAATCTTTCTCTGATTTGTCACTCTTTCTGTCATTCAATTAGATATCACTTTCATACATGGGTGTCTCCTTCTACAGTCTAACTTTACCTTCATTGTTTGGGATTAAAAATGTGTAATAAGGATGTGCTAAGGCTGTGCTAAGGCTGAGCCATACCACAACTAGAAACAGGGTTATTTTCATTATATAACACAATATCAGGGTTCATAGTATGATCTAATATCCTGTAACAAAAAAGCTGAGAGTTCTACATCTTGATCTTCAGGCAGCAGAAGTGAATGCTGTACTAGATGTGTCTTGAGCTTCTGAAACTACAAAGCCCACTCCCATCAAGATGCACTTCCTCTAACAAGGCCATACCTACTTTAACAAGGCTATACCTACTCCAACAAGACCATATCTCCTAATAGTGCCACTCCCTGTGGGCCTATTTTTATTCAAACCACCACATGCAGCTTATAACTCCAATGTTTTTTCCTAGCCTCCACAAGCACCAGGCATAGACACAGTACACTTCTATACATGCAGGCAAAATGTAACAGGGCTCCACATGTTAATATGCCCCCAGACATTAGCACAACTGACTCCATGATGGAAGTCCTATGCAGGCTATACAACTCAGCATTTAGTTAGTAGCATCTGTGAAAACAAAAAACGAAGTCCATTAAAGTCCATAGCTCTAGGAAAGTCTTTAAAGGTACTAATGTTGCTTTTTGGCTTCTTTTCTCTTTTGGCTAATGGTTCTTGTTAACTAAAGTATGTCAACCCAGAACATGTTTTTGTGCTTAAAAGCTCATCCTGAGTTGGGCGTGGTGGCTCACACTTTTAATCCCAGCACTTGGGAGGCAGAGGCATGCAGATTTCTGAGTTCGAGGCTAGCCTGGTCTACAAAGTGAGTTCCAGGACAGCCAGGGCTATACAGAGAAACCCTGTCTTGAAAAACAAAAACAAAACAAAACAAAACAAGACAAAAAAGACTTCTATGGCTTAAACCTATGTTTGAGTAGTCTTCTCTGGTATATATCCCCCAACACAAAACACTCCCACACATAAAGTGAATGTAAATAACTCTTTAAAAAATAATAAAGTCTGAATTTGAAGAGATGGCTCAGGGGTTAAGAGCACTGACTGCTCTTCCAGAGGTCCTGAGTTCAATTCCCAGCAACCACATGGTGGCTCACAACCATCTGTCATGGGGTTCGATGCCCTCTTCTGGTGTGTCTGAAACAGCTACGGTGTACTCATATATATAAAATAAATAAATAAATAAATCTTTTTTTTAAAAGCCACAAAGAAGAAAAAGGAAAGGCTCTTAGCAATAAGCCAGGGAAGTGAGAAGGAAGTGGTCAAGGTGCTGGGACTGGCTCTCACAGATCAGAATAGACAGAAACCAAAAGCTTTCTTTCAAGGAACATGGAATGTGTGATTCTCTCATTTTAGTGAAGAAACCCAGGCTCCAAAAGACTCAGAGTTGCAATGTTTTTCCTTTCCTTTAGAACTCATGGTCAGAGAGAGAGAGAGAGAGAGAGAGAGAGAGAGAGAGAGAGAGAACCACAGAAGTTCAACTTGTATTGCTAATGTGACAATACTAAGAGGAGTTAGAGTTTATATTATGGGAGTCCTCCCTTTACATATTGATTAGATTAGTGTTTATATTATGGGGGTCCTCCCCTTACATATTGATTAGATTAGTGTTTATTTATGGGGGTTCTCCCCTTACATGTTGATTAGATCAGTGCCCCTTTGGTGGTTATGGGCTCCTTATCTAGGAGCGTCATCACCTATTATTTGCTCTTTCAGGTCTCTGCTCTTTAGCTGTGTGTTGCTGTCCATACCGAGGCACCTTCCCATTTGGCACCTTGATGAACTTCCCCAAATCTAGAACGAGCTAATATGTAGGGATAATGTTTACAGGCACTGTGTACAGATGTGTCTCTGCCGTTCCTTGCCTGTCTAAGGCATCTTCTGAATATGGCCTAATGCAAAAGGCAGAACAGAAGGTGGGACGTCTGGCAGCGAGAGGAACTCTGGGAGAGTCAGGGGAGGGAGATTCACTATGGAGATGTGGAAGTTGGTGGAATCAAAGTGAGGAGATGTAACCAGGCAGCAGAGCTTAGATGAGACTCAATAGGAAAGTGTTAAGTGAAGAAGCTGGCTGGGGAGCAAGGCCAAAAGCATTGTAAATAAATACAAGCCTCTGTGTCATTATTCAGGAACTGGGGCAGGCATAGAAAGGCCCACAGTTACAACAATACATTTCCATTCTTTATAAATTATGCAGCCTCTGGAACTCCACTGTGGCCTTCAGAACAGGCAGACAGCCACGGGGTTAGCAGACAGGGGAATCAGCATCATCTTCAAACGATGAAGCACTCTCCCAGTTCTCCCAACTCTTGTTACTTCTCCAGACATTTTGTTTGTTTTTGCTTAAAGAGATAAAGGGTTACTTTATTTCAGTACCTGATCTGCGTAATCACCAGGGCCACTATGTATAGACACTAGATGCAGACTTCATTCACTGCTTTCTTCCTCTAGACAAGTCAGTCTAAGGAGCCATTCTTAGGTCCCTCCTCCTCCTCCTTCCTCCTGTTCCTCCTGTTCCTCCTGTTCCTCCTGTTCCTCCTGTTCCTCCTGTTCCTCCTGTTCCTCCTCCTCCTCCTCCAAGCTCTTGTATAACCCAGAGTAGCCTTGAATTTACTAAGTGCCTAATCTTGCCTCACTTGTTTGTTTGCTTTTTTCTAGATAGCCTTGGCTGTCCTGGAACTCACTCTATAGACCAGGCTGGCCTCAAACTCGTCATTTGTTTACCTCTGCACCTTGCCCCTTGTGCTGGGATTAAAGGATGGTGGCCAGCCTCAATTTCTCAAGAGCTGACATTACACACAAGTGCCATCTGCCCCACCCAGGAACAGGATTTCTATGTAACAATCAGCCATGTTAAACTTGTTTCTGCCTTTCTTCTCCTGAAGTGGAAACTTAAGGGTTCTTTGGAAAGTCAGTTGTGTCAGATGGCGTTTTGCTGGGGCAAACACGTGAAGGATCGTTTAGCTGAAGCAGACAGAGGTGAAAGGATGTTCTGCTAAAGTAAGCATGTGAAAGGACATGTGATGAAGGATTCTTTGCTAATGACAGCATGCATGTATTGGTCCATCTTATATTGAGTAGTTGAGCTTCATTTGTTGGGACTCCACAGAGAGAAATGCATAAAAAAAACAAAAACAAAAACCTTCTGGTGATGCGCTGCAGCTTCTCGCTGCTTCTGCAGCCTCAGGCTGATTAGCAGAGTTCTGTCAGCTGAGACAGACTCACGTGGAGTTTTGCTAAGTCAGACTCCCGTGCTGAGGTAAGACGCATGGTGAGGACTTCACAGACAGTGATGGAAGCTGGGCGAGGCTTGCTTATAGAACTGGCTGTGCAACACTTATTGGCCCTGGTGCCTCCTGCTGACTTGTGCCAACTTGGCTGAGGCCTGGCAGTATCTGCTGGGTAGTTCCACCATTGATGATTCGTGTTTACTGTCCTGACTCTACCGAACTGGACTGCTGGTGTATCTGTGACGTGTTTCAGAGTGGATTGAGCTGCTTTCCTGTGAACTGAACTGCCGATTTCCTGACAACACACATGGGATTTGCTCCAAAGCAAATTTCCAAACAGGTCCACTTCTCCCATATCCTTTCTTTCCCGATACCTCTGGTGGGTAGTGGGCTAGAAGGAAGGTTAAAGCATTTAAGAACACTCATTAAAAGTAGGTTTTGAAAAATTGAAGTTATATTCTCCCTTTAAAAAAAAACTCCTTAGTTCTTCTATGATTGCAGGATTTCTTTCTTCTTAATGGGAAAATTCAAAGTGTAAGTCTATGTTAGTTACTTAACCAGGCTCAAACAACTTTGAGATTAGAACTGCTAATCTTCTAGTCCCCATATTGTAAGAATAGAATAAATTACATTAGCAGGGAAGCTCTGTTCCCATCACACACAACGTGCTCACTGCAGAACAAAAATAAACTTGCCTTTTACCTTAAGAAAAGTTACACTAAACTTTCAGAAAGAAAAAAAAAATGCATTTCATTTAAACCACTACTTGATCTGTTTACAGTCATCATCTTGATTACATATGAGCATAATGTTGGTGGTAGATATCCTAATATAGACCTCATAAACTATTAAACATATTTTTTTCTGCCCAAGCAAGACAGCAAAGTTTTGTAAGCCTAGCACCTTTTCCTGTGTGACAGGATCTCCCTACATAGCCTCGCCTGGCCTTAAACTCATGATCTGTATTCTAGTTTGCTTTCTATAGCTGTAACATTTGGATCAAAACCAACTTGGTAAGGAAAGGGTTTATTTGGCTTACACATCCCAATCACAGCCCATCATGGAGGGAAGTCAGGTCAAGAACTCAAGATAGGAGGCAGGAACTGAAACAGAGGCCATGGAGGAACAATGCTTATTGATTTGCTACCCCTGGCCTTCTCAGACTGTTTTCTTATACAATCCAAAACTACATGCCAGAGCCCCTCAGAGGGCTAGGAACTCCCCTATCAATTACTAATCAAGAAATGCCCACAGGTCAGTCTAATAAAGGCATTTTCTCAGCTGAGGTTCCCTCTATGTCAGATGACCCTAGTTTGTGTGAAGTACATTAAAAACTCACTGGTCCAATCCTGCCTCTGCCTTATCAGTGACAGAATTGTAGTTGTGTACCATCAAGCCTAGCTCAAAATCTTATCTCTAATAATCTACTGAGCCAATTATGACAAGCTGTGGTGGTTTGAATAGCTATGGTCCCCATAGACTCATGTGTTTGAATGCTTGGACCATAGGGAATAGCACTATTAGGAGATGTGGCCTTGTTTGCAGAAGTGTGTCATTGTGGCGGTGGCTTTGAGGTCTCCTATGCTCAAGCTCCACCCAGTGTGGCACAAAGTTTCCTTCTGCTGACTGTGGCTCGAGATGTAGAACTCTTGGAGCCTTCAGCTTCATGTCTACCGGCACACTGCCATGCTTACCATCATAAGGATTATGAACTAAACTTTTGAAACTGTAAGCCAGCTCCTTTGAAATGTCTTCCTTTGTAATAGTTGCCTTGGCCTGGTGTCTCTTCATAACAATGAAACTCAAAGACATAAGCATGTATTAAAGTTTGCAAGTTGTATATACAGGTGCCTATTGGATCTCTGAAAGGAGGGGCTATCTATATCTTACACATGATGAAACAGGGTTTGAGAAGTTACTGCATGCCTAAAATCATTGCCCAGGGGTAGGTGATGCTGGAGTTCAAATGCTGAAGCATCTGAGGTTACATGATCTCCTTGGTGATTTGTTGGCACTCAGAGCACTAAACTACATTTTTATATCACCTTCACAAACCTTGCTCAGTCCATATATCAGCCCTGTATTGCTTTATCAGGAATAAGGAAAAAGACTCAAAGAGAAGGGAAATTTCTGAGAGTTTGATAGGCTAAACATGTATTTGAAATAAGAATCTAATGCCCAGATTTGTCTTTTTAACTTCCTTTGTTACTTTCTTAAAAACATTTTTTATTTACTGTATTTGTGGTCATATACATGCCACAGTAGGGCAATAGATAGCCAGAGGACAGCTTCTGGGACTCACTGCTCTCTGTTTACCATGTAGCTCCTGGGGATTGAAGTCAGGTCGCCATGTTTGGTAGAAAGGCAGCTTTATCTCCTCAGCCATCTTGCCGATGACCAAAACTGTTACTTTACATAATTTGCCCCTTAAATCTTCATTCTATTACCTTTCCATGCACATCTACTAGTGTTAAATAAAACTTCCCATGAAGTTAAATAAGAATTAAAAGTACATTTAGGAGTCGGGCATGGTGGCGCATGCCTTTAATCCCAGCACTTGGGAGGCAGAGGCAGGTGGATCTCCGAGTTTGAAGCTAGCCTGGTCTACAGAGTGAGTTCCAGGACAGCCAGTGCTATACAGAGGAAAAAAAAAGGTACATCTAGGGTCAGTGAGATCTCTCATTATTGTAAAGGTAACAACTGCCAAGCCTGACAGCTGGAATGCTGTACTCCAGAGATACAGTGTGGAATGGCAGAACTACCTCTTGCCAAGACTTACCTCCACCACACACGCAAGTGGCATGTGTACACCCACCTTTGCATGCACACAAAATCAGTAAAAATATATTTTAAAAAATGTGTTTCCCCCCTTTAAATTCAGACAAGAATTAAACATTGGGCCTTGATCAGAAACTTTGTCTTGGTCTCATTCCTCTCTCGTCCATCCTTCCCATCCATCCCCAGCTCTCCTACCAGGTATCCCGTTCTCCGTGGCCATTGGGGGCTACAGGTGGCACCCAAACATGGGAATCGGACATGGAGAGATCATCTTAGGGATACTGTCTTGATGGAGCTCCACAGAAAACAGAAGAAGATGGTATGCAACATATAACATTGATGCTATGCTAGCCTTAAATTTCATCTTTTTGAAACTGTTGTTGTAGGTGCAAAGGGATACAGGCTAAGTAGGGGCAGTGTTGACCCAATGCTGATCCCACTTAGGGATTGACAGTGGAAAATGGGACTGGAAAATTCTAAACAGGCCTTTTCCGCAGACAATTGTTCAGGTGAGAGGGGTAGAGTTTGAAGAACAACTGTTAGAAAACTTTTCAGATCAGATAGATTTTTGCTGCCCATAGTTTCAAGAAGAAAGAACTTTAGATAAGAGAACCTGCAAAAAAATTGGAGAAGCTGTGAGAACCACTCGGGCAGATAATATCACCCTCTGCCTCTGGGCACCCATGAAAGACGCTATTGATGAAGAGACCTGGCAGGCATCAACTAGTGCCCAGGGAGAGCTTGAAGAATTTCAGGAAGAACACCTGCCAGAGAGGGCTTTCTCAGAAAAGGGCCCTCTCAACCCTAAATTAGAAAGCTATAGAGATACTAATGATGAGCTAACATCAGAGGAGGAAGCTCATTCAGAAAAAGGAGCTGCCAAATATTACGATGAGGATCGGCCTCCTTGTGCACCTTCTGCTCTGCCTATGTCCTCTACTGCAGGACATGCTGCCCAGATGGACATGCAAATAAATAAATTGGAGTTTGAAATTAAGATGCAGAAATTGACTAATGAACTACAGGAGCTAAAAAAAAAAAAATAGTTGTCAAGTACAGGGAAGAGCAGCGATTCTGAGATACACCAAAAGAGCTGTGAGTCAGGCTTGTGGGAAAGGGCAGGCAGGACACATCTGACGTGCTAACTTTCCCTATAGTTGAGATAACTGACCAGCAGAACAATAGTCAGACAGTATCAGACTTTGGAGTTCAAGGTGATAAAAGAGTTAAAAAACAGCTGTGGCACAGTATGGCCCTACAGCTACTTTACACAATCTTTATTGGATACTGTGATGGAGTCCCATTTAACCCCCCAAGATTGGAAGATTCTATGAAAGGTTACTTTGTCAGAAGATTTCTTACTTTGGAGTTCTGAATGGCGTGAAGCTAGTAAGAGAACTGCCACAAAGAATGCTCAGACAGGTAGCCCAGATTGGTATGCTGACATGCTTTTAGGACAAGTTGGTATGAAGGCAATGCTAATCAGATTGGGTTTCCTGGTGGAGTGTATGCACAGGTTGCAATGGCTGCCTGCCGCACTTGGAATCAATTACCGACTAAAGGGGATCTCAGTGGAAATTTAGCTAGTAGTAGACAGGCTCCTGATGGACTTTTTCAGGATTTTGTGGCTCGACTACTAAAAGCAGCTAGTAGAATATTTGGAGATTCTCAAGCAGGAAATCTTTTTGTTACACAATTGGCTTATGAGAATGCTAATGCAGTGTGTCGCACCGCTATTTGACCATACAAAGCACAGACAGACTTAGCTGGGTATATTCATCTTTGTGCAGAGATTGGGCCTTCATATAACCAGGGCTTTGCCATATAATCAGGGCTTGTCCATGGCCGCTGCTTTGCAAGGAACCACTGTGCCAGCAAATGCTTTCACAGAAATGAGGGAATATAATATGTCTTAAATGTGGAGGTTTGGGCCATTTTAAAAAATGATTGTTCTAGGAACAGAGGCACCTTGAGTAGGCTACATCCCAGGAATTTGTCCTCAATGCAGGAAGGGTAACCACTGGGCCGGGGAATATAAATCTAAGACAGATATTCAGGGCCATCCTGTGTCAGGAAATGAGCAGATGTGCCAGCCTCAGGCCCTGAGACATGTACAGCAAGCAGCTTATGGGGCCATGAAGCTGCTGCCCAGCCAAGGAAATCCATTTTTAAACTTATCAGGGTAACCCCAGGAAGTGCAGGATTGGACCTCTGTTCCACCACCCATGTGGTGTTAACCCTAGAAATGGGAGTTCAAACTCTTCCTACAGGAGTTTTTGGACCTTACCTGCAGAAACTTGGGTATTTCTTTTAGGATGAAGCAGTACTATTGTAAAAGGACTGCAGATTTATCCATGTGTAATAGATATTGATTATGAGAGAAAAATTAAAATTATTGCTGCTTTCCTTTATGGTATTATAACTGTACTGCTAACCAAAGAATTGCTCAACTTATCTTAGTTCCCCTGCATCTGCTACCTTCCAGATTTGTTAAGAGTGAGAGAGGACAGAGTGGCTTTGGCTCCTCTTATGTGTACTGGGCTCAATCTATTACTAGTAAGAGATTTAATCTTAAATTAATAATTGAAGTAAAAAACTTTGAAGGATTCATAGATATTGGGGCAGATTTAACAATTATTAGAGGACAAGATTGGCCTTCAACTTGGCCTTTGTCTGATATGCTCACTCACCTCAGAGGGATTGGTTATGCCAATAACCCAAAACAAAGCTCTAAATTTCTAGCCTGGAGAGATGAGGAGGGCAATTCAGGACAAATTCAGCCTTATGTTATGTCAAGTTTGCCTATTACCCTCTGGGGAAGAGATCTCATGTTACAGATAGGTCTTATAATTTGTAGTCCTAATGAGGTAGTGACTAAGCAGATGCTAGGACAAGGATTTTTTTCCTGGTCAGGGGCTAGGAAAGGAAGGACAAGGCATTAAGACATTTGAGGGTCCTAAGTCTCATTCTAACACTAGAGACTTGGGGTATTTTCCATAATTGCCACTATCTTGCCTGCATCCCATGCTGATAAAATTCAACAGCTTAATAATATTCCAGTGTGGGTTGATCAGTGGTCTTTATCTAAAGAAAAAAATAGCAGTCACCTCTTCGTTAGTGTGGGAGCAACTAGAGGCAGGGCATCTAAGAGAATCTCAGTCACCATGGAATACTCCAATATTTGTTATCAAGAAAAAAATCTGGTAAATGGAGATTGTTACATGGTCTAAGAAAGATTAACGAAACCATAATACCTATGGGAGCTTGACAACCTGGGCTTCCATCTCCAGTAGCTGTTCCTAAAGGATATTATAAAATTGTGGTAGATTTGAAAGATTGTTTCTTTACTATTCCTTTGCACCCTGAGGATTGTGAAAGATTGGCTTTCAGTATTCCTTCTATTAATTTTAAGGAACCCATGAAAAGATATAAATGGGCAGCTTTTCCTCAGGGCATGGTTAATAGTCCTACCTTATGTCAAAAGTTTGTGGCACAAGCCATTCAGCCTGTAAGACAGCAATGGACTATGATATACATCATTCATTACCACACCTACTCCAGTGGAGTCTGTGTGACAAGTCCAAAAGCTTGGCCGCAGTCCTGAGGTACAAACTTTCACAGAATCTGGTCTCCTGGAGAGTCTTTGGCGTCCCATAACACAGATGTGTTTCAGATTTGTCCTTGCGATAGTGTGGAGGGTCTTGCAAGCTTTCTTTTTCAGTATTTTACTGGATAAGAGCTAGAAATCTCAGGGCTAGTTCGACAAAGTAAGCTTAGCATAACAGTTAAGTCACTCCCATATGCAGGAATTTATAATGGTCTAGGAAGAAGTAGGGTTGTGGTTTAAGGGGGAACTATAGTGTTGCATTATTCATGAAAAGGTCAGCAATAGCAGAACCCCCTGGTGCAAGCTTTCACAAGGCTCAGAGGAATAGCATAAATTGTGACTAGGGTGTGAAATCTTCACCTGGCTTCTAGAATAGCTGACTTTAGAAAGGGTGGCCTTTAATCTCAGTTGTAACCACTGCCTTGTTCCTGTCAGTCTTTATGTATGCATTTCTCTATTTTGTGTCATTATGCATAGGATAACTTCAATGTACCTTGGCTGATGTGTCACTGTGATGGTTTGTATATCCTTGGATAAGGGAATGGCACCATCTGGAGGCGTGGCCTTGTTGGGATAGGTGTGACCTGTTTGGAATGGGTGTGTCACTGTGGGTGTGGGCATAAGATCCTCACCCTAGTTGCCTGGAAGTCAGTCTTCCAGTAGCAGCCTGTGGATAAAGACGTAGAAGTCTCAGCTCTGCCTGTGCCATTTCTGCCTGGATACTGCCATGTTCCCACCTTGATGATAATGGACTAAATCTCTGAAACTGTAAGCCAGCCCCAATTAAATGTTGTTTTTTTAATAAGACTTGACTTGGTCATGGTGTCTGTTCACAGTAGTAAAACCTTAACTAAAAAAGTCACCTAACTACTTTGTCTTCTTCTGTAATATAAGTCTGATGCTCGGTTTGAGAAATTACATTCATGTCCAATACTCTCTCTGGTTTTTGTGTTTGTTTGTCACTTGCCGACTCCTTGTCCACCTGAGTACTGGGACCCTGACTTCTCCTGCCGGTTGAGGGACCAACGAGGCAAGCCCACGGCAGGCAGGCGCAGCAATTCATTACACAGATGATGCCTTAATAGCAGGAAAAGAACCTTAGGACTTGCTTTTATGTTACAGAGATTTACAACAGGTTTTAACTGATTAAGGACTGCAAATAGCTCCAGAAAAGGTACAAACTCAGAATCCTTAATTATTTGGGCTTTTCTTGCTTTGAAAAAAATACCTTTTATATTGATCATATAAGAGCCCATTCTGGCCTTACTGGACCTTTAGCTGCAGGCAATGATTGCACTGACAGAGCTCTAATAGGAGAAGCCTTAGTTTCAGATTCTGTTGCATTGGCTAGACGTGATCTTGATAAATTTCATCTGTCTAGCCATACCTTAAGGCTCCAACATAAGATCACTAAGGAGCAGGCAAGAATGATTGTAAAACAATGCCCTAAATGTAATACATTATCTCCAGTGCCACATTTAGGGGTTAATCCACGAGGTCTTATGCGCAATCATATTTGACAAATAGATGTAACTCATTATGCAGAACTTAGAAGATAGAAATATATACATGTCTTATTGATACTTGTTCAGGATTCCTTTTTGCTTCTCTACATAGAGGAGAAGCCTGTAGAAATGTAATTGATTATTGTTTGCAACCCGTTAATGCTATGGGATTACCTAAAGTCATTAAGACAGATAATGGGCCAGCCTATACTGGCAACAACTTTATATCATTTTGTAAGGAATTTGGTATTGAACATAAAACTGGAATTCCTTATAACCCAACGGGACAAGGAATTGTTGAATGTGCACATCGCACTCTGAAAAATTGGCTTTTAAAACCAAAAAGAAAGGGGAATTATACCCCCCAAGGTCACCAAAAGTACATCTTGCTTTTGTCTTATTTGTTTTAAACTTTTTGCAAACTGAAGCTAAAGGTCAGTCTGCAGTGGATCAGCATTGGCATCCAGTCACTTCTAGCTCATATGCCATGGTTAAATGGCAAGACCCCCTAACTAATACATGGAATGTTCCAGATCCCGTTTTAATATGGGAGAGAGGTTCTGTTTGTAATTTTTCATGACAGAGTCCGATGGCTGCCTGAAAGAGTGTTTGTCAAGTGTTCGTCAAGTGGACACAGATCCCGAGTCTTCTAACGAGTATGATTCCAATTATGAAGATGGCTAAAAATCTTTATCAGCCATCTGAGTTAATTTGGAGCATAGCTTCCACTATTACCTGAGAAGTAACAGTTTTTTCTGTTGATTCTCCAAGCCACCTCCCCCACACCAGGAGGCCAGGCCTTGTGTCTGATTGTTGCTAATTTACAACTGAATTGAGTGCTTGGGACATATTTTAAGCAGATTGGTTGTTTTCATATAGGATCTTCTTTGGCAGGCTCAGTCATTCACCATGGCATTTATTCATCTCTATGAAGACACACATTGAGTGCATACTCATATGTGTCCTTCACGGCTTTGGTCTGAATGGGAAAAAGGTGTGCTCTGAGGGTCAGCAGTCAAGGACTGGCCACTGATGTTCTATGACTCTTATCAACATAAAACAGAGGCATGTGCTAGGAGACCATGTTTGTTCATAATAAACACCAAAAGACTGTGTTTGTGCAAATAAACACAAGCAAGCTGAACATGTCCTCAGGGACAGGTAAGAGAGAGTACAGACCTAAGCCAGTAGTGGCCACCAGTCACCATAATTCCTAGGTGGAACCATGGAGCATAAGTAAATCTTAATCCCCAGTCCACCCAATTTTTAATAAATAAAAAGGGAGGAATTGTGCCTTTCCCCCAGCCTTGAGTGGGCTGAATCAGACCTCGTTTGTCACAGTCACCCAGCCCACCTAGGGTGGTGTCTTCTGACCTAGGTGTAGTCTTGTCCTGCCACATCTGCAGCTTCCTGCAAGAAGCCACTGAGCAGCTGAGCTTGATTTCCTGAGGAGATCCTGGCAAAGTAGGGGATGGGTTTCCCCTTTTTAAAGTCAGACTTAAGGATTCAGCATTGGGCCTTGATCAGAAACTTTGTCTTGGTCTCATTCCTCTCTCGTCCATCCTTCCCATCCATCCCCAGCTCTCCTACCAGGTATCCAGTGCTCCGTGGCCAATGGCAGCTACAAAAATGTACATCTGGCAGAGACTAGTGGTTCATGGCTTTAATCTCAGCACTCATGAGGCAAAGTCAGATAGTTATATCTCTGTGTGTCCACATAGCAATTTTTAGACTAACTGGGCTACACAGAGAACCTTTGACTTGAAGAACCAAAAATCAAACCAAACAAAGATGACCCAACTAACCAACCAACCAACCAGCAAAAGGGGTTTTGTAAGAGCATTTTCTATCATGTGCTCTTGTTCCTGATGTGATTATTTTTCTATTTTGATGTCTTAGCTACTTTGGAGTAATCATTTAAGTAGGGAGACAGAGCATCTCCACTGAGTTCCTCCATGGTATGAGTTCCCACTGTGTTGTTTTGTAGCGCCTTTGGCTCTTCTCCATCCAGTGCACAGCTGTAGGCCCTGCAATACTTGAGAGTTTACATGTGCTGGGGTCCAGAGAGATGGCTCACACAGGGAAGGACTTGCCTTGCAAACCTGAGTTCAATTGAGCAGCACCCTTGTAAAAAGCCAGACACAAAGCTGAGTACCTGCCATCTTAGTGCTAGAGACAGGACACAAAGGGATCCCTGCACCTCACTGCTTGGCCATTCTAGTGGAACTAGTGAGCTTCACATTCAGTGAAAGACCTCATAGAAAAACCAAGGTGGTGGCAAGCATCCTGATGCTTTCAATCCCAGCATTTAGGAGGCAGAAGCAGGTGGAGCTCTATGAGTTTTGAGGCCAGTCTAGATTACATAGTGAGTTCAAGGACAGCCAGACGTACAAAGTGAGACTCTGTCTTGAAAAAATAAAAATGAATAAACAAATAAAGTTGGAGAGTGATTGAAAGAAATATCTGATTTTACCTCTGGCCTTTACACACACACACACACACACACACACACGCACACGCACACATGCACTCACAAGTAAATACAACAAAAATGGTCTTAAATACTAAAGCCTGCATTTAAGCTGATGGGCAGTCATGTTTGAAGCAGACAGAAGTCACTGGCAGCCTAGATACACTTCTGAAATACAAGCCTCCAGGCAAACCTTAGACACATGAAGGAGGAAACCACCCTGCCACAACTGCTAGGAAAATGCAACAATTTCACCTTCTGTCTACAGGTGTGCCATGATAAATAATGATCAGAATAAGAACCCCAATTTAGAAATGACCTGTGCTGAGAATAACTTTTCTCTGCTGGGAAGATGACAGGAAGGACACTCTTCATAAGACAGCTGCACACTTAAGGGAGTCATGTGAGAATATTAGGGCATTTGTGTGTAAGGGCATAGGTGCCCCAGTGCACTTGTAGAGGTCAAAACTTGTGTGTGACTTCTTCTCTCTCTCTCTACCTTGAGGATTCTAGGGATGGAACTCAGGTTGTGTGGCACCTTTACCTATGGGGTTGTAAAAGTGACTTTTATTCACCAGGTGCTAGTATCATCTAGGAGGCTTACTGCTGAATAAGCTCACCCTTTCTAGCTCTTCCTGAACTGGTTCAACTCAACTGTTCTGGCTCAAATTCCTCTCCAAGATGACTGATTCCAACAGGCTTCTCTTGGCTTCTGACTGGAGTGCTCTGTTTGGCTTCAAGCTAATGCTATCAATCTGTTCTAATTTTCTTGTTTCTTCTCATTCTCTGGCTTGTTCTGTCTTCACCTCTGTCTGCAACCAGTCTGTTTGAACTAACGTTCTCTCTCTCTCTCTCTGCTAGTCTCTCTCCTGTCTGATCTCCCCTGAGTTGTGCATATCCTGTCTCTGACTCATTCTGTCAAATGTTTCTCTGATTTGTCATTTTGTCTGCTCCTCAATTAGAAGCTACTTTCGAATGTTACTTCTTCTTTCTCTAAACTAACCTTACCTTCATTGTTTTGGATAAAAGGTGTGTACTAAGGTTGTGTATGCATTCCAGCCAAAAGGATTAAAGGTGTGTCATTCCAGCTAGATCACATAGACCGAGAAGGTCTTTGGACATGATCCCTTGCCAGAGCAGTCAGGTTGCTGAATTAAAATTTATCCATCTTTTTGTACAGCCCCGTCCCTGCTTTTTTTTTTTTTTTTTTGACAGTGTCTCATCTCAGTGTGTAGTTCCCATTGGCCTGGTACATGGTTGTTTTGTTTTGTTTTATTTTGTTTTTTGGTTTTTTTTGTTTTGTGTTTTGTCTTTTCTGGTGTCTATGTGTGTGGTTTTTTTGTTTTTTTGTTTTTTTGAGACAGGGTTTCTCTGTATAGCCCTGGCTGTCCTAGAACTCACTTTGTAGACCAGGCTGGCCTTGACTCAGAAATCTGCCTGCCTCTGCCTCCCGAGTGCTAGTACTAAAGGCATGCGCCCCCACACCTGGCTCAGCCTGGCACTTGTTATATAGACCACACTGGCCTCAAACTCAGAGATCTCTCTCTGCCCCCTGAGTGTTAGGATTATAGACCTTTGCTACCATGCTCGGCTAAATGCTAAGTCTTTTATCTGCTATTTATTCAGTTGTGTTGGGGCAACCTTTCTTCACACTGTGTGACTGTGTGTCTCTGTATTATCAATTGTAATTTCTGTATCAGCAAAAAAGGATGTATGGACAGGATTCTGGTATTGTCATTTCTATGGCCCATCACAGAGTTTTTCCCTTTTGTAAATATTCTTCTATCCTTACCTGCCTGAAGGCAATCAAGAGTTGCTCTGGTTTTATCTTAGTGCTGATAGGTTGTAATAAAGAGCTGATGACCAATAGCTAGGACAAGGAGGAAGAAGGTGGAACCTTTGGACAGAGGAGTGATGCAGGGAGAAGCAAGCAGAAGCAAGCAGAAGCAGGAGATTCAAAACCAGAACTGGAAAGGAACACACATAGTCCAGAGTGGAGCAGAGAGGTCTAGAGCTCTCATGTTGGCTTGTAGGCTAGGTAGTCTGTTTAAGTTAGATGAGCTAAATGGGAGACTACCCAAACAAAAGGCCTAAGCTTTAAACTTTGTTTTATTTATACGCTGGCAGATTTGAGAATTTCCCAGAATACAGTCATTCATGATTTTCACCAGTCTTGTAACTAACAAGTATTGTTGCTGCAATTTTATCTGTCAGGTTCAAGAATGATCTGTGAGATGAGCAGGAATCCCAAATGTATTAATACTAGTTAATTTTCTCGGGGCCAGTCATATGAGTGTGATAAGAAGTCGGTTACATTTATTTTGGCTTACAGTTTGAGAGATTAGAGTTCTTGAAGATGGGAAAGGACTCGTAGCAGAAGCAGGAAGAGGGTGGCTTCATCAAATGCTCAGTCAGAAAGCAGGGCATCAAGAGGAAGCGAGTCCAGGCTTAGAAGCTTCGATGCTTCTCCTCCATAACCCACTTCTCATAGGCATGGACCCAAGGCCCATGCTAGCTGGGAACCAAGTGACCAAACACACAATACAACATCCACCTAATCTGGAAGAAAGCCCCAAGGGCCAGCCAGTCCTTCTTTCCTTCTTACTTCTACCTCTTTGGTTCACTCCATGGGCAGCCTAGTTTTTTTGTTTTTTGTTTTTTGTTTTTTTTGCATAAAAACTACAGACTGTATTTAATCTTTCCCCACACGATAACCTTCTAAATTTTAAAGGTTTACTGGTGTGTGTGTGTGTGCGCGTGTGTGTGCGTGTGTGGTGTTTACACGAGTGCTGTAGTACACATATGGAGGTCAGAGGACGACCTATGGGTGTCATCTTCCACCATGACAGTCTCATGTTCATGGGATCTTCAGTCTTAGTGGCAAGTGATAGGTTATTTCTCCAAGAGTGAAATGAGCCAACTCAAGACATACCAAAAAATATATGTCTAAACACAGATTTATTGGGAAACTGCTCTCTACTGGGCGAGTTCACTGGTCTCAGGGAACTCACCATGGGGAGGGAATCAGGGAAGGGAAAGGGAAAGAGAGAAAGCACGTGGACAGAGAGAAGGAAAAACACAGAGAGAGACCAAAATGTCTGGATTCTATAGGGAAGAGCCTCTGGGGGAAGGGCAGCCCAGCCCCTAGGCTAGAAAGGTCAGGGCTGGGGGTGGGATATGCCAGGTAGTGACTGAAGGATGCTGGGGGAACCTAGCGGCTAGATCTGCTTTGGGATGTACATTATCCACCTCAGCCCCTTGTCTGAGGTCTGAAACCCAACAGTATGTATCTTTATTCAGCAACCTTTCTAGTCTCAGGATGATATCTTAAGTATAAACTATTCAGTCTTTTTCCTTTTTCTTTAAAGATTTTTTAAATTATTATTTTATGTATGTGAGTACACTGTAGCTGTACAGATGGTTGTGAAGTCCATGTGGTTGTTGGGAATTGAATTTTAGGACCTCTGCTCACTCTGGTCAACCAGAGGGTGTGAGATCTCACTACGGATGGCTGTGAGCCACCATGTGGTTGCTGGGATTTGAACTCAGAACCTTCAGAAGAGCAGTCAGTGCTCTTACCTGCTGAGCTATCTCACCAGCCCCCCCCTTTTTTAAACAAAGGATCAATTTGTTTAATTTTCAGTTCCTTTCTTCCTGTTTACAATTAATATGTTTAGCATGTTTTGTATTGGTGCAGAGTAACCCCATATACATAGATTTTAAATCACTAATTTGTTGAAACGTACTTGGTAGACCTTGCTATTTACTCCCTCCACATTTTTTTTTTTTTTGAGACAGGGTCTTTTGTAGGTTGGTCTCAAATATGTTATGTAGCTGTAGATAACCTCACGTTCTGGAATCCCCTGCTTCCACCTCCTCAGTGCTGAGGTCTCAGGTATAAACCACCATGCCTGGCTTTATTTTCCTTTTTAAACCATACAGGTAAGCCAGGTGTGGTGGCTCACACCTATAATCTAAGCTCTTGAGAGTCTATGGCAAGAGATTCAAGAGCTTAAGGCCAGACCCGTTGGGTAAGTGTTCTTGCTACCAGTCCTAAAGATCTCGGTCTTATCCCTAGGACCCTCATGGATGGTGGAGAGAACTGACTCCACAAATTACATTCTGACCTCCACACACCATGGTACACATGTGCCTACACACAGTAAATAAGTAAGTAAATAGATAAATGTATAAATTTTGAAACAGAATTCAAGGCCAGACTGGGCTATATAGTAATATTCTATCTCATTTCCCAAATGGTTTTCAGTTCTTTCAATGTTATCACTTCAATTGATTTTTAGAACATTTCAATCTTTTCATAAGAAATACCATATTTTCTTCACTTTCTCACCTTTTTTTTTGTTTTTTGTTTTTTGTTTTTTAAATTGAGTCTCTCTTGAACCATCTCCTTTCTGTGACATGCACCCTACCTCTCCAACTTTGAGGAACAGCTAAGCAATTTGATATCTCTATGGATTCACCTATTTGGGACATTTTACATAAATGGAATTACACAGTATGTAGTCTTTTGGGTCTAGCTTATTTTTCTTTTTTTTTTTTTAAGATTTATTTATTTATTATATGTAAGTACACTGTAGCTGTCTTCAGACACTCCAGAAGAGGGCGCCAGATCTCATTACGGATGGTTGCGAGCCACCATGTGGTTGCTGGGATTTGAACTCTGGACCTTCGGAAGAGCAGTCGGGTGCTCTTACCCACTGAGCCATCTCACCAGCCCATAGCTTATTTTTCTTAAGATAATCTATTGAAGGGTTGTCTGCACATTCATCAGAACTTTGTTCCTTTTTAAGGCTGAGTAATAGTCAATCATTTGGCTATACCAGGTTTTAGCCATTCATCAGTTGGTGGATATCCTGTTGGCTTACAACTTTTTGAAATTATGAACAATTCTTTTATGAACATTCAGATGCTTTTTCTCTAAGAAGTTAAAGATTCACTTATATATTATGTAGATCATATGCAGAGGTCAGAGGGGCAGTTTTAGAGAGTTGGTTCGACTCTTCCATCACATGGGTTTGAGGGAATCTAATTTTGGTCACTGGACTATGTGTCAAGTGCCTTTATTTTCTGAGCTATCTTAGCAGGACTTTTTTTTTTTTTTTTAACTTTTCTTTTATGCATGGGAATACTTTGCTGCATCTATGTGTACTATGTGCATCTACGTTTACTGCATGCCTGGTGCCTAGAGAGCCCAGAGAGGGTGTTAGATCCCCTGGAGCTGGAGTTCCAGTCAGCTGTGAGCTGGGCACTACAATCAAGTCTCTCTCTTTTTTAAAGATTTATTTACTTTATGTGTATGAGTACACTGTAGCTGTCTTCAGACGCACCAGAAGAGGGCATCAGATCCCATTACAGAGGGTTTTGAGACACCATGTGGTTGCTGGAATTTGAACTCAGGACCTCTGGAACTCAGGACCTCAGTGCGCCTAAGTCTTTCCAGCCCCCAAGTCTCATTTTTTACGTTTCTGTTGCTGTGATAAAACACTATAGGCAGAACTAACATTCAGAAGGAAGAGGTTATTTGAGATTATCGTTCCAAGGAGATAAGCATGATGCCCTGGCAGAAAGCTGAGACCTTGCAGCCTTAACCACAGTCATTAGCAGAGAGAGTAAACTGGGAGCAGGGCAAGATCTTTAGCTCTCAAACTGCACCCCCAGGGACTTGTTACCTCCAGCAAGCCTACCCCAACTAAGCTTCCCCAAACAGTGCCACCAAGTGTCAAATATGAGAGTCTATGGAAGCCATTCTACTTCAAACCAGAAAATAGTCCTCTGCAAAAGCAGCCAGTGCTCATAATTGATGAGCCAGGTCTCCAGTCCCCACTATGATTTTAGAGACATGGCCTCATGAGGTCTCAGACTAGGCTTGAACTCTTAATCCTTCTGTTTCCCTCTCTCAAGTGCTAGGATCCCAGCTGTGTACCACCGTCCTTGGATAATACTCAAGTGCTTATTTGACTAGTTGAAACAGGTTCTTACGTAGTCCAGGATGGCCTAGAACTCAATTATATAACTAAGGAAGACCTTGAATTCCTGATCCTTCTACCACGTTTTCTTTTCTGTCCTCCTTACACCCCTTCCCAGAAAAGGTTTCTTTTTGTAACTCTGGCTATCCTGGAACTTACTCTATAGACTAGGCTGGCCTCAACACTCAGAGAGCTGTCTGCCTTCTGAGTGCTGGGATTAAATGCTTGTGCCAGAATTCAAGGCAGACTGGGCTGTAGAGTGATGCACTTCCAGCTTAGACTTCTTTTTTCGCTTTATGCAGCCCTGGCTGTTCAGGAACTCCCTCTATAGACAAGGCTGTCCTCAAACCCAGAGATTTGCTTACCGCTGCTTTCACGTGCTGAGATCAAAGACATGTTCCACCATATGTTGCTGTCAGGTATTTAGCAGAAAAGACTGCTTAGACATAGGTTTCAGCCAATAGAAAGTCTTTATTAACTGGCTAGTGAATACATTGGGTGTTCAGGATTCCAGTGTAGCCTTTCTCAGGGTGAGCTTTTAAGCACAAAACCATGTTCTGGGTTGACAGACTTTTGTTAACAAGAACTGTTAGCTAGAAGTAGAACTACAGAAGCCAAAAGGCAAGCTTAGTACATTTAGAGACTTTCTCAGAACTATGGACTTTAATAGATTGCACCTTTGTTTTTGTTTTGGCTGGTGGTGCTGTCTACATGCTGAATTTTATGTCTGAATGGCACTTCCATCATGGAGTCAGTTGTGCTGAGGTCTGGTGCTCTGTTAGATAATTTAAAATGAACTTACAAACAAAATTGAGTGTAATATGTGTTTAGATTATCATGTTCTAACTTCCCCCCCTAATGTTGTAGAATGATGTCCTCTTAGCATGACTTAGTCCTTGCACTCTTGAACTCTGAGCAATTGTAATTACTTATGCAAGACCTAAGATTTGTAAGATTTGGCATATTACTGTTTATCATATTGGTGGTAAGGGTAAGGGGTTCATAATCTCCTCCCCTTGTAGATGTATAGGCAGTTAACTGTTGGATGGGGGAAGGGCTATATATAGGCAGTTAACAGCTGGTGGGGGAGGGGTTTCCAAGGCCCTGTGGCTTCCTAAGAGTAAGTAGGTAGTTAATACTTGCTGGGGTTGAGGGGGTTCCAGAGGTGCTCCATCCAGGGTTATAGAAAATATTGTAATAGTTTCTGGGAAGACTTTTCTTCAATGTATATTGCCTATGTTCTTTTTTTTTTTTTTTGGTTTTTTTTTTTTGGTTTTTTTTCGAGACAGGGTTTCTCTGTGTAGCCCTGGCTGTCCTGGCACTCACTTTGTAGACCAGGCGGGCCTCGAACTCAGAAATCCACCTGCCTCTGCCTCCCGAGTGCTGGGATTAAAGGCGTGCGCCACCACGCCTGGCTTATTGCCTATGTTCTTGTAAGTAGTCATAATTAAATGCATCCTTTACAAAGCTCTACTTATGTGGACTCATTTTGGTTTGACTTTGGTACCCTACTTTGGGTGAATGGGTATTTTTTCCTCTTCTAGGAGAAGTCCATATCACATGTGGTTCAAAATTCTTATAACTGGCCATGTGTGTGTGTGTGTGCGCGCGTTTTTTTTTGTTTGTTTGTTTGTTTTTTGTTTTTTTTTTTTTGAGACAGGGTTTCTCTGTATAGCCCTGGCTGTCCTGGAACTCACTCTCTAGACCAGCCTGGTCTTGAATTCAGAAATCTGCCTGCCTCTGCCTCCCAAGTGCTGGGATTAAAGACATGTGCCACCACTGCCCGGCTAGTACAAGCCTTTAAGCTCTGCTGCACTTAGCAGGTTTAGATAGGAGAATCTCTGTAAGTTTCAGGCAACTTAGTCTATATATTAAGTTTTAGGCTAGTCAGGCTACATAGTGAAAGATTTTCTTAAAACAAAATGAAACAAAACTCTAATAAATTATTGTTATGTTTTATGGACAAAAGAAAATGATGAAAGCCAGGCGTTGGTGGCACACGCCTTTTAATCCCAGCACTCGGGAGGCTGAGGCAGGCAGATTTCTGAGTTCAAGGCCAGCATGGTCTACAGAGTGAGTTCCAGGACAGCCAGGGCTACACAGAGAAACCCTGTCTTGAAAAAACAAAAAACAAACAAAAAACAAAAACAAAAAAGAGTTCAAAGTTGGGGTCTGGAGAGATGGCTCAGGGTTAAGAGCACTGACTGCTCTTCCAGAGGTCCTGAGTTCAATTCCCAGCAACCACATGGTGGCTCATAAACATCAGTAATAAGCCGGGCGTGGTGGCGCACGCCTTTAATCCCAGCACTCGGGAGGCAGAGGCAGGCGGATTTCTGAGTTCGAGGCCAGCCTGGTCTACAAAGTGAGTGCCAGGACAGCCAGGGCTACACAGAGAAACCCTGTCTCGAAAAACCAAAAAAAAACAAAAAAACAAAAAAAAAAAACATCAGTAATGGGATCTGATGCCCTCCTCTCCTGTGTCTGAAGAGAACAATGGTGTACTCCTATACAGAAAATAAAAAAATAAATCTTTAAAAAAAAAAGTTCAAAACTATCTGTGATGGTTTGTATATGTTTGGCCCAGGAAGTTGCACAAATTTGGAGGTATGGCCTTGTTGGGGTAGGTGTGTCACTGTGAGTGTGGTCTTTAAGACTTAGTTGTAGCTGCCTAAAAGTCAGACTTCTAGCAGCCTTCAGCTGAAGACGTAGAACTCTCAGCTCCTGCACCATGCCTGCCTGGACTTTTGTCTTGCTTCTGCCTTGATAATGGACTGAACCTCTAGACCTGTAAGCCAACCCCAATTAAATATTGTCCTTATAAGAGTTGCCTTGGTCATGGTATCTGTTCATAGCAGTAAAACCATAACTAAGACACCATCCTCAGCTACAGGGTACATTTCAGGCCAGCCTGGAGTATATGATTCATCTGAGCAGTGCTTGGTGGCACATGCTTATCCCAGGTTTTGGGAGGTAGGGGTGGAAGGACCAAGAAGTCAAGGCCCCCCTTAGCTACATATTTGAGTTCTAGGCCATCCTAGAGTGTAAGAATCTGTTTTAACTAATCAAATAAGCACTTGAACAATTTCCAGGAAAGGTGATGCACACTTGTGGAACCATGTGGGTTCCAGAGATTGAACTCAGGTCACCAGAGAATTACGAAGTATAAGATAGCAATAACATCAGGAAATTGGTAGCAGTATAAAGCTGCTCCTATGTAAAGAGCTTGTGGCAAACCAATCAATGCTTACCACCTAAAACCACTTCTAACAATAAATTCAGCGAGTTGATTTAAGATAGGACCCTAATATCTTCATTAGATCCGTTGTCCATCAAGGTTCAGGGAAGTATTCAGTAGGAGGACAGACTTTAAGAGCCAGAGATGGGAATGACTCCACGGGAACACCAGGACTGACTGACTTTTTAGAGAGCCTGACACAGAACTCATGGACCTGCTGGGGTTCAAATCTCAGCACTGTAAGGGGGAAGTGGACTTGGGGTTCCACTCCTAATCAAGAAGCTATCTGCAACTAGTATCTGCTGGCAAACAGAAACTCAAGTTTTTTCCAATGGAGTGTCATAGAGTATATCAACCACACTTTATGGTAGGCCAGGTGCCCAGGAGTATTGGCCAACACAAACCAACTCCATGCTTTTCTTTGTGGACTTTTTTTTTTTTTCCCTTTTGGTATTATTTGATTTTTCAAGATAAGGTTTCTCTGTGTAACAGCACTGGCTGTCCTGGAACTCGTTCTGTAGAACAGGCTGGCCTTGAGCTTGGAGATCTGTCTGTATCTGCTCCCAAGTGTTGAGATCAAAGGGGTGTGCCACCAATGCCTGGCACATTTTGGCTTCTTTTTTTTCCCTTGGTCTTACCAATTTCCTATTTGTTTTGACTTTTTTCTTCTTTTGAAGGAACAGGAAGCCGGGGTAGGACGGTGAGGAGGAGGGTTCGAGAAACTGGGGGAGGGGAAAATATGGTGAAAATATATTGTATGGAAAAAAAAGTTAAAGAGAATATGGCCCTAGGTGTCATATTTTCATATAATACTTCCGTGTTGTCAGCAAATTTTATTAAGATGTTCCTGTTGTGATAGTGACATCAAACATGTCAAAGTCAAATGGTATTGTGAAATATGAAATTTAAGAATATTTTAGTGTATTGAAAACAAAAATAATTTTTTTACAAAAGTTTTCTGAAAAATACTTTTTGAAAAGCTGATTCATATGTGTTTTTTTCTTCAAATGGTAAAGGAGAGCAGTGTATGTATGGAATTTAAACGAGGATGAAAGCACTTTTTTTTTTTAATTGAAAATGATTGTTTCTACCAGGTTGTCCTTTGTTAAATGGTATCTACTGCAGTCTACATACTAGCCTGAGACCTTAATCAATAATTCACTTCATTAAAATTTTCATGTTCATTATCATCTTGAAGAACTTTACAATGTAACGCCATATGACTCATTAATAGGCGGTATTGTCATTTCGGTAAATTCAGAGATCTAATTTAATCCATCCATTTGGTTGGGGAAGTAACCAACATCAGTTGTAATCCCGCTAACAACCACCAGGGCGAGGTGCATTTCTTAGGTTCCAGGGAGTCCTGGAAATCCGGCACCAAGTCTTCTGCCAAAGACGTGGGTGTAGACGAGGAACAAAAGACCCTCGTGCCGCCCTCCAGCGGCTCGGCTCCGAATGCGCCCGGTGGGACTCCCATGAGAGGGTCACTGCCCACGGAGCCAGGACTGAAGCGAAGGGCACGCGATGGCCCGAGGCCCCGCCAACGTGGAGTGGAGGACAGGCGCCGGGCAGGCCGGAGAGCGCGTGCTCGGCCAGGCACCGACGGCCGAGGCCAGACAGCCCAGGTCCCAGGGGCGCGAGCCCGCTAAGGGAGCCCGGGGCTCCATCTTGCCCGGCGGCAGTCTGGGGTCACCACTGTCGTGTGGCCCCGCCGCAATCTCGGCACGCAAACTCTTGGCGGCCGAGGACAAGGCCTATGGTAGAGCGCGATCGGGCTCGTTCCGGGCCAAGTTTTTCGTCCCCACGGGTTCGGTTCTGATGGGCCCCAAGTTCTCCCAACAGATCCCACAAAATGGAGGCCGACGTCTCCTCCCGCCGCAGCCATGGCGGAGGTGGGACACCCTTCCCACGGGCCAGGCAAGGTGGAAGCGCCTGCACGGCCGCCAGCGCACCAGTCCCCTTGCGGCCGCGGCCGGGCTCGCCCCCTCGGTCCGTCGCAGGCACTGCCGGGCTCGCCAGTCGCCGGGGTCTTGGGGGCCTGGACAGGGAGGACGCCCGGACATCGAGGCCGCGTCTCTCCTCGAGCAGAGTCGCAAGGGGCCGCGGCGACCGTCTGGAAGCCGAGACCCAGTGTCCTGATCCCGGGCCCACGGGAAGCCTCGACGAAGACCGCCCGCCCCCAGGGCCGAAGTGCGAGCCGAACTGCGGGCCGCGCCACTCGGGCTCCTGACCCGGGCGGACCCCGCGAGTGGGGGCGGGGCGGGGGCACGGAGGGAGGGAGGGAGGGAGGAAGGGAGGGAGGGAGGGAGGGAGGGAGGGCCGGCCCAGCCCGCGGCTGGCGGCACGGGGGAGGGCCGGCAGGCCTGAGGGCGTGGCCCAGATCTGATGGACAGCCGCCGTGACTACCTCACCGAGGAGGGTCCTGAAAGAAGGCCGACTGGGCCAATGGAACCTGCCCGAGGCATTCCGTGCCGCCCACGCCAGCAGCCAATGAGCGTGCGGAGGGCGGGGCCTCCCCGGGCCCCGCCGTGCGGCCGCCTCCTCTGCCTCCTCCTCACCAGCGCTAAAGCCGGGACTGGACCGAGCGGAGTTGTGCGTGTCGCCGAAGGGGGGTGGGCCGGGGGAGGGGAGGTTCGTTCCGCGGAGCCGCAGCCAGAACCGGGTGAGGCTTCTCCCCGCCGTCTTCCCTGTCGAGGGCCGCGGAGAGTGGGGGTGGCTGGGAGCAGCGCAGCCTCGGGAGGAGGAGGCGGAGGCGGGGGCGACTGGGGAGGCGGAGATGGGTGAGGGCAGCGTCGGGAGCCTCCCACCGAGCCGGGCTTAGCAGCCCGCGGCGGCCGGTGTCGCCGCCGCTGCGTCGGGGCCTGAGGGTGCGCTGGGGGCCGCGCTGATGTCCAGGGCGGCTTCGCGTGCGGCCCGAGGGGTGAGGGAGCGCGGGCGCGGCAGGGCTGCCTGGGTGAGGCGGTCGCCGGGGGCGAGAGGCGCGGGGGCCTCGAGGTGCGGGCGGCAGCGGCCGGAGGTCGCGGGGTGTTTTCCTTTCTGTGCTGCGGGCGGGCGGGCGGGCGGGTCGGGGAGGGGCTCTTTGGCCCTCCCGCCCGTGGGCCGCACTCCCACCCTGTCCGTCCAACCGAGACCCCAAGTTTTCGATGGCAAGGGGTGCCTTTTGAGTCTTGCGGCGTCCTCTTCGTCGCTGGTCTCCTCCCCGGCGCTGTGCTGCGCGGCTCTTGCTCCTCACGTATTGTTTGGCTGGGTCTCTAATGGCGGACGGGGAGGCAGCGCTGCCGGTCTCGGACTGCAGGGGGGGGCAAACCTCGGGCCTAGGGCAACTGCTTGGGGCAAATATGGGCAATATCAGCCCATCGTTGACATAAACTGGTTTTTACCTGTAAATTGGTGCTGAGTTTGACTGGAATAACGGTGGTGGTAATACTTGCGAGGGAGTACAAGTCCCTTGCTGGCGTCGGGGCAATGTTTGCCCTTCCCCCTCCCTACCCCATAGCAGGCTTGGTGCCCTCAGGTCCCTTTCCCTGCAGATTGAGGCTTACACATGGGTTTTGGCTCCAAATAAAATATTTCACTCCACTTGGGTAGTAAGTAGTAGGCCGTTTTGCGTGGGCTTTGGGGTAATAATAGAAGGGCCAAACCTCCTTGACCCCTTAGTCCCTTCTCTGCCTCCTCCTGGTGAAATCGGCTTGGTGCTCCTACCAGATTGGGTGTTCATCCATTTCTCTCTCCTCTTCTCTCTCTCTCTCTCTCTCTCTCTCTCTCTCTCTCTCTTTCTCTCTCTTCTCTTTTATCCCAGGACCAGAAATTTCGTTCAACCCTATCTGGTGCATCTTTGGCAGAAAGTGAGGAAAACACCATTGTGAGTCCTTTTCTTCTAATTTGTTGCTTATTAACAGAGGACATGGTTGGATTATAGGGGTTCAGCTATAGGATTTGGCCCTCCTGGTTGTTCTTAAGGGGAGGAGCCTTCTCTTGGGTGGCAGCTGCTGTCGGGGAGAAACTCCAGTGATGCCTGGTGAGGCAGCTGGGAGTGGGCGCTGCTGTTTGCACCGCTGCAGACATCGCTTCTGCTGCTGCAATACCAACCTCAGCAACCAGACGACGGGCTTCTGCAGCTGCTCACGTTACCGGTGGGGAGGAGGGGTGTTGGGAAGGAGGGCATATTTCTGGTGCCCTCTAGAGTTACAGAGTGGGAATTAATGTTACTTGGTTTGAAGTGCATGCAACCATTTTTGACATTTTTCTTGTCATCATGGTTAATGGACCTCTGGTAATGGACAACTATGGAGAGCTGCTTAACTTTTTATGCCTGATCTGAGTGACAGAATCTGACCATGAAGGTGGATGTGTTTCTAGATCTTTCATGTTCTTTGCATCTGTTGTTTTCATCTTACCAAGTAGATGCTGCTTAGACCTGTGCAGTCCTCTACTTAGTCTTTCATCTCTGGTGTTGACCAGTTCTCTATTATGTCACGCTTTTTATAGATTTCTAAAAATTTTTATAGTGTGTGAGTGCATGGTGTGTTTGTGTTGGTGCACATGCCAGAGCACCAGTGTGTAGGTCAGGACAACTTTTGGCGTTGGTTCTACCCTTCACTGTCTAATCGGCTCGGTGGATCCAACTCAGGTTGTGAGGCTCATGTAGCAGGCGCCTCTATCCACTCAGCCATCTCGCAGGCCCTATCACTTATTTTGAGATGGCATCTAATGTATCCCAGGTTGACCTTGAACTTTTGTTGCGTAGCCTAGAATGACTTTGAACTTGTGATCCCTCTGTCTCAACTTCCCAAGTGCTATGACTTGTGTCCTCTTGTTATATTTATGTGGTGCTGGGAATCAAACCCAGCTTCCTGCACGCTAGCAAGCACTTCACCAACTATGCTACAGTTCTAGTCCCAAATATTACTCTTGAGCCCAGTACAGCTCCTGTTGTTACTTGTATACTTTTTTGTTTTTTGTTTTTTTTCCGAGACAGGGTTTTTCTGTGTAGCCCTGGCTATCCTGGAACTCACTTTGTAGACCAGGCTACTTGTAAACTTTTAAAGGTGTGTTATAAGTATAGATGCTTATGGTTTCTTTGGATTTATTTATTTATTTTGGTTTTTTTGGGACAGGGTTTCTCTGTATAGCCCTGGCTGTCCTGGAATTCACTCTGTAGACCAGGCTGGCCTCGAACTCAGAAATCTGCCTGCCTCTGCCTCTGGAGTGCTGGGATTAAAGGCGTGCGCCACCACGCCCGGCTTGGATTTATTTTTAATGTGTATGATTGTTTTACCTGTGTGAATGTATGTGTGACATACATGTACTTCGTGGCCAAGGATGTCAGAAAAAGGTATTGGATGTTGTGAGCCACTGTGTGGGTACTGGAAACTGAACCTTGTAAGAACAAGTACTTTATAACTGTTGAGCCATCTCTCCAACCCAGTGTTAAACGTTTTAAACTTGTATTAAGTAATTTAATCCACAGGAGAACTTGGTAGTATAGCTAATATTTTTCCCTTCTGAACACTGTTTTTACTCTGAATTTGCAGAGGAAGAATTAGGCGTAGAAGGATAAGGGGAAGTATCTAGTGAAGCAGGTTCTGAACACAAAGCAATGTGACGACAGAGCCCACCATCAGCAGCTGGACTGTACTTGATGATTCTCATGTTGGAGATCTCAAGTTTAAACTGAGTAGTCAGAATAACCTTTTCTTGCTTGGAAGTGGAAGCATAAAAAGTGCTTGAATCCTGTTCAGTTCTTTTTTTAAAAAAATAGAAAGTGCTAGATGGTGGTGGTGCACACCTTTAATCCCAGCACTCAGGAGGCAGAAGCAAATCTGTGAGTTTGAGGCCAGCCTGGTCTATAGAGTGAGTTCCAGCATCGCCTGGGCGACATAGAGGAACTCTCTGAGGGGTGGGTGAATAGTTAACAGTTGGTATTTATTTATTTATTTAATTTAGACTAGGATTATGGTCCAGGCTGGTCTTGAGTTCACTATGTAGCACATGATGTCTTTGGGGGTCGTCTTCTTTTTTTTAAGGAAAAAAAAAAGATTTATTTATTATTATATCTAGGTACACTGTAGCTGTCTTCAGATGCACCAGAAGAGGACATCAGATCTCATTATGGATGGTTGTGAGCCACCATGTGGTTGCTGGGATTTGAATTCAGGACCTTCGGAAGAGCAGTTGGTGCTCTTAACCACTGAGCCATCTCTCCAGCCTTCTTTGGGGGTATTCTTTTTGCCTCTTTTTCTAGTTGGTGGATTACAGGAATGTGCCACTATGACCTGCTTCATTTAGATTTTTTACCACCTTATTTCAACACCAGTATAGGCTGTTTGTATCAGTATAATTTTTTTCAGTATATGTCTGAAGGAACTTTATTATTATTGGAGATGAGGTTTTACCATATAGTTCTGGAACTCACTTTGTGGACCAAGGTGGCCCAAACTCAGAGAGATACACCTGCCTCGGCCTTCCAAGTACTGGGATTGCAGGTGTCCGCCTCAATGCCTAGCTCGACTATAAACCTCAAATGAAAGCCGGGCGTGGTGGCGCACGCCTTTAATCCCAGCACTCGGGAGGCAGAGGCAGGCGGATTTCTGAGTTCGAGGCCAGCCTGGTCTACAAAGTGAGTTCCAGGACAGCCAGGGCTACACAGAGAAACCCTGTCTCGAAAAACCAAAAAAAAAAAAAAAAAAAAACAAAATAAACCTCAAATGAGTGTGAAGTCCTTTTAGGAATTAAGTCATTCTTATATTGCATTTCAGGACCTTTCATATGGATGTTGTTATTTTTTCATGAATGATTAACTTATCTTCCCTCCCTCTTCTTAGATTTTTGATTGTAAGCCTAGCCTTTAATAGCTGAGCCTCCCTCCAGCCTTTCTCTTTCATAGTGGTGTTTTTTTGATTGTTTTTTGAGACAGTCTTGAGGGGTGTGAGTGTGTGTATGTGTGCGTGTGCGTGCGTGAGCGTGTGTGTGTAAATGTTGCTCAGGCTGGCCTAGACTTTACAGCAGTTCTCCTGCTTGAGTCTTGGTGCTAGGATTATAGGTATGTGCCCCCGGACATGGCCTGACTCTGTCAGTCCTTTGTCAGTCACTTTGGTCCTCCACAGAAGCTGATATAGAACATTTCCAGCTTGCATGAATATGAGCTTGTCAGACCGTAAATTTGTATAATTGGATTTATTTTGTAGACTTTTACTCTGTTTTGCTTGTTTGAGGTACAGAAGTATACAAACAGTGCTCTTGTGACAAAATGAATCTTTGGCTCATATAACATGCACTGGTATTACTGTGATAGGAAAAAATGTAAGAAATACTATATAATTCTTTGTTGTCAAAAGATGTGGTATAGTTTCTTTATGCTTAGATATCTGTCCCCAGTTCACTGATAACATCAACATATAGTTTATTATGTTAAATGGCACTTATAAGAAATCTTAAGAATCTGTATGTCTTTAGGTATTGTAAGGAAAGCTCAAACTAATTTCTTATCCTGCTGGAATTTTATGTGCGATGCACCTTAGTGGTATCTTGATACCCTAAGAGAGAGAGAGAGAGAGAGAGAGAGAGAGAGAGAGAGAGAGAGAGAGAGAGAAAGAGAGAGAGACAGAAACAGAGAGAGAGAGAGAGAGTCAGAGAGAGTGAGAGAGACTGTCTCTCTGGACCATCTCTCATTAGGAAATAGATTGCCTGCACTCCCTGCAACAGTATACAACAAGGATTTTAGACTGAACATACTCAGATCCAAAAACTGTGAAGATCTAAGTACATGCAACTTATAAAGTTGCCAGTGAGAAAACAATTGCTGCTGGATAAATGCATAAGTTTGAAGAATGAGGTACAGAGTAACATTACATGTATTTTTTTGTGTATAATCTAGACAATTTTGTTGTACCTGGTTGGATATTTTAGTTTTAAAATAATTGACTTTTTTTTTGAACATAGAAATAGCAAGTGCATCTTCATTGGTGCCTGTGCTAAATTCATGGTAAAAAGACAGTTGATCATCTTAAAGGGTGAATTATAGCACACCTTTTATTTTGTTTAAAAGCATATCAGTTTAGCAACTGGAGAGGTGGCTCAGCGATTAAGAGCACTGACCATTTTTCCAGAGGACCTGGGTTCAATTTCCAGCACTCACATGGTAGCTCACAACTGTCTATAACTTGCTTCTAGAGGATCTGGCATCCTCACACAGACAAAAAAAAAAAATGTAAGAAATACTATATAATTCAGCAAAACACCAATGTACATCAAAATAAATAAATTGTTTAAAAAAACTTAATTAGTTTTAAAATGAAGTTAAAATACTTTTTGTTCACCATTAAAAATCCATTTTAGCCAGGCAGTGGTGGCGCATGCCTTTTATCCCAGCACTTGGGAGGCAGAGGCAGGCGGATTTCTGAGTTCCAGGCCAGCCTGGTCTACAGAGTGAGTTCCAGACAGCCAGGGCTACACAGAGAAACCCTGTCTAGAAAACAAACAAACAACAACAACAACAACAAAAAATTCCATTTTAGTGTTAGAAAGTTGATCAGGTACCAAAAATACTTGATCACATGGTGTGATTTGTGGTTTGTTTGTATTTTATTATTTTTTTCAGACACAGTTTCTATCTTTCTTCTCTTGCTGTGATTAAAACACAGATCAAAAAACAACTTAGAGGAGGAAAGGATTCATTTATTTTATACTTGTAGGTCGCAGTTTATCATTGAAGGAAGTCAGAGCAGGAACCAAGAAGGAATGTTGCTCGCTGGATTGTTTTTCTCCTCTCTCCCCCTTTTCCTCTGTCCTCCCCTTCCTCCCCTTCCCCTTCCTCTTTCTCTCTCTCTCTCTGTGTCTTTCTTTCTTTCTTTCTTTCTTTCTTTCTTTCTTTCTTTCTTTCTTTCTTTCTTTCTTTCTTTCTCTCTTTTGACAGGGTTTCTCTGTGTAACCCTGGCTGTCCTGGTTCTCACTCTGTAGACCAGGCTGGCCTACTCAGCAATCTACCTGCCTCTGCCTCCCGAGTGCTGGGATTAAAGGCGTGCGCCACCATGCCTGGCTTCTTTTTTCTTTTTGGACAGAATTTCAATGTAGAGCTTTTCTGGCTTGGAACTTGCTCTGTAGACCAGGCTGGCCCTGAACTCAGAGATCCGGCAGCCTCTGCCTCTGAGATTACTGAAGCTTCTGATCTTGTGGCTTCTGCTATCTCAGGGTGAACTACATGTGTGGAACACCACACCAGGTTTATGCTGCGATTAGATTCAGGGTTTTATCTATACTATGTGAGGATTTTACCAGCTGAACTATATATCTTTTTTCCTTTGGTAAAAAATAGCTACGTTATTTTACATTTTCAACAGTGCTAAGGAGATTGGATTTTTTTTCATTCTTTTTTTTTTTTGTTAAATTTTTTCAAGTTTTATTTATTACATCTAAGTACACTGTAGCTGTCTTAAGACACCCCAGAAGAGGGCGTCAGATCTTACTTATTACAGATGGTTGTGAGCCACCATGTGGTTGCTGGGATTTGAACTCAGGACCTTTGGAAGAGCAGTCAGTGCTCTTAACCGCTGAGCCATCTCTTCAGCCCCCTCATTCTTTTCAGTAATTAAAAAAGTTACAGCCAGGCGGTGGTGGCGCACGCCTTTTAATCCCAGCACTCGGGAGGCAGAGGCAGTTGGATTTCTGAGTTCGAGGCCAGCCTGGTCTACAGAGTAAGTTCCAGGACAGCCAGGGCTACACAGAGAAACCCTGTCTCAAAAAAACCAAAACCAAACCAAAACCAAACCAACCAAACAAACAAAAAAACCGCAAAACAAACAGACAAACAAACATGTATTTGCATATGTGGCAAACATTATGGAATATTTTGAAGGACATACTCTTGAGTAGAGTAGAAAGCTTGCACATTTAATTAATGGTAGTTTTTCAAAGAAATGACAGCTGACTTGTAATGGATCTGATTCTCTCCTTCCATGATTGTCTCCTTCTGTGTGTTTCAGGTGGTCAGGCTTGTCACCAAGCACTAGCAAGTGCCATTTTGCTGGTCCTTTGGATAGTTTTTTTTTTTTCTTTTAGTTTTTCGAGACAGGGTTTCTCTGTATAGCCCTGACTGTCTTGGAACTCACTTTGTAGACCAGGCTGACCTCGGGCTCAGAAATCCACCTACCTCTGCCTCCCGAGTGCTGGGATTAAAGGTGTGCACCACCATGCCTGACTTTTGGATAGTTTTTTTTTTTTTTTTCCATTTATACAATGTTTAATGGGATAAACTCTTCTAACGGAATGCAAAGTAACAGTTGCCAAATGTTTTTTTTTTTTTTTTTGATTTTTAATATTTTTATTACATATTTTCCTCAATTACATTTCCAATGCTATCCCAAAAGTCCCCCATAGCGCCCCCCACTTCCCTACCCACCCATTCCCATTCTTTTGGCCCTGGCATTCCCCTATATTGGGGCATATAAAGTTTGCAAGTCCAATGGGCCTCTCTTTCCAATGATGGCCGACTAGGCCATCTTTCGATACATATGCAGCTAGAGACAAGAGCTCCAGGGTTCTGGTTAGTACATCATGTTGTTCCAACAATAGGGTTGCAGATCCCTTTAGCTCCTTGGGTACTTTCTCTAGCTTCTCCATTGGGAGCCCTGTGATACATCCAATAGCTGACTGTGAACATCCACTCCTGTGTTTGCTAGGCCCCGGCATCTTGGATAGTTTTTTATTTTTATTTATTTATTTATTTATTTATTTATTTATTTATTTATTTATTTTTTTGGTTTTTTCGAGACAGGGTTTCTCTGTGTAGCCCTGGCTGTCCTGGCACTCACTTTGTAGACCAGGCTGGCCTCGAACTCAGAAATCCGCCTGCCTCTGCCTCCCGAGTGCTGGGACTAAAGGCGTGCGCCACCACGCCCGGCCTTGGATAGTTTTTTAAGACGTCAAAATGTAGCCCAGGCTGGCCTGAAACACTCACTCAATCTCCAGAGCTCTGACATTACAGATAGTAGGCCACCAAGTTGAGATTTCTTGGCTTCATATACATTTGCCTAATGACTGATAATGGGCCATCTTTTGATTTGGTTATGAGTCATTTGTGTGTCTTTGGCAAAATGTTTTATTTAAGTACTCTGTTCATTTTTAGTTCCACCTATTTACCTTCCTACACCTACCTCCCTCTCTTTCCTTGTTGATTTTTGATTCGGAGGTATTTTCTCTCTCCCTTGTCTTCATTTCCTTGGTAATACTCTGCACACACACTATTGTGAACTTGAACAGTTAAGTGTGTTTTTTCCTTAACTGTTTGGTGGTATCCAGAATGACAAATCCAGTGGTATGAAATTTTCTCTCAGAGTTTTTTAGTTGACTTCTATTTAGATCTTGTTTCTTTTTGAGATTTATTTATAGATTGTGTATGGTATAAATGAAAGACCAATTTTTCGAGTTTTTTCCCCCTTCAGGCCATCTTTCTGCTTTTTGTTTCCAGTTTCCATATATGAAAGAAAGCCCAGGACTGGCTGTAAAAGTAACTTTTATTCTCCTGCCATAGTTGTTGTCTTGGAAGCTGTCTCCCTCTGCTAACTTGGGCTTAGTCCTGGAAGCTTCCAGCCTCTGTGTAATCTAATCTTGGCCTAGAATGTTTTCAGTATCTGAGAATTACTGCTGAACAAGTTCACCCTTTCTCTTTCTGAACTCTGGCTTGCTAGTTTAACTAAGCTGTTTTTGCTTAAACTCTTTTCTAGTTTTTTTTTTTTTTTCTCCTTTTTTCGTTTTTTGAGATAGGGTTTCTCTGTTTAGCTAGCCCTGGCTATTCTGGAACTCACTTTGTAGACCAGGCTGGCCTCAAAACTCAGAAATCTGCCTGCTTCTGCGTCCCCAGTGCTGGGATTACAGGCGTGTGCCACCACGCCCGGCTCCTAAACTCTTTTCTAAACTGACTGATTTAATCTGGCTTTACTTTTGGTGTCTCCTGAATTTCTCTGCTTGGCTTCATACTAACTTTGTTAATATGTTCTAATCTTCTGGTTTCTCATTCTCTGCCTCTCATTCTGTCTTCACATGTGTCTAGCTTGTTCTCTCTGTCTCTCTGTAATCTCTGTACAACTGTTCTCTCTCTCTACTGTTCCTAAAAGAGCTTCCTTTTCTGTCTCCTCTCGTGAGAGTTGGGCACATCCGAGTCTGTCACATCTTTCTCTGATTTGTAACCTTGTCTGCCACTCAGTTAGACATCACTTTCAAACATGGGTGCTTTCTTTTACAAACTAACTTTACTTCATTGTTTGGTATTAAAAGTGTGTACTAATGGCTTGTCTGTATTCAAGCTAGAGAAATTAAAGGTGCGTGCTAAGGCTGAGCCATACCACAGCCAGAGACAGGTTTTTCCAGTAAATAGCACACTCTGAGGTCCACAGTGTGATGAACATTCTGTAACCACTGGCTATGATTTCCTCTAGTTCATCCATTTTCCTGTGAATTTTTTTATGCTGGAATATCCTTTGTATACCATATTCTTTATGATTTACCTACTCACTTGTCTGTTAAGGACTTCTGAATCTGTCTTTTTGTTGTTTGTATGTTTGTTTTTTGACATGGGGTCCCTCTGTATGTAGTCCTGACTATTCTGGAGTTTGATATGCAGATTAGTGTCTTTACTCAGCCTTTCAGGGCTAGTGTTGTGCAAAGATGACAAAGTAACTTAAGTTACCTATAAAGTGCTTGTTAGAATTATATATATCCAGGTAATTCTGGATTCAAAACGGGAGTTTGGAAATGTTCACCTTTTCTTTTTGTTCTTGTTCTTCATCATCTCCATCACCACTACCACCAGCCTCACCATCATCATCATTGTTGGTTTTTTGAGACAAGGTTTCTCTGTGTAGACCTTGCTGTCCTGGAACTTGTTCTGTAGACTAGGCTGACCTAGAACTGAGATCTGCCTGCCCCTGTTGGGATTAAAGGCCTGTGCCAAGACAGCCTGGGTCCATTTTCATTATTTTTAGGAGAGGTTTAAGAGTTGTTGGTTATTTTGAAATGTTGATAGAATTTATAAGTAAAGCTATCTGTCCTAATTTATTTACTTATTTATTTTTAAGATATATTTATTTTATGAATATGAGTACACAGTGGCTGTCTTCAGACACACCAGACAAGCCAGACCAGAAGAGGGCATCGGATCCCTTTATGGATGGTTGTCAGTGCTTTTAACTGTTGAGCCATCTCTTAGTCTCTCCCTCCTGCTCCTCACTTTACTTTTTATTTTTTGCTGAGATGTTTCTGATTACTGACTTAACTTTGTCTACTCAAATTTCATATTTTTCCTTTGTGTGAATTTTAAGGATTTTTTTTTGAAATTTTATCTTTGTTATCCAGTTTGGTATATGACTTGCTTGTGTTATTCTTAAAAATTCTATTTCTGTAAAGTTAGTAATGACACCTCCATTTTTATTTTCCATTTTAGTAATTGTCCTCCTCCTCCTCCTTTTCTTCCATTATGAATTTAGGCTTAGTGTGCTGCTTTTGTTATTTTTTCTTTGTTCCTTATTGATTTGAGAAGATTTTTCTTTTCTTTTTTCTTTTTTGTTTTTTCGAGACAGGATTTCTCTGTGTAGCCCTGGCTGTCCTGGAACTCACTTTGTAGACCAGGCTGGCCTCGAACTCAGAAATCCACCTGCCTCTGTCTCCCGAGTGCTGGGATTAAAGGCGTGCGCCACCACGCCCAGCACTTCTTGTTCGTTCATGTACTCCTCAAACTCACTGCATAGCCAAGAAGACTTTGGAGCCCCACTTCTGCTCTACAATGCTTGGATCGTAGGCATGTTGACAGTGGGCCTGGTTTTTGTAGTGCTGAGGATAGAGCCTGGGTTTTCCTGAGATAAGCAAGCACTCTTACATCTTTACCTGATATTTTTTTTTTTTAAGATTTATTTATTTATTATATGTAAGTACATTGTAGCTGTCTTCAGACACTCCAGAAGAGGGCGTCAGATCTTGTTACAGATGGTTGTGAGCCACCATGTGGTTGCTGGGATTTGAACTCCGGACCTTCGGAAGAGCATTCGGGTGCTACCCACTGAGCCATCTCACCAGCCCCCTTTACCTGATATTTTTACTGGATATTATTTCCAGAATTGTGCTATACTGTGATAATAAACGATTATTCTCATAATTCTGTAATGGTGTTTTAAATATATTCTATTTGATATTTTGTTTTGATACATTAATATTTTACAACTAATTTTTCTATTTTATTAGGAATTACTAATTTTAAATTTATAATTATTGGGAACTATAGCAGGTACAGCAAACACATTGGCTGGTATTCTTTTGTTGTAAAAAATTTATCTTTGCCTTCTATGATTCCTTTATGGTACTTATAAAATTTTTAGGTAGGTTTCTAAAGGGGAAAGTGTTCTTTTTCTTGTTTTTCTTTTTTTTTTTTTTTACATTTGAGATAGGCTTTCACTTTGGTAAGCTTATAAGGGAGAAGATGATGATAATTTGTTTTTATTTTGAGACAGGGTCTCTGTGTTGCTCATGCTGGGCTTGAACTTGGATTTCATAAAGTTAAGCAAGTCATGGATAATTGTTAGCTCAATATGAGTGATAGTAAATTAACTATAATTAAATTTCCTCCTGATTATAGTTCATAGAGTAATAAAACATTCATATATCTTTTAAACCTGAATTGTCTTTAAAAGAAATTTAAATTAAAGGAAAAATAGTATATAGCACCTGGTATATAGCTTTGCTTCTTCTGACACCAAAGAGGTAAAGTAAATTTAGAATGAAGATCTTTCATTCACAAAGTCATGGGATGATTTATGAGTTCCCAGTTAGTAGGAATGTTCAAGCTTATCTGTGAATTGTCAGTGTATTCCACTGTAAAGATATTAGCACTGTTGAACACTTCTATTATATTCAGCTCTCATTGTAAATCTTTTGATTTCTTCTTAATGGTTACTCAATTTATACTTTTCAGCTGTGTTTTGGAGTAAAGTTTTTGACTATCAATTATACATTTTTTTCTATAAAGTGTATTTTTTTTATTGTTCTCTATCTTTACTGATTGATTTTTGAGACTGGGTTTTCTGTGTAGCCTTAGCCACAATGGAACTAGCCTGGTCTCAGGGTAACCTCAAACTGCAAGTCCCTCCTTATCTCAATCATAAAAGCCAAGGGTCCCCCTCCCCACCAATAAATACATCTTAAAAGATGAAAATCATGTGATATAAAAATTAGGAAAATGATAAACAGTGAACACATTCTCTACCCCTGTCACCCATTAGTTGAAGTGATAATTTCAATTATGTCCTCTATCCTATTAGCTTTTGTATTTTATGATTTTAAATCAGGCTTTTAGGATTTATATAACCAGGATTGGGGTGATGGCCTAGATGAGAAAATGCTTGCTGTAGAAGCATGCAAGCATGAGGACCTGAGTTTAAGCACCCACATAAGAAGCTGTGTGTATCTGTCATCCTAGCAATGGAAAGAGACACAGCAGAATCTTTGGAACTTGCTATCCAGTCAATCTAATCAAATTGGTGAACTCTATTAAGTGAGAGATTTAAAACTTGAGGTGAAAAGTATTGATGACTCAGTGGTTAAGATTGTTTCCTATATTTCAGAGGACTTGTTGAACAGCTTACAACTGCCTGTCACTCCAGCTCCAGGACATCTGATGCCTTCTTTTGGCCCCGTGGATAAATGCACACGTGTGGCATACGTTCAGTACACCATAAATAAAAATAAAAATAAATGTTAATTTAAAAAAATCAGGTAAAGCAAAATCTGGCCTGGCATCAGATCAAGTCTCAGTAGTACCAACCTTCGTTTGGAAGCCCTAGCACCTGCTAACCTTTTTAAACTGCGTGGTTGTGAAAAACTAGTAAGAGATTTCTGAATGTCCAAGGACCAAAAAGTCAGTTCCAGGTAAAGATTCTGTCTCAAGGGGGTGGGGGAATACCTGATGTGGACCCCTTGCTTTCATATTATCATGTTAGTTTTGGAGTTTCAGTTGACACTTAACGATTTACATTTTGGGTAACCTTTGTGGAGTAAATAGTGTATCTCTAGAAAGTGGTAGTGGAAGTGTGGTACGCATGATTACTGAAAATCGTCTTTAAAAATGAAATCACAGACTCAGGTTTATGTTGTTTGGTTTCCCTGAACAGGTTCTTTGGCATGGACACGAGTTCAGTGGGGACGTTAGAGCTGACTGATCAAACTCCCGTCTTACTAGGAAGCACAGCCATGGCAACCAGTCTCACGGACGTAGGCAACTCATTCAGTGGCCCACCTAATCCTTTAGTGTCTAGAGCTAGTAAGTTTCAGAACTCATCAGTAGACGATGATGATGACGTTGTTTTTATTGAACCTGTACAACCTCCTCCATCTTCTGCACCTTTGGTTGCTGATCAAAGACCCATAACATTTACATCTTCAAAAAATGAAGAACTACAAGGAAACGATCCCAAAATTCTTCCTTCATCGAAAGAGTTGGCCCCACAAAAGGGCAGTGTAAGCGAGACAATTGTTATTGACGATGAAGAGGACATGGAAACAAATCAAGGACAAGAGAAGAGTTCCTCAAATTTTATTGAAAGGAGACCTTCTGAAACTAAAAACAGAACTAATGATGTGGATTTCTCCAGTTCCACTTTTTCAAGAAGTAAAGTAAATGCAGGAATGAGTAACAGTGGTATTACCACAGAACCAGATTCGGAAATCCAGATTGCTAACGTTACAACCTTAGAAACAGGCGTAAGCTCTGTGAGTGATGGCCAGCTAGAAAGTACTGATGGGAGAGACATGAACTTAATGATTACTCATGTAACATCACTGCATAACACCAACCTGGGAGATGGCTCTAACGGACTTCAGTCCAGTAACTTTGGTGTGAATATACAAACGTATACCCCATCTCTAACTTCACAGACCAAGGCTGGAGTAGGACCTTTTAATCCTGGTAGGATGAATGTTGCAGGAGATGTATTTCAGAATGGGGAGTCTGCACCTCATCACAATCCTGGTAAGAAGTCATATTTTACTTCATAAAAATGAAGTATTTAATATTTCGTTGGATACTTGTTTCATTGAAATAAAACTGTTGTTTGGTGTCCTATAGAAAATGTTTTAATTTTGTTAACATTAAAGTTTGAATTTGTTGCGTATAGTATTTGTGAAGTAGAATATTAGCAGTATAATTTTGTTTAATGAATTAAAAATACTGTATAAATTTAACATATTTTATAGATTGCTTTTTGCTAATATTAATGTCATGTAAATTAGAACAAAAAGATTAATAACATACTTAAAAACATTGTACAATAAATTCTACTTATTCCCTTATTTTTCTGCATGTTTTTCATGTTTTTATTAAAGAATTGACTTATTTCCTATCTTTTGAAGAAAGCAAAACACAGTTTTCATTTTTAAATTATTCTAAGGGATGATTGACGTGCAAAAACTGTACCCGGTACCCCATAACCTTAGTCAAGTCGATGACTTTGAGGCCTTGTGCTTTGTGCTTGTTACCATCTTTGTTCTTTGAGATAGGGTCTCACTCTGTAGCATTGGCTGGCCTGGAACTTGGTGCCTAATCCAGGGTGACCTTGGACTCAGAGATTTACTTTCCTCTGGGATTAAAGGCCTGTGGCAGCACACATGTCTTGTGTTTGTTTTGATTGCTCATTTAGTGTTAGTTTTTTATTTTATGTTTTCCAGTGTTTTTAAAAAGCTCTTCATTTATTATTTATCAAAGTTGGTATCTTATCTTTTCTTTTCTTTTCTTTTCTTTTCTTTTCTTTTCTTTTCTTTTCTTTTCTTTTCTTTCTGTTTTTGTTTTTTAAACTTTTCTGAGTCAGGGTTTCTCTGCATCCATGGTTTTGCTGGAACTCAGAGATCTGCCAACTTCTGTCTCCCTCTGCCTCTCAAGTGCTGGAACTAAAGGCAGGCCTCACCACTGCCTGGCTAAGTTGGAATATTTCTTTACTATTGGGAGGTCCCTTTTTGTGAGATGCTTTGCTCTTTGAAAAATATAAATATTATAATAACTGGTCTTAGCTGGTTGTAGTGGCACATGCCTGTAGTTTCAGCCCTTGAGAGATGAAGGCAGAAGGATCAGGAATTCAAAGCTATCCTCTGCTACATTTGAGGGCATCTTATACTATAGTGAGATATTATCTCAAAAAGGTCTCAAATCAACATACAAAATTGGTCTTTGCCGGGTGTGTTGGCGCACGCCTTTAATCCCAGCACTCGGGAGGCAGAGGCAGGCGATTTCTGAGTTCGGTCTACAGCCTGGTCTACAAAGTGAGTTCCAGGACAGCCAAGGCTACACAGAGAAACCCTGTCTCGAAAAACAAAACAAACAAACAAAAAAAACAACCCCCCCCAAAAAAAACTGGTCTTTTCACAAATAACTGTATGTTGTTCTTTTCTGCATGAAGTTATGTCTTTCTACCTCAATTTCTATGTGTTTATCTTCACTTCATTATTTAGTCTCATTAGTAATGTTTCTTTATTATATATATATCTAAGTACACTGTAGCTGTCTTCAGAACTCATTGCGAATGGTTGTGAGTCACCATGTGGTTGCTGGGATTTGAACTCAGGATCTTCGGAAGAGCAGTCAGTGCTCTTAACTGCTGAGCCATCTCTCCAGTCCTTATTATTAACTTTTAACACTTAGGAATTGTGTAACATTAATTTGGGATAGCTAAAATGTAGGTGATGTGCTCTTTGATATATATGAGTTTTTAAAAATCAGTTTAATGTGTATGAAAATTTGCCTGTGTGTATGTATCCACACCATGAGTTTGAGGAGGCCGGAACCCCCCTGGAACTGGAATTATAGATGGCTATGAGCCTCCATGTAGGTGCTAGGAAATTGAACATGAGTCCTCTGAAAGCGCAGCCAATTACTTTTAACCTGGAACCCATATTTCCAGCCTGTTATTTTTGTTTATTTACTTCAAAATTAGTATCTGATGAGTGAAGAACTTTTGCAAAATGCATAATTAAGAAAGAATGAGTGTCAGGGGCTCGAGAGATGGCTTCTCTTCCAGAGGACCCTGATTCAGTTCCCAGCACCTACATGGCAGTTCACAATTATCTGCAACTCCAGTTTTAGGGTATCTCATACCCTTACACAAATATAAATACAGGCAGAACACCAATGCACATAAAATAAAAAATAAAAAATAAAAAAATAAATAACTAAAAAAAGAATAAGGGTCAATATCCCTTATTTTTATTAATTGAATATGTATAGTTATCTTTAAGTCCTGTTTCTGTTTCTTTTAATTTAACCTAGTTGAAACATACTATAGTTTTTTGTTTTTAAAAATAAATTATTTAGATTTACTTTATTATTTTATGGATGTTTTGCTTAATCTGTAGACACAGAGAGACTGGACTTTGTGCACTTTTGAAACCTCAAAGCCTCCCTAGTAACATACTTACTCCAGTAGGGCCACACCTGCTCCAGCAGGGCCACACTTAACTACTTTTTCTAATCCTTCTCTAGTAGTGCCACTTCTGGTGACTAAGCATTCAAATCTCTGAGCCTTTTGGGTGCATTCTCACATACATGTGCATGTACAGGCCAGTGCTCACTGTTGGCTACATTCCTCAACCACTTCTTTATGTTTAGGTAAGGTTTCTAAATGAACCTGAAGCCAGCGGATTTGACTTGGCTCTTTGGCCAGCAAGCACTAGGATCGTCCTGTGTACACCTCAGTGCTGGAATTAAGGATGCACCTCACTCTACCTGGGGTTTTTTTTTTTTTTTTTTTTTTGAGATTTTTCGAGACAGGGTTTCTCTGTATAGCCCTGGCTGTCCTGGAAGTCACTCACTCTGTAGACCAGGATGGCCTTGAACTCAGAAATCTGCCTGCCTCTGCCTCCCAAGTGCCAAATGGTGGGACTAAAGGAGTGTGCCACCACTGCCCCGTTTCTGTTTTTTTTAAATGTGCATTCGAGGTGATGAAATTCTGGTTCTTCTTCCATGTAGAGTGCTTACATTTTTTATTTTTTACATTACTTACATTATTTATTTTTTTGTTTGTTTTTGGTTTTTTTTTTGTTTTGTTTTTCAAAACAGGGTTTCTCTGTATAGCCCTGGCTGTCCTGGAACTCACTTTGTAGACCAGGCTGGTCTGGAACTCAGAAATCCGCCTGCCTCTGCCTCCTGAGTGCTGGGATTAAAGGCGTGCACCACCATGCCCGGCTATTTTTGAGACAGAGTTTTATATAGCCCATACTTAGGTTCAGTATGTAACTAAGAATGACCTTGAATTACCAATCTTTTTTGCTTTTACCTTCTGAGTGGATTACAGGCCTACATCCCACCATGCCCGTGTATGTATGTATATATATATATATATATATATATATATATATATATATATTTACTTTTCTTCTTCATGACAGATTCAGGAAAAAAAATATGTATTTGCATACATGCTGTCTTGATTACTTTTATATTTCTGTGATAAAACACCAAGACAAAAAGTAGTAACAGGAGGAAATGGTTCATTTCAGCATACATGTCCTGACCATTTCGTATTGAATAGAAGGACAGAAACTTAAGCCTAGAATGTGGAGGCAGAAGCTGCTGTGGAGGCCATGCAGTAGGTTGCTTATTGGCTTGCTCTCTCCTGGCTCGTTCAACCTGCCTTTCAGTAGCCCAGAACTACTTGCCCAAGGATGGCACCACTCACAAAATGGGCTGGGCTCTCCCATATTGGTCAGTAGTTAAGGCTAACCTGTAGGCAGATCTTATGGAGGCATTTTCTCCATTGAGGGTCTCTTTTCTCAACTCCAGGTTGTGTCAAGTTTACATAAAGCTACCCTGGACACAGACAAAACCCTGCGGGAGTCAGGTTCTCTCCTGTCTTGTAGGTCCTGGGGCTTGTTGACAAGTGCCCTTACCTGCTGAGCCATCTCACTTCTTCATGCTTAGGTTTTTGCAGTGTTCAGGATCAGCTTGCTATACAGACACTACTGAGCCATATTCCCAGATTGAACATTTTTGACTTATGACATATATTGCCATATGTTTTTTCAGAACAGTTTTACAAATGTATGCTACTACCAGGTATATATTAGTACGTTTTTCATTGTAGCTTTTTATTAGTTGATATAAATGTGGTCAGAGTTAGTTTGTCCTCAATGTTAGTTTTAGAATAGCTGTTTTTTTTAATCATTATAAGTATATTAACAATATTAATATGAAAAGACAAATAGCATTAATTGTTACCATTAGGAAGAATCAATCACTTCAGCTAGGGCCACATAGTGAGACCCTGTCTAAAAAATAATTGAGGGGGCTGGTGAGATGGCTCAGTGGGTAAGAGCACCCGACTGCTCTTCCGAAGGTCCAAAGTTCAAATCCCAGCAACCACATGGTGGCTCACAACCATCCGTAATGAGATCTGGCGCCCTCTTCTGGAGTGTCTGAAGACAGCTACAGTGTACTTACATATAATAAATAAATAAATCTTAAAAAAAAATAATTGATAATATCTATAATTCTGAGAACATCGTGTAGATACTGTTTTGAAATCTCTATACCATTCCTTTAAATACCTAACAGATTTTTCTTTCTAAAAGATTTATCTTATTTTTACAGGCCTTATGTGCCTGTCTGTTATGTGCATGGACATGTGCAAGTGCCTGTAGAGGATAGAGGGGACATCGGAGCTTTCACAGCTGAAGTGGAAGTGAAGTGAATGGTAGTTGTGAGCTGTCTGACATGGGTGTTGGGTACTGAACTCCAGTCCTAGAAGCGTACCAACTGTTCTTGACTGCTGAGCTATCCCTCCAGCCTCTACAGTAGTTTCTAAAGTTTGACTATGTCAAGTTTATGTGATATCAAAGTTCTTTTATTTATTTTTTTAAATCAAAGTTCTTGATTCTCTCTTTTTTTTTTCTTTTTTCTTTTCTTGGTGGTGGTGGGGGGGTTCGAGACAGGGTTTCTCTGTGTAGCCCTGGCTGTCCTGGAACTCTGTAGACCAGGCTGGCCTCGAACTTAGAGATCCTCCTGCCTCTGCCTCCCAAGTGCTGAGATTAAAGCCATGCACCACCATGCCCAGCAGTTCTTGATTCTCTTAGTTCTGTTTTTTTAAATGTAATTATTTTTAATATATGCATTTGTTAGTTTTATTTCTTTAGGAATATTGATGGGTCATAAAATTATGTACTACTCATACTGCTTATTTATTATGTAAAGGAATGTAAAATTCACTTAAGTAAGAAAAATGTAGAACCTGGCAAAATAGGTCAATGAATAAATGCCCTTGTCACTTGAGGCTCATCCCTGGAATTCATGTGGTGGAAGAGGAGAGCTGTCTCCCAGTGTGAGAGCTGACTTCTGCAAGTTGTTAAGAAACAAAAGAACAACAACAAAAAACCCAAACCAATCCTTCTCTCAAAACCTAAAATGCAGTTAGACTGATACAGTTTTTAATTAGCTCTTACATTTTTAGGCTGTTTTCATTTGTAATAGAGGATAGATTAAGAGTTAGAAAACTTACATTAGCATTGTGATGCTAATCTGTAATCCTAGCATTTGGGAATTAAACTCAAGAGCAATCAGTAACCCAGAGTTATACTCAGGTACATAGAGAATTTGAGGCTACCCTGACTCAAAAAAGAAAGTTATAAGATCTTGCTATTTATACCAATTCTACTGGTGTTATTTGGAAAAATGTTACTGTAGTTTCATTATCTTTTTATATAAAGCTGAGGGTTTAGAAAAATGATTAATCACCATTCTACCTATTCCAAAAATGTTCTTAAATATTGGGGGAGGTGAAAACCTGGAAGAAGGGGAAATGTAAGAGATGTAAGAGCTGATATATAAGGAAAGTCTATATTACTTATTCTTCAGGCATTAAGCTAATTTTTTTTTTTTTTGAAACCGGGTTTCTCTGTGTAGGTAGTCTTAGCTGTCCTGAAACTCACTCTGTACCATGCTGGCCTTGAATTCGAGAGATTCATCTGTCTCTGTCTCCCTACTGCTGGGATTAAAGGCATGTGCCACCACTGGAAAGCTTTCTTTATTTGACCTTTGAGAAAGGTTTTCTCTGGAAACCTTTTTAAAAAAAAATATTAATTATTTATTTACTTTATACATCCCAATCAAAGCCTCCCCTCTCCTTCCTCCCCAGTCCCTCCCTCTCACCTCTCCTGGAAAGCTTTTCTGAAAAAGACATTTTTGGATTATGGTATGTGCATATGCAGAGTCAAACAATAGATATGATAGAAAAAATTAAAAAAGATGTTTGGAAATAGTTTTATGTCTTCTCAAACATGTATTTGTTCAGGGCCCTAATATCTTATTCTTTTGTTTGTTTTTAGAGACAGGGTTTCTCTGTGTAACAAGTTCTGGCTGTCTTGGAGTAGACTAGGCTGGCCTCAAACTCACTGCTTCTGTTTCTTTTTTTTCCGAGACAGGGTTTCTCTGTAGCCCTGGCAGTCCTGGAACTCACTTTGTAGACCAGGCTGGCCTCGAACTCAGAAATCCGCCTGCCTCTGCCTCCCGAGTGCTGGGATTAAAGGCGTGTGCCACCACCACCTGGCACTGCTTCTGTTTCTTAAATGCTGGGATTAAAAGCATGTGCCACCATGCCTAGGGCTTACCCGTATGTTGATATATGTGTTCCTTGTAAATACATTTATACTTTGTGTCTCATGCCAGTGACATTTTTTAGTGCTTCCTGTATGCCCGTCACTGTGCTTTGTTACAGTATTAGCACACTTAATATTTAATATTCTATGCTATTTCTAGTTTTGAGAAGAGTGAAACACATTTTTTTTTTTTTTTTTGGTTTTTCGAGACAGGGTTTCTCTGTGTAGCCTTGGCTGTCCTGGAACTCACTTTGTAGACCAGGCTGGCCTCGAACTCAGAAATCCGCCTACCTCTGCCTCCCGAGTGCTGGGATTAAAGGCGTGCGCCACCACGCCCGGCTTCGTGAAACACATTTTTAATAGTAGCATACCAATCTTAGAAATAGTATAATACAAACTATGACTTTAAATTTGTATGTGTTTGTGGTATGTGCTTGGGTGTTTGTGTAAGGTACATGTGCATTGCTGTGGGGTCAGAGGGTAGTCTTGAGTATTGTTCTGCAAGCGTTGTCTATCTTATTCCTTGAGACAAAGTCTTCTCATTTGCCTAGAGCTGGCTGGTCAGTGAACCCTGAGGATCTGTCTCTGCCTCCTCAGTTTTGGGGTTATGAGTGTGTGTACCATACTTGACTTGCTTTTAAGAGAAAACAACAAAAAAACGTGAGTTCTGGGGATTGAACTCAGATCCTCATGGTTGTGCAGCCAAATAGTTAACATCTGAGCAATCTTTCAGAGCCTGTGTGGGTTTTTTTTTTTTTTTTTTTTGTTGTTGTTATTTTGTTTTTTCTTTTTGGTTTTTTGAGACAGGGTTTCTCTGTGTAGCCCTGGCTGTCCTGGAACTCACTCTGTAGACCAGGCTGGCCTCGAACTCAGAAATCCGCCTGCCTCTGCCTCCCGAGTGCTGGGATTAAAGGCATGTGCCACCACGCCCGGCTGTGTTTTTTTTTTTTTTTAACTGACAAACAGAAATAATATATTTTTATCTTGGAGAACAAGTTGATTAGAAATATATATACATGGTAGAATGGCTAAATCAAACTAATAATACATTATATACTCTTGCTGTTTTTTTTAATTAATTAACTATGTATACAGCATTCTGCCTGCATGTACACCTGCGCGCCAGAAGAGGGCATCAGATTTCATTATAGATGGTTGTGAGCCACCATGTGGTTGCTGGGATTTGAACTCAGGACCTTCAGAAGAGCAGTCAGTGCTCTTAGCTCCTGAGCCATCGCTCCAGTCCTCTCTTGGTGTTTTTAAGACTACAATATATTGTTTATAGAAAGCAGACAATCTTACTTCCAAACACTTTTTCTCTGCAAGGTTGCTACTTCATTCATTAACATTTGAGACAGGTTTCTTACTTCAGAGCTCAGGATGGTCTTAAATTCATGGCAGTCCTCCTGTTTGAGTTTTCCAGGCATGTGTAAAACTATTTCTTTTATAATAGATTTCAGTGTCTTTAAATACCTATTTGATTATTCTTTTCTATATATTTTGTTTTTAAGATTCTTGGATCTCCCAGTCAGCATCATTCCCTCGTAACCAGAAACAACAAGGGGTGGATTCTCTATCACCAGTGGCCTCACTTCCTAAGCAGATATTCCAGCCCTCGAACCAACAACCCACTAAACCAGTTAAAGTCACTTGTGCAAACTGCAAAAAACCTCTACAGAAGGGGCAGACAGCTTACCAACGAAAAGGATCAGCTCACCTCTTTTGTTCAACCACCTGCCTTTCTTCTTTCTCCCATAAACCTGCTCCAAAGAAACTCTGTGTTATGTGTAAAAAGTAAGATTAACCTTCACAAATCCCATGCCATTGAATATTGATCATAAAAGTTTTTAGAATTTTTTTTGAGGGGGATGAATTCATGTTTTAAAACAGTCAGCAACTTTGAATCTTTGCAGCCCAAGTCTAAGTTGGTTATAGATGGGGCTTCGTATTTGTATGGTCGGGTCTGATTGTCTTAGGTGCTTGTAGTTATTTTGAATGTCATTTCCAATGGATCCCTTAAATTTGGAAAAATGTAAATATTTACAGTTTTATATTTTTTGTTTTTACAGTGTTAGGGAGCAAGTCTAGAGCCTCACCTCACAGAGGCACTCTACCACTAAATTCATTATTAAATATAAGAATGCTAGACAGTTTTATATATATATATATTTATATATACACACACACACATATATATATGATACAGAATGCATATATGGTACATTCTGTATTATAATAAGCCACATTTTACAATATCTTTGGAATGTGGTTATTTTGAGTGGGTAAAGCTTTGGGTTTTGGGTATTTTATTGTGTTGAATATTATCAAAGGCTTATAGTTTCATAACCCAGGTACCTTTTTTTGTAGTCTTGGAACTACAGCTTCTGCCCTTTTTTTTGGGGGGGGCTGTTTTCACTGATTACAAGCAAATATAGATGATATATATTACAGGGTTAAATCAGATGAATTTTCTGTACTCTCTTGGAGCAGCCCAGTCTGAAGCTGGTTGTAGCCGTTAGACCTCTGGGAAGGAGTTAGTGCTTCATTCTTGCAGTAAATCTAAGCACACAAACAATTGTTCTATAGTGTTTACATGGTTTTAAATACTGTAATAGAGAGTTTAGAAGTTTAGTTCTTTCAAAGAAATTTCAACACTGTCATGATTATTTAGATTTTTGGGGGGATGGGTCTTAGAACTTTATGTAAGTCATCCTGGCTGCAGACCTGTGGTAGCCCCATTACTTCTCCCAAGGGCTGGGATTACAGGTACATGACCCCCCTTGTATTTATTTGTTTGCTCATTCATTCATTATCATACATTCATATATTCATTTATGTTAAAACATAATCTTATGTTTTGTAATCTAGGTTGGCTGTATACTGCGACCTTGAACTCTGAGATCCTTCTAAGTGTTAGGTTACTGGAAAAGTAAAACTATTTCTTTGATAATAGATTTCAATGTCTTTTCAAACCTCCGCCTTCTGAGTGTTCAGTTTATAGCTATGAGCCACCATGCTTGGCAAGTGGTGCATTTAAGTAGACTGTTTTGTGTAGTAATCTCATGTTTACCTATTAATCAGTTGGGAAGGGGAATTGACAGGCAGTGTCAGTTTAAATAAATAATTATTCTTTTATTCCATGTTGTTAGAGAAATTTTATTTTAATATTTCCAATATCTGAAAGCCATGTTAATGCATTTGAAGATAAATTATTAGTGACAGGATCAAATATTTTGACTTTTAATCTTTTCTGAGAGTTCATATTTTATACTAAAAGTGATTTCCTGGATCTAAAAATGGTGTTTGATATCCATGATTTAATCTGTGGTTAAAATATCAGTTATAACCTTTACTTTTGGTTTCTTATGAAATGGAGCTTTAAATTGTACCTCTTGTTTTTCAGAGATATAACTACAATGAAGGGAACCATTGTTGCTCAAGTGGACTCAAGTGAGTCCTTCCAAGAATTTTGTAGTACATCTTGTTTGTCTCTCTATGAGGACAAACAGAGTCCTGCTAAAGGAGCTCTAAATAAATCAAGATGCACAATCTGTGGCAAATTGACTGAGGTTTGTACTTCTGTACTTTTCATTTACTTGTATGAGAAAAGAGTTCAGATTTTAACAGTTTTCCTGTACTCTATATTGATGCATATATTCTCAGAATGACGATATTCAAGACTAGGATTCATAAGAGTAGGATTGTATAATTCACCCAAAAGAGTAAGTAGTACTATGATTGCTTTTTTTGGTTGTTGTGTTTTGTTTTTTGTTTTTTGAGACAGGGTTTCTCTGTATAGCCCTGGCTGTCCTGGAACTCACTTTGTAGACCAGGCTGGCCTTGAACTCAGAAATCACCTGCCTCTGCCTCCTGAATGCTGTGATTAAAGGCATGCGCCACCATGCCCGGCTTGCTTTTTCTTTTTTATTGGTCTAATAATATGTTTATTTATACAAATAGACTGACTATACAAGAAAGACAGAACACTTGCAGGCAAAAAGAAGTGGAAGCGTGTTCAAAAATTTACATTATTAACTGTGATGTTAAAGCAATGTGTATATACTTACCTTGTTTGAATTGATTGTAGTGTTGTCTTTTTCTCTTCCTTGCCAGTGCAGGGTACTTTCTTTGTCATTTCTTTTGTCTACAGATGTAAAACATGGTAGATTTTCTGCCATTTTATCTTTAAAGAGGTTTATAGTAATAATTACTATGGTCGTTCATTCTTTTTCAGTAACATGCATGTGTGCATATATTCTTTCATATATAAACAGTTCAAAGACAAATATATTTTGATTTTTTTCTTTTCCTCAAATTAGTCTTCTTGCGGGTGTAGTGTCTTTGTTCCTGTTGAATTACGTTTTTAGCTACTTGAAAACAAATAAACTCATAAAAGTTCTGATTGTTTTTCTTTTAGATTCGCCATGAAGTTAGTTTTAAAAACATGACTCATAAGCTGTGCAGTGACCACTGCTTTAACAGATACCGAATGGCCAATGGTCTGATAATGAATTGCTGCGAGCAGTGTGGAGAGTATTTGCCCAGTAAAGGTGCTGGGAATAACGTTCTGGTGGTTGATGGCCAGCAGAAGAGGTTTTGCTGTCAGAGTTGTGTCGCTGAATACAAACAGGTAATTGATGTGCCGAATACCAACCACGAGGGGTTCTCTTGGGCAGACTTGGAAGCACTGCAGTAGTGCTAATGTAGGAGGGTTTAATTGCATTTATCTTGGAATCCCATTTAATTTTATGGTTGTCTTCATATGAAGAGGGCTTACCTCAAATGAAATATGTATAGATTGTTGTGTAGGATATGGATTGTATAGGAAATATGTATAGATTATTGGAAATCAGCTAGTAATTATCCCTGTAATAGTAAATGTTACTAATGAGGTTTCTCTTGGGTTTTCTCTTTGGGGAATTGGAGAGGGATTTCACACTGTCAGGGCTTGGGCTGAGAATGGTTGCCTTCCTATTTAAGCTGTAAGATTGATTTCTAGTTTTAGGTCTCATTTGAGTTTGTAAATACATTAGAAGTAACATGAATTATAAGATGAGCTTTCATTTAGCTGCTATTTTGTTTTCTCCTTGACTCTTATGCATTATTTGTTAGTAGTACTTTTTTAGTCTACAGTTTTGTTCTGTATTCTTTTTGAAAAAAATATCTAACTCCAAGTTTCTTTTAGTTTTAAACAGAGGGTATATATTGTTCTATATGTCTCTTAATTCATTCCCTATCGATACCTGGATAGATCCTTCTCATTCTTTATGGTAGCATAGGGGCTGGAGAGATGGCCTAGTGGTTAAGGGTGGTGGCTGCTCTTCTAGAGGTCCTGAGTTCAATTCCCAGCAACCACATGGTGGCTGATAACTGTCTGCAACTCTAGTTCCAGGGAATCTGACACCTTCAAACACTAACACAATTAAAATCAAAGTAATTAAATTAACTTTAAAATACCTGAGCCTTTATGGTAGCATAGTCTATTTCATCATAATTTTATGAATCCATTATTAAAAATCAAGTTGAAGCATGGATGGTTAGATTAGTATTAATTAGTTCTTTAGAGCTGCCATATATCATATATTATAGACTCTGACTTAATAGTGCTTGACATTTTCACAGTTCTTGAGGGTGAAAGTCCAAGTATAGGTCTCTGCTCTTCTCTACTCCCTGCTTCCCTACAGCTGTCTCTTTTTGCCTTGTTAGTATATGACATTTCCCTCTTCTCATAAAGGAAACCAGTCCTATTGGATTAGTGCCCCACCCTCATGACCTTCTTTAACCTTAATTGCCTCTAAAAGAACTTGTCTTCGTATAACAATTGAATTGGAGGCTAGAGTTTCAAAGTAGGAATTGGGTTGAAGGGAGCACACACAGTTCAGTCTATAATAATAAAAGCAACAATACTCTTACTACATTGTCTTTTGTTCTGTTCTGTTTTGTGACAGAACCTCTGTGGCCCAGGTTGCCCTGAACTTGAACTCCTGCCTCAGCCACTCAAGTACTGTGATTGTAGGCATACATCACCATCCCTACATTGTTTATTGCGTTTTAATTATCTTTTATTTCTATGCTTTTAGGTTATTTCCATTCAGTATATTTGTATGCTGGAAGTACAGTATGTATAACAGTGTGCTTCTGTCTCTCTTCATTCCATGCTCAGTTCTATGCTGTTAATCTTAATTAGCTATAGCGGCAGTGTTCTTTAACCGGTAAATCAGGATATCTTATATAATTCCTTCTATAATGTTGGGAGATTGAATATATAAGAGACAGTATAAGACTGTATTGTAGTAGCTTTGTTGTTGATGGCATTTAAGCTATGGCCCTTCTTTTGCTATTACAAAATAGTGAATGATGAATAACAGAATATTTAGTTACTCCCATATTTGGGGATAATCGGTGTCTATTATCTCAGTAGTTGGGAGGTTGAAGCAGGAGGGTTGTTTGAGGACTATCCATAGTAAGACACACCCTCAAAAATAATTTGATGTTGGCTTTAGAATTATTTGGTAGATGTTGACATACGGTTCTACCCATCATTAAGTATGTTCCCTGTTGGAATTACTTGTGTGACTTTCCTGTTTTTATTGTCTGCAGTAGAGAAGATGTTAATCTTTGTGCGAGAGCAAGTGTGTGTGACTTATGTCTTAAGGACCTGCTTTACTGCTTTGCTATGGTGTTTTTCTTTTCTACGTTTTTGTTTTTGTTTTGTTTTTGGTACTAGGTATTGGACCACTGAGCTACATATCTATCCTGAGTATAGTATTTTAAAGTCAGGAAACAATTTTGTGTAGCTATTCTCAATGCAGTTCTTGATTGTTTGGGTATCTTGGTCCCATTCTAATTTCATATGAATTTGAGAAGCTGCTTTTCAAGTTTGCAGAAATAGAACTTTGATATGGTGGCATAGAATCTACATGTGGCTTTGTTTAGTGTTGGCATTTTGACAATATTAGGCCTTCTTATTTATAAACATCTGTGTTTGCATTTCCTGTTTCTTGAGGAGTCTTGTAGTTTTCACTGTGTAGGTCTTCATTTCTTTGGTTATTGTTCCTACATGTTTCGTCTTGGACTTGTTACTTGGTACATTTATTTCCTTTTGAGACTGCACATGGCCATGTATAGAATATGGTGACTTATTGTCCTTTGTGACCTTCAGCTTTGCAGAAAGCATTTATTACCTCTAATTTTACTGTTAATGTCTTGGGATTTTTCTGAATTTTTAGTCATTTCATCTACCTGTGAATTAGAGTTTTACTTATTCTTTTCTAACATGGATGGATGCCTTATGTGTTTTTTTGTTTGCCAATTGCAATTGACAGAACTTAATGTTACGTCTAATGGAAAGATGAAAATAACCAGGAAATATTCATGATCCCACAGGAAAGCTTTTTGTTTTTCACCAATTCAGTACTTACTTTTGGTAGTTCATATAGCCATTGTAAGGTTCAGGTAGTAGGGTTTTTTTTTTTTTGTTGTTGTTTGTTTGTTTGTTTTTGTTTTTTTTTTTGTAATATTAAGTGTATTGGGTCTTTTTTATCATAAAAGGGTATTGAATTTGGCTTAATGCTGTTTCTGTTCCTTTGAGATAATTAGAAAAACTTCATTGTTAGCATGTAGATTGATTTCCTTTTTTGAGTGTTCTTTGTAGGGATAAATCCCATTTGATCTTCACTACTTAGAACTAAGCTTATGTCTACTCTGATTTTCTTTTGCTGTTATATTTTTTAGTGATGGTAGTGCTGGCTGGTGGAAAGGTAGGTTAAAATGTCTCATTCGCTTTTTGGAAGAGATTGAGAATGCATGTTTTATAGAATTTAATAGTGAAACTGTCTATTCTTGGACTTTTCTTTGATGAAAATTTGCTTTGGTCTTGAAATAGAGTCTTGTTATGTTCTCCAGGCTGGCCTCAGACTTCTGTGTGCCAGGGTTACAGCTGTGTGCCATCATGCCAGTGGCGGGGAGTTCTCATTGATTGATTGGTTAAGTCTTTTTACTTAATAGAATTCTCTTGACACATTTTGGGCAGTTTTGTGTCTGTTTTGGGAAATTGTCATTTCATCTAGGTTGAACTTGTTTTGTACAACTTTTCCTACCACTTGTACTTTTTTTCAAAACATTAATGTCATTTAGGTATAGTGTTCTTTCTGTCTATTTTGGTGTTTATCTGCATACATGTTTGGGTATGGGCTCGTGTGTGCATGTGTGTAGGCCAGAGGTCAGCCTTGGGGTGTCTTTCTTTAGGTGCTGGCCACTTGGTATATGTCTATACCTATGTTTTGAGATATAGTATCTTACTGACTTGGAGCTCACCAAATTTTCTAGACTGCCTGACCAGTGAGCAAAGGCCCGGGGAGCTACTAGGTTCTGTTACAAGTATGCCTGGCTTTTATTTATTTATTTTAGTGTGGGTAGTAGTGTGGAGCCCAAGACCTCAGGTTTATGTATGGAGGAGTTTATTTCCCCAGCCTTTGTGTCTTTTGTTAATTTAGCAAAAGATTTTTTTTGTTTGTTTGTTTGATTTTTGCTTCCTCCCTCCCACCCCTTCAGTACCTAGGGCCTCACACATTCTAGGCAGATGCTGTTCCACTGGGTTGTGGCCACATCTCTTTTTCTTTCTATATTTCCATCTATCCATCCACCCATCCTCTCTCTTTCTCTCTCTCTCTCTCTCTCTCTCTCTCTCTCTCTCTCTCTCTCTCTCTTTATTTAGTGTGTGTGTTGAGGATCCTGGAAGCCTATGGTCCAGATTTCTGGCATACACTTGACAATCAGGAGACCCTGTCTTAAATGAGTTAAAAATCAGAACTGATTCCCACGGCTGTCCTCTGACCCCCACACATTCTACATGTGATTAAAAACATCAAAAGGCCAGGCTGGATGTGGTGGTACGCTATTGTTTTTTTTAACAGTCTTTACTGTTTTTACCAATTGATTTTACCAATGAAGACTGGGGTGCCAGCTGCTGAGATAAAAGCCTGCTAGCTCAGAGAAGCAGAGAAAGCACCCAGCTGACATTCCTCTTCAGCCTTTGCCCAGAAGCAGTCCTGTCAGGCTGTCTCAAAAAAATCTCCTACAAACTTAGTGTCCCTCCCTTCTGCCTCCTGTGTGTTTCTCCATACACTTCCTGACTTCCTCTTACCATCTATGGTTGTTTCTTAATAATCCTGTGTACACATACTGCTTGTTCTACCTCTTGACCTATGGTTGACTTTATTAAATATGCTGTGATAGTACACACCTTTAATCTCAACACTCCAGTGGTAGAGGAAGGGCAGGATCTCTGAGTTGAGACTAGTTCATTCTGCATACCAAGTTCCAGTCCAACCAAGGCCACTGGGGTGTGGAGTGTCTCTCTTGTGTCTGAGAGAGGGAGAGAGAGGGAGGGAGAGAGAGGGGTGTATGTGTGGAGAGAACAACTAGCTAGTGTGCTTATTAAAGAGTGGGTGTTGGTTCTTAAAACCTAGAGTATATAGAGGGAATCAATCAAACTGCTTTCTTTCCTGTGCTGTTAAGGTAATGTTTTATTGTTGTATCATTTTTTTTCCCCATTAACAATAGGCATAGAGCAGAAAATGCATTGTTGAATGTTAGGAGATTATAAATTAGTCAATAATTGAAGCAGCTTTCATAGATAATTCATTTGCTTTTCAGTCTAACTGCTTTTCTTAATGTACTTAAAAAGTCTTTTAAAATGTTTTAGGTAGGTAGCCATCCAAGTTTCCTGAAGGAGGTTCGAGATCACATGCAGGACTCTTTCTTAATGCAGCCTGAGGTGAGCAGAAATGTTGGTGAGATTTAAGACATATTTTTAAAAAATTACACACACACACACACACACACACACACACACACAGGACCTATACATATATGTGTTTGTGTGTATGCCTTGGGTGGGAGTGTGAAGGTCAGATGACAACTTGTGTGAATTAGTTATATCCTCATACTATGTGAGTCCATGGTGTCAAGTGTATATGAAAAAAATCACACCCAGTTTGAAGCATTAAAATGTATTTTAAGCATAATAGTTGTATAAATATATTAAAGTTTGTTTTCTTAAATTATATCAGATGATGAGTGTTTTTGTTATCTCTAAAAAATAGACTTTTCAATTCCACTAAATTTTACATGTCTTTTATTTGTCAGAAAATACTTGTGTTCCTAATCCTTTTTTTTTTTGGTATTGTTTACCCAGATGAATAATATATTTCTGATATCTCTGACTTCATGTTTTATTGTTTCTTAGCCAGTGAGGCTGTCTGTCTATATATGTATTTCTTTTACCCATGCTCTGTTTTGGAGTGTTTTTACTGTTGCAACTGCTGTATCTTTTTGAGACGGGGTCACGTTATGTAGCCTAGTGTCAAGCCTCAGCTTCCTCATGTCTCTGTCTCTCACACAGGAGCATACTGTTCTCAGCCAGAGCCTCCTCTGAGATACTGGCATTTCCGTGGCCAGGGTTCTTTTTGTGCAGCTCCCTTCATTAGCTTGTTTTCCAAGCTGGAGTACTTTACAATTTTCATTTAGTTCCTCAGCTTAGTAAGGTTTCTGGGCTCCAAAACCCACAACCCACCTCTAGGCCGGGAGATTTAGTAGCCCCCGTGTTTGCCTGGCTCTCGTTACTTTGGGATTCAGTCTTGAGGATAGTGCCAGAATCATTGAACACATGTAAGAAAGGTACTAAGCCCTCTCCAGATTCTCAACTACATTGTAGAAAATCCTTGTGTTTTGAAGCAGGGTTAGATGGTGATGATTGGTTTGTTAATAGCTAATCTGGTTAATGGCACAATTAGTTTGCACCTAGATAAAAGAGAGTAATATATCACTTTGAATAGATAGCAAATGCTTTGAGCCATGTGTGATGGCACGTGTCTGCAGTCTCAAGTCCTGTGGGGCTAAGGAAAGGAGGTCCTAGGTTTTGAGGCTGGCCTGGGCTCCATAGAAAGCTGTCCTTTGCGTTTCAAAAAAGAAAAAGAGATATGAAATTGGATCTAGTTGAATTATATGTGTACATTTATGTGTTTTTAAATTATCTTTTTATGTTCAAATTTCAGAAATATGGAAAACTGACAACTTGTACTGGCTGCCGAACACAGTGCAGGTTTTTTGATATGACTCAGTGCATAGGTCCTAATGGATATATGGAGCCGTATTGTTCAACTGCTTGCATGAACAGTCACAAGACAAAATATGCAAAATCACAAAGTAAGTTTCTGATATTTGGAAAGTTTGAAGACTTTAATGACATACTTGTTTATCAAAGGTAACTGATCTTATTTTTATATAGTTTTAACCGTTTTTGTTTTCCCATACCTAACTTCGGTGATTTCCATACTTGTTAATTTTTAAAAGTTAGTGAGGTTAACTGACTACACCCAAAAATATCTAAAATATATTTTTATGTATCTATGTTTGTTTTAGGTAATTTGACAGTTATTTTTAATTTTTATGGCAGTACTTTTCTATTGAATATTTATTTTTATTTTATGAGTCTGGGTGTTTTGCCCACATGTGTCTGTACACCTGTGTGTATGTAGTGCCCACAGAGGTCAGAAGAGGGTGAAGGAGCTTCCTGAAATGGAGTTACCGGTGTTTGTTAGCTGCTGTGGGTGCTGGAAACTGAACTGTGGTTCTTTTTTGTTTGTTTGGTTTTGGTTTTGGTTTTGGTTTTGGTTTTGGTTTTTGTTTTTGTTTTTGTTTTTGTTTTTTTCAAGACAGGGTTTCTCTGTATAGCCCTGGCTATCCTGGAACTCATTTTGTAGACCAGGCTGACCTCAAACTCAGAAATCCACCTGCCTCTGCCTCCCGAGTGCTGGGATTAAAAGCGTGCACCACCTCGCCTGGCTGAACTGTGGTTCTTATTGCTGAGCTATCTCTCAAACTCCTGGCAGTGTTTTTTAAAGATGGAAATAATCTTGAATAACTTGTTACAAATAATAGGATAATTTAAAAAAATCAGTTAACATTTTTAGAAAACCTTCTTTTACTTTATAAAGAAATCAGGTATGTATCTTTTCTCTTATAGGTTTGGGAATTATTTGCCATTTTTGTAAGCGAAACTCTTTACCTCAATACCAAGCCACAATGCCTGATGGAAAACTGTATAACTTTTGCAATTCCAGTTGTGTGGCTAAATTTCAGGTTTGTTGCTTATTTTTCCCTACCCCCATAAAATGCACACAGATAACAATCAGTGTAATAAGCTTTATCTTTTCTGTTACTTTTAATTTGTTGAGTGCCTGATGAGAGGGTAGAGATTATAAATCACAGAAGGCCTGGCTGTACTTTCATACATTTTTACTGTGCTACAGAGCGTGAAGGAACACGAGTTTTAGTTAATTCAGTGCTTTTCTTGTTAGTTTGAATAGCTGTGGTCTGTGATAAATGAATGAAAGTGTCTTTAGCCTGTAAGCACCAAGCATATATGCTTTCCAAATTAGAAATGAGCCTTGTAAAAAGGGAATTAGACTTAGAGTAGACCTCAGCTTAGTATGGGACCCATTTTAGGGAGATGGTGTTTATTTGGTATATGTTCTGAACCTTCTGACATAGTTCTTCAGAGTTGGAGTATGGATAACCCCAGAGGATAAGGTTATAGGTACTGTTGAAACTTCGCTTGGCTGACTGATCTAAGGGAATAGTTTAGAGGGAACTCAAGCAGTAGTTAGGTAGTACTAGTAGGTTTACCTATTGTATGTGAAAATTTCAGGGTATTGCCCAAAGGTGCAAACCAGTGCATAAAGCCATGCTTCATGAGTTAACTCATCCAACAGTTCTCCTTTATTCCAGGTACTGTGCTCATGTCAGTTATTTAAACTGAAACTATTAAGTGTGCTTTTAAATATGCTACAGTAGTTACTACAACATTTACTACTACTTAAATTGAGGCTTTAAGCTCAGTTAAATGGCTTGTTGTTTTATTGAGTTATATCCTCATTGAAGGTGGATGATAAGCTTAGTTAAGTTTTTGTTTTGTTCAATGTTTAACACTATAGCTTAGGCTAGTCTAGAACTGGAAGTACACATCCCTGTTTCAGACTTGCAAGTGCTGGGAGTGTAGATTTGAGCCACTGTGACCAGCCTAACTACTATCACTATTTACTTGAAACTTCTGTTGGCTCTGGTTTGATGAGACTGTACATGTACATTTTTTTTCCCCCTCTTCTGATTTTTTGAGGTAGGGTTTTTCTGTGTAACAGAGCCCTAGCTGTCCTGGACTCACTTTGTAGACCAGGATGAGCTTGTACTCAGAGAGATAACCTGCCTCTTCCTCCTGAGTGCTGGGATTAAAGGTGTATGCCACTATGCCTGGGTACATTAAATATTTTTAAGTAACAATTTTGAATAGCACATCCAGGTAAGGGATAAGTGTGTGTGTGTGTGTGTGTATCCAATCTTATGTAGACTCATTTATATACAAATAAGACAAAGTTGACACATAGACAATATTTTTTAATCTCTCAAGCTGTATAATTTGAACTTTATATCTGTGTTAGTTATTTTCCTTTTAAAAGCAACGTAATAGGGCTGGAGAGATCAGCAGTTAAGAGCACGCTGTTCTCTTTCAGAAGGTCTGTGTTCAATTCCTAGCACCCTGATGGCAGCTCATAACTGTCTGTAATTCCTTTTCCAGGGTCTGGCACCCTCAGTCAAAACACCAGCACACATAAAAATAAATATGTAAAAAAAGATAGTAGTATTATCTCTTTAAGCTACTATATAAACAAAAGTTGCCATAAGTTCACAGTTTTAGAAGTTAAAACGTCCAATATGGCTCTTGCAAGTTTGTGACTCAAAGCCCTTTGAGTAGATGAAGCTGCATCAGACGGCCCAAAAGACATGTAACATTTTAGTCACCTGATAGTTAATTTTTTTAAAACAAACTTTAATTTTATGGTAGTGTGTGGTATTTAAAAATGATTGTTTCTTCCTCTAGTGTTTGTAGAATAATTTTATTAGCTACTTCATATAGGCACACGGTTATGTGTCACATATCTATGTGATGTGTGATATACTTCAAAAGAAAGCTAAATACCAGTGTAATTCAGGTTGAGAATCAGAGAAAATATCTTTGTATGGTAGTGGCTTACACTTTTAATCCCCACACTCAAGAAGCAGAGACAGTGGACCTCTTGAGTTTGAGGCCAGCATGGTCTAAAGAGTAGGTTCCAGGACGGCCAGGAGTACACAGAGAAGAAAAGATATGAAAATAAAAGAAAGGAATAGAAAAGAAAGGAAAAGAAAATGAATTAGAAGGTGAAAAGTTCTTTTGTGGTGGTGTTTGCCTTTAATCCTAGCATTCGGGAGACAGGATGATCTCTGTTTTACATAGCTAGTTCCAGGACATCAGAGACTGTATGGAGACCCTGTCATTATGAAGAATCAGAAAACAAAAACGAAAAACAAAAAACCATTATAAGTCCACGTATGCTTATATATCATATCTTATTCTGTGAATTATTTCTGGTATGAATCCCAGCTTTTACTCATTTCTCACCTAACTCTGAAGAATTGATTACCTTTTTAAAAAGCAATATATGCTGTTTTTCTTGATAATAACTTGGAGTGAGAGTTACGAGAGTGATGTGAACTATTTGTTACTTAATATCTGAACCTTGGAGAGACCTTTGTGTGTTTTTCTATCTTCTTCCTACCTTGTCCTCCCTCCTCTTCCCTGATTTTATTTACAGTGTAGAACTCTCGGAACTAACCTTACTGTTCTCATTCTCTCCAGCTGAGATAATTGAGCTGTAGTTTTTCCTTTTCATATTTAGATGATCTCTCAGTAAATATTTCAATCCTAAAGCTAACAGTGGTTTGTTTTTGTTTTTGCTTTTTTTTTTTTTTTTTTAAAGTACTGGGATTGAAGCTAGGACCTTGTGCTTGTTAAGCAAGCATCCTTTCATTGAACTCTATTTCAGTTCTTTGACACAATGCATTTTAAAGGCAAAATTAAGAATTGTTGTTTTGTGAACTAAAGAAACTTGCTTTCTGCATGTAGTAGACATTTGATAGTTCTTACAGCTAGAAGTTCTAAAATACTTGTCAGACTAAGTGTACTTTGTTCTTTATTTTAGGCTCTAAGCATACAGTCATCTCCAAACGGCCAGTTTGTAGCACCCAGTGACATTCAGCTGAAATGCAACTACTGTAAAAATGCCTTTTGTTCAAAACCGGAAATCTTGGAATGGGAGGCAAGTCTTGTTTCCTTATATGTGTAATGTAATGCTAAGACAAGAATCTAAGAAAATAAGTGGCATTTCTATTCTTTTTTTAGTGGACAATAATAAGCTTCGTATTTTGTGTCCTTGGTATGTTTACTTTGTGGAAATGAAACCAATAGGATAGATTTCAAGGAAGCAATTTATTGAAGTCAAATGTAGTATGTTTGTAATAAAATATAAAAGTCAATTCACACACGTAGTATCTTTGCAGACTCCTACTCTGTCCTCTCCTTGTCATTATTATCATCTTATGAGCTCAATATTTGTAGAATTAGAATTTGTAAGGCTGATACTATGCTGTTATTTAATATCTTATATTTTAATAAATATATTTTAATAAGGGAGTAGAGACTGAATTTTGTTTATTTTTTTTCCTTAGCACCAAACCTTTTTTAGTTTACTTATTTACTTTGTCATGTTCCTTGTTTTGCTGTTGCCATGTGAGTTTGTTTCTTTAAGAGTACAGAGATGGAAAGATGAATTATCTAGGCTGCCCATTGCTGTGTTTACTTTTGGCCATCCTTTAACCTTTTTTGGGGGGTAGATTGGGTGGTTGGAACAGAGTATATGCTTAAAAAATTATATAAGATGTGAAATTAAAATCAGACTATTTTCTGTGGTTGTTTACATGTTATTTAAAATGTAATGCATAGGTCAAAATTGGTTCCTAGAATTAGACTCCATGAATTTGAAAGTATTTGGAAATCCGAGGTTTATTATTTTAGAGCCTGTAAAATGCTTTTGTTTTTAAAGATTATTTTCATGTATATGAGTACACTGTAGCTGTCTTCAGACACACCATAAGAGGGCATCCGATCCCATTACAGATCGTTGTGAGCCACCATGTGGTTGCTGGGAATTTAACTCAAGAACTCTGGAAGAGCAGTCAGTGCTCTAAACCACTGAGGCATCTCTCCAGCCCAGCCTGTAAAATTCTTTACTTTTATTATTTTGCTTGGTGCTGTCTCCAGAGTAGTTAAACCATTCATGCTTTTGAGACTCTTGATGGCATCTTGTCATTAGTTTTAGACTAATAACCACCTAGTAGCAGAAATAATATTGAATGCCCAACATGAGAATAAAGGAATGGCCAGGGAGTGAGGAAAACCTACAGGTAAACATATACGATAGTATCATATAGAAATAAAGATTCCACAATAAGCTGAAGTCTGATAAATTTTTAGATGAAAATGAGAATTTCCCCACTGTTCATATTTTGTAGTACTGTGTTGCTTTTACTTACACAGAACTTTAGTGTTAGATGCCATTAAGAGATAGTGCCTTATTAAGTGAGCATTTCTCTTATGAGACTGTGAGCTTAGGACTCCGTAATTAGCAGTCATGATACTTTTTCTCTTTTTTTCTTAGTGTGTGCGTGTGTATGCACATGTGGCTTATTGAACCCAGGACCTTGAGTGTGCTTAGCCAATACTTTACTTTTGAGCTCCTTCCCAGCCTTCCTTTCTCTTCTGAGTTATCTATTCATAATGGGGCAAGTTTTCATTAATGGTTGCTCTACTTGAGTTATTTTCTTTATTTTAGTCTTTAGATATCTTTATGTGTTATGTTAGTTATTTAGATTTAATCTATATCTGCTATAAGTTTTGGGAGAAAAGGTGCTTTGCTTGGAGTTTTAGTTCTTAACTCCTGGGTCACTGTTTCAAAAGTAGGCCTTACAATTGTGGCTTGAAGCCAGGAGAAACAATAATAACTGTTTATTTAAGAGAACTAATTAACTCAGTCTCATGCTTTTGCATCAGTGTCATATAAGAGCACCAAACTGAAAATTTGAGACATAATAGTCGTTCTTATTAAAGTGTCACAGGAATGTGTTTGATTGCCTAAAAATGTTGTATCTTGTGTTTCTGTAGCTTACATTGTATTTTTTGTTATTTTCTTTGTGTTTCTCCAATCCATTAGCATATCCAGGCTGTGACTTTATGTTAGTGATTGTTCTCTTAGTTGCTCAGTCGCTCAGGGTAGTTAATAATGCTCAGTTGGTTAACTTAGGTGTCTGTGGCCGTGAGCAAATGTATCTCCAAGAATCATAACATTAAGTAGATAAATGATTTAACTTTGTTTAAAAGTGGCTTGTTTATTTCTTAAGCTTGGTCTTGGGATGGCTCTCATACTCACCAAGGTTCCCGTTGTGCATTTAGAACAAAGTGCATCAGTTCTGCAGCAAAGCTTGCTCAGATGACTATAAGAAGTTGCATTGCATAGTTACATATTGCGAATACTGCCAAGAGGAGAAGACTCTGCATGAAACAGTCAATTTCTCTGGCGTTAAGAGACCTTTCTGTAGTGAAGGCAAGTGTGTATACAGCATTGTTCATAACTTTTAATATATATATATGTTTTTTGCTAAATTATTTAAAGAGTATATAATTACAGACGTCCAGAATAGGTACACAATTTTAATATTGATTTAACAAAATTTAGCTTACTTTTATACTGAATCTTTTTTTGTTGTTTTACATGTATTTTTGGACTTCTGGGCCTCAAGGTTTCACCTCTAGAAATTTGGGGTAAAATGAAAGGAAGCACTGTCATCCCACATTATTACTAGAATTGTACATTGTAGCCTGAAGGTTGATTTTTCAGGAGCAGGAAGAGTGTTTTGCATTCACTCCAGTTCCCTACCAGCTTGCAGCTATAGAGTTTTTTAGTATTTAGATTGATCGTCACTGATCTCAAAATCTGAAACCCATGATACTCCAGAAGTTTCAGGTTTTGGATTTTCAGGTTAAGGAAGTCACTAAAGTTCATGTGACTGCTGAAAATAAATACCCTACAAGAAGCCCCTAAACCTGAAATTTCTCTGACCTAAAGCATTTTAGTGTCATTGATGTAGAGGTGGGAGGAGTTACACACAGTGACAAGCACAGTGGCTGCATTGTGGTTTGTGGTGTCTGAGATATACTGGGTTCTGTTACAAATATTCACAAGTGTCCTTTCTCCTCATTTAAACTTGCATTGGTCTTATACCAGAAATCAGATTGTAGACATGAACTCTGGTTCTAAATTTACTTCTCCAGAAATAGAAACAGGATTGGGTCTTAGGTGCTCATTGTTGCTAGTGTTTCCAGTGGTCACATTTTTGCTCTACTCTGCCTCTATCTTGTCTTTTGTTGGGGTCACTGATGTATCTTTTTTTCTTTTCTTCTCAATTATATTATATATAGAGATAGATATATAGCTATATACATACATACAGATAGCAATAGGTATATAGATATATACATATATACACACACATTCATGTCTGTCTGTCTATCTATCTATCTATCTAGTCCCTTAAAGAAAACAGCTCCTCCCCTCCTCCGTTAGAAGCTTTCAACTGTGAGGAGCTATATCCCTATTACTTTTTTGCTTGTTTGTTTTGTTTTTTTTTTCAGACAAGGTTTCTCTGTGTAGTTGTATTGTGTAAACCAGGCTGGCCTTGAACTCAGAGTGCCACCTGCTTCTCCCTAACTCAAGTGCTAAGATTAAAGACTCTTTACCCACCCCTACCCCTGGACCCCCTTCCTATCACAGTTTTTTAGGCCTCTCTTCAGTGGCTTCCTCTCTAGACAGTTTCGTTTTGTTAGGGGGGAGTTAGAAATCACAGAAACCTTCAATGTCTCTCATTCTCAACTCTGAGTCTGGAGTCATTAGTGATAAATGCTATTACATAAGGCTTCCTATCTGTGTTTTCACCTATCTGATGTTTCCACCGAGGACTATTTGTCCTCTGCTTCTACTTTTCCTGTGAATTCCTGTAACAAATTTAGATCAAAAGGATAGTTGGATAATCCTGAATGCCAACAGTCAATGGCAGAAAAAAATGTTTGTTCAATGGTATCACCATCCATCTCACAAACAATCCAGCATTCGTGTTAGAAGGTATTAATGACAAAGCAGAGCATTCCTACTCAGCTGTAACTGGTGCATCTCACCTGGAGCCATGCTTTACTCTTCTTATCTAAGGGCAGAGTTAGAGTAAAGATGACCAGTTGTACGGTGTGGTGGCGCACACCTTTAATCCCAGCACTTGGAAGGCAGAGGCAAGCAGATTTCTGAGTTTGAAGCCAGCCTAGTCTACAAAGCAAGTTGCAGGACAGCCAGGTCTATTATATATATATTATAGGCAGAGAAACCCTTTCTTGAAAAGCCAACAAAAGATTAATACTGAGTTGATTAACTCTATCACCTACTTTTTTGTGCCAAAACAGTCTAATATTGATTATTAATATAGGTATCTGTTCTTACAGAAATTATACTTTCATAACTCTAAAATGGATTAATTAAATTGAAGAGTGCATCTCAGATAGTTGGTACTTAGAAACATAATTTTCATTGGGAAGGACTTAGTTTCAAATGGGTATAAAGTGTTAAGGCTATGAATTTTTCTTTTTACTTTTTACTACTGAATGAGGTTTTGTTTTGAAGTCCTCTGTTACTCTGTTACTCATCCTAGTTTTATGGGTAAACTATTTACTATCAGTCAAATTCAGTGAATTACAAAGGCCAGGTGTGGTGACATATACCTTTAATCCCAGCACTCTGAAGGCAAAGGCAGGTAGATAACCTGTGAGTTTCAGAGTAGCTTGATGGACAGCCAGGGCTACATAGACTCTTAAAAAACCAAACCAAACCAAAACAAAACCAAAACAGAAAAAAAAAAAAAAAAACCCAAACCAAAAAAACGCTCAACAACAAAAAACTAAAGAAGATATATATTAAAAAATATTTTAAATATAGCTCAAAGACTGGTGATGGTTCAGTGGGGAAAAGCTGACCTCAGTTGGATTCCCAGTACTCATGTAATAGAAAGAAGTTGTCTCGACTGCCATGTGTAGGCTATAGCATGATGACATGACACATACATATTTACATATGCAAGTGAGTGTAATTTTAAACCTAAAATATAGTTCACAATAACAAATTGTAGGATATTTCATAATGATTTGCAAATATTTTATTTTTTAAACTGTACAGTCAGGTATGGTGCAGTTGCCTACATTCTTAATCCTCAGGCATTTGAGGAAGGAGGATTGTAGGTTCAGAGCCACTCTGAGATTCACAGATAGGTCAGAACATTTAAAACACGGCTTCATGAAAACACTGTAGATGGTAGAATTATAATTTGAGCTTTTTATTAAAGGATAGATCAGGTTTCCTAGATATTAGTAGATTAGTCTACTTACTGGTTAACTTCAGAGGTAGTAAACTAGATATGTGAAAATATATTTATGCAGAAGATAAAGTAAGGTATTTTTTTTAAAGGAGTAGATAGCAAAGTATTTTCTCTAGTCACGTCAGAGTCCTATTTTCTTGACGAATTTCTATATGAAAACAGGCTGTTAGGAAGACTCTAGAAAATATCTAAATTTAGTTAGAACTTTTCAGCAGTCTGCATTCATTTTCCAATGCACTCACTTGTATCTTTGTGATTTTATTCAAATAGAAAATAGTTCTGAAGCATTGCCAGATGTGATAGATGATATGTTTTCTAATATGATAATGTTCTGTTTTAATTTGCACAGGTTGGTGTTGTATGATAGACCTAGTATTTCAGAGGGCCTGGGGAAAAAGGTTCAGTCAGTCAGTGCTTGCTATTCAAACATGAGGCATGAATACCTGAGCTTGGTCCCTATCATCTATGTAAAAATTGGACATGGAAGTCTGTGGAGGCAGAGACAGGAGGCTCTGGATGCTTGCTGGCTAGCCAGTCCAGCTATATTGGCAAGCTTTAGGTTCAATGAGAGACTCTGTTGAGTGAAATTGAGGAAGGCAACTGGCATCAAGCTTTGGTCTCCACATGCACCTGAACGTACACATAAAAACATGGAGGTTTTTAGTTAGAAGGGAAGAAGACTTTATATTTGAATATATTCGATATGTTCTGAAACCGATAATTAACTTATAAGATTTGTCTAAGTTTAAAATATGTCTTTTTATGTGTTCTTTTTAAAAAAATACAACATTTTTCAGGCTGCAAGCTATTATACAAACAAGATTTTGCAAGACGATTAGGATTAAGATGTGTTACCTGCAACTATTGTTCTCAGCTGTGTAAGAAGGGAGCCACTAAAGAACTTGATGGAGTTGTCAGAGACTTCTGCAGTGAAGACTGCTGTAAGAAATTCCAGGAGTGGTACTACAAGGCAAGTAACAATACCTTCTCAGCAGAGCAGCTACTTTGGGTTGACTTCTAAAGCACTTGATATCTGTTACTGTGACAGTATCTAGTTGTTCTTTCTTTTAATTTGTGCAATATACATAATAGTATTGAAAGACTATCTCAAATTAAAATAATTTTATAGCCGGGCGTGGTGGCGCACGCCTTTAATCCCAGCACTCGGAGGCAGAGGCAGGCGGATTTCTGAGTTCGAGGCCAGCCTGGTCTACAAAGTGAGTTCCAGGACAGCCAGGGCTATACCGAGAAACCCTGTCTCGAAAAACCAAAAAAAAAAAAAAAAAATTTATGTATTTTTAGCATTTAAATTTAATAATGAGAGCTGTATAGCTCAGTGCTTATTGTAGGCAAAAGGCTCTGTGTTTGATGCTAAGTCCCACAAAAATACATTTCATTGAAATATTTAACAGTTTGCTTTTAAATTTTCTGTTAGTATGTAATATTAGTTGCATTTCTATTACCTTGATAAAACAGCATGGTTAAGATGACTTACAGAAAAATTTACTTTGGCTTAACAATTCCAGAAAGTTAGAGTTCATAATGTCAGAGTAGAGAGAGGTACCAGGTTGGGATGGTGGCTGGAGAAAGGTGCTAAGAACTCCCAACAGGAACCGTAAGTACTGGAAAGTGACAGGAGAATTTTACCTCTGAAAGCCTGCCCATCCTGACTGACTTCTTCAAGCAAGGTTACATCTCCTAACCTCCTCAAACTGTTTAATCCAGCAGTCAAGTGTTAGGAGCATTCTCATCCAACCTCTACAGATGATATGGAGGCAAGGTTTGAGGCAACGGTGAGCATCATGATGCCTTGCCCTTTAAAAAACCAGTGTAGTACATAGTACTATGCTATGGCACTTAGATAAATTTTTACACGAACCAAGTTTTAGCTTAGATGTTAAAAAATTGAGAACCCTTTTTGTGTGTTTTACTTGTATTCTTTTATTTTCTAGTGATTCATAAACTCAGTTTGTCTTTCCTTTGCCAGTCTGTATCTTGAGGTCAAGATAAAGTACAGGTTTTGACTTGGTTTGAATGCTGGAATCCTGCTACTTCAATTTTAATATTTGATGTTGGATCTTTAAATTTTGAGTGTTGGTTTTCAGTGTTCATTTTGGAGGGCAGTTGCAAGAACTGTAGATAGTAAGTCAACATTAGGACATTAGGCTTTTTCTCAGGTTTTTAGTAAGTGGGGAGGTCAGGCTACAGCTTTGCTTTTTTCTAGTGTTCTGACTCATTTGTAAATGGTGGGAAGCCTACATTTCCTTGTGTATATGTGTTTTGTCTATTTGATTATAAAAACAAAGACAGAAAGAAAATGAACCTGAAAGACTTCTGTGATTTGAAAGTAGTCTTTAATTGGTGAGAGTGTCTCTCTCTCATAGAGCTGGTTGCTTATGTAGTTGTGGTTTGGTAGTCAAGGCCTGGAGAGCTGTGTCTAGGCCTTGTTGGAAGCTCTCAAAATCTAGGTTTTGATGTCAGCAAAAGGTGGTGGCGATGGCGACGGCGGCGGCAGCAGCAGCAGCGAGGAGATGACCGTGCTAAGTGAGAGCAAAGGCACATGGACAAAGTCAAAGTTGCTTTCTTTGCTTTCCTTTTATCTCTAGGGTGTTGTACACATTTAAGATGGGTCTTTCCACTTGAAAGAGCAAGTCAGTTAACCATCACAATGACCTAGGTTAAATACTAAGTGCCCCTGTGATACTCTTACTACATAATACTATCAGCAGTGCACAATTTTAGACTAGCATCAGCTACTGCTAGAGTGAAGCTTTACTTGTTGAATGTTTATTCAGCAAGAGGGCTGAACTAGAGAAAAAAAGACAATGCATTATGGCCTATCTTTGTTAGTTCTTTAAGTCCTGTGTACGGTATGATCTATTGTTAATGTCTCCCAACCAGAAGTTTACTTTTTTAAAATACAAGTTCAAATGTACTGTACTTTAGAGATATACACCCTTTACAGTATTTATTAATAGAATTTCACTTGAGATTGGAGGTGAGATAAACACACACAATAAAACTATGGATTAGAGTAATGAAAAAGTAACAGCTACAGTTACGAGCTGTAAAATAATACTTAGTGTTACCAGGATTCCCGAGCTGTTAAGCTGATGATTAGTTTTTAAAAAATTAAGTAATTATTTTTAGATCAAACACGTAATTATTATTGTATTGGAGTTTAGTACATCTTTTGTTTCATTCAATGATCAAAATGTCTTTTAAGTATGGGCAAGATTTTGGTGAAACTATTTCTTTAATTGCTACTTTAAAGTGTAATAGTATGAGTTTTAGAGTCAGATAAAAAATATACATATACACACATATGTATATGTACATATGTGAAGTTATAGATTTCTTTGGTCTGATTGTATTCCTAGCTGTAGATTTGATTGGATATCTTTTGTGTGTTTATTACTTATTTAATAATTTTTTATTCTAAGACCAGGTTTCTCTGTATGGCCTGGGCTGTCCTGGAACTCACTCTGTAGATCAGGCTGGTCCAGCTGCCTCTGCTCCCAAACAGTTGGGCTTAAGAGCACAGGCCACCATTGCCCAGCTTCTAAGGGATGTGCTGCGAAGTTATTTTATTTTTAAGTAAATATTGACTGTTTTAAAATGTAGTTTCTAAGTACTTAAAATTAACTTCTTTTTAAATTTTAAACTGTCAGAAAATAAAATTTTTTAAGCTGTCATTTCTGAGTTCCCATTTTAAGAGCTTGTTTCAGAATTTTATTTTTTTGCCTTACAATTTTATTTTTTCCTTGATATAATTTTAGTATTTCCTCATCACATTGGCCAGCTATTGTTTGTGCTATGTTAAATCTTCTCATTTGAAATGTCTGAGCACTCTTCCCTTTTAATTAAGGCTGCGAGGTGTGACTGCTGTAAATCCCAAGGCACTCTGAAAGAGCGAGTGCAGTGGCGTGGCGAAATGAAACATTTCTGTGATCAACACTGCTTACTACGTTTCTATTGTCAGCAAAATGAGCCCAACATGACAACTCAGAAAGGACCTGAAAACCTACATTATGGTATGTCATGTGGCCACTTGAAAACTTTTTATATTCTTAAAGACTCTCAAACATTGGTTGATTTTGAAGGTAGTTAGTAAGACTGGGCCTGGCTCACTGGCAGAGGAAGGATGATAGTTTATAGCCCTAGTAAGCTTCTCCCGAAAGAGATCAGTTTTCTCATAGTGTATGTACAGATGGAAATAATAATTGAAATAAATTCCATACTTTCCCTAGGCTGAAGTTCCCTGTATGATAATGTTTTATAGATACATTGCTTATTTTATTCCCATTTAAAATTATGTTTGATGAAAAAAAGAATTGGGTATCATTGAGCTAAATTACAGAGAAATTAGAATTAAAAAGAACTGTTTTAAAAAATAATCTATCCTGTGACAGCTAACTTCAAATTCAAATAAAAAGTTTCCTGAACAGATGGGGTGCTAGTTGTGGCCTAGAAGGAACAACAGAACTTTTTAGAAGTTGTGGTCTTGTATTTTATTTAAGCAGCAATTTTTAGAGTATTGAATTTTCCCTAAAGCATGCTGTATTCAGAGAGAGCAGAGGGAAAAATGAGTTGATCATTCACTTACCTCCATAGTTCTTATACTGTTTGTAAATTTGGGATTGTTTCTTAAAATAGTTTTTCAAAATTGGTAAAACTCCCTGATAAACAGGGATTCATAAAAATGTCAAGAAAGTGTATTTGTCTTACTTTTAAATGTTTATGTTTTTTAGATCAGGGCTGTCAGACGTCCCGAACCAAAATGACAGTGAGTATTTTTCAGTTTAGTGCTGTGATATGGTTTATAGTATAAGTGAAAGTAATTAGGCTGAGTTAATATGATCACTATGAAAGTTTTTTTTTTTTTAATACTGTGTTGAAACAGTAGAAACATTCAGCTTACTTCCTAGTAGCAGAGACTGTCAGGCATAATGTGAATCATTATAGCCTCTACCCAGATGGTATGTGAGTTGACATAGGAATAGCTTTGACAGGATTGCTCCTCTGTCCCTTTCTGTATTTAGAGGGCATGGATGGGCCAGTGGTAAACAGTTAGGTTTTCAAGGAAAGCAACAAAGGACAAAGTACACAAGCTACACACTAGAGACCAACCTGACATGGAACTCGCTTGGAGGGAAGCAAGGGAAGTGAAGTTGAAAGTAGTGTGATATGAAGATCTCTTAGTGGATGGCTGGATCTATGAATCTTTTAAACCTGAAAAATATATAATATAGTCTCTGATCCTATTTTTTTTTTTTTTAGCCTTTTCCTTTCTTTTGATACAATGCAGCAAATCCTTAATTACCTGTAATGATTACTAGGGGGCATAAGTAGTGGTTGGCCATACCATGAAGAACAGTGAGGCACTGTCTGCCTTTAGTATGCCACCTCTTTTGGAGTTTCTAGCACCCTTGTTCAAAAGGTCTGTGCTAAAGGAATTGTTCATTGGCATTAGAAAAAGCCTGTGGACCAGCTTATACTATGGTTAAACAAATCAATAAAGATCTGTATCTCCAACAAAGCTCATCTAGCAGGTTTTCAGAACTCTGAGATACCTATGCTGCAACTCAGAAATTGTGATTCACAAAATTATTTAGGTGGTTCTAATATAAAAGTAGAGGTGACAGTAACCTACAGACATACATTCTTTATATCCTTGGGTTAGGATGCCATCATGGCTATTAAGACTTGTATCTTTTTTTTCCACATTGTAATCTTTTAGCCCTGTATCCATAGTCAAGAGAAGCTTAGCTGTTTTTTTTAAATAAGCTGAAATGTATTCTATTATATATATATATATATATATATATATATATATACACACACACACACACACACACACACACACACACACACACACACACACTATTAATAATAGAATTTCATTTGAGGTATGATTTAAGTGATAATAGCATGCACAATATAAAACTATGGATTAGAGTAATAAAAAAGGCACAGCCACAATTACCATAAACTATAAAGTAGTATTTAGTATTATCAGAATTCCCAAGCTTTTAAGCTGACAGTTTTTCAAAATTGTACTAATTTATTTTTAGATCAGAAACTTATGACCTGTTTAGAAAAAGTGTAATGAATAGCATGGTTTTGTAGCTTTCTGCTTATAGGATGATAATCAGAATTAGAACATTAAACCTCAGCTAGTGCTGGCTGTTTGCACATTTGATATGTTGAGAAAGTTGGACGTAAGTTATATATATATATACACTGGAAGAATCTGGCAAGTGTTTTACAAGAGAATGTGAAGAACAGCTTTCTAGAGCTGACAGGAGTGTCTGGTGCTCTCAAGGGCATTGGTAAACTTACTAATAGTTCTCAAGTATCTAGCTTTAAATTACTCAGTTTCTGCAGCCTTGCCATTGTATCAATGCTCAGAACAACTTTACAAGCTCATATTGACAGTGCTCAGAATCTGTGAACTGTCTATATGTCATTCTGTGGGAGAAGCATAGGGGTCTAAAATCGTCTGGAGTTCTACAGCTGCATCATGCTAGAAGGGAGAGAACCTGGCTTTCAGAGTTGAAGAATTGATCTGTTCATTAGGCTAGAATTCTTAGGTTCTAGTCATTTGTGGAAACAAAATCAGAGTGTACTTCACTTTTCTCCTACTCAGTGTAATCAATTTGAAGATTAAGGCTTGATGTGGCCAAGACTTGTAGTCTCAGATACTCAGGAGTTGGAGGCAGGAGGATCAAAACATCAAGACCTAAGTGGTTTACAGAGTTAACTTCAAACCTTAAGGCTAACCTAGGAAACTGAGACCCAACTCAAAAAATTTGTTGCATTACATAAGGTTACATGATACAGCCTAGAAGAAGTGCATTTGCCTAAGGTGTGACAGGATATAAATATTTTTTTTAAACGATTTGCATTCTACAAACTTTGAAGGCATGAGGAAGCTGCAAATCTTAGTGTTAGCAAAGAAACTCCCACAGTGGACAACTGCCCAATATTATTACATTAATTCAGCCTGGGGCAACACCAAACAAATTACTATTAGCTAATTGATGGAGAAATGTTTGTCAGAATAAGGAGTTTTGAGGGCTCTGAATTCTGGTAACTGGAAATAGAAATGTTAAAACATAATTTAGGGGCTGGAGAGACAGCTCAGCAATTAAAAGTCCTTGGAGAGGACCTGGGTTTGGTTTCCAGCACACATGGTAGCTAGCTCACAACCATCCATTACTCCAGTTTCAGGGATCTGATGTCCACTTCTGACCTCTTCAGGCACCAGGCACACACATGGTACATACATGCACACAGGCAAATACTCATATACATAAAATAAAGATACATAAAAAAATTTTAAGTCCACATAGTTTATGTTGTGCAGTAAATGGGTAGGAGCGGCTTTGATGAGTACAGACAGAATGGATGTCTTGAAAAAACTGTCAATGTTAAGGAGAAATATGACTCTATGCTTCAAACACGGCATCAGAGCTAAGTACCACATGTGTATATACTTTGTATCATAGTGCCTAAAGGATTGGAGGCAAATCAACCAACCATAGGAGACTAAAAGAGTTGGCTTGGGAGGAAAAAGCAGGTGCTGCCAAGTCACAAACTCTAGTTCGACTAACCTCTCCCTTGGTTTTATGAATTTCATCAAAGTTGAAAGATAAAATTAACCACTATACCTCTATATCATAAACCTCAACTCAAGCTCTACCAGAGCAAAACTTAGTGTATTTATAATTAAACTTATAAGTCTTTGTTCTGTGTATTTTCAGGATTTTAATTTATAGTGACATTACTCTGTAGAGTGAATTCTTGCTGCTAACCAGTGTGTTTAGATCCACATTGATCCTCCAGATTATGACTGGTAATTAGGAGTAATAATATTTGGTTATACTTTCCCACTTTTTGTGGAAGTCCATTTGAGCGTTGGAAGCAGACAGTGAGCTGGGCATGATGGCACATTTCAGCACTCTGGAGGCAAAGGCATGTCAATCTCCATGAGTTTGAGGACAGTTTGGTCTGCGTTCCGAGTTCCAGGCCAGTCAGAACTATATAGTAAGACTCTGCCTCAAGAAAGAAAAGAAGAAAGAGGAATAGAGGAAAGAAAACATGATCAGTACCAGGAAGATGTTAAAATTACAAAAATAAAATGTTTCTCTTTGCTTCTCTGAAGGGCTCAGCACCACCCCCTTCTCCTACACCAAACAAAGAGATGAAGAATAAAGCAATTCTTTGCAAACCTTTAACAATGACAAAAGCAACTTACTGTAAGCCTCACATGCAGACCAAATCTTGTCAGACAGGTAAGTTGAGAACGGTTGGATTGTACCTCTTCCTGCTTAGACCATCTCATGTAAAGCGTATGCTTTCCTAGAGCGAAGGGATACAGGGTAGGGTTGCTAGGGTGTTGTATCTTTTTCTTTTGACTTCTTTTCATCTATGTGATTCTCGTTTTATATTGTCTTGAGAATAAAGAATATTGATTAAATTGTGATCTGTTAGTCAATGATTAAAAGTCTAGAGTCTAACTTGTTAAAAAAATCACACAATCCTATAAAACTTTTCCTGGACTGATAGCTACATTTGCATGTTTCCTGTTGAGAAAATGGTTTTTTTGTGGTCTATAACAATGATAGTTTGTTCAGAAAGATATTAAATAATTTATTTAGATACTTGTTTCACATTGCAGCATTAACTGTTTCTGTTCTTTATTTTATTTTGATTTTTTTTCTTTTGGGATTCTGTCTTGCTGTATAGCTCAGATTTTTCTTGAATTTAATCCTTTTGCATGCTGGGATTACAGGATGGACTATTGTGCAGCTCAATGTTTGCTGCATTTTAATAGTTTAAATAAATAGACTGAGGAGAATTGTTAGGACAGTATGCTGGATATAGAGGTATATTTTTAAAGGATATATTTTAATTTTTTAAAGAAGTTGTTATGTAGTGTTTGTTCTAAGTTAGAATAGGTGTTGCAGAAATCTTTTTATCAAATCTTGTAGAAACTAGAAATTTCTTTTAAATGAGTACAAAGTTATTTTCTTTTGTTGTTAAGTTTCCAGTTATTATTGTTAATATTAATACAGTTAATATTGTTTGTTGAAATCAGTTAGCTAAAGACACAAAAAGCCATGTGTAAAAGAAAAAGTCATGCTTTGTGGTTATATGCTTTTAGTTGCTCTCCTAGGAAGACAGAAGCAGAGGCATCTATTAATATAAGTCCAGCTTGGTCACAAAACAAGTTTAACCCACCCCCCACCCCACTCCCCCTTTAAAAAAACCAAACCTATTATGGTGGCTCATACCTGTAATTTCACGATGTAGGAGACTGAGGCAGGAGGATTGCCACAAGGTTAAGGCCAGCCTTTTTGACATGTTTAATGATTTTTTAAAAAATAAAACCACATGTTGTTCTTTCCCTATGTCTTGTTTTTCAGATGAGAATTGGAAGACGGAGTATGTCCCAGTGCCTATTCCTGTCCCTGTGTATGTCCCTGTGCCTATGCACATGTACAGCCAGAATATTCCTGTTCCTACCACAGTTCCTGTTCCTGTGCGTGAGATTGACCCTTTTAGTCTAAGCTTTTGCAGGCAGTTTGGGAAACTTGTCTGTAGTTACTAGCTTGGTAATACTGGCAAAGCTGTACTAATTATAGTTGCTGTGACAAAGTGGATTCAATGCGAGGAGGAATTTCATTTTGGTTCATGGTTAAGAACTTCCAAAGAGGTTCTACCTTCTAATGGTTCCACAGCCTTCCAAAACGGCACCAGCGGCTGGGGACCAAGTGTTCAAATGCACAGCCTATGAGCTGTTGTTGACACCCTTTATACCCTTTATATAGAAGCCATCTGTCCTTTTCTTCCATGGTTAGATTTTTATCAGCTTCCTGCTAAGTTGATGCTTTTTATTTTTTTATTTTTTTTTTGGGCATTGCAGAGTGTTAAGTTGACCGGATGGGTATATCTACTGTGGCAATACTATCTTTTCTTTTCTTTTCTTTTCTTTTCTTTTCTTTTCTTTTCTTTTCTTTTCTTTTCTTTTCTTTTCTTTCTTTCTTTTTAAGTATTTGTATTCTGGAATTTTCTTGTCATGGTAGACTTCTTAGTTTTGATATTTAGTCTTGCTAAAGACTTTCTTTGATAATGTATTTATATAGTAGTAGGTCATGCATTTAATTTGGGAAAATAGCTTGTATTGTTTAGTATACCTAACAGTAAATGCTTTGGTTAGGTGCCTGTTCCTGTGTTTCTGCCTGCTCCATTGGACAGCAGTGAGAAGATTCCTGCCACAGTTGAGGACCTCAAAAGCAAAGTTTCTTCAGATCCTCTTGATTCAGAATTGCTTACAATGACAGATATGATGACTGAAGAGGAGGGGAAAACAGAGGCATCCAACATCAATAGTGAGCTATACTATTCAGTTTGTCGCTAAGAGGTTTGGGGGGATGGGTCCTATGTATTGTCATTATTATGGTACGTAAAGGCATATCCTGTAGCAATACTTAATAAAGCGGTAGGAGAAAGGATTATAGCAGAAATATTTTTTATCAATAAATACACACTTTGGCTCAGGGTTAAGAGTACTAGATCTTGCAGAAGACCTAGGTTTGGCTCCCAACACCCACAAGTTTATATCTTCCTTTAATTCCAGTTCCAGAGGCTCCAGTGTCCTCTTCTGGCATTCACAGGCATGAGACATGCAAGTGGTGCACAAATACACATACATGTACAACTCTTGTACACATAAAACAACAAAAACATTTTTATAAAGAGAAATATAAACTCCACTTTGAGTCATGTATGCTCTAATGCTAAGCTTGATCTCTAGTGGAATAATTTGTTTTATTTTGAGATGGAGATTTTGTATGTGTCCTGGGCAATAAACTCTTGGCCTCAAGAGGTCTTCTAGCCTCTTCCCCTGAAGTAGGTACGGTTGCCACCTACCACACTTACTTGTGGTTTCAAAAAATCAAACAAAAGGGGTTTTTTTTTTTTGTTTGTTTTGTTTTGTTTTTTAAAGATTTATGTATGTGTTTGAGAGTTGCACATGTGTATGTCTGGTACTTGTGGAGCTTAGAAGATAGTGTTATGTCCATTGGAAGTGGAGTTACAGATGATTGTGAGCCACCCTGTAAGGCCTGGAAACTGAACTTAGGTCCTTTGCAAGAGCAGCTATTGCTCCTAATTCACTCACCCCCCCTCCCTTTTTTTTTAAAAAATAGTAATAGGATTTGAATTCAGTTTAGTTATTTTTAGTAGTAGATTTCTAAGATATTGTTTTGTGATAGATACTCCCAGTAATTATTTTTTACACTAATCAAATAATTTGCTTTATCTAAACCAGGATTTATCCTATTTTCTCTTAGGACACTGTTGCTACATAGTGGCATGATTTAATATGAGTGTTTTTTTTAGACGACAAACAAATGTCCCTTTGAACATTTATTCCTACCTGTAGCCTTCTGGTAATACTTAGAATCCATTTTTAGTCCTGAAATGCCTGATTCCCTTTATACAAGAAGACAATTGTAGTAGTTGTTTTACAGTGTTCTCAGAGGTTGTAGTGGATTGTGATGAGTGCTATGGGTTTGTTTGTTGTTTTTTTTTTTTTAGATAGGATTTCTTTGTGTAGCCTTAGCTATCCTGGAACTAGTGTTGTAGTAGACTAGGGTGGCCTTGAACTCACAGGGATCCACTTGTTTCTACTTCCCAAGTGCTGGGATTAGAGGCGTGTGCTACCACCACCCAGCTTGGTGTTTGCTTTTAATTTAAAATAGAATATAGACACCCACTTGGTCTCTGTGCTCAGGTTTTGGAGGGTGAGTTCTAGGTGTGTCTAATATATTACAAAATAATACCCCATGGGAAAAAGAATGAGAAACCATGTCAGAAATCCTTCATAGAAAAGCTATCTTGTGAACACCTTTATTTCCTAATTGTATACATTTGTCTTATTTTTCTGTCTGGAGACCTATTGTCACTGCAGTATATATTGGATAGAATGCATGTAACTGTACAGCAAAAAAGTTCAGCACTTCATCCAAACAACATGGTAGTTATTAACAGGCATAGACTGAGTCTGTGGAAACTTGGTCAGAATTCAAAAATACTGTTTGAAAATCAGTTATTTACCTTCGTAAGTTTTATTTTTTTTGGATAAAGAATTGTTTTTATGAATATTGACTTGGAGAAATGACTCCCTCAGTGAAGTGCCTGCCATGCAAGCGTGGAAACCTGAATGTGGATCCTCAGAACCTATTTAAAAGATCAGGCACAGTGGCTTTTGCCCATAACCTTGGTGTGGATGACAGGATAGAGTAAGGAGGGAAAGTGCACCCAGTAAACAAAGAAAAACACAGGACATCAGCCTTTGGTGTCACCTGCATTTCTGTCTACATGGAAGTACTTATGACAAACTGGCAAGTAATGTGTGTGTCTCTCATTCTCTCTCACACACACGCACGCGCGCGCGCACACACACACACACACACACATACACATGCGCATGCACAGATACTCTAACATAGGAGTTGTTTTGTTGTTACATTAACTTTTGAAAGGGGATAGCCAGAATATATAGGATTAAGAGTTTCCAATTATAGTTATGAATTTTATAGTAGGTTACATATTAATCTTGATATGTACTTTTTCCTTTGAGAAATTAAATACAGATACTGTTGAGTTTTTTAAAATTTGATTTCTAATGATATTACTGCTTGGTTACAGGTGTAATTATTGAGACAGACATAATTGGCTCAGATCTTACAAAGAACTCTGACCCAGATATACAATCCAACATGCCCGATGTACCCTATGAACCAGATTTGGATATTGAAATAGATTTCCCCAGAGGTACTTAAATGCTACTTTATCACTATTAAATCAAGTTAAATATTTGTATTTAAGGTAATTTATAAGCAGTGTTTATATCATCACTTCTTGTTCTCATCCTTGTGTCTTTTTTTCATGTGTCCTTTGCAGTAGAGGATGCTGGGGGTCTGCTTTTCCACTTAGCTACATTCTTCTTCCTTTGTTTTTTATTTAAAAAAAGAAAAAAGAAACGAAAAAAGAAAACTGAATTAATTTCAGGAATTTTAGAAACTAGAGAAGAATACAATACTTGTATTTTTTCAATTCAGAGGTATTGATAGTATTAGGGTAGAGGTAGGGATCATAATAGGGTTTTGCTATAGTCCAGGCTGGTCCCCAGCTCAAAGCACTCCTTTCAGCCTCTGCTGCTGGGATTATAGGTGTGTGTCAACTGTGTAGCTTGGAAGCATTTTTCTTAATGTTCTTGAAAGTTAAATTCACATTTAAAGGGAAAAGTAGATTTACTTCTTTAAAAGACATATGCCCTGGGGGAGAGATGGCTCAGCAGTTAAGAGTCCTGACTACTTTTCCAGAGGTCCCGGTGGCTTACAACCATCTGTAGTAGGATCTCATGTCCTCTTCTGGTGTGTCTGAAGACAGTGACAGTATACTCACATAAATAAAATAAATAAATCTTAAAAAAAAAAAAGACATATGCTCAACTGCTTCTTGCTCTTTAGTGCAGATTAAGTGAAGTGTTCCGTCTGGGTGTCTTGGCTCCTACAGTCCCAGCACTTGACGACAGAGGCTGAATTAGAGTTAAGGGCAGCTACTATCAAGCTGTGAGGTCAATCCGGTTTAATAAGGGCCTGTCTCAAAAAAGAAAAGATAGTACATACCTGTAGTCCTACTACTAAGCTAGGAGGATTGTAAGATGTAGACTCTGTAACATGAGTCCCAGGCCACAAGCAGACAGGTAAAAATGTGTTTCTTTTCTCATTTCCCCCTAATTTATGAGTTCCCATTGAATGAAATGTCAAGCATTCCATGAAAAAGGCTTAATAGATTAAACTAGATTGGCACTTTAGATCTTCTAACTAAGTTTTGTTGTTTCCTTTTTCTGGTATCATACAGTTGTATGGTATTTCTGTATTTATACCTGTTACACATTGTTTTTAGTAGTATGAATAGGGGTTTTTCAAAACCCAACACCATGTTAAGTATGCGTCTCCTTGTGCCTATCCTAGCTGAAACTTATCTTCGTGTCTGAATGATCGATCCTTAATGTTTATGTAGCATAAGCTTGTACTGTTACATTTGAAATAAAATATTTTCTAATTTGTCAGCTGCGGAGGAGCTTGATATGGAAAATGAGTTTTTATTACCACCTGTTTTTGGAGAAGAATACGAGGAGCAGCCCAGACCTCGATCTAAAAAAAAGGTACAGAATTTGTTAATGATTTTATGTCTTTTATTCATTTAATATCTCTGTAACAGCATGTCAGAGAAAGATACTTTGGTGATTTCTTGTGCCTGACAATATGGGAAGATAGATGTTAAAATTTATCTTAATACAAGGTCAAAATAGAAAATAGTTGACTTAAAAAGGAAATTCAAGTCTCATAATAACAGAGAGCATGGTGGCACATATCTGTAAGCACTTCATTTGTCTCAGAGGAAAGGAGAAGGGGGAAGGAATTGATGGTTTCAGTGGATTAAGTTTTTTATCAGTTTTGATGAAGTTAATGAAGAGAGGTATAGTTTATTCTTAAGCATGCTAACACAGAGCGAAAGATATTTTGGGAACTAGGGATATAGCTCAGTTGGTAGAATGTTTGTTTGATTCCCAGCACTTTATAAACTGGGTGTGATGCCTCTTAATTCTAGCAAGAGAGGCTAGAGGATCAGTGGTTTATGGCCAGCCTGAAATAAACGTTTTACACACACACACAAACACACACACACACACACACACACACACACACACACACACACCAAAATAACGCAGCAAAAGAAGAAAGAAAAACCAGGTATGCACTAGATAGTTTGATCATTCAGAATCTAAGTTGGTTTAGTATTCTATCAATAACTTTCTGTTTCTGATTTCCAATATAAGACAAGAGCAAAAGACAAAGAAAATGGCTTTCACAAATTTGTCTCAGGAAAGAAAACTGAAAATAAAGGAGTGTCAACTGTATGATGAAGGTGATAAATGTTAGAGCATAGTGAGTTGGAGACTACCTGGCCTAAATAATGAGACCCTTTTCCAAAACAGACAAACGACCTTACCAGCAAACGTTAAAAGAAGGCACTGAGGTTTTGACTGCATGGCAGTGTGATTGCCTAGCATGTGAATGGTGCTGACTTGATCCTCAGCACTAAAAAGAAAACAAAGAGGAAACTTCCTTTTTCCTTTCTGTTGTTGTTTTGTTATTTTAAGACAAGGTTTCTCTGTCGTCCTGGCTGTTCTAGAACTTGTTCTGTATACCATGCTGTCTGTTAAACTCAGGGATATACCTACCTCTGCCTTCTGGGGTAGGATTAAAGTTGTGTGCTACCATGGCTGGCTAAGAGTAAATTTCTTACATGTTTAAGATGTTAGAAAGTTCTTCAGTCCCAAAGTGACATTTAGAATCCTATTTTTATTTTATACTTTTTACTCTGATTTTATTATATAAGTGATTTGTATACAAACATTCATGGATTTGGATTTCAAGAAGCAGTATAGATAACTATCATTAGCTCTCAGAGTACCAGCCAATTCTAACACAAATACAATTCTTTTTGAGTTGCCTTTGTTTAAAGATGACTTGCATAGATGTCATGAAATATAGTCTCAGAGAAAGAATTTACAGTGTTATTTTATTACCAGGGAACCAAGAGAAAGGCTGTCTCAGGATACCAGTCTCATGATGATAGTTCTGACAATTCAGAATGCAGCTTTCCTTTCAAGTATACATACGGTGTAAATGCGTGGAAACATTGGGTCAAAACTAGGCAACTTGATGAAGATCTTCTGGTATTAGATGAGCTAAAATCCTGTAAGTGTTTTGGTTTTATTATCCTAAGTTCTGTTTAAAAATCTGTTTCTGTACTCAATTACCTTTTAATGTGCATGAGTGTTTTGACTACATGCCTGGTATCTACCAAGGTCAGAAGAGGATGTTAGATTTCCAAGAACTGAAGTTACAGAAAGTTGTAAGCTGCCATGTGGGTGCTGAGAATCAACCTGGGTCCTATGGAAGAGTAGCCCTTGACTTAACGTCTGAGTCATCACTCCAACCTCATGATTCAGTTTTAATTTATATATATATGTGTGCATGTCTACCAATGTATTCTCTTTTTGTGTGTGTGTGTGTGTGTGCGTGTGCGTGTGTGTGCGTGTGCGTGTGAGTGAGAGAGAGAGAGAGAGCGCGCGTGAGCGCCAGTGGAAGCCAAAAGAGAACACCATAGTTAAAGGCAGAATTAAAGGCAGTTATGAGCTGTGCAACATAAGTGTAGATTACTGATTATTTTTATTTCTTTTTTTTTAAGCTAAATCAGTAAAGTTAAAAGAAGATCTACTCTCTCATACCACAGCTGAGCTTAACTATGGGTTAGCCCATTTTGTCAATGAGATCAGACGACCAAATGGAGAGAATTATGCACCTGACAGCATCTATTATCTATGCCTTGGTATACAGGAGGTAAGCTTTTGTATATGATGTTACTAAGAAAAGTTGTAGTAACGGTTTGTTTGCTGGGACTTTTAGAAAGCTTTTTATTTAGCTTACATGTGTGTTTGTATGTGTACAAATGTGTGTTTTGGTGCCCAAAGAGGCCAGAAGAGTGTCAAATACCTTGGAGGTAGTGTTTCTAGGTGTTTGTGAGCTGTCTGATGTGAGTGCTAACATCTGAATCCTTATCCTCATGGTTAATCAGTGAGTGCTCTTAGCCGAGCCATCTCCCCAGTCTGTTTTCTGGGATTTCTGTTTGGCTAACCAGGAGAACTAGAATATAATCTCTAAGGGATTTTTCTAAGATATTTTATGCTTTTCTGTATCAGTTGCTTACACCTTCAAGTTCTTTAGAACAAACAACAGTTGACTTAAGTCGAGTGCTCCCCTCCCCACTTTTAACAGGATTTCACTGTTGTAGCGCTGGCTGACTTGAGACTCACAGAAACCCAACTGTCTCTGCCTCTCACATGCTGAAATTAGCATGTGCACCACCACACTCAGGTTCATGCATGTTTTGTGAGGAGTCTAATAGCATCGTGTATTTGGGCATGGCATCCCTTTTTAGTAGTTGCAAGTAAATGCTACATAGACTAGCTACAGAGTTTTCTTTAGAGTGACTGATGTTTTTCTATACGTATAAGTGTATCACTTAACCCACACTAGCAATGCTAAGTAACTGTACATGCTCCTTGTTTTATCTGTCTAGTTAAGGAGACATTATTTTTGACCATGCAGATGTAAAGATCAAGTACTTTTCTGTATGAAGCAGAGCACTAGACGTCAGTGGGAAAAGGAGAGGAAATTTTAGACTTGTTATTTTTACCCAGCGATATATTTTTGTTGTATTTTAGAGTTCTATATAAAGTTTTATTTAAAAGGACTTCCTGCTAAACACATCCTAAAAATGAGCTTCTAGGTTTTTGGTTACGTGATTGGTTAGTGTCAAGAGTTTGTCTGCTGTTGTTTTAATGATACTTTCATTCTTTAAGAATCTCATGCCAGGCAGTGGTGGCGCACGCCTTTAATCCTAGCACTTGGGAGGCCGAGGCAGGCGGATTTCTGAGTTCGAAGCCAGCCTGGTCTACAGAGTGAGTTCCAGGACAGCCAGTGTAGTTTGATAGATTCTCCCTCCATTTACTCCTCTAGGATGCATCCCCAGCTCCCTACTCTGTTTAAAGAGGCACTGGCCTTTTGAGACCGGCTGTCTAAATTCAAGACTCACTCACCTCCTAATGTACCACCATCCCCAGCTTTTGCTGATTTTAAGTTAGAGTAAGACCTCCAAAGACATACACCAAAATGGCGGTCTCTTTGTCCTTCTTGTAGCTTATCCATCCACTTTTTCATCCCTTTTTCAAATACCTTAAGCTATGTAAGCTGTTATTGCTTATGCATAGATACATTTCTTTTTTGTATATTCACCTTATGATAGTCATCTTATATATTCTATACCTACTAGTTTTAGTAGGTTTTTCCCTCCTAATCTTTCTGCTTGTATAATCATGTCTGTCTGTTCCTTTCTTTTTCTTTTTTCGGCATTGTTTTAAATAACATGTTCTTTTCCCCAATACACTGTAGAATGGAAGTGGTGAGAGAAGAAACCTTTGGTTCATTTATGGTCTTGGAAAGGAAGTCTTTAGTCTTTTACTGCTGAGTGTGATGTTACCACCCCTTTTGTTAATTAAACTTCCTGTCATCAGATTGAGGAACTTTTCTTAGTTGACTAAAACCTTTTTGAAACTTTTTTCTTTATTTATTTCTATTATAATTAGTTGTTGAATTTTGTCAGCTGCTTTTTTGTATCTTTCACATGATCTTAAAATCCTATTGTTTTTTTCCTTTATTATAGCAATTCAGATATTAAACCAACATTATGTTTCTAGCATACACTCTACTTACTCTTTTTAAAAAATATACATTGCCAGATTAGATTGGCTGATGTAACAGTTTTTGTAAGCATTCATGATAGGTAGTATCCACAATTGTTTCTTCTCTTTATTTGGCTTTGGAGTAGCAGCGTTCATAAAGTGAATTGAGGGGTGTTTTTCTTCCTTTCTGAAAAAAATTGATGAGGATTGTTAGCTATTCCTTCTATAATTTGTAGTGAGGTTCACTGATAAAACTATATGGACCTGGATTGATTAATTATGGATGGGAAGAATGGCTTTAAGTTACTAATTCTTTTAGCTTATTTAGAGACCTTTGCTTTTGATTCGGAATCACTTTGGCAATTTTGTCTTTGAAGACATTTATGCAAGGTGGGCATGATGGTGTACACTTTTAACCCAATGCTGAGGCAGCCAAGTGGAAGGATTGTAAGTTTAAGGCCAGCTTGGGCCACATAGTAAGGTCCTGTCTCAAAAAGAAGAAATTAGTTGTTAAATTATTGAGTTTACTACTGTAAGGTAATCATTTTCTAATTTTCCTTTAATTTTGGAAGAGTATGTTCTTTTATTTCCAATATTGTTAATTTATGCCTTGTAGTTTCTTGAACAGTATAGTTAGGAATCAGACTTTTCCACAAAAGACAAAATGCTAAATACTTTAGGTTTCCAGTGCAAGAAGAAAAATCTAGGATATTATACAATTTCTTTTTTTCCCATTTATTTATTTGTTTGTTTGTTCATCCTGATTGCAGTTGCCTCCCTCTCGCCCCAGTCCCACCCTTACAGATCCCTTCCTCCATTACCCCCACCCCTTCTCCTTAGACAACGGGAAGCCCCTCCTAGGGTACCTCCCCACCCTGGGATATCCAGTCACTGTAGGACTAGGCACATCTTCGCCCATTGCGGCCCAGCCAGGCAGTCCAGTTAGGGGGAGGGGATCCAGTGGCAGACAACAGAATCAGAGACAACACCCACTCCATTTGTTAGGGGACCCACATGAAGACCAAGCTGCTCATCTGCTACAAATGTGTAGGTGGCCTAGATCCAGACCCGGCATGCTCTTTGGTTGGTGGTTCAGTCTTTGTGAGCTCCTATGGGCCCAGGTTAGTTGACTTTGTAGGTCTTCTTGTGGTTTCCTTGACCCCTCCTGTTCACTCAATTCTACCTCTCAACTCTTCCATAAGATTCAAAGCTCCACCTCATGTTTGACTGTGGGTCTCTATCTGTTTCCATATGTTGCTAAGTGAAGGCACTTAGGAGACAGTTATGATAGGCTCCTGTCTGCAAGCGTAGCAGAGTATCATTAATAGTGTCAGGGGTTGAATGTTTTACATGGGGTAGGTCTCAAGTTGGGCCAGTCATTGCATTCCTTCAATCTCCATCTTTATCCCTGTGCATTTTGTAGGTAGGACAGATTTTGGGTTAATGGTTTTGTGGGTGGGTTTAATGTCCTTCTCCCTCCGCTGGAAGTTCTGTCTGGCTATAGGAGGTGGCCACTCAGTCTCCATATCCCCCATTATACAATTTCTTAAATAAATACCTGCTTAAATATGCCAGTTGGAAAGCTCTGTTCTTTTTGTTGAGGAAGGACTTTACTATGTAGTCCAGGTTGGTCTGAAACTCTTGTAAAGACCTCAAATTTAGAGGAATCCTTCTGTCCCTGCCTGATGGAAGTTACAGGCACACAGCCATTGCTGGCTTTCTGTGGGTGCTGGGAATTTGAACTCAGGTCCTTAGGATGGATGGTAGGGTGGTTCTTGTCCACTGAGCTGTCACTCCAGCTCAGTAACTTGACATTATCTCAGAATTTCTTCTAGGATTTTATCCTTGAGTATTCTATAGGTAAGAATGTAGTAAAGATACTGTTTTAAAGCTGCAAACAATGTTTATTAAATTTAAGAAGCAGTAAAACAATGGCCCGTGTAGTTAATTTAAATTCTATACAAATGAGAAGTTTTCAGTAATTATAAAATACATTCAACTTAGAGGCTTTGTGAGCCTCTAAGACTACATTTATAGAATATAAGTAAATTTATAATATTTATGCTGTGAACTTGAATTTTACTAATCCTTCATTTTAATTTTTTTCTGTTCACTGGACATTTGCTTGAACTTTGGAAATTAACATACTCCTGTTGATAAATTACATTTGCTGACTGCTATTAATTGTTTTTCTGTGTACCCATGCTAAATGTTAACTGTTTTTGGTTTGTTCTGATAAGGAGAGATGAGTTGAATAGTAGCTTATCTAAGATACACAATTTGTATGTGTACGTCTAGATCAGATGTAGTAGCTTAATACTTGGGAGGCTGAGGCAGGTAGGCCCATGAATGTGAGGTCAGCCTTGACTACATAATGAGTTTATAGCTTTGCCTGGGCTACATAGCCCTGTCTCAAAGTAATCAAGTAGAATCTGAGCAGTTTGACTTTAAAAATCTCTATAAACTAGGAATATGTACATGCCAGCCTATGTGAGCCAGGAGGGTTGTGAGTTTGAGACAGTGGAGTATGGGCAGTGAAGGAGAATAGCAAGGAGGCCACAATAATAAGCTTCACTCAAGTATTTGAAATATTTATACTAAGGAGTATTGGTAGTACAGTTTTGGAACAAATTAATTTTACCCAAGTATCTCAGGGAAGGGTGTGACAACAGGCTGAGGAGATGACTCAGTTGGTAAATTGCTTGCAGGACAAGCATTAGGACCAGAATGTGGATCTCTAGCACCTTATAAAAAGCCAGGTGTGGTACTGACTGCTTGTAATCCAAGGGCTGGGAAGGTGGAGACAGGAGGCCTCTGACTTCCTGAACCAAGTGAGCTCCATGTTTAGTAAGGGACCCCGTCTCACAAAAACAAAGAGAACCGCCCTCCCTCCCTCTCTCACTTAGACACACACACACACACACACACACACACACACACACACACACACACACACACAAATGAGTAATAATATGAAAGACTTAAATTTTTTGAAACACAGGTAGAAAATTTCCTAGTTCGAAGGAATGAGAGTCGAATGACATCCTTAGAGGACAGAGTCAGGGCAAGGTTTCCCAGGAGCCATGTTTATTCAACATGGCTAGAATATGAGGTGTGAAATCATACCAGAAAGGGTCTGGATTTGTTTATAAATTGTTTAATTTTCAGGTATAAGGATTGTTTCTGTTTTGGTTTCTGCTGTACTAGAAATAAAAGCCTTGAGTATACTAGGTATGTACTCTCCCTTGTGCTGCATCCCTGTTTAGGTTCTCAGCATTTTCAAAAGCACACCGTGTATATGCTTACACACAGGTTTTTTGGCAGAGGAAGGGAAGAACATAGGCAGACAGCTCTTTATTATTTTCCTTTAATCATTAATCTTTAAAGTATATATCTTTTCTCCGTGTATGATCTAAACATATCATTCTATATATTACTTGACAGACTGATAAAGAGAGAGAGTGTGTGTGTTATGTGTGTGTTTGATGAAGGTCTGTGTGAACCACACTGCACAGATGGTAGTCAGGACAGTCTTGTAGAGTGGGTTCGGAAAACACTACCTTGGGTTGTCAGGCTCTTGCACGACAAGTGCTTTACCTGCAGAGCCATCTCACTGGTTCCAAACTGATGTTTCTTACCCAGTTTTTACATTGAGGACTCTGTTATACTTTCCAGCTTTGCATGTTTTAAGTAACAGGTTAATTGGGAATTTATGATTTTTTAACTCGTACACACACACCCAAGTGCAGTCATCTCTTACGCTGTATTAGAATTCTTGCTTTTCCTAAACATAAAGCTTTTTTTTCTTAAGAAATGCAAAGTGTGATACATTCACTGTTTATAATTAGCTGGTTTTCCTTCAATAATTTTTTTGTAGTACTTATGTGGTAGTAATCGAAAGGACAACATATTTATTGATCCAGGATACCAGATGTTTGAGCAAGAACTGAATAAAATACTCCGAAGTTGGCAACCAAGCATACTTCCAGATGGTAATGCTATTTTAAATATGTGTTGATAGTTGATAATGGAATTGTTATTTTTACAGAAAGTATGTTAAGTATATTTAGGAAGTAATTTAAGTTACTATGGAAGAGCTTGTGAACGTGAGCTCATATGCAGATAAATAGTAACTGATGTTTGTGAAGAACTTAGTAAAACCTGTGGCCTACTTTCTTTGTAGTACAAAGCTAGATTGTCTTAAGACCTACAATGTAGATTCTTATGTGAATAAAATAATATTTGTTTATGGGAGTCATGTTTTTTTTTAAAGACTTGTACAGATTTAAAATTATTTTCTGATCATAATGTCCTTTTCTTACTGAGGGACAGAAATAAGCATAAGCATCCTGTACCTTATTCTGGGGGTGGCGATTTCATACTCTGTTTCTCAACTTATGTGTTGTTAAAAGAGCTAATATGTAATTACGGGCTCATTCACAGTGATCTTATGTGAGTAGTAGATTGACTTAGGGCTGTTTTAAACTCACTTTATTTCTAGATAGTCGAAACTGTGGTATTTACAATTCTTTTAAAGTAGTTTTTTCTATTTAAGGGTCAATATTCTCTCGAGTTGAAGAAGACTATCTCTGGAGGATAAAACAACTAGGATCCCACTCTCCAGTAGCACTTTTGAATACCCTATTCTACTTTAACACTAAATATTTTGGCCTGAAAACAGTGGAACAACACTTAAGACTTTCCTTTGGCACTGTGTTTAGGCACTGGAAAAAAAATCCTTTAACAATGGAAAATAAAGCATGTCTCCGCTATCAGGTGTCTTCCTTATGTGGAACGGACAGTGAAGGTAGTGTAACTTTTTATAAAAACAAGACTTATCTCTATTTTATATACATGAATGTATTTTTCCAGCATGAATATATGTGTGCATCATACATTTCAGTGTTTGCTGGTGTCATAAGAGGGTGTCAGATCCCTTGGAACTGGGGTATGAATGATTGTGAGTCACCATGTAGATGCAGGGAACTCAACCTAGGACGTCTGCAAGAGCAGTAAGTGCTCTTAAACTCTGAGCCATCACTGGCTCTGATAGTATAGCATTTTTATTTGGAGATTGTCTGTGGTGGGAATATTCAAACTTGCCTTACTGAAGTCCACCTTTGCCACTCATTAAGAGACTAAAGACAATTACTTTAATAAAACACAACAGTGTATTTCCGGGTTTTGTTGTTGTTGTTTTAGTTTGTTTGTTTCTTTTTGAGATGAGGTCTTACTATGTTGTGCTGGCTAGTCTGGAACCGCCCTGTAGACCCGGATCACCTCAAACTCCTAGAGATCCATTTGCTGCCTTCAAATGTTTTATTGTTGTAGTTTGTTTTGAGATAAGATATCTAGTCCAAACTGGCCTTAAGCCGTAGAGCAAAGCACGACCTTGAATCTGTGATCCTCCCTATTCTGAGCCGACAGGCATGAACCACTCACTAGACCCGTTTTTAAGCTGAGCCTCTAGGATCCTTTTCTTGGAAAAATTGTACATTACGAAAAGCTGCCACACAGAAAATCCTGAAGGGCACCTAATCCTATGTTGCTAAAACAGGTACTAAGGGTAAATGCCTTCCCTCAGAATTAGTTTTAGGGGGTTGTGGGATAACTCATTGGGTAAAACCATTTGCTGTGCAAGTCTGACCACCTGAATTGGAGTTCTTGGAGCCCAGATAAAATACCAGGTGCAGTAGAGTGGGGAGAGGAGAGACAGAATCACCAGGAAGCTCCTAGGCCAGCTATCCTGGAGTATCCAGTGCAGTAGTAGAGACAGAAAGAGAGACATGCCTTGGAGAGGTGGCACTTACACACCCATATTCACACACATGTCATACAGACACACAAACTCACAGGAGAGGAAAACGATTGGTGTAGGAGCCTTACTTTTGTTGTTGTTGTTAAAGATAAAATTGCTACTGGAAAACGAAAACATGAAGATGATGAGCCAGTATTTGAACAAGTTGAAAACACAGCCAACCCTTCTAGATGTCCTGTGAAAATGTTTGAATGCTACTTGTCTAAAAGGTGAATGAACATTAATGATATTTGACTAAAATTATATAGTACTGGGGAGTTTAACTTGGGGTCGCCTGCCTACTAGATATAAGTGCTCTACTACCAGCTACATCCTTTGCCTGGTACTTTTAAAAGATGTTTGTATAAGTTGGTTGATTTTAACACTATTAAGAAATGAAAGTATTTAATTAATTTTCAAAATTTTTTTCTCCTTGCTTTCATGGAGTCTTTTGTTCCAAAGTTATATTTAGCTCTAACTTTAGAGTCCCTTTATGAAATACCTAGCACATGTACTTTAGGATTCGAGTCCATATTAACAAGTCACTCTGTACTAAAAAATATCACTCGTGCTGTCCGGTCCCCCTTACATTAGAAAAGCAAGCAGGTCTGTTGATTGCCAAGCAGAGATACAAACTTTTGTAGAGAAGTAACTATGTTATGCTTTTGGGGTGTTTAGTCTCTGCTCTATCTATTTAGTTGTCCTACTAAACTAGAAAGAGGCCCATACTCTAAATAAGTAGTTCATGGCACATGACTTACACAGACAGTTTGCTGGTCATTGTCTGCCAGCTTCTAGTGCAAAGATACGTATGTAGATACGTAAGTAAGTAGGTAGAAGGAGTCGAGGTGAAAATAAAATACTTAGATGTGAATGGAAACAGTCTTTGAAGACATTTTCAGGGTTATGACTGTCATCTTCCCCTGTCTAAAAGCAGCACACACTGGGAACTGCTAAAGAGCTGAGGGCCCAAGGGCTGTCTCATTTTAAGTGTTGTGAGTGTTGTTTTAAATAAGCACTCTCACTTTCAGAAAGAGAAAGTATGTTGTGTAGTACAACTTTCCAAATCATAGTGAGATTTTCAGGGTGGTTCTCATGAATTAGTAAAAACATGAATGTCACCTCTAGCATGACCATGTATCTAACTGTGGCATAAGGGTAGCTTTCTTCAGCTCTATTCTGGACCAACAGTTTAGTTTTGTGGATTTCCAGTGCCGGTAACAATTTGCAGGTATGTGTGAATTCCTTTTTTGGAATTTGATGTTTTTTTTTTTTTTTTTCTATTGTATAGTGCAGTAAGACTTTTTTTGTGTTAAGTATTTTCATCATTTTAGGTCACATTTTTCACATTTCCTTTTTCCTGAATGGACATACACACTTAATGTGATTGAGATTGTAATTGTCACCATTACAATAATGACTAAAATGATAGTATACATATTAATGGAGTCTTGGATTTATGAAATAAGAATTTCAATTATATTTGGGAACTAATCCTTTGTCATAAAAACCTAAGAGACCAGCTTACTGATATATTGTTATTGCAGTTAATGAAGCAGAGGCTCTGAGTACATCTATTGTTTAGGGCTGAGTTATTCTTAAAAGAAGTAAATTTGCTGGGAATTTTGTTATGTTTTGTGAAATTGACCTTTTTTCTTTTTCTTTTTTTTTTCTTTTTCCTCCAAAGTCCACAGAACCTTAATCAGAGAATGGATGTTTTTTATTTACAACCAGAATGTTCTAGTTCTACAGATAGCCCTGTCTGGTACACATCTACTTCCCTGGACCGGAACACCTTGGAAAATATGCTTGTACGGGTTCTTCTAGTAAAAGATATTTATGATAAAGACAATTATGAACTGGATGAAGACACAGACTAAAAAGGACCATTTCAGAAGCAATGGGATAACACAGCATTAGATAGTCATGCTGCTAGATCTTTACAGGAAAACATTTCAAGTTTACTCCTTCTGTTCTGAGTTTTGTAGCAATGTACCCACACTGGGTATTACCATGTAAATAATCTGTGTGTGAAAGTTGCCATTATTCTATGTAGTGGTTTTAGGATACTTAACAAATACATCAAATTCTTTTTTATTATTATTTATTTGATTAGGTATGTTTGTAACTTTTTACATTACAAATAAGAAGAGAATGTGCCATGTATAAGTTTTTCTTGTTGCACTGCTCTGCTGTTGCAAAGCTCCCTGCAGAGGGCGTGCTCTACTGCGTTCCTGACCAGATGGTTGTGTATGGGTAGCACTACTCAAGTTTAGAACTTGCGGTGTCTTTCAGAATTTTTAAAATAAACTGTAAACTAATAGGCTGGGTTTTTTTGTTTTTTTGTTTTTTTTTTTTTTGGTTTGTTTGTTTGGGCTTTTTGTTTGTTTGTTTTATGTTTTAGTTACTGAAGCCTTACCAGGTTATGTAGAGAGATACCATCTTCTGTACCAAAAATAGACAAGAGAATGCTGTTGATACTGGTGTTCTGTAATGTGAACTTATGCTGGTGAAAACAACTTTATGTTCCCCTTATTAAAACTTAGTGTCCTTTTCTCACTTGTGACTTACTGCATCACCCCATCAATTTAAGGAAAAAAGTATGTATATATGTGTAAGTAGAGAGAGAGTGAGAGTGACTATAACTTGAAAACAAGATTAAGACATTTTTCTTTGTAAAATGTCCGGTGACAGTGTAAGACTCTTGTTTTTCTTTCCCACGGCAGCCATCAGCATCTGAGACCCTCACCTGTCCAGGTGCATTACAGCCTGCATAGCACTCTTGAGTGTCACTGCTCTCACTGGAGGTCTTGTGCTGCTTCCAGAAGTGACATGCATATGTGGGGCAGAATTATTTTTAGAAATGCCACTCTTGAAATATTCATTTTAGAAAGTCAGGCTACTTGAAGGGAGACAGTGTCACATTGTTCTATGGCTATTACCAATGGAGAATGCTGACTAGTCTAGGAGACTGAAGAAACAGAAGCTGGTGGATGGTGCCAGTGCCAGTGTCAGAGGAAATCGGGCTTGCTACGAGGTTGTTTGGCTTTGAAATTTAATTACTTCTTATAGAAGATTACATTTAAAATACTTTTGTGCTTCTGCATAGCAGTTTATCTGTTCATAACTTTTAGATTAAGGAAATCTACTTCAAATTATACATTCTAAAGACTGACTAAAGTGGTATCCGAAAATTATCAGTTATTTCGCTGACCTTGTATATAGCATGTGTGATGTTTCCTTCTTATTTCTGAATCCTGAAACCACCATGGTGATACTAGTTTTCAAAATAGTTTTGAGGGAAATTGGCCTGTTTTCCATAGTGACTAGACAGTATATAGCCCTTATCAGTTTCTCTCTCCTTTAGCGTAAATTTTAGCAAGTAAAGAAATTTTCTCAATCATGATTTTGAAAGTTTCACAGGTATAGTGACTGCTCGTTTAAGCAATAACTATCTGAAATGTTTTTGGCATGAAAATTTATAGTGTTCTAAATTTTTATAAGTTTGAATAACTTCAGTCCCTTGGTTTTCTGTTTGAATCATCAGACTGACAGTAGCCACTCCTTACTTTACTCAGACAGACCTGCCCCTTGCCTGTTAAGTGAAGCTGGAAACACTTAACAACAGAATGCAGATGTTTCTTGGCTTTTCAGCACGCCTTCTGAAGCACTTTTACTAGAAATGCATATTGTGATTAAAGACTGGTTAATCCTAACCATCTTCTATTCTTCAGAGTGGTGCTATAGCCCATCAAAAAAAGCAATAAATTTACCCACAAATGTCACATGTATATTTTACCAATACCATAAATTTCTGCCGTGGTACTACTAAGCACCGTGTCTAGCTATTTAGTTTTTATTGTTTGTACATTTTAGCTTTTCTAAGCAGAAATGCCTACAGAAGTTTGATCGTACATGATAGAAGATCTAGAGCCTGCCTTTGTCTCATGCAATCCAATGATTGATCTACTTGATTCTCAGGGGGAAAGAAAAACAAACTATTTTATGAGAATTGTTCTGGGAAATTTATTTCACCTGGAACACGTTTCCTTGATTCTTGGCTGTCTTTAGTGTGTGGCCATAACAAACTGCTGAGAGAAAGGACATTGAAATGATAGTTTATTTTTATTTCTTGGTGACTTCTGATTATAGACAGCATCCTGTAAATATAACTTTATTGTCTTGAGATGTCTATTGAAGATACTATATTTTTCTGTTCTGAACGATTTTGCCACTTAAAATCGTTCAATGAAAAAGATGACTAGCTATTCTGAGGCAGGTGGATTTCCCATGCAAACTGAATCCTTAACGCATTTCAAAAGGCTTTTACTGTATTAGGTAACAAGAGATATTAAAGGATTTTTCTAGGCAAGACGCTCAGTCTTTTTTTTTTCCCCATAAAAGTACTTTTTACTCAAATTGTAACTCATGTTTTTCTTTCATGAAATGGAGTGGTTATTGGAGTGTTCATACTGAAATAGGAGAAGGGTGCATATTGTCCTATGCTTTCTAATTTACTTTTTCTGGCTTCCCTTTGTCTTGGCCAGTTGTGATTTGCAAACTGGGGTAACTCATTATATGGAGCAAAGAGGACAGTACCGGTGGAGAGGACAGAAAATAGCAAGTTTGAGTTTGCAGTTCTCTACCATAGGTAGCACTTAGTCTGTGATCCTAAATGTCTTAAATATCCTAAATACAGTTGCAAATTACTAAACATTAATATTTTATCTGGTCAGCTATTTTCAAGGGGTATCATTACACGGCTCTGCTTTTGTTCTCAGCTACCATTAATTGTAAGTTTCTTTAGTTTCTCTCAAAAAAGGAAAAGTCAGGACTTTCGTGTCTGGGTGAAAGCATTTTAAAGAATAAATTTCACTAACTTAATTGCAGAATTATCAATTTTACCCCTGACAAGCCATTATGTATGTTTGGACTGAAGTTTGCTCAAGTTTACTAATCCTTTTCTGCTGTGTCCTTGGGGTCACACCAGTTTCAGAGTATCACCAGTTAACAGGTCAATGTCTTGTGAAGGGGCTGGGAGTGGAGACAGCTACTCTGAATCTTCATTTGGAAGATGGAAGATCATAAACCCCTGTGCTTACCGCATGCTGAAATGAATCGGATAGGAAAATGTCCTATAATAAAAGGCAGGGGACATCCTCATTGCTGAATCACAAGCTGATGAATTTAGACCAAAATACAAGTTTAAGATTTAACTTGTAGACAGTAGCGACTAACTGAACATTCCTAGTTTGAAAATCTGAGATCTGCGATGGTCTTAAAAATCCGAAACTGTTGAAGGGCCATCATGACAACACACTCACACTTTGTGTTACAGACTCCAGATTGATCATGTGTTGCCAAACATCTCAGCTTGTGTGGGACTGGAGAGCCACAGGCCATGGCATCACAGCTGAACTCCAAACTGACCAGGTTCTCTCTCTCTTGCAGCACAGTGGCAATAAGAATGGCAGGGCTTGAGGTTTCTAAAGCCCAGTACTGCTTGCGTTTCTGATTCTTGAGTAGCAAATTGAGCTTGGTTACAATGCACCTCACAGATTGACAGTCAATCCTTGTGATTCACTTAGTATGTTTTCTTGGAGATGGGGAAGGTCTAAAACAGCTCTAGTACAGAAACCATATCAGTTTTTAAAGTCCGACTCAAAACTGCACAGTAATATTAACACACAGCTGTTTACTACACACTTCCTTTTTTCTCTTGATTTATCAAGACAGGGTTTCTTCGTGTGACCCTGGCTGTCTTGGAACTTGCACTATAGACCAGGCTGCTGGCCTGCCTCTGCCTCCTGAGTGGTAGGATCAAAGCTGTGCGCCACTAGGCCCAGCATTTTACACGGTTTTTTGTATGTGTGTGTACTATAGAATTGCTGCTCTCCAGGGTACGTAGAAAAGAAGTGTGTCAAAGTACTTCCAAACAAGATACACCTACATAATGGATGCACTCTCCATCTTACGATAGAAGTGCTCCGAAAGGCTGCTGCTGCGCTCTACATTTGTTTAAGAGACCATCACTGCCTGTGAATGTGGTGTAGATTGTCCTGTGACTGCAGGTGCTCCAGTAGAAATGGTCAGATTAGTTCTGGACAGTGATGGTATCAGCCCTGGTCTATAGCTTTCAGCCCAACCCAGTGTATGAGTATGAAGTAGCTCCCAACCACAGACCTGTAATATTTACCATGCGTTAGCCATGTCTATAAGGACTTGGCTACAGTGAATCAAAAGCAATCCAGTTTCTAAGTTCTGTACAGTAAGTGGAACACACAATGTGCAACATGTTGCAGGTTATTCTACACTGGTAGAGGGATTTCCACAGCAATTGCTTTTGGAATAAACTCAGCTCACTAAGTCATAGTGGGTTCTTAGCTCTATATAATATAAAACATTCAGACACTGATCACATATTAATATTTGTTTTTGTTGTTGCTCGTTTGAGGTAGTGTCTCATCTATCAGAACTACTTCAAACAAGGTTTGCCTCTCTCAAATGCACAATTTTGTAGTTTTAAGTTGCTGTCAGAAGATGGCAGTAAAGCACAGCATGGTATCGATTTGTGTTTGTGGTATTTGTACTATATTTAAAGTCCTTGGGAATCTTGTAATATAGACTCTTTAAGGGTGAACTATATGCTGTAGATTGATGTTAATGGGGTTGGGGCAGCACCTTGTTATTAGGGACCCTGGTATAGCTGTCTCGTATGAGGCTATGCCAGTGCCTGGCAAATACAGAAGTGGATGCTCACAGTCATCTATAAGATGGAACACAGGGCCCCCAATGGAGACGCTAGAGAGCGCACCCAAGGAGCTGAAGGGGTCTGCAACCCTATAGGTGGAACAACAATATGAACTAACCAGTACCCCCAGAGCTCGTGTCTCTAGCTGCATATGTAGCAGATGGCCTAGTCGGCCATCACTGGGAAGAGAGGCCCCTTGGTATTGCAAACTTTATATGCCCCGGTACAGGGGAATGCCAGGGCCAAGAAGCGGGAGTGGGTGGTTAGGGGAGCAGGGTGGGGGAAGGGTATAGGGAACTTTTGGGATAGCATTTGAAATGTATATAAAGAAAATAGCTAATAATAATAATAAGGAACCAAGAATGTGACTGGCATAAGCTATTCGTACACAGTGTAAGTCCATCTCTGTCATAGACTTGGGGGAAAACAGTTTTTTTTTCAGAATTTTTAAGTATTACTAATAAGAGATTGGTGATAAATGTAATAGATTGGTATTTTTTTTTTTTTTTTTGGTTTTTCGAGACAGGGTTTCTCTGTATAGCCCTGGCTGTCCTGGAACTCACTTTGTAGACCAGGCTGGCCTCGAACTCAGAAATCCGCCTGCCTCTGCCTCCCGAGTGCTGGGATTAAAGGCGTGCGCCACCACGCCCAGCTTAGATTGGTATTTTTAGTAAAATATTTAGGCTTTTTTTTTTTTTTTTTTTTTTTGGTTGGGGGAGAAGTAGAGATAAATTTGTAAAATTTGCATTTGGGTTTTGTTTATACAGTCTACTATGTACCTATGACTGTCCTAGAACTCACTATGTAGACAAGGCTGTCGTCTAACTCAGAGATCCACCTTCCCCAGTCTCCCAAATGCTGGGACTAAAGGAATATGCCACTACACCTGGCCCCACTTGGACTTTAAGAGTGCATAAAATAGGAATAAAATATACAAGTGATAATTTTAGATTCACCATTGAATTCTGAATTACTAAAATGTAACAATAACTTTCCACCCTTTTGAGCATTTGTAGCCTAAGTATGTAAGCAGGATACCTTTGTGGAGAGCTATTTTCACAGGATCCAATCATTTATTCAACAAACTGATCATTCTGCAGGGACTTGGTCACATGCTAAGAATGGAATGGGACATAGAGCCTGGCCCCTCCTCTCCAGGATACGGTCTGTAGCTGGGGAGACTGTCAGCTAAGATGGGCACCTGGGCCTTTAAGCAAAGCACTATACCTAGTACCAGCTCACAGTGAAACCAGCTCTTTCTATCTGACGGAAATGCCAGGCATCTCTACTGACATGTGTCCAGTTCTATCCAGAAGGAAATACAAGGTGGAAATAGCAGAGAAAAACCTCCCAGATGTGAGATGTCTGTCTGGAGAGATTTATTTGTACACATCTGTCCCATTCCTTTTTAAATGTCTCCTTGCTACAAGAGCGGAGTATATTTGGTGTGAATGTAATGTAATGGGGGTACAGTCATCCCCCACTCCCCATCGTAAGGACCTAGGAAAGTTCTGGCACATATTAGGTGTAAATATACATGTTGCAGGGCTGTAGGGGTGGCTCAGTGGTTAAGAGAACTGGCTATTCCAGAGAATCCTGGTTCAGTTCCCAGAATACACGTGACAGTTCAAACCTGTCTTAACAACAGTTCCAGGGAATCTGTCAACCTTACAGACATAAAGGTATGCAAAACACTAGTGCACATAAAAATGTTTGTTGAATGAATTAATGGTTTTTAAGTAGACTGGAATGATGTATAAGAATGTGCCTCTGAGCATCTGTGTCTTACCTGGGTCTCTGCTGCTGACTCATCCTGAATGCTGCTACTCTCCTGCTGCCTTTTGAGTTCCTAGGCCTTCCATGTCCATACATGGGAGTTGGGGTCTAGGGCCAGATGTGGGCACCTGGTTAGTTAGTAGTCTGCACGGGCTTTGGAGGAGCTGTGTTTGTAACATTGGTTAGAAACCTAGTCAAAATCAGCCACAAATCCTTAAAGGAAAGCCCATCTACCCCTTCCTGTTCTGGGTGACACTATTTTTTATGATGTTAGTCTGAAACCCTAGTACAGAGGCAGTGCTTTGTACGTTTCTTTTTTAGATTCCACTTAAATTACTATCCTGAACTCTACCTGGGCCATATTTATGCTGTTACAACTGTGCTTTTCACCAAAGCTAGAGTGTTTGCCCTAAAGTGTGAGGCTCCCTGACACCAGCAAAAATTCCTGTGGGTTTAAGAGCAATCATTATTCCAGTGTAACACCACCTGCAAGGTGGTGCTATCACTCACAATTTAAAGGCCTGTGTCGCACAAGCCGATGGCAGAAATGCCATCTGGGGCTTTAGAAGTGTGCTCTGGAGCCACTGTACAGTTCTGCCAGGTGTGAAGCAGGAAGTCCAAGTGACCTAGAACCCAGAACTCTTCTTGATACAAAATGGCAAGTGAGTGTCTGCCAAGTCAAAAATAATAGGTGTGCAAGAAGCCTTGGAAGCTGGGAGGCAGGTGGCAAGTGGTCACAGGAGAGCCAGTGATAGCCACAAACGGAGGGCTCAGTCACTGCCACCACTGCTAGCACCAAGGCACAGTGCTCTCATCTATAAGCATCTGTAAAGGACCAGAGAATATGCCAGGCTCTAGGAAAGAAACAACAGGGGAAAAAAATATAAGGTACTTATGATGACATTATGAGGTACTTAATAGAATTCCCACAAGGTTTCTACTGCAAGATGAAAATTTACAGAAAAATCACTACATTCTAATAAAGCCCCAATGGAATGCCCTTTATGTGACAGGGCTGCTCATTCTGTTTAAGTGGGGGTCAAAGCCAATACTTTGTTATCGGAAGTGATTGGTTGCAAATGTTTATCTGTCGGGTCTCATCTTTAATAAAAATGTCTTCTTGAATGGGTAGCTGTTACTGACTACTGGCAATTTAGGAGTCAAGTGAATTCCTCTCTTGAAAGGCAATAGTAACAATTTTCTGTTTGTTTCTTTCTTTCTCTTCCTCCTTTCTTTGTTTACTTGTTTACTTATACTCTTGTTTTTATTTACCTCTCAGTATATCCTTATCTTGCAGATTGATCCCTTTCCATACAGAGTTGCATGGACTGAGGTTGCACCATCAGCTGTCGGGTTAATAATGTTAGTTGTTGGAAGTCCCTCTCCTGAACTATGTTTTCTATTGTAGCATTGTTTGCCTTGTGATTTTTGACTTGCTCTTTAAGAAACATCTCTACCCCTGTAACAAATGCTAGTTTCTTTTTTTTTTTTAAGATTTATTTATTTTATCAATGTGAGTACACTGTAGCTGTCTTCAGACTTTACAGATCGTTGTGAGCCACCATGTAGTTGCTGGGATTTGAACTCAGGACCTTTGGAAGAACAGTCAGTACTCTTAACCCCTGAGCCATCTCTCCAGCCCAAAAGCTAGTTTCTAATATGGGGAACACACACACACACACACACACACACACCACAGGGAGAAAGAAATTTCAGCTTGGCCTTGAATGCAAAAGTACAATAAAAGTTTACATTGTTAAGTCCCCAAGCTTAATAGTGTGGCAAGACCGGAAGGGGCTATTAAATTGTGACTTCTCTTGACAAAAGTCTGTGGATTCAGGGTCCAAGAGAGTGCATGGTGCTGGTCCTTGTCACTGTGGGTTTAGTCATGGGTAGCTTTAGGCATGCTACAATGGGGCCTGCCGAGGGCCCCCAGCTACCATCAGCTTCAAGTGTTTCAATCTCTGCTAAGTCTTGCTCCAAATACATACAAACCCATCTCAGCATTATCTTTTAGGTTTTAGAGGATTTTTCCCCCCATATAGATTTATTGATAGAGATAGACATTTAGTTTGAGGGGCTGATGGAGCTCTGTGGTAGAGTGCTAGCACATATACTAGGCTTGAGTTCTACCTTGGCTTAGCACCGTGAGAAAGGAGGAAAGAAAAAGCTGAGTCTTCAGTCACTTCAGTCTGGGTAACTCCTTACAAGCAACTGTGGTGTATGGTGAAATCACAGTTCATGAAGAGTGAGTAGAGCACCAAATGTGATGATTGGACCCCTGTCCCTGTGTTTGGGAATCTGAGGCAGGAGGATTGAGAGTTTGAGTCTACCCTTGGTTATAAACTACGATCTTTGTCTTACACATATACCCCACCACCACCACCCTCAAGAATAAAAGGAAAGAACAAGGGGAGGGTGAGGGTGAGGGAAGAGTGACGTGGGGGGTTGATGATCCCATAATCAGAAGCCTGCAGTTCACAGCTGCTGACTAAAGATGCATGGATGAGTGTGTGAGGAAGGACTGTTCAGTTGCTTCCAGTGGCCTTAGCCTCTCCCTGGTCAAGGGCTCTTTCAGAGTGGTACCTTATAGCCTGCAAGAGCCCTGCATGGAGCCAAGCCCAGCCTCTCAAAGTCAGGCAAGGTGCTCTCTACCTGTTAAATGCAGCATACTGCCAGTCCTGTAGAAGGAAGGGAGCTCCCTGGCGTGCCTTGGGCTTGGTGTTCTGGTCTGCCTCATTCTCAGGGACCGGAGGCAGCAGGTGGCTTTAGAGAGTGAGCCTCACAGGGCTGGCCTTGGCTACTCCTTTTCTGGGTCTCACTGATGGAGTTTGTAGGATTAAAACATTTAGCAATTTAGAATTTTGAGAGGCTGATAGCATGGCATCTATTGAGGACAAGGAATTTAAGTACAGGTTCCCACAAGAGTCCTTCCTGCCCAAACTCAGCAGCAGCCAGCAGTGAGGAAGCAGCACAATATTTCGGAATATCTGTGAGCCGGGCTGGTCGTGAGTAGAGTTGATGGCTAAGTAGCTGCAGTAGTTGGTACCTCTTGAGGTCACTTTCCTGGGGAGGCAGGAAGGCTGAGGGAATAAAGGTGGTGGTCGACATGACTTTGTTCCCTTGGACCCACGTGGTAGGGAGAACCAAGTTATCCTCTGACCTCCACATTCTCATGATTCACATGTGACCCCATTCTGATCCCCCACATGAAAGATAAATAAGTATAAAACCACTTTTCTCAGCATATACTTAGGTTTTACTAAACAAGCTAATCTGGATTGCTTGGTGTGGAAAGGGAGGCTGGGAAGGGCAAGTTCAGCTTCTGCGTGGTGGTCTTTAAGGGAGGTGGCTCAGGACCCCAGCCCACACAACAAATAAAGGCGCAGGACCTGTCTTCCGCAGAAGATAGAGTCTAGGACATCGGTCTGTGTTAGCTAGCACTGAGTTCTCCCGCTTTGAACTGAGGACCAGCAAAAGCATTTCATCCCTATCCCTATCATGCCCTCGGGCTTGGTGAAGGCAGGCTATTGCTCTGTATGGGGTGCTGCAGCAGGGGCCGAATCAGGCAGCAGGTTCAGGGCAAGGCTGTAGCTGTTACTATTACGGAAACAGGATTCTCTAGCCGCTTGGGAATTCAGCGGCTGAACCGTCGCAAGAACAACACTGTCCTTTCTACCAAACCTGAAGTTTTCTATAATTTGAGATGTATTCTTCTCAGCTGTTTCCCCGAGCACTCTGAATCAGCTGGAGCTGGCTCTTTGGGCTAAGAAAATGGTTCCAACACAAAGGTGAACCAGAGGTTTAGCAGCTCGTGCCTTCATGTGGATGCCTGTGAGTATCTGCCACGCATTCTTTAGCGATATTCTCCATACCCCGACGTGGAAGGAAGGAAAACCTTTTGCTTTGCTCATAATGGATTCTTCTGAGTGATGTGATCAGAAGGGGCACAGAAGAAAAGGGAAGCGGTTTTATTTTGTTACCAAATCCCAGCTCTGTGGTGCATTCTAGAAACCCTCAAAACCGAGATAAGTTTTACTCACACACATTTCTACTGGGAGCCAAACCTGAGCTCAAACGTAGTTACTTTAAAATATCTGTCTTCTTGTTTCTTCTTTCCCTGGAGTCTGATGATTTGGCCCGGAAGCTTCTCCATCCTGTTGAATGAAACGTCTGAGACCATCATGTGGCCAAGCTTTCAACGAAACACAATAAAGAGGCTGCAGCCAGACATGGGCACAGTCATGAAAGGCTGACAGAAACACATTCTGGTGAACTGCAGTACGTCAGGGAAGTGAGGCAAAAAGGAGGGCACAGAGACTGGTGGTGAGGAAAGCAGGAACGATTCCAGATAGTCCTCATTCAGATTATCAGTAAACCATTCTACTTTAGATCTTAAGGGTTCTGAGTCAGTACTTTGTTAAAGCAGGAAAGAATCTGTACTGGAACCACAAGGAAAAACATTTTCCTCTGCATTCCCTTTCTGGTCTCTCCCTCTCTTCTTTCTCCCCCTCCCCACTTGATCCTCTCATTCCAGTTCCCCACCCATTCATAGCTATCCATTGTATCTCCCTTTTCTCCCATCTATCTGGCCCTGTTCCTTACTCTATAACTAGCCTCTGTGGTTCTATGGACACTTATCATTGACTTAATAGCTAATATCCACTTATAAGTAAGTATATACCCTGTTTGTCTTTCGGGGTCCGGGTTACCTCGTTCAGGAATTTTTTTTTTTCTTGTTCCATCCATGTACCTGCAAATTTTATGATTTCATTTTCTTAGACATCTGAGTAACACTCCATGATGTAATGTATCACTTTTTTAAAAATCCATTCTTCTGTTGATGGACCTCTAGGCTGTTTCCAATTTTTGGCTATTATGAACATGGTTCAACATTTGTCTCTGTGGTAGGATGAAGTGTCCTTTGTGTATATGCCCAAGATACTTCATGTGAAATAACTGGGTCTTAAAGAACACCACGTTCCATCTTCCAGAGGAACTGCCACACCAGTAATGGAGGAGTGTTCCCCTTATGCCACAGTTTCTCCAGCACGAGCTGTCACTTGTTTAATTGATCTTAGCCATTCTGACAGGTGTCAGATAAACCTCAAAGTCGTTTTGATTTGCATTTCCTTGATGGCTAAGGATGTTGAACATTTCTTTAAGAAATTTCTTGGCTATTTGAGAGTCCTCTTTTAAGACTTTTCTGTTTAGATCTGTACCCCATTTTAAAATTGGATTATTTTCTTGAGTTCTTTATATATTTTGGGTATTATCAGATGTGTAGTTTGGGAAATTCTTTCCCCATTCTGTAGGCCGCTGCTTTGTCCAAATGATGCTATTCTTTGCTGTGCAGAGGCTTTGCAGTTTCATGAGGTGCCATTTATAATTGTTGATCTCGGTGTCTGTGCTAATGGTGTTCTGTTCAGAAAGTCTTTTCCTATGCATATGAGATCGAGACTATTCCCCATTTCCTCTTCTGTCAGGTTCATCATATTTGGTTTTATTGTTGAGGTCTTTGATGCACTTGGAGTTGTGTTTTGTACATGAGTAGCATGGATCCACTGAGTTTTTCTACAAGCATTCATCCAGTTTGACCATTTGTTGAGGATACTATAAAAAAAAAAAAAGACAGTATATGTCTTTGACTTCTTTATCAAAAATCAATGACCATTAGCATGTAGATTTATGTCTGGGTCTCAATTCAATTCCATTGATCAGCATGTCTGTTTTTGTGTTAATAAAATACTTTATTAAAAAGCTTTGTAGGACAACTTGAAATTGAAACTGGTAGTGTCTTCAGCAGTTCTTTTATTATTCAGAATTGTTTTAGGCAGTGTGTATGTCTGTGTGTCCATATGAAGCTGAAAATTTCCCTTTCAAGATCTGTGAAGAATTGTGTTAGAATTTTGATGGGGATTGCATTGATTCTGTAGATTTATTTTGGTGGGAGGCCATTTTTATTATATTAGTTCTACTGATCCCATGAGTAGGGGAGATCTGTCTAATCTTCTGATATTTTCTTCAATTTATTTTTTTTTCAGTATCTTTCTGTCTGCTCCTTTTGGGTTTGATTCCTCTTCCCCCTTTTCCTCCTCTTTCTTGTCCCTTTCCTCCTCCTCTCCCTCCTTCGTTAGATCTTTCAGGTCTACTGTTTATTACATTACTAGTATGAGGTCCCTCTATTTTTGTTTTTGTTCTGTGTAGATATTCAGTGCTATGAACTTGCCTCTCAGAACTACCTTCACTGTGCCACATAAGCTTGGGTACATTGTGTATTCATTTCCATTTAATTACAGAAAGTATTTAATGTTTGCCTTGACCCATTTTTATTCAGTAATGAATTATTCAGTTTCCATGAGTTTGTCAGTTTTCTATTGTTTCTGATATCCAGTTATAATCCATCGTTGTCAGATAGGATGCAAGGCCTTAATTCAGTTTTCTACTTATCTGTTGATAAAACTTGCCTTGTATCCAGGTTGTAGTCGATTTTGGAGAAAATTACATACAATTCTAAGAAGAAGGCTTATTCTTTTGTATTTGGGTGAAAAGTTCTGTAAATATCTTTTAGGTCCATTTTGTTTATAACATTTATTAGCTCAAGTGTTTCTCTGTTTAGTTTTTTTTTTGTGTGTCATTATCAGTGTGTGAGGGTCAATATGTAGTTTAAGATATAGTAGTGTTTCTTTTACAAGCTTGGGTATCCTTGTGTTTGGTGCACAGATGTTATGAATTTCAAGTCCTCTTGGTGTTTTTTCCCCTTTGATGAGTATGTAGTGTCCTTCCCTATTTCTTCAGATTAGTTTTGACTTGAAGCCTATTAAAATGTCTACACCAGCTTGCTTCTTAGATTTATTTGCTTGGAATATCTTCTTCCATCCTTTAACCCTGAGGTGATGTCCATTCTTGATGTTAAGGTGTTTGAGGTGAAACGTCAAAGCCTAGTGACATACTTTCTTCAACAAGGCCACACCTTCTAGTAGTGCCACCTCTTATGGACCAAGCTCTCAAACATTTGAGTCTATGGAGGGAATTCCTATTCAAACCACCATATTCCACTTTCTAGCCCTATAGGCTTGTAGCCATACCATAATGCAGAAATCCATTCAGATCATCTTCAAAAGTCTTCATAGTCTATTAACAGTTTCAGCCTTGTTTAAAAGTTCAAAGTCTCTTCTGAGACTCATGCAATCTCTTAACAGTAATCTCCTGTAAATCAAACTGAAAAAGCAGATCGCATACTTCTAATATACAAGAGCACAGGATATACATTACTGTAGGAAAGGGAGAATACTGAGGAAACACTGAACCAAAGCAAGGCTGAAAACCAGCTGGGCAAACCCCAAATTCTGCATCTCTATGTCTGGTGTCAGAGCACTACAGATCTCCAGCTCTTTTCAGCTCTGCTGACTGCAACACACTTCTTTCTCCTGGCTGGTTCCATTAGCCCCATTAGCAGCATTTCTCAGCAGGCATCCAATGACACTGGCATCTCTAACATCTTGGAGTCTCCAAGCCAATCCAGGCTTTACTTTGACAGCTTCACACAGTGGCCTCTGTAAGCCTCCATGCAGGGATATCCCTGACACATGCCTGACATCAGTGGCTTTTCTTAGTAACAGAGGGAGATTCCATAGCTCCTTTCTTCTATCCTTGACTCTAAAGCCAAAACCATGTGGCTGAAGATGCTGTTTGCTGCTTGCTGGAGATGGAACATGACTCCCTCTTTCAATTACATATTCACCAGCATTCTGTTTTCTATGGGTTCCTTCACTGCCTAAGCATGGCTATCCTAGAACTTGCTCTGTAGATCAGGCTGGCCTCGAACTCAGAGATCTGCTGGCCTCTGTCTCCTGAGTGCTGGGATTAAAGGCATACCACCTTGCTTAGATCTAAGCTTTTCTTTAATTCCTTTTCACAATTTGGAGGTAGCTGGGTGGAGTCTTATCCTAAGGTCTTGCTTTTTATTTCATTTAATATCAGGCTTTTTATTAATTTAAAAAAATTTCCTTGATCATTGACTTAGCTCCATTCTACTTTCTAGTGCCCTCTTTCTCCTCAAATTGTACAGTTTGTAGTTTTCCTTGTTCAGCTTGCTCCTTTTCCTTATAGATCTGCAGAAGAGTGAATACTAAGAACCACACAACGGAGTCAATGCTATGCTGCTCTGAGATTCCTTCTGCTAAGAAGATTAACCCAAAATCCTTCATTTTAACCTCAGGCAGACTTTTCAGACAAGGAAAAAAGCAGCCATTCTTAGCCAAAATATTGCAAGAACAATCTCTAGGCCACATACAAATATTCTTTTCCTCTGAAATCTTTGAGTCAGGTCCCCACAGTGCAAATCACCCTCAGCACCACTGTCTTCCATGCACTTACAAGTATGGTCCATTACTTCCCACTAAAGGGTTCAACTGCTTTTCTAGTCCACATTCCTTTAAACAATAGCATGGTCAGGCACATCACAGCAATACCCAGTTCCTGGTATCAACTCCTGTCTTGGTTAGGGTTTTTTTTTTTGTTTGTTTTTGTTTTTGTTTTTTGTTTTTTTTTTGATGTGAAGAGTTATCTTGACTATGGCAACTTTTATAAAGAAAAACATACTTAATTGGGGATGGCTTACAGTTTCAGAGGTTTAGTCCATTATCATTATAGCAATAAGCTCAGCAGTGTACAGTTAGACAAAATGCTAGAGAAGGAGCTGAGCGTCCTACATCTTGATCTCCAGGCAGTAGAAGGGGACTGCCACACTAGGTCTAGCTTGAACATATGAAACCTCAAAACCAGCCTCCACAGTGACACACTTCCTTCAACAAGGCCACGTCTACTCCAATTTAAGGCCACACCTCCTAATAGTGCCACTCCCTATGGGCCAAGCATTTAAACACACAAGTCTATGTGTGCCACTCCTTTTCAAACCACACAGCCTATGTTTCTATTGGGAAATCGAGACAATTGGTGCTGAGAGATATCACTGAACAGTGTTTGTTGATTCCTGTGAGGTTGGAGTTTTCCTTTTCACACCCTTCTCTAGGGCTAGATTTGTAGATAAATGTTGCTTAAATATGACTTAATCATGGAACGTCTTGTTTTCTCCATCTACTGTGAGCAAATGTTTTGCTGGGTATAATACTTTGTGGTAGCATCTATGGTCTCATAGAGTCTGAAGAACATCTGTCTAGGCACTGCTGGCTTCTAGAGTCTCCTTTGACAATTCAGGTGTTATTCTAGTAGGGATGCTTTTGCACATTGTTACTTGGTCTTTTCCCCTTATAGTTTATCCTATACATCTAGAGTTTTGATTATTATGTATTATGGAGAACATCTTTTCTGGTTTAGTCTATTTGGTGTTCTGTATGCTTCATGTACCTTAATAAGCATTATCTTCTTTAGATTGTAGAATTTTTCTTCTATGATTTCGTTGAAAGTATTTTCTGTGTCTTTGACCTGGGTTTCTTCTCCTTCCTTCTCTACCTATTATTCTTAGATTTAGTTTTCTCATGGTGTCCCAGATTTCTTGGATGTTTTGTGCCAGGAGTTTTTGGATTTAGCTTTTCTTTGACTGAAGTATACATTCCTTTCATAGTGTCTTCAATGCCCAGTACTCTCTCTTCCATCTCTTGTGTTCTGTTGGTGAGGTTTGCCTCTGAGGTTCCTGTTCAGGTTCCTAAATTTTTCATTTTCAGGCTTCCCTCAGTTTGGGTTTTCTTTATTGAATCTATTTCCAGTTTCAAGTTTGAACTGTTTTATTCATTTCCTTCCACTGTTTATGTTTTCACAGATTTCTTTAAGGGATTTACTCATTTTCTCTTTACTTAAAGGATCAATAAATCAAGATCTAGGATAGTAAAGATTCAGAGAATTTTGAGGGCATGGTGAAATAAAATATTATAAGGGTGCACTGGCTAGTTTTGTGTCAACTTGACACAGCTGGAGTTATCACAGAGAAAGGAGCTTCAGTTGAGGAAATGCCTCCATGAGATCCAACTGTAAGGCATTTTCTCAATTAGTGATCAAGGGGGAAAGGCCCCTTGTGGGTGGGACCATCTCTGGACTGGTAGTCTTGGGTTCTATAAGAGAGCAGGCTGAGCAAGCCAGAGGAGGAAAAGCCAATAAAGAGTATCCCTCCATGATCTCTGCATCAGCTCCTACTTCCTGACCTGCTTGAGTTCCAGTCCTGACTTCCTTTGGTGATAAACAGCAGCATGGAAGTGTAAGCCAAATAAACCCTTTCCTCCCCAACTTGCTTCTTGGTCATGATGTTTGTGCAGGAATAGAAACCCTGACTAAGACAAAGGGAAATAGATTTTCTCTACAAACAGTGTGAGGATTATTGCAGTGCTTAAGTTTGGAGTTTAGTTTATATTCAAATCACATGCAACTATGTAGTATAATTCCTAATAAAAATGTTACTTAAATTTTCTTTTTTTTTCAAATCTTTTTATTAGATATTTTCTTCATTTACATTTCAAATGCTATCCCGAAAGTCCCCTATACCCTCCCCCTCAGCCCTGCTTCCCTACCCACCCACTCCCACTTCTTGGCCCTGGCATTCTCATAGTCATCTATTGGAAAGAACACAGGGCCCCCAATGGAGGAGCTAGAGAAAGTACCCAAGGAGCTGAAGGGGTCTGCAACCCTATAGGTGGAACAACAATATGAACTAACCAGTACCCCCGTAGCTCGTGTCTCTAGCTGCATATCTAGCAGAAGATGGCCTAGTCGGCCATCATTGGGAAGAGAGGCCCCTTGGTATTGCAAAATTTATATGCCCCAGTACAGGGGAATGCCAGGGCCAAGAAGAGGACCTCTATCTTATTCATAAAGTCTATTTAAAAGATTTTTCCTGTGCTTCATCAGTGTTGCAATACTCAGTGCTTGCTTTGGTAGGATTGCTGGGTTCTAGTGAAGCCATATTATCCTGGTTATTTTTGATTACTGGGAGAAAGTGGACCACTGACAGTGAACCTTGAAATTTTGTATCCCAGCCCAGTGGCTACAATGTGACCAGTGGCTACTGGCCACTGCTACTGTGTCTTTTTTTTTTTTTTTTTTTTTTTTTTTTTTTTTGTGCTACTGTGTCTTATCCACCTTGATGAGTATCCTCTTTGACTGAGTTAGAATAAGCTTTCCCAAGTAGTGTCACCAGCTGGGGACCAAGAGCCTTTTGGGAACTTTCACATTGAAACCACAACAGTGAGTAACTTCAAAATGAGGCCTTAAAATATGAACCTGGGCAGTTTGCTCAAGATTGGCTGAAGAGAGGACAGTCCATAGACAGAGAGTACAGGTAAAAGACTAAGGAGACAGAAATAGAGAACTGGAACTCTCAGGAAAAGTTACTGAGTGGTGTGTGTGTGTGTGATAGAATTTCAGACTGTAAGTTTGTATATTACAGCCTTGTGCTAAAGGCTTGCTTTCCCAACTGTGGTGCTGTTGAAAGGTGGAGGGACTTTTAGGAGGTAAGACCTAGGCAGGTCATTTAGAGCATACCCTTGAATGAGACCCTATTTGGAACCTATCTTGGAAATGTCACAGTAATGGAAACTTAGCAGTGTAACTTAAGTTTTTTTTGTTTGTTTTCCATTGAGACAAGGTTTCTCTGTATAGCCCTGGTTGTCCTGGAACACTCTCTGTAGACCAGGCTGGTCTCAAACCCAGAGATATGTCTGCCTCTGCCTCTGATTAGGATTAAAGGTGTGTGCCACCACCACCTGGCATCACTTAAGTTTTGATACAAACTTCCACAAACTCCAAGAGTGGTCAGGAGGAAGAGGTTGTGGCGTGGGGACCCTCAGTCCACTTTCTGGGCATGTAGGGTTCAGAATCCTGGTAGCAAGGCAAAGCTCTAGGGAAGGTAAGAGAAGAGATGAGCTGGTTACAAAGACAGGGGCTGAGAAGAAGGTGAGACCAAGAAGGAGCATACTTACAGAGACAAGATTCGGGGGAGTGGTCCTCCGTACCACCCTTGGGAGACCATGGGGAAGCATAGGAGGAAGCAGGGGGTTGATGTCAGAGGCCCTGGGTCAGCATGAACGTGGAGCTGAAAATGCTGCCCAGAAGCTTGAGGAAGCAATGCTGCTCCTGAGAATTGTGTTGGTGAAAGGGAGAGCTCAGAGCCATTTTTAAAAGCCCGTCCTGAAAGCTGTGCCCACTCATCAGTGGGCAGTTCATCCTGACTCTTACCTCTTTCATAAGAATCTGCAACAGTGGGAACCGCGCAGGCTACCTCACACTGGCCATTCGCTCTTCAGCGCACTCCGACTCTCATCCCTGTCTCCAGCCAGTACTGGACAACCAAACTCCAAAGTGCCACTCCTACCCCACAGGGCTGAGCCTGATCATACAGTTAGAGAGGTCACGAAGGGCTATCAGTTATAAACAGGAAGTCTTTCAGACTGACTCTTGCTACCACCCAAACTGGGTGATGCTGTGTAGGTACTGCCATACTCAGCCTAGTGTCCACGGTCACTTCCTGTGCCAGAGGCAGAACTGAGTGGTTACATAAGGGACCACTTGACTCCCATGTCTAAAGTACCCACCATACAGGAAAGGTCTGTGGAGCCCTGGTTCCCAGGGATGATGGACAGCTGTGTGCTTATGGTGACTACATGGGTCTTCCTCTGAACCTGGGCTAACAGTGATGCATTTTCAAAAGCACCAGGAACTTTTTTTTTTTTTTTTTTTTTTTGGGAAGTCAGAGTTTTCCATCAAGTGATGCTGGCTGGGCTCCAACTCGGTTCTATTCATGTGAAGGCAGAGCTGGACGGATATATGGTGTGACAATTCTCAGCCCTCGCTTTTATTTCTGCTCAATCCCTGGTCCTTTTAAGCAGTACAATAAAAGTGCTTTGGTCAGCAGGGTCAAGCAGGATAACCAGAGAGAAATGTGAAAACGAGATTATGGCCTGTGATTAGAGGCTGGGACCTGTGCTGAATGTCTTTTGCCACGTGGTCTGAGCTAAGGCCACCATTTGTCATAAAACAAACTGCCTGGTGCCCAGGGGTAAAGAATGACAGACACGCTTTAATGTGTTTTGTTCAAGTAAACGAAGTGCCATTGTTTTGGAAAACAGAGCCAAAGCTTACAAACAGTGAAAGGATTTCCATATTTTCATATTTGTCTGCTTCTAAGGGGCTTGGGTTCCTTTGGTCATCTTTTACTAGTCTATTCGTGGCTGGGGCTTATTGCATAGGAGCATCCATGAAAGTCAGTTAATGTAAGTTGGAGACAGTGGTTACCCCACAGCTGAGACATGGTCCTCAGGGGACAAGGTGAAGGACAGTCTACCTGGAAAACAATCTGTAAGGTACATCTTAGACTTCCTCTCCCTCACTTCAGCAATTCACTCCCATGTATCAATCTTGAAGAATGAATCCATAGGGACTGGGGTGATGCTTCTCCAAGTATCAGGATTGGAGTTTGGACCCCCAGAAAACCATGTAAATGTCTGGGGCAGGCATAATGGATTGATTACCTCTGAAGGTAGAGATCCCCAGAGTAAGCTGCCAGCAGGGTTGGCCATGGCTGTGAGCTCCTGATTTGATCAAGAGGCCAGGACTCACTGAATAAAGAGGAAGAGAGGTTGAGGCTGATTTTCCACATCAAGTCTTTAAGCCTTGGCCCTGATCACATGAATGCACTCTGCTCACACATGCAAAAAACAAAACAAAACAAAACAAAACATGTGCATGCACATACTCACAGCACGAAAAATGAAGAGAAAAAGAAAAAAGATGTGCGTGCAGAATTGGCTTTTGATTAAACAAATTGTCATACAGTGAAATGGTGGAATCTATTTATTTACTTTCTTGTGGCTGGGTTTTGAGACAGGGCCTCACAGAGTAGTAGCCTGAGCTATCTTCGAAGTACTCTGTAGCCCAGGCTGGCCAGATCTTGGTGATGCTGTCTCAGCCTGTCAAGCACCAGGATGTTGGGTATGAGTGTATACATGACCTAAGTGATGTGACCTTAGCTGCCTTTAGAGATTACACATTTGAAAAAGGAAATGTACTAACATAGAGACTGTTCATTTTATACACACACACACACACACACACACACACACACACACACACACACACATATATATATATATATATATATATATGAATGAGTCAGATTCTGTGTGAAAGTATGGGTAGAAGATAACGCAAACTGAAAGCAGAGATGACCCAGGAGGACTAAGATACATCTCCTTCATGGCTCCTTCAAGTCTACGTGTTTGTACTTCTACCACTTGAGGTGCAGGGACACTTGGAATTCACTGGGTTTTGAATCCATGAATGGGATCTTTCGTAAGACTTGATAATTATCAACTTTTAAAATATTGTCCCCGCCCCTAACTGCCTCCTTCCCTTCAAGCATGTTGATTTGTTGTTTATTTTGTTTTGTTTTATTTTTGTTTTACAAGATGGGGTTTCTCTGTGTACCCCTGGCTGTCTTGGAATTCTCTCTGTAGACAGGCTGGCCTCAAACTCACAGAGATCCACCTGCTCCTGACTCCTGAGTGCTGGCATTAAAGGCATGTGCTGTCACCTGGCTAGCATGTTGATTTAACAGGAAACTTTCGATCCTTGAGCTGCTTTCTCATGCTGCTAGAGTAGAAGAGACTCCTGGTCAAGAGAATCCAATCTCTAGCCTGGGTGGAGGCGTAACATTCTAGTTGAGTAGTTCATTCACTTAGCCAAAGGACCACCCCTAGGAAGCTGGCTTACCTTAGGCCAAGCTAAGAGATAGGAAGAATTATTAAGCCTTTACTAAGAAATGTACTATAGCCACCCTTATGGAAATACATGCAGGCTACAGACATCCATATGGCATGAAAGTAAGTTGGCATTAATTTTTCCTTTTCTCCTTTCTTTTTCTTTTTGAGAGAGGGTTTCCTTATGTAGCCTTGGCTATCATGGATCTCTCACAGTAGGCCAGGTAGGCCACAAATGGGCCACCACTGACTAGTTCTCTCTCTCTCTCTCTCTCTCTCTCTCTCTCTCTCTCTCTCTCTCTCACAAGGATATTTATTTATTTATTTATTTACTATATGCAAGTACACTGTAGCTGTCTTTAGACACCCCAGAAGTGGGCATCAGATCTTATTATGGATGGTTGTGAGCCACCATGTAGTTTCTGGGATCTGAACTCAGGACCTTCAGAAGAGCAGTCAGTGCTCTTAACCACTGAGCAATCTCTCCAGCCATCTGTCTCTTTTTAAATCCTGGTCTCCCTAACATTTTGAAGCCCCCACATTTTGAGTTTCTTTACTATTTCTCTAAACTCATTCCCCTCACCCCATGTGTGGGCATGTGTCTGATCTCCTGGCCAACTTACATGGCATGGCAATTTCTTTTCCTCCTCTCCACTACCTCCTCTGGGCAACTAATGAGGTTAGCAACCTGCCCTCTCTGAAGTTGCTTTATGTATTTATTAATCTAAAATTTTAAATTCTAATAAAATTGTCTGTGAACTACACTTGAGTCCATTCTTAGATTTCTTTATCAGTGACACGCAGAACACCCAAAGGAGGCATCTATTTATACCTTCTGTTTCTAGTTTGTGGTTTATTCAGGATAATTCCCTCAGCTTATTAACTTGCTTTTTAAAAAATAAATTCCTGATAGGTCACTGGCTATTCTTGGCTGTCAACTTGACTACTTTTAAAATGAACAAAAACCCAAAAGTGAAGGGTATACCTGTGAGGGATTTCTGTTTAAGAAAAGATTTGCTTCTAATCCAGATATTTGAGGAAAGAAGACACACTTTTACTCAAGATCTAATCTGTGTTATGCCTTCTGCTGGAAGACTATGTAAGGACATGGAAGAAGAAAGCTTTAGCTATTTGCTTGCTTGCTTTCACCTTGATAGCAAGTCCATTACCTCACTGGAATTAGACCTACACTTTCTGGATTTAAGAGTCTACTGAGGACCAGCTGAAATATCCAGCAATAAAGAGCTACTGGATTCATGGACTGTGCATTCATAGGCAACCATTTTTGGATTGACTGGGCCACAGCCTGTAAGTCATTCTAATACATCCCCTTTGTAGTTACATACATTCGTTCATTCTATAAGCTCCGTTACTCTAGAGAACTCTGACTAATACACCAAGCATATCTATATTGAGTTATCAAAAAAGTAATTAAGGATTTCTAGGAAGCTCTGGGATGAGGTATCAGAAAGGACAGGGCTTTTATGGGACATTGGCTATGTAGAAAAGCTGTTTGTTTTAGGGCTTCACTGCTGTTAACAGACACCATGACCAAGGCAACTCTTTTTAGGACAACATTTAATTGAGTCTGGCTTACAGGTTTGGAGGTTCAGTCCATTATCACCAAGGCAGGAGCCTTGATGATAATAGCAGCATTCAGGTAGGCACGATGCAGGTGGAGCTGAGTGCCACTCCCTGGGCCAAGCATATACAAACTGTCACACTGTTCTGATACAACATACGGATCTTACTTCTTCACATAGGGCTCTGCACATCTGCTGGACAGAAATCCTGGATCTGAAAGCAAATCAGGAGTTCAAGGTCATCCTATGGTACTGAGAAATTTCTAGGCCAGCCCTAGGGAACCCCAACCCTGTCTCTAAAGGAAGAAGAAAAGAAAGAGATGCACCTATGCTTCGCATCCATGCCCCTAAGGTGACTATTTCTTCTCCATATGAAAATCCACAAGAAGATCTCATATTAAACTCCATCTCTGCTGCATTCATTACATGAGCCACTGGTTGTCACCCCACTATGAAATGATCTCAGTGTGTGGACTCCTGGCTGTAATCTCAGGAGCTGGTAGGTCACGAGAGGAGGGGCAGAAGTTCATGATTATTCTTGTCTTCATAATACTGGGTGAAAGGGTTCAAAATTGAGTTGTATATGGGTGGTGGATGTAATATCAATGAAGAGAATATGAAAACTTATCTAATTATTTAAGTTTCAGATACTGAAAGAATGTCTGTCAAGGGACATTGCCACAGTTCTAAATTTGTAACCCATTTACAAATGGGATAGAAGAGGGATTGTTATGTTAGGTCTAACATAACAACTGTTGTTGTGGTATATATATTTCATTTGCCATTTGTAACATCACCTTAGGTCTAATTAAGATCCAGCTATTGTTTATTTTGGAAATCAATCATGACCTTGGGTGATATAACTCTGTCAGTCAGGTTAACGCTGTGATTGCCTTCAACTTGACTCCAGCTAGAATTAACTAAAGTCTCAAGTGTCTAGGCACCCTTCTGAGGGGTTTAGCATAATCACTTGGAGCAGGAAGTCCTACTTCTGATCTAGTTCTCTGAGGTGCAAAATATACCTTCCCGAAATTTTTAGAGGTGAGAAAACCAGGCTCTCTTCTGAGGCACATCTGCTATAGGTCTACACGAAAGCCACAAAGAAGGAAGTTCTATATTGCTTGCTTGGTATCATCTGTTGGAGTCCGCAAAAAGACTCTCACTCACAAAGACCACAGAGAAAGACATCACTGAAAACCGCAAGAGTTTTTTTTTTTTTTTTTTTTTAAATTGATCTAACGTGTTGGGACCCCTCTCAGCACACAGCCAAGAGGAGAGACCCAGAACAAACAAAGAACACACTTTTTATACCTTGTAAGGGGCAGATTTAGGCAACAGGGCTAGCTGGCTTATTCTCATTGGTATAGCAGGTAACCCTTTCAGGCATTGGCTGGTTTGCATAGGGTGACTACCTTTGGCCTAGTCCCTCACTCTGCCCACTCTTATGGGTTTTCTCAGCATTGTTTACTTGGCCAGCTACCTTATCTGGCTGTACACTTGGCCTGCTAGTATAGTTTGGAAAGTCCCTTCAGAGGGGGAAGGGGCGGAGTGGTCTTGAATTTATTTTGGATACTATATCATCCTCCCTAGGAAGTGCATCCACTGACTGAGGTTAGAGCAGAGGTTGTCTGGTTTTGGGTGGAGATGTGTTTTGAGTTGATGAAGCTCCCAAAGGGGTCACCCGAGGCCAGTCCCTGAGCCAAGCATACTCAAATCACCACATTCCTCTCCCTAGCCCCTTGTTCAAACACATGATTCTATGGGCAATACCTAGCTATAGCATAATGCTAAAATATGCAGTCCAACTGACAAAGTCCCCATACTCTATAGCACTATCAAAAATTTGAAAAGCCATAATTTCAACATGTTTTAATGTTCATTCAATGACTTAAGTATAGTGCTGTATATAATCAAAATCACAAAGCAGATCATATACCTCCAACATCACAGGATATATATTCCTACTCCAAAATGTTATAGTGAAGAAATACTGAACCAAAGCAAGATCAAAATTCACCTGTGCAAACTCCAAACTCTGTATCTCCATGTCTGTTGTCAGTACACTCTTCACATCTGCAACTCCTTTCTTTCTTTTTTTTTTGGAGTTTTATTTTTTTATTAGATTTTCTTTATATACATTTCAAATGCTATCCCCAAAGTCCCCTATACCCTCCCTCCACCCTGCTCCCCTACCCACCCACTCCTGCTTCTTGGCCCTGGCGTTCCCCTGTACTGGGGCATATAAAGTTCTGCAACTCCTTTCACCTTTCTTGACTGCAACACATGTATTTCTCTTTGAATGTTTCTACCCTTTGTTTCCAGCTTTCCTTGGCATTCATGAGATATTGACAACCTAAGAAGGTTGTGCTGATATAGGGCTCACGTCATAAGTCCTTATTGGACATTGCTCAGATGCTGGGCCTATTGAAAGGCAAAGATCCTAATCCAGTGTGGGTACACCAGGATTTCAAGGTCATCCTATGCTATTCAGGGAGAGCTAAGAGAGCACCATGGAATCCCAAACCTGTCTCTAAAGGAAGAAAAGAAACAGCTGCACCCAATCTTCACACCCACGACTTCCAGTTGATTTTTTTCTACCCTGGTGCTTAAAATCCACACTGAAATATCTTAGTAAACTTTATCTCTGCTGTGTTCTATCAGCCAGTGGTTTTCCATCTACTATGGCATGACTTGAATGTGTGGATAAAGCAGGAAAATTCAGGGGTCTAAGGAGAAATGACTGAAAGGGGTGTTAATCCTGGCTTTCAGAATGGGGTGGAAGTAGCCTGGGATACATATATACCATTGTCTGCAAACTCAGTGTAGTGTGTAGTGGCTATTCCTGGTTGTCAACTTGACTATATCTGGAATGAATTACAATCCCGAATTGGAAGGCTCACAAGTGATCCTAGTTTGGAGGCAGGGTGATACAAGTTTCTGACCTGGCTCTTGGCATGGAGATCTTGAGGCGTAGTGGCTATGAATTCCAGAAGACAGAGAGATCTCTGAGTTCAAGGTCATTTGGGATTAAAAGCATGATGGCCCACACCTTTAATCTGAGCCACACCTTCTGCTAGAGACCTACTTTGGACATTGGAAGAAGGAAGATTTACTCTCTTTCTTCACCTGCCTGCCTTGTGGGACTGAGCAACTGCTAGATCCTTGGACTTCCATTCACAGCTGCTGCTGACCATTGTTGGGAGTTGAGCTACAAACTGTAAATCATCAACAAATTCCCTTAATATATAGAGACTATCCATAAATTCTGTGACTCTAGTGAACCCTGCCTAATACAGAAGTTGGTACTGGGAGTGATTCCAAAGGAGCAGAAATATAAGGACAAATCTTTTAAAAATCTGGAGTTGGTTGGATAATTCACTAGCACCTTCAACTACTGAAACCTCTCCAGATTCTCTCCCTCCTAGGAGCTCGGAGAATATTAAAGACCCGTGGTTAAAAAGCTTAAAGAAGCTAATGCCCTTGATTATTTTGATGAATTAGGTGATTCAGTGTACAAAACTTTCTACAAGATGGGAGAAAATCAAGAAATTATTTTGCTGACTGGTTGCTCTTAGCATCTTGGGAAAAAAATGATGAAGGAAAGAAGGAGTTGTATGATAATATTGAAAGACTCCAGATGCAAGTAAACAAACTAAAAGTTGCTAAGTGTGTCCTTGAAGAGAATCTTCTTCCCAGCAGCCTTAGAGCTCAAGTTGCAGAAAATCAAACTGAAGCCCTCATTATACGGATGGCTGAACTACAGCAAAAATTCAGGTCTCAGTCTTAGAGGGTGTCAGCAGATAAAGTAGCAATTAAAGTAAGGGCACTAAGTAGCAAAGAATGGGATCCTATAACTTGGGATGGGGATGTGTGGGAAGACCCTGTTGAAGCTGAGAATTTTGAACCTTCAGATTCTCAAGAGTTTGCCCCACCTGAGGAAGTAGTACCCTCTGCCCCATCCCTTGAAATAAAGCCTTCCCCGAATGAGGAAATTAATCCCTCAGAGTCTAATAAACCAGCAGTGACTTTCACTGAAGAAAATGCCAGACAAGACAATACTGATGTTTCTTAAGGCCCACCAACAGTTTCTTCTAGACTGATAACCAGACTCAAGGCAAAACAGGCCCCTAGGGTGCTGGAGAGATGGCTCAGTGGTTAAAAACACTGACTGCTCTTCTAGAGGTCCTAAGTTCAATTCCCAGCAACCACATGGTGGCTCACAACCACCTGAATGGGGTCTGATGCCTTCTTCTGGTGTGTCTGAAGACAGCTACAGTATACTCATATACTTAAAATAAAAATATCCTTAAAAAAAAAAAACAGGTTCCTAGAGGGGAGGTAGAAAGTATAATCCATGAGGAAATTCACTAAACTACTAAGGAGCTTAATGAGTTTGCTAATTCATTCAAGCAGAAGTCTGGGGAATATGTGTGGAAATAGATTTTAAGGGTGGGGGATAATGGTGGAAGGAACATAAAACTAGAGCAGGCTGAGTTTATTGACATGGGCCCTCTGAGTGGAGATTCTAGGTTTAACATGGAAGCTCACACAGTTAAAAAAGATGTCAGAAGTTTGTTTGAATGGTTGGCTGAAGTGTTTATCAAAAGATGGCCTACTGAAGAGGAGTTGGAGATGCCTGATATCCCTTGGCTTAGTGTTAAGGAAGGGATTTTTAAGGCTTAGAGAAATTGCAATGCTAGAGTGGTTCGTTGTGTAAAACCTAATCCTCCACAATGGGAAGGCCCAAAAGACATGCCCTTCACCAGCCCTATAAGACGCAAACTGGTGAGGGGGACACAGGCACATTTGAAGAGTTTTGCTTTTGTCCTTTTCCTTGTGCCAGACATTAGGGTTGGAGATGCTGCTGCTCAATTGGATGAATTAAATACAATGGGTTTAATTGGACAAGGTAACAAGGGCCAGGTGATAGCATTCAATCACCAGAGACTTGGTGATTGTAGTTGTTATAATGGACAGGGTAGACAAAGCCATGTTTATAATGACATACCCTATAATGGTCAGCACAGGAGAGGTGAAATTTATAATGGCATGCCTTGTTTGGACCTTTTGTAGTGGCTAATCAATAATGTTGTTTCCAGGCATGAAATAGATAGGAAGCCTACTGCATATCTATTTGATCTGTATAAGCAGAGAAAATCTCAAACAAATGAAAGTAAGGTTACATTGGATCGTGGCAAAAGGCAATCTCAGCCAGTGAATCAATTTCCGGACTTGAGCCAGTTTGCAGATCCAGAACCCCTTGAATGAAGGGGTGGCCAGGTTCCCATGAGGAAGGATCTTGATAAGACACCTAACAGTTTTGCCATTAGCCTTTCTCCAGTTCTTCCCCAGATGGACTTACAGCCTTTTACAAGGGTAACTGTACACTGGGGAAAAGGAAATAATCAGACTTTCCGGGGTCTATTGGATTCTGGTCCTGAGTTGACACTGATCCCAGGAGATCCCAAGAAACATTGTGGCCCTCCAGTTAAAGTAGGGGCTTATGAAGGACAGGTGATTATGGAATTTTGACTGATGTCTGACTCACAGTAGGTCCAGTTGGTTCCTAAACACATCCTGTGGGTATTTCCCCAGTTCCAGAATGTATAATTGGGATAGATATACTCAGAAATTGGCAGAATTCTCACATTAGTTCCCTGACCTGTGGAGTGAGGGCTATTATGGTTGGAAAGGCTAAATGGAAGCCTTTAGAGTTGTCTCTGCCAAAGAAAATAGTGAATCAAAAACAGTATCATATTCCTGGAGGAATTGTGGAAATAACTGCCACTATCAAGGACTTGAAAGATGCAGGGGTGGTGGTTCCCACCATATCTCCCTTTAATTCTCCTATCTGGCCAGTACAGAAGACAGATGGATCATGGAGAATGACAGTTGACTATCGAGAACTAAATCTGGTAGTAACTCCAATTGCAGCTGTTATACCAGGTGTAGTTTCCTTACTTGAGTAAATTAACACATCTCCTGGTATGCAGCTATTGATCTGGAAAATGCCTTCTTCTCAGTACCTGTCCATAAGGACCACCAGAAGCAATTTGCTTTCAGTTTGCAAGGCCAGCAGAATACCCTCACAGTTTTTGCCCAAAGGATATATTAACTCTCCTGCCCTATGTCATAACTTAGTTAGAAGGGATCTTGATCTTTTGTTTCTTCCACAAAATATCACATTGGTGCACTATATTTATGACATTATGCTGACTGGATCAAGTGAGCAGCAAGTAGCAACCGCTTTGGACTTGTTGGTAAAACATATACATTATTAGAGAATGGGAAATAAATCCAACCAAAATTCAAGGACCATCTACCTCAGGGAAGTTCTTAGGAGTGCAGTGGCATGGGGCATGCAGAGATATTCCATCTAAGGTGAAAGATAAGTTATTGCACCTGGCCCCTCCCACCACCACGAAAGAAGCACAACGTTTAGTGGGTCTATTTGCATCCTGGAGACAGCACATTCCTTTCTTGGGTGTGTTACTCAGACCTATTTACCAAGTGATTCAGAAAGCTGCTAGTTTTGTGTGGGGCTTGGAACAGGAGAAGGCCCTCCAACAGGTCCAGGCTGCTGTAAGGCTGTTCTACCACTTGGACCATACGATCCAGCAGACCTGATGATATGTGAGGTGTCTGTGGCTGATAGAGATGCTGTTTGGAGCCTCTGGCAGGCCCCTGTAGGTGAATCACAGAAGAGACCTTTGGGATTTTGGAGCAAAGCTCCGAACATCATCTGCAGACAACTATTCTCCCTTTGAAAAACAGCTCTTGGCCTGCTATTGGGCCTTAGTGGAAACTGAACAATAGGACACCCATCATGAGCTGGGTGCTATCAGACCCTCCAAGTCATAAAGTAGGACATGCACTGCAGCAGTCTATTATCAAATGGAAGTGGTATATACGTGATCGGACCAGAACAGGTCCTGAAGGCACAAGCAAGTTACATGAAGAAGTTGCTCAAATGCCTATGGTTTCTACTCCTGTTACAATGCCATCTGCTGCCAAGCATGTGCCTATAGCCTCATGGGGTGTTCCCTATGATTGGCTGACTGAAGAAGAGAAGACTAGGACCTGGTTTACTGATGGCTCTGCACAGTATGCAGGCACCACCCAGAAGTGGACAGTTGCAGCATTATAACCCCTTTCCGGAACAACCCTGAAAGATACAGGTGAAGGAAAATCTTCACAGTGGGCAGAACTTCGGGCAGTACACATGGTATTACAATTTGTTTGGAAGAAGAAATGGCCAGATGTACGATTATTCACTGACCCGTGGGTCAGCCAATGGATTGGCTGGATGGTCAGGGACTTGGAAAGATCACGATTGGAAAATTGGTGAGAAAGACATCTGGGGAAGAAGTTGTGGATAGATCTCTCCAAATGGGCAAAGGATGTGAAGATATTTGTGACCCAGGTAAGTGCTCACCAAAAGGTGACTTCAGCTGAGGAGGAGTTCAATAATCAAGTAGATAGGATGACCTGTTCTGTGGACAGTCAGCCTCTTTCCCCAGCCATCCCTGTCATTGCTCAATGGGCACATGAACAAAGTGGCCATGGTGGCCGAGATGCAGTTTATGCTTGGGCACAACAACATGACTTCCACTCACCAAGGCTGACCTGGCTACATCTCCTGCTGAATGCCAGATATGCCAACAGCAGAAACCAACCCTGAGCCCTAGATATGGCACCATTCTTCGAGGTGACTAGCCAGCAACCTGGTGGTAGGTTGACTACATTGGACCACTTCCTCCATGAAAAGGACAGCGTTTTGTTCTTACTGGAGTAAATACTTATTCTGGTTATGGATTTGCCTTTCCTGCATGTAATGCTTCTGCCAAAACCAGCATCTGTGGACTCACAGAATGTCTTATCCATAGTCATGGTATTCCACACAGTATTGCTTCTGGCCAAGGAACTCACTTCACAGCCAGAGAAGTGTGACAGTGGGCCAGTAATCATGGAATCCACTGGACTTACCATGTTTCCTATCATCCTGAAGCGGCTGGTCTGATAGAAAGATGGAATGGCCTTTTGAAGACACAGTTACAGTACCAATTAGGTGGCAACTGTTGCGGCCCGACCAGCAGTCCGCAACGTGAACGGTTCAACTGAGGATGGCAGCTCGAGCTGAAAAGAGAGGAAGCTAGATGGGGAGGGAGAAAGAACGAGGCCAAGACGATTTCATGTTCAAAGCCCCCTTTTACTAGTTCCGACATCCAGGTATAAAGGAAGGGGGAGGGAACCCGATTTCCCCCCAAACAATCTCGGGATCAAGTTACAGGGTGAACACGTGTGTATGTGTCTCCAAGCAGCAAAGCAACAGGGTCCAGCAGTAGGCGTGGCAGAACGAATGAGCAGGAAACTCCACCCTTGAGCAAGCAGGTTCCAGGCTGGGGGAAGGGAGACCACATCTCCTCTCATTTGTTAACCAAAAAATAAAAAAAGAAAAGGCTGGCCTGAGGCAGAAAAATTATCTATGCTCAATAGTTCTGCCTGAGTTCTTAGGGTCAAAGAAAAAATCTGTTTCCGTGGGATTCCCTAACTTTTCATATGGTAAACTGTATCTGGCTAAGACTGTCCTTATTATCTTAGTAAACCACTAACAGAATAGAGCTGAGCTGTAGTCTCTGACTTTATAATGCTAATTAGTGCTGAATAGGTAACTTCCTGGTTGCGTTTTAAGTAGGGCTTTGGAACCCTGGCTAAGTTTGACTGAACAAATTTGAAATACGCTTTATTAAGAATAACACTGAGTTGATATTCCTCCGCAATTTTGGATGACAGGCGGGGAAACAGGGAGAAGGGGTAAGACCGGCTCCTTAGTACAAGGCCAATTGGCTTTTTTATTTGGGTGGGAGGCAGTGAAGGGCTTGCCCTTTCGACAGTATGGTCTCCAACCTCTCTCCCCCCTATTAATTAAGTTTAAATAGGCAACGCTTAACTGAGGTGATCAAATGATTTTCTCATCTGTAGATGAGTGGGCCTTTAACCTTGGCTTGGGTGGACATTGACCCGATTCCTCCTGTGGGTGCTATCACGACCCACATCTGTGGCTCTTGGTATCTTTTGGGGAGGGGAGGCAGAGCCTTAGATATTTTTTGTTTTTTAGCTGGAATCGGATACTAACCTCCTTCAAACCAGGTGTGTCGCACAGGGAACTCAGAAACGGTCAGGCTGGACCTTCCCCCACAGTAATCTCCTGCGCCAAGCGGTAGCCATACTGTATTCGTATGATCCCGAACCAGTAAGCGCAGTTCTGAGTGCTGCGCAGCCCCTAAAGGAGACTTGTCAACCTCAGATTTAGCAAGGCCTAGACAAGAATTATGTCATTAGTAACACCACGAATTGTGGCTAAAATAGGAGCTGGAAGTCTTTCCTCCTCATCCCTGTTATTCCCATAGCCTGAGGAACTAAGGACACCTTGCAATAACAGCAAGGGTGAAAAGCCAGAGGCCAGCTAAGGGACTAAGCCTGTCTATCAAAATAAAATCCAATCTCTATTATTATATGAAATTTCTACTTCCCTAGCTCTCTTGGTAAATCTAAATTCTATCTCAGACTGAAAGCCACGTGCTGGAATGTCCTTGGAAGGAAGATAACAGTTGCCACCTGTGTGCTCTTGGGGGAGGGGAAGGTACGCCTGCAGGTCCGGCCGGAGAATGTAGATTGACCTGCTTGAAAAAAGAAAGAGATCTAGACAATGAGAAAGTAGCAATGCAAATTTTCTTTTTGGAGAAGTCCAGGTACTTTATTCAGATGCAAACTGTAAAGCTAAAGCTAGTCTCCGGCTCTGAGGAAAACAGCATTTCTGGGAGCTTCCGTTCCCAGCTGAATTCTAAGCACAAGAGGAATTTTAGTCTTTAGAATGATACTTACGAGAAGGGACAGGATCTGTGTTTATCTGACGAATTAATCTCTCTGGCAGCCACCGTGCTCCATCTTCATCTCTTTAAAAAACACAAACCGAGCCTCTTCCCCAGATTAGAACCGGATCTGGACCCTTCCATTTGTTAGTCAGGGGGTCCTTCCATTTTACCAATGCATAAGAATTAGAAGTAACTGGATGCCAATGGCGATCTGCTGCAGACTGACCTTTAATATCAGTTTGCAAAAAGTTTAGGACAAATAAGGTGAAGGCAAGATGAGCCTTTGGTGACCTTGGGGGATATGCTCTGAATTAACTTTGTTAGGTAATTTAGAATATAGGAATCTCTAATATTTGACTGAATATTAGACCAGTCTAAGATTGAGTTAGAATGGCTGGTCAAACTGAAGAAAAGTGAAAAATCATTATGACTCTATTAAATGACTAATTTTACTAAGTCTGAATATACAGTCTTTGATGAACTATTGCCATAAAATTAAAAGGCTAGAAGCTAGTCTATACTGGAAAAATGACAAGCAAGGATGGATCTAAAACATGAATTTAATTTAGTTTTTTAGTCATTTCAATCAGGACACTGAGTTAACTTACTTGTCAGCTTGGCACACAAATTACTAATATGCTTCTGTAGCATTCTGTGGAGAGAACCTGTTTTTCCCTTTCCTAATAGGGTAGCTGTTTTAGGATCAATCTATAAGCCAATAAGTAGGTCCTTTTAAGATACTAAAAAGCATTTATTAAATTTGACATTTTAATCTCAAATTTTGAAAATAAAGGTATGATTTAAATAGTGTGCATGGAAATGCACTAAATAGTATATATGGGGATTCAATTTCTCTCTTTTTTGTCTTTAAGAAATTAAAGTTTAAAATTTTACAATATTTTAACCTTTTGAATTAATAACTTGTTGGACAAATCATTTTAAATACTTGGCTGTAAAGGGGCAGTGACTAATTGTACTTTTAATCATTTTTCTTAAGGAGCGGTTGTAACTAGAAAGCTTGAAAAGTTATTAAGAGTCACACGTGCATTATTTATTTATTTATTAACTAGAAATATGTATAAGCAATTGTAAATTTGAGAATTAATAGTATCTGAGGGACGAACAATTTCAAGCAATTATGAGCTCAGAGATATAGCATTGACTATTAATATACAAATTAAGGTTTGATTGTTCAGCATTTTAAAACACCATCTACAGCACACAACTAGATTATTTGTGCTGGGAACAGGGGCAACTGTGTGTCTTAAGACTCCGCCCCACAGCAGCTAGTTGGGCCCACGTGGGCCAACGATCGGCTGGGAGGATGAGAAAAATGACTTTACAATAATGTTTTTTCTGGCCAAAGAATTGTCTTGGGCACAACTAATTTTTAATTACCAATTAATAACAATTATAAAAGCTTTCTTTACTTTCTGTAAAACTTTTTGTAGTAAACTAAAACACTAAGTAATAAAAGGATACTGTCTCTGAATCTTTTGGGTGAGAGCAAGGATTTAAGGTAAACTTCCCCTGAGAAGCATTAGTTAATAAAATACTTTCCACTTAGGAAACAATATATACTGAAAGATTAAAACTTTTGGCTTCTTGTATAGAAGCAGAGACAATAAAAATTTTTCTTACATAATGTAAAGCTATATTAGCCATACCTAGAGGCAAAATTTTCTAGTGATTACCAGTTTACTAGAAGTAAAAATCTTTGAATTTAAGCATTATTCTAAACATCTGAATAGATCTGCAATACTGTTAAAAAGAAATTTTCTTGAACACAGGGAAAAACAAAAGAAAGGCCACAAGCCGCTCTGGGGCTGCCCAGAGCCCTGTATTGACTCAAACGTAAAATACTTTTTAATCTGAGCATCAATCTTAAATTTGCAATCAAACTGCAAGCTGCAGTCAATGGAACAATGGCAGTTTTAACCATAATTCTAAAGTTTTTTTTTGTGCAAGGTTAGGATAATACCTACAACTTTGGGAAAGCAAAACTTAAGTTTAAAACAATTTATCACCTTTAAAATCAATATTAGAAGCATTACTATCATATTACGAAGTTTGGATGTCAATTAATACCTATGAATATCTATTAAAGCAAGCTTTCATGCTTTAATAAAGAGGCATTGCTTTAAATCTTATCTTAAATTTTACTTTTTACGATAGGAATCACATTAATTATTATTTAAACTAGAAATATCTTTAGAGACCCAGCCTCTAGGGCTGCCTTAGGCCACGTGTCGGAAGGACTCTAAACTTGAGTTATCAAATTTAACATTAACCATCTGTAGCAATGTAACAATTATTAATCTTAACCAACAACTTATGAGCTGAATGTGAAAACATGTAGAGCACATTTTCAATAAAAAAGAACCAAATGAAGCAGTTAATTTTAGACCAATCAGAGAATATTAATTTTTGTAGCTACAATCATAGAATAAAAAAGCACTTTACCATTGTCAAACACATTAATCATGAACCATTTATCAGACTTTTTACTCCGAAACTAAGAGGCTGTGCACTCGCTGCTTTTTCTTAAAACGAATAGTTTTTCCAGCAGGGTCCCTCCTGCCACGTGTCTGGTTTCTGGCTGAAACACGTGGCAGCTCTTGGCTTTGCAGATAAAGTTTTTTATACCGTCTTTATTATCCAACATAAAACATAGAACATTTATTCATACAGACTGGACATGAACATACATGAATTGAACACGAGAACAGATTGGTACACCAGACATTAAACAAGACACAAAAGGGGACACAGTACTCTTGCTATAAAGCCCAGAGAGAACAAAGCATGGCACTCATGAAATTTCTCTCTGCTTTTTGGGACATTTTCCTGCCTCATGATGCATTTTTTTTTAAACTGGGGCAATCCGCCTGATTCATAACTTTAAACTCTTCCTTCTTCCACCTAAGCAGCTTTCTAAAAAGCTGCGGCACACCACCTATTTCCATATCTAGTTCTGATTAACACGCTGCTGACCCAAGCAGAACCAGTGTTGGGTTAGCACTGATTCAAACTTAATTCGTATCCTACTGCATCCTCAGCAACACTTTACAAAACTGAAATTTTAAGATAGCACTATCATGTGTACCTGTCCGTTGCTCCGATGCCCTATATGAAGATCCTTTCTTGTGGAGCTCCACAACAGCAGCCGTTTCTCTTAGCATCCCTCTGCCATTCTTCAGGTAGCAGAGAGCAAGCAGGTTCCAGGGTGGGGGAAGGGAAACCACAGTAGTTCATGGTGAGGTTCATTTTGTGGGTAATGGATAACTGTTGTCTACCCTCCACTTTCATAAGATTCCTGACCCTGAGGCTGCAACTCTCTCTACTTCCCAGACAGCAGCTCAGCAGCTCTTTTATTCTCTGGCCCTCTTGATGGAGGAGTCCTGATCAGTGATCCACAGACTCCCATTTCTTGAGAACGCTGGGACAATGGGTTTAAATTTGAGTTCTACATGGGTGGTAGATGCAATATCAATTGAGAGAATATGAAAACTTATCTAAAGATTTAAGTTTCAGATACTAAAGAGAGTGTCTGTCAAGGGACATTGCCACCAACCTCATTTTTTATCTCATATATAGGTAGAAAAGGATTGTTATTTTAGTTCTAATCATGGCCTGGTGATTCAAGGGTACATATATCTGTCTACCAACTATCTATCTTGATCTCTATCTCTCTATCTCTTGCTCTATCTCCCTATATCTATCTATCTTTCTATCTATCTACTATCTATCTATCTTTCATTGCATTTGACATTTCACTTTGTACAGTTACATCACTCTAATTCTAATATCCATAAAGTGTTTATTTTTAAATGAATCATGACCTAGTGTGATAAAACTCTCAGTCAGGTTAACACTGTGATTGCCTTCAACTTTACTCCAAGTAGAATTAACTAAAGTCTCAAATGTCTAGGCACCCTCCTGAGGAGTTTAGCATAAGTTCTTGGAGCAGGAAGTTTTCCTTCTGACCTAGTTCTCTAAGGAACAAAATCCAGCTTTTGTAATCTCTCTTGGTGGGAAAGCCAGGCTCCCTTCTGAGACATACATATATGCTATAGGTCTACAAGAAGGCCAGAAAAGAAGGAAGTTCTCAATTGCCTCCATGGTATCATCCTCCCTATGAAGTGCATGCACTAACTGAGGTTAGAGCAGAGGCTCTCTGTTTTTGGGGGGAGATGTGTTTTGAGTTGTTGAAGCTCCCAAAGGGGTCACCTAAGGCCAGTCTGTGAGCCAAGCATTCACAAACCACCACATTCCTCTCTCTGGCCCCTTGTTGAAACACATGATTCTATAGGCAATACCTAGCTATAGCATAATGCTAAAATATGCAGTCCAACTGACAAAGTCCCCATACTCTATTACACACTCAAAAATTTGAAAGGACATAATTTGAATATGTGGTTTAATGTTCATTCAATGACTTAAGTGTAGTGCTGTATAAAATCAAAATCACAAAGCAGATCATATACCGCAAACATCACAGGATAAATATTTCAACTTGAATAAGTTATAGTGAAGAAATACTGAACCAAAGCAAGATATAAATTCATCTGTGCAAACTCCAAACTCTATCTCCATGTCTGTTTTCAATGCTCTTCATATCTGCAACCCCTTTCATCTTTCTTGACTGCCACGCACATATTCCTCTTTGGATGATCCTGGTCTTTGTTACCAGCTTTGCTGAGCCATTTATCTATGCCTCTGGTCTTTCTAATATCCTCGAAACTCCAAGGTAACCATAAGTTGAAGCTTCTTGTTCCAATGTCTGGGATCCACACATGATCATCTGGGTTCTCCATAGGGCTTGTGTCACTTCTTCATCGCTGCTCTTTATAGTAATCTACGCTTTGGGGGATGACACTCCCTTGCTGCTATTTTTGTTGTTCATCCCTCGGTATTGGCATCTCCAAAAGACTGGGAACTTCTACTACATGGAGGCTTCACCAATAACCTTTCAAAGGCACCCTTCAATATACCTAATCACTAAATCTTTGCATGACTACTTCAGTCCTAAGTTATCAACTGCAGTAGGGCTGCACCTTCACACACAGCCTTCCCTAGGTGCGGAAGGCTGTGGCAACCCCACAGTCACATCTAACCTGGACACCTGGGAACACCTAAAGTCTGACCTACCAAACAAAGAGCATGCATGCAACGATCTGAGGCCTCAGGCACATAAGTAGCATAGGGCTGCCTTGTCTAGCCTCAGTGGGAGCAGATGATCCTAAACTTGCAAAGACACTATGGACCAGGTTAGAGGTAACACCCAAGGGGTACACCCACTCAGAGATCAAGGTGAGATTTGGAGAGGGCCAGCCTTTGGGGTGAAAATAAATTGATGCATTTTATATGAAAGAAAAAGAAAAAAATTAAAAATAAACAAACTACAAAACAAAAAGAAAACAACAACAAAAACAACAAAGGGCCTTCCCTGGTCTTTCTGAGAGCCAAGGCTCAGCTGCTCTCCACAACCCCTTCATATCTTAAAATCCAGTATAATCTGGAGGATTCTCAGTGATTACCAAGTCCAGCTACAGCATGGGTTACAATCTTAGCAATCTCTGGAACACAGCTTCTTAGTGCTCCCAGAAAACAACACTTCGTGCTCCCAGAAAACAACACTGAGACCATTTCACCTCAGTGATGGTGGTCTCTTTATAATACCCTCTAATTTCTATGCTCTATTTAACCAGCATTAATTGTCCCACTAACCTCTTCTATTCCTGATTCAAAAGCTAGAGCCACATTGAAGTAGAAACTCCTAGTTTCTTTGCAAAGTTAGTGCTGTGCAAGGGTGCTTTCTTTAGGTATGGATGTGAAAGGATGTCTCCCCCAGGAGACATAGGTGAAAGGATGTTTTGGTGAAGCAGACACAGGTGAAAGGATGTTTGATATAGCAAACACATGAAAGGGCCTGTTATGTCCTTGTATAAAATGACCATACAAGTATTAGGGGGATGAGCACTGAGCAGTGGTTTGGTTTTCTCTGAATCACTATTCTTCCTAAGTACACACAATATTGGTTTGCCTTACTTAGGGACATTGAGTTATTATTACATGTGGTAAAGCTACCATTGAGAAATTCTCATCCAAGAAATGCTGCCTAGATTCCTGCATCAGATTTCTGCTTTGTGGGCTCTCCTCAGGCCAGTTGTCATATCTGTCTGTTTCTTCCTGACTGGATTGTAGCTTTTGGTTTGTGCCTTTTGTGTCTGAGTATAGAAGGGTCTGAAGCTGCTGGTTCGTATGTGATATCTGCCTGCCTGGAGGACTGGTCTGAAACAACTGTATCCTATTTGTGGTTTGCTATAGGACTGAACTGCTTTCAAAGATTGAGCTTGCCTCCCAAAAAGTATGGATGAACAAGTCCATTTCCCCCATATACTAATAACTTTTCTCTTCAAGTACATTTGGGGATGGCAGGTTAGAGTCGAGTTTGAACCCATTTTAATAATTGGTTGCAATATACTTGATGCCTAATTTGTACTTGGTCAAACCTGCAGAGTTCTACTGCTTGGTGTACTGGGACATGGCATCCCATGTTCTATTCCAACTTTACCAGCTTTCAGTGTTCAGTGATTTCATTCATTGCCTATGCTTGGCTCTCCTGGAGCTTAATCTGTAGACAACCTTAAATTGAGCTATACACAGGCCTCTGTCCCCTGAGTCTTGGGATTAAAGGTGTGCACCACCACGCCTGCACTTAAACTATTTTTCACCTAGAGCTTTGAATGAGCCAGGCTAATCATGAACTCAAAGATCTGTTTGGCTTTGAAATATAGTTTGTTTGTTTGTTTTAATTTCAGTTTCATTTACAGTTTCATGATTGTTATGTTTGTCCTTGTGGTCCTGATCACTGTAAACCAAAAAACAAAGTCTATTCTTTGAAATACTTTTAAAGACTTCCGTTGCCATTGCAAATAATCTGACTTTTTACCTTAGCCTCACACAGACTCTTCAGACAAGGGCAAAAAGCAGCCATAGTTTCCACCAAATATTGGAAAACCTGTCTCTAGGCCACATACTAACATTCTTCTCCTCTGAAACAAACCTCTTGAGCCCTGCACCCACGGTTCAATTCACCCTCAGCATCAATGACACCCATGTCCCTCCTAGAATGACCCATCCAGCTCCACTAAAGGCCTTTCATGGCTTTCCTGACACAAAGTCCCCAAATCCACATTCCTTTAAATCAAAACGTGTTCAGGTCTATGACAGCAGTAAGTCAGTCCTGGTACCAACTTCTGCCTGACCTTGGTTTCCCATTGCTTTAGAGACTCCATGTCCAACAACTCTTAGGAAAGACAACATTCAATTGGGAATGACATAGGGGTTCTGAAGTTCAGCCCCATATCATAAGGGAGCAATCATGGCAGCCTGTAGGGAGACATGGTGGTGCAGCACCTGAGAATCCTATGCCTTCATCCAGAAGCAGAAGGCAAGACACCTAAGAAGGTATTTAGTAAATGTGTTAATGTCTGGGCCTTACTTTAGATCCCAGTACAAGAGATAGGAAGCTATAGGCAGTGTACCACAGATCGGTGTATCAGACACCAGAGTTTGGTCTTTTCTCTAGTGAGTTGAAGAATGCCCAGGCCGGCAGTGGGGGCACACACCTTTAATTCCAGTACTTGGGAGGCAGAGGCAGAGGCAGGCTGATTTCTGATTTCAAGTCCAGCCTGGTCTACAGAGTGAGTTCCTGGACAGCCAGGGCTATACAGAGAAACCCTGTCTTGGAAAAGAAAAAGAAGAATGCCCAGGACTAGGTAAATAAACTCTGTCTCATAAAAAGAACTTAAGCTAATTGGCCTAGTTGTCACTTTGTTTCTTTGGTCATTTTCAGTGGAGACTGAGGGGTCCTGCTATGTAGCCTAGGAGATCCTACTCATGAGCTTGTTTCTTCCCTCAGCATGGGAGCTGAGATTAAAGGCGCCAGGTAAAGCCACCCTAAACATACAGGTTGGGTGGGTCAGATTCACTTAAACTGAAGAGCTTTATAAAGGACCACATTTGCACAGGATTCTCAGACTTGCCATAGTCCAGGGAAGTAAGCAGAGCTCTCTATGCACCCCAGAGTCTTTTGAACACCGGGAAACAGTGGACCCTAGTTTCCTCATTGTGTTCAGGAAAGGAAGCTAAGGAGAGAAAATGCAGGTGAGTTGGGGGCAATTAACTTTACTACTATTTTCTGTAGGACAACTGGGATATTTGTGCCTCGATATATACCTAAATATTGTTAGTTAACTCAAATTTGAACCCATGTCTGTAAATTGCAGAGATACATCAACTAGATTTATTCTGTCCTTGGGTTTCTAGGTTTTAGCCCACAACCAACCATGTAGCCAAGAATGATGCTAAGTTTCTGGGAATCCCTGTTCCTCTTAGGAGTGAATGGCATTATGGCCACCTGTCTGACACCCATGTTGTGTGACATAGGATGGAAAAAATGGAGTTTTACACCGTTTTCCTGATATCTTATTGTGTCTGAAGCACTGCTGGTGTTGATTAGATTTTGAAAGGGAATTTTTTCCCCTGCAGAAAATGGTAAGAATGTGAACTGGAGAGAGTGAGTGGCTCTGGTCTTCTCAAAGGAGAGGTGCTTCAGTTTCTTTCCTCCACTTGATCAAGGGCTCCTGCCCTGGGCACTCTCGATTCTCTTTGGATTAACTTCACAGGTCAGCTTTCCCATTAGAGGAGAATGGACCAGCATCTGTGAATGAGGAAGGAAGGGTCCATTGTTTTAGCTTATGCAGCAGGAGGCTGCTACCTGAGTCCATTCAGAGCTGGGGAACAGGGATTCCTGTACCTTGAAACCTGTTTTAATATTTAATTTTTTTCTTTGTGCCCAGAGAGAAGACAACCAAGTCCAAAGTGTGAAAAATGACCAAGAACCCAATAGGAGAACTATGCTGAGGCAGGAAGGCCAAAGTTCCTCAGGTATTCAGAGTGAAATCACTGCTCTTCTATTCCCTTGCTCTGTGACTTGGAATAGATGAAAGAGCCCGGAATGGGACATGTGTGGCAAGGATAGACTGGCACTCACTGGTCCCTGATTCATGATCTTGTCCCAGAAGGCTCTGCGTGTTTCCCTGTTGTGGATGTCTTTATGAATCTTTGTAGCTCCATCATTCCCTGGTAGCACGAATGCTGTGGATCCCATTGTATTCTGGGACCAAACCTTCCCTAACTCTGCAGAGCCTATGCTTTCCTGATGAGTGCACTTCTTGCTGTGAAGAGCAGGCTAGGTGCTGTAACAGGGCTGGTAAGACTGTGTTCATAACCACTTGATAAGTGAGGGAAGCCATTGTTGGCCCATTAGTATGCAGAGAAAACCCCTAACCAAAGTTGACATGGTCCTGTGTGTTACCTTTGATATCCTCACCACATCCCTCTTTGCCTCGCAGGTCCTTGTGATAGCCCGTGGATTGAGTCTGAAATCAAGATCATGCTGGAAGAGTGGGCAAGGGTTGAATATGAACTCGGAGACACAGGCAATAAAATGGATGAGAAGGCCAAGTCCCTTAGCAGGCGCCTCTCTAATCGGGGTCTGAGGAAGAGAAAGAAGAGCTGCCTTGATGTGATGGTGAAGATGAAGCACTTGTACACACAACTTTGTAATGAGAGGCCCCGGGCTGGCCCCTTGTATTCTCCTTTTCATTTTATCCTACATGACATCTTAGGCCACCCTATATCCCCTGGAGGCTATGTTCCAGGTGAGTCTCTTCTGCATAGACACTTGGGCTACTGTAAGTGGTGGCATCAGATGGCCTGGCCTTCTTGAGGTCAGAGCTGAACAGACTATGGAATGAAGCCCCATTCCCACAGGGCTGTGTTGCTGCCCACAACACAAATTCTGGCCTCCACTGTCTAACTCCCTCTGTCACCTCAAGGCAATGGAATTTGGACTTGTTCATAGTTGACTCTGACCCAGAGGACAGGCAATTACTTAGAGTGACTCAGGGAGAGTGAGGGTGCCATGTTCATGCTCTCTCTCTCTTTTTCTTCCCTACTCAGGTGCTCTGTTTGATTGGTCTGGTTACCCCATGCCTTCCTGGAGCACTCAACCTCCAATGGTGATGCCATCTCCAGTATACCAGCCTTGGGATTATGGCATGTTTGCATCTTCTGGACAGCTTCCTGGGAACCCATCAACAATGATGTCCAGTCAGGATTCCCTGGTTCCCAGATCGGTCGTCTGGAATGCTACCTATCCATTCCCAGTTCAACATGTACTTCCTGCCTCTATACCTGTAGACACCAACCTTCTGCTGCCAAGGTCACCTCCTGATGACAGCTCAAGTCCTCAGTGAAGACATGTGGGGACTTTTCTTTTCCTCTAAAAACCCCTCAGAATCATAAAACACTGTATGGATACTTGATTTCTCTATCTTATTGTAAAGGAAATGTGAATTCAAATAAATTATTTTGACATAACTCTTTTCATGTTGAATTCTTCTCACTTTAGTAGGGGACATGAGTGTGTGTGGGGGATGTGGTAGTTCATGGTGAGGTTCATTTTGTGGGTACCTGATACCTGTTGTCTACCCTCCACTTTCATAAGATTCTTGACCCTGAGTCTGCAACTCTCTCTACTTCCTAGACAGCAGCTCAGCAGCTCTTTCATTCTCTGTCCCTCTCGATGGAGAATTCCTGATCAGTGATCCACAGACTCCCATTTCTTGAGAACACAGGGACATTGGGTTTTAATTTGAGTTCTACGTGGCTGGTAGATGCAATATCAATTGAGAGGATATGAAACTTATCTAAATATTTAAGTTTCAGATTCTAAAGAGAATGTCTGTCAAGGGACATTGCCACCAACCTCATTTTTTATCTCATATATAGGTAGAAAAGGATTGTTATTTTAGTTCTAATCATGGCCTGGTGATTCACAGGTACATATATCTGTCTACCAACTATCTATCTTGATCTCTCTCTCTCTCGATCTCCCTATATCTATCTATCTATCTATCTATCTATCTATCTATCTATCTATCTATCTATCTATCTATCTATCTATGTACTATCTATCTTTTGTTGCATTTGACATTCCACCTTGTACACTTATATCACTCTAAGTCTCATTAAGATCCATAAAGTGTTTATTTTTAAATGAATCATGACATAGTGTGATAGAACTCTCAGTCAGGTTAACACTGTGATTGCCTTCAACTTGATTCCAGGTAGAATTAACTAAAGTTTCAAATGTCTAGGCACCCTTTTGATGAATTTAGCAAAAGTCCTTGGAGCAGGAAGTTCTACTTCTGACCTAGTTATCTGAGGAACAAAATCCAGCCTTCGTAATCTCTTTTGGTGTGAATGCCAGGCTCCCTTCTGAGACATACATAGAGGTCTACAAGAAGGCCAGAAAAGAAGGAAGTTCTCCATTGCCTGCATGGTATCACCCTCCCTAGGAAGTGTATGCACTAACTGAGGTTAGAGCAGAGGCCTTCTGTTTTTGGGGGGAGATGTGTTTTGAGTTGATGAAGCTTCCAAAGGGGTACCAAGGCCAGTCTGTGAGCCAAGCATTCACAAACCACCACATTCCTCTCTCTGGCCCCTTTTTGAAACACATGATTCTATGGGCAATACCTAGCTATAGCATAATGCTAAAATATGCAGTCCAACTGACAAAGTCCCCATACCCTATAACACTCTCAAAAAATTTGAAAGGACATAATTTGGATATGTGGTTTAATGTTCATTCAATGACTTAAGTGTAGTGCTGTATAAAATCAAAATCACAAAGCAGATCATGTACCTCCAACATCACAGAATAAATATTCCTACTTGAATAAGTTACAGTGAAGAAATACTGAACCAAAGCAAGATATAAATTCATCTGTGCAAACTCCAAACTCTGTATCTCCTTGTCTGTTTTCAATGCTCTTCATATCTGCAACCCCTTTCATCTTTCTTGACTGCAACCCACATATTTTTCTTTCGATGATCCTGGTCTTTGTTACCAGCTTTGCTGAGCCGTTTATCTATGCCTCTGGTCTCTCTAATATCTTCGAGTCTCCAAGGTAACTATAAGTTGAAGCTTCTTATTCCAATGTCTGGGATCCACACATGATCATCTGGGCTCTCCATAGGGCTTGTGTCACTTCTTCATCTCTGCCCTTTATAGTAATCTACACTTTGGGGGATGACACTCCCTTGCTGCTATTTTTGTTGTTCATCCTTCGGTATTGGCATCTCCAACAGACTGGGAACTTCTACTACATTTAGGCTTCTCCAATAGCATTTCAATGGCACCCTTCAATATACCTAATCACTAAATCTTTGCATGACTACTTCAGTCCTAAGTTATCAACTGCAAGTAGGGCGCACCTTCACACAGCCTTCCCTAGGTGTGCAAGGCTATGGCAACCCCACAGTCTCATCTAACGTGGACACCTGGGAACACCTAAAGTGTGACCTACCAAACAAAGAGCATGCATTCAATGATATGAGGCCTCAGGGTCATAAGTAGCATAGGGCTGCCTTGTCTAGCCTCAAATGGAGAGGATGATCCTAAATTTGCATAGACTCTATGGACCAGGTTAGAGGTAACACCCAAGGGGTCCACCCACTCAGTCATCAAGGTGAGATTTGGAGGGGACCAGCCTTTGGGATGAAAATAAATTGATGCATTTTATATGAAAGAAAAAGAAAAAACAATTAAAAATAAACAAACTACAAAACAAAAAGAAAACAACAACAAAAACAACAAAGGGCCTTCCCTGGTCTCTCTGAGAGCCAAGGATCAGCTGTTCTCCACAACCCCTTCATATCTTAAAAACCAGTACCACCTGGATTATTCTCAGCAATTACCAACTCCAGCTACAGCATGGGTTACAGTCTTCGCAATCTCTGGAACACAGCTTCTTAGTGCTCCCAGAAAAGAACACTTAGTGCTCTGAGAAAACAACACTGAGAATATTTCACCTCAGTGAGGATTTTGACCCAGTATCAGCGGGAGCCACCTTGGTTCCTGGACTCGGCAAAAAGTAGCCTGTACAGGTGAGAGTGTGGACTACAGAAGCTAACAGCTTCAGGGACAGGCAAGAGCCACAGAGCTTCTGAGGCAGCGCCATTTTCGGGCTTCAGACATCCGGCCACCTCCCGGCCAGAGGACAAGGGTCCACCTGGCTCGGGAGGTTTTTGCTTCAGGATCTGCAGTAGCCATCTTGGCTCCAGAACTCCTCAGAAAGTTTTGCTTCAGGATCTGCAGTAGCCATCTTGGCTCCAGAACTCCTCAGAAAGTTGTCTGCACAGGCGAGAGTGTGGACCACAGAAGCTAACAGCTTCTGGCACAGGCGAGAGCCACAGAGCTTCTGAGACAGCGCCATTTTCAGGTTTCAGACATCTGGCCACCTTCCAGGCCAGAGGTAAGGTGTCCGCCTGACCCGAGAGGCTAGCATTTTGACTCAGGATCGGCGGGTGCCGTTTTGGTTCCGGGACTCCACAGAGAGTAGTCTGCACAGGTGAGAGTGTGGACTACTGAAATTAACAGCTTCTGGGACAGGCCAAAGCAACACAGCTTCTGGGAAAGGTCCTGTTTTGACCCTTCATCTTCGGCCAGGAGGAGGTCCAAATGCCAGATAACTGTGTACCTTCCCTGTAAGAGGTGAGCTTACCTGCAGAGACTGCTCTGACCACTGAAAATCAGAGGAGAGAGCTAGTCTCCCAGGTCTGCTGATAGAGGGTAACAGAATCACCAGAGGAACAATCTCTAAACAGAGACAACTATAACAACTAACTCCAGAGATTACCACATGGCGAAAGGTAAACATAAGAATCTTACTAACAGAAACCAAGACCACTCACCATCATCAGAACCCAGCACTCCCATTTCGCCCAGTCCAGGGCATCCCAACACACCTGAAATGCTAGACCCGGATTTAAAAGCATATCTCATGATGATGGTAGAGGACATCAAGAAGGACTTTAATAACTCACTTAAAGAAATACAGGAGAACACTGCTAAAGAGTTACAAGACCTTAAAGAAAAACAGGAAAACACAACCAAACAGGTAGAAGTCCTTAAAGAAAAGCAGGAAAACACATCCAAACAGGTGATGGAAATGAACAAAACCATACTAAATGTAAAAAGGGAAGTAGACACAATAAAGAAAACTCAAAGTGAAGCAACGCTGGAGATAGAAACCCTAGGAAAGAAATCTGGAACCATAGATTCGAGCATCAGCAACAGAATACAAGAGATGGAAGAGAGAATCTCAGGTGCAGAAGATTCCATAGAGAACATCGGCAAAACAATCAAGGAAAATGGAAAATGCAAAAAGATCCTAACTTAAAACATCCAGGATATTCAGGATACAATGAGAATACCAAACCTACGGATAACAGGAGTGGATGAGAATGAAGATTTTCAACTCAAAGGACCAGCAAATATCTTAAGAAAATTATAGAAGAAGACTTCCCAAATCTAAAGAGATGCCCATGAACACACAAGAAGCCCACAGAACTCCAAATAGACTGGACCAGAAAAGAAATTCCTCCTGACACATAATAATCAGAACAGCAAATGCACTAAATAAAGATAGAATACTAAAAGCAGTAAGGGAAAAAGTAACATATAAAGGAAAGCCTATCAGAATTACACCAGATTTTTCACCAGAGACTATGAAAGCCAGAAGAGCCTGAACAGATGTTATACAGAAACTAAGAGAACACAAATTCCAGCCCAGGCTACTATACCCACCCAAACTCTCAATTACCATAGATGGAGAAACCAAAGTATTCCATGACAAAACCAAATTCACGCATTATCTTTCCACAAATCCAGCCCTTCAAAGGATAATAACAGAAAAAAACCAATACAAGGACGGGAACCACGCCCTAGAAAAAGCAAGAAGGTAATCCCTCAACAAACCTAAAATAAGACAGCCACAAGAACAGTATGTCAACTTTAACAACAAAAATAACAGGAAGCAACAATTACTTTTCTTTAATATCTCTTAATATCAATGGACTCAACTCCCCAATAAAAAGGCATAGATTAACGAATTGGATACACAAACAAGACCCAACATTTTGCTGCTTACAGGAAACTCATCTCAGAGAAAAAGATAGACACTACCTCAGAATGAAAGGCTGGAAATCAATTTTCCAAGCAAATGGTCTGAAGAAACAAGCTGGAGTAGCCATTCTAATATCGAATAAAATTGAATTCCAACCCAAAGTCATCAAAAAAGATAAGGAGTGGCACTTCATACTCATCAAAGGTAAAATCCTCCAAGAGGAACTATCAATTCTGAATATCTATGCTCCAAATACAAGGGCAGCCACATTCATTAAAGAAACTTTAGTAAAGCTCAAAGCACACATTGCACCTCACACAATAATAGTGGGAGACTTCAGCACAACACTTTCACCAATGAACAGATCATGGAAACAGAAACTAAACAGGGACACAGTGAAACTGACAGAAGTTATGAAACAAATAGATCTGACAGATATCTACAAAACATTTTATCCTAAAACAAAAGGATATACCTTCTTCTCAGCACCTTATGGTACCTTCTCCAAAACTGACCACATAATTGGTCACAAAAGAAGCCTCAACAGATACAAAAATGTTGAAATTGTCCCATGCATCCTATCAGATAACCATGGACTAAGGCTGATCTTCAATAACAAAATAAATAATAGAAAGTCAACATTCACGTGGAAACTGAACAACACTCTTCTCATTGCTACCTTGGTAAAGGAAGGAATAAAGAAAGAAATTAAGGACTTTTTAGAGTTTAATGAAAATGAAGCCACAACATACCCAAACTTATGGGACACAATGAAAGCATTTCTAAGAGGAAAACTCATACCTCTGAGTGCCTCCAAAAAGAAACTACAGAGAGCACACATTAGCAGCTTGACAACACACCTAAAAGCTCTAGAACAAAAGGAAGCAAATTCACCCAAGAGGAGTAGACGGCAGGAAATAATCAAACTCAGGGGTGAAATCAACCAAGTGGAAACAAGAACTCTTCAAAGAATCAAACAAATGAGGAGCTGGTTGTTTGAGAAAATCAACAAGATAGACAAATCCTTAGCCAGTCTCACTAGAGGGCACAGGGAAAGCATTCTAACTAACAAAATCAGAAATGAAAAGGGAGACATAACAACAGATCCTGAAGAAATCCAAAACACCACCAGATCCTTCTACAAAAGGCTATACTCAACAAAACTGGAGAACCTGGATGAAATGGAGAAGTTCCTAGACAGATACCAGGTACCAAAATTGAATCAAGATCAGGTTAATGATCTAAACAGCCCTATATCCCCCAAAGAAATAGAAGCAGTCATTAATAGTCTCCCAACCAAAAAAAAAAAAAATCCAGGACCAGATGGGTTTAGTGCAGTGTTCTATCAGACCTTCAAAGAAGATCTACTCCCCGTTCTTCACAAACTAATCCACAAAATAGAAACAGAAGGTACTCTACCCAACTCATTCTATGAAGCCACAATTACTCTGATACCTAAACCACAAAAAGACCCAAGAAAGATAGAGAACTTCAGACCATTTCCCTTGTGAATATTGATGCAAAAATCCTCAATAAAGTTCTTGCTAACCAAATCCAAGAACACATCAAAATAATCATCCATCCTGACCAAGTAGGTTTCATCCCAGGGATGCAGGGATGGTTCAATATACGGAAATCCATCAATGTAATCCAGTATATAAACAAACTCAAAGACAAAAACCACATGATTATCTCATTTGATGCTGAGAAAGCATTTGACAAAATCCAACACCCATTCATGATAAAAGTCTTGGAAAGATCAGGAATTCAAGGCCCATACCTAACCATGATAAAAGCAATCTACAGCAAACCAGTAGCCAACATCAAAGTAAATGGTGAGAAGCTGGAATCAATCCCACTAAAATCAGGGACTAGACAAGGCTGTCCACTCTCTCCCTACCTATTCAACATTGTACTCGAAGTCCTAGCCAGAGCAATTAGACAACAAAAGGAGATTAAGGGGATACAAATTGGAAAGGAAGAAGTCAAAATATCACTTTTTGCAGATGATATGATAGTATATCTTCGTGACACAAAAATTCAATCAAAGAACTTCTAAGCCTGATAAACAGCTTCGTTGAAGTAAGCTGGATATAAAATTAACTCAAACAAGTCAATGGCATTTCTGTACACAAAGGATAAACAGGCTGAGAAAGAAATTAGGGAAACAACACCCTTCTCAATAGTCACAAATAATATAAAATACCTTGGCGTGACTCTAACTAAGGAAGTGAAAGATCTCTATGATAAGAACTTCAAGTCTTTGAAGAAAGAAATTAAAGAAGATCTCAGAAGATGGAAAGACCTCCCATGCTCATGGATTGGCAGGATCAATACAGTAAAAATGGCTATCTTGCCAAAAGCAATCTTCAGATTCAATGCAATCCCCATCAAAATTCCATCTCAATTCTTCAATGAATTAGAAAGGGGAATCGGCAGATTCATCTGGAATAACAAAAAACCTAGGATAGCAAAAATTCTTCTCAAGGATAAAGGAACGTCTGGTGGAATCACCATGCCCGACCTAAAGCTGTACTACAGAGCAATTGTGATAAAAATTGCATGGTACTGGTATAGTGACAGACAAGTAGATTAATGGAACAGAATTGAAGACCCAGAGATGAACCCACACACCTATGGTCACTTGATCTTTGACAAGGGAGCTAAAACCATCCAGTGGAAAACAGACAGCATTTTCAAAAAATGGTGCTGGCATAACTGCCTCTTATCATGTAGAAGATTGCGAATTGATCCATTTCTATCTCCTTGTACTAAGGTCAAATCTAAGTGGATTAAGGAACTCCACATAAGGGGCTGGTGAGATGGCTCAGTGGGTAAGAGCACCCGACTGCTCTTCTGAAGGTCCGAAGTTCAAATCCCAGCAACCACATGGTGGCTCACAACCACCCGTAATGAAATCTGATGCCCTCTTCTGGTGCATCTGAAGACAGCTACAGTGTACTTACATATAATAAATAAATAAATATTAAAAAAAAAAGGAACTCCACATAAAACCAGAGACACTGAAACTTATAGAGGAGAAAGTAGGGAAAAGCCTCGAAGATATGGGTACAGGGGAAAAATTCCTGAATAGAACAGCAATGGCTTGTGCTGTAAGATTGAGAATCGATAAATGGGACCTCATAAAATTGTAAACCTTCTGCAAGGCAAAAGACACTGTCAATAAGACAAAAAGACCACCAACAGATTGGGAAAGCATCTTTACCTATCCTAAATCAGATAGGGGACTAATATCCAATATTTCTATAGAACCCAAGAGGTGGACTCCATTAAATCAAATAACCCCATTAAAAATGGGGCTCAGAACTGAACAAAGAATTCGCACCTGAGGAATGCTGAATGGCAGAGAAGCACCTGAAAAAATGTTCAACATCCTTAATCATCAGGTAAATGCAAATCAAAACAACCCTGAGATTCCACCTCACACATGTCAGAATGGCTAAGATGAAAAATTCAGGTGACAGCAGATGCTGGCGAGGATGTGGAGAAATAGGAACACTTCTCCATTGTTGGTGGGATTGCAAGCTTGTACAACCACTCTGGAAATCAGTCTGGCGTTTCCTCTGAAAATTGGACATAGTACTACCGGAGGATCCAGCAACACCTCTCCTGCGCATATATCCAGAAGATGTCCCAACCGGTAAGAAGGACACATGCTCCACTATGTTCATATCAGCCTTATTTATAAGAGCCAGAAGCTGGAAAGAACCCAGATGTCCCTCAACAGAGGAATGGATACAGAAAATGTTATACATTTACACAATGGAGTACTACTCAGCTATTAAAAGGAATGAATTTATGAAATTCCTAGGCAAATGGATGGACCTGGAGGGCATCATCCGGAGTGAGGTAACCCAATCACAAAGGAACTCACACAATATGTACTCACTGATAAGTGGATATTAGCCCAGAAACTTAGGATACCCAAGATATAAGATGCAATTTGCTAAACGCGTGAAACTCAAGAAGAAGGAAGACCAAAGTGTGGACACTTTGCTCCTTCTTAGAATAGGGAACAAAACAGCCATGGAAGGAGTTACAGAGACAAAATTTGGAGCTGTGACGAAAGGATGGACCATCTAGTGATTGCCATATCTAGGGATTCATCCCATAATCAGCTTCCAAACGCTGACACCATTGCATACACTAGCAAGATTTTCTGAAAGTACCCATATATAGATGTCTCTTGTGAGACTATGCCGGGGCCTAGCAAACACAGAAGTGGATGCTCACAGTCAGCTATTGAATGGATTACAGGGCCCCCAATGGAGGAGCTAGAGAAAGCACCCAAGGAACTAAAGGGAACTGCAACCCTATAGGTGGAACTTAATATGAACTAACCAGTAACCCCGAGCTCTTGTCTCCAGCTGCACATGCATCAAAAGATGGCCTAGTCGGCCATCACTGTAAAGAGAGGCCCATTGGACTTGCAAACTTTATATGCCCCAGTACAGGGGAATGCCAGGGCCAAAAAGGGGGAGTGGGTGGGTAGGGGATTAGGGGTTGGGTATGGGGGACTTTTAGGATAGTATTGGAAATGTAAATGAGGAATATACCTAATTAAAAAAATAAAGATAATAAGTTGATGCCCAGGATGATCAGTGAGGGAAATGGACTAGAAAGGAGACATGAGGGAGCTCTCTCAGAATGGTAGTTTTGTTTTATATTTGGATGAATTTTTTGGCCTATAGGTGTACAAAAGGGGTCAAAATCACACTGAACTGGACATATTAAAGGAATATAAAATATTTTATTATAACAGAATATTATAGAACTAAAACAGATTTGGAAAAATATTTTAGAAAAAAATGACTGGAACATGGGAAAATGTTCTTACATTGTTATACACTGACAACACATAAGAGAGCTAAACTTTTGCATACATACTATTCACTACCCCTGACCCATATGAAATGGTTGTAACTGTTAAACTCCTGGATTAACACTGTTTCTGTATGCCTGGGGATGACTTTTAAATGTGACTATGACTAATAAATTCATTAGTTAATTTGAAATCAGAACACTGTCAAACATCAAATCAAAAGTAAAGAGAATACTTTTATACCTTAAAAAAATTCATCTGTGTAAACTCCAAACTCTGTATCTCCATGTCTGTTTTCAATGCTCTTCATATCTGCAACCCCTTTCATCTTTCTTGACTGCAACCCACATATTTCTCTTTGGATGGTCCCAGTCTTTGTTATCAGTTTTGCGGAGCCGTTTATCTATGACTCGGTTCTGTCTAATATCCTCGAAACTCCAAGGTAGCCTTAGTTGCAGCTTCTTGTTCCAATGTCTGGGATCTACACATGATCATCTGGGTTCCTCCATAGGGCTTGTGTCACTTCTTCATCTCTGTCTTTTAAAGCAATCTAGGCTTAGGTGGTTGACACTCCCTTGCTACTATTCTTGTTGTTCATCCCTCCATATTGGCATCTCCAAAAGACTGGGGACTTCTACTACATGTAGGCTTCACCAATAGCCTTTCAAAGGCACCCTTCAATATACTTATTCACTAATTCTTTGCATGACTACTTCAATCCTAAGTTATCAACTGCAGTAGGGCTGCACCTTCACACAAGGCCTTCGCTAGGTGCACAAGGCTATGGCAACCCCACAGTCACACCTAACCTGGACACCTGGGAACACCTAAACTCTGACCTACCAAACCAAGAGCATGCCTGCAATGATCTGAGGCCTCAGGCTCATAAGTAGCATAGGGCTGCCTTGTCTAGCCTCAGTAGGAGAGGATGATCCTAAACCTGCATAGACTCAATGGACCAGGTTAGAGGTAACTCCCAAGGGTCCACCAACTCAGACATCAAGGTGAGATTTGGAGTGGGCCAGCCTTTGGGGTAAAAATAAATTGATGAGTTTTATATGAAAGAAAAAGAAAAAAACAATTAAAAATAAACAAACTAAAAAACAAAAAGAAAGCAACAACAAAAACAACAAAGGGCCTTCCCTGGTCTCTCTGAGAGCCAAGGATCAGCTGTTCTCCACAACCCCTTCATATCTTAAAAACCAGTACCACCTGGAGGATTCTCAGCGATTACCAAGTCCAGCTACAACATGGGTTACAATCTTGGCAATGTCTGGTACACAGCTTCTTGGTGCTCCCAGAAAACAACACTTAGTGCTCCCAGAAAACAACAGTGTGAAGATTTCACCTCAGTGATGGTGGTCTCTTTATAATACCGTCTAATATATATGCTCTATTTAACTAGCATAAATTGTCCCAAGATTCCTGATTCGAAAGCTAGAGCCACATTGCAGAAGAAACTCCTAGTTTCTTTGCAAAGTTAGTGCTGGGTAAGGTGATTTCTTTGGGTATGGATGTGAAATGATGTCTCTGAGGGAGACATAGGTGAAAGGATGGTTTGCTGAAGCACACACAGGTGAAAGGATGTTTGATATAGCAAACATGTGAAAGGGCCTGTGATGTCCGTGTATAAAATGTGCATACAAGTGCTAGGGGGATGAGCACTGAGCAGTGGTTTGGTTTACTCTGAATCACTATTCTTCCCTAAGTACACACAATATTGGTTTGCCTTACCTAGGGACATTGAGTTATTAATACATGTGGTAAAGCTACCATTGAGAAATTCTCATCCAAGAAATGCTGCCTAGATTCCTGCATCAGATTTCTAATTTGTGGGCTCTCCTCAGGCCAGTTGTCATATCTGTCAGTTTCTTCCTGACCTGATTGTAACTTTTGGTGTGTGTCTTGTGTGTCTGAGTAGAGAAGGGACTGAATCTGCTGGTTCCTATGTGATATCTGCCTGCCTAGAGCACTGGTCTGCAGCAACTGTATCCTATTTGCGGTTCGCTATGGGACTGCACTGCTGATAAAGAAGCCTGAGCTTGCCTTCCAAAAAGTATTGGACGAGTCCACATCACCCATATTCTCATAACTTTTCTCTTGAATTACATTTGTGGGATGGCAGGTTAGAGTCGAGCTTGAACCCATTTTAATAATAGGTTGCAATATACTTGATGCCTAATTTGTACTTGGCCAAAGCTGCAGAGTTCTACTGCTTGGTACACTAGGACATGGCATCCCATGTTCTATTCCAACTTTACTAGCTTTCAGTGTTCAGTGATTTCATTCATTGCCTATGCTTGGCTCTCCTGGAGCTTAATCTGTAGACGACCTTAAATTCATCAATACTCATGCCTCTGTCCCCTGAGTTTTGGGATTAAAGGTGTGCACCACCACACCTGCAGTTAAACTTTTTTCCCCTAGAGCTTGGAAAGAGCCAGGATCAACATGAACTCAAAGATCTCCTTTCTTTGAAACATAGTTTGTTTGTTTGTTTGTTTGTTTGTTTGTTTTTTAGTTTCAGTTTCAGTTTCATGATCGTTATGTTTGTCCTTGTGGTCCTGATCACTGTAAACCAAAGAACAAAGTCTATTCTTTGAAAGACTTTTAAAGACTTCCTTTGCCATTGCAAATAATCAGACTTTTTACCTGAGCCTCAGACAGACTCTTCAGACAAGGGCAAAAAACAGCCATATTTTCCACCAAATATCGGAAATCCAGTCTCTAGGCCACACAGTAACATTCTTCTCCTCTGAAACAAACCTCTTGAGGCCTGCACCCATGGTTCAATTCACCCTCAGCATCAATGACACCCATGTCCCTGCTAGAATGATCCATCCAGCTCCACTTAAGGCCTTCCATGGCTTTCCTGACCTAAAGTCTCCAAATCCACATTCCTTTAAATCAAAACGTGTTCAGGTCTATGACAGAGGTAACTCAGTCCTGGTACCAACTCCTGCCCTACTTTGGGTTCCCATTGCTTTAGAGACTCCATGTCCAACAGCTCTTAGGAAAGACAACATTTAATTGGGAATGACATAGGGGTTCTGAAGTTCAGCCCCATATCATAAGGGAGCAATCATGGCAGCCTGTAGGGAGACATGGTGGTGCAGCACCTGAGAATCCTATGCCTTCATCCAGAAGCAGAAGGCAGGACACCTAAGAAGGTATTTAGTAAATGTGTTAATGTCTGGGCCTTACTTTAGATCCCAGTACAAGAGATAGGAAGCTATAGGCAGTGTACCACAGATCGGTGTATCAGACACCAGAGTTTGGTCTTATCTCTAGTGAGTTGAAGAATGCCCAGTCCGGCAGTGGTGTCACACACCTTTAATCCCAGCACTTGGGAGGCAGAGGCAGGATTATTTCTGATTTCAAGTCCAGCCTGGTCTACAGAGTGAGTTCTAGGACAGCCAGGGCTTTACAGAGAAACCTTGTCTTGGAAAAGAAAAAGAAGAATACCCAGCACTAGGTAAATAAACTCTGTCTTATAAAAAGAATTTAAGTAAATTGGCCTAGTTGTCACTTCGTTTCTTTGTTCATTTTCAGTGGAGACTGTGGTGTCTCCCATTGTAGTCTAGGAGATCCTGCTCCTGAGCTTGGTTCTTCCCTCAGCATGGGTGCTGAGATTAAAGGCGCCAGGTAAACAATTGAGCCACCCTAAACATACAGGTTGGGTGGGTCAGATTCACTTAAACTGAAGAGCTTTATAAAGGACCACATTTGCACAGGATTCTCAGACTTGCCGTAGTCCAGGGAAGTAAGCGGAGCTCTCTGTGCATCCCAGAGTCTTGTGAACAACAGGACACACTGGACCCTAGTTTGCTCACTGTGTTCAGGAAAGGAAGCTCAGGAGAGAAAATGCAGGTGAGGTGGGGGCAATTAACTTCATTCCTATATTCTGTAGGATAACTGGGATATTTGTGCCTGGATATATACCTAAATATTGTTAGTTAACTCAAATTTGAACCCATGTCTGTAAATTGCAGAGATACACCAACTAGATTTATTCTGTCCTTGGGTTTCTAGGTTATAGCCCACAACCAACCCTGTAGCCAAGAATGATGCTAAGTTTCTGGGAATCCCCGTTCCTCTTAGGAGTGAATGGCATTATGGCCACCTGTCTGACACCCATGTTGTGTGACATAGGATGGAAAATGGAGTTTCACACAGTTTTCTGATATCTTATTGTGTCTGAAGCACTGCTGGTGTTGATTAGATTTTGAAAGGGAATTTTTTCCCCTGCAGAAAATGGTAAGAATGTGAACTGGAGAGAGTGAGTGGCTGTGGTCTTCTCAAAGGAGCAGTGCTTCAGTTTATTTCCTCCACTTGATCAAGGGCTCCTGCCCTGGTCACTCTCGATTCTCTTTGGATTAACTTCACAGGTCAGCTTTCCCATTAGAGGAGAATGGACCAGCATCTGTGAATGAGGAAGGAAGGGTCCATTGTTTTAGCTTATGCAGCAGGAGGCTGCTACCTGAGTCCATTCAGAGCTGGGGAACAGGGATTCCTGTACCTTGAAACCTGTTTTAATATTTAATTTTTTTCTTTGTGCCCAGAGAGAAGACAACCAAGTCCAAAGTGTGAAAAATGACCAAGAACCCAATAGGAGAACTATGCTGAGGCAGGAAGGCCAAAGTTCCTCAGGTATTCAGAGTGAAATCACTGCTCTTCTATTCCCTTGCTCTGTGACTTGGAATAGATGAAAGAGCCCGGAATGGGACATGTGTGGCAAGGATAGACTGGCACTCACTGGTCCCTGATTCATGATCTTGTCCCAGAAGGCTCTGCGTGTTTCCCTGTTGTGGATGTCTTTATGAATCTTTGTAGCTCCATCATTCCCTGGTAGCACGAATGCTGTGGATCCCATTGTATTCTGGGACCAAACCTTCCCTAACTCTGCAGAGCCTATGCTTTCCTGATGAGTGCACTTCTTGCTGTGAAGAGCAGGCTAGGTGCTGTAACAGGGCTGGTAAGACTGTGTTCATAACCACTTGATAAGTGAGGGAAGCCATTGTTGGCCCATTAGTATGCAGAGAAAACCCCTAACCAAAGTTGACATGGTCCTGTGTGTTACCTTTGATATCCTCACCACATCCCTCTTTGCCTCGCAGGTCCTTGTGATAGCCCGTGGATTGAGTCTGAAATCAAGATCATGCTGGAAGAGTGGGCAAGGGTTGAATATGAACTCGGAGACACAGGCAATAAAATGGATGAGAAGGCCAAGTCCCTTAGCAGGCGCCTCTCTAATCGGGGTCTGAGGAAGAGAAAGAAGAGCTGCCTTGATGTGATGGTGAAGATGAAGCACTTGTACACACAACTTTGTAATGAGAGGCCCCGGGCTGGCCCCTTGTATTCTCCTTATCATTTTATCCTATATGACATCTTAGGCCACCCTATATCCCCTGGAGGCTATGTTCCAGGTGAGTCTCTTCTGCATAGACACTTGGGCTACTGTAAGTGGTGGCATCAGATGGCCTGGCCTTCTTGAGGTCAGAGCTGAACAGACTATGGAATGAAGCCCCATTCCCACAGGGCTGTGTTGCTGCCCACAGCACAAATTCTGGCCTCCACTGTCTAACTCCCTCTGTCACCTCAAGGCAATGGAATTTGGATTTGTTCATAGTTGACTCTGACCCAGAGGACAGGCAATTACTTAGAGTGACTCAGGGAGAGTGAGGGTGCCATGTTCATGCTCTCTCTCTCTTTTTCTTCCCTACTCAGGTGCTCTGTTTGATTGGTCTGGTTACCCCATGCCTTCCTGGAGCACTCAACCTCCAATGGTGATGCCATCTCCAGTATACCAGCCTTGGGATTATGGCATGTTTGCATCTTCTGGACAGCTTCCTGGGAACCCATCAACAATGATGTCCAGTCAGGATTCCCTGGTTCCCAGATCGGTCGTCTGGAATGCCACCTATCCATTCCCAGTTCAACATGTACTTCCTGCCTCTATACCTGTAGACACCAACCTTCTGCTGCCAAGGTCACCTCCTGATGACAGCTCAAGTCCTCAGTGAAGACATGTGGGGACTTTTCTTTTCCTCTAAAAACCCCTCAGAATCATAAAACACTGTATGGATACTTGATTTCTCTATCTTATTGTAAAGGAAATGTGAATTCAAAGAAATTATTTTGACATAACTCTTTTCATGTTGAATTCTTCTCACTTTAGTAGGGGACATGAGTGTGTGTGGGGGATGTGGTAGTTTATGGTGAGGTTCATTTTGTGGGTACCTGATACCTGTTGTCTACCCTCCACTTTTATAAGATTCTTGACCCTGAGTCTGCAACTCTCTCTACTTCCTAGAGAGCAGCTCAGCAGCTCTTTCATTCTCTGTCCCTCTCGATGGAGAATTCCTGATCAGTGATCCACAGACTCCCATTTCTTGAGAACACAGGGACAATGGGTTTTAATTTGAGTTCTACGTGGCTGGTAGATGCAATATCAATTGAGAGGATATGAAACTTATCTAAATATTTAAGTTTCAGATTCTAAAGAGAATGTCTGTCAAGGGACATTGCCACCAACCTCATTTTGTATCTCATATATAGGTAGAAAAGGATTGTTATTTTAGTTCTAATCATGGCCTGGTGATTCACAGGTACATATATCTGTCTACCAACTATCTATCTTGATCTCTATCTCTCTCTCTCTCTCTCTCGATCTCCCTATATCTATCTATCTATCTATCTATCTATCTATCTATCTATCTATCTATGTACTATCTATCTTTCGTTGCATTTGACATTCCACCTTGTACACTAGTGTATGCACTAGTGTATGCACTAACTGAGGTTAGAGCAGAGGCCTTCTGTTTTTGGGGGAGATGTGTTTTGAGTTGATGAAGCTTCCAAAGGGGTACCAAGGCCAGTCTGTGAGCCAAGCATTCACAAACCACCACATTCCTCTCTCTGGCCCCTTTTTGAAACACATGATTCTATGGGCAATACCTAGCTATAGCATAATGCTAAAATATGCAGTCCAACTGACAAAGTCCCCATACCCTATAACACTCTCAAAAAATTTGAAAGGACATAATTTGGATATGTTGTTTAATGTTCATTCAATGACTTAAGTGTAGTGCTGTATAAAATCAAAATCACAAAGCAGATCATGTACCTCCAACATCACAGAATAAATATTCCTACTTGAATAAGTTACAGTGAAGAAATACTGAACCAAAGCAAGATATAAATTCATCTGTGCAAACTCCAAACTCTGTATCTCCTTGTCTGTTTTCAATGCTCTTCATATCTGCAACCCCTTTCATCTTTCTTGACTGCAACCCACATATTTTTCTTTCGATGATCCTGGTCTTTGTTACCAGCTTTGCTGAGCCGTTTATCTATGCCTCTGGTCTCTCTAATATCTTCGAGTCTCCAAGGTAACTATAAGTTGAAGCTTCTTATTCCAATGTCTGGGATCCACACATGATCATCTGGGCTCTCCATAGGGCTTGTGTCACTTCTTCATCTCTGCCCTTTATAGTAATCTACACTTTGGGGGATGACACTCCCTTGCTGCTATTTTTGTTGTTCATCCTTCGGTATTGGCATCTCCAACAGACTGGGAACTTCTACTACATTTAGGCTTCTCCAATAGCATTTCAATGGCACCCTTCAATATACCTAATCACTAAATCTTTGCATGACTACTTCAGTCCTAAGTTATCAACTGCAAGTAGGGCGCACCTTCACACAGCCTTCCCTAGGTGTGCAAGGCTATGGCAACCCCACAGTCTCATCTAACGTGGACACCTGGGAACACCTAAAGTGTGACCTACCAAACAAAGAGCATGCATTCAATGATATGAGGCCTCAGGGTCATAAGTAGCATAGGGCTGCCTTGTCTAGCCTCAAATGGAGAGGATGATCCTAAATTTGCATAGACTCTATGGACCAGGTTAGAGGTAACACCCAAGGGGTCCACCCACTCAGTCATCAAGGTGAGATTTGGAGGGGGCCAGCCTTTGGGATGAAAATAAATTGATGCATTTTATATGAAAGAAAAAGAAAAAACAATTAAAAATAAACAAACTACAAAACAAAAAGAAAACAACAACAAAAACAACAAAGGGCCTTCCCTGGTCTCTCTGAGAGCCAAGGATCAGCTGTTCTCCACAACCCCTTCATATCTTAAAAACCAGTACCACCTGGATTATTCTCAGCAATTACCAACTCCAGCTACAGCATGGGTTACAGTCTTCGCAATCTCTGGAACACAGCTTCTTAGTGCTCCCAGAAAAGAACACTTAGTGCTCTGAGAAAACAACACTGAGAATATTTCACCTCAGTGAGGATTTTGACCCAGTATCAGCGGGAGCCACCTTGGTTCCTGGACTCGGCAAAAAGTAGCCTGTACAGGTGAGAGTGTGGACTACAGAAGCTAACAGCTTCAGGGACAGGCAAGAGCCACAGAGCTTCTGAGGCAGCGCCATTTTCGGGCTTCAGACATCCGGCCACCTCCCGGCCAGAAGACAAGGGTCCACCCGGCTTGGGAGGTTTTTGCTTCAGGATCTGCAGTAGCCATCTTGGCTCCAGAACTCCTCAGAAAGTTGTCTGCACAGGCGAGAGTGTGGACCACAGAAGCTAACAGCTTCTGGCACAGGCGAGAGCCACAGAGCTTCTGAGACAGCGCCATTTTCAGGTTTCAGACATCTGGCCACCTTCCAGGCCAGAGGTAAGGTGTCCGCCCGACCCGAGAGGCTAGCATTTTGACTCAGGATCGGCGGGTGCCGTTTTGGTTCCGGGACTCCACAGAGAGTAGTCTGCACAGGTGAGAGTGTGGACTACTGAAATTAACAGCTTCTGGGACAGGCCAAAGCAACACAGCTTCTGGGAAAGGTCCTGTTTTGACCCTTCATCTTCGGCCAGGAGGAGGTCCAAATGCCAGATAACTGTGTACCTTCCCTGTAAGAGGTGAGCTTACCTGCAGAGACTGCTCTGACCACTGAAAATCAGAGGAGAGAGCTAGTCTCCCAGGTCTGCTGATAGAGGGTAACAGAATCACCAGAGGAACAATCTCTAAACAGAGACAACTATAACAACTAACTCCAGAGATTACCACATGGCGAAAGGTAAACATAAGAATCTTACTAACAGAAACCAAGACCACTCACCATCATCAGAACCCAGCACTCCCATTTCGCCCAGTCCAGGGCATCCCAACACATCTGAAATGCTAGACCCGGATTTAAAAGCATATCTCATGATGATGGTAGAGGACATCAAGAAGGACTTTAATAACTCACTTAAAGAAATACAGGAGAACACTGCTAAAGAGTTACAAGACCTTAAAGAAAAACAGGAAAACACAACCAAACAGGTAGAAGTCCTTAAAGAAAAGCAGGAAAACACATCCAAACAGGTGATGGAAATGAACAAAACCATACTATATGTAAATAGGGAAGTAGACACAATAAAGAAAACTCAAAGTGAAGCAACGCTGGAGATAGAAACCCTAGGAAAGAAATCGGGAACCATAGATTCGAGCATCAGCAACAGAATACAAGAGATGGAAGAGAGAATCTCAGGTGCAGAAGATTCCATAGAGAACATCGGCACAACAATCAAGGAAAATGGAAAATGCAAAAAGATCCTAACTTAAAACATCCAGGATATTCAGGACACAATGAGAATACCAAACCTACGGATAACAGGAGTGGATGAGAATGAAGATTTTCAACTCAAAGGACCAGCAAATATCTTAAGAAAATTATAGAAGAAGACTTCCCAAATCTAAAGAGATGCCCATGAACACACAAGAAGCCCACAGAACTCCAAATAGATTGGACCAGAAAAGAAATTCCTCCTGACACATAATAATCAGAACAGCAAATGCACTAAATAAAGATAGAATACTAAAAGCAGTAAGGGAAAAAGTAACATATAAAGGAAAGCCTATCAGAATTACACCAGATTTTTCACCAGAGACTATGAAAGCCAGAAGAGCCTGAACAGATGTTATACAGAAACTAAGAGAACACAAATTCCAGCCCAGGCTACTATACCCACCCAAACTCTCAATTACCATAGATGGAGAAACCAAAGTATTCCATGAAAAAACCAAATTCACGCATTATCTTTCCACAAATCCAGCCCTTCAAAGGATAATAACAGAAAAAAACCAATACAAGGACGGGAACCACGCCCTAGAAAAAGCAAGAAGGTAATCCCTCAACAAACCTAAAATAAGACAGCCACAAGAACAGTATGTCAACTTTAACAACAAAAATAACAGGAAGCAACAATTACTTTTCCTTAATATCTCTTAATATCAATGGACTCAACTCCCCAATAAAAAGGCATAGATTAACGAATTGGATACACAAACAAGACCCAACATTTTGCTGCTTACAGGAAACTCATCTCAGAGAAAAAGATAGACACTACCTCAGAATGAAAGGCTGGAAATCAATTTTCCAAGCAAATGGTCTGAAGAAACAAGCTGGAGTAGCCATTCTAATATCGAATAAAATTGACTTCCAACCCAAAGTCATCAAAAAAGATAAGGAGTGGCACTTCATACTCATCAAAGGTAAAATCCTCCAAGAGGAACTATCAATTCTGAATATCTATGCTCCAAATACAAGGGCAGCCACATTCATTAAAGAAACTTTAGTAAAGCTCAAAGCACACATTGCACCTCACACAATAATAGTGGGAGACTTCAGCACAACACTTTCACCAATGAACAGATCATGGAAACAGAAACTAAACAGGGACACAGTGAAACTGACAGAAGTTATGAAACAAATAGATCTGACAGATATCTACAGAACATTTTATCCTAAAACAAAAGGATATACCTTCTTCTCAGCACCTTATGGTACCTTCTCCAAAACTGACCACATAATTGGTCACAAAAGAAGCCTCAACAGATACAAAAATGTTGAAATTGTCCCATGCATCCTATCAGATAACCATGGACTAAGGCTGATCTTCAATAACAAAATAAATAATAGAAAGTCAACATTCACGTGGAAACTGAACAACACTCTTCTCATTGCTACCTTGGTAAAGGAAGGAATAAAGAAAGAAATTAAGGACTTTTTAGAGTTTAATGAAAATGAAGCCACAACATACCCAAACTTATGGGACACAATGAAAGCATTTCTAAGAGGAAAACTCATAGCTCTGAGTGCCTCCAAAAAGAAACTCAAGAGAGCACACATTAGCAGCTTGACAACACACCTAAAAGCTCTAGAACAAAAGGAAGCAAATTCACCCAAGAGGAGTAGACGGCAGGAAATAATCAAACTCAGGGGTGAAATCAACCAAGTGGAAACAAGAACTCTTCAAAGAATCAAACAAATGAGGAGCTGGTTGTTTGAGAAAATCAACAAGATAGACAAATCCTTAGCCAGACTCACTAGAGGGCACAGGGAAAGCATTCTAACTAACAAAATCAGAAATGAAAAGGGAGACATAACAACAGATCCTGAAGAAATCCAAAACACCACCAGATCCTTCTACAAAAGGCTATACTCAACAAAACTGGAGAACCTGGATGAAATGGAGAAGTTCCTAGACAGATACCAGGTACCAAAATTGAATCAAGATCAGGTTAATGATCTAAACAGCCCTATATCCCCCAAAGAAATAGAAGCAGTCATTAATAGTCTCCCAACCAAAAAAAAAAAAAAAAAAAAAAAAAAACAGGACCAGATGGGTTTAGTCCAGTGTTCTATCAGACCTTCAAAGAAGATCTACTCCCGGTTCTTCACAAACTAATCCACAAAATAGAAACAGAAGGTACTCTACCCAACTCATTCTATGAAGCCACAATTACTCTGATACCTAAACCACAAAAAGACCCAACAAAGAGAACTTCAGACAATTTCCCTTGTGAATATTGATGCAAAAATCCTCAATAAAGTTCTTGCTAACCAAATCCAAGAACACATCAAAACAATCATCCATCCTGACCAAGTAGGTTTCATCCCAGGGATGCAGGGATGGTTCAATATATGGAAATCCATCAACGTAATCCAGTATATAAACAAACTCAAAGACAAAAACCACATGATTATCTCATTGGATGCTGAGAAAGCATTTGACCAAATCCAACACCCATTCATGATAAAAGTCTTGGAAAGATCAGGAATTCAAGGCCCATACCTAACCATGATAAAAGCAATCTACAGCAAACCAGTAGCCAACATCAAAGTAAATGGTGAGAAGCTGGAATCAATCCCACTAAAATCAGGGACTAGACAAGGCTGTCCACTCTCTCCCCACCTATTCAACATTGTACTCAAAGTCCTAGCCAGAGCAATTAGACAAAAAAAGGAGATCAAGGGGATACAAATTGGAAAGGAAGAAGTCAAAATATCACTTTTTGCAGATGATATGATAGTATATCTTCGTGACACAAAAATTCAATCAAAGAACTTCTAAGCCTGATAAACAGCTTCAATGAAGTAAGCTGGATATAAAATTAACTCAAACAAGTCAATGGCATTTTTGTACACAAAGGATAAACAGGCTGAGAAAGAAATTAGGGAAACAACACCCTTCTCAATAGTCACAAATAATATAAAATACCTTGGCGTGACTCTAAGGAAGTGAAAGATCTCTATGATAAGAACTTCAAGTCTTTGAAGAAAGAAATTAAAGAAGATCTCAGAAGATGGAAAGATCTCCCATGCTCATGGATTGGCAGGATCAATACAGTAAAAATGGGTATCTTGCCAAAAGCAATCTTCAGATTCAATGCAATCCCCATCAAAATTCCAACTCAATTCTTCAATGAATTAGAAAGGGGAATCGGCAGATTCATCTGGAATAACAAAAAACCTAGGATAGCAAAAATTCTTCTCAAGGATAAAGGAACGTCTGGTGGAATCACCATGCCCGACCTAAAGCTGTACTACAGAGCAATTGTGATAAAAACTGCATGGTACTGGTATAGTGACAGACAAGTAGATTAATGGAACAGAATTGAAGACCCAGAGATGAACCCACACACCTATGGTCACTTGATCTTTGACAAGGGAGCTAAAACCATCCAGTGGAAAACAGACAGCATTTTCAAAAAATGGTGCTGGCATAACTGCCTCTTATCATGTAGAAGATTGCGAATTGATCCATTTCTATCTCCTTGTACTAAGGTCAAATCTAAGTGGATTAAGGAACTCCACATAAGGGGCTGGTGAGATGGCTCAGTGGGTAAGAGCACCCGACTGCTCTTCTGAAGGTCCGAAGTTCAAATCCCAGCAACCACATGGTGGCTCACAACCACCCGTAATGAAATCTGATGCCCTCTTCTGGTGCATCTGAAGACAGCTACAGTGTACTTACATATAATAAATAAATAAATAAATATTAAAAAAAAAAGGAACTCCACATAAAACCAGAGACACTGAAACTTATAGAGGAGAAAGTAGGGAAAAGCCTCGAAGACATGGGTACAGGGGAAAAATTCCTGAATAGAACAGCAATGGCTTGTGCTGTAAGATTGAGAATCGATAAATGGGACCTCATAAAATTGTAAACCTTCTGCAAGGCAAAAGACACTGTCAATAAGACAAAAAGACCACCAACAGATTGGGAAAGCATCTTTACCTATCCTAAATCAGATAGGGGACTAATATCCAATATTTCTATAGAACCCAAGAGGTGGACTCCATTAAATCAAATAACCCCATTAAAAATGGGGCTCAGAACTGAACAAAGAATTCGCACCTGAGGAATGCTGAATGGCAGAGAAGCACCTGAAAAAATGTTCAACATCCTTAATCATCAGGTAAATGCAAATCAAAACAACCCTGAGATTCCACCTCACACCTGTCAGAATGGCTAAGATGAAAAATTCAGGTGACAGCAGATGCTGGCGAGGATGTGGAGAAATAGGAACACTTCTCCATTGTTGGTGGGATTGCAAGCTTGTACAACCACTCTGGAAATCAGTCTGGCGTTTCCTCTGAAAATTGGACATAGTACTACCGGAGGATCCAGCAACACCTCTCCTGCGCATATATCCAGAAGATGTCCCAACCGGTAAGAAGGACACATGCTCCACTATGTTCATATCAGCCTTATTTATAATAGCCAGAAGCTGGAAAGAACCCAGATGTCCCTCAACAGAGGAATGGATACAGAAAATGTGGTACATTTACACAATGGAGTACTACTCAGCTATTAAAAGGAATGAATTTATGAAATTCCTAGGCAAATGGATGGACCTGGAGGGCATCATCCGGAGTGAGGTAACCCAATCACAAAGGAACTCGCACAATATGTACTCACTGATAAGTGGATATTAGCCCAGAAACTTAGGATACCCAAGATATAAGATGCAATTTGCTAAACGCGTGAAACTCAAGAAGAAGGAAGACCAAAGTGTGGACACTTTGCTCCTTCTTAGAATTGGGAACAAAACAGCCATGGAAGGAGTTACAGAGACAAAATTTGGAGCTGTGACGAAAGGATGGACCATCTAGTGATTGCCATATCTAGGGATTCATCCCATAATCAGCTTCCAAACGCTGACACCATTGCATACACTAGCAAGATTTTGCTGAAAGTACCCATATATAGCTGTCTCTTGTGAGACTATGCTGGGGCCTAGCAAACACAGAAGTGGATGCTCACAGTCAGCTATTGAATGGATTACAGGGCCCCCAATGGAGGAGCTAGAGAAAGCACCCAAGGAACTAAAGGGAACTGCAACCCTATAGGTGGAACTTAATATGAACTAACCACTAACCCCGAGCTCTTGTCTCCAGCTGCACATGCATCAAAAGATGGCCTAGTCGGCCATCACTGTAAAGAGAGGCCCATTGGACTTGCAAACTTTATATGCCCCAGTACAGGGGAATGCCAGGGCCAAAAAGGGGGAGCCGGTGGGTGGGGGATTGGGGGTTGGGTATGGGGGACTTTTAGGATAGCATTGGAAATGAAAATGATGAATATGCCTAATTAAAAAAATAAAGATAATAAGTTGATGCCTAGGATGATCAGTGAGGGAAATGGACTAGAAAGGAGACATGAGGGAGCTCTCTCAGAATGGTAGTTTTGTCTTATATTTGGATGAATTTTTTTGGCCTATAGGTGTACAAAAGGGGTCAAAATCACACTGAACTGGACATATTAAAGGAATATAAAATATTTTATTATAACAGAATATTATAGAACTAAAACAGATTTGGAAAAATATTTTAGAAAAAAATGACTGGCACATGGAAAAATATTCTTACGTTGTTATACACTGACAACACATAAGAGAGCTAAACTTTTGCATACATACTATTCACTACCCCTGACCCATATGAAATGGTTGTAACTGTTAAACTCCTGGATTAACACTGTTTCTGTATGCCTGGGGATGACTTTTAAATGTGACTATGACTAATAAATTCATTAGTTAATTTGAAATCAGAACACTGTCAAACATCAAATCAAAAGTAAAGAGAATACTTTTATACCTTAAAAAAATTCATCTGTGTAAACTCCAAACTCTGTATCTCCATGTCTGTTTTCAATGCTCTTCATATCTGCAACCCCTTTCATCTTTCTTGACTGCAACACACATATTTCTCTTTGGATGGTCCCGGTCTTTGTTACCAGCTTTGCGGAGCCGTTTATCTATGACTTTGTTCTCTCTAATATCCTCAAAACTCCAAGGTAACCTTAGTTGCAGCTTCTTGTTCCAATGTCTGGGATCTACACATGATCATCTGGGCTCCTCCATAGGGCTTGTGTTACTTCTTCATCTCTGCCCTTTATACTAATCTTGCCTTTGGTGGATGACACTCCCTTGCTACCATTCTTGTTGTTCATCTCTCCATATTGGCATCTCCAAAAGACTGGGGACTTCTACTACATGTAGGCTTCACCAATAGCCTTTCAAAGGCACCCTTCAATGTACCTATTCACTAATTCTTTGCATGACTACTTCAGTCCTAAGTTATCAACTGCAAGTAGGGCTGCACCTTCACACACGGCCTTCCCTAGGTGCACAAGGCTATGGCAACCCCACAGTCACATCTAACCTGGACACCTGGGAACACCTAAAGTCTGACCTACCAAACAAAGAGCATGCATGCAATGAGCTGAGGCCTCAGGCTCATAAGTAGCATAGGGATGCCTTGTCTAGCCTCAGTGGGAGCAGATGATCCTAAACCTGCATAGACTCAATGGACCAGGTTAGAGGTAACACCCAAGGGTCCACCAACTCAGACATCAAGGTGAGATTTGGAGGGGGCCAGCCTTTGGGGTAAAAATAACTTGATGCGTTTTATATGAAAGAAAAAGAAAAAACAATTAAAAATAAACAAACAAACAAAAAAAGAAAACAACAACAAAAACAACAAAGGGCCTTCCCTGGTCTCTCTGAGAGCCAAGGATCTCCACAACCCCTTCATATCTTAAAAACCAGTACCACCTGGATTATTCTCAGCGATTACCAAGTCCAGCTACAGCATGGGTTACAGTCTTGGCAATCTCTGGTACACAGCTTCTTGGTGCTCCCAGAAAACAATACTTACTGCTCCCAGAAAACAACAGTGAGAAGAATTCCCCTCAGTGATGGTGGTCTCTTTATAATACCCTCTAATATATATGCTCTATTTAACTAGCATAAATTGTCCCAAGATTCCTGATTCGAAAGCTAGAGCCACATTGCAGAAGAAACTCCTAGTTTCTTTGCAAAGTTAGTGCTGGGTAAGGTGATTTCTTTGGGTATGGATGTGAAATGATGTTTCTGAGGGAGACATAGGTGAAAGGATGGTTTGCTAAAACACACACAGGTGAAAGGATGTTTGATATAGCAAACATGTGAAAGGGCCTGTGATGTCCGTGTATAAAATGAGCATACAAGCGCTAGGGGGATGAGCACTGCGCGGTGGTTTGGTTTTCTCTGAATCACTATTCTTCCCTAAGTACACACAATATTGGTTTGCCTTACCTAGGGACATTGAGTTATTAATACATGTGGTAAAGCTACCATTGAGAAATTCTCATCCAAGAAATGCTGCCTAGATTCCTGCATCAGATTTTTACTTTGTGGGCTCTCCTCAGGCCAGTTGTCATATCTGTCAGTTTCTTCCTGACCTGATTGTAGCTTCTGGTGTGTGCCTTGTGTGTCTGAGTAGAGAAGGGACTGAATCTGCTGGTTCCTCTGTGATATCTGCCTGCCTAGAGGACTGGTCTGCAACAACTGTATCCTATTTGCCGTTCGCTATGGGACTGCACTGCTGATAAAGAAGCCTGAGCTTGCCTTCCAAAAAGTATTGGACAAGTCCACATCACCCATATTCTCATAACTTTTCTCTTGAATTACATTTGTGGGATGGCAGGTTAGAGTCGAGGTTCAACCCATTTTAATAATAGGTTGCAATATATTTGATTCCTAATTTGTGCTTGGCCAAAGCTGCAGAGTTCTACTGCTTGGTGCACTGGGACATGGCATCCCATGTTCTATTCCAACTCTACCAGCTTTCTGTGTTCAGTGATTTCATTCATTGCCTATGCTTGGCTCTCTTGGAGCTTAATCTGTAGACAACCTTAAATTCAGCGATACACAGGCCTCTGTCCCCTGAGTTTTGGGATTAAAGGTGTGCACCACCACACCTGCAGTTAAACTTTTTCCCCTAGAGCTTGGAAACAGCCAGGATCAACATGAACTCAAAGATCTCCTTCTTTGAAATATAGTTTGTTTGTTTGTTTGTTTGTTTGTTTGTTTTTTAGTTTCAGTTTCAGTTTCATGATTGTTATGTTTGTTCTTGTGGTCCTGATCACTGTAAACCAAGGAGCAAAGTCTATTCTTTGAAAGACTTTTAAAGACTTCCTTTGCCATTGCAAATAATCAGACTTTTTACCTGAGCCTCAGAGAGACTCTTCAGACAAGGGCAAAAAGCAGCCATATTTTCCACCAAATATCGGAAAACCAGTCTCTAGGCCATATCCTAACATTCTTCTCCTCTGAAACAAACCTCTTGAGGCCTGCACCCATGGTTCAATTCACCCTCAGCATCAATGACACCCATGTCCTTGCTAGAATGACCCATCCAGCTCCACTTAAGGCCTTCCATGGCTTTCCTGACCTAAAGTCCCCAAATCCACATTCCTTTAAATCAAAACGAGTTCAGGTATCTGACAGCATTAACTCAGTCCTGGTACCAACTTCTGCCTTACTTTGGGTTCCCATTGCATTAGAGACTCCATGTCCAACAACTCTTAGGAAAGACAACATTCAATTGGGAATGACATAGGGGTTCTGAAGTTCAGCCCCATATCATAAGGGAGCAATCATGGCAGCATGTAGGGAGACATGGTGGTGCCGCACCTGAGAATCCAATGCCTTCATCCAGAGGAGGAAGCCAGGACACCTAAGAAGGTATTTATTTAGTAAATGTGTTAATGTCTGGGCCTTACTTTAGATCCCAGCAGATGAGAGAGGAAGCTATAGGCAATGTACCAATCAGGGTATCAGACACTAGAGTTTGGTCTTAACTCTAGTGAGTTGAAGAATGCCCAGGCCAGCAGTGGTGGCACACACCTTTAATCCCAGCACTTGGGAGGCAAAGGCAGGCTGATTTCTGATTTTAAATCCAGCCTGGTCTACAGAGTGAATCCAGGACTGCCAGGGCTATACATAGAAACCCTGTCTTGAAAAAGAAAAAGAAGAATGCCCAGCACTAGGTAAATAAACTCTGTCTCATAAAAAGAACTTAATCCAATTGGCCTAGTTGTCACTTAGTTTCTTTGTTCATTTTCAGTGGAGACTGTGGGGTCCTGCTATGTAGCCTAGGAGATCCTGCTCATGAGCTTGGTTCTTCCCTCAGGATGGGAGGTGAGATTAAAGGCCCCAGGTAAACAATTGAGCCACCCTAAACATACAGGTTGGGTGGGTCAGATTCACTTAAACTGAAGAGCTTTATAAAGGACCACATTTGCACAGGATTCTCAGACTTGCCATAGTCCAGGGAAGTAAGTGGAGCTCTCTGTGCACCCCAGAGTCTTGTGAACAACGGGACACAGTGGACCCTAGTTTGCTCACTGTGTTCAGGAAAGGAAGCTCAGGAGAGAAAATGCAGGTGAGTTGGGGACAATTAACTTAACTCCTATTTTCTGTAGGACAACTGGTATATTTGTGCCTCAATATATACCTAAATATTGTTAATTAACTCAAATTTGAACCCATGTCTGTAAATTGCAGAGATACACCAATTAGATTTATTCTGTCCTTGGGTTTCTAGGTTTTAGCCCACAACCAACCATGTAGCCAAGAATGATGCTAAGTTTCTGGGAATCCCCGTTCCTCTTAGGAGTGAATGGCATTATGGCCACCTGTCTGACACCCATGTTGTGTGACATAGGATGGAAAAAATGGAGTTTCACACAGTTTTACTGATATATTATTGTGTCTGAAGCACTGCTGGTGTTGATTAGATTTTGAAAGGGAATTTTTTCCCCTGCAGAAAATGTTAAGAGTGTGAACTGGAGAGAGTGAGTGGCTGTGGTCTTCTCAAAGGAGAGGTGCTTCAGTTTCTTTCCTCCACTTGATCAAGGGCTCCTGCCCTGGGCACTCTCGATTCTCTTTGGATTAACTTCACAGGTCAGCTTTCCCATTAGAGGAGAATGGACCAGCATCTGTGAATGAGGAAGGAAGGGTCCATTGTTTTAGCTTATGCAGCAGGAGGCTGCTACCTGAGTCCATTCAGAGCTGGGGAACAGGGATTCCTGTACCTTGAAACCGGTTTTAATATTTAATTTTTTCCTTTGTGCCCAGAGAGAAGACAACCAAGTCCAAAGTGTGAAAAATGACCAAGAACCCAATAGGAGAACTATGCTGAGGCAGGAAGGCCAAAGTTCCTCAGGTATTCAGAGTGAAATTCCCGCTCTTCTATTGTCTTGCTCTGTGACTTGGAATAGATGAAAGATCCTAGACTGGGACATGTGTGGCAAGGATAGACCAGCACTCAGTGGTCCTTCATTTATGCCCTTGTCCCAGAAGGCTCTGCATGTCTCCCTGTTGTGGTTGTGTTCAGGAATCTCTGTAGCTCCAACATTCCCTGGTAGCACGAATGCTGTGGATCTCATTGTATTCTTTGACCAAACCTTCCCTAAATCTGCAAAACCTACTCTTTTCTGATGAGTGCACTTCTTGCTGTGAAGAGCAGGGTAGGTGCTGTAACAGGGCTGGTAAGACTGTGTCCATGACCACTTGACAAGTGAGGGTAGCCATTGTTGGCCAAACAGTGTGCAGGGACAGTCCCTAAGCAATGTTGACATGGTCGTGTGTGTTACTTTTGATATCCTCACCACATCCCTCTTTGCCTCGCAGGTTCTTGTGATGATAGCCCGTGGATTGAAGATGAAATCAAGATCTTGCTGGAAGAGTGGGCAATGGTTGAATATGAACTCGGAGACCCAGGCAATAACATGGATGAGAAGGCTGAGTCCCTTAGCAGGCGTCTCTCTAATCGGGGTTTGAGGAAGAGCAAGAATAGCTGCCTTGATGTGATGGTGAAGATGAAGCACCTGCACACACAACTTTGTAATGAGAGGCCCCGGGCTGGCCCCTTGTATTCGCCTTATCGTTTGATCCTATATGACATCTTGGGCCACCCTACATCCCAGGGAGGCTATGTTCCAGGTGAGTCACTTCTGCATAGACACTTGGGGTACTCTAAGTGGTGGCATCAGATGGCCTGTCCTGCTTGAGTTCAGAGCTGAGCAGACTATGGAATGAAGCCTCATTCCCACAGGGCTGTGTTGCTGCACACAGCACAAATTCTGACCTCCAATATCTAACTCCCTCTCACCTCAAGGCAATGGAATTTGGACTTGTTCATAGTTGACTCTGACCAGGGGACAGACAATTACTTAGAGTGACACAGGGAGAGTGAGGGTGCCATGTTCATGTTCTCTCTCTCTCTCTCTCTCTCTCTCTCTCTCTCTCTCTCTCTTTATTCTCTACTCAGGTGCTCTGTATGATTGGTCTGGTTACCCCATGCCTTCCTCCAGCACTCAACCTCCAATGGTGATGCCATCTCCAGGATACCAGCCTTGGGATTATGGCATGCCTACATCTTCTGGACAGCTTCCTGGGAACCCATCACCGATGATGTCCAGTCAGAATTCCCTGTTTCCCAGATCGGTAGCCTGGAATGCCACCTATCCATTGCCAGTTCAACATGTACTTCCTGCCTTTCTCTCTGGAGACACCAACCTTCAGCTGCCAAGGTCACCTCCTGATGACAGCTCAAGTCCTTAGTGAAGACATGTGGGGACTTTTCTTTTTCCTCTAAAAACCCCTCAGAATCATACAGGACTGTATGGATACTCGATTTCTCTATCTTATTGTAAAGTAAATGTGAATTCAAATAAATTATTTTGATATAACTCTTTTCACGTTGAATTCTTGTCACTTTAGTAGGGGACATGAGTGTAGAGGGGAGGGGATGTGGTAGTTCATGGTGAGGTTTATTTTGTGGGTACCTGATACCTGTCTACCCTCCACTTTCATAAGTTTTTTGACCCTAGTCTGCAACTCTCTCTACTTCCCAGACAACAGCTCAGCAGCTCTTTCATTCTCTGGCCCTCTTGATGGAGGATTCCTGATCAGTGATCCACCGACTCTCATTTCTTGAGAACACCTGGACAATGGGTTTAAAATTGAGTTCTAGGTGGGTGGTAGATGCAATATCTATTGAGAGAATATGAAAACTTATCTAAATATTTAAGTTCCAGATACTAAAGAGAGTGTCTGTCAAGGGACATTGCCACCAACCTCATTTTGTATCTCATATATAGGTAGAAAAGGATTGTTATTTTAGGTCTAATCATGGCCTGGTGATTCACAGGTACATATATCTGTCAGTGAAGAAATACTGAACCAAAGCAAGATAAAATTCATCTGTGCAAACTCCAAACTCTGTATCTCCATGTTGTTTTCAATGCTCTTCATATCTGCAACTCCTTTCATCTTTCTTGACTGCAACCCACATATTTTCCTTTGGAAGATCCTGGTCTTTGTTACCAGCTTTGCTGAGCCATTTATCTATGCCTCTGGTCTCTCTAATATCTTCGAGTCTCCAAGGTAACCATAAGTTGAAGCTTCTTGTTCCAATGTCTGGGATCCACACATGATCATCTCCGCTCTCCATAGGGCTTCTGTCACTTCTTCATCTCTGCCCTTTATAGTAATCTTGGGGAATGACACTCCCTTGCTTCTATTTTTGTTGTTCATCCCTCGGTATTGGCATCATCTGAGGGCCAAGGCTCAGCTGCTCTCCACAACCCCTTCATATCTTAAAAACCAGTACCACCTGGAGGATTCTCAGCAATTAACAAGTCCAGGTACAGTATGGGTTAAAATCTTGGCAATCTCTGGAACACAGCTTCTTAGTGCTCCTAGAAAACATCACTTAGTGCTCCGAGAAAACAACATTGAGAAGATTTCACCTCAGCGAGGATTTTGACCCAGGATCAGTGGGATTCATCTTGTTTCCCGGATTCGGCAAAAAGTAGCCTGTACAGGTGAGAGTGTGGACTACATGAGCTAACAGCTTCTGGGACAGGCATGAGCCACAGAGCTTCTGAGGCAGGGCCATTTTCGGGCTACAGACATCCGGCCACCTCCCGGCCAGAGGACAGGGGTCTGCCCGGCTCGGGAGGTTTTTGCTTCAGGATCTGCGGTAGCCATCTTGACTCCGGAACTCTGCAGAAAGTTGTCTGCACAGGCGAGAGTGTGGACCACAGAATCTAACAGCTTCTGGGACAGGCTAGAGCCACAGAGCTTCTGAGCAGCAGCATTTTCTGGCTTCAGACATCCGGCCACCTTCCAGGCCAGAGGTAAGGTGTCTGCCCAATCCGGGAGGCTAGGATTTTGACTCAGGATCGGCGGGAGCCATTTTGGTTCCGGGACTCCACAGAGAGTAGTCTGCACAGGTGAGAGTGTGGACTACTGATATTAACAGCTTCTGGGACAGGCCAAAGCAACACAGCTTCTGGGAAAGGTCCTGTTTTGACCCTTCATCTTCGGCCAGGAGGAGGTCCAAATGCCAGATAACTGTGTACCTTCCCTGTAAGAGGTGAGCTTGCCTGTAGAGACTGCTCTGACCACTGAAACTCAGAGGAGAGAGCTAGTCTCCCAGGTCTGCTGATAGAGGGTAACAGAATTACCAGAGGAACAATCTCTAAACAGAGACAACTATAACAACTAACTCCAGAGATTACCACATGGCGAAAGGTAAACATAAGAATCTTACTAACAGAAACCAAGACCACTCACCATCATCAGAACCCAGCACTCCCATTTCGCCCAGTCCAGGGCATCCCAACACACCTGAAATGCTAGACCCGGATGTAAAAGCATATCTCATGATGATGGTAGAGGACATCAAGAAGGACTTTAATAACTCACTTAAAGAAATACAGGAGAACACTGCTAAAGAGTTACAAGACCTTAAAGAAAAACAGGAAAACACAACCAAACAGGTAGAAGTCCTTAAAGAAAAGCAGGAAAACACATCCAATAGGTGAAAGAAATGAACAAAACCATACTAAATGTAAAAAGGGAAGTAGACACAATAAAGAAAACCCAAAGTGAGGCAACGCTGGAGAGAGAAAGCCTAGGAAAGAAATCTGGAACCATAGATTCGAGCATCAGCAACAGAATACAAGAGATGGAAGAGAGAATCTCAGGTGCAGAAGATTCCATAGAGAACATCGGCACAACAATCAAGGAAAATGGAAAATGCAAAAAGATCCTAACTTAAAACATCCAGGATATTCAGGACACAATGAGAATACCAAACCTACGGATAACAGGAGTGGATGAGAATGAAGATTTTTAACTCAAAGGACCAGCAAATATCTTCGACAAAATTATAGAAGAAAACTTCCCAAATCTAAAGAAAGAGATGCCCATGAACATACAAGAAGCCCACAGATCTCCAAATAGACTGGACCAGAAAAGAAATTCCTCCCGACACATAATAATCACAACAACAAATGCACTAAATAAAGATAGAATACTAAAAGCAGTAAGGGGAAAAGTAACATATAAAGGCAAGCCTATCAGAATTACACCAGATTTTTCACCAGAGACTATGAAAGCCCGAAGAGCCTGAACAGATGTTATACAGACACTAAGAGAACACAAATTCCAGCCCAGGCTACTATACCCAGCCAAACTCTCAATTACCATAGATGGAGAAACCAAAGTATTCCACGACAAAACCAAATTCACGCATTATCTTTCCACGAATCCAGCCCTTCAAAGCATAACAACAGAAAAAAACCAATACAAGGACGGGAACCACGCCCTAGAAAAAGCAAGAAGGTAATCCCTCAACAAACCTAAAACAAGACAGCCACAAGAACAGAATGTCAACTTTAACAACGAAAATAATAGGAAGCAACAATTACTTTTCCTTAATATCTCTTAATATCAATGGACTCAACTCCCCAATAAAAAGAATAGACTAACAAACTGGCTACACAAACAAGACCCAACCTTTTGCTGCTTACAGGAAACTCATCTCAGAGAAAAAGACACTACCTCAGAATGAAAGGCTGGAAAACAATTTTCCAAGCAAATGGTCTGAAGAAACAAGCTGGAGTAGCCATTCTAATATCGAATAAAATTGACTTCCAACCCAAAGTCTTCAAAAAAGACAAGGAGTGGCACTTCATACTCATCAAAGGTAAAATCCTCCAAGAGGAACTATCAATTCTGAATATCTATGCTCCAAATACAAGGGCAGCCACATTCATTAAAGAAACTTTAGTAAAGCTCAAAGCACACATTGCACCTCACACAATAATAGTGGGAGACTTCAGCACAACACTTTCACCAATGAACAGATCATGGAAACAGAAACTAAACAGGGACACAGTGAAACTGACAGAAGTTATGAATCAAATGGATCTGGCAGATATCTACAGAACATTCTATCCTAAAACAAAAGGATATACCTTCTTCTCAGCACCTCATGGTACCTTCTCCAAAATTGACCACATAATTGGTCACAAAACAGGCCTCAACAGATACAAAAATATTGAAATTGTCCCATGCATCCTATCAGATCACCATGGACTAAGGCTGATCTTCAATAACAAAATAAATAATAGAAAGCCAACCTTCATGTGGAAACTGAACAACACTCTTCTCGATGATACCTTGGTAAAGGAAGGAATAAAGAAAGAAATTAAGGACTTTTTAGAGTTCAATGAAAATGAAGCCACAACATACCCAAACACAATGAAACACAATGAAAGCATTTCTAAGAGGAAAACTCATAGTTCTGAGTGCCTCCAAAAAGAAACTCGAGAGAGCACACATTAGCAGCTTGACAACACACCTAAAAGCTCTAGAACAAAAGGAAGCAAATTCACCCAAGAGGAGTAGACGGCAGGAAATAATCAAACTCAGGGGTGAAATCAACCAAGTGGAAACAAGAACTCTTCAAAGAATCAAACAAATGAGGAGCTGGTTCTTTGAGAAAATCAACAAGATAGACAAATCCTTAGCCAGACTCTCTAGAGGGCACAGGGAAAGCATTCTAATTAACACAATCAGAAATGAAAAGGGAGACGTAACAACAGATCCTGAAGAAATCCAAAACACCACAAGATCCTTCTACAAAAGGATATACTCAACAAAACTGGAGAACCTGGATGAAATGGAGAAGTTCCTAGACAGATACCAGGTACCAAAATTGAATCAAGATCAGGTTAATGATCTAAACAGCCCTATATCCCCCAAAGAAATAGAAGCAGTCATTAATAGTCTCCCAACTAAAAAAAGCCTAGGACCAGATGGGTTTAGTGCAGAGTTCTATCAGACCTTCAAAGAAGATCTAATCACAGTTCTTCACAAACTATTCCACAAAATAGAAACAGAAGGTACTCTGCCCAACTCATTCTATGAAGCCACAATTACTCTGATACCTAAACCACAAAAAGACCCAAAAAAGATAGAGAACTTCAGGCCATTTCCCTTATGAATATTGATGCAAAAATCCTCAATAAAGTTCTTGCTAACCAAATCCAAGAACACATCAAAACAATCATCCATCCTGACCAAGTAGGTTTCATCCCAGGGATGCAGGGATGGTTCAATATACGGAAATCCATCAACGTAATCCAGTATATAAACAAACTCTAATACAAAAACCACATGATTATCTCATTGGATGCTGAGAAAGCATTTGACAAAATCCAACACCCATTCATGATAAAAGTCTTGGAAAGATCAGGAATTCAAGGCCCATACCTAACCATGATAAAAGCAATCTACAGCAAACCAGTAGCAAACATCAAAGTAAATGGTGAGAAGCTGGAATCAATCCCACTAAAATCAGGAACTAGACAAGGCTGTCCACTCTCTCCCTACCTATTCAACATTGTACTCAAAGTCCTAGCCAGAGCAATTAGACAACAAAAGGAGATCAAGGGGATACAAATTGGAAAGGAAGAAGTCAAAATATCACTTTTTGCAGATGATATGATAGTATATCTAAGTGACCCTAAAAATCCCACCAAAGAACTTCTAAGCCTGATAAACAGCTTCAATGAAGTAGCTGGATATAAAATTAACTCAAACAAGTCAATGGCATTTCTTTTTTTTTTTTTGCAAGAGAAACAGGATAATTTTATTATCAGGTTTTCCTTAAAATAAATGTACAATAGAAGCTCTACAGTTCAGTATGACTAGACATGATTTATAACTTGAATATGTTTTAAAAAAACAAATGACAACAGAAAAGAAGCAGCACAAACTACAAAGCCACTAGAGGAAAGAGAAGCTATAGCTTGACTTCCTCAAAAACGAAATTTCCAACCACTAAGTACCTACACCAAGTCACTAATCAAATGCTTTCTAAATTTAGAAAGGGATGATCAAGTGGACTGAAACATGTAATGCACAATCTTGGCTTTCCAGCTATAAAATAACAGTATCTCAATAAAATAAAATACACTTTAAGCAGTTTTCTGAAAACATCAATGACTTTTTCTGGCTCAGTACCTGACTTGAAATGCTCAAATGTTTATATTGCACAAAAAGAAACTTTAGCAGCATACTATGTGCATAAGAAGCTGATGAAAAATAATATTGGAAACCCCCTTAAATTGTGTTCCATATACATGATTTAAATATATAGTTTTCTGTATCTTTAATTAGTATAAGTAAAAAGGTAAATTTCTGAACAGCACAGAAATAGAAATGTATTTAGAGTTTTACAAAATATATCCAACCCCTTAGACATGCACAATCTTTTAATTTTGGAGTGTTATACTATACGAGGGAGCCAGTTTCTTCTTCATAATGAAGGTAGGAAGTCATTTTTATGACCCCATTAAAAAATGGGGCTCAGAGCTGAACAAAGAATTCTCAACTGAGGAATACCAAATGGCAGAGAAGCACCTGAAAAAATATTCAACATCCTTAATCATCAGGTAAATGCAAATCAAAACTACCCTGAGATTCCACCTCACACCTGTCAGAATGGCTAAGATGAAAAATTCAGGTGACAGCAGATGCTGGCGAGGATGTGGAGAAATAGGAACACTCCTCCATTGTTGGTGGGATTGCAAGCTTATACAACCACTCTGGAAATCAGTCTGGCGGTTCCTATGAAAATTGGACATAGTACTACCTGAGGATCCAGTAACACCACTCCTGGGCATATATCCTGAAGATGTCCCAACCGGTAAGAAGGACACATGCTCCACTATGTTCTTAGCAGCCTTATTTATAAGAGCCAGAAGCTGGAAAGAACCCAGATGTCCCTCAACAGAGGAATGGATACAGAAAATGTGGTACATTTACACAATGGAATACTACCCAGCTATTAAAAAGAATGAATTTATGAAATTCCTAGGCAAATGGATGGACCTGGAGGGCATCATCCTGAGTGAGGTAACCCAATCACAAAGGAACTCGCACAATATGTATTCACTGATAAGTGGATATTAGCCCAGAAACTTAGGATACCCAAGATATAAGATGCAATTTGCTAAACGCATGAAACTCAAGAAGAATGAAGACCAAAGAGTGGACACTTTGCTTCTTCTTAGAATTGGGGACAAAACACCCATGGAAGGAGTTACAGAGACAAAATTTGGAGCTGTGATGAAAGGATGGACCATCTAGTGATTGCCATATCCAGGGATCCATCCCATAATCAGCTTCTAAACACTGACACCATTGCATACACTAGCATGATTTTGCTGAAAGGACCCATATATAGCTGTCTCTTGTGAGACTATGCTGGGGCCTAGCAAACACAGAAGTGGATGCTCACAGTCAGCTATTGAATGGATTACAGGGCCCCCAATGGAGGAGCTAGAGAAAGTACCTAAGGAACTAAAGGGAACTGCAACCCTATAGGTGGAACTTAATATGGACTAACCAGTAACCCGGAGCTCTTGTCTCCAGCTGCATATGCATCAAAAGATGGCCTAGTCGGCCATTACTGTAAAGAGAGGCCCATTGGACTTGCAAACTTTATATGCCCCAGTACAGGGGAACACCAGGGCCAAAAAGGGGGAGTGGGTGGGTAGGGGATTAGGGGTTGGGTATGGGGGACTTTTGGGATAGCATTGGAAATGTAAATGAGGAATATACCTAATTAAAAAAATAAAGATAATAAGTTGATGCCCAGGATGATCAGTGAGGGAAATGGACTAGAAAGGAGACATGAGGGAGCTCTCTCAGAATGGTAGTTTTGTTTTATATTTGGATGAATTTTTTGGCCTATAGGTGTACAAAAGGGGTCAAAATCACACTGAACTGGACATATTAAAGGAATATAAATTATTTTATTATAACAGAATATTATAGAACTAAAACAGATTTGGAAAAATATTTTAGAAAAAAATGACTGGAACATGGGAAAATGTTCTTACATTGTTATACACTGACAACACATAAGAGAGCTAAACTTTTGCATACATACTATTCACTACCCCTGACCCATATGAAATGGTTGTAACTGTTAAACTCCTGGATTAACACTGTTTCTGTATGCCTGGGGATGACTTTTAAATGTGACTATGACTAATAAATTCATTAGTTAATTTGAAATCAGAACACTGTCAAACATCAAATCAAAAGTAAAGAGAATACTTTTATACCTTAAAAAAATTCATCTGTGTAAACTCCAAACTCTGTATCTCCATGTCTGTTTTCAATGCTCTTCATATCTGCAACCCCTTTCATCTTTCTTGACTGCAACCCACATATTTCTCTTTGGATGGTCCCAGTCTTTGTTATCAGTTTTGTGGAGCCGTTTATCTATGACTCGGTTCCCTCTAATATCCTTGAAACTCCAAGGTAGCCTTAGTTGCAGCTTCTTGTTCCAATGTCTGGGATCTACACATGATCATCTGGGCTCCTCCATAGGGCTTGTGTCACTTCTTCATCTCTGTCTTTTAAAGCAATCTAGGCTTAGGTGGTTGACACTCCCTTGCTACTATTCTTGTTGTTCATCCCTCCATATTGGCATCTCCAAAAGACTGGGGACTTCTACTACATGTAGGCTTCACCAATAGCCTTTCAAAGGCACCCTTCAATATATTATTCACTAATTCTTTGCATGACTACTTCAATCCTAAGTTATCAACTGCAGTAGGGCTGCACCTTCACACACGGCCTTCCCTATGTGCACAAGGCTATGGCAACTCCACAGTCACATCTAACCTGGACACCTGGGAACACCTAAACTCTGACCTACCAAACAAAGAGCATGCATGCAACGATCTGAGGCCTCAGGCTCATAAGTAGCATAGGGACGCCTTGTCTGGCCTCAGTAGGAGAGGATGATCCTAAACCTGCATAGACTCAATGGACCAGGTTAGAGGTAACACCCAAGGGTCCACCAACTCAGACATCAAGGTGAGATTTGGAGTGGGCCAGCCTTTGGGGTATAAAAATAAATTGATGAGTTTTATATGAAAGAAAAAGAAAAAACAATTAAAAATAAACAAACTAAAAAACAAAAAGAAAGCAACAACGAAAACAACAAAGGGCCTTCCCTGGTCTCTCTGAGAGCCAAGGATCAGCTGTTCTCCACAACCCCTTCATATCTTAAAAACCAGTACCACCTGGAGGATTCTCAGCGATTACCAAGTCCAGCTACAACATGGGTTACAATCTTGGCAATGTCTGGTACACAGCTTCTTGGTGCTCCCAGAAAACAACACTTAGTGCTCCCAGAAAACAACAGTGAGAAGATTTCACCTCAGTGATGGTGGTCTCTTTATAATACCCTCTAATATATATGCTCTATTTAACTAGCATAAATTGTCCCAAGATTCCTGATTCGAAAGCTAGAGCCACATTGCAGAAGAAACTCCTAGTTTCTTTGCAAAGTTAGTGCTGGGTAAGGTGATTTCTTTGGGTATGGATGTGAAATGATGTCTCTGAGGGAGACATAGGTGAAAGGATGGTTTGCTGAAGCACACACAGGTGAAAGGATGTTTGATATAGCAAACATGTGAAAGGGCCTGTGATGTCCGTGTATAAAATGTGCATACAAGTGCTAGGGGGATGAGCACTGAGCAGTGGTTTGGTTTACTCTGAATCACTATTCTTCCCTAAGTACACACAATATTGGTTTGCCTTACCTAGGGACATTGAGTTATTAATACATGTGGTAAAGCTACCATTGAGAAATTCTCATCCAAGAAATGCTGCCTAGATTCCTGCATCAGATTTCTAATTTGTGGGCTCTCCTCAGGCCAGTTGTCATATCTGTCAGTTTCTTCCTGACCTGATTGTAACTTTTGGTGTGTGTCTTGTGTGTCTGAGTAGAGAAGGGACTGAATCTGCTGGTTCCTATGTGATATCTGCCTGCCTAGAGGACTGGTCTGCAACAACTGTATCCTATTTGCCGTTCGCTATGGGACTGCACTGCTGATAAAGAAGCCTGAGCTTGCCTTCCAAAAAGTATTGGACAAGTCCACATCAACCATATTCTCATAACTTTTCTCTTGAATTACATTTGTGGGATGGCAGGTTAGAGTCGAGCTTGAACCCATTTTAATAATAGGTTGCAATATACTTGATGCCTAATTTGTACTTGGCCAAAGCTGCAGAGTTCTACTGCTTGGTACACTAGGACATGGCATCCCATGTTCTATTCCAACTTTACTAGCTTTCAGTGTTCAGTGATTTCATTCATTGCCTATGCTTGGCTCTCCTGGAGCTTAATCTGTAGCCGACCTTAAATTCAGCAATACTCATGCCTCTGTCCCCTGAGTTTTGGGATTAAAGGTGTGCACCACCACACCTGCAGTTAAACTTTTTTCCCCTAGAGCTTGGAAAGAGCCAGGATCAACATGAACTCAAAGATCTCCTTTCTTTGAAACATAGTTTGTTTGTTTGTTTGTTTGTTTTTTAGTTTCAGTTTCAGCTTCATGATTGTTATGTTTGTCCTTGTGGTCCTGATCACTGTAAACCAAAGAACAAAGTCTATTCTTTGAAAGACTTTTAAAGACTTCCTTTGCCATTGCAAATAATCAGACTTTTTACCTGAGCCTCAGACAGACTCTTCAGACAAGGGCAAAAAACAGCCATATTTTCCACCAAATATCGGAAATCCAGTCTCTAGGCCACACACTAACATTCTTCTCCTCTGAAACAAACCTCTTGAGGCCTGCACCCATGGTTCAATTCACCCTCAGCATCAATGACACCCATGTCCCTGCTAGAATGATCCATCCAGCTCCACTTAAGGCCTTCCATGGCTTTCCTGACCTAAAGTCTCCAAATCCACATTCCTTTAAATCAAAACGTGTTCAGGTCTATGACAGAGGTAACTCAGTCCTGGTACCAACTTCTGCCCTACTTTGGGTTCCCATTGCTTTAGAGACTCCATGTCCAACAACTCTTAGGAAAGACAACATTTAATTGGGAATGACATAGGGGTTCTGAAGTTCAGCCCCATATCATAAGGGAGCAATCATGGCAGCATGTAGGGAGACATGGTGGTGCAGCACCTGAGAATCCTATGCCTTCATCCAGAAGCAGAAGGCAGGACACCTAAGAAGGTATTTAGTAAATGTGTTAATGTCTGGGCCTTACTTTAGATCCCAGTACAAGAGATAGGAAGCTATAGGCAGTGTACCACAGATCGGTGTATCAGACACCAGAGTTTGGTCTTATCTCTAGTGAGTTGAAGAATGCCCAGTCCGGCAGTGGTGTCACACACCTTTAATCCCAGCACTTGGGAGGCAGAGGCAGGATTATTTCTGATTTCAAGTCCAGCCTGGTCTACAGAGTGAGTTCTAGGACAGCCAGGGCTTTACAGAGAAACCTTGTCTTGGAAAAGAAAAAGAAGAATACCCAGCACTAGGTAAATAAACTCTGTCTTATAAAAAGAATTTAAGTAAATTGGCCTAGTTGTCACTTCGTTTCTTTGGTCATTTTCAGTGGAGACTGTGGGATCTCGCATTGTAGTCTAGGAGATCCTGCTCATGAGCTTGGTTCTTCCCTCAGCATGGGTGCTGAGATTAAAGGCGCCAGGTAAACAATTGAGCCACCCTAATCATACAGGTTGGGTGGGTCAGATTCACTTAAACTGAAGAGCTTTATAAAGGACCACATTTGCACAGGATTCTCAGACTTGCCTTAGTCCAGGGAAGTAAGCGGAGCTCTCTGTGCACCCCAGAGTCTTGTGAACAACGGGACACAGTGGACCCTAGTTTGCTCACTGTGTTCAGGAAAGGAAGCTCAGGAGAGAAAATGCAGGTGAGGTGGGGGCAATTAACTTCATTCCTATATTCTGTAGGATAACTGGGATATTTGTTCCTGGATATATACCTAAATATTGTTAGTTAACTCAAATTTGAACCCATGTCTGTAAATTGCAGAGATACACCAACTAGATTTATTCTGTCCTTGGGTTTCTAGGTTATAGCCCACAACCAACCCTGTAGCCAAGAATGATGCTAAGTTTCTGGGAATCCCCGTTCCTCTTAGGAGTGAATGGCGTTATGGCCACCTGTCTGACACCCATGTTGTGTGACATAGGATGGAAAATGGAGTTTCACACAGTTTTCTGATATCTTATTGTGTCTGAAGCACTGCTGGTGTAGATTAGATTTTGAAAGGGAATTTTTTCCCCTGCAGAAAATGGTAAGAATGTGAACTGGAGAGAGTGAGTGGCTCTGGTCTTTTCAAAGGAGAGGTGCTTCAGTTTCTTTCCTCCACTCGATCAAGGGCTCCTGCCCTGGTCACTCTCGATTCTCTTTGGATTAACTTCACAGGTCAGCTTTCCCATTAGAGGAGAATGGACCAGCATCTGTGAATGAGGAAGGAAGGGTCCATTGTTTTAGCTTATGCAACAGGATGCTGCTACCTGAGTCCATTCAGAGCTGGGGAACAGGGATTCCTGTACCTTGAAACCTGTTTTAATATTTAATTTTTTTCTTTGTGCCCAGAGAGATGACAACCAAGTCCAAAATGTGAAAAGTGAACAAGAACCCAATAGGAGAACTATGCTGAGGCAGGAAGGCCAAAGTTCCTCAGGTATTCAGAGTGAAATCACTGCTCTTCTATTCCCTTGCTCTGTGACTTGGAATAGATGAAAGAGCCCGGAATGGGACATGTGTGGCAAGGATAGACTGGCACTCACTGGTCCCTGATTCATGATCTTGTCCCAGAAGGCTCTGCGTGTTTCCCTGTTGTGGATGTCTTTATGAATCTTTGTAGCTCCATCATTCCCTGGTAGCACGAATGCTGTGGATCCCATTGTATTCTGGGACCAAACCTTCCCTAACTCTGCAGAGCCTATGCTTTCCTGATGAGTGCACTTCTTGCTGTGAAGAGCAGGCTAGGTGCTGTAACAGGACTGGTAAGACTGTGTTCATAACCACTTGATAAGTGAGGGAAGCCATTGTTGGCCCATTAGTATGCAGAGAAAACCCCTAACCAAAGTTGACATGGTCCTGTGTGTTACCTTTGATATCCTCACCACATCCCTCTTTGCCTCGCAGGTCCTTGTGATAGCCCGTGGATTGAGTCTGAAATCAAGATCTTGCTGGAAGAGTGGGCAAGGGTTGAATATGAACTCGGAGACACAGGCAATAAAATGGATGAGAAGGCCAAGTCCCTAAGCAGGCGCCTCTCTAATCGGGGTCTGAGGAAGAGAAAGAAGAGCTGCCTTGATGTGATGGTGAAGATGAAGCACTTGTACACACAACTTTGTAATGAGAGGCCCCGGGCTGGCCCCTTGTTTTCTCCTTATCATTTTATCCTATATGACATCTTAGGCCACCCTATATCCCCTGGAGGCTATGTTCCAGGTGAGTCTCTTCTGCATAGACACTTGGGCTACTGTAAGTGGTGGCATCAGATGGCCTGGCCTTCTTGAGGTCAGAGCTGAACAGACTATGGAATGAAGCCCCATTCCCACAGGGCTGTGTTGCTGCCCACAGCACAAATTCTGGCCTCCACTATCTAACTCCCTCTGTCACTTCAAGGCAATGGAATTTGGACTTGTTCATAGTTGACTCTGACCCAGAGGACAGGCAATTACTTAGAGTGACTCAGGGAGAGTGAGGGTGCCATGTTCATGCTCTCTCTCTCTTTTTCTTCCCTACTCAGGTGCTCTGTTTGATTGGTCTGGTTACCCCATGCCTTCCTGGAGCACTCAACCTCCAATGGTGATGCCATCTCCAGTATACCAGCCTTGGCATTATGGCATGTTTGCATCTTCTGGACAGCTTCCTGGGAACCCATCAACAATGATGTCCAGTCAGGATTCCCTGGTTCCCAGATCGGTCGTCTGGAATGCCACCTATCCATTCCCAGTTCAACATGTACTTCCTGCCTCTATACCTGTAGACACCAACCTTATGCTGCCAAGGTCACCTCCTGATGACAGCTCAAGTCCTCAGTGAAGACATGTGGGGACTTTTCTTTTCCTCTAAAAACCCCTCAGAATCATAAAACACTGTATGGATACTTGATTTCTCTATCTTATTGTAAAGGAAATGTGAATTCAAATAAATTATTTTGACATAACTCTTTTCATGTTGAATTCTTCTCACTTTAGTAGGGGACATGAGTGTGTGTGGGGGATGTGGTAGTTTATGGTGAGGTTCATTTTGTGGGTACCTGATACCTGTTGTCTACCCTCCACTTTCATAAGATTCTTGACCCTGAGTCTGCAACTCTCTCTACTTCCTAGACAGCAGCTCAGCAGCTCTTTCATTCTCTGTCCCTCTCGATGGAGAATTCCTGATCAGTGATCCACAGACTCCCATTTCTTGAGAACACAGGGACAATGGGTTTTAATTTGAGTTCTACGTGGCTGGTAGATGCAATATCAATTGAGAGGATATGAAACTTATCTAAATATTTAAGTTTCAGATTCTAAAGAGAATGTCTGTCAAGGGACATTGCCACCAACCTCATTTTGTATCTCATATATAGGTAGAAAAGGATTGTTATTTTAGTTCTAATCATGGCCTGGTGATTCACAGGTACATATATCTGTCTACCAACTATCTCTCTCTCTCTCTCTCTCTCTCTCTCTCTCTCTCTGGATCTCCCTATATCTATCTATCTATCTATCTATCTATCTATCTATCTATGTACTATCTATCTTTCGTTGCATTTGACATTCCACCTTGTACACTAGTGTATGCACTAGTGTATGCACTAACTGAGGTTAGAGCAGAGGCCTTCTGTTTTTGGGGGGAGATGTGTTTTGAGTTGATGAAGCTTCCAAAGGGGTACCAAGGCCAGTCTGTGAGCCAAGCATTCACAAACCACCACATTCCTCTCTCTGGCCCCTTTTTGAAACACATGATTCTATGGGCAATACCTAGCTATAGCATAATGCTAAAATATGCAGTCCAACTGACAAAGTCCCCATACCCTATAACACTCTCAAAAAATTTGAAAGGACATAATTTGGATATGTTGTTTAATGTTCATTCAATGACTTAAGTGTAGTGCTGTATAAAATCAAAATCACAAAGCAGATCATGTACCTCCAACATCACAGAATAAATATTCCTACTTGAATAAGTTACAGTGAAGAAATACTGAACCAAAGCAAGATATAAATTCATCTGTGCAAACTCCAAACTCTGTATCTCCTTGTCTGTTTTCAATGCTCTTCATATCTGCAACCCCTTTCATCTTTCTTGACTGCAACCCACATATTTTTCTTTGGATGATCGTGGTCTTTGTTACCAGCTTTGCTGAGCCGTTTATCTATGCCTCTGGTCTCTCTAATATCTTCGAGTCTCCAAGGTAACTATAAGTTGAAGCTTCTTATTCCAATGTCTGGGATCCACACATGATCATCTGGGCTCTCCATAGGGCTTGTGTCACTTCTTCATCTCTGCCCTTTATAGTAATCTACACTTTGGGGGATGACACACCCTTGCTGCTATTTTTGTTGTTCATCCTTCGGTATTGGCATCTCCAACAGACTGGGAACTTCTACTACATTTAGGCTTCTCCAATAGCATTTCAATGGCACCCTTCAATATACCTAATCACTAAATCTTTGCATGACTACTTCAGTCCTAAGTTATCAACTGCAAGTAGGGCACACCTTCACACAGCCTTCCCTAGGTGTGCAAGGCTATGGCAACCCCACAGTCTCATCTAACGTGGACACCTGGGAACACCTAAAGTGTGACCTACCAAACAAAGAGCATGCATTCAATGATATGAGGCCTCAGGGTCATAAGTAGCATAGGGCTGCCTTGTCTAGCCTCAAATGGAGAGGATGATCCTAAATTTGCATAGACTCTATGGACCAGGTTAGAGGTAACACCCAAGGGGTCCACCCACTCAGTCATCAAGGTGAGATTTGGAGGGGGCCAGCCTTTGGGATGAAAATAAATTGATGCATTTTATATGAAAGAAAAAGAAAAAACAATTAAAAATAAACAAACTACAAAACAAAAAGAAAACAACAACAAAAACAACAAAGGGCCTTCCCTGGTCTCTCTGAGAGCCAAGGATCAGCTGTTCTCCACAACCCCTTCATATCTTAAAAACCAGTACCACCTGGATTATTCTCAGCAATTACCAACTCCAGCTACAGCATGGGTTACAGTCTTCGCAATCTCTGGAACACAGCTTCTTAGTGCTCCCAGAAAAGAACACTTAGTGCTCTGAGAAAACAACACTGAGAATATTTCACCTCAGTGAGGATTTTGACCCAGGATCAGCGGGAGCCACCTTGGTTCCTGGACTCGGCAAAAAGTAGCCTGTACAGGTGAGAGTGTGGACTACAGAAGCTAACAGCTTCAGGGACAGGCAAGAGCCACAGAGCTTCTGAGGCAGCGCCATTTTCGGGCTTCAGACATCCGGCCACCTCCCGGCCAGAGGACAAGGGTCCACCCGGCTTGGGAGGTTTTTGCTTCAGGATCTGCAGTAGCCATCTTGGCTCCAGAACTCCTCAGAAAGTTGTCTGCACAGGCGAGAGTGTGGACCACAGAAGCTAACAGCTTCTGGCACAGGCGAGAGCCACAGAGCTTCTGAGACAGCGCCATTTTCAGGTTTCAGACATCTGGCCACCTTCCAGGCCAGAGGTAAGGTGTCCGCCCGACCCGAGAGGCTAGCATTTTGACTCAGGATCGGCGGGTGCCGTTTTGGTTCCGGGACTCCACAGAGAGTAGTCTGCACAGGTGAGAGTGTGGACTACTGAAATTAACAGCTTCTGGGACAGGCCAAAGCAACACAGCTTCTGGGAAAGGTCCTGTTTTGACCCTTCATCTTCGGCCAGGAGGAGGTCCAAATGCCAGATAACTGTGTACCTTCCCTGTAAGAGGTGAGCTTACCTGCAGAGACTGCTCTGACCACTGAAAATCAGAGGAGAGAGCTAGTCTCCCAGGTCTGCTGATAGAGGGTAACAGAATCACCAGAGGAACAATCTCTAAACAGAGACAACTATAACAACTAACTCCAGAGATTACCACATGGCGAAAGGTAAACATAAGAATCTTACTAACAGAAACCAAGACCACTCACCATCATCAGAACCCAGCACTCCCATTTCGCCCAGTCCAGGGCATCCCAACACACCTGAAATGCTAGACCCGGATTTAAAAGCATATCTCATGATGATGGTAGAGGACATCAAGAAGGACTTTAATAACTCACTTAAAGAAATACAGGAGAACACTGCTAAAGAGTTACAAGACCTTAAAGAAAAACAGGAAAACACAACCAAACAGGTAGAAGTCCTTAAAGAAAAGCAGGAAAACACATCCAAACAGGTGATGGAAATGAACAAAACCATACTATATGTAAAAAGGGAAGTAGACACAATAAAGAAAACTCAAAGTGAAGCAACGCTGGAGATAGAAACCCTAGGAAAGAAATCGGGAACCATAGATTCGAGCATCAGCAACAGAATACAAGAGATGGAAGAGAGAATCTCAGGTGCAGAAGATTCCATAGAGAACATCGGCACAACAATCAAGGAAAATGGAAAATGCAAAAAGATCCTAACTTAAAACATCCAGGATATTCAGGACACAATGAGAATACCAAACCTACGGATAACAGGAGTGGATGAGAATGAAGATTTTCAACTCAAAGGACCAGCAAATATCTTAAGAAAATTATAGAAGAAGACTTCCCAAATCTAAAGAGATGCCCATGAACACACAAGAAGCCCACAGAACTCCAAATAGATTGGACCAGAAAAGAAATTCCTCCTGACACATAATAATCAGAACAGCAAATGCACTAAATAAAGATAGAATACTAAAAGCAGTAAGGGAAAAAGTAACATATAAAGGAAAGCCTATCAGAATTACACCAGATTTTTCACCAGAGACTATGAAAGCCAGAAGAGCCTGAACAGATGTTATACAGAAATTAAGAGAACACAAATTCCAGCCCAGGCTACTATACCCACCCAAACTCTCAATTACCATAGATGGAGAAACCAAAGTATTCCATGACAAAACCAAATTCACGCATTATCTTTCCACAAATCCAGCCCTTCAAAGGATAATAACAGAAAAAAACCAATACAAGGACGGGAACCACGCCCTAGAAAAAGCAAGAAGGTAATCCCTCAACAAACCTAAAATAAGACAGCCACAAGAACAGAATGTCAACTTTAACAACAAAAATAACAGGAAGCAACAATTACTTTTCCTTAATATCTCTTAATATCAATGGACTCAACTCCCCAATAAAAAGGCATAGATTAACGAATTGGATACACAAACAAGACCCAACATTTTGCTGCTTACAGGAAACTCATCTCAGAGAAAAAGACACTACCTCAGAATGAAAGGCTGGAAATCAATTTTCCAAGCAAATGGTCTGAAGAAACAAGCTGGAGTAGCCATTCTAATATCGAATAAAATTGAATTCCAACCCAAAGTCATCAAAAAAGATAAGGAGTGGCACTTCATACTCATCAAAGGTAAAATCCTCCAAGAGGAACTATCAATTCTGAATATCTATGCTCCAAATACAAGGGCAGCCACATTCATTAAAGAAACTTTAGTAAAGCTCAAAGCACACATTGCACCTCACACAATAATAGTGGGAGACTTCAGCACAACACTTTCACCAATGAACAGATTATGGAAACAGAAACTAAACAGGGACACAGTGAAACTGACAGAAGTTATGAAACAAATAGATCTGACAGATATCTACAGAACATTTTATCCTAAAACAAAAGGATATACCTTCTTCTCAGCACCTATGGTACCTTCTCCAAAACTGACCACATAATTGGTCACAAAAGAAGCCTCAACAGATACAAAAATGTTGAAATTGTCCCATGCATCCTATCAGATAACCATGGACTAAGGCTGATCTTCAATAACAAAATAAATAATAGAAAGTCAACATTCACGTGGAAACTGAACAACACTCTTCTCATTGCTACCTTGGTAAAGGAAGGAATAAAGAAAGAAATTAAGGACTTTTTAGAGTTTAATGAAAATGAAGCCACAACATACCCAAACTTATGGGACACAATGAAAGCATTTCTAAGAGGAAAACTCATAGCTCTGAGTGCCTCCAAAAAGAAACTCGAGAGAGCACACATTAGCAGCTTGACAACACACCTAAAAGATCTAGAACAAAAGGAAGCAAATTCACCCAAGAGGAGTAGATGGCAGGAAATAATCAAACTCAGGGGTGAAATCAACCAAGTGGAAACAAGAACTCTTCAAAGAATCAAACAAATGAGGAGCTGGTTGTTTGAGAAAATCAACAATATAGACAAATCCTTAGCCAGACTCACTAGAGGGCACAGGGAAAGCATTCTAACTAACAAAATCAGAAATGAAAAGGGAGACATAACAACAGATCCTGAAGAAATCCAAAACACCACCAGATCCTTCTACAAAAGGCTATACTCAACAAAACTGGAGAACCTGGATGAAATGGAGAAGTTCCTAGACAGATACCAGGTACCAAAATTGAATCAAGATCAGGTTAATGATCTAAACAGCCCTATATCCCCCAAAGAAATAGAAGCAGTCATTAATAGTCTCCCAACCAAAAAAAAAAAAAAAAAAAAAACAGGACCAGATGGGTTTAGTCCAGTGTTCTATCAGACCTTCAAAGAAGATCTACTCCTGGTTCTTCACAAACTAATCCACAAAATAGAAACAGAAGGTACTCTACCCAACTCATTCTATGAAGCCACAATTACTCTGATACCTAAACCACAAAAAGACCCAACAAAGAGAACTTCAGACAATTTCCCTTGTGAATATTGATGCAAAAATCCTCAATAAAGTTCTTGCTAACCAAATCCAAGAACACATCAAAACAATCATCCATCCTGACCAAGTAGGTTTCATCCCAGGGATGCAGGGATGGTTCAATATATGGAAATCCATCAACGTAATCCAGTATATAAACAAACTCAAAGACAAAAACCACATGATTATCTCATTGGATGCTGAGAAAGCATTTGACCAAATCCAACACCCATTCATGATAAAAGTCTTGGAAAGATCAGGAATTCAAGGCCCATACCTAACCATGATAAAAGCAATCTACAGCAAACCAGTAGCCAACATCAAAGTAAATGGTGAGAAGCTGGAATCAATCCCACTAAAATCAGGGACTAGACAAGGCTGTCCACTCTCTCCCCACCTATTCAACATTGTACTCAAAGTCCTAGCCAGAGCAATTAGACAAAAAAAGGAGATCAAGGGGATACAAATTGGAAAGGAAGAAGTCAAAATATCACTTTTTGCAGATGATATGATAGTATATCTTCGTGACACAAAAATTCAATCAAAGAACTTCTAAGCCTGATAAACAGCTTCAATGAAGTAAGCTGGATATAAAATTAACTCAAACAAGTCAATGGCATTTTTGTACACAAAGGATAAACAGGCTGAGAAAGAAATTAGGGAAACAACACCCTTCTCAATAGTCACAAATAATATAAAATACCTTGGCGTGACTCTAAGGAAGTGAAAGATCTCTATGATAAGAACTTCAAGTCTTTGAAGAAAGAAATTAAAGAAGATCTCAGAAGATGGAAAGATCTCCCATGCTCATGGATTGGCAGGATCAATACAGTAAAAATGGGTATCTTGCCAAAAGCAATCTTCAGATTCAATGCAATCCCCATCAAAATTCCAACTCAATTCTTCAATGAATTAGAAAGGGGAATCGGCAGATTCATCTGGAATAACAAAAAACCTAGGATAGCAAAAATTCTTCTCAAGGATAAAGGAACGTCTGGTGGAATCACCATGCCCGACCTAAAGCTGTACTACAGAGCAATTGTGATAAAAACTGCATGGTACTGGTATAGTGACAGACAAGTAGATTAATGGAACAGAATTGAAGACCCAGAGATGAACCCACACACCTATGGTCACTTGATCTTTGACAAGGGAGCTAAAACCATCCAGTGGAAAACAGACAGCATTTTCAAAAAATGGTGCTGGCATAACTGCCTCTTATCATGTAGAAGATTGCGAATTGATCCATTTCTATCTCCTTGTACTAAGGTCAAATCTAAGTGGATTAAGGAACTCCACATAAGGGGCTGGTGAGATGGCTCAGTGGGTAAGAGCACCCGACTGCTCTTCTGAAGGTCCGAAGTTCAAATCCCAGCAACCACATGGTGGCTCACAACCACCCGTAATGAAATCTGATGCCCTCTTCTGGTGCATCTGAAGACAGCTACAGTGTACTTACATATAATAAATAAATAAATAAATATTAAAAAAAAAAGGAACTCCACATAAAACCAGAGACACTGAAACTTATAGAGGAGAAAGTAGGGAAAAGCCTCGAAGATATGGGTACAGGGGAAAAATTCCTGAATAGAACAGCAATGGCTTGTGCTGTAAGATTGAGAATCGATAAATGGGACCTCATAAAATTGTAAACCTTCTGCAAGGCAAAAGACACTGTCAATAAGACAAAAAGACCACCAACAGATTGGGAAAGCATCTTTACCTATCCTAAATCAGATAGGGGACTAATATCCAATATTTCTATAGAACCCAAGAGGTGGACTCCATTAAATCAAATAACCCCATTAAAAATGGGGCTCAGAACTGAACAAAGAATTCGCACCTGAGGAATGCTGAATGGCAGAGAAGCACCTGAAAAAATGTTCAACATCCTTAATCATCAGGTAAATGCAAATCAAAACAACCCTGAGATTCCACCTCACACCTGTCAGAATGGCTAAGATGAAAAATTCAGGTGACAGCAGATGCTGGCGAGGATGTGGAGAAATAGGAACACTTCTCCATTGTTGGTGGGATTGCAAGCTTGTACAACCACTCTGGAAATCAGTCTGGCGTTTCCTCTGAAAATTGGACATAGTACTACCGGAGGATCCAGCAACACCTCTCCTGCGCATATATCCAGAAGATGTCCCAACCGGTAAGAAGGACACATGCTCCACTATGTTCATATCAGCCTTATTTATAATAGCCAGAAGCTGGAAAGAACCCAGATGTCCCTCAACAGAGGAATGGATACAGAAAATGTGGTACATTTACACAATGGAGTACTACTCAGCTATTAAAAGGAATGAATTTATGAAATTCCTAGGCAAATGGATGGACCTGGAGGGCATCATCCGGAGTGAGGTAACCCAATCACAAAGGAACTCGCACAATATGTACTCACTGATAAGTGGATATTAGCCCAGAAACTTAGGATACCCAAGATATAAGATGCAATTTGCTAAACGCGTGAAACTCAAGAAGAAGGAAGACCAAAGTGTGGACACTTTGCTCCTTCTTAGAATTGGGAACAAAACAGCCATGGAAGGAGTTACAGAGACAAAATTTGGAGCTGTGACGAAAGGATGGACCATCTAGTGATTGCCATATCTAGGGATTCATCCCATAATCAGCTTCCAAACGCTGACACCATTGCATACACTAGCAAGATTTTGCTGAAAGTACCCATATATAGCTGTCTCTTGTGAGACTATGCTGGGGCCTAGCAAACACAGAAGTGGATGCTCACAGTCAGCTATTGAATGGATTACAGGGCCCCCAATGGAGGAGCTAGAGAAAGCACCCAAGGAACTAAAGGGAACTGCAACCCTATAGGTGGAACTTAATATGAACTAACCACTAACCCCGAGCTCTTGTCTCCAGCTGCACATGCATCAAAAGATGGCCTAGTCGGCCATCACTGTAAAGAGAGGCCCATTGGACTTGCAAACTTTATATGCCCCAGTACAGGGGAATGCCAGGGCCAAAAAGGGGGAGCCGGTGGGTGGGGGATTGGGGGTTGGGTATGGGGGACTTTTAGGATAGCATTGGAAATGAAAATGATGAATATGCCTAATTAAAAAAATAAAGATAATAAGTTGATGCCTAGGATGATCAGTGAGGGAAATGGACTAGAAAGGAGACATGAGGGAGCTCTCTCAGAATGGTAGTTTTGTCTTATATTTGGATGAATTTTTTTGGCCTATAGGTGTACAAAAGGGGTCAAAATCACACTGAACTGGACATATTAAAGGAATATAAAATATTTTATTATAACAGAATATTATAGAACTAAAACAGATTTGGAAAAATATTTTAGAAAAAAATGACTGGCACATGGAAAAATATTCTTACGTTGTTATACACTGACAACACATAAGAGAGCTAAACTTTTGCATACATACTATTCACTACCCCTGACCCATATGAAATGGTTGTAACTGTTAAACTCCTGGATTAACACTGTTTCTGTATGCCTGGGGATGACTTTTAAATGTGACTATGACTAATAAATTCATTAGTTAATTTGAAATCAGAACACTGTCAAACATCAAATCAAAAGTAAAGAGAATACTTTTATACCTTAAAAAAATTCATCTGTGTAAACTCCAAACTCTGTATCTCCATGTCTGTTTTCAATGCTCTTCATATCTGCAACCCCTTTCATCTTTCTTGACTGCAACACACATATTTCTCTTTGGATGGTCCCGGTCTTTGTTACCAGCTTTGCGGAGCCGTTTATCTATGACTTTGTTCTCTCTAATATCCTCAAAACTCCAAGGTAACCTTAGTTGCAGCTTCTTGTTCCAATGTCTGGGATCTACACATGATCATCTGGGCTCCTCCATAGGGCTTGTGTTACTTCTTCATCTCTGCCCTTTATACTAATCTTGCCTTTGGTGGATGACACTCCCTTGCTACCATTCTTGTTGTTCATCTCTCCATATTGGCATCTCCAAAAGACTGGGGACTTCTACTACATGTAGGCTTCACCAATAGCCTTTCAAAGGCACCCTTCAATGTACCTATTCACTAATTCTTTGCATGACTACTTCAGTCCTAAGTTATCAACTGCAAGTAGGGCTGCACCTTCACACACGGCCTTCCCTAGGTGCACAAGGCTATGGCAACCCCACAGTCACATCTAACCTGGACACCTGGGAACACCTAAAGTCTGACCTACCAAACAAAGAGCATGCATGCAATGAGCTGAGGCCTCAGGCTCATAAGTAGCATAGGGATGCCTTGTCTAGCCTCAGTGGGAGCAGATGATCCTAAACCTGCATAGACTCAATGGACCAGGTTAGAGGTAACACCCAAGGGTCCACCAACTCAGACATCAAGGTGAGATTTGGAGGGGGCCAGCCTTTGGGGTAAAAATAACTTGATGCGTTTTATATGAAAGAAAAAGAAAAAACAATTAAAAATAAACAAACAAACAAAAAAAGAAAACAACAACAAAAACAACAAAGGGCCTTCCCTGGTCTCTCTGAGAGCCAAGGATCTCCACAACCCCTTCATATCTTAAAAACCAGTACCACCTGGATTATTCTCAGCGATTACCAAGTCCAGCTACAGCATGGGTTACAGTCTTGGCAATCTCTGGTACACAGCTTCTTGGTGCTCCCAGAAAACAATACTTACTGCTCCCAGAAAACAACAGTGAGAAGAATTCCCCTCAGTGATGGTGGTCTCTTTATAATACCCTCTAATATATATGCTCTATTTAACTAGCATAAATTGTCCCAAGATTCCTGATTCGAAAGCTAGAGCCACATTGCAGAAGAAACTCCTAGTTTCTTTGCAAAGTTAGTGCTGGGTAAGGTGATTTCTTTGGGTATGGATGTGAAATGATGTCTCTGAGGGAGACATAGGTGAAAGGATGGTTTGCTAAAACACACACTGGTGAAAGGATGTTTGATATAGCAAACATGTGAAAGGGCCTGTGATGTCCGTGTATAAAATGAGCATACAAGCGCTAGGGGGATGAGCACTGCGCGGTGGTTTGGTTTTCTCTGAATCACTATTCTTCCCTAAGTACACACAATATTGGTTTGCCTTACCTAGGGACATTGAGTTATTAATACATGTGGTAAAGCTACCATTGAGAAATTCTCATCCAAGAAATGCTGCCTAGATTCCTGCATCAGATTTTTACTTTGTGGGCTCTCCTCAGGCCAGTTGTCATATCTGTCAGTTTCTTCCTGACATGATTGTAGCTTCTGGTGTGTGCCTTGTGTGTCTGAGTAGAGAAGGGACTGAATCTGCTGGTTCCTCTGTGATATCTGCCTGCCTAGAGGACTGGTCTGCAACAACTGTATCCTATTTGCCGTTCACTATGGGACTGCACTGCTGATAAAGAAGCCTGAGCTTGCCTTCCAAAAAGTATTGGACAAGTCCACATCACCCATATTCTCATAACTTTTCTCTTGAATTACATTTGTGGGATGGCAGGTTAGAGTCGAGGTTCAACCCATTTTAATAATAGGTTGCAATATATTTGATTCCTAATTTGTGCTTGGCCAAAGCTGCAGAGTTCTACTGCTTGGTGCACTGGGACATGGCATCCCATGTTCTATTCCAACTCTACCAGCTTTCTGTGTTCAGTGATTTCATTCATTGCCTATGCTTGGCTCTCTTGGAGCTTAATCTGTAGACAACCTTAAATTCAGCGATACACAGGCCTCTGTGCCCTGAGTTTTGGGATTAAAGGTGTGCACCACCACACCTGCAGTTAAACTTTTTCCCCTAGAGCTTGGAAACAGCCAGGATCAACATGAACTCAAAGATCTCCTTCTTTGAAATATAGTTTGTTTGTTTGTTTGTTTGTTTGTTTTTTACTTTCAGTTTCAGTTTCATGATTGTTACGTTTGTTCTTGTGGTCCTGATCACTGTAAACCAAAGAGCAAAGTCTATTCTTTGAAAGACTTTTAAAGACTTCCTTTGCCATTGCAAATAATCAGACTTTTTACCTGAGCCTCAGACAGACTCTTCAGACAAGGGCAAAAAGCAGCCATATTTTCCACCAAATATCGGAAAACCAGTCTCTAGGCCATATCCTAACATTCTTCTCCTCTGAAACAAACCTCTTGAGGCCTGCACCCATGGTTCAATTCACCCTCAGCATCAATGACACCCATGTCCTTGCTAGAATGACCCATCCAGCTCCACTTAAGGCCTTCCATGGCTTTCCTGACCTAAAATCCCCAAATCCACATTCCTTTAAATCAAAACGAGTTCAGGTATCTGACAGCATTAACTCAGTCCTGGTACCAACTTCTGCCTTACTTTGGGTTCCCATTGCATTAGAGACTCCATGTCCAACAACTCTTAGGAAAGACAACATTCAATTGGGAATGACATAGGGGTTCTGAAGTTCAGCCCCATATCATAAGGGAGCAATCATGGCAGCATGTAGGGAGACATGGTGGTGCAGCACCTGAGAATCCAATGCCTTCATCCAGAGGAGGAAGCCAGGACAATTAAGAAGGTATTTATTTAGTAAATGTGTTAATGTCTGGGCCTTACTTTAGATCCCAGCAGATGAGAGAGGAAGCTATAGGCAATGTACCAATCAGGGTATCAGACACTAGAGTTTGGTCTTAACTCTAGTGAGTTGAAGAATGCCCAGGCCAGCAGTGGTGGCACACACCTTTAATCCCAGCACTTGGGAGGCAAAGGCAGGCTGATTTCTGATTTTAAATCCAGCCTGGTCTACAGAGTGAATCCAGGACTGCCAGGGCTATACATAGAAACCCTGTCTTGAAAAAGAAAAAGAAGAATTCCCAGCACTGGGTAAATAAACTCTGTCTCATAAAAAGAACTTAATCCAATTGGCCTAGTTGTCACTTAGTTTCTTTGTTCATTTTCAGTGGAGACTGTGGGGTCCTGCTATGTAGCCTAGGAGATCCTGCTCATGAGCTTGGTTCTTCCCTCAGGATGGGAGGTGAGATTAAAGGCCCCAGGTAAACAATTGAGCCACCCTAAACATACAGGTTGGGTGGGTCAGATTCACTTAAACTGAAGAGCTTTATAAAGGACCACATTTGCACAGGATTCTCAGACTTGCCATAGTCCAGGGAAGTAAGTGGAGCTCTCTGTGCACCCCAGAGTCTTGTGAACACCGGGACACAGTGGACCCTAGTTTGCTCACTGTGTTCAGGAAAGGAAGCTCAGGAGAGGAAATGCAGGTGAGTTGGGGACAATTAACTTCACTCCTATTTTCTGTAGGACAACTGGGATATTTGTGCCTCAATATATACCTAAATATTGTTAATTAACTCAAATTTGAACCCATGTCTGTAAATTGCAGAGATACACCAACTAGATTTATTCTGTCCTTGGGTTTCTAGGTTTTAGCCCACAACCAACCATGTAGCCAAGAATGATGCTAAGTTTCTGGGAATCCCCGTTCCTCTTAGGAGTGAATGGCATTATGGCCACCTGTCTGACACCCATGTTGTGTGACATAGGATGGAAAAAATGGAGTTTCACACAGTTTTACTGATATATTATTGTGTCTGAAGCACTGCTGTTGTTGATTAGATTTTGAAAGGGAATTTTTTCCACTGCAGAAAATGTTAAGAGTGTGAACTGGAGAGAGTGAGTGGCTGTGGTCTTCTCAAAGGAGAGGTGCTTCAGTTTCTTTCCTCCACTTGATCAAGGGCTCCTACCCTGGTCACTCTCGATTCTCTTTGGATTAACTTCACAGGTCAGCTTTCCCATTAGAGGAGAATGGACCTGCATCTGTGAATGAGGAAGGAAGGGTCCATTGTTTTAGCTTATTCAACAGGAGGCTGCTACCTGAGTCCATTCACAGCTGGGGAACAGGGATTCCTGTACCTTGAAACCTGTTTTAATATTTAATTTTTTCCTTTGTGCCCAGAGAGAAGACAACCAAGTCCAAAGTGTGAAAAATGACCAAGAACCCAATAGGCTAAGGAGGTTCAGTCAGGAAGGCCAAAGTTCCTCAGGTATTCAGAGTGAAATTCCCGCTCTTCTATTGTCTTGCTCTGTGACTTGGAATAGATGAAAGATCCTAGACTGGGACATGTGTGGCAAGGATAAACCAGCACTCAGTGGTCCTTCATTTATTCCCTTGTCCCAGAAGGCTCTGCATGTCTCCCTGTTGTGGTTGTGTTCAGGAATCTCTGTAGCTCCAACATTCCCTGGTAGCACGAATGCTGTGGATCTCATTGTATTCTTTGACCAAACCTTCCCTAAATCTGCAAAACCTACTCTTTTCTGATGAGTGTACTTCTTGCTGTGAAGAGCAGGGTAGGTGCTGTAACAGGGCTGGTAAGACTGTGTCCATGACCACTTGACAAGTGAGGGTAGCCATTGTTGGCCAAACAGTGTGCAGGGACAGTCCCTAAGCAATGTTGACATGGTCGTGTGTGTTACTTTTGATATCCTCACCACATCCCTCTTTGCCTCGCAGGTTCTTGTGATAGCCCGTGGATTGAGGATGAAATCAAGATCTTGCTGGAAGAGTGGGCAATGGTTGAATATGAACTCGGAGACCCAGGCAATAACATGGATGAGAAGGCTGAGTCCCTTAGCAGGCGTCTCTCTAATCGGGGTTTGAGGAAGAGCAAGAATAGCTGCCTTGATGTGATGGTGAAGATGAAGCACCTGCACACACAACTTTGTAATGAGAGGCCCCGGGCTGGCCGCTTGTATTCGCCTTATCGTTTGATCCTATATGACATCTTGGGGCACCCTACATCCCAGGGAGGCTATGTTCCAGGTGAGTCACTTCTGCATAGACACTTGGGGTACTCTAAGTGGTGACATCAGATGGCCTGGCCTGCTTGAGTTCAGAGCTGAGCAGACTATGGAATGAAGCCCCATTCCCACAGGGCTGTGTTGCTGCACACAGCACAAATTCTGACCTCCAATATCTAACTCCCTCTCACCTCAAGGCAATGGAATTTGGACTTGTTCATAGTTGACTCTGACCAGGGGACAGACAATTACTTAGAGTGACACAGGGAGAGTGAGGGTGCCATGTTCATGTTCTCTCTCTCTCTCTCTCTCTCTCTTTATTCTCTACTCAGGTGCTCTGTATGATTGGTCTGGTTACCCCATGCCTTCCTCCAGCACTCAACCTCCCATGGTGATGCCATCTCCAGGATACCAGCCTTGGGATTATGGCATGCCTGCATCTTCTGGACAGCTTCCTGGGAACCCATCACTGATGATGTCCAGTCAGGATTCCCTGGTTCCCAGATCGGTCGCCTGGAATGCCACCTATCCATTGCCAGTTCAACATGTACTTCCTGCCTCTCTCCCTGGAGATACCAACCCTCAGTTGCCGAGGTCACCTCCTGAATACAGCTCAAGTCCTCAGTGAAGGCATGTGGGGACTTTTCCTCTTAAAACCCCTCAGAATTATACAGCACTGTATGGATACTCGATTTCTCTATCTTATTGTAAAGGAAATGTGAATTCAAATAAATTATTTTGACATAACTCTTTTCATGTTGAATTCTTGTCACTTTAGTAGGGGACATGAGTGTAGAGGGGAGGGGATGTGGTAGCTCATGGTGAGGTTGATTTTGTGGGTACCTGATACCTGTTGTCTACCCTCCATTTTCATAAGTTTCCTAACCCTGAGGCTGCAACTCTCTCTACTTCCCAGACAGCAGCTCAGCAGCTCTTTCATTCTCTGGCCCTCTTGATGGAGGATTTGTGGTCAGTGACCCAGAGACTCCATTTCTTGAGAACATTGGAATGAGGGGTTCAAAATTGATTTGTACATGGGTGGTAGATGCAATATCAATTGAGAGAATATGAAAACTTATCTAAATATTTAAGTTTCAGATACTAAAGAGAATGTCTGCCATTAAACAATGCCACCAACCTCATTTTGTATTGCATATACAGGTGGAAGAGGCATTCTTATGTTAGGTCAAATCATGGCCTGGTGATTCACTTGTATCTCTCTCTCTCTCTCTCTCTCTCTCTCTCTCTCTCTCTCTCTCTCTCTCTCTGTCTGCCAGTCTGTCTATCTACCATCTATCTCGATCTCTATCTCTTTCTCTATGTCCCTCTATCTATCTATCTATCTATCTATCTATCTATCTATCTCCTAACCATCTATATTGCATTTGATATTCTGCTTGGAGAGTTACTTCACTCTAGGTCTAATGAAGATCAATAAAGTGTTTATTTTTAAATGAATCAAGATCTAGGGAGATATAACTGTCAGTCAGGTTAACACTGTGATTGCCTTCAACTTGACTCCAGGTAGAACTAACTAAAGTCTCAAATGTCTAGGCACCCTTCTAAGGAGTTTAGCTTAAGTACTTGGAGCAGGAAGTTCTACTTCTGGCCTAGTTCTCTGAGGTGCAAAATACAGCTTTTCCTAATCTTTCTTGGTGGGAAAGCCAGGCTGCCTTCTGAGAAATACATATATGCTATAGGTCTACAAGAAGGCCAGATAGGAAGGAAGTTCTCCATTGCCTGCATGGTATCATCCTCCCTATGAAGTGCATGCACTAACTGAGGTTAGAGCAGAGGTTCACTGTTTTTGGGGGGAGATGTGTTTTGAGTTGATGAAGTTCTCAAAGGAGTCACCTAAGGTCAGTCCATGCGCCAAGCATACTCAAACCACCACATTCCTCTCCCTGGCCCCTTGTCAAAAACATGATTCCATGGGCAATACTTAGCTATAGCATAATGCTAAAATATGCTGTCCAACTTACAGAGTCCCCATACTATATAACACTCTCAAAAATTTGAAATGTCATAATTTGAACATGTGGTTAAAAGTTCATTCAATGACTTAAGTGTAGTGCATGCACTAACTGAGGTTAGAGCAGAGGTTCACTGTTTTTGGGGGGAGATGTGTTTTGAGTTGATGAAGTTCTCAAAGGAGTCACCTAAGGTCAGTCCATGCGCCAAGCATACTCAAACCACCACATATAATCAAAATCACAAAGCAGATCATGTACCTCCAACATCACAGGATAGATATTCCTACTCCAAAATGTTATAGTGAGGAAATACTGAACCAAAGCAAGATCAAAATTCACCTGGGCAAACAACAAACATTGTATCTCCATGTCTGTTTTCAATGCTCTCTTCATACCTGCAACTTTTTTCATCTTTCTTGACTGCAACACATATATTTCTCTTTAAATAATCTCAGTCTTTGTTACCAGCTTTCCTGAGCTGGTTATCTATGGCTCTGGCCTCTCTAACATCCTGGAGTCTCCAAGGTAACCTAAACTTGCAGCTTCTTGATCCAATGACTGGGATCCACACATGATCATCTGGGCCCCTCCAAAGTGCTTGGGTCACTTCTTCATCTCTGTCCTGCTTAGTACTCTAGGCTTTGGTGGTGGACACTCCATTGCGGCTGTTCTTGTTGGTAATCCTATGGTATGGCATATCCAAAAGACTGGGATCTTCTACTTCACCAAGAGCCTCTCAAAGCCTCCCTTCAAGGTACTTTGCCTGACCCCTTCAGTCCTAAGTCATCAACTGCAATTAAGGCTGCACCTTCACACATTGCCTTTCCTAGGTGCAGAAGGCAATGGTAACCCCACATCTAACCTGGACACCTGGAACACATAGTGTCTGACTTACCAAACAAAGAGCATACATGCAATGATCTGAGGCCTCAGGCACATAAGTAGCATATGGCTGACTTGTCTAGCCTAAGTGGGAGAGGATGATCCTAATCCTGCATAGACTTTATGGACCGGGGTAGAGGTAATACCCAGTGGGTCCAACCACACAGAGATCAAGGTGAGATTAGGAGGGGGTCTGAAAATAAATTGATGCGTTTTAAATGACAGAAAAAGGAAAAAACAATTAAAAATAAACAAACTACAAAACAAAAAGAAAACAACAACAACAAAGGGCCTTCCATGGTCTCTCTGAGAGCCAAGGTCGGCTGCTCTCCAGGACCCCTTCATATTTTGAAAACCAGTACCACCTGGAGGATTCCCACTGATTACTATGTCCAGCTACAGCATGAGGTACAATCTTGGCAGTCTCTGGAACACAGCTTCTTAGGGCTCTCAGATATCACTTCTCAGAATATTTCACCTCAGTGATGGTGGTCTCTTTATAATACCCTCTAATCTCGATGCTCTATTTAACCAGCATCAATTGTCCCACTAACCTCTTCTATTCCTGATTCGTAAGTTAGAGCCACATTGAAGTAGAAACTCCCTAGTTTCTTTGCAAAGCTAGTTATTTGCAAGGATGTTTTCATGAGGTACGGAGGTGAAAGGATGTCTCCCGAGGAAGACACAGGTAAAGGATGTTTTGCTGAAGCAGACACAGGTGAAAGGATGTTTGATATATCAAACATGTGAAAGGACCTGTGGTGTCCCTTTATAAAATGACTGTACAAGCATTAGGGGGATGAGCACTGAGCGGTGGTTTGGTTTTCTCTGCATCATATTTTTTTTCCCTAAGAACACACAATATTGGTTTGCCTTACCTAGGGAAATTGAGTTATTACATGTGGTAAAGCTGCCATTGAAAAACCCTCATCTAAAAAATGATAACTAGATTCCTGCATCAGATTTCTGCTTGTGTGGGTTCTCCTCAGGCCAGTTGGCATGTCTGTCAGTTTCTTCCTGACTGGATTATAGCTTCTGATTTGTGCCTTGTGATTCTGAGTAGAGAAGGGACTGAAGCTGCTGGTTCACATGTGCTAACTGCCTGCCTAGAGGACTGGACTGCAGCAACTGTATCTTAGTTGAGGTTTGCTTAGGGCTGAAAAGTTGACAAAGATTGAGTTTACCTCCCAAAAAGTACTGATGAACACATCCACTTCCCCCATATCCTAATAACTTTTCTCCTCAAGTATATTTGTGGGATGGCAGGTTAGAGTCGAGGTTGAACCCATTTTAATAATAGGTTGCAATATACTTGATGCCTAATTTGTACTTGGCCAAAGCTGCAGAGTTCTATTGCTTGGTGTACTGGGACATGGCATCTCATGTTCTATTCCAACTCTACCAGCTTTCTGTGTTCAGTGATTTCATTCATTGCCTATGCTTGGCTCTCCTGGAGCTTAATCTGTAGACAACCTTATATTCAGCGATAGACAGGCCTCTGTCCCCTTAGTCTGGGATTAAAGGTGTGCACCACTATGCCTGCACTTAAACTTTTTTTTATCTAGAGCTTGGAATGAGCCAGGCTGATCATGAACTCAAAGATCTGCTTGCCTTTGACCCATAGATTTTTTTTTTTTAGTCTATTTTTAAGATTGTTATGTTTGTCCTTATGGTCCTGATCACGGTAATCCAAAGAACAAAGTCTATTCTGGACTTTTTAAAGATTTCCTAGGGCATTGTAAACAATCTCAGTGTTTTCACCTGAGCCTCTGACAGACTCTTCTGTCACGGACAAAGAGCAGCCATATTTGCCACCAAATATCGGAAAACCAGTCCCTAGGCCACATACTGACATTTTTCTCCTCTGAAATAAACCTCTTGAGCCTTGCACCCAGAGTTCAATTCACCTGCAGCATCAATGACATCCATGTCCCTGCTAGAATGACCCATCCAGCTCCACTTAAGGTCTTCCATGGCTTTCCTGAAGTTCCCAAATCCACATTCCTTTAAATCAAAATGTGTTCAGGTCTATGACAGCGGTGTCTTCGTCCTGTTACCAACTTCTGCCTGACTTTGGGTTCCAATTGGTCTAAAGAGACTCCATGTCCAACAACTCTTAGGAAAGACAACATTTAATTGGGAATGACATAGGGGTTCTGAAGTTCAGCCCCATATCATAAGGGAGCAATCATGGCAGCATGTAGGGAGACATGGTGCTGCAGCACCTGAGAATCCTATGCCTTCATCCAGAGGAGGAAGCCAGGACATCTAAGAAGCTATTTATTTAGTAAATGTGTTAATGTCTGGGCCTTACTTTAGATCCCAGCACATGAGAGAGGGAGGTATAGGCAGTGTACCAATCGGTGTATCAGACACCAGATTTGGTCTTAAGTCTAGTGAGTTGAATAATGCCCAGGCCAGCAGTGGTGGCACACACCTTTAATCCCAGCACTTGGGAGGCAGAGGCAGGATGATTACTGATTTCAAATCCAGCCTGGTCTAGAGAGTGAGTTCCAGGACAGCCAGGGCTATACAGAGAATCCCTGTCTTGAAAAAGAAAAACAGGAATGCCCAGCACTAGGTAAATAAACTCTGTTTCATAAAATGAACTTAAGTTAATTGGCCTAGTTGTCACTTCGTTGCTTTGGTCATTTTCAGTGGAGACTCTGGGGTCTTGCTATGTAGCCTCGGAGATCCTACTCTTGATCTTGGTTCTTCCCTCAGCAAGGGAGGTGAGATTAAAGGCCCCAGGTAAACAACTGAGCCACCCTAAACATACAGGTTGGGTGGGTCAGATTCACTTAAACTGAAGAGCTTTATAAAGGACCACATTGCACAGGATTCTCAGACTTGCCATAGTCAAGGGAAGTAAGCAGAGCTCTCTGTGCACCCCAGAGTCTTGTGAACACCAGGACACAGTGGACCCTAGTTTGCTCACTGTGTTCAGGAAAGGAAGCTCAGGAGAGAAAATGCAGGTGAGTTGGGGGCAATTAACTTCACTCCTATTTTCTGTAGGACAACTGGGATATTTGTGCCTCTATATATACCTAAATATTGTTAGTTAACTCAAATTTGAGCCCATGTCTGTAAATTGCAGAGATGCACCAACTAGATTTATTCTGTCCTTGGGCTTCTAGGTTTTAGCCCACAACCAACCATGTAGCCAAGAATGATGCTAAGTTTCTGAGAATCCCCATTCCTCTTAGCAGTCAATGGCGTTATGGCCACCTGTCAGACACCCATGTTGTGTGACATAGGATGGAAAAAATGGAGTTTCACACATTTTTCCTGCTATCTTATTGTGTCTGAAGCACTGCTGGTGCTGATTAGATTTTGAAAGGGATTTTTTTCCCCTGCAGAAAATGGTAAGAGTGAGAACTGGAGAGAGTGAGTGGCTCTGGTCTTCTCAAAGGAGAGGTGCTTCAGTTTCTTTCCTCCACTTGATCAAGGGCTCCTGCCCTGGGCACTCTCGATTCTCTTTGGATTAACTTCACAGGTCAGCTTTCCCATTAGAGGAGAATGGACCAGCATCTGTGAATGAGGAAGGAAGGGTCCATTGTTTTAGCTTATGCAACAGGATGCTGCTACCTGAGTCCATTCAGAGCTGGGGAACAGGGATTCCTGTACCTTGAAACCTGTTTTAATATTAATTTTTTCCTTTGTGCCCAGAGAGAAGACAACCAAGTCCCAAGTGTGAAAAATGACCAAGAACCCAATAGGAGAACTATGCTGAGGCAGGAAGGCCAAAGTTCCTCAGGTATTCAGAGTGAAATCACTGCTCTTCTATTCCCTTGCTCTGTGACTTGGAATAGATGAAAGAGCCGGAATGGGACATGTGTGGCAAGGATAGACTGGCACTCACTGGTCCCTGATTCATGATCTTGTCCCAGAAGGCTCTGCGTGTTTCCCTGTTGTGGATGTCTTTATGAATCTTTGTAGCTCCATCATTCCCTGGTAGCACAAATGCTGTGGATCCCATTGTATTCTGGGACCAAACCTTCCCTAACAATGCAGAGCCTATGCTTTCCTGATGAGTGCACTTCCTGCTGTGAAGAGCAGGCTAGGTGCTGTAACAGGGCTGGTAAGACTGTGTTCATAACCACTTGATAAGTGAGGGAAGTCATTGTTGGCCAATCAGTGTGCAGAGAAAGCCCCTAACCAAAGTTGACATGGTCTTGTGTGTTACATTTGATATCCTCACCACATCCCTCCTTGCCTTGTAGGTCCTTGTGATAGCCCGTGGATTGAGTCTGAAATCAAGATCTTGCTGGAAGAGTGGGCAAGGGTTGATTATGAACTGGGAGACACAGGCAATAACATGGATGAGAAGGCTGAGTCCCTTAGCAGGCGTCTCTCTAATCGGGGTTTGAGGAAGAGCAAGAATAGCTGCCTTGATGTGATGGTGAAGATGAAGCACTTGCACACACAACTTTGTAACGAGAGGCCCCGGGCTGGCCCCTTGTATTCGCCTTATCGTTTGATCCTATATGACATCTTAGGCCACCCTATATCCCGCGGAGGCTATGTTCCAGGTGAGTCTCTTCTGCATAGACACTTGGGGTACTCTAAGTGGTGGCATCAGATGGCCTGGCCTTCTTGAGGTCAGAGCTGAACCATCTATGGAATGAAGACCCATTCCGACAGGGCTGTGTTGCTGCCCATAGCACATATTCTGGCCTCCAATGTCTAATTCCCTCTGTCACCTCAAGGCAATAGTATTTGTACTTGTTCATAGTTGACTCTGACCCAGACGACAGGCAATTACTTAGAGTGACACAGGGACAGTGAGGGTGCCATGTTCATGCTCTCTCTCTTTTTCTTCTCTACTCAGGTGCTCTGTTTGATTGGTCTGGTTACCCTATGCCTTCCTGGAGCACTCAACCTCCAATGGTGATGCCATTTCCAGTATACCAGCCTTGGGATTATGGCATGTCTGCATTTTCTGTACAGCTTCCTGGGAACGCATCCCTGATGATGTCCAGTCAGGATTCCCTGGTTCCCAGATCGTTCGCCTGAAATGTCACCTATCCATTGCCAGCTCAAGATGTATTTCCTGCCTCTCTCCCTGGAGACACCAACCTTCAGCTGCCAAGGTCTCATCCTGATGACAGCTCAAGTCCTGATGACTGCTCAAGTCCTCAGTGAAGATATGTGTGTAATTTTCTTTTTGCTCTAAAAACCCCTCAGATCCATACAGCACTGGATGGATACTCGATTTCTCTATCTTATTGTAAAGGAAATGTTAATTCAAATAAATTATTTTGACATAACTCTTTCATGTTGAATTCTTGTCACTTTAGTAGGGGACATAAGTGTAGAAGAGAGGGGATGTGGTAGTTCATGGTGAGGTTCATTTTGTGGGTACCTGATACCTGTTGTCTACTCTCCATTTTCATAAGTTTCCTAACCCTGAGGCTGCAACTCTCTCTACTTCCCAGACAGCAGCTCAGCAGCTCTTTCATTCTCTGGCCCTCTTGATGGAAGATTCCTTGTCAGTGATCACAGACTCCCATTTCTTGAGAACACAGGGACAATGGGTTTAAATTTGAGTTCAACGTGGGTGGTAGATGCAATATCAATTGAGAGAATATGAAATATTTAAGTTCCAGATACTAAAGGGAGTGTCTTTCAAGGGACATTGCCACCAACCTCATTTTGTATCTCATATATAGGTAGAAAAGGATTGTTATATTAGGTCTAATCATGGCCTGGTGATTCACAGGTACATATATCTGTCTACCAACTATCTACTATCTATCTATCTTTCATTGCATTTGACATTTCACTTTGTACAGTTACATCACTCTAATTCTAATATCCATAAAGTGTTTATTTTTAAATGAATCATGACCTAGTGTGATAAAACTCTCAGTCAGGTTAACACTGTGATTGCCTTCAACTTTACTCCAAGTAGAATTAACTAAAGTCTCAAATGTCTAGGCACCCTCCTGAGGAGTTTAGCATAAGTTCTTGGAGCAGGAAGTTTTCCTTCTGACCTAGTTCTCTAAGGAACAAAATCCAGCTTTTGTAATCTCTCTTGGTGGGAAAGCCAGGCTCCCTTCTGAGACATACATATATGCTATAGGTCTACAAGAAGGCCAGAAAAGAAGGAAGTTCTCAATTGCCTCCATGGTATCATCCTCCCTATGAAGTGCATGCACTAACTGAGGTTAGAGCAGAGGCTCTCTGTTTTTGGGGGGAGATGTGTTTTGAGTTGTTGAAGCTCCCAAAGGGGTCACCTAAGGCCAGTCTGTGAGCCAAGCATTCACAAACCACCACATTCCTCTCTCTGGCCCCTTGTTGAAACACATGATTCTATAGGCAATAAATAGCTATAGCATAATGCTAAAATATGCAGTCCAACTGACAAAGTCCCCATACTGTATAACACTCTCAAAAATTTGAAAGGACATATTTGAACATGTGGTTTAAAGTTCATTCAATGACTTAAGTGTAGTGCTGTATAAAATCAAAATCACAAAGCAGATCATATACCTCCAACATCACAGGATAAACATTTCAACTTGAATAAGTTATAGTGAAGAAATACTGAACCAAAGCAAGATAAAATTCATCTGTGCAAACTCCAAACTCTGTATCTCCATGTTGTTTTCAATGCTCTTCATATCTGCAACTCTTTTCACCTTTCTTGACTGCCACCCACATATTCCTCTTTGGATGATCCTGGTCTCTGTTACCAGCTTTCCTGAGTCGTTTATCTATGCCTCTGGTCTCTCTAATATCCTCAAAACTCCAAGGTAACCATAAGTTGAAGCTTCTAGTTCCAATGTCTGGGAATCACATATGATCATCTGGGCTCTCCATAGGGCTTGTGTCACTTCTTCATCTCCGCCCTTTATAGTAATCTAGGCTTTGGGGGATGACACTCCCTTGCTGCTATTTTTGTTGTTCATCCCTCGGTATTGGCATCTCCAAAAGACCGGGAACTTATACTACATGGAGGCTTCACCAATAACCTTTCAAAGGCACCCTTCAATATACCTATTCACTAAATCTTTGCATGACTACTTCAGTCCTAAGTTATCAACTGCAAGTAGGGCTGCACCTTCACACACGGCCTTCCCTAGGTGCACAAGGCTGTGGCAACCCCACAGTCACATCTAATCCAGACACCTGGGAACACCTAAAATCTGACCTACCAAACAAAGAGCATGCCTGCAATGATCTGAGGCCTCAGGCTCATAAGTAGCATAGGGCTGCCTTGTCTAGCCTCAGTGGGAGAGGATGATCCTAAACTTGCATAGACACTATGGACCAGTTTAGAGGTAACACCCAAGGGGTACACCCACTCAGAAATCAAGGTGAGATTTGGAGAGGGCCATCCTTTGGGTTGAAAATAAATTGATGCGTTTTATATGAAAAAAAAAGAAAAAAAACAATTAAAAATAAACAAACTACAAAACGAAAAGAAAACAACAACCAAAACAACAAAGGCCCTTCCCTGGTCTCTCTGAGAGCCAAGGCTCAGCTGCTCTACACAACCCCTTCATATCTTAAAACCAGCATCACCTGGAGGATTCTCAGCGATTACCAAGTCCAGCTACAGCATGGGTTACAATCTTAGCAATCTCTGGAACACAGCTTCTTGCTGCTCCCAGAAAACAATACTTAGTGCTCCCAGAAAACAACACTGAGAGGATTTCACCTCAGTGATGGTGGTCTCTTTATAATACCCTCTAATTTCTATGCTCTATTTAACCAGCATCAATTGTCCCACTAACCTCTTCTATTCCTGATTCAAAAGCTAGGGCCACATTGAAGAAGAAACTCCTAGTTTCTTTGCAAAGTTAGTGCTGTGTAAGGGTGCTTTCTTTAGGTATGGTTGTGAAAGGATGTCTCCTGAGGGAGACATAGGTGAAAGGATGTTTTGCTGAAGAAGACACAGGTGAAAGGATGTTTGATATAGCAAACACGTGAAATGGCCTGTTATGTCCTTGTATAAAATGACCGTACAAGTATTAGGGGGATGAGCACTGAGCAGTGGTTTGGTTTTCTCTGAATCACTATTCTTCCCTAAGTACACACAATATTGTTTTGCCTTACCTAGGGACATTGAGTTATTATTACATATGGTGAAGCAACTATTGAGAAATTCTCATCCAAGAAATGCTGCCTAGATTCCTGAATCAGATTTCTGCTTTGTGGGCTCTCCTCAGGCCAGTTGTCATATCTGTCTGTTTCTTCCTGACTGGATTGTAGCTTTTGGTTTGTGCCTTGTGTGACTGAGTAGAGAAGGGACTGAAGCTGATGCTTCCTCTGTGATATCTGCCTGCCTAGAGGACTGGTCTGCAACAACTGTATCCTATTTGTGGTTTGCTATGGGGCTGAACTGCTTTCAAAGATTGAGCTCGCCTCCCAAAAAGTATGGATAAACAAGTCCATTTCCCCCATATACAAATAACTTTTCTCCTCAAGTACATTTGTGGGATGGCAGGTTAGAAGCGAGCTTGAACCCATTTTAATAACAGGTTGCAATATACTTGATGCCTAATTTGTACTTGGTCAAACCTGCAGAGTTCTACTGCTTGGTGTACTAGGACATGGCATCCCATGTTCTATTCCAACTTTACCAGCTTTCAGTGTTCAGTGATTTCATTCATTGCCTATGCTTGGCTCTCCTGGAGCTTAATCTGTAGACAACCTTAAATTCAGCTATACACAGGCCTCTGTCCCCTGAGTTTTGGGATTAAAGGTGTGCACCACCACGCCTGCACTTAAGCTATTTTTCACCTAGAGCATGTAATGGGCCAGGCTAATCATGAACTCAAAGATCTGTTTGGCTTTGAAATATAGTTTGTTTGTTTGTTTTAGTTTCAGTTTCATTTACAGTTTCATGATTGTTATGTTTGTCCTTGTGGTTCTGATCACTGTAAACCAAAGAACAAAGTCTATTCTTTGAAAGACTTTTAAAGACTTCTGTTGCCATTGCAAATAATCTGACTTTTTATCCTAGCCTCAGACAGAGTCTTCAGACAAGGGCAAAAAGCAGCCATCGTTTCCACCAAATATGGGAAAACCAGTCTCTAGGCCACACACTAACATTCTTCTCCTCTGAAACAAACCTCTTGAGCCCTGCATCCACGGTTCAATTCACCCTCAGCATCAATGACACCCATGTCCCTGGTACAATGACCCATCCAGCTCCACTTAAGGCCTTCCATGGCTTTCCTGACATCAAGTCCCCAAATCCACATTCCTTTAAATCAAAACGTGTTCAGGTCTATGACAGCAGTAAGTCAGTCCTGGTACCAACTTCTGCCTGACCTTGGTTTCCCATTGCTTTAGAGACTCCATGTCCAACAACTCTTAGGAAAAAAAACATTTAATTGGGAATGTCATAGTGGTTCTGAAGTTCAGCCCCATATCATAAGGGAGCAATCATGGCAGCATGTAGGGAGACATGGTGCTGCAGCACCTGAGAATCCTATGCCTTCATCCAGAAGCAGAAGCCAGGACACCTAAGAAGGTATTTAGTAAATGTGTTAATGTCTGGGCCTTACTTTAGGCCCAGTACAAGAGATAGGAAGCTATAGGCAGTGTACCACAGATCGGTGTATCAGACACCAGAGTTTGACCTTTTCTCTAGTGAGTTGAAGAATGCCCAGGCCGGCAGTGGTGGCGCACACCTTTAATCCCAGCACTTGGGAGGCAGAGGCAGGATTATTTCTGATTTCAAGTCCAGCCGGGTCTACAGAGTGAGTTCCAGGACAGCCAGGGCTTTACAGAGAAACCTTGTCTTGGAAAAGAAAAAGAAGAATGCCCAGCACTAGGTAAATAAACTCTGTCTCATAAAAAGAACTTAAGTTTAATTGGCCTAGTTGTCACTTCGTTTCTTTGGTCATTTTCAGTGGAGACTGTGGGGTCTTGCTTTGTAGTCTAGGAGATCCTGCTGATGAGCTTGGTTCTTCCCTCAGCATCGGATGTGAGATTAAAGGCCCCAGGTTAACAATTGAGCCACCCTAAACATACAGGTTGGGTGGATCAGATTCACTTAAACTGAAGAGCTTTATAAAGGACCACATTTGCACAGGATTCTCAGACTTGCCGTAGTCAAGGGAAGTAAGCTGAGCTCTCTGTGCACCCCAGAGTCTTGTGAACACCCGGACACAGTGGACCCTAGTTTCCTCACTGTGTTCAGGAAAGGAAGCTCAGGAGAGAAAATGCAGGTGAGTTGGGGGCAATTAACTTCACTCCTATTTTCTGTAGGATAACTGGGATATTTGTGCCTGGATATATACCTAAAATTGTTAGTTAACTCAAATTTGAACCCATGTCTGTAAATTGCAGAGATACACCAACTAGATTTATTCTGCCCTTGGGTTTCTAGGTTTTAGCCCACAACCAACCATGTAGCCAAGAATGATGCAAAGTTTCTGGGAATCCCCATTCCTCTTAAGAGTGAATGGCATTATGGCCACATGTCAGACACCCATGTTGTATGACATAGGATGGAAAAGTGAAGTTTCACACAGTTTTTCTGATATCATATTGTGACTGAAGCACTGCTGGTGTTGATTAGATTTTGAAAGGGAATTTTTTCCCCTGCAGAAAATGGTAAGAGTGTGAACTGGAGAGAGAGAGTGGCTCTGGTTTTCTCAAAGGAGAGGTGCTTCAGTTTCTTTCCTCCACTTGATCAAGGGCTCCTGCCCTGGGCACTCTCGATTCTCTTTGGATTAACTTCACAGGTCAGCTTTCCCATTAGAGGAGAATGGACCAGCATCTGTGAATGAGGAAGGAAGGGTCCATTGTTTTAGCTTATGCAACAGGAGGCTGCTACCTGAGTCCATTCAGAGCTGGGGAACAGGGATTCCTTTACCTTGAAACCTGTTTTAATATTTATTTATTTTTTCCTTTCTGCACAGAGAGAAGACAACCAAGTCCAAAGCATGAGAAATGACCAAGAACCCAATAGGCTAAGGAGGCTGAGGCAGGAAGGCCAAACTTCCTCAGGTATTCAGAGTGTAATCCCTGCTCTTCTATTTCCTTGCTCTTTGTCGTGGAATAGATGAAAGAGCCCCTACTTGGACATCTGTGGCAAGGATAGACTGGCACTCACTGGTCCCTGAGTTATGCCGTTGTCCCAGAAGGCTCTGAGTGTCTCCATGTTGGGGATGTGGTTATGAATCTCTGCATGCCCAACATTCCCTGGTAGCACGAATGCTGTGGATCCCATTGTATTCTGGGACCAAACCTTCCCTAAATCTGCAGACACCTATGCTTTCCTGATGAGTGTACTTCTTGCTGTGAAGAGCAGGGTAGGTGCTGTAATATACTGTGTTCATAACCTCTTGATAAGTGAGGGAAGCCATTGTTGGCCAATCAGTGTGCAGAGAAAGCCCCTAAGCAATGTTGACATGGTCGTGTGTTTTACCTTTGATATCCTCACCACATTCCTCTTTGCCTTGCAGGTCCATGTGATAGCCCGTGGATTGAGTCTGAAATCAAGATCATGCTGGAAGAGTGGGCAAGGGTTGAATATGAACTGGGAGACACAGGCAATATGATGGATGAGAAGGCCGAGTCCATTAGCAGACGCCTCTCTAATCGGGGTCTGAGGAAGAGCAAGAATAGCTGCCTTGATGTGATGGTGAAGATGAAGCACCTGCACACACAACTTTTTAATGAGAGGCCCGGGCTGGCCCCTTTTTTTCCGCCTTATCATTTGATCCTATATGACATCTTGGGCCAACCTACATTCCAGGGTGGCTATGTTCCAGGTGAGTCACTTCTGCATAGACACTTGGGCTACTGTAAGTGGTGGCATCAGATGGCCTGGCCTTCTTGAGGTCAGAGCTGAACAGACTATGGAGTGAAGCCCCATTCCCACAGGGCTATGTTGCTGCACACAGCACAAATTCTGGCCTCCTATATCTAACTCCCTCGGTCACCTCAAGGCAATGAAACTTGGACTTGTTATAGCTGACTCTGATCCAGAGGACAGGCAATTACTTAGAGTGACTCAGGGAGAGTGAGGGTGCCATGTTTATGATCTATCTCTCTCTCTTTGTTCTCTACTCAGGTGATCTGTTTGATTGTTCTGGTTACCACATGTATTCCTGGAGCACTCAACCTCCAATGGTGATGCCATCTCCAGTATACCAGCCTTGGGATTATGGCATGTCTGCATCTTCTGGACAGTTTCCTGGGAACCCATCACCGATGATGTCCAGTCAGGAACCCCTGGTTCCCAGATCGTTCGCCTGGAATGCCACCTATCCATTGCCAGTTCAACATGTACTTCCTGCCTCTATCCCTGGAGACACCAACCTTCAGCTGCCAAGGTCACCTCCTGATGACAGCTCAAGTCCTCATTGAATACATGTGGGGACTTTTCTTTTCCTCTAAAAACCCCTTAAATTATACAGCACTGTATGGATACTCGATTTCTCTATTTTATTGTAAAGGAAAGGTGAATTCAAATAAATTTTTTTTCCATTTTTTTTAATTAGGTATTTTCCTCAATTACATTTCCAATGTTATCCAAAAAGTCCCCAATACACTCCCCCCTCCAGTCCCCCACCCACCCACCCCCACCCCTTGGCCCTGGCATTCCCCTGTACTGGGGCATATAAAGTTGGCAAGTCCAATGGGCCTCTCTTTCCAGTGATGGCCGACTAGGCCATCTTTTGATACAAATGCAGCTAGAGTCAAGAGCTTTGGGGTACTGGTTAGTTCATAATATTGTTCCACCTATGGGGTTGCAGTTCCCTTTAGCTCCTTGGGTACTTTCTCTAGCTCCTCCATTGGGGACCCTGTGATCCATCCAATAGCTGACTGTGAGCACCCACTTCTGTGTTTGCTAGGCCCCGGCATTGTCTCACAAGAGACAGCTTTATCTGGGTCCTTTCAGCAAAATCTTGCTAGTGTATGCAATGGTGTCAGCGTTTGGAAGCTGATTATGGGATGGATCCCTGGATATGGCAGTCTTTAGATGGTCCATCCTTTCTTCACAGCTCCAAACTTTATCTCTGTAACTCTTTCCATGGGTGTTTTGTTCCCAATTCCAAGAAGGGGCACAGTGTCCACACTTTGGTCTTCGTTCTTCTTGAGTTTCACGGGTTTAACAAATTGTATCTTATATCTTGGGTATCCTAAGTTTTTGGGCTAATATCCACTTATCAGTGAGTACATATTGTGCGAGTTCCTTTGTGATTGGGTTACCTCACTCAGGATGATGCCCTCCAGATCCATCCATTTGCCTAGGAATTTCATAAATTCATTCCTTTTAATAGCGGAGTAGTACTCCATTGTGTAAATGTACCACATTTTCTGTATCCATTCCTCTGTTGAGGGGCATCTGGGTTCTTTCCAGCTTCTGGCTATTATAAATAAGGCTGCTATGAACATAGTGGAGCATGTGTCCTTCTTACTGGTTTGGACATCTTCTGGATATATGCCCAGGAGTGGTGTTGCTGGATCCTCCGGTAGTACTATGTCCAGTTTTCAGAGGAACAGCCAGACTGATTTCCAGAGTGGTTGTACAAGCTTGCAATCCCAGCAACAATGGAGGAGTCTACCTCTTTCTCCACATCCTCGCCAGCATCTGCTGCCACCTGAATTTTTTATCTTAGCCATTCTGACAGGTGTGAGGTAGAATCTCAGGGTTGTTTTGATTTGCATTTTCCTGATGATTAAGGATGTTGAACATTTTTTCAGGTGCTTCTCTGCCATTCGGCATTCCTCAGGTGAGAATTCTTTGTTCATTTCTGAGTCCCATTTTTTAATGGGGTTATTTGATTTTCTGGAGTCCACCTTCTTGAGTTCTATATATATATTGGATATTAGTCCCCTATCTGATTTAGGATAGGTAAAGATGATTTCTCAATCTGTTGGTGGTCTTTTTGTCTTATTGACAGTGTCTTTTGCCTTGCAGAAGCTTTGCAACTTTATGAGGTCCCATTTATCGATTCTCAATCTTACAGCACATGCCATTGCTGTTCTATTCAGAAATTTTTCCCCTGTACCCATATCTTCAAAGGCTTTTCCCTACTTTCTCCTCTATAAGTTTCAGAGTCTCTGGTTTTATGTGGAGTTCCTTAATCCACTTAGATTTGACCTTGGTACAAGGAGATAGGAATGGATAAATTCGCAATCATCTACATGATAACAGCCAGTTGTGCCAGCACCATTTGTTGAAAATGCTGTCTTTTTTCCACTGGATGGTTTTTGCTCCCTTGTCAAAGATCAAGTGACCATAGGTATGTGGGTTGATCTCAGGGTCTTCAATTCTGTTCCATTGGTCTACTTGTCTGTCGTTATACCAGTACCATGCAGTTTTTATCACAATTGCTCTGTAGTACAGCTTTAGGTCAGGCATGGTGATTCCACCAGAGGTTCTTTTATCCTTGAGAAGAGTTTTTGCTATCCTAGGTTTTTTGTTGTTCCAGATGAATTTGCAGATTGCCCTTTCTAATTCACTGAAGAATTGAGTTGGAATTTTTATGGGGATTGCATTGAATCTGTAGATTGCTTTTGGTAAGATAGCCATTTTTACAATGTTGATCCTGCCAATCCATGAGCATGGGAGGTCTTTCCATCTTCTGAGATCTTCTTTAATTTCTTTCTTCAGGGACTTGAAGTTCTTGTCATACAGATCTTTCACTTCCTTAGTTAGAGTCACGCCAAGGTATTTTATATTGTTTGTGACTATTGAGAAGGGTGTTGTTTCCCTAATTTCTTTCTCAGCCTGTTTATCCTTTGTGTACAGAAATGCCATTGACTTGTTTGAGTTAATTTTATATCCAGCTACTTCTTTGAAGCTGTTTATTAGGCTTAGAAGTTCTTTGATTGAATATTTAGGGTCACTTAGATATACTATCATATCATCTGCAAAAAGTGATATTTTGACTTTTTCCTTTCCAATTTGTATCCCCTTGATCTCCTTTTGTTGTCTAATTGCTCTGGCTAGGACTTCGAGTACAATGTTGAATAGGTAGGGAGAGAGTGGACAGCCTTGTCTAGTCCCTAATTTTAGTGGGATTGATTCCAGCTTCTCACCATTTAGTTTGATGTTGGCTACTGGCTTGCTGTAGATTGCTTTTATCATATTTAGGTATGGGCCTTGAATTCCTGATCTTTCCAAGACTTTTATCATGAATGGGTGTTGGATTTTGTCAAATGCTTTCTCAGCATCCAATGAGATAATCATGTGGTTTTTGTCTTTGAGTTTGTTTATATACTGGATTACGTTGATGGATTTCCGTATATTGAACCATCCCTGCGTCCCTGGGATGAAACCTACTTGGTCAGGATGGATGATTGTTTTGATGTGTTCTTGGATTTGGTTAGCAAGAACTTTATTGAGGATTTTTGCATCAATATTCATCAGGGAAATGGCCTGAAGTTCTCTTTGTTGGGTCTTTTTGTGGTTTAGGTATCAGAGTAATTGTGGCTTCATAGAATGAGTTGGGTAGAGTACCTTCTGTTTCTATTTTGTGGAATAGTTTGTGAAGAACCGGGAGTAGATCTTCTTTGAAGGTCTGATAGAACACTGGACTAAACCCATCTGGTCCTGTTTTTTTTTTTTTTTTTTTTTGTTGGGAGACTATTAATGACTGCTTCTATTTCTTTGGGGGATATAGGGCTGTTTAGATCATTAACCTGATCTTGATTCAATTTTGGTATCTGTCTAGGAACTTCTCCATTTCATCCAGGTTCTCCAGTTTTGTTGAGTATAGCCTTTTTTAGAAGGATCTGATGGTGTTTTGAATGTCTTCAGGATCTGTTGTTATGTCTCCTTTTTCATTTCTGATTTTGTTAATTAGAATGCTTCCCCTGTGCCCTCTAGTGAGTCTGGCTAAGGGTTTATCTATCTTGTTGATTTTCTCAAAGAACCAGCTCCTTGATTGGTTGATTCTTTGAAGAGTTCTTCTTGTTTCCACTTGGTTGATTTTGCCCCTGAGTTTGATTATTTCCTGCTGCCTACTCCTCTTGGGTGAATTTGCTTCCTTTTGTTCTAGTGCTTTTAGGTGTGTTGTCAAGCTGCTAATGTGTGCTCTCTCAAGTTTCTTTTTGGAGGCACTCAGAGCAATGAGTTTTCCTCTTAGAAATGCTTTCATTGCGTCCCATACGTTTGGGTATGTTGTGGCTTCATTTTCATTGAACTCTAAAAAGTCATTAATTCCTTTCTTTATTCTTTCCTTTACCAAGGTATCATTGAGAAGAGTGTTGTTCAGTTTCCACGTGAATGTTGGCTTTCTATTATTTATTTTGTTATTTAAGATCAGCCTTAGTCCATGGTGATCTGATAGGATGCATGGGACAATTTCAATATTTTTGTCTCTGTTGAGGCCTGTTTTGTGACCAATTATGTGGTCAATTTTGGAGAAGGTACCATGAGGTGCTGAGAAGAAGGTATATCCTTTTGTTTTAGGATAGAATGTTCTGTAGATATCTGCCAGATCCATTTGATTCATAACTTCTGTTAGTTTCACTGTGTCCCTGTTTAGTTTCTGTTTCCATGATCTGTCCATTGGTGAAAGTGGTGTGTTGAAGTCTCCCACTATTATTGTATGAGGTGCAATGTGTGCTTTGAGATTTACTAAAGTTTCTTTAATGAATGAGGCTGCCTTTGTATTTGGAGCATAGATATTCAGGATTGATAGTTCCTCTTGGAGGATTTTAACTTTGATGAGTATGAAGTGCCCCTCCCTGTCTTTTTTAATGACTTTGGGTTGGAAGTCAATCTTATCAGATATTAGAATGGCTACTCCAGCTTGTTTCTTCCTACCATTTGCTTGGAAAATTGTTTTCCAGCCTTTCATTCTGAGGTAGTGTCTATCTTTTTCTCTGAGATGAGTTTCCTGTAAGCAGCAAAATGTTGGGTCTTGTTTGTGTAGCCAGTTTGTTAGTCTATGTCTTTTTATCGGGGAGTTGAGTCCATTGATATTAAGAGATATTAAGGAAAAGTAATTGTTGTTTCCTGTTATTTTTGTTGTTAAAGTTGGCATTCTGTTCTTGTGGGTGTCTTCTGTTAGGTTTGTTGAGGGATTACCTTCTTGTTGTTTCTAGGGCGTGGTTCCCGTCCTTGTATTGGTATTTTCTGTTATTATCCTTTGAAGGGCTGGATTCGTGGAGAGATAATGTGTGAATTTGGTTTTGTCGGGGAATACTTTGGTTTCTCCATCTATGGTAATTGAGAGTTTGGCTGGGTATAGTAGCCTGGGCTGGAATTTGTGTTCTTTTAGTGTCTGTATAACATCTGTCCAGGATCTTCTGGCTTTCATAGTCTCTGGTGAAAAATCTGGTGTAATTCTGATAGGCTTGCCTTTATATGTTACTTGGCCTTTTTATCTTACTGCTTTTAGTATTCTATCTTTATTTAGTGCATTTGTTGTTCTGATTATTATATGTCGGGAGGTATTTCTTTTCTGGTCCAGTCTATTTGGAGTTCTGTAGGCTTCTTGTATGTTCATGGGCATCTCTTTCTTTAGATTTGGGAAGTTTTCTTCTATAATTTTGTTGAAGATGTTTGCTGGTCCTTTGAGTTGAAAATCTTCATTCTCATCCACTCCCATTATCCGTAGGTTTGGTCTTCTCATTGTGTCCTTTATTTCTTGGATGTTTTGAGTTAGGATCTTTTTGCGTTTTACATTTTCCTTGATTGTTGTGCTGATGTTCTCTACTTAATCTTCTGCACCTGAGATTCTCTCTTCCATCTCTTGTATTCTGTTGCTGATGCTCGTATGTATGGTTTCAGATTTCTTTCCTAGGGTTTCTATCTCCAGTGTTGCCTCAATTTGGGTTTTCTTTATTGTGTCTACTTCCCTTTTTAGGTCTAGTATGGTTTTGTTCATTTCCATCATCTGTTTGGATGTGTTTTCCTGTTTTTCTTTAAGGACTTCTACCTGTTTGATTGTGTTATCCTGTTGTTCTTTAAGGACTTGTAACTCTTTAGCCATGTTCTCCTGTAATTCTTTAAGTGAGTTATTAAACTCCTTCTTGATGTACTCTACCATCATCATGAGATATGCTTTTAGATCCGGGTCTAGCTTTTCCGGTGTGTTGGGGTGCCATGGACTGGGCGAAGTGGGAGTGCTGGGTTCTGATGATGCTGAGTGGTCTTGGTTTCTGTTAATAAGATTATTACGTTTACCTTTCGCCATCTGGTAATCTCTGGGGTTAGTTGTTATCGTTGTCACTGTTTAAAGATTGGAGCAGACTCTGTGTTCCACTCACTAGAAGTCTCAAGATCCTGTGGCAGGTGTTGTGGGTAGCTGGCGGGTGTCAGCCGACCCTGCGCTCTAGCTATCCCGGTGCTGGTCAGACCGGAAGAGGCTTGTGGCCCTACTCAGGCCGGTTTCTGCTTCCCCAACTAATGCAGTCTCAGTTCCCACGTGATTGGACTGGAGCAGAAGCTGTGTTCCACTCACCAGAAGTCTCAAGTTCCTGTGGCGGGTGTCGTGGGTAGCTGGCGGGTGTCAGCCGACCCTGCACTCTAGCTACCCCGGGTGGTGGTCCGCAGAGGATGATCTTAAACCTGCATAGACTTTATGGAGCAGGTTAGAGGTAACACCCAGATTGTACACCCACTCAGATATCAAGGTGAGATTTGGAGGGGACCAGCCTTTGGGGTGAAAAAAACTGATGAGTTTTATATGAAAGAAAAAGAAAACAACAATTGAAAATAAACAAACTACAAAACAATAAGAAAACAACAACAACAACAACAACAACAAAGGGCCTTCCCTGGTCTCACAGACAGAAGGCTCAGCTGCTCTCCCTGAACACTTCATATCTTAAAAACCAGTACCACCTGGATGATTCTCACCGATTACCACGTCTTGCTACAGCAGGAGGTGCAATCTTGGCAATCTCTAGAACACAGCTTCTTAGTTCTCTCAGATAACTCTTGACAGAAGTTTTCACATCAGTGATGGTGGCATCTTTGTAATACCCTCTAATTTCTGTGCTTTATTTAACCAGCATCAATTGTCCCACTAACCTCTTCTATTCCTGATTTGAAAGCTAGAGCCACATTGAAGGGGAAATTCCTAGTTTCTTTGCAAAGTTAGTTATTTACAAGGATGCTTTCTTTATGTACGGAGGTGAAAGGATGTCTCCTGAGGGAGACATAGGTGAAAGGATGTTTTGCTGAAGCAGACACAGGTGAAAGGATGTTTGATATAGAAAACATGTGAAAGGACCTGTGATGTCCCTGTATAAAATGACCATACAAGCATTAGGGGGTTGAGTACTGAGCACTGGTTTGCTTTCCTCTGAATCACTATTTATCCCTAAGTAAACACAATATTGGTTTGCCTTCCCTAGGGAATTGCGTTATTATTACATGTGGTAAAACTACCATTGAGAAACCCTCATCCAAGAAATGCTACCTAGACTCTTGGATCAGATTCTGCTTTGTGGGCTCTCCTCAGGCCAGTTGGCATGTCTGTCAGTTCCTTCCTGACTGATTGTAGCTTCTGGTGTGTGCCTTGTGTGTCTGAGTAGAGAAGGGACTGAAGCTGCTGGTTCCTATGTGATATCTGCCTGCCTAGAGGACTGGTCTGCAACAACTGTATCCTATTTGTGGTTCGCTATGGGACTGCACTGCTGACAAGAAGCCTGAGCTTGCCTTCCAAAAATTCTTGATGAACAAGTCCACTTCCCCCATATCCTAATAACTTTTCTCTTCAAGTACATTTGTGGGATTGCAGGTTAGAGTCAAAATTGAACCCATTTTAATAATAGGTTTGCAATATACTTGATGCCTGAATTGTATTTGGCCAAAGCTGCAGAATTCTACTGCTTGGTACACTGGGACATGGTAACCCATGTCTATTCCATCTTTACCCGCTTCTGTGTTCCGTGATTTCATTCATTGCCTATGCTTGGCTCTCCTGGAACTTAATCTGTAGACTACCTTAAATTCAGCGATACACAGGGCTCTTTTCCAGAGTCTTGGGATTAAAGGTGTGCACCACCACGCCTGCACTTAAACTTTTTTTCACCTAGAGCTTGGAATAGGGCAGGCTCATCATGAACTAAAAGATCTGCATGCCTTTGCCCCACAAATATTTTTTTTAATCTTAGCATTATGATTGCTGTTTTTCCTTATGGTCCTGAGCACTGTAAACCAAAGAACAAAGTCTATTCTTTTAAATACTTTTTAAAGACTTCATTTGCCATTGCAAATAATCTCAGTCTTTTCACCTAAGCCTCAGGCAGACTCTTGAGACAAGGTCATAAAGCAGCCATATTTTCCACTAAATATCAGAAAACCATTCTCTAGGCCACATACTAACATTCTTCACCTCTAAAACAAACCCCTTGAGCCCTGTACCCACAGTTCAGTTTACACTCAGCATCCATGTCCCTGCTAGAATTACACATCCAGCTCCACTTAAGGCCTTCCAGGGCTTTCCTGATCTAAAGTCCCCAAATCCACATTCCTTTAAAACAAAATGGATTCAGGTCTATCACAGGGGTTTTTTAATCCTGTTACCAACTCCTGCCTGACATTGGGTTCCTATTGTTCTAAAGAGACTCCTTGACCAACAACTCTTAGGAAAGACAACATTTAATTGGGAATGTCATAGGGGTTCTGAAGTTCAGCCCCATATCATCAACTGAGCAATCAGGGCAGCATGTAGGGAGACATGGTGCTGCAGTGCCTGAGAATCCTATGCCTTCATCTAGACGAGGAAGCCAGGACACCTAAGAAGGTATTTATTTAGTAAATGTGTTTATGTCTGGGCCTTACTTTAGATCCCAGGACATGAGAGAGGGAGATATAGGCAGTGTACAGACCGGTGTATCAGACACCAGAGTTTGGTCTTAAGTCTAGTGAATTGAAGAATGCACAGGCCGGCAGTGGTGGCACACACCTTTAATCCCAGCACTTGGGAGGCAGAGGCAGGATGATTTCTGATTTCAAGTCCAGCCTGGTCTACAGAGTGAGTTCCAGGACAGGCAGGGCTATACAGAGAAACCCTGTCTTGGAAAAGAAAAAGAAGAATGCCCAGCACTAGGTAAATAAACTCTGTCTCATACAATGAACTTAAGTTAATTGGCCTAGTTGGCACTTCGTTTCTTTGGTCATTTTCAGTGGAGACTGGGGTCTTGCTATATAGCCTAGGAGATCCTGCTCATGAGCTTGGTTCTTCCCTCAGGATGGGAGGTGAGATTAAAGGCCCCAGGTTGACAATTGAGCCACCCTAAACATACAGGTTGGGTGGGTCAGATTCACTTAAACTGAAGAGCTTTATAAAGGACCACATTTGCACAGGATTCTCAGACTTGCGATAGTCGAGGGAAGTAAGCAGAGCTCTCTGTGCACCCCAGAGTCTTGTGAACACCAGGACACAGTGGACCCTAGTTTCCTCACTGTGTTCAGGAAAGGAAGCTCAGGAGAGAAAATGCAGGTGAGTTGGGGGCAATTATATTCACTCCTATTTTCTGTAGGACAACTGGGATATTTGTGCCTGGATATATACCTAAGTATTGTTAGCTAACTCAAATTTGAACCCATGTCTGTAAATTGCAGAGATACACCAACTAGATTTATTCTGTCCTTGGGTTTCTAGGTTATAGCCCACAACCGACCATGTAGCCAAGAATGATGCTACGTTTCTGGGAATCCCCGTTCCTCTTAGGAGTGAATGGCGTTATGGCCACATGTCAGACTACCATGTTGTGTGACCTAGGATGGAAAATGGAGTTTCACACAGTTTTCTGATATCTTATTGTTTCTGAAGCACTGCTGGTGTTGAGTAGATTTTGAAAGGGAATTTTCCCCCCCGCAGAAAATGGTGACACCGTCAATAAGACAAAAAGACCACCAACAGATTGTGAAACGATCTTTACCTATCCTAAATCAGATAGGGGACTAATATCCAATTTATATAAAGAACTCAAGAGGGTGGACTCCAGAAAATCCAATAACCCCATTAAAATATGGGGCTAAGAACTGAACAAAGAATTCTCACCTGAGGAATACCGAATGGCCATATCCAGGGATCCATCCCATAATCAGCTTCCAAAGACTGACACCATTGCATACACTAGCAAGATTTTGCTGAAAGGACCCAGATATAGCTGTCTCTTGTGAGACTAGGCCGGGGCCTAGCAAACACAGAAGTGGATGCTCACAGTCAGCTATTGGATGGATCACAGGGCCCCCAATGGAGGAGCTAGAGAAAGTACCCAAGGAGCTAAAGGGATCTGCAACCCTATAGGTGGAACAACAATATGAATTAACCAGTACCCCAGAGCTATTGACTCTAGCTACATATGTATCAAAAGATGGCCTAGTCGGCCATCACTGGAAAGAGAGAACCAATGGACTTGAAAACTTTATATGCCCCAGTACAGGGGAATGCCAGGGCCAAAAAGTGGGAGTGGGTGGGTAAGGGAGTGGGGGGGGGGGAGTGTATTGAGGATTTTTTGGATAGCATTGGAAATGTAAATGAGGATAATACCTAATAAAAAAAATTAATTCTAAGAAAAAAAAAAAGAAAATGGTAAGAATGTGAATGGGAGAGGGTTGAGTGGCTGTGGTCTTCTCAAAGGAGAGGTGCCAAGGGCTCCTGCCTTGGTCACTCTCGATTCTCTTTGGATTAACTTCACAGGCCAGCTTTCCCATTAGAGGAGAATGGACCAGCATCTGTGAATGAGGAAGGAAGGGTCCATTGTTTTAGCTTATGCAACAGGAGGCTGCTACCTGAGTCCATTCACAGCTGGGGAACAGGGATTCCAGTAGCTTGCAACCTGTTTTAATTTAATATTTATTTTTTTCTTTTCTGCACAGAGAGAAGACAACCAGGTCCAAAGTGTGAGAAATGACCAAGAAGCCAATAGGCTAAGGATGCTGAGGCAGGAAGGCCAAAGTTCCACAGGTATTTAGAGTGAAATCCCTGCTCATCTATTGTCTTGCTCTTTGACTTGGAATAGATGAAAGAGCCCCGACTTGGACTTCTGTGGCAAGGATAGACTGGAACTCAGTAGTGCCTGATTTATGCCCTTGTCCCAGAAGGCTCTGCATGTCTCCCTGTTGTGGATGTGGTTATGAATCTGTGCATGCCCAACATTCCCTGGTAGCACGAATGCTGTGGATCCCATTGTATTCTGGGACCAAACCTTCCCTAAATCTGCAGACACCTATGCTTTCCTGATGAGTGCACTTCTTGCTGTGAAGAGCAGGGTAGGTGCTGTAACAGGGCTGGTAAGACTGTGTTCATAACCTCTTGATAAGTGAGGGAAGACATTGTTGGCCAATCAGTGTGCAGAGAAAGCCCCTAAGCAAAGTTGACATGGTCGTGTGTGTTACCTTTGATATCCTCACCACATCCCTCTTTGCCTCGAAGGTCCTTGTGATAGCCCGTGGATTGAAGATGAAATCAAGATCATGCTGGAAGAGTGGGCGAGGGTTGAATATGAACTCGGAGACACAGGCAATATGATGGATGAGAAGGCCGAGTCCCTTAGCAGGCACCTCTCTAATCGGGGTCTGAGGAAGAGCAAGAATAGCTGCCTTGATGTGATGGTGAAGATGAAGCACCTGCACACACAACTTTGTAAAGAGAGGCCCCGGGCTGGCCCCTTGTATTCTCCTCATCGTTTGATCCTATATGGCATCTTGGGCCACCCTACATCCCAGAGAGGCTATGTTCAAGGTGAGTCTCTTCTGCATAGACACTTGTGCTACTGTAAGTGGTGGCATCAGATGGCCTGGCCTTCTTGAGGTCAGAGCTGAACAGACTATGGAGTGAGCCCCATTCCCAGAGGGCTGTGTTGCTGCACACAGGACAAATTCTGGCCTCCAATGTCTAACTCCCTCTGTCACCTCAAGGCAATGGAATTTGGACTTGTTCATAGTTGACTCTGACCCAGTGGACAGGCAATTACTTAGAGAGACTCAGGGAGAGTAAGGGTGCCATGTTTATGCACTCTGTCTCTCTTTCTTCTGTACTCAGGTGCTCTGTTTGATTGGTCTGGTTACCCCATGCCTTCGTGGAGCACTCAACCTCCAATGCTGATGCCATCTCCAGTATACCAGCCTTGGGATTATGGCATGTCTGCATCTTCTGGACAGCTTCCTGGGAACCCATTACCGATAATGTCCAGTCAGGATTCCCAGTTTCCCAGATCGTTCGCCTGGAATGCCACCTATCCATTGCCAGTTAAAAAACATGTAATTCCTGCCTCTATCCCTGGAGATACCAACCTTCAGCTGCTGAGGTCACCTCCTGATGACAACTCTAGTCCTCAGTGAAGACATGTGGGGACTTTTCTTTTCCTCTAAAAACCCCTTAGAATAAAACAGCACTGTATGAATACTCGATTTCTCTATCTTATTGTAAAGGAAATATGAATTCAAATAAATTATTGAGACATAACTCTTCTTATGTTTAAATCTTTTAACTTTATTAGAGTACATAAGTATAGAGGGGAGGGGATATGGTAGTTCATGGTGAGGTTCATTTTGTGGGTACCTGATACCCGTTGTCTACCCTCCACTTTCCTAAGACTCCTGACCCTGAGGCTGCAACTCTCTCTACTTCCCAGACAGCAGCTCAGCAGCTCCTTCATTCTCTTGCCCTCATGATGGAGGATTTCTGGTCAGTGATTAGGTTCAAAATTGAGTTGTACATGGGTGGTAGATGCAATATCAATTGAAAGAATATAATAACTTTTTTAAATATTTAAGTTTCAGATGCTAAAAAAAATGTTTGTAAATGAACATAGACACCAACTCCAGTTTGTATCCCATATACAGGTGGAAGAGGGATTGTTATCTTAGGTCTAATCATTTCCTGGTTATTCACATGTGTGTTTGTGTGTGTGTGTGTGTGTGTGTGTGTGTGTGTGTGTGTGTGTGTGTGTGTATGCTATAGGTCTACAAGAAGCCCAAAAAAGAAAGAAGCTTTACATTGCCTGCATGGTATCATCCACCCTAGATAATGCAGGCACTAACTTGCGTTAGAGTAGGGATTGTCTGTTTTGGGGGCATGATGAGTTTTGTGTTGATGAAGCTCCCAAAGGTGTCACCTAAGGCTTGTTCGTGAGCCAAGTAGACTCAAAGCACCACATTCTTCTCCCTGGCCCCTTGTTCAAACACCTGATTCTATGGGCAATACCTAGCTATTGCATAATGCTAAAATATGCAGTCCAACTGATAAAGTCCTCATATTCTATAGCACTCTCAAAAATTGAAAGACCATAATTTGAACATATAGTTTAATGTTCATTCAATGACTTAAGTGTAGTGTTGTATAAAATCAAAATCATAACGTACATCATTTACATCCAACATCACAGGATAGATATTCCTACTCCAAAATGTTATAGTGAGTAAATACTGAACCAAAGCAAGATCAAAATTCACCTGTGCAAACTCCAAACTCTTTATCTCCATGTCTGTTTTCAATGTTCTCTTTATATCTGCAACTCCTTTCATCTTTCTTGACTGCAACCCTCATATTTCTCATTGAATGATCCCAGTCGTTGTTACCAGCTTTCCTGAGCTGGTTATCTATGGCTCTGGCCTCTCTAACATCCTGGAGTCTCCAAGGTAACCTAAAGTTGCAGCTTCTTGATCCAATGTCTGTGATCCACACATGATCATCTGGGCTCCTCCAAAGGGCTTGGGTCACTTCTTCATCCCTGCACTATGTAGTAGTCTAGGCTTTGGTTGATGACACTCCTTTGCTGCTGTTCTTTTTGGTCATGCCATTGTATTGGCACGTCTAATGGTTTGGAGTCTTTTACCCATCCATGCTTCACCAATATCCATTCTCTCATAGGCTCCTTCATGGTGCCTAATCTCTAATTCTTTGCATGACGTCTTTAGTCCTATATTATTAACTGCAATTAAGGATGCATCCTTTCAAATGGCCTTTTCTAGGCTCTCAACATCATGGCAACTCCACATTCCCATCTAACTTGGACATATGGGAACACCTAGAGCCTGACCTATCAACCAAGAGCTTACATGCCATGTTCTGAGGCCTCAGGAACATAATTAGCATATGGCAGCCTTGTCAATTCTCAGTAGGTGAGGATGATCCTAATTCTGTTATATATCAGGATATAGGTAAATCCGAGGGTGTTCTCCCTCTCCGACATGAAGGAAAAGCAGGTATATGGAGACATTCTCTGCGGAGGGTTTTGGAGTGGGCAGCCTTTGGAATAGAACTAATGAATTTTAAATAAAAAAAGAATAAAACAATTAAAAGTAATCAAACCACAAAACAATAACAACCTCAACAAAGGGCCTTTCTGAGTGCCAAGGTTCAGCTGTTCTCCATGACCCCTTTATATCTTAAAAACCAGTGCCACCTGCATGGTTCTCATACATTTCCACCTCCAGCTACAGCATGAGGTACAATCTTGGCAATCTCTGAAACACAGCTTCTTAGTGCTCTCAGATAACACTTCCCAGAAGATTTCATCTCAGTATTGGTGGTCTCTTTGTAATAACCACTAATTTCTATGCTCCAGTTAACCTGCATCAACTGTCCCACTAGCCCCCTTTATTCCTTACTCTAAAGCTAGAGTCACATTCATTTGGAAACTCCTATTTTCTTTGCAAAGTTAGTTATTTAAAATGGTGTTTCGTTGGGGCACAGAGTTTGTTGTAACACCAAATCACTAATACTAGGTACATTTCACTGTTGTGTACAGACAGTTTTCTTCTGTGTTCCTTGCCCCACACAGCCAGAAGCTTCCATCCTCCCTCCAGCCCTTGCCAAGCATGATACACAGATAGATTTTTTTTCTGATATTCATCCTCCTTCAGTGCTCAGGCCTCCTTCCCCATCCCCTAGTGTTAGAATGGCACTATCCATAAAACTCCCACTTAATGTGGATATTCTGATGAGACAGTGCAAGACATCCTCCCTGCCTTTGTGTCTCCAACACTCTTCCTGATAAACAACAAAATTCTCCAGTTGCCTTTCCTTGAGACCTTAGAGAAATAAGTTCAAGGGAAATCCGAGTTCAGGTCACAGATATTTACAACTGGCTATAAAATTAGTCCCTGAACAGATACCCATTAACCCCCCTCCTGCTTCAGTACAATTTCACCAAATGATTATAGCCCTCTATTCCCCGTTTCTGTGAACATTCATGGGATTCCTAGCTATACTGTATATAAATAAACCCAGTGTTTTCTGGACTCATAGTTGCTTGCCAGCATTCATGCAGTGAGTGGCAGGCAGGTGATCTGAGTTTGACTTTGAAACAATAAAAGACTCTTTTGCAAGTTGCAGTGGACTTCGAAATTCTTGGGCTCCTCTGGGTTTCCCATGGATGCAGGGCACAGCATTTGGGGGCTCGTCCGGGATTCCCCAGTGGGCCTCTGGAATTGGGAGTCCAGAGTATCTATGCTGGCAAGTGAGTGTGGGTGAATGTCAGCATTTCTTTATTGTATGTTGTCAGTGATGAGATGCTAGGCTAAGGCTTGAGAGAGTCTTACATTTGGTGTGTTGGCCGGGAATCTGACTCCTTGTGGGAACACATTGGAGTGGTGAATTGGAGATCTCGAGCTTTTACTTAGGTTCCTGTTTGTCTTGCTGTTTATCAAAGTCTGAATCTGTAAGTCTGTTTGAACTTTTGCTTGGAAGCGTGGGGAGACTTGGAGAGCCTATGGTTTCTGGTGTGGTCAAGTGTGATTGGCAGATGTATGTTCCTTATCATTGTGACCTGGGGGAAGGGTGGACTTAAGGACATTGCAGGCCCCCCTGGAGAGCTAGGAAGACTCTGCTCCTTCTGGAGATGGAAAGACAACATCGGTGGTTGCTAAATCCACTCCAGTAGTGACAAGCGCTACAGGCCCCGAAAACCTGGGTGCTGTTCTGAGGCGAAGAGTTCATGGAAACTTAGTCTCCTGGAACCATGGCATACTATATAAAGAATGCTCCAATGTCCTTGCTTTAGTTGGTAAACGGATCTGTGTGCTTTCCCTTAATATTGCTTTATTACAAGTGCTCCTAAGGATTGATATTTTGACATATAGCTAAGCTAGATTCTAGGCAGTCCTTGATCTGACCTTGGGCATGGATAGCTAAGTCACTGCCCTACACAGAAATTTACCATTATCTAGGAAGAAGGAAGTTTGTGACCTAAAGAGGAACCAGAGTAGATACTTAGAACTATAGGTAGCTGAGTTACACCCATACACAAACAAGTATTTACAATGGCCTAGGGGGAAGGTGGGCTATACAATAGACTAGAGTAGGAACTATGGCAAGGGCATGAAGCCCTTGCCCCTGGCTTCTAAGATTAAGTGGACCTTAGGTGGAGCTGTTTTTTATCCCAGTTGTTAACATTGAGTTTTACCCCAGTTGGTTCCTGCCAGTTCTTCCATGTTTGTATTCCTTTGTTTTGTGTAAGAATCCAGTAATCTCTTTGTACCTTGCCAGTGTGTCACCCAACTTCCCTATTTTCTTCTGTATAAAAAGTTTGATGCTTGATTTGCCAAATTACATTCAGATCCACACTCCCTTGTACCGAGTCTGTCTGTCAATTCCCACTGACTCCTTGCCCACCTGCACCAGAGACTCATTCCACGAAGACAAGGGACCAAGAGGGTCTGTGGCAGGTGGTAGCCGAGTCTTGCTATAACCTGGTTTATCTGGCTCCTGCCATGGAGGGGGCAAACTGTGTGTTGATTGTCTTTCTCTGTGTTATTGGACCTGGATGCCCACCCGTGGCAAGGTCGAGCTGTCTGTGTAGTGACTGTTTTTCCTGTTTTTATTGGTATCTCTTTCTATGTTCTTGGACTTAGACTGACATACATTTTATTTTGGACATTGGACAGACTGAAAAACAAATTAGTCACTCTCTGCTTCTCCTCATGACCCACTCGTGGGGACTTTTGACTTGTAGGTGATCATAGCAGTAGAGGAGAGAGTCTTTTGGCCAAGATCCTTCAGACACACAGATCAAAGGCCCCAGAAGAATCTAGTAGAGTATCCCCTCCTCCCTCATAGATAAAAGCCTTTCTTTCCCAAGACCCACCTCACAGGTTATGGCTATCAGGAAGAAAGAAGTGTGGGTGCAGAGATCTGGACCTGAGAAACGTCTGATCCTCCAAAACTCTTCAACAGCAGACCTGTTACTCCAAGACCCTCTTCCTCCAATCTTCCTACCCTTGCTCCCATGGTCCCACCAGTGCCAGTACCGGTTCCAGGACCCTCAGCCCATAAGAAACTGGGGTCTTTGCAACCCCCTTTGAGGGAGGGAGGAGCGGGAAGAGACCTGAGAGCCACCCTTCTCCCCTGATAACATGTTGGCTCCCTTACTGAAGGAATATGGGTCTCTGGAAAAGTGCAATAAGGCTATGCAATATTGTCCCTTCTCTTTGGCTGACTTCTACAACTGAAAGGCCAAAGCCCACCACTGCCCCCTTTTTCCAAAGGGCCAGTTAATCTCTTTGAGACTGTTTTATTTATAATGCAGGAAGCCAGAAGCTGAAAAAATACCCCCACAGACACAGGGACACAATCAATTGACCAGGCTGTCATGGAAAGTGGGCTCTCCCTGACTAGACTTGACTGGCACTTTAATATGGCAAAAGGTAAGGGGCACCTAAATGTTTACAACCAGACTCCACTGGAAGGTCTCAGGGGGGCTACATGACGACCCACAAATTTGACTAAGGTATGTGAGGTTAAACAAGGTATGTGAGCTGTCCATGGCCTTTCTAGAGCACCATTATACACCCTATGTCCCTAGTAGCAAAGAGCATAAATCTACTGTGACAATGGCTTTTATAGACAGCTAGTAGAGATATCAGGAAAAAGCACAGAGGTTAGAAAGACAGGATAAGTTGTAGAGGTATTTAGTGCAGTTTGCTGAGAAAGTCTACCATAACAGGGGGACAGAGGAGAAAAAGGAGCAGATATAGAGAAAGAAGGAAACATGACAGGGAAGAAATCTACAGAGTCCTGACTCTCAGTCCTGGTGTCTGTGCGCCAATAATCTGATGTTGAGGGAGGCCCAGGACAGATTCAGGACCCACAACACCAGGTTCCTAGAACAAGGGATCCTGTGGAAGTACCAATGGGTTTGGAATACTCCCCTCCTGACATGTGAAGAAACCTGGGACCCAAGACTAAGTAGGACTGTCTAGAGGGAACTAAATGCCTGTTGGAGGAGATGGGAGGAGATACAGAGCCTCAGCCAAGAAAGCCCAAATCTGTCAGAGAAAAGTAAGTTATCTGGGCTACCTGTTGAAGGACAGCCAGCTCTGGCTCTCTAACACTCACTGGAAAAGGACCATCCTACACATCCCTCCTCTGCAGATCCCCAAGCAGGTATGGGAATTCTTGGGCACAGCCATGTTCTGCCAGCTATGGATTCCAGGGTTTGCAGAATTGGCTTCCCCCTGTACCTCCCTGACTAAATACGGACAGCCCTTCCATTGGGAGTAAAGAAGAGCAACAGGCTTTTGATGCGATTAAGCAGGCTTTACTGGAGGTCCCTGCTCTAGGACTGCCAGATGCCAGCAGATCTTTCCATATTTATGTAGCAGAAAACAGGGGGATAGCCAAGGGAGTGCTCACTCAGCTGCTGGGCCCCTGAAAGCAACCAGTTTTCGCTATCTGTCAAAAACATTAGAACCTGTTGCTTCTGGGTGACCTGCTTGTCTACAAATTGTGGTGGCAGTGTCGGTTTTAGTTAAAGATGCTGATAAATTAACTCTGGGGCAAAATCTGACAGTGACAGCTCCAAATGCTTTGGAGAGGATTGTTTGTCAGTCCCTGAATCAATGTCTGACCAATGCCCGCATGACTCATTTTTAAACTCTGTTGCTAAACTCAGATCGGGTGACTTTCGTATCACCAATGACCCTCAACTTGGCCACTCTGCTACCCGACCCTGACCTCAATCCACCAGCTCATGATTGCCAGAAGATTCTAGCTGAGGACCAGGGATGGTGAAAGTATCTGTCGGATAAGGTGCTCCCCGATGCTGAGGTGACCTGGTTCACTGATGGCAGCAGCTACCTGGTAGAGGGACAGCGCAAGGTGGGGCCCACCATTGTGGAAAGGTGCCAAGTGGTCTGGGCAGAACCACATCCTCCAGGGATGCTAGTCTAAAAGGCAGAGCTGATAGCTCTGACCAAAGTCTTGGACCTGGGGGTAGGCAAAAAGATCAACTTCTACACTGATAGCAGGTATGCCTTTGCCACAGCCCACGTACACAAGGCTATATACCAAGAGAGAGGACTGCTCACATCAGAGGAAGAAAAAAATAAACAAGCAGGAAATCTTGGACCTGATGAAGCCAGCAACTGTGAGTATCATTCATTGCCCAAGACATCAGAAGAGAAGAGACTCAGTGTCCTGGGGCAATAACCAAGCAGATCAAGTGGCTCAAGAAGTGGCTATGCAGGAGACTGTCCTAGTTATGGTCCTGCGAAAAACACCTGCTGGGAAATGGGACTGGACTAAGGCATGGCTTTGCTTAAAATATATAGAAGAAGAAAGGACTCAGATTGCTAGCCACCCTACCAACTATTACCAAGAGAAGGTAGGACAATGTTACACACAAGAAGGGAGAACTATATTCCCCAGAAAGCAGGCAAAAGACTTACAGGCCAAATGCACAGATGCACTCATTTAAGGGTTAAAAACTTGTCCAAGCAGTTAAGGGACCTAAAGTAGACCTCAGGTTCTGGGCCAGAGAGATAGTAGAACAGTGTAAGAAATGTCAGCAAGTAAATGCTTATGCAGCCAAGAGTACAGGGCAAAAGACCTGTGGGAGAACAGCCTGGAGTTTATTGGTAGGTCAATTTTACAGAAGTTAAGCCAGGAAGATATGGTTAAAATTCCTTCTAGTGTTTGTATATGTTTTCCCTGGATGGGTTGAGACATTCCTTACCAAGCAGGAAACAGTTACTGCTATGGTGGTAACTAAGAAGATATTAGAAGAAAATTTTTCCAGAGGTTTGGAGTGCCCAAGGTAATTGGGTTGAACAATGGTCCTGATTTTGTCTCTTAAGGTAAGTCAGGGATTGGCAGAGATTTGGGGGACTAATTGGAGGCCCCATTGTTCGTACCATCCCCAGAGCTCAGGGCAGGTAAAGAATATAGAACTCCTACAAGAGACCTTGACTAAATTGACCTTGGAGACTGGCTCGGACTGGTTGGTGCCCCTCCCCTTGGCCCTGAACACCCCCTACCATTTTAGCCTGACCCCTTTTGAGGTCCTGCATGGGACACCCACTCCCTTGACCCTGGCTCTCAATCCCCCCAGAGTGACTTTTCAGGCTGACAAGGATCTTATGACTCAATTGCAAGCTTTCCAGATCAGCCACCTGGAATTGTAGCCTAAACCTAGTGCCCTGTATAATGCAGGTACCCCAGAGGTGCACACAAGTACCAAGTTGGAGATTGGGTATATGTTAAAAGACATTGTGCAGAACACTTGGAAGCAAAGTGGAGAGGGCCATTCCTGGCGTTACTGACATTTATTTCCTGTCATTTCTTGGTTTTTGTTGTGTTTGGTGTTCTGTTTATCCTTTCTTGCTTAACTTTTTTTTTCAAGAGTAGTTTGCTCTTCCCTGTGGCTGTGAATGGTTTGCTTCTCTCTTCATTCCAAAGAATCCCTTCAATTATCTTTTATAGAGCTGGTTCAGTAGTCATGTGGCCAGGAATCCCATGATCATCACCGAAAGCTTTCTTTTCTCCTTTAATTATGGCTGGTCTATTATTGTTGTTGTTGTCTGCCTCAACTTCCCAAATGCTGAGATTAAAAGCATGAACTATCACATATATCTTTATTTATTTATTTTTAATTGAGTCTTTTGTTGTTTCTGCTGCTGCTATAGCTGCGGCTGCTACTGCTGGTGGTGTGTGCGCATGCAAGCATACCTGTTATTTACAGAGTTCTGTGTGAGGAATTACTTACAGGAGCACGTGCTCCTTACGAGTGCCACAGTGACTCCATTTTGACCAGGATAATTCCCCTCCATGTCTTAGAACAACTTTCTGTGATGAAACTAATAGACCCATCTTGTGCTATGGTTTATGTGGTTATGGTATGATTTGATTCACTCATCCTGTGAGGAAAGAGGATCATCTCCTGTTTGATCCGATCCTATGTTGTATATGTGTACATGTTTGAAAATAGATATTCAAAGAGAGAATGTCAAAAGCCTTTTTATTCATGGCCAGATTTAAGAGACTGGGAGTTCTAGAGAGTTCTAGAAGGAAAGGCTCTTAGGCTGAGTTTACCTAAGTCTGTTATGAAGCACTGAAGAACGTTGAGGCTCAGGGTGCATCATAGGATAGGCTTAGGTTTAAGAGCAGGACAGGTGGAGAGTGCTGTGAAATGCTCTCTTCAGGGCATGCCATGCCATTTTGTAGCAGAATATCAACATACAGAAGCTATACAACTTTATAATAAGAGGATTCTAAGCAAATCATAGGCGCACAGAGAAGCCAACAGTGCAGCGCAGCCCTGAGTATTTGCTTTATAGCAGAATCTGGAATCTTCAAAGTATGTAGACCTTTTACAATTTTGCTTGAAAATAGTATCGGTGATTACAAGTAGACATTACCTGGTGCACAAATATGATAGCTCTACTGAAGCATTAAGAGGATTTCAGATTGAACATCTATGCTCCAAATGCAAGGGCATCCACATTCATTAAAGAAACTTTGCTAAAACTCAAAGCACACATTACACCTCACATAATAATAGTGGGAGACTTTAACACCCCATTCTCATCAATGGATAGATCCTGGAAACAGAAACTAAACAGAGACACAGTGAAACTAACAGAAGTTATGAAACAAATGGATTTAACAGATATCTATAGGACACTTCATCCTAAAAATAAAGGATATATCTTCTTCTCAGCACCTCAGGGTACCTTCTCCAAAACTGACCATCTAATCGGTCACCAAACAGGCCTCAGCAGATACAAAAATGTTGAAATAATCTCATGCACCCTATCAGATCACCATGAACTAAGGCTGATCTTCAAAAACAACATAAATAATAGAAAACCCACAAATACGTGGAAGCTGAACAACAATCTACTCAATGATAACTCGGTCAAGGAAGAAATAAAGAAAGAAATTGAAGACTTTTTAGAATTTAATGAATATGAAGCCACACCATACCCAAACTTATGAGACACAATAAAAGCAGTCCTAAAAGGAAAACTCATAGCTCTGAGTGCCTCCAAAAAGAAGCTGGAGCAAGCATATAGTAGCAGCTTGACAGCACACCTGAAAGCTCTAGAACAAAAGGAAGCAAATTTACCCAAGAGGAGTAGATGGCAGGAAATAATCAAACTCAGGGCTGAAATCAACCAAGTGGAAACAAAAAGAACTATACAAAGAATCAACCAAACCAGGAGCTGGTTCTTTGAGAAAATCAACAAGATAGATAATCCCCTAGCCAGACTAACTAGAGGGCACAGGGACAGTATCCTAATTAACAAAATCAGAAATGAAAAGGGAGATATAACAACAGAATCTGAAGAAATCCAAAAAATCACTAGATCCTAGTACAAAAAGCTTATACTCAACAAAACTGGAAAACCTGGTTGAAATGGACAATTTTCTAGACAGGTACCAAAGTTAAATCAGGGTCAGACTGATGATCTAAACAGTCCCATATCACCTAAAGAAATAGAAACAGTCATTAATAGTCTCCCAACCAAAAAAAGCCCAGGACCAGATGGGTTTAGTGCAGGGTTCTATCAGACCTTCAAAGAGGACCTAATTCCAATACTCCTCACAAACTAATCCACAAAATAGAAACAGAAGGTATTCTACCCAATTCATTCTATGAAGCCACAATTACTCTGATACCTAAACCACACAAAGACTCAACAAAGAAAGAGAACTTCAGACAAATTTCCCTTATGAATATTGATGCAAAAATACTCAATAAAATTCTTACAAACCAAATCCAAGAACACATCAAAATGATCATCTATCATGATCAAGAGGCTTCATCCCAGGGATGCAAGGATGGTTCAATATATGGAAATCGATCAATGTAATCCACTATATAAACAAACTCAAAGAAAAAAACCACATGATCATCTCATTGGATGCTGAGAAAGCATTTGATAATGTCCAACACCCCTTCATGATAAAAGTCTTGGAAAGATCAGGAATTCAAGGCCCATACCTAAACATGATAAAAGCAATCTACTAGCAAACCAGTAGCCAACATCAAACTAAATGGTGAGAAACTGGAATCAATATCACTAAAATCAAGGACTAGACAAGGCTGCCCACTCTCTCCCTACCTATTCAATATAGTACTTGAAGTCCTAGCCAGAGCAATTAGACAACAGAGGAGATCAAAGGAATATAAATTGGAAAAGAAGTCAAAATATCACTATTTGCAGATGGTATGATAGTATATGTAAGTAACCCCAAAAATTCCACCAGAGAGCTCCTAAACCTGGTAAACAGCTTCAGTGAAGTAGCTGGATATAAAATTAACTCAAACAAATCAGTGGCCTTTCTCTACACAAAGGATAAACAGGCTGAGTAAGAAATTAGGGAAACAACATCCTTCAAAATAGTCACAAATAATATAAGATACCTTGGTGCAATTCTAACTAAGGAAGTGAAAGATCTGCATGATAAGAACTTTAAGTCTTTGAAGAAAGAAATCAAAGAAGATCTCAGAAGATGGAAAGATCTCCCATGCTCATGGATTGGCAGGATTAATATAGTAAAAATGGCTATCTTGCTGCAAGCAATCTATAGATTCAATGCAATCCCCATCAAAATTCCAACTCAATTCTTCAGAGTTAGAAACGGCAATTGGCAAATTTATCTGGAATAACAAAAAATCTAGGATAGCAAAAAAACATTCTCAACAATAAAAGAACCTCTGGTGGAATCACCATTCCCAACCTTAAGCTGTACTACAGAGCAATTGTGATAAAAACTGCATGGTACTGGTACAGTGACAGACAGGTAGATCAATGGAACAGAATTGAAGACCCAGAAATGAACCTACACAACTATGGTCACTTGATCTTTGACAAAGGAGCTAAAATCATCCCGTGGAAAGAGGTCAGCATCTTCAACAAATGGTGCTGAGTCAATTGGCAGTTAGCATGTAGAAGAATTCGAATTGATCCATTCCTAACTCCTTGTACAAAGCTCAAGTCTAAGTGGATCAAAGAACTCCACATAAAACCAGAGACACTGAAACTTATAGAGGAGAAAGTGAGGAAGAATCTTGAAGATATGGGCACAGGGGAAAAATTCCTGAACAGAACAGCAATGGCTTGTGCTGTAAGATCAAGAATCGATAAATGGGACCTCATAAAATTGCAAAGCTTCTGTAAGGCAAAGGACACTGTCAATAAGACCAAAAGGCAACCAACAGATTGGGAAAATAGCTTTACCAATCCTAAATCTGACAGGGGACTAATATACTATATATGTATATAGTATATTATATATATATCTCAAGAGTATATATATATATATATATATATATATATATATATCTCAAGAAGTTGGACTCCAGAAAACCAGATACCCTATTTTTAAAAATGGGGTACAGAGCTAAACAATGAATTCTGAACTGAGGAATACTGAATGGCTGAGAAGCACCTAAAACATGTTCAATATCCTTAATCATCAGGGAAATGCCAATCAAAACAACCCTGAGATTCCACCTCACACCAGTCAGAATGGCTAAGATCAAAAACTCAGGTGACAGCTGATGCTGGTGAGGATGTGGAGAAAGAGGAACACTCCTCCTTTGTTGGTGGGATTGCAAGCTGGTACGACCAGTCTGGAAATCAGTCTGGCGGTTCCTCAGAAAATTAGACATAGTACTACTGGAAGATCCAGCAATACCACTCCTGGGCATATACCCAGAAGAAGCTCCAACATGTAAAAGGACACATGCTCCACTATGTTCATAACAGCCTTGTCTATAATAGCCAGAAGCTTGAAAGAACCCAGATGTCCCTCAACAGAGGAATGGATACAGAAAATGTGGCACATTTACACAATGGACTACTACTCAGCTATTAATAACAATGAGTTTATGAAATTCTTAGACAAATGGATGGATCTGGAGGATATCATCTTGAGTGAGGTAACCCAATAACAGAAGAACACACATGATATGCACTCACTGATAAGTGGATATTAGCCCAGAAGCTCTGAATCCTTCTTAGAAGGGGGAGCAAAATACCAATGGAAGGATTTACAGAGGCAAAGTTCGGAGAAGAGACTAAAGGAACAACCATCCAGAGACTGCCCAACTTGGGGATCCATCCCATAAACAACCACCAAACCCAGACACTATGGCAGATGCCAACAAGAGCCTGCTGACAGGAGCCTGATATAACTATCTCCTGAGGGCCTTTGTCAGTGCCTGGCAAATACAGAAGTGGATGCTCACAGTCATCCATAGGACATAGCACAGGGTCCCCAATGAAGGAGCTAGAGAAAGGACCCAAGGAGCTGAAGGGGTCTGAAGGCCCATAGGAGGAACATCAATATGAATTAACCAGTACCCCCAGAGCTCCTTGGAACTAAACCACAATCAAAGAAAACACATGGTGGGACATGTGGCTCTAGCTGTATATGTAGATGAGGGTGGCCTAGTCAGTCATCATGGGAGGAGAGGCCCTAGGTCCTGTGAAGGTTCTATGCCCCAGTATAGAGGAATGCCAGGACTGGGAATGGGAGTGGGTGGGCTGGGGAGCAGGGGGAGCAGAGAGGGGATAGGGGATTTTTGGAGGGGAAACTAGGAAAGGGGATAACATTTAAAATGTAAATAAAGAAAATATCTAATATTTTTTTTTTTAAAAAAAGAGGATTTTAGTTCAAACAGAAACTTAACTGATAAGATTGTGTTTAAAAGGCCTGACAAAATGAACAGGAAACACAGAATATTAAATATCTATTAGTTTCCTCTGTTCTGTGGTCCTCCAGGATATATCTTATAGAATGCAAAGCTTAAAAACAAAAGAGGCTGGTGTCATTAAAAGTAATACTGTTGATATATTGTTGATAGTGATAACCCTTTCAGACATATGTATGCTTCTAACTATTTCAGATTATTCTTTTAGCTGCACTAGGTAACATGGTACTGGGAGGTGTCCTGCCAAAGCAGGACATCACCCACCTGGTCCTCTGTGTCTTTTCCTCTCTGCTTGTGCCTGAGCTATGCCCTTCAAAAAAAAAATGGTAAAGATAAGTAGGTGCTTCCCTGGCTATCAGAGCCAGGATAGAAGTGATAGGAAATGAAGAAATTCCTTCCTGGGGGAGGTGCCATTTCCAGGAACTATAACTACAGGAAGAAACTTTCTGTTCCTTATTTCCAAATAATAAAACTGTCGTTTTGGAAACCTGCTCAGGGGATCTATTATACAAATATTTTACCCACTAGCAATTTAAACATGGGCCAATCATTGACTTTTTAGAAAATGCTTATTTTCCATTACAATGTAATCCAGGAAGGATGAAAGACATGTTTTGGTACAAACAAACAAACAAACAAACAAATATTTTAAAATCAATTAAGAGTTTTGTAAAGGTAAGAGCAAAGTTGAGATTTACACATGGATATTTTCTAATATTGTACTCTCTAGAAGCAACTCATTCTTTTTAGTGTCATGAAGTCCCCAGCTGGCCCAAAATAGTCTTACTAACATGTTCTCTATAAGGGAAAAAAAGCCCTTTTCTGTATGTCAGAGTAGGCCTGAGTGTAATACAGGTTTTTTTCCGCCTTGGCTTTCTCTCTTGGTGCTGAGACGGTGCACTGAAGCTTGTGCAGGCTTGGCAAGAGCTAACCTTCAAGCCACACTCTCACCCTTCCTCCCTGACTGGAAATGCACAATGCCTGCACACTATATTTAAAGTGTGTTGGACTATCCCAAACTTGTGACTTTTTTTTTTTTCCCGAGACAGGGTTTCTCTGTGTAGCCCTGGCTGTCCTGGAACTCACTCTGTAAACCAGGCTGGCCTGGAACTCAGATCTGTCTGTCCCTGTCCCTGCCCCCCCCCCCCGCCCCCACCCCCGTCCCCGCCTCTGCCAAGTTTTGCATCATCACAACCTGGCTAACTTATTGTTCTTCACTGAACACATCTGCCCTCTTATGTCAAGCTATATGGTCTTCGTATTTATCATGGTGAAGACCCATGGATTAATGACAAAAATCAAAAGAAAGACAAAAAGTTTAAGAAAAAGGATTTTATTCAGGAATCTTTGAGTATTAAATAATCATTACACCAGGCATTGGTGGCGCACGCCTTTAATCCCAGCACTTGGGAGGCAGAGGCAGGCAAATTTCTGAGTTCAAGGCCAGTCTGGTCTACAGAGTGAGTTCCAGGACAGCCAGGGCTACACAGAGAAACCCTGTCTTGAAAAACCAGAAAAAAATTATTATTATTACTACTACTGAGCATAGTGGTTTAACTGGGGAAAACCCCTTAACCCAATTAGGTTGCAACACACAAGTTGAGAACCATTAAGATAGAGAGTTCAAGACTAGTCTACGCTACAGACAAGACTCCAAGAACCCAAAGTATTGAGGCAGATGTTGTAGCTCATGCCTGTAATTCCAGCACTGGGAATTTGAAGCAGAATTGTCATGAGGTCCAGGCCAGCCTGAGCTGCAGAGTGAGACCGTGTCCCTAAACCACATATGAGCAACATACACCTCCCCTCGCTATACTTCTCCTACTTATCCAGAGCCAGGATATGCCAGAGATACACACGCCCACCTTTCCTTTCTTTTTCTTTTCTTTTTTTAGATTCGATTTTCTAGACAAAACAAAACACCACCAACAACAAAAACCAAGCAAGCAACCAAACAAACAAACAAACAAAACCTAGCTCAGTAAATTCAAGCTTTTCAGGTGGTGATAAAAGAATGTTGAAAATGTAAGCATGGATTTTGTTCTGTGGCTGTTTCTCTTCACATTTTTGGGTTCAGGGTCAGCTGATGTCAAAGAATCTAAATAAAGAGATATAATAAGTAGCCAGGTGATGATGCCACACCTTTAATTCCAGTGCTCTGGAGGCAGAGGCAGGTGGATCTCTGAATTCAAAGCCAGCCTGGTTTACAGAGTGAATTTCAGGACAGCCAAGGCTACACAGAAAAATCCTGTTTTGAAAAACCAAAAATGAACTAAAACACACACACACACACACACACGATATGTTACACTGTGCAGATTAAATATTATACGTTTAATTAAACATTGTATGTAAGTATGATACTTATATAAGAATATATGCATTTTTAATGTTTAGAAAAAAAAACTTTCCATTAAATCAAGAGAAAAATAGTGTTGGTGAAATCTATTCATTCAATGGCCAGAAAACACCTTTGTAGACTCTTGCCCATAGAGGTGGTTTCTTTTTTTTTTTTTTTAAATTCACTTTACATCCTGTTCACTGTCCCCTCCCAGTCCAGTTACCCCCTCCCACAATCCTCTCCCTCCCCCCTCTTCTTCTCTTCTGAACACGTAGGAGCCCTGCTGGGTATCCCTCACCATTTGTAATAACCAGAAACTGGAAACAACCTAGATTTCTATTTTTATTGCACAAGTACAGAGCGATTACACACTGTTGTAAGGGACAGGAAGCCCCGCCTCCAGGATACCATACTTCAAATAGCAACACCAAGCAAGACAAGTGTTTTCTTCTCATGATCCACATACTGACCCAAGAAGAAGGCTGTGGATAATGTCTTTTGCAAGATACTTCTATAAATCAGTGACTTTTAAGTAGGCCATTCTAAGTAGATATTGCTACCTATAACTGAATAGGCCAGTTAGACTATGGTTAATTGAATAATACCAGCATTTTTGTGAGCAGATTGTGAACAGAGTTCAGTTTGTATGTGGGTTCTTATGTTTGAGAATGTTGCATGTATTATGTACACGTGTGGGGTATCTTCCTCGATTGCTCTCCACCTGTTCAAGGCAGGGTATCCCACTGAACCTGAAGGCAGCCTATGTGGCTAGACTGGCCAGCCAACTCCAGAGACCACCTGTCTCTGCCTCCCCAGCATTAGATTACAGGCACTGCTATCATAGCCCAATTGTTAAAAAAAAAAACGTGAGTGCTGCTCCCCCAGGTCAGGTCCTCATGCTGTCCTCCTGGTCCCCATCTTCAGATGTGAAAGCTAAATACTCCCCTAGAAATCAACTGTGGATATGCACAGGGCTTACATATCGTTACATTTATTTTAGTCCAACTTGCAGAACTCAGAAAAGCATCCGCACCCACCCAAGACTACAAAGAACTCAGGAAGCATCCACAATCACCAGTGACTGCCACAGTCACCAGTGACTGAATACTGGCTCTTTGGTGACTATTAGTGCATTTTTTTTTAATGAGAACCAAGATTTTTCTCTGAATGCTCTTCACATGGGTTTTCCCTCATAACCCTTCTCTCTAAAGAGCTACACCCTGCCCCCGAAGCCAAAGACTCCATGTGCTGAGCCAGCATTTATGTATCTAGAATTTTCCAAAGGATTTAACTGTGGGCCAGGCTCCGTATGGAAAGTCAATGTATTTTAAACATCAGCGATTGCTCACTGCACTGTCCAGCAAGCGGAATGAATTAATGAACTATATATGTATGCATATGCAAGGCTGAGTGCAGAAATTACTTTCTACCCCTTTAACCCTGGAGACAGAAAATGTGTGGGGTGCAGCCCCAAATTAACCATCAGATTAACCTATAAAAAGAAATGAAATGGGAAAAATACGTGATGTTTGCTGAATAAGGATGAACGACTTGGAGTGGAGGTGAAGAAGGGAGGCAAGCCCTGCATGGCCACTGCTCATTAGTTTATATAAAGAGGAGCCACAGCAGAGCCCCACTGACTGCAGTGAGTACTGTAGAGAGAATTCTGCCCTCTCCCAGACCAGCCCACGTACATAAATAGCCTCCCTGGATGACAGTGCTCAAGTGGGAGGAAAACAGAGCAGACATCCCACAATCAGCCACACGTTCTTACACAGCGAGTAAAATCAAGACAATTTTATTTACACTTTAGAAAGCAAATTGTCACAAAATAAATAAATAAATAAAAGGTCCGGGAGTTTGAAGTGTTTTATTGTGTACTTTCTTTTAAGTATAAGTCATCAATGATTCATCTGCATAAACATTTTTCCTCGTAACAGTAGTGAACCTCCGATTCAGAAACTTTTAAAACTTCAAGTACTTAAAACGAATGTGAATCCCCTCCCCCAAGTTTTATCTAGCGTACATTCTCACAGTGGTTAATTTATTACCTAGACATCCTCACAGTGATTAGTCGGCTGACATGGAAGGTGGATTTGTTTTAAAGGAAAGTCAAATCTTAACTAATTAAACATCTCCCTGATCAGTAGTCATTTTAATGGCACTATTTTTTTTAATGAAAGGCAAAATATGTGTATGTGGGGGAGGGGGTTACATACTTTCACCATCCAGGCTAAGCACAAAATGTCATCAAAGAAATAAATGAACACCTACGGCAATACCTGCCACACCACCATCTTCCTCCTCTGTTCAAGGGCTTTCCAGGGTCTCTGCATCTCCACCTGCCTCTACCAGGAATGCCTGTGGCCTTGTCGCATGGAAACAGCACTGGAGGACAACTGTTCTCTGTCGCTTTGTCCTGCAGCCTGCAGTTGGATGTCCTGGAACTCACATGCAATTCCAGAAGCTCAAGCAACACTAGATAGATTCCAAGTCTTTTTTTAGTACAGTTTGGCAAATATCCCAAAATGAAATTGAACTCTAAGTTAAAAGTCTCAAGCAGAGATAGAGCTTAAGTGCCTCTGTGGCTCTCTGGGCTGCTTGGAGAGCTTAGGAATGGAAACCGAATTGTCCCCCCACTGAAGGGCTGCTAACACCTGTTGCTTCATCATGACAGAATAGTGGAGGAGGCCGAACAAGAGCAAGCACTGCTGGGAGCCAACAGCCTTGCTCTGCCCCCACTTCAATCTCAGACGCTGGGGTCACCCCACCACCACCACCACCACCCTATCCCACAGCGACAAGAACAGCAAGCATTAGAACCAGACTGATCCAGTTTGCTCAGTGTTTCCCTCAGGGGAATCCAGCACTGTCAGGTTTTTGTTTTGTTTTGTTTCTCTCTCTCTCTCTCTTTCTACCTGTTGATTTGAAATGCTTTTTGAGTGTTTTTGGTTTCTAAGGGGTAAAGAGAAGGTTTATAAAGGTATCTGGAATGACTATGGCTAAATGGCCAAGTCACCTGGTCTGGCACGTCCGTTGCTGGACTTGCTGGACCTTCCTGGGTCCAGGAGGACCAACGGTGGCGAGTGCATCTCCACTGTGGTGGCCAAAGCCTGTTCCCCCTCCTCTGGCGTCACTACCAAGGCACTCTCCTGTAAGCTGCTGCCACTGCTGTCAATGAGCCCCTTGCGGCCATCAGGGCTGGATGCTGCTGAAGAGGGCTTGCTGGCTGGAGTCTGCTGCTCTGCCACTTGCCTGGCCCAGTTCTGCTCTGTCGTCTGGTGGTGGCCATTGCAGTGCTTGACTGGGTGGCTTCTGCCTTGAGCATCGTTTAGGGTCACCACTGTGAAGTCTGCTGGTGATAGTGGGGCCCCAGGAAACCCTATGGCCTTTGCCTGTACTGTGGGACAGGCAGGGTGTGTGTAATAAGGTGGGAACCCGATGGAGACGCTGGGTGGGCCAGAGCTGGTGGCCGTGGGTAGGGGGTCCAAGGGCTTGTGCCTGGCTTCTGAGGCATCTGGGTTGAAGTGGTTAGTAACTCCCTGCTTGAGCTTCTTCCAGCCCAGGTGGTAAATCTCCAGCATGTTGAGCACCAGTGACGCACAGGCCACAGCCAGCATGAAGATGACAAAGATGGTCTTCTCTGTGGGCCTGGAGATGAAACAGTCCACAGTGTTGGGGCAGGGCCAGCGGTCGCAGCGGTAAAGCGGCTGCAGCTGGAAGCCGTATAGAAAGTACTGGCCCGCGATGAACCCCACTTCGAAGAGCGTCTTGAAGATGATGTTGAAGACGTAGGTCCGCAGCAGTGCACCTGCGATGCGCACCTTGCCACGGTCATCGCGTAGTGGAGGGTCCCGCGGGCTCCCTGTACGCATTGGCTCGCGACCACGGCCGTGCTGAGGGTTGTCTCTCCTCAGCAGCTCTTCCTCCCGCTCTTTCTTCTTCTCCTCCATGCGCACGATGTGTAGCACGTGGCCCAGATAGATGAGGGTGGGCGTGGACACGAAGATGATTTGCAGCGCCCAGAAGCGGATGTGCGAAATGGGGAAAGCCCGGTCGTAGCAGACGTTCTCACAGCCTGGTTGCTGTGTGTTGCAGGTGAAGTCCGATTGCTCGTCTCCCCACACCTCCTCAGCTGCCGCCCCTAACACCAGAATGCGGAAGATGAACAGCACGGTCAGCCACACTTTGCCAATGACTGTAGAGTGCTCCTGTGCGTTCTCCAGCAGCCGCCCCAGGAAGCTCCAGTCGCCCATTGCTCCTGACAGCTAACCTGCAAGGGAAACAGGGCTGTTACTACTGGGGAGAGCAGGACAGTGCAGTGTTGCTTCTGGCCCCACCAATTTCAGATCTGAAACAAGTGGAGGCCTGGAGTGGACTACATGTCTGTAATCGCCAAACCAGCCCCCCCCCCCAATTCCTGGTATTTCTATTACCAGCAGCAGCAGCAGCAGCAGCACCACCACCACCACCACCACCGTCATACTTTAGTGGTGAAGCTGTGCTAACAACCTGAGTTAGAGCCTGGGAATTCACTTGGAAGAACTGACTCCTGAAAGTTGCCCTTTGACCCCTATACACTGGCCATGGTACATGTACACTTGCACATATCATACATTCAGACACACAATAATAGTAATTAAAGAATTTGAAATGTGGGGTGGTGGCAATTGTTTTGTGTTTGCATTTTCTCATTGTTATCCCCAAACAATTCAGTATGGTAACAATTCCATAACATTTACATTGTATTTGGTATTTCAATGCACCCAGAAGTGATGTACAGTATACAGAGGGATGCAATAGGTTCTCTGCAAATACTCTGCCATTTTATTGACTGGGCCTAGACACTGATGATTCTGGAATCTCTGGGGGTCTTAGAGCCAATCCCCACAGATACTGTATATGTCCTGCATTGTCTTGCCAGGTAGGTGACATCAGCAACAATCACTGATACGACTCAGCAGATGTCACAGTAGGCAACTGCTGGCATGAGTGATTTAACCACCCCCTGAGCCTTCATTCTAGGGATGGAGAAACGGGTGGAAGGAAAGAGGATGAGCCCCCTGCCTCTAACTCTGGGTCTCTTTCTCTCCAGAATGCTTCTGCATACAGCTAGGGGACTGGCTAACTCTGACCTGGGCTTTCTGTTCCCATGAGATTAGAGAACATTTGCAAAGGGCTGCCTTTTGGGGGCACTGTCTAAACTCTCGCCTTGCTAATCTACCGCCTCAGCCATTATCCACTTTCTTTTTCTTCATACCAACATTCTTTATAATGCTTAAACAGAAGCCTTTCTTCTACTATTATAAAATCATAATATTTCAAGTATTATAAAAATATTCATACCAGAAATAAGAAAAAACAAAACAAAACATTGGCACTATTCAGGAGGCAGGAGGATTGCCAAAAGTTCAGTCATCTGGTTTGCTTAACCAATTCCAGGCCAGCAAGGGCTAAAATATCAACACCTGTCTCAAAACAAACAAACAAACAAACCACTGATAACATTCTGCTTGATGATATTGTCTGCCAAAAACACTGGCTAAACATTCTTTGTTCAAAAAAAGGATTAAGAAGCTTAGAAAGCAGTGAGATGAGTGGGCAAACACCTTAACCTTAGCACTAGTGGGTGCAGGCGGGAGAGCCAGAAGGTCCAGATCACACTTGGCTTACACAGTAAGTCTGGGACCAGCTTGAGATACATGGGACCTATTTAAAAACATAAAACAAATACAAACAAACATATATATATACACACACACACACATATCCTCAGCAAAGGTGACTGGCTCCCAGCTTCTTCACAGACGATAAAAACCACTGCATGCTCATCGGTTTGGCCTTGCATAGAACCTGTCACACCCTTCTATACACTTCAGACCATCTCCAGCTAACCTATCATACCTGACAGTTTAATGCCATATTGGTGTGGTGATTAATCTTCACCGTCAATTTATCTAGAGGTGGATGGGAACCACTTCTGGGTGTGACTGAGGTGCATTTCCAGGACAGATGAGCGGAGAGGGCAAGACCCACCCCTGTATGTGGGCTGGAGGACTGGACAGAGGGAAAAACGGAAACCCAGGAAGGCAGTGGGACAGGGTTAGAGCGTGAGCCACTTTTCTCTTTCATGCCCCATCCCCGGGCTGGGCTGGACCCTCTGAAACCAGGAGCTCAATAGGTATCCTTCCTTTCAGCTGTCTTTCTGCCGTCTTGTCATGGTGATGAGAAAGATGATTAACACAGTTAAATTGCATTGTTTAAGGAAACCACCAAGGACCAAACCTTCTTATTGGGTCAGTCTGCTGAGAGTTAGGACTGACTGTGCTAGTATCACACTGAGACCTCCAAGGCCACCATGAAGAAGGAAACAACTGATGAAGGGTCAATTTTGTGACCATTTTGGTAATTAACAGACCACCTAAAGTCACCTCACCTATCATGTGTGCAATCTCTGTGGTCACCGTAGAAGTCCAAACTGGATACAACACTGGGGTGGTACAGCTCAGGAAGTACCCAGGGTTGCCTGGCCATGGTTACCTCACTGGGACCAAGGCTCCAGTCCAATTGAGTAAGACCTGCAACAACTAGTCACTCAAAAGCATCAGTGGGCACACAGCATGTCCCCACTGCTGTGCTGGTGTTATGGAATCACACACACACACACGTACAGTATTAGCTTGATACTAGCCAAAGACAAGGGGAGGAGGCCCAGGGACTTTAGATTTTGGGTGAACTGTGGAGGCTTGGGATAGGGCTCATGAAGGCATCTGGTGGTGCTCCGTCTGTGGACATCACTGTTGCTGAGCACACTCCCAACAAGGCCTGTGGGCAGGAGGCCTTCTCCCTGTGAGCTTGGTCACTGAAGGGCTAACCTTGATGCTTAATCTTGTCAACTCGATGAGCTTCTGAAGCACTGGGAAATAAATGTCCAGGCGCTAGGGAATTTCTAGATGAGGTTAGCTGGAGTGAGAAGACCCACTCTACATGTAGGCTGCTCCATTGTATGGGTTAGTTTCCTCAGCTGAAAGAAGAAGTAGAGGGCCAAGTAGCAGCATCCTCATTGTGGGTGCAACGGGGCCAGCTCAAGCTCTGCCAACAGGACTCTGCCACAATAGACTGTATATGTATATATATATATATATATATATATATGTGTGTGTGTGTGTGTGTGTGTGTGTGTGTGTGTGTTGTGTGTGTGAATTAGGAGTCAAAATAAAACCATTCTGTGCTTAAACTGCTTTTGTCAGTATTTTGTTGCAGCAATTTAAAAAAAAAAAAAAAGGAAAGCAGAAGCAGCCATTTGTCCATACACAGGGATGAGGGAGGAAGATGTGAGCCTTCTGTGAGAAGGCACAGGGGACAGAGATCGGAAGAATTTCTTCATTGCTGCTGCTCACAGGGGGACACTTTGAACTTCAATGAAAAGACAGCTCCCATGTTCTCACGGCCTTGCTGCAGTGAGGAAAGCCATCATGGCTGAAAGAGTATATTCCAGCATCTAGCAGAACTCATTAAGTGCTTCTCTTGGAATTTTAAGGTGTTAAGTGAAAATCAGTGAGTACAGAGCCTGCCTCACAAGCAGGAGGATCTGAGTTCAGATCCCCAGAACTCATGCAAAAAGGCAGGCTTGGTTGTACATGTCTGGAACTCCAGTGCCAGGCTGGGAGGGAGGTGCAGATCTCTGGAGCTACTGGCAAGACAGTCTAGCCTATTGGAGAGCTTTGTGTCGAGCAAGAGACTCAGTTTGAAAAGATAAGGTGAATAGCAACATGGGAGATACTTAAGGACTTCAGACACAAACATACACACACACACACGAACACACACATACACACAGAGGCACACATAAATACAATATTAAATAATCTTTTTTTTCTTGGTTTTTCAAGACAGGGTTTCTCTGTATAGCCCTGGCTGTCCTGGAACTCACTCTGTAGACCAGGCTGGCCTCGAACTCAGAAATCCGCCTGCCTCTGCCTCCCAAGTGCTGGGATTAAAGGCATGTGCCACCACTGCCTGGCCTAAATAATCTTTTTAATTGAAAAGGATATTTGAACTGGAGAGTTTACTCAGTGGTTAAGCACCCAGGTTTGATTCCTTTTTTTTTTTAATTAGGTATTTTCCTCATTTACATTTCTAGTGCTATCCCCAAAGTCCCCCATACCCTCCCCCCCACTGCCCTCCCCACCCACTCCCACTTTTTGGCCCTGGCGTTCCCCTGTACTGGGGCATATAAAGTTTGCAAGTCCAATGGGCCTCTCTTTCCAGTGATGGCCGACTAGGCCATCTTTTGATACATATGCAGCTAGAGACAAGAGCTCTGAGGTACTGGTTAGTTCATATTGTTGTTCCACCTATAGGGTTGCAGATCCCTTTAGCTCCTTGGGTATTTTCTCTAGCTCCTCCACTGGGGGCCCTGTGATCCATCTGATAGCTGACTGTGAGCATCCACTTCTGTGTTTGTTGGCCCCGGCGTAGCTGTGCACACACAGCAAGCATGTAACTTAAGCCCCAGGAGATCCGATGGACTCACTCTTCCAGCCTTGTAGGCACCAGGCACTCACATGCTACATAGACATGCTTGTAGACAAAACACTCATGCACATGAATTAAGAAAATGAGTAGATCTAAGACTTTAAAAATTATTTATTTGAGTGGAGGTCTGAGAAGAATTCACAGGAGTCTGGTCTCTCCTTCTACCCTGTAGGTCGTGGGATCAAACGAAGGTAGAGCAGCTTGGCGGCCACCCTCCTTTACCCTCTGAGCCATCTTTTTTTTTTTTTTAATCTTTTCAAGACTTATTTTATGTGTATCAAAGTTTAGACTGAATGTCTGTATACCTCATGCATGCCTGGCATCTGCAGTGGACAGGAGAGGGTGTCAGATTCCCTGGAACTGGAGTTGCAGATGGCTGTGAACCATCATGTGGGTGCTGGGAACTGAACCTAGGTGCTCTTCAAGAGCAACAAGTGTTCTTGATAGCTGAGCCCTCTCTCCAGCCCTCCATATTCCAGCCTCAGTGCTAATCTTTAAGAACAGGCTTGGAATTAAATGAAGCTTCACTTCCCAACAGTCTAAAGAAACAGCTAACTGTTAACCTCAGGCACACCTCCAATGCTCTGCTTATCAGGCTAAGATAGAAAACAAAATCTTACTCTTGACAAATCCCACATTCCCTGTCCCTATTGTGACACGCACTGCTCTGAATGTTTTTAGAGGGTAAAGCATTGCACTTCAAAGACTTAAATTGCTGTACAGGAAGCAGCCACTCCCCTGCCTGAGAGATGCCAGAGAACCATTCCAGCTCCTTCTGTCCTCTCTTCCAGTCAGCCCTAAACCTATTCATCCCTCAGAGCTGTCCCTAGAAGAAGAGGTACTCACCTGCCCATATCAGGAAGGCCCCTTACCAGGGTTTCAATAAGGTTCATACGCTAGGGTGGGACCTTTAAGAGGTGGAGCCTAATTCAAGTCCTTAGGTCATGGTATGGAGCAGGGCTGATCCCATCAGAAGGGATTAAAATCTGTGCGCAAAGTTTAAGAATTCTTCTGGAAAATGTCTTGGGACTTTTTGCTTTTCTTTTTTAAACAATTTGCTTTATTTTTAATTATGTATCTATGTGTGTGCTGTGTGGGAGTGTGCAGGTGCCTATACAGTTCAGAAGAAGGTATACAGACACCCTGGAGGTGGAGCAGTAATCCAGGCTGCCGTGAGCTACTGGCCCAAAGCCACTGGCCCAGTGCTACCAGTGCTGAGAATTGAACTCAGGACCCTGCATGAACAGCACATGTTCTTAACTGCTGAGAGTCATTCCAACCGGGGCTGGCTTTCTAAGAAAAGACTATTCTGTGTGCAGGTGGTTCCTCTTCCTCCTGTGAGCACAGACATGACGCCTGGCATGGTGGTTTGAATAGCAATGACTCTCACAGACTCATGTATTTGAATGGTTGACCCACATTGAGTGGCACTATTAGGTGTGGCCTTGTGAGTAGGTGTGCCTTGTTGGGGGAAGCATGTCACTGTAGGGGTGGGCTTTGAGGTCTCCTATAGTCAAGCTAAGCCCTTTGTGGAATCCAGTCTCCTCCTGCTGCCTGTGGATCCAGATATAGAACTCTCAGTTCCTTCTTTAGCATCATGTCTGCCTGCATGCCTCCATGCTTCCCACCATGATGATAAGGGACTGAACTTCTGAACCTGTAAGCCAACTCCAATTAAATGTTGTCCTTTGTAAGAGTTGTGTGGTCATGGTATCTCTTCATAGCAGTGGAAACTGTAAGCTATGTGGAGATGGGCAGCCACCTTGTAGGCATTAGACAATAAGCCTAAGGGAAGAGTCAAAAAAATCCCAAGGTTATCGCTGTCACACGCCAGGGTTGCTAAATCAACCTTGCCAGCTGCTTCTAGATTTTTGTTTTTGTTTTTTTGTTGTTGTTTTTGTTTTGTTTTTTCAAGACAGGGTTTCTCTGTATAGCCCTGGCTCTCCTGGAACTCACTTTGTAGACCAGGATGGCCTTGAACTCAGAAATCCGCCTGCCTCTGCCTCCCAACCGCTGGGATTAAAGGCGTGCACCACCATGCCCAGACAGATTTTTTATAATCAGAAGAAAACCCACTATTGGTTCAAGCTACATTTTTTTTTCTTATCTGAATAAGGCCAGGCATAAATGAAAAATTGTGGTTCATTTGTAATTACTGAATAATAAAATTCACATGAGTCTAACTACTGAAACATATATTAATACTAATGAGATATAATTTTAAGCATATTAAAGACACAAAGAAACACTGCTGCTGTGATGATAAATGACAGACACAGTCTGATGCTGTCACTTCACGCATACTCAGACCTGCACTCAGAGAAGGAAGGAGCCACACTGACAAGAGTTCTGGTTTCTGATAACAGGGCACTTCCTCTCTTTCTTTTCCATAACAATACGTCACATTCGTCACCACAGATTTCACAGCCACTGCCAAAGGTGACGGCACAGACCAGTCATCCTAGGACCCAGCAGACTGAGGCCAGTCTGGGTACACTGAGAGATTTGGTCTCACAAAATAAGGAAGACCTGAAGCGACTGCTCTAGCTCAGTCGGTAAGGGGCTTGCCTTGTAAACACGAGGACCTGAGCTCGATCCCCAGAACCCATGGGTCTAGCCTGACCAGCGGGCTGTAGCTGGCTCAAAGAAAGGAAATGTCATTTCTAAGGATGATACCAGGCTTATCCTTTGGTCTCCACACACTACAAATCACCCTGGGCCACATCACACATGAGTACGTGCAACCGTGTGCACATGAGTAAACACATCTCTGTGGGACCCCAGCCTCTCTTGTTACCTCTCTGTCACTCAACTGATGTCAGCACCACACTCTTGAGACTAACACTGTGAGTAGTGTGCCTCGGGTATAGTAAAATGTGGCTGAGTGGTATGGAAGGCGGCCCAAGTGTATTCTCTTCATGGACGGGAACTGCTTAACTCTGTGAGGTGCTTACAGTTTAATGACAGGATACGGTACCCAGCGTTATAACAGCACTTTAAACAGTCACATGCTGTATAGCAACACTGTGGTGACTGACAGACGGCAGACGGCCAGGGTCCAAAAAGGTTGCATCACCTGGTGATGGCACACTTGCTTTAGTTTATATACCTAAGTTCTGTAGTCACACTATGACAAAATCAACCTGTGGCAGTTGTCAGAACAGGTGGAACTGATCTATGACAGGGTTAGGTGGGTAGTAGGGCTACATACTACCTGGATGTAGTGTTTATCTCTGTAAAATGGCACATGGTCTGGCCAGGCATGTTGGTACATGTACACAATCCCAGGACCTGGGGATTGGAGGCAGGAATATCAGAAGTTGAGTTCTAACCTGGGTTACTTAGTGAGTCTGAGGCTAGCCTGAGGAACCTGCGTTGTTAACTATACTGCTACTACATGCTGCACACAACAGCAGCCCTTATCCTTACACCACTGAGCACCAAACAGGCCTTCAGGTCCCATGTCTTTGGGCTGCTTTCATGGTGCTTTGCAGCTCTATTTCTTTGCAAAAGTTACGTAACTTTCACTGGGGCCTTTGGTGTGTCTTGTTTTTCTGGTCAGATCAAATGGTGGCTATTCTACAGCAGGGGCAACCTGGGGTTCATTCCTGATGCACAAGTTTGTTGGACAGTTTAAGACATAGCATGTCTTTTTTTTTTTTTTTTAATGTTTCTGCAAGGTAAAGTGGCACACACCTGCAATGCCCTGAAATCCTTGCATTCAGGATGTTGGATTCTGGAGGGTCTAAGTTCAAAAACAAAAGGAGAGAGAGACAAAAAGAAATACACAAAGAAAAATGAGAGAAAGAAGGAAAGAAAATGGATTTTTAAAAAATTTATGTTATGTGAATGAGTGGTGTGTGTGTGTGTCTGGTTTCATATCAGCTTGATACAAGCTAGAATCATCTGAAAGGACAGAACATCGACTGAGAAAACGCCTCTGTAAGCTCAGGCTGCAGGCAAACCTTTAGAGCATTTTCTTAATTTAGTGATTGATGGGGGGAGGGCCCGGCTCATTGTGGGTGGGGCCACCCCTGGGCAGTTGGTCTTGGAGTCTATAAGAAAGCAGGTTGAGCAAGCCAGTAAGCAGCACCCCTTCATGGCCTCTGCATCAGCTCCTGCCTCCAAGTTCCTGCCCTCCCCAAGTTGCTTCTGGTCATGGCGTTTCATCACAGCAATAGAAACCCTGACTTAATCTATATGCCTGGCACCCAAAGAGCCCAGAAGAGGTCATCCGATCTCCGGGAACTGGAGTTACAGATGGTTGTGAGCCACTACAGAGTTGCTGGGGACTGAACCCTGGTCCTCTGCAGGAGCAGTAAATGCTTTCAACCGCTGAGTCCCCTCTCTGCCCTCTTGTTTTGCTTTTACTGTTGTTGGTTTGCATTTTGTTTTGTTTTGCTAGTTTGTTGTAGCCTCTGCTGACAAGCACCTAGTGGCATCTGCCTACTTCAGCTTCCCAGGTCTGCAACCACAGGGGCAGACCACCACACTCATCTATGTGTAGAGAGGGAAATGGGTGGTTAATACTCAAATGAGTGGTGAGGGAAAACTGGGGGTAGGGGGTTGGGGAAAGGCCACAGAAATAGAGCTGAGATTTGGAGTGCTGCCTCTTGACAGAAGACAGCGGAGCCACAGATGTGGGACAGGTGTGACCTGGTATGATGATCTGGGGTTAGAAAGCGGTAACTGGGTGTCCTTCTAACTCTGTAAAGTCAGCTGCTTTACCGACATTGCACCCACATTGCTGAGCAGATTTCAGATATCAAAAGGATATTTGAACTCCAGTTCAAATATCCTTTTCAATTAAAAAGATTATTTAGGCCAGGCAGTGGTGGCACATGCCTTTAATCCCAGCACTTGGGAGGCAGAGGCAGGCGGATTTCTGAGTTCGAGGCCAGCCTGGTCTACAGAGTGAGTTCCAGGACACAGGTACAGCTGTGTGCTGTGTAACACTCCAGGCAACAGGGACTGAAGACTGGGGACACTGCAGAACTATTGCGGTGTCCAGTGTGTATATGTCCATGTCAGACCCAAAGACATACAAAGAATGGTGCCCTTCGAGGGGCCGGTGACCATGTGTGGGAAGGTGGTACTGGATTGGACAAGGTAGGGAAGACACGAAGACTCACTGAAGATGAAACCCAGGAGTTCTGGGTACTGTGTCTTGGCTGTAGGCCACATGAGGGTCTCCAGAGAAGTCAGTGTATTTGGATATTAAGTTCTTGGAGTCTGTGCTCTGCGAAATGGTCTTTCTCTCCTCCGTTCTGTTCCTTGTCCTCATTTCCCTTCAATTTTGTAGAAAGTTATTTCACAAACTTCTTCCCCTTTTCTTCTCTTCCTCTCTCCTTTTCTGTTTTTTGTTTTTGTTTTTGTTTTGTTTTCCTTTTTGCTTAAAGACTAGGCCTTACTCTGGAGCCCACACTGACTTCAAACTCATAATTCTCCTGCCTCGGCTCCTATGTAGCTGGGGATGAAGTAGCTTAGGAGAGGTCAGACATCTCCTGAAGTGTCTAAAGTCAAAGCGGGGCTAGCAGGTGGCACAGGAATCTGGGAGGGGCTTGAGGGCAAAGGGGCACTGAGGAATACCACTCCTGATTCAGAAGTCAGCACAGCGCTAAGGGCCAGCAGAGGGCTTTGATGAACTCTGTGTCAACATGGATGAAGCCAAGACCTTTTGATCTCAGACAAGCAGGAAGGTAGAGATGGAGAGTCTAATCATGGGTTACAAGGTAGTAGGTGGGGATAAATGGGGCAGTGGGAAAAGGCACTTAATAAACCCATAATTAAAGGAGGAGTCAGCTCAGTCACTGAGAGGGTCAGGGCCCCATCGGAGGTGTTTTCAAGCCATAGAGGCCATGGATACAGGACTTCAGAGGGCGAAGTTAATAGGAACATTGAGGGTAAAGGCAGAAGGAGCCTTCTTTCCCAACAGCAGTGGAGAGAGCAAGTGAGGGAAGAAACCTTCCCTCAGAGTGTAGACAAGACTCTGTCTGTGAGGTCAAACCACAGTTCCCAAGAGGATGAGTTTGCTGAGAACTCACAGGGAGGAAGCAAGGTCCCACCTGCTTCTCCTCATAGCCAGAGGCTGCAGCCAAGGGCAGAGCACAGCCTGGAGACAGCCTGCTGCTGCTGCTGTTGCTGCTCTACTCTGGGCCTCTTGGGGCTGAGGGACTAAACCTGTGTCCGTAGCACAAGTCAAGTCAAACTGCCACAAACAGAAGTTGGAAACAGGGGTCCACATAGCCCAAGGGCAAGAGGAGACACCTAAGGTGGGGACATGATCATGAAAACCAAACAGAGGGCCTCAACTGCAGTGCAGAGCACTCCAGGAAGTGACAGAGTATCCCTCCCAGGCATGAAGGATGGGACAAGGCAGCAAGTCAGGAGGAGCCAAGCTGCAGCAAGAGGGACAGGTACCTGGTTCTCATTTATGGAAAGACATTTGAGGGATTGAACGGAGTGACACATTTTTATCCAGAACTTTCCTGGGACATTCCCCTGTCCTGAATGTCCTAGAGGGGAACACAGAAACTTAGAGGGTCTCTTTCTGAGGACACCCACCCCCCACAAATTGTGCCATCTAAAGAGGTCACTCCCAACAAGACAGGTGGTGAGACAGCTGAGCCTGCCTGATCATGATAATGAGATATGAGGAGGACTGGAGAGGACCAGATATGAGGAGGACTGGAGATAACCAGACAGGGAGGATGATGGAGCTCAGAACTCCAACTAGAGGAACAGATATGCTCTTTTCCAAGGTGGGCCATCAGAGGAGGGTCAATAGGGGAGACCAGGGCGACTGTGGATTCTATTTGGGACACATGAAGTTTGAAATGCCTTAGGTGGGCAAGTGTCCAAGCTTGAGGTCCCATCTGGGAGTTGTCACCAAGCAGAAAGTATTTAAAACCTCCAAGCTGGGTGTGGTGGCACACTCCTATAACTGCAGCACTTTAGAGACTAAAGGAGATTAAAAGTTCCACACCACCCTGGGATATATGGGGAGAGAGACCCTATCTTTAAAAAAAAAAAATTCAAAGTATAAATAAATAAATAAATAAATAAAAATGAAAATCTCAGAGTAAATGTAGATTGATCAGGGGCAGAAGGAAGGTGGCTGCCATCTGAGTCTGGAGCTCACTAGTATCCACAGAGCGAGAACAGGTGACCCGCCAGGCTAAGTCTGATGCTTTTTAAAAAGATTTATTTATTGTTGTGTGCGTGTGAACGTTTTGTGTGCATGTATGCACATCAAGTGCCTATATGATGCTCCTGAAGGTCCTAAGACGGTGTCAGGTTCCCTGGGACTGGAGTTACAAATGTGGATGCTGCGAGTTGAGCCTGGGTCCTCTGCAAGGGCAACAGTGTTCTTCATCACTGAGTCAATTCTCCAGCCTTAGGAAGTGTAAAACTTTCTAAGACCACAGCATGGTACCAGAGTCGAAAGACTGAATGTGTAGCATTCTTTATTTTCTTTTACAATAATATTGTAGAGCTAATATAACTGGGGAAGGGTTAGAGAGTGCAGCTTTGTATGAAGTGTGTGTGATGGCCTGGCATGCCACTGAGTGGAATTTTAAGGGTCCTATAATCCAGAGTTCTATTTTCAGATAGTAATGTCTGCCCGGGGTTTGAAAGAGATAGGGGTGGTTCAGGAAATAATTTTTTGCTGCTCCTGATTTGGGATATATATATATATATATATATATATATATACTCCAAGGGAACTTACCTTTTCACAAATATGAACCAGATATAAATTAGGGCTGGTCTAGTAAACTCGCGAGTCGTGGAAAATGGAAAGACTTTACTATTAACTTCTTACATCCCTTCCTTACTCTTTTCCAGCTTTCATCCTCAAGACAGTACAGTTGGCCTTCTAGAGAAATAGTTTATAAACTGTGTCTATACAGACATCCTTGTCATGATTCGCCAGATTATACACCATGGCACCTCTTTACAGCACACTGATATGGGCTGGAAGTCACTCAGAGATAGTTCAAAGCACATAGGAGGATGTGTGTCTAGGCAACATGGCACGTCTCACATGTAGGATCTGAGCATCATGGACTTCCTTCCATAAGGGCGTGTGGGTCCTGGATCCCATCGCCAGTGGATAGCCAGGATCGTCTATACCTGATTCCTGGCACAACACTCTCAGACTTGTTCTCCAAATGTGTCTTGACTTGTTTTTGGACTTAATTTCTTCAATACGAAATCTGAATACAACATGTCAGTTCCATAAAAATCTTAACTACTATGATTTCAAACTGAAACGCATTACATTTTTTTTAAACTGAATTCAGTTCCTCACCATGTCGTTCCTCCACAGCAAGCACAACTGTTCTCTGTTGACACAAATCCTCTGATGACCACCTAATGCTTTGGATCTTGACCTAGCAGAGTTTGCCCTTATTCTATTGGGTTTATTTCTAGATGCTTAAGAACTGTTCTAGTGTGTGTGTGTGTGTGTGTGTGTGTGTGTGTGTGTGTGTGTGTGTGAATGTTCTAAATAGTTTTAAATTTTCCTGCTTGGTGACATGGGCTGTTGGTTTGTTTTGGGCAGCGCTGGGGATGTGACCCAGGGTTTTATATGACTGGCAAGCACTTTTACATGCAGCCTGGTTATCCTTGTCATGTACTAATCTCGTATCCAACAGTCTGTTAGGAAGTTCTAAACAGAGCTAACAGGAGATCCCTCTGGGTTTACTAAGTAGCCATGCAGACTTAGCATATCCTCTATTAAACATAGATGGTTGCCCTTCCTAATTCTTCCTGTTTGTTTGATTCTAGGCCTAACTCTAAGATTCACCTGTAATTTGTGATTCTCCTGCCTCCACCTCTCTCCTCCCTTGTTTTTTTTTTAACTTTATATATATATATAAATATTTTGTTTGCATGTATGTCTGTGTACCATGTGTATGCCTGGTATTCAAGGAGGCCAGAAGAGGATGTCAGATCCCCTGGGACTGGAGTTACAGACAGTAGTGAGCTGTCATGTGGATGTTGCAAACTGAACCTGGGTCTTTGGGAAGAGCAACCAGTGCTCTGAGCTGCTGAGCCATCTCTCTAGTCCTGTGCTTCGGAGTGCTGGAATCACAACCATGAAACACAATACCCATCTTCCTGTTATTTCTTTTCCGTGTTGTTTCAGACCAAATAGACAAGGTAACATGGTGATATCTACTCTTTTTTTCTGAATACAACACAAATGCTTCTAACATGTGATTAGTGTTTAATTTCTTTTATAATTTTTTGAGACATGGTCTCATGTAGTTCAGGCTGACCTTGAACTCACTATGTAGTTGAGGCTAGCTCTGAACATTGGATCCTCCTGCTTTTATATTCTACATGCTGGAACCACAAGTGTGCACTAGCATGGCTGGTATCCATTTGCCTTTATTGTATCGGGCTAAGGCAGCATCTGTCCTGGCTGGCTACAGATTCCATGCCTCCCTTGGTTTCCTACATCCTCAGCACTGGATTTCATACGTGGTTTTTTTCTTTCTGAATATATTTGAGTTCTAGCTGGTGATCATAGTACTTCCGGGGTGTCCGAATCATGGCTTACGAGTAATTGTCAAGAACACTCATATTCTATCATTTTACTTTAGATTTATTTATTCATGCCTCAGGTGGACCAATTATTATCATTATATTTTGATATGTAAGTTATTGAGCCCAAAAGGTGAAATTCTCTGAAACATTTCTGTAAGAACGTCTCTGGGGCATCTAGACCTAGTGTCCTTCTCTGAGGGAGGACGGTGCAGGAAGACCTGAGTAGATCCCCACTTCATTAACAGCTCTTGCTGTGCGGTTTTGCTGTATCTCAAGTCAACTTTGTCTTTCAGAAAAATTTCCACTTCCTGTACATTTTAAGTTTGTTAACAAATTAGCTGACGTGTTAGCTTATGGTTTCTAAGATGTACCATGGTGGAGCACACCTTTAATCCCAGCAGTTGGGGGACAGAGCCAGGTGGATCTCTGTTAGTTCAAGCCTAGCCTAGTCTACAGACTGAGTTCCAGGCCAATCAACGTTACATAGTGAGGCCCTGTCTCAAAACCAAACAAAATAAAACAAAACAAAACCGATAACCAACCAACCAACCAACCAACCAACCAAAACAAGCAAGCAAAAAGCCAAACAAACCAAAACAAAAACAGAAAACAAAAAATCCAAACAACAACAAAAATACTAAATCCAGTGGTACCTGTATTGAAGTTTATATTTTAAAATGCTAAGCCTTTCATACCTGTTTTTGTTTGGTTTCCTATGCTTAAAAAGAATGAGTAGATGCTAGCTTTACTATTTACCAGTATCACTGTAGAGTATACATAAAGGGGCATCCTTTACCTTAGTGTAAATGTGTTTATTACTAGTTTCAGTGGTTTCTAGCCCACCCAGCCCCCTTTTGGAAAGCATTGTTAGTGGTTGGGGAGCAGTCACTCTGCTAGCAGACTACTGCCATCTTTTTTTTTTTTTAAGATTTATTTATTTATTTGATATATGTGAGTGCACTATAGCTGTTTTCAGACACATCAGAAGAGGACATCAGATCCCATTACAGATGGTCAGGAGCTGGGAGTTGAACTCAGGACCTCTGGAGGAAACAGTGAATCCGTTTTCATTTTGACCTTCTGGGATTTGAAAACCTAGCTATTGAGAACTGCTTTTAACTTTATTTTGTTACGACTGTGTTTATGTGTGTCCCAGAGGGCAACCTTGGATGTCACTCCTTTGCAAACACAGTCTCTCACTGGTGGTGCTCAGCAAGGAGGCTGGACTGGCTGGCCAGCAAGTCTCAAGTATCTCCAGTCGGTTTCTCCACTACTAGGAGCACGAGTGTGTGACACCATGCTGGACCTTTTTCTTTTTTTTTTTTAATTAATTTTTTTGGTGTTTAGTGTATGTATTTATGGGAGGGGTTGGACAACATACATCAGTGCATGCAGAGACCAGAGAGGACACTATGTGGCTATGTGTGTTGTTTTGTCATTGACTACTTTACTCTCAGGAGTCAGGGTCTCCCTCTGAGCCTGGAGCAAGCCCCAGGGACTCCCCCGTTCTGTCTGTGACGGGGCATGGGTATGCTCACTGCCACACCCGGCTTTTTATGTGGGTGCTAGGGAACTGAGCTCGGGCTCTCAGGCCTGCATAGCAAATGCTATGCTGAGCCACCTCTGCAAGCTCCTGCCTGGCATTGATACATAGGGTCTAGGTATTAAACCCTCACACTTGCAAGGCAAGCCCTTGACCAGATGGTGCTATTTAGCCTGACTCTGAACTCCTGTGCTGAAACAACCCTCCACCTCAGCTTCCCTGTTAGCTGGGACTGTAGAGACACCAGAGAGAGCTAATTTTGATTTGTAAGTAGTAGCAACAAGTGCTCATTTGATTATAAAGGTCTTGGGGCTAGAGAGGTGGCTCAGTGGTTACACGTGCTTGTTGCTCTTCAGAGGATGGTAGTTTCAAAGGCTCCCAGCACCCACATGGTGGCTCACATCCATAACTCCAATTCCAGGGCATCTGAAGCCCTCTCCTGACCTCCAAGGGCACCAGGCAAGCATCTATAATGCACATATTTAGGCAAAAATCTAAAAAAAAATGTTTAAAAATAAAACTAAAGGTCTTTACTGCTTTGTATTGAAGAAAGGCAAGTTAACAAATACTTAATTTTTAAATCAAATTCTTTCTTCTTGAAATACTTGAACAAGAGAAATATTGTCTCTGGGAATCAGCTTTAAGTGGCCTTTCCTACAGAGTTCTAACATCAACAAAATGCTAGCGACTGGCCACACCTCCAAGGCTTGCTGTCATGCGTCACACTGGGGCCTTTGACACCCAGGGCCTCCATCTTCTACCCTGGCCAACTCTCCAATTTCCTGTGCTAGTTAGTCCACCACATTATCAGTCTTTTAAAAGATCCATGAAACCCAAGAGAATCATCACTTAGCAAAACATTTCACTAAACATCACTTGTTAATTTCGAAGGACTCACTTCAACTTCTTCCTCCAAACGTAATAATTGAATAATGAAAAAGTAATCACCTTCAAGTGAAATGGGACTTACCAACACTCTACTTTCTAAGGGATGGTTTGGGCAAGGATATATTGCAGTGAAAGAAATCATGGGATGCTTTAATATACGAGAGATCTCAGCAGGCTCTTGGTATGCCTAAAATGCCTAAGTCGGGCAGCCTGATTGGCTTTTCTAGCTCTGATCCTGCAAACAATTAAAAGGTAATTCTACTGTATAGCCGGAGTGATGTCATCTGGAGTCTTACCTGCTGCACCTGGCATACGGAAACAGCCGTGGCGTTAAGAACCTCGGAAGTGTCTCATTTATCTTCCTCATTTACAGCCCAGGAAGTGGCAGCCCAGAGAAGGTATTGAGATTTGCTCAAGGTTGCACAGCCCATAGTGCCAATGCCAGCAAGGAACCTCACCTGCAACTCTTGGTCACACTCCCCATCCACATGCCTTCAAGGGGAAGCCGCAGGCAGATTGCTCAGGTCCCAGGCATTGCCCTTTGCATCCTATCAGTCTGCATACTTGTACACTATAAGCTTTGGCCAGCAAGAGTGGCTAAAGGGACACTTCCGTCAAAATTCCCAGGGGCTGGTGAGATGGCTCACCAGGTAAAGCTCCCGCTGAACAAGCGTGATCGCTCACGTTCAATCGATGGACTCAGCAAAACGTTAGATCAACCTTATAAAGGCAGGATCAATGCTACAGCCTGGTCCTCTTACTCCGTGTGTGCTGTGATTCACATGCCAGACACACATGTATGGAGACTCCCTAAAAGGAGTTAAGGACAGCCCAGTGACCTCATTCGTCATGTCACCGGAAACATTTTAAATACAAATATTTCTACTCTTAGTGAACAAACCCTGCACCTCAATGGTTATAGGATGCTATTGTTCACTTTTATAATAAACAGAAATGGCATATCAAAATATCTGTTGGTTTTTTTCAGCTTAACTTGTCAGGGAACTCTCGTAGTCTAGGGTGGCCTCAGGCTCACGGCAATCCTGCCACAGCTTTCCGAGCACTGGGATTATAAGGCACTATGCCCAGCTAAAATACTCATTTCTAAATTAACAAGAAATAAATTTTCACGGATAGATTAGCATGGAATTTAGTATGGAGAGAATGGGGGGTGAATTGCCTGAAGAAAAAAAAAAGAGCAACTTTCATACTTAGTACCATTCGTTTGCAAATGGTCTAAATAAACTGAAAATTCTTCAAATGAAAGAACAAGGTACATGAGCCAGAAATGGTGGCACAGGCCGTCAATCCAGCACTCAGAGGCTAAGGCAGGGGGGTCTCTGTTAGTTTGAAGTCAGTTTTATCTACATGGGGAGTTCTAGGTAAGCCAGGGCTACTGTCTCAAAGACCCTGTCTCAAAAAACAAAACAAAAAGAATAAAATACATAAGTGTAAAAAACGACTTCACACTTCTGAAGTTGTGACAGGTTTTAAAAAGCCAGCTATGATAGGCTGCTAATCTAATTACCATTGAGGGAGAATTTCCCACCCTGTAAGAATGAAAATGTAGATGATATTTTATTATTTTCTTGCCTTTCTGCACTATATATAGTGAAGCCATAAGCAGACTGTTCCCATGTGCTGTTATGGCCCCATGAACCATAGCGTTTCTCTCTCCAGGAGACATTAAATGTCTCCTCTGTGCAGCGTGTGCTGTATGTGCTGTGAACACTCAACAAGACTGTGGTCCTTGCCTCCGGAGACTTGTTTGCAGGCCATGGAAGAGGCAGGCATGGGGAAAATGGATAGAAATGCAATATAGATCCTGGCTGCCTAGTCCTGGCGCCCCACAGAAGGATGGGTGGACAGACACAAGTGAGTCCAGCCACCAGCTGAGTTTGGCTGGGTTTCTTCACATCCAGATCCTAGGACCAGGCTTTCTGCACAAGTGAAAGGCTTCCTGGGGGCCCTTCAGTCCTCTGAATGTTCTCACACACGCTGGCAAGTTACCAATGTGTGTGTTTATTAATGTTCATGGGACTGTGACATGGTGGAGATTCTAAGGCTGTGTGTCCTAGGTACTGTTAGGCATGCTTTCAAGCAATGCAGGATGTAGTCCCAGTTTCTTCATAAGTCAGGCTGGCCGTAAGGAAGTTCCAAACCCATCATATGTCATTCAGCTATGAAAAATGAACAAAAAAACCCTAAAATTTTAGTATTGTTCAGAAAAAAAATTGGTTAAAATTCGTTCCTTATCGACAAAGAGTCAACTTTGTTTCCTGCCATTTTAAAGTCCGACCACTTCCAGCCACGTGCTAGTCAGCAAACTGCACTGTCTGTCCCCGTGGGACCGTTTTGTAAACTGCTTCACACTACAGGGCAAAGCATTGCCCTGTTTGATGCTTATCTCAACAGAGGCCAAACTGCTGAGCCAGGAGACTTTGTGCCAAGTTAGCTCTTTACTTTGAACACAACTGATATTTAGAAAAGCCCCTCCCTTACTCCAGTTTAATCTTTCCATGTTTGTCTTGCAATATATTTCACGGCATGACAGAAGGGCAGTGTGTGAAGTGATGCACAGATTACAAACCGTCATAGTTTTGAATGCCAAGCGAGAGCCTGTGCACAACTCACTTCCCGGCTGTTTTACACAACCGCTGTTAAGTGGCACGTTTTGGAGGCATCGTGATAAAAGGAAAACTGGAGAGCTGAAGTCCCTTTCACATTATTCAGGAACCAAGACGGCTGATCAAGAGGGTGAATTCTAGTTACCTGTGTAAAGAGTGGACAGAAAGCAAACAGCTGCCGGCCACTGGAATTTAATGTCACTACAAGTCTCTTAATTAAAAGATTATTGTAGAAGGCAGCTAAGGGCGCTCTTCCGAACATGTACAGTCTTTACTCGTGCGCACCACCACACACGTACAGAAGCTGGGTCGTGGTACTAACTAAAGTATTTAAGAAGAAAATAAACTTGCAGGCCACTTGCAGGTTAAAATGACCTTAGGATCCCTGCTGTTTGGGGGTAGGGACTGGTTAGTTTCCCCAACCCAAGGGCAAACCATCGCGACCCAGCTTTGACCGTCCATTAAAGAGAGCAGGCGCTCCGCCCAGGTCTTTAGGAGTCTAGAAGAACAGTAACCTTTCCCAAAGTTTCCCAAGGCTCAGCTCCCCAGCCCTACTGCACCCCACAACAATCCAAAGAATCACGAAAGCCTCCCACGATCTGGGAGCAACAGGGCCTTGCCCAGGGGTGGCAGCGCCGCGTCCGGCCACCCCTGGTGCTGTCGGGTCCCCAATATGGCCCTGGAACTCCCAGTTTGCCTTACCCCGCTCAGCCGCGGCGGCACCGGCGCTCCTCGCCCAGTCGGGCTCGGCCTGCTCTGTAAAGGAGGCTCCCTCTTCACTCGTGCGGCGCCCCTTCTTCCCACGAGCGCCCCGCGCCAGGGCCGGGCTTCTCCGCCCCGGCCGCCATCCCCACCGCCGCGGTACGCACCACACTCGGCGCCCCACGCCGCTGCCCTGTCGCCCTGCCACGCCCTCGCCACCTCCCACTCTGCCAGCCACGCCTCCCCGCATCCCGCAGGCCACGCCCCCGCGCCCCTCGCCTGGTCCCATCTGGGGAAGCAGGCACCTGCTCCCTCCTCGCGCGCCCACATCCTCGGGCGCCACCTGCACCCCGGTGCGCACCACGCGCGCTCCTCATCCGGGCTCTCTCAGCTCCGCCGATCCGCCGCAGGTGTAGGATGGGGTTCCCGGCCGCAGACACCCCAGGGCCGGGTCCTATAGGGCAGGAGTGGACAGCCGGGGCGCAAGGCACAACCGACTGCCAGAGCGGCCTGGGCGCTGCGCGCGTGGGCGTCGGGAGGGCGCCTCGGTCGCGCCCGGGTGTCGCCGCCTGGGGATGCAGACTTGTTCCTCGGGCGAGTCCCAGCCGGAATCTCGTCTCACCCTGTCGGGTAGAGACGCCCCCACGGGCAACAAGCTATAAATAGCGGCCGCCAGCCTGCTTCCAGGCGGACACAAATTAGCCGACAGCTCCACGGATTCTAATTTTTTAAAATTAACTTGTTCCAAGGCGCTTGAAACTTGGCATGGCCTGAAGTGTTGGGGAAGATGTCCCTGCGGGCAAGTTGTTCCAGACGGTCTTGGGGATGGGATGGCAGAGTGTGGTCCAGCTAGCTTGTCCGCATCGGGGTGAGGCTTTTAATGTGTCTAACCCTCGGAGTTTCTCTCTTTGAGAGTCATAGGACACCGACACCGAGAGGGACAGAATCTTGGCCTTGTCCATTTCCTCTGGCTTCCTAGGGTCTAGCAGGGCTTGAACAGCAGCTAATCATTAGTAAATAATAGTTCACTGAATGTTGGTGGCAGTTTTAGAAGTGATCCCCAAAGTCCCTTTATAAGTGATGAGTTTTATTTTAGGAATAAGGGAAAATGTGCATTTCTGGTTGTTTTACAGTCCCCCTAAAGACTTATTGCTTCATTAAAAAGTTTGACTCTATTTGGGTTTGCAATCCGCTTACTTTGAAGAATTCAGGCATCTGTTCCGGTCTGAATTTAAGCGTATTCCAATGAGAAAGAAAACAAAGCTTATGAAGACAGGTGAAGCCGGTCTCCTGAAGGACTTGGTAACACATGGATACAGTTTTGTTTTATTTCGTTTTGTCTCTTTAGACAGGGTCTCCGGGAGCGGGATCTGGCCTCGATCGGAACCTCTTGTAGACATCCCAGGGCCGTGATGGCAGCCTGCACTGCACACCTGCCTAGGTTCTTTTTAAATCCAGAAATATTATTCTAGAAGGTTTTATTTTTCTGTTGTTTTTATTCTCTCCAAGAAATACAAGAATATTCCCCCCACAGAAGCATCAGAAGTATTAAAAGACTTGCACCCTCTTGGACAAACTCTAGTATTGTATTGGTAAAGCCAGAAGTATAATAATGATTTGCAACTTTTTATTGGAAATAAATTTAAAATGTGTAACAGCAAATATCCTTTGCACACCCACTTCATAACACAGCTCAAGCGTGGAAAGGTGGAAGTAATGGAGCTGCTCCCAGAAAGATGGATGGGCGCACAGATGAGGTTTTAAGTGCTGTAAATTATTGTTTGGCCTTAGAAAAGAACATGAATGCACAATTGATATGAAGATAGATCATCTGGCAATGAAAAAGCCAGCTACAACGGGAACAGATGCTGTCTGAGTTAACTTATAAGACGTTCGTGCTGTCAAACTAAAGCCAGGTAAATACAGTTTCAGCATTTGAGACCCAGGCGGTTTGGTGGGAATATGAGGCTGTCTTGAGGCAGATGGGGGAAAACTCTGTTTAAAAATCAAAACAAGCATAGAGACTGAGGTATGGAAGCACACACCTGCCATTCCAGCACATGGGAAGTGGAGGTGAAAAGATTGGGAGTTCAAGGCTAGCCCGGACTGCCTGAGATCCGGTCAGAATGGGAGGCATTTGCAGTGTGGATGTGCTTAAAGCCACAGGAACTGTGTGCTTAAAGTGAGGAAGATAATTAAATATATATATTTATGGTTATATATATGTGTGTGTGTATATATATATATATATATATATATATATATACACACACACATATATATAACCATGATTATTTTACATGATACTATGCAAAGACAAAAAAGACTTGCACTTGTCATAATACATATTTTCTAGGTGACAACCAATACAATCACTATATGGTTTAATAGTTGGTTGTAAAAGTTTGCTTCTTGTTGGATTTTTAACAAAGTGAATTTAGGGTAATTTGAGAGTAGATATATACATATGCACACATAAGACAAACTGACTAGACAGGGATTCTCAGCTGGGTCACATCTCTATGTTCTGGCAGCATTTTGAGGTTGATGATATACAGTGAGCCTGGCTCTGTGGCAGGTGCCCAGAACCTGGGTGATAAGAGAGCTTTACCCCAGTAGCCACTAGAGTGAAAATGTGTTTGTGTGTGGCGTCCCCTGGTGGTAGCAACCAGAATTGCTTCTCTGAGTGAATCTGTGCTTTGTGTGTGGGATGAAAATTCAACCCACATTTGTTGACTGTGTCTGTCCTACCTCAGTGTGCCAGCTCAGAGTAACACAGCAAGCTTGTGTTTGATCTTGCTAGGACAGAATTTAATGAATCTTTAAGCACCAAAGTTTACAACATATAAAACTCTCCTGCTTGAGTTTTTTAAAAGTAGTGTAGACAGAACTGTTAACTACTTAGACTAATTGACAGGGCAGTGTCTTGTTACTTGGGGATATAAATGTTTTTAATAGCACATTTGTAACAAGCCCAATTATTTATCGAACATCTGGTCATCTAAGACTTTGGGGCTGGGGTTGGGGGAGGCCCCTCTTCCTGTACTCAACGCATCCATGGTGCTGAGCTGTGCTGATCTCTCTCCACAGAAGGATTAACAGTGTTTGTTAAAAAGTGAATTCAAGCCGGGCGTGGTGGTGCATGTCTTTAATCCCAGCACTTGGGAGGCAGAGGCAGGCAGATTTCTGAGTTCAAGGCCAGCCTGGTCTACAGAGTGAGTTCCAGGACAGCCAGGGCTACACAGAGAAACCCTGTCTCGAAAAACAAAAAACAAACAAAAAAGTGAATTCATAGGCACGTGTAAGTCTTTTTTTTTTTTGTCACTATAGTTTATTTCAATAATATAGAATCATTTGTCATCAAGGTTTCTGAAGCAAGAATAGCAAAGAGGAAATATCCTAAAGTAGACACTTTCAGCCTCATTAGAAACAGAGTGTACACACACACACACACACACACACACACACACATATACAGAGAGAGACAGAGACAGAGACAGAGACAGAGACAGAGACAGAGACAGAGACAGAGACCAAGCAACCTTGGGGAGAGCTGCCCTGCACACAGGCCACTGACACAGGTTTCTCAGTAATGACCACACTTCAAATATCATTAAATGAACTACTTAGAGAAGAGCAAAGTGCTCTTGCCATCTGCTTGCTAGATAAGCAGGAGTCCCAGGCTGCAGGTGAACTTGCTCTTGGCAGAGAATTATTCATGCCCACAATAATAAGTTTTAAGAAAAGAAGAAGGAGGAGGAGGCTTACTAAGCAGATGGCACGTGTAAGTCTTAATGAGACAACAGTAGTCAAAGAAGGCCTGTTGGCACAAGTCTGTACTCTCAGGATTTAGGAAGCTGAGGCAGTAGAATGACTGTGAGTTTGAAACCAACCCAGGCTATACAGAGATTTTCCTGCGGTAAAATAAATAAATAAAACGGCCTGCTTCTCATCCTGACTGACCTCCAGCACATGCAGTATCTGTGTAGAGGACATAGCAACCATGGCAGGAGCAAGTTACATCACGTGCTCTAAGGCCCGGGGGAGCTCTGAAGGGGTTAGGTAAGCCTGTCGGATTGCCTTGGGTTCAGTCTCTAGCACTGTGAAAACAAAACAGAGAAATCACTATGATTGTGTTGATACTGCTGTGCCGGGAGTCCAGGCATCAGCCACCAGTCCTGGCTCAAATATGGGGTTAGTCATGGGCCTGTGGGAAGTGGCTGGGGTTTGCTAAGGGCACCAGGGCAGAGCCTGTGGCTGATACTGAAGACGTTTTGTTTGTTTTGCTTTGCATGGATTTTGACACAGGACCTCACTACGTAGATCAGGCTGGCTCTAAACTTGAGGTGACCATCCTGTCTCTATTCCAAGTTCACCTTTCTTCTCCAGCGGCTCCTTGGTGCTCTTATCTCCTATCGTACGATGTTGTGTGTCACCTCAGACTGCCAGCAGCACCCTTACCAGATGGGCCTCTATACCTTTGATCAAAACAGTGACAGAGATAGACATCTGTTCTTGTGATTTGCCCTGCTTGTGGTCCTGCATGGTAGGAACTAGGAACTGGTGTTCCTGGAAGATGAGGAAAATCTGTGGAGTGATTTCTGACTTGGTATTGCCCAGAACCAAGCTTGGCCCCAGGAAGGGTTTATCTAGCCCACAGTTGCACCTTTTTATTTCATAAGAAGCTGGTGGGTTTTTTATTGTCTTCATAACAGAGTTGTTTTAAAAATTGATCACTTGGCCCTTCCTTTCTCTTTTCCTCTCCTTCCAGGTTGTTGCAGGAAATATTAAAAAATGAACCCACCAACTCTCTGTGGGGCCGAACCACACTCCCTCACTCCTGCTAGCACCGGCAACTCTCTCCAGCTAGCCCCTGCAGCATCTGGCTCACTTGTCCCGGGAGCCACTAATCCCCTGTAATTGGTGGTCCCATATTCCAGTAACCAAATGGAACCACCAACCTCGAGGTTGCATATTACAATACCCAGTAACCTGGTAAAATCAAGACTCTTTTTTTTTTTTTTTTCTTCCGAGAGTGTTTCTCTGTGTAGCCCTGGCTGTCCTGGAACTCACTCTGTAGACCAGGCTGGCCTCGAACTCAGAAATCCGCCTGCCTCTGCCTCTCAAGTGCTGGGATTAAAGGCATGCGCCACCACTGCTCCAATAAAATCAAGACTTTTAAAGCTTATAATTATGGTTAGCCAATCAGAGTTATATATAATTTGCAAGATGCCAATACAATAATTTCAGAGCCAATTGATAATGATAAAAGCTCTATCCCAATTAATCTAACCTGGTGATATCATCATGTCAGCCTCCATTCTCCTCTCTCCCTCTCTCCTGCAATGCTTGTCTATACCACTCTTAGCTCCGCCTCCCTTTTCCATCTCCAATCATAGGCCTCCCCTGCACTAATGTGATTGGACAGGGAAAATCCTGCAACACTAGATCACAATGTTTGCCTCTCCAATAGCCCATGTTCCCTTAGATCTTTTTTTTTTAATTAGGTATTTTCTTCATTTACATTTCCAATGCTATCCCAAAAATCCCCCATACCCTCCCCCCTACCCACCCACTCCCACTTCTTGGCCCTGGCGTTCCCCTGTACTGAGGCATATAAAGTTTGCATGACCAATGGACCTCTCTTTCCCCTGATGGCCGACTAGGCCATCTTCTGATTCATATGCAGCTAGAGTCAAGAGCTCCGGGTACTGTTTAGGTCATATTGTTGTTCCACCTATAGGGTTGCAGACCCCTTTAGCTCTTTGGGTACTTTCTCTAGCTTCTCCATTGGGAGCCCTGTGATCCATCCAATAGCTGACTGTGAGCATCCGAGCAAGCCTCAGTACAATCTTTGTAGTGTTAGCCTTGGTAGGAGGCACAGCACAGCCGCCTCTACATAAATGTGACACAGCTGCAAGATATCCCCTGCATGAGGACCTAATTGAGGACTTCCTGAGGGACCAAGGATTGCTGACACAGACAATGTCATCCAACCAGGAAGTACTGTTTAGAAGAGATGCTTTCTTGGGACCAATGAGGCAAGGGTGGAGGGTATTTAAAAGCTTGCAATAGTGTTTAGATGAGTGTGCTGTGGTGTTTCTCACCTGCTCACACTGTCTGTGCATTGATTCCATGCCACCTCACCTCCAACCCCCAAGGATAAGTAGGGTCAGGCAGTGGGCAATCCATGGCACAGACAAAAAGTCTTTTTGAGGAAAATAGACTTAGTCTGCCCACCATAGCCACTCCATTTCCTGTTCTAACACCACTTTCCCTGGGCAGAGTCTTTGCCGTTTGTGGAGTTGTGTCACTTTGTGGGGCTGGTGCTTGCTACTGTAGACTCTGGCAGGTTTTAGGAACAGCAGTCATCTTGTCAGCAGGAGTGCTATCAACACGGAAAGAGGTAGAGCCAGAAAAGAAGTAGATTTCACAGTCGCACATTTCAGTCCACCATGGAAGAGAAGTCACGACCCTGGGAGCTTGGGAGAAGCTGCTATAGCTGCAGCCAGCCTGCATGCTAATGCTCAGCTCCCCTTTACTATGCACAATTCAGGAGCCTCTGCCATTCCTGTTACGGAAACCTGTTCTACCACTGCACTATGTCCTCACCCTATCCCATTGTTAACCTTTTAATATTTGGGACACAGTCTCACTAAATTGCTAGGCAGACTGTGAAGTTGTGATCCACCTGCCTCCGCCTACTGAGGTGTAGCCCTATGCCGCCAATCCATCCTCCTTTCTCTTTGTCTATGGGGAGCTAGAGTCTTGTGCCATCTAATGACATTTCAATTAATAATGGGTCACATTATGACAGAGGCATATAACACACTTCCTCCATGTGTAAGTATACTCACAAAGATGAGTATTTACTGCCATACCTACGGGGTTCAGTATAGGGACCTGATACTCGGATTTATAGCCTGGGAGCAATGAGCACTCCCACACAGCCTGAATCCTGGATCGCACTATCTAGGTCTGTGAAGTTCAGCACCGTGTTTGTCTGCCTGGACACTGCCATGCTTCTTGCCATGATGATAATGGATTGAACCTCTGAACTGTAAGCCAGCCCCAATTAAATGTAGAGTGTTACACAGGGCAGAACTGGAGAAGTGACCTAAGCCCTTTGGAGGAGTCCAAAAGATCATTCGTGGCTCCCAGACATTGGAACAAGAAGCTATAAAGTTGAGGTTGCCTTGGAAATCCCAAGATGTTCGAGATGCCATAGCTGTGGAATATCTGCTGAGAAAAGCTGCCAACAGGGAGTGGAACCAGCTCAAGAAAGAGAAGGGTGTTATAGTCATTAAAGCTGAAAGGTATTGGACATCACACATGGAGATGCAGGGTTTACAGTTTGATTCTTATGTTTGAACAAGCCTAGGGAGGCCAGGGAGTAGTATGTGGTGGTTTGAATATGCTTGGCCCCTGGGAAGTGACACTATTAGGAGGTGTGGCCTTGTTGGAGTAGGTGAGGCCTTATTGGAAAAAGTGCATTTCCGGGAGCCTGCCCAAGCATTGGTTCTCTCTGGAAGGTAGCTGAGGGGGAAGAGCACAACTTGGTTTTGTAAGAGTAAAGGTTGCTTACTATAAAATAATGTTTACCTGTCTGGACTCTAAATTACTCTGAGGACAGAAGCTGCAGGTCTCTGGTGATTGACACCCAATTATTCAATGGGGGTGGGGAGGTGGCACGAGGGATTAATTAAAGAGGTTCTTTGATTCCTCTCCCCACCCCAGGTCCTTCCTGGCTGAGCCTGAGGCTGACTCCTTGCCAGCTTGGAAAAAGTTGCAGAAAGAAACAAAAACTTTGAGAAGAGACTCTACTGTTTGTTTCTAAGTGAAAGAAAAGGGAGAGAACTAAGTTTCCACAGATCTTAAGAAAAAAACCTGACTCCACTATTGTCATTGTTCTCAATACTCATTCATACCTTTTCAGGATACATGATCACACGGTATTCCAAGCATCTTTTTGCAAAAGTTCACAAGTTCAAACATAGATTCAAATCATAAATTGAATAAGAAGTAACAAGAAAGATGTTTACATGTGTTTCCATTAAGAATAGTTATCTATCTGCCACTAGCTCCACTAGCTCATTAAAAGTTAAAATCTATTATTCTTATGTCCAGGAAACACACTATGTCAAGAGGCAAATCATCTGTCTAGTGGTCTCATTAGTATTGAAATTTTGTACAGATAACCCAGTCAACATTTTATCTTCTCTCCTTGCACCTACAATAAACTGTTTATTCCCTTTTATGACCTTTAGTTATCAGATAATGGTTTTGCAGTCTAAAGGAATATTTTCCTTCATCGTAAATCTGTTTCACACCTTCTTTCTATCTTAGTGCAAATTGCCCGTGACACATGAAGGTTTACAGAATTCTAATTGCAGTTATCAAACTACAGAGGGCTCAAAATTGCTTGTATAGTTTTAGGAATTCTATAGAATTACCATTTGGAATTAAGAAACCATCTATTTGTCTATAGCATTGCTACAAAAGAGTACATCTTCATTGATCTGCAGAAAATCTGTCTAATAGGGTGGGCTGATGCCCAGGAATTGTTATAATAATTTAATAATGACAGGAAAGGCATATCAGCTGCAAGAATCAATCCTAAGATGTAATCTCTTGGGGCCTTGCCTCCCAGAGCTCATCCACTGCAGTCCATGCAAAATTGGTAGACCATCTCAGAAAAGTCCTCCAATAGCCTTCTCCTACCCTAGATGGCTTCTTACAGTCCATCATGGTGGGGGTGGGCTTTGAGATCCTATGCTCAAGCTCTGCCCAGTGTGGAAGAGGGTCCTCTCCTGGCTGCCTTCAGATCAAGATGTAGAAGTCTTGGCTCCTCCAACCAAGCCACACCTACTCCAACAAAGCCACATCTCCTAATAATGCCACTCCCCATGGGCCATGTATTTAAACACATGAGTCTGTGGGGTCTATTCCTATTCCACTCCATGGCCCCCATAGGCTTGTAGCCCTATGATAATGCAGAAATGCATTCAGTCTAACTACTAGAGCTGCAGATGTGTACTGTATTGTGTGACTTGGGGTTTTTGTTTTTAATTTTAAGAGAGTCTCAAGTTTCTCAGTCTGGCTTTCACTGACTATTCTGATCTTTCCGTTCTCACCCGCTGAGTGCTGTGATTACAGGCCTGCACACCATCATGGCTGGCACGTTAATCTAGGTTTTAAGGACTTCAGCGTCTGTCTTAGCCAGTGTTCTATTGCTGTAAAGAGACACTATGACCACAGCATCGCTATAAAACACTTAACTGGGACTGGCTTACAGTTCAGAGGTTTAGTCCTTTTTCATTATAGAGAGAAGCAAGGTGGCATGCAGACAGGCATGATGCTGGAGAAGTAGTGGAGAGTTCTACATCCAGATTTGCAGGCAGCAGGAAGAGAGGGACTCTGGGCTTGGCTTGGGCATTTGAAACCTCAAAGCCCACCCCAGTGAAACATTTACGCCAATACGGCCACACCTACTAATTCTTTCAAATAGTGCCATTTCCTAGTGACCAACTATTCAAATCTATGGATTCTGTGGGGTTCATTTTTATTCAAATCACCACAGTGCCTGTGGTGGTTTGAATGGTGTGGTCCACTGTCTAGCCTCTTCTCTCTGGGGCATCAGACATTTTTGTTTGACAGACCAAGGAGGAGTGAAGCAGAGCTGGGGACAAATAGGTTCCACAAGACTCAGGTGTAGTTGGGAATGCCAGGAGTGTTACAGCAATGGTGGCCTGCACCAGCAGGTAGCTGGGGTCCCAGGTCTTTCCATAGCAACAGTAGCAGCAGCACAGGTGGGGTCAGCTGCCACCCTGATGTGAGCCCCTGCTGGCAGGGAGAGCGTGGCCAGCCAGGCGGGTCCAAGATCCAGCGATAAATGCTTTGGGAGAGAGAACTCTTCCCCAGGTGTTACAGATCAGGAAAGATAACCACTCTCAGACAATCCTCTGTCAAATAGCTGTGTGCTTTATCCCATGTGGACAGCTACGACGCGAACCTTGGGGAGTGGGATGGGATTTGGGTAGATGTTTTCTATTGGCTGAGTGTGAGATGTTAGTGATGCTCTATTTGCATGGGGGGAGGACTCCAGGTGCTATATTATGAGACTGCCTGCCTGCCTGTGGTCCTCTCAGTGGGGTGTCAGGGTTATGGGTTCCAGAGCAGGGGTAGACACAGGCAGGAAGCAGCTCTACTCCTGCTATTCTCAAAGCTCTGAGATTCGCAAGATTCGAGCTCACTCAACCTCACTGGCTGGTATGCCTGTCTGGTGGCATGGCCCGCTTGCTCTACAGAATAGGTTTGGCCTCCATAGATTTGTGTTTGAATTTTTGGCTATAAGCAGTGGCACTACTAGGAGGGGTGGCCTTATTGGAGGGGTGGCCTTGTTAGAGGAAGTGTGTCACTGTGGAGGCAGGGCTTTGAGGTCTTACATGTGTGACACATTCAGGCTCCTCTTGGCTGCCTTTGGATCAAGATGTAGAAGGCTTGGCTCTTCCAGCATCCTGTCTGCCTGGACACTGCCATGCTTCCTACAATTATGATAGTGGACTGAACCTCTGACCCCATAAGCCAGCCCCAATTAAATGCTTGCCTTTATAAGAGTTACCTTGGAGTCTCTTCACAGCAATGAAACCCTAACTAAGACAGTGTCTTTCTGTATTTTTTATTCTCTTAACAGTACAGGCATAGTTTCTATGTTTTGTTTTGTTTTTAATCACAGGAACAATGGATGACTTGTGGTCTCCATATGAGCTTTATTGTTGTTTATACCAGAATTATTATATAATGGTATGATAATTTACAACTTTTCATTAGAACTATAGGTACAAAATATATAGCTCCAACAAACGCTTGCCACACTTGGTGTATAAAATTATTTAATAGTCAAAAAGTGGAAGCGATCCAAGTATCCCTGGTGGGTGATGGATACATAGATGAGGTTCATGCCTACAGTGGAATACTGTTGGCCTTCAAAAGGAAGGAATGGGAATATACATTGTATATGTACTTTGGAGAGATGCCGATTGAAACAAGGCAGGTGCAACAGTAATGAATAGTATCACAATCTGTTATGGTTTATATATGCTTGTCCCAGGGAGTGGCACTATTAGAAGGTGTGGCCTTGGAGTAGGTGTGTCACTGTGGGCATGGGTTTTTGGGTTTGGTTTTGGTTTTGGTTTTTTGAGACAGGGTTTCTCTGTGTAGTCCTGGCTGTTCTGGAACTCACTCTGTAGACCAGGCTGGCCTTGAACTCAGAAATCCATCTGCCTCTGCCTCCCAGGTGCTGGGATTAAAGGCATGCACCATCACTGCCCAGCTGGGCATGGGCTTTAAGGCCCTCATCCTAACTGCCTGGAAGGCAGTCTTCTGCTAGCAGCCTTCAGATGATGATGTAGAACTCTCAGCTCTGCCTGTACCATTCCTGCCTGGATGCTGCCCTGCTCCCACCTTGGTAAAAATGGACTGAACCTCTGAACCTGTAAGCCAGCCCCTAAATGTTGTCCTTATAAGAATTGCCTTAGTCATGGTGTCTGTTCACAGAAGTAAAACCCTAACTAAGACACAATCCAATTTATTAGAGCTACTGAGAACTGTCAAGTTGAAAACAGGTGTGGTGTTTCATGCCTACGATCCCAGCACCTGAGAAGCACAGGGAAAGGACTGCTGAGGGTGGAGGCCATCTTTGGCTATAGTGTATAACTGTGGGGGTGGGGTGGGGGAGCAGGCCATAGGACATTCTCTGTAACTTTAGCACTTGAGAAGTGGAATCAAGAAAGATCAGAAGTGCTAGGGCTACAGGAGACCCTATCTTAAAAAAACAAACAGAAAAAAAAAATCATGAAGACAGAGAGTAAAATGGTGGTTGTCAGGACTGGGGAGCAGAGGCAGGGGAGTTAGTAATGGATGTGGAATTTCTGTCTGGGAACAAGATGGGGTAGCATTTGCAGTGTGGATGTGCTTAAAGTCACAAGGACTGTGTGCTTAAAATGAGGAAGATGATTAATTTTATATGTATATGTATATATATATGTATATATATACATACATATATATATGTGTATATATATATATATATATATATATATATATATATCCATGAACTTTTCACTTGATATCATGCAAAGACCAGAAAGACTTGCACCTGTCATATGACACATTTTCTAGGTGACAACCAATACAATCACTACATGGTATAATAGTTGGCTGTACAAGTTTGCTTCTTGTTTGACTTTAACAAAGACTGCATTTAGGGTAATTTGAAAGTAGATATATGCATATGCATACATAAGACAAACTGACTAGACAGGGATTCTCAGCTGGGTCACATCTCTATGTTCTGGCAGCATTGTAAGCCCAAAGATAAACAGTGAGCCTAACTCTGTGGCAGGTGCCCAGAACCTGGGTTTGTTAAGAGAGAGCTTTACCCCAGTAGCCACTAGAGTGAAAATGTGTTTGTGTGGCGTCCCCTGGTGGTAGCAACCGGAATTGCTTCTCTGAGTGAATCTGTGCTTTGTGTGTGGGATGAAAATTCAACCCACATTTGTTGACTGTGTCTGTCCTACCTCAGTGTGACAGCTCAGAGTAACACAGCAAGCTTGTGTTTGATCTTGCTAGGACAGAATTTAATGAATCTTTAAGCACCAAAGTTTACAACATATAAAACTCTCCTGCTTGAGTTTTTTAAAAGTAGTGTAGACAGCACTGTTTATTAACTACTTAGACTAATTGACAGGGCAGTGTCTCGTTAGTTGGGGATATAAATGTCTTTAATAGTACAGCCCAATTACTAATCGAACATCTGGTCATCTAAGACTTTGGGCTAGGGTTGTGAGAGGCCCCACTTCCTGTACTCAAAGCATCCATGGTGCTGAGCTGTGCTGATCTCTCTCCACAGAAGGATTAACACTGCCCATTATGAATTATAAAGTATGAGTTCACAGACACCTTTTATCTTAATAAGACCAATGTAGTCAAAGTGGACCTGCTAGTTGCATGCCTGTAATCTTCACGTTTGGAAGATTGAGGCAGGATTGCTGTAAGTTCAAGGCCGGTAAGTTTTCTGCCGAAAACAAAAGTGAACAAACAAACAAATAAACCCCAAAGCCCTTCTCCTACCTTCCACAAAGCTATGTGAACAGCCTCTGCTTCAGAGAGAAAGGCTCAGTGACTATGCACTGGCGAGAGACAGACTTTACATACAGAAACTCACTCAACCCTCAATAAAGTCACTCAGGTTACAGGATCCCTGGCTTTCTGTTAAGGAAATAAAAGCTCAGAAAGTCTACTGCAACTGGCCAAAGGCCAACCAGTTGGTAAGGGCACAGCCAGGGCATTGACATGAATTGCTGCCCCAAGCCTGCATGCAGGCTGAGAAGGACATTATCAGAGAAACAGGCCTTCAGGCAGTTCCTTCGTTGTGCAAACCTCACAGAATGGACTGTTTCACACCAGGGCGGTATGGATCGCTAGCGTTCCTGGGCCATCGTAGGGTGGTAGTCCATGTTTGTGTTTTTGAACACATCTAGGCACAGGAAAGGTATCATAGCAATTCTTAGCTGTAGGGATGTTTAGCTCCACGATTATCGTATGGAACCTTGTTGTAATGTGGTACACAAGACTGCCTGCCTACAAACCGAGGGGGCACAGGTCTGGTCTAGCCTGGTACTTAGGGGACTTAGCTGGGAGGATTCCAACCTGAAGGCCTGCCTTCCTCAGTGGTAAATTTAAGTGAGGAAGTTTTATTGGTCTCATCTCCTTCAGCTCTGAAGTCTTCTCTGGGGTAGGAAACCCATTAATATTCATCTCAGATGTGTTTACAAAGGTTTTTGTTTTAATTTACTACTTGCTTTAATTTCTATAACTTTGTTTCTTTATTGTGTGTATGTGTGTTTGTATAAGTGTGTATGTGTGGACGTATGTGTGTGTATGTATGTGTGTGCATGTGTGTGTATGTGTGTATGTGCATGAGTGTGTGTGTATGTGTGTATGTGTGTGCGTATGTGTAAGTATGTGTGTGCACGTGTGTGTATGTATGTGTGTGCATGTGTGTGTGTATGTGTGTGCATGTGTGTGTGTATGTGTGTGTGCATGAGTGTCTGTATGTGTGTATGTATGTATGTATGTGTGTGTGCATGTGTGTGTGCATGTGTGTGTGTAAGTATGTGTGTGCATGTGTGTGTGCGTGTGTATGTGTGTATGTATGTGTATATGTGTGTGTGTATGTGTGTGTGTGTGTTGTGGGGTGCATGTGTGCCATAACACATGTAGAGATCATAGGACAACTTGGGAGAATCAGTTCTCTTCTTCTACCATGTGGCTTTCGAGGCTCTGAGACATCTCTCTTTTAAGAGACAGCCCTTTTATCACCCAAAGGCAGGGGTGATCTCTCAAAGCAACCAGAGCAGTACATGGAATACTGATGGAGACTAGCCAGGGTCTGGAGGGAGCTACAGAGCCGCAGGCTGCACATGCTGCATATGAGAGAACTTTCGATGCCAAGCAGGAAGGATTCTTCCAAAACCACGTTGCTTGTGGCTCTGGAGAGGACCACAGTCCTCTGAGAACCTCAGCATGTCCCAGCAGGGATGCACCATGTTAGCAGGCCATCCCCTGTAAAGTGCACAGGAGGAGAGGGCTAAACCTGTGAGTCACCTGCTTGGGAGGCCTGAGGCTCTGTAAGTGGAGCTCACTCAACCCATGGCATCAAAGAAGGCTGTCAGCAGTGGGTGAGCCCTGGATTTAGTGCCTGTAGCAACCTTTACTCCTCTAAGAAGCACAGGATAGGTAGGTGGCACCTCCCAAGCCCGTGAATGGCTCAGAGGCATTGTTGCTTGCACTGTTCATTGTTGAAGAGAAACTCATTGCCACACTGCGTTTAGTGCTTTCTCTGATCCTTTTGATTCATTAGCTTCTAGTCCTCTGTTTCTATATTTTCAGAATCCCTCGCCATGTTTTCTAGTTCTTTCCCCATGGATACTGAAGTTGACCGGGGCTCTCAAATCCCTTCTGTTAAATTGAAGAGTGTTCAATAGCACCTTCTTGTGTACTCCAGGAGTCTTCCCTGCAGATGGTTCACGGTGTCTAACACAACGTACATGCCAGAGAGGTCATACTCTATCATCTAAGGAACAAAACGGAGGAAACAGCCTGCGTGTGTTCGGTACAGATGTAGTTTTGATTCTGAGTTTGGGATCTGCAGTGGGTTGAATTCACAGATCCAGAAAACATGGTGAGAGAGGTGAATCCTGTGTTCTTGCTTCCTTCACCTCTGTTCTTGTACTTGCTGCTGATACATCTGCCTCCCATCCCCACTGCCAGGATTCTTCTTCTCCTACTCCATTCCAGCAACTGAGGATGGGTGAACATGTACAGGTCAGGACAACCCTCTGCACACCAGATCTTGTCAATATTTCCTCCCAGGGACTGTCAGGTAAGCCATAGATACATTCTTCAGGAGACTATGAAATGGATGTCTGAGTTTAAGTCACAGGTCTTTTCTTATTAGCTCTCTGCCATTGGGTAAGTGACTTCACCTCATGGACCCCAGTCTCTTACACTATGAATGGAGGTGAACATGGCCTCATAGGACTCAGTATGTAGTTCTTACAGTGCCAGGCCCATAGAGGCTGCTGGAAACTGGATCTCATTATTTTAACTTATGAAATTGCCCATTTGCATGCATGTGTGTTAGGCAGTGTATGTACTTGTTAAATCAGTGTGTGTGTGTGTGTGTGTGTGTGTGTGTGTGTATGTGTGTTCACATATGTGCTTGTGAGTGTGGAGGCCAGAGGCTGACATCAGACATCTTTTCTCAGTTACTTACCATCCTTGTAACAGTAGTTCTTTGAAAGAGAGCATCTCTTGCTGAACATGAAGGTCGTTGACTCAGGTAGATTGCCTGGCTGATGAGCTTCAGGGATCCACCTGTCTTTGCCTGTCCCACAGCACTGGGATACAGCTATATGCAATGTGGCTGGCTTTTTTCATGGTTTCTGGGGATCTGAACTTAGATGCCCATGCTTGCAAGGCAGGCTCCTTACCAACCAAGCCACCTCCACAGTCCTGTATCTCTTAAAAAATTAATGAAACAAGCTGAAGTTTAAGCAGATTTAAGAGGGGATGGAGAAAGGAAGGAGTGAGGAAGAGAAAGAGACAGAGAAAGACTATAAATCAGGCTCAGGAAGAGGAAGTTGTTTACACCCCAGAGGTTGGAGTGGGCTCTTCAGCAGAGAGGGTTGCCTACTGTTCTTTCTTTGCCTTCTGGGATGGAACCTTGGTAAGAACTCCTTGGAAGCAATCCGAAAACCCTTTCCTGAGAACCTGTAGAGCAGTCTGACATTACTGTGACATCTATATTGTAACTTAAAAAAGCTTAGGTTCTTCTGAGGTGGAGGGGCACCCCAATATTTAACTACTAATCTCATTTCCTTTTCTTTGTAAAACCTACCTGCTACGTCACTGGATCACCAGCAGATTCCTCAAATGTTGAAGGAACCCACTGTAAATCAAGCTGCCTGCTTAGTCTGCGGGGAGAAGAACCAGATTAAAAGGAAAAACAGCTCCTCAGCCTCCTGCCCACTCTCCTTTTGGCCTGTGGGAACACCCATTCTGTTATTAGCCCAGCCACTAAGAATGCATGCTACTGGGCTCCACCTGCCCCTGGGCAGTCGAACCCAGAACAGGAACTCCAAGTCCCCTCCAAGAGAACTGTTCCTACCCCTCGCGCACAGGGTTTCTCTGTGTAGCCCTGGCCATCCTGGAACTCGCTCTGTAGAACAGACTGGCCTCAAACTTAGTTTCACCTGCACAAAAGAACACATTCATTTTTTATTCCTCAAAGAGTCATTTTTGTTTGACTCTTCGGAGACAGCCTGATTATAAGTAGCTACCTACTGTAAAGATTATAGAAAGGCAGCATTTCTTTAATAGACAAAGTCATCAGGTCTCCTGGGGGAAAAACTGACATCATTTTCCATAGGATCCCTTTGTGATGTCCCCATTGCATAGCGTGTTTGTCTCAAATCAAAATGGAAGACCTCAAGCATGTGGGTGTCAGCTTACAAAAGCCTTCTGTTTACAAAGGCCAATTGTTTGCCAAGGAAAAGGAAGCAAGCAAGAGCTTTGTCCGAGACAGGACTCACATCCTTCTTCCTCTAAGAACGAGGCAAGGTAAACCCTTCCACTAGTGTCAGTGAGCACAGGCCCCGGGAGCAGGAGATGTTATCTAGCAGAGCTATTGTTCTATAGGTGTGTCTAAGTGCTGGTTCAGGAACCATAGTGTATTCACTGGCTTATAATTCAATATGGATTAACATCAATTGTTTCCTAGCAATTCATCAAATACCAGTGAGTACCAAAGCCCGAAGCTAGATAACATCTTCCATTTTGATTTAAGGCCCTGGCCCCTGCTGTCTCGGGATTTACAGATGATGGAGACATGCCCACATAGGGAAACACAAGCAAACATGCACCATGTTTCATTGAAACCAGGGTATTATGGATCATACGACATTCTGTGGAGGGCAGGCATGAGCAATGTCAAGGACCCCAGAACCTCAAACCCATGGAGGAATGGCAAAGTCCTCTTACCCTTGTTCCCAGGGTGAGGCTCAGAGGGAAATACCAAAGCTTTTCTCTGATCCACGTGTGGATTTGTTATTATGCACAGAAAATGTCCACAGCAACACTCCTCCCCAACTTTATGGATATTTATGTCCTAAAGCCTGCTCCCCTACAGACACTGTTCCTACTGAGATTAGCAAAACTTGTCCCTTGATCCAGCTGTTACCGTAGACCCGACTTCCTGATCATATGTATATGATACCATAAACCCCACCTCCTGTTCAAATGTATGCAACAATCCGGCCTCTCCATCCAACACTATAACAAACACGCAGAGTCCGGCATGCTATGGTTTCTCCAGCAGATGGCCCAGTTCACCAGCCCAAGTTTTCCCGTCTTTATGTCTGTCTTTTCTTCATTTGATTGCCACGGGGTCGTGACCATATTTGAACAAATCATAGCATCACTCATGTACCAACAAAATAGAAGATACAGCCATGGTCAGGGGTCACCAGTTCTGAGACCCAGCACTCCGTTTTAGAGATGTGACAGTGGGAAAGGACACTGTGTCTTAGTCTGTGTTGGAGGAGTTGATAGAATGCTTGTCCAACACCCACCTAAGGCAGCTGTGGGGAACCACACCTGTGACCCCAGCACTCACAAGGTGGAGGCAGGTAGATCTCTGGGTCTGTCAACTGCAAAGGCAAAGAGCTAAGCTGAAAAAAATTCATCTTGTAATAATTCATCCGGATTCTCAAGGGAGGTCTAGTAGGTCATCTGGAAAAGGCAGAACAAAGCTGACTTCAAAACTCAGCAAGGAGCCATCAGAATAGTGTGGTACTGACGTAAAAACAGACACACAGACTAATGGGTCAGAAGAGAGCCCAGAAGGAAACCCTTGTACACGTGGTCACATGACACATGGTGAGTGCTAAGACTGTCCCACAGAGGGAACTAAAGAGTTTTAATAAATAACATTATTACTAATGTTAGAAATTCAGATTTAAAAAAAAAAGGTTCAAAGGCTCGAATCACGGCGTTTTGTTTTGTTTTGAGACAAGTCCTTATTATGTAGTCTTAGCTAGCCCAGAACTCACTGTCTAGACCACACTGGCCTCAAACAAACTCACAGATCTGACTGCCTCTGCATCATCATGCCCAGCTACAATACAATTTTTGAAAAAAGAAACATAGTAAAAAAAAAAAAGACAACATTGGCTTTGGCAAGGATTTCTCCAGTGTGATACTAAACGTGTAGGAAACAAAGGAACAAAACCCACAGAGAGAACATCATGGAACTTAAAACGATGGTGCTTCATGGACACTGTCCACAGGAGGTGGACTGTGAAAGGAGACCATAGCGTGGGCCAATGTATCTGGTGTGGGATAGGAATTTAAAACTGTAAAATACCACAATACACAACTATCCCATAAAATGGTCAAAGGGGCTGGGGAGATGGTTCACTGGACAAAGCACTGGCCCGCAACCCTGGGGACTGGAGTTCAGAGTCCCAGCGCCCACAGAAACCCACAGGGGTCCCACCTGTAATCCCAGGGCTCGAGAGGCAGAGGCAGGAGAAAGCTGGAGAGTTAGACCAGCTGAGTTGGAGCTTTGGGTTCAGTGTCAGTAAATCAAATATAGAAAGACCAAGGGAGACACCTGATGTCAATGCCTGGCCTCCACATGCCCACATGCGTGTCCACCATGGGTATCCACACATGTGAACACACACATATTCACACACATGAAAAGTGGGCAAAGGATTTGAGAAGACATTTCTCCAGAGAAGGTCCCTCTATGGCCAGGAAGTACACCGAGATGCACATCACACTAACCGTCAGGGAAAGGCAAATTCAACCCACAGTGAGACGTCACTTGGGTCTCAGAAGGATGGCTACTGGCAAAACCAAAAACGACAGCAATGAAAGGAGAAAAAAAATGAACACTGTTACTGGATACGAGAGAAAATTGGAATTTATGCCTGGCATGGTGACACCGACCTGTGTTTGGGAGGTGGAGGTAGGTGAGTCAGGAGTTCAAGGCCAGCCTTGGCTACAAGAAACCCTACTAATGAAACAGAATCCTAAGACAAATAAGAAGCCTTGTGTACTGTTTATGGGACTATCAAGTATCAAGGGTGAAATAGTAGAAAACATTCAGTTTCTCAAAAATGTAAATATAGAAAAATATGCTATAGACATAATTGTTCAATACATAAATAACCACAAGAATAAGAAAGAACACGGCCTCAAAATGGTATCTGCTCATCCATGCTCATAGCCTATTCAAGGCAGCTAACATGTAAGCAAACCAAATGTCCATTGACATAGAATGCACAAGCAAAAGGTAGAATAGATCCATAATGCAACATTTGCCTAGTCTCAAGGAGGCAGGAATCTCAAAATTCTGTTAGCGTTTCTATTGCTGTGATGAAACACCATGACCAAAGCAAGTCGGGGAGGAAAGGGTTTATTTGGCTTACACTTTCACATCACTGTTCATTCCTGAAGGAAGTGGGGACAGGAACTCAGACAGGGCAGGAACCTGGAGACAGGAGCTGATGCAGAGGCCATGGAGGGGTGCTGCTTACTGGCTTTCTTTCCCTGGTTTGCTCAGTCTGCTTCCTTATAGTATCCAGAACCACCAGCCCAGGGATGGCACCGCCCACAATGGGCTGGACCCTCCCCCATTAATCACTAATTAAGAAAAATGCTACAGCTGGATGTTATGGAGGCCTCTTCTCATTTGAAGTTCCCTCCTTTCAGCTGACTCTAGCTCGTGTCAAGTTGACACTAAACCAGCAGGACACGCTGTAATGCACATTATATTGGTAAACTGTTGTATGTTTTGTAAGATCTTGAAAGCAGATTCTGAGCAAGGAGACCATCTCTTGTATCTTTCAAAACTCTTTGTCCTGCTGGGCAGTGGTGGCACACGCCTTTAATTCCAGCACTTGGGAGGCAGAGGCAGGCAGAGTTTGAGGCCAGCCTGGTGTGCAGAATGAGTTCCAGGACAGCCAGGGCTACACAGAGAAACCCTGTCTCAAAAAACAAAAACAAAAAACAAAAAACAAAACAAACAAAAAAGAAACAAAACAAAACAAAACAAGACACTCCTTGTTCTGGGTCAGACTGACCCTCTAACGCCATAACAAGGGTAAAGGAAATTAGCAGGCAGTAAAGGGTATTGAAGCATCGTACGGTTGACTTATAACAGGCAGCGTGCCATGCATAACTCTGAGTGCTCAGCTGTGGATCTGAGCTGGGTCTATCAAGTTCCCAACATCTAAGGATGTTCATAGAAGACGTCATGGGAAGAACTTAAGAGCTGGTATGTAGAGAGCTATGAAGTGTTGACTTCTAGATATGACATAGCGGTTGCACTCACCAATCCACAGAGGGCATGGTTTCCTGAATGAGACCTATACAAGAGCAAGCCAGTCAAAATTCCAGTATGGCTGGAGGAGGGTCCTCGGAGGTCCTATGCCTTTTAGAGGACCAATTGGCAGCTGAACGCTGCTGAGGAAGGGAGAGTGACTCTTCGGAGGATACGACCAGGGGTAGATTATTCGTGCCCAGTGGATGGCCACACATCCGTGCACATACGGGCAGCACTAATTTAGATGTGGGGTTATCAACAGCAATAAAAGTAAAATTAAAAGAGAGGACATAAATTTGGGAGTGGGATAGGGTGGGGGGCACACTAGGGAAAATTGGAGTGAGATATGATCAATATACATTGTATAAATGTATGAAACTTTCATAGAGTAAAGAATATTATTTTTAAAATGTCATTTAGAACAGCTAGCAGGTAAACTGTTTCCTACAGAGGTTACTGCTGTTTGTGTAATAATACTGAACTGGAAATGGGAAGCCAGACTTCTCCATGGAGAGGATAGAGAAGACTACTAGCGACCCTCTCATTTGGGAACTCCATCTGACCAACTCTGAGCCCACTGCTAGTTTCTGCAGGATGGTTTTAAGTGCCTGATTTGATGTGATTATCTGTCTGCTTCAATTTGCTTTTGTACATGGAAACCTTCCCCCAAGAGGACACTCTGCCTGGCCTGGGAATCTCAGTGGGTCTTCTGCAGTCTGTTTCTGCTGGATGTTTGTAAGCCCTCGATTTGATGGTGGCATCTTTTGTATGCTCTCGCAAGTGGGCTACTCCAGTCTCTGCTGCATGTTGTGTGCCCCATTTGATTGGATTTGGTTTTCTATCTACTGGGTGTGTCTGCTACTCACTCTTTAGCTTTTACCTTTTCTTTCTATGTATCTGATAAACCCACTCACTTAAAGCTGAAAATACAGGTATCTAGATCATTCTATAAACCTTATAGGCCATGCATATTGTGATACAGATGAACCTTGAAGACATCATTAGGTGAAATGAGCCTGTCCCAAGGCAAGAAAATAGTGAGAAGAAGGATGAGCCATTCTTAGAGAGCTTCTGTCTGGGAAGATGTTCTCAAGCTGGATGGTGGTAACTACACAGTCAATGAATGTATTCAAAGCCACTGCATGGTACACACAGTAGCTAAGGAGATGAATCTAACCCTAACCTTCACTCTGACTTTAATTAATACGCGCACAGGGGCCCAGCAGTGAAATGCCTCATCCAAGAAGCAATGAAAAAGTGAGTTTTGGCCTGGGGAGAGAGCTCACTGGGTAAAGGCATTGGCTGCCAGACCTGATGACCTGAGTTCAACCTCTGGGACCCACATGGTGGAAGGAGAGAACTGACTCGTGTAAAGCGTCCTCTGACTTCCACACATATGCTGCAGCAGAGGCCCCCTCCATCAATGAATGGATGGATGGATGGATGGATGGATGGATGGATTGATGGATAGATTGATGGATAGATTTAGCAAGTGAAAGCCCTTAGAATTGATAGAGGTTTGTTCTTTCAAATGAGGTTGGATCATAGACTGGGGCCAGAGTGTAATAGGTTTCCGAGGAGAAAATTTATCATCTAGATAGGCAGTAGAAATTTCTGGAGAGAGTCTCACTCATGAATATCCGGTGCCCAGCTGTCAGAATTTTCTCAGAAGATGAGCCGAGAGCTGATTCTCTTCCTTTCTTAGGTCTAGAAGCAATGAAAGCCAGGCTCTTGCTGCTGCACTTGTGCACTGAACCCCAGGCCTTTAGGAGTATGAGCCTAAGTTACCTTTGAGCCAAGCAGAGGTGACTGTAACAGACAGTCCCAGAAGGAATGAGCATCTTTTTCTGATGTTCCTGGATGGAAGTAGGTACATCAGGGAGGTCAGGTGAGGAGCTCAGATGTTTTAGGTTGGGGGCAGGGACTGAGGGACCATCAGGATGTGAGCAGACAGGAGCATGGGAGGAAGATCTGATGGAAATATCGATGGGGATGGAGGCAATGTGCCCAGAACCCATGGATTCCTATGGGCGTTTGCCACGTGTCAGTGGGAGCCTGGGGCTGTGGTGCAGGTTTAAGCTGGTGTGTCCCATCCCTTTTGTAAATGATGGCAAGAAAGGACAGTTTCAGGATTAGTGGGTCCACTTCATATGGTCAGAACCATTTTAGATTTCATTTGGAATATTTTGGTCAGAGAATGCAGAAGCATGCAATCCCCCTCCCAAATCCCTGGGAAATGGGGGGGGGGGGGGAAGTACCTGAAGGTCAAACTATTTCCCAGGGATTTGGGAAAATGTCATTTCTGTCAACGCTTTGCCCAGGACTGATCTCAACCATCCCTTCCTTCTGAGCCTATTAGAGGTGGCTATGGAGGCCTGTGACCGCCATGGGCCATGTGTTCCTGTACACATGGATCTTTGCAGGTCATGTCATAGCAGCAGAGCCTCCACCATGGTAGAGGAAGACCAGGAGCTATCCAGAAAAGGTCAGTTTAAAGTTGGACAGATGAAGGCACAGAGGAGAGTCAGGAGCATCTCAGTGAATGCCTTTTACATCAAGTGAGGATGTGATGGGCCTCCACTGTGAAACACTGACACTGGACTCTAAGTAGGTCTGCAGACTGGGGGTCAGCTCCCAGGGAGGAAAGGAACCAGAGGGAGGCCTGGCCAGTGCCAGGTCCTGAGGATATGAGAATGCACAGCTATATTTTCTGCACTCAGGGGGCTGAGATAGGAGTGTTGCTATGAGTATCGGGCCAACCTGAGCTATAAGAGAAGACCCTGGTTCAAAATAGACTAAAACAAGAAGCAGTATCCATGTGTGGTAGGCAGGCCTTTAATGTCAGTACATGGGAGGCAGAGGCAAGAAGATCTCTGTGAGTTCAAGACAGCCTGATTTACATACTGAGTTATAGGTCAGCCAGGCCTTCATAGTGAGACCCCCACCTACAAACAAATAAATGACAAGGAAGAAAGGAAGGAAGGGAAGGGAAGGGAAGGGAAGGGAAGGGAAGGGAAGGGAAGGGAAGGGAAGGGAAGGGAAGGGAAGGGAAGGGAAGGGAAGGGAAGGGAAGGGAAGGGAAGGGAAGGGAAGGGAAGGGAAGGGAAGGGAAGGAAAGGAAAGGAAAGGAAAGGAAAGGAAAGGAAAGGAAAGGAAAGGAAAGGAAAGGAAAGGAAAGGAAAGGAAAGGAAAGGAAAGGAAAGGAAGGTTTTAATTTGCTCTGTGGTCTGAAGGCTGGAACGTTCAAGATTAGATCTACCATCTTATGGTGTAGGCTTCATGCTTCTCATAGATGGTGGCAAGGAGTGGTGGTAAGTATCTGCAGAACAGGGGAGGTAGACTCTTATGGCCACTAATCCGCTCCTAGGAGAAAAACATTGAGTTATTCATGATGGCAGATTCCCTGTGGTCTCTTAAATTCCTCACCACCTCTCAGCACCACTGCTCTGGGACCAAGCCTCAGCACTAATTTTGATGAGGACAGCTAGATCTAAACTTGTACCTCCCACGCTCAGAATGACACAGAGGTAACATGCAGGACAAGCGGACAAGCAGATGGAGATCTCAGCTCTAAAAAGCTAAAATAAGGTGATTTCATATTAATTTGATTTGACTATTTTTGTGTGACTGTAGTGGTGTAGTGTGTGTGTGTGTGTGTGTGTGTGTGTAGCCAATCAGTAAGCTCCAGGGTTAGTAAGAGCCAATCAGGAGGTTCCAGGGTTAGTAAGAGCCAATCAGGAAGTTCCAGGGTTAGTAAAGGCCAATCAGTAAGCACCAGAGTAAGAGCCAATCAGTAAGCTCCAAGGTTAGTAAGAGCCAATCAGTAAGCTCCAAGGTTAGTAAGAACCAATCGGTAAGTGCCAGGGTTAGTAAAGGCCAATCAATAAACTCCAGGGTTAGCAAAGACCAATCAGGAAGTTCCAGGGTTAGTAAGGCCAATCAGTAAGCTCCAGGGTTAGTAAGAGCTTCTGGTTTTGGTCCTTCAGTCACTGGCCTGAGCACTCATGTGATTGGCTAGGTTGGCTAATCAACAAGCTGTGGGAATACTATCCAGTGATGGGCTTGCAGACAGATGCCACAGCATGTGGGTGCTGAGGATACAAACTCAGGTCTCTCCACGCTTGCATAGGAAACACTTTACCAAATGAGCCATTTTTCTCAGTTTCGATTTTATTTTAGTTTTTGAGACAGGGTTCCACCGTATAGCTTAGGTTGGATACAGACTTGTGATTCTCCTATCTTGGCCTCCCTGATTGCTGGGGTTGCAAGTGTGTGGCACCATGCCAGCTGGAAAGGTAGCCTTCTAAAGTACCTCTTTCTAAAATAGATGTTGACTCTTTGTAAGGACAGACTAAATGCCCCCTGGTTTGCGGCTGGAGCCATCCAGAACAGGGTAGAGGGTATTGAGCCTGGCAGGTTGAATCCATCTCCCACTTCATATGGTCAGGTTGAAGAGGGCAGGTGGGTTTTGGGGGTTGAGTAGGGCAGGGAGGGGCAGAAAGAGGGAGACAAGACAGAGAGTGTTACTCAGTCCGGGTACTCTCTTGAACTAAGAGCACACAGGGAAGAAGGGCCTCATCTGAGGCCAAGGTGTCATTGTATCCGGTAGAAGGGGACAGGAGCACCTCCTGTCATGTTGGAGCTCGTGGATCTTACATTCTCTAATGCTTGACTAGATGGGAGTGGAGCTAGAACACGTATCTTCTCCTGGTCACTGCCCAGGGTTCGTGCGCTTTTCTTACTCTGTACATCATCCTCATCGCAGTGGGCTGGTCTCTGGCTGCCTCGTCCAGTTTGTCGTCTCAGTTCATACGGACACCCTCTGGCTTGTCAGTGCTGGCCCAGGACCCTCGGGCCTGAGAGCCTGTGATCCCCTGCTTCCAGCTCTTCCTCCCCAGAGTCTGCAATGCTACCATTCCTTCCTGTCCCAGAGACTCTTACGATTCCTCATTAGAAGTGGGAGATGAGGTTCTCAAGCCTCCGACAAACCAGTCCTGACCTCGTTTTGGCAGGAACTCAAAGAGAAGTCAGAAGCTTGCTGAATCGCCCACACTGGCCGAGCATCTTGGCAAGGCCTGTAATTAGAGCCTCTCTTTCACACCTTGAATCTTGAGGGCCCCACGTCTGAAATGAGGGGTGTCCCAGTGCCTGCTGCAAGTTTACGAGCAGCACATAGACTCCTTTCCTTTGGAACTCAGGGGTGCTGCCTGCGTCTGGCTTCTGTGGAGGAGGAAGTAATGTGTGTGGATTAGTAAAAGATCATTTTCCTGCTGTTTGTCTTGGCCTCCGTGCTTCAGAATTCAAACACTTGTACTCTTGACCCTGCAGTGGTGGCTGGTTTTTGAGTCCACTTCCTGTCTGATCGCTAAACTACTCCTTCTCTGAGGACCTTTAGCTGAAGCCACTTACCTGCTAACAATTAATTAATAATTAATATTATAATTATTTTTTTGTTGCAGGGATGGCAGTGAAACCCAAAACTTCACACATGCTAAGCAGGCATGGGGCCATCAAATCATTTTCTTAATTTTTTACTTTTTTATTTTTTGTGTGTGACAGGGTCTCAAGTAACCCAGGTTGACCTCAAACTTCCTGTGTGGCCAGGATGGCTTTGAATCTCTGGCCCTTCTTCTCCCTCCCATGGTACTGAGATTACAGGTGTGTCCCACCATGCCTGACACCCTGATGCTGTGGTGGACTCAAGGAATGCACATATCTAAGCTTGAATGCTCGCTGTTGAAATACTAGAGACATTTAAAATAATTTGCCAGTTACGAAAAGCTTTCTAGGGCACACAGTCCAATTGAATCTTAAAACACACACACACACAAACACACACACACGAGACTTAGGTCTTTCAAATTCCAGCTTGGTGGCTTGTTCCCTGTGTCTTCTTTGGACAAGCCCTCCGGCTCTCCTCTCCTCTGCTCTCCTCCTTGGTAACTCAGGGGAGGCCACGCCCACTTTATTGGCATCCTAGAGATGCCAACATTGGCAAAGAGAAGGTTCAATTAAATTCATTGAGGCCTGTGTGGTGTGTCAGCAACTCTGCCCACCACTTTCTTATCTTGGTATCATTTAAATTAGTTTGAACACTTAAAAGGTGGTGTAAACGTGGCCGTCTAGTATTAGAAGCTGTTTTGTATTATTGTTAGTTGTGTTCCCTCAGGGGAAGTGAGCTGCACTGAGCTCAGTTCTTTATCTGGAAACTGGGCCTAATACCTCCAGACTCAAATGACTGTCACAGGACTTAGCTATGAAGGAAAGGGTTGAGGCAGAAGTCAGAGCACTTTACAAATATTAGGCGCACTTACTGATGCTCATGATAAATTCTTCAAATTGTTGTGTGATAAATATCTTGTCAGGGTTTCTCAGGCGGCTATCTTTCCCATCAGAGCTGTCTGTCCAAGTTAAAGACAGCTTACTGGAATATTTCTGTATCCTTTTTGTCCAATCCAGGATTTAAGTATACCCTGTGATTAGATTGAAATGCCAATAAAAGAAAAGAGGGGATGCTAGAGCATAAGCCCACACGGTGACAACCCTGGGGCTGGCATTCTAGATTCTGGGAAGGAGACTCTCTCTCTGGGAAGAGAGGTTCATGGCATTTTGCAGTTTTTGTTTTCTGTTTTAAGACAGGAGTTGCTTTGGGGAGCTTTATCTTAAGAATCCGAACGGTTGTGTAGGCAAGCGAGCAAGCAAGGCAGCTACTGTTGGGTTGACCTCGTTCTGCTGTGAAGAATTTGCACCGTGTGAAGTGTGTTCAGGAAACCCTGAATAGCCTTGGCACACCTCCGACGTGCTGCTTCGTGGTAAAGTTTCCTGTCCCCAAAAGAGAAGACATTTAAAGGAAGAGGAGGAACCAAAGAAAGGGTCACCTAGACAACAGGGATCTGGACACCTGGTAGGAAGGAAGCCTTAGCTTATTTACTCCTTGAATGTTGGGAGAGAACAGCCAGCCACGACCCTGCCCTAGAGCTTCACTCATGAAAGCTGAATCGGGGACACTCATGAAAGCTGACACAGTGAGTCCTCCCCTCTAATTGCTCCCACTTCCACTGTCTCCAGGGTGTATCCCAAGTGGGTGCTGTGTACATGGCCTTCATTCTGGTGCCTAAGCTCCACTCTGTCACCAAGTTGGTGTGAGGAAATGTAACATTTAATATTATGGGTCTGGGCCACACCAATAAACTACCAGGCATTGTACTCAAAGCTGCTGCCGCCTTTCAGTCACCTGACCTCGGTGGCCATTGAATAAGTGACCTTGGTCTAAAACAATTGCTCCAATGTTCTGTTCTGATGCTCTGGGTGGATCGCTGCTTGTGTCAGAACGGATGTTTCCAGGCTGTTGCTGGGGCCAATGTCACCATTCCTGTTAGTTTCAGATTGTTTATTAGTTCTAGGCAGGGTCTCATTATATGAGACACCCCACCCCCCTGCATGGCTCAAAAATGTACTGATTTTTATTCTTTGTGTGTAAGTGTCTTGTGTGCACGCACATATATGTGCACCATATGCATTCCTGGTGGTGTGAAGCTAGAAGAGGGGCTCAGATTCTCTGGAACTGAATTTACAGATAGTCGTGAGTCACCATGTGGGTGTGAGGAACCAAACCCAGGTCATAACCACTAAGCCATCTCTCTGGCTTCCTAGTCTGGCTTTGAACTTGCAATCCACCAGCCTCCAGCTGCTGATATTGCAGCTGTAGCACTGCCACATCTGGCTCTGTCCTTATTTTGATTAGGGAGCTGACAGGGGTGGGAGGTACGGCTCAGCTGCTTCCAGTTTTCTGGGAAAGCATACAACAGGGTTTCCGCTCAAAGCCTCTGGCTGCATGGACAGGCTGGAAGGGGCAGGGACCTCCATCCGGTCTGCGTCCCAATCCCCTTTGAGAAGCCCTCTGTGGACACAAGCAATTCTGATGCTCCATACCTGGCCTTAGAGGTGTGGAGAGCAGGGAAGGCTGAGAGAGCCAGGTACCCCAGATCTGGATCCTGTGCATAGAAGGATCTGCATAGAAAAATTCCCTGCTGCTTGGGAGGGAAAAAGACTAGAAGTCTCATGTTTGGTCTCAAACCTTAAAAGCTCAGTAGAGATGCAGGTGGGGCCAAGAGCATGGAGCACAGCCAGGTAGGTGGAGAGACTGGATATCCACAGAAGTCAGGACACTGGTTCTTTTAGATTTCCATTCACACCCACTGGCTTTTGCCCCAAACCTCTCACGTTTTAAATTTTTATTTCTCTTGTCATTGACAGAATAACTATACATGTTTATCAGCCGTGTGTTGTTTCTTTACATGTAAATGCAGTACAAAAATCAAATTAAGACCACTCAAAGCTCAGAGGTGGTGGCTCACGCCTTTGATGCCGGCACTCAGAGGCAGGCAGATCTCTGAGTTTGAGGCCAACCTGGTCTACAGAGCAAGTTGCAGGGCAACCAGGGCTACACAGAGAAACCCTGTCTTGAAAAACAAAAGGCAAACATACAAACCAAAATCACTGGAATCCCTCTTGGCTCAGTTCTCATTTTTTTTTTGGTGGTGAGGACACTCAGAATTTATTTCTCCAGCTACTTCCAAAGGTTCTCTCTCCTTCCTTCCCTCTCTTCTTTCCTTCCTCCCTTTTCTCTCTTTTTGTCTTTTTGCCAGAGCCTAGGGTCTAGAGCATGTTCAGCCAGTGCTCTGTCACTGAACTGTGCCCCAGTCCCACTAAAGGTGACTATAGTCACCGCTCTGTCCAATAGCCACCAAGACTCCTTCTTCTCCTGCCTTCTTGACTCAGCTTTCCATATTTCCTCCATCCTCAGTGTCCCCAGTATCTGATAACTACTACCTTATTTTCTACTTTCGTTAAATTAACCTCGTGAAACAGTTCACACGTACACTGTCTGTCTTTCTGCATCTGGCTTATTTCACTTAACACGATGTCCTTCAGGTTTGTCTGTGTGTTTCCAATGGACAGAATTTCTATTTTAGAATTGTTTTAAAATTAAAACAACTTAATATCTTTATTTATGTTTTTGAATCAGGGCCTCATGTATCCCAGACAGCCATCGAGTTCACTGTAGCTAAGGACAACCTTAAAATTCTGATCCTCAAATCTCTACCTCCCAAGTGTTACGACTTTTTTCCTCAAAACTTGTTTTTAGCTGACACATAAAAACATACGCATTGTACATGCTTTTAAAAACTGTGTGTGTCTGTACATCCCCAGAACACAGGTTGAGGCCAGAGCACAACTTGTAGGAGTCCGTTTTGTTTTGTCTTTATGCCATGTGGGTCCCAAGGATTGAACTCAGGGCATCGGGCTTGGCACCAGGCTGCCCTTACTGGCTGAACCATCTCCCTGCCCCTCCCCCCACATACTATAGTGTATTTTCCTTCATCCATTTATCTGTGGGTGGATCCATGTGCTGATTCCATGTCTTGGCCTGTGCGGGCAGAGTCAACATGGAAGCTACAGTCAACATGAAAGTGCAAATGTGTCTGTTGTATCAGTTTCCCGTCCTTTAAGACTGTAATTCCAGCACTTGGGAGGCAGAGGCAGGCGGATTTCTGAGTTCGAGGCCAGCCTGGTCGACAGAGTGAGTTCCAGGACAGGCAGGGCTACACAAAGAAACTCTGTCTCAAAGAAAACCAAATAAATAAATAAATTTAAAAAGAAAATAAATAAAGACTGTACTTGATCAAGGTCATAATGTAGTTATTTTTACATCTTGAGGTATTCCCACATGGTTTTCACAATGGCTAGACTACTAACATTTCCAAGCAAAGCTGTACAAGGGTCTCTCTGTGCCTACATCTCAAGCACTTGCCGTTCCAGCTTTTCAGTAAGCCATTCTAAGAGCTGCGAGCTGTGATTCCTGTGATTTTTGCTTTGCAGTTCTGCTGACTAAGAATGTCAGTCGGCCTAACCAACGCCCTCCCGTCCTCGCTCTGCAGTGTGGCCCTCTCAGCCTCACCTTTGGATTCATTCCTGCTGCCTGAGCTCTGACCACAAGATTCCCAAACACCATTCCTGGCCAGCTTGCCCTCAGCACCTGCCTTTCATTGGACTTTGCCTGTGGCCTGTCTCACTGTGCTTTAACTAATGATTGACAGGTATGGGTTGTACAAGTCCAGTCCTTGTGACTGGGCTAGCAGTTCAGAGAGGCTGCCACCCACCCTAGCTGGCTCAGCCAGGCTCCCGAAGGTTCCCTTTCATTGTACCTTGTATCTCGAAAGAGTTACAAACATTCCTACTGTCCCAATGTTACTCTATGGGATCCCCACGCCTTTTCTGACCATAGAGAGAGCTCAGAGTTCAGTTTTGTTTCTTCTCTTTCCCAGCCCCTGGTACTCTTACTCAGAATCCAGACCTTGCCACCTCCCCGTCTGCTCTTCTCCTGTTTTCCTCCAGTGATTGTATCCAGATATGTCCATTGCATGACCCCAGAAAGAAGCTCGGAGGACGCTGCCCACATGCATGTTTCTGGCCCTGATGTTTTTGTGCAGTGCTGGCGGTGGAACACAAGGCATCTTGCATGCTGATCAAGGCCTCTGCCGCTGAGCCATGCCCCTAGCCCGTAGCCCTGATCATATGTCATGAGTTTCTGCTGAGCCTTTCTAAAGCCTGCCTTATCTCCCCACTTTGAACGTAACTCATTTTCAGCATGCTTTAACTCAGTCTTACCCCTCAACACGGACACTCCAGTTACCTCATTTCTGGTTTCCATTGCTCTGGCTTCAAACTCACTATTCAGTTAAGAAGAACCATCAACTTGGTCCTCCTGCTTTTGTGTGGGAAGTGCTGGAATGACAGATACACTTCACCATACCCTGTGACCTTCTGTTCAGGGGTCTGAGCTATCAATACTCAGTGCCCACCCAGCTCTGACTCGTGATGGAACTCTGAATGGCTGTCCTTTGCCCTACGAGTTCCCAGGCCTGAGTTCAAAGGGCTCCCTAACTATTTTAGAGCCTATTTGAGATCATGGTTTTGTTTGTTTTTCTGTTAAGTCATCCTTGGATTCAATTAGCTTTCCCCGAAACTTTCTGGGTTTTTCTACTTAGTTCTGTAAATAAATGCAATAATGTCATTTTATAACACTTTGGGCAGATATAAGTAACTCAGAGAATTAATCTTGTACATTTGTCGTGTCTTCCTTTTTGAGAAGAATTCATCTTAACTCTCCCATAACATAGTCCTATAAGCATCGGTCTGACCTGGCTCCCTCTCTTCCAGCCCAGTGGTTCTCAACCTTCCTAATGCTCCTTTTAACACAGTTGACCCCCAACCATAGAATTGTTTTGTTGCTACTTCACAACTGTAATTTTGCTACTGTTGCGAATCGTAAATATCTGATATGTGACTGCCAAAGGGCTCATGACCCACAGGTTGAGAACTTCTGCTCTGACTGACCACAGACCCTTCCCTGTCTTCTCCTCTCCTTACCCCAGAATGAAGAATGAGCCAAGAGGAAAAGCAAGCAAGTAAGCAAATGTTAGTAATAAAACTAATCAGTTTCCTGCCACCCTTAAAAACTTAGTTGATGATGGGGTCTGGTGGCACAGGCCAATATCCTTACTGTTCGGGAGACTGAGGCAGGAGCACTGACTCTTCAAGACCTATTTGAACTACAAGTTCAAGGCCAGACTAAGCAGCTATTGGGACTTTGTCTCAAATTTTTAAAAATCCAAAAACAAACAAACAAACAACCAGGCCTGGAGGTGTACCTCAGTGGTTTGTTCCCAGAAAAGGCAAGCAGAGGAAAGAAAAGATGGGAAAGGGAATGGAAACGAGGGGAGAGGAGAGGAGAGGAGAGGAGAGGAGAGGAGAGGAGAGGAGAGGAGAGGAGAGGAGAGGAGAGGAGAGGAGAGGAGAGGAGAGGAGAGGAGAGGAGAGGAGAGGAGAGGAGAGGAGAGGAGAGGAGAGGAGAGGAGAGGAGAGGAGAGGAGAGGAGAGGAGGGGAAGAAAAATGCAGCCACTTCCAGGAGTATTGGGAGTGTGTTTTTGGAAGACTTTTAAATTTTTCTTTTATTACATTTATTTATTTGTGTGTACACATACAGACACACATTGCTGCCCATGCAGGGGAGTCGGAGGAAGCCTTTGCAGGAGCTGGGGCCCAATGTGCTAAGCTCAGGTAGTGAGTTTTAGTACAATCTCTCATGTACTTGTGACTACAGAAGATGTGATGATTATTAAAACTCCTGTTTCTGAACTGGATAGAAATGAAAATTCCTAAACAAGATCACCGACATAAATAGGAATCCATGCAGGCTTCAGGAAATAAGCTGTCATGGGCTCAACCAACCAGGATCCTGGAGAACCGGAGCTTGGAAGTGCTGCCTTGGGGCTAGACCCCCATCTTTATCAATATGATTTGAGAATAATATTTACAACATTCTACTTGGCATAGGCTTCCAAGAATACTGTCCGTAGCTTTGAGACGAGCAAAGGTCACTTCTGGCTGCCTCTCGAGTGTGAGGCAGGGTGGTTTTCTGGCATTTCTTCCTTACAGAACTTGAGCAGACTAGACCGCGGCTGTTTTTCATGAGGCTGGCTAAGCTTCAGTTACCTGTGCCAACTTGCCTCACTTGTTTAATGCTTGCGGTTAGTTTCTATAGGCTTTGGAGTTTATTTTGGTGTAGCACTAATAAAGCAAGCCAGAGTCGTCACCAGTGTTCCGATGTCTGCATTCAGAGCACATCTCAATGATTTGCGTCTTCCACTGTGGACCATCCACTGTCTATTGTGTGGACAAAGGAGATTGTTTTTTTCTCCTCATTAAACCATTGTAGTAAGAATATTTAAACAAATGGTCATCTTAACTGTGTGGTTTTTTTTTTTTTTCTTTTCCTTTGAGACAGGGTTTCTCTGTATAGTCCTGGGTGTCTTAGAACTCGCTCTATAGACCAGACTGGTCTTGAACTCAGAGATACACCTGTCTTTGCCTCCCAAGTACTGGAATTAAAGGCATGTGCCGCCACCACCACCCAGCTATCTTAACTGTTTTTAAGTGTGCAATTTATATTATTGCTGTGTGACCAACTCTACCAGCCGTCTCCAAAACTGTCTCATCCCCCAAGTTAAGTCAAAGGATACCAATTAATCAATAACACCCCCCCCCTTTCCCTCCAATTCTTGACAACCATTCTGACTTTATATTGTCTTGGTCTCTCCTGGAACTACAGGATATTTGTATCTTTGTGTCTGGCCTGTTTAACTTAGCATGATGTCGTCAAGGTTTGGCCAGGTGACACGAGTCAGACTCTCCCTCCTTTTTAAGGCTGAAGGAGTCTCTATGCTGTGAACAGAGCATGCTTTGCTGGTGGACATCTTGGTAGGTGTCAGTAGTGATGTTCTGAAAGGCGTTTACACATCCATTCAATCGAGTTTGCTTTTTCCTTTTGAAAAAAGGTTTGGTGGGTTGGAAAAAATGCTTTCTTGAGCTATTATGATTTAGAATTAATTTTTCTCAACTCATTTTTTTGAGGTTTTGAGGAATAAATGTCACATTTGTGAAAGGCCTGCAACTGTTTGAATGGTGTCCTCTGTCCTTAAGAATATAAAGGAGCCTGGGTGTATCTCAGGGGCAGACCACTTGCATGGTATGCGCAAGGCCCTGAGTTGCATTCCTTACCACAAACAAAGAAACAGGGCAAAAAATCAAGGAGTTCTGATGTCCCACCTTGATGTTACCCAGTGACGGAATGTCCCAGCACAGAAGTGTTGAGAAAGAAGTCACCTGACTTCATTGCAGTTATGATAGAATGGGTAGGCTTTTAAAACCAAAGCCAGACGAAGAGTCAACGATTGAAAGTATGTAAGGCAAAGGACAGCTGCAGGGCTACACAGGGTGGCTAGGACTGTCTCTGCCCCATTTGTGAGGAAATATCGAGTATGAATTGCAAGCTCTTTTCTACAATCTCTCTGTCTCTGTCTGTTTCTCTGTCTCTCTGTCCCCCACCCCACCCCCACCCCCACCCCACCCCGGCCCCCTCGGGTGGCAGTGTTCAGGCTGAGGAATGTCTTGATGCTCATGGGAATTGTAGAGGTGACACCCTGCAATTACCCACGAAGGACTGCAGGTGGCAACAGAGAGAGGCATTGTACCTGACTGCAGGTTCTACTGGGGGGGAGGGTAAGGGCTTAGAAGAAACCCTTCAGCCAGTTATAAATGATAACCACTAGTGAAATGAGCCCTTGGCAAGTTATTGAGCGTTTCACAGAAACAAGCAAACAAAAAAGACCAAACTAACCACAGGTCTCAGGTCTTCCCTGAAAGTTAGTGGTCTTTTCATGATTTAGCTTTTACGATGTTGTTCTTGAGGGCCCACAACCGAAACCCAAACCGTGCGACCTCCCGCCCGAGCTATTGTAGGCTTTGGTACTCCTGTCGCCACCCACGGCTGCTCATGGTACAGCAGCCGCTTCTCCCACGTCTTCCACACCCATCTTCGTCTTCGAGCTCACAGGAGGATCTCAATAATCGGCCCTTTCTAAATGGCTCATGATATGGCAGGCATACAGCTTGATAAAATGTCATAATCTCTTCATATCATCACAGAAGCCTGAAAACTAGATGTCACTAAATTCATTTATCCTTAAAAGTCCAAACTCAAACCTTGCAGGTAAGTAAGCCCATACAGCCCTGAAGAGAGTCCTTAACACTTTTTATTGGCTTAAGTGACCACAAAAAATCACGCTTATTAAACTGAGAGATGCTCTACAATCTAAAGGAATTGCTAATAAACAGAAGACAGGGGTCCAGGTCTGGAAGGACAGGGGGATGGACAGGCTAGAAGCTCTACACAGGAGAAATGTGTTTGTTAGGGAAACTGGGTAACAGTGTGACTGTCCCTTAGCAAGGAGATGGTTATTATGCAAGGAACAAATATTTAAATATACAAATCTAGGAGGAATTCCAAGACATGTCGCTAAGTAGGAACTGTCATAGAAAAACTGACATTAGAAATGAAAGCAATGGGCAGGAATATGGCTCAACTGGTAAAGGCACTTGCATCCAAGACAAAAGATCTGAGTTCAATCCCTGGTACTTACATGGTGGAGAACTGACTTCTCAAAGTTGTCTTTGACCTCTACATACATTATAATACTTAACCTACCCTCCTTATACACAGGCTAAATAAATGAATGTGAGAAAATGTGAATAAAAACCATTGTGAATCTTTGTTATATACGCTTGTGTATACATACAGGTGGTCCTTGATTAATGCAGGCTTATATCCTAAAATCTCATTGCAAGTTGAAGATATTCTGAAGTAAAAATTCAATTGATCACCAGGCAGTGGTGGCGGAAGCCTTTGATCCCAGCACTTGGGAGGCAGAAGCAGGCAAATCTCTAAGTTCAAGGCCAGCCTAGTCTACAGAGTGAGTTCCAGGTCAGCCAGGGCTACAGAGAAACCCTGTATTGAAAAACCCAAACAGAACAAAACAAAAAGAAAATTCTATTAATCCACTCCTTTTACTGAGCATTTTAGCTCAGTCCCACAGCACACTGAAGAGTGCTGCGGTTTCCCCTCACGATCTTGAGGCCAATTAGGAGCTCCAGTTGCTACTATTACCCAGGAAAAAGAGGATCAGACAAGCAGTGCCCTAAGGTCCACACTTGAATTCAGAGTATGCACTCTGACACCATCGTGAAGTAAGGCATTACCCAAACGGAACCATTGTTGTTGAGGCTGTGTGTACGACTGCATGGGAAGAGACTGGAAGGATTCATGAGAGAGATGGATAACTGAGATTTCTGGGCAAGAGATGAAATGAAGCTGAGTCCCACTCCTGACTGCACACACCTCTGAGTGATTTAATTAGAAATAAAAAAAAGTCTCTACATTAACATTTACATAAGTAACATCAGCCATCGTTTCATTTAAAAGTGACTGAAGGAGATGGTGTTGTTAAAAGATTGAAATTAGACAGCAGCAACGTGTCTAGAAGAGCATTCCTGGGGCGTGGTTCTGCCTCAACACCACACAGCACTACACAGCTAAGCATCACACTTAGCACAAGGCTCCTCGTGGCTCCTCATCTCCCTTTATCAAGTCACCAGTGCACCAGGAGGCTTTGGGGAGGGAACTCCTGACCACAATCACAGCCTGAGGGTTGGAGTTGTGTTTCAGTCAGCCTGGGGGACAGGGGGAGCTTAAACTAGTTGGTATTTACTAGGGCAGTATACAGCAGCCACTTCATGTTGAACGAGTGGATGATCAGCCTGAGAATCAAGGCTGGGCTGAGCTTGGCTCTATCCTCAATTATCTGCACAGCGCCCTGGTAGAGAACAGATCTGCCTTTGAGATTCCAAGTGAGAGCGGAGCAAGGCTGGGCACAGAGCAGGGTGGCAAGGAGGCTGCTGTGGGCACAGCACAGAAGATACTCAGGGGCATAGATCTTCCTGGTGGCTGCTTGGTCTCATGTTCGTCAGGTCACCTCCATTTTTGGCCTCATCATCTTCTGACATGCACCTGCTTCGTGCGCCTGCTTCCTGGAACCCATTCCTGACTTTTTGTCTTACTTCACTGAGGCAGGTGGCTCCATTGCTTGTTTCCTTTAGGTTTCATCTAAGAGAGACCGTCACACACAGCCTGTGTGGGCATCATGCTGGTGCCTGACAGTCCCTGCTCTCTCTCTCTCTCTCTCTCTCTCTCTCTCTCTCTCTCTCTCTCTCTGCTGTGGCGTTGGCCTCTGCAGAAACAATCTATGGGATTTGTTGACATGCTGCCTCCTTCAACACAAAGGCTCAAGTTGTATTTATCAGCTCCAGTCCCAGGGAATAATCGTGTCTGGTGCTTAGCTGGTGCTCAGTAGAGCCAGCGGGGGGCGGGGGGGGGGGGATCAGGAGGGATGCGCAGGAACTGACCACAAAATCTTGTGGGTTGTGCCGTTACACCATGGACTCCAGCAGTGTTGCAGCGGATGTAGGTCGCGGGCCTGTGGAGTTAGTCTTCATTGTGGGAGGGGTAACTCCACAAGGCCTATCAACCTAACCTCTGAGGGGTTGGACCACTCTTGCTGGCCTTCGATCTTGACAATCACCAGATTTGTGCCTTCTTCACAACCCATCCCCTACCCCTCCACAGGTGATGACTTGATGGTTTTTAAGTTGCAATAAGAATGACAGGAAGCAAGCAGGAAGCAAGAGATGTGATATACACATTAGGTAGTATGGAGACCCTGACAGAACAAACCTGTAACATTCATTCTTACAGTAACTAGCCCCTTTCTTAGTCACTTATTAATATTCATTTAGTCATTTGTTTTTGCTGTTTTGATGCAGAGTCTCATGAAGTTCAGGCTGGCTTTGAACTAAGTATGCAGCTGAGGATAGCCTTGAACTTCAAATTCTCCTACCTTCATTTCTGAGCTATTGGGAATGCAGGCATCCACCTTGGAGCGCCATTTCTATTTATTTACTTTCTCTAAGGCTGGGGATGGAGCCTATGGCTGTGTGTGGTAGGCACAGGCTGGGGATGGAGCCTATGGCTGTGTGTGGTAGGCACAGGCTGGGGATGGAGCCTATGGCTGTGTGTGGTAGGCACAGGCTGGGGATGGAGCCTATGGCTGTGTGTGGTAGGTAGCATTTTGACCTACTTACTCTCTAGCCCTTGATTTTTTTGAGTTACAGAGTGATACTGCTGCTTGTCACTCATCTTTACTGTGCTTCTGTGTCTGCACCCAGCCCTCCTTCCCCTGCTGACCTGGCTGGTCTCTGAGGTCACTGTGTTATGTTTATTTCAGTGTCAACCTGCGCATTCTCAAGCTGCCGGTTAATTGAGCTTTGCAGGAGACATTCCTACTTACGTTGTCATTCACCATGTCACTCAGGGTCTACTGGGTGGGAAAGAGATGACATATTAATGGTAATATCATTCTACTGCCCTAGGTGGAGGAGAGGGTGTGTGTGAATCACCCCATTGATTTTCCTAGGGGTGGGGAGTATTCAGGAAGCCCACTGTAAGGTGGAGAGCCTAGGCCAGGGTAAGCACAGAGCTCCCTTCCACCCATGGCCACCCATTCAGCATTTGCAAGCTGCTCTCTGGTGCATCACCTAGGTAGAACAGTGGCACCTGAGACAGCGTAGGCCCGGGGAAACCAATAGAATACTCTGTTGTTCCACTTGGACTAGCAGTGGCCTGTCTCTCCACAGGGAGCACCACCCATGTTGAGGAGCATCACCTGTAACCTTCAGAGTTCACTCACACCAAGGCTTCTTCTCTTCACAAATTGCCATCTGCTAGTATCAGGATGATCGTATTCCAGCGGCCAAGCTTGTGGCCAGCCCTCTCCGTCAGTCCTATGAAGTGGCTGTTGGCAGTTTGTAATTATTTTGGCCCTGTTCTTTAATACCTTAAGAGTAATAATCTTCATAATGTGTAGGAGTGGAACTAGCCATTTAAAAAGCTGTGCATTCTTTTAACAGGGTACGTCCAGGGCACCCCGGCAGGTGGGAGAGACTATTCACTTTTTCTACTGTCCGAGTGGACGTGGGCTAAGTTTTATCCCTTCAAGCTAGGTTGTACGGTCCTCCATAAAACCATAGTGTCATTGATGTTTAAAATGCCTTGGAAGCCTCAGTGTGAAGCTTATACTTTAAAGGATGAAAGTGTAGGTACCACCCAGGAGAGAGAGACGTATAGCCTGTCCCTTACCTGGGACAGGCTTGCCTGGCAAGGCCTGTCCCGTGGGAATAGACACACACACACACACACACACACACACACACACACACACACACACACACACAAAGTCTTGGAAGGTTCTGCAGAGGACGGTTCTCAAAATGTAGTCTTCACAGTGGAAGATGTTTTAATTTTTAAATATAAAGAGGTTTGTTGTTGTTGTTGTTGTTTTCTGTGATACTGGTGTTCCAACATGGGGGCCCACACACAGAGACAGGTGTTTTAGCGCTGATTACACACTGAGCCTAAGGACCATGTAAACTGTGAGTTCCTTTGCTTCTTCTAGAAACAGAACTGATCCCGTCACTAGGACTTAGCATCCTCCTGCTGCGCTCTCTCAGACCTTGCAGCCCTTAGGTTGGGGCTCATGGAACCTTTTAGAGTGCGTGGATTTGGGCAGCAGTGGTCTGTTTCTTCCCTCTCTCTTTATCAAGTTTTCTAGCCACAGGGTACTTTTTGTAACTGGAGCAGAATCCCAGAACATGTTGTAACATGTGAGCATACTTCTGGGATGCTTTAAGATATAGACTATGAAATATATGTATATACAAATTAGTATAGCTGGGCATGGTGGTGTGCACCTTTCAGTCCTTGGGAGGCAGAGGCAGGCAGGTTTATGAGAGTTCTAGGCCAGCCTGGTGACAGAGTGAGGCCCTGTTTCAAAGACAAAAACAAATCAAAGCCAGAAAAACTTACCATTGGTCACGTTAGAGTTTGGTATTCTATTAAAAACCTTATTTAATTTTAAAGTATACAAAATAATCATATTTTAATAAAGGACATTTAGGGGTTTACAAAATTATATCAGTGACAAGCATGAAACCACAACTCTTATTTATTGTTACAAAATGGCTTTCCAATGACATTCTTGGCAGGAAGAAGTGTCCCCTGTTGGATTTGTTGACTGTCATCTTGTAGGATACACATAAGGCATAGTGGTAATGGTTCAACTTGCCCTAGAAAGGCTACATATTGACCTAAACTAGTTTCTTCTATTTCTTCCAAATATCCACATTTCTGTTTCCAGTTAAGAAGGCAATGCTGAAGAGGGAGGCAAACACACTTTCAAAAGTAGAAAAACTTAGTTTTAATCAACAGGATTGGGAGTCTAGAAGTTTCATTGGTTCTCTGAAAACCACCCCATTTGGTTTCTGCACCGTTGAATTGTCCCATGGCAGTGAAATTCCCAAGCAAACCCATGAAGTCCCTATCTTCTGATGCTGATTGCAACATCCCACAGCTACAGAGTAGACAAACTGGTGGGGGGTGGGGGTGGGGTGGGGCTGAGTTAGGCTCATGGCAGGTGGCAGTTGTCGGCATATCCTATCTGTCTCTTACACAAAATTACAGTTGACTATTTTAATTGAGGCCTCTTCTTGTCAGAAGCCAGCACGAGAAGCTTCAGGTTTGTCTCACTTGTGACAGGCAGTAGAGTTACAGCCCTGAGCCCAGCACACCAGTGATGAATACAATAGGTGGGCCCTCAGCCACACTGCAGGTTTCCCATAACACAAAGGCCAACATCTTAAAGACCCTGTGAGATCTGGTTACACACCATGCTCACTTCACACACTGAACCTCTGGACTAGGAGGAATGTATAATACTTTCCAGATCGTTTTAGGAAAAAAAGAGCCTATCTTATTTTAAGGTTTTCATTAAAAAAAAAAAAAAAAGCACACAGCACTTGAAGCATTAAATAGCTTTTTGTCCATTGTTGTACACGTAAACTATCAAAGCAAATAACAGTATGGCGATTCTTTACCTTTAGCTAGGGGTAACTTGGGGGAGGGTACCCTGAGGAAGGACTCAGTGGCACCTTCCTCAGGACTGGGTTCCTCTCTCCTGTCCTCAGAGGAAGAGAAACAATGTGAGATCCCTTTGTTTAAACTGTGAATGTATCCTCCAAGCTTGGTCGCTGCTACCAGCACGGGGTCTCAGTGGAACTAACTTTAGAACCCATTAATACAGGCATAGAATTGGGCCTTTGTTTGGGAGCTTTGGGGGAAGGGAGGTCCACGGAGGCTTCTGGAGTTTCATAGGAGGCCTCCAGGGACTTCAAATGGTGGCATTTTAGATGGGAATGTTTGTCTTAGGAACTGCTGGTGGCCGAGCTCTGCCGACTAAGCGACTAAGCGTGGGTTGCCTCACCCTCTCCCTCCATCTTTGCTCCAGCAGCCAGGCAATGCATTAGACTGGCCTTTTGGACTTTCCTGAGCAATACCTGACGAACAGATAGCACAGCTCTGTGATATTTAGCAGGATGCAAATTCCAGACACAGAAATCATAAACACGGTGAAGACAGTCTTTTCTGTGGGCCTGGAAATGAAGCAGTCCACTGTATTGGGGCAGGGCCAAGCGTTGCACTTCACCAGACGCTGCATGAAGAAGCCATTGTACATGATGTAAAAGACGTACATGAAGACGGCTTCAAAGATGACCCGGAAGAAGATGCTGGTGGTGTAGGTCCACCACAGGGACCCTTCAATACGGACCTTCTGGGTTTTGATCTCTTCGATGTCCTTAAACTCGTTCTTTATCTCTCCCTTCATGAACTTCCGTTTCTTTTCATGTCTCCGGTAGGCCACATGCATAGCTACCAGGAGGGCTGGCGTGGACACCATGATCAGCTGCAGAGCCCAGAGCCGGATGTGAGAGATGGGGAAGTGGTGGTCGTAGCATACATTCTTGCAGCCAGGCTGGAGCGTGTTGCAGACAAAATCGGCTTGCTCATCTCCCCACACCTCCTTCGCAGCCACCACGAGGATCATGATGCGGAAGATGAAGAGGACCGTGAGCCAGATCTTCCCAATGCTGGTGGAGTGTTTGTTGACACCCCCGAGGATGCTCTGGAGTGTGCCCCAATCCATCTTGTCCTCTGGATGGTTGGCACTGGAGAAGACAAACATAATATCATTGGTTTGGCCAGAAAGTAGGTCCTATCTCTGGTTCTGGGTATGTATTCTTAACGTCTTCCCGGGCAAACACCAAAGCACACACAGCCTCCTCTAGGATGCTGATAGGTGACAACACATTTACTTTGTCATAGGGCTAAGTGTGTGGCTCTCAAACCATCACCAACACATTTCTGTGTACAGTTCTCAAAAAAAAGTTTTTGTTTTTGTTTTAACCCGAGTTAATTCACCTAGTCTTTAACACAAAATAAAGATGTTGTTACAGGGTGCACCAAAGCACAGTACTTGTTACTATAAAGGCAGAACCGGGTTCTGGCTAAGCCTGCTCCCATATGTTCGCATTTCCATACAGGTCACTCAGTGGGTTGTGTCAGTAGTAGCAAGCTTTGCAGTGTATCACAGTAACAGAAAAAAGCTTGGGCCAACCTCACCGTAGAGGCAGGGCTGCCCAGCTCGTATGGCAGAATTTGTGAAATCCCACAGGACCCCGTGTTGTTTCCCGGTAGTTTCTTGGCTGAGGTCACTTCTTTAAACTATTTTAATATTTATGGGCTTGGGAGGCAAGAGCGCTATGTCATTACTAATGGTTTGTATTTACATTTGAGATTCCTCCGCTTAACCTCTCTCTACAAGCCCTGCTGCTTCCACCTTCTGTGTGAGAGGAACAGGGAAAAAGGAAGAAAGAAAGAAAGAAAGAAAGAAAGAAAGAAAGAAAGAAAGAAAGAAAGAAAGAAAGAAAGAAAGAAAGAAAGAAAGAAAAGAAAAGAAAAAAGAAAGAAAACAAAACCAAAAAGGGACAAAAACAGACAAACAAACAACACCAACACAAACAACAACAGCACTAAAACGAGTCTCTGCACCTGGGTCTTCACACGCAGGCTGGTAGTCCCACTCTCAGGTTGGGACTGTTTGGTTAATGATCGGTGTCTGTTTTGATATGTGTTGCAAGTGAGTGTTGCACTGTGGACTATGGTTTTAACCTTGAAGTGATTCTAAAATAAATATATGATGAAAAATGACGGAAAATTAGCTCAGCGGTTCACCAGTTGCTGGTCCAATGAGCCACCTGATGGGGGTTTTGCCTTGGGTGGCACCACGGTGTATGCTGCCTGGGTGACACAGTGTCTATATATGGCCTGTGCCCTAGATGAGCCTCCATAAGCCAATGACCATCTATTTCATCCCAGGGCAGGAACCTTCCATGGCTACACCTGGTCTGTCACAATCAACCCCTCTTTTGATTAATCCCATCCTCCCGGCTGTCCTGACTCACTTGCTTCCACCCCTTCCTTCCAAGCTGTAAAGAATCCTCTTGCTCTTTCTTAAAAGCACCCTACCCTCCTGCTTAGCAAGTTACATCCTGGTTCGCAGTGGACTCACAGCAGGCGCAGAGAGAAGTCCCTCCTTGCCCCTAGTGGCTGTGGCAGAGCACCAGGGAACCCACTTGCTGGAACCCACTCAGCTCTGCCTTGGACAGAGGAGATAGGGCCAGGGGCACGGGGGTTAAGGGATACTGACATACACTGGTAAAACATCAAGTCCTATCCAACTTGGAAAGCAGAAACAGACAGGCTCGGCAGGTTCAGCCCTGACCCATTTATACCTAGACTGTCAGAGGCCCTTGGGGAAGCTGGTTGTCCTCTGAACAGCCTCTCAGCTCCATGTGGTCTGCCCCCAACAGCAGAAGGATTGAAAAGCAACAGTGTTCCAAGTTTAACAAAACAATCTGATTGGAATTAGACCTTCTGTTCTTCCTTCCCCTTCTCCTGAGTGGAGATCAGGACATTGAAATAAACATCCACGCACCTGACCCAAAATACAGAGCCGGAGGATCCCTAGGGCATGTACCTTTGCCTGCCTATAGCATCCACAGACTAGCCCAATAATTATCAACACAGAAAAAAAAAAAAAAACAACTCAATTTCTGCGTAGTAAATTGTGCACTTGTTTATAAAATTACTTAAGTGTTTGTTGAATTTGAGTTTACTGTGTTACCCAGGATGGCTTCTAAATCCATGCAGTTGGAGTTAGCACAACATGGGGGCATGGGGGTTAATACATCTATAATAGCAGAACTCTGGAGGCTGAGGCAGGAGGATTGTGCTAACTTGAGGAAAACTTTTCTGCAGAGCAAGACCCTGGCTCAAGAAACAAACACCAAAAGAGACAAGAACAGAACAGAACAGAACCAAAACAAATAATAATAAATTAAAAAAAAAAAACCAAAAAATGGGAAGGGGTGGCTGGATTGAACAAACACGGTCAAGAAGAAAAAGAAAAAGAGAGAGAAAGAGAGAGAGAGAGAGAGAGAGAGAGAGAGAGAGAGAGAGAGAGAGAGAGAGAGAGAGAAAGAAAGAACCTCCAAGAGAAAACCAAGTAGCTGGGGCATAGCTGTGGGTCCCGGCATATCTGATTGCAACTGCTTGTCTTAAATGGCCTTTCTAAGTGGAGGGAGAGGTTAAAATTTGACCTCACAAAAGGGTTAGGAGTACTAAGCCAGCAGGTGAAGTCGTCAATATTCAACTGTGGTGTGGGAGGTGATTTCCAGGCTGGCCTTAGGACTAGGTCACACGCAGGTCCCTACCTGGCATGGGACACCTGGAGATTGCCTTGAACCCGTGAATCATTCGCTCCTGAGTAGAAGGGAGCTTCTCCTTGTTTATAGTATATTCAGCATATGACCCTTATTTGCCTTAAAGGATACTTCGGGGAGCAGGTGGACCGCCTCCAGATGCTGACCCCACCGCACCCTCCACCCTTCTCATAATTCACTGGCTTAGCCCATAGTTCCCAAAGGACTCCGGGGTAAGTGGAGCCATGACTGAGCCAGGCTTCTCAGGACGGTCCCCAATGGGTCCCATTTAGGCCTACGCTCCCTTCCCTTCCATTGAGGCAGCACCAAGGGGCTGATGCAATTGTCCTAAGGGACAAGTTTCTCAGCAGCACGCCATCTGTGAACCTGTGCCTTCCCTTCCAGCTGTAGCGTCCCGCCTGGACGCAAATCCTTAAAAAAGAATTTAAGGAAAGAAAAAAAAAAGCAATCAAAATCTCCACCGAGTGCAGGCTGGGGTTCCCCAGCTCGCGGGAGCGGCTACGAACGCGCGTTTTTGGCGGTCGCCCACGTCACCCCAGTGCTTTAGGTGGTAAAGGTCAGTGTCTTCCCACGGAGGCCTCCTGCTTAACAAATGAAACCGAGTTTTCCTGCTCAGCTTTCGGTTAGCTAAAAACTTTTCAATGGCGGCAGACAACGCAGCCAGGAGGCCTCAGGAAAATTCTAGCGAAGGAATACTGGCGACACGTCCCAGTCGCGCGCGGAACAGCCTGGCCCCCGCGTCCCTCCCCACCCCGCGCTGTGCGGGACCTCCCGACTCAGGCTGTGCGCGGCGGCGAAAGCAGACGGATCCAACCCCGAGCCCGGCCAGACGCCTGCAGCCGAAGAAACGCGTTCACAGCTCGGGTCCCTATGCACGGGTGGCGGTGGCCCGTAGGGACCGCGCAGCGCGTTCCGGCCTCGGTTTCCCAGGACCGCGGCGGCCCGCACCCCTCCTCGCACCTCACGCGTCCCTACTGGCTGAGTCTCGCGCCCCAGCCACCGTGGGGCGTTGCGATCGGGGGCGGGTTACACCAATGTGACTCGGTGGCGCGGATTGGCGGTCGCACCTGTGTCCGGAGGAGCGTGCAGCGTTGGGTGGCGGGAAGCGGCGAGGCGCTGTCCCCCGTAAGGAGCAGGTCTGAAGTGGGTCCCGGGGCCGCTCCTGGGTTGGTCCGAAATGGGTCGCCGGCTGATCCTGTGCTGGTCGCCGCGGGTCCCGGTGGAGGCTGCGCTCAGTGGACTGGAGCGCCGCCGACTGGCTGCGAGTTGGGAGAGCGGAGCGCGCCGCGCGCTGCGATCCTGGACACCTGTTGGCCGCGGCGCCTTTTAACCAAAGCCCTCACCCCGCCTCTCTCACCCTGGAGCGATTGAGAAAGTTGCGGAGGAGGCGGCTCCCAGTAGCCCGCCACCCCCAGCGCCACGGGCGGGGCTCTCCGGGCACCCAGAGCCGCCAGGGCCCGCCGAGTCGCGAGCTCTCCTGGAGCCTAGGTCACTCCCCACCCCACTCCGCCCCACCCCACCCCCAGCTCTCTTTGAGCTCAAGGCTCTTCCAGTGTCCTGTCCCGAGCTCAGCCTGAACAGAGCTGGTAGACCCTGTGTCTTCACCCAGGACGCAGGTCGCAAAGCTCCAAGTCCCAGCTACTCGCTTTTGGGGGAGTGGGTGATGTTGAAAGAGAGTTGATGTCGCTCTTACTACTCTCACTAGTGGAAAGTGTGCTGTTATATTCGAAGCTTCGCTGTAGTAATATTCTATATATACTCTGTGTGTGTGTGTGTTAGTTAAACGGACGGTACAGTTTTGTGTTGGCCTGCAGCTTCCAGTAGCGCACAGGAGAATCTCCCGTAGCACAGTGAGCTGAGGCATCTAGAATTCGGGTTCAAGGCAGACTAACAGAGGGCGCCGCCAGGGCTGGCCAAATTCTGGCTTCTATTTCCTTGAATTCCCGATTTAATTCAATCACTTTGAACAGGGTGCCAGTGGCTAGGACAGAAGAAGATGTAGAGGTGCGTCTCCAGGGCTGGCCTGGAAGTGGACTTGTCACAGTCTCTGGAGGGTTCTCTGCCTGTGCCCCCTGCTCTCTGTGTCCTCTTTTCCACAACTGAGAGCATTGCAAGGAAGGGGCACCCAGATTCTGCCGGGGCGCGGAATGCGGAAGGAGGGGGGAAGCAGAAGAGGTTAGGCAAGCCCGTTCCTCTTGGAGTCCAGGATGCTGGGAAGACCCTGGGCAGCCTGCATCTACCTCTCTCCGCCAGGCTGTTCGTGGGTTTTGAGGGCTCGGTGTTCCACATTGCTTGGCTGTCTGGATAGTTTTGAGAGGCAAGTGACGTTTCGGTGGACATTCACAAGAGCTACACTTTGGGATACCTAGGCCAACTAGCATCACCCTACTACCCGAGTCCTAGAGCTGCCAGGTTTGGAATGAAAACGGCACATCCCCACAAAGTTCCTTCAGATTAGGTTTACACGCAGTGAAGAAACAGTGATTCATTCTGACAAGGCCCATCTGGTCTAAGGATTGGCTTTCAATGAAAGGACCATAGCTGAAGGTACATGCTTTCCCTGTAAAGCTGGCTTTTGCCGCAGGCAGACCTGACTGCTCTTGCCTGGGCAGAGGAAGGTTGTCCATAGTCGCTTGCTACTACCCCCACCTCCTTTCTAACTGTAAGTCTTAATCTAAGAGGGAGTGTCTCTAAGGAAGAGAGCCTCAGATCTGTGTCCAGCCCTTCAGAGAGAGAAATGTGCTGAATCAGCTTGTGTGGAATAACTGGCCAAGCCAGATGGGGTGGTACAACTCCCTTGGCCTGAGCACATCTAGAGATGAATCAAAGAGGCGATGAGGTGGTGGCAGCAGGCAGGGGTGGAAGGATCTTGGCACCTTTAGCTTCTCATGGGTCGTACAGTTTTCAGTCAATTGGAGCCCCTGTTCAGTGAGGATGACAGAAGCTTCTAGAATCATTGTAGGAAGCTGGCCAGTAAAAGATAGGTTGGAGATCAGAACTGCTTCTCTTTCCCCGTTGAACAATGTCTCCTGAGGTTTAGTGCCCACGTTATGATTACAGGTTCAGCGTCTAGCTCCCTAACTTGCTTCTACAGATTTGCCTAATGGCTGTGTGTTGGCTGATGGTCACAGGTGCTGGGAATATTAGGATGTATCTCTAGCTCATCTCCTCCTCTGTTCCAGCCATCCCTCCTTGTTTCTTTGTGTTATGTTTTCTCCCCAACTAGACCAGAGGCTCCTCTAGGGTAAGAAATGCTAAATTTATTTGTGTATGTGTATACTCCAGAGGGGGAGAGGGGAGAGGGAAGGAGAGGGGAGGGGAAGGGAGGAGAAGGGAGGACAGGGGAGGACAGGGGGACAGAGGAAGCTAGAAAAGAGCTAGGAAGGGTTTGATGGAGATTCTCTTTAAATGAGGCTATACATGCATCTGATTAGCAGATCTTAAGAAAGAGTTTATGTATCCCTTCTCGCACGTTGCCTTTGTAAAGTGAGCTCCCCCACGTTTTCCTGTTTCAACACTTGGGCCCATGAGAAGCTCAGTACCAGTGGGAACACAGCGGGAAGGGAACAGGACCCATGGACCCGCAGTGGATCTGCTCACCTTTGTCTCAGTCGTGGGTGGAAACTAACCAGATAGAGAATAGTTTTGACTTGGCTTTAAGCAGAATCCCACGGCATCTTCTCGGTTGGCCGTGAATGGAGGGAACAGCAAGGCCAGACCGTGGTGAGGGGTGAGCAGGGGCCTCTGAAGCAGCTATTGATGATTAACCAGTGAGGATCACTGACCACTGCACCTTGTCACGTTCACGTGTCTGGACAGGTGAGGGCTGCTTTGCCGTGGTCTATACTGAGAACATAACTTCCCTGGTGATACTGAAAGCGCTTAGGAGGTAAAACGGCTAATGTTTAGGCTACTTAGTATCTTTATAGTTGTTTCTTAAATAATGTGTATAAATATGTGTGTGTGTGTGTGTATGTGTGTGTGTGTGTGCACGCACACCCACACCCATAAAATTATACAACTTGCCATTTTGATGGATGACTGCTTGCCTGTTCCCTCCTGGGGCCATCTCTTGAATCCTGGGAAGGTTGTTCTGAACACAACCTTCACATTTCTGACTCATAAATCAAATGTAGGTGATGGCAGAGAATGTTTCAGAACAAGAAAAGGCTTGCGAGTGTCGGGAGCCCCTGTCCTTCCACTTGACAAGTTTCCAGGCAAGATGGGCCCATCGATCGCCTCTGGAAGAGACATCAGCCCTTGTCATCAGCCCCTAAGGTTCTATATGCTTTTCCTGAGTTTGCTACTGAACCATTAATCCTATGGGTGTGATTAATAAATCCTATTCAGCTCTTCCCAAAATAGCCGTTGGAAACCGGAGGGCCTCTGGCTTCCCTGGATAGTTAATAATGACTCACATTTGACAGTGGAATGCCATGGCAGAAATGGCTTCTCTGGGCCCTGCTAGTCTGAGTGGGTGATTATTATATGGGATATGCTTTCACCACAACTTCTGTTGTTCTTTTGTTTGTTTTGAGTCAGCTTCTTCAGCACAGGCTGGCCTTGACCTTCCTGTGTGGCTTAGGATGGTGTGAATTAATGCCCTGTGACTTCAGTGCCAGCATAGCAGGCTGTACCTCTGACCGGGTGTCTTTATTCACTCCCCAGCCTGCTGTAAGTGACAAGGTTTCCTCCATTTTGTACTTTTTATTTTTTATTTTCGAGACAGAGTTTCTCTTTGTAGTCTTGGCTGTCCTGGAACTCACTTTGTAGACCAGGCTGGCCTCGAATTTAGAAATCTGCCTGCCTCTGCCTCCCGAGTGCTGGGATTAAAGGCGTGTGCCACCATGCCCGGCCTGCTTTATATTTTTAAAAGTTTTAGCACATAAGGTGTTCTGGTGAAACCAAAGAGGCTATGTCTCAGCTGCATACACACGGTGGAAGAGGCCAGTCCCAATGCCATGTCTGGATGAACAGGGGCTCTTGCGGGCACATTGCTGTGCCTCTTCGGTGGTTATTTAAGCAGACTGTGGAAGAATTACAGAGATTCTTTTAAGCATGTTTGTGTCAAATTCACACATAGATTACTCTGAAATGAAGCAACCATAGCTGCCTCTGCTGACCAGCAGTAAACATTCTTTCCTACTGAATATTAAATTCTGTGTATTATAGTGGCTAGTCAACATGGAAACTCTCCATTATCCACAGAGGAGCCAATGGGATTTTTCTGTATTCTAATTTTTGTGACAATGGTATTGTTCCCTATGTTATTTTTAATTGTTTTTGGAGCAAGCTGGGGGATGGAACTCCAAGAAAGAAAGGAAGAAAGGAAGAAAGGAAAGAAAGGAAAGAAAGGAAAAGAAAGGAAAGGAAAGGAAAGGAAAGGAAAGGAAAGGAAAGGAAAGGAAAGGAAAGGAAAGAAAGAAAGAAGCCTCGTGTACTATTTTAGAATATAGTCAGGATTGACGGTTCTTTGTTATATTATATTTGATAGACAATAGTAACTCAATGTTAAACATTTGTCTACTGTGGTCTGAATTTAAGGTTTGTTTCCTGGGGACCACTGACTATGGTTAGGCTTTTGCTCCCAAAGTCCTTGTTACAGTGTGTTCTGCAACCCACAAATCCCTTTCGAGGACTGTAATATTTGGTCTTAAGATTCAGAATAGAACTTATGTGGTAGTCATTCTTTTAAAACTCTCCTTAAACTGCTTGAGAGAAATTTCTGCTTTAGGGGAGAAATGTCCTTAAAGGAAAGATGGGCAAATAAATCTCAGGGCCACAAAACAACCCCAAATGCTTGCAATACCCAATATGCACAGTAGATGGCACTGTTAAGACTCACTCAGAGGCCCTGTACTGGGAGAAAATCTTACATTTTATTTTTCTAGTTTCGTGTTGCCCTCTTGATCTCCGGAGTGAGCTGGGAAATATACTTATTTCTTCTTACCCTCCCCCCGTTCCTCTTTCCTATCCCCCCTCTTCTTCCTTAAGCAGGCATGAAACAAAAAAGAAGAGAATATCAGAATGTACTGCTCTTAACAAGGGTAAGTAATGCTTTGTGAGATATTTGCACATATGGACTACCAGTTCCGGTGTAAAGTGCCCTTCTTCTTGCTGTCTTTCTCTTCTACAAGCAAATGCGAAAAGCCACTGTGTGTTCCATTTCCCGAGTGACAAGATCTATCACAGTGACTGCAGGTGAAGAGGCTTCTAACACAGAGGAGGGACATGGGGACTCTGAATGTCTAAACATCTCCTCTTCGCTGTGCCTTAAGTTCACAGCTGGAAATTCCAACAGGCTCCTGGCTGGCAAGATGTATTGTGGGTGGGCAGCGTAAGCACTTTATTCAGGTTGGGAAAGGACATCTGGTCCATTACTAGACCTCTTTCTTCAGGACTCCCTGTTCTGCTAAGAGCAATAGCAATGTCTGGCTAGGTCTGTCTTGTCCCATCCCATCCCCTTCTTCCTTCCTTCTCTTCCTTCCTTCCTTCCTTCCTTCTTCCCATTCTTTTTCTTTGAAACAGAAATGGCCTGGAGCTTGCTATGTAGACTAGGCTGGCCTAGAACTCACAGAGATCCACCTGCCTCTGCCGTCTCATGCTGAGATTAAAGGTGTTTGCCACCACACCTAGCTTTTAGGTCTTTTACTAAATATAAAGGAGTATAATTATAGCTTTCGGTGGATAGCACTGTCACCCATCAGTCATTTTAGTGGATTTATGTATGTAAAGAACTGCATAGAAAGGTGCATATGTATGATGTGTGCGTGTGGATATATGCACTCGTGTGTGTGTGTGTGTGTGTGTGTAGGTAGGTAGGCAAGCATACATGTGACAGCTGTATTGGAAGTCAGAGGCAAAACAAACACCGTAAGTTTTAGTCCTCACCTTCTGCCTTGTTTGAGACAGGCTGGCTGCTCAGCGGGCTTCCAGGATGGCTCCCGTCCCTGCTCTCTACTTTGCTGTAGGAGCACTGGGATTTCATAGGCTCTGGGGATCTCAAGGGGAGTCTTTATGCTTGCATAGAAAGTAACTTACACACTGGACCGTCTTCTCAGCCTCTTTCTGGACACCTTCAATGTGAAAGTTTGCATTGGATAATTGAACTCTGAGAAGAGACAGCAAATGATGAAGATTTGGGTCATCTCCTGGATTTGAAATGAATGTATTGGGGAGAAGTTTAGTGTACTAGGCTATTGCTGATGGCAGTTTGGGGATGCTGTATGCATGTAGCTTACAGGTGTGGAAATGGTGCTGAGCAGTTTGCAGAGTCTTGGCATTGCCAATGGAAGGGACCATTCACCTTTCCAGACAATTCCGTGATGAGCGCGCAGCCTACTGGGTGCTCAGATTGGGATTTGGATTTTTTTTTTTTTGAGACAGGGTCTGTCTATGTAGCTGTGGATGTTCAGGAACTCTCTGTATAGACCAGGCTGGCCTCAAACTCACAGAGATTCTCTTGCTTCTGACTCCCAAGTGCTGGAATTAAAGGTATGTACCACCATAACTGGCCTCTTGCTAGGCTTTTCAAAGATGTTTTGTGTGTGTGTGTGTGTGTGTGTGTTTGCTTATGATTTATCAAAGGAAAAGATGTTGCAGATGTAACATGGCTAAGTTTAGATTGTGTGATAGAAACACACACACACACAGGAATCTCTGGGGGTAAAGCCATGCAGGTTAGTGTGCTAATCATGTCTGCAGAATTGAGGGTTCCTACTCTCGAAGACGCTTCATGCTTATCTCATTGCAGGAGTCCATGAAGGAAGTTCCTTCCCTCTTGCATGCTTTCTTGCTTTTTTCCCTAAGACAAGTCCTTATTTTGGCATCCCTGACTACCTGGAACTCACCGTGTAGACCAGGCTGACCTAGAACTTATTATAGTGCTTCCCTCTACAGCTTCAGCCTCCCAAATCCTGGGTTTATAAATGTGTGTTAGCAATCTAGCCTTTCAACAGACATAGAAACAAAGTTAAGAATCAGAGAGCTGGGCAGAGTCTGGCCATCAAAGCATGAGGACCTGATTAGGATCCACAGCACCTGTGAAATACTGCTGTGGCGTCGGACTTTTATAATCCAGAGCAAGTGAGGGGAGAAGGCGGATCCTTGGAGCTCAATTGGCTAGCCAGTCTCACTGGGTTGATCATCTCACTCTCTCTTTCCCTTCTTCCTCTCCCTCTCTTTCTCTGTCTTCCCTAGCCCCTCTCCCCTTGCCCCTCTCCCCTTGCCTCCTCCCTCCCCCTCTCCCTTTCCTCCTCTTCCCTTCCCCCTCTTCCTCTCCGTTCCCTCCCCCCCCCAGCTTCCTGGCACCCAAGAAGTGAGAGTGTCCAGTGACCACCACCATGATGCTCTCTGCTTGCCGTGCATCCTGTGAAACTTCTCTCCCCTTCACTAACTGAGGATCCACAGCAGTTAATGGTTGGTGAGGTAGGGAGCGGCATTTTCTTTAGTGGAGTGGCTACTGGTAAGTCTCCCATGTTCATGTGACCTTGTAAACGTGTAGCCACATTCCTGTAGGTAATGCTTGTGTGATTCATTCGTTCACACATGCAAACAACAACAACAATAGCAGCAATAACCCCTCTTCAAAGCAAACACACCCCAAACCTGACTTGAAAGTAGAAGAGTAGCTAAGAAGAGGAAGAGGATCGGGAGTGACAGGAACAGAGAGAAGGCAAGGTAAATAGTATCAAAATAAATAGTATCAAAATACACGATATGCAAGTATGAGAAATCATACGTGATATCTATGCTGATAAAAACTTCAAACGTAAAGTCAGCAGCCGTGAAGTCCCCAAAGCTTCTCCCCACTTTAAGCCTCCTCAGGTGTTTTATCACAGAGACAGAAACCTGACTCAAATGCAGTGATGACGTCTGTGTCTGTGGTTTTATATCATGCCTTCTCCCACTTGACTATAAAAGTGGCCGTTGGTATAAGGCTGGAAAACAGAACTAAATAGTTTCTCAGTGTTTGAATTCTGGAACCACGTTAGAGTTGACCACAAGGCATGTCTCGAGTAATACTTACTCTTCCTAGCTCAGACACTGAGGCCAGAGGCAAACCATGGAGAGGGAGGGCGGGAATAGTGAGCTTGGGGTAGGAGCCAAGGGTGTGGTTCCCATCAGGCTTCCGGTCCCATGCTCACATCCTTAGTCTGACTCAGCCTCAGCTCTGCTTCCATCTTGAAATTTGACTGCTGAGGGTCTCATTCTAAACATCTGGCAGAAAGAAAAGGCCTTGTGTTCACTGCAAACAAAACGCAAAACACCCTGGAGGTGTTTTATATCCGATATCCACCATTTGGTAAAAGATTGTACAGTACGTAAAGAAGCAAGAAAATGAAACCCGTAATCAAGAGGAAGATCGGTGAAGTAGAAGCAGATCCGCAGATCCATGGAAATGAACAGGGTGGGAAACAAGTTTAATGTCAACCCAAGTCAAAGGGAAGCCGGAGTGCTGTATCACAAAACACGCCTCAAAATAAGGCGAGAAGAATTGAAAAGGCACTGCAAATGGGCAAAGGGCCATTTATTTCATCAAGAAGACATCCATATTGACTGTGGAATCACTGCGTACCAGAGTTGTAAAACATAAGAATAAAAATTGAAAATACTAAAGGGGAAAATGACGACTTTGTATTTATAGACTAACAGAATTCATAGAAAATGTTCACAAAATTATTAAGGACATAGAAGATCTAAACCTTATCATTAATATTTGTGGAACATCACGAGTCCCATCCCCGTAACCTTATCTATGCATAACTGTCTCCCACAGACACCATCTGTTACCCCCAAAGATTCTTAATCATGAAACAAGCCTCAATAAATTATAAAGAAGGGAAACTATGGGTGCTTATAGAACCAAATTTTTTAATTATGTATCTAGAAGTTACCAGATGTTTGGGAATTAAACAACAACATATGAATAAAAATTAATTATAAGAGAAATTTAATATACTTTATTTTTATCTTATTTTGTTTTGAGTCAAAATCCCACAGTGTTGCCCAGACTGGCCTTGGTCTTGGAATCCTTTGCCTGAGTCTACAGACTAGCTGAGATTCAAGTAAAAACATAAAGATCTTAGGATGCGCTCTAAGTAAAGCAGACAGAGAGAGAATTACATGTGTGTGTCTAAGATGGAAGACAGCTTAAAGTTGATCACCCACATTTCTACCGTAAGAAGCTTCGCACAAAGAACAAATGAAACTTAGTGTTGGTATAAACAGGCAGTAAAGATAAAAGTGTTTAAATTGGTGTCACAGGATCCAAAGGCAAGAAATACCAATGGAATTTTGATAACGGATCAGGAGACAGTCATAAGTACTCGGACTGGGAAAGAAAGTGTCCCTGGGCAGGCTCTGAGTCACCTAGCAGGCTGCTTCTCCCCAGGCCAGTACACTGCGATGTAATATTTGAGAACAAAACGTAAAGAACACCTTGGAATGTCTTTGAAGAGACAACAAAGGCAGGCTGTCTGCACCCTTCACCTCATCTCTACCTCCTGACAGTCTCTGATCCTTCCCCTTGTCAACTTGGTGGCCATAGGCAGAACAGCTTGGCTATCTGTACCTGCTCCTCAGGAGTTGAGGTTGTACACATCTTCCATGTAGGGTGGATATCGCCTGGTACAGCATCATGGTGGCCTCTTGAGGAAAAAGATCCCTTGATATAAGGGAGGGAATCCTTAGAAGGAGGCACTACTAGGCCAGAGCTCTCTCCCTGCCCTCTTTCTGGGAGGAGAGACTAACTGGAAGGAGACCTTTCATTCAACTAACCACACCATGTTGAGGGCTGTACTAATTTCCGGGGAAGGCACAGAGCAAATGGGGACACTTGGTTCTCTCCTGGGGATGAGGTTGCCTCCTGACCTTTTGTGGTACCTGAGGAGATAAGCGAGAACATTCTGAAAGAAAGAGAAAGAAGAGAGCCCTAAAAACAAAGCAGACTGCTGTCATAGAAGCCACGAGGGCCAGGGCAGCAAAGGACACAGACTGGAGTAAAATAACTGGATAAAGGAGACCCAGGGGAACTCAGCAGAGGTTGGAGGTGTGGCCTCGCTCTGGAAGAGAGCAGGTGCAGGATGCTGGAAAGGATGACTTATTGACCTCTGGAGGTCGATCACCAGCTTAAGGATGGAGACAGTCTTGGTAGCCATGGGGTGGGGGTGGCGGTCTGCTAGGGGATTGGTGGGCTACTCCCAGCCTCTCTCCTTGAAGGGGAGAAGTTGTGAAAGACCAAACTACTGCTTTGAGCCTACTAGGCTGTTTTTGTGTTAAACAATTGTATTTATTACCTTGTGGCTGAACAAGACACATTTCCAGAGTGGATATTTCAGAGAACTTACTGGACATTGCAGGTGTCTTGCTCTATTTAGAACAAGCACAAGGATGGCCTACGGAGCTTGAGATTTCTGGGCTGTGAGATTAGACATTCTGATCATAGACCTGGGGACCTCCGGCCTGTGTCTATATGCATGTGACTCTTGTGATCTGGTGACTGGATTCACTGTTGAAATCCTGCTCAATGTGAAGTTTTAGGAGGCGATGGAGTGGAACGGAATCCTCCTAAGAGAGGGGAGAGAGCTCATCCCATCCCTCATGTCCCTGAGGACACAGGCAAAAACCACTGTCTGGAGGAAGAGAGGGCTCCTCACTGGACACCGGTGGATATCCGTGGGTGCCTTATCTTGGACCACTTAGCTTCAAGAACTAGAGCTCCACTGTTCCTGAGCCTTGGAGTCCATGATATTCTATCAGAGCCACCTCAGCTTAGCCAGGACAGTTTTGAAAGAGGTGCCTTGGAGGACCCTTAAGACCTCTACCTTTCCCCAGAGAAAGTCACAAATCCTATGCATCTGGTCCATGGGTGAGAAGTTTGATACCTTTTTAGCCACGATAATCTCTGACTCAAACACTAATGCTTGGAGATATGATTTCACTCTCTAGGCTACTCTCTTGACTGCTAAGAAACTTCCCTCTCCTGAGGTTATTCAGAGGCTCCGAAAGCAACATACATTCCCCTCTGGATTTCTCTTCTTCCCTTTTCTTGCAGGTTAGCCTGGAACTTACTCTCTAGCCCAATCCTGATACCCCTGCCTCAGCCTCCTCAGTGCTAAGATTACAGGTATGAGCCACAAGTTAAATTTACCCTCCCCCTTTCTGAGCGTGGGACATTGAATGGACTCTGATGGCCAGTCTCTAGTTGTATTGATTTTTAAAAAGATTTTTTTCTTTTATTGAAAATAGATTTTTTCCCCTCAAATAATATGGCCTGATAATGGTTTCCCCTCCCTCTACTCCTCCCAGTTCCTCCACACCTCCCTCCTAGCTGGATCCACCCCCAATAGGCTTCTAAGGGATAAAATAATACACAATGTAATAAAATAAAAACTAACACATCAGAAAAGGCCAAAACAAAACAGACTCACACTCTGGAATCCCATAAAACCTCTAAACTGGGATATATATATATATATATATATATATATATATATATAAAACCAACCCATAGGGTTCAAAAAAAAAGGAAAGAAAAATAAATGAATATGTAAATAAAAGAAGCTATAAAAGTATTTTTACAAATGAATTCTGAATAGTTGACTAGCCTCTCAGTGGCACCTGAAAGTAACACTGTAAACAGTTAAATAGCTCCTGCTAACCGAAAGTCAAAATACCACATAAATTCTGAGTGCATAAATACACAAAAATATTTGGAAAAGTGAGAAAGGTGATTTTATTGCCTGTCTAATAAATCATACGCAGAAGTGATCTAGGCTAGCGAGTACCTTCATGCTTCAGAAGATGATGAATGATGGAGTCTCTGCTCGTGGTTAGGATCTTTAAAGAGATTCTTGGCTGTCAAGCCCCAGCTCTCCCACTGATCCCTGCCAGGCTGAAGGGTTACAAGACATTCTTTTAGGGCACCAACCCCCCACCCCCACAAGTCATCCTGAAAAGGCCTTGGCCAGCGCCCCCCCCCCTTTGTCAATCAGCATTCACCTAGTAGTCCTAGGGGGTGGGAGAAACCATGGCAACCGCAGTACTGGCAGGCAGGAAGCTGTTTACTGGTCTTGGAGTCCCTACGGTAAGGGTTAGGAAGCTAATGAGCCTTAGTCCCTACCCAACAGCCAGCCAAAAAGTTGGGAAGGAAAGCATTGGTATTCCGGGTGCTGATCAATCCAACACACGTTTATGGGTTCTCACTATGTGACGCATGTCGGGGGACAAAGGAGCAGCTCCGTCACCACCCACCACCCACCCCCGCACCCCAAGAGGAGTACCCCTGAAGTAGTGGGGAGAACTCCAGAAAGCTTACATAGCCTAGGAGCAGGCTGGAAGGGAGAGTGTGGAGGAGTGGGCTTGCATATAGCAGAGAGAAAATCTGCCACCGTGCACACTTTGAACTGGTCCAGAGGACTTGCTGAGAAGACAGGCAGGACAGACGGTCCAGGGTTAGAGAGAGTTTCTGCAATGCCCAGAGGCAAGGGCAAGCAAGTGGCTTTTGAGAGCAGCAGACCCTGGAGGCTGGGGGACCTTGACAGTGCAGATGTGAATGAGAGATCACCAGAGAAGATTGTGTTGAGGGCAGAGATGCAGGAAATCCAGTGACCCCAAAAGCCCATGGGTGCAGACAAAGCCACTAACCCCCTCCCAGCCCCCTTATTAATTAATTAGAAATAACTACAGAAATAACCAGGAAAATTGACGCCTAGTGAGACAGTCTACAGAGTCTAGATACTGCTACTGAACTTAACCCATTACTCCATAAAAGGCCCCAGCCGAGCCAGGGAGGCCAGACTATCTTGATTAGACTGTAGTGAGCGCTCTTTCCACCAAGGGTGTGCAGGGAAGCGCGTGTAGGAGCTTGACTTTCATCCCAACTGGAACCAGGTCTCTCTGCCCCTATGTCATGGTGTCTGTCTGGACTAAGGGATTGCCTTCCTAACCCTGTGTTGTACTGTAGGGGCCTCCACCAGTAGTCTCCCCACCCGGCTGTTGGGTCACAGTAGGAGCTGGAACTCTAGTTCTGTCTCCACAGCAGTAAGGAGTCTCCATATACCTTGGTTGTCAGTGGAGGCAAGTGATGTGTTTATAAAAAGATAAAGAGAGAGAGGATATGTTTTGGTGGATGTGTGATGAGGTATGGGGGGAGGGGGTGCCTCTGCAGGCCCATGCTGAGGCATCCCTTCCTCCTGAGGGACAATGGTATAGAGTTTATTCAGGGCATGGGGAGGGGAGTTGAGAGGGTAGGAGAGAGAGAGAGAGAGGGAGAGGAGAGAGGGAGAGGGAGAGGGAGAGGGAGAGGGAGAGGGAGAGGGAGAGGGAGAGGGAGAGGGAGAGGGAGAGGGAGAGGAGGGAGAGGGGAGGGGAGGAGAGGAGAGGAAGAGGGGAGGGGAGGAGGGGAGGGGAGGAGAGGAGAGGAGAGGAGAGGGGAGGAAGAGGGAGAGGAGAGGAGAGGGGAGGAGAAGAGAGGGGAAGAGGCAGGCCATGAGCACATGGGGCAGGGGAGAGAATGGAGGGGAGAAGGGGTGAGAGGACAGAGTGAGGACTGGAAGGCAAGAGCAAGGGGATGAGAGTGGAGGGGGCAAGCAGCCCCTTTTATAGTGAGTCAGGCACACCTGGCTGTTGTCAGGTGACTCTGGGGCGGAGCTTAGACAAAATGCTAAGAGCAAGTGCAAACTTTCCTTCCAAATGACTGTGTCCAGGAGCCACCTGCCTCTGCCTTTAGGGGAGATCTTGGAGAACATTGACCCAAATAACAAATTTTCGTGAAACCCACATATGCTCTAAATATATTTGGTACTCATTCTCATGTCATACCAAGAACAAGAAGATTTCAGTATTAATAACAGTCATCACCCATCATCAATCATCAATAGGGCTACATATAATCCCTAGCACTCCTGTAAAAAGCCAGGCATGGTGACCTGTGCCTGTAATCCCAGGGCTGGGGAGGCTGGGACAGATCTCTGCCTCGCTGAGTAGCCAGCCTAGAAGCAACAGTGAGCTCCAGGTTCCATAAGAGAGTCTGCCTCCAAGTTAAGATGGAGAGGGATTGAAGATAAATGGAACCAACTACTGGCCACCATGCACATATGCATATGCCCCTGCACACATATGTGCAAACACACATGAACGCGCGCGCACACACACACACACACCACGTACCCACACACCAAAAGAGTTCAAGCACCTGTAATAAGAATGCTTCAGTGAGCAATTACAAATGTGTTTGAAACAAATGAGGGAAAAGAAACCCTCAGTGGAAAAATGGGCAAATCCAGGGCTGGTGAGGTGGCTCGGGGCTAGCGTATGGGCCCCATGTGTATGAGACGTCCACTCGATCCACAGCACCGTAAACATGATGTAAAGGAGAACCAAGTGGAGATGTCAGAAACCACAGAAAACTAGCACAGATAGAAAGCCCTGTGGGAGGCCCAGAAGCAGGTGAGTACGAGATCAGGGGACTGCGGGAGTAGAGAGCGGTCTGTTTGAAAAGGGGGAAAATTCAGACTGGGGAAAAAAAGTTCCAGGAACCCTCATCTGAGAGGTGCCCCAGTGTTTCTGTGTCAAAAGCAGGACTGAAAAAGTTCACGGAAACAATATTTGCTGAAAACTTTGCAAATTTTGCAAGAGACCTAGCCTCAGAGCCAAGAAGTGAAGGCTGAGCAGAATAAACCCAAAGAAACGGAGCCAAGACATTACAATTAAACTTACTAAGTTACTTAGGTCATTTCTGCTTGAAGTAAATACCAGATAAAAAGAACCTGGAGCAAAGCAGGAGGGACAGACACATTTTACCGGACAAGGCAGGGGTGAGGGGAGCAGGCAAGCCGAGGTGACAGGGGCGCAGAATCAACACAGAATTTCTTTTTTCAGCAAAAAATGCCTCAAGTGCCAGACACACTTAGAATTAGAAATTGGAGACAAAAAGATGGTGTTTGAGTATAGCCTGGGTAAACACTGAAATCCTATCTAAAAGAACAAAACAAAATCCTTTATGAATGAAGGCAGCAGACACACATCAGAGGGAGTTCGTTGTTAGGAAAGTGGTTATGAAGGGTAAAGCAGCGTGGGAGCACATGCCCGTGATCCAAGCACCTCAGAAACCAACGTGGGAGGACTCAGTTTAAGGCTGGCCTGGGCCAGATAGCCAGATCTGGTTCAGCTTGGTCTGCATAGTGTAGTGGGGTCAAAGACAGCAAGTAATGACCGAGTGAAGTTCTCACATAGAAAGGAAAGACAGAGGAAGTCTACACCTAGAAAGCAAACACACGAGGAAGAACTAATGGCTCTTCTTGTATCTTCTGAATTATGTTGGATAACTCAGCCAAACAATAATACAGAAGAAATAATGAAAGGGTTCATCAGTGGGGAGGCAGAGGGGGTAGACTGGGAGGTGGCATTTCTGTATGTCACTCAAACTGGCAAAATGGTGACACCGTTTATGTGTATGATAAAATATGTAGAAAGTTTTCTTCTTAAGTGATTTAAAGATAAATACAGAAGGACTAGGTAAGTCAAAGTGAGAGTCTAAAGAACATAAGCAGGTCACAGAAAGGCAGACATAAAAAAATAAAGAAAAAAGAAAAAAAGGAAAAAGCAAAGTCAGGCTTCAGCCATAAAGTAACACCAAGGTTATTGGGCATAACTGGTTTAAGTGTTAATTAAAAGGTGGACCAACAGAATGAACTTTAAATTGACTCAGTTACATACCACCTAATAAGAAAATTTCCAATTTAGTGACACAAGTGGGTTGGAAGTATAAGGACAGGAAGGTTAGATTGTGCAAACATCAATTTAAAAAGAAGCCCCAGCTGTGTTAACGACAAGCAAAGATTTCTGGAGGGAGAGAGAGGCATCAGAACAGGGCAAATGCACCCACAAGGAAGACTCATAAATGTGCACACCAAATAAAACTGGGATGTAAAAACTGCCCTGTGGGCTGGGCATGGTGGCACACGCCTTTAATCCCAGCACTTGGGAGGCAGAGGCAGGCGGATTTCTGAGTTCGAGGCCAGCCTGGTCTACAGAGTGAGTTCCAGAACAGCCAGGGCTATACAGAGAAACCCTGTCTTGAAAACAAACAAACAAACAAACAAAAAAACAAAACAACAAAACAACAAAACAAAACAAAACAAAAATACTGCCCTGCAGTGACTTTTAGGAGTGAGGGACGTTGTCATTTTATGGCTTGATTTCCTATTTCTCAAAGATCCAGTCTAAGGTACAAGTAAAATGTATCTGAGGTTTTTCTCAGGGTTCTACAGAATAAGGGAGAAGCAGGTGGGGTGGTTAGCCAGCAGTAGGTCCCATACCACATGGGGTAGACATGTGGGTTCTGGTTTTGTTCTCTTTGAGGCAAAGTCTCATGTAGCCTAGGCTGGCTTTGAACTCATGTAGCTGAGGATGTCCTTGAACAGATCCTCTGGCCTCTGTCTCTGAGACATTTGGGCTGCTTGGGTAGCCGTTGGGCAGGTTAGGCTCCAGATTTTGCAGATACACTTGGTGTGAATCTTTGATGTTCATTATCTTAGTGACTTTGGACAAGTTATTGAACTTTTTACCCTGCAGGGTGAATACCAGATGCAGATAGATGATGCTACCATGGAAGAATGGAAGGGAGGAAGGGGGGGGGGTTCTTCATGGTCACTTCACCTCTAGGAGACAGGAAGAAAAATTAGCAGAAGAGAGAGGCACAGTTGCAGGTGGGTGGGCACACCAGATCCCAGGAAAAGATTTAAAAGTTGTAGCATCTAAGAGCTGAAAAGAAGCCCTTGGAGTTGATGTTCAGGTCTTTGCTGATAATGTCTTTGGTTCCATGGAGAGCATGGGCTCAAATTCAGTGCTGAGAAACAGGGCAAGGCTCTCAGAACAGTGAGGAGATGCAGTGGCCCAAGGGAAGGGACTCTAGTGAGGTTGAGGAATTTGAGAGGAAGGTGCTGAAGACCAAGGGGGGGACTGTTTCCATCCCTGGATTCTGGGGGGTGGTGCTGTGCACATGAGTGTGCAAATGTACCTTTGACATTCTGCCACCGTGCCAGGTATGTACTCAGAAGCACACATTCTAATACGGCTGCTGGGCCAGACAGTGGATCTGTTTTCAGTATTTAGTGGAAGCCCAGAACTGTTTTCTGTGGCAGCTGCACTGTCTCTCACCCTTCAGCAATGCAGTGGTTCCAGGTTCTCCACGGACTCTCCAGCACCTGTGTGTTTTATCTGCTATGTTGAAATAGGTATCCTATGAGATGTCAGGTGATGTCTGGTCGTAGTTTTGGCACATCAATGAAGAAAAGTATGGGGTATATATATATATATATATATATATATATATATATATATATACACACACACATATATATGTGTGTGTGTGTGTAGAAAAATATAGTGTACATATATGTTTATATATGTACATGCACACACATATATGTAATGGAATATTATTTAATCTTAAAAGAAAGATAACCCTATCTTAGGCTACAACATGGGCAAACCTGAGGAACGCTACCCTCAGTGAAACAGAAGGACACATGCCAAGTAATTACACTTCTGTCCTTTGATGAGGTGGCTAAGATTGTCTCATAGAAGTGAAGAATAGGGCTGGTGAGATGGCTCAGTGGGTAAGAGCACCCGACTGCTCTTCCGAAGGTCCGGAGTTCAAATCCCAGCAACCACATGGTGGCTCACAACCATCCCTAACAAGATCTGACTCCTTCTTCTGGAGTGTCTGAAGACAGCTACAGTGTATTTACATATAATAAATAAATAAATCTTTAAAAAAAAAAAAGAAGTGAAGAATACAGGGTGGTGTCCAGGGCTGGGGAGGGGCTTAAGGACACTATTGATAGTTTAATTGGTATGAAGTTCCAGTGATCATAGACTTTTAAGCTCCACCAGAGACTTGTGGCACACTGTGTCTACAGTTGTCAAGGTGATAAAGTGCCCTCCAGCATTTGTGCAGGTGGTGGATAGCACATTTAATGTTTTTGTTTGTTTGTTTGTTGTTTTGTTTGCACAGAAATAAAGGGACACCAGGGAACTTTTGGGAGAGATAGATCGATCACATGTTACCTTGAATTGGTGGTAGGATCCCAGGTATTCATAGAGTTCAAAACTCATCAAAATAGACATATTAGCTACATCCAGATCCATGTGTGTTAATCATACCTCAAAGGGGAGGAGAGGGGGAGAAGGGAGGGAGGAAGGGAGAAGGGCCCGTCTGTCCTCAAGAGCAAGGAAGTCATTCCAAGCAGACTGGGATTGTACCCAAGGCTGCAATGTCTGTCCCTGAAAGCCCCCTCCTCCTTTTGGTTTTTATTTGATACACATTCAAAAGAAAGGGACAGCGGAGGAGAATCAGGGATTATAAAGGCTGACGATCTTATTCAGCACAATGATGGAATCATGGGTGTTTTGAAAGGTTAGTTTCTGCTTTCTAAATCGGCACTAGCTTGTTTATAGATGGAATGTCTGGGATTGGCTTTACCTTGTGGGGACTCCAAGGATTGCTTCTTTGTGCTTAGAGAGAAGCTCTGACGCAGGTCTCTTAGGAATCGGAGTGTCAGGCACTCCTATGCTTAGCTCATCGTTGACTGGGTGTCCTCCAGTAGACGTCATTTGGGACGGTGAAGCATTGAGCAGCATGCTAACAGTCCCTCTGGCAGAGAGATTGTGTTCCTATTTCATTATTCTCAAGAGTGACCAGCCTGCACTGACTCGCTCACGCCTACTGGGAAGCCTGTGTGTCCAATCTGGAAATCCCTGGGGAGAATGGCATTTCCCCATCCCTGGGTGTGGGGTACAGGTGCTCAGTCACTGTGAACCCGAGGGCTCGGGTGACAGGTCCTGCAAGGTCAGTTTTGTCTGAGGCTGCTACTTGCTGGGTGTTGTATGAGGGTTGCACAACAGTACTCAGTGGGTGAAGCTGATGGCAGAACCTGAGAGACAAAGAGCCTACAGGAAGACATTTAGGTCATGGAGCATGCCCGAAGAAGGGGTGAATGCTGGTCTTCTGGGAACCCCTAGGTTGTGATAAGCAACGTGACACATCCCCTGACTCACTGTCTCTCTCTGCCTTGCATATGATCCCTCCCTCTCACACCCACTCCCACCATGAAGCTGTCCTCCATGACCTGATGACTTAGAAGGCCCTCAGTGTTCAGCAATGCTAGAAACCTCCAAGTCACAGACTCTCTGACGCCTTGTCACAATATCACAAAATGAACAGAGATATTTGTATTAGACTTCCTCCATCTTTACTTTAAAAAGGTATTTTTTTTCCACACAGGGTCTTAATATGTAGTCCAGGATAGCCTAAAACCCATTCACTATGTAGCCAAGCTGACCTCTTCTTGCCTCTGCTGCATCCTAAGGAGCACCCACCATCAAGGTTGAACTGACAGAGAAGACATTTCCCAGAGTTCCATGAGCATCTCTCTCCAAGCTGAGGGCACTAACCTCAGCCTCTGTTGGTGCCTATACCTGTAGGCACCAGTACCTATAGTAACTGCTACCTCTCCACTTAAAAACTTACTAACACATCACATCTCTAGTGCTGAAGGTGTGGGGCCTGGAGGGAACAGAAATGCACGGTGTACACAGGAGCTGAAACAACAGGGTCAAGCTTTATTGGCGTGATCATATTCATGTCTGCACTGTTCACCATAGGTGGAAAGGCTCATTTTAAAAAGGGTCCCACTTCCTTCGATTCCATTCATATTCAGCAATCGGTGATGTATATTGTCCAGTGAACACATCCCACCTTAAGAGCACACACTAGTTCATTAAACTGTCCTCAGACAGAGTGAAAACAATATTTATAATCTGCTAGACCCTTTACAAGTTCAAACTTTAGATACTTGGGGTGCACTTGTAAAGCTAACTTTATATATATTTTTTCCAGGTAAGGAAGGCCAGTCATTAAAAAAATACTTTATATAAATTCAAAGTCAGAACTAAAATATTCATTCCTATAAAAATATCTTACTGATAAAACTATTAATTTTTAGATAAATTGTTCTTTATAAACAAACAATTTATATAAGGTTTCAGGAAATACTAAGTCATACCGTTCGCATAGGGCTTGTCCGGGTGACTCCAAGGCCCAGTTGTCACGAGGGCTTGGTTTTCAGAGATAGACCACAATTTTGACTTATATTGTGTATGAACAGCTCAGGTGTTCTACAGTAATCGAACTCAAGTATCTACTTTCTATGAGTCACTTATAGACAAACTCTTGACCTAGAGGAGGAGTTGTCAGATCGATGTCGTCTACAAAGAGGGTACATGCTCAGAAGGGCTCACCTACACTTGACCTTGAAGGGCTTAACTTGGGAAACTTGTGATCGCATTCTGGCCGCTATCTGAGATCAGCTCGTTCATTTCATTCTGCTTGCTCTCTTTCAGGGCATGGTTGGGGTGGTTTCTCTGCGCCTGTGTTCTTTTGGATCTCCTAAAGCACAATTTGAGCAGCAGGTAACACAACTCGGCCACATTGAGCAGCATGCAAATCACGGATGCGGAAATCATAAAAACAGTGAACACCGTTTTCTCGGTTGGCCTCGAAATGAAGCAGTCCACGAGATTGGGGCAGGGGTCAATGCCACATTTCAGTACCCAGGGCAGGTGGTACCCATTGTAGAGGAAGTAGAACACATACATGAAGGCGGCTTCGAAGATGATGCGGAAGAAAATGCTGCTGGTGTACGTCCACCACAGGGAGCCCTCAATGCGCACCTTCTGCCGTTTGATGTCCTCCAGGTCCTTAAATTCGTTTCTCTTCTCCCCACGTATAAACTTTCGGGCAGTTTCATGTCTGTAGTAGGCCACATGCATGGCCACCAACAGGGCTGGGGTAGACACAAAAATCAGCTGCAGGGCCCAGAGCCGGATGTGAGACACCGGGAAGAAATGGTCATAGCAGACGTTCTTGCACCCTGGCTGCAGAGTGTTGCAGATAAAGTCCTCCTGCTCATCACCCCACACTTCCTGGGCAGCCACCACTAGGATCATGACTCGGAAAATAAAGATGACCGTGATCCACACCTTCCCTATGCTGGTAGAGTGCTTGTTCACGCCACCGATGACAGTGTGCAGGGTCCCCCAGTCCATCGTGCAGGCTTATTCTTAAACATATAAAAAGAACCAAGCTAATTAGTAGAAGGTACCTCAGAATTATCTGACCAATACCATAGTGAAATTACAAGGTCATGTGAATCTAAGCAAGTCTCAACCGCCTAGTCTGCTATTTACTGTGTTTTTCTGAGAAGGAATGCCCATGATAAAGATGTCTCTCTTTCTGACTACAAATAAGAAATAGTAGACAAACTTCATTTATTCCCTCTATGAGACAACATCAACCAGATAACTCCCTGATTAGGTGAAGGGTTTCAATAAGTTACTGCAAATAGATACTTGATTTCACATTCTGCATAATAACCGTGCCTTTCATGTGCAAAGTAAGTCACGGAAATTCAACTGAACACAGGTTGTACATTAGGTTGCTGTTTGACCTTAACTCGCCAACACAGGTAAACAAGCACACACACCAAAGTTCCTTTTCCTCACTATGTAAACACATACCTTAGATCAGGGTGGTTTTATTCAAGGACCCAGGTTTTAGTCATTGGGCAGCTTACCCAAGCCACAAAACACAGCAAAGATCACTCATTAGAATCACATATTCTGGTTAACTCAGCAGACTACAGCGAAGCAATGCCATTAATTGACCTCTTGGAGTGTATATTTATATTTTTAGCTTGAACGGCCCATCTGCTACAATCACGTGCTCTTTGGAAAGTTAATATCTTCAGCTACCTCTTCCAAAAGAGAATCACAAGATTTGACACAAACTCTCTCCTTGTTCTCTGGTGGAAGCAGGCCATGTGTCGGCTGTTGCTCAAAAAAAAATACGGGTGCCGTTGTACTAGGGACCACAGCAGCCCAGGGCTGCCCTCCCTTCTGAGAGACTGGTTTGACAAAGAAAAGACCTTCTTCCATCTAAAGCATCTAAGGTCCTCAGCCGTCCTAATCCTGGGACCCTCTAAGACAGTTCCTCATGTTGTGGTGACCCCCCCCCAACCATAAGCTTTATTTGTGTTGCTACCTCATGACTGTAACTTTGATTCTGTTATGAATCATAATGTAAATATCTCTTTCTTCCAGTGATCTTGTGAACCCAATGAGAGGCTCCTTTGACCCCCAGCTTGAGAACTGCCTCTCTATGGTGGTAACTCTTGCTGTTACTGATCCTCAGGGACTTTCACATCCTGCATCCTGATCACACTCACTTCCCAATCCTTCCATGTTTGCTCCCCATTCTTGTGCCCTCCCCCTAAAAGTAAAAATGAAAAGAAAAGTTAAAAGAAAAGAAAAAGATAACCATTATCTATATACTCACTAGAGCATGATCAAACTCTCAGTGGCCTGCCCCCTCAAAAAGAACTCAGTCCTTCCCTCACTGCACCCTGCCCAGAAGCCATCAGTTGTAGAGAGCTAAGTTCAGCATCCTAATCACACTTTTAAAGAGTTCCCTTCAGTGGCTTTCTGTCTACAAACAGCCACTTCTTATCCCACATGACCAAGAAGAAAGAATTGGTTGGCAAGCTCTAAAAAAAAAAAAAAAAAAAAAAAAAAAAAGGTGTGTATGAATGTAGGGTAATGAATGACACAGACCAGACACTGGACATCCTTGGAAACAAGGATCCTCAGGCAACTTTTCATCCACTTGGAGGGGATAAGAGAGTCACCAAAGTCCTCTTGTTGCTGGTCTCAGGAGAATTTTCTCTTCTAAGTGGGTGAGGAGCACTGGCCCCTCCCCCCAAGTTAACCATGGTCATTGTCTAACCGTACCAGGTCCTGACCACGTACTGTGAGTACAAGAGAGGTGTCACCAAAACAGGTGGATTCTCCGAGCCACGCCGAACCTTAGCTAAAGCCTCAACCCCAGGACAGGTGTTAAACTGATGCAATGATTTTAATTTAGCCTGGACTGGTTAAATCTTAATGTTTTTAATAAAAAGAAGAACTGAATTTCATCATCAAGGATTTGTAAAAGTGGAGGGAGGAGGGTTTTATAAAATTGTGTCTCTTGTTAAGGGCGGGTGATGGTGAAGGACCTAAAGCCACAGAGAGATGGGGACAACTCAGATAGAAGGTTAATGGAGAGGCCTAAATCTGTAAAAAAAAAAAAAAAAACGGAAATGGGAAGACAAGAGTAAAACACTGTGAAAAGGAGAGAAACACCATGCTCAAAGTACCAAACAGTAGTGGGTACAGTCTTGGATTATATTGCTATGGTTAGCTTTGGGCGCTGTTTTTATTTCTGAGACAGAGTCTCATATAGCCCAGACTGGCCTGACTCCGGATTCTTCTTCCTGTACCTCCTGAATGTTGGGTTTACAGGCATGCTTCACAGCAGACAGTACCATTTTAATTGTCAACCCATAAAACGTATCTATTTGTTTATTCCTAATGCGGGAATAGAACCCCAGAACTTTGTGCTAGGTGAACAATCTACCAACGGAACTCTATCCAGGAGCCTGACCTAGGATACTTTCTGTTTAACCCCCAGCAGAGTTCTAAAATGACAGCCTGTAACTATTTTGTAAGAATTGGTAACAATTATCAGGGCAATGGCATAGACAACATCTTAGGTATAACTAGTGTTGGGAGACATCTCATAACATCAATAACATAGTTGATCCTTACAGTTCATTTAATAGAGCACCACAACTCCGTAGTTGAAGGAGTACCCGAGCTCTGTAGGAGGAGCTCTGCTATCAACACGACATTAATGGCTTTCCTCTTACTGTGGAAAAATGACTGAGGCTACATGAGAACCGAGTGTCCAGGCTCCCATTTCCTGGTATTCCTGGGCACCAGTGGGAGTGTAAGCAGGTGGTGCAATCTTGAATGAGAGTCTCTTATTTCACAAGGGGAGCAGCTAAGAGGCCCAAGGCAAACTAGTTTGAGGGTCTGGACTGTGGGCACCTGGCAGTAATGTTGGCAGCTGTAGCAGAAAGATTCAAATTCTGGGCTGATCTGGAATTGAGAAGCTGAGCTGAGTGTTTAGTATTAACAGCAATCTGGGGGTTTGAAAACATGGAATAGGCTCTCCATAAAACTATGATGTTCAGCCCAGAAGCCTGTAGTTAGAGGTAGGCCAAGTCCCAACAGGCAGGTCCCTGGGAAGCCGTAGTCCCAAGGCTCCACAACTTAAGAGTATTAAATATTCTCTTTTATTTAGTACATACTCCATGCCTCAAACAGTTTCACTGCCCACCACAAGTATCTGTGTGATTAAAAAAATTTATCTTAAATAATATAAATTATGAAAATTAAGTTTTAGTCCTTGCCGAAAGCCACCGTATTAAAATTCCTTACGTGTTGCTTCCATGCTCTGGAGGCACGTCAGTAAGTGATTTGGGGATCAGAAGTGTGTAAGTCTTGAACTTCACACACACTTTGCCACAGCTGTTCCCTCATGAGGCCTTGCTTGTTTTAAAATGTCCTCTCCTTAACCAACGAGCACATAACTCTCACAGTTTGTTCACCGACTTGCCCGATGGATGCGTTTTATCAAATAAAACCTTTCCCTTTCCCCAAGGGCTGCAACGTCCATGGAGTTTGAATGGCCCTGTTGTTAGGGGGCTGCTTCCTCTGTAAGCTTTCTATCATATCCCTTGTCCCTGATCACCTGACATCTAGGAAGCAAATGGATCAAGGTTTCAAAGGACCAGACAGGGCTTGAATGAATGTTGAGGAGCTGAGGTCAAGAGATCATGTTGTCTCCCTAAGAATATTGGTCCCACAATCCTAGAAGCAGGACAAGCAGAGACAAATGCTGGGATTAGCATTAATCTTTGTCCCCTATGACCCTGGGCCTCCAAGACTTTCTTTCTATCAGCCTATCATACCTAAATAAAATATAATTGATTTTTAATACACCTACTTAATTTATTATTAAGAGCCAAGAATTTAGCTGTGTGTGGCGGTGTGTACCCATAATCCCAGCACGTGGATAGCTGGGCAGAAGGATTAGAAGTTCCAGGCCCTCTTGGGCTACAGGAAAACCTATCTCAAACAAATACTTCAAACCGAACAAAAACCACAAAGGAAAGAAACCTCAATGATGATTCTAAACCTTCAGAGAAGTGGTTTTCAACTTTCCTGTGACCCATGACACACGTGTCCCTCACGTGATGACCCTAGCCATAAAATTATTTTTGTTGCTACTTCATAACTGTAATTTTGTTACTGTTACAAGTCATAATGTAAATAGCAGATATTTACAGGGGGCTTAGGCAATCCCTGTGGAGAAGCAGGCTGACCCTGAAGGGGTCATGACCCACAGCTTGAGAACAGCTGCTTTACAGGAAGACGTGGAGTTCGAAATCACCAAGGAAAACAAGGTTAAGCTTAAATATTGGCATGTTTAGCCTACTGGTCACTCAAGACAATCGGGTAAAAAGCAGGGCACCCAATACAAGGCACCTTCCTGAAAAGCAATAAAGGAGGAGGGAAAAAGAGGGCTGTTAACTATTTTCTGTAGCTCACTCTGGCCCTAATTGGCTGCACCAAAGGCATGAGGTGACCTTGAGCTAAGTCCTCTCCATCAGTGAAATGGCTCTAGCAGTTTCTTTCTCTAGACCATGTCATTCCTGAGGGAGTCTTCCAAAAAGCCTTGGGTATCTGTCCTACACAGCAGTTTTGCAGGGGCCCAAAGCAAGACAGTGGAGATCACCTTCAAGTGTTAGGAGTTTAAAGTGAAGAATAGTTTGGGGGAGGGGGTGGTTCCTGAGCCGTACACTGCCCTATACATGACTTCAGCTCCAGGGAAAGCCTGGTCGGTTTTAGGAAACTCTTCCCTGCCCAGAGAGCCCCATGAGGAGTGGATGTGGTGGACAACTGAAGATTAGAGGACTCGTCCCTCCAGTCCTGCCTTCTCAGTGAGCAGAGGCATCCTGGCCAGTGGGAAACAGACTGAAGATGGGGCCTAGAAAGCTCCTGCATCCTGTCACCCTGTTGTCCTTGCAGGTACACAGAACCTCGAGGCATCTTCGGTCAGAGAGGAGAGGAAGTAGCCGCCACTCTGAGGGAAGGTCACTAAAGCAGAAGTCATTTCCCAAATTCCTGCAGCCCCCAGAACCCTTTGCAGCCTTCCGTGAACAAACACCCACTTCGCTTCCATGCTTCAGTGGGATCAGAGCTGGTGGGAGGGGCTGTTTCAGTGAAAATCAAACTATTAACTGTTTCTTTGTACACCAGAGAGGTTCGTTTAATCTGACAGCTTCCTGGCTTGCCTATAAGGAACAAATAAATAGATATGCTTAGCCCCATAGATGTCACTTTACAAGAATGTGGTTCCATTTAGGTTTAGGAAGACAAATCGCATCTATTTCTGTGATGTATTGAATTACAGTGCATAACTCTCTACTCATTCTTGATATTGTAATTCCAATGTTAAATATTTACCACTAAAGATACAACGGTGCTCTCACTTTTGGGCCACACTATTATGAAGTGGTTCTGTCCTTCCTTTGACATTTCAAATAAGCTGGGTCTACTTTTGTCCCAGCAGTGATGTGATTCCTTGATCATTTTTACAATCCTGTTTTGAGAGAGGTCTTGCTATGTATTTCTAACTGACCTTGTACTCCTAGAGAGACCTCAAACTCATGGTAATTCTCCTGTCTCAGCCCTCAAGAAGCTATATAACATAATAACCGGCTTTTGAAACTTTTGGTATTTGAAGGCTGAAGACAATTTTATTAGAGTTGAAGAGAAAACCTCGGGGCAGGTGAGTTGTCATTGTCAGCAGCTGCCAGGAGGAAGAGGGGCGGGCAAGAGGAGCTAAAGCCTTGCCTTCGGTGTTACACCTGCCTGTTCGGCAAGGATGATCTGAAACGCGTTACTTTGGAATTTAACTACAGCTGGCTAAATCATGTCATTTTAACTCCACGGAAGAGAGAACCCAAAGGAAGGCCCCCAGCACACAGAAAGAGCTTTCTTTTTTCTAGATCAATCTACAGTACACTTTGAAAAAAAAAATCACTTGGTGATGACTTAATAGACCCAAGAGGAAAGCACACTCTTCTGTAGAGCCAAAGGGATAAGAAAACCAGGTTCAAGCAAAACACCCAAACCTGAGTCTGTTTCTCAAGGGCTTCCAGTGCGTCCAGCTCAAGAGTCACTGCAAAATTCCTCTGCAAGGACTTCTGTCTTTCCCCCCTATTCCTCTGGACATCAGCAGTGGTAGTGGTGGTGGCACTGCACTGCTGCTCTGTTTAGGGTCGCAGTGGGAATGTCACCTGTTGAATGAAAAGAAAATCATTGCTGCCAATGTTGTCAAGTTCTGCGCAAATCCATTGGACGAACTTTGTGTCACGAGAAGCATGAAAGGGTAAATTTGGATGTTGTCAGTTTCCCACGCTTTGTACTCCTCTGCCCCATGAAAGACTCTCTCCAGGGTAGCTTTCTTTCCCTGTTAATCACAACAGTAGTGGTGGTGATAATAATCCACTATCCCGAACCTCAAATTCAACCTCCAAGTATGAAAAAAGTGGTAGAATTTGAAAAGCTGGGTACAGCCACCTTCCCAAAACCAGAGTTTAAAAGAAAAAAGCAAATCTGAAAACTGAAAAGTCATCCTTTAATCAAGAAATCTCTAGAAATCTCAGGTGACCCAAGAGACAACCTGATAGTCCAGTTTGAATTTTAATGACGCAAACCATCAGGATCTGTGATTTCAAAACGGTGAGTAGTGATGGCATCAGGTTTAGGATTCATATACCTTGTCAACATCCACTGGCGCCAACGAGACCTTTGCTGCGCCTTTACATAGAAGAATGGCCAAGCCACAAAACTGTGTTTCTTAGTCCACTGAGCTCCAAACCACAATTAACTTCAACATCCCTTCCATAGGCCCTTCTTAGCAGCTGCCTGTTCCAAGCAAGGCTCTCCCCTCTCCAAACACTTCCTTTAGGTTCAATTACAATTAAAGAACTCTGAAAGAGGCAGTGGGGGCTCCTGGGGCCCAGTTCCACCCTCCCAGATCAAGCAACAGCTCCTGAAAATCCTGCCTAGGACAGTGTAAGATTATGGCCCCCGGGACCAAGAAACTTGAGTTACAAACAATCTTCCCATGATTGTATCCCACCTAACCAATGCACACAAACCTAGACTCTGGAATTTTCAGACTGAGAATGTACAAATCTGAGTTTTCTTTCTATTGATGAAATCGTTGAAAGACCCTACCCAACTCTTCTCCATATCTCACACTCCAAGAGAAAAAACAGAAATAGAGAACAAAGTCACCATGGGGATTTACCTTTCAATAACAGCCACCAGTGTGACCTGGGTTGGTGATCAGTCTTGTGGGTCTCAAGTCGCCCTGTGAGGTGAACTGGAACCCTTTGCACCCCCAGTTATGTGACAGGAGGCTTTCTCCATCACCTCCTCCCTTTCTTGGCAGAGTTCAGACAGCACCCCCCATCCCGCCCAAAGACTCTGCTGAATCCAAAGAGCTGACAAAGCTCTCCACAGGGGCCGTTCTGAGCAGCATCCTGCAGTTCTAAGGAAACTGCATCAGGACAGGACGTTTTTCTTCTAGAACACTGCTTGGATTCTGCTAGAACTGGGGCAAAGAAACCATAGCATCTACTTGAAAGAAAACAAGACTGCAGCGTTAAACTTAATCAGGCATGAACGGACTAAAGTCTCCTGGTTGGTGTCCCTTACCGCGGCTGCAGGTCCACGGACTTTCCAGTGTCCATAGCTGTATGAAGGCCACACTCTCTGAGACCGGAGGCCTGGTCCCCAGGAATAGAAGGGAGCCCAAGACTGCAAAACCCAGGCTGCTAACACCTGGGACTAGGCTCATTCAGGAAGTATTACCAGCGTCGGAACTTTTTAATCCGACATGTCACCAATTACTTTTAATTACTATTGTGCACTGTACTGTCATCTTCTTTTCATAAGTCCCCGAGTCTTAATCATGCAGCCTGAATGGGCATTTCTCTCCAAGTCGCAGGGTTTGACTGACCATAAACATCATTCCTTGCTCTGCTTTTCTGCCCGCTCACCAAATCGGTGACAGCCCAAAACCAGCAAAGGAAATGAGAAAAGGGACTTAATCCGGACTCTGGTCACTTTAAACAGCCTGGTGTATTTATAAAACCTGTCGTGCAAGTCAGAGGGGCATGGTGCATGCAGAAGTCAAACTAGTCCATCCCAGTTCCTGATGCAGGGCACGAGGGAGGGGGCGGCGCGGGTGACAACCACCCCGCCGCAGGTTCCAGTCCCTGGTGGGCGCGCAAAGGCGGGATGCCGATGGGAGGCAGATAAGGATGCTGGCAACCCCCCGCCTCCCCCCCCCCCCGCATGGTCAAGACTCTGCTGGTAACGGCCGGGCCACCTGGAGATACTTGCCACCCCCTCGTCCCACAAATCTGGCTAGAAAGGGAACAGACCACTTCCTTTACCTGCCCGGGCTTCTCGGAGGAAATGCTCCCACTCGCGCTTACCTGCTCGGTGGGAGCCCGCTCCAGGCTCGCAGCGGCACCCAGGGCTCCTACCCTACGCGTAGGTTGGATCAGGCGCCGGCGGTTCGCGGCGGGAACGGAATCGGGCACAGTGCGGGTGGAGCCCCGGTTTCCACCTGCGGCTTCTTTTAACCGCGCCCCCACCCCGCCTCTGCCTGACGCCGCACGGGAGGGCTGCGGGAGAGGAGCTTGGGCACACGACGCCTGCTGTGGTGCGCACCGCCCTCTCTCCCGGACAGAGGAGCGGGGCGGGTCCCCTTCTGTGGAGCAAGGGGCAGGGGACCTTCCCTGTAGAGCCAGGTCTTAGGGGTAATATATTAGGGCACTCGTTGGGAATCTTCTTCTGAAGCCAGGGACCACAACCACTGCGAGTGTCCCCTAGGAGAGACTCCAGGTGTAGGCTGGTCTTCCCTTGGGTTGGGGACAGAAGGCTTGTCCCTTCTTGTGGATGTGGGTGGAGCGTGGACCGCGATGGGCAAGCTCAGCCAGATCCCATCAAGGACAGGGAAAAGTTGCCCGCTGGGTCCTTGCTGGGGCTGGACACTGGAGGGCCCTTAATGAGGTGGGGGCTGTCCAGAGTACCGGGAACAAGCTTGTGGACCCAGCTAGTAGTGAGTCGCTCCTGTTGGCCATCCTGGTAAGAAGACAGCTGGTTTGTTTTCATCCTTTCTAGACCCTTTGGGCACCCTCTCCTCTAGAGCAGCCTGGAGGTTCTTTATTCCTTAATGACCACTTAGGAGTCTCATAGGTTTGTTTTTATTAGTCATCTGAATCCCTTCCTGCATCATCCAGGGAAGGGGAGTGGACTTCCCTCTTGAGAGATCCCACTGTGTCTGCTGTGACATCAAGGGCAGGGTAAGGTCAGGGCAACATAAAGGGTGGTACAGGGGCTGGAAATGTTGGAAGCCATGTAAGGACCTGGTTTTACAGGGCCTGCCCTGTGCTACTTCAGACAAGACTTGTAACATGTGTAACTTGGTTATTTTACAAAATTGGTTGGCAGGTATGTTCTTACCTGTTGGGTCATATTCTCACTTTAGCTACATTCTACCTGTTGGTTCACGTTCTCTCACAAAACAAGAGTAATAGTGCTTCCTGAAATGTCTCTCCCAGGTCATGGAGGTTGAGTCAACACTTTGTAAAAACCCACCTTAATAAAATACTTGAACCAGAGTTCTCGGAATTGAACCCGAATCATGAAAATTTGGAGCATGCAGATGGTCTCTGGAATGACCTTGAACCCAGGGATGGAGACAAAAACAAGGCAGCTGTAGGCTGCCCAAGGTGTCCCTCCCTGCCTCCCACAGTCTGACTACAACACATTCTTAGTTCCTTCTCCACCTCACCTGAAAGCACACATGATCCAGGCAGGCTCACCTGTGGTCACTTCCCCCTGAGCAGATTGTAAACTTCTTTGGGGATCATCAATATATTTTTAAGTTTTAAGTTCTTGCTTTCTTCATTCCTACAGTAATGGTCACTTTGCACATAGTAGGCATGGATCCACAAGGATCTGTGCATTGCTTAACAGAGCTGAACCAGCACAGCAGATAATCCCGAAGGACAACTCTTGCTTCTTCCTATAGAATACATATTACTCCCGTTCTGGCTCCTGTACAGCAGTACACAGGGTAGGCAGGTGGAAGATGCCCCAGGACCACACAGGACAGAAGTCAGAAGAAAGAGCCCAGAGGATTGCCTTATCACACAGATGTCCAAAGAGGAGCACACTTGACACAGAAAATCACGTCCTTCTTGCTCACATCCTCTGTGCCAGCGCAGAGGCCTTTGATTTTTTCACATACGTCTAGGCACCGTTAGTGGTCAGTGTTCTCTTCTTGTCAGGCAGGTTTACTGCAGCAATGATCTGATGAGTTTCTCATCAGGAAACTGAGGTCAGTTAAACATCATGTGGGAAGGCTACAGAGATGCCCAGAGTAGGGGCGGACCAGGTGGCTTTGTGTGTCAGACATGAAAACATTCAGGGGACAAATCTACCGTCTCAAAGCATCAGACCACCCCGAGACAGACCCTTGTAGACTTGGTTGGCAACCAGAACTAACCTGAATAATGCCTTCCCTCTGCTTCGCCATTGTGAGTTCTAAGGCCCCAAGTTTAACCGGCAAGAGATGTGTGAAGTGTGGATTCTGAAACACGAGACAAGAGATGAGCACGAGAGGCTCGTGAGAACATTTCTGCCCTCTTGTTCCTTCGCAAAAGGAGGGGGAGACTCTTCACTGCCCCTGCCTGGCAGCGGGTGCATGGAAGGGACAGAGCCCTGCCCCAATGCTCACATTGTCACTGTCCAGTCTGGAAACGCAGAACCAGACTGCGTTTGTCACTGGCGTAGTTCTCCATGCCAGGGAGACAAGAAAATGTGTGTTCTTTGAAAGAAAAGCAAACATTTGTGTACTCATTCCGCAACAGGCCCAGATTGTATTTAGCAGACCGTCCCTTGTTGGGGTTCATCTGGTTCTGTGCACGGGATTGACTGGGGGTTAAGTACTTTGAGAGAACGGCCCGGCCATGGGAGTGGAGAGTTGTCTTCTACATATCAAAGACACATAACTAATGAACCGCACCCTCCCTCCCCCGCTGCTGATGCCCACTGTGCCAAGTGGCTGAGGTAGTAGGTGTTGCCACTACAAGATCGCTCTGTTCCCCCTTCCATGGAGTACTTCTCTGAAGGAGATCACCTGCACAGCCCACACCATCTGTTAGTTTATGCAGATGAGATTTGTCCCCTTTCCCAGCCACTTCTTCACCATGTCCTCGTGGGGATCGGCTCTGCACCGTGAGGATGGGCTCTGCACTTTGGATGACAATCCAGTGCTGCCTTCATTGTTTTGTTGTTTCCACTTTTTCATTCGCCTAGGGCTTCCCTTTGCTGCGCACCCACAGTGGTGCATATGTGTTTCTGCTGCAGCCCTTTCTATCTGTGGCTGTAAGATGCTGCAGGCTCACTTCAGATACTCCCGGCTGCAGCCCTGGAATCAGGCATTTTTCTAAGGCGCTGTGTCCCTTTTCTGGAGTTCCCCTGTAGGATGCGTGCTTATTTGCAGAGTTCTGGTTGGTCTTCCTGCTCTGTGTGAGAGACTCTCACTGTCGGCATCCTCTGGCTCTTCAGTCGCCTGGACTTTGGGATCCCAGCAGTGTCAGGTGAATGCATCTGAGAAGTGTTTGTGGGACTGGGGATGTAGCTCAGATTGGTACGGTTGCCTAGAATGCACGAAGCCCTGGCTTGGATCCCCTGAATAATCCAAACTACGTGTGGTAGTAGATACCTGTAATCCCAGCATGCAGAAGGAAGAGGTAAGAGGATCAGAAAACAGTATCTTCCACCATTTAGTGAGTTTGAGGCCAGCTTGAGTTATTTGATGGTGAATTGTTATTTGAATGTTATTTGCAAACATTAGAAGAATCTGGTTTAAAACAACAACAACAACAAGAGTAGCTCTAGCAATTTGACCATCAGTCAAGTGCCTTGTATATAATATGGTGGTGGCTGGAACATAATATTATGCTTTCTGTAAAGAATGGTTCAATCAGACAGTGAAGTGTGACATATGCTGATATATGGTAGAAGGGTACCTGACCCAGCCAGCCAGACATTACGGGGCTTTCACAGAGAATGATAGGGGATAGCATTGTGGTTCTTTACTCTCCAGGTCCAGAAATAATGTTTTGAAGACACCGTGCTCAGAAAGGACTTCATCCTAGGCCACAAGGCCACTGTGTTTTCTGTTGGAGATGTACCTGCCTAGGCAATGCCCAAATATGGTCTGCTGTTGAGCTTAGAGAAAGGGTCATAAAAGTTGGGTGACTTGAAGGGTTATTTCCACCATGAGAGCCTGATACACTGGCCTTCTGGGAAAATGATCTGAAGTATCTACAAGTAGGGCACCTTCCCAAAGGGTTCTGATTCTGTCTTAAGTTTCTTGCAAACGTATCCAGCCTATCCAGCCATATCTAGCCCATAGCCTGCAATGGGGTGAGTATTCCCTTTGAAATGAACATGCAGGATTTAAGAATGTGAAAGGGCTATGAGGTGATTAGGCTTCCCCTCTGAAAGGATTAATGCCTTCACAAAAGGGTGAGCTTGGTCTCTGTCTTTGCCCTCTTCCCTTCTCCCACGTGAAGATGGAGTGTTTTTGAAAGCAGAAGTGTTCAACTGGCCAGCATCTTGACATTGCCATTCCTAGCATTCAGGACTGGAGCCAGTAACTCTGTGTTCATTATCAACTGCTCAGTCTGAGGTGTTCTGTTAAGGCAGTGTTAAACCTGCTCAGGCAGTAGCCAGCAGCTATGGAAATTTGGATGATATCGTCTAAGCTAGTATGAGTCAATCATCCCCTGTCATGTTCTGATACAGGACAGAGTCACAGCTGAGACCCACACAAGCAGCCTGGGCGTGTCAGGCGATACCATGCAATGGCTCACAGGCAGGGGCTGCAGGATGGGGCATGGGGTGATAGGTGTTCAAGTGACTGTAGAACAACCGAGCCCCTGGGTCTGGGAATGAAGATTGCTGTACCACAGTTGCCTCTCAGGAGGAAGACATTCCAGTGAGCCAAAAAGTCACTTTCTTTTGCCGCTGGCAGAAAATGCTGACAGAAAATGTGGTCTCAAGAGTACCTGGTGTTGGCGACCTTGGTCTTGGGCTGAGCTGAAAACCCCCTGTGAGATGAGATGAAAATTAGCAGTGCTGCTTGGAGAAGAATCCAAGCTCTGCCTCTCTCCCCTTTACCCTTAGCCCCCACCCCTGCTCCTGTCTGTGCATTTACCTTCCTGCCCCTCGCTTGCTGCAGATGTGAACCACACGTCCATTCGCCCCTGGCTTCATTCCTATGGGATCTTCTAGACCCTGCCACGTTCTCACTGACCTGCCCCCACCCACCTACATGCTGGAACACTCCAACAGATGCCGTGAAACAGTGCAGTTCAAATGGACTGAATCAGCATACAGTTTGCTGATCAGCAAGAGTGAGTTCTCCGTTCAACACAATTCAAGAAAGAGGAAGTCTTTGTACTCAAGTCTTTATGCAACAAAAACACCTCTACTTTAGTACAGATAGTCAATTAGCTAATAAGTCAGTCAGTCTTGGCAACTGAGCTCCAATCATTGGACACATTGGATCAATGAATGCACATGATTGGAATGCTATGCCGGGACAGTTAGGCTGCCCTGTATGTATTCATTCTGGCTCTCTGCCATAGATACCTACCATGTAGGCAAGCCCCAGCTCTGCTGTTCTCAGCAGCTGCTTTAACACAGAGGTCTATTCGGTTCTAGAATTGTGAACAGAAGCCAGTTCAGATGTGTTTTCTGGGTTTGTCATAGCTTTATGTTTTGGTAGGAATCGTTGGAGACAGCATTGAGGATAGAGAGCACACAGGCTCACCTGGGGTGGGAGTGGGGTGAAGAAGGAATCAGGGAGGGTGAAGTTGAGCTAGGGAGGCAGCTGGGCCATAGAAGGAGGAGGAGCCAGTGTGGCAATGTGTGACCAGGCATGGATAGCTTCCTGAAAGATGATGTGGGAGTGAGTCAAGAGTTCTCCAAAGGCAGAGGACCCACAGGCAGTGTGTGTGTGTGTGTGTGTGTGTGTGTGTATTCAGAGAGATTTACTTTAAAGAACTGGCTTTTGTAATGTGGGGCCACCAAGTCAGAAACCCACAGGGCAGGCTGGAGAACCAGGTAGAGCAAGTGACTCAGCGTAGAGTCTCATGCCAGTCAGGAGCAGAGTTCTCTCTTCCTCCGCCTACCTCAGCCTTTTCTCTGGTGGCCCTCAGCTGATTGCATGAACATCACTCACATTACGGAAGGTCATCTGTGTTAGTCGATGACATAACTGTTATTCACCCCTAAAAAAAATACATACATCTGTCTTCATGGTGACATCTAGACTGATGCTTGTCAAGACACATCTGGACCTTTGGACTAGGCAAGTTTGTATGTAATATTAACCAGCACATGTGGACTCACTCACCCCCCAGTAGATGCTAACTGATCCCTGTGTTAAGCTTTCAAACCCTGCAGCCCACAAGTTCCTTCTCCTTTGAGGGTCATCGTTTGTCAGCAACCAAGGGTAGAACCGTAAGGTAAGGACTGTGCTGAGGTCAAGGGCTACATATTGTGTGGCCAAGAGTGTGAGAGTTGCAAAAGGTTTCTGATGGGAGCCGGTGCTTGTTTACAGCTTCATCCATGCTATACACTCCCGTAAAGGCTATTGTTGGTTGTGAGCCAGGGGCTTGCTATACAGCCCAGGTTGGCTTTGAACCATTAGACGTCAAGTTCATTAACTACAAATACATAAAAACATCTTTACAGAGCACTAACTTCTTGTGATGTCCTTTGCCTATTTACTATTGTCCCTTAACTATTCTCTAAATGAGAAGCCTGAGGATTTGACAGTTTTAGCAGAGCTTGGGCAGAAGATTGCAAACGTCCTTCACCAGGAAGAGCGATGAGAGCCATTGTAGCCGAGAGAGGGTGGAAAGGGAGGATATTCCATTTCTTCTTTAAATCCAACCTGAAACCTCTGCCCAAAAGATAGCGGTCCACATTCAGGGTGTGTCTTCCTTCCTCTATCAGTCCTGTCTGGAAACCCCCTCACAGTCCCACCCAGAGTGGGGTCTCCTAGGTGACTCCAAATCCACGAAGGTTGGCAATGGAAGGTGAGCCATCATGGTACACTACTGAGAAAGTTTGCAGAGAAACACTAAAGGAGACTCCCATGAGACTTGTCGGCATGGTTTGCTTTATACTTCCTGGCTTTGCAAGTCTTGTGTTTGGTGCTGGCTGGTAATTCTGCTGGGTTCCTTAGTTCTCCTGAAAGTTGTCTACATCAGGCATTTCGGTTACAATATCATGACAGTGACTAATACAAGCAGCTCCTACAAGATTCCAAACTCCCTGCCCTGCTGGGTCCCTCACGTAAGCGTTTTTCTTCAGAGTTCTAGCCTCAGGAAGTCCTTCCCTTCCTGGATTTCCAAGCCCAGTACACTCATCCTCCAATAATGAGAACGTACTACTAAGAATCGTGTCAAGTGTCACCTATTCACAGATATCACAGGTGAGGCAGGACCTCTGTGGTGCACCAACTCACAAGATGTCCCCTTTCCAGGAAGGTCATCATGATTCTGGGATGCCCCAAACACTAGGTGCTCTCTACTGAAGCTGACCTCTGCAACCTTCCCTCATTTATTCTCTTTCGTTCTCACTCTTTAAACTTTTGATCCATCTACACTTGGTGACTTCCTGGATGTGACTGTCACGGCGAGCAGCCTTCAGTGGCCGTGGCACACCCCCCAGCTAGCCAGGCATGGTTCTGAAAGCCTCCCTGAGGTGTGTAGGTTGTAGAACGTTTAACTATAGCCATGACCCAGGTTTCAGCAATGATAAATCTCAACCAAGCCAAGCTGCAACTGTAAAACCTTTGAAGGTGCAATGTGGGGATTTAGACAAGTTCCCACAAGTGCTGACATCTGTGCAGGGTGTCCCTAAGAGAGTAGCTCTTCCTTTGCTTCTCTTTCTTCTTCTCTGTGTCATATTCTTACTCCTTTCTATTAGTGTTGTCCTTGGGACAGAGGAGCCAGCTAAGTGACAGAATCGTGATCTCAAAGGTGATCTTACCTCTGAAGGTCCAGGCAAAGTATCTGGAGTGTAACGAAGGCTCTGTATATGTTTCCTCTTTTCCTAGTGACGTTTCCCACACAACACACAAACATCTATTTGGACATTCCTTCTCATATCTCATTTTCTGTCTTTTGCTCATTTCTCTAGTCGTGCTGTGTTAATGGTGTTACCGTGTACCTGTGATGTGGGGGAGGGGGAGAGGCAGGGTCTAGTCTAAGTGTGGACAGTGCTATGTTGTCATGGACGGTTCTTTGTTCCCGTGGTCTCTGGTGCCTCACTTAGCACCTGCACTCCACTGGTCACTTCAGTCTCTTGCTCTCAGATGAGCACAGGAAACACATGGCAAGGAAATGTGGCAATGTCCCTAAAGTCACAGGGGCCATAGTCAGGGAGAAGCTGGGCTGTAGAAGAAGGCTACCTAGGGGCACTTTAAAGCATAGGCCTTGGAGTCCAGTGGGTTTTGTGTGCTTTATTTTGAAAGATACTTTCCCAGAACATCTAATTGTTCCTTTCTGTTGCTCAAGATGTATTAAGTGTGTGTCAGGTGTAGCTGCACACACCTATAATCCCAGGACTGGGCAGAATGGGATGTGAGACCGTGAACTTCTGACCAGCCTGGGCTACACAGTGAGGCCCTGTCTGGTAACAAAGGGAAATATCTGTTAGTTCAAACTTCAAAACTTGAGATTTTATGAACAAACACAATTCATTGGAGAAAAGATAATCCTTTTTAAAAACTTCTGACACTTCTCACAAAATGGATCTCTGACTTAAAATGGATCATAGATCTAAATGAAGTGTTCAGAACTGTAAATCTTCTAGAAAACAAGTGGAAGAAAAGATTTGGGTGTCCATGGTTGATGATAGCATATTGGGTACAATATTAAAAGCATCATCGCAGAAAGAATTGGAAACCCGACTCTATGCCCCATTTGAGATCCTGGGCGGAGGTGGGGGGATATAGAAGCAAGCAAGACACACACACACACACACACACACACACTTATCAAAGACAGACAATGAATTCTTTAAACTGGGCCCCAAACTCCCCAAACCACTCAAAACTGGAAGAGGTTACTCACATATGTAACCCCAGCACTTGGGAGACTAAGACAAGATTGCCACAAGTTTGAGCCTGGACTACGCAGAGTTCCAGGCCAGTCCCTGCTCCAGCTACTCCGTTTATAATACAAAAGGGCAAGAACCTCAAGAGCCATCTCCCCAAAGACACTGACACATTAACACGTGAGGATGGCCCATGTGACATCTCCTCAAGGAAATGAATGTTAAAACAGCAGCAAGGACGCCACCACACAGAACTTTAGAACTGAAAGTTCAGAGCACCAATAACACCAAGTGCTAGTGAGGCTATGGAGCAGCAGGGACTCTCTCATAACTCCTGGCAGGGTGAAACCTTGGAAGACATCTTGGCACTTTCTTGAAAAGCTACTTTATGATCAAGCAATCAAATTCCTTGTTATTTACCCAAGAAAGTCAGAACTGACGTTCACATAGAAACTTGTACAGGGTGTTTATAGAAGTTTTATTTGTGAGTGGCAAAACTTTGAATCAAACAAATAAGGCCCTCTTTCTACAGGTGAAACAAAGTATGGTACATCCATACAGTGAAATATTACTCACCAAGGAAAAAAAATCCTCTGTGGAACTAAGAATATCTGGAGGAACCCTGTGTGTGCTCTGGTGATCAGAGCAAGATGGTCAGGAAAGCCTGTCTACTGCAGGATTCTGATGAGAGTGGGAATGTCAGTGAATATGAAAGGATGCTGGATGCAAGAGCAGGTACAGGATTTCAGATAGTGAGAAACTGTTGGTTCTATGATGCTCTAATGGGGAGCACATAGCTTTATACGTCAGAACTCACAAGCAGTCGTGTACCAATTGTGGGCCCTGAACTGGACTTCAGTGTGAATAACAGTGTGTTGACATTGCTCTAACAAATACACCATCTCGGTGAGGAATGTGAACAGCAGAGGTGCTTGGGAGAAGGGGCCTGTGGGGACTCCTGATGCAAATCGAAACTGCTCTCAAAATGTCTCTTGCCAGATTTGGCGGTGCCCAATGTGTAATTCTAGCACTTAGGAACTACAGAGACAGGAGGATCACATGTTTGAGGCCAACCTGGGTCCATAGTAGCTTCAAAGCTAGCTTGGCCACCATAAGAAGACTTTGTCTCAAAAAAAAAAAAATCAAGGCTGGAGATCAGCTCAGCAGTAAAGAATTTGCACATATGATATTCTATACCACAAGAAGTAAAATACAGTAAACAACAGTGATATCTACTAATTAAAAACCCTTGGCTCTTCAATGTTAGGTATTGTATTAATTAGTGGAAGTATATTTAATAACAGCATTTACATAAGATGTTCAAGCACTTTCTTATCTTAATAAATGTGTTATCTTTGGCTTCTTGTATTGAGTTTATTATTAATTCATTCACAAGTAGACAAATACTCATTGTATTTTAGGCTTACTGTGTCCAACGCTTGTTGAATGAATAAATCCAGCTGGGAAATCTTAAGCTATGGCTCATTTGGATTTTAGACTGCATGAATGTCATCTCACCCCTCACTCCAATCTTTATAGCTACAGCTGCCCCAAGCCACCATGAGCAGGACACTTATTTACAACCTCTGTGATGTGGCCCACTAGGAAGTTGAGAGGGTATATATTCTTTCTTTATGTTTTTGCTGTTGTGTTATTTTCCCAAAGAGAATCTTACTCTGTTGCCTAAGTTGGGCACCAACTCTCATTGATCCTCCTGCCTTGGCCTCTCAATTACTGGGATTAGGGGAGTGGCCCACCACACCCAGCTCTGATAATTCCTCATTTTCATAAGAAGCCAGCCAAGAACAGGACCCAAGACAAGTCATTTAGAAAGCTCTGTCACTTTCCTGGGACAGGGTTTTGCAAAGCACTTATAACCTGCTCCTACCCAAGGCTCAGAATTGGGACGCTGAAAGAGTGTAAGGCTGGAAGATTTGGGAGGAGGGGTGCTGTGAAATGTTGTCTTCTGGGCATGCCATACTCACAAGCCCACAGCACCTGTGGTCCCCTCAAGAGACTCACACAAGATCAAGCTTGTAAACATTCCAGCAAGGAGGGTGCTGGGCTTGTGGGGCTCCATCCTCCTGTAAGAAGCTCTAGGTGGCTGATGACTGATGGGAAAGAGGGACTCATTTGTCTTTAGGAGGGTGACCCCTGCTCCTGTGGCCCTATACCTACATGGGAGCAAAAATGGGCAGTACTAGCTGGACTTAGTGGGTTAGAAAAATAAAATAAGAGGGCGTGAAGTTGGTAGGAGGAAGTGGGAAGTGCTGGGTGGAGATTACGGGGAGCTGGAGCAGGGTGGTGGGTCTGAGCAAATCACATTGTACATACACACACACACAATTCTCAAAGAACAGATAAAAATGTTATAAACAAATAAAAAAGATGGAAAGAGATGGGCAATGAGCTAGTTCACAGCAGTATCCAGCCTGACCTATACCCACACTTTGCTAGACTTTGACGGAGAGTCTAAGCTGTTTATCTTCCAGGCTCTTGTATCAAAGCCCTATAGCGACAGCAATCCAAGCTGACAGGATCCTCTGTCTTAACCGATGAAACCAGATTGTGTCTCACTGGTTCTGTTTTGAATCTTGAACTAAACACTTGGCTCGGCGGAGAGCTGGCTGTGTAATCACTAACTACAGCCCAGGGAAGGATTAACATCCATCTTAAGACTGGTGATAAAGGAGTCTGTCTTCACCAGGAGCTGTTCCAGCTGGTGTCAGAAGGCACCAGAGCAGCAAGCACGCCATGATACACTCTTGTGTCTGGGAGGCATCAGGCTGGAGGAACCTCTCTGACAGGCTGGGTTATACGCCAAAGCCTACTCGCCTACTTGAACCAGGCAAGGAATATCGCCTGATAGATTAAGAGTGATGTGCTTGATGCTGTTTCTTGTGTGATAGTTTCCCAGGGAGCAAGGGAATGGGAGGACATGAAAGTAGAGACTCTGAACACCTATTGTTTATAAGGCTTAGTTTCAGCTCCTAGCAAGGGGGTGAGCAGCCTGGTGGTTAGTGAACAGGTAAGGACAATCTGAAGATTGAGGGAATCCTCTCTCCCTTCTGGGCCTTTCTCTGGCCAGGCTCTGGTAGCCTTCGAGACACCTAAGCATCCTCTGTGCCTCTGTAGCAGCAGGCAGCTACCACCTCCAACCTTTGCTCTGATTTCAAGTCTCATCTCGTCTCATCTCGTCTTGTCTTGTCTCCTCTCCTCTCCTCTTCTCTCCTCTCTGCCTCTCTCCCTCTCCCCCTCCCCTCCCTCCCCCCTGTCTCCCTCTCTTCTTCCCTCCCTCTCCCTCAAGCCTCTCCCTTCCCCTTCCCCCTCTCCCCCTTTCTTTCCCTCTCTCCCAGCAGTGCTGGGGTTTGAAGCCATGACCTTGCAATGCCAGGCAAACTTCCTACCACCGAGCTCTTTCCCCAGCTCTTGACTTTTAGAGACAGGACCTCTCCATGTAGTGCAAGATGGCCTTGAACTCAAACCTGCTGCCTCTGCCACCCAGCAATGCACCACCATGCCTGACTGGTTCTCTAGCTTCTTGATGGCTCACTTTAGGCCCTTGGATTCCTTTTCATCCGTTCAACAATGTTCTGAGTATCTCCAAGTGTGTGAAGCCCAGGCCACTAATAGGCCCACCAGCTCCAGTCGCCGTGGTTCCCCTGCCAGAGGAACAATGAAGAAAGATCAGTAAGTACAGAGAGGATTTCAAACGGGAGTGGCTGGACGCTGGGAAGCTGGGTGACACCACCGGTGGCTTTCAGAGAAAGCATTCCAGAGGCTGTGACATCTGACAACAAAAAGAAGGGGCTCCTGAAGTCCCAGGAGTCTGAGTCAGGTGCCCCATCTCTCCCCTCACTGACAGTCAGTCTCCAGCATTGTGGGTTTCCAGAGCACACTGTTGTTCCCTCACCATTGCAGCCCAGCAGCCCAAATCCTCCTGCAGCTCCTCCTGTTTTAATTTGACTTTTTTGTTCATCTTCAAAAGTCATTTTTACTCTTCAAGACTCAAAGATTATTCGATCCTCACAAAGAATGGTGATTCTCCCTCTGTCCTGAAACATCTCTCTTTCTCCCATGTTATTTTGGAAGTTGCTTTGCATGCCTTTAGAGTTCAAAACACTTGAAACCTCATTTCCTTGCCCAGCACCTAGGAGGACCTCATGCCACCAGCAGCACTTAGTACCTAGCACTTCCACAAGCACACAGCACCTAGTATCCAGCACCAGGTCCAGCATGAGTACCAGCTTTTAGTATAACGCTTCTAGGGTGGGAAGAGCAGGGTTTCTATGAATTGTGCTGAGCTGAATGAAGAATGACTTCCTCATCCAGTCAACAATCCAACGAAGATGCCTCCCTCACTAGAAATCACCACCCTAGACTTACAGCTCTCTGGGCATGAGGCACCTATCAGTGTTTCCCCATGTAATCGCTAACACACAAACCCACGGAATTTACTATGGTATAAGGAGGCACATTGACAGTGTCTGAGTTTGTGTTGCCTAGGAAGGTTAAGGGAAGTCACTCAGGTTCCATCATGTTGGCACGACTCACAGGAAGACAAAGGATGTGATTTACTGAGGCTGGGTTTCCACGTGGCTGGCAGCCTGGGTGGCTTTCCTGTGTGAAGTGGCTGGGCATGAGAGGACATCTCAGGCTTTTGTCTCACAAGGTGCACACCCTACTTCCCTAAGACTACACAATATATGAAAGGCTTTCACACATGTCTCAGCTGAGGACCCGCAGAACAAGATGAAGTAGACAGTTTTATGCCTCAGAAGCAGCTCTGGGATTGGGATGGTTTGCTTGTTTCTGCAGCCATTTATTGGCTGTGCCTGTGACACACATACACACATACACACTTGCATACATACACGCACACTCACATATCCATGCAGACACATGAATGCACACACACACACACACACACACACACACACACACACACGCTTGCCCAGGCAGGTGACAGGATGGGCCACATCTCCCAAGCCTCCCCAGTGCTTGCTCACCCCTCCTGACTATAGGGGGGCCTCAGTCCAAATGACATGTAGGGAATAGACAAGGGTGACATGATGGACCTGGGCTGTGATTCACAGTGAGTTTGGGTCACAGCTGAGTTCCCTAGCTTCCTATCTGGAGGCAGCTCCATTTGTTCCGCCGACCTTAAAGCTTCCATTCTAGACCAGATGCTCTGCACAGCCCTGAGGAATGCTTTTGAGCTGAGTGTTTCTACTCTCTGTCTTTGTAGCCCAGCCACCTACCAGGTCACTTGGACGCTTCATTGGTTTTGGCCTGTATTTCCTGGGTTTTTTTTTGCACGAGTAAGCTCTATTTAGAGACCAGCACTGTATCCATGGCAAGAGCTGCTCCTCATGAGTCCATGGGTATGACCGATAATTCCCACCTTCGTAGGTGACGTTTCCCCATACAGCACCCACTAGGTGGTCTTTTTAAAACAGATAAATGCTCGATGGCAAAGTCTTTTGCAGGTGCCTTTGTCTGGGGCAACAGCACAGCCTGTGGCCTGGGGCAAATGGGGACTCCCTGAGTGTCTGTGGTTTGTGGATAACTTGGGTGCAATGAGACAGGCTCATTGTAGCTGTAGAACTCATTCTGTAGACCACACTGGCCTTGAACTCACAGCACCTACCTTCTTTTGCTGCAAAGAGGCTGGGACCGTGGAGTTCCCAGGCTCTTGGACATCCAGCCACCACTGGAAGTCATGGAAGAGCTGAGAATGGAGTCTGGGCCTAAGGGCTAGGATTAAAGGCATGCACCACCAGGCCCAATTTGAGGTCCCGTATCTTGCAGAAGCCATTGTGACATTTATCAGGGTCCCCATGAAGGACTTGCCCCATTAGACCCTTGAACTACATGAATCCCTAGGATGTGGCAGGCTGTGAGGGCTGAATCTCCACCTTGTTAGTTGTATTGTTCCTAGCAGCACTTACCAGAATGGTGACACAGGTTAAACGCCCTGGGGTTGGGGAGGGAGGAGACAGGAGAATACCTGGAAGCTGGCTGGGAAGAGGATGGGGGTCTGGAGGGGGAGGGCGATGAGAGAAGGTGGGGAGGAGCAGAGGTGATCAAAACGTATCAGCACATGTATGAAAATATCATAGTGTTGGGGTAATACGATTGTGCACTGTGTAGAGATTGTCTTTGTAGGGGCTCAGTGGTTAAGAGACCTTTCTAGGGGAACTGGTCCAGTATCCAGTACTGGCTTGGGTCACTGTTGGGGAAATTTTCTCTCATTCTGAGGATCAGGTGAACCTGTGTTCTTCAGAATGATACAGGATTGAAGACAAATAGGGAACCATGACACGAGGGTAACCAGCTGTGACTTCACCAACTGAACTTTCCTGTGAGACCTGCAAGCCCTGATGTGCATGAAGATAATTCAAAGAAGGGCTGAGGCCACCCCCTGCACATTTCAAGCCACAGACACGCACGGTGCTGAGCCTAGCATTTCCTGCACATCTTGGGAGGGATGTGGACAGTTCCATGGGGTCTGCTGGCTACACTTGTGTAGGGTTGTGGGTCCCCTGTCCCTTCTGCCACAGGGCATAGCCACTTGGGGAGACAGGAAGTGGAACATTTGACTGCGCTTGTCCCACACCATACTGGGTATAGGGGGGAGCCAGGGTGGGAAATCACAGTCTGAGGTGCAGGACAGCTGGAGCTAGCTCGGGGTCCCTGGGACTGCAAAGAGGCCGAGTCTGTGGAGTTCCCAGGCTCTTGGACATCCAGGCGCCACTGGAAGTCACAGAAGAACTAAGAATGGAGACTGGGCCTAAGGGCTGGGTCTAGCCTGGGCAAGGGAGGAAAAGAGGGGAGCTCCTGCTGGTCCCACAGGGAGAGTCCCTGGCTTGAAGGGGGTGGGGGTGGGAGGGGGGAGAGAGGTGGTGGTCATGGCTGGGAGTGCAGAGAGGTCTTCTACGGGAGATTAGACAGTGGCTTTGTAGTCAAAGGCCTTCTCCATGGCTCTCCATGTTGGATCCCAATGAAAAGAGACTGTCTGTGGTTCCAAACCATTTATTGCCATGATGGGAAGTGGATGTGTAAAATCATACCTCACTTCTGAGGGTCGGCCCGAGATTAAATACCTTTTGGCAGGGAGGAATGTCTGGGAAGGGAAGCTTATTGGCTAAGTCCTCCAGGCTTCTAGGTATCTCATTAGCATGGAGATCTCTGTCTTGAGCTTATGTGACCACAGGTCACGTCTCTTTTCCTATTGTCTTGGTCTGAGATGTTAGGGATGCCTCATCTTTGTGCGCGGTGGGGGGGGGGGGGCTTGGAGCATTGCCCTGATGTGACTGATGGCTACAAATCTGGGGCGCGGGGTGGTGGTACTGCAGACAGGGGCCTGGTGCCTGGGAGCAGGCTAAGCTCCTACCGTCCTTTCAGGGTCTCCAGGGCTTCAAAGCCTTTAGCTCAACCAAGGGCCAGGCTACCTCTCATGACCCACTGCCCCCCACACATGCACTCAGGAGCATCCCTAGGAGCAGGATTACCTCACCACTGACTGTGGACTTTGTGACCAACTTAATGAACTTAGAACTCACAGGCCACGTTTTCAGCCATCAGATTTTGATTTGGATATATGAAAATAAGTAATATTTTCTTCATTTGATTTTTAAACATATAATTTTATCTTAAATTACAGATGTAACACTGCCCTGGCAGAATAGGGAGAAATGGCACCTGACTATCACAATCAGTCACAGATCCTTGGTGTGGACACAGGCTCATGTCACGTGTCCTTCCTTGGTGTGGTTCTTACTTAGCACTGGGAGTGAATACCCAAAGCATGCCGATACGAGTGAAGCACAACAAAAGAGCAAACGTCTGAGCTTGTATTATTTACTCATGTATTTGTTTTAAAGATTTCTCTCTGTAGAACAGGCTGGCCCAGCCTTCTGAGTGTCCAGGATTACAGATGTGCTCCATTGTGCCTTGCTTTGGGTTTGCACGTACAGAGTCGGATGATCAGGTCATCAAGGTACCCAGAAGAGGATTAGGAAAGTGAATTAAGCTCACGGGTTCGAACAGTCCTGGTATCCAGAGGCTTGCTGCTTGTCGTTCGTCTTCCCGTCCTCTGTTTCACCCAGAAGACAAGATTTGGGAATTCCCATGTTTATTTCCTCTAAAGGGAACCACACCCTCCCGGAGAGAGGAGAGAAGCTGGTAAGACTCAGGAAATGAAGGAAACTAGAAAGGCTTGAAAGTTCAGAGGCTCATAAGGTCTATGCCCACAGTTATAAACAGCCAACAACTGAGAGGAGATGGTCTTCAGTGGCGTAGCCTGCCGGTTGGGTGAGGAACTCCATGGGTGCCATCTTTTCTGAGATTTTCACCTGTGATGCTCAGGCTTTTTGGTGACACAACTGTCTTTGCATCACTCTTGCTTCTGTAGGTCACCCCGTGAACTCACAGGTTCACAAGTTATGCTCCGTTGGGATTCTTTCTTTAGTCTGTTATCACTGCTTTATCTGGGGTGAACTCTTCCCCAGGCATGGTGTGGGGGGAGACACAGCACCACACAAATCTAAAGGAGTGCTCATGTAATTGAGTGATAACTGGCCTCTCTAGGGCATCCCTTGTAGAAGGTGCTGTCTTAAGTATAAGAGAAGTAGTCAGGCAGAGATAGCGCACGCCTTTAATCCCAGCACTTGAGAGGCAAAGGCAGGCAGATTTCTGAGTTCAAGGCCAGCCTGGTCTACAGAGTGGGTTCCTGGACAGCCAGAACTACACAGAGAAACCCTGTCTCGAAAAAAAAAAAAAACAAAAAACAAAAACAAAAGCAAAACCAAAATAGTATAAGAAAAGTATTCTAAAACTTTCCTCCAGTCACTGTCTGGTGAATCCATGTGCTGTGTGACCATTTCTGTGATCTGCTGTGGTATAACAAATCATTCCAGCCCTTGGTGACCTGAAGAACCAGAAGGCCTACTGTTTCTCTCCACTGTAGGTCCGCTGTACACCCCCACCCCAGGCTGTTCTGTTGCTCTTCCACTGGGTCTTGTGTGCAGATGTGTTCAGTTAGACTCTGGGCTTGACAGAAGGTTTGGGATGGGTCTCTCTTCTTGTAGGGTCCTTCCCTCACAGGATCTCACCTCTTAGCTTAGACTGAGTTTCTCACATGGTGGCTAGATACTGTGGAGAGGGCCTAGGGCTGTATGAAGCACCTAGGCAGGCCATGAGGAAGGCCAAGATGTAGCTCTTCCTTTCCTTACCTTTGTAGATCTATCGGTTATCTATTTTTAAGAGCATCTGATAAGACCGTTCATTTACAGTATCTAAAGCATGTGTGACAATTGCCCAATATGATCTGCAGAGCAATTGATTATACCTCCTCCACTGCACAGAACCATACCCCAGAGGACAATGTTTGCCTCATCTTATTGAAGCAGTCAGTGGAGATCATCTCTGGCACCCGCCTGGCTGTGTGTTCCAACCTCCTCCAAGCATGGAGTGGGAACAAAGCAAAAAGTAAATGGGAGGTGATTGTTGGCACGGATTAACAACCTTAAGTAGGATACAATAACATTAGGCAGTCTGCTGTGCCAAATTTAAATAGAACGAGTCTGAAGTGTCGGTAGCAGCAGGATACTGCCTGAGAGCCACGAACCAAGGCTCTGAGAAGTTACAACGCAAAGGCTCTTAGAGAGTTTGGGGGAGCCAAGCAAAAAGCAGTCCCCTGCAGCGCATGCCTGTAGGTCAGTGGTAGGTATAGCAGGAGTGGCAGGTCTTGAGGGCTGAAGTTCTGGGTCCCTGGAGCAGCAGATGTCTGAAGCTAAAGGAAACTGAAGGGGTGAATTCTCACCTGTAGTCAAGGTGCAGGCAGGGTCTTAGAGAGTGAGGCAGGAATGAGTCCTGTCTACAGCTCCTGGGCCAGTCTAGGACACTGTCTTGAGCGAGCTCCTTGCCCAGGGCAGAAGCCTTAAGGCCAGGAAGCTTCTGAGAACTCTATCCCCAGAGAATCTTAAAGGTGCGTCTTCCTTCTTTGGTGAGGAAACAGGCTGGCACCGGATCCTGAAGCTTTCACAGTTCTAGTTATCTTCTGGGAGCGGGGCTCTGAAGTCTTCCCTCTCTTTCTTCCTTCAAAAGGCTCCAGCGGCAGTTCTGTCTGTAAAGCTGTAGGCTATTGGCATTTACAGGGATGCCGGTGCCAGCTGGGCTCTGGCTGAATATGAGGAGGAAAATAAGGTGGGGGAAAAAAAAGGCCCAATCAAGGAAGAGCTGTGAAACCTGGTAGAGAATGAGAAGAAGGCTAAGCCCACCAAAAGTTCACAACTGAGTCTCTGGTCTATTCCCTGTAGAAGAAGGCATTTTGTGAGAAAATTTCTGTCTATTCCCAGCTGCCATTGTGGCCTTTTGAAGGCTCTGGGTTGCTGCCCTGCTTCCTTCTGCAGGGCATTTCTCTCAGCCAGGCTTTTTGTTTCTCTTTGGGGTTGCTACTTCTGAATGAACAGCTATCAGCCGTCCCTTCTCTGGCGCCTCTGCCCTTGAGCCTGTGGCTCTGTGGGATGAGTTGTTGGAGCACGTGTAAATTCTACACGTAGCCCTTTCCAGCGTGACAAGCACAGAGATTTGCTGGGACAGCTTTGTGCTGTTGGGGAGTCTGGTGACCTGGGGCTAACGGCCTGGCTTAAGGAACTCACAGGTCATTTCTAGCTTCACGCTAGGGAGCTGTGCTGTTGTGGTATGGATCCTGTAATTATTTTGCTTTCTTTTCAAACTCTTCTTCAGAACAATGCTGGGAGAGGTGAGAGCTTTGACAAGGAGAACCGTTTGTCTTTGAAGCCCTTTCTTCCTAAACAGACCACAGAGCTTTCTTTCATTTCCCTCTTGGTCCCAGGTGCCTGGTCTCTTAAATAGCCTCCTGTTGTCGGAAACATCTGTTTCGTCCACATGATCCATTTATAACATCCATTTCTGATGCGTCCACAGCATGACAGTGTGTGTGGAACTCATCAATTTCTTTCTCTTTTTTTTTAAAGGTTGAATTACTATTATTGCTTGGTTTTAGACCTGGGACAAGGGACTGAGGTGCATAGTTTACATATCAAAGCAGACCTGGCCTTCAGGTTCTCCCCAGCATCCCTTAGTTCCTACCTGGCATACCCTGCCCTCCCTCCCCCTCCCCCAACCTTGAACCTTCCAGGGCAGGGCTGCCCTTCCCCTAGAGCCTCTTCATTATATAATCTAGACGTTTTGCACACTCTCTCCTCCCTCCCCCTTCTCTTCCTCCTACTTCTTCTCATTCTCTTCTTTCTAGGCATGCCCTTTCTCCCCCCCGCCCCCCCCCCCCACGTACCCACTGCGAATCTCTGACCTCAATCCTTGAGGCCAGTGAACTCATCCAAGTGCATCTTTCAATAAACCTGCTTTTAATATAATCTCATTTGGCTTGAATTGGCTCATTTCACTGGTGTGGAGAAATAACCTATCTATTATTATTATTATTATTATTATTATTATTTTACGTGTAGGTATGTGTAGCTGCAAGTGGATATGTGCACATGAGCACAGTTGAGCTCAGAGGCAGAGGGGTCAGATCTCCTAAAGCAGGACTTACAGATGGTTTTGAGCGGCTTGACATAGGTGTTAGGATCTGAACCTAGTTCCTGTTGAACAGCAGCAAGAGGACTGTGAAGCCATCTCTCCAGTTCCAATTCCCCCTCTTTTTTTTTTTTTAACAGTCATTCATTCTTTCTTGTTTTTGTTTGTTTATTTTTCCTTGAGACAGTTTCTCATGTCAGCCAGGGTGGCCTGAAACCCTCTCGAGGGAGAGGAAAACCTTGAACTCCTGGCCCTTCTTCTTCTGTGCCTGGATTGATAATTCTCTCTTATATGGCTGATTGTAACTCTCACTTTCACAAGGTTTGTTATTGAAAAACATGTGCTTTGAACCCCAACATGTTCTGTGCACTTCCAAAGCACAGAAACTATTGAGTAGCCACCTGTCTCACTGTGTTTGTTACTCACTGTGAAGAACATTTTAATGTATTCATCTCCTCAGCCTATGGGGATATTATCTGTGTGGTGGTTTGAGTATGCTTGGCCCAGGGAGTGGCACGATTAGCGTGTGAGGTCTTGTTGGAGTAGGTGTGGCCTTGTTGGAAGATGTGTGTCACTGTGGGGATGGGCTTTGAGACTGACCTCCTAGCTGCCTGGAAGACAGTCTTCTCCTGACTGATCAAGATGTAGAACTCTTCCCAGCACTTGGGAGGCAGAGGCAGGCAGATTTCTGAGTTTGAGGCCAGCCTGGTCTACAAAGTGAGTTCCAGGACAGCCAAAGCTATAAAGAGAAACCCTATCTCGAAAAACAAACAAACAAAACAAAAAAACAAAAAAGATGTAGAACTCTTAGCTCCTCAAACACCATGTCTGCCTGGACACTGCCATGCTCCCACCCTGATGACTATGGACTGAGCCTCAGATCCAGTAAGTCAGTACCAATTAAATGTTGTCTTTTAGAAGAGTTGCCTTGGTCATGGTGTCTCTTCACAGCAATGAAACCTTAACTAAGATAATCTGGTTTCTTTTATGTGTATTCACTGTCTAAAACTTGGGAATATGGCTAACAATGAAAGAAGTGTCAGTTCAGGGAGTCTTTATTCAAACATAAATCTTGTAGTTTTACAGTTTTCTGACAAGAGTGATAAATTGACAGGTGTCAGGAGCCACAAGCAGGAACAACAGAATTGTAGACAATTGCATACAATGACCATGCTGCTGCATGTGTGTGTGTGTATGAGTGTGTGTGTATGAGTGTGTGTTTATGTATGAGTGTGTATATATAGTATGTGTGTGTATATGTGTAATAAAAGTTGTTGTTTTCCCACAGGAGTGTGTCTTCTCCTTTGCCTTCTCTTACAGACAAGAATGTGTCTTTCTGTAGTTCTCTCCCTCAATCCTATAACCACCCCCAACTAGAATCTGGGTTCCATTTAAGCTGGAATCTCGTCCATGCTTGGGAAATGTATTAGAAAATCCTCACAAAGTGACCTGCCCAATAACAACATGCTTTGAGGTATTGGACCATTCTGAAGCCTTGTTCAGTTCTATGTGAGTATGGAAAGCGATCCTCCAATGTTAATAAGAAAATGAATCGCAGCTATCTTTCAGCAGCTGCGTGGAATTAGCTCATCTCAATTTTATAATGATGAGAACTCAACATGGGGAATTTTCCACCTTTTGCAGAACCATGTTCTGCGGTGTTCCTGCAGTCTGGGCTCCTGAATGAGAATGTCCTCCATAGGCTCAGATGTTTGAAAACTTGGTTCCCCGTGTGTGGTGCCATTTGGGAAGTTTAGGAGGTGTGGCTTCCTGAAGGAAATATGTCACGAGGGTGGGCTTTGAGCATTTAAAAATTTACCCCCTTTCCAGGTTTTTCTCTCCGCTTCCTGGTTCAAGATACAAACTCTCAGCTTCCAGCTTCAGCCCCTCTGCCCTCAGAGATGCTCATCCCTCTGGAACCATGAGTCCAAATAAACTCTTTGTTCTATAAGTTACCATGATCACAGTGCTTTACCACAGCAACAGCAAAGTAGCTAATATAATCTTTTCAAGGCCACAAAAAAAGAGAAAGGCAAGCCAACAGTTTGGCTGATCAAATCAGCTGAGAATACAAACCTTCCCTTCCTAAATTCCCCAGTGTTCTTTTATTTTTCATCATGCAAATAGCTACTGATATTTAAATTATATTAATTGTATAATGTGTTCATTATGGCAGTTTCATATATTTATATATTGTACTTTGAACATATTCACACACCTCCAAATACCCTCTTCTGTCCCCCACATTTTAAGACTGGAAGTCTTGTTTTTCAAATCCATTATTAGGTCATTAGGGTCAATGGGGTCATATGATGGTGTCTGTGGTTCTAATTAGTGGCCAGCTGGGTACCTGCAGAATCAATGACTAGTGGGTAAAAAGTGAACAGTCAGGGTCAGCAGCTCACAAAGCGTCAGTGAGAGGTGGACAAAGAGAGCTTTCAGCAACCCCTAATTGGGTGGGCAGCATGTGAACCAAGTGTGAGTCCCTCCTTGCTTGGACCTGGGAGACCAGCATAGAGTGTGCTGGCCCTCCATTGGCTTGGCCCAGGTGATAAGCCAACCTCAGCAGGAATTACCTCAGTCTTAGTCCAGCTCCTGATGTAAGTCTCACTCAAAACAAAACAAACAAGCCTAGACAAAACCAGCTTGTTGTCTTTTTCCTGTCGTGGGAACTGCTCCCACTCAGGAATTTCTCAGTTGCCCCCTCAAGGAAGTTTGCTTCTTCTCTGCTTCCTTCCACACATCTGTGTCTTTCTGGTTGGAGACTATGGACTTGAGAGTTCAGGTTGAGCTTCCACTACCCTAAGTGCCTGGGTCAAGCACACCTGCGCTGAGAAGGGTCCTGCCAGTCTCAAAACTGCATCAGTAGATCAGCAGTATACTCTCTCACTTAAGCATGGACTGGGGAGGTGCCTTTGTATGTCTCAGCAATAGTCATCTACGTGATTTTGAGGTCATTTTACTTTTAAAGTCTATAATCTTCAACCAAATTCAAAGACTAGGCAAAATTTTAAAATTAGCTTTAAAAAAATGAGCTGGTTTGCTTACTTCCCTGATCTTAATTCCTATAGGCGGTATTGTGAGGTAACTTATTTAGGTTTAGGGATGATAGAGAAATAATGTCTTAGAGTTTTACTCCTGTGAACAGACACTATGACCAAGGCAACACTTATAAAGACAATGTTTAATTGGGGCTGGTTTACAGGTTCAGTTGTTCAGTCCATTATCAAGGCAGGAACATGGCAGTGTCTAGGCAGGCATGGTGCTAGAGAAGGAGCTGAGAGTTCTACAGCTTCATCTGAAGGAAGCTACGAGAATCCTGGCTTCCAGGACACTAGGATGAGGATCTTAAAGCCCACGCTCACACTGACACACTTCTTCCAACAAGGCCACACCTCCAAATAGTGCCACTCCTTGGGCCAAGCATATTCAAATCACTATGGGTACCCTTAAAAGAATGCATGTTTTAGCTTTAAACATTGTTCATTTATCCGTGTAACAGACTGGTTTGAGATCTCTCAGCAAAGGGAGTTATCCTTATACAGGGACTCTTTTCATTCTTTTTCTTAGTGCATATTCATTGTAGATAGTGCTGAGTTGTATAAAGACTTTATCTATCTATCTATCTATCTATCTATCTATCTATCTATCTATTTACATACCAAATGTTGCCCCCTCCCCATACCTCCTCAAAGAGTTCTTCCCCCACCCCCATTCCCTTTGCCTTTAAGAGGCAACCTCCTCTTATATCTCCCCACCCTGATGCATCAAATCTCTGCAGGATTAGGCCTCAGGCCAGCCCATGTATGCTCTTTGGTTGGTGACTCAGTCTCTGGAAGCTCCCAGGGGTCCAGGTTAGTTTGACACTGTTGGTTTTCCTGTGGGGTTGCCATCTGCTTGAGGGCCTTTAATCCTTCCCCTAAATCTCCTACAGGGGTTCCCAACCTCCATTCAGTCCAGTGTTTATCTATGGGTATCTGGATATTCCCCTCTGTCTCATCAGCTGTTGGGTACAGCCTCTCAGAGGTCTGCTATGTTAGGCTCCTGTCTGCAGGCACAACATAGTATCATTAATGGTGTGAGGGATGGATGCCTGCCCATGGGATGGGGCTCAAAACAATCTGGTCACTGGTCAGCCATTCCTTCAGTCTTTGCTCCATCTTTGTCCCTGCCTTTCTTTTAGACAAGATCAATTTGGGGTCAAATTATAAAGGCATTTTCATGCTGAGTGTATAATGTATTTTGACCATGTTCCCCCATATCCTCCTACCCTCCCATTTGCCCTCCCCCTTTCTCATTAGTATTCTTTGTTCTAGACAAATTTACTCTACTTTCATGGCATGACACATACATCATTTAATGTAACATAAAATGGAGAATCTACAGATAAAAGAAAGCATGAAATATTCGGCTGAAACTGACTCAACTCATTTAATATGACAACCTCCATTTTCCTACAAATAAGAGAATCGCATACTTTATTGCAGACTAAAATTCCACAGGTGTATATACCACATTTCTTTCCCTATCCCTCTGTCTTTGGACACCTTGGCAGGTTCCACCGTGTAGCTATTGTGAGTGATGCTGTAGTCAACATTGACATGCAAGTATCTCTGTGACATGTTCTCTGGATAAATACTTAGGAGTGGTGTAGCTGAATGGCAGTCGATTGAGAAAACAAGTAATGAAAGGGTTGGTGAGCAGGTAGGAAAAGGCAACTTTGAACACATTGCTAGTGAGAAGTCAGTCAGTCTAGCTGCTATGGAAATCAGGGAGAGGTTCCTCAGGCCCTAAAACCAGAACTGCCTTATGACCCAGGCAGTCTTGACAGCTTGCATTTTGTTGTCTGTGCTTAAGTTCTTGACTCTGTCAGACATAGAGAAACCAGATCTCAGGCTAGAAGTTCCTTCTTTCTCCACGTTCCCTTAACCATCCTCTTCTCTCCTGCCTCAGCCTTGTGGAAGTGTGCCTTCCATTAGGCACCTAAGAAGAGGAACTTGACAATCAAATGTCACCTGCTAGCGATGGGAAGAACCAAATATTCTGGATCTGAATAAAAGATTTTACATTCTGCTTCGTGGCTCACAGGAGACTCAGCGACAGGCCCACCTCAGCACACACAGAACTGTAGAGCGACAGGTTGAAACAGCTTCCAGGAGGAGTGGGGGGAGGACAGGCTGAGGAAGTGGGATGTGTAATTCCAGTAGAGAAAGTCATTGGAGGTACGGAAGGTGCTGGCGACCCTGAGGAACAGCAGCTGATCCACCAGCTGCAGGGCCAGGCCTCTGGATGCAACAGAGCCAAGTCAGAGCCCAGCTGGGCCTGGCTGTGTTCCACCTGCTCCCTGGGTGGCCCCAGGCAAGTGACTCCCCTGAGAACTGGCTTCAGTAGTGAGAAGAGGGGTGGGGTGACAATAGCCTCTTTACAGGGTTACCTAGAGGACTAAATAATGCACACACATAGACACACACATAGACACATACACACACACACACACAGAAACAGACACTGACACACACATACACATACACAAAGACACACAGAAACAGACACATACATATATATATACACACACAGAGAGATACACAAATATACATACACACATGGACACAAACACACACATACAGAAACAGACACACAAACACACACACCAACATATGACACACATATATAACACACACACACACACACGCAAACACATGGGTTTATGGGCTCTGCAGCGCAATAAGGCTTTATTTTCATCAGCTTAGTCAGCAGTAGCCTACAAATGTTAGTGTTCAAAAGTATTTTCTAGGCAAGGGAGAGACAGAAAGTGGTTGTGGTGGGGAGCGAGGCTGGTGACTGTGAGTGGGCAGTGTCTAGTGTCTGGGGACAGCTGAGATTGGCAGCCCACTGGCCACTGAGTAGAGTCGCTTCCCACAAGCACTGAGTCCAGTGGAAATTTTTAGTCTGCTCTGAGAAACTGTGCCCTCGGCCTTGGAAACTGAAGATGTTTCTTTAAAAGAAAAATCGTGCTTTTTGAAACTCAAATGAGAGCATTGCCTGTGGTCTGCTTTTCTCTCTCTCTCACCAGTTTTCCTGGGATGTTATCAGGGCCAGCATCAGAACAATGCTCACTTCTATCTTGTGTCTAACCTGAATGACAAATGGCCAGTCAGCCGATGTAGGTCACGCAAGGAAGTCTGCCTTTCGGGTTGGACTAAGGTAGTGGCTGCTTTGTTGTTTCTTTCCCTTTTCTTGTCCCAACTAAAAGCGCTTCTGGTCCGGGAGCAGGGGCGACTGAAGGCTGTTTAAGAACTTGACTGCTGGGCCCCTCTAACATTTTCTGTTGCCAACTGCTTACTCCTTTTTCTAAAAAAAAAAAAAAAAAAAAATAGCAAACAAGCCCAAACTACTTCTTCAAACAATTCTAAGACATACCACACACACGGAACAGCCTGAACCCCCAGTAACCCAGCTTTCCCCGGAATGTTTGTGAGAACCAGGGTACTTTTTGATCTCTACTAAATTCTACTTAAACATTTTAAAAGGATTTTTTTCTTCTCATTTTTAAATTTGTTCTTCGAATACAATGTATTTTTGATCATATGTGCTCCCCTCCCCCAACCCCTCCTTCTATCAAGCCAACCTGGTGTTCCCTTCCCTCAACTCCCCCTGCCCTTCCCCTCCCCTCCTCTTCCCACCTATCAGCTCCAATTTGTACCTTCTATATACTCCTTGGCTGTGTGGCCATCCTCTGGAGGTGATAATTTTCAACAGTATAATGGCAAAAATTTCCTCCTTCTCCTCCTCCCCTCTTCATTTTCCTCCTCTTCTCCCCTTCCCTTCCATCCCATCTTCTCACTTACTTTTCCCTCTCCCTTCCCCCTCCCTCGTCCTTCCCCCCTCCCTTTCTCTCCCATCCTTTACCTCCCCTCTCTTCCCCTTCCCTCCTCCCTCCCTCCCTTCCTCCCTTTTCTGGAGGTTATGGTAGCACTGGGAGTCAAATCCAGAGCCTGACACTCTACTGCTGATTGAATCTCTGACCCTTCTTATTTTTTCTGTCCATGTTTATTTTCTTGAAGGAGGAATTACATTAAAAAAATGAGCCTTTCAGAGGTCTTCCTTCCTTGAGTCTGCTGTTAGGGATGAGTCCAGTTTGAATTTCTGGCCATGGCAGGGTCTAGCGCCGATTTCTCTCTGATCTCCAGAACCTCACCCTGATGTGGTTTGTGCTGATGGGTGACACTAAACAGTGTTTTCCACTAAACAGTGGGCTTTGTGGGGACAGGGTGACACTGTCTTCCACTTGCTCTGAGTTCCCCGCAGGCATCGCCCCCTACCTCCCCACTGGTGCCCTACTCTCTCTATCCGGGCAGGTTGCAGGCCCCCTTCTCACAGTTCTACCTGGAACGTGCTATGGTCAGCGCAGGCAGGAACTGGCTGGCCTTTGTAAGACTGGCCGACTAGAGCGATGCAAAGCCAGCCTGGCACCAACCCGGGCTGCTCTGCAGAAAACTAGCTGATTTCCAGCCTGAGCAGGTGCCTGTGACTCCAGGGGCAGGGTGTCTGTCAGACGCACCTCTTTATCCATCCTTCATCTTATCCCTATGTTCTGACTGTTAAATGGCAACTGAGTGAGGAGGGGAAGGAAGGCAGAGGAGGGGTCTGAGAGGGATTTGAGTGTTCTCAGGCCCTTGCAGAGGCTGTCCCAGGTCTGGTGGGCTTCAGCCAGGGTGTCCTATGTAACACAGGATCCTCAGATAGCAGGTACTGTTAGAGAGGAGGCCATCACGCCTGTGCATTTGAGACCATGCCAAAGCAAAAGGTGTTAATACCCAAATTTTACTGCATGGGAATGTAGTTCGTTCCTTTTCAACCTTTTGTAACGTGGGGCTGAAAAGATGATGTGAGAGGACTTTAAAAGCTCCACTAGGCTTCTCTGCTTTGTTCACTGTAAAAGGTCACAGGGAGTTCAGGAAAACAGGCTAGGGATGGGAGGATGCTCATGTGCTTCTCCTGTGAGCGGCAGCAGGGCCAGCTCCATCTCAAAGCAGGCTTTATCTAGAAACTGGTGAGGTGGCAGGAGCTTGGGAGGAGGGAGAAATTGATTTAAATATTTTCATTAAACACTCCTCACTGATGGTAATTTCAAATGCTCTCTCCCTCTTAGCCCCCCACACTTCAGAACAGGAGAGAGAGGATACTCGCATACACACACATTTAAGTGCAGACACACGCATAGATATGTATTTCTAAACCACTTTTCCTGTGAATACAATGATGTGCTCTGAGATATACTTAAACCAGTCTTACTATTAAACCATCTCTTCTAAAAAAAAATACGATCAAAACACGGTTGTTCTAAAAGCAAACTCTAAAAGACTGACCTAGTCTCTGACAATGAGTTTGAGAAAGTGCAGCTCTTGGTATTGTCTGCAAACCCAACACTATTTGTTGACTTGACAGGCAAGACAGACAAACCCTCAAAGTTAATGGTTTCTCTATTCGTTTACTCTGTAAGTGCTCTCTGCATTCAAGCGAGATACTGCATTGGCTGACGCATTAAATATGCTGAGACTCTTCCAGAACGCAGCAGGCAGACAACCCACGGTCAACAGTGGGGGAATCGTATTAGTCTGGCTTAGTTATCTCCAAATGTCTAAAGAGAGAATAATAGTATGTAATGGTGCATGGAAAACACCCATGAGCCTCTGTTATTAGTAGTAGTTACTTTATAGTGGGTAATGACAAAATAAAGGTAGCTTCCAGTTTCTGAAGGTTTACTATGTGTGGACGTAACCCTTGCTAATTACCACCTTAGTTAATCCAAACAACAATCCCATGAAGTATGACTATTATTATCCCCATTTTACAGACAAACAAACTGAGGACTACAGAGGTTAATAACTTGCCCCAAGTCATAGTACCAAAGGCTTTGGGAGCCATTATTTCAGTCAAATTCTGAGTGTGCATAGCCATCGTGCCAGAGGTTCCCACAAAGGAGTTTGCCTGTTTGTTTTATTTATATCACTTGATGAAATAAAACTACCATTCCCATTACATATAAAGCCCCCTAAAGATGCCTCCTTAGCATGCTGTGTGATTCCACTAAGCTGTTGATAGACACAGTCCTCGGGGCTAGGGGTGTGGGTCATTTGTTAGCATGCATGCCTAGCATGCATGAGGTCTTGGGTTTGATCCCCAGCACTGCATAAAAGCTGGCATGGTGATGCATGCCTGTCACCCCAGGACTCCAGAGATGGAGGAAGCTATTCAGTGCCCTCACCAGCTACATAATGAGTAAGAAAGAGACCAGCCTGGAACACATGACACTTTATCTAAAAATAAAAAATAAAAAATAAAATGGCATTCCTTTGACATGTATCTTTTTTGCTTTTGTAAATTTTCAAGGGAATGTTTCACCCAGAAGCTTTGCACTGCTGAAGGTACACGTCTGAAATTTCAGCAATCCAGAGGCTGAGGCAGGGGGATTATTGAGTTCCAGGTCAGCTGGGTCTAAACCCAGGAGGAAAGTAGAGCTTTGAGTGGACACCATGTTCAGATGCTCAGTGGTCTTCAGAGTTATGCTTTTGGCAGACACCAGGCCAACAGAACAACAAGAACAACAATTGCCTTCAAAGGGAGGGCAGCCTTGCGAAGCTCTGATTCAAAGGAGAATTGTCCTTTGGAGTCTGAATGAATTTGGACAGCTCTGACTGGGCCTTTCCAATTCTACTGGCATCTACAACTGAAAACAAACAGCGGTGCCCTGATTGCCACAGACACTCTCTGCTGGGCAGACAGCACACCGCAGTTCCCAGGCTGTTCTGCCAGCATCTCTCAGGTGTTCAGCCTGGGTGGGGAATTGCAACATGTGTAGCAAGCCAGGTGGCCCTGCAGCCGATGCTGCTGGGGACACAAAGAACATTAGGGCATGGAGTGGCTCTGCCAGTCTCTGTGAGGGAAGCCCTCGCTCACCACATAACATCTTTCCCTAGGTGTGTTCCTGCACATATCCTAATTTGTTTTAGTTCTGTATGTATAGTGAGAATTGTTAAGAGGATCTTAGGACTGAGCAGGACTGAACCAGATGGAGATAGCAGCTTCATATTGCCAGACAGATCTTACACAGGCTTAGCCTGGTCGCAGCCACCAGACCAGCTCCCTGTTCAGTGGGAGCTGGTAAGAAATACACATGGATTTTTCTTTTCATTTTTTGCTTTGTAAGTCATGTGGGAGATGGAAAAGTTTACACATAGATTTTTTTTTCTTTTCATTATTTGTTTTATAAGTCATGCGTTTACTCACTAGCCCAGGCTAGCTTAGAGCTCTCTCTGTAGCTCAGGCTGGCCTTGAACCCTTAGCATCTCGGCTTCAGCCTCCTGAGTACTGGGATTACATAGCTGTGATACTATACCTGGCTCCCAGATGTGTTTAAAAGCCTCAACTTCCCAATGGACCTAGACGCTTCTCTCTCAGTCTGAGGGACACAAATGTACCTCAATCTAAAAACGTAATCACAAGTCTCTCAGGGGTGTTTCTGAAGCTTCAGAGCACTTTGGAACTATCTTCCCTGGTGGGGAGATTTGTTTCTTCACTCATTTAACTGGTAAAGTCACAGCTATACAACTTCATTTATTTATATAATTCTATCTAGCTAATGGAAATAAGGGGTGAGGGTGGAGAAGAGGAATAACTTTTAATATTCTGTAGTGAAGTGGTTGACAATAATGAATGGAATACTTAAAAGTGGTTAAGTATTTTATGGTATATATATATATATATATATATGAACATAATATATATAATATAAACATAAAGTTGGATGGGGCTGGAGAGATGGCTCAGTGTTTAAGCATGCTTACTGCTTTTGCAGGGAACAGGGATTCGGTTCCAGCATCCACAACTCACAACTCACATAGCTCCAGTGCCAGGATATTTAGTCACAGATACCGTCTCATACATATACACAAGAATTAAAGAACAATAAATAAGGCTGGGCACGATGATGCTTGTCTTTAATCCCAGTACTCAGACAAAGATAGGAAGAGCTCTGTGAGGTCAAGGCCAAAGGCCAGCCTGGTCTCTATAAAGATCTCAGCCCTGCCAGAGCTTCAGAATGAAATCCTGTCTTAAAACAAACAAGCAAATATCCAAAACACAAATATTTGTAAAACATAGCTAGTAGAGACGATTCTAAACGTTTGCAGCACAAAGGAATGATGGATGTCTGAGTATATGGAGCTGCTGGTTGCCCTGATCTGGTAATTAACTATGCATTGCATACAGATGCTGAAATGTCACATGGAACCACATTGTTGTAGGGTTTTACTGTTGTGAAGAGACACCATGACCACAGCAACTCTTATATAAGAAAACATTTAATTGGGGCTGGCTTATAGTTCAGAATTCTCCGTTACCCATCATGGTGGGAAACAAGGCAGTGTGCAGGCAGACACAGTGCTGGAGAAGGAGCTGAGAGCTCTACAGGCAGCAGTAAGAGGCAGTAAGTCAGTAAGTAAGAGGCAGTAGGCTTGAGCACTTGAGACCTCCAAGCTGGCCCCTAGTGATACACTTCCTCTAGCAAGGCCACAACTACTCCAATAAGGCCTCTCCCTATGGGCCAAACATTAAAAGACATGAATCTATGGAAGCCATTCCTACTTAATCTACCATACCTATAAGTTGCAATGATTCTATTTCAATTTTAAAAAATACAAATAAAGTGAAAAATGATCTTTTTTTTCTCAGAGTATAAAACTGAGGAGAAAACTAAGCTGAACCAAGCAGTGTAACACAGAGTGATATTTGTTGGTGGCCATAACTGGAGAATGGGGGCCCAGTTGTAAATGTATTTTTAATAGTATCCAATCGGTTTTATTTGAGATTCTTCATTTATGGATTGTATAAGCCTCTGACCAGGTGTTCCTATTTCTCTGAGGGTCTCTAACATGTCTAGGAGCCCAAAGGTGTCAGAGGGGTGGGACTCACTCTGAAGACCTTGTGTGTCAGCAGAAGTGGAAGTCAGAAGCACCCCGGGCTTAATCCTTGGAAGCTGGGTTGGGTTCCTCAGTGAATTCTCCTTGCTGGCTCTGCAGTAAATGGGATGCAGAAGGAGGTGGCGGGGGGAGGGACCAAGACTCTTCTGCCTTGGTGGACAGTGGGGGTCCAAGTCCAGCAAGGTGCTCAGAAAGATGCTGTTCTCTCATGATCCCTGCCCTGCTCCAATCATTTAGCGCTGTCTAGCTAGAGCTCATGTCAGCTTAAAAACAGAATAGAGGAGCAACAAGAGACACCTCAGGATGGCTGTGCTAAGCTCACACCAGGGGTGTCTCCCAAGCTCACCAGAAGAGACTCTAGCCTAGGCAGTAACTGCACCTGGAACAAAACCTTCCTTTAGAGAAAGCAGATTCCATTTTACTGAGATCCTCAGGTGCAGTGGCTTGCTTTTAAGGGCATCTGCTAATTGCCTACCCGCTCTGTCTTCCTTGGTGCTAGGCTTCCATGAAATGTCCACATAGGCTCATGTGTTTGGACATTTAGTCTTTAGATGCTGACAACGTGGGGAGTTTGTGGAATCCAGGGAGATGTGGCCTAGTTGGCCGACTTAAGGCCACTCTAGGTAGGCTTTGGGTGTTACAGGGTACCAGTCAGCTCCATGGTCAGTGCTGTTTAACCAGCTGCTGTTGCTTGATCCCATCATGGGCAGAACCACCCGCAGCCATACGTTCCCTACTACGCTGAACTGAAGGTCCCTTAAAAGCCTGAGAAGAAGTATTTGGTCACAGCAATGAGAAGACCTTGGTATTAGCCTAGACCCTTGCCACCTTGAATGAAAACTGGCTTTTCTGTGCAGTGTGGTATTGGACACATGTAATTGCAGTATTGGGGCGGGGGTGTTGAGGCAGGAGAATAAAGCATTTGAGGACAGCCTGTGCTGCCTAGTAAGACACTTCCTTAAAGGAAGCAAGAAAAGCTCACAGATTTTTCTGTCTTCTTTGCTTCTGGCTTGGTGACTAGAGTAGGGTGGAAAGAGATGAAAGGGAATGTGTCGGGGTGGAGCTTCCTGGAAGGCTAATTCAACTGGGGCTGGGAGATTTTGGTTTTTAAAGTATGCAGCTGCTTGAAATCCAGCTGTACCAGCTGGCACACGGCAGCCATACTAAGGCTGACACGGTGGGTCTCACCCTGTGGGTCTCGACCCTTTGGGGTGGTCCAATGACCTTTCACAGAGGTTGCCTAAGACCATCGGAAAACACAGATGTTTACATTATGATTCACACAGTAGCAAAATTACAGTTGTGAAGTAGCAATGGGATAATTTCATGGTTAGGGGGTCACCATAACACGAGGAACGAACGGTATCAGAGTGTTGCAGCATTAGGAAGGTTGAGAACCACTGTCTTCTGGTGACCTTGGGAGTAGAAGCTCTTTGCTAGGATGGGCAAAGCAGGGAAACAACCAAAGCCCAGGTCACTGATGCCATTTGAGACACCAAGAGAATTGTGGGCTGCCTTCTGGGTTTCCTCTAAATGGAAAAAAAAGTTAAACTGTGTTTGCGGATTATTTGTTATAATGGAGTCAAACTCTTTGTTCCCATTTTAAAAACCATCTCTCTGTTAAATTTCAGGAGTCCATTTTCTTACCATAGCCTTCACCCCACTCACTCATGACCTCTACTGCCGCATTCCCAACCAGTTTTTCCTGTCCAATGGTCCCTTAGACATTGATGTCTTCTTCCACCTGAGTCCTGAAAGTGTCCCTTTGTCAGTTCCCCTGAGCATGGCCAGTCCTTCCTCCTTCCCTGAGGTCTGCTCTGCTCATTCCCTGACAAATTCAGCCTCAGGTGGCCAGAGCCCATCTCATACCTCATCCTACTCACTGTGAGCATGAGAGGAGGAGACATTAACACACCCTTGTAGTTTAATGCTCCACTCCATGCTTTCAGTGACCCTCCCGCCCTCTCCCCACACCTCCACTGCCTCCCTGGCCTGCCCCAGCAACTCTACTGTCTCAGGGCATGAAGCCCATCTCCACCCAGCCCACCCAGCCTACCCAGCCCACCCAGCCTGGGACGGCTATAGAGGTACCCCGGCCTCCTTGGGTGGAGACAGCCCTCTTTGATCCAGTTTGCACTCTGACTTTGGCCTCCTCACAGTGGAGCCTGTGGGTTCCTTGCTCACCTCCCAGAGGTTACCTCAACCTCCCAAGGGCCACCTCAGCTCTATTTTTCCCACAGTCTTGATTCTGAGAAGGCTTTTGTACTTTGCCCTCTTCTCATTCACTCTTTGACCCATTGCAGACTGGCTGCTACCCCATGACCCTAGGACAGCTGTCAGAGTCACCCCTGGCTGACACCTGGGGATACTTTCACTGCCTTTAATCTCCCCCAGCCTTTCGGGTGTTTGATGTGGGGCTGGTAGTATCCTTTTCTGATGGCCTTTCTTGGTTTGTCTGCTGACACTCTCTTGGCCCCTGTCTTTCTTCTTACATACCTGTCCCTTCTCTTATGTAGGTAGCTCCCGCTGCAAGACCCAGACACTACCTTCTTCACCCATGGTAGTCTGAATAAGAATAGCCTTCATAGGCTCATATATTTGAATTCTTGCTCTCTAGTTGGTGGAACTATTTGGGAAGGAATAGCAGGTGTGTCACTCCTCCAACAAGATGAGTGTTGAGATTCTAAAAGTTCACACCATTTGCAGTATCTCTACCTTGAATTTGTAGATGTAAGCTCTCTGCTACCGCTCCAGTGTCATGCCTGCCTGCCTGCTGCCATGCTGGTCATATTGGTCATAAATTCTACCTCTCTGGAACTGTGAGCCACAAATTAAATACTTTGTTATAAGTCACCTTGGTCATGGTGTTTCACCATAGCAATTGAAGATACACATCTACTGTTTTATACATTATCAGGATCAAGCCATGTGTCAGTGACCCATGGGGTGCCTTGTCATGGTTCTTGTTTCCCCAATAAATAACTGTGATAACTATTTTTGGTTATCAGCTTGAATAAATCTGGAATTAACTAAACACTGGAGCAGCTAAGCAGACCTGTAAAGAATTTTCTTGAACCTTTGAAGTGGGAAGAGCCGTTCTAAATCGATGCCACACTTTCTTGCAGCAGCCTGTGTAAAGGACACGGAAGAAGGAAGCTTTTGCTTTCTCGAATGTGTGTGCTCACTGTCACTGGCAAGTTCTATCCTGCTGCTGAGGCGTTCCTTCACCGGCATTAGAGTCTACTTCTTTGGAATTCCAGTGGATACTGAAGACCAGCAGAGACATCCAGTCATGTGGACTGAATAACTAGTAGAATCTTGGACTTTCTGTTGGGACACAGCTGTTGTTGAATCTCCTGAACCCAGTCATATATGTCCATACTCTTTCTATCAGCTCTGTTCAACTAGAGAACCCTGACTAAGACAATCAGTACTTGGGTATTTGATGTTTCTGTTGCTTTCAATTATTCCATAAAAAGGATTTCTTTTTTCTGTTTAAGATTTTAAAAATTTGTGTGTGTGTGTGTGTGTGTGTGTGTGTGTGTGTGTGTGTGTCTGTGATGCAGAGGAAGGGGGAGTGCATGTTACTGCATGTATGCAGAGATCAGAGGATAGCTTTGTGGAGTCAGTTCTCTCTATCCACCTTTACGTGGTTTTGAGAATCCCTCAGGTGGCTAGGCTTGTGTGGCAAGCACCTTTACGCAGTGATCCGTGTCTCTAGCTCCTTCACTGCATTTCCTTTTATACAAGAATCGTTTTTTATTATTTTTATTTGTGTGGTCTATATATGAATATGTGCACATGAATTTGTGTAGGACTCTGCAGAGGCCAGAGGCTTCAAAGGTTTTAGCTTCCCCTGACACTGGGGAATTGTGAGCTGCCTGATCTGGTTATTGGGAGCTGAACTCCAGTCTTCTGTGAAAGGAAGTGTGTGTTCTTAACTGCTGAGCCACCTCCACACACCAGCACCCCGTATTTTCTCTTTTCTTTCCTTAAGATTTATTTTAAGTTGGGCAATGGTGGCATATGCCTTTAATCCCAGCACTTGGGAGACCAAGGCAGGGGGTATCTCTATGAGTTTGAGGCCAACCTGGTCTACAGAGTGAGTTCCAGGACAGCCAGGGCTACACAGAGAAATGCAGAGAAACTAGCAAAACAAAACAAAAGGATTTATTTTAAGTCTATGAATGTTTTATCTCTCTATATGTTATGTGTACCCTAGGTATACCTGAACTGAACCTGGGTCCTCTGCAAGAGCAACAGGTGCTCTTAACCGCAGAGCCACCTCTTCACTGCCCCATCTCCCCTGAACCTATTTCCCCTTGAAGACACCTAAGAACACAGTGTTTGCTCTTGCCTCATCCCACCCACCTATTTACTACCAACTACACCTATTTCTTTGAGGACAACTCTTATTAAAACTCTTCATTTTCTTTTTGTGCAGCTACGAAACACTGTAGCAATAAGAAGCAAAACATACCCACCCATCTTCTCTGAACCTGAGCATTTCTAGAATGCTGAAAATTAGGAGTGGTGCTTGAGTCTACCTTAGTCATTTATTTTCAAGGAAAATGAATCTCCATATCAAATAATGCTGAATCTGTTTTTTTTTTTAATATACCAATCAAGAACAGATTTTGAAGGTTAGTAGTTATTTGATTTATTTGACTGGGGAGTTTACTTATTTGACTGGGGAGTTGTAAGCTGAAATAAACCCTCTCCTCCCCCTGATGCTTTTCGTCATGGTATTTACCGCAGCACTAGGTGCCCAAGCCAGGGTATTTACCATCAGTTGGTAGGTACTTTTATCCTTTAGGAAATGGCCTGCCGGGGCACTTACTTGTTCTTCTGAGACTGAATCTCATTAGCTCAGGTTGCCTATGTAGCCGAGGATAACTACAGTCAAGGATAACGTTGAACTTCTGAGTTGTCCTGCCTCTGCCCTCCAGGTGCTGGGTTCACAGGTATGTGCTGTCATGTTCAGCAACTTGTCTTACTAATCTATTTTCTCAACATTATTCAAATAAGTCATGCATGTATTCCCACAGTCATAAAGTTTCAATTTATAGATCAAGATCATCTTTGTGTTGCATTATTTTGTGCTTCTGGGTGTGGGTATGTGCGTAGCACAGCACACACATGGAGGTCTGAGGTTCTCTCCTTCTGCCCTGTGGGTCTGGGGGATGGGATGGAACTCAGGTAGTGAGGATTGCTCCCACCGACTCACCTTGGTGACCCTCAGCTCCATCCTTTAGTGTATTTGTCCTGGTTGTTCTTTGTTCATATTTGTTTTGTTTTGTTGTTGTCTTGTCAACTTGACACAAGTTAGTGTCATCTGAGAAGAGGGAACCTCAATTGAGAAAATCCCTTCACAGGATTGGTGTGTAGGTACATCAGTGATCAACATGGAAGGGCCCAGCCCACTGTGGGTGGTACTACCCCTGGGCAGATGCTCCCAGCTCCATAAGAAAGCAAACTTCGCAAGCCAAGAGGGGCACGCCAGTAAGCCGTGGTCATTGATAGTCTCCTCTTCAATTCCTGCCTCCGGGTTCCTGCTTTGAGTTTCTTTCCTGATTTCTCTCAGTAAGAGATTTTGACTAGAGATCTGTAAGCTGAAATAAGCCCTCTCCTCCCCTGATGTTGCTCTTGGTCATGGTGTTTATCACAGCATTAGGAACCTAAGGCAGTGTTTTTATAATCTAAGGATGCTTTTATCCTTTAGGAAACGACCTTTTTGGGTACTTGCTACTGTGAGCATCCACCTTTGTGTGCCTTGTGAAAGGTATTTATGCTTTATACATTCCTTTTTATATCTTCAAAACAGTGTATGTATGGAGGGTTTCTATTCTTTAAAAATTCAGAAAACCCTTGTGCACTATGGACAACAGCATCTGCTTCCTAAGAACATCAAAACCCAGAACTGTGTGTGTTTAGCCAAGAGAGTCAGGAGTGGGTCCAGGAGAGGAGCCCTGTATGCCCCATGTAAGAACACACAGGCTCACAGCAGCACTATACAACAGCCATGAAGTGGACATGCCAAGTGTCTGCCTTGGATGGTTATGTGTGTTGTGCCTATCCGACCGCAAAATTCTTCTCTTTAGAATACTTTAAAATTCAAGAAAATCCAGGCCCATTTTCAGCAGATACAAAGACTGAGGAGGTTGTGCTAAGTGAAATGTGCTGGTCACAAAAAGACAGATATTATTAGGTATTATTAGTAGAATTCTTTCATATGCATGGGATCCCAGAGCCAGCAAATTTAGAGAAATGCAAGGGGTTCTCCAGAAGCCGAGGGAGGGGAAGGAAAGAAGAGTCAGTGTTTAATACAGGTGAGGAGATTCTAAAGATCAATAGGAGAGGGTGGTTACACACGGCGTGAGTGGACTTTATGCCACTGAACTGTGCAACTAGCAATGTCAAAGGCAGGAAATCTGTGTTGTGTATTTTCCATCAGATGTACACACACATGCACACCAACAGACTCACAAGATTCTCTGACGGTGACCACTGGGAGGAGGTATCCCCGGGCTTGGAGTAAGCGCTTGGAGAACAGATGCAGTGCCTTTGCCTTCTGGCTGCTAATCTAATTTCAGCACCACAGAAGGCTACATGGTCTGAAGGATCATCACCTGTTTCAGAACCCCCAAAACCCCGTGGCCACGAGCAACACAAAACAACTTAAAAATGGAAAGAAAATGAAAAGTTCCTGTCTGTCCAAATACAGCAGCCCTGGGGCCCCAGAAAGCCATGTTCTCCTGTGACACCTCTGGAGGATTAGCTAATTAAGATAAAGAAGCTTAACACTGAGATAGCCAACGCACACAGGCAAACACTGCAAGGAGGAGAGTGTGGGAGAAGGAGCGAGAGCAGATGCTTAAACTGCTCATGGAGATCTGAGGTCACAGTCCAGGGTGGCCCTCATTCAGAAGGTCTCCAAAGATGCTGAGATCTGTAGGGTAGCGTTGAAGTCTACATACTTCATATGGTCCTTGGATAACTATTGCGAAAGTGCCAACAATTATTATCACGGTAACTGCTGTTATTTTCATAGTGCTCTCGAGTGCCACAACCCAGGGCTTTGTGCATACCAGACAGACGCTCTGCCACCGACTGAGCTGTGTGCCCAGCCCACTATGTTTTAAATGCATCCTTTAGAGCTGTAGTCAAGCACAAATAAACAGAGGCTATTGGTTTTAAATGAGTTCTTACTGGGCTACAGACTAAACTAGAATGGAGTCGCTTAAGGTAAATATCAAGGACATAGGTAGATTCCAAAACAGACCAGCTTTTCCTGAAAATGTGACATTCCAATCTGTCTGAATCAACCTAACAAGGAAGTCCTCTCAATTAAGCCCAGATAAAACTGATAGCGTTTCTCTCTCTCTCTCTCTCTCTCTCTCTCTCTCTCTCTCTCTCTCTCTCTCTCTCTCTCTCTCTCTCTCTCTCTGTTGCTTAGTGGTTCTGTTTCCTTGTTCCTGTGGTATAAAACCCACCATTACACCATTGCCAGGTGTGGGGCTTCATTTTTTTTTTTTTCGGATCAGAACGATTGTGAATTGCCCTTCTGCTGTTGCTTCTACTCTAGCATGAGGCAGTGTGACTGCTTTGTCCTTACTCTCTTGCTTAGCCATTTCAGCAGGCAGGTTGATTTCCTTCTTCAAGCAAGGGAATGGGCGCCCCAGAACTGTACTAACGTATGGATCCTGCTGTGGAGAGAAGGGCATTCTGCAAATCTTGCAATGGCGGGGGCTTGCTGGGCTTCCTTCCCCCGTGCCCCTCCCTGTTTTTATAGATGATGCACTGTGGTCCTTGGATTGGTTCCTGTTGGGATGCTACATTTCTTGTCATTCTTTTCTCACACTGAGACACACTGTTTACCAAAATTTTGAAATTTTGTTTGTTTGTTTAGGTCTTTTGAGACAGAGTTTTGTGATGTAGCTCTAGATGTCCTGGAACTCACTCTGTAGATGAGGCTGACCTCAAACTCACAGAGATCCACCTGCCTCTGCCTCCTGAGTGCTGCGATTAAAGGCGTGCATTATCACCACCTGGCTTTGAACTTTTTATTAAGATAGTACTATATTGTTTTGATTTTATTTTTTGAGACATGGTCTTATTATATATCCCTGGCTGGCCTGGAACTCACAACCCCTGCCACTGCTCCTGGAATGCTGGGATACAACTCCTGTGACGTCATTCCCAGCCCTGCCTTTCTAAGTTTAACAACATGGGATGCTTTCATACTGGAAGATACTTTTAAGATCAGTTTTCAGGCCTGCATGGTGTCTAACTTTGTGACAGTGTTACAGCTTTCTCTCCTGCTTCTGTGTTTTCAGGAGCACTGCTTGTGTTTGCTATCCTGCAACTGCGAACAGCCCACGGTGACTGCGAACAGCCCACCAGGACTCCCAAACAGTCCATGGTGATTTTCCTGGCATACAGTAATGTGTTTGTATCCATTTCAGGTTTAAAAAAATGACTTTTTGAGACTTTTGTGATTAGTCTCATTTTTTCATTTGATTAACTTCTTGCTAATTTAAAACTGTGGCAGTGTTAACTATGGAAGCAGTTACACTGGCTGCTTCTCGTTTTCATTGGCCATTGGCCGTGTTCTGGCTGGAAGCTGGTGTTCCTATCCTCTGTCTATCTTTAGAATGAAAAACAGGGCACACAATTTTTACAAATTAGTAAAATCAACACCTGTACTACATATTACCGGCCTTCTAGCTGTCCTTTATTTTTATCTTAGATTTTTTATTATTTTTACCCCTTTCCTTAGGGCTAAGCTGGACATGTCTGTGTTCCAACTCTTTGGAATATTGATTTTTGTGGTTGCCAGTCTGTCTTCCTTTGAGTTTTTTCTGTCCTGAATCTGAAACTTTTGTTCCAGATTCTGAGTTAATAGAGCAGGGTGTAAGAAAGGTTTAGAATCATCCCCAGGGCTCTCTCACACAGCTGAGCAGCACTGTTCTAAGCTAAACTGCAGGCAACTGTAGCTGACTGTTTTCTTAATGTTTGCATGTATTTTCATCTAAGAGTTGCTTCTTTAATGCCAGCAGGCTTCCTTCTGAGAGGTGTTGACGGAGACAGCCCATGTATGTTTGCATTTCTTCGAGTTTAGTTTAACACACAGGGTGGTTTCTCTTTCATTTTCTTCTTGCAACTGTCTTGACCAGTTTTCCTTTTGAGAGAGAGCTGCCTGCTCTTGGACCCTAGTGTTTGTGTGTTTGTGAGTTGTGTACACACACTGATGTGCATGTGCGTGCAAGCCAGAGGTCAGTGTCAGGTGCTGTTTCTCTGGAACCATTTGCCTTGCTTTTTGAGGCAGGGTCTCTCACTGAATCTGGATTCATTGATTCAGCTAGACTCTGTCTCTCCAGCGCATAGACTATGGGGGCACACCAACCTTAATGTGGATGGGTCCCGAGGATCCAACCCATGTCAAGTGGCAAGCCATTTGACAACTGTGCTGTTTCCTTGGTGCCTGTTGTTTTGTTTTGTTTTGTTTTGTTTGTGACTGAGACAAATCTTTCATTCCTTCATTTCTTGCACTTGAAGTACTCTTCAAGGGCATCTTTGGCCTGAGATTCTTAGCCATAGTCCTTAGCCACTACACACCTGCAAACAACCACATCACAGGGTTTCCCCTCAAAACCAATTTTATAGAGGTCTACCTATTCTCTGAGATTCTTTTTTTTTTTTTTTTTTTTTTTTTTTTTTGGTTTTTCGAGACAGGGTTTCTCTGTGTAGCCCTGGCTGTCCTGGCACTCACTTTGTAGACCAGGCTGGCCTCGAACTCAGAAATCCGCCTGCCTCTGCCTCCCGAGTGCTGGGATTAAAGGCGTGCGCCACCACGCCCGGCTTCTCTGAGATTCTTATTGTCACCAAAATTAATTAGGTTCATACTTGTTGGCTGGTTGGTTTCTGTTGCTTGTTTTTTTTTTTTGTTTTGTTTTTGTTTTTGACACAGGGTTTCTCTGTGTAGCTCTGACTGTCTTGGAATTAGCTATGTAGACCAGGTTGTCCTGGAACTCACAGAGATCCTCCTGCCTCTGCCTCCTGAGTATTGGGATAAAGGTGGGCACCACCATGCCTAGCTAGATTTTTAATTCCTAAGACAGAGTCTCATTTAGTCAGCTGATCCCTTGGCTCCAGCTCCTGAGAGCTTGGATGACAGTCCTGTGCTACCATACATCTGGCTTATTGCTGGTTTTTATTGCTGCTGTAGAATTTTGTGGAAAAATCATTTTTGATTCTCTGCCTTAAATATTGTTTTATCCTCCCTTAAAACAGAGAACCTGCTTCTTTCAGAAGCATGAACTGCTTCTGAAAGGTGTAAAATGAATCTTTCTTAAATTGGTATCTTTAAGCCCACATGTTAGATAGTGAGAGATTATAGCTGTGTATATTAATACATTGTATATGTATATTAATACACACACATGACACTTTTATAACTTGAATCCAATGTGCAATGACCAAGTCAAGCCAACCAACCATCTATCCCCTTGAATATTTGACCCCTTCCATGACCACATTTGAGATTCCCCCTGTTCCGTGACATTGAGACATATAGTATGTAATTCTAATTGCAGCCTTTCCTTCCCCACCTCCCCTCTTCTCCATTACTCTCCTCTCCACCCTGCCCACCCCTTTATAAACCTCTGCTGTTGTGGTGTCAGTTGAGAAAAACATTTGACTTATTGATCCAGCTTCCTTATTTTTGGTGCCATGCCTCTCAGACTGGTACTTAGGAGGCTAAAGCAGGAAGATGATGAGTCTGAAACCAGCCTGGACTTTGTCAAACAAGTCATGAGACCTTGTCAAAAAAAAAATAAAAGGCAATATCCAGACATGGTGGTGCCCACCTTTAATCCCAGTACTGAGAAGGAAGAGGCAGAGGCAGAGGCAGAGGCAGAGGCAGAGGCAGAGGCAGAGGCAGAGGCAGAGGCAGAGGCAGAGGCAGAGGCAGAGGCAGAGGCAGAGGCAGAGGCAGAGGCAGAGGCAGAGGCAGAGGCAGAGGCAGAGGCAGAGGCAGAGGCAGAGGCAGAGGCAGGATCTTATGAGTTCCAGGCCAACCTGGTCTACAGAACAAACTCCAAGACAGTCAGGGCCACACAGAGAAATCCTATCTCAAAAAACAAACCAACAACAAAATCAATAGACAAACGAAAATTATTTAATTAATTAAAATAAGTACATTCCATCTTGCTTCTCATCTGCCATTTTATCCTCTCTTGGCTTTGCCACAGTTGCACTTCATTTGTGCTTTTAACTCAGTGCCTGCAGTAGTGAATCTGCTACATTTGACTACAGACAGCTGAATTTAATGTGCTCTTTGTAGACTTTTCTGGACAGTTCTTGTCTTTGTTAGGGTTTTAGTGCTGTGAGTAGACACCATGACCAAGACAACTCTCATAAAGGACAACATTAAATTGGGGCTGGCTTACAGGTTCAGAGGTTCAGGCAGGGACATGGCAGTGTCCAGGCAGACTTGGGGCTGGAGGAGCTGAGAATTCCACCTCTTGTTCAAGAAGGCAGCTAGGACAAGGGTCTTAAAGCCCACAACCACAGTGACACATCTACTCCAACAAGGCCACACCTCCTAATAGTTCCACTCCCTGGGCCAAGCATATACAAACCACCACAGTTCCAACACTCTCAAGATGTTACTAATATCTCTCATTGGACATTTTGTGTACCCTCCCTGCCCCCCGTGACACTGAGGATGATCACAGCCTCATGTAAGTATAAGTTTTACTACAGCTAAGTAAGCACCCACTACTTAGCTGCACCTGCCTCTCCTCTAAACTTTAAAACAAATGGGAAACATGGACATTGACATTTACATTTCTAGTACTGGGAATATTTCCATGGCATAAATAATATATAGACATCATATTAAAAGCCAGATATATTGTCTGGAGAGATGGCTCAGCTACCAAGCTTGAAAACCTGAGTTTAATCTCCGAAGTCCACATAGTAGGAAAGATTCTTGTGCTATCCTCTGACCTGTACATGAATATATGTGTGTGCATGATCACACATGCATGTGTGACACACACACAAATACTTTTTTGAGGCAGAGTCTTAATATGTATTTCTGGCTGGCTTGGAACTCAATGTGTAAACCAGACTAGTCTCAAACTTGTTCTCTGACTTACTCTTAACTTATTATCTCTTTTATTCTAACCCAGGTTCAGCTACCTGCTGGTTTATGGCCACCTCTTCAGCATTCCTGGGTGATTCTACCACACCTCTCACTCTTTCCCAAAGTTCTCTCTCTCCCTGCTGGATGTCCCACCTCCTATTTTCTGCCTCAGCTCATTGGCCCTACTTTCTTTTATTGACAGGTAAGCCTTACATACAGTAAATAATAGACCCTATGGGCCTGGTGTGACCTTTTTGAAACATTCAAACCCATCCTCCGTGACACACTTCCTCCAATAAAGGCTACACCTAGTCCAACAAGGCCACACCTCCTAATCCTTCTCAAATAGTGCGCCTCCCGGGTGATTAAGCATTCAACTATATAAGCCTATGGGGCCATTCTTGTTAAACCACCACAGGTACTAGAGGCAGAGAGACTACTCCTCATTCATGTACTTATTCTTATTGTTTCTCCAACAGGGAATTATTCTACAGCCCAGGCTGGTCCCTAATTCTGTGAAGTTGTCTTGCCCCTGACACCTGGATGTTGGAATTACAGGTGTGAGCTATCATGTCTGGATTAGGCTTTTTTTTTATTCTCTATTTTTGTTTGGTTGGTTAATTTTTTTTTTTTCTGTTGGATATTTTAAATCGTTCTCCCAAGTGGTGGTGCTCACTTTCCACTTCCTCAGTTTCCCTTCTGTTTTCCTAGACTTCCCACTGACGCAGGAATGATGACTCACCTTCTCTCTCTAGACTGGTATGATTGATAGGAAGCAATGTCTTACCTTCTGTGCTTTGAGACAAAGCCACAATGTAGCCCTGGCTGGCCTGGAACTTGCTATACAGCCCAGGCTGCCCTCAAACTCACAGAGATCCACCTGCCTCTGCAGCCTGAGTGTGTGCCACAGATTAAAGGTGTTCACCACTAATCTGTCTAGAATGCAACGTATCATTTTCTGTTGTTGTTGAAATTTTAAAATTTTAACAATATTGACCTATTGCAGGGATTGAGTGGCTGTTTGCTGTCTTTTATTACTTTTTAATTTTCACTTTTGTTTTCAATTGGTACAAACTATATTAACTGAGATATATGACTGGAATAAATTATTTGACATTGCCTCAATTACATTTTGAGTATATATGCTGGTTTTGTAGGCTCTCCCCAAATCTATAACATTAAAAAGTAAATAAATTTTTAAAAATCTACTTTTCAAAATTTTGGTTTTGGTGTTAAACTAATGAAGCTATTTCAAACGTCATAACTTCTAACTTCCTTAGAAAAACTTTATTTTTTTATTTTACTAACAATTTCATTTTGATTTTGTGGTTTGGTCTTTGTGTTTAGCACATCTGGAAGCTGTTCCTGTGCACAGTGTGTGTTAAAAGTCAAGGTCCATTTTACTTCCAAATGTAGGGTAATTCTTAAATTTCATTTCTTTAATTGTGGTGTTGGGGGTCTAACCTGGGACCTTAGCACCCCTCAGCTCAGCTGCATTCCAGCCCCAGCTAGTCAATCTTTTCATAATAAAGAATGGTTTCCTTTGAAACCAGAAGTAAGAAAAAGGCTGTGGTTTCAGTCCAGACACTGCCCCAGCCGGACAAGACCAGCCTTTTACCTCTGAGCATGCATGGGCCTAATTCTTAACAACACAGAGATCCCAAATCTGTACAGGAACTTTGTCCAATAGATCCCTCCAGCTTAAAAAATATGCAAACGGTATGAACAGAAACTACACAAACCAAAGACAAACACTTGCAGTCTTCAAGAACCGATGATGCCCCAGGCAAAAGGGGTACCCTACCCTGCCGCTAAGTGGGCCCCAAAGGAGAGGCTTCTGCTCCAGGGCAAAGCTTCATTTCCCTCTTCCTTTGAGCTCTCTCCTTTGGAATGAGTATGTCTGCCCCTTGCCTGCCCTATCATGGTGTTTTGGAAACACACAACAAACCTGGTTTTGGCGGTTCACAGCCAGAGAACAGATTCCCTTTTAATGGGTCTGCCTATACCTGTTGATGTGATACCGTCTTGACTTGGGACTTGGAGTGGTTTGGGCATGGGTTAAGACTTTGGGCCAGTTGAGATGGGGTAAGTACGTTTAGCATGTGAGGATGCTAAATATGAACTTGGGGACATAGAGAATATGGAGTTATAGACACAGTGGTATCCTTCCAGATTTGTAATTAAATCTGTACAGTTCAATACCTCAAAATGTGACTATATTTGGAGACAGGGCTTCCATGGGGAGATGACATTGAAATGGGGCCGTCAGGATGGACTCTAACCTGAATGATGTCTTTGTAAGAGAATCATGAGCTACAAAGAGAGCCCAGGGGCACACACTTAGAAAGGATTCCACAAGGACACAGGAAGGGAGTGGACATGTGCAAGGCAGGCAGAGGCCTCCTGAGAAATCGGTTCTGTCTGCACCTTGATCTTAGATATCCAACCTCTAGAATTATGAATGCATTGCCTTCTTTGATAAATCTGTATCTAAAAGAAAGGAGGGTGTTATTTGTTTTAGCTCAAGTTCTAGTACAAGGTCACTTGGCCCCTTGTGCTTCGGTGGAGCATCATGACATTTGGCAGAAGACAGCCATTCGTGTCATAGGAGATAGGATGCAGAGGACAAGTGGAAGGGGAGGGGATTGGACACGTAGGCACAACACCCCTGGTGACCTGCTTACCCCTGCTGGGCCGATACCTCCTGAGATTCCAGCACCATCCAAAACAGCACCGTGAGCAGGAGAACAGATTTGAGGGACATTATGCATGCAAGCCATAACAGTGAAGGAATACATTTCTGCTAAGTCATAAGTAATACTGACTTCAATCTTAAAATCCCAGGGAAGCTGATGAAGTTCAGTGGTAAGGCACTTGCTGGCGTGCTAGAGGCTCTGGGTTCCCATCCCTCCCATATAATTTACCAGAGTCTTCCCTTGGTGTTAGTAGTTTTGGGTCCTCTTGCTCTTCACACACACACACACACACACACACACACACACACACACCACAGATTATTTGCAGCCCCTCGGTCTTAAGTGATACAATTGCTGTGCACTCCTGTCTTGCAGGCTGTGTTCTGTTCTATTGATGGTTCACCAGCTTGTGCCAACACTGACTGGAAGAACAAGTTCTCTCTGGTTAATCTTCACAGTCTTGGTTATTCTTAGCACAATGCATTTCCACACATTTTTTTTCACCTTTGTTGAAATACAGCCAACAAACAAAAATTGTATCTCTTCAGGGTGCATAACTTGATGTTTTTACGTATGTACCCATTGTGGAGGGATTATCTCAAACTACATGTGGCCATCTCCTCACATAGGTGGCCTGTGTGTGGGGATGCTCAGGGTTCCAGCAGATTTCAAGTATAATCAATCAGCCAAGTCAGCTCTGTCACCATTAGACCTACAGAACCTTTTGGGTTGTTTCTGAGACAAGGTCAGGCTATGCAATGTGGTCAGGAAGTCACTGTACAAGTAACCAGGCTGGTCTCAAACTCATGATCTATCTGCTTAGCCTCCTGAACACTGGGATGATGGCCATGCATCTCGATGACCACCTTTAGAATCTAATTGAACTTTGTACCCTTTGACCCATAGCTTTCTATCTCCTCCACCCCCATTCACTCTGTGTGTGTGTGTGTGTGTGTGTGTGAGAGAGAGAGAGAGAGAGAGAGGAGAGTGTGTGTCAGAGACAGAGAGACAGACAGAGCATATCTCAAAGCAAATGAACAAATAGATAAACAATAAACAAAACATTTAAAAAATCTATTGGAATTTCCCACATGTATGTAGGTGGCTAGTACTGTGGAGGTACTGGAGTGGAACCCAAGGCTTTATGCATGCTTAAACTTCTGAGTCATACCTACGGTTTTTCTGGTGTAGAGATTTTGTTTATTTGTTTTTGTTTAGAGGGTTGTTTGTTTTTATTTATTTTTTGTTTTGTTTTGGTTTTGGTTTTGGTTTTTAAGGCAGGGTCTTGCTACATAGCTCAAACTGATGTCCAATCCTTGCTCTCCTGCTTTTGCCTCTGGAATGCTGCTTGGGTTGGCAGCATGTGGTGGCACACCTGAAAGATAAATAATAACCGGCTGGGGAGGTGGCTCAGTGGGTAAGGTACTTGCTTGTTGTGCATGAAGACCCAAGTTCCGATCCCTACCATCCATGTAAAAGCCAAGCACGACACTATGCACCTGTAACCCCAGCACTGGAAGGAAGAGATGGAGAAACCACACATTTCAGCTTCAGTGACACATCTTATCCCCAAAGATTAAGGCAGAAAAGTGTCTGAGGAATGACATCCTAACATCAACCTTTGCCTTACACAGGTGAGTGTAGTTCTGTACAAGTGCATGAGCACACACACATCACAAACACACACACACACAGAGATACACACACACAGAGACAGAGACTCAGAGAGAATTGCATGACCCTTTTCTCCCCGTTGGTGCTAGGGATTGAATCCAGGGACTTGAGTGTGAGAGCCAAACACTTTGCTACTGAGCTATCCATCCAGGCCTTTGGGATCCTTCTCGGAACTGCACTGGCTTACTCTGGGGATGATGGACATTCTTATGATACTAAGTCATTCAATTGAGTACACAATACATTCTTCTGTCTATTTAGACTCACCTCTCTCTCTCTTTACCACATTTTATTTTTTATTTATTTGGTATATGCATGTGGGTGAATGCATGCTACCAAGCACATCCAGAAGATTGGGTCTCTCTCCGATGTGGGTCTCGGGTCATCAGTCTCAGCTACACTGAGCCATCTCACCAGGCCTTTGTTAATATCTACACTTTGTGCCAGTAATGTTTTACAGTGCCCATATAGAAGCCCTGAATACCTTTAACTACGTTCATTCCAAGATACAGACATGTTGTTATTTGTGGGTTCTACATTGGCATATACATAACCAAAACTAGATACTTCATATTTATATACTGTTATGAATATTATCTTTTGAAAATTTCAGATTGAAGTATTCTTTGTCGATACTAAGAAATCCAATTAAGCAGGATATATGTGTGACACATACCTGTAATTGCAGCATTCAGAAAGCAAGCCCAAGAAAACTAAAAAAGGCTGGCCTGGGCTATGTAAGACCCTGTCTCAAAAATAGCTAATCTAATTAATTAATTTTAAAATAGATTAAAATAAAAAATACAATTATTATTTTTCATAACTTAAACACATTTATTAAAAATCATTGGAGCTGGAGAGATGGCTCAGCAGTTACTAGCACTGACTGGGTCTTCCAGAGGACCTAGGTTTGAGTCCTACCCAGCATCCACATTGAAGCTCACAATTGTCAGTAGCTCCAATCCAGAGGACTCAGCACCTTCATCTGGCCTCTGTGGGTACCAGTGTGCACATGGGATACAGACATGCACCAAGGCAAAACCACTCATACACAGGAAATAATAAAATAAAGTAAATCATTTAGCAGGGTCCAGACCTGATGATGCCTATAATCCCAGCACTTGGGAGGCAGAAGCAGGTGGTTCTCTGTTAGTTCAAAGCCAACAAGTTCCACAGAGCAAGTTTCAGGACTACATAATGAGATCTCACCTCAAAAATTATTCAGCATAAGAGATTACACTTGAAAAAATTTTGATGAATAAGTATAATACTTATAGAAAATGTTAAATGTTCATAACTATTCCTTTACCTCCTTATTTTATAATATTATTTTCAATGTGATATAAAGCCTAAGATATAAAATTTATCAACCTAACTGGGAGTCAGACTTTGCAATACATCATTGTAGGTCCAATTAAAAGAGAGTGGACACACTGAAATGACCATACATTGTAACCTGATGGCATAATAAATGCTTTAGAAAACTGACAACTGCAGCCAATCAAAAGACTCCCCCAGAAAACATCCTCCCAATGTGTTGAATGGTTGATCAGGATCAGCTAGTTATACTTTCTGAGGAACAGCTATAAAGTTTTGAGTTATTTTATTAATTGGCTCAATGATCATGCAGTAAATATTTTGAGACATAACACTGCGACTGTCTCACTGTCTCAGTACTGTGAGCTTTAGCACATGGCCGATTTGTGTGATCACCAGAGGCTGTGTGCTCAACAGTTCACACACACACACACACACACACACACACACACACACACACACCATGCTACTCTGTGATGAGTGTGATCCTAGCAACCACGGTCACTTCTTTGTGTCTCTTGATGCCCAAGTGTTTTTTCCTGTGGCTACGATAAGATAGATACCCTGGTAAACCCAACTTTATTAGTTACTTTCCTATTGCTGTGATTAGATGGGCAGCAGGCATTGAGGCAGGAATAGCTGAGAACGGGCATCTTCAACTTCACTAAGGAAGCAGAGAGTGAATGGCATGTGGCTTTTGAAACCTCAGAGTCTGCTCCCAGAGACATGCTTCCATCAGTAGGGCCACACCTTCTAAGCCTTCCCCAACAGTGTCAAAGACCAAGTGTTCAAATGTTCAAGGCAATGGAAAGACATCTCATTCAAACCACCACAGCAACGTAAGGGAGAAAGGTCTTTATATGGCTTACAGTTGCAGGGTACAGTCTTTTGTGGCAGAAAGTCACAGCAGAAGGATCTAGAGGGAGCTGCTTACATTACATCCACAGCCAAGCAGTGAATGAAATTGTGCTAGCACTCTGTCCATTTTTTCCTGTATATCCTGGCCAGGGAAATGTGCCACGCACGGTAGGTGGGTCTTCCCGCATCAATTAGTGTAATTAAGATAATCCTTCACAGATGTTTTAGTTAGGGTTACCATTGCTGTGATGAAACACCAGGACCAAAGCAACTCGGAGATGAGAGGGTTTATTTCACTCACAATTCTATATAAGTCCGTTACCAAAAGTGCTGAGGGCAGGAACTTGCTGAAAGGTAGGAACCTGGAAGCAGGAGCCATCAAGTGGAGCTGCTTACTGGCTTGCTCCCCATGACTTGCTCAGCTCACTTTCTTAGAGAGCCCAGGGCCAACAGCTCAGGAATAGCCCTACCCTCAATGGGCTGGGCCCTTCCCCCATCAATCACTACCTAGAAAAATACCCTCCAGGCTTGCCTACAGCCTGAGCTCATGAAGGCATTTTCTCAACTGAGGCTCTCTTCTCACTGATGTCTCTAGCTTGTGTCAAGTTGATAGAAAACTAGCCGGTATAGCAGATGTCCATCTCCCAGTGGTCCATCTCCCAGTTGAGTTTTAGATTATGTCAAGCTGACAGTTAGCACTAAGCATGATACTTTTGTTGTTTGGAAAATTCAGATTGGTGCAACAGGAATAAAACACAAAGTTTTCCACAGTCTGAACTTTGCCTGGCTTTCTACTGAATCATTTGAATTGAGCTTAATTCATTAATCTTTTAAAAATTCACATCAGTTCTTCCTCTCCGGACTGTATCTTGAGCTCACTGAAATAGACTAATGTATAGACTCTCTTCAGAAGGATGTTCTGGTGTCCTGGGTGGTGTTCTAGCCTTGTGCTTTTCATATGTGTCATACTGTAATCTCCTCGTTAGACTATGTGCACTGGGGGCAGAGACTACCCAGTTCAACTGTTTCTTCATTGCATGTGTACGTATAGACATAATTAGTAATTGTTTACTAAATACTGATTGGGTGGGTGAATAATGAAGAGAGACAGTACAGAGAGCCACACTGATGCTCCCAAACTTGGGTGTCTGGGCGTGCAAGTTAGGAGTAAACAACAGATGTGACGTGTGCAAATTTCAGGAGAGGGAAAGTCAAATAAAGAGGTACTCTAAGTTCAACTCTCTGGTAGATATTGCGACAGTGCACAGATGTCCAGGTAGCCTAGCACCAATACTTCAACAACTACACTTAGCGGGTGGCCAGGCAGGGTGGCTGTGAATGGTAACCTCAGAGGAACAGTGTTCTCAGGCGTGGGGCTTCCCAGCCACCCCTCACCTCATAGTTCTAATAAGCAACTTTGGAATCCATTCCAGAATCCATGGGTCTGAATGATGAGGCTTCTGTCCTCAGCAGTAATCAGAGTTCTGCTTGCCTTTGTTTTGTGCTTGGGAGGAAGAATTCTGCTACTTGAAAAAATTAAGTCTGAGGGCTGTTGTCTTAGAGCTGAGGTGAATGCAGTCCCTGCCCGTGCATGTGTGCATGTTCCTCAGTCTCCCTTTATTGGGGTGAGGGAGGTGCTCTTCAGTTCTATCCTTTTCTTTGGCACAAGGTGTAAGTCACTGTTAGAGCCCACTCTTGCCCTGCTGTCTTCTGGAAACTTCCATTAGTGTGACAAACCTGGAGGTTTGACATGGGAATATGGTCGTTAGCAAACTTCCTAAACTCCTCCATTAGACAGCCAATGCTCAGTTTCCTCCTTCCTAGCATTAATGGTACAAATCTTCACCAGGCAAGTGTAATGATTAACTATACTTTCTCCTATTTGTGTTGTTATTTCACTTACATATGGTGCACATCACACAACACACAACACACAACACACACACACACATGAATCTAGTAATTAACATCATCCGAATTCCTAAACTGAACTCCCTAGAACTGTAATTTAAATGCAATTAGGATGAAGTCACACTGTATAGCTTTAACTCATCGTTTCTCACTGTGAGTGGGGAGTAGCACTGATGGCACGGAAGGTACCAAAGGAGTAGGAGAGCGAGTTAAGAAGCAGCTGCTGGAGCAGATCAAGCTGGGCTGTGAGTAAGAGGGAGGGTAGAAGTTCCTCCCAGGAGAGGCCCTTCCTAATAGGAGATCCTGGAGGTGGGACAGGCCAGAGTGATGACATGCTGACAAGATCAAGATGTGACAAAGCTGGTGGGTGGCTGAGCTGGGAGGGGAAGGCCAGTGCAAAGGTAGAGGTCAGCAGGTCAGATGGATGGGCCACATGGCCACTTAGGTCCCAGTCCTCTAGGGAAATCCAATGCTTTGTCACAGCCTCCAAGAGAGAATGCCCTTCTGGTTCAGAAGTACCCTGGGATACTTTCAGCAAAACCGTGTCCACCTTAGACTGCTGACCCAGCTCCAGGCAGAGTCCTGTTCACAAGAGAACAGGGTAAACAAAGGCCAGACCAGAACTGATTGGGTGATGGGCCACCATGTTGGAAAGGGCCTCGATGGGAGTCTTTGTATTGAAAACATGGGAGTTGATGTGAGTGGACCCCAGAGCCAGTCTGGTTGGGTCCAGGAAAATGGAGGGAACCAATCTGAAAGAGTACTTTGGGCAGTGGGACTGGAATTACCCAGGGATGAAGAAAAAGCTCCCTTCTACTTGGTTGGCCTCAAATGCTCTATGATTTAGAGTATATTTACTTATTTATTTATTTATTTATTTATTTATTTATTTATTGAGACAAGGTCTCATGTAGTCTAGACTGGATTTGAATTTCCTATGTAACCGAGGCTTGCCTTGAACTCCTGATTCTTTTTCTTCCATTGCTGGTGCTGGGATTATGGGTGCATATGATTACAGCTGTAAATACTTCCTTCAGCAAAAGATTGTCATCAGATCTCTGTGGTAACAAAGTCTGAGGTGAGGCTGTGCTGACAGAGAAGGTGAAGGCCAGCAACCATTAGATCCATCAGGTGTTGTAGCCGTTGTGTGGCTGCTCCAAGGGCAATTTAAGTGAGCACTGTTAGTTAAGAAAGTAAGTATGAGCTTCCCAGGGCTGCTATAATAAAGAACCCAAGCTACATGGCTTAAAACAACTCAGACTCTGAAGGCTAGAAAATGAGGTCATGATGAATATGATCCCTTTGAAACTCTGGGCAGGTTCTTCCATGCCTTTCTCTCACCTCACCCTCTTCCTTTCTCATTCTTTGACAACTTTCCTGAAAGAAATCAATGGCTTTCATCACTTAACACAGTGTCACTTAAGACATTGTAATATGTTTCAAATGTTATTCCTGAGTAATGATCCATAATATCTCATGATGGTCATGTACACACACATACTCACACACACACCATACACATGCACACACACATATAAATGCATATATGCACACACACACCATACACATGCACACACACTTATAAATGCACACACACACACACACACACACACACACACACACATGAACACACACAGAATGAGGGAGGGGAGAGAGATTGAGAAAGATTTTGTCTGAACACACCTGTTCGTGGATTTTGGGGTTGTTCTCATCTTCTGTGCTTAATGTTGCTATAAACATTTACATACAAGTAGACATGTTTGCATCTGTTTTCTGCAATGAATCAACCGAAGACTGGAATTGCTGGCTCAACTGGTAATTTTGTGTATAGCTTTTTGAGGGATCACGGAACTGTCTTGCATAGTGGTGACACCCAGGGCACTAGGGTTCTGATTGTCCCCAGTCTTTGCCTCCAATGAGTGCTGTTCTGAGTACAGTCATTCCCACATGGCTTCCCGTGGGCTTCTGAGCTTCATTTCCCTAATGATGAGTGGCACCGTTTATCTTTCATCACTCATTTGTCTAACATTGGAGAGACATGTCGATGCAGGCATGCTGCATAGTTTTAAATTGGTTTCACTTTGTGGTTCTTCTTGAGTTACAGAAGTTAGGATTGTCCATCACAGATCATCAGAGAGATTATTTGAAAATTTCTTCCCCTATTTTCTGTACTGTCTTTTTATTCTTGATACAGCCCTTGATGCCTAAAGATTTCAGGCTTAGTGAGGTATAATTTACACATTTTATTATAATTATCTGTGTTTGAGTCTTATCTAATAAATCATCAAATTCAGGGTCATGAACTTTTCTCCATATTTTCTTCTGAGAGTTTTATAACTTTTTTAGTGAGTGGGGGAGGATGTCTTATGGTTGGGCCATTGATCTTTTCTGAATTTATTTATTTTATTGGTAGACAGCGGGTCAGTGTGTAGTCCTGGTTGGTCTCAAACTTGTGGTCCTCCTACCTTGACACCCCTCCCACACAGTGCTGCCATTCTCCACTCTACTCACCTCTGACAGCTTTGTGGCTAACAGTGATCCCAGAGTGGCTTCTTTGGGGATCTAGAGGAAAGGAGAGAGGGGTTCACAGCTTGACTCTGAGTTTGAAGCTTCTTTGATCACTAAGCAGCTAAGGGAATATTTTAGTTTTTGCTTCCACCTTGTGTGGGGTCCACAGAGCCAATAGTCCAGTCCAGTCCAGTAGCCCCCGTGGTGCTGAAAGCTGTACTAGGGAGGAGGCCACCCCAGCCTACCTGCCCTGGTGAGACGGTGATCATACTGAGAAAGCCACCACTCACACATGTGCTCTGTAAGGCTGTGAGGAGCTCTGTAGTAGCTAGCTTCATGTTACTACAATGAAAGGCCTGCAATAAGTAGGTTACAGAGAGAAATTAAGTTAGCTCCTAGAGCTGGAAGTTCAAGTTCGTGCTCTCTGGCCCTACTGCTGTTGTTTGACAGGATGCTGATGGTGGGGAGAACATGATAGAGCAAAAAACGATGAACCAGTGCCCCACAGCCCCCTCTGATGGTATGGACCAGGGCCCCACAGCCACCTCTAAGGGTATCCTCAGAGCTACAAGGCCCTGCCTTCTGAAAGTCCCTCCATCTCTCAGAGTGCTACACTGGAGTCCAAAATTTAAAATTCAGACCATCATGGAACATTCAATTTCCAAATCATATTGCCCCTGCTGAGCTTCAGCTGCCCTCACTTCTGTTACTTGTATTATCACTAGACTTTCCAATTCTAAAGAAACAAAACAAAAACAAACAAACAACAAAACAAGCCCTTGATTTTTGTCAGGTTTTGCAAGCTTCTGGGTATCCATGGAAAGACTGTTATCTGGCACCTGTGACACCATCCCTCTGTTTATTTCAACAATTGCAACTGTCATACTTTGATTTCCTAGTTTTACCCTTTTCTGAGCGTTACCTTGATACCTTGATTACCCTTCCCTCCATTTTCATAACCTTTTTTTCTTATTTCCTGAAAACGATATCTCGTCTCCCTTTCCCTTCCTCCCTCCCTCTCTCCACTCCCTTTGGTTTACTTTATCTCTTCTTAATAGCATTCCTCAGAGTTTACTACTGATGCTGAGGGAAGTGTAGTTAAAAAGCTGGTTGGGATGGTCACATGAGGGGCACAGATGGACAGATTTCCTTCCAGAGGGATTGGTGGGAACCTGGTACCTCATTAAGGTCAGGTTTCTCATTGTTCAGAATCTAGATGTTCACTGAACTTGTGTTTTCAAGACCATTGTACATATATTCTCAAGGCCAGAGGCTCTTAGGTCCAGCCACACCAGAGAATCTCCTACTGCCTCCATCAGCAGAGAGGAGTTGTTGGATTCCTGACTAGTGGCTGTGGTCCTGTCACTCCTCACAGACTCCTGCCCAAGCCTCACCTCAGCCCTGGCCACTTTCGTCCTTAGAAGTTCCCACTCCCACAGGTCCTATAGGTAGCATGGGTTGACACACATGAAGATGATGAGGCTGCAATTGCTAGGGTCGGTTGAAATGGCCGAGTCCCACCTTATGATTTTCTCTCTCTCCTTCTCCCTCCCCCCTCTCCCTTCCCCCTCTCTCTCCTGTTGTCTATCCCTAGCTCTATCCACAGGAATTTGCACATCTCCCAGATAACTCTATGCACATTTTAATGAGACTTGGGGAAAAGAATGATTAAGAAATATGTTGAATTGACCATATTTCCACAATTTCTTTAATATAATAGAGATGGAGGAAAGCAAAACCCACATATTATGCATGTAGTAAAACAGGAATTGACCTAGCACTTGGGTGTCAGAAAATGTGTCACAGATAAACTCTAATCCTAGATAGCCAACTCGATAATCTTGAGGTGAAGTAACTATGACGATGCTCTTCTCTTCCACTTTTAAAAGATTTATTTATGTGTGTATGTGCTTATATGTACCCTCATGGGTTTATGTGTACCACATGTGGGGGTCAAAGGGCATTGGGCCTCCTGGAACTGGATTACAGATGGTTGCGAGCCATGAGTTAGGTGCTGGGAACTGAACCTATGTTGTCTTTAAGATCAGTCAGTGCTCTTAACCACTGAGCCATCTCTCCAGCCCCCACCTCATTCCTCTTCTTTCCTCTCTTTCTTCCCTTCTTTCCTTTCTTCCTTCATTCTTTCCTTTCTTTCCCCACCTCTCTTTCTCCTAGCCTTTCCCTCTACTTGAATCTAACAAAATGTATGCATTGTGAGAGTCATATACCTTCCTCTTCCTTGGCATCTAACGGTTTATCATCCAGATTCTTCCTGTGATGAATAGGGTGCTAGTTTACACAGATAAGATAGCATGACTGCAGTTCTAGAACACTCTGCTCAGCCTAAGCTCCATGTCTCTCTGTATGAAGGAGAGCATTGTCTGTACTGGCTGCTTCAAAAGACTTAGTTGAAGGGGTTTACAAGTAAATAATATGGTTTTGTGGCATAGGAGGTGGAATCCGGAGCTTTGCATATGATATGATAGATAAGCACTCTATCCCTGACCCAAGAGGGGAAGGTGCTTTAGTCCCTACTAATTGCACACAAATAGAACCAGAACAAGCTGTGCTGAGTACTCTGGGTGGTGAGAAGATGAACATTATTCTTAGTGTGGTTAAAGATCCCTTAAAAACAAATTTGGTTCCCTCCAAGAAGTGGTTATTTGGCAAAATAAAGATGTATACATTGACTTTGGCTCCCCTTAGGGGTTATGATGGAAGGCAAAGAGCCCAGGTGGTTTGAATTTTTCTGGCCCCAGAAGAATTTATGAATATGATCAACAGTGGCCAGCACCAGGTCACCTGGTAGCACCTGCTACCAACTCTGTGACTGGTGGTGTTGTATCTTGATGTAGCCATGGTGGGTATTAAGACTCTCACTCTATACTGTGTATTGCTGTGGGCAGGAACTTGTCTAAGTGGTAGACAGACCCTCAATCATCTTTCATGAGTGGAAGTGGTGATCTCTCAACATGTTAACCCTATAGACTATTCAGAGTCTCAGGTGTAAAGACACTTGTCCATATAGTGGCCTCCCAGGTGTAGAACTATCTTCTGTCTATGGTCTCCTTTGGGCTCAAGTGGCCTCACTGTTCCTTGATCATCACTTGCCTCGGTATCTTTCTCTTACTGAAAGTCTTCCTTCCTCATTTGACCTTCATCCCCATCAAAAACCTCTTTCTGGGAACTTGTCAGGTGGCTATCCATCCAGCCCCGCCCCTACCTCGCCCACATACACACTTAACCTGGGCACCTCCTGGAACCTGGAAGGTGCCTTCTAACAGCTCTGTGATGTGGCTGAGGCCAGCATTAACTATTTAACTGAAGAGAGAAATGAGGTGCAAGGAGGAGGGTCCCATGCAGGAACAGAGAGTGGACCCCCAGTCCTCTCTGGGTCCTCCCTATGCCAAAGGTGGATGTGAATTAAATCTAGCTTGTGCTATTGAAGCTATCTTGCCAACTGCCTGTAGAGTGTGAGCCATGGCTGCCTACTCCTCATTAGGGAGAAGGTGGGGAGGCAACCATCAGTCCCCTGGCTTGCCCCAAAGACTAAAACAGCATATAAGCAGACTCCCGAGAGGTAGAATGCCAACCCATGTGAGTACTTGTTTAATGTCAAGTTTGTTACAAGCTTTGGTCCACACCCTCAATACTCACATCCACAGAACACCCATGCAGAGTGGGCAATGTTACCCTATTATATTTCCTATGAAGAAACAGGCTCAGAGGCATCCGGTTACCAGCTTAAAACTCAAATGCCAGGTGGAACCTTCGTTGGACCAGATCTTCCTGACTCCAAAGCATTGTTCGCTGTTCTTTCTGTTGCCTGGGATGGCCCCTGATAGCAGTAGGGTGGTTTCCAGGGCAGGGTGTTACATCTGTAACTCACCCGCTTAGCAACATTCAAGAAACTAAAAGAAGGGTGTTTCTAGGGTGGTTGATGCCCAGAGAGTCTCCTCCCGGCCTGAATCAGGCCATAATTATTTCCAGTACAAAACATGATCCTCTTGCTCTTGGCTTTGGTGGCTCTGTTTTCTTACCTCACATTTCCTTACGCATTGTCTTTGTATGTGACATATAAGATGGAGATGCCCCTTAAAGAAGACTGCAACCGTCACCCGGGGGTCTGAATGATAGAAGGAGCAGAGTTAGAGGTGTCTTCTGAGTGTGAAGACCCCTGTGCTACAGTGTGAGAGGTCAAGATCCAAGGAATCTGAAGTCTCATTGAGCTGAACAAGCAGACCAGACATCAAGGGTATGCAGGGAAGATACAGCAACAGGCAGAGTTTTAGGGCAGGGATCTAGTACAGTGATGGTAGTTGCCCAGGAATGTTGGTGGAGACTCAGGGTACTTCCTGGAGTATAGCTGGCCTGTGCAGGCTTGACTCACTGCTGTGAGCTGAGACAAGGATGATGGTGTTACAGGCTATGCCCAGTTGGCAGATGACTGAGCTCTGCCCTGGCCACAGTGGAGGCGTCTTTCTGCACACCTTGTAGGTTCAGTTAAGAACCTAGAAAGGACATGTTTCAGGAGAAAGGCCACATCCTAGAGGGAAAGTCACACCCTGTAATTAAGTTCAGAACCAAAACAGACCCACCCTAACAAAATAAAACCACACAAGAGCGGTCTTCAACAGCCTCTAATAACAGATGACCTTGTCCATACAAAACACCGCCCATAATGTGGAACAGAGAGATTATAGACTTGTGAAAAGTGGGGTCTGTGACCCGTAATCAAGGAAAACAGCAGGTAATAGAAACAGGCCTCTAGACAATCCAGATGTTGGAATAAGTAGATGGGAAGCTGAAGACTGAGAACTTAAAGATGTCATGCATATTTATATATGGAAATGAGTAAATAAACGAAAAGATAGATGAACTAGAACAAAGGATGGAGGGAGATTTCACTCACAAGACTCTTCCTTATTTGCAAGATGGGACAACACTTATTCTAAATAGATACCTATTATCAACTGCAATAACTACTGGAAAAACATGACTGGGAGATTACAATAGAATCTTAAAAGGCATCTTATGGGCCTAAAATAGGGCAAGAAACAAAGAATAAATTTAGAAGTAGAGAAGCAAACCATAAGCAGCATATGAAAAGCACAGCTACAAATCCAAAACTCACAGCAATGGAAGTGAATATATCGATGTAAAAAGGATTATACACACTCTAGAAACACAGACTTTAACATAGCCTGATGGGTAGAAAGAGGAGGAAAAAAGGCTGTGTAATCAAAGCAGTAACTGGTCTGGAGAGATGGCTCAGTGGTAAGAGCTGGCAGGCCTTTAACACAGGACCCAGATTTGGTTCCCAGTGTGTCAGTGGCTCACAACCACCTGTAAGTCCAGCCCCAAAGGACCTGGTGCACTCTTCAGAAGGTTCTTGTACTCACACACATACTTACATGTAGTGAGAATTCTGGTTTCTTTAGAAACTCAGTAATATTATGTAACTGTGTTTGTGTTTTAATCCTAGATGTGGGATGTGGTGCTGCCTCAGACTGTCCACAGCTGCTAACTATGAGTGTCTCCTGCTCTAGGAGGGGTGTGAGTTTTGTCAGCTGTAGATAGTTTATGCTTGGAATTCTGGGAACTCTTGAGAAAGCTAGATGAGGGGGCTTGTAGTGCATGCTGCTGCTGCTGCTGTTGTTACTGGATTGCTAGTTGCTGGTTGCAGATGTCCTGACAACAACTGGACTTTCCCCAAGGGACTCAATGCCTCTAGATTACGCCTCAGCAGGGAGTAATTTAAAGAGATCTATGCCCACTTTCCCCTATAATATTCTTTCTCTTCTACCTAGTGTTGGAGCGGTAGAAGGGAATGGAATGGAGAAAAGTGGTAGGTAAAAGAACCCAATAAAGTAGCCCCAAAAGGTCAAGCCACAACACTACATACATACATACCCACATGCACAAGTGAAATAAAATAAAATTTTTATAAATAATAAAATTGAAGGTGCAGCCTACCAAAGTTCGCCTGAAGGGCAGTTAGTTGCCTCAGAACTAAGCTGGTGTTATTAGTCACCTTGAAGAAATCTGTGTCTAGTTGGATGCAGTGGCTGACTCAGAATCTAGCAGCAAGCCACTCTATTTTGATGAGGAAAGCTAGAAATTTAGCAAACTCTCCGCAATAAGATTCTTCTATTAAGAATCATGTAACCTTCTTACCGTTTGGAACATCTTCTGGATATATGCCCAGGAGAGGTATTGCTGGATCCTCCAGTAGTACTATGTCCAATTTTCTGAGGAACCGCCAGACTGATTTTCAGAGTGGTTGTACAAGTTTGCAATCCCACTAACAATGGAGGAGTGTTCCTCTTTCTCCACATCCTCGCCAGCATCTGCTGTCACCTGAATTTTTGATCTTAGCCATTCTGACTGGTGTGAGGTGGAATCTCAGAGTTGTTTTGATTTGCATTTCCCTGATGATTAAGGATGTTGAACATTTTTTCAGGTGCTTCTCTGCCATTCGGTATTCCTCAGGTAAGAATTCTTTGTTCAGCTCTGAGCCCCATTTTTAATGGGGTTATTTGATTTTCTGGAGTCCACCTTCTTGAGTTCTTTATATATATTGGATATTAGTCCCCTATCCGATTTGGGATAGGTAAAGATCCTTTCTCAATCTGTTGGTGTTTTTTTTTTTTTTTTTTTTTTTTTTTTTTTTTTTTTTTTTTTTGTCTTATTGACGGTGTCTTTTGCCTTGCAGAAGCTTTGCAACTTTATGAGGTCCCATTTATCGATTCTCGATCTTACAGCACAAGCCATTGCTGTTCTATTCAGGATTTTTTTCCCTGTACCCATATAGCCAGAAGCTGAAAAGAACCCAGATGCCCCTCAACAGAGGAATGGATACAGAAAAATGTGGTACATTTACATAATGGAGTATTACTCAGCTATTAAAAAGAATGAATTTATGAAATTCCTAGGCAAATGAATGGACATGGAGGGCATCATCCTGAGTGAGATAACACAATCACAAAGGAACTCACACAATATGTACTCACTGATAAGTGGATATTAGCCCAGAAACTTAGGATACCCAAGATATAAGATATAATTTGCTAAACGCATGAAACTCAAGAAGAACGAAGACCAAAGTGCGGACACTTTGCCCCTTCTTAGAATTGGGAACAAAACACCCATGGAAGGAGTTATAGAGACAAAGTTTGGAGCTGTGACGAAAGCATGGACCATCTAGAGACTGCCATATCCGGGGATCCGTCCCATAATCAGCTTCCAAACGCTGACACCATTGCATACACTAGCAAGATTTTGCTGAAAGGACCCAGATATAGCTGTCTCTTGTGAGACTATGCCAGGGCCTAGCAAACACAGAAGTGGATGCTCACAGTCAGCTATTGGATGGATCACAGGGCCCCCAATGGAGGAGCTAGAGAAAGTATCCAAGTAGCTAAAGGGATCTGCAACCCTATAGGTGGAACAACATTATGAACTAACCAGTACCCCGGAGCTCTTGACTCTAGCTGCATATGTATCAAAAGATGGCCTAGTCGGCCATCACTGGAAAGCGAGGCCCATTGGACTTGCAAACTTTATATGCCCCAGTACAGGGGAACGCCAGGGCCAAAAAGGGGGAGTGGGTGGGTAGGGGAGTGGGGGGGAGGGTATGGGGAACTTTTGGGATAGCATTGGAAATGTAAATGAGGAAAATACCTAATAAAAAATATATATATATATAAAAGAATGCCAAAATTGCTGGGCATGGTGGCATATGCCTTTAATAATAAAAAAAAAAATCATGTTACCATGCTTTTCATTGGGAGTTACCATCTGAATTCAAGAATGAGAGTTTAATGTAAAGTTAAAAAGTGATGTCCATACAGTTTAGTATCTAATTTAATTTTTTAAAAACTTAATGAGAATATATCAAAATCAAGGCATTTAAAATAAATACACTCACTACCCACTCCAGGAATTCATGTCAGCTATACTCACAATATAATATAATAATCAACTCAGAAGTATAATTTCTTTTAAAAACTACTGCTTTTGTCAATATTTTACACATAAATAAATGTTCTGTATTAGAAACAGAAATTCTTCTCTACAAATATCATCTTAAAGGGATTATATCTGCCTAAGTCCACTTTCCACTTGAGTGGCAGAAATGAAGTGGTTGTAATAGAGATCAAGGAATTCACATAGCCTCGAATGTTCACTTCTGTATCCTAAACACAAACACACTACACACTTGTTAGCCTCTGTTTTAAGAAAGGGAGTGTGAGTTTGCATTCTAAGCACGATGTTGGCTTTTCTGGGAAGGGAAGAGGCTAAACTGTATGGAGTATATCCCGTGTTCTTTCTCGTTTAAGAATCTGATACTAGGAAACATTTAGAAAAAATTTAACAACTTGCCATTAAAGGTGAAATTTGAAAAAGCAATAAATTCTGTAAAACAATTATATAAGAAAATGTTTTATCACTGGACTAATCTAATGAGGCTAATTATTCTGCATCTTACCAGTGACATTAGACAGGGCAAGTCTACAGAGGACAGAAAGAATTATTCACTTTCAATAGTTATAGTCATCCTACAATCAGTGGGAAAAATTATCTTAAATTGTCTCTTTTTAAAAATGTACCTAAGTCGGGGCCTAGCAAACACAGGAGTGGATGCTCACAGTCAGCTATTGGATGTATCACAGGGCTCCCAATGGAGAAGCTAGAGAAAGTACCCAAGGAGCTAAAGGGATCTGCAACCCTATAGTTGGAACAACATGATGAACTAACCAGTACCCCGGAGCTCTTGTCTCTAGCTGCATATGTATCGAAAGATGGCCTAGTCGGCCATCACTGGAAAGAGAGGCCCATTGGACTTGCAAACTTTATATGCCCCAATATAGGGGAATGCCAGGGCCAAAAGAATGGGAATGGGTGGGTAGGGAAGTGGGGGGTGGTATGGGGGACTTTTGGGATAGCATTGGAAATGTAATTGAGGAAAATATGTAATAAAAAATATTAAAAATTTTAAAAAAGGAGGATTATTAAATAAATAAATAAATAAATAAATAAGAAAAAAAAATGTACCTAAGTGAGCCGGACATGGTGCTTTTCATTCCTGTAGCCCCAGGATTTGGAAAAGATCAGAAAGTCACCATTATTCTTGGCTACCTAGCAAATTCCAGGTCAGCCTGGGCTACCTGAGGCCCTGGCTTAAAAAAATGATAAAATGTACCTAAGATTAGCAGTACTAAAAAAGACTCATCCTTGCTGGATGTGGCAGTGCACACTGGTTATCCTACTGGAGATGCAGACACAGGAGGATTGTGAGTTCAAAGCCAGCCTGAACTACATAGGTCTCTTCTGAGACACAGTAAAATAGGCTCCAGGATAACAGAGTTCTATACAGAACCGTATTTGTTAATTTATCGACATACTCTGCCCATGTCTAACATCAGCATTACACTGTAAGTGATGCTTTTGTGTTCTGTGTAACTTCAGCAGCTTGACATCCCGGTTTGGAGCAGTGACAGGTACAACCACAGGGGATCTTCCTTTGTGGGGAGGGTGTCCTTTTAATACAGCAATTCTGATAAAAACTCAAAGCCTCATCTGTGTTCTGACTAATTTTATGACAACCAGATACAAGCTCAGCCACCTGAGAGGAGGGGACCTCAATTGAGAAAAGATCCAGCTGTAGGCAAGACTCTACTATTTAGTGACTGATATGGAAGGACCCAGGCCACTGTGGGTAGTATTACCCTGGGCTGCTGGCCCTGGGTTCTGTAATAAAGCAGGCTGAACAAGCAAAAGCAGCAACCCCCTCCATGGCCTCTTCATCAGCTTCTGCCTCAATTTTCCTGCCTAGTTTGAGTTTTTGTCTTGGTTTCTCTCAATGGACTGTGATTTAGGATATGTGAGTGAAATAAACCCTTTTCTCTCCAAAAAAAACCCAACCTTTTTTTTTTTTTAATATTTTTATTACATATTTTCCTCAATTACATTTCCAATACTATCCCAAAAGTCCCCCATAGCGCCCCCCACTTCCCTACCCACCCATTCCCATTCTTTTGGCCCTGGCATTCCCCTATATTGGGGCATATAAAGTTTGCAAGTCCAATGGGCCTCTCTTTCCATTGATGGCCGACTAGGCCATCTTTCGATACATATGCAGCTAGAGACAAGAGCTCCAGGGTTCTGGTTAGTACATCATGTTGTTCCAACAATAGGGTTGCAGATCCCTTTAGCTCCTTGGGTACTTTCTCTAGCTTCTCCATTGGGAGCCCTGTGATACATCCAATAGCTGACTGTGAACATCCACTCCTGTGTTTGCTAGGCCCCGGCATCGTCTCACAAGAGACAGCTATATTTGGGTCCTTTCAGCAAGATCTTACTAGTGTATGCAATGGTGTCAGCGTTTAGAAGCTGATTATGGGACGGATCCCTGGATACAGCAGTCTCTAAATGGTCCATCCTTTCATCACAGCTACGAACTTTGTCTCTGTAACTCCTTCCCTGGGTGTTTTGTTCCCAATTCTAAGAAGGTGCACAATGTCCACACTTTGGTCTTCATTCTTCTTGAGTTTCATGCGTTTATCAAATTGTATCTTATATCTTGGGTATCCTAAGTTTTGGGCTAATATCCACTTATCAATGAATACATATTGTGTGAGATCTTTTGTGATTGTGTTACTTCACTCAAGATGATGCCCTCCAGGTCCATCCATTTGGCTAGGAATTTCATAAATTCATTCTTTTTAATAGCTGAGTAGTACTCCATTGTGTAAATGTACCATAATTTCTGTATCCATTCCTCTGTTGAGGGACATCTGGGTTCTTTCCAGCTTCTGGCTATTATAAATAGGGCTGCTATGAACATAGTGGAGCATGTGTCCTTTTTACCGGTTGGGACATCTTCTGGATATATGCCCAGGAGAGGTATTGCTGGATCCTCCGGTAGTACTATGTCCAATTTTCTGAGGAACCGCCAGACTGATTTCCAGAGTGGTTGTACAAGCTTGCAATCCCACCAACAATGGAGGAGTGTTCCTCTTTCTCCACATCCTCGCCAGCATCTGCTGTCACCTGAATTTTTGATCTTAGCCATTCTGACTGGTGTGAGGTGGAATCTCAGGGTTGTTTTGATTTGCATTTCCCTGATGATTAAGGATGTTGAACATTTTTTCAGGTGCTTCTCTGCCATTCGGTATTCCTCAGGTGAGAATTCTTTGTTCAGTTCTGAGCCCCATTTTTTAATGGGGTTATTTGACTTTCTGGAGTCCACCTTCTTGAGTTCTTTATATATATTGGATATTAGTCCCTTATCTGATTTAGGATAGGTGAAGATCCTTTCCCAATCTGTTGGTGAAAACCCAACCTTTAGTGAATGCTAGAAGTCTACATTTTGTACAATATTGATCCAGAAGTGTGGAGTGAGTAGATCTGATCACTCTGGTCATGTTGGAACCGATTGATTTTTAAATGCCTGTCACTAAGCAGTATTTGGCCGTTCCCATTCTGAGCACCAAATGGCTAACATAACTGTCAAGTGTGTCATCTTTTGATAGGCCTAGCTCTTCCTGACAAAAACAAATGCTGTATACAGGTTTGGGACACTAGGATTTGCTGCTGACATTAGTTAATCTCCCGCAACTCGTAACTTTCAAGAGGAAGTAGGACTTATGTGTTAAGTCTATTAATTTTATCTGTATCCTATACTTAAAGAAAAATGGTTTTTATGAGTACCCCTTTTTCCTTTCTTGATATAAACTTATTTTAAAACAACTTTTATAGTGAAATTCACCTTGGAAGACTAGAGGAAAAAAAGCAAGGTGTTTATTATTGTCTTGACATAATTTAAAAATTCACTCTTAAACTAGTAGTTTGTAGTTTTACACTCCTTGTTAACCCAATCAGGGGAGAATATCAAATTTTCTCCAAAGTTACATGTTAAATCAATGATAAGATGTACTCATCATCAAAGACAAACATGTTTAAAGTTTAGTTCTGGTTGTGAAATGTTAATAATAACAGTAATAATAACAAAATGTGGTTTTTTAAATATGAATACTTGGTGTGGCTATTTTAATATAAGATAAAGTGAACTCTGAGAAAAGGGAAACAGTAGAGAGGTGGCATTGATCCTGGTGCACATGTCTCAGAATAGAGCTTTGTAAAACATGAGAGAGACCTGGCAGAATTGGGGAGGGGGGCAACAAATATACATAAATGTTTTAAACGTCGCACAGTAAATGGTAGACTAAGAATGAATTAACATTTATGAAGAACATCCCCAGCAAAGGAATATAATATCCAATATCTTTTCAAGTTTACACAGAATATCCATCAGGGCAGGATTCATGTTTTATGATAAAGTAAGTTTAAAAGATTTTTGTTGTTCCTTTGTTTCCTAGACAATGTGTTCTCTGACTACAGTGGAATTAAATTAAAAAATCAATAGCAATAATGTACCTGGAAATGTTCTTTAAAATTCCTAAGGTTTTGTGAGTTTCAAAGTACGAAATACTTTACACCAGATAATTAAAACAGGCATATAAGAATGTGTAAGATAAAGCTAAAACTGAATTAATAAACCATTAGCATTCTGATCACAATATAAAGACAGAAAATAAGTAGCAGTAATAAGAACAAAAGATGAGTTACTGATGACCTACATATAAGGCAATGTCATGATGCTGGCACTTTCTGTCAATAAATGCAAAGGCCTGAGATGACGCACATATGAATAGCTCAAAGGGGAACTAACTCTTCAAGCCCAGCGACCCTCTTTCCCATGTTGCACTGTGGCTCTCGCTCGCTCTCTCTTTCTCTCTCTCTCTCTCTCCCTCTCCCTCTTCTGGTCCCTGATGATTCCAGAGCAGTGTTACCCCTGGGAAGAGCACAGAAATGGCATTAAAATCCCTGGTCACAAGGAAAGAAATCTCATAAGGGGGTCAACCAAGTTTTGCAAAAAGGTACAGAAAAGCCCTGGAGAAGATGCAGGCAGATGCTGTGAAGGCAGTGATTGGAGCGGCAGGTCATCCAGGCCCTTGTGAAACCCATGAAGAAGATTCAGGCCCAGAGGCCAAAGGACCCCATCAGGAACTCTGTCTACTTGCCTTCATTGTCCACCCCAGGAATGGGGATTCATAGCTCCAGGGCCAAGGACTGCAGACTCTGCCAACCAAGGCCGTGGCTGTTATTCCAGCCCAGGATTCCAAAGGGTCTTGTGAAGACCTCATAATACAGGTCTGTATCTGCCAGTGTGGACACAGACAGGCTATTCCTCTACCGTCAATACTGTTTGCATATGGCTGGTATCCTGTGATGTGTTTACACGGAATCTGGTTGTTGTTTTGCTTTGTTTTGTTTTTGTAACTCAAAAATCATGTAAAGAGAAGCGAGAGAACTTAATGGCTTTAAGTCTAGCAAGGAAATTGAATTCATAAAGATAAATCATTTCATAATGTAGAGAAGAAGTATTTCCAATTTCAGAAAATAAAAGAGGGGGAAATATCTCTTGGTTTATGATGCTGGCATTATCCTGATACCAAAACTAGATAAAAAACATTGCAATAAGAAAAATCCCAAAGTGTGGGGTGATGGCTCAGTTGGTAAAGTGCTTGCTGCAGGCATGAGTACCTGAGTTCTAATTTCCCAGCACCCATGTACAAAGCAGAGCAACACACCCATATGGATGAGGACTAGAGGAGAAAGAGGGCCCTTGGGAGTTTGATAGCCAGGCAATGTACCCAAAACAGTGATCTACAGAGGAAAAGACACAAAATCAACTTTAGCCTGCATACACCCATGCATACATGTGCAAACATGAACTAACATTCCTCATGAGCAACCATGCAAAAATCCTTACCAAACACTGGCAAACTGAACTAAACAATATATAGAATGAGAGAGTGGTTAATTCTGAAAGAAAAACAACACAGCAATGTAGACAATGTAGACATAAATTATTTGCAAACTATTTTTAATAAGGATTAAACCTCTCCTCTAGCCCACCACTCAGCAGAGGTAGTAGAAAAGAAAAATTATTAGGATATGGGGAAAGTGGACCTGTCCAACAATAGTTCTTTAGAGGCAAGCCTGATTTTCTTCGGCAGCAGTTCAGTCCTGTAGCAAACACCAAACATGATTCAGCAGCTGCAGACCAGTCCTCTAGGCAGGCAGACACCAGGCACGAACCAGCAGCTATAAATCCAGTCCTTTCAACAAGCAGACACCAGGCAGCTGTAGTTCAATCCTGAAGAAACTTCCAGGCCTAAGGCAAGGCTGCAGAAGCAGCAAGCTACCGCAGGAACCTCATGAGCAGTTAATGGGCAAGTTTCTCTCAATGTTGGAGTTACCACAAGTTGAGCTCAACAATGCTAAGGAAGGTGAACCTATATATGCGAGTCTTTAGTGAAGAATAGCGAGGCAGAGCAAATCAAACGAATGCTCAGTGCCTGTCTCCCACTGTCTGTGGGGTCATATTTATATTCCTTCAAGTGTTTTTTTTCACATGTGTGCTATATCCAAACATCCTTTCACCTGTGTCTGCTTCAGGAAAACAGTCTTTCATGTGTATACTTTAGCAAAACATCCTTTCACCTGTGTACCTGAACAAAACATTATTTGACATAACTAACTTTCCAAAGAACTAGAAGTTTCTACTTCACAGCAATCATTTTTATTCTTCTCTCATACAATATATGACAGCAGCCTCCCCTCTTTCCCAGTACCCCGACACTTCCCCTCACCCCCAGATCCACTCCTCCTCTGTTGTCCTTCAGAAAAGAGCAGGCCTCCCAGGGATATCAACTGAACACAGCATAACAAGTTACAATAAGACTAGGCACAAACTTTCATATCAAGGCTGGATGAGGCAACTCAGTAGGAGGAAAAGGGTCCCAAGAGCAGGCAAAAGAATCCAAGACTTCCCCACTCCCACTGTTAGGAATTACACAAAAACACCAAGCTAACAATCATTAACATATTTGCTGAGGACCTAACACAGACCCATGCAGAATCCATGATTTGCAGCCTCAACCTCTGTGAGCCCCTATGAGCCCTGCTTAGTTGGTTCCCCACACAACAATCCTAATACTAATGTTTTTGTTTGGTTTCCCACAGGTCCAGACAAACAGCACCTTTGTTAGTAGTGCGGTCCCTACAGACTTTTGTGTGCACTGAAGCTTTCCCAAGGGAGCTGTGGTGTGGCCTCAGTGTGTAGGACAACACTGGACATGAAGGAAGCTTTTTTTTTTTTTAAGATTTCTTTTTATTTTACTTATTCTTTTTAAAGATTTTTTAAAGATTCTTTTTAAAGATTCAGACACACCAGAAGAGGGCGTTGGATTCCATTACAGATGGTTGTGAGCCACCCTGTGATTGCTGGGAATTGAACTCAGGACCGTCTGGAGGACCAGTCAGTGCTCTTAGCTGCTGAGCCTTTTCTCCAGCCCATGAAGGATGCTTTGATGTACAGTTTTCATCTCTGCTTCATGGAACTAAGGTTTTGTGACATCTAAGTGACCAGATATAGAGCTATTGCCAGAGCTATACTGTCTGAGAGCTCTGTGTCCCTATCACCTGCCTTGCTGTGCCATGGGCAGATGCTGTCTCTCCTACTCAGGGGGCAGATGCTGTCTCTCCTACTCAGGGGGCAGATGCTGTCTCTCCTACTCAGGGGGCAGATGCTGTCTCTCCTACTCAGGTGAAGGTGGCTGGTTGTGCTACTGAGAATTGTTTGCCATTATGTTCATGTAAGACAGTGCATTAGATTCTTATAAATGCACCCTGACAGTTCTGTTCCTTTAAATATGATATGATGAAAACCTGTGCGCTGATGGTGCATGTGAGCCATTGGGTACTTCCATCAATGCCCAGCCAGTCTACTTGATGCTTACTTAGCTTTTCCAGGGCTGTTTTGATTTTTTAAAAAAAAAAATAGAATCACATAGCATCTGAATGGCTATGTATTCCTTGGCATTGAGAGTAATCCTAAAATTGGATGGTATACTGTGGACTAACTTAACAAGTTTCATGTTCTGCCATATCTAAAACATAGTATCTTCCCCAATTCAGTCAAACAGCACAGAAACTAGAATAACTATTGTGTGCCTGGGCTGAGGAGAATTTCAGATGGACAGAGGGTAAGGAGAGGAGTTCTGGCCTGTTTCTTTCTATTTTATATTTTTAAAAAAGCATTTTCAGTGATTGTCAGAGGACATGTATGTGGCATTGTGCACATGTGGAAGGCAGAGAATGCCTTGCTGGAGATGGTCCTCTTTTTCTTTCCACCATGTGGGTTCTAGAACTCAAATTTAGGTCATTAGGCTTAGCCTTCACACCAGCCCCTTGAGTCCTGTTTCTTGACTCTTTATGGAAACAGATAAATTCAACTCCTTGGAACACAGACTGAAGTGGTTTGACTAGAAATGGCCCCCATAGACTCATGTGTTTAAGAACTTGGTCCATAGAGAGTGCCACTATTCGAAGGTGTGTGTACTGGCTGCTTTTGTGTGTCAACTTGACACAAGCTGGAGTTATCACAGAGAAAGGAGCCTCCTTTGAGGAAAGGCCTCCATGAGATCCAGCTGTAAGGTATTTTCTCAATTAGTGATCAAGGGGGGAGGGCTTAGCCCCTTGTTGGTGGTGCCATCCCTGCCTGGGCTGGTAGCCACGGGTTCTATAAGAAAGCAAGCTGAGCAACCCAGGGGAAACAAGTCAATAAGTAGCATTCCTCCATGGCTTCTGCATCCACTCCTGACTCTAAGCTCCTACCCTGTGTGAGTTCCTATCCTGACTTCCTTTGGTGATGAACAGCAATGTAGAATTGTAAGCAAAACGAGCCCTTTCCTCTCCAACTTGCTTCTTGGTCATGATGTTTTGTGCAGGAATAGAAACCCTGACTAAGACAGAGTGGCCTTGTTGGAGGAAGTGTGTCACTGTGGGGGTGGGCTTTGAGGTTTCAGAAACTCAAGCCAGTTCACTTCCTGCAGAACTGGATGTAGAACTCTCAGCTCCTCTAGCACTATTCTGCCTGCATACTGCCAGACTTCCTGTCTTGCCGCTAATGGATAAACCTCTGAAACTGTAAGCCAGCCCCAATTAAATCTTTTTCTTTATAAGCGTTACCATGGCCATGTGCCTCTTCAGAGCAACAGAAACCCTAAGACACAGACACTAAAGCCAAGCATCAATCAGCCCCACCTCGACAGCACAGCTGTGTACAAGGTGGCAAGTAGAAAGTAAACAGAGTGGTTGAGTTCATGTCCTGTTCCCTTCTACCCCTCAGGTTCCACCCATTGACGTGGATTTTACATAAAACTAAGATGCTATATTCAACAGGAGAGACTGTAGCCAGAGTATACTGAGTAAAGGAACAGAAATGCATGGGGTTGACTTTATCAGGCTATGATAAAAGACCCAGGAGAGGCAGTCAATTCATCAACCACAATGCTATGATATAGTCTGGAAAATTCCTCACCCTGCAACTAGGGATTCCCATGAGCACCCTTTAGGAGACCCAGGGCCTCCTCCTATTACAACACAGCCCAGGAGTCAGAATCTATGGTGGGGACCCTGATCATCAGAAATGACGTTATACCTAGAGTTTCTTGTTTGAAAGACATGTCACATGTTAAAAATACTTTAACAACATGAACATGTCTAATTCTATTCTACCTGTGGACAGACCAGAAATCTCTTAAACATTTGTGTAGGTGGAACACCTCACTCTTTAATGGGGCAAGCTATTTTGACAGAGCCACTTCAGGAAGCACACAGTGTTCCATGTCAGCCATGGGGAGCTGTTCTGAGTGAAGGTAGCAGATAGATCTAATGTCTTTTCTTTGTCAAGAAATCCTCTTGGAGGAGGAAGGTATGTGAAGCCTGGAAGTGTAGAGGCCCCTGGGAGGCCTAAGAACATCCCAGGAGAAATGATGAGATGTAAGTGAGGGTAGTAGAGAAGAATGTAAAATATATATATATATATATATATATATATATATATATATATATGGTGTATTTGAGTATCATGATGAAGCCTGGTGACCAATCAGATGTGCAGATAATTGAAGTATGATTCAGGTTGTCTTGAGCAACTGGGTGTACAGTGGTGACATCCAAGATGGAGATGAAGATAGAGGTTTCTATTCATCATTGCTCAGGATGATGAATATGGACTTGGTCTAGCAGGAAAATCAGAGTGGAGAAAGAGACGCCAATATTAACATAAAAGAAGCCAATTGGCAGAAGGACATGAAATCTTTCCCCACCAAGGCTACAATGTAGTAGTAGTAGTAATGGTACATGAGAATGCCCCCACTTCTCCAAATGTGAGAAAAAGTGACTGCTATTTAAACAACCTAAAACAGTCATGATGCTGAGGAAGCGGTAGACTTTTGAGGCTTGGACTAACTAGCCCACTTCCATTCTTGGGGACATTATTCTCATATTTAGCAAGCTGTTCCTATTTTTATCATTATCTGTGTGTCCCTGGTCTGATTCCTTGTTCCAAGACAGAAGGACCTGGAACTCTCTAGACTCAGAGCCACATCTAGAACAGTGGCACAAGGTCAAGGAGCACACCCTGGTTGGGCTGTAAGGGTGAAGGATGGATTTGGAAGGTGACAGTGATAACTTCATTGGTGTGATGAAAAGACCCAAGAGAATATACATAGATCCATGAAGGGAAGGACTGCTAGCGATGGACAGCTTAAGAAGGAGAATGGGATCAGTTGCCGAGGAGAATGCTTGATAACTGCTATCTCAATTTAATGTTCACTGTCTTTCCTGGGGCCTTTTGATATTTTAGGCTACACCAAATGCTTTTGCAAGTAGCACAATTTATGAATTATAAGGCAGTATGTAAGTTTCTCATCTCTGGTATGTTCCAATCCCCTTTATTCTGATTTGTTCAATTGGAGAGGTTTTGCTCTAAAATTAGTGAAAGGCCCCAAGGTGGCCATGGGAAGCCTCTGAATAAATTCCCTTGATGGCTCACATGGAGTAGTGTGATTAGCTTTTCCTTGGTTTAGAAGGAGGAATGGTCAGACTTCAAGTACATCCATTCCTATGTTGTTAGCTAGTGGTTTGCCTGGGTCTTTGGGGTCTTGGAAGAAATATGGTTGGACAAATGAGCACAAGGGAATCCAGGGAAGAGATATATGGGTAGAAACCCTCTGAATGGGCAAAGTTGTTGCAGATTTAAGTGTTCCCAATGAATGCTCACCAGAGAGAAGAGTAAGGAGACATGATAGGATAACCCATCCTATAGATTCCAGTCAACCTCTTTACCTAGCCAGTGCTCTCATTGCCCAATGGGCTCATGAACAAAGTGGCTATGGGGGGTGGGGGAGAAGTAAGTTATTGATCAGCTAAACATAGACTCCCACTCCCCAAGGTTGACCTGGCTATGGCTACAGCTGAATGCCCAACCTGCCAACAACAGAGACCAACATAAAACACCACCCCTCAAAAAAATGTATACCATTCCCCAGAGTGATCAGTTAGCTGACATTTGTAGCCAATTCATCTTATCCAACATTATGGTCTTCTACACAGCATTGCTTTTGGCCCAGGAACTCACTTCACAGAAAAAAGCAAACAAACAAAAACAAACAAACAAACAAACAAACCTATGATATGCACTGCACCTAGAGTCCATTATCTTGCCATGTTCTCTACTTTCCTCAAGCAACCAACTTGCTAGAATGAAAAAAAAGGCCTTTAAAGAATTTATTTGAAGATGGCTGCATAGCCTCTGAATTATTATCAAATATATATGTTGTTCCTCCCATAGTCAGAAGTCATGGTCCAGGAATCAAGGGACCAAACATGTGACCAAAACCTCTCACTTTCTTGTTCCTAAGACCATATGCTTGGCTGGCCTAGAGGTCTTAAGTCCAGAGGAAGATGTTTTTCAATAGTAGTGCTACTGGACTAGATCAATGTGAGGCTTTCCTTGAGGCCCTGATATGTGGAGAAGGAACATAGTTCCTTCTCTAAAACCAAGAATATACTTGCCAGTGGCAGTGATGGCCTGGGCCCAGGCCTTGGTGAAGCTGTGGCTTCAAATCCTAAAATCCCAACTCTTCCACCCTAAGGACCTATGGTTATCAGTCCCAAGGCTTCTGTGAGCTCAGTCTGTAATGTTTCGGAGGTATCTTGTGTCCCCTTTATGCAACATTGCTTGACTGGCTTCTTGCTAATTAGTTTATATTGTATAATAACTCTCTGTTGACATTCCCTACCCCCACACAATAATACATGATGTTGTACTTCTTAATAAATATGGTTGGCATAAGATATAGCTTATACAAGACCTCATGATCCCAAACTCTCCTATACTCTTATCTTCTGATCTCCTGGTCCTCCCTTTCAGGAACCTGTTGCTGAAGAACAACTTGCTGAGCCAAGTCAGAGTCAAAAAGCAAAACTGAGTTACTGTGCTGTCTGGAAAGACAGATCCTGACTCCTGAAGGAATGCTGAACTGCTCTTCCAAAGGAGGGACAGAAGAGTGTGTCTGGGATAAAGGAAATTCCTTAAGGCCTCTTTCAACATTTCTATACCCAGAGAGGGAGGTTGATGGACAATCACAACAACTCACTTAAAGCAGAGTTGTTTATAAGCTGGTACAATCAGTCCAGAATTGATAATTTGGGTCAGTCCACTAGGAGAAAAAATCACAACCAGAAGCTTATTTTTACAATATGGACTACACAGTAGGAAGAATGTAGCTATAAATTCACCTGTGCACATGTGACCACGTACAGAAGATAAGGATAAGGAGCATTCTTCCCTATTTTTTTAATGAAAAAGTTTATATATATGTATTAGGCAAATACACATTTGTTTTCTTCTTCTCATCCCTTTGTATGATACAAATAAAATACATTGTAGAATACGTTGACCTTAGAGCTTGGCATTTATATATGATTAACTTTTATCATATTATATAAGTTATGGCTAATTAAAAAGAAGAGTGAAGCTTCTGGTTGGGGCCAGCCCTGGGTCACCTTGGGCAAGAACTTAGCAGGCAGTGCCATGGTCCCCAGAGGACTCTCCATGCTGCCGGTGCCCTAGCACGCCCAGGATCTTAGGATCACTGGTGAATAGAACACAACATCTGTTCCAAAACTATCGTTAGGGGCCTGTGACAGCAGGAACAAGGACACAGGGGTCCCACCTGACCAGCAGCTCAGGTACCTTCTGGTTGGTGCTGGTCTACCTTGGTTTTGAACACAGTGGACAGCCCCACAGTCCCCAGAGGAGGTGCCACTTCCAAGCACTGTAACACACCCAGGATCTTAGGATCCCAGGATCTCAGGAGCTTGGTCACACCAGGATCTCAGGGTCTCAGAGGAAGCTTGACTGCCAAGAACTCGGACACACCCAGAATCTCAGGTTCACAGAGAAAGCTTAACTCTGAGGAGTTCTGAATCAACTGGGATTACAGGAAGGACAGGCTCCAATCAGATATATTGAGGGCATCGAGCACTTGAGATAATCAGATGGCAGGAGGCAAACGTAAGAACAGAAGAAACAGAAACCAAGGTTACTTGGCATCATCAGAACCAAACTCTCCCACCATAGCATGTCCTGGATACACCATCACACCAGAAAAGCAAAATATGGATCTAAAGTCACTTCTCATGATGATGATGGAGGACTATAAGAAGGAAATAAATAACTCCCTTAAGGAAATACAGGAGAACACATTCCATTCAGGTGAAAGAATTGAACAAAACCATCCAGGATCTAAAAATGGAAGTAGAAACAATAAAGAAATAACAAAGGGGGACCACTTTGGAAATAGAAAACCTAGGAAAGAAGTCAGGAGCCATTGATGCAAGCATAACCAACAGAATATGAGAAATAGAAGAGAGAATCTCCAGTGCAGAAGATATTATAGAAAACATTGACACAACACTCAAAGAAAATGTGAAATGCAAAAAGATCCTAACTCAAAACATCCAGGAAATCCAGGACACAATGAGAAGACCAAATCTAAGGATAATAGGTATAGATGAGAAGGAAGATTTTCAACTTAAAGGGCCAGTAAATATCTTCAACAAAATTATAGAAGAAAACTTCCCCAACCTAAAGAAAGAGATGCCCATGAACATACAAGAAGCCTACAGAACTCCAAATAGTTTAGACCAGAAAAGAAATTCCTCCCATCACATAATAATCAAACCACCAAATGCACAAAACAAAGAAAGAATAATAAAAGCAGTAAGGGGAAAAGGTCAAGTAATATATAAAGACAGACCTATCAGAATTACACCTGACTTCTCCCCAGAGACTATGAAAGCCAGAAGATCCTGGACAGATTACATGCAGACCCTAAGAGAACACAGATGCCAGCCCAGGCTACTATACCCAGCAAAACTCTCAATTACCATAGATGGAGAAACCAAGGTATTCCATGACAAAACCAAATTTGCACAATATCTTTCCACAAATCCAGCCCTTCAAAGGATAATAAAGGGAAAGCTTCAACACAAAGAGGGAAACTAAACTCAAGAAAAAACAAGAAAGTAATCTTTCAACAAACCTAAAGAAGATAGCCACATGAACAGAATTCCAACTCTAACAACAAAAATAATAGGAAGCAACAACAACTTTTCCTTAATATCTCTTAATATCAATGGACTTAATTCCCCAATAAAAACACATAGACTAACAGACTGGTTATGTAAACAGGACCCAACATTTTGCTGCATACAGGAAACCCACCCCAGGGACAAAGAGAGACACTACCTTAGAGTAAAAGGCTGGAAAATTTTTTCCAAGCAAATGGTCCCAAGAAACAAGCTGGAGTAGCCATTCTAATATCGAATAAAATTGACTTTCAACCTAAAGTTCTCAAAAAAAGATAAGGAGGGACACTTCTTACTTATCAAAGGTAAAATCCTCCAAGAGGAACTCTAGATGTTGGACATCTATGCTCCAAATGCAAGGGCATCCACATTAATTAAAGAAACTTTGCTAAAACTCAAAGCACACATTACACCTCACAGAATAATAATGGAGACTTGAACACCCCACTCTCATCAATGGACAGATCCTGGAAACAGAAACTAAACAGGGACACAGTGAAACTAACAGAAGTTATGAAACAAATGGATTTAACAGATATCTATAAAACATTTCATTCTAAAACAAAAGGATATACCTTCTTCTCAGCATCTCATGGTACCTTCTCCAAAATTGACCATATAATCGGTCACCAAACAGGCCCCAGCAGATACAAAAATATTGAAATAATCCCATGCACCCTATCAGATCACCAAGGACTAAGGCTGATCTTCAATAACAAAATAAATAATAATAATAAAAAAACCACATACACGTGGAAGCTGAACAGCACTCTACTCAATGATAACTCGGTCAAAGAAGAAATAAAGAAATTAAAGACTTTTTAGAATTTAATGAAAATGGAGCCACAACATAACCAAACTTATGGGACACAATGAAAGCAGTCCTAAAAGGAAAACTCATAGCTCTGAGTGCCCCCAAAAAGAAGCTGAAGGGAACATACACTAGCAGCTTGACAGCATACCTGAACGCTCTAGAACAAAAGGAAGCAAATTCACCCAAGAGGAGTAGAGTGCAGGAAATAAACTCAGGGCTGAAATCAACCAAGTGGAAACAAAAAGAACTATACAAAGAATCAACCAAACCAGGAGCTGGTTCTTTGAGAAAATCAACAGGATAGATAAACCCCTAGCCAGACTAACTAGAGGGCACAGGGACAGCATCCTAATTAACAAAATCAGAAATGAAGAGGGAGATATTACAACAGAATCTGAGGAAATCCAAAAAAATCACTAGATCCTACTACAAAAAAAGCTTATACTAAACAAAACAGGAAAACCTGGTTGAGATGAACAATTTTCTAGACAGATACCAGGTACCAAAGTTAAATCAGGGTCAGATTGACGATCTAAACAGTCCCATATCACCTAAAGAAATAGAAACAGTCTTCCAACCAAAAAAAGCAGAGGACCAGATGGGTTTAGTGTCGAGTTCTATCAGACCTTCAAAGAGGACCTAATTCCAACTCTCCTCAAACTATTCCACAAAATAGAAACAGAAGGTGCTCTACCCAATTTGTTCAATGAAGCCACAATTACTCTGATACTTAAACGACACAAAGACCCAACAAATTTAAGGGTCAATTTCCCTTATCGATGAATATCGATGCAAAAATACTCAATTAAATTCTGGAAAACCGAATCTAAGAACACATCAAAACAATCATCCATCATGATCAAGTAGGCTTCATTCCAGGGATACAAGGATGGTTCAATATATGGAAATCCATCAACGTAATCCACTATATAAACAAACTCAAAGACAAAAAATACATTAGATACTGAGAAAGCATTTGACAAAGTCCAACACCCCTTCATGATAAAAAGTCTTGGAAAGATCAGGAATTCAAGGCCCAAACCTAAACATAATAAAAGCAATATATAGCAAACCAGTAGCCAACAATAAACTAAATGGTGAGAAATTGGAAGCATTCCCACTAAAATCAGGGACTATACAAGGCTGCCCACTTTCTCCCTACCTATTGAATATAGTACTTGAATTTCTAGCCAGAGCAATTAGACAACAAAAGGAGATCAAAGGAATACAAATTGGAAAGGAAGAAGTCAAAATATCACTATTTGCAGATGATATGATAGTATATATAAGTGACCCTAAAAATTCCACCAGAGAACTCCTAAACCTGATAAACAGCTTCAGTGCAGTAGCTGGATATAAAATTAACTCAAACAAATCAGTGGCCTTTCTCTACACAAGGGATAAACAGATTGAGAAAGAAATTAGGAAAATAATACCCTTCAAAATAGTTACAAATAATATAAAATACCTTGGTGTGACTCTTACTAAGGAAGTGAAAGATACATATGATAAGAACTTCAAGTCTCTAAAGAAAGAAAGAAATTGAAGAAGATCTCAGAAGATGGAAAGATCTCCCATGCTCATGGATTGGCAGAATTAATACAGTCAAAATGGCTATCTTGCCAAAAGCAATCTACAGATTCAAAGCATTTCCTATCAAAATTCCAACTAAATTCTTCACAGAGTTAGGAAGGGCAATTTGCAAATTCACCTGGAATAACAAAAATCCTAGGATAGCAAAAACTACTCTCAACAATAAAAGAACCTCTGGTGGAATCACCATGCCTGACTACAGAGCAATTGTGATAAAAACTGCATGGTAGTGGTACAATGACAGACATGCAGATCAATGGAACAGAATTGAAGACCCAGAAATGAACCCACACACCTATGGTTGCTTGATCGTCGACAAAGGAGCTAAAACCATCCGGTGGAAAGAGGAGTGCATCTTCAACAAATGGTGCTGGCTCAACTGGCGGTTAGTATGTAAAAGAATGGCCCATTCTTATCTCCTTGTACAAAGCTCAAGTCTAAGTGGATCAAGGAACTCCACATAAAACCAGAGACACTGAAACTTATAGAGGAGAAAGTGGGGAAGAGCCTCAAAGAGATGGACACAGGGAAAAGATTCCTGAACAGAACACCAATGGCTTATGCTGTAAGATCAAGAATTGACAAATGGGACCTCATAAAATTGCAAAGCTTCTGTAAGGCAAAGGACACTATCAGTAAGACCAACAGGCAACCAACAGATTGGGAAACGATCTTTACCAATCCTAAATCTGATAGAGGCTAATATCCAATATATATAAAGAACTCAAGAAGTTGGACTCCAGAAAACCAAACAACCCTAATAAAAATGGGGTACAGAGCTAAACAAAGAATTCTCAACTGAGGAATACTGAATGGCTTAGAAGCATCTTAAAAAAATGTTCAGCATCCTTAATCATCAGGGAAATGCAAATCAAAACAGCCCTGAGATTCCACCTCACACCAGTCAGAATGGCTAAGATCAAAAACTCAGGTGACAGCAGATGCTGGTGAGGATGTGGAGAAAGAGGAACACTCCTCCACTGCTGGTGGAATTGCAAGCTTGTACAACCACTCTAGAAATCAGTTTGACAGTTTCTCAGAAAACTGGACATAGTACTACCAGAAGATCCAGAAATACCACTCCTGGGTATATACCCAGAAGATACTCCACCATGTAATAAGGACACATGTTCCACTATGTTCATAGCAGCCTCATTTATAATATCCAGAAGCTGAAAAGAACCCTGATGTCCTTCAACAGAGGAATGGATACAGAAAATGTGGTACATTTATACAATGGAGTACTACTCAGCTATTAAAAACAATGAATTTATTAAGTTCTTAGTCAAATGGATGGATCTGGAGGGTATCATCTTGAGTGAGGTAACCCAATCACAAAAGAACACACATGATATACACTCACTGATAAGTGAATATTAGCCCAGAAGTTCACAATCCTTCTTAGCAGGGGGAACAAAATACCCGTGCAAGAAGTTATAGAGACAAAGTTCAGAGCAGAGACTGAAAGAACACCATCTAGAGACTGCCCCACTTGGGGATCCATCCCATAAACAACCATCAAATCCAGACACTATGGCAGATGCCAACAAGAGCCTCCTGATAGGAGCCTGATATAGCTGTCTCCGGAAGGGCTCTATACCTGACAAATACAGAAGTGGATGCTCACAATCATCCATAGCACAGAGCACAGGGTCCTCAATGAAGGAGCTAGAGAAAGTACCCAAGGAGCTGAAGGGGTCTGAAGCCCCATAGGAGGAACAACAATATGAACTAACCAGTACCCCCAGAGCTCTTGGAACTAAACCACCAATCAAAGAAAACACATGGTAGGACATGTGGCTTTAGCTGTATATGTAGCAGAGAATGGCCTAGTTGGTCATCAATGGGAGGAGAGGCCCTTGGTCCTGTGAAGGTTTATGTCCCAGTACAGGGGAATGCCAGGACCAGGAATGGGAATGGGTGGGTTGGTGAGCAGGGGGATGGGATAGGGGATTTCCGGGGGGAAAACTAGGAAAGGGGATAACATTTGAAATGTAAATAAAGAAAATATCTAATAAAAAGAAGAAGAAGAAGAAGAAAAAAAAAAGAGTGAATACCACTGAGAACTTTGTATCCTCTATGGGAAAAAGTACACTTTTCTTTGTATCCTGAATAGTTGTGTTAGGCTGAAGTCTAACCTTGTCTTTAATGGCCAATTAAATATGGTTTAAAGAGATGTATCAGGCTGACATAGGTGAACTCGGGTGAGTTTTATATGTCAATTTTTCTGAGCCATAGCACCCAAATGTTATATGAAATGATATTCTGGATGTTTCTGTGAGGGTATTTGTTTCAATTACTGTGACTAAATATTGGAGATAACAAACCTAAAAGGAAATATTTGGACCCACAGTTCCAGAAATTTTAGTTAGACCACAGGGGTGGTTTGGTGTTGAAGCACAGTATACCACAATGGGAGCCTGTGGCAGATGAGGCCTGCTCATTTGATGCTAGCTGCAAAGCAAAGTGAGAGACAGGAAGGAGCCAGTCCCCAATCTCCCTTCAGAGTTTGTCTCTGCTCCAATGACCTACCTTACACCCATGAGTTACTTCCTAAGGCTCCACTATATCCTAGTAGCCCCTTAGGCTGGTGACCAAGCCTTCAATTCATGGCCTATGGAAGACATTCCAGATCTAGACTATAGCAGGATGTTCAAATGAGATTAACATTAAAATTAGTGAAGCTTGAGTTTGGAAGATTGCTGTGCTCAATATGATGGTCTCACCCATCTATTGAAATCCTAGATAGAAGTAAAATATTCAGCTTCTGTCTTAGTTACTCTTCTAGTGCTCTAATAAGACATACAACTAAACCAACAGATAGAATATGGTGTTTATTTGAGGCTTAGCGTTTCAGAGGATGAGCCCACAACCATCATGGTAGAGAGCATGGCAGCAGGCAGGCAGGAGCAGTAGCTGAGAGATCCTTTTTTAATAAAAAATGTAATTAATTTTCATACAATATATTCTGATTGCAGTTTCCCTTCCAACAACTCTTCCCAGATCCACCCACCAATCATATGGACCATCCAATCCTATGCCTTCTTTCCCTCACATCTTGAGACACAACCCTGAGGCACAGAGAGGCACAAGGAACAGCAATGGGCTTTTGAAATCTGAAAGTCCATCCCCCAGTGACACAACCTCCAGCAACAGGCCACACCTCCTAATCCTTCCCAAAATGTTCCACCAACTGTACTTAAGTATTTAAAGATAGGAGCCTGTAAGAGCTATTCTTATTCAAACCATCACAGCTTCCCTGAAAGAGGGGAAATTCTGTATAACTCAGCTTTCAAAGGGGAGATTCAACAATGGCCCTTTGGCTCTTCAGGTCACCAATCTACCCTGAAGATTGTGCTCTCACAACCCCTGTTTCAATATATCTGTGTCTATGTTGTCACCATCATCTATCCCTGTTGTGAGAATTTTGGTTTCTTAAAAACAAACAAACAACAGCAATGTTATGGGAACATCTTTTTGTTTTAATCCTGGGTATGGGATATGGGGCTGCTTCACAGCATTGGACTATGGTTTGCATCATGCTCTAGCAGGGACATAGTTATGCCAGCTGCAGAGAGTTTCTATGAGTGTGTGGCCTTTGGAATCCTGGACTTTTCAGAAGTATAAATAAATAAATGCTAGGGCTCTGGGAGAGTGGGTGGTTGGTTGTTGGTGGGTTGCTGTTGGTTGCTGTAGCCATGTGCAAAGAGACAAGAAGAAGAAATTAGATATCCTGGCACTAAGATCAAACTTGCCTCAAGGAACTCAAGGCTCCAAGTCAGCAGGAAGTAGTCTAGTGAATCATTTCCCCCTTTCCTACCTCTGACTTTATCCAAGGGTCGGTCGGTCTCTCCCTCCCTCCCTCCCTCCCTCCCTCCTAATCCTTCTTTCTCTCCTACCTAGTGTTAGGAGTTTGAAAGGGTGGATGAAAAGGGGTGAGAGAAAAGAGCGCCCACAAAGTAGCAAAAGTGCAAAAATCTCCTCTTTTGCTGAGACCAGCCAACATGGGTCAAGTTCGAATCAAAACCGTGAAGAAGGCCGCCCGGGTCATCTTCGAGAAACACACACACCTGGGTAATGACTTCCACACCAACAAGCGTGTGTGCGAGGAGATCGCCATTATCCCCAGCAAGAAGCTTCGGAACAAGATAGCCAGCTATGTCACGCACCTGATGAAGCAGATTCAGAGAGGTCCTCTGAGAGGTATCTCTATCAAGTTGCCGAAAGAAGAGAGAGAGGAAGAGAGAGAGAGAGAGAGAGAGAGAGAGAGAGAGAGAGAGAGAGAGAGAGAGAGAGAGAGAGAGAGAGAGAGAGAGAGAGAGAGAAGAGATAATTACGTTCTTGAGGTCTCAGCTCTAGATCAGGTGATCATTGAGGTGGATCCTGACCCTAAGGAAATGTTGAAACGTCTGGACTTTAGCAGTCTCTCTAACCTTCAGGTCACTCAGCCTATGGTTGGCATGAATTTCAAAATGCCAAGTGGAGCTGTTTAATCTGTTATGCCATATTTTCAATAAACCTGAAAAAAAAGTGCAAAAGTCCAGGTACATATACTTGTATATGCTCTGCCATTTATATATCTATAGAAATGGCAGATAGATATGTTCTATACCTTCCTCTAAACTCCAGTATTGATATTGCAATCTTAATTAAATTATTTTTATTCAGTTCTAGTGCTATAAATACTTCTGAAGCATTCTGATTTTTTTTATTTTGTTTATTTGGTTGGTTGGTTAGTTTGGTTTTGTGTTTTGGTTGGTTGGTTTGGTTGTTTGTTTATTGACTTCTTTTGAGACAGGTCTCACTATGTAACCCTGGCTGACCTGCAACTCACTGTGTAGACCAGACTGTGCTTGAGTTCACAGAGCATTTACTGTTTCTGCCTCCAAATTGTCCAGATTAAAGGCATGTGCTACCACGCCCATCCTATTCTGAATCTGTAGTATAGAAACTGGTAGGGAATCTGTTTAGCTTTGTACAGTGAAACACACCCGTGATGGACAGCAGAAATCATATCGACCCTTTCTGCTCTCAGTTTGGAAGTAAGCATATCTCTGACTTTTTTGATGCCTAGGACAGAGATGAAGCCACTCACTAATCTCTGGGCATAATTTAACTGGGGAGTAAGTTAAATCTAAAGATACCCAAAGACAGGAGAAGGTTTAGAGTGATGGAGCTGGCTTTGTACATCGAACAGGGACACAGCGTTTCTGTAGTTGTGGTTGAATGTTGACATGCCTGCCCAACTCCCCCCATGAATCCTCTAACCCTGAACATCAGATGTTGATGGAAATCCTTGGGCTGGCACCGTGGAGACTGCATGGTTAGTAAGGGGGTGATGGATCATGGCCATGTTCAGTCAATGCTGTGGTCAGTGCATGGAAGAGACTTTCTACCTTGTGGGGATAACTTCATTTTCCATAGCAATTCAAGCATTTTGAGGCATTTTCATGGTGGGTATATTATATGTAGGTTGAAGAGTATATATGTTTCTAAGACAGTTTCCTAACTATGTAGTATTAATTTCCTAATGAAACACCCTTTACAGGTAGTGAGGCCTTTGGAGACCAGGGCTTTAAAGGCCAAGTAGCTGAAGCCCAGGGTCTTTCCATGGCTTCTTCCATATGACTGTTTATCTAATAGATGAGACAAACCTTTTCAAAACTGATTATCAGTTAAGTTCCAAGAAAGCACCACTGTAAATGTTAATGTTCCTTTGAAATGCAAGTATTTAGCGCTGTGTGTGTGTTGTGCAGTTGGGTACATATGTGCAGATATGCACATTTGTTTGTATTTGTGGGTTTGTGTGTGTGTGCAGGTCTAAAGTTTTTCTTTTCATTAGTTATGGTCTAAAGTGGTTTTAAAAGAAGAAGAAGAGCAGAGAAGGCTATGTTAGCATGAGGTTCCTTTGGGATTGTCTGGCTTAGAATGCTAAGTTTTCCCATGTTTTCACAGCTTCCCGTGTCCTTCCCACTCTGCCTTTGTCTTTCTCATTGTGATCCAGATTTGCCCCAGAGGGGGAGAACCCAGTAGGTAAGAGTTCACGCTGTACTTCCATGTTAATTAAGTGATGTGGAAGTCTTGGAAAGGCTGGGCAGTTTTTCCTGTCTTCCCTGGAGCTGGGGGAGGTTCATTCTTAATGGAACCAGTTCCATGCCATCCCCAGGAGGCAAGAAGTCTGGAAACATCCATAATTATTCAGTCACAACAACCTACTTTCCTCTCTCCCCCTAATCCTCAACTGCTGACTTCAGGACAAAGTCCATCTGATTTCAATCAGATAGTAAGACTAGTCAGAGGCCTGCCCCAGTTTACTGGCTGCAGCGACAGGAAGCACAGGTTACGATACCAAATGATTCCACGCTGAAAGCTTCACTCTGATCATCCTACCAGGCTGCTAGATGAGCCCTTGAAAGCGAATTATCCCCGGAGACTTACTTTCTATATGACACATATATACTTACATATACATGTCGACTTTGTTTTTTCTTGCATGCTGCAAAGATGCCTAGGATACATTTAAGGATGCAACATAAAAGTCACTTTCTTCATGGAGTAATTATTATAATAGTACTAGTTTCTGGGGGAGCAAATTGAAATGTTTCCCAGTGTGAACTGCCAAGTTGAAACAACAAAAAGCTAGTTGGAGCTCCCCCTGGAGCCAGGAGGCCCTCGTGAGTCAGACCTCGGACACACCTGCAGCCAAACTCTGACCTGAGCTACAGATAAACCAACCTGTGATAGGCAGGCTTTGAAGCAAGGTTGGTCCCTGCTGGCCTCCTGTGTAATGGACATATGGGAATCCCTTCTTCCAAACTGCCACCTCCAGTCTCTTTCTATTCTATTTGTTAAGACAAGGTCTCACACTGTAGCCTAGGTTGGCCTGGCTACACTCACTAAGTGACTCAAGCTAGCCCCAAACTCTTGGCAATTCTCCTGCCTCAGCCTCTCAATTCACAAGCGTTAAGACTATGCCCATGAGCTGTCACACCCAGCTTAAATTTTAAACATGACTTTTACTTTAAGAGAATAAAGTCATCTTACTCTAATGAACTCACAGATCAAAGCATCACACCGCTGGATGAAGGAAGTCACTCAAACGCTGCCCCATCCCAAACTCTGGATTTCTCAGTGAACTCCTGCACACTTAGAAGGTGCTTCCCTTGGGGCTTTACACTTGCACTTTACACTGTCAATTACAACTCTTTTATACCGATGTACCACGAAACAAAAGCCACCACCCCCACCGCCAAAACAACAATAAACCACTATGACAAGTTGAAACTAAAAAAAAAAAAAAAAAAAAAGCTTTCTATCTAATCTGTCATGACTCAGGTGTCCCTCTGCCTACATTCTGTCTAATCCCCTTCTTACCAAACAGCTCAGCTTCTGCCAGAACCAATAATAATCCCTGACTAAAAACAGAAGTCATCTTCAATGTCTTCTGGTTTAAAGCCTTAAATCCTGCTGCCATTTTGTAAAACCACCACACACTTCAAGTTGGCCCAAGTTTGTGCTTTTCCAGGTTACAGCCCTACTTAATACCAAGTACTTTCCTTTATTCTCAACTAGATTGACAGGATTGAAGTATGGTTTATGCGTTTCTTATGTTTTGCTGGAAGTCACCTACAAATGACTTATCCTATGAGTTCTGCTACTAAGAATATATGTATTTTAAGCTATGTCATCCTTATAAGCTTAATAGACTCTTTTGGAAGGGTGAAAAATTAGGAAAAGAGGGGAAAAAAACCAACTAAACTAAATGTGGCACATTTAGTACTGTACAGATGTAGTTCAAAGATTAAACCTGAAAGAAAAGCCAGGGTAAGATGGAGGGAGAGTTAAGGTGCAGAGAGCAAGAGAAAAGATTGACAGGAGAGATGGTACTAAAATGACTCCCTTCCTATAAATTATATGTAAACATATATATATATATATATATATATATATATATATATATATATCTTTATAAAATGGAAAGTCCCATAGATTGAAACAAGTGTAGTTTGGACCATGGCCAGCCTGAAAAGGCCCATGCCCAGACATTTGGTTCCCAGCCTGTAGGGAGGTGGTAAGGTCTTTAAGAGTTGGAGCTGAGTAAGAAGGAAGTCTCCGGGGACATGCTACTGAAGGGTACATTCAAGCCCCCAGTGCCTCCATTGCTTCCTTTTGCTTCAGGTCCACCGTGGGATCAGCTGTTGCTCTGTCACACAATCCCACTACGGTGTTCTGACACCACAACTCAAAACTAAACCTTTCCTCTTTGTCAGATGATCTGCTGCAGGGACAGAAAGTTGACCAACTTAGGAACCCAGTAGAATGAAGACTGAGAACACTGGAGAAAAGTGTAGAAAGCCTCTCACATTCCCATACAAGAACATCATCATGAGGAGGGGTTTATTGCAGGAACAAAACTAGAATCCCCATGAGGCTTGCAGACAGGCTGATAAGAAATGTTAATTGTTTTCCCAAGACTTCTTATGCATTGAGGAGTCTGTGAAATTCACAGATGATTTCTCCCTGTGGCAGTTACTCCGTGAGGACTAGCTAGTACTGAGAGTTTAGCGAACCAACAAGTCATATTAGTTATTCCTGTATTTAGAGGGGGGAAAAGATGAAAGACAACTTAAGGAAGGGAGGCTTTGTTCTGGTTCTCCGTTTGAGAGTGGGTGCTGAGCATGACGGAGAAGATAGGGCAGGAACATGGTCTGGAGGCAGAGAGAGAGAGAGAGAGGTCTGCTGGTGCTCATCTGCCTTTCTCAGATGACTCAGTCTCAGATCCCAGCCCACAGGATAGCCACTCACATCAGGATAGTACTGCCTTTTCAGATGAACTTCACTGCAAACACTCTCATGAACGCACCCAGAGCTTGGTCTCCTGGTGACTCTAAATCTAGTTGAGTTGACAATGAAGATGAAGCACCACTCATATGAGGACTTTAAATGCTAAGACAACACAAGATGCTGTGTGTCTGTGCCCCTGGGATCAAAACACCCGGCGGTCAATTTAAAGGGGAAAACACTGGTTTTGCTCATGGTTTCAGAGTGTTCAGCCCATGGTTAGCCAGAGCATCTCAGAGGTGGGAGTACATGTAGAAAGCTATGGTGGCCAAGAAGCGGGGAGGGAAGGGGATGCTGGGACCAGGTCTAACCTTCAAAGACATGACCCCTGAGATCGACCTTTTGTATCTCGCCCCCTCCCCAGACAATGTCCCTATAACTTCTCATATTAGAGCTACTACCTGCGGGCTAAGCACTCATCATGACTTCATCTCATATCTAGACTATAATAAGCAATTTGCAGAGTGGTGGAAAACACTGGAATCATGTGTCTGATGTAGAGATATAAAGAATCACTACAACTCAACAGCAGAAAGACCAACAACCCAACCAACGAGTGGGCAATGGGCTGAACAGACATTGCTCTAAAGACGATATGCAAAATAGCCCAGTCGTGGGAAATGCGAATAAAACCAACACTGAGGTATCATCTCACACCCATTAGATTGGCTATAGTTCTCTAAACAATAACGGGAAAGAAAGAATATGAATAAAGATAAAAAGAAAAGAAGAATTAGGAGAACTATTGCTAGAGAGGGATGTAAAATGTACATCAGCTGTGACAGTTAGGAGAGTCTTCAAAGCTAAATGTAGATTTGCCTTGTAACCCAGCATGCCCACTCCTACAAACAGACCCAAAAGAGGTGAGAACAGATATGTATAGTTAAATAGTATATGTTATCACCAAAAGTTGAAGTGAGTGTGTGTGTATGTGTGCACGCACGCGCGTGTGTGTGCGTCTTCTAAAATAAGAAAGATTCAGACTTTAGTCTATTAGAAAACATCAAAGTAATACATAACACTTTGCAAGCTGGTGCAATATCGGGGGCTCCCAGAAAGTGTCGAGATGGAGGCTGGTTGGCAAAGGAACAAGCCAAGTCATTGCAGGTTGGAAGCACACACACCTCCTCTGGGTAGAAAATGAGGGTAGCACTAATCACAAGCCAGTGGTGGAAGCAAACATACTGTCATAAGGATGCCCTTAAAATACATGCGCATGGGGTCAGAGAGCTTCCAGGCTGGGAGGCACATGGAAGTACAGGGAGAAGGGCATCCTTCCAGAAGTCATGGACTTGCCACAACCTTCTCTCCCCACATGTATTTCTCATTAAGTCTCTTCCATTCGTTGTTTCTGAGTTGTATCCTTCATAATAAAGCAACAGGCACAAGTAAAGTGTTTTCTTAGCTGTTGTAGCAGAGTACTGAGCCTGAGGTTGGGCGGACCTGGACTCCTATGTGGAGGTAGTCTATGACACTGCATTCTTTAATATATGGGGTTTGCACTAACTTGGGGTAGTTATTGTCATGATTGAATTAAATTGTAGGACCTCCAGTTGCTGGAGACTGTCCACACACATTTGGTTTCTAAACTGTCATATGAGCAGACACTGCAGTTTCTCCACAGTGGAATCTTACCCGGGCATAATAAGGGAAGACATTCGGCACAAGCTTCAACACAGGTGAACCTTAGAAAACATGCTAGTGAAATAATCCACACCCCAAAGGACAAACAGGAAATGACTCTTATACAAGACACCTGGCAGAGGCCAGCTTAAAGAGACAGGCAGAAGATGTGAGTCCCAAGGACTGCGGAGGGGAAATGACAGCCAGTGTTTTGTGGGTGCTGAGCTCTGGTGTGGGTGAGGGCGACAGCTTGGAGGTAGACAATGGTGATGCAAGGCTGTGAACGGGCTCCGAGCCGCTCACTGAACCAAACAGCCTACGTGTTTATAATAACAAAAGTAATTCTGACATACACCTTCCGTTGTTTGAAAAAATTAATAAGGTAACATTCCCCAAATCACTTTAAACAGGCAAACTATGTGGAATATTAATCTGTTTCTGTGAAGCTGCTTTTTAAAAATGCTTCTCCTATCAGAGGTCAGAAGAAAGAAGGCTTGCTGGGAGTGGAGTTGGCTGTGTATCTCGGACCTGTTTTTGCAGGAGGAGTGTGCGCTCCAGGATTTGGCAGTGGCTCGAGTCATCCCTGTGAGAGGCAGGCATGGTGCGTGATCCTGGGGCTTTTCTGTTTCTAGTATTCTATTTATTTTAAAGACATTGCTGAGTTCAGCAGAAATGTCCCACGTCCATTTGTATTTTCCTTGGTACTCACTTCCTTACAAAAATGACGATCAAAGCAAAGAAAACAGAGAGCCTTCATTTTACCCCAAAGCAAAGTGAGTGCACTTCTAATACCATAACAGAAAACGCTGCGGGCCTTTAGGAAGTGCTGAAGAAGCTGGGCAAAGTGGCGGGTGCCTTTAGTCCCAAAGGAAAGTGATTTTCTCCAAATGTCAGAGGCCTGCGATGATGGGGTGAGTGGCTCCCAGAGGATATGGGGACTGACTGACGCTGTCTCCAGTCTGTATACCCAATGAAGCTGTGGGTGGGACACAAAGGCCTGATTCAATTAACAGCACAAGTCTGAGTGGTGAGACCCTCTGCTGTGATGAACCCTGTACTGTTGAAGGTATCTCTCAAGTGCTCATGCTGGAAACTAAACTCCCAGTTTCTAGTTGATGTTGTTTGGAGGTGGGATCTTATGGGAGGGGATTAGGATTAGATGATGTCATAGGGGTGGGGCCTCCACAATGGCATTAATTGCTTTATAGGAAGCAGATAAGACCAAGCTAGCACATTTACGCTGTCTTACCATGAGAATAATCTGCCATCTTCTGAGGCAGGTGAGTTGTTATCACCAGATGCCCACACCATGCATTTGGGCTCCACAGTCTCCAGAGTCATAGGTTTTGAACCTTTATTCTTTATAAGTTTTCTAGCCTGAGGCATTCTGTTACAGCAGCAAGAACTAGACTAATATACATCCGTCCTTCCATCTGCCCAGTATGTACTCAGGGGATCTGCTTGGTGATCTAATTGAAACAAAAAGGTTTAAGAAGCCGGGCGGTAGTGGCACACACCTTTAATCCCAGCACTTGGGAGGCAGAGGCAGGCAGATTTCTGAGTTCGAGGCCAGCCTAGTCTACAGAGTAAGTTCCAGGACAGCCAGGGCTACACAGAGAAACCCTGTCTCAAAAAACAAAACAAAACAAAACAACAACAACAAAAAGGTTTAAGAAGGCTTCTCCCTGGTTGGTTCTAGAATATGTCAATGACATGAACCTGGTCCCAAGTATCTCCAGCTTGGGACTTGGCCCACTGCTATCTTTTGGCTCAGGTCTTTCCTACTTCCAGGAGGGCTGCCTTGGGCAAAGTCATTTCCAGACTTGGACCTGAAGCTGACCAGGATTTCCAACAGAATTCTACAGTAAATTTGACTCAGGATACACCTGAGGGATATCCTCATGTAACCAGCAGTGTCCATAGACCTGATACACTCTGGATTCTGTTTGCTAAGAAGCTTCTACCTGCCTTTCAATCCCAAATCTGCTTAATAAAAATCCTTGATTTAAAGAAGGCAATGTTGCAGCCTGGAGCTTCTGGGTGGTCTGAATCCTGGCCTGTCCCAGATTCTGTATACCTCTTGAGATCCTCGTCCTGGTTCTGACTCCCATAGAGGTTATTCATTGTGCAACTTTGTGGATTACCTGTCTGCCTTCTGGCTCTTCTAAGTTTCTTTCTGTCTTTTTCTTTTTTTTAATGAATAACATTTTAAAAATGCATTTATTCAGCAAGCACACGATGCCACCTCAGCCCAGAGTGATTTCCAAAGTTTTCAACACTTAGCAGCAAACCTTCAGCCCTGCCATGAAGGACTATCTGGAGTAAATAAGGATCAACATGCACTGTCTCCACAGGCGGTGGGACTGGAGGCTCCAGAGAGAGCTGTCGGGGCTCCAGAAGGAGGTGTGTTTAACATTGTATTGGGGGCTCAGGAAGGAAATTCTAGAAAGTACTCTCTACACTATGAGCTGAAAGTCCAATAAGATTTTAATCAAATATTATCTTAGATTCTTAGATCTGATCCCTTCCACAAACAGATGTTCTCTGATTTCAACACTTTTGTCCTCTCTAACCCTCCCACCCCACTCCACCCACACACATGAAAACTTTCTAAACAGTTAATTCAGTAGATGGGAAATCCATTAGAATAAAGCTCTTGTACTCAAATGACATTGATTAGTCACAAAACACTGTCAAGTAGTTCTTGGGATTCCATTCTCTGGAGGGTAGAAACATGTCCCAACTTGGAGCTGTTGATGTCTTTTGGCTTTATCATTAATAGAACCAATGGGTTATGTGTAGAGTAGCAGGTTTTCTGGGAGGGATTATGTTGCTGACAACTAGACTTTTGACACTAGATTAGTCCCTGTTGATCACACTCTTCCAGGGAAGAGTTTGTGTCCTCAACAAGACAGTAAATCAAGAATGTTAAAGCCATGTAGATGTGGTAGACTGGGGGTGTAGCTCAGTGGCAGTGCTCTTGTCTAGAATTTGTGGGACTCTAGGTTTAATCTCCAGGACAGCAAAGACACATGGATGCTCCTCATTTGTTAAAAAAAAAATGTATAAGCAATACACACTAAATTTAAATAAAGGGTCCCAAATCCTGAGTGAGTAGGTGAATCTGCCTCTTGGTGGGAATCATGTTGGAATGTAAACCAAGAATAGTCACACAAAGGTAAAGTATTGTGGGGAATAATGAGACCATGTGGAGTCTTCCAAAGTTCGCAGGGTTTCCTAAGGTGGATAAATTAATCTGAGATAAGAATGCATACCCAGCAAGGTAAAGACATAAGTATATTTGACAGTGTATTTTCACACACACTTCATGCTGTGGAGGAGAGGCACTGGCTTCTTCCTGAGAAGACTTTAGTGTTTAAAAAGGGAAAGTTTGGGGCTGAAGAGATGGCTCAGTGATTAAGAGGTTCTGAGTTCAATTTCCAGCAACCACATGGTAGCTCATAATCATTGGTAATGGGATCCAATGCCCTCTTCCAGTGTATCTGAAAGATAGCTACAGTGTACTCATATAAGTAAATAAAATAAAAAATAAAATAAAATAACCAACCAAACAAGGAAGTGCATCTTTTAGGGCCTCTGGTCCTGACTGCAGATGTTATTACCTGCTGGGCAGTTCTAGGTGGCTTGAAGCTGTGTGTTCCCAGGAATCTCAAAGCAAAGCAACAATGACTAGGCACCGCATCCTTGAGAGAAGCAACATCACTCTGCTCAATAACTCAAAGCTCTAGAATGTGGGTGTGTTTGGTAATGAAGGTTCATCGGTACCAGAAACTGTGGTTGGAGTACTTCCTTTTACAGCATCAGTCTCTAAAAAACAAAATGGCTTAGTTATTATGGGCAGTGGGCAACCTTTTCAACCAGAAAACAAACAAACAACCATCAACAACAACACCAAAAATGACCACAAAACCAAAAGCTGTGGAAATGTTAGATGAGAAGAAACAGTGGGGTCACATCATATACCACCCCCCAAAGTGCAGCTATGTAGACAGTGTCTTCTTCTCATCAGACCTATGTCTCATTAATAGTGTCTAAAAGGTGCTTGTCAGAGAGGCAAGATAACAGAACCAAAATGCTGGGAGTCAGGTAGAGTGAACCGGGCTATTCCATAGCACATGTGAGTGACCACAGTACACACGATTGTGCTGGCTATTTTTACGTCAACTTGACACAAGCTAAAGTCATCTGAGAGGTGAAAAACCTAAGTTCAGAGAATGTCTCCCTAAGACCAGGCTATGGGCAAGCATGGAGGGCATTTTCCTAATTAGTGATTGATGGGGGAAGAGCCCAGCCCACTGTGGGTGGTGTCACCCCTGGGATGGTGGTCCTGGCTTCTATAAGAAAACAAGCTGAGCAAGCCCTGAGGGGCAAGCCAGGAAGCAGTGCCCTTCCATGGCCTCTGCATGTTTCCACACAGTTTGAGTTTCTTCATTGACTTTCCTCAATGGAGTGTGACCCAAAATACCTAAGCCAAATAAATTATTTCTTCCCCAAGCTGCTTTTGGTCACTGTGTTTTGTCACAGCAATAGTAACCCTAACTAAGGCAAAGTTGTGCTTGAAGATAATTAGTTTTTCCACACATAGAAATCATAAATATTTGAGTTGCCAACTTCCTTGACTTGATTGGCACATATGCTATATATTCATTCAATTGTTCTATACCCCCACATAGGTTAAAAATAAGAACTAGAGCAAGATATCTAGCTATGCAACCTTGGGCAAGCCAACACAAATGCCCACAGGGCCTTTCTATAACACATAGACCATTGTTTAGAATTATCACCGAGATGATTAAAGGGGGCTCACCCTAAGGGCAGCCAGCCCTGTGTCTGAGGGCAGTGATGTAGCCTGTGTGACTTGGGAATCTGAGCCTAAGGAGATGAGGCTGTCATGTTCAGAGAATGAATGGCTAGCTTCCCTACACATGTATTTAGTTTAGTATTAGAGTTCTTACCTAGCATGCATGAGGCCCTGAGTTCATTTATAAATTTGATGGGGATGGAACAACAGCTTAGTAGTTAAGAACACTGACTGCTCTTCCAGAAGACCTGAGTTCAATTCCCAGTACTACATATTGGCTCACAACCATCTCAAATTCCAGTTCCAGGGGGATACAATGTCCTCTTCTGACTTCCAAGGGCACCAGGCATATATGGTATACAGACAGACATTCAGGCCCTAATACATGTAAAATAAAAATAAATAACTCTTTTAAAACCTCGTGAAATTGGGGCTGGAGGGATGGCTCAGGCAGTAAAGTGCCTGCACACTATCACAAGGAGCTGAGTAAGATCCCAGACCCATGTGAAAAGGTCAAGCCTGGTGGTGTGCACTTGAAATCCCAGCCCCGGGGAGGCAGAGACAGGCAGATGCCTAAGACTCACTGGCTAGCGATCTAGCCTACTTTCCAGAATTCATCTGAAGAAGAATCCATTAAGTAGATCGCTGGCCCCAACATACGCATGTCCCTCCCCATTCACACACACGTGGTATGCCTGTACACATGTACACTCTTGCACACAAATACGCATGCATACATATATATATATATATATATATATATATGCACACACAAATTATAAAATGTTTTTGAGACAAAAAAAATCCATTTTGCAGTCAAGAATTTAAGCTAACTAGCCAAGTGAAACGTAATTTATGGTATTAACCCACAATGTTATCATACTGAATATAACATTCTAATTCATAAAATGCTTTGCTCTGTGGAGTGTCATTGCTTGCACAATGCTGCTGAGTTTGTCTTGAAGTAAGACTGAAGTAGCTGTCTCTACTTTTGAAGGGCATCCCGGCCAGCTTTCCACTGCTATGCCAAAATTCCTGAGAAAGAAACAACTCAAAAAGAGGAAAGACAGCCGGGAGTGGTGGCGGGCGCATTTAATCACAGCACTTGGGAGGCAGAGGCAGGTGGATTTCTGAGTTCGAGGCCAGCCTGGTCTACAAAGTGAGTTCCAGGACAGCCAGGGCTACACAGAGAAACCCTGTCTCAAAAAACAAAAACAAAAAAAAAAAAAAAAGAGGAAAGACACCGGATGCAGGGCTCATGCCTGTAGCCCTAGCACTCAAGCACTCAAACACAGCAGCTAGTCTTCATTCTATGTGGCTTGGACACATGTGTGGCCAGAGGCAGATGCACAGGACACTGGCATGAGCTCTCCATGAGCTCTCCACAGTTCAGGGCTCCAGGAATGTTCTGTGTATAGCTCAGTTTAGGATAAAGCTCCCGGAGGAAATCGCATTCCTCCGTTATGGATGGGGAAAGAAATGCCTGCTAACTCTAGGTCAAATGAGGAAGACGAGGCCAGGGTATGAACAAGGGAAGGCTGGGCCCTGGAGGCCCTGCACAGGTGAGTTCGAATGGCCCATTCCATAGGAGCGCCACTCAGGGGTAGCAAGTGCAAGCCCTAGGTGTGTGCACCAGCTTCTACTGGTGCTGGAGGCTGCCCATTTCCTGTTATCTCAACCAGCTTTTCTGATAGGCCAGTTTATCTCTGGACTCTGGCCTATGCCTGATACAGATGTAATCAGGCACCCAGGAATCTATCCATATGGAGGCAAAGGTCCTTTTATTCAGGCCACTGGAAGCCTCTTCCATAAAGTTCAGTAGTCATGAGTACAGTGTCCTTTCCTGTGTACAGCCCCTCACTTTCTCTTCTGGACTCCGAGCTGAGCCAGTGTTTGGGCCACCCATCACTCTGAAAACAGCATCTTCATCTCCTTAGGCTCAGCTTCTCAAGTCACACAGGCTACATTGCAGCCTCAGGGCTGCCCTCAGGGTGAGCCTCCCTTCATTCATTTCGGTGATAATTCTAAACAATGGTCTGTGTATTATAGAAAGGCCCTGCAAACATACATGTTATCAACTTACTAGCTGCGCCCAAGGTTGCATAGCTAGTAAGTGGTAAGACTGAAATTTGAGCCTTGGGGACCATAGCTCTAAACAATGTTCTATCCACTAGGCAGTACTGTATAGGCCATGGGCACACACACACTACACACACACACACATACACACACACAATGTATTGAATAAAATAATTGTGGGTTTTGCACATTTTCCTGTTTTATGTCAACTTGACACAAGCTAGAATCATTTGTGAAGAGGGACTCTCAATTGAGAAAATGCTTCCACTTTTTGTTGTTGTTTTGTTTGTTGTTTTTACCTGTCGGAAAGTCTGCACTGAATTTTCTTAATTGGCGATCGATGTGGGAGGGCCGACCCACTGTAGTCAGTGACACCCTTGGGGTTGGTGGTCCTGGGTGCTGTAAGAAAGCTGTGGGGTACAAAGCAGTAAGCAGCTCCTCCATCCTCTGCACCTGCTCCTGCCTCAGGGTCCTAACGAGTTTCTGCCCTGATTTTCTTTGATGAATAAAATAATTGTGTAATCTGAAAGTGGGAAGCTGGAACAAATTGCTTTGAATAAAGAGAAGAGGGGAGAGAATGGAAGGGGAGAAAAGAGAGGGGAGGGGAGAAAAGAGAGGGGAGGGGAGAAAAGAGAGGGGAGGGGAGGGGAGGGGAGGGGAGGGGAGGGGAGGGGAGGGGAGGGGAGGGGAGGGGAGGGGAGGGGAGGGGAGGGGAGGGGAGGGGAGGGGAGGGGAGGGGAGGGGAGGGGAGGGGAGGGGAGGGGAGGGGAGGGGAGGGGAGGGGAGGGGAGGAGAGGAGAGGAGAGGAGAGGAGAGGAGAGGAGAGGAGAGGAGAGGAGAGGAGAGGAGAGGAGAGGAGAGGAGAGGAGAGGAGAGGAGAGGAGAGGAGAGGAGAGGAGAGGAGAGGAGAGGAGAGGAGAGGAGAGGAGAGGAGAGGAGGAAAATGAAGGTGTTCTCAGTAAACTTTGAATTGTGGAAGTGACTTCCACCCCTCAAGCTATAGTGTGGTTAACTCTGGTGTGTTCCAGGCACCCAGAGTCACAAAAGGCCTGTTTAGTGCCCAAGGGATCCTAAAAGGTTAGGAGACATTTAGCCTGGAGAAGAGCAGAAATCACCTAGCAACAGCTGTTATTTCAGAATTGAAGAACTTCCAACAGGAGGCTGGCCTGGCTGGCTTGTTGCCAGAACCTAGGACAAAAGCTAACTTCTAAAACTTCCTGGAGAAACAGCAGCTCCAGAAAGTGGTCATTAGCTCAGGATTAGGACTTTGACCCATGGCAGATCCCACTTTGATAGAACACTGGTCCCCTCACACACAGAAGGGATATCCTGAATTCCCCTGGGTTGCTAAAGGAGACAGTGAGAAGTGGCTTTGAGATCTCAAAATCACACCAGGAAAAGTAGGTCCTCAGGAAATGTCAGCTTCCATTCCAGTGTTAAGTCCCATATTCAGAGCTGCCCAGGAAAGCCTGGACAGTTTTCACAGGTGCCCGGGGTGCTCTTGAATCTTGCAGGACCCCAAAGGCCCATGTACTTGGAGGCAATATTGGGAGATGGAAGAACCTAGAAGGTTGAGCCTAATGGAAGGAAGGTAGGTCATTGATGACACAGTCTTGAAAGGAATGCCTTCCTCTGCTTCTTCTAACATTAACCATTTTTAATTTAGTGTGTATGTGTGTAAGTAAATGCACATGTGTGAGTGCGGCTACATATACATGTCCATATGAAGAAGCCAGGAGAGGGCATTGGGTCTCCTGAGGCCAGAGTTACAGGAGTCTGTGGGATGCTCAGCTACCAGGGTCTGAACTCCTTGTGAGTGATGAAAGAACTTTTAAACACCCAGCCATCGACCAGACTCTTTGCTCTGTTTTCTGACCCCAAATGGCAGTGGTGTAGAACCACGTGTTGAGCCCATGATGTCCCCTCAATGGATTGCGCTGCTCCATGTCCAGAACAGTGTGGTCAAGTGACCATGGCCTGAAGCCCCTCAAGGCAAGAAGCCAAAATAAACCTTGCTTCCTCTGTGTCTGCTCTCTTACATTCTCGGGGTAATTAAAATTCTGGTTGTTTTATTGACTTCATATAAAACTATTTTTTTATTTTTCTTTCTCTTTTTCCTTCTTTTGAGTGAAGCAGCTAAAGAGTTAGGTTTACTCCTCAAGGTAGTCCTTTCTTCTGTTGATCCCCATTTCTTCTTTTACTTCTCTGTCTTCTCCAAACCCTTCACTTTCATGTTTGCTGAAATGTATTTGAAGAGCTGACTGCCAGTTCATGCTAGCTTACTAATGCAAGGTAGTCGTGCACAGGGGTGGGTGTGTGAGTGTGTGTGTGTGTGTGTGCATGTATGAGAGAGGGAGAGGGAGAGGGAGAGGGAGAGGGAGAGGGAGAGGGAGAGGGAGAGGGAGAGGGAGAGGGAGAGGGAGAGGGAGAGGGAGAGGGAGAGGGAGAGGGAGAGGGAGAGGGAGAGGGAGAGGGAGAGGGAGAGGGAGAGGGAGAGGGAGAGCTTGAACTTGAAACTCTCCTGCATCAGTTTCCCAACCGCTGAGAAAATATGTGTGTCCCTGAACTTTCGGTTTTCTTCTGAAATTTTCAAATTCTCTTTAAATTGTTTTACTGCCACCAAATTTCAAGTTTTCTTAAAGTTCTCCTTATACTTCTAAGCCTAAAAGTGTGATATAAACAACAGAATCAAGCTGGAAGACTACAAGAATTACTTTATATTTATTCTCAATCAGCTTTCTACCATCAGCCATAGGTGTAGAATTTCTTTCTTTGCTGTCTGGTTTTAATTTTTAAAAAAAAATTGTAAATGTCTTCAATTGCCGTAATTACAGCAAGTTCTTCTCAACACAGATGTATGGGGAAATGTTCAGGAAAATGTCCACAACTGTTGTGATTTATTTGTATTTTATATACCAGACACATACAGACAAAATATATTTAAACACACCTACTGGTAAACTTCATCTTTTACATTTTACCTCACCCTTTTAATCTGTTTTGTGCTATTCCTATAATAGTCTTTGAGACGGTACTTAAAACAAAACAAAACAAAACAAAACAAAACAAAACAAAACTAAACAATAAAACAAAAAGCAGACTTATTTCTTACAGATCTGGGAAGTCCCAGACCACCATGGCATTGGGTTCAGATCTCTGGTGAGGGCTGTATCTTCTCAGAAAAGAGGAATGTTGTATCTTTATGGCTGGAAGTTCCAACGGGAAACAATGACTCTCCATCAGTCCCTTTCATGAGCATATAATTGTCCTCACTAGAGCCTTGCCCTCATGATTCAGTCCTCTGCCTAATGTTTTACTTAAATTTCTTCTATTATTTTTGAGATTATACTATGATTATATCACTTCCCTTTCCTCTTCCAAGCCCTCCCATATACCCTTCCTCACCCTCCTCAAATTCATGGCTTCTTTTTCTCATTGATTGTTGTTATATACTTTTTTAATATACATGTATATTCCCAAATACATAAATATAACCAATTTGGTCTGTATTATATTACTTGTCTGTATGTTTTCAGAGCTGACCATTTGTATTGCATAGCTAGTCAGTTACTAAGCTAGCCCTCAGGGAGGAGACATTCAGGTCAAATCTCACTCAGGAGCATCTCTTGTTTCTGAAGCACAAGGTGCCTTCAGTGATAGGGATTTATCTTCTACCTGGAGGGCAATAGCAATATCCTGTATGCTTTGGGAGTCTCTTGTATACTCCATACCAACTCCAACGTTCCTTGCCCTGCTTCCCTTTCTGTCCTGACTTCCTTCCGTGAAGAATAGCAGGGTGGAAGTGCATGCCGGGTAAACCCTTTCCTCCCAGGTTGCTTTTGGTCATGGCGATTCCTCACAGCAAAGGGAACCGTAACTAAGACGCCCCCTTTCCCAGATCCCCAGTCAGATCATTTGTATCCTGCTCTTCTCTATGGTTCCCCCACTCCCCATTCTCAGCAATGGTCCTGTTTTTATTTTCCTGGTTTCTGGAGTGACTACAGGATCTGTACTCACATCTAAAGATTTGCATCTAGAAACCCCTGATGGAAGAGAACACACAATGTTACTTCACGAGATAGGATATTGTCAAGTTCCAGTTATTTGCAGAGCTGGGCCCTGGAGAAGACAGTGGGAGATGCATCCATCCCTTCACTCTCCTTTGTGTTGAATCACAGCTTGTAGTTATAGCCAGATTTTACATTAAACCTATTTGGTATTATTCTTACTACTTCACATTACATATTATACATAGCTCTTTAAAAACAAAACAAAAACAAAAACCTTTACCTCGGGACTAGAGAGATGGCTCCTTGGTTAAAAGTATTGGCTACTTTTCCAGAAAACCTAAGCTTGATTCCCAGCACCCAAAGGACTGCTTACAACCATCTGTAACTCCAGTTCCAGGGATCCAACACACTCTTCTGGCCTCTGTAGGCACCAGGCTTGCATGTGGTATCCAGACATTCGTGCAAGCAAAACACTCATACATATAAAAATAGATAAATAAATGCCTATTTAAAACCCTTGCCTCATCTGAAATTATCTGAATGTTGATTTCTTTGGATACCCTTTCCTTTTGCCCTTGGGGAAAATAGGTCACCCCTGTGTCAATTACTGTATGTTTTGGTCACTGTTCATAGTTTTAGAGAGGACATCTCGGCGGGCAGGGTCACCTGTGGTGTGGCAGTTGTGAGCCCCATGTGCAGAGGGAATGCAGACACAGCAGCAGAGAGTGCAGGAGGCCCAGAAGGCACAGAGGGTTCCACCATCCCCACAGCCCCGACTTCCTCCCTCTGTCGAAGGGCTTGGGGGGTCAGGCAGAGGCTTTAAGAGGGGCGTGGACAGGGTAGATTTCTGTTTTGGGAAAAACCATCTATCAGAGGGCAGAGGACAGGGTGGAACCCAACACAGCTGAGAGCTTGCAAGGGGCTGGGCTGGGCAGCAGTGAAGAGGAACCTCACAGGGAGGAACCCCTGGGGTGCAGGGGCTCTGAAACTGCCCTGTGAAAAACACTGCCTCATTGTCTTGGCAGTTTGGGCCCTGACCCAGTAGCAGCAGGTCAGACAATTGTTATATAAAGTTCCAGAAATTCAAACCTCCCCCTTCCTCTCTTCATCCTTCTTAGCTACACGCGTGTCCATGAGTGGCAGAGCAGGCACTCACATAGAGGTGTGCCCACTACCGAGGCTACATCACTAAAGAAAATCCCTCTCCCTCCTTCCTCTCCCCCTTTCTTTTACTTCAAAGCAGAGTCTTACTATAGGGCCCAGCCCCTGTGGAGGCACACTTTTAATCCTCTGCCTTGGCCTCTCTAGCACTGAGAGCACACACATGCCTGTGTCACTCTGCCTGGCTTCCAGCACTTCTTTGAGTGCTGACAGACACCTCAAGTGGAAAATTCTTGTCCTTGCTTCATTTGACAGATCACAGTGAAAATGAGAGCCCACTAAAAATACTTGATAGGATTACCCTCGGGCTGTGTCTGAGGCAGGTAGGTAACATAAGGAATTTCAGGGTTAGGCTTTAGTCCTGTCACCAAGACATCTATCTCTTTATACATATAAAAGTATTCCAGTCTGAAAAAAACTCTGAAATAGAGAATGCTTCTTGTCCATAGCATCATAGATAGAGACCCCTCAGACTTGTATATAAAACAGAATTGAAAAGTCAATTCAGGTGTGCACACACACATGCATGCACGCACCAGCACGCCTGACATCTCTCAGGGCTGCCGGGTATCACTCAGGTGGCTGATTGACGTGTTGATCTTTGTGTCTTTGGCTTCTTCTTTGAGTCTTTTGTTTTTCTTCTTTTATTTTATTTATGAGACAGGGTTGAATTCATTGCATAGCTGAGGATGGCCTTCTTCTGCCTCTGCCTTCCACGTGCTAGGTTTTTGCTGATATACTACCACAGCAGGCATATGCAGTGCTCGAGCTCAAACCCGGGACTTCATGCCTGCAGGCAACCAATCTCTCAAGTAAGCCACATCCTTAGCCCTCTCTATAGGTCTATTGATAGACATTTTATTAGCATGCATTATGTACATGCATGGGTCAAATATGCTCCTGTAGCATGTTCTCTCTCTCTCTCTCTCACACACACACACACACACACACAGAGAGAGAGAGAGAGAGAAAGAGAAAGAGAGAGAGAGAGAGAGAGAATAGGGACTCTTGAAATTTATGTTTATGATTAAATGTCAAGTGTGTGTGTGTGTGTGTGTGTGTGTGTGTGTGTGTGTATACATGTGAAGACAGGTGTTTACAAACACTCAGACTTTGGACAAGTGGACCTAGAGAAGCAGAGCCGACTTCGAGGACAAATGATCACCTCTGTTGTCTTACGGAAAACATCCTCTCCTACTTCCTAAACATAAAAATCCTTTAATAGATGGTTAGGTGGAGTGTTTGCTGAACGAGCACGAGGACCTGAGTATGGATCTAAACCCTCCAAGTGAAGCAGAGGGTGCCTGTGATCCCAGCACTGGGGAAGGTGGGAGGCAGGGCAGGGTGGGAAAAGGAGGCAGGCATACTCCCGGGAGCATGCAGAAAAGCCAATCTACTTGGGCAGTGAGCTTCCGGTTCAGTGAAAGCCTGTCTCAGAAAACAAGGTGGGAAGCAAAAGTAGAAAATACCCCAGATTGACCTCTGCTCTGCATGTGAACCCACATATAGGCCTCTCTCTCTCTCTCTCTCTCTCTCTCTCTCTCTCACACACACACACACACACACACACACACACACACACACACACACACACATACACACACACGATACCTACCAAGGTCGGCTCAAATATTTCTGAGCTCCCAAAAGTGCCTGAAGAGCTAGCCACCATGGTCGGTGACCCTCTGCACCCAGGACAGCAGGGTGATATCTTGACAGGGTTTTAATCAAACAGGTCCCAGAGCACCTGCCCCCTGGGAGAAGAAGCCCAAGGACCTTGCCCTGCTCTGGCCTAGGTGGTTCACATCCCACACCCAGTACTTTGTAGCTGGGTGTCCATCAGCAACTTACTTCACTCTCCTGAGCTGTGGCTGTCTCATCTTTAATGGGGGTAATTATAGCACAGGGCGGGTGCAGGAGTGTTGCAAATGCTAATCACCAGAGCATTATTATTAATCCTAATAACAGCCTTGCAGGCAGGCAGGGCAAAGGCATTACTGGTTTGTAAATGAAGAGACAGCTCAGCACAGCTCAGGTGACTCATCCAGGGTCACAAGCTGCCTGCGGGGAGAAATGAGCTGGGTCGCAGATCCTCACACACCACTGCAATGCTGTTTTCCCTACCATACACCCAAAAGGGGAGACGAGGTAGAGACCTGAAACCGACATTTTATGGTTTTCTAATTAATAGTTTAATCGTAGCCAAGAGCCATGAATATTAGGTCTCACCCCTTCTTAAGGCTTTACCTAAGACCTGGTTTCATACACTCGATTTGCTTCCATTGTACTATGACACTGCAAATGTATATATCTGTGTTCTATAGGCAGGAATGTCCAGGAAACACTAGAGCCACCATGAAAAGTGCACCAGAGAACTGACTGCCTGTGTGGCTCACATATCTGTCTCCTTTGGGAGTTCCTATTCAAGAATACTATTCATAAAAATCTTGGCACCGAGTGATGACACAATTACATGTATGTGTCCATGCAGAGAGATGGGTGGATATATAAGTAGACTTAGAGCTTGCTGTCACTCCTGCTGAGTGAAAGGGGCCTGTGATTAATGTCGTCTGCAGCTAGGTGAAGGAAACCAGCCGTTTGTATGGGCACTGTCCTTGGCACGCATCAGATGCTCAGGAACAATGCACTCTTCCGCAGAGCTGGGTCTCATTAGGTTTAAAGGTATTAAAAGGCTATGGACGTGGGGCTGGCAACAGAAGGCCAAGCCATTTCCCAGCGATGAGACCCTGGCTTTTCTGTCTAAACATTCCAGGTTCTTCTTCTGTGGAAGGAACATAAGCAGTGGCCAGCTGGCTTCCCCTTAAATACCAGCTCTGGATGGATGGTGGTGGCTCGTGAAGGAAACTGCCAGGCTGTGATTGGCCATGAAAAGACAGTCCAAGGAAAATGAGGCTGTGTCACTGGGTAGATACTGGCCCTAGGGCTAGGAGGCTACACCTTGGACACCAGCAGTTACCTGAGTCTTCTTTACCCATCTATAAACAGGAAGAGTATTTGGATGGGCAGAAACTGAATTTTAGAATTATCTCAGTAGCTCAATGTAACCTCTGGGTTCATATCAGAAAGATTTCTAGGTGTGGCCTTGTAACCCATGAAATAAAGAATCAGAGACCCATCCACTGAGACATGAGCAGTGTTTAAGATGGAGGAAACTCCCCGGAAGTTCACCGGGCATCCTTGGGAAGCAAAAGGAGGCAGCTGCTCAGTACAGTATTGTTTCTCCACCTTGGAGAGAGGTGTTGAGTCCACCCAGGAAGAATGACCTGCCTTGGGTTGTTTGATGATCCAGGTGTGTAATTTAGGTCACTTACCTCGTTGGTGTTTTCCTTCCCCATAATAGGATCTACTGCTCACTCAGCATGTTCATGTGCTGCTACCAAGCCCAGCCTCTGCCCTGTCCCCCGGTTCTTCTCACCTGGGTGAGTTTAATTAAGCCAAGAAGACTGTCCAGTCTGGCAGCCTTGCAGCAGAACAGGTCCTCGGAACTCCAGCCTGAGGTCAGGACAGACAACAGAAGTGGCCCACAGAGACAGCAGGCTGTTTGTATGTGACTGAGACTCATGGAACACATTTAGTGGAGACCCGTGTCTCGAAAGCATTCTCAGCTGAGTTTGTTCCTGCATGAACATTCTGGACCATATCTAATCGGTCACTTCAGGAGGCTGCCAGTGCAGTCAAGAGGTCAACAGGAGATATTGGGGCTGCCTCTGCCCACGGCGATTCTTTTCTTCCCTTTTCTTTTCTGTGGCAGTGCTTTATGTAGCCTGGGTTGGCTTGGAACTTGTTTTGTGGCTAAGGATGTCCTTGAACCTCTGAATGTCTTGCCTCCCAAGTGCTGAGATCACAGACATGTGCCACTATGCATGGCTTATGTTTGTTTTTTTTTTTAATGAGTGAAAACACGGTCTGAAATAATAATAAAAAGGATAGTACAGGAACACACAAACCGATCACCAGCTCACTCCGTAAGGAGCTAAGCTTGGTTTAGGTCACATCATGGTGATGAATAGCTGCTGCTGGCAACTATCTCTGAGGTTCATCTCCCGTGAAAGGTCTAGTTTATTCCCTGTCTTCTCATAACTGTCACTCCACTGAAAGTTATTTTCTCATAAGAACCTTAGCTGACCAAATCTGACACCTCCTTTCTCTTCCTACTCAGCTCTATTGCACTGCCTGGAGCAAACACCCTGTGGGCATCCCGCACTGGCCTCTGTATCCCTGGCCATGGTGCATTGCAGCACTCAGAGCAAACCAAAGGATGGACCACCACGCTGCCTGAGAACACTTTCAATGCTGGTCTGCTGGTAAGTGGATGGAGAGTGAGCCATCAGCTGGAACTGAAGCCTTGTGTGCAAACGGTGTACGGCAACATCCCTTGCAGAACTTCGCAAAGCTCACAGAGGAGAAATACTGCAGGTGTGGGCAGAATTTCAGAATATTATCTCCCATCTTAACTAAGATGCTATCTCCAACTGACAACCTCTTCATAGGAAAAATTAATTTTCTCCAGTGGAGTCTCACTAGATATAAAACCACACTAGGGCCAGCTCTATGCCCAGCTATAGATGAACTCAGTGGTATTTTGGGACAATTTTAGTCTCATAATGCTTTCTCATATATTATGACTTCTGATTGTGTGCTTTTATATGTTTTGGGTGTGTTCATGTGTCTCTGTTTGTATGTGTATTTCTCATGCTTTTCTTCTCTGCCAGTTTTATTTTATTCTGGTTTATTCCTTTTTTTTACCTGTTTGTTTTCTAACTAGAGAGAGAAGGAAAATGTGGGATTAGATGCATGGGGAGGTTCTGGGAGAAGATGAGAGTGGAAACTGTGATCATAATATATTATATGAATAAAATCCATTTTCAGTTTTAAGAAAGAAACACACGCTAGGGATGGAGAGATGGCTCAGTGGTTAAGAACACTGGCTGCTCTTCCAGGAGGCCTGGGTTTGATTCTCAGACCCCACATGGTGATTCACAACCACCTGCAACTCCAGAAGATCCAACATCTTCTGGCCTCCTCGAGCAGCATGTGAATATGTGGTGCACAGATATACCCGCAGGCAAAACACCTCACACACATAAAATAAAATAGTAAAAATTTAAATTAAAAGCAAAAAGAATAGACAAGCCTCAGGATACAGAACTTTCTGAGGAAAATTCCCACATTTCTGAGAGCCAAGACTTCTAAGTCTTCTTTGCTAAGATTCAAATACACACGATCAGAGAGATCATGCCATGGGGCGGTTACACAGGAAGCTTACATCTATAGACTTCAAGAAGAGACTAGAATAAAATTCCCTTCCACACCATATATGTGTATGTACCGGAATGTTCTGCGGTTTTTGGTTAACTATTGGTGACAGGATTGTATGAGATCTGATGATTTTACTGAAGTTTCCCCCCCCCCAAGGAAATATCTGGTTTATACATATATAACCACAATCAAAGTTACTGAAACATTTTTTTCTAATTTAACTTTATTTGTAATTCATTTTTTACACTCCATATTCCGTTCCCTGCCCCTCCCCATCCACCCTCCGACTGTTCCACATCCCACACCTCCTCCCCCACCCCACTCCATCTCCACGTGGATACCCCCACCCTCCACCCCACCTGACCTCTAAACTCCCTGGGGCCTCCAGTCTCTTGAGGGTTAGGTGCTTCATCTCTGAATGAACACAGACCTGGAAGTCCTCTACTGTATGTGTGTTGGGACCCTCATATCAGGTGATGTATGCTGTCTGTTTGGTGGTCCGGTGTTTGAGAGATCTTGGGGGTCCAGATTAATTAAGACTGCTGGTCCTCCTACAGGGTCACCCTTCTCAGCTTCTTTCAGCCTTCCCTAATTCAACCACAGGGGTCAGCTGCTTCTGTCCATTGGTTGGATGCAAATAACTGCATTTGACTCTTTTAGCTTGTTGGGTCTTTCGGAGGGCAGTCATGATAGATCCCTTTTTGTGAGTGTTCCATAGCCTCAGTAATAGTGTCAGGCCTTGGGACCTCTCCTTGAGCTGGAGCCCACTTTGGGCCTGTCACTGGACCTTCTTTTTCTCAGGCTCCTCTCCGTTTCCATCCCTGTAATTCTTTCAGACCGAAACAATTATGGGTCAGAGATGTGACTGCAGAATGGCAACCCCATCCGTCACTTGATATCCTGTCTTCCTGCTGGAGGTGGGCTCTATAAGTTCCCTCTCCCTACTGTCCTGCATTTCATCAAAGGTCCCTCCCTATGTGAGTCCTGGAAGTCTCCCACCTCTCAGGTTTCTGGTGCATTCTGCACCGCCCCCCCCTCCTATTTCCTGAGGTTGCCTGTTTCCACTCTTTCTACTGTCCCTCAGGGCTTCAGTCCTTTTCCCTCAGCCAATACCAGATCAGGTTCCCCCCTACCCCTCACTGTCCCCCTACCCTGTCCACATTCTCTCCCAAGTCCCTCCCTCCCTCCCTCCCCATTTGTGATTGCTTTCTTCTCTCCCCCAAGTGGAACTTTGGTATCTTCATTTGGGCACTACTGAAACATTTTTCTAAAGCTTATATGTGTTGTCCATTTCTTAGACACATAGAAAATCCATGTCTGAGAGAACACTTTTTATTCTCAAATACTTCCACATAGGAAACTTGTTCAGGGTAAAACCAAATGCTAGAAATGTCTTCCCACCCCCCATGTGACACTTCTGGTCATTTTTTTTAAAAGTATGTACTAGAGTTAGTTGGTGTCAAAGTCATGATTGGAGACATCTTGGTGGAGCAAGATCCCAGCACTTGGGAAGTGAATACAGGAGGATAGAGGATTTGAAGCCAGTCTGAACTGTGAGGCTTGACTTGTTGTTGTTGCCTTGTTTCAAAAACAAGAAAACTTCTCCCCCACCAAATAAGAATGTGTGTGTGTGTGTGTGTGTGTGTGTGTGCATGCATGCATACAGAGGCACCCTGAACACAGAGCTCACTGACAGCTCAGGTAGCTGGCCCATGAGCCTCCGGGATCTGTCCTTCTCCACTACTGTTGCTCTAACCCCTGGGATTACAGATGCCAGCGTGCTTAGCACATGGTGCTGGGGACTCAGGCCTATGCAGCAGGCATTTCAGCCAGCAAAGCCATTTCCCCAGTGCCCAGGAAAAACTCTTTAAAGTAACAAAAATGGCCAGTATCTCCATCTTCTATCTCCAGCTGGACCTTTAGCCTACCCTCCTCCAAGAATGGAGTGGGCAGACAGCCAACAGTCATATGGGAGGCACTTTATCAGTTTGCTTCTTAAAACCCTGCCTGTGCATTTACAGCAATCTCTATTGCTTCTGACCATAGACTGAGTATTTTTCCCCTCTTGCCAGAGAGATGAGCCAGCCCCTCCACAGACCACAGCTACTGGGGTAGGAACACCCATTTTCTGCAAGCCATGGACTTAAGGGGTGGGGAAATTACCTAACATAACTCCCAGGTACACATGGAAGAGTCAAAGGCTACAATTTGCTAAACGCATGAAACTCAAGAAGAATGAAGACCAAAGTGTGGACACTGTGCCCCTTCTTAGAATTGGGAACAAAACACCCAGGGAAGGAGTTACAGAGACAAAGTTCGTAGCTGTGATGAAAGGATGGACCATTTAGAGACTGCCGTATCCAGGGATCCATCCCATAATCAGCTTCTAAACGCTGACACCATTGCATACACTAGCAAGATTTTGCTGAAAGGACCCAAATATAGCTGTCTCTTGTGAGACGATGCCAGGGCCTAGCAAACACAGGAGTGGATGTTCACAGTCAGCTATTGGATGTATCACAGGGCTCCCAATGGAGAAGCTAGAGAAAGTACCCAAGGAGCTAAAGGGATCTGCAACCCTATTGTTGGAACAACATGATGTACTAACCAGAACCCCGGAGCTCTTGTCTCTAGCTGCATATGTATCGAAAGATGACCTAGTCGGCCATCAATGGAAAGAGAGGCCCATTGGACTTGCAAACTTTATATGCCCCAATATAGGGGAATGCCAGGGCCAAAAGAATGGGAATGGGTGGGTAGGGAAGTGGGGGGCGCTATGGGGGACTTTTGGGATAGCATTGGAAATGTAATTGAGGAAAATATGTAATAAAAATATTAAAAATTAAAATAAAATAAAATAAAATTTATAGAGTTAAAAAAAAAAGAAGCGTCAAAGACACAAAACTCTTTGATACTTTAACTAGACAGAAGGGTGGGTGGGGACATGGAAGACCCTAACATCCCTCAGTGGGCAGGGCCACTCTGCCTGTGAGTGAACTCACAGCGGACTTGCTGGGTATGCTGAGAATCAATCATGACTGGACCACTCAAGAAGAAACACAGGCCTCCCGCCTGCCAAACTCATTTATGAACAAGTTACTACACGTACTTGTTTGCTCTGAACACCTGGTCAGCCGCTATAGCTATTAACTTGGGAAGTCTGGTTCCCTGGTGTAGTCATTCATCAGGACCTCTGCTTCCTTATGGTCACAGTTTTGTAACACAGAGTCCTAGTCTGTCCTTATAACCTCGGCTTCATCATTCTTACATGTGTGGCTTCCAGCAGAACTTAAATCTAGAATCTTATCACAGAAGCACCCCATGGGAATTTTGATGGGGACCATGTTGGAAAATCCACCTGCTAATTTGGAATTTGGGCATCTACACACAATGAAAGCTTGTGTCCATCTAGAGATGTGGAATACACGGATCCTCTGGTTCAAGTCTCCTTACCACTCACCAAACTGGACCTGGGCTGACAGCTAACAATAGTTTTAATCACAAGATCAGTGGTGGTGCAAACAGTTGACACGACTTTACAGATCACCACATCACTGTGATCACAAATCCATCACTAAAGATGCTCACGCACCTCATGTGCTCACACGCACATTCTCACATGCACATGGGCTAGGACACCCAAAGTCACACATGCACAAACTCACATACGCTTGGAGGACTGAACACATGCTCACACACAAGACCCTCAAACACAGGCTCACAAACACACAAGCTCACTCTCAAGTGTTTGCGCATGCATGGTGTTCACACTCCCGTGTTTGTATGCTCACCCATGCCCATATACACCTTTCACACATTTTGCACATTTTCGTAAATTTGCATGCCCTCCATCACACACCTGCATCCATGTGTGCATATGCTCACTTACTCACCCATGTTTGTACACACACCCTCTCATGCACACTCACAATGCTCACCTCCTTTCATACATGCACATACACACACTCATACAGAACCTACAGTTTACATACTCATTCTCTCTCACACACACATTTACACACTTGAATGTTCACCTGTCCTTGAACACACAAACCACGCTAAGCCATCACATGCTTCAACCATGGACTACTTCCACCTGCTCCCCCACCCACCCACTGCTGCCCCTCACCCCCAGCCTGCTGCCTCACTTCTCAGGCTATAATGCTGCTTTCATGGACATTCCTTGTTCTTTGGAAACAAGGGCCCTTCCCTCTGCAGAGTTCTCCTGCCTGAGGCTGTGTTTTTCCCCAAGGACACACTTTGAGGGTTCTTGGTTTGTGGGCCTTTGCCCAGCTGGTGCCCAGTGCAAGGTGCCCTGCTAACTGAACAAATGGCCTTGCTCATCATCATCTTCTTGGTCTCCATCTTTGTGGTGGAGCCTTCTGGACCACTGGCAGGTCCCCTTTGCAGAGCAGCACTGTCCTTGGCAGCAGGCCCTCCCACAGCTCTCTAGAACAGTTGTTTCTAAACACTGCAGGGTCTGCCTATCCTGCCCCACCTCCCTACAGAGCCACTCCCTGAAGCTGCAGAAAACAAGAGAGCATAGAGGTGACCCTCTCCACAGGTGTGTGGCCAGAGCCACTCATCCACAGTGGCCAGGCCCATCCAAATATTAATGATGGGTGTTTTCTGCTTTGAAGTTGAGAATGTCGGTCCTCAGAGTCCACCCTGAAGAGAACACAACCACATCTGTTTCCTTCCAAGGAACAGGGGTTGCACTGCCCTTCTTATCTGTCTGTGCCCAGAGCATGTATCTGAGCATGCCCAGAGCCAAACACAGCATCTATTTCCTACTGATCTTCACAGCTGGACAGGCTCCCACACAGCCAGATGCTCCCTGGGGAGCCCCAAAAGCAAGGCTCACCAGGTGGAGCTCTGGGGAAACTGCTTTCAACTCTGCCTTGGCAGGGCTTGCCTTTTGCACCTGGCTTTAGGACGCCTCCAAGATGCAGCATAACGTGGGACGGATATCAATGCTTCTGTCTGATCTTATAACAAAGGTCAATTTGTAAAGTTGATACCACCAAGTCCTTTCTTCCTTCCTTTCTTCCACACCCCGTCCTCTCTGAGAAAATGGATCCAACAGAAGCTAGAGTGTGACTTGTAGGGTCGGACTGTCACTTCCTTGGGGTGAATTTTAATGCCAAATCAGCCAGGGGTGAAGCTGAGGAGAGCCAGGTTCACACACAGTTCAGCACGAAGTTTTAATTCAGTCCCGTCCGTCCGAATCTGCACTGCTGTGGGTGGGTTAAAGGGAGAGCAGGCTCCTGACAGCACGTGCTCCAGCACAGGTGTGAGGCTGTCACACTTTTTCCTACAGCTGCCAGGCAAGACGTCAAGTCTACTTAAGGTTTCTTATGCCTGGAATCGCCTAAATGTAAAGCAATCAAAATGTCTGTCACCCAAAGAGTAGCCAGACAAAACACAGCAGGTCCTTTTATGAAGAGTCCTGTGTCACGAGACACAGGAATATCAATTCTCAAATCACTGTAATGATATATGCCACATCTTAGAAATATTACAATAACTGAAAGAAGCCAGCAGCAAAAGGCTAACTAATGTATTATTTCCATCTGTATGAATGGGTGTAGAGAATGGAGGGGATCCGTGGTTCTCTGTGGCTGGGGGGGGGGCAGGGATGGAGAGGGACTGACAGTAGGCACTGGGGTGGCTTGTGGAGTGATGGAAATATCCCAGAGTTGATTTGCCAATGACATAAATCTGTGAGTGTTCTGAGAGCCACTGGGTTATCTACCTCAAATAAGTGCGCTGTGCGGTTTGATCCTCAGTGAAACTTGTTAACATAAGAAGGGCTGAGGAGTTGTTCCTCGGAGAGCACTTTGCTCCATGTATAAGTAAGACACATTACACAGGCGAGTCTTTTATTGTATAGACAAAACCACTTAAAACAATCCAGTCTGCAGCTTGGCAGGTGAGGCACTGTCTGCCAAGCCTGACGACCTAAGTTCAAGCCACATAGTGAAAGGAAAGACACACACACACACATGCATGCACATGTGCATGCGTGTACACATGCACACTAAGTAAATGTGCATTAAAAAAAAGATCCAGTTTAACATAATCTACAGTTACCTTAAAAAGTTGTTAAATTTATCTTGTGTGTGTGTTTATGTGCCATGATGTGCACATGGAGGTGGGAGAACAAATCGCAAGCGTTAGTTCTTGCCTACCTTGTGGGTCCTGGGGATCAAATTCAGGTTGTCAGCCTTGGTGGCAAGCTCCTTTATGCACTGAGCCAGCTTGCTGGCCCTAGGGCTACTTTTTTAAAGGAAAGATTTTATTTTTCACTTGTAAGAGAGTAAATCTGTTACCTTTCTACTTTGGACTTAGTCACTTGACCAGAAATGTGAATGTTAGGTGTGGTTAAGGCTCAAGTAAGAAGTTATTTTAAAAAAGAAAAACAAAAACCTAAACTAAATACATTAGCAGCGGTAATAAACAAAAGTGGACTAAGTCTGCCTCTTAAAAGACAAAGACTCCAAGCCTCGCCGCAGGTCATCTGCCTTCCAGTTGTTTTCATACGTACATCTCCAGCTCCAATCTCAGTCCTGGGTTCCAAACATCTGTATCTGTAACAGGCCCCAGACTTTAGCACAACTGACTCCATGATGGACATACCATTCCAGCTGTAAAACTCAGAACATAGACAGCACCACCTGCCAAAAGGAAAAAAAGACCTAATCCATTCAAGGCAATAGTTCCTGGAAAGTTTCTAAATGTACGAACCTTGCTTTTTGGCTTCTGAGGTTTGCTTCTGTCTGTTATTGTTAACCTAAATAAGTTAACCCAGAACATGGTTTTTGTGCTAAAGCCTCACTCTGAGAAAGGTTCAGTGTGGAACTAGGATTCCAGTGTAGTTGCTGACAGTTGATAAAACCTCTCTCTCTCTCTCTCTCTCATTTTCTTTTCCTTCCTTCCTTTCTTTCTTTCTTTTTCTTTTTTCTTTTTCTTCTTTCTATTGTTTGTTTTTTGAGACAGGATTTCTCTGTGTAGCCCTGGTTGTCCTGGAACTCACTTTGTAGACCAGTCTGGCCTCAAACTCAGCAATCCACCTGCCTCTGCCTCCCAGGTGCTGGGATTAAAGGCGTGTGCCACCACTGCCCGACCAGCAAATAAAGATTTTCTGCTGACCTAGCCCATGTCTGAGCAGTACTGTCTGCTGAATGCCCCACATCAGTCTCCTCATCTGAGACATCCCAGACCTAATCCAACCAAAACATGGCTGGCTTCCTTCTTCTTCAGTCTTCATCAGCTCAGCAGACACTTCAGTGGCTCAGTGACTCTCAGCCTCTCGGTGGCTCTTGGTTTTCACTGTTTCCCCAGAATCTGCTCCTAGCAAGTTCTGTTGCTTTCTCTCCAGAGCACCTTACAGATCTGCTGGTATCTGTCCATCTTCATTACTGACACCCAAGTCCATCTCCTCAGTAGTTTTCCAGCATCCCTCTACCCTGCCTTTCCTTACAATGTCCTTTGTGGATGGTGGGGGTGGGGTGGGGTGTAATGTATAGTATTCTATATTATCAATATTATATACACTGTATTTCATAGCTTATGATGACAACAATAAAACTACACTGGTGAATCCCCCTCTGGTAAAGAATTAGCAGAATCTGGGTATTATCCTCCCTACTTACTGCTTGAAACACAGTCCCCAGCCCATGCTTCTGCCAGCTCTTGTCAGACTTTTCTCTCTTCCTCAGAGACCCAGGCGCCATGCCCTTCTTTCTGCTCCAGGACTTTTGCACCCACTGGCATCTCTGCCTAGATCTTCTGAGAGCTGGCTCTTCCTCTCACCTCAGGTATCACCTTCTCAAATGGACCGGCTGTCACTACCTTGTCTGTTTAAGTAAACAAACCCACACACTATCTGCTATCTTAGGGTCGTTGTTGCTGTGATGAAGTGTCGTGACCAAAAGCAAGTTGGGGATCAAAGATTTTATTTGGCTTACATTTCTACGTCATTGTTCCTCATTGAAGGAAGTCAGGACGGGAACTCAGAGGGTGGGGACTTGGAGGCAGGAGCAAATGCCAAGGCTGCAGAAGAGTGCTGCTCACTGGCTTGCCCCCCAAGAGTTGCTCAGTCTGCTTTCTTATAGAACCCAGGGCCACCAGCCCAGGTGTGTTCCTGCCCACAATAGGCTGGGCCTTCCCCCATCAATCACTAACTAAGAAAATGTCCTAACTTCACAGAAAGACCAACAGAGTCAACTAACCTGGGCCCTTGAGGGCTCCCAGAGACTGATCCACCAACTGAAGAATGAGCATGGGCTGGACCTAGGCCCCCACACATATGTAGCAGATGCACAGCTTGGTCATATGCAGGTCCCCCAACAACTGGAGTGGGGGCTGTTCCTGAATCTGTTGCCTGCCTGTGGATTCTGTTCCCCTAACTGGGCCACCTTGTGGGAGCAGATGCATCTAGTCCTGCAGTGACTTGATGTGCTGGGGTGCTAATACCCAGAGAGGCTCCCCTTTCTCACAGGAGAATGGGGGAATCTGTCTGAGGTGGTACTGGAAGGAGAGGGGAGCTGATATTGAGATGGAAAGTGAATAAATAAATTTATTAATCGTTTTCTCAATTGAGGCTCCCTTCTCTCTGATGACTATAGCCTCTGTCAAGTTGACAAAAAAACTACCCAGCAGGCACCTGAACTAGGCTATACATAATGAGCTCCAGCAATGCCCCCTTATCAGTGACCCCCCCTTTTTGAGTTTGTTTCAGTGTTCATGTTATTCTTTTGTGAAAAACTGTCAAAGTGATTGATTCCTAAAACTTCACAGCCTTGAGCATGTATGGGTACAGTCCAGCTAACTTGGTTTGAAGCATTAGAGACAAAGTCAGGTTTGCAGGTGAAAGTCTCTCCTGAGGGAGGTATGCAGACAGACTGTACTCTCTTTTGCACAGGATCAGTGGAATTTGGCCCAGCCCTGAGTGTTTTTCCCTCAATTCCTCTATTGAATCTGTCCAGGTGTTAATGTGCCTCATGTTTCTGTATGTTTTCCCGGGGTCATGAAGAAGCCAGCCGGCACCTTCCTGGAGCCTTCCTGTTAAATGACAGCAGGTTCAGGCTGTGAAACAGCCTTGTATCCCTCAGCTGCTTCTAATAACCATGCAGTACCTGAAGCTCATGCAGAGCTTTGCAAATTCTCTTCTGTACTGAGCAGCTGGAAACAATGCTCCAGGGATCCTCAGAGCCAGTGTGCAAAACAGTGGTTTGTGATGTTGCTTAAAAGACAGGCTTCTGGGCTCTTACTCCAACCTGGGACCTTTCAAGCAGGACCTAAGATTTGTGTGTTTTCACCCCACATCCATCACGGGCGGCCTGCCAGCTGAGACAAGCCTATGAGGAGGCCAGCTGGGGATCCACCAGTGTTTGAGGCACACAGCTCCTCTTCCTGGGGACTGGCCAAGGGGCCATTACCAGAACCAAAATTCCAGACTCTCTAGCGTCCTGTTCACCGGTACCATAGACATCACCTGTCTTCTCAGCCGTACTGTTTACTAAAAACCTCATTCTATGAAGCTAGTTGTTAAAATTTACATTGGTGCCTCTTGCCAAAGGCGATTTCTGTTGTTGTTGTTGCTAGCCCTAGTTTATGTCTTCCCAAAAGACTGAGTGCAACCAAATGGGGTGAATACAATCTCAGATTTTCTTTTCTCCTTCAGCTTAGAACTGGATCACCTGGCCCTTTCTCTCCCAATTTGAAATGCTTGCATCTCTCAACACCAGCATATTCTCTTTGACCAGAAAGGAAGAGGTTAAAAAACAGAAGCATCCAAAGCCTGGTTTTAATAGACATTCAAAAAGGAGCCTTTCTAGGTTTACAGAAAAATTGAGCTGGACATGAAGACCTCTGCCCTCTCCTCTGGATTCTGGTTTCTAAGCATCTTTTATGGTATAGGGGTATCTTTAGCAGGGTGTGTAAACTGTGATTGGGGCCTGTCTGTTAGTGTTCACTGTCTCCACAAGGATCACTTGATGTCACACAGCTGTCGGCATTGGCACACTGGATAACATATAGCTACCATCACAGCGGGACACAGGATGGGCTCGGGGGTCTGTTCCTCCCTCCCTTCCTCTCCTCAAACCATATTTTTTCATTTTAATAGATGCCCTCAAAGCACGGAGGCCAGCCTCATCACTCATTTGCTTAGTTTTATGAATATGTTTAGTCCCGACGTATGGATTCTGATTACTCTTTGAACTTGACGTGATGTATTGGATTGCTCCCCTCGGCACAGGCAGCACCTGAATCTTATCTCACAGTGCCCCTGGCACCCTGGCTCATGGTTAGACAGCCAGCATTCCAGAGCTGCTGTGACCTGTGTGCTGTATGCCTTCACCGAAATACCTCATCAGCTGTCAGATGAGGATGCTGGGCTCCTCAGAACCAAGGAGGGTCTGTGGAAGATGCTGGATTTCATTACACTTCACGGCAGACTACAGCTGGGGCTGAGGTGTCACAGTAGCCTCAGTTTCCCAAAGAAGCCTGCTGCCAGCTCTGAGCCAAGGCCAAGGTTGGGGGCCATTATGGACATCCCAAACACTGGCTGATACTCGGCTATCATAGAAGAGATAGACAGGAGAATCTCAGGGGCTACTTACTTTTATTTACAGGCCTACTTTGGAAAGAGTTGAAGGCTTTATTTCCCATCCTCACTTTTGCCATGTTGTCCCCAACAGCTTTGTGTGTTGGAGGCTGGGTCCACAGAGCAGTGGAGGGGGATGGTTAAAAGGCTGAGAGCCTAGTGGGTAATGGGCCATTGGTGACACAGCCCTCAGCTGGAATTGACCCTACACAGTTCCTCAGAGCCTAGGGCATAGTAAAAAGGCCAAGCCTGACCTATGACCTCTCTGACGTCTGTCCTTAGCACGTGTTCTTTTCTTTCCAAGTACACTGTACCACCATGATGGCCTGTGCCCTCCTCCCCCTGGCCCCCACCATACAACGAACAAGCTCTCATGAGAGCAGAGTGGAGGCTGGTGCTGTGGCCTCCACTCAGGAATCGTGAACCACTCCAATCTTCTTTTGTTAAACATTACCTAGCCTCAAATATTTTGTGATAGCAATGGAAGAGACTAAGATACTTAAAAATAGCTGTGGATGAAGAAAATGACCATGGCTAAACGTGAGGATATTGGCCATCAGCAAAGAAGAGAACATAAAGCTCCCATTCTCACAGATATTCTGAAACCTGTGTATTTCATTTTTGATGGAAAAGAGCTGCACACAGAATAGTAAGTTTGCTGGAGGGAACTTGTGAGCATTTTTTTCCCTCACATAAACAACAATGGAGCCTAGTGTCCATTTCATTCTCTTTGTGCTTGACTGGGACCCAGATGGCTCACTGTCCCTCAGTATGTCCCTGCTCCCTCCCTGCTGAGATCTCATTGGCTGTGACGCACTGTCCTGCTCCAGCCAGGACACTACTGTCTTTCTTCCCTGTGGGAATGTGTTCTCAATGCCAACTCCAACAATGCTGACCTGGGCATCACTTGGGTGGTGCTGGAGTGAGCTGTAGGCTCTGGTCCTGCTGTTGTAGCCTGGGGCCCTAGTTGTCATTCCCCTGACACAGCAGAGAGAGCAAACAATAGATCCAATGGCTGTAGCCACGTGGTAAACAGCTAGACCTCCAGAACAATAGGAATAAATGCTTCTGCCACGAAGTGTATGGAGAACCTAAACCAATCTTCAGGCAGAACTGGGGCCAGGTACCACACACAGCCCTGCCCTTCTCAGCTGGCTGTTGCCCATGCCAGAGCCATAATCACCCGTAGGATTCTCAGACCCAGGACATTGTGTAGCTGGAGCTCAATGAGTCTTACAGGACGGAAGCAGCCAATTCAGGGAACTCTGGGTTCTGCATTGGCTTTGCAGCAGCCTTTACATCCAGGCAATGCAGTCCATGGACTTGAGTAATCAGAGGCGCAGCCAGAGGTGCAGGAACAAACCAGACAAGAATGGAGTTTGCTCTTTGGACCCCTTTCCCTCCCGAGCCTGCCCCACTTCCTCCTCCATGATGTCTCTGCCATCAGAGGATGCAAAGGCTGAGGGAGAGCTGGCCTGTGAACTCTCTGCCTGTGACCAGTTAGGAAAGTCGACTGGAAGTCCTAGATGTGACAGAAAAGGACAAAGGGAAATGTTTCCACAGCATTTGGGCCACAATCATTATCTCATTTGTAGCCAAAGATGACTTCAAATTTTCAATCTTCCTGCCTCTACCTCTGAGAGCTAGGATTGTCTGAGTTTACCATCATACCTGGTCTCACTTTGTTTTGTTTGCTGGTCCTGGGGACTGAACTCATAGACTTGCACGTTCCAGACAAACACTGCTTACTACACAGCGACACCCCAGCTTCTTAGTGCCAGGCTTATGGAGCTCGGTACTCACCACAAATCCGTTTTACAGTCACCAGGTCAGGGAGTTGTAAAAGCATCATGATTGTCTACCAGGGTATTTTTTCATTGCTCTGGAAAAACCAAAACCATACACATATCACTTATTCATTCGTGTCTCCTGGAATGTTCTAAGCTATTTCCTTTCTCTGTGTATGTATTACTCTGGAGTTTCCATACAAATGAAATCAAACAGCATGTATCCTTTACTGTCTAGCTTCTTTCTCATATGGTTTAATCAGATTGTACCACGTATTTAACTGGTTAAATGTTAATATGTTACCAATAATATTCTATTGTATGGGTGTGCCACACTGAGTTGATGCATTTGTCTATTGAGCTGTTGTAATTTTTTTGTTATCATGAATTATACTGTTATGGACATTTGTGTACTTCCTCTTGTGTGTCTTCTACTCTCTGGGCACACTCACCTTTTAATTCATGAAGCATCACTGTAGACGCCGCCCCTCTGGTCACACTCGTCCTTACAGCATGTTCTCCTCCATGTTCTGGGTTAAGTGTACTGCAAAGGATGTATGTTGCCACTGAATGAATGCTTCTATATGCCACTCTAAACTGGGGACATGTCACACAACAAGGCAAAGCCTTTTGACTCCTCTTCTGTGTGTCTCTGCACACTCTGTCTCCTCACATGGCCTAACTCACATGCTAGCTACTGTAACAGATCACCCTTCTGCCTCCCCCTTCCCTAATGGAACCAACCTGCTTTACTCTGATACCCACGGGGTGTTCTCCACTTACAGTCAGAGTCCAGCATTCTCTGAAATACGAGAACCCTCACCTGCAGAAAGCAGCTTTGGTGTTCTTCAACACTTCTTACTGAGTCCTGGGCTCTTGTGTGTGTTTGAGTCTTTAAGCTCAAACCCTTAAACAGAGAAACTTCTATTTGGTGAGATAGTGTGAGTTTTTCCATTATGAAATTCCAATGTTTAAAGAGCAAACAGTCAAGAAACAAGAAAAAAAACCAAGGGTGTGTGTATGTGTGTGTGCATGTGTTTATGTATGTGCAGGTACATGTTGGGGACACGTGCATGTGCATGTTTGCACATGCATGTAGAGGTCAGAAGACAACACCAGCTGTTGTTCCCCAAGTACAATCCATAGTCCAACCCCGTGTGTGTGTGTGTGTGTGTGTGTGTGTGTGTGTGTGTGTGCATATGCCTGTGGAAGTCAAAGATTGAGTCTGGTGTCTTCAACTGCCCTCTATCCTATTTTCTGAAACAAAGTCTCTCACTAAATCTAGAGCTCATTGATTGGGTACCCTTGTTAGCCAATGAGATCAACTATTTGCCTGTTTGTTCTCTCTCTCTCTCTCTCTCTCTCTCTCTCTCTCTCTCTCTCTCTCTCTCTCCATAAATGAATGAATTTGTGTTTTAAAAAAGAGAGTTTTTTAAAAAGCTAAGGTGGTACGTATCCCAGCTTCTCTCCACAATCTGACTGTAGCAACTGGAACGGCTCAGGCCAGCCTCATTTCACGCAGCTCACTCTATCAACACATCTGCTACACAGAGCATGCTTTCTGAGTGACTCAAAGACCAGAACCCTGACTTCCAATGGCTTATAGCCTAAGGGTAGAGAAGTTACCTGTATTCTGGCAAGATATCAGGGACTGTAGGAGGGGTAGTGACCTGGGGAGGAGGGAATGCATTCTGTGTAGGAGATGCAGAGAGGATTGGAAGAGCTGGTGAGTATCTGAGTTGGATGTTGGACTGATAAATGCAGGGAACATCTCACAGGTTGGGATCAGGCACATGGGTAGGATGTTTCATCCATCCGAGTCAAGTGGAGGGCAAGTGTAGGGATTTCAGGTTAGAGGGCAGGGAAAGAAAGTAGAGAGGAGAGCCTGGGGCTGTGCCGGAGTGTGCACAGAGCACTCAGCTGGCACTTTGAAGAACAAAGGTGGACTGTCCCTGGACATGGGAGAGAGCAGGTAAGGTAGGTTAAGAGATGGTAACATCACTACTGCAATAATCCCAAATAAGAACCTTCATGATCTCTGGGTGGGATAACGACCAGGGGGAGGGACTTTTAACACACAATTCAGTTCAGCAGGAACTTGCTCATCCTGGAGGCAATATGTGAACTGTGCAGGCAGGCTCAGCAGTCATTGTCTGTTCTGCGTGATGCTCTTCCAAGTGGCACAATGTCTTAATCAGACCTGGTGCTCACATGACTGATCTAGGCACAGAACAGGTCATGTATCGTATCAAGTTTTGGGAAACAGGAAGCAATGGGAGAAATGTATTTTATTGGTGATTAAGTGAAGTGCAAAAGATAGGAGGCGCTAATCACCAGGAGATGGCCCTTCCAACGGGGTTGGGGTTAGGGGTTGGGTATTGTCTGCTGACTCTGTGGAGACCCTGACCGAGTACCTAAAGAGTCACTGGGGTGTGTGGTGATTCTGGACAGCACTATGAGGCCTCTGCTTCTGCAGTAAGGAACGGCCATATTAAAAATCCCTGCTCTGGGACGGTGAGATGGCTCAGCCAGTAAAGGTGCTAGCCACCAAGCCTGATGACCTGATTTTGATCCTGGGAAACCTGGATAGTGAGAGGAAAAAACTGACGTCCTTCAAATTATCCTCTGACCTCCATACATGCCGCACATCACACATGCGCGCGCGCGCGCACACACACACACACACACACATGCCACAAACCCCCAGGTCTCAGCAGTCTGTCGGTTCTGCCTGCTAAGCATCGTCCCAGTCTGCTTCTAACTGCCTTAAGGTCAAAGATGGGAAGTGACACTACCAAGCCATGTCTCCATACTGATGTGAGTGAAGAGGAGAGAGTCAGGAGGCCTGGAAGTCCTGGTTCACCATGATTCCTCCCCTACATAAGGTCTGGCTGGCTGGTCTGCCAGTGTCCTGGCTTCCAAATGGGCTGCTACATTCCTGTCCCATCCCACTGACTCATACCCTGCCTGCACAGTGCTCTCTATTCCGAATTGCAGCCAGCCTTCAAAATAGACATTAGTCTTGACTATCAGTCAAGACCTGTCAGACATCAGTCCAGACCTGTCCTCCAGGCCTCTCCCTCCTTGTGCACCTTAGTGTGAATACTTCAGGCTGAATGGCTATGGGTGACCTTCAAATTACTTCCTATATAACACGACAGGAGCTGCAGTCCGTCTGAGAGTTCTGTTAAACCCAGGAGTGCTATGCATGCCTGTAATAATCCCACTTCTTAGGATAAGAGGATGGTGAATTTGAGTCTAGCCCAGGCTACATAGCAAGATGCTACCTAAAGAAAGCCAGTCTGGCCACAGGCAGCAGGGCTCTGGCTACTGAACTCCTTGTTTCCATCCAGTCTTCTAACTCAGCTCTAGAAACAGAAAAGCCACCCAGATCCTCTCAGGAAAGTCTTTCTCCCATATTACCCAGGAGCTAACAGCACCAGCCCTGTTTCTCAGTGTGTGTTTTGCCTCAAGACCAGCAGAGTTCCACAGTCTCTTTAACTCACCAAGGGGAAGCTGCTCTTATTCCCAAATCATGCTGCAAAGGATCCCACAAAGCTGCAAAGGATCCCACAAAGCTGCAAAGGATCCCACAAAGCTTGTCCTTTCAGGCTGGCTGGGCGTGGGGGGTGGGGGTGTCTCCCCACAGATTCCTTCTGCCTTGTGGAGACGTGACTGGGCTGTCTTGGGTCAGCAGCTGAAGTGTGTGGAGTATGGAGCTCTGAGCACAGAGCCAGCAGACCAGACAAGCTGCTGTCTGGTTTGGACTTGACTAAGGCATCAACTGAAAGTTGGCATAAACACAAGCCTCTTGTTTCATTGCTTCTCCCAAACAAACAACGTTGGGTAAGAGTGCCTTCTTCGTCCAGCACCATGCAGCCCAGTTCTTTTCTTCCTCTCCAGGGAGGCCCATGAAGCAAACATTCATAAAGGTGGCTAGTCCTGGCAGGCGTGGCCTTGGCCATTTACAAAGCACATCTAGGCTGGTTATATGGATGCTACAGCCCCACACAATAGGACCAAATGGGGAGTCCAGAAGGAAGAAAGGGGAAAACATTAGGAAGCTTCAGGGGACCGCATAGATCATCCTCACCCTTGGGCAAACTCAAGATAAAGAGGCTTAGTCCCCTTCCCACTGTTATAACAAACACTGGATAAATTAGCACAGTTCTGGGGGTCTGTCGAGGGTGACTTCAGGGATGGTGTCACACTCCGAGAGAGGGGAAGGGGGGGTCCCAGGGCTGTTCTCACAATAACCAACTCACTCTTCATATCTGATTAACACCTCAGTCACCTCACCAGAGTAGAACCCTCCTGTCACTGAGTGCATGTGTGTATGTGTATGCGGGGGTCAGTGACTGACATCAGATGTACTCCACCTTGGTTTCTGAGACAGTCAGTCTCTCCCCGACCCTGAAGCCGACTGACTGGCTAAACCAACTACCCAGCCAGCTCCAGGGATCCTCCAGTCTCTCCTCTCACCACCAGTAAATGTGAAAATTCCAGCCCATGCACTTGCTGACTAAGCCATGAGTTTGTTATTTGTTTGTTTCTGTTTTGTTTTGTTTTCAAAGAAAAATGGTCCATGCCCAGAACTCAAGTCTGTGACTGCTGACAAAAAGCAGGCTTTGGTGTGTGCTGAATTTTTGGTGGCTCCTGAATTGCCACTCTGGCATTGTGTGGCAATTCTAGCCTTCTCCACTTGGCTGGGTTTAGTTAAGGGGAAAGCTGGAACCCTGGTTCCTGTTTTATCTGGTCCACTCACTTAGCCTCCCGAAGTGAACTCCCATCCCTGGGGGTAGTTCTTACAGTTCTCGATCCTAGCATTTATAAAGCAGTTGTGGAGAAGATGCATCCTTAAGGGAGGGATTAGACAAACCTCCAGCTGCCCCAAGCTAGAAAGGCCCTTCGGTGCCCACTATCTGCCAAAGGCCTTCTACCCAACACACACACACAGAGCATTGTGAGTGTGCAATTTAAAATCAAAAGTTCAGAAGCTGGACATAGTGGCACACACCTATAATCCCATCTTTGGAGGCTAAGACAGGAGAACTCCAAGTTCAGAATGAATTGCATGGTGAGATTCTGTCTCAAAGTTCTATGACTACTTTCTGCTGACATTAGGGTGGTGTTTCCTGCCGACCGTCTCCTAAACAATGCACTGTCTTTTCCACTGTGCTTACAGGATGGCTGAGTGAGCTGGTGTGTACTGAAATAACATAAATACAATTTCCACTGCATTTTCACATTGAAACGTTGTATGCTAATTTTAAACAATTCATGGAATCAACTGAAGCTGAGAAACCAAACTAAGGCAATTATCTATTTTAAGCAATAAAAGTAAATAATTGCCAACACAAAATACAATACCCACGGAAAATAGCTTTGGAAATTCAGGGTCAAATTAAGATTTCTCACCGATAAACTTTACTATACTAAAAGAATTATTATTGTTTTTTTCAGTCAGAAGAAATAAGATCTTAGCCCAAAGCACAGAAATGCCAGGAATACCAAAAGGACAACAAATATATCTTTATATGTAACTATACTCTACTGGCTTATAAAACTAATTGTGATATCATAAAACTTGCACTGTATTAAATTAAAATTCATGACTATGATAATATAAAAATTAGTATAGGGTCTCAAGAGTCTATGACTTTGACAAACTTGCCTCGCAGTGAAATGAGTGAGCTATCGTGTACAGTAACTGGAAGCCGGTGTTCTGACGTCAAGTTCTGGGCAGGCATGTGGGAGTAAGTAGCATGGATCTTATCTAAAACAGATTTGGAAGCTGGCAAGTACAAATACTCTGTAGTCATCACGGAAGAGCAGCAATGTCTGCTTTGTCTGGTGCTGTAGAAGGAGGTCCTCTGAGCAAGACAGCCGCCATCTTCATCAAATCATCTGCACCTGTCAATTATTGACCTTTCTTCACTGGAGGAAGGATGTGACGGGTCATTTGCCCCTCTTAGGAGATTCCATCTACTTCTCTCAGCCATGTGTATGCAGTTCTGCCCTAACTGCACAGGCTTCAGGACTCTAGGTGTCCTAGACTGTATAGGCTGGAGAAGGTTCAGGGAACTCTGTCTATGTGACTACGAGGAAGCCTCATTCATTCGGGGTGAAAATTTTCTGGTGTGGCCCCTGTGAGGAAGCCCTCACCTACACTCAATAACTCAATAAGTCAGCTCAACGACTCCTTGGTTCCCCATTACCCCAGGGTAAATTATGGTGGAAGCATTTTAAAAAAAAAAAAAATAGTACATGGGCAAAGTCAGAAGTTAAAGATTGTGATGGTTTTTTTTTTTTTACTTAGTTGATAATTATTATATTATTGTATGTGTGTGTGGTGTCGGGGCACATGCAGGGTCAGAGGGCAGCACTGTGGAGTCAAGTCTCTTTTTTCAGCCTTATAAGGATTCCAGAGATAAAGCTCAGATAGAGTGGCTGGAGAGATGGCTTAGTGGTTGAGACCATTGGTGGCTCTTACAGAGGACCTGGGTTCAGTTCCTATCACCATCATGATGGCTCACAACCATTCACAACTCCAGTCCCAGGGAACCTGATGCCTTCTGCTGACCTCTATATACATACATACATACATACATGCATACATACATACATACATACATATAGGCAAAATATCCATTCACATAAAATAAATTTTTAAAAATCTAAAATTAAAAATGAAAAAGAAACCCTCAGGTGTTCAGGCTTGGGCAACAGGAATTTTACCCACTGGGCTTACACTGAAAACCTAGAGAAAAATGTATGCCTATAGAGTGATTTGAGTGGCACTTGCTGCCAAGCTGATGCAAGTTGATCCCTAGAACCCAACTGGTGGAAGGAGAGAACCAACTCCCACAAGCTGTGCTCTGGTCTACACACACACACACACACACACACACACACACACACTTAAAATCAAAAGAAGCAGCAACTAAGAAGTTTATATCATTTTTCTGGATCCCGATTCAGCCAGGTGTTTACCCTCCAACCCTGCCCTTGTACCACAAAACAAGAAGGTCTGTCCAGTCCACCTGTCTGAAAGGCCGTCACATGTTGCTTTTTAAACCAAATTCCCCTTATTTCCTCACCAATGCTCACAGATCACTGCAGAGTAAACATGACACAGAAAAATAATTGCAAAACCCTGAACACAGGGAGGAAATTAAGGCCGTTTAAAGACACACCTGGGCAGGAACCATGACTCAGATGCAACAGCCAACATCCCTGGTTCCCAGACAGGCATGTTTGTACGATGCAACCACACACCTTCCCAAAGACTAACCTCAATAAATTTAATGTCAACAGCCAGAAAAATATAATAGAAATCATTTGTTCAAACAACCCCATTGTTTATCACCCAAAAATACTTTACCCCAAACTGTAGGACACACGAATTCTTGTACTTGGTGAACCAAAAAAAAATTTTTTTTTTTGCCAACATGTACTAAAGTGTTTATTTGTGTGTAAACAGAGTTCTGTTTGGAAACAAATTCAAGCTGGCCTTACACTCACAGCAATCCTTCTGCCTCCACTTCCAAGAGCCTCGGTTGCAGGCCTGCGTCATCATTATCCAGTTGATATCAAGATATTTAGAAGTTCTTTTGTATTGAACACCTGTTTACCTTCTGATAACATGTTTTGAGTCGTGGAGATTTACCCAACTCTACATATAAAATAGTCTTTGCAAAATTTCTTAAGGTAATAAAAACATTGCTATGTTTGAACAGAAAGGACAGCTGTGTCACTGTGGGGAAAAAAGCTACTAACCTCAGGGCTGCCCTAAGAATGGGAATTAAAGAAAATCCCAGAAAGCAGGGTGAGTTCGGGAAAACACAATCAGGGTGGGACTCCCTCTAGGTCCTTGGCTACTTTAACTGGTGCTAGAGATGCTTGCTGCTGGTGTATGTGTGTGTGTGTGGGGGGGGGGTGTATATGTTTGTATGCATGTATGGCATGTACATGTGTGTATATGTGTGTATGTGTGGTATATGTTTGTTATCCATGGGTATAATTATGTGACTCTTGTGCCAAACCAACAATGTTTTTTTCAGACCTATTATTTTCTTGAGATTTATTTGTGTGTGTGTGTGTGTGTGTGTGTGTGTGCGCGCGCGCGCGTGCACGAGACACACACACTTAGGAAGCCTTACAAACAGCTACAGTCTCAAACATTGCAACTTTAAGTCCCCCTTAGAGTTTGGCAAGCATAGCAGGCTGTTCCTGAAGAACTAGAACCACTGTGCTCCCTTGGAGCCTGAGCCACATTCTGAGACCAAGGCCTAGCAGACTGCCAAAGCCTGAAGAACAAAACCTAAAAGCAGAGCTCCCCGGTGACTTCACATTGGAAGTTAGTGCAATACAGAGACTCTACAGCACACCCACACACACTTCAAATCATCAGAACTTAAAAAGTCTCTAGACAGGAGAAAAGCAAATAAACAATAAATGAGACCTGTGATGGACACACAGAAAGCCTGTGGTAAGCCAGACACAGAGGGAGACCACAAAAAGCCTGTGGTAAGCCAGACACTGAGGGAGACCACAAAAAGCCTGTGGTAAGCCAGACACTGAGGGAGACCACAGAAAGCCTGTGGTAAACCAGACACTGAGTTTACTGGACAAGGGATTGACACCAACTGTTGTAAGAAAGGATGGAAGGAAGGAGCAAAGAAATAGACTCCAGGTGGAGAAATGCTGCCATTGATTTATAATCTGAAAATACAGTTCTGAGGCTGATGCGCCATTGGCCAGGCTTCGCTGAGACAGCAGCAGCGAGAGGACTGTGAACCTGAAAACACGTTAGGAACAGTGTGCAGGCCTTGTGATCCCAACACTGAGGGCTGGGGCCAGATGCCAGGTGTGAGGACAAGTTGACCTACATGGTTCGGTTCAGGGAGGAGGAACACAGTAGAGCACGCTTGTAATCTTAGCACCTGGGAGGTAGACGTAGGAGGATCGGGAGTTCAAAGTCACCCCAGCTTCATAGCAAGTTCTGAGACAGTCTGGTCAAATAGGTAAGTTCGTAAATAGACAGCAGCGCTAGGGAGATGGCTGAGTCAGCAAGGTGCTGCTAACTGTCCCTGTCTCTGCAACCTGGGGGAATGCCAGGCACTGCAGCTTACATCTGTGACCCAGTGCAGGGCAGAGAGTCCTGGAGCTCATTAACCTGTCAGTCTAAAGATGAGCTGCAGGTTCAGGGAGAAAGCCTGACTTGAAAACTAAGATGGAGTGTCCTCCATGATACAGACCTCTGGTCTTCATGTGCATGTACATGTGGATACACACACACACACATCACATACGTACAAACATATCACAGGAACACATGTATACATACAAACACATATACTAACACACACAAACATATACACACATATACCACACACACATACATATCACATACGTACAAACATATCACAGGCACACACATGTATACATACAAACACACATATACACATATACTACACACAAAAACATATACACATTATACCACATACATATGTATATACACACATACATACAAACAAATTGTACATACCTATACCACACATACACACACAAACATGTACATACATATCACACATACACATGTGCACATATACCACACACACACACAGACAAATTCAGGCAAAAAACATTTTCAGACAAACCCTGAGCAAATTTGTTGCTGATAAATCCTTAGGACATGTAATCTTGTTTAGCTAAATATGCTAAGATGCATGGCATTGCTCATTTAAAACGAGTAGTTTCTGGTATAAAATAACATCTCAATAAAGCTGTTTTTAGAAGCTTTTGGGACTGAGGAAGCAGCTCAGTGGTGAATTGCTCACTGGATGTGCTTGGTGCCCTTGGGTTCAATCTCCAGCACTACAAAAATAAGTAGATAAATAAGAAGATGATTCTTGGGCAACTTTTCCTAACCTTTGTCCTCCTCATTGTCTCTGACTTGTCAGGGCTCGATTTTAGGAGCTCAGGCAAGACCTTTGCATGACAGTAAGAGAGATACCAAACTCCCAACAGATATCCCTAACAACTATATCAAGACATGATCTCCTCCCAGAGACAGAAGCCATTTAGCCAATTCATCTGTAAAGGAAGGGCCTCTTGAGAATGTTGGACATGTCTTTTGAGGTCTTTGCTGCCGGCTCTCTCCTCTTCTGCCTATTTATTCATGATAGAAATATATTTATGTTTTTCTTTAGAGTGAAGGGAAGTTTTCGAGGCAATGGAGGGCAAGAGGTGGTTTGGAAGATCTAAATTCTGAGTTCTATAATGTAAGCACCTGCTCACTTTCTTTGTATATCAAAGATAATATACACAAAATCCCTAGAATGGTATTGGGGTGGAGTAGTATATGCTCAGTAAGATGGAAGTTATCATCATCATCATCATTATCATCCTTACTGAGGATGCTATGGTTTGGGTATGGCTTGAGTGTGTCCCCCCAAAAAACTTCATCTGTGAGAAACTTGGTCCTCCGTGTTGCAGTAGTCTGAGGTGGAAGAACCTTTAATAGATAGGGTCTGGACATGGTAAACAGGCCTGGAGGTACCTCATGTGGGACATAGTTAGTTCTCAAAGGAGTTGATATAAAGGAGCAAGAGCCTGCTCTGCAGCCCCTCCCCCACATTCCCACCACTGTCCTCTATAAATCCCTCCCCCAGCTGAGGAGAAGCCAGTCCTTGCCCTCAAGCCTCCAAAGTAGGAGCAATGCAGGCAATTTGTTATCTCAATGAAAACTGTTCTAAGATGGGGGCAAAGAAATCAGAGATGAGGACTCTCCCATACAACTAGCCCTATGAACCACATCTGAGCTCCATCTACTAAAGAGGAATGTAGGCTTAGATTTTTCTAACCCGACTTTTAATATAGGTTCTTAACCTCCCTTCTAGCCCACCACCCACCAGAGGTAGTGGAAAAGAAAGGTTATTAGGATATGGGGGCGGGGGGGGGGGGGAGTGGACCGGTTTAGAAACAGTTCCTTTGAGCAAATCCATTCTGCATTGTCCAATTCAGTAGTGTCAGGATAGCAAACACAAATCAGCAGCGGTGGCATGATCTAGCAGGCTCCAGGTACAAAGTGAAGGTCAGCAAAGATGAAGAGCAAGACCAACAAAGCGTTACAAAGGTAGCCATGTAAGTCCCCATCACTGTCAGTTGAGTCATGTCTTGCCTCAGCAATACAGCACATGAATCTGTCTTAGCAAAACTCCACACGAGTCTATATTAGCTGACATCACTGCCAATCAGCCCGAGTCCATGGAAGCTGCAAGAAGCTGCCAGAACCCACCAGACGTTTTTTTGGTGCGTTTCTTTCTATGAAGTCATGAAAAACAATGACCACTAAGGAGTGACAAGGTATACCAATACCATCCAGCATCATCCACCACCTGTTGTGTTATATTTATATTCTTTTTTAACAGCATGTGTCCTTTCACATGTTTGCTTTAGTAAAACATCGTTTCACCTGGGTCTGCTTCAGCAAAACATTCCTTCACGTGTCTACCCAAGCAAAACACCATCCAACACAACTGACTTTCCAAAGAAACCGTAAGTTTCCACTTCAGATGAAGCTGAAGCTTAATTAGATACTACACAATAAAACTGTATGGCAATAGACACAGAATTCTGACCTTTGATGTCTCTTCTGACTCCAGTAGTCTATAATTTGCATCTTACAAAGGAGTGATTTTAAATGAATACTATAGTATAGAAGACAGTGATATTTGCCAGTGATGAGGGTGACTATAGCAATTCTGATGTTATTTGTAAAGTAAGCGTGGTAGTTTAAATAAGATTGGTTTCTATAGGCTCATACATTTGAATATGTAGACCCTAGTTAGTGGAACTGTTTGGAAAGGACTGTGGGGTGTGGCCTTGCAGAGGATGCTATTGAGGGTAGGCTTTGAGGTTTTAAAAAGTGTGTTGCTCCCCATTAGCTGTTTCTCATTTGTGATTTAGGATTATGAGTTCTCAACTGTTCTGACCATTACGTTTTAACTCCGCCATCTTGAACTCTGAAAGCCCAACCAAGTGCTTTCTCTGTAAGTTGCTTTGATCATGCTGTTTGATCAGAGAATAGAAAAGCAACCAATATACACTAATCGTATTGTTGCTGTGGCCAAAAATCCAACAAACAATTTAAAAAGAGGAATTTTTTATTCTGGCTCATGGTTTCAGAGAGTTAGCTCATGGCTGCTTGGCCCACATCCTTGAGCAGAATATCATGGTGGAGGGAGTGTAGCAGAGGCAGCTCACCTCAGGGTGGCAGAGACAGAGAGAGACAAGAAGTACCCTGGGATAAGATACTCGCAAAGACCAGCTCCTAGTGACTTATTTCCACCAACTAGGTCCTCCTAATGTTTCCAGAACTTTCCGAATAGTGTCACTTAGCTGACACCTGTGTCCCGGCACATGAGTTCATGGAGGGCACTTTTTCCCCCTTGGAGAATACTTTTGTTTAAACCACCCTACATACCTTCTGTAGGATCCACTATAGGTAGGCAGGAAGAAGAGCTGCACTTAGGGCCAAAGCAAACTACATTTTGTTGTTGTTTGGTTGGTCTTTGGTTTGTTTGTTTGTTTGTTTGTGGCATGGTTTAACTATGTTGCTCTGGCTGGTCTCAAACTCACACAGTAATCTGTCTGACACTGAGCCCTAGGGCCTGGGATTAAAAGCATGCACTACCACACCCAGTTTTATCTAAATTAACTAATAAAATATCTGGTAATCTGACCTAAGACCCTTTTTGTATATTTTGAATATTCAAATTTGTTTTATACTATCAAAATATTATATGTATATATTCAATCTGCCAGCAATTTGCACCCTAATTGGATCATAAACGGGAAAACACAGTTCAACTAACCCAACTACTTCATAGAGAAAGAGAGATGAATTTGCAGACATAGAAAGAACTGCAAAACATATTTTAAAAATGGGGAGGTTGATTTAAACGCAGCCACATCTGCCTGGAAGGGGTAAGAACCTGCCCAAAGTGCCCATCAAGTTGCAAGCCATTGAGCTGTAGAGAGAACCTGAGAGAACTAAGCACTGTTGAAGGAGTGTTGTTATTTTAAGTATGACAATGACAGTGGCTCTAACACTTAGCAACCTACCAGATAACTTGTATTTTTCCCACGCCATCATGCAAAGCTGTATCAATTCCCAGTGCCACATTAATCGTTGGTCCAGTTTTCAAAGGTTAACATGCATCAAGCGTAAGTTTTTCTTGTGAAAAGTAAACTTTCTATTCAAATCTCTGTCACAGTGAGAAACAAGGACTCTGGCTTCAAGATCCACAGAGATCAATAGATACATACCCTTTACTGTCCTCCCCTCTAAATGCATCAGAATGCCAGATCTCTGCGTCCTGTGAATATGAAGCTTTGACTCAGCTCCAGCTGCAAGCGTCTTTTCCTAGTTGACCACACCATAAGACATTTTCAAAGGGGCACCGCTTACTGTGTTCCTGTTTCCTCCTCACAGAAAAACACCACTTCCTCGAAAGCACAGCCCATGGTTACACGGCTGCGCTCTGAGGATTGTTGCTTATGAAATACTGTCGAGGACCAGAGAAGATTTGATGGACACCACGGAAGTGACACTCAGAAGCCAGTGTGACACTTCAGGAGACAGACCTGAACCAGTCTGAAGGACAGCTTAGTGTGCTGTATGGCTCAGTAGGGGAACACTTGCCTGGCATGGCCAGGCCTTGGGTTCAAGCCCCCTGATGGAATGAAGGGAGGATCCTAAGTTAACATCATCTAAGAGCACACAGGCAGCCAAGAGGTAGGAATAATTTGTTCTCCAGTGATTTATAGAGAGTCGTGTGTGACCTGACCTGTGCCATTGCAGCTGCACACTGACCTGAGCTGGCTTTCCCAGGTTTGCCTGTGCACAGTGCTTTAGGGAAAGACCTTCCCTTCCCTCTGAGTTCTATCTGATGCTTCGGTTCAACAAATGGAATAAAATGACATGCTAAGCAGGTGCCCCTCTAGGCAGCAGCCCTGGGACATCCTTTCCCAGAACCCTTGGTTCTGAGTGTCACTATTATGATGTCCATAAAATCTTCTTTTTGGTCCTTGACAACATTTCTTAAGTAGCAAGAGAATTTAAAGGTAGCCTTAAAACTAAAATCTAATAGCTGGCATCAGAATAAGAGGAAATGCCTAGGTTTTATAAAAGTTTTGTATATTAGACACATTTTAGCCTCTTATACATCCTCTAACATTAATTTGGGTTGACCCCAGTCACAGTGAGTTAGGTTAGTCAATGGGCTGACAGTCTTGTTTGTTCCTATCCCTATATGGGCTGTTTCTCCTTTTTACCATCATTTAGACTCAAGAAAATGTTTTCTGTCTAAATTACCACATGGCCAGGTATCTTCCTGTGAATCCTTTCAAAAGGCCTGAAGGATAAGAGACACATTCCGATGTCAGGGATATTTCCCAGTCGGCTTCAAGGATGTAAGCGAGATGAAATGGAGTTATTTGGGAGAATCGTGCAGGTGAGGAGGAAGATGAACAAAATCCCTCATGCTGTTGACTGCACTGAGAACACAAAATGGAAAGGCCGTTTTTTCAAAAAGAAAGAGAAGACAAGAGAAAGATAAAAGGATCAGTTAATATAGTCATGTAGGTATGGAGAGTGGCATTGGTTAGGTGGAAGCCAGAGACTACCAGCAGTCTGGCTGGCTAACCACCATGCAAGGCTACCCCTGCCTGCCCTATGTCAGGGTGGACAAGCCAGAATTCTGGTTGGGAAGTGAATTCTACATCAGAATGATAGAGGGTGACAGAGAGGAGATGACATTTGCACCTGAACTGATAGAAGATACAGAAAGTCAAAAGCCTACAGAAAGCTGAAGAGGTAGCTTATCTCTACTGGGTACAAATGAGCCCCCTCTCTGCACCCCGCCCCAGCGAGGAGACACCTTTTCACTAGTAAGATAAAAGGCTGGGAAGGGGAGCTTGAGAGAGACCTGGTCCTCTACAGGCCCCAGCTCCCTTCCCTTCTACAGCCTTTGGCTTTGGGCAGGAAGGATTTGGGGACACAGTGGCAGATGTCCTTGTGGCACTGAAGGTCCTATCTATACAGTGTGTTCTTTCTGGACAGCTTTAAGTGCTGACTTTAGAGCTGAGGTGTGGCATGGCGTGGCATGGACAAACCTGGTTAACTTTTACCTCAAAATCTGACTCAGCCCACAGGATCTTGAGAAACAATGGCTGACTAAGCTTCCTAGCCTGTGGTCTGTACTGCTCAGATCCAAGCAACAGGTGAAAGTCCCAACCACAAGTTTCTTGGGACTGAGGGTGTGGCTCAGTAGTACTACACTCGCCTAACATGTGTAGTAGTTTTGAGCCCTGGCACCACAAAAATTATTTTTCTCTTCTTCTTGATTTATCTTGTGGTGTTGGCCCTGAAAAGTGACGCTGACAGAGACGGTATAAAATCCAGACTTGGAGGGTCACCCCCTCTACTATCAGTGAGAGATGAGAATGACCCACAGATCTCCCCAGAGTCACCCAGAATGCATAGGGAGGTACAGACAGAGTCTCCAGCAGTGTTATTAGGTTGAGAGAGACCAGACTCATGCCTCACAACATGTAAAACCATGAGAGGTTGTATGCTGTTGAGGCCATCCCTGTGCCCCTGTGACCCTGTGTCACTCTACCTACAACTGCTAGCTACTGGGCTTGCATTATAAGCCCCAGACACTAAACAATTTCATATCAACATAAGACACCAAGACCCCAGGCAGCAAGGTCCAGAAGGATTGGGCAACTTGCACAAAGCTTCCTACTGAAGAGGGCAGGCAGTCTGGCCCCAGAGCCCAGGCTTCTAACCTCCATGTTTTGAGCCAGCCACAAGGTATAGTTGCATGGCATTAATCTTCAAGTCCATGCTACATTGGTCTTGTGTACCATTAGCTGGCTTCCCACTCTTCTGAAGGGGACCATCCGGCTCAGAAATCTGTTCTCAGGTTAAGTCTGTCCTCTCATCAGAATTCACAACTGGGTGATGAGGACACAGAATGTGTCGTGAGCCAAACATCAGACCCCAAGACTTGCCTGAGCTCCAACATGTCCCCATGGTCTAAGTCCCATGCATTGGAGCTCTTATTTGCAATGAAGAAATGCATTCTGCCTCATCTTAAAATGGCTTCCTGACTCATCTGTCTTCCTCTCTTCCTAGTCCATTCCCCAATTGTCATGGTGTCTCCTGGCTGCCCTTGGTGAGGCTCCTTTTTCCCAGGCCAGACTGGAGCCTGTGTTTGCCTGTGTACATCTTCCCAGAGTAGCATAGGTCTAGAGTCTCCTTTCCACATCCCAGAGAGGTCTGCCAGCCCTCCAGCACAAGCAGTAAGCTTGCTGCTTCCATAACCTTGGAGAAGGTCCCTTGGGAATTCTGTAAGTTTCATCTACATCTAAGGAAGTTTGTTTACTTGCTAATTAACTTTCCCTCCCCTCCATCTACACTCACCTACAATACCATACACTTCCTAAAGCTGGGGGTGCAGGAACTAGGTTAAGTCAGTGGTTACGGTAATGGCGGTGATGGTGGTGGTGGTGGTGGTGGTGGTGATGTTGGTGGTGGTGATGGTGGTGGTGATGGTGGTGATGATGGTGGTGGTAGTGGTGGTGGTGATGATGGTGGTGGTGATGGTGGTGGTGATGATGGTGGTGGTGATGGTGGTGGTGGTGGTGATGGTGGTGGTGGTGATGGTGGTGGTTGTGGTGATAGTAGTATTTAGACAGAGATAGTGGTGAGAGTGATGAAGGTGTTTGTGATGGTATTGAGACATTAGTGGTGAGTTACTGAATGTTCAGTAAGATCTTGCATTAGACCCCAGCACTCTGCGCTGAGAACATCTACTGTATGTCAAGATACTTGGTTTCTCTACTGCATACTGTTCCATCTGTACATGGTTGAATTAGTTTACTGAGGTTTGTCATATGGGAAACCTCATATGGATTCATGGGAAGCCAGCCAGGGGAGGGTGCTGGAGGCCATGTCCACCAAACTCTGGTTTTGAATGATTGAGAGTCCCTAGAGCAGGAGGTCCAATGTTAATTGCACCATGGCTTTTAGTATAAAAATAATACATGCTTGTGATAAAAGCCAGAGTATAAAGGAAAACACACATGCACACACACACACAAACACAATTAGAACTATTCAGAAATAAGCAAGCTTAACATTTCGAGGTCCTTCCTCCCAGGTGGTTTTTATGAAAATCTCCATGTGTGAACTAACAGCCTGTTATTCCCCAGTTGACAGATCAAGACCTCAAGGGGCTCTGGAGACTGACCCAGCTCTCCTTTCTCTGGAAAATTCCCTTTCTCACAAGAAGTTCTAGTGTTGCCGGCTTTGACCACATGAGAAATCACCTTTCCACAGGAGCTACACTTGGCGTGTGCTGATGAAGCCCCTAAAGTGCCACGGGGGTGGGGGGGAGGGACACAGGGGGGAGAGTGGGGGAGGCTCCAGCTGCTCACCAAGCCCAGCAAGAGTGTGCCTTGCCTCATGCCCCTCACGGAACTCCACCCACCTCATACTCAGACACCAATGAGCACTGCTTGATGCCCACTATGGGTCTCAGTGCCAGGGGCACAAAGGCGAAGGAACTTGTCAGTCTTTGGACTTGGGGGTCTTTTTCAGACTTCCTGCTGATACTCCATGCTATCACCTACATTTGGAAACCATCTTTATTGTGTGTGTGTGTGTGTACTGTCGGGGATGCTGTTTTGTACTTATTTCCATACAAGATTGTTCCAGTCATATTTACAGAAGTTTGTTGGGGGGGGGGTGGCAGGGGAGTTGGTTGGTTGTTTTTTGTTTTTAAGTAAGGATAATAAAACAAAAGAGATGTGGAAAAAAACTCTAAAGAACATGAAATATTCGTGTGGAGAACTCCTGGAGTCCTGCATTTGGGAAGTGGAAACAGGAGGGGACCCTGCCTAAAATAAATCCAAGCAAGCCAAATGCTAAGTCCAACTAGCTGTGACCGTCTCTTCATTCCAACCCACACCCACTAGGGGCTGCAGAGACTGGTCAGACTAGAAGGGAGCCAAGCAGAAGACACTGGACACTCATGTTGCTTAGTGAGTCAAGTAAGGCTTAGGAAGGTGCCCCTTGGGTCTGGGCAGGAGGCTCCTCTCAGAGCAAGACCCAGGACCAAGGCAAATTGGTGAGCTGAGCACAGGATGCAGCCACGCCACCCGTTCAGCTCCTTAGTACTTCCAAGTACAGCAGAGAGGGTGGCTATGAGGAGCCAGAACCCAGGCTACACTTGTTCCACGTATACCATGCTTCCTCTGCCCCTTTCATTACTCTTATTTTCATGTGTGTGTGTGTGTGTGTGTGTGTGTTCATGTGGAGTTCAGAGAACAGTCTGTGGGGATCAGTTCCCCCCTGCCACCACATGGGTCCCTGGGGTCGCATTCAGGCTGTCAAGCTTAGCAGCAAAGCCTCCACCTGCTGAGCCATTCCACAGGCTCCTGGCTTTGTTTCTATCCACACAATCAATCTGGTGGCACACTGGCAGCCATGTCTGACGTGTCTGCTTCTGTTTACATTGCTTACAACAATGTAAGGTCGGTGTGGGCAGTTTTCTTCTTTCTTTTCTGTCTGCTTTATCTTCAACATTTGAAGAAAGACTTGACATAATACAGATATTCAATAACTATTAAGTGAATCCACTGACAGTTAATAGATTTCTAACAATTGTGATAGCTAATGTGACAGTCTTGGCCATTCTTGTGGTTTCCCATAAGGGCCCACTCTCTGACAAGGTCAATGAGAATCAAGGCCACTCCTTGGATGGATGCAAGACCACTAGCTAGCCATATCACTGTGCATGACAGGACAATGCAGTCACCATTAAACACAGGGTACAAAACAAGGCCAAGCCCAAAATTAGCCTAGCAGTGAAGGTGGCCACAGCACGGGAGGGTTGCTCCCAATTACAGTGGGTCACTTGCATCAGACCTTTGAGTCTGTCTGAGCCTACAGGTGGAGTCTTCAAGGTCACTGACACTTATTCAGGGGACAGAATTGTTCTCTCAGCTCAGTGATCCTATCTCAGGCTCCTGAGTGCTGAGATTACAGACAAGTGGCTTTTAGAATGGAAACAAAGATGCTGGGCATTGGGATGCACCTATAACCCCAGTTCCTGGAGGCTGAGGCAGGAGGATCAAGAGTTCAAGGTCATTTTAGGCTATGTAAAACCTTGTCTCAAAGCAGTTATAGTTATCTTTTGATCCTCAGTTAAGAAGCTGAGCAGGAACTGTAGGCAGCCTGCTGTTGGCATCCCAAACAGGGCAATCATGGCGAGTCAGAACACAGAGACACTGTGACTGCTTTGGGAAAGACACTGGATACTTTCATCATGCTGAAAGATTTATGGCTTTGCAATCCCAAAAAAATGATTCAGAAACTAGTCAGGATGATTTTTGATTAGGCAGGTCCTTCTGGGAGATTAACTCCCTGTTTTGTTTTGTTTTTATAATAGTAATTTGAAATAGCGAAATCTATGACTGAAGCCTATCAACAAAGGTCCAGCAGTATTACCTGAGCATCGTAGACTCAATTATGATGTGACAAGGAACACTCTGTCTAGTCCCATATCAAATCTCCCTTGAACGTCCGTGTTTGGCTAAACCCAGATTCTACCCAGCTGCTTCCAGAACCATCTTCCTCAACTGGGGTCTATGTTCCCTTTCATTTGTTCTCAAGTTTGCTCTGTCTGTTATTTTCACTTAGGTGAGGGACAGCACTTGCATACCCTATCAATTCCCATTATAGGCTATGACAGCTACAAATAAGACCATGAAGCCTTCCCGCTACTATATCAGCTCCTCCCTAAATAGCCAAAGGATTGATTCCAGGATACCAAAATCCATAGATGTTCATGTCTCCCATATAAAATGGCTCTGTGTCTGCAAAAATCCCCCCTCCAATCCATCTGCATGCTGTAAGTCATGCCTAGATGATGCAACGTAAATACTGTGGAAATGGCTGTGACGCTCTATAGCTTTGACAGCGGTAAGGGGGACAGTTTGTACGTGTTGCTTTTTGGAACCTTCTGGAATCCTTCCCAAATATTTTAAATCTCTATTTGGCCAAATTCCTTAGATTGTGAATCTGCAGATATTTCCAAACATGTCTGACTTCCCCAGGAAGACACGGCAATGAAAGTATTAATATAGCTTAGACACACAACAAAGACCAACAGTTCTAAGTGGCACCACCTCTGTGCCCTACAGCAATGCTGCCTAGGACGAATGAGTGCCCTTGCCTAGAACCCCTAGGGTCTCACACATGAAGTCTCGGGTCCAGCAGCAGACATGGCCAGCCCTTCCAGGACTCTCCTGGCTCAGCAATGCCAAGAGCCAGACAGATCACAAGTGGGATCTACCTGTGCCCCGTGTATGGCTAGGTCATGTGGGCTCTCAGGCATGGTCTGGGGAATGCATGGCTTTCAGGTCTCAGGGAGGAGTTAGGCAGGCAGCTCTGAGAATAAACCTGTGATCCTGTAGTAGCCCTGGAAAGTGCCTGGGGGGGGTGTGGTGAGCCTCAGCTGCAGGGAGGTGCAGGGGCCCTCAATTGGATGGAGCAATAGCTCAGGAAGGGTGAGGGACTGAGTCACCAGCTCCAAGGGGCTGAAGCTCAATCAGGCAAAGAGGATGAGGCCTTTTGGGGCCCAATACTTCCTTTCCATCTTGTCACATGTCACCCCAGTGAGGTTTTCAAACACTTTCAGATCTCCTGCTCTGCCTCTCACTTTCTGACCTTGACCAAGGTAGCCATGGACACTAGCACTTGCAAGCCATGACAGGCAGCTCCTACTTGCAGGCATCCCCAGGTCACCCTTATAGCCCCACAGCAGGCTTGCCTCCAGTCTGGTCCTTTCTGCTGTCAGAGTGAACTTACTCGAGTCTGACCCATCTCGTACTGAAGAGAGAGTGAGTTCTAATCATTAGCATGTTCTAGGGCCTCTCTGCAGAGCTCTCTCCTGGCTGCTGTGAGCTGAGCCATTCTCAGCATAGCCTGTTCTGACCCCATGTTCTTCCTCTGCTGAGAGGTGCCAGCTGACTCCTATTGTCCACTGAGGCCCAAGTCCTTGAAGCCTCCCTTGCAGGGACTTTCAATGTTACCATATCCCTCCATGCACACGAGCCCTTGGGGCACTAGGCCAGTCTAATGGTCACTTGATTGTTTCATGGTAGTCCCAGATCCTCAGTCACAGGTGTGTGCTGAGGGCACAGGAGTGTACTGACCAGGACTCACAAACAAGTAAAAACGATCACGTCCTAGTCAGGATCACGGCTTCCACACCAAAGCAGCCTCCACCTTGAGGAGATGCAGCTCCCTACCCATGTGACACTGAGATCCTCGCCACCCAAAACTGCAAGGCCAGTGCCTTGCCAGAGCTGTCCGGGAGCCCTGTGATAGCCTCCAGTAACCAAGTCGCCGTGAGAGACATATGTACTGGTGTCCTCGGTGTCCTGGAAGCTTGTGCCCAGAACAGACATTATGTTGTAGGAGGTTCTAGAAATGACTGTTAAGCATGTGTCTCTTTGGTTGAACTCTGCACCATTTCATTTACTACAGACATGAAAATCTCAAAGGCTGGGAAGCCTGCAATGATTCTTAAACATCTGACCAGAGACCCACAGGGTACCACTGAGAAGCTTGGGGAAGCACTGTCCAAATTGGAGGACCGTACAGGTGTTTATGTAGAGTGTGTGTGTGTGTGTGTGTCCTCATGACACACACAGATTGTCCTCATGCAATCAAGACTTTTATTCAGAATAAGCGCCAGCAAACTGAAAGTGATTGCTTTTTTATGCAGGGTTACGGGACGCTCAGAGTGGGATTAGAAAATGATTACAAAAAAAAAAAAAAAAAAACTACATTTGAAGTAGATTAAGGTAACAGAGAGCTGCAAATCAGCACCTGGAAATGCACGCATAATCACACTGGAAAGAAAAGGTGAGAATCTTCAGCCTGTTTGCCTGGGTGGCAGGGAACCCACACCTCAGAACCTAAGCAGTGCTTCGATATCCCAATGCAGGGTTAGGCAGGAGTGCCCACAAGATACTTGGCTTCTATCACTGCCCATGGGGAAACACAGAGGAGCAGGCCTGGGCTTCAGGCCAGCTTCCTGGGCTTCTTGATGCTGCACAGGGATTGGATCAAGAGCTTCTCATCTCTCCAGTAGAGCTGCCCAGGAAGGAGGGGCAGCAGCGTTACAGGAAATTCACTTGGGCTGCATCTGGTACTTCAGTATGGAGAGCTTCATGAGGCAGTCGTCCCTCCACTGCCTCCTGGCAGCTAAGTGCTCCGGATCATCAGGAACCTTCATGCACATGTCCTGGGAGGAGAAAGGGGGAAGAGAAACAGAGTGCACATGCAGAAGTAGTAATCTGCCAGGAGTGCAACTGTCTTTTATGCCAGCTGTATGCATACCGCTTCCAAACCCCATAGTCAACAAAAGCTCCAGACCCTGAGATTCCCCAAGACAAGTCAAAACGAGCTGCTGGTCGCCATCACCTTGTCCTTAGGTATCCTGAAGTTCAGGATGCCAGTATGGGCAGTCAGGGAAAAGCAACCTTCGGAATCAAGGGTTAAGACTGCAGCTCCTGACAAAGCCCCACCCACAGGAGGTATGGGAGCAAGATAGCTAGGATTGGGTGGTCCACATACCTCACTAACTCTCTCCACTGTGGCCCCTGAGAACTCTGGAACAGGCCCGAAAGTACTGAGGACGCGCTTCATTCCTTCGCTGTATCTCTCACAGTAGCTAATCACACCTGCAATGGCATGGAAACGGGAACCCACGCATCAGCATCAGCGTTCCGGAACTCCCAACGGAGACCTCTGCAGAACAGTCTATCCTGGGAAAGGGGAATCTACAGAGAAGAGGTAGAAGGTAACCTCTGGTCTAGGTGAGCAGGACCTGCCCCAGGAGTCATTATCCTAGCTTTCTGGAAACTAAAATCCTAAAGAGAACTAGGGCCTTCAGACCTGCCATGTGTCCTTCACCAGTGCATCTCAGGGGTCCTTAGTGGGTGGTACTCATGCTCTGATGTATAGAAAGCATCCCCTTTAACCATGTGCTGTTGAGGGTGTATGCTGGGCTTCAGTGCATTTTTTCCCTTCATTTTCCTTTCTCTTTTACCTCCCACCCTTTTCTTTCTTTGGGATACAGGGGCTCATGTAGCCCAGGGTACATAGATGACCTGGGATGTCTAGTCCCACCTCCACTATTCAAGTGCTTGGATTATAGGCATGTGACACCACTCCTGCTGTATGTGGATCCAGGGTTTTATACTTGCTAAATAAGTACATCTTCAGGCTCCTCTCTTCCCCCCATCCTCCTGTTTTCAGACAGTTTCACTCTGTAGCTCATAATAACCTTAAACTCAAGGTAATCCTCTTGCCTCAGCCTCCCAAGTGCTGGCAGGCGTGAATCACCATGCATGGCCTCGATTCATTCTTTATGAACCCCAGATGTCAAAACTCAAGTCACTCCCTCCTTATCACACTCTTAAGCCTTGAGGGCAGGTTATGTTTTACCCGGTATTTACAAAGTGGGGCGGGCCGCACCGGAGGTCTATTCACCACTGGCTTATACTTCCAGTGTAAGGAGGGCTGGAGCCCGGCCTGCCCAAATCCCTGTGCACAGGCTGCCCCGCCCAGCCAGGATGATTCTTTTCCCCACTGCAGGGTCGTGGTGGAGAAATGAGTGGGAATGAGGAGGGGCACACAGTCAGTACGAGCAGCTGCAGGGCTGTGTGGGCTGAAGCCAAGACACTGAACCCAGATGAGCCCTGAAGGAAACTGCAAGCCTGGTCTAGCCTAGGCACCTTTCCAAAATGTAGCCACCCGCCCCAGGGTACTCAGTTCCCTCTTCTTTCTCCCTTACATGCTGAGCCTGGGATCTGCATGAACAGGCATGGGTTAGAGACAAGATAAGCTAGAAGCCAAAGCCTAGATTCCCAGAGGTCAAAGTGCTATGAGTCCTGGCTGTGCTAAGCCTGGCCCACTTCATTTTTTCCATTTTCTGATGCTAGACTTGGGTTCTACCATGAGATAGCCCTGGGAGCTTTGTTCAGTCTTCTGGAGCCACAAAGCCTCAGTAATAGAACTCGGGCACACAAAGTTGCAAACTTTGCACAGACTCTCATCTACCCTGTGAAGACAGTATCTGATGGATCTAAAACAAAAATGAGAACTGGATACTCTTTTATAAGAAGAGCTTGGTTTGGGGGTTTAGCTTTGATAGATCCACACTGAAACAGAAGCCAAAATTGTCTGGGTTTCTATTTTGTTTGTTTCAAATAGTTTTTCAGTGTGCCAAAGAGCCTTTGAAAAAAAAAAGTATGTAAAAGTGTGTGTGTGTGTGTGTGTGTGTGTGTGTGTATGTGTGTGTGTGTGTGTGTTGAGATTAGGTCTCATGTAGCTTAGGCTAGCCCCAATCTTACCTTGTAGCGAAGGCTAGCTTGGAAAACAGTCCATCCTATTTCTGTTTCCCAAATGCTGGGATTTCCAGCGTGCACCCTCCACACCCAGCTTGAGATTGCTTTGAAGGCAATATTAAAGCTGGCCAGCTTCCTGGCATTGGCACCTACAATTAACCGGTGGCTACTTTTTAAAGAGAAGATCTCACTGCATAGGTGTTAAGTCAGTAGTCCAGAACTCTGCAAATTCCTATAAATAACCCTTCCATGTTTAGTCTTCCGTAGTTGGTTCAGAATTACCACAGACCAGAAAAAGACGTAAATATGTCTTTCCCTTAAGAAACTAAGCATTTGTTTCATTTTTCCTATTTATTTATTCACACTAGCAATGATAAAATCTAGACACAGTGTATTCATTTAGAGTTGGGAGCAAGACACACAGAGTTGAATATACCTGAAAGATATTGAGTGATTACAAGTTAGTCAGCTTCCATCATTATGACAAAATCCCTAAGATAATCAATAAGGTGGTGAGACCAGCATTGAGACTATGTCCATCAGTCATTTACAAAACCACGGGGCGCTGGGTGTGGTGGCGCATGCCTTTAATCCCACCACTCGGGAGGCAGAGGCAGGCAGATTTCTGAGTTCGAGGCCAGCCTGGTCTACAAAGTGAGTTCCAGGACAGCCAGGGCCATACAGAGAAACCCTGTCTCGGAAAAACAAAAACAAAAACAAAAACACAGGGGTAGAAGGAGCTGGAGCAGCCAGACTTGCCTTAACCACACTGTGTGCATCCAGACCCTCCTTAACCACACTGTGTGCAACCAGACCCCCTTAACCACACTGTGTGCACCCAGACCTGCCTTAACCACACTGTGTGCACCCAGACCCACCTTAACCACACTGTGTGCAGTCAGACCCCCTTAACCACACTTTGTACAGTCAGACCCACCTTAACCACACTGTGTGCAGCCAGACTCCCTTAACCACACTGTGCAAGCCCTCCAAGCTGTGTTCCCAGCTCAGTCAAGCAGATTGGCTTCTCCATTGCTCCGGGCTGTTGGCAAGCAGAATGTGGTGATGGGAACACATGACAAGGAAAGCTGCTCACCTCACAATGGCCAGGATCCAGAAGAGAAGAGGCCAGCCTCCCAATATTCACACCCAAGGACACACCCAGTGGTCTAACTTGTTTCTAAACAGACCCCCAGCCCTTTTAAAACAAATTTGTTGTGTGTGTGTGTGTGTGTGTGTGTGTGTGTCTGTGTCTGTGTCTGTGTCTGTGTGTGTGTTATTTGAGTGGAGGTCAGAGAACAACTTGTGGGAGCTGGTTCTCTCCTTCTATTACCTGGGTTCTGGGAATCATGTTCAGGTCCTTGGGCTTGGTGTCAAGCCCCTTTCTTTACCCTGAGCCATTAAGATGGCTCAGGATTCCGCCTTTTAAAGCTCCTATGCTCCTTCCTAAATAACTCCACAAGCTGGTCAACCAACACTCTGCTCTATCACAGAAGAAAATGGGGAAGTTGGCTGTGGCTGCATATTTAATCAGCTTATAGGGAAAATGTAGCCTGGGACCCTCTCAGGAGCAGTTCTACCTCCCCGGCCAATGTAAGCAGCAGCCTCAAGGGGTTTGATACACAGACCACGCTTTATCTCTGGGTTACTTTACAGTCCTTCTATATGTGTTCACCTTTCACCATCCTGAAGCCATTCTAATCTCACAGAGATGTTCTAGAACTTTCTCTCTGCTGTACATTTATTTATATTTTCATTTTATGCACATGAGTGTTTTGCCTGTCTGGATGTATGAGCACTGTGTACGTGCTTGGTGCATGTGGAGTTTAGAAGAGGGCAATAAAAATGGCTGTGAGCTGGCATGTGGATGCTGGGAACCAAATCCTGGCTTTCTGCTAACACAAGTGCCATCTCTCCAGTGTCCATGGGACATTTGTTTCTTCAACATAGAATAAGATGTGGTAAAACTGTTTCTAATACAACTTATAACTCTTCCCCCACGCAACAAAATTTGACTTCTTTACATGAGAGGGAAAAAAAAAAACTGAGTGGAAATCGTCTCTAAATACCGATTCTACCAGAAAGGGACAAGCCCTGCCTTACCCTCTCACCCAGCTGGCTCACCCACACCTTCTTCCTTCCAGTCTCACTTTCCCTTTGCCCTTCCTTCTGTGCCTTCCTGCCTGTCCACATGAGCTTCACTCTTCCATAGAGCTTGCAGAGCTTGGTTTTGCAGAAGCTAAGCCTAGTTTTTTTTAAAGATTTATTTATCCTTATGCGCCTGTACAGTGTGTGTGTGTGTGTGTGTGTGTGTGTGTGTTTGGACTACACATGCGCCTGTACAGTGGTTATGAATCTCCATGCAGGTTCAGGGAATGAAACTTGGATTCTCTGGAATAGTAGCCTGGATTCGTAACTGCTGCTTCTCAGCTCTTTGACCCATGAGCCTGATTTCTTTTCTTTTCTTTTCTTTTTTTTTCTTTTCTTTTCTTTTTTTCTTTTCTTTTCTTCCCCCCCCCCACCCCTCTCTCTCTCTTTTTTTTTTTGAGACAGGGTTTCTCTGTATAGCCCTGGCTGTCCTGGAACTCACTTTGTAGACCAGGCTGGCCTTGAACCCAGAAATCCGCCTGCCTCTGCCTCCCAAGTGCTGGGATTAAAGGTGTGCACCACCACGCCCGGCTCCCAAGAGCCTGATTTCTTAAGAAATGCTTTTATGGACAAAGAATACCCAGAAAGGAGTTGATTCTCAAGATGAGATTTTGATTATCTGTTCTCTAGCTGTGAGACCTGCCAGGTAAAACAGGGGCTTTCTTTAACCCTAGCATCTCTACCAACAGGAAGCCCTCCTGTCTGCTGAATTTATGGGGTGAGACATGGCCCGCTATGCTGTACCTGGATGGCACACATGCCTGACTGACACTCCCCAGTACTGAACCCACACCTGCATGGAGTCACCTCAGCTAAGACAGTCTCACAGACTTTATGAAAACAGGTCAGAGGAGCCTGAAAACAGAATGACAATATCAAATGTCCTTCAAGGACAGGGTTGTCATGACAACAGGGCCCATTCCAGTACTGCCCCCTCCCCCTTTCCCCCAAGTTCAGCTGTTCCCACCGGCAATGGTGGGTAAACATAGACAGACAAGACCTCCAGCAGGCTTTCTTCTAAAAAACCTGGTAAGTGTCTACAAGACAAGGAACAATTAGTCCACCTGGAGGCGGGGGGTGGGGGGGGTGTGGGGGGGCCTGGGGCTGTCAGACTCTCAGATATGTCCCTCCACAGAGACAGCAAGACACAAAGTCCAAAAAGCTGCCAGGGACAGAGCAGGTCGGGAGTCTCAGCGAAGAAACAAACCTGGCCTGGTTGTAAGGCTGCCTCTATCCCTCAATCAAAAACTGGCCTCATCTAGACTTACTCTATATTTCTCCTTCCGGCTTGGGGGAAGCTTTGGGGAAAAAAATTAAGAAAATTGAAACCAAACAAAACCCCTGAAAGAGTAATAAATTAAACATGACAAGCAGAGTGAAGATAACAGTTAAACCTTGGGTGTGTAGCTCAGTCTCGCATGCCCAAGGCTCTGGGTTCCAGGCCCCAGCACTGCCACCAAAAACATAAGGATAAAACAAACAAGAGGTCATTGATTAAGCGTGTAATCTACCTGGACCACTACCTTCCAAGTCGTCTCTTTGCACATCTCCCCCATCCACCTGCCAGAAGGGGCTGCTGTCCCCCCACTGAACAGCTAAGAAAACTGAGGTGCGCTGAATCAAGTGGCTGATCTAAGCTGATCTCACAGTAGCAGCTAACAGACAGGAAAGCCAGGGTAGGCAGGGAGTATGGCTAACTGTCTTGCTGGCCAGAGCCTCTAGTGTGAAGCATATTATTTCACAAAGGATGCTTTTTTTTTTTTTAAAGTAGACAAGAAGGCAAACTGAGCAAGCATCCTACCCTATTGCTTTCCTACTTAGTTAGGATTTTCCCCTACCCTGCCAGCTTCTCAAAAGCACCCCTCTGCCTCAGGTCTTTCTCATTCTCGGGGTTTCTCAGCAAAGACTAACTTTTTTTTTTTTTTCTGTATTTCTATTCTTTCTTTTAGATACTAGCCAGAGCCTTCGAACCCTTTCCCTGGAACTCTGTGAAGTCTACCTTGATCTCCAAGCCTTCCCCAACCTTCCCCCACATAGCTGCTAAGGCTTTCCTAACACTCCCTCAAAAGGCAAAACTCTTCTTCAACACCCTCCCTGCCCCTCCACCCCGCGACTACTGACATTTACCGCTTGCCTGCCCTGGTGTTTTCTCTCAACTCTAATAAAATTATCCTTAAGTTTTAAAAAAATAAATAAATAATCCTGAAGTATCTGCAATTGCTTTGGAGGGGGAAAAAATGGAGCTTTTAAACCTAAAAACTTAACCTGAGATGAAAGCCACGTCGGCAAAACCAAGGAGCTTCCTCCCCACTCCAATCTTGATGGATTCCCAGTGACACCAGAAGAATTAAGGGCCATTGGTTCCCAGCCAGATCTTCTAACTTGTTAGCGCTGGGCTTTGGAATGCTCAGAAGTTGAAAACTACATCCGACCCCTATTATCATATTAAGCCAATTAAGCTTTCTTATCATATCAGTTTTGTTTGAAAAACTGTTGTGGCCTCCTTCCTGTCTGCCACCCCACTGACGCTGGAGTGTCTGGTATCCCTGGCTCCTGCTTCTGTTTGTTTGAGATTCAAAGCTCTTCTCAGTTCTCTCCCTATTGATTTCTCACAACCTTTAACTACCTTGGTTCTCTCGAGAAAAAGAAACACAGTGGTTATCAGGCAGGCCCACGTCCACTTCAAATGCTTGGCTATGCTCCCCACTCATACGGTCTGGCTGAAAAGACATCTGAAATGACCCAAGACCACTTCAATGACATCTCAAAACTCTTATTTCACTTGTATGAAGATGTCTTCTTGGTGTTTTCTTCTCATATTCAGCAATGATCTTCCCACACGAGGCATGGCGACCGCTGGGAGACTCCTTTCTCCCTTTGGCTGCTCACGGACGGCAAGGCTTGCTTTTAAGAAAGACACAGTTACTTAAGTGTTATTGCAGGGCTTGTGTAGTGGGTCCACAACACGTAATACTGTGTCTGCGAAAACTGCCATGAGTGTTGGTTGTTAACTGCTGTAGTGGAAACCTGACCGAGCTAGCAACCAAGCAGCGTGGGGATCATGGGACAAAAGTCAGACTCAGAGAGGCCATCGGCTCCAAGCACAACATGACAGCAATTTCCTCTCAACATCTACCAGGGCCCTTTAGTTCATCCAGGGTGTGAGCCCTCCCCTCCAGATCACTGGCACCAGTTTCTAGAAAGTCCTTTCTGCCACATGAGTCACATACGAAACACAAACCTGTCTGCCTGCTGTGTCCAGTCTTCCGTTCTAGTTCTGCCCACTCAGGAAGCAGGCACATAGCAGGATTGGGGAGGGGGGTGCACTCTGTAATCAGTCCCAACACTGAGAAAGCTGAGGCAGGAGGATTACTTGATGTCTGAGACCAATTGGGCTACATAGTATCGGGAGTGCTGGAGTAGGAGTGGGACCCTGTCTCCAAACTGAACAAAGAGAACACACTCCTACCCCTCTGCCCCACCCCTCAAAGGGAAGAAATCTCAATTCCTACCCCTCTGCCCCACCCCTCAAAGGGAAGAAATCTCAATTCCTACCCCTCTGCCCCACCACAGGGGGAAAAATCTCAATTCTTACCCCTCTGCCCCACCACAGGGGGAAAAAAATCTCAATTCCTACCCCTCTGCCCCACCACAGGGGGAAAAATCTCAATTCTTACCCCTCTGCCCCACCACAGGGGGAAAAATCTCAATTCCTACCCCTCTGCCCCACCACAGGGGGAAAAATCTCAATTCTTACCCCTCTGCCCCACCACAGGGTGAAAAAATCTCAATTCCTACCCCTCTGCCCCACCACAGGGGGAAGAATCTCAATTTCTACCCCTCTGCCCCACCACAGGGGGAAATCTCAGTATCTCTTGTGAAATACAGTCTTGACACTACAGATTACATTTGTTTTCTTTCTACTTTACTCCTTTACGGCTTAAGAGGACTCTGCTGGAGTAACGAACAGTCATTGTAGGAGCTTACAGCCACAGAGCAGTAAAAGGATGATAAAAGTTCCTTGCGGCTCAGCGGGATGGCGGTGGTGGTGGAAGGGTGCTTGCACGCAGAGGGCTCTAGGTTTGACTCCCCAGGAAAACAAAAGGAAAAAAGGGGGAGAAAACCCCATAAACACCATTTGCTATTGTATCAGATATGTCTCATGCCTATGGTTCCAGCATTCAGCAGGAAGACCATGCATTTGTGGCTAGCCAGGGCTATGTAGTGAGACTTCACTCCGGACAAAGAGAAAAAAGGAAGAGTTACTGCCATTTTAATACGGAGAGATAGCTAGCGTGTAGGGTAGCATCTTTCAGATTTCGGTGTATCGCGGCACTGGTGTGTTTTAATTTGCTCTGGGTTTCATCAGCTGGTCATCTTTGGCTCTTTTACAATCTGCTTCGATCTTATTCATCAATTATCTTTCTTTGGAATTACCAGGTCACACTGACTGCCCCCCCAGGCCTCTGAAGTAAGCTTCTGGACAGTTGTCTGGCCTGCCTCACCCTGCCAAGCAGGCCCCTCCTGTGCGACACCTGCCTTGTGACTCCTGTCCTTGGGGGTGGCCACCCCACTGATCTGCAGACGCACCTGAGGGCACTCCAGTGTAAACGATCTCCAGAGTAGACAAGACTACAGAAGCGTGTCTTTGTTTTCCTTCTTGCTTCTGTGATCAATACCTCGCAGAAGCTGCAGCCTCTCTCATCAAGCAACAGAGCACGATACACAGCACAGCCCCAGTCACAGCGCTTCCTTTTCTTCCTCTGATTCCATTAAGGACTCCTTGGCATCCAGAGCCTGAAGCCTCGCAGACCACTCGGACTTACATACCAGCTCACAGTCATCTGTGTGAGCGCCTGTCTGAGTTACTAGGGTTGATCAGAGTCCCTTCTAGGCACTGCCACTACTACTCTATTTAGAAGGAAACAGCAGACAATGGTGGCTAATAAAGCTCACAGGAATAGTCAACATCACATCTCTGTCCCAGGCATACCTTCAGCATTGAGGTGCATAGTCTCCAAGGGTCCGATGAAAGCATACCGCATGCCCAGCCCGTCTGACATGACCAAGTCCAGGTCGCTAGGAGATACTATTTCTTCCTACATGGGGAGAAGACAGCAACACACAGGTGAGCTCTTTGGAAAGGCAATTTCAAAATTGTGCTTGTTCTAACTTCCTGTAGGCAGTAGCACCGCCCCCCCCAAAAAAAAACAACAAAAAACTTACCAACACACTATAATATTTTAATCAGATTTTGTACAACCTAGCTACCCTATATGCATGGGTCCTTAAGAAATAAGACTGTATGGCACAGGCACAACTACCCCTTCTCCACGTTGCCATCCCTACATCTTGCCTGCAGCTTTGAAGACAGCAAAGTTAAAGGAGACCCAAGGAAAAGGTCAGGGGGCTTTTCTGGATATTTGTTGGGGGGAGGGGAGTTTACAACACCCGGAAGAACAGGAAATGGCTCTCAGGCTTCACCTGCCTGCAAGTCAGGCCTTGTTCAGCTTTTAATGAGTTTGTTTCTTTGATGAAGCACAGCTTAGGATGGGTTTGTTTGCGGAGGTGGGCCCTAGACATTTCTACAAATGTGAATTGCCAAACAAGAGGGAAGTCGCTATGTGTTGTGCTTAGAAAGCCAGCCAGCCAATTTGTGTGCATGGCTTTGGGCATGGGGCTAAAATCGTTAGTGGTAGAGCCTGGTGACACACTGCAGGTCTACTCTCTTCTGGGACCTCTGTACCCTGGGCATCTCAACTCTTGGCAAGGCAGATATGAGGAAAGAGGAGCATTTCCCTAAAACTCCCCGCTGACTAGACTGGCATCGTCCCTTTGGAACCTACCACGCACAGACTCTTTCCTGGGCAGTTCCTTTCAGAGAGGGCCCTGTGGGGCTTGCTATCAATAAAGCCACTAACCATGCCACCTTTCCTAGAAGCAGCTTGGGGGTGGGGACTCAGCTCTTAGCTGGAGGACCCAGTTCCTCCACAGAGATACACCCTGTCACGCTATGCACCTTGCTCCCAGTGACAAGCTCAGGCAAATCACCCATCAGACATGTCACCCCAGTCTGGGATTTAGATCTTTCTCTGAAAGGTCTGTCTGACATCCTTCTTAAGAAGACAAGCCTTGTCAGCCTGAAGGAGGGATCTGAGAAGTCACTACGGGTCGCCGGGTCATCATGGTTCCGCAGGGAGGAACCTTTTGTCCTTCTGATACCCCTGGGATTTGGGCTTCAGAGACTAAATCGCCCCCTGCTGGCCTGGGCAGCAGGGACTTTCCACTCCAGACTCCAAAGGTAACTAACTAACTTAGAGCTGCTGGCATTTTGGGCACCACCACTGCCACTGTACCCCAACTAACAAATGACATAGGGAGTCTTGAGTTTGTGTGTTCGGATCACCCCACTTCCACTTGAGGCAGCTTCAGGGAGAGAATAGTGATGCAGAATCAAGATGGAGGAGAGCCTACCGCCCTAGCAGGACAAACATAGCCATGTCAAAGAACCACTTTCCATCCAGCGGCAGCAGGTAAGATACAATCCCAGCACTCGGGAGGCAAAGGCAGGCGGATTTCTGAGTTCAAGGCCAGCCTGGTCTACAAAGTGAGTTCCAGGACAGCCAGGGCTACACAGAGAAACCCTGTCTCAAAAAACCCAAAACAAAAAACAAAACAAAACACACAAAAAAACAAAAAACAAATACAGAAAGACTGTGTGTTCAAGATGCACGCACAGAGTGGAGAGTTGTGATGAAACCAGGCACTGGCACCAGCTGTGGTCTTCCGAAAGTCGGATGCCCACCTCCTGCAATGACCACGTCCCTCAGTGCAGACTCCTCAGCAGCAGAGCTTGCTAGCTGCACATTTCTAACCATGCAGGTGCACAGTGCTCATTCTCATGTGACTTGATTCCGTTTCTCAATATCATGTTTTTAAGATACACACAGGGACGGGGATAGGGCTCTGAGAACTTTTAGAGCCTACGTTAAAAGAACTTCAAGACACTCAACCAATGAGCCACCTAGAGTCCTTAACCTTTGTTTTTCCTTTTTGGCTGGGAATGGAAGGAACCCAGCCTCGCATGTGACAGGTAAGCGCCCTCCCGACTCCCAGGAGCTGGCCTTTCTTTCTGAGGTCCTCTGGAGGAGGAGAACTATTTCCCTCAGTCCTTCCCCCACAGCACAGACAGAAGGGACGAATCTTCACTTCTGCATTTCTTTCTGCCCTGTGTGGTATTTCCAAGGGGATTCCTCAAGCCTGTATTTTTTCCCTAGAAGCTAATCTAGTGGAAGAAAATGGTCATGGGTATTTCCATCCAACTGTGACTGCGTTACTGCGGCAAACACGCACACTTCTCCCGGAAGCTGCACTGGGCGCACAACCTCTTACTCGGATGTGCTGATCCTCAGTTCTGCCCCTGAGCTCATTCCTACCCCAGCCATATCAGAACATGTATGACAGTACGTATAACAACTTCTAAGGGATGGAGGAGGTAGATACAGTGCTGATGGTGAGACACCAAGCTAACACATGACTCCTGAGACCTGGACGGGCTCAGCACACTAGTTTGCAGCATGGAACCCAATGCCAGTCCAGATTAATACTTATCGGAATAGCTACTGGTACTTCCTGCATTATGCAGCAAAATTCTCAAGACACACATACAAAGAACGGTCCCAGGAGGTTAGAAGAGTCCTAAAAACTCATACAAAGCAGTGAACACTGCTGTCACTGTTCTCAGCCTGGCTTTTGTACCTCATTCTGAGAAACCTCAGGGTGAAGAGGGCCCAGACACAATGGCAAGGAATCCCCTTTCACGGAAAAACTTCTGGGCTGGCCTTTCTTTAAGATCTGGGACTTAACACAGTCTACTCTGATGCATGAGGCTGGGGCCTGGGAGCGGCAAGACAGCCATCGGAAAGAAAACACAAGGCAGCAAACGAAGTGTTCAGTTACCCTGACACACATTTTATGCATAATTAAAGGTTTGGGGATTCTATTAGTGGAGACACACACACTCCTCCCTCGGTATCCATGGAGAGCTTATTACAAAATATCCTGTCTCCCCTTACCAAAGACCATGGATACTGAAGTCCCTCAAATGAATAGGTGCAGAACTGCCTTGAAGCCTCTATGCATTTTCTCATTACATCTTGGATACTTACAACACCTAACACAGAACAAACGCTGTGCGATAATTTGGTCCAGTGAGATGGCTCAATGGGTAAGGGTGCTTGCAGTCAAACCTGACAGTTTGAGTTCAATCCTTGGGTCCCACATGGTTGAATGATAAAAGGAGAGAACCAATTCCTGCAAGTTGTCATCTGACCTCCTTATGTATTCATGAATTCGTCACACACACACACAAATACATGTAATTTAAAATTTGTTATCACATCTTGTTCAAAGAACAAAGAATGCAACTCTATGTTCAATTTATAAAAATACGTTCAATCTGTAGTTCCTTAAGTCCGTGGGTGAAAAACAGACAGGTCACTCACTGTTTATACATACATGTATAAAAGACTTATTTCAACTGGCTTATGTGACTGTGGGCTGGTGAGTCTTGAGAGGCCTCAGTTCAGCTCTTTAGCCTTCTTAACCAGCTGGATGTGACCCACCCTGATTATAGAGAATAATGCTCTGTAGTTCAGGTCAGCTGATACACCAAGTCCCTCCAGGAACAGCTCCACGCTGTCTGACCTGCCTATCTGTGAGGTGGGAGAGGAAGGGGAAGATGCACGAATCCAGTGACTGACAGTAAGGAGATGCGCAGTGTGGTGACCTGGATTCTGACCAGAGGAGGGAAGGACGGAGGACAGGGGTCTTGTGTGGTGCACAGTATCTGAGGACTGCATCCTGTGACTGTCACCAGCTACACACACGTATCTTGCCTCCCTTTGACCGACCATGCTTCTGGTTTTCTCCTATGTGGCTGCTTTTCCCTCTTTACCCTCCACTCTTCTCTCATTTAATCCTGGCCACCTTCCCTTATCTAATTAAAAAGAAAGCCCAGTTTTGTTCTTCCATTTGTGCCTTGTTGATTTCCCCAGGCTTGGTCCTGACTTGTCAAGTATCTCAGAACACATATCCTTACTTGGCCACCACGGTCACCTCCAGGGACCCAGCCTTGTTACCAGGCATGCAGATAAGGTTCTACATGGGTTCCTCCCCTCCCTAACCTTCACCCAAACTGTTAGGATGTATGTCCAGTGTCTTAATTGAGAAACTACAGAAAAAAAAATGAAGGTTGAAGAGTAAGAAGTTATAACATGAATAAATCTCAGACTGTGGTATGTATAGTAAGACCTGAGACTCTGCCATCTCAGTCTACTAATGGGGACAGAAAGGAAGATAGATTTGTTTTGCTCTATCTTGGCCACTAGAAAGAGGTTACAGGCCACCCCTATTTACATGGAACAACCTTGAGCTGCAGGCAATGTCTGTCTCCTGTGGTGTTCCTGGGTAGGTTGGATAAGACAACCAACCAGTGTAGAAGTAACACCTATAAGAGCCAGGTTCAGAACTGTCCCATTCTAAGACACTCGGTCCTGGAGCCCTTGTAGATGGTCTACAGACAGAGTGTTTCAGGTATGGAGGTTTACATTGGGAGCTGTTTGGGCTCTGTAGCTTAGTAGTTAGAGCACTGGTCTTATAAACCAAGAACTACTGCAATGCATTTCACAAGAGATGAGATGAGACCATGGATTAGCTCTCTCCACTAGTACAGACTTCTATATTCTATTTTGTATTTTCTTCTCCATGTGTTACTGCTCTCTGATACACCACAAACATGGCAAGGGGATATGGGGATGAATGAGAGAGAGCACAGCAGTCAAGAGTGCACACTGCCCTCAGAGGACCTGAGTTTGATTCCCAGCATCCGTATCAGGTGGCTCATAGCAACCTGTAACTCCAGCTCCAGGAGCAAGAACAAAAAAGCCCTGGCTTAAACACTCCCTCCACACCCATGCCACCATCCAGGAGACGTGAGGCAAGAGGAAATCTTAATAAGGAGAAAATAAAAGAGAGCTGCTTCGTGACCCATAGTTACTCACAGGTTTGTGAGCAGCATGACTGCTTTCCAACACTTACAAGTTTCCTTCGAAGCAGAACACAGACATTCCTGCGTGATGACATGGGTAGATTTTGCTAACCGTGAAAGAACCCACACTTAGCTCATGCAACAAGACACTGAATCATGCCTAGGAAACACACCCTGTCAAGAGCCACCCCAGAGATACTAGGGAATGGAGATGAGAGAAGCCTCACTAGTGAGTCCGCTGGTAAGAGGCCCATGAGCCCCTTGGGTGGCAGGAGAAGCATGCATCATTCTGGGGGACATTTTGGTCACATCTAGCAAGTGGCAAAATGTCCTTCCCTGGCCTGGACTCCAAACTATCAATGAAAAGACTCGCCAGGACTAAGGCACAGGTGCAAAGGAGTCGCTGAGTCTAGGCCATGACAGAAACAGAAGCTACCTCCAAACAACCTACAATGGGAGAAACATCCAAACATTCAAAAGTCAATTAAATCAAATGAATATCAACGAATACTGGAGCATGTTAGGGAAGAGATGGATGAAAACCTGGAGGGAAGACAGGGATTTGCCTTGGGACAGGGCAAATACCTTGAGGTATTTTCTCCCTTTGAATTTTCTTTATAAAGTTTTGAAATAGGAACAAACCAAACCCCCCCAAAAAAAAACCCAAAAATATTGAATTTTCTGGAGCACTACCTCTCAGTGTACTGTGTAGATAGCGGTCTTCAGGGAGACAATGAACCATATTACCGAGTCTGAAGGACAAGGTATGTCTTCACCTTAAAACCAAGCAAAGAAAAAAAAAAAAGGATCCATCATTTTCTGAAAGGTCAAACAGAGTTTGCTACCAGACACCACGAGGACAGTAAGACAGACTAAGGGGCTCTTTGACTGGAAGGCCAACGACAGGAGTACACCCCAGGACCATCAAGGACTGGAAATTGTACAGTTCTTCATGCAGGAGAATATTTGCGTGGAGTACTGGTTGAGCACCCTAATCTAAAAATTTGAACATTTAATCTAACATTAGAATCACTAAATTTTATAGTCAAAAGTATTTCAGACTTCAGATGACTCGATTAGCAGCTCAGTCTGAACTGTATTTAATTAAAGGGTTTGGATTTGGTATAAAGATTTGAATAAGAAAACACAAGCCTCCAGCACCAAAGATACAGCATGGCGTAAGCCCTGGCTGCCTCGGGCACACCTGTAATCATAGAGCTCAGAATGCCAAGACACACAAGGGTGGGTGAGTAAGACCAATCTAGGCTACGAAGCAAGACCCTGACTTTAAAACAAAAAACAAAAAGATACCTCAAAGAGTTTTAGATCCCAAAGGCACCACCCAAGTTGGCCTCCACTTTCAGCTGGTGGAAGGTGACATCCCCTTACCCCAGCAACAAGAGTGTCTAGCTCTGGGTACCTGATGGTCTGTGCCTTCTCTTTGGGTACCAGATGTCTCTTCCTTCTCTCTGAGCACCCCCTTTATTCCTCCATTTTAGATACCCATTAACCCTGTCTGTTAACTTCCCAGTTTCAACCACCCGATTGGTCACCTGTGTGAGGGTTAGTAACGTGGTATAAAAACAGCATTTTCGCTTACAGCCTGCCTGCTTGCCATTCATCCCTTCCTCCCTGATGTTAAACTCAGGATCCTCCTGCCTCAGCCTCATAAACACTAGGCTTGCAGGTGTGTGCCAGCATACCCAGCATGGATTTCTTAGAGTTGTTATCTCTTCTCGAAGCTTTCAGAGGTTTCTGTCTGCTTGCTTTTGTTTTAAATACGCACGTGGTTATTGTTTCTCTCTCTCTCTCTCTCTCTCTCTCTCTCTCTCTCTCTCTCTCTCTCTCTCTCTCTCTGTGTGTATAATTAAATACATTTTAATGGAAAATGAAACATAAAATAACTCTCTTTGGAAAACAGAAATACTTAAATCTCTCCCATACATTGCTTGTCTTTAGGGCATGGTTTAATACTCACGAGAGTTCCACCTTCATTATTCTGATACTGCACTGGAGTGTAGAAGCAGATTACTGGAGGAGAGAGACACCAAGAAGCCATGTCTCAAAATAAACAATCATCTAGAAATCCAACATTTCTTAAGTCTATCTTGTGACTTAGTTGAAACTATTCTTTCTTGTAATTTTGTTGTAGCTGGTGCTAGGGCTGGAACCCTGGGCAAGTGTGCCAAGTGCTGAGACCCGCCCTCTGCCACCATGAGATTTCTTTCCTGGATAGAGCAGTTACCTCAGAAGAGCAGCCAGTAAAAAAAAAAATCTCCCTTTCCCATCATCACAACCCAATAATCAGTCATGCCACCCGCCTGCTGGGCCCCTTTCTCCTGATACACTGGGCCACCGGTCTGAATCCCTAGAACCTCAAAATTCCAGGTATCAACCCATGCCAGGAGTCAAATCTGAATGAAAAAGGCAGAGGTCTAGCCTCAGCCCTTAGCAGATCACTTCTTTATTAACAGCGCGTACTTATTAGCATCCGAGTAGCCAGCTTACAAAAAGGAGGTTAGGACAAATTCTAATGCAGACGATTCTCAGACAAACAGGCTCGGTTTCCCCAGCAGCGGGGCATATCCTGTAAATGGCTGTTACTAGGTATAGGCATGAATGTGCTCCCCTGAGAATGCAGACAGGGCCAAGTTGCTCAGCAGGAGAAAGAAGCCCTGAAGAAAAGCTGAGCTGACCCGTCCAGGGTGAAAGCTCCGAAGGCAATGCTCAGTTGCCGTTCCTTTGCACAGTGCCACCCGCTCTCCGGAAGAGTCCTACGCTCCTGGAAGCCCCACTTCCCAATATGTTTAATGTCCCGATCCTAACCCACTTCATGGGGTATCTATCTAGACTCTTCCCAAAAGACCACACTATTTCTATGGAATCTAGACAGAGATTGCACTGAATCTGTAGGTCTCCTGGGTCTGACATCTATAAAACACTGACTAAGGAAAGAAAAGATACAAATGGAGGTGTGGCCAGCGCTCATGGATCAGAAGAACTGATGGTGTTAAAGGTTCATCCCACCCAGGAGATTCACTTACTTGGGGAAATTTAAGTATTTTTATTTTATAGCTATTGCAAATGAGGGTTTTGTTTTTTAATTTTTGGATAGTCTGTTGCCAGTGTATAGAAATGGCTTTATACATTACACCTTTATTGAACTTTCAGCCTCAGTGTTCTGTCTGTGAACTGCAACTGTATCTGTCCTAGCAGAGCTTCCCCCATGGCATCTTTAGTATTTTCTGTATATAAGGCCACATAAGAAGAGGAGATGATTTAGTCTCTGTCCAATCTAAATGTGTCCTGTTTCCTCTTTTGTCTAGTTTATCCAGAAAGGATATCTAGTGTGGTATCCAACAGAAGCAGTGAAATTGTCAGCCCTGGTTTTCCTTGATCTTAGAGAAAAACTTTTGACTTTGAATTAATGTATGAGCTCCGAATTATGACATTTGCTGTGTTTGTTATACATGGCCTTTGTTGTGTTGTATTGTGTATGTCTGTCTTTCTGTCTGTCTGTCTTTCTGTCTGTCTGTCTTTCTGTCTGTCTGTCTGTCTTTCTTCCTTCTTTCCTTCCTTTCTTCCTTCTTTCCTTCCTTCCTTCTTTCCTTCCTTCCTTCCTTCCTTCCTTCCTTCCTTTTCTTCCTCCCTCCCTTTCTTCTTTTCTTTGAGACCTGTCTCTCAGGGTAGCTGGGCCCTCAGCCCTGCATCCTGCACATTGCTTCACTAAGAGCCCTCACTTCCCAGCCGGACACGCCCACTTCCCCTTGCTGCAAGCAAGGAATCTGGACAGAACTGTGATCTACAGCCTTCCCCGGAGCTGGGCATAGATTCCCAGACTGTTCCTCCTCCAGGTACCTGCTTCTACGCACATAGGTTCTCTTCCCCTGACAAGAAAGCTGATCACAATTTGCATCTCTGTTCAGGAAATCAAAGGGTGGAGTGTGGCTGGTGTAACACATATGAGCAATGCAGCCAAGGAGCAAGTCCAAGTGCGACAGGCTCGGGCTGGGAAACTTATGGTTGGTAGAGCAATTCTCATCTCTTGACAATTACAATCTTATGTTTGTTCTGACCTGTTTGTTATTGTTTCTTGAGACAGGGTCTCATTTAAGCCCAGACTAGCCCCAAACTCCCACTCACAGTTTGTGGTATCAAAACCAGCACCTCATTCCTCTCATACCTGCTTGGCAAGCACACTACTAACTGTGCGACTTCCCCAACCCAAATCTGTGTTTTAATGAGAGCAAATTAAGACTTTTAAAAAACAGTTTCTGAGTCAGAAATAGAGATAAACACTTTTAACTCCAAAACTCAAGGCAGATTTCTGTAAATTCAAAGTCAGCTTGGTCTACATAGCAAGTTCCAAAACAGCCAAGGCTACATAATGAGACTCTGTGTCAAAAATCAATTTTCACGTCCCTTAAGGAACAGTCAGAGGTATTTGGTGCTTTAAACTAGGGTTTAAATTCACAGTGTCAACATCACCTGAGTCTCTATTTACGTAGATGCTGGTATCAATGGGAAGCCTGCATCCCAGATAAAAAGACAGAACAAAACACATATAAACAGATGGAGAAAAATGAAAACAATTGAGAAATAAAATATCACATAAGACATGAAATGAAGACTCCATCAAGTACATGTTAAATTCTTATTAATATCTGATTAGGAAACAGAGCTGCCAGTCAACTAAGCTACCCCACCAGCTATAATGAGCAGAGTTTATCTTTGAACAGATGAAACAGTCTAGAGAGACCCTTAGGCCCAGGCCTCAGGGAAGTTACACTCAGGGCTTCTCCAATATTGACATCCATTAGAATCCCCTAGCTTGTCACAGAGCAGAGTCTGGCCCCACAGCCTGGGAAGACCTAGAGACTGCATTTCTTATGAGCACCCACATGAGGCTTGGGAACCCTGGGAGAGATCGCCTCTACTAAGCTGAGGATGTGAGGACCTCGGCTTAGGATGTCCCTGGTGACAGCTGCTGCACCTGAGAAAGAAGGCTAAATTCAGACGCTATCACCTAAGCTACGTGGCAGATACTGGTCTACGCCCTTACACAGAGACCCCCACCTAGTCCTCATCATAAACCAGAAAGAAATCATCCCTGCTTTATAGACCCTGCAGCAGAGGCAGGTCTTAATTTCCAACCATGCTGTAGCATGTGGACCAAGCCACTTAACGTATTAGTCAATTTCCTATTGCATAAAGTCTTTAGACAGCATGTTTCTCCTGGCATTGAGAAGTGACTGGCAGGTCTGAAAATGAGGTGATCGTGGGAAGTGGGAAGGAAAGCTTTCCAGGTTCTGAAATCCTACAGCAGAGGACAAGACTGCTATGAGCAGTGGGCTGCCCTAGGTGGGCTCGGCGAATTCCTAATCCTTGCTCCAATGTCGGTAAGTAATCACCTGTTAGTCTGATGGCATGACCTTGGAAGAACGCTTGGTTAACTGGAGTAATCCTCTCAGCACTTGGCACTCATGTCTGAAACAAAGCTCGGTGATGAAGTTCTAGAACCCCCAGGGCATCCTGACCAGATGCAGACTCAACCCCTTGTGGAAAATCAAGAGATAAAGCACTGAATCCAGTAGCTGGAGATGCAGGGGCCCTTAGACGGTCTCTCCACGACACAATACGCCATGTGATGACTTTAAATGGAATGTCTTGTGCGCTGGCAGGTGCTGAAGAGTGTGTGTATGTAGACTACCTTTTCCTGCCTGAAGACTAGACTTGCCAAAGAGGAAAATAACTGCCTTCAGTTTCTCTAACTTTCAGGAACTAAGCCTGCCTAGTACAGGATGAAGACTGAGAGGCCACCACACCTGGACAGACTTTGTCATGGGCCATTGTCTGCCTCCTGAGTCCATTCAACTTCCAAAAAGAATGGTTTTCCAGGTCATTCATTCTGCCTAAAAATCACTGCCCCTCAAATATGTCCTACAGTCCCTCATTTCCCTCCCCCTTACAAAGAAGGGCATACGGGCATCTGAACCTTGCAGGGTTATCCAGCACTCACTCACTGTCCTGTGATGTCCCTCTGGTAGGGTAACAAATTTGCATGCCTATCACTTGTCAATCTAGTCTTAGACCTCTCAAGGACAAAGGGGATGCTTTCTTCTCGACCCTCTAGAGCCCTAAGAATGGGAATCCTGCTGGGGATTATTCTGCCTACAAGGATAAAACATGAGGTAAGCAATTTCCAAGGCTTACTGCCAAAACATGCCAACCGGCTGAGACCCTGCTGATGGCTTCCTGACTCATTCCACCCACCTTGCCCCCGATGGGGAAAGAATTTATGGGCATTAGTCTCAGCTATTGTCTGGCCAAAGAGTTTTCATCACAACATAAATCCCCTTGCTGTGTTAATGCCTCGGGAACATAAACTTGAAATTACATTCCCAGCCAAAAGGATCTCATCACCCGGTGACCCAGCCCTGACAGGGAATGTTAGTGTTACTAGACTGCAGCCAGACCTGCCCTTTACCAGCTCATGAAGGTCTTGCGTGCCCCAGATATGAAGCCAAACTAGGAGGGGAGACAGAACAGGATTAACATCTGCAAGATGATACTACAGACCCCAGTTCCTTCATATCTTTGAATACCATTCTTCTCCAGAGGGGCGAGGACAGCAGCAAAGAGCCCATCATGGCTAGTGTGTGCAAAGTCAGGATAGGAACGTGCCTCTGGCTACTGCACATTCCCTTCTTACGTAGAAATGCTGCCCCGGTGTGGTACCCTCTTCACGAGCACCTGCCATGGACATGTCCACAAATGAGCCTTCGCCCCCATCTATCCTCCTTTGCTCCTCTTAGAATCCATCTTGGTTGCTTAGTCACAAGAATTCCACTATGTCCTCCCTAACTCGTGACTGGAATTGAAAGCAGTAAAATCAGACACTGACCAATGAAAGAAAAGGTTCTGCTGTTTAGACATCAAATGCCCCCCAAAGGCCCATGTGTTAACCCCTTAGTCTCCAGCTTGGAACTACAGGGAGGTGGTAGAGTTTAGTGGGAGGTCTTCAGGTCATAGGGAATGTGTCTCCAAAGGGATATAGAACCCTGGCCTTTCCTCTTCATCCCCACCCCCACCCCCAAATCTGGTGACTATAACATAAATAGGCTTCCATTTCCCCATGTTGATAGGCTGTCTTGTAGCAGGCACCAGTCAATTAGGGACTGAATCCTCCAATATTGTAAGATAAAATAAGTATTTGTTCTTTGAAAGTTGCTAATCTCGAGTATTTTACTACAGTGATAGAAAGCAGACTAATACAGTTTTGCTTCTCAAAATAAAATTTACAAATAGGTAAGATTGACAAATCCCTAACCAAACACAATGAAGAAAAGAAAAGCAGACATAAATCATGAAATTCAGAACTAAAGCCAGAGAGACCTCACTATAGACTCTGGAGGGCAGGCACATACAGAAGAGTGTGCATCAGTGCAAACATGGAGAGCAGGCACACACATGAGAGTGTGCATCAGTGCAAACAAGGAGGGCAGGCACACACAGGAGAGTGTGCATCAGTGCAAACATGGAGGGCAGATGCACACATGAGAGTGTGCATCAGTGCAAACAAGGAGGGCAGGCACACACAGGAGAGTGTGCATCAGTGCAAACATGGAGGGCAGGTGCACACATGAGAGTGTGCATCAGTACAAACAAGGAGGGCAGGCACACACATGAGAGTGTGCATCCGTGCAAACATGGAGAGCAGGCACACACAGGAGAGTGTGCATCAGTACAAACATGGAGGGCAGGCACACACAGGCAAGTGTGCATCAATGAAAACATGGAGAGCAGGCACACACAGGAGAGTGTGCATCAGTGCAAACATGGAGAGCAGGTGCACACATGAGAGTGTGCATCAGTGTAAACATGGAGATCAGGCACACACAGGAGAGTGTGCATCAGTGCAAACATGGAGGGCAGGCACACACAGGAGAGTGTGCATCAGTGCAAACATGGAGAGCAGGTGCACACAGGAGAGTGTGCATCAGTGCAAACATGGAGGGCAGGTGCACACATGAGAGTGTGCATCAGTGCAAACACGGAGGGCAGAACGGAGAGTCAAACACCACTGTACATTCCACAACTAAACACCATTATTTATCAGTTAAAACCAACATTTTTAAATTACAAAACAAAACAAACAAAATAAAAAAACCAAAGTCAATGAGCAAGTGAGAGTTATTCCAAACAGAGCTGGCTCCACACCAGCAATTTGTAATCCCAGTGAATGAGAAACACGGCAACTTCTCTGTCTATTTTTCCCATGTCGTCATCAAAACATCACCATGCTGGGTACAACAAACAGTCTGGGTTCCCTCCAGGCCTGGATGGAACTTGTCCTACCCTAACTTATACCCTAACCTAGGGTCAGAACATGGACAGGCACACTTGGCTTTGGTCTGCTCTGAGCCACTTTCACACCAATGACAGGGAACAGAAATACTCTTTTGGGCCTGCTGACCTAGCACCAGGGTGCCTGGACGAAAGGCACCATTTCTCACAAGCTTCCTTCACACCTACCACCAAGTTCTACCAAAGAACACCCCAGACTTGTGTGGGGCGGAAAGAGCCTTTCCCACTTCCAACTTGCTTTGTGAATCCAGAGAACAAGGAGACAGAGAACCCACAGTGATTTGGGGAGGTAAGGAAAACCTCCCACATATGGAAGTTCATGCTGTTCTCTGGGTCTAGCCACATGAGGAAGTCAGCCAAGTTTTTGTGCAAAGAGAGGGTCTGAGCCAGGTCTTGTGGTGCCCGTAAAGGAGGAGCAAGTGGTTCAAGGCTCACACAGGCTGCATGATGAGTTCCAGACTGGATAGACCTTCTTTAAATGACCTTGTCTACAAACGCCAGTGAGGGAGGGTGGGGACAGGAGGAAGAGAAGGGAAAGGGAGAGAGGAGGGGAGGAGAGGGGAGGAGCAGGAAGGGGAGAAGAAGGAAGAGAAAGGAAAGGGAGGGGAGGGGAGGGGAGGGGAGGGGAGGGGAGGGGAGGGAAAAAAGGATCGGGAAGGAAGGAAAGGGGAGGGGAGAGAAGGGAAGGGAAAGGAGAAGAGGAGAGGAAAGGAAAGGGGAGGGGAGAGAAGGGAAGGGGTGAGGCTTTGCAAGGCCAGTGACTAGCCTCAATTCAGTTCTTTTTAATATGTAAGTTTTGAAGCAAACAGAAAATCCCAATCAAGTTGAAACATCCCAAAAAGGTAAATTCAAGTTCAACTGGCTCTGTCTGGTTGAGTTGGAGTCACCTAACTCCCCGCCTACATAGAGGCTAAGAGCACAGCAGGCAGATTTGCAGCAGGGGGGTGGGGCTCTGGAGAGGTTTCTCTAATCCTTGCTGATTGCCCTGTTTAAAGAGGAACCAGGCCACAGGTAGCATAGACCTTCCTATAAAAAAAAATGTATGCAATAGTCAGGTATCCTTTAACCAGCTGCAGCAGGCACAGTGCTGGGGTCCTCTAGCTGGCACAGTGACTGTGGGGAGGACTTCTCTAGAGTCTATCACTCAGCCCTAAGTATCAGTCAGCTTTGGAGACCTGCAGAAAGGAAGGGATCCAATCCACATGGACACCTAGAAGCCCATGCCAGTCGCTGCTGCAACAATGCACCAACAGCCCCTGAGTCTGCTCAAGTCCTGGGAGAAGAGGTGAGGAGCTGCTGCTAAGGTGATATGGTGAAAAGGGAAGCGCGCTTCTGGATTCTACACCTCTGCCATCTTCGTCCCTTCTTCCTCCCTGCCCATGTGTAGAGCCCAGGGCCACACCTGCAGAGGGGAGACACACCTCCAGTTTAGTCCTAACAACCTTCAAGTCGCTTTTGCACTTGAGCATAAATTCTCTTCTAGAATCTCTTGAAAGGTGAGACTTTGGGTTGTAGCCCCACTTCCTCAGCATTCCCATGCCTCTTCCTGTCAACATCAAAATGTGTCCTGCCAGGCCTAAGACTCAGTCCAGGCTTGAGTGTCCATAGCAGCCAATGCAGAGGCACGTGTGAGACTTGCTTATTTGGGAGGCTGTCATACCCAAAACCATTCTGCCAACCAATAAAACAAATGCATCAGGCCTGCCAAGAGCGCCTAGAAAAGGGGGGCAGACAGAATGAACAAGCTGGTAGGGGTTTCCAGGACTGCAAACTCAGCATCCTTTCCAGGGTGCTTTCCTCTAACCATGCAAGGAGACGTACCAACACTGCTCAGATCTTCCGATCGATCTACAATCAGCTTCACTATGTGGTCAAAACCAGACCAATTTTTATGCACGCCTCCTGCCTAAGTCTACACATTCTTTCTGAGGTTGGTTCACACCTTTCAGAGTCAACTAAGCAAGATTTAACTCATAGCACTAACAACCAGACAGATCCCAAAGTAAAGCGCCCACACCCCCACTCTTTCTATGCTGCACTGTAGAACTGGTTTTTTTCCCTTGAGTCTATTACTAGATCTCTGTTCTAGTATTTTCAAAAGACCTCCAAGAAGGGTTTTTTAAATGCAGGATTTCTTTTAAAACATCCTGAAACTGATTGATTTCTAAAACATGCAAGGAGTGTGAGATGCCGGCACGTATCTTGTGGATGTCGAGTGGGAGGCAGATTTAAATACTGAGTCACGGCACAGCACCTCGTGCACAGTAAGTGGGATCCCATGATGACTCTAACAGGGAGAGTCAGACACATCATCCGCACCTGTTGAAGTCTGGAGGAAATGCTGCCAGGAAATAAAACACCCACAAAAGATGAGGTGCAGCTGGCTTCCTGGTTCCTGTTCTGGGTCTTCTGAAAGAACCTGCGGGGCTACACCCAGTGTGGATTGTCTGAGCCAAGTGCTGCCCTCCTTACCCAAAAACAAGGGCATTCTTCCTACACTTTACCTCTATGTATGTGGCTGCTTTATGCTTGACCCATGTCGAAGCTTGTCAAGAGCTGAAGATCTGACCCCTAGATTATGTGGCCCTTACCTCCATATCCTTGGGACCCCTCTGTGCCCTCTCCTGACAGACAGATCTTTACAGCAATGTTCATGACAACATATTCAGCCATGAGTGTTCTCATATGTAAAATGCTATAATTAAAGGATGAGGCCAAATCTATACAGTGAACCCTTCACATCCATGAGGTAGTTCTAGGACCCTCAGAGATACCAATGGATAGGTGGTCAAATTTATTACATAAATGGCTTAATATTTGTGAAGAACCTATGCAATCCTTCTATAACCTTCTATATACTTCTTTTCTTGTTCGTTTTGAAACAGGTTCTCATGTGGCTCAAGCTGGTTTCAAATACAATATGTAGCTAGGTATGACCTTGAACTCCTGCCCCCCAGCTTACACTACACAAGTGATGGGACTATAGGTGTGTGCCATCACACACGGCCTCCACATATGTTAGGCATACATATGTTAGGTAATCTACATGGCCTGCAATAGTAACACAATGTAAGTGCTGTGCTCATAGTTACACTGTACTGCTGAGGGGATGGTAGAGCAAAAGTCTGTCCATCTTCAGAAAATGCATTTTTAAAGTATTTTAAGCTATGATTAATTGAATGCGCAAATCCTAGGTATATGGATATATATGGTACACACATGTATACATTTCATTATACACACACATACACATATATGTTCCTTACTCATATGTAAGGCAAACCTTTTACTAACAAGTTTAGCATTCATCATGGTTTTTCCCAGTTCTTGAAATAAAACCGAGTCCTTTAAGGGAATACAAGTTTCCTTTGCATAAAAACAATTCTTTTTCATCCTGAAAATTTTAGACACCAGGAAGTAAAAATCTGTCTGTAGGAAAATGCAACGTGTCACCCACAGATAATTTTGTACAAAGGGCTGGAGAGAGTTTCTCATTGTGCCTTGCTATCAAATAATAAATTAGAGAGGGGAGTCTCTCAAACAGTGAACTGCTATATTGTATTCTGTCTCCAAATGGAATGCCCTGGGTCTCCAGAATACAGCAAGGACTCCTGAGTGTCCTCTAGCTTTCAGAGACCCAGAAAGTGACTCCTGCCCTACTCAGCCGTGGAGGTAGGGGAGGAAGGAAGGGAGGAAGAGAAGAAAAAAGGGAGGGAAGGAGAGGGGAGGGAGAGTAGAAAAGAGGGAGGAAGAGTGAAAGGAGGGACACAGGGGAGGAGACAGGTGGGATGGAGGTCAGGAGGAACAGGGAAGGAAGGAGGGACACAGGGCACGAACCTCCACCAGTCTCCAGGCCTCACTGATGACGGCGTACTGCAGGCGGTTCAGGACGAAGCCGTCAATCTCCTTCAGGACTCTCACTGGGGACTGCCCAATCTTCTTCATCAAGGCATAGGTTCTGTCCATTGTGGCTGGAGCTGTCTCTGGGTGGGGCACTAGCTCAACCAGGGGGACGTAATATGGTGGATTGACCTTAGGACAGGGGAGAGAAAAATAAGAGGGTCAAGGCCATGACCAACGGCCAGGTGTTGCTCTGGCGCACTCCATCCACCTATGTCAAGTGGCACAAGGGTGGGCAACTTTGGAAAGGTCCCTAGATTCTACATCCAAAGGTAGGTCTTCAGAAAGGAATGCACACAAACAATTGTATGGTTTTGCTTTTGAAAAGAACATACAAGTTGCCCCTTGTCATCCTGTTACATTTATGGAGAACCCATAAAAGTGCTCCAACCGCCTCAGGACAAGGTTTCTCCATCAATAACTGATGTAGCTTTACCCTTTCCCACTGTCCGGAACCACTTTCCCTTGCTGGTCTTCTCAGGCTCAGCCATTCTCCTGTGCCTGTGTTAAGAACAAGAACAGAAAAGCCAGGGGTGGTGGCTCCTGCTCGTCACCCCAAAGCCTGGGAAGGTGAGGCAGAGGACAGACACTAGCTTGAGTTGTGAGTTCCCAACCGAGTAAGCAAAAACACTCCACAGACAGAACCTACCAAAGCCTAGCTCTTCCCTGATTCCTCCTGGTATAGCTCACCTACTTTGGCAACCTCGTGTCCCATTCTGTTCTGGAAATCAGCAGGCCACACAGCATCTCAGCAGCCTTACACCTTGGAGTGGCTAAAGGTAGGAGAAACCCAGTGGTGTGGCCCCCAGTTCTGATTTTTCTCAGTTCACACTTAGTTCCTTGGCTATTTCCCATGAAGAAGTACCAAAGATCCCAAGAAAACACAGGCTTAGTAGTACCTAATGAGCCCGTACTATGCCAGTCTGGTCTGTGGGAAAAGTCCCTCAATGGCTTTTACTCTGTACACAGTGATGACTGTAGATGGTCACACAGCTATCCTCCACAATGACTTCTAATACTGTGTGTGTGTGTCATGCTCCTGTGTGTGCATGCTTGTGTGTGTGTGTGTGTGTGTGTGTGTGTGTATGCATGTGTGTATGTGTGCTTGTGCTCGGGCACACTGTGTGTGCATGTGAGTGTGTGTGTGTGAAAGGTACCACTTCAAAAAGGCAACTGGTTTACTCAAAGATATGCTTTATGATTTTAATGTTATTTTAAATTGTATTTTATTTTATTTGGTTTTAAAAATCAACTGTTGATAGGAAACTCACTATGTAGTTCAGACTGGTCTCAAGCTAACAGAGATTCCTCCTTCTCAGCTTCCTGGGTTCTGGGATTACAAGGATGGGTCTGTGGTTTTTTGTTTTGCTTTGATTGGTTGGTTGGTTGGTTGGTTGGTTGGTTGGTTGGGTTTTTGAGGCAGGGTTTCTCTGTGTAGCCTTCATTGTCCTGAAACTCGCTCTGAAACCAGGCTGGCCCCTGACTCTCAAAGATCCGCCTGCCTCGTGACAGCTAAGATTAAAGGTGTGTGCCATCACTGCCCCACACTTTTTTTTGTTTTGTTTTTAGTACTGGGGACTGAACCCACAGCTTCACTCACGCTAGGCAAATAGTCTACCACTGAGCTATATCCCTGACTCAACTCTAAATGAATAATTTATATAAACCAATGTCCTATTCTAATCAGCTGTCTCCTGCCAGATTCTTGTAAAAACTACTTATGACCTTTTTAAAAGTCAAGATTATGGGGGCTAGTAAGATGGATCGGGGGTAAACGTCCTTGCTGCCAAGCTTGACAACTGGGATTCAATCCCAAGGACCCACAGATTGGGAGAAGAGAACCAACTCCCGAAAGCTGTCTTACGACTGACCTCAGCATGTGTGGATGCACATACACCAAGCACACAAATATAAAATTACTCAAATAAGAACGTTAGGGTCATACAACACTGGAAGCACACCCACATCAGATGAACTGTACTTCAGTGCAGACTGGAGAAGCTGGGCTCCAAGTCTCTGCACCACAAGCAGAAAAAGCAGACGTGCATCTCCTAATAGCATGGAGACATTTTATTGTGCTACTACATCACAGGGTGTGCAGTGGTGGGGACTGGAGAGGGAACTGATGTTACACTTCCTTCAGGGAGGGAAGGTTTTCAAGATGGGTAATCAGGAAAAGCACATAGGTGTAAGCATTTAATGCCTCTGAGCCACCTCCTTAGGATGCTTAAAGTGGTCACCTCGATGGTAGGTGTATGTTATCACAGATAAAAGCCAAACAAACAAACAAACTAAAATCAGAAATTACAGTGTTCCAAACACCTCCCCTACCTCTAGCTAAAAATGCTGGTGTGATTTCCCATAGCCAGTATAAAAGTTGTGCGATGGCACTGGGCATGGTGGCTCAGGCCTTTAATCCCAGCACCCAACGCTCAGGAGGCAGAAGTAGGTAGGCCTCTGCGGCTAGCCTGGTCTACACAGAGTCCAGATCAGCTAGGGCTGTATAATGAGACCTAGTGCCCCCTCTACCAAAAAAAAAAAAAATGTGGTACAGCTGTCAAATATGGCACTCTTCAGACCTCCTGGACCTGAACCCACCTGCTCTTACATTATCCACAAGCTACAGGAAGAGCTCTCCAGGAAGGATGTTGTTACTTAGTCCACAGCACTTGACCTCTGACATTGAAGTCAGTCCCTGTTTGCAATGTGAAATAGCAGCGATAGTGCCCTGGGCCATGCAGTAAACTGAGGAAAGGGGAGTGCAAAATGTCCCAGAGGACAGAGGAAGCCGGCTTCAGATGGTGACACCACTTCTACGCCTGCCTGCCTGACCGGGTATTCTTCTCATGGGTCTGACTAAGGCAGAGTGATTTCCTGGTAACTGGCACAGATGTCTCCTTCCCCTCCTAGGTAATGGGGCCATGGTTTCCAGACACTGCAGGACAGTCATCCACCCACAGGCCATAGGGGTCCATCCTCTCAAGCTTCCTGGGAAGCAAACTGAAGACCCTCAGATAAACATGTCCTGATTCCAGCCCTCCTCCAGCCAGGTGCCAGGATATCCGGAAGCACATGTGTGCAGCACACCAGGGCTCCCTCAGCCAAGGGTGTAAATCAATGGGACTAATTTGGTGTCCAACCAGAAATTAGTACCTCCCCACCAAGAAAAGGCACAGGGATCTGGCCTTTCATCCCAGCTCCCAACAGGCTGAGGCAGGAGGTCTCAAGCTTGAGACAACTTGGATTTTTTTGGCAAGACCCTACAGAACAAGAGAGTTGGGTGTGGAGCTCGTTGGTACAGCCCTTTCCTAACATAAAGGAGGACACCTGGTGGCAGTGACCACAGACACTATGCAAGAAATCAGGCCCTTATCTACTTCCATAAAGAGATGCCCAGCAGCTGATAAGGAACCTGTGTCCACCCCAGCATCTGTGGTCTCCATCTAAGCTACCTAGCCTACAGAACAAAGCACCAAGAGGCACCATAGGTTCCACCAGACACCTTGATTCCTTCACAGATCAAGAAAGAAAATGGAGGCTACATTTTTAAAAGTGGGACCAAAACGGGTACAATGTTCTGTTGCTTGGGTGGGACAGTTGACACTGTACATTGGAACAAGGCCCCACCCCATCATGCAAGTCTCTCTAAAGCTACCCCCTATACATACCAACTCTGTCTTCCTCCCACAAGAAGAAAAGTTGATATAAAATACATCTGAGGGCAAGAAACACTATAACTGGGAAGGCAGGTGCATGAACACCTCCCCCCCACACACACCCCTTTGTGCAGCTCCCTGTAGCAGATCTTCCGCAGCCTCTCACGGGGCAGTCCAGGAAGCCCCGTGCTAAAGCCCATCTGAGGCCTCTGTGCTGACAGCACACGCCCACTTCTCAATACCTTCCATTCACCCTGGAGCAGAGGTGACCAGAAATTCGACCCTGCCTGTGCAGAAACCGTGCTTGAGAACAACGGAGCTGTCCTAACACGCTGGCTCAAGCATCCCTGTGTGGAGGTGGAGGCCATAACCTATTGCGTGATAAATATCCACTGAGCCAGGGCCTTGCAGGGGCATGACCAGGCTTCCTGTGCAAGCAAAGATCCCAGAGGACCACAGGGCTGAGGAGGTGAGAGCTCAGCCACTCTGGTCCGGTCTGTGGGGCTGGGAGAAAATGTAGACTCTCAAAGACTTGGAAGGACTCTTGAATATTTAGGACTGTCCAAATTATTCAAGATGCTACACCTACTCCCCTACGTGCCCTGCAGTGACAAAATCCAAAGATCCAACTTTGGCAATCTGATCTACTTTAGTTAACTCAATTTTGGCTAAAACAAAAACAAAAACAAAAAACTTATAAAAACAAAAAATTAACTCTCTGTGTGTGTGTATGTATGTATGTGTGTGTATATATGTGTATGTATATATGTGTATGTATGTGTGTATATGTGTGTATGTATATATGTATGTGTATATGTATGTGTGTATATATGTATGTGTGTGTATATATGTGTGTGTGTATATATGCATGTATGTGTATGTTAATGTATGTGTGTATATGTATATATGTATGTATGTGTGTGTATATGTGTGTGTATGTGTGTATGCACATGTGCATGTATACTCTTATGTCCTGCTAGGACTGAGACCTTTTGTAGGCTGGGTAATTGTTCTATAACTAAGATACAGCCTGAACCCAGAGATCAACTTGGGCTTCTATTTTTTTATTTACTTGTTTGTTTGTTTTTGAGATTAAAGTCTTACTCTATAGCCGCATGTCAGCTTTGAACTTATAAATGATCCTCCTGCCTCAGCATTCTTAGTCCTGGAATTACAGGGGTGAATCACTGCAGCTAATTCTAGAGAAGTTTGGTATTATGCTTTAGTTTGTGATGTTTAAAATATTTTTGTTCTTTAATAATTTTTTAATTAAAATATAATTAGACCATCTCTCCCTTTCCTCCCTTCAACCATTCCCATGTACCCAATTTCACAGCCTCCTCTTCGTGGTTTTACTATATTCCTAAATACAACATCCTCTGTCCATATAATGTTACTCATATGGATGTAATTATTAATATTTCAGGGCTGACCACCTAGTGTTGGATAATCAAATGAGGGCCACTTCTTTAGGAAAAACCCTTTCTCCCTCTGTCAGCATTCCTTAGTTACCTGCAGTTCTTTGTCTGGGGTTGAGGCTCGGTGAGATTTCCCCTTCCCTGTTAGTATATATCTATGGGTGCCATCTTTGTTCAAGTCCATGTTTAGGTCCTGAAAAGCTTTATGGCTGTAGTGTCTCCGACATTTCTAGGAAACACGATGTCCCAGCAGACTTCTTGTTTCTCTGGCTGCCCCTCTTCCATGAGGATCCCGGAGCCTTAGGTGCAGTTGTGTTATAGATATATTCATTGAGACTGGGCTCCACATGATCTCTTGTTCTCTACATTTTAATTGGCTGTGATTTTAAGAGTCTCTGTCTGTTGCAAGGAGAAGTTTCTTTGATAAGGGGTGAAACCTGCACTTACCGGTGAGTGTAAGGGAAATATTTAGAGTGTAGCTAGAAATTGTGCTGAATTAGTATTAGTAAAGCGGTGGTAATAGGATTTCCTCCATGATCCATGACTTCCTTCACCTTGACTTTCCAGTACCAGGCATAATTTCCCTTTTGTTGAGCAGGTCAATGCCCAATTAGACAGCTGTTAGCTGCTGCCAACATATGAGGGCCCCCACTGCAACCTTGGGATTATCGTGCAGTGCGGGTTACTATGGTGGCTCACAGTTATGTATCATAGCCAGGTAGGACTGTTGTTTGCTTCTCTCCCTTCATGTCTTGTATGTCGTGCTCTGGTGTCATGAAAGCAGTCCTCATGGAGGGCACTTTCAGGCCAGATCCATCTCTGGTCCTCCCCGTCCTGTGTCCAGGTACATTGTGCCTTCAGTATTTATTTTACGTTTCAGTGAGGGTCTCATAAAACCTGGCAGGCCTCAAACACACCATGCAGCTGAAGGTGACCTCCAGCCCCTAAGATCCCCCGCCTCCATTTCCTGAAAGCTGGGTTCCATGCCCGTGCTACCTGCCCCCGCCCCCACCCCCACACATACACACACATCAATTTCATACGTTGTTAGAGATCAAATCCAGGGCCTCTTCATTTGTACTAGGAAAGCCGTTTATCAACTGAACTTGTCTTCTGCTGTTCATCTTTGCCTAAACAAGGTGGGAAAGTCTTCTTGAAACTGTACAAGTAACTTCTGAAGTCTTTGGTTTAAGTGGTGTTCCTGTTTGATCTAACTCAAATGCAAAACAACTGATTAGAAACCAGTGGCTTTATACAAGCAAATGCCTTCCTCTGCAGTAGCCAGTGACTGTTTACAGAGGGGTGTGAGTGCGTGTGCGTGTGCGTGTGTGTGTGTGTGCATTTGTCATCTGCCTATCACAGGAAAAGAGAATGTCACAGCCTCAGTTAGTGTCCCCTTGGCTCTAAGGTCACGTGTGCATTTTGTACATGATGGCGGCCATTTCTAGTCTATGTTCTTTTGGTTCTGCGCCTGTGCCTCTGATGATTCATTGTCTTTCTTTCCACTGTATCTCACAATAGAGCAAACCATGGAGTGTGGACTGCATGTGTCTGGTGGGTGTCCAGTCAATCACCCCTTTTCTTCACACTGACCCATCTGGCACCTCCTCTCAACTGCTCTTCTTTGGAAGAAAACTTTCCATGCTCCCCACCCCAGCCCTGAGCCCCTCAGCCTTTCAAATACAGCCCTATGTACTGCATTGTGGAGGTCCAAACTGCAGGAGGCCATTATTCCCACACAGCAGCATTTCCAATGTGCCATGCTGCTGTGTACCTAAGATCACACAGTTCTTCAGAGTAACTCTCATGATCCTCTAGAACATGACTGGTGGGGCTTCACCATCCCCAGCATGTTCTGGATATCTGAAATGTTTTGAGCTCTGACACTGTGCTCAAAAATCTAAATTTTGGAGCTTTTCAGATTCAGGGGGGTTTTGCATTAAGACTGTTCAACTGGTAACAACTATGTAAATTCTGAAATACTCCTAGTCCCAAGCTTTTTGGCTAAGGAATACTGCTGTGGTTTGGATAGATGTCCTGTGAAGCTAGATAGGCAGCTCAGCAGTTGAGAGCACTAGCTGCTCTTCCAGAGGACTCAGGTCTGATTCCCAGCACCCACATGAAGGTTCACAATCACATGTAACTCCAGTTCTGGGGGATCTGACTCCTCCTCTGGCCTCTGCGGACACCAGACACACATGTAGTACATAGACACATATTCAAACAATCACCCATAACACATAAGTGGAGTATGTCAAATATATATATGCATATATAACATATATATTATATATGATATCAAGAAAAAAAGAAAAAGAAAGCCACTAACTAGCTTGTGTTTGAACACTTGGTCCCCTCTTGCTGGTGCTGTTCTGGAAGGCTGTGGAACCATTATGTTTTCTCAGAGGAGAGAGTGGGTCACTACATAATGGGTGTTGCAGTTCGTAGCTGACCCTGCCTCCAGCTCTTCTCTGCTTCCCTCCGCCTTGTTTTCTCTGCCATGATAGCTATCCCCTCAAGCCTAGAGCTAAAATGAACCCATCCTCCCCCATCTTCCCTTTATTTGCTTCCTGTCGGTTTGGCCAAATCAACAAGAAAAGTAGCTAACACAGATGTCCATTCTATATTCTCTAATCTTCCAACCTCCTCCTGCACTCCTGCCTCAGTGTGTGGGCTCTCCCAGTGACGTCATCATGACCCCATCCCACATAGTCCTGCTTGCTCCTGCCCTATGGCCTTGGCTTATGCAATACCTCAGCTCCCAGCACAGATCTCATCAACCTAGCCAGGCTGGCCCTGTTCCTCTATGTAGTTTTTGGCTAGTAATTATGCACAATAGGCCATCATATTTATCATGGCTGGAGCTAAATTAGCTTTCCCACCCAAACAGGCTGTCCTGGTTCTTCATGGTCATGCTGAGTTCACAGTCAGGACTCCAGCATCATTCACAGACACGTTAACCTCAGAAAGACTCGCTGAGCCCTCCCTCACCCGCTAATGAGAGCCTGTGGCCCAGCTCACCACATAAGGTGCTTCCGGTGAAGAAATGTGTTTAGTCAATTACAGTGGATGGTGAAAGGAACATCAGGGAAAGATGATTTCAGCTCAGACACCCTAAATCAGAATTTTGACAGTGACACCCATCAGATCTGCATCTTAACAGATCTGATCCTACTGTGAATAACACAAAGCAAGTGACATATCTACAAACTCCTGCATGACATCTCTCTCTCTCTCTCTCTCTCTCTCTCTCTCTCTCTCTCTCTGTGTGTGTGTGTGTGTGTGTGTGCCTGTGCATGTGCACATGTGTGCACACGTGCACATGTAAGCTCAAGCAGGTTCCTCTGTGTGTGGATGCACTTGTGCTATGGTCACATTTGGAGGTCAGAGGCCAATCTTGGGTGTCTGTCTTTGCCTTGTTTGAGAGAAGGTTCTGTGGCTTCATACATAGGGTGAACTGGTCCTTAGGCTTCAGGGTTCTCCTGTCTCTACTTCCTATCTCCCTGTAGGAGTTCTGGGATGACAGAAGCACACACTACTATTCTTAGGGATTCAAACCCAGGCCCTCACGCTTGCAAAGCACACACCTTGTCTACCCAGCCGCACCTCCTGCCCCAGCCCGGCCCACGTGGACATTTAATGAAGCACCCCCCCTCAACCCCCAGCCCACATGGATATTTAATACAGTACTTCTGCTCTAATGACTGCTAACCCAGCAACTAGCCCTATACCACATGATAAGTACCTGGAGGGTTAAAGCAGTAAATACAGTTTGTTTTATGCCATGACACCTTAGACTCACAGATAAAATTCCAAAGAATTTTGGATCCTATTCCTTTTCTTTAATGATGATATTGCATAATCCTAAGTGTCTAAAAAAACATCAAGTTGTACAATATTGACTAACAGATTGTGTGGTATGTGGATTATACCTCAATAAAGTGGTTTGAGATACTTGCAGATCCGGTGCAATTTATTGCCCCTAAAAAAGAATGAGATATGATCAGGTGCCAAACTTCCCACCCTCCCTGGGGCTGGAGTGCGACTTGGTACTTGCCTAGCATGTGATAGGACCTGGGTTTGATCTCCATGACCACAAGGGAACGAACAAACAATATACTCACAGGATGAGCCACAATGCACTGCTTCACATGAGCCAAGCCCGAGAACAGCTTGGAAGGCAGCAAACAAGAGCTGGAGCTGCTTAGGATGACCCGGTCATCCACAATGCGGTCCAGCTGGGCAAAGATCTTCTTTTTCAGTTCTAGGTTCTCTGGAACACACTCCTGAAAGGGACACATTTAGATGACTACTTCTGATCAAGACAACAGTTGGACTGTGTTGGCTTTGTTCCTAAAATGAACCAATTTGGAAATGGTGGATCTAGGGACCCATAATCCCACCATACAGTACCTTAAGAACAACTGAGGCAGGAGGTTTGCCTGGCTTTTCCCTGGCCTCCCCTTCTCCCCCTCCTAGAAGGCTATAAAACAGTTTTCTGCCTTTCCTAGAAGCAGGTCACAAGACCCTCTGCAGTAGGTATCCTGAGACACACAGGAGATATCTCAGCTTTGAGGTAAGGTATCTTAGCTTTGAAGACAGGGACCCAGACAGAAGAACCTACCCAGAAGCCTTGCTCATTTCCTAGTCTCTAACCACGGAATCAGAATCCCTTTGTCCACTCCTTTACCTGAACAAACACTCACTCTTTACCCAGCTGTAAAGCCACATGGGGTGTTTTGGATCCGACTTTTGACCAGTCCTAAGCCACATAAAACTTTATTAAGGTGCATGTGTGTTCTTATAGGGCTCTATTTTGTTAATAGAACCTCAGCTAGAGACCTTGTCAGAGGAGAGAAAAGATCACCCAGTGTCCCCTGCAGAGCACAGCAGGAGTGTAAGAGCTGAAGAGACTCCTGGCTAAGAAAGATAAATGCAGGGACTCTTGGTTTTAGATGGGTCTAAGAAGCTCTGTGAGAAGGCACTTGGGGGGTGACCCCTATTCCACTTCCCAGAACTAGGGCTTCAGGGAACCTGCCAACTGAAAGTTCTCATGAGGCAAAGTCAGGGAGCCCATTCTACAACAGAGCTCACAGGAGCCCTCCTCAGGCACACTGCTGTGAACCTGAGCGCTTTCATCAGGAATATCTCCCCTATCTGCCCCCACCATCACATCCAGGATTTTCAAGGGAAAAAAAATCTCATCCTCCTACCAAGGAAAGCATTGCAACTCCCCGGAGGCACCCAGGACCCATTTCTAATTGGGAGTCCTTCTGAAAAAGGCCTTTGTTTCTAACAATTGCAAAGCCCTAATGGGGTAGGCAACTGGATAGAGAAGATAGAGGAGTGCATTTGGATTAATTACTGCTGATAACAACCACTCTGAAATTCTAATTACAGGATTGGGTGGGCCTGAGATGGCAATCAACAGCCCAGGCCGGCCACAGGTAAGGAGTGTTCCTGGGAACTTGGGTTGAAGAGGCCAGCCTGCTCCAGATGGAAGCAACGCAGCATGAGAAGGCGCCCTCCTGCACCTATGGGGACCGCACTGAGGGTCACTCTTACCAAACCGGGTCCCTGTTCACCTGGGAGGCAAGGTACCCCCAACATCCCTTTATGGCATTCACTTTCTCTTCACAATGGCCAAAGAGCCAACAACTGGAATCAACCAGATGTTCCTTAACTAGAAAAATCTCAAGCCCTTATCCTTGAACTGATACGGGTAGGACTGAGGTACCTGCAGTTTTCGCAAGCATCCCGGAGATTCCTAAAGCTCAGAACCATTCTCAAGTTCAGCTCCAAAGAGCAATGTGACCTTTTTAAAGGAAAGAGTGGGTATGCCCCACATTTGGGATTCTACCAATGTCAGGATTCCCCCACCTCCTAGGTCAGTAGCATTTAACCTCCCTAATGCTGCAACCCTTTCATACAACTTCCCATGCTGTGGTGACCCCGACCATAAAATTATTTTGATTCTGTTATGAATCTTAATATAAATATCTGATATGCAGGATGTCTGTTTAGAACTGCTGTCTTAGCTGCTCACTGCCACCAACAGAGTCGTACTAGCAACTTGGTCACTTCTACAACGCTAATTGCCCAGCCAACTTCACTGGGACATTTCATTTATGTAACATTTAAGGGAATGAAAAGAACCCCAAAAGCCCAACTACAGAAACTCAGTGTCAAAGTGATATCAGAATAACTCCTCACAAATAAAAAATGTCAACAAGCCTATAATCCCAGCATTTGGGACGTAGAGGCAGGAGGATCAAAATGGTCAAGGGTATCTTCTGCTGAAGAGTTTGAGATTGAACAGGGCTGCACAGAGTCTCAGAAGAATATATAACAGATAGATAGATAGATAGATAGATAGATAGATAGATAGATAGATAGATAGATATACAGATACTCACAAGAAATAATAAACAAATAAAACAGAGGCTAGAGAGGTGGCTCCAAGGTCAATGGCATTTGTTGCTCTTGCAGAGGACCTGGGCTCAGTTCCCAGCATCTACATGGTAGCTCACAGCCATCAGTAAGTCCAGTTCTGGGGCATTCAATGCCCTCTTCTGGCTTCTGTGGGTACTAGGAACACACAGGTGCACAAATATGCACACAGTCAAAACACTCATCACAAAAAAATTAAAATTCTTAAAAAATATTCTTTTAAAAGTTTTATTCAAAAGGGAAGGGGTCCACACTGTATGTGTTGAAACTTTTTAAAAGTATAATCGGGCCACATAAAATTTTATTACGATCCAAAGGCCATATGAGCATCACATCTCAAACAGAACCAAAGAACAGAGTCATTTAAGAACTGTAAAGCCCATTGTGTTCTGTCCCCTTATCAAAAAAGGAAAAAGAGCTACAGTAGCTGGCCGTTCCCACTGAGTCCCTCCTGGATCAGTTAAGTCTGTGAGGTTGGTTCAGTTTAAATGGAGCCTTGTAGTCAAGCCAGAGGAGAAGGCCGACTCAGAGCTCCTGTGAGCCTGGAAAAGAATGGCCTCATTGTGTGCCATCATGCAGATTCTCCTCTGAAATTCTATGCCTTTCTCCAAATCGTTTGATCATGACAGAGGCAAGAAAACTTGAACCAGAGGAAACCCAAACCTGCTACAATTATGTAAGGGTTTCCAGTGGCCTGCTGGCTTGACATTTGGTTGCTCTTGCTGTGGTAGCCCAGTTGTGTGAGATGGATGGAGTCACAGACCTCAGGCTTCAAGCCATGTCAAACGCTGGGCTCAGCTCCCTGCTGTCCACAAAAGTAGCTCATTTTAGTCAGGATCTCAGACCCCAAAGGCTGCAGCCCTCCTTGCCCTGCAGGGCGTTTAGATGGGTCAGATGGCTACGGCAGAGGGGTGTGGCTTACTCACTTGTCTCTCCTCCACACCCTCCTGCTTCTCCAGTCAGTCTGCCTTGGAGGGGTGCAGTTCTATAAAAAGCTGCTTTGTGTGAAATACTTCTGGTGGCTGCCATCACCACAGCAGGCAACCAGCTTGCCTCTGCCTAATTAAAGTCTGACCACATCTCCCTACAGAGCTGGTTTATATTGTTTGTTTGTTTGGATTTGCTTCGTTTTGAGGGAGTGGGAATGAACACCACATCTAACAAATGATCCAGTCACACACAACCAACACCGCAGGCGTGCCCAGATTTGGGCAGCAAAACCAAGCAATGAACACTTGGGAAGTAGATTATGACAAAACTTAATTGTTAATTAAGAATTCCTTTTTTTTTGGGGGGGGGTGGTTTCGAGACAGGGTTTCTCTGTATAGTCCTGGAACTCACTTTGTAGACCAGGCTGGCCTCGAACTCAGAAATCCGCCTGCCTCTGCCTCTCAAATGCTGGGATTAAAGATGCGCGCCACCACCGCCCGGCAATTAAGAATTCTTAATGGCTGTAGAAATCAGCCTCCTTTTTTTTTTTTTTTTTTTTTTTTGGTCTGAGGCAGTAGTCAAGGCTGACCTCCCACTCGATTTGTAACAAAGGCTGATGTGAAACTCTAGCAGCTCCTGACCTCCCACTTCCTCCTCTCCCCCTCCCCCTCCCCCTCCTCTCCCCCTCCCCCTCCCCTCCCCCTCTGGCTTATGCAGCATTAGGGATCTAACTCAGGGCCTGACAACTGAGTCACATCCCTGTCCAACTCTCACTAGCCTCCAGACCCAGACACTAGATGAGGCTAAACGTCAACACTGCTGCCTTTGCCCCTTCCCTTCTCAAACAGAAGAAACTGAATGATGGAGTTATGAGTATACATTCTTTTAACTACAATGTTTATAAAAGTAAATCTCAGGCAAATGGCTGTGTCTGGTCGGCAGTTAAAGCTACCCGGATGGTTACGAGCTTTCAGGGCTGTACTCGGGTGAATCTGCACAGTGGCAGTCGGTCAGCTCACTGGGCTGGTTCCCAGAGAGGGCACAAGTACCTGCTTTTCAAGTCCTGCCTGCTGGCCACAGGACACGCAGTCCCACAGACGGTTGCCATGAAAGGCCAAGATGAGCTTTTGTTGAGTTTTGATTTTTCTTTAATGGCTCCCACCCCACCCTGCCTCACCCAGTCACCCCACACAATTTAAATAGCATCCTGTGACTCATGTAAAATATGTGGATGAAAACTTCAATGTGCTTTCCAAGAAAACCCACATATGACTGCAGTGCCTGAAGTACTTTACACACAACGTGGTTCTAGGAGCGGGTTTGAATGTGGAGGAAGCCGACTGGGAAGGCCAGGGAGACATTCTTGGGCTGGAGGGGGAGCAGAATTCAGACAGCACAGGCAGACTGTGAGGCTCTCTCACCTTGTAATCTACTTTCTCCTCAGTGTTTTCCCCCAAGAGCGCGGGTCTTTAAAAGCTATCATCAGGCTGCCACTCCTGAGGAGGAAGACGGGAAAGGGGAGAGAGGAAGAGGAGGCGAGTCCTGAGAGGAACAAGGAGTTTCCTTGCTCCAGAGGAAGTGGTGTCAAAAGGAGAAGATGTTCATTTTCAACACCAACCTCTCAGCCAAACGCATGGTACTCTGCCCAAACCAGGAGCTCATTTACCCCTGAACATCAAATTAAAGTGGTTTTGGTTTTTGGTTGGTTGGTTTTGAGGGTATTACAGGTGCTCACTCTGCTAGCCTAGAAGTTTCTGCAATGATCCAAAACAAACTACACCCAGAGATTTTTCCCAAGGGAAACAGCAGAGCAGAGCCTCCTGGGCAGGCGGGAGGTGGGGGAGGGCATCATGGGGGAGGGCAGCTGGGGAGAGAGGGTGAGCGGTCAGTTCCCTGAGCTTAGGTGTTCTGCTTATAGAGATTAACTGCTGTCTGTTCGAAAACGCAGTCCTGCCTCCGGTGACCTCACAGCGCCTCAGAAACAAACGTGGCTCAGCGCCATCCTCTGAGTACCTTCTCCCATCCTCATTCCAGGGATACTTCTGTACCTTTTATGAGGTCATCTATTTAGAATTTAAATGCTTGACATGAAAAAAATAATAGAATAAAAACAGTTCACTTACATCCCTATGTCATCGCTCTAGGGTATTTCTAGTCTTTCCTAGGAGGAAGAGGTGATGTCAGTCTAAGTGCCATGTGCTAAGCCATTGTACGGATGGAGCTTCAAGGGAAGTGACATTCTTAAATACAAGTCACTGAGGTTTCTTTGTTCTTGTAGGGTGTTTTTTTGTTTGCGTTTATGGGTCTGTGTGTGTGTTTAAACAGGATCTCATGTGGCTCAGGCTAGCCTGGACTTTACCGTTCTGTCTCCCCTGTCCACCTCCCAAATGTTAGGAGTACATGTGTGAGCCACTATACTTGGTTACAAGTTGGTTAAACTTTCAACAACAAAAAAGAAAAAAGAAAAGCTGCCCAACCACAGTAGACCAGACCAGGATCTCACTCTGTAGCCCAGACTGGTCCAGAATTCACTAGGTAGCCTAGGCAAACCCCATCTCTGCCTATGGCTGTACCACCATGCTACATTTTAAAGACGACACTCTGCTACTCTGCTATTTCCAATAAGTTAAAAATCCACTTTAAAGCCACAACATTTGTTTTATTTAATGGTGACAGCCAGATGCCGTGCTTGCTTCTCTTCCTGATTCCTTATCTCTCTGATCTGTTTTCCTCACCTATGCACTGAAGAAAGCACACACACTGCTCTTGCTTGAGGCAACACTTCATGTGTCCCCGGCTGGCCTCACTGTGGAGCTGAAGATTACCTTAAATTTCCCATTTTACAGGCACCCAGCACCAGGCCTGGTGCCTTGTGGCACTTGGCCTTCTGCAAGCTAAGCAGGTATTCATCATCCCCAGCCTGTTTGTGTTTTGTAATTCCATCTGGGATAGGATCTAGCTGGATAGCCATGACTGGCCTGGAATCTGGTTCTGGCCTGGCCACCTACTTTTGGAGATCCTCTTGCCTCTGCCTCTCAGTGCTGAGATGACACGCACACCACATCCCTCTCTCACCTCTGTAAAGAGAGAGTCCTAATTCTTCCTATTATGTACTGAATACTTGTTTCATTTTTTATAAATTGTTTTCTTTTTGAAAAAATGAAATCACACTGATTTTTCTTTAATGGTCTTATTTGGTGGTTTTGTTGAGTCAAAAATTTCTACTATGTACCAGACATGGAGGGAAACACACATAAACTTACCACTTGAGAGCCGGAGGCAATTGAATCAGAACTTTGATGCTGCCCCAGGCTACGCGAGACTTGTTTTAAAACATAAAACAAGATTTAAAATGTCTAACACACATATAGATACTCTAACCCTCGATTTCCAGGGTAATTCTAGTCTGTGTCAACATGAATAGTCAAACATGAGTGTTTGACCAGTCATATTGTGTGTGCTGTAGAGCAGAGACAGCCATGGAGTTCCCTTGAAAGTAGCAAGAATGTAGGGTAAAGACCCCATGTTGATGACCTGCATCACAAGGTCCCATAGAACCAAGAGAGTCTAGCGTGTGGCTGTGTGTTGGGGTAGGATGTGTGTATTGTTTTTAGGCTATGGTTGTTGATCCACAACTCCTTATCCAAGGCCTACTGTAGAAACCATAATGTTCTCCTGCCTTTATCTGGCCATAAAGAAATTCTCTGACCTTTCCTGACAGATAGGAGGTTATACCTCTCTTTCCAGGAGAGTGTTGCCTGTAAGGAAGGACTGCCAAGCAGCCTGCTGGGACACTTGCTTCCATAGCCCTTACTCACCAAGTCTCCCAGCAATTCAAAGGACAGGCTCAGATGACCTGCACCGATAAACAGGTGGGAAGCTGTGGACGGTGCAAGCCAAGGAAGGGTCTTCTGTCCTTGCCCCGATACCTCATCTGCAGCCTTTATGATAGGTTTTACAATAAACCAGGAAAGTCCTTTGTCTGCACCCTGTAATCTGATAGGACAAATTAATCGAACACGGTCATCCGTTGGACTATAGGAGCCCTGATTTATAAGAAGTTCAGAGAAAGATCAGGCCTGGGGCCCTTCAGCTGTAAATCACAGCAGGGAGAGGCAGTGGTAGGAAGTTGTAGGAATCCTGCCTGGATTACTAGTTCCAGGAGCAACACCTTGTCACAAAAACAAACAAACAGAAGAAGAAGGAAACCAGGAACTTCTGGAAGGCTTGCAGCGGGGGAGCAGCCTTAGGGGTTCTGCCCACCATCCACAAGATTGGTCAGACTCTGATTCCAGACAGGTAGATAGAACTTTCCAGATCTGACTTAGACAGCACAGTACAGCTTGCTTTGTGAGGGGTAGGGGGACCACACCCACTTCTGGAGTCTGTGTTGACTGTAAGACCACAAGGAAAGTATCACCTTGTGACTGACACAAACCTCTGTTGAGGCGCAATCTTGATGCTTTATCATCTCCCATCAACAGAGGAGTGGAAAAGGAGATGCTTTGTATAAGTGCATATGTGTGTTCGTTTAGGTCCCAAGATAGCTATAAAAAATTAAAAAAGATATATTCTATGACCCCAAAAACACAGGTAGACAGTTTCATTCCAGGGAGAGAGAGAGAGAGAGAGAGAGAGAGAGAGAGAGAGAGAGAGAGAGAGAGAGAGAGAGAGAGAGAGAGAGAGAGACTGAGACTGCCAAGTGGAAATAAACCTTTCTCCCATCAAACATGTGAAAACTTCTGATTCTAAAAATATGATGTGCTAGAAATTTAGTCCTCCCTCTTCAAATACTAGAAGATTCTACACAAAACAAACCGCCCTTTTAAATGAAGTACTTCACTGTCAGAAAGTTAAGAAAATCATCAAGTTAAAAAAAATATCAGGGCGGTGTTAACGTACACATTTAATCCCAGCACTCAGGAGGCAGAGGCAGGCAGACCATGAACTAAAGAGCAAGATCCGGGGCAGTCGTGGATAGAAAGAAACCATGTCTCAAAAACCAAACCAAACAAACAAACAAACAAACATCAAAGCGTCAGCATGGAAGCAGGTGCTGAGGCTGCAGGGTCAGGGGTCACTTCACTGTCTGGGTGAGGGTTGTTGCAAATCCCTTGTAGAAAGGCTGAAATGATGAGGCACGTTTAAAAGCCATGGTTCAGTCATCAAGACCCAAGTCAGAGACCCTGCCTTCAAAAATAAGGAAGACAGATCCCACCCAGGGTTGTTCTCTAGCTCCACATGTTTATCATACACATGAACACACCTACACACGTGTACCTACAAACATATTGTACACATGTTTGTACACAAAATAAAGAAGTGAATAGACAAATAAATGCATGAAATAGATTATGCCTTGCTGCAGGAAAAAAATAAAAATGGCAAGAGCCTGGGGTATAGTCAAATGGTAGGGCGCTTGCCTAGCATAAACAGAAGGACCTGAACTCAGCGTCTGGCACCAAAACACCAAAAATATTAGCAGACAAGCTGGATGTGGTGGGGCACGCTTTCAATCACAGAACTTAGGAGGCTAAAGAGGGGGCTCGTGAGTTCAAGGTCTCTATCTCAGGAACTGCTCACAAAATTTTATATATATAACACTAGGGTTTTCCCTAGGAATAATAGTGACAAGAGACAGACCAGTGTCCCTAAGAACTGAAGGTAAGCCTCAACTTAGCCCCAGCTCCAAGTACATTAGGGAAACAGACCAGTGTCCCTAAAAAATGAAAGTGAGCCTCAACTCAGCCCCAGCTCCAAGTATGTTAGGAAACCTGCTTGTAGCCCCTCTGTCTTCTAAGAACAAGTCTCTAGAGACAGAGCATCATCCAGAGCCTTGGCTTTTATACTGGTGCTATCTCACAATTAAACAAAAAAAGAAAATGAATACTAGAGACTCCTTGACTAAAAAGCAAGTGAAGCCAGAAACAGGGCCAAATGGCATTCAGAGAAGGTATTCCCAGATGTGTACTTTGACATAACAATAAATAATACATTTAATAAATTCAAAGGTTTTGAACATTCTCATAATAAAGAATCGAGTGGAAATTCAACAGCTGGAAAATACAATTAACTTCAATTAACCCAGAGGACAGCACTTCAAAGCAGATCAGACTTAGATAGAGACATGAAGACATATCAGGATAAAATATCCAAACTGAAGACTGCAGAATACAGGAAAAAGCAGGGCAGATGCATAGAAGTGCTAAGAGATGCTCATACCCAGGAAGGTGCACCCAGAAGAGGAGCAGGAAAGACTGTGGATGGATGGGGAGGGCACAGGAGGAGGGTGGGTAACTTCCGAGCCCGATTAAAGAAGTTGTTTTATGTGTTTGCTTGGGTTCCTAAGGATCTATTTCAAAGGATTTTTTCTGTAAGGGGGATGGATGTGCACATGTGTACATGCAGAGGTCAAACTCCACTTTGGTTTTTGAGACAGCATCTCTCCCTGGGACCCGGGACTCGCTGATGAACCTGGGCTGCCTTAGCCAGCAAGCCCCAAGTGTCATCCTGTCTCCCCCATGTCCTCTACCCAGTTCTAGGGTTACAGTGTCCTGGGGATTGAACTTGGATTCTCATGTTTTCAATGCAGTCACTTCCAGAACTGAGCCATCTCTTCATCCCTTTTTAAAGACTTTTGTTTATGGTCCAGCTAGCCTGGCACACTAAGCATGAACAAACAAACAAAAAAACTGTCTCAAACAAGGTAGAAGGCAATGCCTAACAACTTGAGGTTGTCTTCTGACTTCTACACATGTGCTGTAAGCACATGAATACACACACAATCACACATTACATTACACACATACATCACATACACTGACATAAAGTCTTTGGTTTTTTTATTATTTTAAGAATGAATTAATTAAAGTCCTATACTTGGGAGATGGCTTCTTTGTAAAACACGTTTGCCTTGCGAACACGAGGACCTGAATCTAATCCCCAGATACATGTAAGACTATGGGACATGGTGGGGTGCATGTGATATCCTAGCACTGGGAAGGGAGAGAAAAAAGGTTCCTGGGGCTCACGGGGCAGCTTGGCTAGCCTAGTGAGCCACAGGCCAATGCACTCACACTTTTTCAAAAAGCAATACCTAAACTTTCAGTCTAGGAAAAGCGAGTTCCCTTCCAAATGGAGATGTAGAAAGTTTCTGTAGCATTAACTACTACCAAATCAAAGATTCTCCTTCACGTAACATTTGCCCAGGGAAGAGAACTGAGTAGCATACTTAGCCACCATCTGGAATACAATTAGCCAATGCTTCAGATAAACAGAGTTACAATCTTTTTGATTAATAATACTACAGAAAAATAAAACTTTTGAAGTAGTGAGTCTTGGTCTTAAATAACAAAGAACCAAGAGAGGGGCACTTAAGTGCCAGGATTCTCAGAGTCGCTGCTGCTGGTCTAGTTAGTTCTCTGATGTCTACTACAGTTGGGGGGGGGGGTCCCTCAATGAAGAGCAAACCCTCTTCTTTCAAAAACAAAATGCATGACTGAAGAATGAATGGGGGGTATCTTGTCCCCCTAACCAGTCTACTTTAAGACTGAAAAACAATTCTACTGAAAACCCTGGGCTTAAAAGACTGCATTTAGCCAGGTACTGACTACAGCAAACACCCATGGTCCTCGTTATTAGAGAGGCTGAGGCAAGAGAACTCACTGAGCACAGGGGTCCAGGGCTATAGTATGCTATGTTGATTAGTATCCACACAGTATTTGGCAACCTTATGGTTACCTCTCAGGAATGGGGACCATGGGTTATCCATTCTGATCAGTAGTGGGAAGGTACCTAGGAACAGCCACTTCAGTGTCTGGACAATACAACCAGATCTTGTCATAAAAAAAAAAAAAAAAAAAAAAAAGCCATTGTCACTGTCATTGCATAGTCTGCATATTGTGTGCAACTTATGATATAGTTAGTTTTCTATATTCACTTTGAGAAGTTATTTAGCTCAAGATCTCTAAGAAGCAAGCCCAAAGATGGGACCAATCAAGAGTTAGCACATAACGTCTCTGCATATGCCAATGTAAGGAACAGACCTCCATCGGCAGCTAGAACGTTCTACTCTGCTTTGCAATAGCTTTTGGTGCTGAGAATAAATACACAAGGTTACTCCTGGCCGTGGGACAGAGTGACAGAAAACCCTGCAGTGTAGGAGACTTTCTAACCTATGTACAACTGCTCACTCACTCTCAGCAGCTAGGCTATCAGCTCCTCAGTATGACCGTCCACAGGAAAGTAGGGAGACTTGTTGGCCTTCCTGCTTGGATGAGTGGCATGAATAGCCAACAAAAACAAGCAGGAACAACTGAGGTTTTCTGTGACATCAAGTGTCTCCTGGAATGTGACATGAATATGTTTTTGTCTCACTGATAAGTCTAAAAGCAGGAGCCCTGAGATTCCCATTAGTGAGCTAAGTGAGGGGGAACAGGAATGAAAGCCCTGATTCCTGGAGGAGGGGCGAGAAGGCATGTTGCCCACCTCAGGAAGAGCCAGGAGCCCTGAAGAGCCTTGGAAGCCCCAGGGACACAAGACCTGAGACAATGGCTAAGCCACAATTTTGCCCAGACCTGAAGGGTCTTAAGCCATGAGTTAGAGAAGAGGACTTTGGGGAGGAGAACATGGACCCAGACCTTCATGGAGGACATGCGAAGGGAGGACAGAGAGATGAGAGTGGAGTACACATGGAGAGGAAATCTTATGGGAACTTCTAGGTAACTAGCCCTCATCTTAAGCATATGGTATTACTGACAGGAATGGAACCCTTCAGTGCATCTAGGGTAACCATAGAAACTCCAAACCTTACATTTTACCCAACTTCTAAATGTATTAACTCAAATCCCCATAGTAAAAGCCTAGTAGAAGGAAAAATGTGCTTAGACTTCCAGCCTCCAAAACTGTGAGCTGAGCAAATCCCTCTCCTTATCTCCCTGGGGGTCTAGTGGATAGAGTAAATATCTTTTCTTTTCTCTCTCTCTCTCTTTTTTTTTTAAAGATTTATTTGTATTTTATATATGTGAGTACACTGTAGCTGTCTTCAGACATACCAGAAGAGGGCATCATATCTCATTACAGATGGTTGTGAGCCACCATTGGTTGCTGGGAATTGAACTCAGGACCTCTGGAAGAGCAGTCAGTGCTCTTAACCACTGAACCATCTCTCCAGTCCCGAAATATCTTTTCTTTATGAAGTCCCCAACCTGAGGTTATTTTGTTATAACAAAGGAAACAAGTGCCAAACTGTCTGGTATAAACATGAAAGTAAGTTAAAGGAGCTATGTTAATATTTGAGAAGCAGACCTCAGGACAAAGAACAGCAAACAAGAAAGCAGACAAGGAAGAGCAAACGCCCTGGAAAGTTGATTGCAATGTTGCAAGAAGATTCATGAATCCTAAGCCGTGATGCCTCTCACAACAGAGCATGGGGTGGAAGAACGAGGAGAGAGCACAGGAGATTTTAGGACAGTGGGAAGACTCTGTTTGGTACCATAGTTACAGACACAGCTCAGTGTGCTCTTGTCCAAGCCCACTGAATAGAAGCCACCAAGAGCGAACCCCACCTTGAACTGCCAATGTGTTTCAGTGTGGTTTACCAATTGAGTTCACTGGTATGGGTGCTGAAAGGGAGGAGGTGGCAGCTGGGTGGTAGGATGGTTATGGGAAATCATTATACTGCCTTCATTTTACTATCACGCTAACACTTTTCTAGAGTAAGAATAAATAAAGAATTGCCGGGCGTGGTGGTGCACGCCTTTATTCCCAGCACTCGGGAGGCAGAGGCAGGAGGATCTCTGAGTTCGAGGCCAGCCTGGTCTACAGAGTGAGTTCCAGGACAGCCAGGGCTACACATAGAAACCCTGTCTCAAAAAAAAGAAAAAAAAAAAACAAAAAAGAATAAATTAAGATATTAGACAACATATTTTGGATATTAAAAACTAATTTCTTTATAAAGTTAAAAATAGAGAAGTAGGCAAATTCCTAGCTGCCATTATAGACCTCAGTAGTTATTTCTCAGGACAAGCACATAGCAAGAGCAATATTGTTATAGCAGCCAACTTGATCTGCTTAACTATTCATAGGCCACTTCTCCATCAGGAGAGGCTACACTTTCTTCCCAAGTGCACATATGGACAAGTCACAAAGATGGAGCATATTCTGGCCATGAACTAAAGATATCATCCAGGCATGCTCTTGCATTAAAACCAAATTAAGATAGAAATGTACACCAGAAAAATAATTGGGAAATATCCAGATGTCTAGAAATTAATTAATAATCCAGAGTGAAATTACAGTTATCATGGAAAATTGCAATTGTTTTGTTGAGACAAAGTCTCATTCTGTATCCCAAACTAGCCTTGGACTCACTATACAACTATATATAGCTTAGGCTAGCCAGACTGGAAATTAGAACATTTTTAATTTGACTAAAATGAAAACAATATATAAAATAATTGGTTTCAATGAAAGCAGAGTTGAAAGGGCAGTTTATAGTCTTACATGTGCATGGTGAGAAAGAAGGAAAAATTATTAAATTATTTTGGCTCCTTTGGTCCCTTTGACTTCTCTTTTTGTAAGCTAAAATTTCTCTGTTTGCTTGTTTATTTATTTTGCAGTGTTGAGATAGAGCCTGGAATGCTGACACATGGCCACTGAAGTGCAGGCCAGCCGTGGAGTTTTTGAGACCAGGTTTTGCTGTGTTGTTCAGGCTGGTCTCAAACTTGCAGTGCTCCCATCTGTGCCTCTCCAGCTCAATTTATTTTTTTAATTGATACACAAAAACACAAAAATCGAAGCTGGGGAGATGGCTCAGTGGGTGAGAGAGCTTGCTACGCAAACATCAGATTTTTATTAAAACGCAAGACCATCCCTTAAGAGAGCCGAAGAGAACTGGGCCGGTGCTGCATGCCTGTGATCCCTGCCCTTGGGAGGTAGAGGCAGGGGAACCAGGAGTTCAAGGCCATAATTGACTACATAACAAGTTCGAGGCCAGCTTAGACTGCATAACTCCCTGTCTAAAACAAGCAGGAAAGCAAGATTTCAGCAAACTAATTCCTGAAAGTGACACACAAAGTCGGGCATGTCTGTTGTGGGCTACAGAGCATGCTCACGTGTCTGAGTTCAATCCCTGGCATCGAGAAATCTTACCAACCATACAGAAACTATAAACAGACAAGATAGGTCAAACTTCGGTACACAACATTCTGAAGTCTACACATCTCAAAACACTGCATAACACCCTACAAATACATATCATTTGTGTGGGAGAGGTGTTGCACTCATGTGGCTGTACAGGCTCACAAGCCAGAAAGGATATTAGGTGTCTTCCTCCGTTGCTCTCAGCTTGATTCCCTCAGGTACAGTCTCTCACTGAACCTGAAGCTTGCCAACTGGCACTAGGCTGGCTGGCCACCAGTGCACTCCCGGGATCTACCTGTCTCTGGCTCCAATAGGGTTAAAGGGTGCACAGCCATGCACAGCCCTTTACATAGGTGTTGGGGATTCAAACCCAAGTTCTCATGTTTGTATAGCAAGCCCTCTCACCCACTGAGCCATCTCCATAGCCTCAATTTTTATGTTTTTATGTATCAATTAAAAAAATAAATAAATTGAGTTGGAGAGGCACAGATGGGAACACTGCAAGTTTGAGACCAGCCTGAGCTACACAGCAAAACCTGGTCTCAAAAACTCCGAGCCTGGCCTGCACTTCAGTGGCCATGTGTCCCCAGCATTCCAGGCTCTATCCCAACACTGCAAAATAAATAAACAAGCAAACAGAGAAATTTTAGCTTACAAAAAGAGAAGTCAAAGGGACCAAAGGAGCCAAAAATCATTCTGAGAAATTACAAAGTTCAATAATACACACTCCGATTTTCAAATGCTAGGTTTACGGGCCTGGACCACCACGCTTGGTTTATGTGGTGCTGGGCTCAAACCCAACGCTTCCTGTATGCTAGACAAGAAGTTGCCAGCCACTACATCCCTGCCCAGAAATGTTCTTTTAGGCCACTGAAGTTTTGGGGTTTTTTGCTTTGTTTTGTTTTGTTTTTTGGGTTTGTTTGTTGTGTTGTTTTTGTTGTTGTTGTTTTGGTTTGGTTTGGTTTTCTTCAAGACAGGGTTTATCTGTGTAGCCCTGGCTGTCCTGGAACTCACTCTGTAGACCAGGCTGGCTTCAAACTCAAAAATTCGCCTGCCTCCCAAGTGCTTGGATTAAAGGCATGCACCACTGCCTGGCCAGTGAGGCTTTTTTTTTTTTTAATATTTTTATTACATATTTTCCTCAATTACATTTCCAATGCTATCCCAAAAGTCCCCCATAGCGCCCCCCACTTCCCTACCCACCCATTCCCATTCTTTTGGCCCTGGCATTCCCCTATATTGGGGCATATAAAGTTTGCAAGTCCAATGGGCCTCTCTTTCCAATGATGGCCGACTAGGCCATCTTTTGATACATATGCAGCTAGAGACAAGAGCTCCGGGGTTCTGGTTAGTACATCATGTTGTTCCAACAATAGGGTTGCAGATCCCTTTAGCTCCTTGGGTACTTTCTCTAGCTTCTCCATTGGGAGCCCTGTGATACATCCAATAGCTGACTGTGAACATCCACTCCTGTGTTTGCTAGGCCCCGGCATCGTCTCACAAGAGACAGCTATATTTGGGTCCTTTCAGCAAAATCTTGCTAGTGTATGCAATGGTGTCAGCGTTTAGAAGCTGATTATGGGACGGATCCCTGGATACAGCAGTCTCTAAATGGTCCATCCTTTCATCACAGCTACGAACTTTGTCTCTGTAACTCCTTCCCTGGGTGTTTTGTTCCCAATTCTATGAAGGTGCACAGTGTCCACACTTTGGTCTTCATTCTTCTTGAGTTTCATGCGTTTATCAAATTGTATCTTATATCTTGGGTATCCTAAGTTTTGGGCTAATATCCACTTATCAATGAATACATATTGTATGAGTTCTTTTGTGATTGTGTTACTTCACTCAAGATGATGCCCTCCAGGTCCATCCATTTGGCTAGGAATTTCATAAATTCATTCTTTTTAATAGCTGAGTAGTACTCCATTGTGTAAATGTACCATAATTTCTGTATCCATTCCTCTGTTGAGGGACATCTGGGTTCTTTCCAGCTTCTGGCTATTATAAATAGGGCTGCTATGAACATAGTGGAGCATGTGTCCTTTTTACCGGTTGGGACATCTTCTGGATATATGCCCAGGAGAGGTATTGCTGGATCCTCCGGTAATACTATGTCCAATTTTCTGAGGAACCGCCAGACTGATTTCCAGAGTGGTTGTACAAGCTTGCAATCCCACCAACAATGGAGGAGTGTTCCTCTTTCTCCACATCCTCGCCAGCATCTGCTGTCACCTGAATTTTTGATCTTAGCCATTCTGACTGGTGTGAGGTGGAATCTCAGGGTTGTTTTGATTTGCATTTCCCTGATGATTAAGGATGTTGAACATTTTTTCAGGTGTTTCTCTGCCATTCGGTATTCCTCAGGTGAGAATTCTTTGTTCAGTTCTGAGCCCCATTTTTTAATGGGGTTATTTGACTTTCTGGAGTCCACCTTCTTGAGTTCTTTATATATATTGGATATTAGTCCCTTATCTGATTTAGGATAGGTGAAGATCCTTTCCCAATCTGTTGGTGGTTTTTTTGTCTTATTGATGGTGTCTTTAGCCTTGCAGAAGCTTTGTAGTTTCATGAGGTCCCACTTGTCAATTCTTGATCTTACAGCACAAGCCATTACTGTTCTATTCAGGAATTTTTCCCCTGTGCCCATATCTTCAAGGCTTTTCCCCACTTTCTCCTCTATAAGTTTCAGTGTCTCTGGTTTTATGTGAAGTTCCTTGATCCACTTAGACTTGACCTTAGTACAAGGAGATAGGAATGGATCGATTCGCATTCTTCTACATGTTAACAACCAGTTGTGCCAGCACCATTTGTTGAAAATGCTGTCTTTCTTCCACTGGATGTTTTTAGCTCCCTTGTCGAAGATCAAGTGACCGTAGGTGTGTGGGTTCATTTCTGGGTCTTCAATTCTATTCCATTGGTCTATTTGTCTGTCACTATACCAGTACCATGCAGTTTTTATCACAATTGCTCTGTAGTAGAGCTTTAGGTCCGGCATGATGATTCCACCAGAGGTTCTTTTATCCTTGAGAAGAGTTTTTGCTATCCTAGGTTTTTTGTTATTCCAGATGAATTTGCAGATTGCACTTTCTAATTCGTTGAAGAATTGAGTTGGAATTTTGATGGGGATTGCATTGAATCTGTAGATTGCTTTTGGCAAGATAGCCATTTTTACAATGTTGATCCTGCCAATCCATGAGCATGGGAGATCTTTCCATCTTCTGAAATCTTCTAGAATTTCTTTCTTCAGAGACTTGAAGTTTTTATTATACAGATCTTTCACTTCCTTAGTTAGAGTCACGCCAAGATATTTTATATTATTTGTGACTATTGAGAAGGGTGTTGTTTCCCTAATTTCTTTCTCAGCCTGTTTATTCTTTGTGTAGAGAAAGGCCATTGATTTGTTTGAGTTAATTTTATATCCAGCTACTTCACCGAAGCTGTTTATCAGGCTTAGGAGTTCTCTGGTGGAATTTTTAGGGTCACTTATATATACTATCATATCATCTGCAAAAAGTGATATTTTGACTTCATCTTTTCCAATTTGTATCCCTTTGATCTCATTTTGTTGTCGAATTGCTCTGGCTAGGACTTCAAGTACAATGTTGAATAGGTATGGAGAAAGTGGACAGCCTTGTCTAGTCCCTGATTTTAGAGGGATTGCTTCAAGCTTCTGACCATTTACTTTGATGTTGGCTACTGGTTTGCTGTAGATTGCTTTTATCATGTTTAGGTATGGGCCTTGAATTCCTGATCTTTCCAAGACTTTTATCATGAATGGGTGTTGGATCTTGTCAAATGCTTTTTCCGCATCTAACGAGATGACCATGTGGTTTTTGTCTTTGAGTTTGTTTATATACTGGATTACGTTGATGGATTTCCATATATTGAACCATCCCTGCATCCCTGGGATGAAACCTACTTGGTCAGGATGGATGATTGTTTTGATGTGTTCTTGGATTCGGTTAGCAAGAACTTTATTGAGGATTTTTGCATCAATATTCATAAGGGATATTGGTCTGAAGTTTTCTATCTTTGTTGGGTCTTTTTGTCGTTTAGGTATCAGAGTAATTGTGGCTTCATAGAATGAGTTGGGTAGAGTACCTTCTGTTTCTATTTTGTGGAATAGTTTGTGAAAAACTGGGATTAGATCTTCTTTGAAGGTCTGATAGAACTCTGCACTAAACCCATCTGGTCCTGGGCTTTTTTTAGTTGGGAGACTATTAATGACTGCTTCTATTTCTTTGGGGGATATAGGGCTGTTTAGATCATTAACCTGATCTTGATTCAACTTTGGTACCTGGTATCTGTCTAGGAACTTCTCCATTTCATCCAGGTTCTCCAGTTTTGTTGAGTATAGCCTTTGGTAGAAGGATCTGATGGTGTTTTGGATGTCTTCAGGATCTGTTGTTATGTCTCCTTTTTCATTTCTGATTTTGTTAATTAGGATGCTTTCCCTGTGCCCTCTAGTGAGTCTGGCTAAGGGTTTATCTATCTTGTTGATTTTCTTAAAGAACCAGCTCCTTGATTGGTTGATTCTTTGAATAGTTTTTCTTGTTTCCACTTGGTTGATTTCACCCCTGAGTTTGATTATTTCCTGCCGTCTACTCCTCTTGGGTGAATTTGCTTCCTTTTGTTCTAGTGCTTTTAGGTGTGTTGTCAAGCTGCTAATGTGTGCTCTCTCTAGTTTCCTTTTGGAGGCACTCAGAGCTATGAGTTTTCCTCTTAGAAATGCTTTCATTGCGTCCCATAAGTTTGGGTATGTTGTGGCTTCATTTTCATTGAACTCTAAAAAGTCCTTAATTTCTTTCTTTATTCCTTCCTTGACCAAGGTATCATTGAGAAGAGTGTTGTTCACTTTCCACGTGAAGGTTGGCTTTCTATTATTTATTTTGTTATTGAAGATCAGCCTTAGTCCATGGTGATCTGATAGGATGCATGGGACAATTTCAATATTTTTATATCTGTTGAGGCCTGCTTTGTGACCAATTATGTGGTCAATTTTGGAGAAGGTACCATGAGGTGCTGAGAAGAAGGTATATCCTTTTGTTTTAGGATAGAATGTTCTGTAGATATCTGCCAGATCCATTTGATTCATAATTTCTCTTAGTTTCACTGTGTCCCTGTTTAGTTTCTGTTTCCATGATCTGTCCATTGGTGAAAGTGGTGTGTTGAAGTCTCCCACTATTATTGTATGAGGTGCAATGTGTGCTTTGAGATTTACTAAAGTTTCTTTAATGAATGTGGCTGCCTTTGTATTTGGAGCATAGATATTCAGGATTGATAGTTCCTCTTGGAGGATTTTACCTTTGATGAGTATGAAGTGTCCCTCCCTGTCTTTTTTAATGACTTTGGGTTGGAAGTCAATCTTATCAGATATTAGAATGGCTACTCCAGCTTGTTTCTTCATGCCATTTGCTTGGAAAATTGTTTTCCAGCCTTTCATTCTGAGGTAGTGTCTATCCTTTTCTCTGAGATGAGTTTCCTGTAAGCAGCAAAATGTTGGGTCTTGTTTGTGTAGCCAGTTTGTTAGTCTGTATTTTTATCGGGGAGTTGAGTCCATTGATAATAAGAGATATTAAGGAAAAGTAATTGTTGTTTCCTGTTATTTTTGTTGTTAAAGTTGGCATTTTGTTCTTGTGGCTGTCTTCTTTTAGGTTTGTTGAGGTATTACCTTCTTGTTGTTTCTAGGGCGTGGTTCCTGTCCTTGTATTGGTTTTTTTCTGTTATTATCCTTTGAAGGGCTGGATTCGTGGAGAGATAATGTGTGAATTTGGTTTTGTCGTGGAATACTTTGGTTTCTCCATCTATGTTAATTGAGAGTTTGGCTGGGTATAGTAGCCTGGGCTGGAATTTGTGTTCTTTTAGTGTCTGTATAACATCCGTCCAGGATCTTCTGGCTTTCATAGTCTCTGGTGAAAAATCTGGTGTAATTCTGATAGGCTTGCCTTTATATGTTACTTGGCCTTTTTCTCTTACTGCTCTTAGTATTCTATCTTTATTTAGAGCATTTGTTGTTCTGATTATAATGTGTCGGGAGGTATTTCTTTTCTGGTCCAGTCTATTTGGAGTTCTGTAGGCTTCTTGTATGTTCATGGGCATCTCTTTCTTTAGATTTGGGAAGTTTTCTTCTATAATTTTGTTGAAGATGTTTGCTGGTCCTTTGAGTTGAAAATCTTCATTCTCATCCACTCCTATTATCCGTAGGTTTGGTCTTCTCATTGTGTCCTGTATTTCTTGGATGTTTTGAGTTAGGATCTTTTTGCATTTTACATTTTCCTTGATTGTTGTGCCGATGTTCTCTATCTTCTGCACCTGAGATTCTCTCTTCCATCTCTTGTATTCTGTTGCTGATGCTCGTATCTATGGTTCCAGATTTCTTTCCTAGGGTTTCTATCTCCAGTGTTGCCTCATTTTGGGTTTTCTTTATTGTGTCTACTTCCCTTTTTAGGTCTAGTATGGTTTTGTTCATTTCCATCATCTGTTTGGATGTGTTTTCCTGTTTTTCTGTAAGGACTTCTACCTGTTTGATTATGTTATCCTGTTTTTCTTTAAGGATTTGTAACTCTTTAGCATTGTTCTCCTGCAATTCTTTAAGGGATTTTTGTGCTTCCTCTTTATTGTCTTCTGCCTGTTTAGCAGTGTTCTCCTGTATTTCTTTAAGTGTGTTATTAAAGTCCTTCTTGAAGTCCTCTATCATCATCAGGAGATATGCTTTTAAATCCGTGTCTAGCTTTTCCGGTGTGTTGGGGTGCCCTGGACTGGGCGAAGTGGGGGTGCTGGGTTCTGATGATGGTGAGTGGTCTTGGTTTCTGTTAGTAAGATTATTACGTTTACCTTTCGCCATCTGGTAATCTCTGGGGTTAGTTGTTATCGTTGTCACTGTTTAAAGATTGGAGCAGAAGCTGTGTTCCACTCACCAGCAGTCTCTAAATCCTGCGGCGGGGGTCGTGGGTAGCTGACGGTACCCCGGTGCTGGTCCAGCCGGAAGAGGCCTGTGGTCCTACTCAGGCCGGTTTTCTGCTTCCCTAACTAATGCAGTCTCTGGTCCCGCGTGCAATTGGATTGGAGCAGAAGCTGTGTTCCACTCTCCAGAAGTCTTAAGATCCTGTGGTGGGTGTTGTGGGTAGCTGGTGAGTGTCAGCAGACCCTGCGCCCCAGCTGCCCTGGTGCTTTTCTGACCGGAAGAGGGTTGTGGCCCTATGTAGGCCGGATTTCTCTCTCCCCAGCCAGAGCAGTCTCAGGTCCCGCGTGATTGGACTGGAGCAGAAGCTGTGTTCCACTCACCAGCAGTCCCAAAATCCTGCGGCGGGGGGTCGTGGGTAGCTGGCGGGTGTCAGGCAACCCTGCGCTCCCGCTACCCCGGCGCTGATCCAGCCGGATGAGGCCTGTGGCCCTACTCAGGCCGGTTTCTGCTTCCCTAACTAATGCAGTCTCAGGTCCCGCGCAATTGGATTGGAGCAGAAGCTGTGTTCCACTCACCAGCAGTCCCAAAATCCTGCGGCGGGGGTCGTGGGTAGCTGGCGGGTGTCAGGCAACCCTGCGCTCCTGCTACCCCGGCGCTGATCCTGCCGGATGAGGCCTGTGGTCCTACTCAGGCCGGTTTCTGCCTCCCTAACTAATGCAGTCTCAGGTCCCGCGCAATTGGATTGGAGCAGAAGCTGTGCTCCACTCACCAGAAGTCTTAAGATCCTGTCCCAGTGAGGCTTTTTAAATGCGTAATTTATTTGTTTTGTGTGTATGTGTGTGTGTGTGTGTGTGTGTGTGTGTGTGTGTGTGTGCACCATGTGAGGCCAGAAGATGGTAGTGGATCTGGACTTACAGGTTGTAAGCTACCTGACATGGGTGCTAGGGGCTAAACTCAATTCTCTGCTAAAGTAGAAAGTACTTTTAACCACTGAATCATCTCTCCAGTCCCAAAGCCTATGAGTTTTATAACTAACTCACTTGTGTGTGTAGATGCAGGAGTATATCAGGGCCTGTGTTTGTGGGGTCCAGAAGCCAATCTCAGATGTAAGTCCTCAGGTACTATCCACCTTAGTTCTGCTTTTTGGTTTGTTTTGGTTTGTTTGTTTGCTTGCTTGCTTGCTTTTTCCTGACAGGGTCTATGTGGCCTAGAGTTTGCCAAGTAGACTGGTCTGGCTGGCTAAAGTAGAGACCCAGGGGTCTACCTATCTCCACATTGCAGGCATGGCTGGAATTTTTAAGTGGATTCTGGTGATCAGACTGAGGTCCTTATGTGTAAGTGTGCGACAAACTTTCTGCTGACCTCACTGTCTTCCCAGAACTATACCTCACTTTAAAAGAAAAAGATGTATTCATTTGTATTTTATGTGTCTGGATGTTTTGCCTGCTTGTATGTCTGTGCACCACATGCATGCTTGGTGCCCACAGAAGCCAAAAGAGGGTATCACATCCCCTGAAACAGGAGTTACAGACAATTGTAAGCTACCATGTAGATGCTAAGAATCAAATCCAGGTCCTCTGAAAGAGCAGCCAATGCTCTTAACCACTGAGCCATCTTTCCAGACCCCTATACCTCATTTTTGAGACCTACTTCAAATCATAGGACCTCTTGCCTGCCTGCTTCTCTCCCTCCCTCTCCTTTCCTTCATTACAGGGTCTCACTATGTATCCCATGCTAGTCTTGAACTCATAGTAATCCTCTAGAGCAAGCTTCATTTCTGTTCTCTAGTATGGACCGGTGCTTAGGAACCATTTGCCCCGACTGAATAAAGGGATTTGCCAGGAACCCTCCCCCCAAAGGATGCACCTGGCAGGGCCCTTACACACAGCCATGCTCACACCTCCATAGTACCAAGGGCTGTGAAAGACAAGAGATACTCAGTTCGTGAGAGCCAGAGGGAGTGCCATAGTAAGGAGTCTGCGTTGTGTTCTACTGATAGAGAAAAAAAAAAAAAGATAGGAGAATTTTAAATGATGGAGAGCCAATCAGAATAACCCTCAGGAAATCTAAATCAATGTCAGAAGAGACAAACGAGAGATGGATCTAAAATGAACTCAGGAAGTCGGGTGGATGGTGGGGGGTCTGGAGCTGAGGACCTGTGCCAGGCATCTGACTCAGTGGCTTGGCAGAGAGTGGCTTGGCAGAACTCTCCAGGCTAAGGATACAAATGATGGCCTTGGAGTAGGTGGACGCCGGGATGTGCTTCCAGCGCTCACACGGTAAACGCAATGATCCAGTCTGCAGCGTGAGAGCCAGGCAACAAAATAAACGAGGGCAGGTTTGAGCACTGTCCTAAGGGACGTTCTGGAACCCTCCCAACCTCTTAGGCAGACAAGATTTTCAGTGACTTGCCAGTGTGAATATCTCCTTGGCAGCTTCCATCACCAAGGAAGCCATTACATACCAGCACAAGCCATTTAGCAGCCTACACTTAGGATAATAATCAAGCAGTCACCCCACTCTTCACCATATTCTCAAAGACATCACAGGCTTGGTCTGCTCAGCCTTGTCTGGGCCTGTGGCTATGCAAGGCTCATAACACACGGGAGCCTCCAGTCTAGCAGTTCATTTAATTCTGGTCAACCACAGGGCCGGTAACCAGGTTTACCCCTTCCTAAGGCAGTGGGTAAATGGTGGTGTTTTCTAATACCTGCAGGAATGTGCCTTCCCACCGCCTTCAGACTCACATATCAGTCAATGGTGACGGCATGGCACCCAAGTGTGAAAAAGCAGAGAAATGTTGGCGTATGTTATTATCACTAATATTTCCAAGCATTTCAAAGGATACCCGGTACACAGCAAGCACTTTATATGCCATTTCATTTAATCCTCAGAGTAAAGTGGGGGAGATGTCTTAGTGGGAATAGTGCGCACCGCACAAGCATGAGGACCTGAGAGTGTATACCCAGCACCCATGTAAAAGCTGAGTGTGGTCATGTGCATCTGAAACCCCAGCTCAGGGCCTCGAAGCCACAGGGACAGGCAGCCCCTGGAACTCATCAGTCAGCTGATAAAGTCCATGTCCAGTGAGAGACCCAGTCTCAACAACTAAGGTGGGCACAGTGTCAACTCTGGCTGTCTCACACACAGGCAAGCACACCCACATATGCACAGACATACACATGCACAAGACATGCATGACGCGGACAGACGCACAAAAATAAGTAAGCAGATGTCAGAGTAACCTTGTTACAGTTTGGATTTGAAATGACCCCCATCGGCCCACGTGATGGTGCCTTAGTCCCCAGCCTATGACACTATTGGAAGATGGAACCCTTAGAAGATAGACCCTAGGGAAAGATCACTGCTCCCCACAGTAGGAGGAGCACCATTTTAAAGGGAACTGTATGATTGGTCCATTCCTCTTCCTCTTTTCTTCCTGACTACCGTGTATTCCCTCATCACCAGCCCAAGAGACCAGTGACAGGATAATACAGCCTGTTTTCTCCACGTTTTATAAATGAGGAACAGCCATGCACTCATGGAGCTAAGTCACAAACAGTAGTAGGACTTGGAGCCAGGTCTGTCCAGCCCACAGGCTTTGAACAAACAGGGGAACCAAACTCGGGTTCCCATCCCTGAGGCCAGCTCTTAGTCACTCATGCATCGCTCATGATTGCCAGAGACACCTGTGTGGGAAGCCTCTTTTAAAAACCAAGTCTGTCTGTTATCACTTCAAAAGCAGGATGTGTTCACTACAAAGAATTTAGGCAAGTCTTACTCAACTCCTCTCAAATAAAAAAATTGCAAAAAAAAAAAAAGTGGGATTTTTGTAGGGGAGGGGGAGATGACAGATCAGTGCACACACAAGCCTGTGTTGGAGATGGGACTTTCCAGTCACTACAGCCTGAACATGCACACCATGTGCAGTTAGTGGGAGCTCACAGCGCTTGACTTGACTTAGGAAAAAAAGTGAATGAGGCTCTCTTTGTATCATTCTGGTGGGAGCCAACTGGTATCAACTCAATCTCTCTCTCCCTCCCTCCCCTTTTCCCTCTCCCTCCTTCCTTCTCTCCCTCTCCCTCCTTCCTTCTCTCCTTCCATCTCTGTCTTTCTTTGTATGTCTGTATTTCTCTCTGTATGTCTGTGCCTGTCTCTGTCTCTCTTCACCCTTCCCTTCTTCTTTCTCTCTCTCCCTCCATCTCTGTATGTCTGTATCTGTCTCTTTCTTTCCTTCTTCCTTCTCTTCTTCCCTCTTCCCCTCTCTGTCTCTGTCTCTCTCCCTCTCCTTCTCGCTCTCTGTGCCTATCTCTGCCTCTCTTCATCTTCTTCCTTCTCTTCCTCCCCTCAACCCCCTCTCATTTTGTTTGTTGAGTCAGAATCTTGCCGTGGAGCATGGCTGGCCTGGAACCTGCTATGTCTCCCAGGCAAGCCTTAAACTCATGTCAACCCTCTTGCCTCCTCGGCACTGGAGTGCAGGAGTGCACAGTCACATCCAGCTAGTAAATCTGTCCTGTAAAAACTTTCTTTCAGCCTCCAGCAGGCTGGAGACATTTTAGCATCCCTCCTCTGAGTCAGGTGTTACACTGACCTCATGCCCCATTGTCTCCCAGAGGAGCTACGGAGCTTTAGAGGTCATTGTGACCTTGCTAAACCCACCTCCTGCCATCTCCTTAAACAGAGACAGGTGGCTCCTGTCTTTATTTTTAGTGTGAACCACAGATATGCAGATTAAGTCCATGCTTATCATGTCACACCTGAAAAACAAAACAAAATCTAACAAACCAAGCAAGAGCATGTGGATAGATTTCTTTACTGTGGTTGGAAAATTATGTCGAATGACACGTTTTGGACAGTATAATAACATGAGATGACACAAGACAACGTGAGCTGGATATACAGAAGTCCTCCAAGCCAGATACGTTAACACGGAGCATGCATGCCGAAACAAACATAGTCACGTGGCCACTAGGAGGCCACACACAGCTGTGTGGGACACCACTGTATCTAAAGGCAAGCAAGCAAGAAAACCTAACACCCATCAAATGGGGATTACATAATCTACAACACTGTCATGCCAACTGACTTATGAATGAACATAAGAGGGCTGATGTGCCGGTAAGAACAGACTGCAAAGAGTCTAAGTAAAGAAGCAAAGTTCAAAAACTACATGAAGCAGGTCACATTTAAATCAAACTTAAATGTGTACGAGTATTAAAGTATAATCAGGAAGGGCATCCATCAAGTTTGTACTGATGGCTGCCTTCAAGGGGGCGGGAGGGGGAACGATACTGAAGAGGGCCCACTGAGCACTTCTGTTAAGAAATAAAGGAGTCAGGCTATGATGGTGCGCATGGCTTTAATCCTAACACTTAGGGAGGCAGAGGCAGGTGGATCTCTGAGTTGGAGGCCAGCCTGGTCTTCCGTGTGAGATCCGGGACAGTCAGGTCTACATAGAAGAAAGAAATATAGGGAAATGCATGAGCTAAGAACACCCACTGGCCTGTCATGTCAAGGTGACAGTGAACGGAAGTGAGGTCACTCGCCACGCTTTTCTGTTTTTAATTTCTCACGGTTGATGAAAGGATTGTTATTAGGGAGTATTAAATGTCTAAAACCACATCCTTTTCATATCAAGTTGATATTTCTTTTTCCTGGTTTAGCTGTGGCTTCAAGAGGAGGTTGGCAGTGCCTTTTCTGAGTTAGTAGAGATTTCCCCTACCCCTCTGTGCTAGCCTCTTACAGGACTGTGTCAGCCTAGAAAGGGCCCAAACCGGTAAGTCAGAGCAAAACACCAAAAGACATAAAACACCTTCACATATTCTACAGAACATGCCTGTGACCAGGGTGGGCAGAGATAACCAGCAGGACAGCGCTTTTCCTCACCTGCCCTCAGGATCACTACTGCCAGTACTGCCAGGGGCATTTTTCCAAGCCTTATCATTTGTCACATGTAAAAAAACAAACAAACAAACAAACAAAAACAAACAAACAAACAAACAAAAACAGTAACATGTAGGTCATTGACCAACGAGGCTCACATTCCAGCCCTAGCACTACTGAAGCTGAAGCAAGAGATCAGGCCTGCCTGGGCTGCCCAGCAAGACCTTGTCTTACAAAACAAAACAGTGATGTAACGGAGAGACAGAGAAGGGATCTGCAACTTGGTCTCTGGATGTTCTAAGTCAGTCCAGATGAACCTACTTCCTTCTGGAGAACTGTAAAACACACTCCTACAGTAAGACCCCAGAGCTTTCTATTCTCTGAAACACCCCCCCACTCTACCCACCCCCATCCCTATCCCTGTCTCCATCCCCCTCCCCACATAACACCCAACTTGTTTTTTGTTTTGGGTTCATTTGGTTTTTATTTTGGGGGGAGTGGCAGGGGTGTATTTGTTTGTTGGTTGGTTGTTTTTTGTTGTTGTTGGTTTGTTTTTTTTTGTTTTGTTTTGTTTTGTTTTGGTTTTGGTTTTGTCGAGACAGCTTTCCCTAGCTGTCCTGGAACTCACTCTGTAGACCAGGCTGGCCTTGAACTCAGAAATTCACCTGTCTCTGCCTCCCAAGTGCTGGGATTAAAGGCATGCACCTCCACGCCCAGCTTGTTTTTTGGTTTTGTTTTGGTTTTTTTGTGCCCCCCCCACACACACACACACACACACAAGCTTCCCCGGAACTCTCTGTGTAATTCAGGCTGCTCTTAAGCTGTTGGTAAGCCTCCTCTTTAGGCTACAATTATAGCCATGAGCCACCACACTAGCTCTATTCACCTCTTAAAAATTACAGTGTGTGTGTGTCTGAGAGACAGAGACAGAGACGGAGACAGAGAGACTATACCATAGTGTGCCAGTAAAGAACCAGAGGCTAGAGGACAACTTTCAGAAGTCGGCTCTCTCCCTCCTCCACACGGGTCCCAGGAATGAGACTCAGGTTGTCAGGCTTCATGACAGTGACTATTCTCACAGAGTGTTCTCCTTCTGAAAAACACTTAGGCTGTTTTTAGTTTTCAACATTATAAACACTGCAGTGATAAACACTAGAATGTAAACTTTTGTGCAAACGGGGACTGCTTCTAAAGGGCCCAAACCTAGACCTGAAATTACAGAATATACTCACTTAGAACAAACAAGCAAGATGACATGCCAAAGAAAGAGTATGATGAAGACTTACCCTTGGTACCTGTAAATGTGACCCTATTTAGACACAGGGCTTCTATGGATGGAACCAAGTTAAGATGAGGTCTTCTGAGGGCCTACGGGACCCCGAGTTAGAGTGGACTCTAAATCCACTGTCTTATGTTTTCATAAGAAGACGGGGGAAGGGTGGGAGAGACATGCAGCGTGCCAGGAGCAGGACATGTGAAGACAGAGGCATAGGTTGGAGCAGGAGCGCTATCTGCCTGTGGACACCAAGGCTGACTCCAGAGAAGAAGATGGGAAGGGGCAGGCGTGGTGCTGCTCACAGCCTGCAGAGGGAGCAGCTGCTGGTGCCAATAGGGCCCTTTCAGAACTGAAAAACCCCATTTCCAATGTTTTAAATCACAAGTTCGCGGTGATTTATCATGGTGACCCTAAGGCACTAAAGCTCTCTAGTTTCACACATCACTACTAAGAACATGGGGGCATACCCTCTCCAAGGCTGCTTTAACAATCTTTGAATTTTACCAAATGGATAGAGAGAAATGCTTCCGACTTTCATGGACTTGAGTTCTTGTATAGTGTGTGTCAATCAGTTATCAAAGCATTAGGCCATCTCAACAACTGCACTCCTAGGATCTTTTGTGCTTCGTAGCAGTTCTTTATGTGTTAGCTTTCTGTTTGTTTTGTTTTGTTTTGTTTTGTTTTGTTTTTGAGACAAGATCTCTCTGTGTACCCCTGGCTGTCTTGGAGGTAGCTATGTAGACTAGGCTAGCCTTGAACTCACAGAGATCCTCCTGCCTTTGCCTCTCAAGTGCTGGGAGTAAAGGTGTGTACCACCATGCCCGGCTGTATTACCTTTTCTGAAATGCTATCTATTATAAAAAGGTCTCCTAAAATTCCCATTTACTGTCCGGTGTCTGAAAAGTTTAATCTGATGAAGATTGGTCACATTTGTTCTAGATACCATTTCACATTAGGAATCCCAGACAACTTTCAAGAATTTTTTTTTTGTTTTGTTTTGTTTTGTTTTGGTTTTATTTTTTAAGATTTATTCTGTGTAAGTACACTGTAGCTGTCTTCAGACACCCCAGAAGAGGGCGCCAGATCTCGTTACGGATGGTTGTTAGCCACCATGTGGTTGCTGGGATTTGAACTCTGGAATTTGAACTCTGGACCTTTGGAAGAGCAGTCGGGTGCTCTTACCCACTGAGCCATCTCACCAGCCCAACTTTCAAGAATTTAATAGAACTTTTCACTGGATATTTTAAAAACCACCAGCAGTTGGCCACCTTCACTGAGAGAAACACTCATTGCTCTTTTCAAAATGACAATGATGCTTCCTGCCCACAAATCCCCACAGGCCAATCCTTTAGTCGATTAAAATTTTTTCAAATGTTTATTTTATATATAATTTAGTCCTTTTTTTATGTCGTAGAAGTTGAGAATCCCATATCTGAGATGCTTGGGACTGGAAGTGTTTTGGATGTGGGTGTTTTTCAGATTTTGAAACATTTACTAACACATACTGAGACACCTCGGTGATGGGAGTCCTGTCCAAACCAAAAAACTCGGTTACTATTTCATTTATTCCCTGGCGTGGTCTAGATCTAGAATGTCTCAAGGATTGGCCACCAGTCTGTGGAGCCACTGGACAGTACAGAACCTTTACATTGTATGGCTTCCTATTCAACCCAGATAGAGAGGGTACCCACAGATCCCATATCTGGGTAGCATCCAAGTCAAGTTGGCTGAACTAATGAGTTTATAGGGGTTCTCTACAGGCACAGCAACAACCCCAACACGGATACCTTGGTTCACCGCTGAAGCTGTTTACCACATACTTTGTGAGTCTTGTGGGATGCATGATCCTTGTGTACCTCTTTCCCTACATACGGGAATATGCAGAGATGCTCTTCCTGTTGTGAGGCATGGCAGTTTTCAGGCTGTGCCTTACCTTGGGGAACTCCATTCTGCACTCAGCATTTGGCTCTATTTTGAGTGCAGAGGCAGGATGACTCTGTCTGTATCTCATTAAGTGTTTAACACCATCCAAGGCACAGGCTGATAAATAGCTTATTCCTATATGTAAACTCACCCAAGTAGATTAAAGAGACATGGGCTTATGAATGCAATAAAACCCTATCAGGGTAGAAGGCCCAATAATCCATTACACATATCAAGTACCTTTACCTGGATCCTACAAACAGGGAGCCACCTAAGGTGATGGCTATGTCCCCAGCCAACCTGTTATCTGAGCACCAATGTGTGCATCAAAGGAGGGACAGGCAGAGAGCTCCCATGTGTTCCCAGGGCCTCACATAGCATAGTTCCCCCCAGACCTATGCCTTGTCTCCCCTGCTTACGCCCCAGGTCTGAGGACTCTAACAGCTTGTCTGTGTCTTACTGAAGCACCCACAATGACTCTCTGCATTTTGTGTCAGCTCTGCTTCTGCCCCCAGTAAGCCTTCTTTGACTGCTTCCAACTTCTTTAACCCCTCTGTTGCCATTCTTTAATCTACATACATATGTAGATAGATAATACTATGTGAGTGAGGTGATCTTAGTGTTTATTCTAGTAATTAAGAGTATAATAAAAGAATCTATGTTTGCCATTGGCCAGCTATAAAGGGCTATCAAGACTACTTGTCAAATCACAAACAAGAGGTACCTTGTGGCTTTATTGTTATTCAATGCATTCTGAAAGTGTGAAAAGACACAAACATGTCTGCTATGCTTCAGGAAGAAAATGCTACACAACACTTAAAGAGGTGGGATATTTGGAAGGAGTTGGCCAGTGGGACTGGTCCCCTGGAAGGGTATGGGAACTCTGGTGCCCAAGACTGTTTCCTGGCTGCTATGAAGAGAACAAATCCCTGCTACACACTCCAGAAGTGACTGGCTGAGAAGGAGCAGGCCCAAAGCAACAAGGTCAAGTGGTCATTGTATATCATTAGACCTTCTAGTTGTCCCCCTCTCTGTCAAAAATCAGTCGCTCCCTCCCCAAGGAAAGCTGGGCATGCTGTGAGCCTACAGTTCCTATGGGGCTCTCTCCCTCCTCTGACAACCGCAGCACCCTCCCACCACTGCTCAAACTCAATACAAACGACTTATCTGTGGTGTGGTGTGGTGTGGTGTGGTGTGGTGTGGTGTGGTGTGGTGTGGTGTGGTGTGGTATGACATGTGTGGAGTGTATATAGGGGGGATGTCTATGTGGGAGGTGTCTCTATGTGTCTATGTATGTCTCTGTCGAGTGTGTGCCTCTGTCTGTGTCTGTCTGTATCTGGGGTGGAGGACCCTGCAGAGACCAGAAGAGGGCATCATTGTGGAGCTCATTGTGAGCTGAACTCGGGTTCTTTGCAGGAGTGGTAAGAGTTCTTAACCTCCTCACCATGTCTCCACTCCCATAACTTTACTCTTATTGATGCCTTGTAACTTCTAAGACATGTGTAAGGTCACGCCCCCCTCCTCAAAATTAATCCTATAAGAGCAAGGACACCACCTTGCTCCCTGGGATTTGAAGGGAACTGTTAGAACTGAAGGTGTGTTCACCATCTCTTCATGACCCTGCTGCGTCATGTAAGACCCAACACTACACAGTTCCTGTTCTGTAAAACTGAAGGCTCTCTCTCCTTTAGGATGCCTGGTGCTACCTGTGGTGTAAGGCCATAGCTCTTCTCACGTTCTGGGACTTGACAGCCCTTTCCTTCATTACACAGGACCTTCATTACACAGCCTGTCTCCCCCAAGGTTCTCCATCTCAAGGCCAGATCCTGACTGCCTGTGGCCAAGGACCTACCCTAAAAAAGCTCACCTACAGGGCCATCTCATGCCCACTTCCCTTCTGGGAACCACTGTAACAGCTTTAGCTCTAAAAGGCACAAACCAAAATCTCTGAGACTGAGCTAAACTAAGCCTTCCTCTTCCTCCACTGACAGTCTCAAGCATGCTGTCCCCATGACAGAAGCCCACTCACCTGTGCCTTCCTCACATACCTGAAAGTGTTGAGCATTCATGTGAATAGAATTATGTTTTATGAGAAAGTAGTGTAAAATTTTCCATTTGTGCCATCACACCCATACTCAAGAAGCTTGGGGTTTTTAGAATATTCTGGATTTTAGATTTTCGGATTAGTTATGCCCAACCTGGACCAACAACAACAATTTATGTAGAAAGACAAAATAATGTCTTTCTTTATCAGCCCTTCCCAAACATTCTAAGGTTGGATAATAGCCACAATTTAAAGGATTCAGACTTTTAAACATCCCAACTATTCGCTAAGTTTAGCAGGCTAAAGGACGAATAAACACAAGTTTCACGGCAGGGAGTAGCTTGAACAGGGCCAGGAAACGCAGCTAGGAGCCCCAGAGTTCCACAACCACTCCCCGCCCTGCTGACCTGCTGTGTGAACTCAGGCCAGTCACTCAAACAAAGACACAGCAGCTTCAACCCTAAGTCAGAGCACCCCAGCGTGCTAGGTTTCCTGGGGTGGGCTGGGATAAAGAGTTCCTAGGAACCCCTCTGGAGTGGACAAACTGGGAGGGTGGGTTTCATGTTCTCCCTTAAAAAAAAAAAAAAAGAGAGCCCTGAGCAAGCCTTGTGACACTTCCCCTGGGCCTTGGCGAAGACAGTTCAGCCCTTGAGAAAGAGAGAAAGAAAAGACAGGCGCAGCTCACACTGTGGCCACTCCCAGGCAGGTGGCTCACACACGCCTACTTGCTTAAGAGTTTGGGCATCTCTTCTCAGGAGAGGCCTGGCACTCACCCATAACGAGCTTACCAGAATATTGGCAGCTACAATCTACATGCCTCCTGAAGTCAGGACCTCAAGGGTTTCCAGCTGTCCTACTGGCAGAGTTGACAAGAAATTCTTAAACAAACATTAAAAGGCACAAGAGATAAAGGAAAAATGTTAATAAATTTAGTCATATTGGAAATGATGATTTATATACAAAAAGAAAAAAAGAGACCAAGAACACAGCAGGGCACCCTTAAGACAAAGGAGTTAGTATGTACAATTTACATGCATTTAGTATGAATCATTAAGAAGATTTAAAAGGCCGGGTGTGGTGGCGCACGCCTTTGATCCCAGCACTCGGGAGGCAGAGGCAGGTGGATTTCTGAGTTCCAGGCCAGCCTGGTCTACAAAGTGAGTTCCAGGACAGCCAGGGTTACACAGAGAAACCCTGTCTCGAAAAACAAAACAAAACAAAAAAAGAGTTAAAAGATTTTGCTTAAAAGAACAAAACAGGTTCTGAGCCATAGGCAAAGAAGAATTTAAAAAGTGCCTCAAATAATCAGGCTTTCAGATAAAGGAAGAACAGGTCACTACGTATCATAATCAGAGTGGCAAGCATTTACATCTCTCATGTAATTCTGGTGAGAAAATTAATTGGAATGCTCCAAAAAATTGTGTGTGTATGGTGTGTGCGTAAGTTGCTCTCATGTGTACTTAATTATTCATACAAATATAAATATTTATATAAATGTGTGAATGCTCACTAAAGTGTTCTTTTTTATTATTTAAAGATAATACTTTATTAAATTTTTGAGAATTTCATAAATGTATACAATGTTTTTGTTTTTCCAAGATAGGATCTTGGGCTGGAGAGATGGCTCAGCATTTATAGCACTAACTGTTCTTCCAGAGGTTCTGAGTTCAAATCCCAGCAACCACATGGTGGCTCACAACTATCTGTAATGGGATCTGATGCCCTCTTCTGGTGTGTCTGAAAACAGCTACAGTGTACTTACATATAATAAATAAATCTTAAAAAAATTTTTAAAAAGGCAGAGTCTCATCTAGCCCAGGCTAGCCTGAACTTCTGATCCTCCTGCCTGCCTGCCCGTACCTCTCGATTACAGTCAGGTACTACCACGCCTGGCTTTGGGCATTCTTTATAATTCAGGTTATTATAAGCTAAGGATGCTGAGGGGCCTGTCAACAGAGACAAACTACATGTGTAATATTTAAGCATGGCACTGAATGAAGACAAGTTGCAGAATAACACAGAAGGAGAACATTCATATAAAATTCAGAATCATCCAGTACAAATCTATGGCTGCATTTACCTGTAATGAAAACATTAGGATTGGAAGTACACATCAGTGTATAGCTCTCATGAGCAAGGCATGATATGAACCTCAGTGCTGAAACATGCACACACACACACACACGTGTGTGTGTGTGTGTGTGTGTGTGTGTGTGTGTGTGTGTGTGTGTGTGTGCAGTCACTGTGGCTCATGCCAGCAATCCCAACACTTAGGTGGCTGAACCGTGGGGACTGATATAAGTTCAAGGCCAACACAGGCTTCCTAGTGAGTTGCAGGCCTGCCTAAGAGAAAGACCCTGTCTCAAAAACAAAAACAAAACAAACAACAACAACAACCACAAAACCCACCCAAAATGGCAGGTTTCACATTTGGCTAAGTCCCTCTAGCTGCTGCTGTCTTAGCTCAGAAATCAAGCCACTTCAAGCTGCTGCTCACTGGATGGTTAAAAAGCTAGCCTTCTGTGGCTCTCCTTTCCCCAGCATCTGCTAGCCTAGCGCCTTCTGATATGCAGACCCAAGATAGTCTTAAATTAAACTTTACTTTTATCTAATGCCTTCGTGCCTTGTGTCACCTAGCAGGTAGGAAGGTCCCTGAAACCTACAGGATAAAGAAACTCCTTTGTCCTCCAGAACAGAAGGCCCTACCTCTTTAGGACTCTGGCTTGCTATTTGTGCTGGCTCCATCTAACAAAGCTTTTCTCTAGAAAGCTTGCCCTCCCCATCCAGGGCGCCGAGAGACCATGGCAGTGAGACTGTTATCTGTCCTAGCAAAGCTCTTCTGAAGGGTAATTTCTCTCCACCACCCTTCTACTGAACCAATTTTTTAAAAAAAATCTCTTTAATTTTTATTTAACATCATGTAGTGACCCTTTGAGGAAACATATTTGTGAAGTTGGGTTTTTAATTTTTAATTTATATTGTATGTGTGTTCCCATGTATGCAAACATACCATGATGCACATGTGGAAGTTAGAGGGCAATTTGTGGGAGTCAGATCTCCCTTGAATACTAGAGATCCAACTGTTCATCAGGCTTGGCAGCAAGCAAGTGCCCTACCTGCTGAGTCATCTCAGCAGCCAGCATTGGTTTTTTTGTTTTGCTTTGTTTAGCTCTTAAACCTGATGTTCCCATTATATAATTCTATACCATTTCGCATGTCTAGATTCTCTCATTAGAATGCTACCAGCCTCACCTTAAAATACCTGGAGCAACAGACATCACTGCCTTGACAGCCACGCTCCTTTATCTACACTAAAACATGCTAACTACTTGAATTTCACAAAAGAAGCTAAATTGCTGAAAATTTTCCAGTGTTGCAATCAGTGGGCTTCTCCCAATCCCACATCTACTCAGAACTTATTTTTCATGTTGAAACCATGCCTCAGCTATTCAGCTATCTTTGGTATGAACCCATGACCCCTGGTAGGATTTGCCTCCTTAGCCATCCGTGGAACATACTAGAACCTGTTGTGCAAGGCTTCGTTCTAGAAGTGCCTCCTTCTTTGCTGTACCTCGCCACCCAATTCCTAGTGTGCTAGGTGAGAGGCTAATGAGGCTTCCAGACACTCGTGTGTGACAGCGGAACACGGAGAGAGCTGACGTTGAGCTCCGTCACAGACAACACTGGTATCACAATCCACGTCCACAGCCAGGGTGCTCACCCTACTCCACAGTATCTGCTGGAAATACAACAAAAGCCAATTTTCTGGAGCTTTGGGTTGCCTCAGAAATCTTAATGCATAAAGGGCATTTCCTTCAAGAAACGAAGCACAGTATCAGGTAGGAAAAAAAAAAAAAACAAGCGTAAATTTAGGAGCTTTCTTTTCAATATATCCATCCACACCATTCAAATCCAAGCCCAATAGTGATTTATAAACACAACCTGACTTTAATCTTCCTTATACGCACCTGTAGACAAACAAGCAATATTTCACACCTCCAGTCCTGCCACCAAGCTTCTAAAGTGACCAGGCAGCCTTCTAGAAGGTCATGTCTGGGTCAGCATGTAATTTACAGTATGTGCCAGGCAAGTGCTTTCAGACAAAAGCAATCAAACACCTAATCCGATCTGCCTTGAACAATGAAGAAATGAGTTGGCTCACCTCACAGAAAGGTCAGACCTGAGGAAACTTGGGGTTCAAGTCCCATAGCAGCTTCCCACAAGCACATTCCTGCCTCACTCACTAAGGCAACCCCTGCAAAGGGGTGTAGTGGGGAGAGGACACCCTACCAGGATGTCTGTGCATCCTAGGCCCTAGCAGTGAGTAAAATGTGTCTGAGTTGTCTGAGGCATCTGAGTTGTCAAGGATGACAGGCCCTAGGGAACCTCAGGACTCTGAGGTGGGGTCAGCTGAGAGGACCCTGGGCCGCAAAAGAGAATGGGAACCAGCTAGCCCCTTGGCATTTGGGGGTGGGGTGGATAGTCTGTTTTCACAACTGAGCCTCTTCCTGTGCTGGTAGACATGGACAGTTGGGTTTGGGACAGAAGGAAATTGAGTCAAAACTACGACCTTCAGGCTAGTTCTCCTCTCGCTCCTATTGCCTGAGGTATGGAAACAAATACTCCATTTTCTTCACCACGTGAAGGAAGATCATGCAGAACTGGTGCCATGTGGCCAAGGACTGAAGAGTCAGCAGACAGGGTACACAGGTCAAGCCTCGGAGTGGGCAGCTGGCACTTGCTCTCTGCTGTCTGAGCCTCCGGACTAGCATTCAGAAAGTCCTGGGTTTCTCAGAGAGCTGCCTGGAGCCATGGAGGACAGAATCAAAGCCCACCAGGAAGCAAAGATCATATCTGGATATCAAGGCCCTGAGTCCAGGCCTAACGTCTAAATACAGCACTGTGGGCTCTGTGACAAAGTGACAAGCTTGCCACCAGAAACCCTGGTTACAGGGCTGCTAGAGGCTCCCATGAAATAATTAATGCAGAGATTGGAAGAAGAAGAAAGGCATACGAGGGCGGCATGTGAGGTGGCTGTCTTGAGGTAACTGTTATTTCATTTCTCATTTTATCACTGTTTAGTCAGCAGAACAATGACTCCCACATAGTCTAATGTCTTCTCAGGAAAGTACCACAACTAGGTTCATTGTATGTAAGAAAGAGAGACACTTCTTGCCACTCACTCACAGGGACTCTAATGAAAGGCCTCGCCCGGTTTCCGTGCGTTTCTTAATCTCTAGAGAAGGGATTCCCTGCCTGTGGACTGGGGAAGACATCAACAAAAGCATCCAGCACAAAGAGGATCGCACCATAAATGGTCCTGAGGACAGTGGGATGCGACAGTTGCTACCAGAAACTGTCCCAGTTAAGGACTGAGACAGACAATAGAGTTTAGGGAGTTGCTTTTTTTCTTTTAATTTGGTGTTTTGTTTTGTTAAGACGGTGTTTCAGTCTGTAGCTTACCATATGGCCCAGGATGACTCTGAGTTTGAGATCTTCCTACCTCAGCCTCCCTAGTGCTAGGCTGATAGGCACACACAGCCATGCCTGGCATAATAGAATTAATTACAAGGAACTGATGGTATTTTTCTACTTCTACCTTCTGCCATAACTGTGTCTATTCAAGTCCTCATGCAGGGCTCAGCTGAGGATCCAGGGGCGATTACACGGTGCCCATGGTCCCTGCTTTCTTCAGCTGCAGGGGCAACAATGAACTCCTCTAGGATGGCTAAGTTACAAAGACAGTTCACATTCCACCATTGATTAATGAAAGCAGAAGGGTTAGGGGAGACAAAGTTCTGTGGTCCGCAGTTTGACCCAGCCCTGGGAACAATGCACACCATCCATGCATGGAAGGAATCCTCATTTGTATAAGTGACTATAACTAGGAATTTGTTTACAACTAAAACATGTATCTCAAGGTTTAGCTTAAGGAAGGAAAAGGAAAAACAGGAAAACTTAGGAGGAAGCGAGTGTTCCTGGCCCTTTTCCTACCCCAGTACCACCCTTGTTCCCCCAGCCCCAGATGAAATTTTATTTTTCAGTTCCCAGCAACTCCAGATTAGGCTACTGTGGAGTTCAGACAACAAAACCCAAAGTACAGTGCCTTGACATGCTGAGTACATTCAATTAAAGGAATTAAATTAACTAATGGAATTGAAGGACTTAAAGCTGCTCTCAATAGAATTTGTCCCAACCCTTCCACCAAGTGCAGGGAGATTTCTCTGAAGTTCCCTGTACACACCGCATTGCCCACCGAGGGCAAGGAGAAGGCAGGGCTCTCCCAGGACAGTCTCTGTGACTCGTGTCCCAGGTGTGAGCGACCAACTGTCATGGCTTCTGAGAGATGGGAAGACAGCACAACCACTCAAAAAAGGGAAGCCGTCAACTGAAAGAAGTCTTTTTGGTCCCACCCACCCACAGCATTTCAGTCTGTGGACATCAACTTTCAAATGAAAATAAACAGCCAGAGGGGTGCAGAGTCAGCAGATGGAGTTCCCCAGGGGCTAAAGCAACAGGGTGAGTGGCAGGAAGCCTAAGGGCCAGGAAAACCAAACAAACGAAGATGGACGACTTCTCACGAGCCACCCAAACTCCAGAGTCCAGCAGTCCCTGTCTCGGCCCAGCACGGAGATCTGCCCCAGGTCCCTTATCAATATTAAGGAGTTCCTCATGCTCCTTTTAAACAGGCAGAGTCCCTGTTGTGTTCAGCACAGAACACGGGATCTAAAGGACTTGGCAAACGGCAGCCACACAGTGAGAACCGTGCATGCGAACACTTAGGGAAAAATACATGGAAACAAATGTGGCAGTGGTTAAATCCCTCCATGTTTATGCAGCGTTAACTCCCGGTGCCTCCAGACAGAGTGCTTACTTAGCACGCATCAGGCCCTAGGATTGGTCTTCAACAGTGTGTGTGTGTGTGTGTGTGCACTTGCACAAGCATGGCGTGACCACCCTTGCTGCCATCCTGTGTGTTCTAGCCTGATGATAAAATCAACTATTTCCCTAGCTTGAATTTGTTTATTCCATATAACATACTTTTATTTAAAAAAAAAATAGATGCCTATTCACTTCTACCTTAAGCATTAGCTGAACAACCTATAATCTGTAGACCATAATGAATATGATATAACTAGCACAAAGTCAAAACCCCACCCCAGAAATTCACTGTTCTATCCTTCTAAAATCCGTTCTGTGGGATCTTTTCAGAGATTTGGGCTTTCTGTTGTAAACTCAGAGGACAGCAAGGTCAGTAGGCTTGTTTCTATTTTAGTTTTGGTTTTGATACACAGCCCTACTGTGCAGAGCAGGCTGGCCTCAAAATGGTGATCCTCCAACCTTAGCTTCCCAAGTACTGGGATTACAGATATGTGTGAGCAAATTAAGCAAGCAAGAAAGAATATCAATGTTGGGTTGAGTGTGGTGGTACACACCTGTAATATCAGCACTTGGGATGTAGAAACACAAGGGTCGGGAGTTCAAGGTCAGCCTCAGGTATATAACAAGTTTGAGGACTACCTGGCCTACATGAGACTCTGTTGAGGAGAGGAGGGGAGGGGGAGGGGAGGGGAAGGGGAGGGGGAGGGAGAGAGGCAATGTTGGGACAGTGTCTTATTTAATCCATTTAGAAAGCAGTATGTACAATACTGGAAAACTTGAAATCAAGCCACACTAATAGATTGCTCCTAAAAAGGAGGGAGGGATGAGGAGAAATGGATCAGCGGTTAAGAGCACTTGTTGCTCTTACAGAGGACCCTGTTTCGTTTCCCAGCACCCAGATGGTTGCTCACAGCCATCTGTAATCCAGAGGGTCTGCTGCCCTCTTCTGGCTTCCTTCAGCAGAAGGCACGCACATGGTATGACTACATACATGCAAGCAAAACATACATATACATACACTAAAAACAAAATAAATAATTTTAGAAGGGGGAGAGGAAGATAAAATATTATCCAACAATGTGTATCAAGAGCCAGTCAGGCAAGAGTGTTCACCCGGAAATTCTGTTTTCAATGAAATCCCCTTTTAAACAGTAACTGGCAGCATGAAGGGATGCTTTGGGGAGATAACAAGGCAAGTGTGATTGCTTGAAGCACAGTACGGGTCTGGTCTGGTCTGGTCTGGTCTGGTCTGGTCTGGTCTGGTCTGGTCTGGTCTGGTCTGGTCTGGTCTGGACTGGTCTGGTCTGGTCTGGTCTGGACTGGACTGGACTGGACTGGACTGGTCTGGTCTGGTCTGGTCTGGTCTGGTCTGGTCTGGTCTGGTCTAGTCTGGTCTGATTTGGTTTGGTTGTTGTTAGGAATCAGAGGAACTGGGAATCAAACCCAGGGTGTCACCCACAATAGGCAAACTCTCTCCCTCTGAGCTGCAGCCCTAAAGTAGGTACTGAAGTAGCCATAAGAACATTACTTTCAGGGCTAGAGAGATGGCTCAGTGATTAAGAGCGCTGGCTATTCTTCCAAAGGACCTGGGTTTGAGCCCCCAATACCCACATGGTAGCTCACAACTGTAGCTAACTCCAGTTCCAGGGGATCTGATGCCCTCTTCAGGCCTCTATGGTTACTATAATATAATGCATGGTACACACAGACACTGTATTTACAAGTAGACTGCTACAAAGACCCTAGACCAGTGGTTCTCAACCTTCCTAATGCCGTGACCCTTTAATACCATTCTTCATGTGGTGACCTTCAACAATAAAATTATTTCGTTGCTACTTCATACTTTTAATTTTGCTACTATTATGAATAGTAATGTAGATAGCTGATATGCAGGATATCTGCTATCTGACCCCCAAAGGGGTCTCGACCCACAGGCTGAGAAGGACGGCCCTAGAAGAAACAGGCTCTAAGAATGGTGTTACTTACTGACTATAGAAACAGTCCCGCAAACTGTACCAGTGAGGACCTGGCATGATGGGTCATATAGAAACAATACACATGAAACTGGGGGCAAATAGATAAAAACGTAGCGAGGGTTTAAAGGCTTAGGGGACAACTGAATTAGATGTGTTTTCCTCTTTCTATCACTGAGACTTTGAGGATCACCAACATTTTTGGTTTCCTTTGCTTGCTGAGACGGGACCTCTACACATATCGTACACTGGCCCTGAAGTCACTGCGTAGTCTAAGCCGTCTTGCACTTGTGGTAACCTCCCTGCCTCAACCTCCCAGTTGCAGAGATTACAGCCACCAAGCCTGACCTACCAATACCTTTTAAAGGGGTGGTCTGTATCCTAGAGTGCCCTGAAATTTCTCCCAGAAACTGGCTGGCCCAGCCTGGGGAATGTCAATCAGAGAACTGGGGCTGTCCCCAGGTCCAGCTGAGGCAATGCCCCACTCCTAGCTTCCTCCTCTCCCATCCCCAAGGCAGCTCACTGTCACTGGGGACTGTCACCTGGGGTTCCAGACTAAGACAGAGCTCCTGCCTTCCACAGTCCTGCCCAGGACGTGGGCTTCATTCTCAGTCTCAGAAGGCAAAGGCCCGCAAGAGAAAAAAAGCCATGGATAGTTTCCTTCTGATCCTGCAGATCACACAATCTAAGACACACAGGTCATTGCTCCAGCTCCTTCGTCACCGAGGGGCTTGTGGGGTAATCAGTTGCTGGAGGGCAACCATGCTGGCCATTTTTAGGCCTTCCCTGCAATCAGATGGAATGCAAAGCAGGTACCCTGCCGGCCTGTGACTCTAATGTCCCTTTGTTCATTCCCTGACTAATCGCCCTGATTTGCTCACAGAACCTAATACAGTCATGTGTTACTTGATGGCAGGCATACTTCTGAGAGCTGCATGAGGACGTTATTTTGTGGTTGTGCAAACACACTGGAATGTAGCTGCTCAAAGCTAGAGCTAGTCCTGATTGGAGGCTGCACATGGTCCCTCATGAGGCATGGTGGCGGCTGAGGCGGTGAAGAGAAGAGGCCTGATATGCCTGGATTTCATCCATCCCTAGCACCACATGTAAAAACAAGACATGGTGTTTGTGTGTGTGTGTGTATGTGTGTGTGTGTTCTGTACAACAAGGTCTCGTGTAGCCTAGACTGCCCTTCAACTACACATGCAACTGAGGCTGATCTCAAAATCTTGGTCCTTCTACCTCAGTAACATCCCAAGTGCTGGAATTACAGGATTAACCACCAAAGCAAGATATATGTAAAGAGATATATAGATATAATATGTTATATATGATATGATATACATATATAATATATATAATCTATACTCTAAAATAATAATTTAAAATTATAGTATAAGCTGGGTACAGTGGGGCATTCCTGGAGCCCTCGCACCACGGAGGCAGAATTACTACTACAAGTTTGAGGCCAAACTACCTGGTAAGTTCCAAGCCAGCCTGGACTCAGTAAGATCCCATCAGAAAGAAAGAAAGAAAGAAAGAAAGAAAGAAAGAAAGAAAGAAAGAAAGAAAGAAAGAAAGAAAGAAAGAGGAAGGGAAGGAGGGAGAGAGAGAGAGAGGTATGCTATGGTAAACACACATACACTACCATTTTGCTTGTTATGATGGTTAAGTCTTGTGTACTGAAAGTAACTGTCCTGCTAGCATAAGACTTGCAGCATAGATCAGTCTGTACAGCATCACCAGAGGCATGACTGACACATTGCTGTATGGTGTTGGGGCACCAATGGCTGATGAAGATCTTTCAGCTCTCATATAATCTTATCAGTCCCATGGCAATAGTCTATGGGACACATCAGTTTGTCATGCAGTACATGACTGCATAACCACAAAGAAAAACTTGCCTCTGTCTCATATTATATGCTAACATATTTTATTCCTTGATTGCATTTTATCCTTGAGAGCTTTACATGTCCCCAGTAAAGAGGCAGAAAGAGAGAGAAGGAAGAGGGGAAGAAGAGAGGGAGGCAAAGGTGGAGGAGACAGAGAGAGAGAGAGAGAGAGAGAGAGAGAGAGAGAGAGAGAGAGAGAGAGAGAAAATATATAAATACACAGAAACAAGAAACCAGGCCTCCTGTGAAGCCACTGTGAACAGAACAAGAAGGAATTATCAGAAAAATACAGGTTCTGGTGAAAGGAAAGATGGACAGAATGTTTTTCACATTTTGCAAGTCAAATAATGAAGCTCTGTTCTTCCAAATGACCATCGAGCGGAGGGGGCCTTGTGCACGGGCCACTGTGGAGCTTGTACTCCTTACGGTCTGGAGCCATGAGCACTCTGAGATACGACAGACTTCTCTGATTACCAAGTGGATCAAGAATATCCAGGAAGCCCCTCTCTTCATCTTCCCCCTCCACACTCAGTGACACCATTAAGACTCAAGCCAAAACCACCATACCCTCGATGCGTGACAAAGCCAAATGAACCTTCTTCCCCCAAAGGTGGTTTTCACCGTGACACACCTCAGAAACCTTGCCCAGGGCCTCAGTCCACACACAATCTCTGCCCATCGCCACCTGCCTTGCAGCTCTGAGAAGACAGCTGATACCAAGATAAAGTCATTCTTTGTCAGGTACAGACAAAACTCAGAGCCAAGAAGACAAGGGGGAGAGAGTTGGTGCCTTGCGTATAGAAGATAAGAACTGCCTCAAGGACTTTCTAGAAAGCCCCACCAGAAAACCTTCACAGCCACATGCCTTACTCACGCTCACTGTACATACAGACTTCTGTGTCGAGGTTTCTCTGGAACATTCTGTGAGGTATCAAACAGACTACTGGAAGTGTTCTTCCAGTAGCCTCACCTCCAGCCAGCTAATGTCAGCCCCTGCTTCAGTCAGTGCCTAAGGCCCTGGGACTGTGTATGGAAGTGACTTATTTGAATTTCTCCCTTACACTGCCAAAGCTTCCCTTGTGTGGGGCACCTACACTGTGCTATAGCTTGCATCTGGATTATAACCCTTTTTCTCACTCCTGAACAAATTATTTCTGCTTGAAGGCACTTTCCTGTGGTTTCTTAACAGCCTCGACCCTTTGTAAGCCAGACAGGGCACACCTAGGCCCTGAGACTCAGCATGCAGACATCTGTGACACTAAGTCTTTGTTGCTTAAACCCAGGTTCCTACTTGTTAGGAATTAAAACTCAAGAGGTCCAGCAGTCAGCAAATTTTCCTTCTATTGACAGAAGGTATCTGAGGGGCAATGGCTTGGAAACTTTATCTAGAAATCAATCCCGTAAGAGTCAAACTTCTACATAAAGAGACCAACAGGGTGTTTAGTTGCTTTGTAGTAACAAGTCAACTAAATTGCATATTTAGTATTTGAGAAATCATTCTTGTGCTCTGAAGATGCAGCTCAGTGGTAGGATGCTGTACAAGGCCCTGAATTCTATCCCTAACATTCAAATAATATTTTTTAAAATGCCTTTAATAAGAATGTATAGCCTAAGTTAGGCAATATAGACACTATTCACATGGTCTGTATATTGTATTAATATTATAAATCATTTAGGGATGACTTACAGCATATGGCAGGGTATGTATAATGTCTGTGCGAATACTACACCATGCCATACAAAGGTCTCAGAGTTCGGTATTCAGAACAGGGTCTTAGAGCCAGTCTCCTACAAATCCTGAAGGTCACTTTAAGGACAAAGCTGAGCTCTGAAACCCAGAGCTTATGGCTTTTTAAAGAACAACCTAGACTAGAAGTGGTGGGCTGGGGACGGGCTCTCAGAGGGCCTGGCAGCAGCGAGAACCTTCTGCATAGTCAGCAGGAGTCAACAAACACGGCCCTGAGTCAGTGGAGCCCCTCCATGCTCCAAACCAACAATGAAAGATTTTAAAGCACAAACAAACACAAATAAAAAATACGCCATAGAGACTCTTCCCCAGCTCTCAAACCCTAGACTATTTATGGCCCAGACCTTAAAGAGAAGGTTTGCTGAGCCTTGCACTACAGTAAGCTTTACAAGAACTTGAAAAGACAAACTGAGGCCCATTAAACTTTTAACAGTTTAAATAAACCATGATCCCTGAAGCAGGCATCACCAAACCCAGGAGGGCCTGGGGCTCTGTCACTGGGATGTGCAGAGAAGGCTTGCATGGGATGATCTGATTGGCTGAAGTCTGAGCAGTGGTGTCACTTGACAACCCAGTGGAAAATCCCTTGTTACCCAGGAGTACCCAGTGACCCTTTATAATTGGCTAAGACCAACCTGCATTTACACAAGCCCAGGACAAGGAGCGCATTGCAGCCCAGTGAGCTCCCATTAAGTTATTTTAGACACAAACCTTTAGCAGTCAATCAATAGTATGCCCATTTACAGTCGTAACTATTTCAGTCTTCAATCCACAAAGATTACCTCAATGTGCTAAACTATATTGTTTCCTGGGCATTAATGCTCAATTGTAAAAAATTATAGTTAATGATTGAATGGTATACATGTAAGTGATTTCCCAACCTGCACAAATGCATAGCTGTGAAGGTCAGTATGATAAAGACGTGGAAAATGGATGTATTACTAAGTACAACTGTTTGGTCCTCAGGCTGGCGTCAAACTTGATATGTAACCAAGGACAGCCTTGACCTACTGTTCTTCCTGCATCCACCTCCCAAGTGTTGGGATTACAGACATGCACCCACCCGGGTCCCGGGATGGGACTTGGCCTTGGGAATCTAAGCCGTTCTACCAACTGAGTTAGATTTTCACCCCAGCTTCTAACATTGTTAACATGGAGTATTTGCATAAACGGGGGTTCTGTTTGGCCTCAGGCTCACTTAATATAGCCCAAGCATCCCAAACCCAAGATAATCATCCTGCCTCAGTCCTCCCGGTGACTAGCGAATTAGAGATGTGCGACTCCATGTCTAGCCCACTTTCCTTATGTCAAGTACTAGTGTTATGATGCAGCTTATAAATAAAGAAAAACCTTGGAATTCCACGTCTGCCTGGGATGTAGACAGCAGTTTGTATGTTACTTTTGTCCTTGGTATGTATGTGTATGGAGAACATGGATATACAGGCTCTGCTGGCCTCCACAGCTTCAGGCAGCCATTGAAAGTCTTGGGAATTACTTGTGATGAGCCAAGGGGAAGAAGGCTGCTGTGTTTGTTTGTTCTGTGCCTTCATCCATGATGAGTCAAAGCAAAGGCTCTTGTGATTTGATTTGTTTTCTTGATAGATACTGATGACAAAATGTAATAAAAATTACACAGACCAAGAGAGGGGCCATAGTAAGTGCAGAGTGTGCTAATGTGAGGACCCAGAAAGTCTGGGTGCAGCTGGACGGCAGGCAGAGCTTTCCTTGGTGGCAAAAGTATACAGAAGCCAAGTGGCTGCTGCTGAGAGAGGCTCATGAAGCAAGGACAAAGGATGCAGAGACATTCGGAGCTAGTGGCAGACCTTGAGTCACTATGGAAACAGCAAAACTCACCGGCAGGTTGACTTCTTGGATGGAATGCCATTCCATAAACCATCAATCTAAAGGGAAGAATTCAGTGGGAAATTACAGGAAAACACACACAAAAAGAAAGAAAAACAGCTGATGGAACGAGATCCAGTGAAAATCTAGAGACAGGGACCTTTAAACAAGGAATTTAAGTAAAGATCGCGATCTTAAATGTTCTGGTGACAAAATGACAAGGGATTTCAGAAGAGAGATGGATGCTGTGGTAAAATGTTGGGTGAAAATGGCAGAGAAAACAGCCTTTAATGCATAGTGGCTATTCTTCGAGATGGACCCTGGTGACACCGGAAATCATAGCTTTGTGTACAAAGCTCATGGTGAACAGGTCTGGCCTGTGTGACCTAGAGAATGAGGAAGGAATGGCCTCATGACCTCTGAGACTTAGTGTGGAATGGCCTCATGACCTCTGAGACTTAGTGTTCGTAATGTGCTACTCTATTGTGAAGGCAGTCAGTCAGTAGATCTCTGAGTCTCACTTGGCAGATGTGAGAAGTCTATCTTGAAAATGGTGCCCCAGGCTTGGCTGACAGCAGCCCTGGCCAACATCAGTGCCAAGAGAGAACAGAGCCAGAGCCACTTCGCAAAGCATCTCCAATACAAAATATGTTTACCATTGCTTTAAAACTGCACACCTTCCAGCTAATGGAGCATGCAGCAATAAATAACACAGCCAGGCGCATCGTCAGACTACAGAAATGAGGACCCAATAAAGCTGAAAATGGGTAGAAATCACAGAAAGAAAGAAAGAAAGAAAGAAAGAAAGAAAGAAAGAAAGAAAGAAAGAAAGAAAGAAAGGAAGAAAGAAAGAAGAAAGAAAGAAAGAAGAAAGAAAGAAAGAAAGAAAGAAAGAAAGAAAGAAAGAAAGAAAGAAAGAAAGAAAGAGGAGAGAGGGGGAGGGAGGGAGGGAGGGAGGTAGAGAGAGAAAAATGGAAGAGAAAAAGAAAAAGAAAGAGAAAGAAGAGGTGGAGGAGGAAGAAGAGGAGGAGGAGGGAGGAAGAGGGGAATGGAAAATGTAGGACTCAATCCAATTTTCTACATTTGTAATTTAAGCACTTAGAAAAAGGAAGACAAATCAAATCCAAAACAAGCAAAAGGCAGGAAATAAAGTTGACAGCAGAAATTGGTACACTCTAAGAAAAAAATCACTAGAGAGAAAATAAATAAACTAAAAACTAGTTCTTTGAAAAGATTCATAACACCGAAAATCTGCTTGAGGAAAAAGAAAGACTCCACTCAGCGTGGATATCTACACAGAGAGGAAGCGTTAAGAACAACTCGACGCACTGAATTGCCAATAAGAGCGTTGCTAATAATAATCCATTCAAACTGGGGCTCAGAACTGAACAAAGAATTCTCACCTGAGGACTACCGAATGGCAGAGAAGCACCTGAAAAAATGTTCAACATCCTTTATCATCAGGGAAATGCAAATCAAAACAACCCTGAGATTCCACCTCACACCAGTCAGAATGGCTAAGATCAAAAATTCAGGTGACAGCAGATGCTGGTGAGGATGTGGAGAAAGAGGAACACTCCTCCATTGTTGGTGGGATTGCAAGCTTGTACAACCACTCTGGAAATCAGTCTGGCGGTTCCTCAGAAAATTGGACATAGTACTACTGGAGGATCCCGCAATACCTCTCCTGGGCATATACCCAGAAGATGTCCCAACCGGTAAGAAGGACACATGCTCCACTATGTTCATAGCAGCCTTATTTATAATAGCCAGAAGCTGGAAAGAACCCAGATGCCCCTCAACAGAGAAATGGATACAGAAAATGTGGTACATTTACACAATGGAGTACTACTCAGCTATTAAAAAGAATGAATTTATGAAATTCCTAGGCAAATGGATGGACCTGGAGGGCATCATCCTGAGTGAGGTAACACAATCACTAAGGAACTCATACAATATGTACTCACTGATAAGTGGATATTAGCCCAGAAACTTAGGATACCCAAGATATAAGATACAATTTGCTAAACACATGAAACTCAAGAAGAACAAAGACCAAAGTGTGGACACTGTGCCCCTTCTTAGAATTGGGAACAAAACACCCATGGAAGGAGTTACAGAGACAAAGTTTGGAGCTGTGACAAAAGGATGGACCATCTAGAGACTGCCATATCCAGGGATCCATCCCATGATCAGCTTCCAAACGCTGGCACCATTGCATACACTAGCAAGATTTTGCTGAAAGGACCCAGATATAGTTGTCTCTTGTGAGACTATGCCAGGGCCTAGCAAACACAGAAGTGGATGCTCACAGTCAGCTATTGAATGGATCACAGGGCCCCCAATGGAGGAGCTAGAGAAAGTACCCAAGGAGCTAAAGGGATCTGCAACCCTATAGGTGGAACAACATTATGAACTAACCAGTACCCCGGAGCTCTTGACTCTAGCTGCATATGTATCAAAAGATGGCCTAGTCGGCCATCACTGGAAAGAGAGGCCCATTGGACTTGCAAATTTTATATGCCCCAGTACAGGGGAACGCCAGGGCCAAAAAGTAGGAGTGGATGGGTAGGAGAGTGGGGGGGAGGGTGTGGGGGACTTTTGGGATAGCATTGGAAATGTAAATGAGGAAAATACCTAATAAAAATATATATAAAAAATAATAATCCATTCAAACATTTAGATGAACAGACAAATTCCTCAAGAGACAACAACCACCAAAGCTATTCAAATAGAAGTGGGCAGCCCATCCTGCATCTCCTAGGACAACTGAGCCTATTGCTTAAACGTTTACAAACAACTAAATCACTAGATAGTGTTACCAGTGAAATGCACACATGTGACATTTAAAAAGAACTCATTCCCACGTAGGTCTGTTGGAGAGTGGAACAGTCCCTGCTTTAGTTTATAAACCCGATTTTATGCTAAGACAAAAGCAGATGAAGAAAAGAAATTTCGAATTAATAGCCCTCATAAAAACATATGTAAGAATCTTTTTTGTTTTTGGGGGGTTTGGGGGGGGGGTTGGGGAGGTGGTTTTTCCAGACAGGGTTTCTCTGTATAGCTCTGGCTGTCCTGGAACTCACTTTGTAGACCAGGCTGGCGCTGGCCTCGAACTCAGAAATCCACCTGCCTCTGCCTCCCAAGTGCTGGGATTAAAGGCGTGTGCCACCACCGCCTGGCAAGAATCTTTAATAAATGTCAACCAATTGAGGCCCATGAGACAACTCAGCCACTGAAGGTACTTCCTGCCAAGACTGACTACCTGAGTTAAATCCTGGAACCCAAGTGGTAGAAGGAAAACACACACACACACACACACACACACACACACACACACACACACACACACGGCATAATTAATTAATTAATTAAAGAATAACCAAATAAACCCAGAAAAGATAAAAAGGGAACTACATCATGACCAAGTATTCTAGGCATGCAAGGTTGATTCAAAATTCTAAAATAATCCAATAAAATTCACCACATGAGCAAGGCCCTGGGCTTGTTCTCCTGGAAGGGGTGGGGATACAGTAATAAATTAAAAAGACAACCACACAGTTCTCTTAGTAAACAAAGAACAGCATTTGACAAAATTCAGAGTTCAACAATCATTCATTATCAACACTCAATAGCCTGGAAATGAAGGGAATTTCCTCAACCTGATAAAAGGCACCAAAAATAAACTTAAAAGGGAACTCTAATACCACAATTGGTCATGAAAAACAGAATGCAGAATGCCCCCCTCGCAATAAAAACCATGGCACAGTGGCATGGGTATCAGATCTTACACTCCTGATCAATACCACATGAGACAGCTTAGTCAGCACCAAAATCATCTATCAATAAAAAGCATAGCAATCAGAAAATTATTCAGACACCTTCCTGTCTTAACAGAAAATCCTAAAAAGAAAACACCAAAAAGCTTCAAAGAGAGACAATGAAGGAGTTTAGCAAGCCCCCAGGGCATGAGGGTAAGGAGCAAAGCCACGAGGAAGGGGTTATTTCTGGCAGAGCTACTGAAATGGAACTAAAATCACTAAGTACTTATAAGTATATCTGAGAGAATGCATGAAAATTTGATATTAAAATCTACAAAACACAGGAGAGAAAATGTTAAACACTAACTAACTAAAGGGACACACCATGTACATGGCTCCCAAGGGGCAAGTTTGTCACAAGCCAGTTCTCCATACTAATCTATTGTCACCCAAAGGCCAACCGAGATCTCAGAGGGGTTTCTTTCCTTCTTTTTTTTTTTTTTCAGTATAGGGCAGAGTACACACGTAGGTGCTGGCACACATATGCACACTTCTGTGATAAAGGTCAGAGGACAACGAGCGTGGGTCACCACCATGTGCCTTCAACCTTTTTCTGACACCGGATCTCTCACTGGCTTCTAACTTCAGCACACAGACCAGGCAGGTTGGTCCTAGTGCTTCCAGGGATCCAACCCAGGCTGGCCTGGAACTAACAGCAATCCCCCTGCCTTAGCCTCGCAAATACTACAATCATAGGTGTGTGCCACCACACTCAACTGTATTGTTTGGGGTTTGGTTGGGGTGGGTGGGTGGAGTAGAGTTAATGTATTTATATTTTTTTATTATGTGCATGTGTGTTTGTCTATATGCATGCCCCATGTGTGCCAGTGCCATGGAAACCAGAAGAGGATGTTGGTACCTGAGGAACAGCAGTGATGGGCAGTCATGAGCTGCTGGACATAGGTGCTGGGAACCAAACTCAGGTCCTCTGGAAGCACACACAGCCAGCACTCTTAACCCCTGAACCACCTCTCCAGCCCAGGATATGTGGCAACTCTCAGGAGTCATTCTTTCCTTCCCACTCTGTGGGTCCCAGGGATCAAACTCAGGCTGACAGGCTCCGTGGCAAGCCGCAAGCCCCTTCATCTGCTAAACCACCTCTCCAGGCCCCAGATTGTTTTTTTCTAAATAGTTTCTTGTTCATGATTGGCTGGATCTATAGATGTGGAACACACATATTTGACAAAAGTGTACTATTCCCCCCCCTCCCCAAACTCAAGTTCCTCTGATTAAACATGAGTCCCAACCCCTCGGGCCTGTGTGGCTCACAGGCCAGCTGTGTCACAGGCACACAGTACTGAACACTGAGACAAGCCCACTCTAGGATACCTTGCCTATGTGCAGTAATGCATATCTGTCATCCCAGTAAGGGAGTTCAAGGCCAACCCTAGCTACATAGATAGCTTTATGCCAACTTAGGCTACAAGAGACCCTGTCACAGAGCAAACAGACAAATGAATAAATCCAACCTCAGTAAACCCAATTTTATTTCTTAAAAGTTCAAGAGAGCTAAAGCTACATTCAGTGGTAGAATGCTTGCCTAGTAGACACAAGACACTGGATTCAATCCCCAGGCAGGAATGAAACAAACAACAAAAACCTATATTAAAAAATATTTTAACATAGAAAATAGGTGTCACATGCCTAGTGAGGCCTGTTGCAAGAAGACATGCCACAGAGGAACCATGGAATTCAAGGTGTCACATGCCTAATGAGGCCTGTTGCAAAAAGACACGCCACAGAGGAGCCATGGAACTCAAGTTTCAATGCATACCCCTGCCAGCTCAGTGCTGCTCTCTCAGCAATCTGTGCTCCCTGAACCAACCCCATCCTCACTAAAGGACCATTGTGAGCCTCACTAAGATCAGAGGTCTGCTAAGCTGCTCTTCTGTAACTGAACACAGACATTTCAGTAACGCTGCCCCTTAAGAGTGCAGCTTCCTGTAACTGGTGACAGCATGGCTCTGGAAGTCCCTTCCAAGTGAGACCAGCACTTTCCAAGCTGTAAAGAAAGGGGAAGTCCAGATGGGACATCCCTTCATCTGCAGGGAGTGTGTGCTTAGGGATTCTAGGTTTCAGCCGTGGCCTTGCCTTTGGAAGCAAGCTCCATTTCAACTTTCTGAGTTAATAAAGCTACCCCTGTGGCTCCCACCCGACACCTCGATCCCCAGGGGGAGTGCTCGAGCAGCTAAGAAGCCAAAAACTCTTTGGTGGACGGCTTTCTCAGACAGGTGGACGGCTTTCTCAGACAGGCGTTTGAGATGCAGCTTGTTTTCCAGTACAGTAGACTTTCTTGCCAGGCGGGATTTGATTTCAAAATTGTACTACATACTAGAAATTTAGGTTTCCTTCTTGGAGGCTCTCCCATTTCAAGAGCACTAGGAAGCCTTCTCAACAGCACTGCTGCCCTCTGGGATTTGTGTAAGAGATTATGTGTGGGGTGGGGACTAAGCACACCTCAGTGGGGCTTTGGCAACAGGAACTAAGCAAATCCTACAATGGGGATTGGTTTGGTGGTGGTGGTGGTGGTGGTGGTGGTGGTGGTGGTGGTGGTGGTGGTGGTGGTGGTTTTCGAGGCAGGGTTTCTTCTCTGTATAGCCCTGGCTGTCCTGGAACTCACTTTGTAGACCAGGCTGGTCTCGAACTCAGAAATCCGCCTGCCTCTGTCTCCCAAGCACTGGGATTAAAGGCGTGCGCCACCACGCCCGGCTGGGAATTGGTTTTGGTTGAGGAGCTGTGGCAGGCGAGCTCCCTGGATATATCTGCTTATCCTCAAGCTCTGCCGCCTGCTTTGGAACGTTTCCCTAGAAAAACAAATTTAAGAAAAGGAAAGGAAAGGAAAGGAAAGGAAAGGAAAGGAAAGGAAAGGAAAGGAAAGGAAAGGAAAGGAAAGGAAAGGAAAGGAAAGGAAAGGAAAGGGCCTGCAAACAACCTGTTTTCTACAAGGAAGAGGGAACTGTGGGAACTGGGCATGGGTGCGGCTCCCGAGGCAGTACTAGTGGGCCAGTCTTAGTAACAAGCACCTATGAGGACAGTGCTTCTGAGCGAGAGGCAGGAAGGCCAGAAGTTCAAGGCCTGCCTCAGCTACTTAGCAAGCCACATTAGATCCTGCCTCCAAACAGAAACAGAAACAAAACCTGAAAGTCCTGGAGGTTTGTAGACACATCTCAGGGACAGAGCTGTTCTCTAGTTATGTGTGGCCGTGTGGGTAGGCACCAGTGGGCTTTTGAAACTTCAGCTTTCCTGACATTCGTAGATGGAAAATTAAATCCAAACACTGCACTTCTATCTGATACAGTCTTAAAGAAATTGAATATAGCAAGAAGTAAATTTGTTTTGGGATAATGGACCCAAGAAAACATTTAGTTCTCTGTGACATGTGTGTGTACATGTGTGTGTGTATCATATGTATATGTGTAGACACACAATACATAAATGTTTGTTTATGAGATGTGAACTTGCTGGCCTCTAGTCTGCATCGATCCCTTTGGCTCTACCTCTTAAATGGTGTAATTATAGGAATGAATCACCACACCCAGCTGTCTCCAAGTTGTCTATTTAACATTCCTGGATATTAAAAACATTAGCATAGTCTTTAGCACGTGTTGCATAGCTTGATATGGTTTCTCTGTGGGGGGTTTCTTTCATTTGTTTGCCTAGTAAGCCAAAGTTGAAACACTGATAGGTACTAATTATAGACGTTGGATTACTAAGTCTATCATTTGCCTGGCATGGTAGCAGGAGGATCACAAGTTCAGGGACAGCCTTTGCTACATCGAAAGACGGTCTTAACAAGCACTTGAGATGTAGCTCAGCAATGGGGAGCTTGTGTACTGTGGCTCAGCGGTGGACAACTGGCACACCACGTGCCACACCCTGGCACTTGACACCCACAACACACAAGGAAGTAAGAATTTTAAAAATTATTGTGTAAAGAAACTACAAGCCAGGTGTAATACAAGCTCATGACTATAATCCTGGATCTTGGGAGGCTGAGGCAGGAGGATATACTTGAGTTCCTGGGCTACATAGTCAGGATACCCTGGACTGAACAGGATGAAACCCTGGGGAGTGGGGGGGGGGAGGAGAGGGAGAGAGGAGGGAGAGGGAGGGAGAGAAGGGAAGGAGAAGAAAAGGCAAGGCAGCATACAAGCATACCCAAGAAACCCAATCATGTAGCACATGGGAAATCCACGCTTTCTCTCCCACCTTCCCTTTTGGTGAGTCTCACTCTCCTGGACATCTGTCTTGGGAGATTCTATTCAGAATATAAATTATAGCCCAAGCTCTCTCTCTCTAAAGGAAAATACCGAGCGCTCCAGTGTCATTATTGGCATATTAGAAATGTTAACTCATTTCGTCTAAGTAACCTTGGGCTGGCATTTAAGTCACCCAGAATCACCCCCTGCCTCCTGCTTTCTCCTCCACACTGCACCTGTCACAGTCACAGGAACCTTCTAGAACATATATTCTCAGTACAGTCCCCCCACCGTGACCTTCTTCCCCTCCCCAGCTCCACTTGTCAAGTCCTCTGTCTCAAACCTCCCCGGTCCTGTGCATTCTCTCTCTCAGTTTCTGGATTCCTGGAGGCAGTTTCCCAATGCAGTCCCTTACAGGAATTAAACCTATCAGGGATCAGGGTCTGAATCACTCTCTCCATTCTCCTCCCTCCCCCACTTCCCAGCTCTAGTTGTTCCGCATAACAGACAGAGCTCAACATAAACACGTTTGTTACTTGAAAAACAGAGACAGACCTTAGCTATGGCCTCAGCTGCACAGAAAATGCTACCTCTTGCCCCATGCCATTCATTTGTTGTCAAAAAAAATGTGCACAAATTATATAGTATATAACTTGTGAAATAACTATTGTTTATGAAACATTGGCTGAGTCAGACCTTATACGGTAGCACATGTCCCCTTAAGATTTTCCCTTAAAGGATTGATTTTATATACAAGCTACTACAGTGTCTTCATACTATTGAAGATTTCCATTTTAAGTTTATTTTATTTTACATGGATGAGTGTTTTGATTGTGTGTGTGTGTGTATATGGGTCTATAGAGGGTGTCTGGTTTCTTACAACTGGACTTGCCATTGGTTGGGCCACCATGTCAATGCTGGGGACTGAATCTGGGTCCTCTGCAACCCTAACAAGTTCTCTTCACTGCTCTGCCGTCTCTGCATCCCCACAGTATGCTAGCTTAGGTGGCAGTGATAACTATCTGCTAGACCAGTTTTCAAAAATGGGGAAACAAGTCAAAGAACCCCAGGCATGGTTGAGCCCACCTATATTCCTGCCCTCGGGAGCCTGAGGCCACGGAGTATTACTTGAACCCGTCATCCTTGAACACAGGTATATTCACTATCCCTGGGGCACGGCTGGCTGCCCACGAGTGCTGGGTTAACTGTAAATAAGCTTCCTAAAGGCAAATGTCAAAGGGAGCAACTTGACAGGTTATCTCACTGCAAACCTGTTAGAGAAGAGGAAAATAACTTCAATGTTTGAGAGTTAGTAACTTCGGATGGGATTCAATTCATTTCTTTCTAAGATGCTGTGCTCTGGGCACCTGACTAGACAGACCCAAGGTGCTGGAAGGAGGAGATGCCAGGCAGACCACAGGGCCGAAACACTGTGAAATGAGAAGCTGGAAATATTACAGTGTATGTCAACATATCCACATTTCAGATCATAGTCTATAACTAAATCAGATATGTGTGTAATTATAACAGTTCCACCACTTACATAGATATGGCTATTCCCCTGCATCAGCAGGTTCCAGGGATGCAACCAGTTTCAGACTGAAAATACAAAGGAAAAAGAAAAAAATGCCTACACAAGATATCTACAGACTTTTCTCACATCACCCCCTAAACTGGACAGCATAAGCACACAGCACATTTGTTGTGTTGGGTGTGATAGGTCATGGAGAGATTATTTAAGATCCACAGGAGGATGGAGACAAGTTCTATGCAAAGACAACACTGTTTTTATGAGGCACCTGAGCAGGCTTGGATTTCGTACTCACAGAGGGCCTAGACCACGCCCAAATGAGGTGATTTTTAATTCCATCATTAGCGAGGCAGGCCTTTGCCTTCCAGGAGAGTTACCTTCACAGATGCCCAAACAGAAATCCTCACACCACTCCAGAGAGAGGTGAGTACCCTCATGCAAATGACGAAGTGGAGCTCTCATTTGTATGCCAAAGCTTCCCAGACACTGTGTACCGAGACTGCTCCCAGACCTGTTCGACCTGAGTCTGTTCTGAGCCACAGGCTTCAGAGAAGGAGGCTTCTTCCTGTCTTTACCATGATCTGAATTGTTCTACCTCCTCCCGGCAAGATACCGGCAATCCCAGTACATGAAGTACACACATGCTTCAAAGCTAAGCCCACACAAGGAAGCTCCTCCACCAAGACTCAGGTGACTTCATTGCTCTCCAAAAGCAAGCCTGAGGGGTTGATGTTGAAGTGAGACATCTGCAAGCTCACCCAGACATCCTCTGCCTCCTCACAGGGCCCTGCATTTCACACCACCTACACCAAACCAAGAGACAGAGAGGAGCTGAGTGTGATGTGGGTGCCTATAATCCCAGCACTCAGGACACTGAGGCAAATGGACTGCTGCAAGCTCAAAGCCAGCCTGAGCTACACGGTAAGTTTCAGGTCAGCCTGAGCAGATATAGGGGCAGAGGTGGGGAGGGAGATGGAAAAGAAGAGAGAGAGAGAGATCCTTCCATCCACTGGGGATATATCCCAAACTACCCTGTGGATACCCAAACCACACAGATGGTCCCAAACACTGTTCCTGTTGTCTTTCCTAAACATGCACATAACATAGGTGATTAAGTTCAATTTATCACGTGAGAGACTTACAGAGACTAACAGCAGTAACTAACAATAAAGAAACACAGACTGACACACTGAAAAGTGTTTTGTGACTATGCTGTCTATGTCTGGTAACGTAGAGAACTTGGAGCCAGAAGAGACAAGGAGCCAGCCTCTTGGAACAGGGTCCACACACGAAACACAACTGGCCTCTCTGGCTTTTCCACATTCTGAGTGTCCCCTTAGAACACAAACACTGGGGAGTGTTGGGAATAGCCTTTCAGGTAAGCTCATTCCAAGCTTACAGCAGAGAGTGACAGTTATACTTAAGATGGACGGGTCATGGGCACATGAGCTGTGGAGATGGTGATGGGGAACGCTTCCTCCCAGCCCCTACGTGCCTTGAGCAGCCACTGCCATTCTCCAGGAAAACGGAGGGAACCATGTCTGAGAGAGTTCCTTTTTCCCTCTTTCAGTGAAGTTATCCAAAACCCTAAATGCTATGAAAGGCTTTCTTCTAGGTGACTTCTTCAGCTTTCTACTTGTTAGAGCAAGAATGTGTCCATTTAAGAAAGTGATAAAGCCAGACCTGGTCGTACTCACCTTTAATCTCAGCACTCCTGAGACAGAACTCTGTGAGCTCAAGTCCAACCTGGTCTATATACCACGTAATAAATCAGTGTCATCAGTCCAAAAATCGTATTTTCCTCAATATTTTAACAACTTTTAAGACACACCCTCATAGTAGTTGATGAGGAGTTAGACAAGAGATGATCCGATGACCCTGTTTCCTGTCACACAGAACAAAATTCTGACCTTGAAAGTAAAAAATGCCTACTTCTTCCTTGGTTGCATCTTGCCACCACGTGCTTCCAGAGACGCTGGAAGACAACCTCAGGTCTCTTCAAACCTGGGGCCTTGGCTTTAACTCACCTGAATGTGCACAGCGCCCTCTACTGCTTCGGCCAGGTTGCCACAGCCACTGATGAGAGACAGCTGCTGCTCTGCGCTCAAGGAGCCTTTGAGAGAACCAGACTGCACCAGGGATTTTATCTCCTTCCTGCAAAGGAGAGAGGAGTCACCATGGCAACTGAAAACAAATTTAAAGACAGATCCAGTGCGAAGTCACAACAAGGTACAACCTCCCATCGTTTGGATGTGACTATCAAAAAAGGAGGAGGAAGAGGAGAAAGAAAGAAGGAAGAAGGAAGGAGGGGAGGAGAGAGGGAGAGATATAGGGAGGTGGGGGGGGGGGGTTGGTGAAATTGTGGAGAAACTCAAACCCTTGTTCCCTGCTGGGAAAGCAGACAGTGCAAGGGAGCCGGCATGAGATTCCTCAAAACCTTTTTTAAAAAAGCAGCAAGGCGGGGGGGGGGGGGCGCAGGGGGGAGGGTAGGGGCCGGCGGGGGCTCCGGGGCCACACCGGGGGCCGCGGGCTAGCGCTGACAAGGGCCCGTTTCTCAAGATCTGGCACGGTGTTCGAACTGAAGCGCAAGTCTAGGGCATCCTCAAGCGGCTTCCAGAGGAGCAGCGGCTTTACAAGGATGGCCAGCTCCTTGATGATGGCAAAACTCTGGGCAAGTGTGGCTTCACTAGCCAGACAGCATGGCCACAGGCCCCAGCCACGGTGGGCCTGGCCTTCCGAGCAGATGACACCTTCGAAGCTCTCCCCATGGAGCCCTTCTCCAGCCCTCCAGAGCTTCCAGATGTGATGAAGCTACAGGATTCTGGAGGCAGTGCCAATGAACAAGCTGTGCGGTGAGGGCCTAGGCCTACCCCCTAGAGACCCATTCCCCCAATAAAAAAAAAAAAAGATTTGGCTGTCAAAAAAAAAAAAAGCAGCACACAATCCGATCATCTGGCAGTTTCTAAGTAACAACCGAAATAACAGAAGACAGTCCTTTTTTGGTGTGTGGGGTGTGCATATTTGTGCACGCATGGGTACGTGGAGAGGCGCTCATGTAGAGTGCACAGTGTGTAGAGTCCAGAGGTCAGCCTTGGATTTCATTCCTCAGGAAACATTCACTGTTTTTGAGACAGGGACGTTTAACTGCGGCCTGAGGCTCACTGGTACAGAAAGGCTGCCCTGCATCAAGCCGTAGGGATTCTAAGTGTGTACTACCAGGCCAGGATGTTCATGTGAGAGCTGAACTCTGGTCCTCACGCTTTATATAACAAAAATGTTATATAAACCTCACGTGGGAGGTGGTGACACATGCCTTTTTTTTTTAGATATTTTCTTTATTTACATTTCAAATGTTATCCCCTTTTCTAGTTTCCCCCTTCAAAAATCCCCTATCCCGGCCCCCTCCCCCTGCTCACCAACCCATCCACTCCCACTTCCTGGCCGTGGCATTCCCCTATACTGGGGCATAGAGGCATAGAACCTTCACAGGACCAAGCGCCTCTCTTCCCATTGATGACCATCCTCTGCTACATATGCAGCTAGAGCCATGAGTCCCACCATGTGTTTTCTTTGATTGGTGGTTTAGTCCCAGGGAGCTCTGGGATACTGGTTAGTTCATATTGTTGTTCCTCCTATGGGGCTGCAAACCCCTTCAGCTCCTTGGGTACTTTCTCTAGCTCCTTCATTGGGGACTCTATGCTCTGTCCAATGGATGGCTGTGAGCATCCACTTCTGTATTTGTCAGGCACTGGCAAAGCCTCTCAGGAGACAGCTTTATCAGGCTCCTGTCAGCAAACTCTTGTTGGTATCTACAATAGTGTCTGGGTTTGGTGGTTGTTTATGGGATGGATCCCCAGATGGAGCAGTTTCTGGATGGTCATTCCTTCAGCCTCTGCTCCGAACTTATGAAATTCTTAGACAAATGGATGGATCTGGAGGATATCATCCTGAGTGAGGTAACCCAATCACAAAAGAACACACAGGATATGCACTCACTCATAAGTGGATGTTAGCCCAGAAGCTCAGAATACCTAAGATACAATTTGCAAAACACATGAAACTCAAGAAGAAGGAAGACCAAAGTGTGGATACTTCAATCCATTTTAGAAGGGGGAACAAAATACCCATGGAAGGCACATGCCTTTAATCCCTGTATTTGGGAGGTAAAGGCAGGCAGATCTTTGTGAGTTCAAGGCTAGCCTGGTCTATAGAGTTGCAGGACAGCCAGAGCTGTTGCACAGAGAAACTCTTTCTCAATAAAAACAAACAAACAACAACAACAAACCTTAACTACCTCCGCAGGCCCCAAAATACAACCTTAAGGGTGTTCTGCATAACCATGCTCACAGTAGCACTGTGGAAGCAATAGAAGAGTCTGTTGGTTGACTCATAGGAAAATAAGATGGAGCATATATATACATACGATAAAGTATCACTCATCCTTAAGGAGGTGGATAGGTAAGGAAATGTGATCTAGCCAAAAGGAACACCATTCAACCTTTAAAAGGGAAGAGACCCTGGCACACACGATGTGGTTGATCTTAAAGGTATCATGCCAAGTGAAATAAGTCATCCAAAAAAAAGGCAAATTGTGTGACAGATCCCACTTGGATACGGTGCCAAGGTCAGTCAACTGGGAAGAGAAGGCAGGGTGCTGGCTCCAGGGCTGGGCGTGTGTGTGGGGGGGTGAGTGCAGGAACTCTGCTCTGGAGGATGAAGTGCTTCTGCAGACGTGTGGTGCTGATGCTGCACGGCATAGACTGTGCCTTGTGTATCAGCTGCACCTAAAACAGTGAGACAGCGGATTTCGTGGCATATACTTTTCATGTCTTGAAATTTTTAATTAAATTAAAAAAAATAAAAGGTGACACTAATTCAATGGTGGGGTGTGGACTTAACCACCCATTCATTCTCACTTCTGGCTCAGTCCCCTGGCATGAAAGAGTTAGCTGAAAACATTGTCTTAGCCAGGTATAGTGAACCTACTAGAATCACACCACTTAGAAAGCTGAGGCACGAGGACCATGAGTGTATGAAACCAGACTGGACCACATAGTAACACACCGACAAAAAAGGAGAGAGGGTTGGGGGAGGGAGCCAGCTCCAAACCGTGTACCTGGACAGTCACACTGGGCGCATGCTGCTTGGATGGGGAGCTCACACCCTCACTTATCTAATTATGTAGCCAACACTGCTTATAACGCATGAAACACTGAACAGGCAGAACATCTACATTAACCACATACAGCTGTCAGGCAACATCTGTGCCCCCTAAAAAGATACAGCAGGGTTTTTTAGCATCAAGTCGAACACCTTTTAATTCATCTCACATCAGAGATTTTACCTTTTGATAAGCAAATACATCAAAATGGTGCATGTTTATAGAGTGCCATGTGAGGCCCTGATACGGGTACACATTGTCTAATGGTCCAAGCACCGCACATATCCATCTTGCACTTGGCATCGGTGAGGTCGTACCTTCAGGACACCCTGTGACCTTGCTTTGTAACCAGCCACAGGGAGCCTTGCTCTCTCTTGTTCTGCCATAAAGCTACACTGGCGGCCTTGAGCAGAGCACCATGGCACAGTTCTGAATGCTGGGCCTTTATGTCTCACAGTGTCAGGGGCCATTACCAGGGTTGGTTTGGGGTTTATAATTTTGGTTTAGGTATAAAGAGAGTACCTTTCCATTGCTAGGGAGAAAAAGGAAAACCAAGATGTGCCAAAATATAAATAAACTTTCAGGCTATCTTTAACAAAAAGAATTTCCATGTAATGGCAAATCTACATTGTTAACTTGAAAAGATTTAGAACCACCCAGTTGACACACCTCTGGGCAGGTCTATGAAGGTGTTTCCAGAAAAGCTTAGGTGAGGAGGGAAGACCTGAATCTTGGCAGCACCATCCCATGGGGCTGGAGACCCAGACTGAAGGAGAAAGCAAGATGGCCGACAGGATTAATCTCTCTCTTCCTGACTGGGACCCACTGTGGCCAAGTGCCTCAGACTCCTCCCACCTTGATTTCAGTCATGTGCACTGTATCCTCTCTTAAACTATAAAGCAAATAAACCCTTCCTCTTTCAATATTTTATCATAACAACAAGGAGCTAATTCTCTGTGGGAAACGAGCCTAAGACCAACATGGGCCAGGCGCTGCAGTCTCTCCTGCTACAAGCAGAAAAGGGCACCAGTAGATTGTCACCACACATGGGAGTTGGACTTTTTTCATGAAGGGTCTCTCTGTGTAGCTTAGCCTGGCCTTGAACTCATGATTCCCCTGCCTCAACGTCCTGAGTGGCAGAATCCAGTTTTGGTCTTAATTTTCTCCTCATTATTTTCTTCTCTATTTTAATGGTCTCAAAATCTTATGACAGGTTTTTTTGTTTGTTTGTTTTTGTTTTTTTGGGTTTTTGGTTTGTTTTGTTTTTTGTTCAGCTGTTTCCATTTAAAAATACTGGTTTGGAAATCTAATAGTTTAAAACACACACACAGTGGTTAATAAAACACTCTCTTCCTTCTGAGGGGTTTATGATGCACTGTTAACCATTAACTAGTCTTTCGTTTTAAATTTATTTTATTAGTATTGGCAGGTGCATGATACAGCATGCCTGTGGAGGTCAGAGGTCAACACTGTGGAAACGGCACTCTCTCCTCCTCGGTGGAGTTCCAGGGATTGAATGCAGACTGTCGGGCTTGTGTGGCAAGAGTTTTCACCTGCTGAGCATCTCACTGGCCCCTGAGCCGGTCTTTAGTAAGCTTAATTAGCTACTGAGACAAACGTTTCTGAGTCATTCCTCCACCACTGGTGAATACTGGGCTGGCAGGTTATTAGGTGACATTCGGTCAGCCCTGTGAGCTTTCTTGGCAGGCCTGTGCTGGCTTTAGACCCCTCCACACTGTCCCTCGTAATGGTAATACTAATTGACACAGTAAATTCAAGCTCCTTTCAGTCCCTGCTCTTCACAGAGCACCAAAATGCATAAGACATACAACACACCCTAAAGAGACACAGCAAGAACACAAGCCTGGCAGCATCAGAATGCCCACTTATAGACGTACCATGCATCATGAAGACGAAGGCAGCGTGGCAGAGAAACACACGGGTCAGAGATCCTGGTGCTGAGTGCAGAGCTAGAGCAGAGAGACTCAGCAAAAGTACAGAACAGACCTCAAATAGGACATCTTTGTTAGTCCGCACTGCTGAGGAAAGCATCCACGAGAGGAAACTCTCCATTCTGAGAGAAAAATGAATCAAAGTCAGAGAAGTACAGGGCCATCCTTGGATGCTCAGGGAGTTCAAGGCCACCCTCGGATACACTAAGGTGAAGATCGGAAACTCTAAAACTATATGGGTTTGGAGAAAGAAAGAGAGAAAGAGAGAGAGGGGGGGGGGAGAGAGAGAGAGAGGGAGAGGGAGAGGGAGAGAGAGAGAGAGAACTTCAAGAATTCGATACAAGCCGGGCGTGGTGGCGCTCGCCTTTAATCCCAGCACTTGGGAGGTAGAGGCAGGCGGATTTCTGAGTTCGAGGCCAGCCTGGTCTACAAAGTGAGTTCCAGGACAGCCAGGGCTACACAGAGAAACCCTGTCTCGAAAAACCAAAAAAAAAAAAAAAAAAAGAATTCGATACAATGATTTTATAAGCCCAAAGTAGGAAAACAAAAGTAAAAATTAAAAATAAAAAGAATAACTAAATAAATAAAAGGCAAAAAGGATTCCATCAAACTAAAAGCCTCTCCTATGGAAAGAGTCTACAGAAGAAAGAGACAACCTGCAGAAAGGGGGGAGATCTAAAGGACCATACATACATAAGGAACTCAAAAACCTAACAATACTAAAAATCCAATTCCAAAGTGGGTAAATGGGGCTGGGGCGCACAGCACTTGCAAGGTTGTAGGCTCCATTTCAAGCACCACAGAGAACAATGGGCTGGGCAGTGACCTGTGATAATCCCAGAAACAGACCTGTAAAGTACCACTTTAAAGCCCAGTGTTCCCAGCTACTGCACACATTCGGCATGTATGTGATATGTATTATACTGCCATGAACTGCATCATGGCTTCTACCCATGTGCACAGAGAGGTGCTTACTGAAGTGTTCGTCCTGGCAAGGCCCCCTGTGTTCCTCTGAAGCCTGACCTTGCCATCTGAAACAAAGAGGGGGAGGGGGAAGGGGGGGTCTGAGGATCTAAGTCAGTGATGGACAACTGCCTGGCATGGGTGGGTAAGCCTTTAGTTCAAACCCTCGAATGGAAAATGGCTGCCTCAAACTCATGGCAAGTCTCCCTCCTTGGCCTGGGATTACAAAGCAAGGCACCTCAGCTGCTAGCTGGCTTTCTCCATCTTCAGCTGCAGTGCACACACACACACACTTCCTTACCCTTCCTCCTATTCTACTTGTCTCATCTTTACAAGTCCTCTCCCACAAGATTTACTTAGAGCACTGGCACAGTGAAGACATGAGCTATCCACATGCTAACGGTGAGAGGGATGTGCCATCCTCCCTTACCATGCACTCACACCCGCCCTTACTGTGCACACGCACCCTCCCTTACAAGTACTGCTCATCTCCACACCAGGGGTGCCAGGCTTGTACTTTGAATACAGGGCTCCCATTTTCCCTGCAGGTTCCCCCTCTGCCTGGCAGACCCACTGCTTCTTTCAGGGTGTTGTTATCATGATAGTGACTTTCTCAACGTGAATACGACACCTGGCAGAACAATTTCAAAAGGGAACAGGTTTTTTTGGCTCAGTGTTAAAAGTGTCGGTGCATCATAGCAGAGATGCCTGGAGGGGACAGCAGAGTTTATAGCGTACTGCCGAGAAGCAGAAAAGGAGGAGAAGGGACTAGATACAAAATCCCCAGAGATCAGGTATATGATGGTGCACACCTTGAATCCCAGGTGCTCAGGAAGCAGAAGCAGGCAGACTTCTTTCAGTTGGAAGACAGCTGAGGTTACACAACAACCCCCCCCCCGTCTCTTGTGTGTGTGTGTGGGGGGGGGGCAGTGTAGGTGTGAGTGTGTGTGTGAGTGTGCACGTGAATGTATGTCAGTGTGTGAGTGTGTGTGAGAATGTGTGAGCACGTACTTTACAAAGAGTTTCTATAATGTCACATCTAATATTTAGCTTTATTCTTTGCTTTATTGTGCACACAGAATTGGACTAATTATCACAAGGAAATTTTTCACCAAATTGTGCTGTGCCTAAAATAAACTACTCAGGGTCAGGCTCCCAAAGTTTGAAGCAAGATGACTGAATACTGAGTCACGTTGAACGGAACTGCCTTCCTCCCTCCTGCACATCATTATTCTGCTGCCTGTGGTAATGGCAAAGACCCCTGGAATTCTATATGTGTTTGTGTGTGTGGTGGCTTAAATAGGAATGGCTCCCACAGACTACTATGTGTGAATACTTGGTCATAGGGAGTGGCACAATTAGGAAGTGTGGCCTTGTTGGAGAAAGAGTGTCACTATGGGAGCAGGCTTAAGGTCACCCATGCTCAAGTGAGGCCTAGTGTGGCACATAGTTTCCTTCTGCTGTCTTTGGATCAAGATGTAGAACTCTCAGCTCCTTCTCCAGCACGTGTCTCCCACCATGATGATAATGGACTAAACCTCTGAACTGTAAGTCAGCCACAAAAAATGTTTTCCTTTATAAGAGTTGCCATGGTCAGGTGTCTCTTCATAACAATAGAACCCTAACTTAGACAGTGCGTATATATGCTTGTGTATCTAATGGTGCCACCATATGGGAACCAAATATTTAAAACTCTGCAGAGGGCATTTTATAGTCAAAGCACAACAGTCACCAACAGACATGCCATGCCGCGTCCCATGAGCACCCATGGGCTACACCTCTCTATACGGTTGTAGTCTACAATGTCTGGACAGCTTTCCTGAGCTCTGCACAAAATGAAGGACTGACTCCCTTTTCTTAGCAGGGCTTCCTTTTTTCTGCCTGATCTGAGAAACTAGACCCCCAAATCTTCTACCAAAGGAATGTCATGTGATCCTTGGTCCAGCTTCATGGAATGCCTCTCCATGCAAATGAAGTGTCCCCAGAACCTTCAACCTCAGCCAATGAAACATCACCCTAAGAAGTACACCTTCCCACTCTCTAAGGTTTATATATATAGCCCATACATGACCCAGAATAAAATGTATGTGCACAAGCTGTTTCACTGACGATCGTCTATGAGAAATGTTTTCTAAAAGAGCTGTAACACTGAAGAGCTGTAACACTGAAGAGCTGTAACACTGAAGAGCTGTAACACTGAAGAGCTGTAACACTGAAGAGCTGTAACACTGAAGAGCTGTAACACTGAAGAGCTGTAGCACTGAAGAGCTGTAGCACTGAAGAGCTGTAGCACTGAAGAGCTGTAGCACTGAAGAGCTGTAGCACTGAAGAGCTGTAACACTGAAGAGCTGTAACACTGAAGAGCTGTAACACTGAAGAGCTGTAACACTGAAGAGCTGTAACACTGAAGAGCTGTAACACTGAAGAGCTGTAACACTGAAGAGCTGTAACACTGAAGAGCTGTAGCACTGAAGAGCTGTAGCACTGAAGAGCTGTAACACTGAAGAGCTGTAGCACTGAAGAGCTGTAGCACTGAAGAGCTGTAGCACTGAAGAGCTGTAACACTGAAGAGCTGTAACACTGAAGAGCTGTAACACTGAAGAGCTGTAACACTGAAGAGCTGTAGCACTGAAGAGCTGTAGCACTGAAGAGCTGTAGCACTGAAGAGCTGTAGCACTGAAGAGCTGTAGCACTGAAGAGCTGTAGCACTGAAGAGCTGTAGCACTGAAGAGCTGTAGCACTGAAGAGCTGTAGCACTGAAGAGCTGTAGCACTGAAGAGCTGTAGCACTGAAGAGCTGTAGCACTGAAGAGCTGTAGCACTGAAGAGCTGTAGCACTGAAGAGCTGTAGCACTGAAGAGCTGTAGCACTGAAGAGCTGTAACACTGAAGAGCTGTAGCACTGAAGAGCTGTAGCACTGAAGAGCTGTAGCACTGAAGAGCTGTAGCACTGAAGAGCTGTAGCACTGAAGAGCTGTAGCACTGAAGAGCTGTAGCACTGAAGAGCTGTAGCACTGAAGAGCTGTAACACTGAAGAGCTGTAACACTGAAGAGCTGTAACACTGAAGAGCTGTAACACTGAAGAGCTGTAACACTGAAGAGCTGTAGCACTGAAGAGCTGTAGCACTGAAGAGCTGTAGCACTGAAGAGCTGTAGCACTGAAGAGCTGTAGCACTGAAGAGCTGTAGCACTGAAGAGCTGTAGCACTGAAGAGCTGTAGCACTGAAGAGCTGTAGCACTGAAGAGCTGTAGCACTGAAGAGCTGTAGCACTGAAGAGCTGTAGCACTGAAGAGCTGTAACACTGAAGAGCTGTAGCACTGAAGAGCTGTAGCACTGAAGAGCTGTAGCACTGAAGAGCTGTAGCACTGAAGAGCTGTAGCACTGAAGAGCTGTAGCACTGAAGAGCTGTAGCACTGAAGAGCTGTAGCACTGAAGAGCTGTAGCACTGAAGAGCTGTAGCACTGAAGAGCTGTAGCACTGAAGAGCTGTAACACTGAAGAGCTGTAGCACTGAAGAGCTGTAGCACTGAAGAGCTGTAACACTGAAGAGCTGTAACACTGAAGAGCTGTAACACTGAAGAGCTGTAGCACTGAAGAGCTGTAGCACTGAAGAGCTGTAGCACTGAAGAGCTGTAGCACTGAAGAGCTGTAGCACTGAAGAGCTGTAGCACTGAAGAGCTGTAGCACTGAAGAGCTGTAGCACTGAAGAGCTGTAACACTGAAGAGCTGTAGCACTGAAGAGCTGTAACACTGAAGAGCTGTAGCACTGAAGAGCTGTAGCACTGAAGAGCTGTAGCACTGAAGAGCTGTAGCACTGAAGAGCTGTAACACTGAAGAGCTGTAGCACTGAAGAGCTGTAGCACTGAAGAGCTGTAGCACTGAAGAGCTGTAACACTGAAGAGCTGTAGCACTGAAGAGCTGTAGCAACACTGAAGAGCTGTAGCACTGAAGAGCTGTAGCACTGAAGAGCTGTAACACTGAAGAGCTGTAACACTGGAATCTTCAGAGGAGACTTCCTCCCCACAGCACTCACTGCCGGACTAGGATCCTGCAGATCCACCCGTTCATCAGGTCCTGACATCTCTTATGGTTTTGGTTGTGAGCCTAGTCTTTAATGGCTGAGCCATCTCTCCAGCCCAGGTCCTGACATCTCAAGGGAGGAAGCAGACCATTGGACTTGGTTCCGCTCCATCCTTCCCCACCTGATGTGTGGCAGTGCCTGGACACCCCAAGGGAAGAAACAAACAAACAAACAAACAAAACAGGACTACATCCATGTTCAGGGATAAGCTATAAACTGACCTAAAGACAGATCTTACAGGCCACTCATCTCAGGGAACTCATGCCAAGTGGCAAGCAAGCAGTCTGCACTGAAACCCACCCACTGGACACAGGACAGGAGCAGCACAGAGAGCCAGCCAGAGGGAGTCACATGACGGTGAACTTTGGAAAAAGACCTGCTCAGTGAAACAACCAAGAGCTGCAGTGTGTTAACAGAGTGGTCACTGGACAGCCCAGCTCAGGTGTCCCCTGAACAATGTCCCATTGCTGCCACAGTGATGCATCTGCAGAGATCGCTTCCAGTCTCCCCTGCCCCCTCGCAGTCTTACATTCAGTCCTTACAAGTAGAGGAAATAAAGGCACCTCCATTCTCTGTCACCTCAGAGATCCCTGCGCCTGCTTTGCCTGGAGGTTAGGCAGGCCTCCTGGCTGAGGGGATGCATGGCACATCTGAATTACTCAGTTTTGAGTTAGCAATATGATTTGTGCAAATTTGATCGGTAGCAATATCTAAGGATTCCACAAAGCTGGACGAAGCCAGCACATAACCCAGAAATACAACCAGACTAAAAAAATATTCATACATCTGAAGAACTGTGTAGAGCTACCAAACAGAAACTCACTTTGCTCAGTTAGAAGTATCTGAAATACTGAGAGCCTCAGTAGCTGAGATACTGGGTAGCTCAGTGGTAGAGTGCTCGATCCCCTGGCGTGCACGAAGCCCTGGGTTTAGGCCCCAGCACAATATGAACAGGGTGTAGTAGACACACCTGTGATTCTAGCACATAGGAAGGCAAGCAGGGAGTTCAAGACCATTCTCAGCTACATAGTGAGCTTGCGGCCCAGCCTGGGATACATGAGACCCTGACTAAAAAAAATAATAATAAAATAAACTTAAAAATTAAGTATCCGACATCAAAAACAAGTAGTTGAGAGAGTCAGCCAGGGCTACATAGTAAGACCGTGTCTCATAACTGAAGAAAGAAGTAGAAAGAATACCAAGCATGCCACTGCTACTCCCCACACCAACTGTCACTGATCTGTCAATCCTTAAGTGACTATAATAGAAAACTTGCTCCGAGTCATGACCCCGCCTCACACAACCCAGCCTGTACTGAACTGACAGCATCTTCCTTTATTGGTTTATTTTACAGTTCTGAGAACAGAACCCAGGGCCTCCTGATGCTAGGCAAGCCCTGTACACGGCATCTTAGACTGCTCAAGCCCATCCATTTCATCCTGTAAGGAATTATCAAATATGCTCAGAGGCATCTCCTTCAAGCTGCTGAAGCCTTTTCGTCTTCGAACCTTTTCATCAACGCAAGCCACTAGATGGCAGGCTAACACTATGATGCAGAATAAAAATGTTTGTCAGCGACACCTGTGGTGTGGGCCCAACGCTTGGAAAGCAGATGTAGGATTAGTTCAGGACTATCCTGGGGTACACAGCAAGTTTGAGACCTGGCTGCGACACAGGAGACTGTCACAAAATCTGAAAACTTAGAAGGGAAAGGATATGCAAACAATTATCACTATAAGGTGAAATAAGGGTGGATTTTTAAAACTTTTCTAAAAATCGCTTTAATTTACATTTATTTACCTGTTATTTATTCATTCATCTGGTGTGTGTGTGAGCATTTGTGTGTACATGTGTGGGCATATACATACATGCCACAGTGCATGTGTGCCCCATTGGGTCATATGGCGGTCAGAAGACAGCTTGCTGAAATCTGTTTTCTCCTTCTGCCATGCAAGTCACAGGAATCAAACACAGGCCCCCACCTTTACCCACTGAGCCATCTCACTGGCCCCTTATTGCTATTTTAGACGTTGTATTAAAAATCATCAACTAGGGCCAGGTGTTGGTGGCACACACCTTTAGTTCCAACACTGGGGAGGCAGAAGCAGGTAGATCTCTCTGAGTTCAAGGGCAGCCTGGTCTACAGAGGAAGTTCCAGGACAGCCATGGCTACACAGAGAGACCCTGTCTTGACAAAGAAACAAACCATCAACTAGGAACTAGGGACTTTTGTCTTTAATCCTAGTACTTAGAAGGCAGAAGCAGGCAGACTTCTGTGAGTTCCAGGAAAGCCTGGCCTATGTGGCAAGTTTAAGACAGCCTGCTCTACACAGTGACACTTTTTTTTAACCACACAAAAGGCACCTGTCTAGGGCTAGAGAGATGGCTCAGTGGTTAAGAGCACCGGTTGCTCTTCCGAAGGTCCTGAGTTCAAATCCCAGCAACCACATGAAAAAAAGTCACCTGTCTAAATAGGTGAAGACAATGGGAAGCTGAAGCCCTGGCCCACTGATTGACAGGAAGAAATGAGGCTGCTGTGGGCATGACCATCCCTTGAAAATTAAACGCAAGGAGTTACACCAGACTTTTTTTTGCCAGCACACTGTTTTCTAAAACCTCGAGGACCTTCCCTCAAAGACTATCTGCAGTTGGCCAAGGGCCTTCTACCAAGTCATCACACCTGCTACCCACTCACCCAGCCAGCTCTGGGAATCCGGAACCCTCTCTCAGAGGCATCTAAGCTTGGACGTGCTGCCAAAAACAAGAAAGAGCCTCAGCTGCCCACAGGGAGTCCATGGGGCTGACTGACAGGCGGGAATGGGCCTTCTCACATCCACTCTTCCCTCCGGGGCTCTGAAAAGGGCCTCTTTAGAGGCTGGTGTCACCTCTGGGGCTCAGAAGCCAGAGAAATAGAGAAGCTCTGCTTAAGTCCTAGGACAGTCAATTTCACCAGAATGTACAGTGCAGTGTCTGGTGTCAGCACGCTCATGAAAGTGGCACTTGCTAGTGAGTCAGACACACGGGGAGACTGCTACAGTTTGGATGTGTACCACAAGGCTCATGGGCTGGAAACTTCCATAGTGATGAAAGGTGGCGGGACCTTTAGTAGGCACGGCCTCCTGGGAGGTGAGGTCTCACACAAATGAAGTGATGGGTACAGGTGTCACAGGAGTGGGCTAGCTATAAAAAGGAGAACAAGTTATAAAAAGAACCCCCTCCCTGGTTCCTGTCTTTCCAACTGGCACACCACCCCCTCCTCTTCCCAAGTCTTCCTTCTGTGTGATGCCATTTGTGATGTAGCAAAGGCCCTTGCCAGTGCCTGAGTGAATAGAGCTGCCCAGCACTGGATCTTCAGCATTAAGAGTGTGAGATAGTGAGTCTCCTCTCTTTATAGCACAGACAGTCTCTAATGCTCTGTTACAGCAACGTGAATCAAAATGGTGAGGCAAGGGTCACATCATTCCTTCTGAAATTTATTTCTAAAATCTGATTCTCTAATTTTTAAAGATTTGTTTATTTATGTATGAGTGCTCTCTCTGCAAGTATACCCGAATGCCAGAAGAGGGCATCGGACCCCATTACAGATGGTCGCAAGCCACCGTGCGGTTGCTGGGAATTGAACTCATGACCTCTAGAACAGCCAGTGTTCTTAACTGCTGAGCCATCTCTCCAGCCCTGATTTTCTAATTCTTGCCTGTGCATCCATGCAGGTGTGTGAAGGCCAGAGAGGGTGGCAGTACCCTTTTCCCACTCTGCCTTTTTTCTTTGAGGCAGGGTCTAGAGTTCAGTTTTTCCACTATGCTAGCAAGCCCCCGCAGTACTGTCCCTGTACCACCATGGTGCTAAGGCAGCAGACATGTTCGTGGCGCTTGTTGTCTGGGTGCTAGAATGGCGCAGTGAGCTCTCTCAACCATCAATCTATCTCTCTGGCCGCAAGTCGCATGTTTTTAAACATGATATCTTTCTGTGTAGCCCCGGCTGTCCTGGACTTGTTATGTAGACCAGGCTAACCTCAAACTCAGAGATGCACCTGCCTCTACCTCAGTCCCAAGGACTGGAAGTGAAGGTGTGCACCAGCATCCCCGCCCCAGTTGCACCACCAGAACCCACATCTTTTGCTCCATCTAAGCCCCCTCAGCCACACCCACCTGCCACCATGTCCCTAAGCAGCACACAGGGTTGAACGGAAACCCTGCCCTCAGGATACACAGGGACAGCCGCTTACAGCCCTACCATCTAGAGCAAGTCACACAGTATTCTGACTCCTCCTCGGATGTCAAATCCTCACATGTCAATCACATCAACTAGAGCCATTTCAGCTTGGATAGGAAAACAAATAAAGGAAATGAAGCAATTGTTTGGACTGCTGTGGTGACAGCCAAGTAACAGCAGAATCTGTGAACACCCAGATAACCGGGGTAAACGACCCAGCTGAAGCCACAACCTGGGGCTGTGAACCGCAAACCACCAGGCCTTAGACGACTCCTGGACCCGCACTTTGTGTGTCCTTCTAGGTGGTTAGACTGCATCTGCCTCTCCACTGACATACACTTTATTTACTATTCATCAATAAAATTAGATATGTCATCCCACCACGAATGCATCCATGATGTCTTACATTTATGCTTTAAAAAAAGAAAAAAAAACAACATATACACTTGGGAAGTGGTAGCACACGCCTTTAGTCACTGCGCTCCAGAGGCAGAGGCAGGCAGATCTCTGTGGGTTTGAGTCTACCCTGGTCTACAGAGCAAGTTCTAGGACAGCCAGAGCTGCACAGAGAATCTCTGCCTCAAAAAGCCAACCCCCCACCCCAAAAGAGCACACACACACACTTTTTAAACTACATATTTTATGGTTTTTATATATAAACAATCGATAGAAATAGTACCTTTTTTTTTTCTGTCACATGATGATATTCTGTCTACTTCCTTAGGGTGTTACCTTCAAAAATCTGTGTTCAAATGTCTCCTTTCCAAACACTTACAGTCTGCAAGCCAGAGGTCCCGGCTCTCCAGCAGCCTCGCAGTACTCCCGTCTCTGCCTGTTTCTCCTAACGGGGGAATAGCACTTTATGCGAGCATAGGGTGTATACAAGCTACAGACTGAACGCAGCAACAAAGTGGGTGGGGCTATGCTCTGCACAACCCCGTCTGTTTACAGAATGTCCCCAAGTGGCCCGGATTAGGGCCGTGAGAGTTACCCTGGAAGCACAGGACAGCAGTCTCCAAGCCCTGAAGTTACAGACCACAGAAACCCAGCCGGGACAGGTTTTTTTTTTTTTTTTTTTTGCTTTGGTTTGGTTTGGTTTGGTTTGAACTTTTCATTTATTCTTTGTGAGTTTCACATCACCCACCCCAATCCCACTCACCACCCTGTCTCTTCATATCTGCCCTCTGCCCTTGCAACCTCCCCCCTAAAAGGGAATAAAAACCAAACAAACAAAATCAACAAAGCATAGAAAACATCTCATCATAGAAAGCTGTAGAGTGTCACAGTGTGTCCCACAGTGTACCTCTCTGCCCACACATCGTCACTTGCAAATGTTCATTATGATTAGTTACTGGCCTGGCTCGAGGCCCCTGGCTTCCACTACACCATCATCAGTACTGTATCCTAACCAGGACTCCTCTCAGATTGTCACGGATATCCTGGGGCTTCGGATCTGCCGGACCGGCCCCTTCACAAGCTCCAGCAGTTCATAGATGGGATAGGCGTTGGGGTTGGGCCAGCTCAGAGCCCTGGATCTGGGTCTGAGTGAGAGCTGAGTCAGTCAGCCTGGCAGTTCTCCTAAACCCAGACTACCCAAGGCTAGCTCTCCAGCACTGCCCTGGCTAGCTCGCCCAATGCCACTGCCGGCAAGGGTCAGCTCTCCTGCCCTGAATCCACTCAGCAGGGCTTTCTAAAACAGCAGCAGTCAGACCATGCCAATGGGGGGCTGCTGGTCTAACTGGTCTAAGTTCTACATTCCTCCTCTGTGTAGCAGCTGGTGCTGGGGAGTGCCCAGGAGTCACAGTGAGCAGCCACGGAGGAAGGCTTCCCAGCCCCAAGTGACAGCCTCTTGATGCGCAGTGCCTTCCAGGCTTCTGCTGAGTCATGGCTAGTAATGCCCCACTGGCCAGGTCCAAGTCCAAGGTAGAGTCGAGAGCCACCTTGTGCTGGATTGACACACACATGAATTCCCAGGGCTTGGGAAGCCAACGCCACCTGCACTACACAGTGAGGCTCTGCCTCAAAACAGAACACAAAGTATACCTCAAGGAGCCAACAGAAGAGTGCTTGCCTTACGTGAGCCACAGGTTCAATCCCCAGTTCTTCAAAACACCAAAGAAGGTGGGGTGTGTCACCAGACCAGGTAACTTACTGTCCACCGTTCCAAAGAGTGGTTTTGTATTGCTGTTTTATTTCATGACAGTGTCTCATGATCTCAAGCTCCTGATCCTCCTGCCTCTACCACCCACATGCTGGGATTACAGGCATGAACCACCCCACGCCACCACTATTCCAGCTGTTATGGCCCACGGTGTTTGAGAAAACTAAAACTCGAGTTCCCAAGCAAGAGAACAGACAAATCCAGAAGAATCCAGGTAGAAACAGAGTTTAGGATGAAGTTTAGGCCCGGGGCAGACAGGAGGCTGTCGAGGTAAAAACAGGAGATCAGGGTCACCTGCAGGGCAGGAGTTTGGAAACGTCAGCTGTCTAGGAGCCAGGACAGGGCAGCTGCCTTGTTTCAGAGATCACTTCCAGTGGTTTATTAACTCCTGAGCCATCTTTACAAAAAAAAAAAAAAAAAAAAAAAACCTGAGGATTTTGCAGAGAGATAGGAGTGCCGGTGACCAGAGATAGTCAAGAAAGGCAGGTGACAGAGATGTCATCCAAAGATAGCGGTCACAGACCAGGACTTGAGCCAGTTCACACCTGAGTTGGGGTGAGCAGTCAGATGACCACCCCACAGCCTGCACCAGGGTGTGCTGGACTCTGGAGGACTTACAGAAACACAACAAACTATGAATCCCAAGAAACAACACGCTTAGATCTACAGGCAGCGTTGGTACTTTGCTTACTGGGTTTCAGTTTATCTGCTTAAAGTGTTCCCTTCGCCCTGAAGGGCTTTGAGACCCAACATCTACCCAGTTCCAGGCAACACAAAGGAGAGGCAGGGCAGTATGAGTAAGGCTCTCCCCATTAGATGCTGCCATCCACCTGGGCCAGCAACACGTTTCTCACTGTGCTCCCAGCTAGGAAAATGTTACTCTTGGGTGACTTTTTTCCCCATGTACTAAGAGTTCCTGTCACATGGTATGAGTTATGACAATAATTTCTTCAGTGACTTCTTGTTTCCTCTTTTTTTTGAGCCAGGGTCTCATTTTGTGGCCCAGCCAAACCTGGAATTTACAGCAATCCTCCTGCCTCAGCTTCCAAGTTCTTCTGGGGTTACAGATGTGAGCCACTATGCCTGTCTTCTAATTTCTTAATTTTCCTATCCTATGTCTGATTTCACACTTTCCAAATCCATGTGTACTATTTCTACTATTGAAGATTGGTTACCAAGAGTGGCAGTACACACCTGTAATCCCAGTACTTTGTAGAAAGAGGTCGGAAGGTTATAAATTCCAGTATAGCCTGGGCTACACAGCAAGTTTAAGGCCAGTCTGAGAGACATAAACAGATACCATCTCCAAAAATAAGGAGGGAGCATATAGCTCCGTAGCACTGCCCTAGGGTCAATCTAACATACATAGGATTTTCTAAGCCTGTCAAAAATAGGGGTGCGTGTGTGTGTGTGTGTGTGTGAGAGAGAGAGAGAGAGAGAGAGAGAGAGAGAAATGTGGGTTGTATCTGTGATTTGTCTGCATATGTGTGTGTGTGTGCGTCTGATATGTATGTGTATATGATGTATCTGTATGTGGTATGGTGTGTGTCTGTGATTATGTGTGTGTATGTGTGATGTGGGGTATGTCTGTATATGTGTGTGATTGTGCATGTGTCTGCACATGTGCATGGTAGTGTATGTGTGTGTGTGTGAGAGAGAGAGACCTGTCTGTATGTGTGTGTAGCTGTGTGTGTCTGTATATGTGTGTGTCTGATGTGTGTGTATGTGACATATCTGTGTGTGGTATGGTGTGTGTCTGTGATTATGTGTGTGTATGTGTGATATGGGGTATGTCTGTATATGTGTGTGATTGTGTGTGTGTCTGTACGTGTGTGGGATAGTGTGTGTGTGTAACTGTGTGTGTCTGTATATTTGTGTGTGATATATCTCTGTGTGTGTTTGTATGTGTGTGATATGTCTGTGTCTGTATGTGTGGTGTGGTGTGTGCTTTTTGAGTATAAGTTCCTGAAGAGGCCAGAAGAAGGGTTGAGTGTCCTGGAGCTAGAGTTACATGCTGTCGTCAGCTGTCTGAGATGGGCACTCTGAACACAGGTGTTCTTCAAGAACTGCAAGTGCTCTTAACCAGTGAGCCAGCTCACCGGGAACTGCTTGTAATTTCCTGCTGTCAAATTTTCAGAAAAATCAAAAGAAAGCCAGGCCCAGTGAGCCACTCTTGTGACTCCAGAATTGGAGTTAGGGATCAGAAAACCAGAAGGACCTTCATGGGTACATAAAGAATTCAAGGCCAGCCTGGGCTACATGAGATCCTATATCAGGAAACAAAGACTCAGAATGTGGGGAGTAAACCAAGTCACAGCGTGGGACAAATGGCTGGGGGAGGGGCCTGTGAAAAATATTATCAAAGCAAAAAAAAGGCAAGAAAGAAAAGAGGTGTCTCCAGGAGAGCTCTCTTCTGAGGATCTAAGACACTAGGCATCTTGCTCTACTTATATCTGTAGTATGGTGGGGAATCTTAGGAGAACTGTCTTGTGGCAAGCCTGGGCTACATGGGTTCTAGGTCATCTAGAAATTAGCATAAGGCCCTTCTAAAACCTATGAACACCTAGAACCTTTTATATTCCAGGCTCTGAGACAAGAAACATCATTCACAGTGGCTAAGAGCTCATGTGACATTGAAAAACGAGGACCACTGTAAACAAAATGCACAGATTGGACCTAATGGGGCCCCTGCCTCCTGCAGTGGTCACACACCACAAAACTGTCAGGTAACGCCGTAAATCCTGGGGCTTCAGGCATGTTCCCTATACATTAGCTTCAGGCAGTGTCAGGTGACTTGCAGCCAACAGCAACAGGATGATGATTCTCAAGTTAATGTCACTCAGCTCCAAGGCCACCAACCACGAACACAATCACCAGAATCTAGTGACAAGCCTAGGCCTGCTGAAAAGCTGTCACCATCCAAGGATACAATGCCAGGGCACATAACCACCGCACAAGGGGAGGGGACACTATAGGACAAGTGTGTGCTCCTACACTCAGCAGCCGGACTGTGGATACAATGGATCTCTAAGAGATGAAAGTCCTCTGGGAACCTCACACCGAGGCCAGGAAAGGGCTGAAGCCCTGATGCCAGCCCAGGGAGGAACTTGGCTTCCACAAGTGACATCATCATTCTGCTAGGTCATCAAGCCACCTTGTAGGGCCAGAAGATGGACAATAAGGGTTCCGTGATAGATGGGACCACACCTTGACCAGGACTGCTCAGATATGCATAACACGTTCCCTCTGTCCAAACCTAAGCTTTGTGTTAGGATCCCCAACAACAGACATGCCTGTCACTAGACTCTTTTTATTTGTTCCTCTTCCCCATGTGATCACACTGAATAAATCTCCTTTCTCTGCTTTTCACTATAACGCGTGCATTACTGAGCCCAGGCTTTAACCCTAAAACTCTGAAAACGGATGATTTTACCAGCTACCATTTCCAAAGCAAGGTCTGCAAAGCTCTAATATAAAGCACTCAGTATGGGAATAGAAGGCGACTGTGATAAAGTATTGCTGTTCCTCTGGTCTGCAGGTTCTGCATCCTCAGTCCCACCCAACTGCAGATGAAAAATAATCAGAATTATATTTTCCATCTGTATAGGACGTGCACAGGCTGTTTTCTTGTCATTGCCCCTAAACAATGAGTACGACTTCTGCCATAGCATTTTATCGCAGTGGGAATCACGAGCCCATCTCGAGACGACGGAAGGGCTACAGGGGGTGGGTAGGTTCATTATGGATGCTATGCTACATTCCGACAAGCGACTTGGGCATCTGTGGATTCTGGTGAGGGATGTACTAATGTAGTTAAATATTCTCTGAAGATTTCTACTCCCAGATATATGGTGGAACAAATTTCTGAAAAGTCACTTCACAAAGTCTTTACATGGGATTTTGAGCAAGAATTATTATGCTCCCGAGAGGCACCACAAAGAAAAAACCTTTAGGGTTTTCCCCTCCACCAAAAACATGTTTTTAATAGAAAGTAGGAATGAAATTGGGTCTACTTAATAGTAAAGCAGTGCATGCTCACACAATCGGGACCTTGGATCCAATCCTCAGCACCGAAGGAAGGACTGGAATATACAGGTGGCAAAACATCCATCATGGGGACAGTTGACCCATGTCACATGCTATCAGCAGATCAAAAACAAGATGATACCATTAGACACACACTGTGACTCACTAAGACCCAGGACACTGGCGGTACCTAGTGCTCACTGGGGTACAGAGCACCAAGAACTCCAACTTATCCCTAGGAAGAGTGCAAGACAGTACAGCCACTTTGTAAATTAGTACAGTGGCTCTTTATAAAGCTGAATATATTTTTGCCATTTAATTCAGGAAGTCATGATCTTTGGCATTTATTCAAAGGAGTTGAAACACGTCTACACTAATCTGCACATGAATATTTTATAGCATCCTCATTTATATTTTCTAAAACTTGCTTCCAAGCATGAATAAATAGTTCATTCTTCACTCTTCAGAAAGTGAATGAATAGTCCAGGAAATGGACCAGTATTCGGTGTTAAGATGGGCTAGGCTATTAAGACATGAAGGAAGCTTAGATGCACATTGCTAAGTGAAAGACGCCACTTAGAAAAAAGCTACCAACTGCCTGAGCCCAACTATACAACATTCAAGAAAAGAAGAATTATGGAGACAATAAAAATATCAGTGGTTTCCAGGGAAGGGATAATGAACAGTCAGAGCACAGAGCATTTTCAGGCAGTAGAACTATTTGGTATAGTCCTATAACCATGGACACAGCACACTTGAGAGCAACTCACAGAATACACAACACCAGGACAGAACCTTAATGTCAGCCAATAGCTCTGGGGGACACTGATATATCAGGGTAGTTTGGTTGACTGTAACAAATTACCAGTGGGAGAGGAATGTTGAAGGTGGGAAGCACTGACTTCAGGGAAGTTTGGGGTAGATAAGAAGCGGCCCATTTTTGCAGTGAGTCTAAAACTTCTCTAAAAGCTTAAAAGCTAGGGCTTCCAGCATAACTGCCACCCTGACAGACACTGAAATAACCACCGAGGCCCCACGTGAGATTGAAGGCTAACACTCACATTTGGCTCCTCCATTCCTCTCTCACTGGCCAGTGTAGGGCTCTCTTCACAGTAGGAGTCTCTTCTCTGGTCTGTGCCAGAGAACCTTAAACCTGACCTTTATTGTCTGAAAGTTACCGCAAAGGCTGTCCAATGAAAAAAATGGTCAACTACAGTCACCGCCTGGAGGACAGGAAGAGTGAGAGGAAGGGAGAGGAACAGGGCCATCATTACCTCCAGATGTGCGAGCCAGGCCTACCTGATATTTTCCAGGGCGTCTGTTATCTGCTGTTGCTCAATGTCATAGAGTTTCACCTTGAAGCCTCCACTGGCAAACAGCATAGCCCAGCTCCGACCAATGAGCCCACTAGGGAGAAAAGGCAAGAAGGATTCAGGTCATTAATCCCTCCAATCACTCTTCATATTCATAAAGCATCTATAAAAATTACAGAATAGCCCATTCTTTTTTAGGGGCTGTAAGAGTTCTGTTTCAAGACAGAGTTTCTCTATGTAGCCCTGGCTTTCCCATAACTCACTCTGTAGACCAGGCTGATCTTGGACTCAGAGATCCACCTGCCTCTGCCTCCAGAATGCTGGGATTCAAGGTGTGCATGCCACCGCCCTGCTACAAGGTCCCACTCTTACAACATTTAATAAATATCTGAAAAGTTTGCATCTTGACAATGTTATGTCTTAAACCATTGCCTGCTTCCACCTATACTGGGCACGTGCAGGGGCAAAGCTGCCATCTGTGCTGCACACAGAGACATTCCTTGTCATTTTTTTCTAAATGGTACAGTGTGACACCTGTTTACACAGCCCTTATGTTGGATTGAACACAACACAAGCAATCTAAAAGGAATTTAAATGGAAGATGTATGGCACCTCTCTGCAAACGCTACCACTTTTATTAACATAAGAGACTTGAGCATCTATGTTGATACCCTCTGGGGACCTTAGAACTTGTCACTCCGGAATACTAAAGGACAACTGCATCGTCTCTATCAGTCCTCCACCCCAGGTAATGGCTGCCACCATCATCACATTTGATCATGGAACAACTGTCAGACATCATAAGACACTTTGCAAGTCTTATCTCTGTTAATCTTTACAATAACCCTAGACAGTAGATACCATTGATTCTTCTTTTATACTTGAAAGGAAAGCATCAAGGGATTAATTCTGGCCTGGCTGCTTGCACTGTGAGGAGAAGATGAAGCCAAGAGTCTGACTCAAGTGCCCTTAATCTTTCTTTTAGGTTTTTGTCTTGATTTTATAAAGAAGAGTCGGGCTTTTATCATAAGGCGTTTTTTAATATACACTCCAAGCATGTGGGTTAAGAGAAAGAAGTACTAAGAAACACACACCAGAGAGCATGAGTGTGAGCTTCCCTAAGACGGGAAACCCCCAAGGTCTAACTTTTATTTTTCTGGCTTCCAGACAAGGTCTCGTGTAACAACCCAGGCTGGCCAGAGAGCAGAAGAAAACCTTGAACCGATTCCTTGGCTTCTACCTCTGGAATGCTGGGATTTCAGGCGTGTGCAACCACCCCAGTTTATAGAGTGCTGAAGAGAAAAGCCACAGTTTCTTCTGTGCTAGGCTGCACTCTACCAGACAATCTTAGACCGGAGCATACGTCTACCCTGTATTCTACCATCCCTTACAGACTTACTGTAGAAGACAAAAAAAACAAAAAAAACAAAAAGGTCAGTTTCCAAAGGACTAAAAACAAAATTATAAAACACATCCAAGAGCATGGCGCACATATAACAAACGTGTTATTCCAGAACCAGGGGGCCAGGAAAGCCCTGAGTTCAGGGCCAGCACAGACTGCATACATAGTAAGATATGTATCCAGAACACTTCCAGGGTCCAAACTGGCTCCTAATCCCATCCTTCAATCAAAGGAAGCAGGATACTTTAGAGAAATGAATAGCTCTAGGGCTGAGCAAGCAAGATAGAAGATGACCCTGGAGCATTCTGCAGCACCAGAAAGCCAGGAAGTGCTCAAGTTGATGCCTGACAGGCCCAGATGTCAGACAGACGCATACAACCATCAAGAGAGTGCTCAGTAGCCAAGGCTATAAAATCCAATTTCTATCACATAGAAATGAGTGAATAAAATTACCCTGCAGAAGAGTTCCAATAATTTTAGACAGCGATACCATTCTTAGAGACACATGGTTTCACTCTTTGATGACTGTTCTTGGTTGTGAACTTGACTTTATTTGTAATAAATAAAACCCAAGCAGATGGGTATGCCTGTAAGGCCTTTTCCTTAATTGAATCATTTCCAAGTGGGAACACACACCTTTTTTTTTTTCCTTTCTTGTAGACCAAGTCTTGATATTTATTACTTTAAAAAGTTGTATATTTATTTTGCTTTCTGACTCTATGCTTGTACCTTCAATACTTTCATAACTATTTTCTGCTCCTCAATAAGGAAAGCCTGCTTGATCCTGTCACGGACACACTTGGCGCATGCACATGGACCCACCATAGGCCCTGCGTCATGACATGCTGTGCTTCTTTGTCTTAGACAGTCTCAGAAGGACTTTGGGTCTCACAGCACGAACCCCTCGAAGTCTGCCTGGGCACACGCCACATGCAGATTTAGGTGCTTTCCCAACCTCCTAGTGTAAAGATAAACAATCCTGTTACCAGGGGTTCAAGACAGCCTACTTTTGTTAGAGGCTGTGTTATAGGAAAGCCCACAAACAGTATGTCAAAAGCTGGACCATCCTGAGTGCCTCTAAGCACTGTCCCCAGAAGAGGAAAAGCAGGAACACACATCTTTAATCCAGATCCTAGCAGTGGGAAAGTCCACCTTTAATCTTGGCCACTCCTTCTGCAGGTAGCCCATACAAAGGACATGGGAAAAGGAGGCATTTGTTCTTTGCCTGCCCTTACTACTTATTGGTAAGTCCATTTCTTCACTGGCAGTAGAGCCTACTTCCTCAGGATCCTGGTGCACACTGAAGACCAGCTGAGATATCCAGCCTTGTGGACAAAACAACTACTAGACTCTTTGATGTTCAACTGGGAGACTAGCTGGACCACAGCCCATAAGCCAATCTAAAAAACTATATAATATTATGTATAATATATTTCTATATACATATTATATAATACACGAATATAATATATATTCACTTGCTCTGTACATACATATTCATTCTATCAGATCTGAACCCTGACTAATACACCCTCCATCTACCCCTAAATGAAGTTTAAGCAGAGGCACTCTCAAAAGTACAGAAAGGAAGGAAACAGAGTAACTCAGCCTTGGAGAAACCTAGCAAACATGACCTCAGCAGGTGTTCAAGTCACTATCAGCCACGGTGAGTCACGCTGACTGTTCACTCCCTTGATATGCCGTGATGAGACTGGCTATTAACCTCTGAGCGTACCCCTCCTGCACCCCCAGCAACCGAGACCTCAGTGCTAATCAGGAGGGAAATATTAGGAGAGTAAACGGAATTCAACTTCTTGCCTAGTATTCTTCAAAATTGTCAAGGTCATCAAGAACAAGGAGTGTCTCAGAAACTGTCACAATCCAGAAACAATAAATGAAGTGGCCCTCTGCATAGGTGAGGAGTTAGCTCCAGGCCTTCCTGCCCCTGTTCTAGTGGGTGGCCATGTCCATAACCTAAAATGGCACAGCATTTGCTCAGAACCTTCACCCATCCTCCTACACCTCTATATCCCACCTTGAACATCTATAAACAACTTATACAGCTAAAACAATGAAAATACTATTGTGCAGGACTGTCATAGTCCGCTGTTTACATCCCTAACACTGCGACCCTCTAACACAGTTCCTTATGTTGTGCTGGCCTGCAACCATAAAAGTATCTCGTTGCTACTTCCTAAGTGTAATTTTTTACTGGTATAAATCATAATGTAAATATGTTTTCCGATGGTCTTAGGTGACCCCTGTGAAAAGGTCATTCAACCCAAAGGGGCTGAGACCTATAAGTCCAGAACCACTGGTTTGGAGGTAACCACAGGAAAAAGTCTGCACACATGAAGTCAGGCACTTTTTTTTTTTTTTGTCAATTATTTTTAGTCTTTGTTTGGTTAAATCTCCAGATATGGATCCCAAGGACACAGAAATGTCGAGACAGTCTCCATTGGACCAATTCTAGCTAAACTCTATTGTTGGACGATCTTCTGTGTGCAGGCAGGCCTAGAAGAAAATGGCACACCCAAACAGGACCTTGCTCCATCTAAATCTCCAGGACTGGAGGAGGTTCACTAGATGGCAGCTGGATCTTTCTTGTACTTATCTCAGCATGCAGATAACATTTCAGTTAGCTTTGTGCAAGGAAGCGGGAGTGGAAAGACTTTATACGCTTGTTTGACCAGATGAACCCCATGCTCTGGGAACCTTTGTAATCTTGGCACATTGTACAGTAGAGCTTGATACGTGTTAGTTATTGACAACCATGAAAAAAGCTGACTCTAGATAAAGGCCAGCGGCACATCCTATGGGGTCAACACAAGAGCAACAGCAGTTTGCTGGGGATACACAGAGTGCCAGCAAGCTAGCTGTGTGCCAGGCGCCACTCCAGCTCCTGACCTTACAGTGGGCGGAAGACAGCCAACTAACAGAAGTGCTGAGAAAGAGGAAGTAGCTGGAAGTAGGACCTTGAGTAGGAAATGGTCGGGACACGGAGAGAACTCTGAAAGCACCATCAGCAACTATCAGTTGGTTGCAGGAGTCGAGGGACCAAACCTGAAGGTGTCTGGAAGAAATGTGCCCTGGCAGAGCTGGAGTATGCTTGCAGGTCCGGGTGGGCAGGTCGGCACCACTAGCACGAAGGTGTTAGGAAAGAGAGACAGAGAATGAGGTCAGAGAGCGGAGGGCAGAGGGGTGATCTCATTACATACAGAGCGTTTTTGGAGGCCACAGCAGGATTCAGGCTTTTAATCTGGGTGTGACGGGTAGCTAATGAAAGGTTTTAGATTACAGACACGAACAGACTGGTTTTAAAAGTTTAAAAGGAGCAGTCTGGAGCTAGGGATGGTGATGTATACCAGCTTTCAGGAGGCTGTCAAAAGGATTTTGGGTTTAAAGGTATTCTTCACTATACAGGAATATCCTGCAGCATGCAATTAAAAACACACACACACACAATGGGCAGCAACTGCAGTTCCCAGGCAGCCCTGAGATCACCAAGGGAATGAGATGCTCCACTGTGTGCTGAGACATAAACTGGGCTGTGCAGATGGATGGTTGTGTTTAGGGCATTGTCCACTCCTGATATGTTCACCTTAAGATGGGTTTTTCCAACACAGCCTCGTCACAAGTCATGAAATGTCTGTACTTATAAGGAGTACAGAGGCCATTATAGGATGTGGTGGTGTACGTGGACAAGGGTAGCAGGGGGATGAAAAGTGGATAACTGGGTTCTTGATTTATATCTTAATAATTGCCAGTGGCCTATATGATGTGGGGAAAAGGAATCAATGCCAAATTATGTTCCAAGAAAGAATGAGATGTCATTAACTCTGTTGGTGAAGACTTTAGGAAACAATTAGGAGTTCAGTGCAGGATATTTTTAAGTGGGAAGCAGACATTAAAGAGGTATGGGGCTAGCACACAACTGGATAGGAACTAGGTTCAGAGTCAAGGCTTGGCCTAAGATGTCTGTGTGGGCATTGCTGTATGGACATTTCTAAAAATGTGACTAATGAGATCCCCAGGAAAGTGAAAGTTGACACAGAAAGCAAAGGTTTGGGCTTTGGGACAGCCCAACTTTCTCTCTTTTCCTTCCTTCCTCTCTCTCTCTCTCTCTCTCTCTCTCTCTCTCTCTCTCTTCCTTCCTTCCTTTCTTCCTTTCTTCCTTTCTTCCTTCCTTTTTTCCTTTCTTGTTTTTTTTTTTGTTTGTTTGTTTGTTGAGATAGGATCTCATTATATAGCCCTGGCTGTCCTGGTTATATAACCAGCAAAATGTTTCAACTCTAGTGGGGAAGTGCACAGCTGGCCAGATAACTCAACAAGTACAAGTGGTTGTACACATTGCCTGCCCACCTGAGTTCAATCCTAGATCTCCTAAGATGGCAGAAGAGGGGGCTGGTGAGATGGCTCAGTGGGTAAGAGCACCCGACTGCTCTTCCAAAGGTCCAGAGTTCAAATCCCAGCAACCACATGGTGGCTCACAACCATCCGTAATGAGATCTGGCGCCCTCTTCTGGAGTGTCTGAAGACAGCTACAGTGTACTTACATATAATAAATAAATAAATCTTAAAAAAAAAAAAAAAAAGATGGCAGAAGAGAACTGACTGCTGAGAATTGACTGCTCTGACCCCCACATATACCCTGTAGCATGAGCAAGTGCTATATAGATAGCTGGATGAATGGATGGATGGATAGATAGGTAGATAGCTAGATGATAGATAATAGATAGATGATAGATAGATGATAGAAGGATAGATGGATAGATATATAGATGATAGAAATAGATGCATAAATGATGGATGGATAATAGATATATAGATGATGGATAGATAAATAACAGATATATAGATGATAGATAATAATAGATGGATAGATAGATAGATAGATAGATAGATGACAACCAAAGGAGAACACAGTACCACCATGTTCACAAGCCACTGATCAGGTTCAGATTTGGGCTGACACTCAAGACATTGGGTTTAGCTGAATAAATAGGGATGTGGATCAATGTAAGGGCAGTCTTAGGGGTCTGGCGTCAAGAGGAGTCTGCCAGGGAAAGGCAAGGCAAAAGAAGCCTCTAATTATAACAACCAGTCTAGGGAACTGAAGGATTAAATGGACATAGATTTGGCAGTTTCTCAGCTGTAGGAGATCTGACTCCATGTTCTACATTATCAGAATCATCTATAACTAATATAAGATTATATACAAATTTTAATCAAACTCATAGAGCTCTAGATGTGCACTAATCAACATGTTAGACTTTAGCCATGTGTAGCCATTAAAATTTAAATTACAGTCAAGTCAATGTTAAAGTTCTGTTGGTGAGCAGAACGGGACACAGTTCAAGTACTCACTGTCCGTGTGTCTCAGTGGCTACCAGGTAGGACAGCAAGGTTGGACAGATGCCTCTCCACAGGTCAGACATTGGGACAACTTGCATCTGTTCTGAACATGTCGACTTTCCTTGGTCATTACTCCCTGAACAATAACCAAGCATTTACATGCTATTTACACATACTAAGTGGGGCATAAAGATGGGGAAAATTGAGGGGGGAGAGGGACACATGGGAAGGGATTGGACTCCTCGACCAGATTCTGGCTTAAGTCTTTCACCAGCTATGAGTCACAACAATAACAACATCCTCTGTAAAGTTTCTTTGCACAGAGACAATATTCCTTTTTCTTCCTTCCTTCCTTCCTTCCTTCCTTTCTCTTTTAAAGATTTATTTATTTAATACAACTACACTGTCATTGTCTTCAGACACACCAAAAAAAGGCATCGGATCCTATAACAGATGGTTGTGAACTATCATGTGGTTGCTGGGAATTGAACTCAGGATCTCTGGAAGAGCAGCCAGTGCTCTTAACCACTAAGCCATCTAACTCTTCAGTCCTGACAACATTCATTTTATACAAAGGTTTCTTAAGAAGAATGTTAAAACAGCAAAGAGTCATATTTTAGGGCTAAGAGTATACAGCCTTACTCACACATGTAAAATATAAGTTTCTGGGCATGCCAAACCTTGTGGCCTACAGTTTTAGCGTATTAGCTGTAATTCTATCTAACATACCTCAGAAACTGCCCTATAATCTCACTGAAGTTCATTAGCAACTCTTGAGATATATATTTAGAAGCCACCAAAATCTTTTTTTATATGTAATAAAATATAAGATAAAGCACATAGAATCGGACAAAGCAAACAAACAAAAGAAGATGAGCCACAGACAAGGTACAAGAAACAGAGACCCACTTGTTGACACACTCAGGCAGGGATCCTACAAAAACACTAAACCGGAAGCCATAGTATACCTGCAGAGGACCTGGTGCAGACCCTTGCAGGCCCTGGGCATGTGTCCTCAGTCTCTGTGAGTTCATATGAGCCTTGATTGTGTAGATTTAGGAGGCCTTGTTCTTAGTGTCATCCATCCCCTCTGGCTCTTACACTCTGTCTCCTTTTCTGCAGGGTTCCCTTAGTCTTGAGGAGAGAGATTTGATGGAGACATCTTGTTTAGGGCCGAGTGTCCCAAGGTCTCTCACTCTCTGCATGTCTGGCTATAGGTCTCTATATTTGTTCCCAACTGCTGCAGGAGGAAGCCAGATGCCACCAAAATCTCACATATGGTTATTATAAAGACACTTAAGCAGCCCTTTCTTTTAAGAAACCCACATTGTGTACTTTTTCTAGGCCTTAACTCAATATTAAAATCTCACTTGATAAGACTCCAACTCTGCTTCATACTGACTGGTCCCAAAATTCTTTTCTACAGCAGAATCAAGAATCCCAGCTTTACCTAAATAGAAGTTTCTAGAAAAACTTCCTTGGCTATGGGCTTCTCTAGCCCATTAGTTGGTTAGCAACGACTAAAGTGGATGTGCATAGGTTCTTGTTTAGCAGTGACTAAAGTCAACTATGATGTGCATAGATTCTATGCAAATGTTCCACTATATCATGTAAGAACTTTGAGCATCAGATGTTTGGTATCCTGTGAAGCAGGGTACCTTGGATCAACTATGTAGAGAACCTCTCGTCTTTGTGCAAGGTTCTATTAGACTGAGTTGTTCCAAACCATGAAGGAATGGGAAACCCATTTGATGGCGAGCTAGACTCTGAAGAGAAGGGTTCTAGGCTGAAGATGTATTTCTTCAATCCAGTCTTCTAAAGGGCCTTTAGCACCGTTTAACAGTTTAAGACTTTCTGTTTATAGGCCAGTGAATGTTCAAAACAGCCCTTGCCTGGCCAGACACTAGCTCTAGACACTTTTCTTCCATGTTATGTTTATCAGAATGGTGACTTATTTAACCACAAAAGAAGCCTCAGATGTGGTTAGCACCAGGCTGTATTGCCACTCTGGGGGCTTCAGTGATAAAACCATTCTGTGATATCTCATATCCCAGGCTGTCCCTCTCTATATGGTCCAAGCCACATTTCAACTCTTGATCCACCTGTCTCTGCTTCCTGAGTGCTAAAATTTCAGGTGTAACCCACCATACCCAGTGGGTTTAAAAAAAAAAGCAAACCAAAAGAACCAAGAACTTATCAGAGCTAGATATGGTATTGCATGCCTAAAATTCTAGTCCTTTGGAAGTTGCAGATAGAGTCAGGAGGCTTAGAAGTTCAAGGGAAGCCGGGCGGTGGTGGCGCACGCCTTTAATCCCAGCACTTGGGAGGCAGAGGCAGGCGGACTTCTGAGTTCGAGGCCAGCCTGGTCTACAAAGTGAGTTCCAGGACAGCCAGGGCTACACAGAGAAACCCTGTCTCGAAAAACCAAAAAAAAAAAAAAAAAAGAAGTTCAAGGGATGCATAGGATACAGTCGCAAATAGAAAAAAAAAATTGATGAAAGAGGGCAAGAAAGGAAGGAAAGAAAAAGAAATCCCTTTTACATTTCAATTTAGGAAGACCCTGCCGAGTGCCCATCCAATCTGCACCTCACCCACTGCTGATCAAACCACAGCCCTAGAGCGGTGTGGCCTTAGACTCCTGTGTGCTGACACACTGTGACAATGAGTAAGATGGACAGAGGAATGGTGGGCTGCAGACACAGGCGAAGGAACAGGCAGTGCTGGCAAGCTGCACACATATGGAAGGGTGTGTTCTCTCCCTGGGTCTATAAAAGCAAAGGTCAAAAACTATAAGAGATGAGGCCACTCACATCCAGCAACCTCCCTTAGCCTGGACAGCATTCCAAAGCAGGTGGGAGGGGACTAGTTCTGTTCGACCTTGTTCTTATTACCTCTGCTAGAGAGTGCTGAGGAGGAAACCCAAGGCTCCCTGTATGCTAGGCAATTGCTGTACCTGTTACTGACCCACATCTCCGACATAACAAGAACTGCTTTTGTTGCTTGTGTTTATTTTGTTTAAGCCACAGTCTCACTTTCTGCTGAAGCCTTCTGGGTGTTGGGAGTAAGGGGGTATACTGCATTGCCCCACTTAACAACATCTCATATTTCTTTATTTTTTATTATATTTTATGTGTTTGAGTGTTTTTGTGTGTGTGTGTGTGCATGAAGATGCGTGTGTGCACCAAAGTGTGTATGTGCGTGTGTCTGTGTGTGTGCACCAAAGTATATGAAGTGTCTGAGGAGACCAGAGGAGGGCTCTGGACCCTATGGAACTGAAACTACAGGTGTTTGTGAGCTGTCATGTATATCCTGGGATTTGAACCCCAAGACCCCTGGAAAGCCATCCGTGTCCTTAATCATCTGAACGTCTCTCCAGTCCTTTTCCATTTCTTTGATGCAGCTACTACAACATTCAGCTTCTCAGTGTGGCTTGTATCCGCAGCACACAATGAACATGGTCACTTCAGCATCACCCCACGGCTGGAAAGTTCCTGCCTGTTCCTTCTGCTTTGTCATCCCCAGTGCTATGTAATTAACTACTCCCACCCCCGTCCTTAAGCGTTCTACCACCCTCTAACTTTATCTAAACATCTAGACACCTGAAATCCATAGGACAAGAGCCCAGAGAAGAAGAAATGCAAGGTCCTTCCCATTTTGATGCATCTTAAAGTTTCAAAATTCCTAAATCTATCAGAAAAGCTACCTAAGGACACAGCAGCAAGCAAAGCATCAGGGAAAGGCTTCAGCAACAAAGTCGGTCCTATTATAGTTTTATCTCTAGTGCCAGCCAGATTTGAATAAGGTCACTCTAGGACCATTTTGTCTGTTTGTTTGTTTATTCTTTTTAAAGACTTGTCTTGTTATTGTAGCCATGGATGGCCTCAAACTTAACAGCAATTCTTCTGCCTCAGTCTCCTGGGTGCTAGGACTTCAGGCACCACCAAGCCTGACTCTAGCTACTTTTAAAATTACCTGTCTGTCTACAGGGCACGCTGCTTCTAAGATACTGATGTAAGTGAGCTGCGTAAAGCTGGACATTATTAAATGTTTCCTAGGAAGGACACATTAGTGTTGTCACAGACTCAGAGGCAGAGAGACAGTATGTATACCTCTGTATGTATGGTTCTCTGTATGTGGAAGAATTAACAGATTTTTCAGGAATATTCAGGGCAACACTTTAAAGAAAATATTTGTCTCAAAGAGTTTAAATAAAAAAATGTAGCTTAAGAGCCTCCACTGCTATTGACAGTTGGTGGCTTCTGGGGAAGGGAGAACCAGTTTTCTTTAGAAGTGTGGCCCCTGAGATGCTAACCGACCACTCATGGATAGTCCCATACCCATGAGTCTATACAGGCAGCACAAAAAGCCACAATATTGGGAGGTGTGGAGAGGTGGACATAGAGGGTGAATATGATCAAAATTCATTTTATAAAATTCTCAAACAATTCATAAAATGTTATATTAAATTACAGTTGCCCCAAAGCAAAATTCTGGAATCTTATTAAAGAGGAATATTCGAGAATATAAATCTCCTCTTTAATATTGTACTGGCCAGTTTTATGTCAACTTGGCACAAGCTGGAGCCCTCAGAGAGGGAGCCTCAACTGAGAAAATGTCTCCAGAAGATCCTGCTGTAGGCCAGCTTGGGGGGCATTTTCTTAATTGGTGATTAATATGAGAAGGCCCAGCCCATTGTGGGTGGTGCCGTCCCTGGGCTAGAGGTCCTGAACTCTATAAAAAAGCATATGGCTGACCAGACCATAAGGAGCAAGACAGTAAGCAACACCCCTCAATGGCCTCTGCATCAGCTCCTGCCTCCAAGTTCCTGGCCTGTTTTGAGCTCTTTCCTTGTGGGCTGCCACCTGGAAGTGTAAACTGATATAAGCCCTTTCCTTCCCGAGTTGTTTTAGTCATGGTGTCTCATCACAGTAATGGCAACCCTAACACAGACAAATATCAAACAACATCCTCCAAGGCCTTCACATATGTGGGGCCATCTCTATAGGAAATATTCGAACACCTGTCGATTGGGACCAGGGGGAGTAGATATGGATTAAAGTGCTAATGTGGGCAAGACAGTATCGGCATGTAGAAGCTTCCAGAAGCCAGAAGTTTTTTCTTAGAGAAGATCAGCCCCAAGCTGAGGACTAAATCCTATGTCTGGTGAGAAGAGGGTTCCAGTAAAGGCAGGTCCAGCACCAGGATATGCAGTGCTTAGCTTTAAACCCTGCCCTCCGTGCCCACACCCACCCTCCCCAACCGTCCTAAACAAGCTCAAGTCTAGAATAGGTTTGCCACCACAGAACAGTGGGTAATGATGTTCCCAGTGACTGGGAAACAGTTGTGTAAAGATGATGTGACAGTGACAGCCTGGGAACACAACTCAAATGCCTGTCTGTCCTCATCTCTATCCCAGTTACTCAAGTTGTCACTTCCTGGTTTTCAATCTTTCACTCCTACAGCCTCAGACCGTGAGGTTTGGTTTTGGGGTTTTTTTTGGGGGGGGAAGGGGTCCTCCATCCTTAGATCCCATAAGTCTACTCTTCTCTGCCATTTTAAAACAGCCTGCCCAGAAGCTCACAGGGTTACATGGTCCTAAGGAAAAGTAGCCTTGGTGGAAAGAGCAATAGAAAATAATTAAATCAAGGCCAAATTTCTAGATGGGTATGTTCTGTAATCCCAACACTGAGGGGACTTGGGGGAGAGACTGAGGCAGAAGGACACCCTCTGTGACATAGGAATTAGGAGTCTATAACAGTGACTCATATTCTCCTGCTGTTATTGTCTCTGAGGCTTACTGCCTCCATCTGCTAACCTAGGCCTAGTCCTAGAACCTTCTAGCTACTCTAGGCTTAGAATGCTTTCAGCCTCTGAGACTTGCTGCTAAATAAGCTCACACCTTTCTAGTTCTTTCTGAGCTCTGATTGGCTGGCTCAACTCAGCTGTCCTGGCTCAAACTCCTCTCCAGGCTGACTGGTTCCATCCAGTTTCTCCTTAATTACTTGGCTAGGCCTGCAACTAACTCAGGCCATCTGTTCTAATCTTCTGGCTCATCCTGTCTTCACCTGTGTCTACCTTGTTCTCCAACTTTCTTCTGTAAAACTCTCCCTCTCTCTCTGCACTGTCTCTCCAGTAGCTTCCTTCTCCTTTCTCTTCTCAGGAGAGTTGGACGTATCCTAGTCTGTGAGATCTTTCTCTGGTTCATCATTCTGTCTGCCACTCAATTAGACATCACTTTCAAACATGAGTGCCTCCTTCTACAAACTACTTTACTTTCGTTGTTTGGGTTTAAAGGTGTGTAGTAAAGGTATGTCTGTATTCCAGCCAGAGGGATAAGAGGTGTGTGCTAAGGCTGAGCTACACCACAACTAGAAACAGCTTTTTTTCAGTAAATAACACAATCTTGGCGTTCACAATAAGATTAAATATCTTGCATCAGAGTTCAGCTTGGGCTACCATGAACCCTGCCACACACACACTACACACACACACACACACAAACACACACTTACAGTGAGCCAGTAATCTGACACATATTCATAGTTCTGGCACTTTTAGAGGGCTGAATCAGGAGAACCAGGCCAGCCTAGGCTACATAGTAAGGTCCTAGATCAGATGGAGTAAAAATGACCTAGGGTATAGGTCAATAAGGAACTTATCCACACTTGCAGGGCCCTGAGTTTAATCCTCACACTTCAAGAAGAAGGGGAAGAAAAGGAGAGAGGGAAGGAGTGAGAGGAAACAAGATAGAGGGATGGAAGAGGAAGAAAAGCCCAGGGAGAGACCTGGGGTGTAAAGGTGTTTGCCAAGAAAACCTAGGGACCTAATCTGAGTTTGATCCCCAGGCCCCACGTAAGGGTATGGAGAAAACCAACTCCACAGGGTTGTTTTTTGATCTCTACTCATACTACATATACCTACACACACACACAAATATTTTTTTAAAAACTTGTCTAACTTCTTTCAAAAGAAAGCAGTGAATCGCTGCCAGGTCTATTTCTATGTTGTTTTTGGTTTTGTTTGAGACTCTTGCCCAGGTTGGCCTGGAACTTGAGATCCTCCCATCTCCACCTCCCTAGGATTACAGGCGTGCAGGTGCGCAGGGGCGCAGCCTTGCCAAGCTCTTCATCCAGGTGTTAAGGAATTGATTTACATTCTGGGCACCATCAGCTAAAATGGATATTCCCATGAGTCACCCATGGGGCACTGAAAGATAGAGATGGTCAGTGATAGGACAGAAATAAAGTTGATAGAGATGAGATAGATGGTAGAAGATAGGTAGTAGATATAATATAGATAGATGAATGACTGACAGCTGGATAAGCAAATGAGAAAGAAGGACGGGGAAGGATGAGGGAGTAAGCAGAAGACAGAATTTTCACATTAGAAGACAATAGCTCAGGTCATCTTGTGGTCCTTAAGATGTCCCGGCCCCCTTCTAGTTCCCCGTCCATGAGCTCAGAAATAACTGTTGAGTCTCTCCTTGGGAGTCTATGAACCACCCACAGCCAGACGAATGCAAAATCCAGTCAAAATGCCACGTGACACCTGTCAGGTGCAGGCAAAGATCTACTTCCCAATGGAGACCTGCAAAAACCTAGCCCGTGACACACCAGTGGCTCTCACAGAAGGTGAGGCAGCACAGTTCACCACAGGAGCAAAGTGCACATTTTTGATATTTTTTGACCATTCAACCACAGGCAACCACGGGAAAGGACAAAGGTACAGTTAATTCTACAGTTCTGTAAGAGAGAAAATAGCAACAGCATTCTGATACCTCCCTCCAAAGAACTCTCAAGGAAAAAGCCTGAACTTGGGACTGGACTGCAGAAAGAACAACAAGTAGCCAAAACTATAAGCAGGGACATGAAGCCACTCCTTTAATAGCTACCAACCAATACTAGTTATTATGTGTTGCTACACGTTGATAGACTTTCAGACAGCTAGGCAATGAAAGATATTCTAAGCGTTCTTATTTTTAAAAAGAAGCAATAAGGAGAAAGGGGAATCATGAGAACAGAAATTGGTGTGTCAGATGAACTTGGGCTGTTAAAGTGACTCAGACTCCTGCCTCGGGACACATACACACATGAAAGCAGAGTGCCTTGACTGACAAGGTTTCTGCCTCCAGAGATTTAGCCTAGCCCAGTGGTGCATGCGAACCAACCTCCTTGCCAACCCAGGCCAATAGTTATCCGTTAGTTACTATCATCTTGGTAAAACTCTTGTCTGCGTTCTTAATAAGAATAAGCTGTTTTCACACTGGGCGTGGTGGTACACACCAGCAAGCTCAGTAATCTGGAGTATTTGGCAGGAGGATCAGGAGTTCAAGGATAGCCTCAGCTACCTAGAAACTTTGAGGCCAGGATGAGCTACACAAGACCTCCGTCTCAAAAGCATAAGAACACAGTTTTCGCAGGTTCATTGCTAGTATTCAATGATGCCCGGCACCTCTGGCCTGCGCTGACAAAAGTGACCCCGCACCGGCTTAAGGCTCTCCTTACTGCTCGGCTAAGCCACGGCCACCACCTAGTCTACTGCCAGGCTAGCTTCGGAACCCAAGTGCGAAGCGCCTGGAGGAGCGAGGTAGAGGTAGAGCCTGATGCCCACCCGAGGCACCCACGGCCGCCCGCGGGAGGTCCCGCGTTCGGGACGCTGCCAGTGCGCCAGCCATTGCCGCACGGCGCCACTGAGACCTTTACCTGCCTACGATCACCACCCCGCCCGCTGCTGGGGACGCCATGGCAGATCCGGGCCTGGCTGTACAGCTGCGTTAGCGGAGGGAGCGAGCAAAGCAAAGCGGGTCGCGCGCCAGAATAAGGCTGGGCGCCTGGGTAGGCGTGCCCAAACCTCATGAGGACTAGCCCATTGGCTGACAAGCTCCGGGGAGGGGCCAAGGCGCAGGAGGGGCGGAGCCCTCGGGGAGAGACTTCAGGAAGGCCACTGGGCTCTAGCACGGGGAAGCGTGGGACGGTGGATGCAAACAGGGAAGACCAGACACTTCTGAGCTGAGCAATTTTTACTTTTCAGTTTCTAACAGGAAACCATTAAACCAGGAGCGGATACTGCCAGGTTGACTCAAAGGTTCACCCCAGAGACACTTTCAAGAAAATGTTCCTTTAAAGACGTTAGCACCAGTTTGTCACTTTAAGGACTTTTGTTCCACTGTTTACATTCTACTCTACACTGGAAATCCAGTTCTGGTGAGATACCTGCAGCCTGGCTTCACTGATGTGAACGGAGGCCCGGATACTTAAGGGACAGCTACAAATGGAAACTCCGGATGTGTTACTCTGAGAAACGGAAGGACGCGTTTGAATTCCTTGTAGTGTACCACAGCTTCTGTGTGCCTTACTTCCTTCTTCCAGAGGCGTGCAGTGCCAAGTGTGTTAGGAAAAGAAAAAGAAAAGCCAAGCAGGGCGTGATGGAATCCACCTGCTCTCGCAAAACCTGGGAGGCTGAACCGGGAGTTCCAAAACCAGGCTACATTTAGAGACAGCAAGACCCTGTTGCAAAAAAAAAAAAAAAAAAAAAAAAAAAAAAAAAAAAAGGCTAGTGCCCTGATGACACTTGGGTCTGAGACCAGAGAATGAGAGGCATTACACTGCATGACACAAGTTTTGTGCCCACAATTGGAAGTGGAAACACTTTTAGGCCAGCAGTTTGGGAAAAGCTGAAATCAGAACACACTCACACTGACAGATGCAGGAGAGTAGACACTTGCCTTATACTTGCCTTATTCCCATTCCCTTGCCAGGGATTCGGAAAGAGAAACCTCTGAGGCAGTCAGGTTTTTAAACAATTCCACAAATTATCAATAAACATTTGAAGACGCCGAGCCTAGTTTAAATGAGATGAAAAGTGGCACGAGGAAAACACCTTTTACCCATCAGATCGGCCAAATTACACTGGTGACCGGTCCCTCTCTGCAAGGGAGATTGTACTGACTGGTTTTGTGTCATCTTGACACAAGCTGGGGTCATCAGAGAGGAAGGCTGCTCAGTTGAGGAAATGCCTCCATGAGATCCAGCTTAAGGCATTTTCTCAACTAGTGATCAAGAGGGGAGGGCCCATTGTGGATGGCCAGTAGGCAGCTTCCTATATAGCTCCTGCATCAGTTCCTGCCTTCAGGTTCCTGCCCTGCCTGAGTACCTGACCTGACTTCCTTCGGTGACAAACTGCAAGACTAAACCTTTTCCTCCCCAACTTGCTTCTTGGTCATGGTGTTTTGTTGAAGTAATAGAAACTCTAAGACATATTTTCTTACAAACCTAAGGCAGCTTTAAACTGCCTCTTCCTTTCTGAAGAAGAAGGTCAAATGACTAAGGTTATGAATGCCACCTTATCCTATTTTGTGTCTGCCTAGACACTCCTCCATCTTCAATCCTGCAAAAGCCGTATCTGCCTTGGCAATGCTTTTTTTCAGTCCATGATCCTGACCATGGTCCAGGCATATTAACCAAAATAATTAATGTTTGCACAAGCTAAAGCTAAAACAACTAAGAGGATGTATAAATAAAAAAGAAGTAGTGTCTAAAAAATACTGCTGAGTTTTACAAGAAAACTTAGATGTTTCTAGGACACCCCAAATTCCTCACTGATGTGAACCCTACCTCTAGCACTAATGCAATTGTGGGTTTTGTTTTTTAAAACACCATGCCGGGGTTGGGGTCACAAAAAAAAAAAAAAAAAAAAAAAAAACAAACACCATGCCGCTGAGACATTTTGGAGTCATGAGACCTCGTTGGTCTAGCAATTAATAAAGGGTTCATGTACTTATAATAGGTTTAATTAGCATGGTTGCCAGTAGCTACCTCTTATGGATCATTTCAAGGTGTGGAACGCCTGACTCGCCAGCAAGAAAGACACCACAATAGGATCCTTCTGCACACGTTTATTGGGCTGCGCATTGACTGTGTAGGCGAAAGACCCCGAGCCCTGGGCCTCTCACTCTTATATACTATCAGTTCTCATCCACACAAAGCAAGCCACGCCACCTCACCAGCTTCAGCTAATCAGGGCAGCAGGGGCATATCCCCACCAAAATGGCTTCGCCAGTAACCTGGTACACCTGCGCAGCTCTCACGATGTTTGTGGTTTATATGAGGAAGTCAGGTGCAAGTCATACGACTTAGCTGCAGTCCCTGGCGCCTTCTTGGGACTGCTGCCACACCCGCTCCCCACATCAAGGTCACAGTAGGTCATTTGGGAGAACATCTGCCACAGTTCAGGATCAAAAGTAGCAACCCAAGATCATTCATAGTCAAATACTGAGCTGGAGACAAGAGGGACAGAAGCAGGGGGACGGGTCCCAGGGGAAATGGAGAGACCCGATTAGGTCATTGGGTACATTTTCCTTAATGTAGTTCTGGGCAACCCTAGTTAGTTGTCACCGAGCGAATTAGTATAAATAAGGCTAACCCACCACATGCATCTCCATGCAGCTATTTTTAATTCCTTCTTCATTGTGTTGTGCAGCCAAGGAACACCCAGCAGTGGCCAAAATGGAGGTCACTAATCTTGGACTGGTAGCCTCCCGTACTGTGAGGTAACACACATCCTTCGTAGAAAGCCTAGCTTCCAATGTGTGTTATAGCAAGAGAAAACTGACAACTCAGGGGAGCTGCTGCCGAGCTCTTAAAAGCCTCGCTATAACCTGAGCTCGGGAACTCTGGGTGAAAGGAACCCCTCACACTATGCAGAGCATGGCCTTTTTGTCCACACCTGAGTTTAGTTAGTGAGTGACTTGGGAAGGCCTCCTCAGGGTAGGGACCACTATCAGGGGAATGAATCTTAAAGCTAGGGAATAGGAACTTCTAACCTCACTATCAGGCTCTTCGTGAGGGTACAGGGTGGTTCAAGATCGACTTACCCATCAATAGCCAGTGATTTAATGAGATATTCCTGCACAATGACGCTGCCATACAACCCAAAAGGAAGGGGGCTCAGCCAGCTTCCTAGTAGTGATCAATAATGTATACACTAAGTGAGACAACCCAGGCCCAGAAAGACAAACATTCTATGTTCTCTCTCGGATGTGAATCTCAGCTTCGAATTTTTATATTTATGTGCTGAAGTAGGAGCAAGTGTCTCTAGGGACCAGAGAACAAGAAAAGATCATAGGAGGTGGCAGGCCAGGGATTTGTGAAGGACGATAAAAACACATCAGAGCAGATGAGGGAATAACAGAGAAGGGTTAACGACATGGGTGATGGGATAGGGAAATGCAGGAATTAAACAAAGAGTTAGCCAGAATTCGTGGCATCTGGAAAGGCCACAGAGAGACCTACTACCTTGCAAACTAACTCAACAATACCATTTAAAACAAAAGTACCCTGCACAGCTGCACAGGTGGTCAACACTCTTCCTAGATAGAAGTTTTTAATCCAAAGCTCCAGTGCTAGGTGTAGGGGACTCCTCCTCATGAATTCTTAGCCAGGAAGCCCCCAGAGGCTCACAAAACAATACAGGCTGTTGCCGTTGCTCTCGGTTTCCCACCAGAACTAGATGACAAGATCCTACAGCTGAAGATATCACACACTAGGACACAGAGAAACCAAGCCAGGACTCAGTTTGAAACGTCCTCCCTGCTGGCTAGCATGTGTAGTGCTAGAAAGTGTCATGTAGGTTTCTGGGGAGGAAAATTCACCAGTGGCCTTACCAAGCTGTGAACTCCTCCCTTCTACACCGCTGGCTGGTGAGGAATATATGCCCACTGAGGCAATAGTGGAATGACTGGCAAGCAACCAACTACTTTCTAATTAGATATGAGGCCCCACAGAAGAGTCAGGAGCCCCACAGAAGAGTCAGGAGCCGATGGCTGGAGAGGCCACAGACCCTGGAGGGCAAATTTGCTAATGATATTTTTTGCAAATGGTCATGTAGTCAAACTGTCTTCTCTATATATATTCAAACAACCCCCTCCTCCAATCAAGGGTGCAAAACCAGTCCAGCAGATAAACTCTCAAGCCCTGGCGTATTAGACAGGGATCCTTAGAGAAACAGTAGTTATAGAATAAATACATACAATATAGACCACATACATAGTACTACATTAGTTAGGGTTTTATTGCTGTGAAGAGACACCATGACCAAAGCAAGTCTTATAAAGGAAAACACTTTATTGAGGCTGACTTACAGGTTCAGAGGTTCAGTCCATTGTCATCATGGTGGGAAGCATAGCAGTGTGCAGGCAGACCTGGGGCTGGCGGAGCGAAGAGTTCTACATCTTGATCAGAAGGGAGCCAGAAAGAGACTGTCTTCCACAGGCAGCCAGGAAGAGAATCTGATTCCATACTGGGCAGAGCTTGAGCATAGGAGACCTCAAAGCCCACCTACACAGTGACAGACTTCCTCCAACAAGGCCACACCTCCTCAAATAAGGCCACCTCTCCTAATATTTCTTTGGCCAAGCATTCAAACACATGAATATATGGCGGTCAAACCTATTCAAACTACCACAACTACAAATATAAATATAAATAAACATACACATACACATATACATATATATAATGGCTTACAGGCTATGAGGCTATGGTCCAGCTAGTCCAACCATGTCTCCCAGTGTATCCAAGATTCCAGTAGTTGTTCATTCCACTAGGCTGTATACACTAGAATCCCACTTCCAGGAAGGAATGGACTCACTAGTGAGGGCAAGAGCAAGCAGGCAAAGTGAGAGCAAGCTTCCTTCTTCCATGTCTTTTCTCTAGGCTGGCAGCAGAAAGTGTGGTACAGATTAAAGTTGGACCTTCCTGCCTCCAAAGATATGGACTAAAGGTCTATCTTCCCACCTCAAAAGATAAAAGTGAGGCTTCCCATTTCCATTTCTTTTTTAAAGGAATTTATTTGTTATATATAAGTATGCAAAATTCACAAAGAATCAATAAAAGGTTTTTTAAAAATCCCTCACAGGTGTGCCCAGCTACTTACTTCCAAATATAGTCAACCACCAAGAAGAGCCATCAGATTTGGGGTTATCTTTGAGGTAAAGAAACTGGAAGCTTCTGGGTCATCAACTGCTTACAGGACAAAAGAAGCGCTGTGTCTAAACCATATGTGTGTCCTGAAGGAAACAGCTAGAAAGGGTAAGATCAGAGTCAGGTCCTTGTAGCACAGTGGAGACTGTGAATTCTGCAGAGCCAGGCCACCTCCCAAGCTCCAACAGTCAGAGTGCATGGAGCCAGCTCTGCATCCTCCTGGTGGCACAAGCTGTTACTGAAGCCCACCATTGGACTGTCTCATAAAATGACAGGGGCTATTCCCTAGAAATACCAATGTCTGTAAATAATGTCATCACTCAAAGGGAACATCGAGGATATTCGAAGGAGGTCTCTCAAGTTACGGAAGTGGGGACATCAAGAATTCAGCCTGAGCAGGGCAGTGGTGGTGGATACCTTTAATCTCAGCACTTGGGATTAAAGAGTTAGGTAATTTTGAGACTAGTCTCATCTACAGAATGAGTTCCAGGACACCCAGGGCTACAGAGAGAAACCCTGACTTGAAAACAACAACAACAAAAACCATCACTCCTCACCTCCCCAAATTCAACCTGGTGACCATTTTCCTTCCCTGACTTCTTGTGCAGCCTAAGTCTTACTAAGAGTTGTCATATACACACGGTTGATGAATGAGTGCTCTTGAGGAAATCCTCAAAGTGTGTGTGTCTGTGTCTGTGTCTGTGTCTCTGTCTCTGTCTGTGTGTTTCTGTGAATGTGTCTGTGTGTGTCTGTATGTCTGTGTTTGTGTGTCTGTCTGTTTGTATCTGTGTGTCTGTGTCTATGTGTCTGTGTCTCTGTCTGTGTCTGTGTGTTTCTGTGTGTGTGTGTGTCTGTGTTTGTGTATCTGTCTGTGTGTGTCTGTGTTTGTGTGTCTGTCTGTGTGTACCTGTGTGTCTGTGTCTATGTGTGTCTGTATGTCTGTGCGTGTTTGTGTGTGTGTGTGTCTTTGTGTGTGTGTGTGTCTCTGTGTGTGCTGCATTTGAGCCTTGATGCCCATGTGACTAAGGTAAGAAGGCGGACCTGGGAAGAGAAGTGCACTGCCTCCATGAACACATGATTATCAAGCAGTGTTCTGAGTTTCTAGAAACATAAATACTTTGATGGTGGTTGGATTTTTTTTAACCTGAAGGTTTCTATATAAATTATGAATTTGAATAACTTTTGATCTAATGATGGTCCAGTCATCAACATTGACAAGTTACTCTCTGGCAAGAGGGGTCATATAGGACTCCCAAGATTAGATGTGAAAGAGTGGGTCTATGTGTGTACTATGGGCCAGAGCAAGAGCTGGTGACATTTGAGCCATCGTTTCATGAGACCCAGTGAAGCTTGACTTAGAACAATAATAATTCACACTAATGTCAGGTTTTTAGTGTATGAAGTAATTTCATATCTAATTAAACCCCTACAGTTGTCTAACTCATTCTCCTTATCTTTACAGAACACAACACAAGCCTCAACAACATTCTTTGAACATTCCGTCATTCAATATGTGTTGAGTATATTATGTGTACAGTCACTACTCTAGCTCAGTGTTGTCCAGAACCTTCCACAGTGATGCTAAGGTTTGATGTCTACAGAGTCTGCTCTAGTCTAAGCTTTCCTCTTCTTTATTCTAATTTTCATGGAACTGAGGAATTAAATGTTAAATTAGTGTATTTGTACATGCACAGCAAGTCCTCTGACACTGAATTTGGACCATAAGAATCTCTCACGTGCCCACACGTTGGACACTTGGTCCCCAATCTGTGGCACTTTTGAGAGGTGATAGAATCTTTAGGAGATGAGACTTGGAGGAAACTAGGTCATTGAATAAATGAACAGTAACAATCATGGGTGGCACATTGGGATCCAGCCCTCGTTCTCTTTCCTTTTGCTTCTTGGCCACCATGAAGTATTCCAATCTCCTTAATCATTGCTGCCATCATAACGTACTTTATTGCCACAGGCCCAAAGCAGTGGGGCCAAGTGTTCATCAGTGAAATCGTGAACTTGAATACAGCTGATCTCCTCGGGTATTTTGTCTAAGTGACTGAAAGCTGACTAATATTCTTTTTCAATATGGTACTCCCCAGCCTCATGTATGGATTGGCACTTTAAATATGACTGAAGTAGCTGAGGAAATCCATTATACTTCAGTTAATTCTACTTTCAGTCAAATAACTGTGTGTATCCAGTATTGGATAGCTCAATTCTAGTCCTTGAGAACAGTGGTAACCAGGACCAATAAAGAAAGACCTTTAGTTTCACCAAGCTTCTTTTAATTAAAGACACAAAAACTAAACAAAGTTTAGATAAATAAATGGCACGATAAATATGGTTTGGGAATCAACGATTAGCAAAGGCCTCTTTAGGAAGATGAGATTTGAAGCAATGAAAAATGTCTGGGCAGTTCTTAAGGGTTTTGTTTCTGTTTTTGTTGTTGTTGTTGTTGTTGTCATTGTTGTTGTTGTTGCTGTTGCTGTTATTGTTGTTGTTTTCCATTTATTTTGGCTAGAGGAGGAGACGGAGGGGGGGTGCTTTATCCTTGGGACTAGCACATAGTAGGCAAGCATTCTACCACTGAGCTATGTCTTCACCCTGAGATCTGGGGTGCTGAAGAAGCTCTCTTTAGCCACAGCCTCTCCAAATCTCAGACTGTTTCTGCCAGAAATTACCTGAAGCTTTCTCTCCTTTTAAGTAGCCCACTCCATTCCCCCTGGCAACTATGACTACATCCATGACAGCTCCTCTCTTCTCTGAGCTGCTAGGATGCTGGTCACCAGCACCACACAGTATATAACCCAAAGCTCAAGTTTGGGTCATTCATTCGCTCAACCTTTATTTTTTCTTACATGTGTTTGTTAACAAACACTTAATGTTTGGTCTCCAACAAAATAATAAATGTTTTTTTCCTTACTAAGCACATACTAGGCTTAAGCTTCAATGATGTTCCTGCTTTCTCTCATTTATTTCCAAAACCAAGGGAAGGAACACAGCACTCTCCTGCTTCGTTTCCTTTTCCAGTTTGACAGTGACACCGTGCAGGTGGGGACACCGTTCCCACCAGGAATGTGCGTGGCTCCAAAGCAGTTTATTCTACTCATGCCCTACAGAACGCAAAAATCAAAGCCCTGAACCCCAGAGTAGACAACGAAGATTACTTTCCAAACAAGTCGAGGTGAAATAAAATCAACATAATAAGCAAGCCGGGAACATGGGCCGGTGCCTGTGATAGCTGCCTCAGGAGGCTGAGGCAGGAGAGTCGCCTGAGCCCAGGAGTTCCAGAGCAGTTTGAGTGACATGATGGAACAAAAAAAAAGAGAAGGTTTATCTTTAAGCCATAATAAAAAAATAAAAACATGTTCACAGCACTTTAGTTCTAGGTCAGCCTGGGCTATAAAGTAAGACCCTGGACACACCAGGGTGGGAAGCAGGAAAAAAGAAAGGGAGGGAACAGAATATGATTTTGTTGATGACAGGGACCCTAAAAATATAAACTGTATTAACAAAAAGTCCATCATTTTAGTGTATCATAGCATTATTAAAGTGATCAAAAATCAGATAAAAGTTAGCTGTAGGATATGTGGTAAGGCTTTTTTAGGGGCTGGAGAGCTGGTGCCTCAGTTGAGAGTACTGACTGCTCTCCCACAACACACAGCACCCTCTTGTCAGCTCAAACTATCTGTAACTCCCAATGACAACTAATATTAGCTTAGACCTAAGGAATCCAGTGCTCGCTTCTGTCCTCTATGGACACCAGCGCATTCATAGTCCACAGACATGCATGTAGACAAAACACCCACACACAAACAAGAAAAATTAATCAAGTAAGTAAATCTCAAAAGGGTTATTTTTTGTCTGAAGCCTCATAAATGTCTGTTTCATAACAATAAAAAATTTACTTAAGAGAGTAAACTACAGCCGCCAGGCAATAGTGGGACACTCCTTTAATCACATCAAGCAGATCTGTGAGTTCAAGGCCAGCCTGGTCTATAGAGAGAGTTCCAGGGCAGCCAGAGCCATACAGAGAAACACTGAAGAGAGAAGGGGGGTGAGGAGGAGGAGAGAGGGAGAGAGAAAATAATCTAGTAGATCTCATTTGTCAGCATCTGCTGCTGACTATGGTGTAAAGAACTCTGTGCAACATGTTCGTCATACTTTGAAAGACAGGCTGTCAAGATTCAGTTCTATTTTTGTCTGCCTATTTTCAAAAATGAAGGCAGGAACCGATTCCCCTGATTTTTACTATAAAGAGCTGGGTGGGCTCCTGAGCATCCTGCTACACTTGGGAATAAACATGCCGCCTAAGGGAATTTAGTTGTAAATACAGTCTCTGTCTCGAGGTTAAATCTCCTGCGCCCCCTGGCAGCAGTTCAGGGAGAGGGTCGGTCGGGTGGCTTCAGGCCTTCTCTTAGTCACCTCTGTCACAGCGCTCTCCTATGGCTTGGCTCTCTCTGTCTGACGTCAGGCTGGAGGACAGGGAAGGGCTTTGGATGCTTTGTGATTTCCGGATCCCAAGGACATTCAAGTCTCTCTTGGCCACTTGGACCAAACCTCCAGAAGGACTCTCCGGGGCGTTAAACTAACTCCTGTGACTGGGAAGAGCCCTTTGCCCCTTTGCCTCCCTTCCCGGTGGTGGCCTGCTTTGCCACACTCTCTTGTGGGAGTCTTGCTGACCCAGGTGAACCTGTCCTCTTGAACTGGAGTCACATGATCCCAGTGGGCTCCCAAGCGTTCCTCATCTGGGTTCACTTTAAAAACTCTGAATTTTGCTGATCTCAGCATAGCAACATCTCCCTGCCTTTGGTGTCTTTAACTGAGCACTCACTCACTCACAGCCCCCCGCCCCCCGCCCCACTCTCCACCGCATCCCCACCCCCAACCCCCACCCCAGCTACTTTTTTTTTTTTTAGCTCTGCAGGGTTTTTTTTCTTCTGCTTTTTAGATTTTTCCAAAGTCAAATATGATCATCGCTCTGTGTCCCAAACCACAGCTCTGAGTGGTCATGAGCGGTATAGTCAGCACTTCACACTTTCAGATCCAACCAAGCACAAGGGCGCGTATATTTTGGGAAAAAAAAAAAATACCACATTTGTAAGGAACACATACAGACTTTTCTCTTGTAACTGTTCCCTCAGCAATCAGTGTAGCAACTATTCCCACAGCGTTGGCATTGTTGTGGGTACTGGAAATAACCTGATGGATGTGCATCGGTTTTACTACTCGTTTTACTTAAGAGCCTTGTGCATCTATGGATTTAGGCATTTGCACCCCGATCCACCACTACTTCCAAATCCATGTCAGAATCCTAACTAGAAAGCCAGCTAGCTTTACATCCTCTTCCATGGCCACGTGGCCTTAGCTTGCATTCTGTTCTTCCTCATCAACCTAATATACACCGTTTTGGATTCTCCCTTCCACGTGTTATACTGGACCCAGTGTAGACTCCACACCTTCAGAATGGCTATTTTTAAGTGCGTAGAACGGTGGTTCTCAACCTGTGGGTCGTGACCCCTTGGTCTTAAATGACCTTTTCACGGGCATCAAATATCAGATATCCGGCAGGTCACATTTTTCCAGTACAACTCACAGCAGTAAAAACTACAGTTATGAAGTATCAATGGATAATGTTATGGTTGGGGTCACCACAACATGAAGAACTGTACTAATGGGTTGCAGCATTAGGAAGGTTGAGAACCACTGCTCTAGCTCATTAAGATGGATAAACTTTGAGTCTGGCTGATTTCAATGTATGATATATTTTCATTATAATAATGCTTAGGGTTTTGATTTTTAAAGAAACAAATCCTAATCAGAAAAACCTTGTCACAATTTTTGTGTGCATATTTTCAGGTCTGTGTGTATGTGTGTGTGCCTGTGGATGCATAGCTGTGTACCTGAGTGTGGGGGTCATAGTATCTTCCTCAATCGCTTCTACCTTGTTTTTTCTAGTTTTCACCCCTGCCCCCAGCACCAGGGATACATACACATCCCTGAACTGGACATTTATGTTTCCTGGTGACCCAAACTCAAATCCTCAAGCTCATGCCTCAAGCACTTCACCTACTGAGCCATCTCCTCAGATTCAAAGTTGGGTGTTTTTTCCCCCAAACAAAACCAAGATACTTTACTGCCATCTTCTGGACGATTTTTTTTTACTATTACTATTATAAATATCAAATCTATGGTGCCTATGATATAAATAGGACCACCTTAGGTAGCTATGTCCCTTTCAGGCAACACACAGCCTATCCAAACATGTGTAACAAAAGCCGCGATCATCATGTCTTAGTCAGGGTTTCTGTTCCTGCACAAGCATCATGACCAAGAAGCAGTTGGGAGGAAAGGGTTTATTCAGCTTACACTTCCACGTTGCTGTTCATCAGCAAGGAAGTCAGGACTGGAACTCAAGCAGGTCAGAAAGCAGGAGCTGATGCAGAGGCCATGGAGGGATGTTCTTTACTGGCTTGCCTCCCCTGGCTTGCTCAGCTTGCTCTCTTATAGAACCAGAGATGGCATCACCCACAATGGGCCTTTCCCACTTGATCACTAATTGAGAAAATGCCTTACAGCTGGATCTCATGGAGGCACTTCCCCAACTGAAGCTCCTTTCTCTGTGATAACTCCAGCCTGTGTCAAGTTGACACAAAACTAGCCAGTACACATCGTAATATTGTTTAGGGAACTTAATGAGCTTGGCTGTAACTACATTCAGACAGATGGTGGCTCTTGGTCACACAGCCCTGTTTGTTACAACCATGTATAAGTCTTGTGACTTCTTTCCAAGGAATCTCTGAAGTCACTAAAAGATGACATCACATATATTTTAAATGTGTGTGTGTGTGTGTGTGTTCCAGATGCTCTGAGTGGTGGGTAGATTATCAACAAGTGTTGGAGACGCCGAATGTGAAATCTACCCAAAGCAAGAAGCTAATTCAACAAGCACACAGGCAAGGAACTAGACTGATTGCATCATGACCCAGGGTGACTTTTGAGGGTTGTTTGTCTGTGCTAGAAATTGAAGCCAGGCTGAGAAAATTCTAACAAGCAGCCTTCTGTTGAGCTGCCCAACACTTCCTTTGACTTTCTATCCTGGGGTTTCAGAGGATGCACGTAGGTGCTCCTTTCGGAGCTGTTAATGCGTGAAGACGTACTTGTAACGACAAAGATTTTCTTGTTTTTTTTTTTTCTCACAGTTCTTACACCTGTACACACATATATCTAACTTGAATTTGAAAACGGAGGACAAGGACTCTTTATTATCAAAGTTTTAGGTCAGCATATAAAATAATGGATTTCATCATGGCATCTTTATACATAGGCTATACGTTTTTTTTTACACTATACTTTTTCATTTGTTCCCCTCCCCCACTGGTTTTCTCTGTACCTCAGTCCCCATTCCAGCCGCTTCTGCCCCAAGTGAGGCCCCCTTTGCTTGTCTGTTACATGTGTCCCATTACTGTCACCATAAACAAATAGAGAACAGCCAGGTGTGGAGGTGATCACTGAGGAGGCCAAGGCAGGAGGATCTCTATGAGTTCAGGGACAACCTGTCTACATAGTGAATTCCAGGTCAGCAAAAACAAAACAACAACAACAGAAAATATAGAACAAAGACTTTTGAAGGATATGAGTCACCTAAAAAAGTGTACAGCTGTGATCTGTGCATCCTATGTTGTAGAAAATACTTCCCAGTACAACCGTGACATGAAGGGGGGGACCTGTAAGTGGTTACTGGACCACAAAAGCAGAGCCTTCAGGGACTGGAGAGATGGTAACATTTCAGGAGTGCATTCCTGACAAAAGAATGAGTTTAGCCCTCTTCCCTCCAACCCTGTTAGTGATGATTGTAATGCACTACCAGGTACCGTATAGTGTGTAAAAAAATAGAAGTCTACCTGGCTTCAGAATCGAAGATCAAGGCTTGCATCCAGTAAGGCCTTCTGGCTGTGTCATTCACTCCACAGTAGAAGGGTGTGTTCCAGCTTGTTCTTTCCCAGGTTAGGTCCCTTTTGCTTTTCTATTATGTGTGGAGAAGCCCTTCCAGTGTTGATGCTTGGGCAGCTTTTGTAGCCCTTGTGTCCAGCAACAGTGAGCAAAGTGAGGACTGCAAAGGCAAATCAGCTTATACACGCTACCACTGGGTAATGTAACATTCTCTCCATCCTTGTAGCAGGATCCGGTTCAACTTTCTATGTGATAGAAGTGTTCTGTTTGTCCTCAACAATAGCCTCAGGGTGGCCTTGTTGAAGGAAGTGTGACACTATAGGAGCAGGCTTAAGGTCTCCTATGCTCAAGCTATACCCAGTGCGGCACACAGTCTCCTTATGCTGCCTGTGGATCAAGATATACAACTCTCAGCTCCTTCTGCAGCACCTGCATGCTGCCATGATAATAATGGACTAAACTTCTGAAACTGTAAGCCGGCCACAAATCAATGCTTTCCTTTAGAAGAGTTGTCATGTTCATGGTGTCTCTTCACAGCAATAGAACCCTAATTAAGACAGACTGGAAGAATTTATTTCAGCTTACAGTTTGAAGACCTGCAGTTTATCAAGGTGGAGATGGCATGAGGACAGGAGACTCCATGGTGAGGCTATGGATCTGGGCTCATCACATCACATCTTGGAGTAACCGGAGACAGAGAACATGCAGAAGAACCAACTCTACTTGACAGTGGGACCTGGAAAAATGGAGCTAAAAAATGAGGCAGACTAAAGTCTCATGCAATAGTCACCTTTATTCAGAGCATTAGAGAATTTATACTCCAAGAGTTAAGAAGAATCGTATGAGCTGGGTGGCGCGCGCCTTTAATCCCAGCACTTGGGAGGCAGAGGCAGGCGGATTTCTGAGTTCGAGGCCAGCCTGGTCTACAAAGTGAGTTCCAGGACAGCCAGGGCTACACAGAGAAACCCTGTCTCGAAAAACCAAAAACAAGAAGAATCGTATGAATAAAGTGTACAATCAAAAACACGTTGCAGAAACATGTTTTTTTCATTGAGTCATATAACAATAGAGTCAATAACAAATAACAATAGCCAGCTGTAATGAATAAATCTGAAGAAATTGTTAATCCCACCAGGTGAGAATAAGACCACTACTGTGGGAAGCCACATGTGCCGTTGCAGGGTGGTGCTGGCTTCTGCTGGCCACCACGCATACATAGGCAGTAAAGTTTTTTTGCCAAGATGAGGTTTTGAGAATTAACCAAAATTAACCAATCAGATGAGAGAGAAGTTAACCAATCAGATGAGAGAGAAGTTAACCAATTAGATGAGAGAGAAATTAACCAATCAGATGTAGGCATGCAAATGAGGTGGTAAGCATCCACCAAGCACAACCAATCCGGGTGTGAGACACGCCTCTCCTAGGCCTATATAAAGCAGCACCAGTGCTGGGCTCGGGGTCTATTCGCCTCTACAATCAAGCTCTCCCAATAAACGTGTGCAGAAGGATCCTGTTGCAGCGTCATTCTTGCTGGTCGAGTCAGACGCGCAAGACACTACCATGATTTTGAGCCAAATATGAAGCAAGCTTGATTTTATTGGGGTGTACCCATGAGCTGGCCAATGATTGTCTCTTAACTCAGGTTAAAAAGAACAAGCCCAGTCCATTTCTAGGGCTTCTTCTAAGGAGTAAAATCACAAGTAGTTGCAAAGCAGGTTTAGAGAAGAGAGACAGTGGGACAATAAGGAAGTACAGATAAATCTCAAAAAGAAAACAAAAAAACAAACAAAACCCAAAGTGGTTGCCATTCAATTAGGGAGGCTGATTAGGGAGAGAGGGAAGGTTAGGATGTTCTGGAAAACAAGTCAAGGTCATGGGTCTGGGCAGGTCGGGCTCCAGGAAACAGACTGAAAACCAGCAACAGTAGATGGAAACTTATTTCTAATAATACAGCATGATGGCCTTGCCTTCAAAATGGAGTCAGGCATATTCTGCCCCCTTTTTCTTTTCTTTTTTTAAGTACACTGTAGCTGTCTTCAGACTCTCCAGAAGAGGGAGTCAGATCTCATTATGGATGGTTGTGAGCCACCATGTGGTTGCTGGGGTTTGAACTCAGGACCTTCAGAAGAGCAGTCCGTGCTCTTAACCATTGAGCCATCTCTCCAGCCCAGGCATGTTCTGCCTTAAACTTACTCCTATTCACTACACGTGGGAGGGCCACAAAAACACACCCCAAGACAATGTCGTGTTTCTGAGGTCAAGAGACTCTTGTTTTGACTTCTTGGAGTTTTCTCATGAACAGTCAGAATTCTCCTCACACAACTCCATTCTTGGACCATGTTACAACAAGTGTTTAAATTCTGGGTGCTGCAGCCCTTGGTGGGCCTGGAGGATAGTGAGGGAAGCTTCCACAAAGCTGTAATAATAATAGAAATACAAGTGCCCATGTCTGCTGTCATACCACGCGACACAAAGTAGAGGATCCTTGCAAACTTGTGGCACCTCAGAATGGGCCCAGAACAAGGCAGTGGCTGTGTCCGGGTCCTTATGTAAGTCCCGTCCAGTGCTGGCAGCCTGGTATCTCACCATAGTGCCAATGGGATGGTTGACTACTCCAGAGCTTGTATCAATTCCCCCATTGGTCCAAAGGCTGTATTTAAAAACAAAAAAACAAAAATAAAAACAAAAACAAACCAGAAACCCCACTTGCTGTGCTCTGCATCTCGATGCTGGTCTCCAGAGTTTGTTTCCTGGGTTTGTGACGCCCTCTGCCCCCCGCCCAGTCGCGGTTCCCACATAAAGTAATGTCCTTTGAACCACATTAAATTTAGTTTGAAGCAGTCACCAGCAGCACGTGGCTCTGGATCGGGCAGCACAGCACATCTTGTGCGTGCTTTTCTATTTGCCAGGATTGCCTCCTTTCTGACGTACACGTTTGTGGACTCCCCATAACGAAAGGTTGACTGAAGAGTGAGCACGTGCGTTCTTTCTGCGAGGCCTTCGGGAACAGATCAAGGATGCTGAAAGCAGCATGTGGTAATTTTTCTGTGTGTTTGTTTGCTTGCTTTTATTTTTCTTTGTTTTGTGAAACAAAATGGAAGCTAGGACTCAGGGCTTTGCGCATGCTAGGCAAGTGCGCAACCACTGAGCTAGGGCCCCCGTGTCCCACTGTTTCTTATCATCAAATATAATATTCCTTTGGAGACTCTAGTGTTCTCGTTTGTTGGTGATTTTGGAGACTGAACAAGGGGGAGTTTACTTTGGGTTGGAAAGGACATCTCTGTTCCTTTCCAACCCACATTTCAACCTTCACTGATGCCACTTTTAAGGTGGAAGCTGAATTACGGATGAAATCAGCTCCACTGCTGATGCAGGCGAGCAGACAGAGTGGGTGGGGGAGGGGAACGCGCTATACCAGGCAAGAAGGCTTTTTATATAAGCAAGCACATTTGAAGTGGAAAAAGGGAACGCCCACAGGGTGGAAATTTACTTTGTACATAGGATAGACAGACCATCCTTTCAGAAACTGGCTTCAGGAAGCCTGGAAGCCCCGGCAACAACAAGCAAGCAGTGTGGCAAGCCCATGAAAGGGACCTAGTGTGGGCTCTTCAGCCGGCTCCACTTTGCTCCGAGCATACTCAGGGTCTCCTGGGCAGCAATGAAAGGGCACCAAAGACACCCCCCCCCCCGTCTACCCATTTTCCATCTATAAAAGCAATTTGAACATTTAATATTTTTCCATATGTCTTCCCCACCCACTATCTGCAACATTCCCCTCTGTTTTAATCAGCAATCGCCTTTACACTGAATACTAAGTGTTTGGCTTAACCCTAGAACATTCCGCTGGTTCTTACAGTGAGAAATCGGTGTTGACCTAAGTTTCCTTCGGAAATTTTTTATTTTTTATTTTTCCCTTGTGACCAACGAGGCAGTTAAGGGCCAGGGTCAAACTGCTTTCCCCGACAAGTCAGTAAAAGACAGATGAGATCAAAGACCCAAAAGCCATTAGGGTGCCAGGAAGTCACGTCTGTCCCCTCCCTGCCGGGGGTGAGAAAATGATTCTAGAACAAGAAGGACTTAGCCAAAGACGCACAGTGCTGAAATGGAAGTGCTGAAGCGAGAACCAGGACCCTGCCTTAAACACTCTTTCTGTATCAGTCAGTGGTCTCTCGAGTCTCAGAACTTAGGGGATGTCTCTCTATATTAAGGGAAATTATTGGAAAGACTTACAACCTGCAGACCAACTAATCTAACAATGGGCAGCTGTGAGTGAGAAGTCCAAGAGCCTTTGAGGCTGGGTGTTTCAGCTGGTCTTCTGTATAAGCTGGAATCCTGAAGTAGGTTCTAACAGATGTGCTGGCAAGTAAGGGCAAGCAGGTAAAGAAAGAAGCCTTCCTTTTTCCACTGTCCTTATGTTGGCCTCCAGCAGAAAGTACGGCTCAGATTAAAGGTGCATATCACCACACCTGGACCTATTCTTTACTATTCTTTACTTGGAATTTGTTCTGTCCCAGGCTGGCCTTGAACTCTGAGATCTGCTTGCCTCTGTCTCCTGGAATTTAAAGCATGTACCCACCTTGCCTGGACCTAAGATTTTCATAGCCACTATGCCTCAAGATCCAAATAAAAAAAAACCTGTGTCTTCCAGCCTCAAGATCTGGCTCACAGGTGTACTCTCCATTTCTGGATTATACTTCATTCCAGATGTGGTCAAGTTGACAACCGGGGAAAGCCACCACACTTCCCAGCACACTCTGGGTCGAGAATCAGCCCTCCTCTGAGCCTAACACTGTGCAGAGAAGTCTTTGTAAAATACCTTCCTCAGTTGGTGGTGGAAGCACAGATCCTGGGAGGCTGAGGCAGGAGGATCACAAGTTTTAGGCCAGCCTGAGTTATATAGGGCCCCTTTGTGATCTCTCAATAGCTCTTTGTAGAAAAACTTTTCTCAACTAAATTGAATTTTTAAAAAAATCTCATTAGCTACTTTTTATTAATGTAACTACTGACAGTGTGTATTTAAAACACCACTATACTTATGCTGAAGTCGGGAATTCAGGGTCTCTAGTGACCCAGGCTAAAGTCTGTGATGGGGTAAAGACATTTATGAGATGAGGATATAGATGCATGGTAGAGCCCATGCCTAACATTTGCCAGGTTGGAGCACTCCATCCCAAGACCAAAATAAACATTTTCTTTAAAAAAATAAATGCGCTAAAAGACATACAAAAAATATTATACTACATAAAAGTTACAAACTTCTAGTGTCAATTTCTTTCTTCCTCGACTCCACAGTGATGGCTCTGGAAGGCACAGATGTCCGCAGCTCAGCTAAATGATGCAAAGCAGTAGCTCTCTGACTCTGGTACAACAGTGGCCTCCATTCTTGTCTCTACAGGAGGCTGCATTCAAGATTCTCACAGCAGGCCACTTTTTCCCCTTGCTTTGTACCTCTGTGTGAAATTTAGGTTACCACCTTCAGCTTTTTCTATCTAGGTTTTTGGTTTTGTTTGTCTGGTCTTCTTTTTTTCAAACTTTCTTTTATCATTTTTTTCCAGGATGAACTATTCTTTTTTATTATTATTAATCATTTTATTTGTTTACATTTCAAGTGATATCCCCATTCCCGGTTACCCCTCCACACAACCCCCATCCCATCCCCCTCCCCTTTGCCTCTATGAGGATGCTTCCCCACCCACTCACCCACTCCTGCCTCTCTGCTCTAGCATCCCCCATGGGCATCGAGCCTCCACAGGACCAAGGGCCTCCCCTCCCATTGATGAAAGATAAGACCATCCTCTGCTACATTTCTATCTGGAGTCATGGATCTCTCCATGTATACTCTTTGGATGGTGGTTTAGTCTCTGGGAGCTCTGGGAGGTCCTGTTAGTTTATTTTGTTCTTCCTGTGGGGCTGCCATCCCCTTCAGCTCCTTCAGTCCTTCCCCTAGCTCTTCCATTGGGGTCCCTGAGCTCAGTCTAATGGTTGGCTGTGAGTATCTGCATCAGTATTGGGCAGGTGCTGGTAGAACCTCTCTAGGAACAGCCATACCAGGCTCCTGTCAGCAAACATTTCTTGGCATCAGCAATAGTGTCCAGGTTTGATGTCTGCAGATGGGGTGGATCCCTTGGTGGGGCAGTCTCTAGATGGCCTTTCCTTCAGTCTCTATTCCATTTTTTTTGTCCTTGTCTTTCATTTGGACAGGAACATTTCTGGGTTAAAAATTTTGAGGTGGGTGTGTGACCCCATCAGAGAGCCTCTTGCTTCCCTGGCCTCTGGAACTTTCTAGTTGCTACCCCCCGTTCCCCTTCCCCCATTGCTACATATTTCTTTTTGATTTCCTGGCCCTCTGTACTTCTCTCCTGTCCCTTCCAATACCTGATTTTGCCCTCCTTTTTTCCCCTCCCCCTCCTCGTTCCTTCCCAGGTCCCTTCCTCCCTCTACCTGCTGTGATTATTTTGTTCCCCTCTTCTATGTAGGATTGAAGCATCCACACTTTGGTCGTCCTTTTTCTTGAGCTTCATATGGTTTGTGAGTTGTATCGTGGGTATTCTGAGCTTTTGGACTAATACCCACTTATCAGTGAGCACATACCATGTGTGTTCTTTGGTGTCTGGGTTACCTCATTCAGGATGATATTTTCTAGTTCCATCCATTTGCCTGTGAATTTCATGAAGTTATTGTTTTTTAATAGCTCGTTGTGTAAATGTACCACATTTTCTGTATCCATTCTTCTGTTGAGGGACATCTGAGTTGTTTCCAGCTTCTGGCTATTATAAATAAGGCTGCTATAAACATAGTGGATCATGTGTCCTTGTAATAAGTTGGAGCATCTTTTGGGTATATATCCAGTAGTGGTATAGCTGGGTCTTCAGGTAAAACTATTTCCAATTTTCTGAGGAACCACCAGATTGATTTCCAAAGTGGTTTTACCAGCTTGCAATCCCACCAGCAATGGAGGAGTGTTCCTCTTTCTCCACATCCTTACCAGCATCTGCTGTCACTTGCATTTTTTATCTTAGCCATTCTGATTGGTGTGAGATCTCAGGGTTGCTTTGATTTGCATTTCCCTGATCATCTTTTGTAATTTTATTAGAATAAATTGATTATCTATAATAGTGATTTTCATTAAGATTTATTTTATGTGCATGGTAACTATATAGGTTCTGGGATCTGAATCTGGATCCTGGAGGAGAAATAAGTGCTCCAGCCCCAATAATGGGTCTTACTGTGACATCTTAGTATATTTTAATGATTTTTTTTATACCATCTGTTACATTTCCTTGTTCTCCTTTCACTCCTGCTGATCCCCTCTTCCCAACCATTTTTCTTTGGCCTTCACATCTTTGTTTTGTGCCCTGCAGAGTTTAACTGGGGCTGCTTATGTAAGCGTGGGTGAAGGGTTATTCATGAGCTCCTGGACACTTTACAGTGGCCACACCACTGAAGATGTCTCCCTCTTCTCCAGGACCCACTTAGTGTCAATAGGTCTGTTTGTTTTCTGAGCCAGGATTTTATATATCCCATGCTGGTTAGTTTTTTGTGAACTTGAACAAGCTAGAGTCACTTGGAAAGAGGGAACAGCAACTTAGAAAGTGCTGCCATCTGATTGGCCTATAGGCAAGTCTACTGAGGGCCCAGTGTGTGTGGTACCATCCCTCAACAGGTGGCATCGGGTGCATCTAAAAGCAGGCTGAGCAAGTCATCGAGAACAAGCCAATATGCAGCGTTCTTCTATGGCCTGCTTCATTTCCTGGCTCTAGGTCTGCCTTGAGTTCTTGCTTTCTTTCCCTAGCAGATTGTAACTCAGAATAAGCCAAATAAACCTCCTCAAGTTGCTCTTGGTCGTGATCTTTGTCACAACAGAGAAAAGTAAACTAAGGGGCCGGTGAGATGGCTCAGCGGTTAGAGCACCAATTGCTCTTCCAGAGGTCATGAGTTCAAATCCCAGGAACCACATGGTGGCTCACAACCATCTGTAATGAGAAACAAAGAACCTATGGAGCTGGGCAATGGTGGCACACACCTTTAATCCCCGAACTTGGGAGGCAGAAACAGGCAGACTTGTGAGTTTGAGGCCAGCCTGGTCTACAGAGTAAGTTCCAGGACAGCCAGGACTACACAGAGAAACCCTGTCTCGAAAAACCAAAAAGAAAAAAAAGAATTTAAGAACCTATGGGGCAGAGCAAGCGGGGCCGGAGCAAGAGGGAGAAAGGGAAGTGGGAAAAAGAGAAAGAAAGAAAAGTAAACCAAGATGTTATTATAACACATTACAACCTTGAATTTCTTATCCCACTACCTATCCCTTTCAAGTGCTGAGATAACAGGCGTACACAACTGAATGTTGCTTATTTATTTATTTATTTATTTATTTATAGTACAGAGTGTGGCGCCTCTCCCCGCAAGTTCTCAGTACTAGTGATGACATCAGCAGAGCAGGCAAAGAGCAAATGAACTTCCCCTTCTGTCTGCCACTGTTCTCACAGAAGGTATGGCCCAGATTGACTCAAGTCTGGCAATTGATTAACTGGCTGAGATGGCCTTTTGCCATGATCCAGTATAAACCTTCAATTTTTGAGAATTTTTCTGCTTATACAGATCAAACAGATATGCAGTAGGCTTCCTATCTATTTCATGCCTGGAGATACCATGATTGATTAGCCAATACCAAAGGTCCCTACGAGTCATGCCATTATAAATTTCACCTTTCCTGTGCTGACCATTACAGGGTATGTCATTATAAACATTGTTTTGTCTATGCTGTCCGTTGTAACGACTATGATCACCTTGCCTCCGGCGATTCAATGCTGCCACCTGGTCCTTGTTACCTCGGGGCCCAGTTAAACCCATTGAGTTTAATTCATCCAACTGAGCAGCAGCATCTCCTACCCTAAGGTCAGGCACAAGGAAAAGGGCAAGAACAAAATTCTTCAAATGTGCTGGTGCCCCCCTCACCAGTTTGCGTCTTATAGGGCTGGTGAAGGGCATGTCTTCTGGGCCTTCCCATTGTGGAGGATTAGCTTTTACACAACGTATCCACTCTAGCATTGCAATTTCCCTAAGCCTTAAAATCCCTTCATCAACACTGAGCCAAGGGATATCAGGCATCTCCAGCTCCTCTTCAGTCGGCCATCTTTTGATAAATACTTCAGCCAACCATTCAAACAAACTTCTGACACCTTTCTTAACTCTGCGAGCTTCCATATTAAACCTAACATCTCTACTCAGAGGGCCCATGTCAATAAACTCAGCCTGATCTAGTTTTATGTCCCTTCCACCATTATCCCACACCCTTAAAATCCACTCCCACACATATTCCCCAGACTTCTGCATGAATGAATTAGCAAATTTATAAAGCTCCTTAGTAGTGTAGTGAGCTTTCTCATGGACTACACTTCCTACCTCCCCTCTAGGGGCCTGATTTGCCTTGAGTCTGGTTGTGGATGTAACTGGTGAGCCTTGAGGAATATCAGTCTTGCCTTGCCTGACATTTTCTTCAAAGACAGACACTGCTAGTTTAGCAGACAACGAAGGATTAATTTCCTCAGCTGAAAGGGGCAACATCTCAAGGGGTGGGGCTGAAGATACTACTTCCTCAGGTGGGGCAAACCCTTGAGAATCTGAGGGTCCGAAGTTCTCTGCTTCAACGGGGTCTCCCCACACATTTCCATGCCAAGTTATAGGATCCCGTTCTTTGGCCATTAATGCCCTTCCTTTAACTGCTGATACTGTCTGAGGCTGAGACTTGATTTTTTGCTGTAATTCAGCCAACCTCATAATGAGGGCTTCATTTTGGTTCTCTGCTACTTGAGCTCTCTGGCTACTGGAGAGAAGATTCTCTTCGAGGGCACACTTAGAGACCTTTAGGTTGTTTATTTGCATCTGGAACTGGCAAATTTTATCATGCAGCTCATTCCTCTCCTTCATGCATTTATCCAGAGATGTTAAAAGCAACCAAGCAACGTCCTCAGTTTCCTTATTTTCCACCAAACTGTCAAAAGCTTCATAAACAAGGTCACCGGATCCATTGCCACGCACAACTGATGGGTTAAGGTTATCAAAGGCATGTGCCTCTTTAAGTTTGAAATATAGTTTCCACCATGGGCTTTCAATACCCTCTGAGTTCCCAGGAGAGAGAGTGTCTGGAGAGGTTTCAGTAGTTGAAGGTAGTGGTGAATTTGAAGGTGCTATCAAATTATAAAGCCTATTCCAGATACTTAAAAGATTCATCCTTATACTTCTGTTCCTCTGGAACCACTTTTGGTACCGAAATCTGTATTTGTCAGGGTTATCTAGAGTCAAAAAAAATTATAGAATGAGTATCTCCCTTCCTCTCTCTCTCCCTTCACCCTCCTCCACCCCCTCTCTATATATGTATATGGAATTTGTCATAATAACTTACAGGCTGCAGTCCAACTAGTCCAACAACGGGCAACTGTGAATGGGGAATCCAAGAATCTAGCAGTTGCTCAGTACCAATGAAGCTGGACGTCTCAGCTGGTCTTCTGGATAAACTGGAATGCTGCCTGAAGAAGTATGTCCGGATGGATGTGCTGGCACAGTGAGTACAAGCAGGAGAAATGAGCCCTTTCTTTTTCAGATGTCCTTATATAGGCCTCCAGCAAAAAGTGTAGCCCAGATTAAAGGTGTGCCTCAAGGTCTGGATTATGGGCCTTGTGTGTCATTTGGCCTCAGGATCTGGATGAAAGCCCTGTGTCTTCCAACCTCAGGATACAGATCAAAAGTCTATGTCCCCCTTGCCAAGCGTGGTGGCGCACGCCTTTAATCCCAGTACTCAGGAGGTAGAGGCAGGCAGATTTCTGAGTTCGAGGCCAGCCTGGTCTACAGAGTGAGTTCCAGGACAGCCAGGGCTACACAGAGAAACCCTGTCTCGAAAAACCAAGTCTGTGTCGTCCAGCCTCAAGATCGGGATCACAGGTGTGCCCTCCATTTCTGGATTGTAGTCCATTCCAGATACAGTCAAGTTAAAAACCAAGAATAGCCATCACAGGTAGTAAACTCAAAATAACATTAGAAGCACCTTTGAAACTCTCAGTGACATGATGCTTTTTCCTGAAAAATTACCATTTGGGATGAAAAAAGTCAGTGAACTGCTTATGATGCAGCTTGGTGGTCGAATGCTTGTTTAGCATGAATGAGACCCTGGGTTTGATTTCCAGCATCGAAAACAAACAACAAAACAAAAACAACCTCCCCCAGAAGTTTTAAGTATGTCAATAATTGTAGATATTTGTGCAAATCAATTCAACTACTTGATTTTTGTGGTAAACATTAAAATTTTTCAGTGGTAATAATGCTGAGAGCATGAGTGTAGATTTTGGAAGAAGATTTAAATGGAAAGAATGGTTCAGAACAAAACTCCGGATTGAAAACAGAGTGGGGCTGGAGAGATAGTTCAGTGGTTAGGAGCACCGGATGTTTGACCAGGGGAACGCTGTTATATTCCTAGCCTCACGTGGTAACTCACAACCATCTGCAACTCCAGTTTTCAGGGGATCTGGCTCTCTCTCTCTTTTGTCCTTCTCAGGTAACAGGCACACACATGATACACAAACATACATGCAGGCAAAACATCCATACATATAAAATAAATTAAAATTTTCTTTAAAAAAGTGAGAAACGAAGGAAGAGAAGGGGAAAAAAAGAAAAGAGAAAGCAGGCATAATATACTGCTTTGTTGACTAGTATATGCAGTGAGTAACTTTCTATTTGGGGTCATTACTTTTCTCCTTTTCCTTTTTTGTGTGTGTGTGGGAGAAGTTGCTGGTGGCGGCGGCAATGAGACATGGTCTCACTCTTCATCTCAATCTGGCCTCAAAGTCAGCAATTCTACCTCAATTTCCTGAGTGCTAGGATTCGAGAAGTGAGCCACCACACATAGCTTATTTTCTTTTCACATATACCTTTGAATTGGATTACCTTGTCATCAGAAGGCTAAGATGTTGCCTTTCTCATCCTTTGAAAAATCATCACTACTGGGCTGGGGATGTAGCTCAGAGGCAGAGCACTCACCCAGGATGTGTGAAGCACTGGATTTGATGACCTGCATTTAAAAAAGTCAAGAGTGACCTTTAGTCACCCATCTTGATACAGTCTGACTGGTCGGCAGTATTCTATGAAATGAACACTGAACCCCTTTGATATAAATTCTCTGAACAGAACTGTTATCTTTATTCACTGCCTTTGGGCCACGCAGTGTGGGTACAGCTTGCAGCACATCATGGCTCCTTGAATAGCTCATGTTAATTTCAGCAAGTTAGTGGCTGTGGTTTTAATGATGTGACTAGATCCTTCTACTAAGGTAATTTACAGTCCGGTGTCCATTTATTTTAGAACAGATTGAAATTAATGGCAAGATTAGTTTAACCTGTAGCTTAGAAGTAAGAAACTCTGCAAATCTGAGCTTTGGATTAAAATATGAGTGCACTCTTTATTTCCAATATAGGATCTAAATATTTATCCAAAGGTCAGCAGATTTCTTTGAACTTTTATTTTTATTGGTTTCAGTAGCAAAAAATAGTGTTTATCTTTTTAAAGAATTATTATTATTTAGTGAGATCCAAAATTGGAGACAAAGTCTATAAAAAGGTATTATGATCATTTAAAACATTTAACTGGACTTAATAGTATTTTCTGGATAGCATAGGTGGCAGTTCCTCTAGTGCTTACTAAATGTTCCTTATTAGAGTCACATGTTTATAGTGTTTAATCTGCAAGGCTGGTTTTGAACTCAGAGAGCTGCTTGTCTCTGTCTCCTGGAATTAAAGGCATGTTCCACCTTGCCTGGGCCTAGCTTTTCTTTAACTGAAACTTGTTCTGTAGCAGGCTGGCCTTGAAATAAGAGATCTCCTTGCCTCTGTCTCCTGGGATTAAAGGTGTGTAGCAACATGTCTAGGCCTAAGCTTTTTATTCCTCAAGATCCAGACCAAAATACTGTGTCATCCCAGGCCAAGATTCAGATCAAAAGCCTGTGTCTTCATCTTCAAGATCTGGATCACAGATGTACCCTCCATCTCTGGACTGTAGTTCATTCCAGAAATAATCAAGTTGACAACCACAGATAACCATCACATGCATTTTGATGGTATTTACCCACCCTCATTACTGTCTCTTGTCTTTTTTTCCTTTCTACATCCCCCTATTCCAAAAATACATCTTGCTCACTCACTCACAATCTTACAATCTTTTCTTAGGAATTACTGAATCCCAAGTGTGTATCTCAAGATGGGCAACTTTTCTGAGCTTTGATGATTATGATGATGCTGGAATCCAAATTAGGGCCTTGAACACAGCTAGCAAATGTTCTAACACTAAGCTACATTCCCAGCCCTCTCCTCTGAGCTTTATATTGTTATATTCAATTGCTTACTCAGTATCTCTTCTTGCACATTCTTTAGGCATCTGACACCTGATGTGTTCTCCCTCAAACCTGCTTTTCATTTTCATATTCACACATGGAACTCTCTTTCACTCCATAACCACTTCATGGGACTCAGGCTTGTCTGCTACCCGTCCCCCTTTATTTGTAACTAATTACATATGTTGACAGTTTATTCGATAATTAGTGTGGGAACAAATAAGAAAATCTGTTGCCTGATGAACCTTTATTTTAACAAAAACATAATGTCTTCTTCTCAGACAAGAACTGGGTACCCTGAATGTACAGGCATTAAAAAAAAAAAGTTTGGTGCCGGGCAATGGTGGCACACACCTTTAATCCCAGCACTAAGGAGTTTGAGGCTAGACTGGTGTACAGAGAGCTCCAGGACAACCAGGGCTACACAGAGAAACCCTGTCTCAAAAGAAAAGCAAGCAAGCAAGCAAACAAACAAAAGAGATTGACTCTAATATTTATCTTTCTTTATTGAAGTGCAGTAACTTGTAACTCAGTATTTTTTATCTTTCTTTTATTTTTTTTTAAGATTTATTTATTATTATACATAAGTTCACTGTAGTTGACTTCAGATGCACCAGAAGAGGGTGTCAGATCTCATTATGGGTGGTTGTGAGCCACCATGTGGTTGCTGGGATTTGAACTCAGGACCTTCGGAACGCAATCAATGCCCTTACCTGCTGAGCCATCTCACCAGCCCATTTTTTTTTTATCTTCCTATATTGAAGTGCAGTAACTTAAAAGATCCCCATGATGTTCACTAATTAACGTAACAACTACTTATTGACTATTTGCTCTGAGGGACACACAGTTGCCAGACACTGTCAGTTGCTGTAGGATATACCCCACTTGCAAGGTAACCTCCTGAATGCTGATACAACACGCCTGGATCAGAGATAAAGAGGTTTAGTCTTCAAAACACACCACGTAGCCCGAACCCGACCAACCTAATAGTTTGTCCCCTACATCTGTCCCCACCCCCACCCGTGGGAGGCTAAGGTGGATGTTACATATGCAATGACTTTCTGACACAACTGAACAGTGAGGTTAGTAAACTTCAGGTTTTTATAATGGGCTTCAAGTCAACATGCCCAGCCTTTGCTCTAGAGAGAAATATTATTTTGTCTTTAAGACAGGGTCTCCTCTTGCTGGCCCTGCTGGTCTTGTACTCCTGAGCGTCATCTCTACTCCCAAGCGATGGGATTGCAGATGTGCGTCATCATAGCTGGCATTACATTACCTTTACTTTTTTAATTTTTCAGATTATATTTATTTAGAGAGAACCCAGACAGGATTAATATGACAAATTTATGGGGCGACGGCGTACAATTCTACGCAATGTTCCACAGAAAACAGTCTTCCAAGGTTCCCAAGCCGCGTGATGGCTCCGGGACATATTCTATTCTATTCTATTCGCTCTGGTCTCCAGCTCTGGGGATGGCTGCCTCGGGGTTCACTCGACCTTGGTTTCCTTCTTGTGATGCCTGTAGCATCTCCTGGGCCACCATAAACATTGGGCCAGCCTCGAGAATCACTCCGCTGTTGACGGACCACAGGTCCCAGCAGCCCTGCACTTCCGGTCCGGAGCATCCGGCCTCGCCCACGCGGCGCGGAGGCCTGTGGGAGCGGCTTCCTTGGAGTCGCGCCTGGCAACGGCTGGGCGTCCCGCTCTGGCCTGCCGAGGCTCAGGCGTCGCTTCTTCCCTCGGCCCACTCGTGGTCAGCCCGCTCCTCCTCGGCGCGAGGTAGGAGAAGCGCCCGGCCCCTCGCGGCCACTCTCCGTGCTGCCCTCTACCTGCCCGGTGCGTGAGCGGCGGCGGGGTCGCGAGGGCAGGCGGGCTGGCGGCGCCCAAGCCCGGCTCCTGGCGACTGCGCCTCCATAGCCAACACTTGGTTGGTGCTCCTCTCAGGGGGTGGACTTCCCGCTCCACCTGGCACGGCGACCCAGGCTAATGTCACACGGCTTGGCGATGCCATGGCAGCAATGAAACTTTTAGAGTTTCACAGTGGGTTACAGCGAACATTTCTAATGCTTGCATCCGGTGAAGCTTTACCTAGTAATCGGGAGTAAAGGCAAAAGTACAGAAAAGAATGAATAAATAAGTCTTTTTTAAAAATACATTTTTAAAAATTTATTTATTTATTATATGTGTGTACACTGTAGCTGTCTTCAGATACTCCAGAAGAGGGCATCAGATTTTTGTTACGGATGGTTGTGTGCCACCATGTGATTGCTGGGATTTGAACTCAGGAACTTTAGTCGGTGCTCTTAACCGCTGAGCCATCTCATCAGCCCAATAAATCACAGTCTTACAAAGATAAAAACATAACTTCTGGGGATTGATTCTAGGACACCCAGTTTCCCTGGATACCAAAGTTCCCAGGTGCTCATTCACATACATAAGATGGTATGATATTTGTATTGTATATAAGCCATTTCACATTTTGTTATCTTAGACTGTTTATTGCTATGTAATTAACTGTTATGCTTAATTGTTCAGGGAATAATGAAAAGTACGCTCGGAGGGGTGGGGGGGGGGCGGGGAAGCCAGTGCATGTTCAGTTAAGGTAAAAAAAATTTTCCCAAATGTTTTCAGTTTCTAGTTGGTTGAATCTGAGGATGCACAGACAAAAGATATCTGACTACTGTTTTCCCAAAAGCCTAAAATTCCCCGTTTCCTTTTTGTCTTCAACTCTGGTTTGTAACTTTGGAGAAACTACAATAGGCATTTTGAGTGTGAACTGTATCAAGGTAGAAGTATATAAAAAGAAAGGACTTTGCCATGTAAAATAGTTTCACTGGCAATATTGAAGTGACAGCATCCCAAATTATTTTTGAAACACCTTGGAGAATATAGAAATCCTGAGTTGTATTATTCCTTAGCCATTCATAGTTGTTAGTAAAGGGTAATTAATTCATTTACTATTTCCTAGCCTTGCTTTCTACATCTTTAAAATTTTGTGTATTCCACTATTGGTCTGTTCAGCTATCTGTAATGTCTCCCAGGTGTGTGTGTGTGTAAATCTGGTTAAAAGCCAGAAAAAAGGTTTAGTTCTAAGAGCTGATTGTTTCAATACCTTATGAATAAACGAAAGTGAGATCAGAAGAGTTTGTAAGGAGGGAGTTTTTGAGCATATGATCTGAAAGTGTGATCGCCGGAGCAGCAGCTTCAGCAGCCCTTGGGAACCTGTTGATCAACATTCTGGGGCTGTGGGGATGCCCAGTTGGCAAAGTGCTTGCTGCAGAAGCCTAAGGTCCTGAGTTGATCCCTAGCACCCACCTAACCTAGTGTGGTGGCTGGGGGAGGCATGAGGATTTGTGCTGCTCACTGGTCAGCTAGCTTGGCTGAATCTGGCCCCAGGTCCTCCTTCCCAGGGGGAGGTCTTACCTCAGAAAACAAGGCAGGCAGTGCCTAAAGAGGATGGCCTCCATTTCCACATGCACACATTTACACCTGTACACACACAGAGAAGCCGTCATACCCATAACAAGGAATTCACATCTTGCCTGGGCAGAATAACTCATACCTGTTATGCCAGTGCTTGGGATGTAGAAGCAGGAGTTCAAGGTCAGCCTTGTCTACATGTTGAGTTCAAAGCCAGCCAAGGCCGCATAAGACCTTGTCTCAGAAACAAAACAATCCTCCCCTGCAAAGAAATCCCAATACATTGGCTTTCTGAGGGATCAAGGAATCTCCTTCACTTAAGATTTTCTGAAGCCGAAGCACTGGTGGCTGAGGAGCTGAAATGAAAAGCTGTAAGCTGCTGTCTTGTGCTCAGGTTTGAGCCACTGGTTTAGGAGAGAATGTCCCTCTTATCTGTGAGGGATATAGTCAAAGGCCCCTAGGGAAGTTTGAAACCTCATCACACACAACCTTTAGTACACTTTTTTAAAATATACATACGTATGTATGATAATATTTAAATTATACAGGCACTTGAAGACATTAACAGTAAGAGTAAAAGAAAAGTACTTATAATACTATATTGAGATGCAAGTAATATAAATATGGTTTGTTGTTCTAACTTTTTTTTTTTTTCTGTCCTGTTTCCCCCTGCTTAGATTGTGATAAAGTGAGTTGACACTTAAAGGAAATACTTTATGGCTTCCCTTTGACATGCTTGATTGCTAACAACTCTGTTCTTATCCAGTGATTAGCAAGATAACAGTGATAACAAGATAACAAGATACCAGAGCAGTTAACCTGGTAACAGAGATAGCTGCTAAGTGACTTTTGGGCAGGTAGCCTATGCAGTGTGTATACGCTGGAAAAGGGAATGGCTAACATCTCAAGAGGCATTGATTAGGATGGTGTGATATTTATCACTCTACTTTAAAAAGCAGGCAGCTGTTCCAGAAGCTAGCCCAGAGTTCCTGTTTGAACCAGACATTTCATGCCTAGGCATATACCCAGTAGAACTGAGCTCACCTGTGGCTAGAGACATGGCTCGTTAAAGACACTTGCTGCTTTTCCAGAGGTCTTCAGTCTCCAGTACCCATGTTGGCCAGCTCCTAACACAGACACATACATTTTAAAAAGAAAACATATTCAGGTAAAAACTTGAATATAAACATTCATAAGAGGGTTATTCATAAGAGCCCAAGGTAGAACCAACCCAATATTCATCTCCTAAAGAATAAAGAAGTCAAATGTTGTAATTTTATTATTCAGTCATGAAAAAGAATGCAGTATAATGAAACTATATCACAAACCCTGAAAACATGCTATTGAAAGAAGCCAGACATAAATGCCACATACTGTATGGTCTCTTGCACATGGAATCTTGGCTAATCTATAGAGGCAGGAAGTCGTTTAGTGGCTTTCAGGTGCTTGGGGAAAAGGAGAGATATGGGGTAACTGTCAAAGAGCCTCAGGTTTTTGTTTTTATAGGATGAAGAAAATGTAATGGCTGTACACTGTTTGAATATACTGGAACCCAATGGATAATACATATTATTTATTGAGACCTAAGCTGGCTGCTAACTTGCTGTGTAGCTGAGGCTGACTTTGAATTTCTGAGCCTTTTACATCTACTTCCTTAGAGTGCCACCACGCCCTGAATGATAGTTGGAAAGGAAGAGTCTTGATCTTCTTACGACAGAGGTCCTCAAACTGTGGGTCTTGACCCCTTTGCCACCAAATGACCCTTTCACAGGGGTCATCTAAGACCATCAGAAATATCAGATATTTGCATTGTAATTCGTAACAGTAGCAAAATTATAGTTATGAAGTAGCAATGAAAATAACTTTATGATTAGGGTTCATCACAACACAAACAACTATATTGAAGAGTTGCAACATTGGAAATGTTGTGAAACACTGTTCTAAGAACTGAAGTAAACAGTGAACAGGGTTCACTATTATATTGACCCAGAAAATGCTTCATAACTATACAAACCAAGAGGTCCAGCTCTCAGTGTTCAGAAAACAAACAAACACCCAAATCTCAGTGTTCTATTGGGTGTGGTAGCATATGTCTTTAATCTGGGCGCTAGGGAGTCAGAACAGGCAGATCTTGGCAAGTTGGATGCCAGTCTGCTGTATGCAAATAGTTCCAGGCTAGCTAGGGTTACATAGTAAGGCCTTGTCTCAATAAAATAATATAAAATAAAAAAGCAACAAAAAACAATCCCCTAAAGCAGACAAACAAAACTACAAATCACGTGTGAAACTGACCAAGTCATCAAAAGTAGGCATATCAAAAAAGAAAAAAAGAAAAATAAGCCACCAAGTACTCGAAAGCTGTCAGTTTAAAGAAGCAGTTTGCAGCCCTGGGGAATGATAGTAGTGCTAGTAGATGTGCCTCGGCCAAACAGTGGGCTTGGCCCCAGACTGGAGCCCAAAAGGAGTGCTGGAGTTTTATTTCACATGTTAAAGAATGGAAAACAGTGTTGAAGCAAAGGGTGTGTGTGTGTTTGTTGTTATTGTGTGTGCATGATGAGGGTAAGGGGTGAGTCCATGCCAAGAGCACCTGTGATAGTCAAAGGACAGCTTTGAGAAGTCTGTTCCCTCCAGTCATGGGCTCCGGGGATGGAACTCGGGTCACCAGGCATGTGTGCGGAGCACCTCTACCTGCTGAGCCATTTCACTGGCCCCTGAACTGAGGTATAAATGTAGAGTCTCGGTTATTGGTCAGACATAGGTAAAGGAAGCTCCCAAAGTGCACGACTGGGCTTTTATAGTTCATGGTTGGGATAACCCACGTCTGAGCTCCCGGTCACATTGAGGTGATCTTCACTAAAAAAACAAAAAAACAACTATTCCTAAGCTAGCAGAAGAGGCTGCACAGGAAAAAGTTCACAGGAGAAACCAATGAAGCAGAAACTTACAGGAGAAATCTGCAGAAAATGAAAGCAAATATGATTTAATTTTTGGGGGGTGGGTGAGGGGTAGGGGGTGGGGTTTACAGTATATGAATCCCCAGGGCACTATTTTACTATTCAAACGGTTCTGAGAAGCCACATAAACTTGGCATTATGCCAAACAACAAGAATAAATGGAATTTTCTTTGGAATTTACTAGCACACCACAGATACAAGTTAGATAGCCAGTGCAGTTCAGTGCTACATTTCTTTCTCTTTTTTTAATTGGATTTTTTATTATTTCATTTATTTACATTTCAAATGTTATCCCCTTTCCTGGTTTCCCCTTCTGCAAACCCCCTATCCCATCAACAGTGCTACATTTCTTGACTAACTACCTTCCCCACCACCACTCACAGTTTTCCTAAAATACTGACTTGATTTCAGCGACACTTGGGACCCTTTTCTAGATACTCACGTAATTAGTACAGATATAGTGTACACGCCTTTCCTTCAAATCTACTTTGTATCGACTTTTTCCCCCACCTTTCATTTTTCTCAGCACGTATAAAGACTTCCCCTGGGTGGTGGTGGTGGTACACACCTTTAATCCCAACAGAGGCAGAGGCAGGTGGATTGAGGCCAGCCTGGTCTACACAGAGAGTTCTAGGACAGCCAGAGCCACACCAAGAAACCCTGTCTGGAAAAACAAAACAAAACAAACAAGAGAAGTCTTCCAACTGTTCAGTGAACTGTAGACTTTTACAGTGACTGCTTGCTACCCATTGCCTCCCGACGTTTTCTATACTACTTATTATATGTCCACTTGCCTATCTCTGTCTGTCTGTCTGTCTCTCTCAATAGCTCTTCTTTCTGCACTTTTCTAAGTAAATTACAGATGTTAAACTTCCCTAAACACACTGACTGGCTTATGTTTGGACATCTGTTTAGTTTTTAGGTTTTTCCTAGGCGAGCAGAACTAAGCACACATTTGCTGGGTTTCCTGTGCAGGTGCTCTCCCATGGATTCACCCCCTGCTGAGCTTTCACCCTGTGTGCCAGTGTGACCCAAGTCAAACATTTATCATCATGCCATACAATTCTCTCATGCCCATTTTCTTTCACTCCCCTACTCAGGCCCAAGAAGCAGCCATTGCTCTGTTTTCTTGTATAGCTTGGCTTTGCCTCTTCTGCAGCTCCACAGACGTAAAGTGGTAGGTGCCCAGTGTGCTGTTTTTCCTAGGCTTCTTTCAGCGGTGTCTATTCCCTGCTCTTGTTACATTCTCCTTGTGACCAGTACTCCAGGGCTCGTGCTCTGACCATTCGTGGCTGGAGGACTAACACGGCTATAAACATTCCTACGTTAACATATAAACATATGTTTTCACTTTTGTCACAAAAAAACAGAATAGAATTTCTAGGTCACAAAAGGTTAATAGGATGAAACAGCAGCCCTTCTCCCAAAGTTGTAGCATTTTATGCTCCCACTAATGATGTGTAGGTATTCTGGTTGCCCTCCTTTTTCGCTGACCTTGTGTGTTGTTGGTCTTTATCATTTCTGGGGGTATAATGGATTTTGCCTTACATTTTAAGTGATCGTTGCATTTTTTCTGTACTCAACCCCTGAACGTCAGGGTAATCATTTACCCCACACACACACACATACACACATGTAACTTACATAAAAGACGTGGAACAAATGTGAATGAGGGAGGTAGATAGATGTTTTGAGAGTTTGGGGGATTTGGAAAAATATGAATGAATTTGAAGAATTCTTTGTTTGAACTAAGAATTATTTCTTAGATCTGGATGTGACTTGTAGCATGCTCTGGATTCAACTCCTAGCTTCAGAAAAATACATTGTTATATCAGGAACATTTTTATAGAGCTGATTTTTTAACAGGTACAAATGATGGAAAATGTTCATCTGGCACCAGAAACAGATGAGGACGACCTTTACTCTGGTTTCAACGACTACAACCCAGCCTTTGATACTGAGGTAAAACATTGCTCACGTTGGTCTTCTGGTAGCCAGTCCGGCTGGTTCCTGAGGACTCTGTGTTTAAGTGGTTCTTGCTTTTTATGTCCTTCAGACTAAGTAAGGTCTTAAAAACTAGAAAACTAATTATTGAAGAACCTCATAATTCCTACCAGTGACAGTGGCTGCAGCAGAAGGGTAGCTCATGAGAAAGACTAACAGAATAGGACAGCTATATCCCTGCACTTTTCTGCACTAGCTGTAGGCATAAATAAAGACTTAGATAACCTGGAGATACCAAAGATCAGATTATGTATATGAGTGTTTTGCCTGTGTGCTTTTATGTATACCACGTGCATACCTGGCCCGCAAAGGTCAGAAGAGAGTGTCAGATCCACTGGAACTGGAGCTACAGACAGTTGTGAGCCAAGGTACTAGGAACCAAACTCAAGTTCTCTCCAAGAGCATCAAGTACTCTTAATCACTGAGCCTGCTCTCCAGCTGAAGTTTGTTTTGGCTTTTCCAGTCTCTACTGTCTTCTTAATGGGGAGATGTTGACATACACCTGATCTGGATCATAGGCTGGGAACGCTGCTCAGTTGATGGAGTGTTTTCCTAGCATGCACAAGGCCTTAGCTTCAGCCTCCAGTGTGATCTTCAAGGATATTAGAGTAGAGGCCACCTTTGTAGTGCTCTAATTTTTACCTGCCTTGGAGTTATTTTTCTCTTGCTAAGCATATATTTTATAGAGAAATTGGGAAATAGATATGAGCATAGAGGAAAAATTACAGTCATAGAAACTGTTACCATGAAGACTAACTTAAGTGCTGATCTTACCAAATATTGTTCCCTTAGTCGAACGTGTGTGTATGTGTGCTCCAAGATCACATTGTGTATTAATTTTTCATTTTCATGAATTCCCACTTATGTAAGTTAATCTGTTTAATATTTAATGTTATAATAATTACAAAGATTAAATTATTACAAAGTCAAATTTACATTCACATCTGTTATGGAAGTTTCAGTTTCTGAATTCTGTCAAAACAAGATGCTAAAAGGATCTGCAACCCTATAGGTGGAACAACAATATGAACTAACCAGTACCCCACCAGAGCTCGTGTCTCTAGCTGCATATGAATCAGAAGATGGCCTAGTCGGCCATCAGTGGAAAGAGAGGCCCCTTGGTCTTGCAAACTTTACATGCCTCAGTACAGGGGAACACCAGGGCCAAGAAGTGGGAGTGGGTGGGTAGGGGAGTGGAGGGGGAGGGTATGGGGGACTTTTGGGATAGCATTGGAAATATAAATGAAGAAAATACCTAATAAAAATAAAAATAATAAACCAGAAAACTTTATACAAGTTATCTTAACCTAATATGGGTAAAAGAATGAAAGCACAGTTGGGCAGTGATGTGTACAACTTTAATCCAGCACTTAGGAGGCAGAGCCAGGTGATCCCTGTGAGTTTGCGGTGAGCCTGCTCTTAAAAAACAAAAGACTGAAAATGCATGACACAGTGGAGCACACCTTGAATGCCAACACTTGAGAGGCAGAAGCAAGCAGATCTCTGTGTGTTTGAGGTCAGTCTGGTCTGTCTGTATGGGGAGAGAACAGCAAGGGCTACATAGTGAGAACCTGTCTCAAAGAGAGAGAGAGGGAGGGAGGAAGGAAAGAAAAGGAAGGAAGGAAGGAAGGAAGGAAGAAAGAAAGAAAGAAAAGAGAAAGAAAGAAAAGAGAAAGAAAGAAAAGAGAAAAGAAAGATGTGGTTAATTTAGTTGCAAGCATATAAGAATAAAATACTAGTGTTTGTCGGACTTTAAAATTTGCATTATGTTTCTTTTCATTTGGCTTTCTGGAAATTTTACTTTGGTGTAATGTAGCTGTGAATTTGACATGTAGAAAGAAAGCAAGAAGGTAAATAGGGATGGCTTCTTTGTAAATCTCTGATACTGATCATTATAAGGACAGTAGTTGTATGTCCACATGCCTGTAACCTTAGCGCTCAGCAGAAAAGTAGGAAAATATAGGAAACTGGAGAAAATAAAGAATAAACTAACAAACTGTAACAGTGGAATAATTATAAGAAAATAGCAGATGCAGTCACCTGAAGATCATGTGCTCTGTATTACAACCTAGTATTTTGTTGTAGACCTTGTCCTTTAATATATGCAGTTGTTTCCCTCTGGTATACAAACACACATGTATGCAGATAGAATTATTCAGTTTTAGTTAAAATAGTTGCAAGCAGTTTCTAAAGTTAGTATTAAAGCAAGCAAGCAAACAAACAAATACATTGAAGCCCCCCTCTCCTCCCAGTTTAAAATTACATGCTTATCTACCCTGAGATCACCCAAACCAAGTAGCACATGCCCATTGTTGAAAACAAATTTGCTGATGACTGTCATTCAAAAACAACAGCATGTGAGACAGATACAGAAGTGTCCACCTGTAATCTTTGCACCTAAGAGGCTGAGGCAGGAAGATCATGGTTTGGAGGCCAGTTGGGGCTACATATTGAAACCCTGTCTCAAAAAATCCCATCCCCAACATAAAAGATATAATCACTATTAGTATTTTATTGTCTTTTATTTCTGCATATGTATACAATTTTTATCATATTTGGAATTGGCAATTTTGTTTTTTTTTTTTTCACTTAACATTATGTCATGATATGACATGTATAAATAGAATTTTAAGGCGGCATAACTGAAAATGCTCATTTGTTTAAACATATTTTCTGTTGTAGATTTCTACCCCCAAGGTTTTTGCAATTATAAATAACATTACAATAAAATTTTATTTGTGAATAATTTCTGTATTTTGACAGCAATAGTGGAGAAGGGCCAGTCTTACTCTTCCAACATCCTATTCTCTTGGGACCAGCATGACCATGTCTAAGCACAGCAGCCTCCACATTGTCTGTGCCACCACGCTGAGGACTCAGCCTCTATCCTCAACCTTAGCAGCAAGTGTGTTTTCAGGAAGCAGACTGAGATAGAGGAAAGGCAACCATGAGGGTTGTGTTCAGTGTATCTGAAGGTAGTCCAGAGGCAGAAAGTGAGAGGCACTTAGAAGATGGCCAGTTGGTGAGACAGGCTGCCAGGTAGCTCAGAAATGTGCACATCCTGTCTTGACTAGCAGTCTTTCCCACAGACTTCTCAGGAGAAATTAAGTACAGGTCAGGAGTCAGGAAAGTGTATTTTAGTGCAGATGTCAGTCCCTGCCTACAGTGAAGGTTTCTGGTGTTTCATTTGGTCTAACAGAAGAGGAACAGGAAATATTTGCCTTCTTGCTTGTAGAGAATATGGCCTTTCTATCCTGCAGCTTCCTTAGGTAGGGACAGTAGTGTGATCCTGGAATATTAGAGGAAGGTAGAAGAAGGAGAAGGGTAAGCAAAGAGAGAAAGGGAAAGATTTGAACCTCATCTCCACAGCTACTAGGGAGAAAGGGGAAAGGTCATGTCCTTGGATACTTGACTTTTAACCAAGTGATAGCACCACCCTCTTTTAGGGATTTTGGTTATTTTAGATGATGTTAAATAAGTACACAGTTCTCATAAAAACTGAGCACTGGGGAGGGTATGGGGGACTTTTGGGATAGCATTAGAAATGTAAATGAAGAAAATACCTAGTAAAAAAATTTAAAAATTAAAAAAAAACAAAACAAAAAACTGAGGACTTTTCTGTGAAGTGTGAAGTCAAAGGTACACAGTAGCATAACTAATTATCCTTCACTTTGGAAGATCTTTGTGCAAAAAAAAAAAAAAAAAAAAAAGAATTCCAACGATTCCAGAGGAGTAGAAGGAGCCTTGATATTTGGGGGCTGGGGGTATAGAATTTGAAGACAGCAGTCTGTATTTTAGGTAAGATGAACTAAAATCTTATAATCCAGATCCTATCTGGATCTTGAATATGAACCAGAAGAGTTTAACTTTTGTCATACTTATTTTGAATGTTAAATTTGCCTTTTTACTTTAGGAGTTGGAGAATGACACGGGTTTTCAGCAAGCAGTGAGAACCAGTCATGGCAGAAGACCTCCAGTAAGCAAACTATAAATAAGCTTGTAGAAACTATGTCATGAGCTTCCCCATCATAGTCATGTACAGCCCAGTAATGCTCACTGCATTTACATGCTGTGAGGCAGGCTTCAGAATCGTCTCCTCTTGGGAATGTAAAACTCTTGTCCGTTAAGGTGGATATTGGTGATGCAAGCCTTTAATCACAGCACTTGGAAGGCAGAGGCAGGGGGATCTCATTCTACAGAGTTCCAGGACAGCCAAGGCTACACATAGAAACCTGTCTCAAAAACCAAAGCAAACCCAAACCAAACAAAAATCCTCTTGTCTGTTAAATGACTCCTGCGCTTCTCCTTCCCTGACACTGGTAGCTACCACTCGGGTTTCTGCTACTAAGACCGACTGCTAGACCCTCCCACAGTGCGATCATGGGTGCTGGAACATTGTCCTTCATAAGTGTTCTTGAGGTTCATCATTATATGCTCGGTTTTGTCCTCATTCAGATCCATGATTAAGGATTTCCCTCCCACCCTGTGATTCATCTGATTTCATCTTGTTGGTGGTGTTCTCTGGTACTCAAAAGTTTCTGGCTCAGTGCAGTCCTGTTGGTCAGGCTTTGGTGTCCTGTCCTAAAAATCACTGTGAAGGCTAAGGCTGTCAGCTTTTCTTCTGTCATTTTCTCCCAGGAGATTTATTGCTTTTGTCTTCAGTATTTATGTGTGTGGTTTATGATTAAGGATCAACTTCTTCCCTCTGAATGTTGAAAGGATGCTCTTTCCTTCTTGAATGGTCTATTTTGATTTATAAGTGCTCACATAAACCAGTTATGTTTTAATTTTATAAATAAATTTATGTACAGAAAACTAAGTGTACATTTAACCCAATTTAGTGGCAAGTTCCTTAGCTTTTGCTTTTTCCACCTTGGCAATGTGAGCCACAGACTTAGGACCCAGGACATTGCCTCCCCATTGGTGGCGTGGATCTTATCATATCTGTCATTATAATTGGTCCTAATAGCTTCCACCAGCTTAGCCAGAGTACCCTTGTCTTCCGAGTTAACCTGTGTGAAGGCAACAGTGGTGCATGTCTTCCTGTGGAAGGGGTGCCCCAGCCTGGCCTTTCCCTTGATGATGCAGTAGGGCACCCCCATCTTTTGACACAGGGTAGGCAGGAAAACCATCAGCTCCATGGCATCTACATCATGGACAATCACCACCAGCAGAGCCTTCTTGTTCTCCACCAAGGTGGTGACTGTATTGACTCCTGCTCAGAGGACAGGTGGTCTCTTAGTTGGGATGTCCCCTTTGCCAGCAGCTTTCTTCTCAGCATGGGCCAGGAGCCTTTGCTTCTTCTCTTGCTTTGTCTCTGGCCTGTACTTGTGGGTGAGCTTAAGCAGCTGTGTAGCTGTTTGCCTGTCCAGGGCCCTGGTGAATGGGTTAGTGGCAGGAGGGACTTTGAGCCACCTAGAGAGGATGGCTCTTTGCTGCTGCAGCCTGTTGTAGTGAGGCCATCTGACGAAGCGTGTTAGATCTCTTTTGGGCTGGATGTCCTACCCAGTGCCAAAGTTCTTGGGCCTTTTTTCAAACAAAGGATTGACCACCTTTTTAGCCTCCTGTTTCTTGACAACAGTGGGGGCCCGGCCACCTTCTTCCCCTTGGCCTTCCTTTGGGCATCTTGCTCAGGTGGAGGAGAGAGAAACAAGAGGGAATTGTGGGTGATAAGTAAGCGGCCACAGAGATCCACATGAACCAGTTTTACTACTTCCTAACAATACCAGAATTCTGGATTGTTTTCAGAGCCAGAATTGCCACTATTGTCGGATTTCTTGGTTTGGTTTGGTTTTTCTGTTTTGTTTTGGTTTTTGATTTTGTTTTGATTTGTTTCGGGGATAAGTGGATGCAAGCATGAACACTGGGCTTACTTGTTAGGACCTCAAGTCATTTCTGAGTCCCTTCCCTTTAAAATGAATTTCAAACTCAGTCTCCACCTCAGCACTTTCAATAACTGAACTCCCTAGTATTTAAGCAATCATTCTAAGTATGGCATATTTCTTTCTTTCTTTGAGATTATAATTACATTTCTCTGTTCCCTTCCCTCCAAACCCTCTCATATACCCTTCCCTACTCTCTTTCAAATTCATGGGCTCTTTTTTTATTAATTGTTATTGCATGCATATATATGTATATAAATATGTATTTCTACATCTAATCTGCTCAGTCTATATAATGCTATTTGTGTGTGTGGCCATTTGGCATCGGAAAACCAACTAGTGTGTTCTTCTCTGGGGAGGATCACCAAATACAGCATACTTCTTTAGTGAAGAGCCTCTACCTTTTCCAGTATGTAGCATGATCTGAGTCCTGCTGAGGATGCTCTTTCTCCTCCCCAAGGTAACTGCTAAAATACCAAGCACAGCAGTCAGCAGACCCATAGCTACTGGATATGGGGTAGGTTCTTAAATATATATAAGTTCATTCAAGACAGTTCTAAGTAATTTGTGCTTTGTCAATTCATAATCCAGATGTATACCAATATATATTAAAAGGTCTAATTTGAGCAATAGCTTTGGATAATTCAGTAAGTTTGATTTATGCATAACTATATCTTATTATTATTTTTTATTTGTAGACCTTATTTGCTGATTGATTTCTGTTTTCTACATAATATAACCAACTCTGATATATATTCCATTCTTGAGTTCTACATGGACTAGATGTTATATAAGCATAATGGTGTTTATAAGAACTTAACCATGTAATCGATGAAATTTAAGAAAATGTTTCAGGGATGTATATCTGAGTTTTATCTTATTGACCCTTTGGGGAAAATAGTCTCTAAACCCCCTAGAGTAATTGTCCTTTAACCATATTTAATGTTCCTAAATATGTTTTGGCTCACATAAAATAAGAAAGAGACGGTAGAAGAATGAAAGACTGAACTGGAGTAACTTTTAGAACCTTTGTGATCGTGCACTCTACTATGGTCAGCAAAATGGCTTCAGAGCCCAGAGGCCCAGGAGATGAGCCTGAGGGTGTGTTTGCATTGGTCTTTCTCCAATGTAAGAAGTGGTGAAGGGACAGATATTTCCAGTTTGCAAATCAAATGGTCTTTGTCACAACTGTCCATGCAACGGTGTTTGTCATATAGCCACAGGCGATGTATAAATAGATGTTGTAGTCCAGGAAAACTTTATTTACAAAGGTGGATTGTTACTTGCCTACCCTTGATAAGAGTTTGTAAGTTGATACCACGCTATTAGGTAACAAATGGAAAACTTTTGTTTGTGCTTATGTGTAGCTAGAAAAAAAAAATCAAGAGGTGCCTACAGTTTTACCTGTAAAGTTGCAGGAGCTATTTTAATTTTAGGACTGTGTTTAACCTGTGTTTCTGTTTATTAGTCCAAGACATCCCTGACATCATCAATGGGAAGACCGATGACAGGGACGATTCAGGTCTGTTTGCTCCTGTGGTTTACTTCTGCCTGTCTTGTGACATAGAGTTTATTACCAAAGATTTTTCCTCTTCTTATATTTTAACAAAGTTGTTACATATGTAGTAACACCTTTTTATTCTGGGTTAATATTTGGGTTGTTTTGATTTTTCAGAAGTATGCTTTCTTGGATTTGTATGCTTCAGTCTCAAGTGAGAGGCTGTAGAAGTTGACATAGACTGATGCTTTGCCTTCTGGAGCAGCTGGAACTTGCTCTCCTGGGCTACCATTTACAATCTCTGTGGGTTCTCTTGTGGCGTATGGGAGACCAGCCAAAAGAGCAGGAGTAGCTGACAAATTAGCTAATTAGTTTATTCTTTTCAAACCAAAAGAATAACTGTTAGTTCCAGCATTTAAATGTTATAGGGGAAAGAGGAAGAGTCGGGTTGTTGCATGAGGATACAGAAGTAAGGCATGAGGAGATGGTTATTAAAAATCAGGGCTAGAGTAGGGTGTGTGTAACGTGCAGAGCTGTCAGTAGGTATAGTTCTTATTCAAGAATAAGTTTGAAATGCTTCTTGCTCTTTAAAGGATGGAGTTGCTCGACCGATGACAGCAGTGAGAGCAGCTGGCTTTTCCAAGGCAGCTTTGCGAGGTTGGTGCATTCTTACCACACTCACCCCCATTTCTGTATATGCAGATCATTTACATTTCAAATATAATCAAACATGCCATTGATTATAAGGCACACCATGATTTTCGAGAACTCTACTAAGAAAGAAAGGGGTTAAGGTGGCTCTGGTGATTGACATCTGTAACCCCAGCACTTGTGAGGCTAAGAAAGGTATGCCACCTGTTCTCTAGCCTGGGCTACATATGGAGAGCCTGCTCTAATACATGACTTAGAGGAAATGGCTGGTGCAGTTGTGCTATAGCTCACTTGCAGTGGTGGTTACACCAGTGTGTAATGTGTCGAAATATGCTGAACTATGCACCTAAAATATGGTGTGTGTATGATAGAACTTGATCCTAAAAATGAGAGGTAAAAATACTATTTGAATATGTAAGCTAAACATTTAAAAATAAAACCAACAAAAATGAATGTTTATTGTATGAGTAAAAATGATAAAGCTAATCCCAGATTATCCCTTACAGATGCTTGATAGTTTTTTTTTCCTTTTTTTAAATTGGGTATTTATTTCATTTACATTTCCAATGCTATCCCAAAAGTCCCCCCCATGCTCCCCTCCACTCCTCCACCCACCCACTTCCACTTCTTGGCCCTGGCGTTCCCCTGTACTGAGGCAGATAAAGTTTGCACGACCAATGGGCCTCTCTTTCCACTGATGGCCGACTAGGCCATCTTCTGATTCATATGCAGCTAGAGACACGAGCTCCGGGGTACTGGTTAGTTCATATTGTTGTTCCACCTATAGGGTTGCAGATCCCTTTAGCTCCTTGGGTACTTTCTCTAGCTCCTCCATTGGGGGCCCTGTGATCCATCCAATAGCTGACTGTGAGCATCCACTTCTGTGTTTGCTAGGCCCTGGCATAGTCTCACAAGACACAGCTATATCTGGGTCCTTTCAGCAAAATCTTGCTAGTGTATGCAATGGTGTCAGCGTTTGGAAGCTGATTATGGGATGGATCCCTGGATATGGCAGTCTCTAGATGGTCCATCCTTTCATCTCAGTTCCAAACTTTGTCTCTGTAACTCCTTCCATGGGTGTTTTGTTCCCAATTCTAAGAAGGGGCAAAGTGTCCACACTTTGGCCTTCGTTCTTCTTGAGTTTCATGCATTTAGCAAATTGTATCTTATATCTTGGGTATTCTAAGTTTCTGGGCTAATATCCACTTATCAGTGAGTACATATTGTGCGAGTTCTTTTGTGATTGGGTTACCTCACTCAGGATGATGCCCTCCAGGCCCATCCATTTGCCTAGGAATTTTATAAATTCATTCTTTTTAATAGCTGAGTAGTACTCCATTGTGTAAATGTACCACATTTTCTGTATCCATTCCTCTGTTGAGGAGCATCTGGGTTCTTTCCAGCTTCTGGCTATTATAAATAAGGCTGCTATGAACATAGTGGAGCATGTGTCCTTCTTACTGGTGGGAACATCTGGATATATGCCCAGGAGAGGTATTGCTGGATCCTCCAGTAGTACTATGTCCAATCTTCTGAGGAACCGCCAGACTGATTTCCAGAGTGGTTGTACAAGTTTGCAATCCCACCAGCAATGGAGGAGTGTTCCTCTTTCTCCACATCCTCGCCAGCATCTGCTGTCACCTGAATTTTTGATCTTAGCCATTCTGACTGGTGTGAGGTGGAATCTCAGGATTGTTTTGATTTGCATTTCCCTGATGGTTAAGGATGTTGAACATTTTTTAGGTGCTTCTCAGCCATTCGGTATTCCTCAGGTGAGAATTCTTGGTTTGATGCTTGATAATTTTAGAGTTCACAGAAATGCAGATCTCTGAAGGAAGAAAGTGAATACTGAGGGAGTAATTTATTTTGTTTCTGTTTGTTTTTCTGTAAGTTTTGTTTATAGTTCCGTGTTTGTTAAAAATCCTAACATTTCCCATGCAATATTTATATAAGTGAATAAGTACAGGTGTAATAGCTGTCTTTCCTATTGGGCTTACACCATTTAATCAATGATAACTTACTATGTACAAGATTCTCTTCAACTTTGCTGGATCATAAACTGAAACTCTTGAATTGTGTCTCAGGCTCTGCATTTGACCCCCTTGGTCAGTCCAGGGGCCCTGCTCCTCCTTTGGAAGCCAAAAATGAAGACAGGTATGCAAGGCCTTCGACTGCTGCTGCTGCTGCATGTTTTTGTTTGTTTGTTTGTTTGTTTGTTTGTTTGTTTCTAGATACATAATATTAGCTTGTGTGAGCAGTACACTGATGAATCTTCATTCCCAATTCTTGGCCTCAGTAAAGGAATACAAATCTAGGAATAGTTATGTGAAGTCATACAAATTCTTAATGGTTAGTTGACTGAAGTTGTTGTCTAATTTTCATGAGTAGTGATTCTTTTGAAGGCTGAACAGGATTATAAATGTTATGTAATTTTGAAAGGGTATGTTTTCAAAGAAAAACTTAGTAGTGTGTCTTCAGTGGGATTTTATTTAGTTATCAGTGCGCATTAAGAGTTACACTATTTCCCTGGAAGAAAAGAGTAGCAAGGCAACAGTAACATTATTTTCAAATGTGACTGCTTTGGCAATTGTTTGTTTGTGTGCGTACATGCATGGGTGCGTGCGGTGCGTGTGTGTTTGAGTCAGGGCCTCACTATGGAGCCTTGTCTGGCCTGGAATGCTCTATGTACACCAGGCTGGCTTCTAAGTCAGAGATATGCTTAGGTCCTGGCACTAAGGCCTATGCTACTATGTGGGGCCCTGGAGCCAAGTCTTTTTAAACTGGCTCTTATTTAGAAATTTCCTTTACAACATTTTTATGTTCATAAATAATTTTAAATCTCTTATGAGCTTTAGTTTTCCTAGCCACTGGGGAAGTTTTTATTTTTCATAGGATCTCAAAAAATATCCCCTTCTCTCGGGAGCAGTGATGCAGCTGCGATGGTCCAGTGTGCCTGACTGCTCTGCATCCGCCCTCTATCACTTACTAGTTTGTGATCTTGGCAGAACTTTCTAAGCTAATTTATTTTTTCAGTAAAACATAATTACAGTTCTCACATCAAGTGTTTTATGAGAAGTAAGTGGAGTTGTTAGGGCAGCACATTTAGATTATTACACTTGACACTAAATAAATGTTCAGTTTATTTTAATGTATATTTATTATGAATAATTCTCTAATATAATTATTAAGCACAATATTGTGGATTTTTTAAACAATTCCACATATATCCTTATTTGAAATCTATTCTTAACGTGTAATAGCATTTAATAGACAATGCTAAAAAGTAACTTGTGATATAGATTTTAGTGGTTGGATGATTTAAATAATACTGTTTTCTCAACAGTCCAGAAGAAAAAATTAGACAGTTGGAGAAGAAAGTAAATGAGTTGGTGGAAGAAAGCTGTATTGCCAACAGTTGTGGAGACTTAAAACTGGTAAGTTGGTAAACTAGGAGAACTCAGATTAAGATATGTGCAGATGTCTGTATCTACTTTTAAATATGCATTTATTTTATTTTATTTATTTATTTATTTTTGCGGTTGACTGGCCTTAGGGTTTGAGTAAGGCAATTATTTTGAGAATTTTGCCTTACAAACTCTTATACCACAATTGGATGATTATACAATTTTTGACATTACCTTTTTAAGGTTTATTTATATTTTGTGTTTATGAATGTTTTGCCTGTATGTGTGTATGTATGCAGTATCTGTGAAGGAAAGCATGTTGGATCCCTTGGGTCAGGAGTTACAGACTGCTTGAGCTGCCATGTAGTTGCTGGGAACCAAACCCTAGTCCTCCAGGGTAGCAGCAATGCTGAGTCTTCTCTTCTAGGTTGCTTTGTTACTTTACTTTCACCTCAGACCATGAAAGTACAATGTTCATGACTTAAAAGATAAGTTTCAAGCAGATCATGGTGGCTCACATCTTTAATCCCAGCACTTGGGAGGCAGAGGCAGGTGAATTTCTGAGTTCAAGGCCAGCCAGGTCTACAGAGTGAGTTCCAGGACAGCCAGGGCTACACAGAGAAACCCTGCCTGGGGGGGGGGGGGGGCGGGGATAAGTTTCTTATTATATTTCTTTGTGGAACTTGCAGTAAATAAGCCCTTTCTCAGCAAGACCACATAGTCAGTCTAGGAGGCAAAGCTCCAGGTTAAACAGCATTCTGGGATTTTGTGTGAGGCCATAGGGACATTCAGAGTCATCTGATGTGGGGTAGGCACTCGGTTGTTCATCATATAGATGCATAAATGCTGGCAAATGCAAAGAACTATCTTACCAAGTGTAAGTCTGATTTCAGGCCTTAGAGAAGGCAAAAGATGCAGGAAGAAAAGAGAGAGTCCTGGTGAGACAACGAGAGCAAATCACAAGTCCAGAAAATATCAACTTGGACTTAACCTACTCCGTAAGTGTTGGTGTGCCTGCTGAGGGCAGTGTGCTTACCAGGGTCTCCTCGGTCCTTTTGTTTTGTTGTTGTTTCTTTCTCTAGTGTTAAGGATCAAACTCAGGTATTGTTCATGCTAGTCACATGCTCTGTCACATACATCTCTAGCCCTCTTGTAGTATTTGGGAAAAGATTTTTGTTTTCACCAAATCATAAATTTGATACAGACTTATGGGGTACTGTCTTAGTTATTTTTCTATTCCTGTGGCAAAACACCATGACCAAGGCAACTTATAAAAGAAACGTCTTAATCTGGGCCAGTTTTAGAGGGTGAGTCTGTGACCATCATTGTGGGGAGCATAGCAGCAGGCAGGCAGGAATGGAGCTGGAGAAGGAGCTGAAAGTTCACTTGTTGAGACAACTACAAAGGAGGGAGGGAGGGAGGGAGGGGGAGAGAGAGAGAGAGAGAGAGAGAGAGAGAGAGAGAGAGAGAGATATTAACCTTAAAACTTACCCCCAGTGACTTATCTATTTCAACAAAGCCACATCTCCTAATCCTTCCTAAATAGTTCCACCAATTGCTGACCAAGTGTTCAAATGTATAAGGGCCATTCTTGTGTAAACTACCACAGGAACCGTGTGATAGTTTGACAAACGTATGCATTGCTTAATGCTTATGTCAGATTGAGTTTATCTATGTTCTCAAACATTGATCATTTCTTTATTATAAAAGCATTCAAATTCCTTTCTTGTAGCATTTAAAATTATATAGTATATTATCATTATTTTTGGTTCTCTTGATGCAAAATAACACAATGCAGCTTTGTTTTGTTGAGACACTTATTTTTTTTTTTTTAGAATTATTTATTTTACTTATGTGAGTACTCTGTCACTGTCTTCAGACACACCAGAAGAGGGCATTGGATCCCATTACAGATGGTTGTGAGCCACCATGTGATTACTGGGAATTGAACTCAGGACCTCTGGAAGAGCAGTCAGTGCTCTTAACCATTGAGCCATGTCTCTAGCCCAAGATACTTTTTTAATACACAGCCTGAACTACCTCAAATTTAATCCTCCTGCCTCAGCCTCCTACATGATTATAGCATGTGCCATAATGCCCAGCTACACCATAACTTCTCCCTGTAACTGTAACGTTGCACTCATTGGCCAGCTCTTCCTCTCCTTTGCTTCTCCTGGTCTTTTTGGTTTTGCCCAATTTTATTTTTTAAAATTTGATTGTTTCTTCTGATTTCAGAATTAGTCTAATATATTTAGTTTGTGAGACATTTTTGTTTGTGGTTTGCATAAGATCTCTTTTGTTTAGCTGTTCAGTTAATTGTTTTTATTTCTGTGATGGGAACTGAGCCTAGGCCCCATGCGTGCCAGGTGCAGGCCTCATGGTGACCTGCATTCTCAGCCATCAGTTGTCTTAGTAAATAATTGCAAGCTCGTGGTCTTATGCTGCTACTCACAAGCATTGTTACTGTTTATGCTACCCAGTGCTGTCTTAATGAGATGCTAATGTAGATTTTTTTTTTTTAATCAGTGACTATGTGAAGACATTGGGGAAAAACCAAAGCCTTTGATTTCTACAAAATGTGTTTAATGCTGAAAAGATGCTTGTTTGATATTTACATTGCTGTTAAGGAGTCCTATATGCTAAATAATGGAAAAGGAAACATCTGAAATGTTAAAATGCCAGATAGGCGCACACTGTTAATTCCAGCACTCAGGAGGCCAAAGCAGGCAGATCTCTGGGAGCTGGAGGCTACTCTAGTCTATGTATCTAGTTCCAGGCAGCCTGGACTACATAGTGAGACCCTGTCTTAGAAAAAGGTCATGTTAGATGAAGTCTCTGATTCACTTTACTGTTTAGGCTACTTTAAATGATACTTCGTTTCTATTTATAAGGAGAACTAAATAGTCCTTTTCTTGATTATTCTTTTTCTACCGGTAACACTAGCAATGCACATTCATTTTTTGTGGGCCTTCCCAAGATTATTGAATGACAAGTACTATGCAAATTAAATAAAATACATAGAATATAGAGTGAAGTTTCGAGGCCAGCTCTCCATCATCTGCAGTCTATTTACTTCTTGTGGCAAGGTAGTAGTTGTATATGATTGGCTGAGTAGCTTGAGACAACAGCTTCATTCAAATAGGGTTTTTATTGTTGTTGTTGCTCTTTTTTGTTTTGCTTTTCGTCTTTGAGACAGGGATTCTCTGTATAGCTCTGGCTGTCCTGGAACTTCCTCTGTAGATCAGGCTGGCCTCAGAGTCACAGAGGTCCTGCTTCTGCTTCCTGTGCTAGGATTAAAGGCGTGCCCCACCACTGCCCAGCAAGTGTGCTAACCTCTAGAATGACTGCAGGTGAATGGGGCCTAGAATGGTCATTATGTGGCTTTTTATGTTTCCTTCCTAGGTTCTTTTCAACTTGGCCAGTCAGTATTCTGCTAATGAAATGTATGCAGAAGCACTAAACACATACCAAGTTATAGTGAAAAATAAGATGTTTAGCAATGCAGGTAGGTGTCTATAAATAGATTTGTAGCTCTTTTACAGTGTTAATTACATTTCCTCACTTTATTTTTTTTTTATAATAAAGTGATCTTTTCTTTAAGTAAATTTATATTTATGGTGTGGTGTCCTGCTTGAAGATACTATGTGTGAAAACCTATACGAATACAGGAAGAAATGCCATTGCCATGAGATAACTGCCTATGCTAAACAGAAAACATATTCCAAGCTGGCGAGGTGGCTCATGCCTTTAATTCCAGAACTGGAGGCAGAGGCAGGTAGATCTCTGAGTTCACTTGGACTATATAGGGAGCTCCAGGACAGCCAGGGCTACATAGTGAGACCCTGTCTCAAAAAAATAAAATAAAAAATTAAAATATTTTTTGTCCCATCATCATAGGAAGAAAGAAGCATGATAACCATAATATTTCTTTCCTTATGTGACTGTTCTCAAGAGATGAGTGTACATTTATATTGTATAATTTTTGTCATAATAATAAGATTTATTAGTTTCCTTTAATATTAAAATTATGTAGCATTATTGAGTAACTTACAGATGTTTCATATTCCTTTTTTAAAGTGTGTGTGTGTGTGTGTAAATACAAATGCATGTATGTGATGCTGTACTTGTGGAGACAGAGGACAGCTCATAGAGTCTCTTTTCTTCCTCTATACATCCAAGTTGGAAGCAGCCCTTCATGCTTGCACAGCAAGTGCTTTTAGCAGTGTCTCTCCTGTCTCATGGTTTCCTTAGCACAGTGCACTTGAGACTGTAATAGAAATGGTTGTCTAGCCATCTTAAGTCTCATGTATGAGCATGTGACAGTGGTGTACTGTTTTGATGTTAGAATTTTATGTATAAAACTTCACAACAGGACCCATGAGATGGCTCAGTGGGTAAATACTCTTGTACATATGACTTATGACCTAAGTTTAGTCCCCAGATCCTAGAAAGTGGCAGGAGAGAACCAACACCCACAAATTTTCCTCTGACCTCCACATGTGTGCTATACCTGTACACATACACACACAATACATTTTAAAACATTTAAAGCTTCCCAACTTGAAAAAAAAAAGTTTTAGAGAATATAGGCTAAGATTGTCTATAATATCATAGGAAAAGTACAAACATGAAAATGCTTTATACTCTTTTTTTTTTAATTAGGAAGACTGAAAGTGAATATGGGAAATATTTATTTAAAGCAGAGAAATTATTCCAAAGCCATTAAGTTCTACCGAATGGCCTTAGATCAGATCCCAAGTGTCCATAAAGAAATGAGGTAAGTGTAAAATATGGTGTCTACATTTTAAGTATCTCTTCATAAATAAGATGACTTGTGATTTGATGTCATTGGGCTGAGCGTTTTGAAGTGTTTATAGATGAGAGGTGTTAGGTTCATGGTTCAGATGTGGTATTTTGCTCTGTTCGCCTGTGACTGTTTGCACACATCTCTATAAGGGCAAAATTAATAAGGTTAAAGAAATAGTGTATGACCAAGTAAAATAAAACTAAGATAGCAGTGCAGCTTTTAGTAACGTTATACAGCTTAACACCAACACAGCCTTGACAACAGTGCTGACAGCACGGCAGACCACAGTGCATGGCTAGAAACCAAGACCCAGGGGTACACTCCTCCTGCTGTGTGAGACAAGTGAACCTAAATGATCACTGTGGAATATAAAAGGTGGAGAAGTTGGGATTTTTTCTACCCCTGCAATATTCAAGAGCAAAACCTGTATTTATTGGTTTAATGTTCCCTAGGACATTTCATTTGTGATAGTCCCTTTAAATGCTACTATTCAGCAAGTGCTACCTAACTTACATAATACTCTAGAAATACCCTTAACTCAGATAAGACCAAGAATTTGAGCATGTCAAGAAAATGTAATTTGGGGGCATATATTAAATGCTTAATAATGACTGAGGCAGTGGGTGCAGTAGTAATTTAGCCAAAGCAGTAACTACTGAGGACTACTCCGAGTTCTTTAAGGAAGGGAACTGAGGTGGGTTACATTCGTGGAATGAGTGACCCTGATAATAGTCTGCTAATTATGAATAAACAATGAGATTATGTTCAGATATACTTAGAAAAGGGGCGGGATCACACCCACTAGAATGACCCAAAAGGACAGGTATTGATGGAGATGCTGATAAGTTCGACATTTTATGCAATGGATATGTGAAATGCTACAACTACTTTGGAAGACAGGCTAATCTTAAAAGGTAAACATTTACCATATGGCCATCAAGAACATTTACACTATTTCAAAGTATTCATAGTAGCATTAATCATAGCACTAATCTAAAATTCCACCAGGTAGGCAGTAAACAAGAAAATATGGTATGGCACACATCTTTCATTCCAGTACTCTGGAAGCAGAGGCAGGCAGATCTCTATGAGTTCAAGGCCAACCTGGTCTACATAGAGTCCCAAGCCACCAAGGCAGCCAGGGCTACATAGTTGAGACCCTGTCTCAAAAAATAAAATAAAATATAGTATATCTATGCTATAGAATACCACTTAGTGATTTTAAAAGGTGGTGAATCACCAATACTACAGTATAGAGGAACCTCAGGATTGTGTCAGGGAATGAAACCCGACACCTCATAGAATTCGACTTATAGGCAATGACTAGGAAAGGCAGGGAGACAGGAAGGCAATTCGAGTTGCCCAGTGCTCACTGTTGATGGGGAACGAAGGGTTTCTCTTCAGGGTAAGATGTGGTTATTGTCCTGCATACGTAAGTACAGCAGTAATCACCAAATGTCGTGATCTCCTGTCACTCTATTAAAAAGCTTTTATAAATTAGAGAGTAAGATGAGAAAGAGGCAGGGAGGTGCAGCTCCTGGGCGTCAGAGCAGGATTCACACTGTTTAGGCCGATCGGTGTCCCTCTTTGTTTAGCATTAAATAACCGGTGTTTTCTTTGTTTAGGATTAAAATAATGCAGAACATTGGAATCACATTTATAAAAACTGGTCAGTACTCAGATGCCATCAACTCATTTGAGCACATTATGAGCATGGCCCCGAGCCTGAAGGCAGGCTTCAACCTTATTCTTAGTTGTTTTGCCATTGGAGATCGGGAGAAAATGAAGAAGGCATTCCAAAAATTAATTGCTGTTCCGTTAGAAATTGATGAAGATGATAAATATATCTCCCCAAGTGTGAGTATGCAAATGAGAGTTAACAGCATCTCCTGCTTGTCTGTCTTTCTGTTTCTGTAAATGAGCTAATTGGAATTTCTCAAGGGGCAGTTGATATATTTCATTTGCTATTTAAATTGAGAAAGGAACTCTTGAAATAGAGCTAGAAATATGGTTAAAACAGACTATGCAATTTAAGTCAAAACTTTAAAAAAGGAATCATTAAAAATAAGATTTGACTATACCTAGACCATGTGACCATGGGATGTTTATTTCCTGGTTAGTTTTTGTCAGCTTGACACAAACTAGAGGCCCCTGGGAAGAGGGAGCCTCATCTGAGGAACTGCTTCTGTCAGGTTGGCCTGTAGGTGGGTCTGTGGAGCCTGTAGGTCTGTGGAGCATTTTCTTGATTCAGGTTTGATGTGGGAGGACCCAGATTGTTGTGGGCAGTGCCACCCCTGGGCAGGTAGCCCTGGGTTGTATGAGAGAAGAGGCTGAGCAAGGCATGAAGAACACTTTGATGGTCTCAGCTTCTGTTCCTTGATGCCAGGCTACTGCCTGAGAGTCATGCCCTGGATTCCATCAATGGTGGACTGAAACCTTCAAGCTAAATTGAACTTTCCATACCTAAGTTGGTTTAGTCAGTGTTTTTATCAGAACAGTAAGAACAAACTAGAACAGTAGTACTGAGGGATGACACTAAGGCTTTGCACATGTTCTACCACTGAGCCATATACCCTGCCCATCTACCATGGAACCGAAAATTCTTGTTTTGTTTTGTTTTGTTTTGTTTTGTTTTGTTTTGTTTTGTTTTGTTTTGTTTTGTTTGACATAGGATCTTATTATCCCAGGCTAGCCTCAAACTTGCTATGTAGTTAAGGGTGATTTTGAATTTCTGATACTGCCTTCACTTTCTGAATATAGCGCTAAGATTATAAGCATATGCGTTTATGCTTATTCAGTCTTGGGGATTAAACTCAGGACTTCATGGATCACAGGGAAACATTCTATCAACTGAACTACATCCTCTATACCCTCAGCCTCTGAAAAGTCTTGTTTCCAAAGAATTTAAAGAGGGAATATTATATAATATTAAGAGGTATAGGTATTTTACACATGAGAAACTGGTAGAAAATACACCAAAATAGAAATAATAGTTCCTGGCAGTTGGATGCTGTTGCTTCTTCCTCTTCTTTCTCCTCCTCTTCTTCTTTTTTCTTAATACTTTGAAGAAATTTCCCAAATATTTATGCATAAATTGTTAGCATTCTATTACATTAAGTCAAACCACATGAAATTTCCTGTATTTATAGGTCAAAGCAGTATTTTTTCAACTTAATAGAGTTGAACTCCACTGTTTATTCTTTGAGGGTCTCTTAAATTTGGGTGGCCTGGAACTCATCATGTAGCCCAGGCTAGCCTCCAAATTCTGAATCCTCCTGTCTCATCTCAACCTCTAAGTGCTGGGATTGTAGGCTCACCATGCACCATGCCCAACACTAGATATTCTCCTTCCTCTCCCTCTCTCCCTCTCCCTCTCCCTCCCCTCCTCCCTCTCCCCTCTCCTCCCCTCCTTCCTCCCCCTCCCTCCCCCTCCCTCTCTCTCTCCCTCTTTCTCTCTCTGCCTCCCTTGTGTGTATGTGTGCATGTATGTATGTATGTATGTATGCATGCATGTGTGTACCTATGATATGAAAGCCAGAAGTTAGTAATGGGTATCTTCCCCAGTAGCTCACCACCATATTTTTTGAGACAGAGTCTCAAAACCTGGAATATACTGATACAGCAAGACTGGCTGGCCAGAAAGCCTCAAGGTTCATTCCTGGCTCTGCTTCTCCAACACTGATTCTTACATGGGTGCTGGGAATCTAACCTGGACCCTCAAACTTGCACAGCAAATTCTTAACCGAGTGTCTCCCCCCCCACCCCCCGCCTCTCTCCCTCTCTCCCCCAGAAATAGATTTTTTTCCTGATACAATATAGGGGTACTATTGTTCCTAGAAAAGAGTGGGTGTAGGCTATGAAGCCTGATGCCTGGCCCGCCACTCAGAACTTACTCTCCTTGCTGCTCGGTTCCTTTATAATGGGGCAATTATGACATGCTATATAGGATTGTGAGGGCGGAATGACCAGTAAATGTAAGGTGTTGAAAGTATATGTAGGGCATAATGCTGGATACATGTGGATTAGTATGTATTATTTTCATACTGAGAAAAATGCTGTGTGTTATTTAAGAACCATGGGTGTTTGTCTGGGTGGTGCTGACAACCCCAAGCCTCCCATGCTTAAGTTGGTAGAGTGCTGGTGGGCTGTGTCATCCCCAGCCTCATTCTTACTCTCTCAGTAGGAAGTCATGGGGCTACGCTAAGCAGTGACTAACCATGAACAGACTTGGACTTGAATTTAGAATTTATAGTATCACATATTTATACACACAACCAGAGTGTTTGTATGTTTGGTACTATCCTCTCTGGCCTGGCCCTTTCATCTGCTCTTCAGAATATGTATTATTCCATGGAGAGTGTGATAGGCCATTATCAAAACCACAAAACCAAATCTGCCCTATATAAGGAAAATAGATTAATGCATGCACTGTTTCATACATCTAGATGTTGGGTTTTGATTAGAAATCTTAAGTTTTTTTATTTTTATTTCGGACTTACTTTTCAATTTTCTTTTCCTAGGATGATCCCCATACTAACTTACTGATTGAAGCTATAAAAAATGACCACCTTAGGCAAATGGAACGTGAAAGGTAACATTTCGGCCACTAATATGACTTTAGACTTTAGAAAACGACTGCCTTCTTATTGATTCTTATAAAACTTGTCAGTATCCCGGAGTGATGTTAAGCACCTTTAATTCCTACACTCAGAATGCAGAGACAGGAGGATCTCTTAGTTCTCGCCTGGTCTACAAAGCGAGTTCCAGGACAGCCAGGCTACATAGAGAAACCCTGTTTCAAAAAACCGAAAACCGAACCAAACCAAACCAAACCAAACCAAACCAAACCAAACCAAAGGTCAGTTGCATCTGTTTCCTGAGCTGAGCTGTTACCCACCACTCCTCTGGTCTCCTACGGCCCAGTTATCTTTATTAAACTGTATGTTTAGCAGTAGGAGGGTAAACCCAGGTCCCCTGCTCTACCACAGATTACGTCTCTAGCCTTTTTTTTGCTTTTTATTTTGAGGTAGGTTCACTAAGTTCTCTGAGTTACCCTTGGGTTTATTCAGTAACCCAGGCTGGCTTTGAACTTGTGATCTTCTTTCTTCAAACTGGGATTACAAGCCTATTTTACCAGGCCTGGTCTTATTTAGCTATTCGTAACCATTTCTCTGTAATTCTCTCCCTATCCATTTGGTATCATATTACAATTTAGTTACCTTTGTTTTGTTCAAAAAAATTGTCTTATGCATTTTTGTCTTGCCTGCCAATTAAATATCAAATTTAAGGGAAAACATGTATGTATTTGTTTTCTGTTCTTTATTTTTATTTTTCATACGTGTGCATAATGAATTTTTATTATATTAACACTTTTATCTTCTTCTCAATAAGTCTTCCTCCTCCTGTTATGTCATGTGTGTCTGTGCAAGTGTTTGTGTGTACATGCGTGTGCATGTTTGTTTGTATGTGCTGTTTCTAGTTCTAACACCAAATATGAGCCTTTCCACACCAAGATTATCCAATTCTCTGGAAATTCAGTGGGTGGCCAAAAATTCATTTTCATACCATCTAAGTTCATACAGAGCCACAGAGACTCAGTCCCACAGGCCTCTTCAGCCCCTAATAGAGTCAGCAGCAATAAGCAAAGCCTTCTGTTCTGACTTCATAAGAGACAAGTTTGTTTGTTTGTTTTAAACCAACTCTTCTTAGGATCTATAATTTGCTAGAAGTGCACAGAACTTGGGGAAACCCTATGTTTGTATTGCTAGTTTATTGTAAAGGATACAGCTGAGAAACAAGCAAGAGGCAAGGTACACAGCATGAGCTCCTTGGGAGACTTATAAGGTTCCATGTCTTTCCATCTGTGCCTCCTTCTTACCACCTCTGTGTTGACCAACCTGATCCTCCCTAAGCGAGGCTCTGCATTAGAGACATGACTGATTATGTCGCTGCCATTGCTGATGGCTTTGCCTTCAGCTCCTTTCCTTTCTAGGCACTGGAATGTGTCTTAGTCACTGTTCTATTGCATGACCATGGCAACTCTTATAAGAAGAGCATTTAATTAGGGCTTGCTAACAGTTTCAGGGATTTAGACCATTATTATCATGAGGGGAGCATGGCAGCAGGCATGGCGGGCATAGTGCTGAAGAAGTAGCTGAGAGATAGATCCTGATCCATGGCCAGAAAGAGAGAGCCTGAGCCTGGCATGGGTTTTTGAAACCTCAGAGTTCCTCCAACAAAGCCACACCTCCTAATCTTTTCAAAGAGTTCCACTCTCTGTTGACTAAGCATCCAAATATATGTGCCTCTTAGGAGCCTCTTATTCAAACCACCACAGGATGAGAAACTGAAAGTTCTAGACATTTTATCACATGTGTTGATTTCTGTCAATTCAGCTCCATTTTTTATCCTCATTGAGACAGGGTCTCATGTAGTCTATGCTGTTTTCAAACTTGTTCTTTTAGTAAGGATGGCCTTGAACCTTAGTCCTTCTGAATCCACCTGCTAAGTAATCATGTTCATCTTTGAACCTTTTTTAGGGACCATGAGACATCATCTCATTAGCATAACTCGTGGTCAGAAAAAAGCATACTTTTAGCATAGGAGAAGTTCCAAAAGTTTTGGGAGCTCTCTCTCGCTCTCTCTCCCCCCTCCTCCTCCCCTCCCCCCTTTCTTTTTCTTTCTTCTTTTGAGGGTTTTACTGTCGCCTGCCTAGTACTCTGACTTTGTTTCTTATTCTAATGCATTTCCTCACAGAGCCATCCTCCATCAAATGTGACTGGAAGGTCTAAGAGTTATTAAGCATGCAATATGTATGTTACATGGTAGAAAACAACTTTTGATTTTCTTAATTGTGACAAAATAGATACAATGTAAAATATACCATCCTAACATGTATTTACTTAGACAGGTCTTACCATGGAGCCCAGGCTGGGCTGGAGTTTATGGTCTTCCTGCCTTCTGGGGTTCAGATGTGAGTCACTGTGCCTGACACCGAAACATTTACTTTTTTTCCCCCTCAAAACAGGGACTCTGTGTAGCCCTGGCTGTCCTGGAATTTGCCTGCCTCTGCCTCTGAGGGCTGGGATTAAAGGCACGAGCCACCTCACTTGGCTTATTTAGTCATTTTTCAACTATATAGATCAGTAATATTAAGTACATTTACATTATTTTGTAACTAATCTCCAGCACTCTACTCATTTTCAAAAACTAAAGTTCGGTACCTGTCACATTTATTAAACAGCTCCCAGTGTGTACTCAAATACTACTCTCTGGAAACCACTCTTCTACAGTCTTTCTCTGTGATTTACAGTAGTGTAGGTACCTTATATAAATGGAATAATAGACTGGTTTTCTTTTTTAAGATCTTTTTATTTATTTTATGTGGATCATTGTTTACCTGCATGCATATGTATATAACACACACATGCCCACTGCCAGTGGAGGCCAGAAAAGAGCATCAGATTCCCCACAGGACTGGAGTTAAAACCACCATGTGGGTGCTGGAAACTGAAAGCAAGTCTTCTAGAAGAGAACTAGTGCTCTTTAACCACTGAACATCTCTACCCCTCAAGTCCATTTTAAAAACTGCTATGTCTATAATTCTAAGAAAAGTAGATTAAGATAAATATCAGCTATCATTTTAAATTGCTAAATCCCCTTGGAATGCAACTTGGCATTTTCCAGTGATGGTGACAATGTGCATTTGATAATATACAAGTATGTTGCATACACACACACACACACACACACACACACACACACATACATATATACTTTAGAAAGTAACATGCAGCTGGGTGTGGTGGCCTACTCCATGACTTTAATCCCATCATTTAGGAGGTAAAGGCAGGTATGTGGGTGTCTGTGAATTTGAGACCAGCCTATTTTACATAGTGGGTTCCAAGACAGCCAGGGGTACACAGGGAAACTTTTTCTCATAAAACAATACAAAACAGAACAACAAGAATAATAGTTTCTTTTGGGGGGTTGTGTGCATGTATGGCTTGTGTGTATGCATGTTCATTATGTGCTTTTGCACATATGTGTCTGGATGTGCAAATGTAGAAGCCAGAAGTCAATGTTGCTTGTCCCTTATCACTCTACCTTTTGCTGACCGAGTCTAGAGCTCAACCAGTGGCTGGAGTGACCACGCAGTGAAGCCCTAGGATCTCACCTCTCTGCATCCCAGTGCTGGATTACAGGCACATACCCCTTGGCTTTTTATGTAGGTACTAGGGAACCCAACTCAGGTCCTCCCTGTGCTTGCTAAGCAAACGGTAACCCACTGAGCCCCTGCCCAGCCCCATCCACTATTTGCTTAATAGTTGTACAGCTCTCATTCATGTCCATAGGTAGGTTATGTAATGTAGCTATGGAGCTTTGTCTGTTTCATTCTTTCTTTCCCTTGTCAGAGGCATCATCTCAAGAGCAGGAGAAGAAAGGCACACAGGTATCCCAGGAGGACTCACATGGCGAGTTGTGTTTGCTAGTTGTTTTAGTCTGACTTACATGTCTTTCAGGATGTGTGAGTGGTAGTAGTGGGGTTGAACCAGGTTTAGTCATGATGGGCAAGAACTCTAGTACTGAGCTGCAGTCCTAGCCCTTGCTTGGGGGAACAGGGGCTTTACTCTGTAATCCAGAGTGGCCTGTGACTGGCTGGCCTCAAACTCATGATCCTCCTGCCTCTACTACTCTTGTGTTAAAATTATATACACCACCACTCCTTGCCTTTTGGGCTTTTTGTTTGTTTGTTTTGTTTGTTTTGTTTTGGTTTGGTTTGGTTTCATTTTAGTTTTAGTTTCAGGTGTTTAGTTTGCTTGTCTGTTAGTTTTTGTTTTTTGAGACAGGGTTTCTCAATATAGTCCAGTCTGTCCTGAACTCCAATCCATCTGCCTTTCCCTTCTCAGTGCAAGGAGGCAGGCCCTGCTCAGTCCTAACCTTTATGAACACATATCTTATGTGGCCGTCTGTCCTCTACTTAGCTTCTATGGTGTGTTAGTTTTGATAGATAATCTTTATACTTAAATTTTGAGAATTAAATATAAATTACTTTTATGTCACATCTAAATATAACTCCTTTGTTTTTATAATACAGGAAAGCCATGGCAGAAAAATACATCATGACAGCTGCAAAACTCATTGCTCCTGTGATCGAAGCATCTTTTGCTGTGGGTTATAATTGGTAAGAGTGGAATTCAGGCTTGAGAGTCTAGGCTATGCCTTTGTTCTGAGCTTTGGGCACTGGTGTCTCTTGCTAAGTAGGTTTGCTGGTGACTAGGAGCCTATTGCACGTGACCTGTATTTTTTTTTCTAAAGGTTTTAATAATTTTCCCCTAGCTTTCTTTTAAATTCTTTTAAATTCTTGAACCATATGTTTACATTTGTCTTTGATTCAAGAGCTCCATAGATACCTACATAGTCTTGTTTCTCTTCAACTTGGGGAAACATCATATAATATTCCTTATAAGTTGCTCCCTTCACGCCTGTTTATCAATTTCCATCAGACTTTAGACTTCCATGTCACTTTCCTTCCCTGATTTGGTATTTTTCTCTGGTGATTCTTTGATTTCTAAGACTTCATTGGACTTCTCATGCAAACTTCCTCTGTATGTGCGTACGTGTGCGTATGTGCGTGTGCATGTGTGCGAGTGTATTTTTCCAAGAGCACAGTTTTTCTCTGGTTGTTTCTTTTGGAACTATGGAGGATGAGGCAGCCTTTCGTATTTTATTTTATTTTTTTTAATGATTATTATAGAAGTTGTCTTAGCCTTCTCACTGCTAGTTCACAAAGTGTTGTACTGAGGATTTACCTAGCTCACAACTAGTGCAACTGCAGTTTTCCTCTAAGTAGGTTTCAAATTTTACTTCATAACTGTTTTTGTTATGTGAGATTTAGGTTATGCCAGGCTAGGAGATTCTCTTCCTTCTTTGTAAGTTTTAGACAAGGTCTCTTGTACCTCGGCTGCCTTTGAATTCTCTGAGTAGCTGGGAATGACCTTGCATGATCTTCCTTCCTCCATCTCCTCAGATTCTGCTCACAGGTGTGCACCACTAAGCTAGCCAGCTAGCTTGCCCGCCCCCTTCCCTCTTCCTTTTAAGATAGGTTCTCATTCCGTGGTTATATTAATAGGATTCTCTAAAGGAACAAAAGTGATAGAATGAAAAAAGAATATAGAGAGATGGTGAGATGGCTCAGCAGTTAAGAGCACTGACTGCTCTTCTAGAAGTCCAGAGTTCAAATCCCAGCAACCACTTGGATGCAGACTATTACTAGTTCCTTGGGATCCTGGTATACAAACATACATGCAGACAAAATACCCATATATTAAAAAAATACATATTTAAATAAGTCTTTAATATAATGCATAACATATATTACTAATATATATGATTTATTTGAGGTACCCAGGTTGTGGTCTGTGTAGACAACAGTGGCTGTCTTGTGACTGAAAGGCTAGATATCTCATGGTCCCAGTCTGGCACTAGTTCCTGAGGATTTCAGCAGAGCTAATGATCTTCAGTATCCATTGGCATCTCAAAATTCATTTTAATACAGGAGAAACAAGATAAATGAATGTGCCAGAGACAGTGAGAGCAATCAGTCAAAAAGCAAAAGGTCCCTTCTCCCATCTCGATTAATGAGAGCTGCCACTAAAACTGTGTTCTCAAATAATCCAGTCAGGGAAATCTCTCACAGTAGTGCCTAGTAGCCTGGACTTTAGTTCATTTCAGGTTAGTCACATTGACAACCAAGATTAGCCATTACAGTGGTCCAGTCTGGAACTCACTTGATCCTTCTACTTCAGCCTCCCAAGTGCTAGGATCACAGGCATAGGGGGCAGTATACCCAACTCCCATGTGTCATCTTTCTCTTAACTTTCCAGATCATTCAAGCCAACCTGCAACCTAAGGACCCTTGCTTCAAGCCAAGGTGAATACTTTTGCTTGAATATGTTTCAGCTGTGAAATGATAATCATCCATTTCAAGGAAAGACAGGTTTGCTTAAGAAATGCTGATAAAGCCGGGCAGTGGTGCCGCACGCTTTTAATCCCAGCACTCGGGAGGCAGAGGCAGGCAGAGTTCTGAGTTTGAGGCCAGCCTGGTCTACAGAGTGAGTTCCAGGACAGCCAGGGTTACACAGAGAAACCCTGTCTCGAAAGAAAGAGAGAGAGAGAGAGAGAGAGAGAGAGAGAGAGAGAGAGAGAGAGAGAGAAAGGGAGAAAGAAAGAGAGAGAAAGGGAGAAAGAGGGAGGGAGGAAGAAGAAAGGAAGGTAGGGAGAGAGAGAAAAAAAGAAAGAAAAGAAAGAGAGAGAGAGAAAGAAAGAAAGAAAGAAAGAAAGAAAGGAAGGTTGATAAACAGCTACACATAGATGAGCATATCAATATTGGAACCTATCTAAAAAGATGCATGTCAGACCATATGTAGTGTAGACCAACCTAATGAAGGAGGAATCTAGGCAGAACACTTAGTCAACAGGTTCTGTCACTTGATTTCCAGATGTACCCTCATATAGTTTTATCTTGGACTAACATTTTAAAAGATAAAATATAAAATCTGTTTTATTCAAAGAGCATAGTGTCCTATTATGTTTCTTTCTTAATTTTTATTATTATTTTGTGTGTATGGGTGTTTTGCCAGCATGTATGTCCGTGCGCTGTGTGTGTGCCTTGTACGTAGGAGAGTCAGAAGAGGGCATCAGATCCCCTCAAGCTGGAGTTATAGAAGTGAGCCACCATGTAGATGTTGGAAATCAAACCCAGGCCCTCTGCAAGAACAGCCAGTACTCTTACCCAGAGCCATCTCTTCAGTCCCTTCTGTATTTTTATCATAACAGAACAGATTGGTGTGTGTGAAGACAGGCAACTGCAGTTTTCTTCTCTGATGCTTACTGCCTGAGACTGGACGCCCACAGAGACTTCCTACTGAGACACGCTACTGTGCTCATAAGTGTGCGACAGTCCTTTATTCCTATCCTTGCCACCTCTGTCAACATCCCAGGGCTCAAGCCTCGCAGGATCTGGCAGTAATTGACATGAACATATATACAAATATGTGTGTATAGGTGATTATTTTGTATCCATGGTATAATATACATACATACATACATTATATACATACATACACATACTTTAGAGAGAGCATAGTAGATCACACTCTTTGGAGACAATGTTATAGTTTATGATTGAGATTAAAGACTGTTTTGAGCCTATATCTCTGAACCTGCCATCTGCCCACCATCTTGGGGACCCATTGCTGTGTCCTGTCCCTGTTGAAGAGGTCCAGGAGGCTCTGTACGCGGCTCTGGCACAGCATCTGTAACCGTGTGAATGTGCTGTTATGAAGAGAACCATGAGGAGGACAGTGGGGTCCAGAGGCCAGGAATGGAGTTGCTTATCCTCTGAAGACATAGCTGTGCATTTCACCTGCTAGGAGTGGCAGGATCTGGGTGCTGCTCAGAGGTCCCTCTGAGGGATGGGATGCTGGATGTCCACAGCAGCTTGGTGTCCTAGAGGCACTGCATGCCAAGCCTGAATTGCTCTCCAAGTTGGAGTGTGAATTTGGGCCATGGGATGTATCAGAAGTCTCAGTCCACAGCCTTCTAGAAAACGCCTAGTTCCAGGGGGTGAGTGGGATGAATAAATTAAAGGAAGAATTTAGGTGAAGTTGTCTGCTAGTTTGAGGAGAAGAAGATGGATTGCACAAGAGTACTCAAGGAGGGTTCTACTGCTGTGTCTCAGGGCAGTGACCAGATTTGAACACATGCAATGGAACCCATTTCCTGTTTGCCCCTGTCTGCATGCTGAAAGTACCTGGAGGGAGAAAGGCTCTTCCTTGGCATATGAGAGAGGTGGGATGTCTGGCGGCATTCTTTATACACTTAATATAATAGAGAAATGGAACAAAAGGCAGAGGGCAGGCGGGACTTAACCCGGGCTGAGGAATAGGTGAGAGTGGAGAAAGGCGGGATTCTCCAGAGTGTGCATGCAGAGAAACATTCCATGTGAGTCATGGTTATCCTTCCCGCCTTTGCTCTTTTCCTGCATGTCACCAGCTGCCAATGAGTAAGCCACAGGCATTTCAAGACGTGACAGCTGTTCAGTGTTTGGAGAACTTTTAAGACTTGAAATTAAATAAAACATTTAAATTAAGCTATTTGATATCTGTTTTGTTTATATCATTTTAAACTGACATTTGTAAGAAAGATGCCAATCAAACCTTCTGTTTAATTTAGCTTCTTGGGGAGTTCTGTGTTTGTATATATAAAATTATTCAGTTAAAGGGAAGTAATTTTGAGATTCAAAGACTACTTTCTGTTCATTCAAGCCAGTTCTTTCCATCTCATTTCCACTTAAAAGGTTTTCAGTGGCAGCCACGGGTTGTTTTTAAGTCACTAGTTTTGCTGTGAAACATTCCATTCCCCCCACCCCCATTTGAGATCTGCACTATAGCAATGCAGGGAGGGGAAATCCCTACAGGCTCTGCTGCTGACAGGGAAGTGATTCCTATGAAGTAGGAAGGAAAGTGTGGTTCTGGTCAACTTAGTTAGGCTGGGTCAAACTTCAGGAGTCAGATGCCAGACAGTTTATTATTAGAGTCTTTAAACACAGTACAATTTGGAAAAAAGTTTCCAGGCAAGAATCATTCCAATTCTAAGTACACAATAAAGCTCAAAGAATGGTTAAATAGAAACTCTTTTGCAAAATACATGGGACTATGAAGATGGGTTCTATAGCTTAAGGATCTAGATCTGGTGTGGTCTCTGACCAAGAGAGCAGACAGGTCCGCAGCCTGTAAAGTACATGTGACATCTCCCCTAAGAATGGGTTCTATTACCTGAGAGCCTAGGGAGGGAGAGTGCGGGATAAACATCCTGGGGCATTGGCATTTGGGTAAGGTCTGGCTCTGTAGATAGCACAGGTCACCAGGTCAATCATAACATCCACTCTCAGTTTTCTGAGTAGAAAGCAGGCATCTCCTCCTTAAGGAGATACACTTGAGTGATTACAATTCCTGGTTCCCGAAGTGCTCAGTGGGCACGAGAACCTTTGTGCCCCCAGCGTGCTGCTAGCTCAGCTTTCAACATTTTACTGATTCTATAGAGTTATAAAACCATGAATGTTTTGTTTTTGTTTTGTTTTGTTTCTCTAAAATGAATGGAGTTATTGACCCCTCTCTCCCATCCCCCATATTTCTGAGCTAGTTTTCAGTGAGCACCTAGCTCAGGCTTGATGCTGTTTGTGATTTAAACTGTGGCTTCCTCCAAAAGGTTAAGCTTCCGTTTATTGATAACAATTCAGTTTTGCTTCCTTTTTTAAAGAGATTTTGTCTTTCTCATTATTTATATATGTGTGGGGAGTGGGGTGTGCTTATTGTTATCTCACGGAGGACAGAAGAGGAGAGCATCAGATCCCTTGGAGCTAGAGTTACAGGCGATTGTGAGCCTCCTGATGTGGGTGCTGGGAACTGAACCCTGATCCTCTAGAAGATCAGGACGTGGTCCCCCAACCATTGAGCTCTCTCTCCAGCCTCTGGAATTCTTTGTACCTTGTTACCGAGGCAGAGTCTCTCTTGTTTGCTGCTGCTACCCTCTATCCTAGGCTGGGTGGGCCATGAGCTTCTGAGGAGTTCTGACTCTGACACTCATCTGCTTGTAAGAGTGTTAGGACTACAGACACATACCAGGGTCTGGCATTTTGCATGGGTTCTGGGAATCCACATTCAAGTCATGAGACTTGGGAAGCAAGCACTGTGGCCCACTGAGCCTAGCCTTTTGTTGCTTTCTAAGGCAGTATGGAGCCCTGGATGGGCTTCAGCTTTGGCACTCCCAGTACTGGGATTACAGGCATGCACCCACTTCTGGATTGCTCTGGTGACTCACTAAAGGAACAGACAGTACTCACTTTGATAGGAAGCTCTAGCCTAGCATTGCAAGGAGGGATGGGCACATGGCTGATGTGAGCCAGTCGCCCCTCTTCCATAAAGCTGTAAGGGCTTGTAGGTGAGAAGTGAGCACTTGGGTGTTGATAACTCCTCCCACCAAAGTGATTCTGATATGTGCAACACTTTTGTTGTTGCTGCTGCTGCTGTTAGCAGTGGTGTCTCCTTTGAATGAACATTAAAATTGTCAGGGGATTTAACACATCCTCGAGGGGCAGTCTGTAGTTTAGACTAATTAAATCAAAATGCCTATGTTTAGGTTACAGTCCTGGGGGTTTCCTTACATGTGACTGACATTGCTTTGCATCATGCCAGTAGCTCATCAACCACATGGCCCTGTTAAAAGTGAAGATGCAGGTAATCTTACATGGGACAGCTTTCCCAAAAGGGCCTGGGTATGGAATAAGCAGTCTTGCTTTGGTTTTATAATTTCCACTTATTTCCTCTGGCATTCTTCTTAACTTATTCCCATATGATTATATCATTTTAACATTTTTTTTTTTGGTGAGAAGTAAAGTGTACACAAAAATTATACAGACCAGCTGGGGGCACTGACATATACAGCTGTGATACCAGCTCAGGAGGCTGAGATAGGGGTTTCATATGAGCCCAGTAGTTCAAGACCAGCCTGAGCAATATAAGTAAAACTCATCTAGAAAAATAAGAGTTATACAAAACAGTATTCACTGAATGATGTATCGTGAAACAAACACCCATGTGACGACTGTATTAGCTTGGTAAGTAAAATGTAAAGACTGGTAGCATCTTAGAAGGTCCTGGTGCCATCACCACACTCTTCAACCAAACGGTGGCTGGGTCTTCTCTTCACTTCCTTGCTTTTCCTCCTTAACCACGGCAGGTGTCTCTGCATTCTCTACACACTGTAATAAAGCTTTTCTGGCTTTAAATCAGGCATAGCTCTGTATTAGATGATAGAGAATCTGTATTGTAGATAGAATCACACCGACTGTGTTCCTTTGTTCATGGCCTTCTTTACCTTATGTTTGCAAATGGTTTCCATGTCCTTGTAGAGAGCTGTGGTTTTTGTTCAGTATCATTGCTTCTGATGTTGTATTACTGTGTATCTGTTTTCATGTTAGTGGGCATTGTGGCAGTTTTCAGTTGGAATTTGACACTATTATCAATATTATTATATGATTGTGGGTATAGACCTTATTTATATGTGGGATGGTTTTGATGCTACCAAGTCCTGGCCCTTCTCCCTCAGCAGCATATAGAAATTCTTAGCATATTTTGTAGATGTTCATCTTAACTGAACAGCTTGTTAGCATTGTGGTTTTTGATGTGCACTTCACTAATGGTTGAATAGTGTCATATGTTAATTTGTCACACAGTTATTTTTTTGTGTGCTGAGTGCCATTTAAGACTCTTGGCCACCCAGCGTGGTGGCACACGCCTTTAATCCCAGCACTCGGGAGGCAGAGGCAGGCAGATTTCTGAGTTCAAGGCCAGCCTGGTCTACAAAGTGAGTTCCAGGACAGCCAGGGCTATACAGAGAAACCCTGTCTCCAAACAAACAAACAAACACCCCCCAAAAAAGACTCTTGGCCTTGTTTTGGGTTAGTTGGTTAGTTGGTCTTCTTGGGGATACTTTTGTTTATCTCAACTTCATGAAAATATTTTCCTGTTTTCTTGAAGAGTCTTTGGGCTCGGTTTTGAGTTTGTTTTTGAGACAGGGTCTCACTATGCAGTCTTGACTGTCCTGGAGTTCACTATGTAGACTGTTACATGGTACTGACCAAAGTCCAGAGTGAGGGTCTATATTAAGCTGGCCAGAGACTGCCTTCTCACAGAGAAGCCTCTAAAGCATTTTACAGGGAGTGTTTAAAGGCAAAGAACACAGAAAGCCTGCATCCTGCTTGGCCATTGCAAGAGAAGCCTCTAAAGCATTTTATAGGGAGTGTTTAAAGGCAAAGAACACAGAAAGCCTGCATCCTGCTTGGCCATTGCAAGAGGAAGTAAAGCAAGCAAGCAGTTTAACAAAAACAATGCATTCAGCTGGGGCATTTTGACCCCAAGTTTCTAGAGCAGGGTTTGGTAGTTTCCCACAGGACTTTTAATGTTGGGGGTCAGGAAAAGGAGGTCAGTTTGAAGTTAAACCAAAGATGGCTCTAGCTGAGACAAGAGGGAGGAACCTTTGCCCTGTCACAAGACCAGGCTGGCCAGAAGCTCACAGAGAGCCACCCGCTCCTACTTCCCAAGTACTGAGATTAAAGGTATGTGCCACTGTGCCCAGCTTTTTTGAAGTTTTACCTGTCACATTTAGATGGATGATTTATGTGAAAGTATCATTCATGTAAAGTTAAGTTTAGTTTTTCTTTTTTCTTCCTTTTTCTTTTTTGGGCTGTCACTCAACTCTGTATCAGTTGTAAAATAATTATGTTTTTCTCGTGGTGCTATAATGTCATCTTTGGCATATATCAAGTGCCTGTGCATGCATGGATTTGTTTATGGAGTCTTTAATCCATTTATTCCAGCCCTAAAACCACATAGGTTTGGATTTTGTTTTTGTTTTTGTTTTTGTTTTTGTTTTGAGACAGGGTTTCTCTGTATAGCCCTGGCTGTCCTGGAACTCACTTTGTAGACCGGGCTGGCCTCGAACTCAGAAATCCGCCTGCCTCTGCCTCCCAAGTGCTGGGATTAAAGACGTGCGCCACCACACCTAGCTCAAACCCACATAGTTTTAACTTTTTGTAATTCATAACAAATATTGCTATATGACAATGTTATAGTGTAAATATTCATTTTTCTACAAAATTCATGAGTTGAGATCTTAACCACCAAGATCTTAACCATTAGGAGATGTGATTTATGGGATGTGATTAAGTCATAAGAGTAGAACCCTTATGAATAAAATTAGTTCCCTTGCAAAAGATACTCAGAGAGTAGCTAACTCCTTCCAATTTATGAGGATACTGAAGAAAGACAGATGACCCTTTTCAAAAAGCAGACCCTTGATCTTGGACTTCCCAGCCTGTAGAATGCTCAGAAATAAATTTGTTGTTTTTTAAGCTACCCATTTGTGGTACAAGACAGAATTACAAGAGTAAACCCTCTCCTTTGTTCTTCAGGGTTGCTTTGACTGGTCTTGGACCTTTAGAATCAGTTTTTCAATTTATACTCTCTGTTTCTGTTTCCCTCTCCCCCAATCACTGGAATTTAAACTTAAATATATAAAATACTATTAATTTAAGAAATTAATAGACTTTGCCAGGCGTGGTGGCGCACGCCTTTAATCCCAGCACTTGGGAGGCAGAGGCAGGCGGATTTCTGAGTTCAAGGCCAGCCTGGTCTACAAAGTGAGCTCCAGGACAGCCAGAGCTATAAAGAGAAACCCTGAAAAAAACAAAAAAAAAAAAGAAATTAATAGACTTAAATTTTATGGAGTGACAAAATTGAACAGAATGTACAGAGTATTCCCACATTTCCCTCGTCACCTACCAGGCAGACTCCCTCACCATCAACAGTCTACACTATGTAGTAAGTACATTTATCACCACTGATAAGCGCATATAGATACACCATTATTACCCAAGCCTGTGGTTTAAGATTCTCTCTTTGTGTTGTGAAACGTGTGTATTTTATGTATCTATCAGTATAGTGTCATACAGAATATTACCTTTGCCATAAACCTCCTCTAGTCATTCCTCATCAGCTCACTGCCTTAGCTGCCATAGATCTATCTGTTGCTTCCACAGCTTTATCTTTTCCTGCCTGTCATAGTGCTGGACCCACATACTGTGCAGCTCTCACATCATATCTGACATTAGTGAAATGCCTGTAAGTTTCCTCCATGTGTTCTGTGGTTTGATAGCTCACTACTTTTTAATTCATAGTAGTGTTTCATTTTACAAGTGTCTGCTCATTGACTATTCAAGGACATCTTGGTTGCTTCTAAGTTTTGGCAATTGTGAATAACACTGGTAAAAACATCCATGTATAGGTTTCTATCTGAACATAAGTTTTAAACTTTTGAGTAAATACCAAAGAATACAACAGCAAGGTCATATAGTAAGGACATTTTGTAAGAAACTGCTCACTGTGTTCCAGAGTGGCTGTACCTGATAAGTTATTTCTCCACAAATAAAAGCCATTCAATTATATTAAACACAGGCTTTTTGGTTTTTTTGTTTTTTGTTTTTTTAAAGCTGCTCTCAGATAAGTTCACTGGCCCCCAAGGAAGGATGCCAGGAAAGTCACCATGGAAAGAGAGAGAAGTGAAAGAGAAATTAAAAAAGAATGTGCCTGCAGAGAAAGAGGGAGAGAAGAAGGGAGGGAGGGAGGGAGGAAAGAGACAGAGACAGAGACAGAGACAAAGAGAGAGAGAGACACACGAGTAGGTAGACCAGAGTGTCTGGGGAAGGTAGCCCAGCCCCTGGGTTGGAAAGTTCATGGTTGAGGGCAAGGTATGCTAGGTAGGGACTGAGGGATCCTGGGAGAGCCTGGAGGCCAGGTCTGCTCTGGTGTGTAAGTATGTAGCTTGGTCCCTGGTTCCTTGTCCTGAGGTCTGAATCCAAACAGTACTGTTCTGCATTCCTTCCAGTGGCGAGGGAGAGTTCCTGTTGCTCTGCATACTTGCCAGACTTCATTGTCTTCAGTTTTGTCTTTTCTAATTGATGTAGAAAAGCGTCTCACGGGCGTTGTTATAGTTTGTAATTTACCAGTGAAATCAAGCATCTTTTCTAAGGGCATTTTTATTTGCCAAGTGATTATTTTATATTAGCAGTTCTTTGCGAAATTTCAATTTTATATTTATTTGTTGGCTGGTGCTAGGGAGGGAGCCTAGTACCTTATGCAGGTTAGTCAAGATTCTGCCAAGCTCAGCCCTTGGATTTTTTTTTCTTTTTTCTTTTTTTTTTTTTAGTGATTCAGGTTGGTCTTGAACTCCCTATCTATCCCAGACTTCTCTAGAACTTCAGTCCTCCTGCCTCTGCCTGAATCCTGGGATTTCAGGAGTACACAATCCTGCTCGGCCCAATTTTATAGTTTTCCTTTGTTCTTGTTTGGTTTCAGGAGTCCTTCACATATTTTTTTGTTTTAGTACTTCAATGAATAAGTGCCTCACAACTATCTTTTCCCAGTCTGTAGGTTTTTGTACTGGCTGGTTTTGCATGTCAACTTGACACAAGCTGGAGTTACCACAGAGAAAGGAGCCTCCCTTGAGGAAATGCCTCTGAGATCCAGCTGTAAATGCCTTCATTTTCTCAATTAGTGATCAAGGGGGGGAGGGCCTAGCCCACACTGTCAGTCTGGCTTCTACCTGGGTTCTATAGTTTACTCACTGAGCCATCTCCCTTGCCTGCTGTTGATTTTTGAGACAGAGTTTTCTGTGTATCCTAGGGTGGCCTCAAACTGCAATCCTCCTGCCTCTCCCACCATGCCCATCTGAGCTTCTTTCCCTTACTAGATGACTTAATTAGAGTTCCATTGCTGTGAGCAGACACTGTGACCAAAGCAACTCTTATAAGGACAACATTTAATCGGGGCTGGCTTACAGGTTCAGAGGTTTAGTCCATTATCATAATGGCAGGAAGCATGGCAGTGTCCAGGCAGACATGGTGCTGGAGAAGAAGCTGAGAGTTTGGCATCTTGATCTGAGTACAGCCAGGAGAAACTGACTCTTCCACACTCGGTGGAGCCTCAAAGCCCACCCCCACAGTGACACACTTCTTCCAACGAGGCCACATCTACTCCAACAAGGCCACACCTCCTAATAGTGCCATTTCCCATGGGCCAAGCATATGCAAACCAGCTCTCTGGCACATCTATTTCAATGCTCAGAAGTGATGATGTAGATATTTTTGCTTAGTTTCTAGTCTCAGAGGACAAAGCTTTCAACAGTATGCTCACTTAATTTTACAATATAAATTGATACACAGACTGCTTCATTGGTAATCCGACTTTAGGAAGCCATGACTACATTCCCTCTAACCTTTTACATTTTGTATTATTTTGTCAGGTGTCTTCATACTGAAAAATTTTTAATCCAGCAAGAAATTACTACAAATTGTTTTCCAGGAGGGGTTTTAGAAATGAGATTAATCAGTCTTTTTTTATCATTTATGATTTTAATGTTATGCTTAGAAAGCCACAACAAAAGCAAATACTTGTTCATCGAGGCCAATGATAGGTCAAAATTTTTTGAAGTTTTTTTAATTCAGTAAGTTTCAGTTGAATTAAGTTGATAATATATTAACAATAACAAAGCAATCTAAGTGATCAATACCCTGACATAAAGTAACACTTTATAAGGTACTATTCCCTCATTTAATAGGAATGCCTAATTTATAAACTGGGGCTATAGAAATCTTATATTGATATCTGGATTGAGAGGTAAAGAATTAGTAAAGATAAAAGTGGGTAAAGAGAGTATTCTAATTAGAAGGAAGAATATTCTCTACGTTCCAGATATCTGAAGTCTTTTACACACATACACACATACCCCAAAATACTTAAACTCTAAGGTGGAAGACCCCAGATTCCTTCAGTTAATACACTCCTTTGCTAAGGACCCTTCCAGATTGTAATCACGTTCTCTTTATTTATACGTGAATGTTTCTGTGGATGTCATGGTGTGCATAGAGAGGTCAGGGGACAGCTTTCTGGAGTCCATTCTGTTCTTCTTCCTTTAGGTTGGGTGTGGAGATCCGTCTCAAATGGTCCGGCAGTATGTGCTTTATCCACTGAACCGTCATCACATTCTTCAGCTGTGTCCTTCAGAATGCTCTTTGTGATAAACTTGTACAGTTCTGAGGGCCGTGATAGCAAGGAATGGAACCTGAGGAGCTCACAAGAGCCTCTTCTCTGAGGCAGCATCAGGCTGCAGTGTGAACCTCAGCCTACCCTCACAACAGGGACTTAAAGTGTAGGGTATTGTCCTGTGCTCATCAAGTCAGTGGCAGAACTGGATTAAATTATATAACAGCTAGGTTTTGTGCTGAGGGAAACAGAAACTTGCTTTATGTAGAAGCCTCGCCATTCTGTGTTGGAAGTTTGGGTAGAAAGTTTTCACCTCAACACTTGTGCCTCTTACTGTCTCTTATATCTAGTCAGTTCCGAATGCTTTTTCTAAGACTCAGTATTGTCTTATAGGCCAGCTCAGTCTGTTCTCTCAATGTAATTCTGACTTTTCAGCCCCAAGCATAACCTCTCTTTTAGCCCTGTTATCCTGTACTTACACGCCCCATCATGAATTGCACATCAGAGATGATGGGACCAATAGTTACCTGATTGTCTGAGCTAAACTTATCTCCATGCCCTTTATCTCAGTGACCATCCACTAATTCTGCCTCCCTTTCTCTCGGAATGACTGCCTGTCTCCTCTTTCTACCTATATAGATATAAACCTCATTTTGTTCAGGACTCATCCATTCTGTCTACCTATCTTCTGACCCCCATGACTGTCAGTGCAAATTGGCATATTTGGTAGCATCTTCAATCCTTGTCTGGGACTTTCAGGGTGCCGAGTGCATTCTTTTTGTCTTGCCACAGAGGCTCTAAATGATGTAGCTTCTGCCTGCTTCCCAGGACATCTTTCTTTCCATGTTTTGAGTGCTTTCTGCTCCTTGTAGCAGTTGCATCTTAAATAGACCCAGCTCTCTGGCCTTAGACATCCTTAGAGTGTTATTGATTCATCCTAGGAGGCCTTTCTTTTTCTCAAGTCGTTCAGACTTGGCCTTCACACTGAGCTACAATATCTGTGGAATCTCTGATCTCTCACCTGTCTTCTTGTACTTCTTTGTAAAGAACTTGCTTTACTATTCTTTCCTCACAGGTGAGGCATTGTATTGTATCTACTCTTGCAGCCCCTGTACCAAAACATAATGTCTGACATGTAATAGGCATTTCATAAATATTTGCTGTGTATGCCTGAGTTCCCAGATTATTCTTTTGGAGCTGAAATTTCATGAGCCATGTCTTCAGATGGGGACAGATGGTCATTCAGTGAGGAATATTGCGGGAGGGAGGGGGGGCACGGGGCTCAAGTCCTCTATCCCTATTTCAAACAGAAAGACTCTTTTATATATGGGACTTTTCAGGAAAAGGTTCTGTTGGAGAAGGGGATTCTTTGTTTTTAATTATGGTCTGGGCTAATGAACCACACCCTCAGTGCCACATACTTTGTTTTATTCACGAAGCAGGGTTAATGAAATATCCATGACCGCATGTGTAATGCCTTCTGTTGTTTTTATCCTTGTTTCTAAGATTGGTATGTGTGGTGGTTTGAATAAGCATGGCCTCATAGGCTCGTCTGTTTGAATGTTCAGTCACTATGGAGTGGCTCTCTTGGAAAAGCTAGAAGGGTTAGGATGTGTGCCTTGTTACAGGAAGTGTGTCACTGACAATGGCCTTTGAGGTCTTAAAAGCCCACGCCATGCTTAGGCTTTCTCTCTCTGCCCATGAATCAGGATTAGCTCCCAGCCACTTCTTTAGCACTATGCCTGCCATGCCTGCTGCCATGCTCCCCCAGTGATGATAATGGACTAAGCCTATGAACCTGGAATGAAACCTCCAATTAATGCTTTCTCTTGTAGGAGTTCCATGGTCTCAGTGGAGAATGATAGGAGGATGGCAGCTGACATTGACCCCTGGTCTCCATATGTGCACGAATACACACATATGTGTGAACCCAGAAGAACGGTGCAGGCGCGCGCGCACACACACACACACACACACACACTCACACACACACTCGGGGAGAGAGAAAGAACTAAAATAAAAAAACTGAAATAAAGCAAGTACCGCTTTGTGTCTCGCCCTTCTTACAGGTGTGTGGAAGTAGTGAAAGCCTCTCAGTATGTGGAGCTGGCCAACGACCTGGAGATTAACAAAGCAATTACTTACTTGAGACAAAAGGACTTTAACCAAGTAAGTGCCACCGCATTCTGAGTTAGTTGGTCCAGGCAGTGGATCCAGGGAAACTCCCTTCTAGAATACTATAGAGTGCTCTACCCCTGAGCTTCACCCTCCCCATAACTCTGACAAGCTTCTTCTACATGTTGGTTCTCTTTGTTAGAGTGTAAATAGCTTCCATATATAACATAGTGTTAAGTTACAAAACCTTATTCCGCTCCAAGCCTGAACATTTCAGGCTGCTCTGCAAAGGACTAAGGCCTGTAGAAGCCAGTGTGTAGGGATCCCAAATAGCAGTCTGATGTGCTTCCATTTTGTCCTGTGTGGAACAGCTTTTCTTGAGGCTGTTTCAAATGTTTCTCATGACAGATGGGCTCCCCATGCTAGACACTGGCTTAGAACTCCGGGATCCCTCACTGGCAACTGCCACCTGTTGTCTTGAGGATGGAGTGGCCTGTCAGCCTTTCAGAGATCGCTCAAGTAGAGCAGAGCTGAGACAAAAGCGAAGTCCACAGAGTTTTAAGAAAAAGAGAGGATGCCAAAGAAGAACAAGCAGAATACACTGGGTTTCCTAGGTTATAAAACTGATGGCTAGTGTCCTAAGTACCTCTGAAACCTTCTAGAAACTCCTTATATCTGCTGTCATTTTACCACCCTTTAAAACACCTGTTAGGGCTGCAGAGGTGGCTCAGAGGCTAGGAGCATGTATTTCTTTGGCAGAGGTTCCGAGTTTGGTTCCCCGTACTCAGATCTGGTAGCTCACAGCTGCCCATAAATCCTGCTCCAGGGGATCTGACACTTCTCTGGACTCCCTGGTGACCTGCACTCACATGCACATAGCCACTCAGGGACATACACATACATACATTTGGAAAACTAATAAAAGCAAATCCTTTTTTTAAATGCCATGGTCAGCCTCAGTGGCTCATGCCTGTAATCCCACCACTGGGGAAATGAGAATCAGAAATCCAGGGTCTCCTCAGCTACTGGTGAGTTTGAAGTCACTCTGAGCCCCATGAGACCCTTTATCAAACAAACAAACAAGCAAATAAATATGTAATCAGTTATTGTAAGTTCTGTTGCAGTAGAATCGTGTGATGTGAGACAGATTGATTGGTCTCTGTTTTCTTGCTGGAGTGATCTTGGGACCTGAAAAATAATTTATGTGTATGAAGGAGTATACTGCTATAGATGACACAGTAGAAAAAATTGTATTTATCTATTTTCTCTTGGCATTTTATTTTTACATTTTATTTTACTTTTAGAAGGGTTAATAGTCCATTGCCATAGTTCATGTTTTATAACTGTTCATCCAAAACTAAGCACTCTTATGCGCACACACATGGGGTTATCTTGTCTTTGAGACAGAATTTTGCTCTGAAGCTCAGGCTGGCCTCTAACTCACTGTTATTTTCCTTCCATAGCCTGAAAAGGTAGGATATGATGTTTGGATGTTTCCTATCCAGTGTTAGACTAGTCTAGAAATGTCAGACAGTTTTGTAAGGCCATGAACCCTTTAAAAGAGTACTAGCATACTCATATGGGAACCAAAATTGTGATTTGTGATACTAGGCACAAACTAAGACCTCTATGCATTCTAGATAGGCATCGTACCTCTGATCCACACCTCTAGCCTTGGAATCTGGTTTTAAAAACTCTTATTCTTAACTAAACCTGAACCAGCATGCTGGCTGGTACTTCCTTGGAATCAAGCACTGCACGGCATGTTCTTCTGGCTAGTTGCAGCAGGTGTAGCTGATGGCAGCAGTAAAATGAGGACAGATGTTTGCTTGGACACAAGTGCTTGCCGTACATAGGAGATACCAAGATGCCAAGCATAAATGTATGCTTTTTAAAAGGGTGAAGATAAAGCCCACTCTCCCTTCCACCTTCTCCTTCTCATATCAAAGGCATTTCTAAGTTGGATCTCCATGCTGTTCATGTAAGGTGCCTACTGTTCTGCATGCCATTTGAGTAGCATTATATCAGACTTGGCAGATGGCCAAGCGTGTACTTTCATTTCTCAGGACTTGAAGATGAAGTTATATTTATCTACTTTAGATAGTATTTTGGTACCATTCCCAGTATTATTGTCTGTTACTGATTTTGAAAGCTGTTGAGCCACCCATTTTTCTTCTCTCTTAGCACCCCAGTTACATGTAAAGAAGCCCCTATCCCTGTGTTTGCCTCTCTTTTGTGTTCATTTTAAAGAACATCTTTCTTAAAATATATGCATCCTTTAGATGTACCTTATTCAGAATGTTTTCTGGGATCTTGGTCCTCAAACTCTCCAGCGCCTTCCAAGTTGTTTATAGTGTTTTATATAAATTTTCTGGTTGTTCTCTATTGGAAAATGGTCCATGGATTGCTGTGTAATAGCTGCAACCAGAAGCCCCAGTATATTCTGTCAGGAGGAAATTGGACTGTGCCAGGTAAACGGTATGAGGTTCTCATCCCAGCCATTGTGCAGGACGAATAGGAAACTTCCCTGACTCACAGGGTTCAGGGTCCACAGCTGGCCTTTCCCTGTCATCTGTCCTTTCTTCAGCTGTGTCTAATCCTCTGTTAAATCCATCTGTGTGCTCTTAAATTCAGTTCTTATTTCTTGTTATAGAATGTCTACCTTTTCTGTTTAGTGAGATCTTATCTTAAATGAAGTTCTTCTTGAATTTACTGTTGTTCCCTCCTATGCCCTCTGTCTTCCACTCCACACAGACCCTTCCCCAGACACACCTTTGCATTCTACTATATGGCAGTGGTAGTAACTTCAGACAATCTGTTTCTAGGCTGTAGACACATTGAAAATGTTTGAGAAGAAGGACAGTAGAGTGAAGAGTGCAGCTGCGACCAACCTCTCATTCCTGTATTATCTGGTAGGTTTGGTTTTTACAGCTAAGGGTTGTTCATATGATAGTTTTGCATTACTAAATCTGCCTAAGAAAAGGCCTCCAAAGAAGATTGGTGCAAACTGTAAGTGGACTGCGGTGCACCAAGGGCCTGACTGACAGTGCTGAAGGGGCTGAAGAAGACTGTCCCTTTAAAAAGGAGGGGAGACTGGTAGTGAGGAAGGCACCAGAGAATGACGGACTGACAGCTGCAAGCTGAACTAGAGACATTTGACCTATCATGCTCATGACAAAGGAAGTGCTATCTTACTACTTAGAGCTAGCTGCACAGCACCATCTGTAACATGCATTCATTGAGTGCCCACTAGATGCCAATCACTGGGATTCCTGAAAGTAGGTGGGCGCCACATATGCCAGTTGCCTTCCAGCTACAGACTTGATTTGCCTCTTAGTCTCAGATAGCAGCTCCTTCCCACCTCTGCAGTCTCCACCGAGTTCCCCACCCCTGCAGCCCTCTCAGCAGCCCTCTTCTGAGTTCTTTTTGTTGTCCAGAAGACAACGCTATACATTTTAGTCTTGTTCTCAGCTGCATTCTACTTGGTGGAACCAATTTCTGTGTGATTTGTGGTTTGGAGTGCACATAAAGACTCAGACATGAATGTCCTCAGCAGCATTGTTCATAACAACCAAAAGGAGAATGTGAGCAGCCTGAGGATGCACCAGCAACAAGGGGGAAACCAGATATGGTATATCCATCCACACTGGACCTTAGTCAGTCATTAGAAGCAACAGATTGTTAATACATGGTACCGTACAAACACACCAAGTAGAAGTGGCCCTACACAAAGATCCCACTTAACATCCAGTGTCCAGGATAGGAAGGGAAGTAGAAAGAATACAGATTTCCAGAAACGGGGAGGAGAGAGAGGAGAGTGTTGCTGCTAATGGACACAGGATTTCTGTACAGAGGAAGAAAGCCAGGAGGGAGGCAATAGTGGTAACTTCCCAATGCTGGGGAGCGTTTGTCATTGAGTTGGGCATTTTAAAGGGGTTCTCAGTTTGACTGAGCTGACTAGCCCTGCCCTAATGAAATAAGGCATCCACAGGCCTCATATGAACGATAAGGTCCTTATCAAGCTTCTGGCTGAGAGAGAAAGAGAAGGCAGTACATAGGCATAAGTGCAGGCTCCTAGTGGGTGAGGCAGCAAGGAGCAAAGCAGGGGACAGGTGAGGCCCTTCCAGCTATTTCAGTGCTTCAGGTGGGAAGGCAGTGCACAGCAAATGAGGACACGGGTAGGACGTTGAACATGGAACCACCTACATATAAATGCTGTTGTTATCAAACCACGAGACTAGAAAAGCCAGCCATGAGAAGCTTGGCTGTTTGAACTTGACAGCTACACATAGCCTGGGAAAACCAAGATATTTAAAATATTTGTTTTGCTCATCATTGTTTATCATCTCAGAAAGTCGTTTCAGTAATCTCTGAACATTCTGAAGAGACCTGAAGAAATGAAGTCTATCTTTTATACTTCATTTAGGAAAACGAATTTGCCCAAGCCAGCAGCTATGCAGATTTAGCTGTGAACTCGGATAGATATAACCCGTCAGCTCTCACTAATAAAGGGAACACAGTCTTTGCAAATGGTGATTATGAGAAGGCAGCTGAGTTCTATAAAGAGGCCCTGAGAAACGACTCTTCCTGTACTGAAGCACTTTATAACATTGGTAAGTTCAACATGGCAGAGTGCATTAAGGAATTGCCGGCCTTCTTTTAAAAGTAACAGATATTCTAAATGGAGTTGATAATTCACAAGCCATGCTATGTAAAATTTGGGTCAGTGTTATGTTGCTCTCCAAGAAGACTTTTCCAATGTCTATATCTATCACAGTTAGAACACTATGTCCCCAAGTTTCTGATTATATGGGATGATGCTTTTAAACTTTTCCCAAATAGGTAGAAGGAAAAAAAATCCATCTTTCTTTTTAATTTTAAAAAAAGTCAAATATACTAAGTGTTTAGTGCCACAGTTTGAAACATTTTAACAATGCCAAATATGTCACAGAGTTTTTTTTTCTGTTTCATGCTTGTGGGTGTTTTGCCTGCATGCCTGTCTGTGCAACACATGTGTGGTTGGAACACACAGAGGCCAGAGTAAGGTGTCAGATCCCCTGGAAATGGAATTATAGATGTTTGTGAGCCACCATGGGTACTAGGAACCAAACCTGGGTCCTCTGGAAGAGCAGCCAGTGTTCCTAACTGCTGAGCCACTTCTCCAGCCTCTCAGATTCATTTGTATTGTCGGCACTATTGCAAGTCACAAAGGCCCTTCCCCCTCTTCCTCCTCCTGTCCTTCAGCTGTTTCTTCCAAGCTGTTCCAAACAAATCCATAGCTTTAATACTGGCCTCCTTTCTTTAGCACTGATGTTTCTTTTAAATTATGCTTCTCTGTGCAGGTGTTATTGCTTGATTATGAATTTTGTTTGTTTGCTTGTTTCTTGTCTTTTGTATATTGTTACTTTTCTTTGGATGTCTGGTCTTATAAAGTACTTCCTGGTGTTTAGCAATTTGCAGGTAAAAGCTAAGGGGGGAGGGTGCTGGGCAGATGGCTGTTACCACACAAGCAAGAGAACCTGAGTTCTGATCCCCAGCGCCTACTTAAATAGCCTATAAGCCCTTTGATTGGTAGGCACAAAAAGGCAGAAAGGGAGAAAGGCCCACTGCCAAGCCTTGAGATGAGGTGCAGTTGAGGCACCTTGCGAGAGATGGCAAGAAGGAACGGAGCATGTGACATCTGAGGTCTGCAAAGGGTTTTACTGGCATATGAAAGAGAAGAGCAAAGGCCTTCCTAGAAGAGCTTAACTGCCTATTTACATGCTGATTTTTTTTTTACTTTATAAATTCTAGATATTTTTAGATTCTTACAGCTTTATTTTTCCTGTGTAATTTAAAAGTAAATTTTTAATTTTTAAAATATTTTATTAGTATTAATCATATATAATAATAGGTTTTATTATGACATTTGCATGAACATAATGCATTTCTATCATATTTACCTCCTCAGTCTCATCCTACTCTCTTATGTCCCCACTCCCCTGATCCCTTTCCTCTTCCTAACTACCCTCGCTTCTGCTATTATGTCTTTTGAACTTTTTTTTGTAATGAAATAAGGACCTGCATTTGTTCTCAACATTAGCAGTCAATCAAGTGTCACATTTATCCTTTCATCTCCACTGACGTTAAATGTCTATTTATTATGTTTATAGCTGGATTCATATCTGAAGTATTTATTGCATTTTTGAGTCCACTTGTTGGTTCCCCCACCGCACACACTTGAAAGCTCACTGGGGCTGTCTGTAGCGATCTGCTAGGAGAAGTCTCACCTCCTCATGTTTTTTTAAAAATCCTCAGTTCACTTTCATTTTCTCCTGGGGATAAATATTTGCATATATTTACATATCGATCCAGTCACTTTGAGTACAATTCTGCCAGTAATGCTGCTGCTTTCTTTCTTCCCAAGGCCTCACCTATAAGAAGTTAAACCGTCTGGATGAAGCCTTGGACTCCTTCCTGAAACTGCACGCAATCCTTCGGAACAGCGCTCAAGTTCTTTGCCAGATAGCAAACGTGTATCTCACTTGAAAACTTAGGGACATTATTAATTCCTCAATTGGAAATTGAACATTAATTATTAAGTAGTATTAACCATGGAGATAATTGAGGATAACTTAACGGATTAAACTGCTATAAGTAGTTCAGTTGGTAAAAGATCATTTGAATCCCAAGAGGAATTAGTTAAAATTTAAAACTTGAAAAACTTTTAAAGTTTTAAATTTCCCTACTCACTGTTAGAAAAGCAGGCACGAGTTATGTTTTTAATGCCTCTTACTATATTGGAAAAGCACTTTGATTTCTTAACTGACATTGTCCAAGATATGAGTTAATGGAAGATCCCAATCAAGCTATTGAATGGCTGATGCAGTTGATCAGCGTTGTTCCAACTGACTCCCAAGCTCTGTCTAAACTGGGAGAGTTATACGATAGTGAGGGAGACAAGTCCCAGGCATTCCAATATTACTATGAGGTAGGCATGCTGTCTATGTGCCTTTCAATTTCTGACATTGTACAGGTTTTAAAGGAACAGGCCCTAACACTTTAGAAAAGCATATTAGTCTAAAACTAATAATGATTTAGTTAAAACAAAACATTCTTGAACTATAGTTTGCTTAATTTTAATGAAAATGAAAAATACTAACTCATTTTAAGAGTTATTTATTTATGTATATGAGTGCTCTATTTGCATATTCCTGCATGACAGAAGAGGACATCAGATCCCATTACAGACAGTTGTAAGCAGCAGGTGGTTGCTGGGAATTGAACTTGGGTCCTCTGGAAGAACAGCCAGTGCTCTTAATTGCTGAACCATCTCTCCAGCCCCTAACTCATTTTCTTTAACCATGATTTGCATCACCTGATTCTTTTAAATATTTTCTATGACTCAGAGCATATATAACTGAAAACTGTCAAGTATACCTAAGTTTTTTAAGTCTTGTATAGTTTTAAAACTCGTAAAATTCTTTTGATAGCTCGTACTTTTTATAAGTAAGTCCACCTAACAGATAAATTAATTAGGAGTGCATTCTGTATTGCTACTGAAGCTGAATTGTTGACTTCTTTATTTTCTCTAGTCATACAGGTATTTCCCTTCTAACATTGAAGTCATTGAATGGCTTGGAGCTTATTACATTGATACCCAGTTCTGCGAGAAAGCCATTCAGTACTTTGAAAGAGCTTCCCTTATACAGTAAGTAACTGAGTTTTATATTTAGTCAATATCTTACATTAATACTATTTAAAAATACTATTTTTATCCCTAAAAATTAGTATCTGGTAAGCCTAATAGATTCATGAAAATATCTTAATGAATTATTTTCATTTTCTTGTATTTTGTTCATTTTTCTTTCCCTCTATTGTGGCTATATTTTCTGTTGCATAGGAATTTTAAATACCTTTTATAATATACTTTATCTGTTTTCCTTGTTCATACCTCAGTGAGGAAATAGAATTTATTTACAAATCAGAAAGTGACTTTCTCAGTCGGGACAATTTTATTGCTGAAAGAGTCTTAATAGAAGGAAGTTGTGTTGGTTTCAATTTACAATTGTTGTACATTGAACATTAAAAATTAAACTGTTTTAAAATTTAAGTGTTTTAATATTTTTAAGTTCACAATGGATGTTTTTCACATATCTGATTCAAACATAAATGAATGTATGATATCCTTTGTCTCCGGCCATATTAAATTATGAGATGAACTGTAACTTAAAATCATTGGGAGGACAGCAGAAGGCCCAGAGATTTAAGTAATCTTTGTGGGGAATTTACATTTGGCAATTACTTTTTATTACATTGGTTTCATATAAATGTTTTGATAACTATAAAACTAATTACCAATATTAGAATAATAGTTTTAGTTCAATAACATCTTTATGATTTAAGTTACACTTATTATACTTAATTGTACCCTAGCCTAGCCATTAGACCATTCCTCAGTAAGGTGTGCTCCACGTGGTTCCATCCTTCACTCTGATTTTTATGTATCCTATAAAAATGGTGTCATAGTCATCCCCAGACGGGTATAGTGGCTCAGGCTTGTGATCCCGGCATTCAGGAGACTAAGACAAGAGGATTTTCCATGAGTTTGAGGCTAGCCTATGCTAAAGAGTGAGATCCCATCCCAAAACCAGAACCAAGAGGCCAGCAAGATGATGACTCAGCAGGTAAGAAGTATTTGTCAGCAAGGTGACACTTGAAGGCAATCCCTAGACCCCACGGGGACACACACACACACACTCACACACACACACTCACTCACACACACACACACACACACAAAATAGACAGGTAGAAAGGTAGATAAATAAATAAATAAATGTAATTTAAAAACAATAATGAGGTTAACTTCCTTAGTGTCATAAGGTAAATATACTTTAGATTAAATTGGCTTAATTAAATAAAGAGTCTATTTTCTTAAAACAAATTTTTCCATTTTTCTAATTTTCTATTTTTTATAAACTAACTTCCAAAGCTAAAAGGCAAAGTGTGGCAAGCCACTCTTCATCCAGTCCATCTCCTTCCCATTTCCTCAGTACTCCAGCCTCACCACGCTGACTGCACTGACTCCACTGAACCTCAGCTCTTCCATGCTAACCACATTAGCATCAGTAAACCCTCTTCCATCGGTAGCTGTCCAAACATAACTTCTCTCTCTGAGATATGCTCCCTGTTTAATAGTGGGCCTCCATGGTGAGACTGAAGCCTTCAGTCCCCTTCCCTGTTTTTTTCTCTTTCAATCCCAGCCTCCTCCTGGCTTCAGATCTGAACACAGCCTTTCTGGAATATCTGTCTAATTGGTCATGTCTCTTCCCTTTCTTAATGGTATACTCAGTTCCATTTTCTCTCTTCTTTTGCTGCCCTGTCTGTTCTCCCAAGTTTTATTCTTGGATTAATATAACCATTTTTTCCATTGGAAATAACTTTCATGGCCTGGTAAATGGATGCCATATAAATGTGTGCTGTCTGAGCACTAGCCTTGTCTTCAGTGTCTCCCTGTCTCCTCATCCTCCTCAGAACTCTGTAGTTCCTCTCTGTTTATGCTTCAGTTTCCCTGAAGATGAGGCTCTTTCATGCAGAGTCCCTTATGCTTCTCTCCCTAGCTTGCTCTGCATTTACTTTCATTTGCTTCTGTTCTTATTTTCTTTAGTTGACAGAGGCATTTAGTGTACAAAAATTACATTTCCTGTATAATTTTAATCATGTACTTTCTGGTATGCTAAATCATGTAAAATATGTTTTTATTTTCAACTGATACGTAACAGTTGTAGTTATATGTGCCAAGTACTTATTGTTATATAAAACCTGTCTCTACCATAAGAATATAAACTTTTATGGAGTGGGAATATTCATTCTTCTGTCACATAGATCCTTATACATTACAGACAGTTGGCAAGTGGTTTAATTCAATTTAATTTTTTGTAATATTTATAATAGTAAGGTCTCTCCTGGTTGTATTGCTTGTATTTTTGAGATTCTTAGTAATTTAGTATGTTTAGTATGTTTCTAATTGATTTAAGCCTATAGTTTTGTTTTATTTTTCTCTATCTATAAATTACATTTTTAAAATATTAAGAACTACTATCCCAAGCTGAGTATAGTTGCTCATGTCTGTAATCCAGTGCCTGAGAGCTAAAGCAGGAGATTTTCTATGAGTTCAAAGCCAGCCTCCTGGAATAAAGTATGAAAACCTATTTCAAAAAAGAACAGAAAGAAAATGAATTCTACTCCTATTGGTCCATTGTTAATCAATCCTATTATTTAATAGTTTTAGAGATTGCTATTTAATATGCTCATCATGGCTATTATCATAAAGCACCATCAGAGGGCCAGTATATGTGTTATGGGAGGGAGCTCCAAAAGAGAGAGAAGGGAGCAGAGAGACTACTGAAACACATTGTGGCCAGCATTTCCCACATTTGAGGAAAGTTTGTGGATTTGTGAGTCTACAGAGCTCAGTGAACTGTAAGTGGGAAAAACCCAAGAGAGTCCCAGGGAGACACTCTAGCCACACTACTGAGGAAGTGGTGAGAGCATCGAGGTATGTCGTCATGTACAAAGCATGCTGGGTAAGATTAAGTAGAGTCCTCAGCAGAAACCTTGAAGGCCGGAAGACAGTAGATGGTATATTAAAGTCTTGAAATCTCTGATCATAAAAATGATCTTACATGCCGGGCATGGTGGCGCACGCCTTTAATCCCAGCACTCAGGAGGCAGAGGCAGGTGAATTTCTGAGTTCGAGGCCAGCCTGGTCTACAAAGCACTGAGTTCCAGGACAGCCAGGGCTATACAGAGAAACCCTATCTCAAAAAAAAAAAACAAAAAAACAAAAAAACAAACAAACAAAAAAATCTTACATATCAAAATTTGATTAATATATGCACAAAATTGAAATGCAATAAATGAATTCAAGAAAGTTGTAGTATGGGAAAATCACATGAAAATCTTTTTGTATTTCTGTAGACTTGAATAAACAAACAATTCAAAAGGACAACTATGAAATTGGTATACAATTCATAATAGCATTGAAAAGCATAAGTAATAAGAATTCTTTAAATCATGTAGCTAAAAAGCATGCACTTAAAGCTGTGAATCACTCTTGAAAGAAATTAAGGACATTAAAAAAGTGGAAAGACACCAAATACATGGATTGGAAGACCAGTGTTGTTAGCAGTACAGAGTGATCTTACGGTCAAGGCTCTCTGTTAGATTCTCCATAGGATTTTTATAGACATAGGAAATCCACCCTGATAATCATAAAGAACCTCGAGAGATTCTAAATAGTCAATCCAAAAAGGAGCAAAGTTAGAAAACTCAGAATTCCTATTTTCAATATGTGCTTGCTTATGTCATAATAAAATAGTGTGGTACTAAAGAGGGCTGGAAAGACAGACGAAAGAACCCAAAATTAGCTCTCTCATACATGGGAAGGTGATGTCTTTTTTTTTTAATTTGTTTATTTTATGTATATGAGTATACTGTACTGTCTTCAGACACACCAGAAGAGAGCATCAGATCCCACTGAGGTGAGCCACCATGTGGTTGCTGAGAATTGAACTCAGGACCTCTGGAAGAGCAGTCAGTGCTCTTAACCACTGAGCCATCTCTCCAGCCCCAGAAGGTGATGTCCTACAAAGGCATCATACCATGCAATGCAGAAAGGACAGCCTTTTTAACTAAAAACAAGCTAGATATTTACATGGCAGAAAAAGTAAAGTTTGAAACCAACTGGTGATACACCAATGGTCTCAGTACTCTGGGGCTGAGGCAGGATTGAGAGTTCAAGGCTAGGCTGGGCTACAAATCAGTCCTTCATCTCAAAAACAACAACCACAAAAAAAAAAAATAACCTTTAGCTTATCCCATAAACAAAAATGAACTTAAAGTGGATTAAAGGCCAAATAAATGTAAGACTAAAAATTATAAAACACAAAATTCTTGGTAAAAATTGTTTATCCCATTGAATATAGCAAAGCTCTTAGAAATGGCATCAAAACACAGAAATAGACAATTAGACTTCAACAAAATTTCAATCTTCTGCTTATCAAATGAAACAAGAGTACAAAAGCAATCCATAGAGTAGGTCATTACATAGGTACATTTCATAAAGGGCTTCTGCAACTCAACAGTAACAAAAGTCTCCAAAGTTTTTGAGGACTTTTTCTTCAAAGATATTCTACAGACTGCTGATCAGCATATGCAAGGATGCTTACCTCCATCCCACTGCAGAGTGCACGTCATGGCATGCACACGTGGGCAGCAGGTTGGTCTTAGTGAGGTATTTAGACAGAAGATAGGAGTTGGGAGTGGGATGTGTTAGTAGGGGCCTAGGAAAGTTGGAAGGGACTGTATAGATAAGATTATCATATTCCATTGCTTATATGCTTGAAATTCTCAAAGAATCAAAAAATAATGAGGGTGACAAGGTCTCACTATGTAGCCCTGGTTGTCTTAAAGCTCTGGGAACAGGGGGACAGGGTAACAAGTGTCAAGGAGGATGTGGAAAAACAAAGGTTTTGCAGATTGCTAATGAAAAGGCAAAATATTATGTCATGTAAATAATTTACAAATACTCAAAAAGAAACATTAGACTCACCATAGGACCTAGCAGTGTGGTACTCACCATGGACCTAGCTTTGTTGCTCCTAGATAGGCATCTAAAGGAAACAGAAGTGGGTGCTTATCCCATCACTTGAGCTAAGAGCTGTGGAAGTCAGATGGTAGTTACAATATGAAGAGGAGGGATGATGCTGGTACTCAGAACAAAGATAAACCCCTGTGTGGTAGCACAATGCTGAGAGTCGGGTATTAGGAGCTGGCATAGCATAGTTGTGAAAGGACATCAGAGGCTGGGATGGGCCTTCTGACAAAGGGAGTGTGTGGGACCCAGAGTCTAGTTTCTGCCTGGATTTGCGGAAGCTGAAGGTTCGACATTGAGTAGTGGATGAGAACTGGAGAGGCAGAGAGGGACTGGAAGGAATATAGACTGGGTTAGAAGCTGGGTATAGCATGTAGGTGGAAGGTGACAGGTGTAGGAAGAAAGTATATAGTTTGTACATATTTTATTTAGATTGCAATGGGTAGGGGTGTGGACAGTGGGTTTAAAATTAATAATTTGCCATATAGCAGTGCTGAGATTGAGGCCCAGCTCTGGCCAATCCCAAAGCTGGTAGGCTTGACATCAAACTAGGTTGGCATTGGAAGGTTGTCTGAAAGTCACTAAGTAAGTAGAAGGGAGATTTGAAGGGCAGGGGAGTATTAACCAAGTCCCTAGGCTGCTCCTCATTCAGATCCTAGGGTGGGGCTGGTGTTGGTCTTGTTTTAGGTTCTAAATATGTGAGCTTGTATATTATTAATACAGATTAAATAAACTAAAGGTCAGAAGGAAATAGAGATAGAAAGCTTAATGAATGTTTCACAGTCTCGTTGTTTTTGTTCTGTTTCTAATTTCCACTCATTTCTTGCTCTTATAGACCCACACAAGTGAAATGGCAGCTGATGGTAGCTAGCTGCTTTAGAAGAAGTGGTAAGTGTTTTGACTTTTTTCATTTCTTATTTAGTTTGTGTCTATTCTTTTGGGTAGTTATGAATATAATCATGTCCCAGTTGAATGTTTGTTACTTAATATTAGCTTTCTAAATAACTACACATAATTGAACCATATCATGTAAACAAAACCATAATTACTACATACAGAAAAAGTCATGCTTACAAAGTGGGTGTGTGTTGGTTTTGTTTGGAGCAAGGGCAGGGGTTGGCACTGGATTTGACTTTAAAAGCAAGCCTGAGTACACCCAACCTTCAAGGTGGGACTAATCATGTATTCTAGTTGAAAAACACCCCTAAAAATGGGTTGTTTTTCAAAGTTAACCACAAAATAATCTTTTTATATTAGTTTCTATTTCCATTTTGTGCCTGAGTGATTCTTAATTCAGAGCTGGGACAGTGGGAACTATGTATAATTACAACAAAGATCACTGTGTGCAGAGGGTTATGTTTCTGTCCTAATGGTGCCTATAGCTTAGAATGCCAGAGCTCCAACTAGGAGGTCCATGTGAAGAAGTTTATAACACGCCCCACAGACAGGAAAAGTCAGCCGCTGTCCCCCCACCCATACCCCAGAAGCACAGGGTGAGGCTGTCACTGTTACCTGCATGTGGGAGCTTTCCTCATCCCTGTTAGTGTCTTCAGAGTGGCCCGGATATACATTACACACTTAGTGCGGTCCTAAAAGCGGGCGCTGGAGGGCTCGCTCTCTAACACTGCCATGGCTCCTGTCAGATGGACAGTGTGACTGTGAGGTGCACACTCATTTGTGCAGGACCACTGAGCCACATCTCAAGCTCTGAATGGATCTTAAAGGTAGCCACTGAATTATTTCTGTTGAAAAACTAAATTTCAACCATTCCTACTCTAATCTTTTTCAGTTTTGTTGGTTGGTTGGTTGGTTGACCCGGTCTTACTGTGTAACCCTGGCTGGCCTCTCCTCAGCAGCAGTCCTCCATCTGCTTCCATCCACTGACACAGACATGAAACATCACACTTACAGTATATGGATATTTTCCCCCAGACATTATTCAAGAATGACACATGCTTGCTTGTGGCAAACATAAATACCTTCTGCTAACCCATTAAAGTATGCCAATGCTTTGGATTAGAATCAAAATTTTTATTAAATTTAATAAGATTTCTATAACTCTATATAGCTAGCTACTATATTTTCCTCTTTATTTATTTACAGGTAACTACCAAAAGGCATTAGCTACTTATAAAGAGATTCACAGGAAATTTCCGGAGAATGTTGAATGTAAGTGGCCTTTCATTTTATACTTTGAAGGCAGGAGCACGGTCTGTGCTCTGATAGATAATTAACGTTGCTGTAGTAATTGTGTGTAAGTGATGCCTCAGCTGTGACACAGATGTTTAAAGCTTTGATTTGCTCAGAGAGTTTGACTCCATAGTATGCATTTTATAGAATTTAGTTGTTATGGGTTTAAGTATAACTCATTCTATTTATTATTAAACAAATCTATATCTGAAGCTTTTATGATAAGGTTTAAGAACAAATTTGGGGAAAAATAGCTGTAGCACCACTGGTAGGATGCTTGCCTGGCATGAACTAAAATCAGATGTGCTGACACATGCCTGGAGTCTTGGTGCTGAGGAGGTAAAGGCAGGAGGGTTGGAAGTTCAGAGTTCAAGGTCCTCCTCAGTTACCTGAGTTCATATAAACAGTGATGCTTTATAGGGAAGGCATTTGTAGGATTTTTATTGGAGTATGTATATATAATGTGTGGATAGGCACACTCATGCCACAGTGCACATGTGCAGACCATCCATGTATCTCCTCTTGTTGTACTGTGGATTTGAAGCCATTCACAGTGATAATGAAAAGTATTATAGCAGGAACTACAAAAGCTAGTGTAAGAAAAATAGAAAATGCCCACCTGCATCCACTGCACCTCCCACCAAACTGTCAGTTTCATCCTGAGTTGACTTGGAGTCAAAAGCAGAAAGTCATCGTCAGCTTGGAATTTTTACCACTGTTGTTAAAAAGCGAAGAGCAATTCCTTGAGAAGAAATCTCTTAATTCATGGTGAAGATAGTCATTGAGAGGTGTGGGAGGGGTTGAGAACAACGCTATAGCAGAGAGAACATCTTTGAAAGGTCTTTTTCATTTTGTCCTCAAAAATAATAAACACATGCAACACATTACAGTAAAAACACTTGTTTCCTGAGCCCAGATTTCTGATGGTGCAGCCTGATCCAAGAAGTAGGCAGAGTCTCAGCTGGGCTCTTGTAAGAGCAGTGCAGTAGCACTGCAGAGAGGATAGGGCTATCTAACGCTGCTCTCATGAGGCAGTGGCCTAAGGGCAGTCACTTGCAGAGCTCTTAAACAGTGCAGACTTTGAGCTCCTCCTTCAAAGGCTGTTTAGGTTTGCAGTGGAGCTGGGCATCTATTTTCTGTTTCTATTTAGACACCTTTCAGTGTGGTCCTTAGTCTCAGTCACTTTACAGTGGTCCAGGAATGTGTCTGAAAGTAGAACCTGCCTGCCTGGCACCTGAAGTTAGTGGATTGAGGGGGTCCCTGCAGGTATCAAACAGGAGAGTCCACTGCCAGGTGGAGCATTGTCAGCATATTTGAAACTCAGTGCAATCTGGGAAAGGGTTTCCAGTCAGCAATCAGCCAATCCCAGGCTTGTGATAAAGCTCAGGGAGGAGGAGTCTGGGGTGATCACTGGGGAACTTGGGGAAGTTCTGCCTCTAGAGCAGAAGGTGGGTGAGGACTGCCATGCCCACTTTTTTCTCCACAGATAGCAAAAAGGATACCAGATCCTTAACAAAATCCATTCCCAGGCTTCTTCACAGGAAAATGGGTGTTTTAGCCCCTACAAGAGGCTGCTGTGTGCTTAATGTTCCTGTGTCGCTAGTGAAATGTAGGCAAAAGGACCTTTGTGAACCCAACAGTTAATCCTGAAGTGCAGGCCGTCAGCAGGTTGCATAAGCAGATGCTCAGCCTCCACCTAGACGTTAGTGGCACTCCTGTCCCAGTTAGTGGCACTCCTGTCCCACTTGTGGAGACCTGAAGTCTCCAGTCTTGAGAAATGTCCCTGAAAGGGTAAAATTGCTTCCTGATGAAAACCACTAGAGGAGCCACAGTGCTTTGGCTCAGGGACAGACCAAGGCCACATTTTAGTTTATTCTTTCTTTCTGTCTGTCTGTCTGTCTGTCTCTCTCTTTCTTTCTTTTTTAAAAAGAATTATTGATTTATTATATGTATATGGGTTCACTGTCTTCACACTCACCAGAAGAGGGCATCAGATCCCATTACAGATGGTTGTGAGCCACCATGTGGTTGCTAGGATTTGAACTCAGGACCTCTGGCAGAGCAGTCAGTGCTCTTAACCACTGAGCCATCTCTTCAGCCCCCTTATATTTTCTTTATAGAGTGTTCTAAGAGTTGCCTTAAGACCCAGATATAGCTGTCTCTTGTGAGACTATGCCGGGGCCTAGCAAACACAGAAGTGGATGATCACAGTCAGCTATTGGATGGATCACACGGCCCCCAATGGAGAAGCTAGAGAAATTACCCAAGGAGCTAAAGGGAACTGCAACCCTATAGGTGGAACAACAATATGAACTAACCAGTACCCCGGAGCTCATGTCTCTAGCTGCATATGTATCAAAAGATGGCCTAGTCGGCCATCACTGCAAAGAGAGGCCCATTGGACTTGCAAACTTTATATGCCCCAGTACAGGGGAACCCCAGGGCCAAAAAGGGGGAGTGGGTGGGTAGGGGATTGGGGGGGTGGGTATGGGGGACTTTTGGGATAGCATTGAAAATGTAAACGAGGAAAATACCTAATAAAAAAAGAGTTGCCTTAAAAATTAAATGAATGATTATGTACATAAAAGAAATATCTAAGATGACTTTTATCTATATAATTTTTAAAACAAGTACAATCAATTGACGATTATAACTGAAGCCATAGGTAGGGAAATTTGTAGAATTTTATCTGAAGCAGAATCATTTCTGGTGAACACAACAATACAATGGCCTGCTTCTAAGGGAACTGCATACATGTGGTGCACAGACATACATGCAAGCAACACATTTTACACACAAAATAAGAAAACTTTTTAAACTTAAGATTGGCCTGCCTTACAGATGATGCCATGCATTTCAGAGAACAGCTACCAAAACTGTTTTGGGGTTTTGTTTGTTTGAAGTCTCCTGTAGCCCACACTGGGCTAGAACTTACTAGGTAACTCAAGCTGGCCTTGGAACTAGTTGTTTTTATTTTCTATAAATTGCCTCTAAGCTGCTCTTCTGAGGCAGGGCAAGAGAGAGAGCCATTGGTATATCATTCACAAAGCATAAACTACCCTCGAATTGTGAACTGCTAAGGTAATGTGTACACAGGTGACTTACATAATAATTTTGACCCAGCACTGAGGAAAAAAAAAAAAAGTAGAAGTCACCAGCTGGAAACCACTGATCTTAGAAAGTCACTGGGGACGTGGAGGCAGAGACAGAAGAGTAGAAGGTGTAAAATGTCAGGTGGGAGCGGGGAGTGGCTAGCTTCAGAATGTGTAGTCTAGGGAACCTTTTCTTTAAGGATGAAGCGGTGGCCATTTGTTGGCTTCGGGGAATGGTGTAGTATAAACGGAGAAACTGCAGATGTGCCACAGCAGCACATCAATAAAAAGCAGTGTCTGTGGAGTGCAGATGCCCATAGACAGTGGACAAGAGCTGGGACACTTACACAAGAGAGGACTGAAGCGGGATGGCACGGACCTGCTTGTAGAGCAGGACAGGACCAAGGGAAGACCACAGGCTTCTCTGTTGGCAGATAGTCTGGATAAAGCTCTCCTCATCTGAGCACCAGAAAGGGGAGAGAGCCAGCATGGAGCAACGGAAAGTACAGCTTACCAAAAAATATAAATAAACTCACAGGAGTCAATCATAATATAAGTTAATTATTATATTGCGAATGTAGTATATTAATAATCATTAATAACAAACTGCTGTTGTTAGTCTATTGACTAATAATTTAATGAAAGGGTTAACGTGGTTCCTGGAGCCAGAGAGGATGTGAAGAAGTAGTTGCTCCCTCTGTCTCAGAAACAAGAAGTGTAATTGGTGAGAGTGCTCACAAGAAAGGCTCACCTGGAAACTAAGGATGTGGGAGAATTAAAGTCAAGGGATGGAAAATTGGGAGGTTTTTAACAGAGAAAACAAAGATAAAGACAATAAGAATTTTAAAAAGAAGGCAAAAGAAAGCTGAAGAGATGGCTCAAAAGGTAAAGGCATGAGCCTGATGACCAGTTTAACACCCCCTACTCCCAACACACACACACACACTAAAAATAATAATTTTAAAGTTACATAACATGTTCTGTTGAGCCCAGAGACAACCTGATTGAAGGGTGTTGCCAAAGAGTAAACTAGCACAACGATAATGAGAGCAGAAATCACAGGTACAAAAGAAGAAAACGTTCCAGAACAGAAAAGCACTCATCTACAAAGAAAGCCAGACACAAGTAGCCATCAGCACTGCTGAACACCAAATACCAACGGCAGTGGGACAGTCTACCTGTGTGTGTGAACGCAGCAGAACCATAGTCTTAGAAACTTAGGGCCTAGCAAATATGCTCATTTCACTTCTTGGAGAAGCAAGAGGCTGGCTTAAAACTTAGTTTGGAAGTTCACTAGAAAGCTGACTCAAAACTTTAGAGCTCAGTGGTGGTGCATGCCTTTAATCCCAGCACTTGGGAGGCAGAGGCAGATGGATTTCTGAGTTTGAGGCCAGCCTGGTCTACATAGTGAGTTCCAGGACAGCCAGGGCTATACAGAGAAACACTGTCTTGAAAAACCAAAAAAAAAAAAAAAAAAAAAATAGAAAGAATTAGAGCTCAAGTGGGATATTTTTTCTATGTTCAATCAAATGAGGGTAGAAATTAGTTTAGCATCTAGCTAACACTTTTAAAGTATAATTTTGATGGCAGTTGTGGTAAGGGGAGAAATATGCTGCATACCTCCTTATTTTAAGGCTGTCAAGGAATATGGTTTAAGCCTGGCAGGATGGTAGGAGCCTGCATCCCAGCAGTACTGAAGGAAGTTAGATAAACGGCTTGGGCATCCTAGTGAGAGCAGGAGAGAGAATACAAGCCTGTATCCTGGTAGACAGAACCATGACAGTGCCAGTACCTCCTGGTGAGCAGCACTCCACTCCTCTGGAAAGGAATGCAGTGACTCAGAAACTGATGTTGCCATTGGAAGCTGGCACAGGTTACTGGAAGCTGGAGTTGAATTCCTATCAGGAGCCTGGGTGGTTAGAAGTTTGAATTCACAGAATCTTCTCCTTTGTAACTCATCCCAAGGAATAGGCTTATTTTGGGACTACTTTTTCAATTAAATAAATACAATTTCAGCATATCATTGGATATCTTTCAGGTACTAGAAACTATTTTTCAGAGACGAGAAATATAACCTGGTAGAATATGTGCCCTGCAACCAAGGAGCCCTAAGTTTGCTCCCCGGCATTGCTGAAGGTGGGCGTGGCGTTGCTTGCCTGGAAGGGGAGACAGAAGGATTAGAAGTCATGGGCTTGCCCCAGCTATATAATGAATTGTAGGCCACTCTAGGGTGCATGAGACCCTGTCTCAAAAACAAAACTAGTTTTTATCTTAGCTTATGCTTATTCTCTTGATAACTGACAATAGAATACAAAGAAATACCCAAAATGTTTAGGTTTTCTGGGAGTAGAGAAGGAATGATTAACTTTCATTTTTCTTTGTGCCTTTACATATTTTATAAATATTCTGCCATAATCTGCATTTCTGTTATAATGAGAGAACCAAATTATTTTGAAATGACACACAAAAAAATCTCAAAGTATTGAGACAACAAATCGTAGAAGTCTTATTAATTAATTTCATTCTCATAAGTTAGAAAGAAAATCACTTTGGTTGTTTGTTTTGTTTTTAGTTCACTCTTTGTATCTTTTTTTAAAGACTTTTTTATTTATTATATGTATGAGTACACTGTAGCTGTCTTCAGACACACCAGAAGAGGGCATCAGATCCCATTACAGATGGTTGTGAGCCACCATGTGGTTGCTGGGAATTGAACTCAGCACCTTGGGAAGAGCAGCCAGTGCTCTTAATCACTGAGCCATCTCTCCAGCCACACTCTTTGTGTCTTAAAGCTTTGTTATTTGAGACAGGGTCTCACTCTTAGTCCAGGCTGACCTGAAACTGGCAGTCCTGCCTCAGCCTCTCAATTCTGGGATTACAGATGTAAACCACCACACCTTAATTTAATTTTGTTAATTTTATCAATACAATCTTAAATCCAGATGCAAACTCGAATATACACAACAACAATAGCAACACTAAAGCAGGCTTGGTGGCTTATTCCTATAATCTCAGCTCTGTGAAGGTAAAGCCACAAGTCAGGGGTTTGTTCAGGTTGTCTTCGCTACCTAACAAGTTTGAGGCCAGCCTGGGATACATGAGACTACTTGTCTCTAAATAAAGTCATTTGTGTAAGCACACCTAAACATATTGTGTGAGATGTATGTAAGTGATTACTGTTTTGTGCAGCAAAGTGATGAATACACACAGGAATTCCAGGAATGGAGGTGTGGGATCCACACAGGCCAAGGCAAATTGTGTGAATATTCTACTTCCTCACCTTGCTATCATCTCAGAGGTATACACGTCCACTCTCTTGTGTAATTATCTTATACATATTTGATATTGGCTTCAAGGCTGACTATAAAGTATATGTTTCTTTAACATGGGTAATATTGATTAAAAGAATAAATTTAGCAACAGTAAAAAGAGTATTTACTAGTAGTATCATCATCTTTATCTTTACCTGTACAACCTACGTTTTATTGCCAAGTCTCCCTTATAATCTTTCCGTGTATGTATGTATGTATGTATGTATGTATGTATGTATCTCTCATTGGCACATACATTATCAGATGTTAAAGCTGAGTTCTCATCCAGTGATTTCCTTGTGCCTTGTTCTTCCTGTGGTCTGGCAGCGTGAAGACAAGGAAGGGCCCCTACAAGGAAGTCCATTCTCCTAGGTCTACAGAATACAAGGTGTGGTTATGGGTCTGGGGTAGGGTAGAGGGAAAGAGAAGTTCTCATATGTAGCCCTGACTGTTCTGGAAGACACTCTATAGACCAGGCAGCCTTGAACTCACAGAGATCTGCCTGTGTCTGCTGGGATTAAAGGTGTATACTATAACACCTGGCTATAATTCTAAGAGAAAATGAAATGCTCTCATCACGCCTCTGTCAAAGGCCAGGATTGCTGATTTGCAGGATTGAAACTGCTCTGTGCAGCTTTCCTTTCTTAATTTCTATTTTTTTTTTTAATTTAGGTTTGCGTTTCTTGGTTCGTCTCTGCACAGATATTGGATTAAAAGAAGTTCAAGAATATGCCACAAAACTCAAGAGGTTGGAAAAAATGAAAGAAATGAGGGAACAGGTATCTCATATGGGCCGAAAACTACTGTCTTTTAATTTTCAAAATGTCAGCCTGCTGTAGTTGAAACGCACAGGGCTAGGAGCTTGCATCAGAAGGCAGAGCTGGAATTTTATTCAACTGTAACAAACAATGAAATTTGCTGGAAAGCGAACGGATCTGGAAATATAATATTAAGTAAGGCGACTCAAGCTCAGAAAGATAGACCCACATGTTCTCTTTCATACGTGCATCCCAGCCTCTGTGTGTGTGTGTGTGTGTGTGTGTGTGTGTGTTTATTTGTAAACTGTAAAACCTAGAAAGGAGACCAAGAGAGCATAAAAATGGGTGCTGAGGATGGATGGGGGTGGACATAAGGACACGTGAAACATGAACGAGATGGCTTGGGGGCACAAGGGGAGGACTGAGGGTAGCGGTGGGTGAGACTTGAGGGGAAGGAGAATCTATTGAAGCACATTTTGTTCAAGGGCTGCAATGGTATCTATATTGTGTATGCCAGCTTTCAATGGTATCTATATTGTGTATGCCAGCTTTCACAACAAGAAGGGATTTTAGAAGCCAGTACAGAACTAAGTTTACTTGGCAAACTAAAATCTGAGAATGATGTGTACATTCTCAGACACTTGAGCAAACATTTCCATTTAAACCGTTGCATTTTTACTATTTAATGGCAGTTGTTTTCCCTAGTGAATAAAGTAACGATAAAACGGAAACCAGTGTTTAAAGCCGAGGTGAAGAGCTGGGCCCTACCTTAAGGCAGAGCTCCTAGTCTGGCAAGGAAAGAGGAGGCAGGATTTCCCTTTCTGCTCTATTACAGTAGGAAATACCACTGAAATTGCAACCTAGGTTTGAAATCTGGTCTCTGCAGGGCAGGTTCTAAGGGCAGGCTTCTTAGTGGAGAGCTACTAATACATAAATGTTGCACTTTCCAGAAGATGGAGTAACTTAGAGGTTAATATGGAAATTTGATTTTTATTGGTGAGAACTGTGTCCCATGAAAACCTGCCACTTGCTGTGGCATGAGTCCTTCATTCCTGAGGGATCTGCGTGGTGGAGCACGGTGCGGAGAGCACAGTCAGCAGACTTTTTAGTGCACTTCTGCAGCAGATGAAATGGCAGTGTTTCCACTTCCCAAAGAATCCTCTCTCCTGTTTTAATATTGGTATATTAAAAATAAAACCCTTTGTTTTTTCAAGACAAGGTTTCACTATGTAGCCTGGCTGTCCTGGAACTCACTATGTAGGCTGGCCTGGAACTCATGGAGATCCTCTTGCATCTGCCTTCCTAGTGCTGGGATTAAAGGCTCATGCCACTATGCCGGGCTAGAAATATATTTCTAAGTAAGGAATAATGTGCTGGCAAATGACTTGTTTCAAAAATGCAATTATCCTGGCTTTAGAAAAGGTCTGATTCCACATATGCTTGCACAATGTGGCCGGTTGTCTTTGCTTCTAAGGTGTGGCTGATCTCTTGTAAAAATATTATAAGCAAACGTGTTTTGCTTTGAAAGTCTTTAAAATACCAAGCTGTCTTTATTTGCTAAGCTAGGCTACACTATTAAAACCCACTGTACTGGCCAATCTCTGCTTTGTACCAAATGCTAATGAAATTACACAACTGTGACACATAAACCATTGTAAGAACAAGTTGAAATTATTATGATTATAGTTACATATTTAATAAGAATCCAAAAAGTATGTAAACAAAGCACATTTTGGGATTGAATTCATTGTATGAGACCCCTCATACAGAACCATGAGTGCATGTGCGGAGTCTCGGTACTGAACAAGCGTTCAGTTTTAAGTCATTACAATCTGCAGTGAGCCCAAGCTTCCACGGATACAGTTGCTTATGCAGCCTCTGCCCCTGGTGCCTGCTTTCCTAGACTTCTTTTTTTTTTTTTTTTTTGTTAAATATATCTTGAAACAACTCTTTTTTTTCTTTTTTTTTAATTTTTAATATTTTTTATTACGTATTTTCCTCAATTACATTTCCAATGCTATCCCAAAAGTCCCCCATACCCTCCCCCCCACTTCCCTACCCACCCATTCCCATTTTTTTGGCCCTGGCATTCCCTGTACTGGGGCATATAAAGTTTGTGTGTCCAATGGGCCTCTCTTTCCAGTGATGGCCGACTAGGCCATCTTTCGATACATATGCAGCTAGAGTCAAGAGCTCCAGGGTACTGGTTAGTTCATAATGTTGTTCCACCTATAGGGTTGCAGATCCCTTTAGCGCCTTGGGTACTAGCTTCTGAGCTTCTTGGAGCTTCCCTGTGGGCAGTTCATAAGCAGCTTTTTTTTTCTTTTTTTTTGGTATTTTCAAGACAGGGTTTCTCTGTGTAGCCCTGGCTGTCCTGGAACTCACTCTGTAGACCAGGCTGGCCTCAAACTCAGAAATCCGCCTGCCTCTGCCTCTCAAGTGCTGGGATTAAAGGTGTGCGCCACCACCGCCCGGCTGCAGCTTTTATTTTTGAGACAGGATCTTACTATGTAACCCATCCTTACGGGTTATGAAGAACTCTGCAGCTCTGCCTCAAACTGGTGGCAATCCTTTTTCCTCAGCCAGCTAGAGCTACAGGTGTGTGCCACTGCTCCAAGGCCACAGTGGCTTTAATGTAAACATAAACTTTAGGAAGCACTGACTACAAAGGATTCCTGGGAATTCAACACTAATTTAATTCCATCTTCCAGTGGAACTGGGTGGAGTCCACGTAGCTGCCATTCACGAGTGGTTTCTCTGAGAGTCCTTTTGCCCCTGCTCTTCCATTTACAGTCTCTATAGCAGCATGACTGTTTCTAAAATCTAGCTGACATTTTGGGACTAATATCCACAAGGACTAAAGAACTTTACTAAATGTAAATGAATTGAAACGACTTTCCCTCCTCCGGTTACTACACAGCCTTTTCTTTCCTCTGCATCAACATACTTACGTATTTATTAAGTAGCTTTTGCTTGTTTCCTGTGTAGACCTGGGCTATTTCATATTCATCTGTACTTTGAAAAAATAAAGTTTGTATGGAGAAAAAGAATGGTTTCTTCTGAGACGGTATCCTGAGGGGATTAGACCCAGTATTTGGTAAGCCTCATCATTAGAAGGATTCAATTGATCATGTAAACTGTATATCAGGGCAAATATTTAAACATCACAAGAACAAACTATTTGTACAGGACCCTAAGAGATTAGAGAAATCTTTTTAACCAATAAATGATTTTTTTTTATCTGAAGTTAGTTTTCCCTTTATTTTTGTTTGGTTTGGTTTGGTTTTTGAGACAGGGTTTCTCTGTGTAGCCCCTGCTGTCCTGAAACTCACTTTATAGATCACCCTGTCCTCAATCTTAGAGATCCGCCTGCCTCTGTCTCCTGAGTGTGAGGATTAAGGTGTGCCCACAACACCCAGCTTGTAGTTCATTCTTACCCTGAATAGCTCACTCAAAGTCTCCCATGTTTGCTCACTTATCACCCATATTAACCATTCTGTGCCTGTTGAGTCTCCTCAGATACTTCCTCACTGACCTCATTATAACCTGTGACCCTACTGCCACTTAGACATTGTCTGTTGTTATAGCTTCTCCTTAGCATTTTATGCTCCACCACTAACATACACCAGTCTCCTTATATTAAAAGTCTTAGTCCATGACCATGAAGTATCAGAGAACACTAATCCCTCTTCAGTTTCTGTGAAACCTATTTGGCTGCCACAGACTCTGTGCCCTAGCTTTTTCTTTCTCCCCCTCCACCCGTGATTCTATTTGCATAAGAACATTGTTTTCTTTGTTCTTCAGTATTTCTCCTCACATCATACATTGAAAAAACATCTTCTGGCTGTTCTCTCGCTTAAGTTTGGCTTATCAACATGGAATGGAGGGGAGCAGAGTAAGAGAAAGGTCATAGGAGTGAGAAGGGCCAAAACTGGACGAACTGACGAGTGTGAAAGCGTGCTTCTGGAGTGATTGTTGTGCGTCCCACTTGAGTGTGTTGTTCTTAGACGTGAGCCTGTGGGGCAGGGCTCTGTTTACTGGCTTGGGTAAGGAGATTCTTGGTGTGATGAAAGCAGTCTTTGATTTCTTCCCGCAAGAGAAGTTGACTAGAGATACTCTTTGCAATAGCCACGTGATTGAAATCAACCCCAGATTTTGCCCAGAACTGCTGGGAAATGCAGATGTGACCATGTCCTCAGAAAGGAAAGGAAGAAGAAGGGACCATCCATTTGCCTTCTGCTAATGCAGTGGTTTGGCATCAGGAAGGCAAGCCAAAGCACAGGGTTTAGGTACCCAGCTCTTGAGTGAGCTGGCAGCCTTCTCCATGTTTGTAGCAGCAGCTTTCCCTTGATTAACTCTAGTGCATTGACCAGGCTAGACATTAGCTATAGCCATGGCGACTGGGCCTGTAGCTCGGAGCTGAGGTGCTGCTCAGGATGTGGGGAGACAGGCACTTGGCTAAGCATTCAACCTGTGTTAGCTAACTCAACTGTTACAATGATCCTGTAATGCTAGAGACATTCATGATTGACATTTCTTATGAATGTGAGAAGCATAGACCCACAGTGGCTACAGATCTTGATCTAGGTCTTGTTCCATGGCTGCTCTTTTCCTCCCACCTCTTCTTCTACCCCCATCCCCCTCTCCCCCAGCGCCTAAATGGGATTGGCTTTTTTTTTTTTTCAAAATAGTAGTTCTATTTCTTTTTCATACTATTCAAACAATAAAATATTCTTTTAAAAATTCAGAGCTGGACCTGGGAGCTAATCCTAGCTACTCAGGAGGCTGAGGCAAGAGGATGGCAAATTTGTGGCCAACCTGAACAACTCAGCAAGACTGAGTTAAATAATTCAAATAGGACTAGAGATACAGCTCAGTAGTTGAGCACTTACCTGGTATGTAAGGAGCTCTGTGTCCAATCCCGTACCATGGGTGGGGGCACCGATTCAGACAGATTACTTTTATTAATAATTGATTATTGATTCACTAAGACAGGGTCTCACAGAATTGCCCAAGGTGATCTCAAACTCAGTCCTCTTGCCTCTGCCTTCCAAGTGCTGACACTGCGGTCATGTGCCACTGTGACCAACTCTAAGTTTTCATTCAAATAAAATGTGTAAAGATAAGGGTGAAATTATTCCTCCCATTTGCAGAGATCACTTAATATGATGTTTCCAGGCATGTTCACAAATGCACATAGACATGCATATGATGACATATAGTCTTTTCTTTTTTGGTTTCTCAAGACAGGGTTTCTTTGTGTAGCCCTAGCTGTTCTGGAACTCACTCTGTAGACCAGGCTGGCCTCAAACTCGAGATATGTCTACCTCTGCCTCTGCCTCTGCCTCCCCAGTGCTGGCATTAAGGGTGAACATATATTCTCAAAGAGTACAAAACTACGACCTTACAACTTTTAAGTTAGCTAAATAACCTAGCCAGATAACACAGGTGGCTGGCAGTGCCAGCAGCTGTCGAGGCTGTCGGTTTTACTCTTTATCCCACAATATGGCTGCTTCTCACTTAGGTAAGCACCAAGGACCTAAGAGCCTTGTTGTCATGGTACCGACGACTCCTTCTGTATCTACCCTCACACTCCGCCTGAAATCAGAGTGACTCGCTGTGAATTTCATTAGCAAACCTGTATCTCCCACGTGGCAAGAATGTCACAATGCTTTTTAACAAGCTGCTGTTGTATTATTGAAAGGGAACTGACCCTTAGCTGGGTCTGAAGTGGGCTGTGGAGCCTGGGGAGCTGGCAGGCCACCATAGCCAGGCTGCCACTGTGGAGTCACAGAGATTAGCTACAGGTTCTCATTTGCATCAACTCTTTGTAGTCTTTAATTTTTCTCAACCCTACTCTTAATAATGGTTCTTAAATGCTTTAACCTCCCTTCTAGTCCATCACCCACCAGAGGAGGTGGAAAAGAAAGGTTACTAGGATATGGGGGAAGTGGACCTGTTTAGAAATGGTTCTTTGGAGCAAATCCCATCTGTATTGTCAGGAAATGAGCAACTCAGTTCATAGGTCAGCAGTGGCACCTCAGTCCATTCGCAAACTCTTCATGGTTATCCCAGCAGTTCAGTTCAGTAGTGTCGGGATAGCAACAGTGGCATGACCAAGCAGGAACAGCCAGGCCTCAACTGAATCAGCATGAGTCAGCAGGAGGGCCAAGACCATGGGACACAGAAAGAAGCGAAGATCAGTGAAGACTCAAGACCACGAAGGCAGCTACGTCTACAAGCAAGCCCCTCTCACAGTCCATTGAGTCCGATTCATACTCCCTTCAAACATCGGGTGTCCTCCACAGGTCTTGCCTCAGCACGTGAGTCTACATCAGCTGACATCATTCTGCCAATTGTTCCAAGTCTAAGGAAGCAGCAAGAAGCCGCCAGCACACCACCAGAAGTTTTTTGTGCCTTTCTCTCTCTATAGTCAATACAAATGGAGCTCAACACCACCATGTAAGGGGACCAGTACCTCTGTGTCATTAGCGAAGAGTCCTTCATCACGCATCCTATCATGTGCTTGCTTTAGCAAAACATCCTCTCACCTGTGTAGCTTCAGCAAAATGTTCTTTCACGAGTCTGCTTTGGCAGAACATCCTTTCACACCTGTGTCCACTTCACGGAAATGTTCCTTCACATGTTTGCTCCAGCAAAACAGCCTCCGATACAACTGACTTTCCAAAGATTCCTTAAGTTTTCCCTTCAACTCTTCTTACATAAATTATACTTTTGTGCCTATTTGACTTTCCTAGTGTGATGCTCTTTCTCCAGAAGGCTCCTCCTTCTTGTTAAGCCTCTAATTGCACAAAGTTTAGCTCTGCCCCAGCATTATATTAATAAACTACCCACTCAGCCTCTATTTTCTCATCTCAGAGGTGCCTGGGCTCCTCCCCTCCTCCCTGCTGGCTACTGCTTTAGTGTACTTGCTGTGATAGGGAGGGTCTGTCTTCCTCCATCCAGCCGAGCAGGAGCTGTTAGGTAGCTCTGCAGCCTGGTCCCTCCTGAGCTCTTCCTACTCTGTCTCTGCTCTGCCCTGGAACCCCTGAGGGCACACCAGAGTTGGATCCATGGCCTGGAGGGATTGCTGTTGGCATGGCTATGTCCCTGGGGGCTTTCCTCTGCATCTGCTGGGAAAGAATGTATTCTGTTGGTCAGACCTCTATCTTGTATGAGGTGTTAGACTCGAAGAGCTAACTAACTTTGAACCTCAGTGTCACCTTGAAGATTTATATGCAAAATCCTTATCATGGCTGTTAACAGTGGTTGGCTCATAGATTCCTTCTGGTGGATTTGTTGGTTTTTAAAATTTGTGTTTGTGTGTGGGTATGTATGTAGGAAGATAGAGTGAGAGCTACAAAGAGAAAAGGAGATACAGAGAATATGAGCTTGTGTGTGTCAGTGTGTATAAAGATCAGAGGGCATCTTTCAAGAGTTGACTTTTTGCTTCCACTGTGAGTTTAGAGGTAAAACTCAGTGATCACGCTTACACAGCAAACACATTTATCCACTGAGCCATCTGGCTAGTATTTGTTGGATTTGAGTGCACATGGATGTTGATCTGGAAATTAGGATGTTAGAGAAAAGCTTGAGTCGGCAGAGACAAGGGGGAAGCCACAAGGGACACACATGCATCTCTGAATAGAAGAGCTGGAGGAAAACTGCAAGTCTGGCAGGTGGGGAGGAGAGCCACATGCCTAATGGGAGGCTCCACCTCTAGTTCCTGCAGCAGGCAGGTGAAAAGGACAGAACAGAATTTTGTAGGCTTGGGCCAAGACTCTGACTGTACCATTGGTGCCCTGAGGAGTCCATCTGTGTGGTTGGCCATTTCCTCGTGTCCTGGGAAGGAGGGAAGGCACAGGAGCAACAGAGGCTTAGGTTTCTTTTGGTGAGTGAGCCAGAAAGATGAGTCAGACAAGTGCTGACCAAGGTGGGCCAGGAGTCTAAATGGACAGAGAGAAGACTTAATGGTTGTTAGGAACATAGCGATCAACCAAGGGAGTGGAAGGCTGTTAGGAACATAGCGATCAACCAAGGGAGTGGAAGGCTGTAGATGAGGACAGGAACAGCATGGTGAGTGAAATAGTTTGACACTTGTAGAAGCTCATTCCTTCCTAAGTGTCCTGGGCTGGATGGAAGAGCCACCTTCACATTTGCTAGGGTGGCTCTGAAATTGGGCACTGTGGTACTTACAGCACTGTTCGTTCTGGGTAGGATTGCTTTGGCTACTTGGGGGTCTTTAGTTCTATTCCTAGTTTCTTCAAGGCTTTCATCACGAGGGAATGTTAAATAATGTCAAAGGCCTTTCTGCTCTATTGAGGTAATCATGTGATTCAGAGATACTTAGTCTGCTTATGCGCTGTATTGCATCTGTCCACCTGTTCTACATCCTGGCAGTGTGCCATCTTGGTTACAATGTATCATCTTTTTAAATGTGTTTTAAATTCAGTTTGCAGGTATTTTATTGAGAATATTTATACCTATGTTCATCAGTGAAATTGTTTCATAATGTTCTCCATTGTTTTGTTCTGTCCTTTCCCAGTTTGGGTATTAGGCTAATGCTAGATTTGTAGAATGGGTTTGGTATAGTGTTCTTTCTCCTTCTGTTTTATTGAATAATTTGAAGAACAATGGTGTTAGCTTTTCTTTGATTGTATGGTACAATTTGCAGTGAATCCATCCAGTCCTGCGCACTGTTGTTAGACTCTATTGCAGCTTCAGTGTCATTGATATTTATAGACACTGTTAAGTTATTTCTATCTTCTTTTTTTGTTTTTTTATTTCTATCTTCTTGATTTAATTTTGGTGAGTTGTATGTGTCTAGGAATTTATCTATTTCTTCTAAATTTTCTGGTCCCTTGGAAGTTTTCAATATATTCTGTAATAATCCTCTGGATTTCACTGGAATTTGTAGTAACCTCACCTTTTTCATCTTCAATGTTATTAATGTGAGTCTTTTTTTTTTTTCTCTCTTTATATGGGTTAAATTGGCTAGGTATTTTCAATCTCTTTTGTTTTGTTTTTTCGTAGAATTCTGTGTTGTTCTCTTAGTCTCCATCTCACTAATTCTGCCCTGATCCTATCATTTGTTGTTTGTTCTCTTAGTCTCCATCTCACTAATTCTGCCCTGATCCTATCATTTGTTGTTTGTTCTCTTAGTCTCCATCTCACTAATTCTGCCCTGATCCTATCAATCATTTGTTGCCATCTATTGTTTCAGAATTCAACTTAGTTTTGTTTCTCTAAGACCTTGAGACACATCATTAGGTCATTTATTTCAGCTTTCTTTAATTAAAAAAAAAAGTGTTATTGTGAGTGTGTGTGTGGCTGGGGGTGACACATATGCGACAGGCATGTGTGGAAGTCAGGGGACAACACTGTAAAATTGATTCTCTTCTCCTATCTTTAAAGTGTGGTCTGCGGAGCCAGTTCAGGTCACATGACTTGCAGGGCAGGTCCCTTTACCCACTGAGCTATCCCACTGGCCCGCTAATGGTTAATGTGTACAGTCATAGCCATACACTTTCCTCCTTGAGCTGCCTTAGCTGTATTCCAAAGGTTCTGATGAGTACTGACTTCATTCAATTCTAAGACGTTTTCAATTGCTCTCAATGTCTTCAACAGCCCGCTAGTCCCTCAAATGGGATTGCTCAGTCTCCAGCTCCTCGTGTGTTTTTGGTTTCTTCCTGCTATTGACTTCTAGTTTTATTCAACTGGTAACTGAAAAGATAATAAAGCATTCATTGTTATTTGTTCGCTGCTGTTAAGACTTGCTCTGTTAGAGAATATCCCATGGGCATCTGAGGAGAATGCATATCCCATATCCACTGGATGGAATAGCCTGTAAATATATTAAGCATATTGAATTTCTATTTTAACTCTGCAGTTTGCTCATTTCTTAGCTTGGATGATCTAAGAGAAGAGTGATGTGTTGAAGCCAGTTATTTTTGTGTCAGGACCTATCTAACCTTTTGGTGTTGATTTTTATGAAACTGGGAGCTCCAACATTCAATGCTTATATATTACAGTTATTATATTTTGTCAATAAATTGTTGGGTTGAAGACAAATATATGCATTTATGAATATTAAATAATGTATTTAATTTTAAAAATAACTCTTAAAAAGTTTGACACTTAAGCAAAACACAAAAGAACCTTATATTATGGAAAGAAATTTAAAGAAAATCACAACTTCCCATGCAAGCCTGAAGGACCAGCACCCGAGTAAAGGGCACATATGTAATCCTAAACACAGAAGGCAGAGACAAGAACAGAGGCCCTAGAGCTTGCCAGCCAGCCAGGTAGCCAAATACCTGACTCCAAGGGTTAGAGACCCTGCTTCAAGAATCAAAGTAAAGGACAACTAAAAAGACAGTTAGCATTGACCTTTGCCTTCCATGCACATGTGTGGTCTGGTGTGTGCTCACACACATACACACACATATAGGCATATATATGCGCACGCGCACGCGTGCACACACACGTGTGCACACACACACGCACATGATGCCATCACAGCCTGGCCAAATCTTAGGTATATGTGAGATTTTAATGATGCTTTTTAGAAGTTTAATGTCAAAAGCCATTGCCCTTTTTAAACCCTCCAATGGTCTGAGACAAACTATTACACAGTACGGATAGGGGAGGAAATGCCCTTTGGCACATACATGACTTTTTTCCTCTTCCACTTACTTTTCTCAAACTCATATTATGTTTGAGTCCTGATACTTCTCATCAAGAAAATGGTGTTTGACTTTTTAATTGATTGGCTGTGCAAAGGTGGTTGTTGTTGAGTGGAATGCCGATGTGTACTCTGTAAGTTCCAGGTGGTCACACTTTCAAAAGGATTCTGTCCCTTTTCATGTTGAATCAGCTCGTGATGATGTGGCCCTGAGGGACATGTGGTAATGCTGGCTTTGAATTTACTGTCTTTGGCTGTGTATTCTGAAAGGTTGTCACTTACTCTCCTCTATCTTCTTATTTCTTGCTGTAGCGCATAAAATCGGGCAGAGACAGCAGCGGGGGTTCTCGCAGCAAACGAGAGGGGAGCGCGGGCAGTGGTGAGTGTCATCTGTGTGCCAGAGCACTCAGGTTCCCAGAAACACTGCAGTCATCCAGCAGTGTCCTATATGTGTTTTATGTTCTTTGTCTGTTTGTCTATATACACAATAAAACCTCACTTACTCTAACTTGGCAAGTGATTGTTCTGATAGGGGTATATGTTTATAAATGTTACCATATTTTAGTTCTTAAATTACAAACCTGCTTCTGCTCATTGATTATCAAGTGCAGGTTGTGGAATGGCATAGATGAGCATATGAATGAGGTTTTACTGTGTTTTAATTTTAAAATTCTCAAGTAAAAAATGTAGCATGCGAAGTGTGGTCTCAGGGATGCTGACAGCCTGGATCTTCAGTCTGCCCTCAGTGGCAGTGCAGTCTAATGAGAAGATGTTGTCGAGTCCTTCCTTGATCTTGACAGCACACTTGTGCTTGTGTGCCAGCCGTAAACACTTTACATACTTTTGGGATTCTTGACATTTTTAAATCCCTTGATTTGGGCTCCTTGTGACATCATTTTTAGTAAAGCATTATAGTAACCTTTCTGTTCCGTTTTCTCAGCTTCTGTGAGGTTGCGGTGGTGGTGGACATGTGATGGTTCTAAAGAAGCTGACGGAAAGAACCAAAGTGCTAAATTGATATCTCTGACCTTTCCCTACATCCTCTCATTCCCACGCCCAGGACTGTGTGTCCTGCACACGCCTGCTCTGGCTAATTAACCAGCAGTGTCACCTTGTAGCTCTTCTTATCCATGAGTATGATGGTGACAGAGGGAGAGGAGTAGGATGTGGTCATCTACTCAAGACAAGACAGTTGACACCTAGGTAGGACACAGGTTCAAAGCCACTGCCGGGGCTGCATGGGCAGGGAATACACATGGGTTTTCTGATCTTTCAGTGGCTAGAAATGCAGTTGAGACAAAGATTCTAGCATGAATTCAGAGCTCTACTTTGCTAACTAAGTTTACACAGTTGTAGTTATCAGTGGCAGGTAGTTCTAACCAGACAGCTTGGTTCCTTGAGAACCAACTCTGACCTGTTTCTCCTTAGTCCACAAGAGCCATGACACAGTGTGAGAAGTGAGAACAGTGTTGAGCCCTAGTTGAAGGAGCATCAAAGGCAGTTTGCCATGACCAGGAAGAGTTGTCCTCCTTGGCAGCATCCCGTAGCCTTGTCTTCTTACTGACCCTGGCTCCCAGATACCTCCCCAGCTCCTGCTCTGTAGAATCCACGTGATCTCCAGTCAGACTGAGCTGCATCTCGAGTCTGAAAGATGTAGGTCACCACTCCCTCATTAGCTGGAGGCCGCTGTAAAGCCCACAGGCCCCTGTCCAGGTTCTGAGCGAAGCATGCTGTGAAGCCAGAAGTTAGTGTGGAGTATTAGCCATATCTCCTGGATAGCCACATACAACACCTCACTGTGAGGCACGCACTGTGTTCTTAATCCAGTGTCACATATGAATAGCCTCACTGAGGAAAATCAAGCCTGAACATAGCTCCTATCATGGTGTGTACCTAATAAGTTCACACATGGCTACCTGAAAACCTGGCCTTCACAGCACACAGACTTTTGAACTGTAAGTGAGAGACTTAAGAATCTATTTCAAAAAATCGAATTAGCCAAGTATTGTGCAGCAAGAATCTGTATATGCATTAAAAGAAACTCTTGACCCAGGCCAAGTGTCACCCACCTGTGACCTCAGCCCTGGGCCATCAAGGCAGAAAGAAGATCTGGAGTTCTGGGCCAACATGGTCTACACTCTAAGACCCTGTCAACCCTCCCCTCCCAAAAAGAAATGAACTCCATAGAAGGTTCCCCGAACAAACTGATAGTACATGATTATAGAATCAGGAAGACATGTGACCCATGCTCTTTCATAATGAGTGTCCCTTTTATAGCTGATCTTTTTTTTTTAATATTTATTTATTATATGTAAGTACACTGTAGCTGTCTTCAGACACTCCAGAAGAGAGCATCAGATTTCATTACAGATGGTTGTAAGCCACCATGTGGTTGCTGGGATTTGAACTCAGGACCTTTGGAAGAGCAGTCGGCGATCTTAACCACTGAGCCATCTCACCAGCCCCCTATAGCTGATCTTTAGGATAGCCGCTGCATTAAAATTCTGGGACTAAACTGGGTCCCACATGTAAGTCCCACACTTCAAAGGCTGAAGCAGGAGGATCACCACCACAAGTTTGAAGCCAGCCTATGCTAAATAGTGAGTACCAGGTCTGCCTGGTCTATAGAGTGAGACCCTGTTTCAAAATACAAAACCAAACTTCAATAAAAGAAAAAAATTCTAGCATCAGCCTCCTTAAACTCTGAGGCTACTTGTCTGTAAAGCTTGAGTTTTCAGAATAAAGACTAGCCTGTTCCCAACACTCACCACCCACACTTGGTTTTCAGGTCGGCCTGTTCATCTATAGACTTGGGAAATCCCTCTGAAAGCCTTCTGTACAGACCCTAGGCCTGTGAAGGATGCGCTGCAGGAGGGAGTCTGGAAAGCCTGTCCAGGGCTCTCAGTAGTATGCAGGAAGGCTGCTCAGCCTCACCTCTCCTGAATGCCTCCAGCCTTCACAGCAGAGTGAGAGAAGGAAGCTTCTGTCAGGGACACTGCCCCAGCCCCACCTCCCCATGGCTCCACTGCCAACTTTCATCAAGTTTGCTTTCTCCCATCCAGTGCATTCCAGGCCAAAACAAATATTAACACACAAGTGCGCCTTGTGCTCACAAAAAGCTGCTCAGCGGAGAAACTCAACCCTGGTGGCACTTTCCAAGCAGGGCCTCGTGCCGCTTGGTTTGCTTGGCACTAGTTTAAAGAGCTGCCCAGGCCCTTCCCTGGGTGCTGCTGCTTCTCCTCACTTTGGCCTTTTTGTTCCTTATTTTCTAACACCTCAAGTGTGTCAATCCTGACGTCTTCACCTCATCCTGTCGTCAGGTGTGAACACCTCTGTAAACACCCACCCTGAAATCAGTATATACAAGCTATGGCTGCCTTCTTCTGTCTTGCCTTGAGAGTTCCCCACTCCATCCCTACCCTACCCCAGGACACCCTCAGGCCTGCTGTGCTCCATCTTCAGGCACTCTACCCTTCCATTCCCTTTTAAGGGTTCCTGGAAGGAAAGAGCCCCTTCTCCACACCATCATGGTTAACCTGTGATTCCTAACAGTTTTTCAGCATGGCAACACTCAGCCTCCACACATCCACAGATCATATGGGGAAAAAAGGCTTTCAACAGGGATCTACATAAAGCCTGCCTTAAGCAAGTGTGGTACCTTAAAAACAAATGCAGGGCGTGGTAGCACAGGCCTATAGCCCCAGCACTCAGGAGACAGAGGCAGCTGGGTCTCTGTGAGTTCTGGGATAGTCAGGGCCATGTGGAGGTACCCTGTCTCAAAAACAAACAAAAAATGCAGTGCCGCAAGCTAGCTTTTGAAAGGCTTGTCTAGAAAAATTCAAGGAACCTGGATGTATAAGGATTACTGGTGTATATAGCATAGCTGTCTCTGCAGGGTTCACCTCTTGAGGGCTCTGAGTTTGTTGTTTGGGGTTTATGTTTCCGAACCAGAATAGACTCACTTCTTCCTCCCCATAGTAGCTCCAGAGTCAGAATCCTCCAGAAGGCTTATTAGATTGCCAAACCCCACTCCCAGTGTTTCAGTACCAAGTCTGAGGAGCTCCCAGCCCTGCTGTTCTTCTGTGGCAACCCAGCCCTGCATGTGGAAGAACTATGGCTCCACTTGAGTTGTTGTCAAAACTCGAGAGTCATGTGGTTACAGGAAAGGTCACTGCTGCTGTTACCGCAGCCAGTTCCCAGATGTGCCAGTATGTCTTTCCCCTGTCATTGTTACTACAAGGGTGTCACCTTGAGATGCCTCTTTCCATAGTTCCTTGTTTATCCTCACCTACATGATACCTGTTGTCATAGCTGTTTTGAGACACTCGCTATGGTGGCCAAGGATGACCTTCAAACTCGTGGCCGGACTGCTTCAGTCTTCGGTGAACTGGGGCCACAGGAATGCGCAGACTTCTTTTTGAGCTTTATGTTTACAGAATTAACTAAAATGAAGTAAACAAAAATAGTTTTAACCACTTGAAGTAAAAATGCATTGCTCTTCCACAAGCTGAGTTTAGGAGTCACCATTTAGTAACATACTGATAGACATACAAAATAAGCCAAGCCACAATGAATGTCAGCATCTAAAGTCAGAGCCACATGTTCTACAATCTCAAAGTCTTAACAGTCCCATACTTCTGTTCTCCATGGATAAACTGAGGCAGAGGAGAACCCTGTTCTCACTGGTGTGCTGGGTCCATTGAAGAAGCCAAGAACCCACCTGTACATGTCTCCTTCTCATGTGTACCTGTCCTCACGGCACAGGATGCCTCCTGCTACAACAGTCATTATCCTGTCATGGTTTTGTGGATTAATTTGAGTACTGTGTTATTAAGGACTTCTTTTAAATTGCTCTTTTTTTATTTGTTCTGTGTAACTTAGTGGCTTGCTGTGTTTTTCGTGTGATTTTGACAATGTCCTGGATGTGAATTCCCCCAGTAAAAATGTGTCTTTTATGTTCCAAGTGCTTCTAAAATGAAAAGAAAGCACTATGGCTCAGTGAACAGAAATTCCCTTTTCAGTCAACTTTTTGAGGGACATCTGATTTGGAGATTATAGTCTCAAAAGCGGGCAATTTTTTGTTTTATTTTTTGAACCAGAATAGCTCTCAATATTTTTTCTGGGTTTTTATGGCATTGCAAAGTGTGAAAAGATCACACTCCTGTGCCCCAGGAGTAGAGCAAGCTCCAGATTGTGTCCTGGAGTGGTCACTACAATCATACCAAGGAGGTATTACACCTGACACCTGAGTCACCTGGAGGGAGGGAGTAGGCCACTCCTGTGGAGAAGCAAGCCCTGAGGGCAGGCTGGAGACTGTCCTGTCTGAGCATTGTTCCTGCCAACCTCACCTTGGGCAGCCCTTCACTCCAAAGATGAAGTTGCTGGTATTGCTGGACACCCTAGTGTCTGACCACTGTGCCCCATGTGGCCTTCTTAGTGATAAACATTAGAGGATAGAGGGACCCACCATGCTAAAGTCCCTCAGTGTCAAAATCAAGAACTGTACACATGTTAGTACCCATTGTTAGCTGTTCTGCAGGGCATTCCATTTGGTTTAGCAGTTCTGTAAGCTGACCCAGACCATGGGTTATCTAGGCTGAAAGCAAAAAGCATCTATATACATTGTACCAGTGTTCCATCAGACTAAATTATTAGACATAAGGATTTGAAGGCCATTTTATTGAATGTTCCAAAATATTATTCTTTGCCTTTCCCCAACCTCTGAAAACTATGTAACTCTTTCTTAGCTTGTTTAATGTACGAAAAGACTCAGGCCTGTAGTATGTCAAACCCTGCTCAGGCTACGCTTTCTATGATGGTAGTGACAAGTAGTACCTAAGAATTTTCCTTGTTATCAAAGTGCTGGTTCCCAGGGCCTTAGCAAACACACATCCCGAGCTGTGAGAGTCTGTGTCCATGACCCTCTCCTAAAACTTCAGTAGCCTCAGCCACCTCCAGAAGCATCTCCCCTCACAACACTGTGGTCTGTGGTCCACCTCTGTCTTCAGTAGAACACATGCCCTTCCTCTGGCCCTTAGCTTGTCCTCAGTTTAAGATCTCTATGGTTAGTTCCCCAGTCCCTGAACTCACCTGGTGTCTATGAACTCCTTTGTCAAAACATGGGAAGTTAGCCTGAGCAAGTCACTAAGCACTTTTGTCATGGTTCCCTGTCAGTAACATGAGACTGAAAATAGGGTCCACCTTCATGGGGTTGCCAAGAGGAAGAAGTGAGCTTACATAGACCAGGCTGGCCTTGAACTCACAGAAATCCACCTGCCTCTGCCTCCTATATGCTAGGATTAAAGGCTGTGCAACCATTGCTACGAAACACACAAACTTATTTTTATTAGTTATTCCCTTGTTTTTCCTTCCTTTGTTTTTCCTTTTGTTTTGAAATAGGTCTTGCTGAGCCAGGTGTGGTAGCAGATGCCTTTAGTCCCAGAGGCAGGGCAGAGGCAGGCAGATATCTTGATCTTGAGTTGGAGGCCACTCTGGTGTACATAGGAAGTTCAAGGTTAGCTTGAACTAAAGTCAGAGCTACACAGAGAAACTCAATCTCAGGGGAAAAAAAATTAAAGAGTGACGGTGTGTGTGTGGGGGGGGGAGGTGGATTCTTGCTCTGCAATCCAGGCTAGCCTTCAGCTCTCATTCCTCCTGCCTCAGCCTCCAAAGGGCTGGGGTTTCAGATGTGTACCCCCATGCTCCAGTGAACCTCTCTACTAACAAATAAGTGTCAAGTCCCTAAGCACAGCAGGTGCTCAGTACAATGCCACTGCCCTTCTGCCTCCCCTCCAGATCTGATTTCTGTCAGGCATTGAAAACTCTACTCACCCTGTGTTCCTTCTGCTCACCTCTTCACTGAGTCCCCACATAGACACCCTCGCCCTTGTGAGGGCTGCAAGTGACTGCCGCCGCTGCCAGGGTCAGCTTTCCCAAAGTCTCCTCCAAGTCTCCTCAGGTCAGCCGACTGTGCAACAGGGAAGGGGTGAGGGTGAGGAGCAAGTGTCTGTGTAAGTGGTATTCCTGTTTGCATTGGTATTCCAGATGCAGACCCTTCCCCACATTCCAACACTGTATCTTCTCATTTAGTTTTATATCAGTATCATCTGGGGATGGAAGAAAGGCCAAAAATAACTTTTTAAATGTCTACCAAATTAGGAAATCAGAGTTATAGCTTACAAAAGGGAATCCTTGAAGAACAAATGTGAAAGCATTATAGCCACTATATTCATGACATATTGTGAAGAATGGGCACTTTTATTTTCTTAGAAAAGCTTTGTTTTAGGAAGTTCGTTTTTTCAAAAATAAGAAGCTGATACCTGACATTGAAGGGTGTCTTGGCTTAAGAGAAAGCCAAGGTTGAAGAATCCGTGGGTATCAGCTGTCCACCTGGTCCCTGATAACTTAGAAGGGCCAGTGTATCCCTAATGAGAGCCATGTCAGTCCAGTCAGTAGCAGCAACCACAGGGAGAGAAGATACACACTGTCCTTATGTACATGGAAGTAAAATGTGCAGGCTCGCTAGACACAAAAGACAGGCCAGCGAACTTATAAAATTAGCATTGCCTTAGAAAAATATCCCAAGAGTGGCAAGCTGCAGCAAGACCGTCAAGAGTTTTGTTTTGTTTCTGAATTTGAGTGGGTTTGGTTTTGCTTGTTTTCTTGAAATGGGATCTCCCTGTGTATATGCTCTGCCTATCCTGGAACTTGCTTCATAGCCCAAACGAGGGTCAGGTTTTCAGCAGCCCTCCAGCCTCCGCCTCATCAGTGCTGGGATTATAGGCACACACACACACACCCCAACTGTGCCCTCAGGATGGGGAGTCTCTATAAACTCAGTGCCTCCCACCCTGCTGAGAGTGCCTGATGATGTTCACCAAGACCTTTAAACTGTCTGAGGTCTTGGGGCCAGAGAGAGGCCTCGGCAATTAAGAGCACTGGCTGGGGCTGGTGAGATGGCTCAGTGGGTAAGAGCACCCGACTGCTCTTCCGAAGGTCCAGAGTTCAAATCCCAGCAACCACATGGTGGCTCATAACCATCCGTAACGAGATCTGGCGCCCTCTTCTGGAGTGTCTGAAGACAGCTACAGTGTACTTACATATAATAAATAAATCTTTAAAAAAAAAAAAATTAAAAAAAAAAAAAAAAAAAAGAAAGAGCACTGGCTGCTCTTGCAGAGGATCTAGATTCAGTTCCTAGCACTGACATGGCAGTACATAACCATTTGTAACTCCAGTTCCAGGAGATCCAATTCTCTCTTCTGGTCTCTCATGCAGGTGGCAAACAGATATACATGCAGGCAAAACATCTATACACATAAAATAATAAAATCAAATGTCGATGTCCTTAATAGAAGTTATTTTTAAAAAGATAATCAGGGCTAGACAGATACTAGCTCAATCTGTAGATTACCTACCATACAAACACAAAAGGACCCAGGTTTGATCCCCAGAACCCACATAAAGAGGTGTGTATAGTAGTACCTGCTTTATGATCTCAGTGCTGGGAGACAGACACAGAAGGGTCCCTGCAGCTTTGCCAGTAAGACAGCCTATTTTAATCAGTGACTGCCAGGCCAATAAAAGACTTTGTTTCTAAAAAGTAAGGTCCAAGGTTGATGAAGTATGCACAAGTGAGCATGCACACACACACACACACACGACACAGGGTTGGGGGACAATCCAGATTCAAACAAAGATTTACACACGCATTTAGCATATTGAGTCCCCTATGGCAGAGTAATCACTGCAGGCCCCTGCTCCCTGCCCAGGACAGGATCTTCTACCAGGCTTTCTGGCTATCTTGTTATGGAGAATTTTGCCTTTGGGATCCCTAAGATTTGGACACTCTAACATAACAATTTACAGAGGTGCTGCCAGAGTGCAGGCATAATGTAAACTAGGAAGTGTTCAGAGATCCATAAAATGAGAAAAATGCAAAGAATGTTATTGGATGTTTAAAATGTTTATGAATGTGACTTCATGGAAATATTTAAGATAAAAGCCGCCCTCGGGCTGTCAGGTGTTGTGTCCTTTCCTCTTGTGCAGAGCGCATTGGGGTGCAGCACTCACAACACTGCAAGCAGCACAGTGCAAGGCAAGGAGCCCATGCATGTGGGGTTCTCACTGTCATTCCTTATGCACATGTGACACACACTCAGTCTGTTCAGATCCTTGCTTTTGGGTCTGATTTTAAAACCTCACTCTTCTAACTATCTAGAAAATTAACAAAAATGAATTACATTATTTTCTATGTTCTCTTTACAGTTTTTTTTTTCTGCCTCGAGTTTATCAACCACTGTAAATAACCCTCATTCTTAACACTGATAGTTACCAGTGGTCAGGGTCTAGGCTAAGTGTTTCCAGGTTCTTGGCCTCTTGAGAATAAAATAAAAGCCCATGTAGATTGCAGAGTAGCCAAGAACCTTTATCAAGCAAATAAGTAGAACAACCGAGCTAAGCACTGTCAGACAAACAGCAGGCCACCCAGCTGAGGGTTCTCAGGGCTCCAGCTTCTCTTTTAGGGCTTCCTATCTTGGAGTTCAACCGAAGGGGGAGCTTGGTTAGTGTGGATAGTTTAGGTGGTTCTCTTTCTTGCCTGGCAGGTTTCAGTTACAGGGCCCTTGCTTACAGTGCATGTCCCTTTCCATAATGCACCTGATTTTAATCATATGTATGCTCCACTTACACACAGGCAAAGGGGATCTTTAAAAGTTCACTTTGAGGACATACATATTGTACATGTACCCAAAATCAGTCTAAGGTGGATTGGCCCACTGCCTATAGTTCCCATATGGTATTCTAGGATCTGTTCAGTACTACTACTTCTACCAAGGACTATCACAGGTTGCTCAGGAGAGTAACTTACCATTCTTGTTTAAAGCAGGTGTATTCACAGCTCTATGCAGGCCAAGGCCCCAGGTTGCTGTCAGGTTGTAGGTGCAGTGCTGAGAGATGGATGTGTGCACAGCCCAAGTTATTCCCTGTGCTCACCTGCCTCTTCAGGAAGCATACTCTTTGTCAGCTTCTCTCGGGAATTTTTATTTAAAGAAAGCATATGGTGGAAGTGTATGTATATAGGTAAGCCTTAGCCTTATTTAGTTTAGTGAATAGACCTAATATCGAAAAGATCACTCTGTCAATGGAGGCTGGAGAGATGGTTCAGGGGTGAAAAACACTTGTTGCTTTTGTAGAAGACCCAAGTTCAATTCCCAGCACCATGTGGTGGTTCCCCACCCTCTATAACTCTAGTTCCAGGGGAGCGGATGCTTTCTACTGACCTTCACAGACATCAGACATTCATACAGTGCACATACATACAAAAGTTTTATGCAGCAAAACATTCATATGCATAAATTAAATAAATCTTTAAAAATGTCTTTAAGAATCACTGTCACAAGAAAAAAAATAAGAGTGCATATGTAAGAAATGTGGTGTTGTGATTCCTTGGCATGTTAAACAAATGCATTTTTATTTTTGTTTTCAGACAGTGGCCAGAACAATAGTGCCAGTAGTAAGAGTGAACGACTGAGTGCCAAGCTCAGAGCTTTGCCTGGGACAGATGAACCTTATGAAAGTAGCGGTAACAAAGAAATAGGCAAGTGCTGAACCCCCTAGCTCCCAACAACTCCTCCAGCACAGCTGGTCTAAGGAAGACCGACCGGGAGGTGGCAAGTGTGTCCCGGGGAATTGCTGAGAATGTGACATGTGCAGACTGAAGTCACAGCCTTGGAAGAGCATTTCTGTTCACTCTGAGTCATTGGGTTTGCACTGTCTAGATTACTCTCAAGCTGCTTGTTGTCTCTGCTGCTCTAACAGTGTGATCTCTTTTGAAACCTAGATGCCTCCTACGTGGATCCACTGGGCCCTCAGATAGAAAGACCAAAAACTGCAGCCAAGAAAAGAATTGACGAGGATGATTTTGCTGATGAAGAGTTAGGAGATGACTTGCTCCCAGAATAATATAAACTCTAATATGCTGTGTGTGTGTGTGTGTGTGTGTATAGGCCAGAAAACAGCCTCAGATGTTCCTCAGGCACCATCCATCACCTTTTTACATTTGTGGCAGGGCTCCTCTGGCCTGGAACTTGCCATCTAGGCAAGACTGGCTGGCTGCCCCCACGGGTCTGCTTGTCTCTGCTCCCTGGCTGCGGAGATTTATAAGCACCACATGCAGCTTCCTTTAAATGGACTCTAGGGCTTGAACTCAGGTCCTCCAGCTTGCAAGGCAAGCACTTTTCCAATTGTGCTCTCTCTAGCCAAATAAGTCGTTTACCAAAGAAAAGAAATTGCCTTATAAGGTAATGTTCATGTTAAACCTGGATCAAATGTCCAAACTTTAATTTTGTACACCGTTGAAACTTTAAATAAGTGTATTTTGTTCTCTGAGGATGGATTTGTGCTGTCATTTTTTAAAACGGAATAAAAACTATGAAGCTACTACCTGAGGCTAATGACTTCCTTATTGGCCCACAACAAGCCAATAAGGCTTACAGTAGTGAGCTTACTATATTTCACGGCTTAGAAATTATTAAGATAAATATGATCTTTAGTCAAGCAATACTGCCTAGAGTTTAGAAGGTTGTCTTTGGAGTCTTTGGGATTTTGTCTCATTATAAAGATGGTTGGTTCTATTTTGAAGGCAGTGCAAGAAAACAAGTAGAGCAAACACAAACCTGTAACCTTGCCCTTTTTCATGGTTCCCACTAGTAAGTGCATGGGCTGTCCCATCCCTTGCTTTGGGTATGAGGCTGAGGCAGGATGGCTGGTGTGTCTTTAGATATGTCTGAGAGGCTCTAGATAGTCCAAAGGATTGGCTGCTCCATCATACCTGTCTTGAGACCAATTCTTCTCAAGGATAGTTGGTCTTGAAATTGTGGGCTCAAAGGATCCTCTTGCCTCACTCAGCCCCTTGAGTAGCTAAGCCTGTAAGCAAATGCCACCTTACCCAAAAATATTTTAAAATATGAGGGTATTGTGGGGTATCCAACCCCAACTAATATATTCCCAATACAACCTAACATTCAGGAAAAATCATGGAAGATGAGGAAGAAAATTGTGAGAGCCAGATAGGACATCTGCGTGAGACAATGTCTTCTATATATGAAGAAGAAGCTGCACACATGAGCTCTCAACAATATGGCCGCCTGAAAAAGATCAGCATAACCATATCACTAGTTGACATGCCAGTGTGAACAGGAACAATTCCACAGGATCCCACCTCTAGACAAGCTATAGGTGGTCAGCACCTGTCAGAGAATAGTCTCCTCCAGGGATGAACTCCTGAATAAGTGTCCAAGCTCAACTGTCAGCCCTGGCTGGACATACTCATAAAAATAGCTTATATATATATGCGTGTGTGTGTGTGTGTAAGTATATATACACAATAATAAAAAGGTCATGAATTTGAGAGGTAGACATGAGTTGCAGGGGAAGGGGGGAGGTGATATATAAAGTTCTCAAAAGATTTTAAAATACATACACACACACACACACACACACGTGCGTACACACGCACGCACACACACAATGTAGATCCATTGAAACAGGAAAGGGCAGGGAAAGCTCAACCCGACCAAAGGTATAAAGGAGCAGTCAACCTTTACAAAGAAAATCTCATAAAGATTTTAACTTTGCCAATAGTTAGATACTGTGTATTATGTCATCTTGTCAAATAATTATATATCATGTATTAGTATTATTATCATCTTTGACCTTATCAAAGTCATTTCAATGAGCTATTGGGGGAAGGTCCCAGGCTGGAATACACTGAGCAACAGAAGTTAAGACTTTTACAACCAGAGAACAAAGAGAAGCCACACTTTGCTGTCAGCAGAGCAGAGAAGGGACACGCCCAGAGCGTTAGCCCCTGGGGTCATAAGGTTCCTAAGATGTTTCATGGAAGGCTGAGGGTGTACAAGCTTGAGTGCAAGTGGGCCAGTGTTCATGTGGTGGTGGAGGTGGTGATGGCTCGCCTATGTCTCTGGAAGAAAAGGAGAGATTTGATGAGAACAGATCTAAGTGACCTTGGAGAAGGGGGAAAAAGTGGAAAATGTAAAAGGATATTTGTATCAAACTCTATTATCGTCTGAATATGGCATGTCCCCACGGGCCCGTATTTGAATGTCCAGTCCCCAGCTGGTGATGTTTGGGGTGGCTCTATCTCCTGGTCTACTGAGCTGTGAATGAGCTTCTTCTGCCTCTACACTCTTGCATTCCAGTGCTTCCTGCCACCATGCCTTTCCTGCCATTGACTGTATTCTCTCAATCTGAGCCAAAATAAATGTCTCCCCTAAAGCTGCTGTTTTCAGGTATTTGGTCAGTGATGAGAAAAACAACTAATATAATTAGCTTTTCACTACTGTGACAGAATGCCTGAGCTAACCAATCTAGAGTGGGGGAAGTTTATCTCAGCTTAGAGCTTCTCTGGCTTTAGTCTCTGGTTACTTGGTCCTTGTTATGGTTTGTATATGCTCAGCCCAGGGAGTGGCACTATTAGAAGGTATGGCCCTGTGTCGCTGTAGATGTAGACTTTAAGGCCCTCATCCTAGCTGCCTGGAAGTCAGTCTTCCACTAGCAGCCTTCAGATGAAGATGTAGAACTCTCAGCTCTGCCTGCACCATGCCAGCCTGGATGCTGCCATGCTCCCGTCTCGATAATGGACTGAACTTCTGAACCAGCCCCACTTAAATGTCCTTATACGAGTTACCTTGGTCATGGTGTCTGTTCACAACAGTAAAACCCTAAAACAGTCCTATTGCTTTGAGCCTGTGCTGGTACTTGTTGTGGTGTGAATGGGAATGGTCCCATAGGCTCATACATTTGAATCACCAGAGAATGGCATTGTTTGAAAGGATTAGGAGGTCTGTCTTTGCTGGAGGAAGTGTGTCACTGGGGGTGGGCTTTGAGGTTTCAAAAAGCCCATTCCAAGCCCAGAGTCTTTCCCTTTCTGTTTTTCTGTGGTTCAGGATGTAGAACTCCCAGCTCCTTCTCCAGCACCATGTCTGCCTGTGTGCCACCATGCCAACTGCCATGATGATAATGGACTAAACTTCTGAACGGTAAACTGGCCCCAATTAAATGCTGTGGTCATTGGATCTCTTCACAGCAATAGAACACTATGACAGAATATATGAACACAGAACACTATGACAGAATGTATGAACACAGAACACTATGACAGAATGTCTGAACCTCATATGACAGACATATGAACATAGAACACTATGACAGAACATAACAGAACACTATGGCAGAACAAATGAACACAGAACACTATGACAGAACATATGAACCTAGAACTCTATGACAGAACATGTGAACACAGAACACTATGGCAGAACAAATGAACATAGAACACTATGACAGAACATGTGAGCATAGAGCACTAAGGCAGAAAATAGGAACCTAGAACACTATGACAGACATATGAATATAGAACACTATGACAGAACATGTGAACACAGAACACTATGACGGACATATGAATATAGAACACTCTGACAGAACACTATGACAGAACATAGGAACCTAGAATACTATGACAGATATATGAATATAGAACACTCTGACAGAACACAGAACACTATGACAGAACATAGGAACCTAGAATACTATGACAGATATATGACTATAGAACACTCTGACAGAACACAGAACACTATGACAGAACATAGGAACCTAGAATACTATGACAGATATATGAATATAGAACACTATGACAGTACTGGAAATACATCATGGTGGAGCAGCTCCATTCATCTCAGGGTTTACCCCTTCAAGAACTGAGCCCCAGGGACTACCTTGTATACATAGACCTTGGAGGACATTTCTCCAAACCAGAAAAAAGAAATTGCTAATCTGAGCCAGATGCTAGTCCCAGCTTTTTTGCATTGATTCTGGGAGACTGAACTCTGGTCCTCACGTTTGTATAGTAAGCACTTGAGTGGCTGAGCCATCTCCCCAAACCATGTGTGATTTAAAAAAAAAAAAAAAAGAGCTTAGTGCAGACAAGTACTGCAGAATAATGGAGCACCAAAGGACTGTAAGAATATGTTAATAAAGATGAGCAATGAAACTGGACTCGAGAAGATACGAGGACGGAAAGGTGCGATGTGGGTGGAAAACGGCATGATCTGAAGATAGAGGTGCAGGACAGCACATAGGTGAGTGCTGGAATCAGATCCAAGGATGCCGTCAGCTGTTTCTGATGAGGAGACCTTGGATAGGGCCACACAATTTAATGTCAAAGATCAGACTGGGGTTGGTGGGGGATGAAACTGCAAGTGGGCACTCAGAACCAGAGTGTTATTGTGTACGGGTTGATGGTGCAGGATTAAGAAGCAGAACCCAAACCCAGTCTCGAAAAAAAAAAAAAAAAGAAGCAAAACACAATAAAAGGTCCAATGAAGAAGTATAGCAAAGTAAAAACAAAATTCGAGGCTTTTAGGCCCAGGCTTGGAAGTGTGGTCTTTGTGGCTTAGTGCTCCAGGTGCTGGTCATAAAACAGATAGCGACATTCCTTCCTCCACCCACCCGCTTCCTGGGTTCAAAGATTGTTCATTCAAAGAAAGTGACCCTGACCCACCCTGACCATTGCTGGAACCTGCAATGCAAATGTGCTATCGTTAGGGGCTCTTAGAAACTGTCTTGAGAAATAACCCTCACAATTACCAAGTATTCCTTGTGACATTTGTGACTTTACACTTCCTTGTGACTCTTAACTGGTATTTTTGGTATTTTCCAACAACACCCTCCCCACCTCCTTGAGTTGTGGTTTCTTCCTTTTAAATACCCCCTTACTCAGCTACTCGGGGCGCCACGGTCCTCTACCCCTGCGTGGTGTATGACCGTGGACCCGAGAGAGCTCTTGAATAAAAATCCTCTTGCAGTTGCAGCAAGACCGTTTCTTGTGTGATTTGGGGTGTCGCCTCTCCTGAGTCAGAACGTGGGGGAGTCCTCACGTTGTGGGTCTTCCACCAAGTGCTAAAAATCTCCATGAATGGGAGGAGCTTGGTGCATGGCAGCTGTGCGGATTGCTATGTGAGGAGCCTCTGAGGAGAGAAAATGTCTGCACATGCACCTTATGCAGAAATCCAAGGCCAGGATGGAACGAGCCAATCCCACGCTGGCTTTGGAAGCCTTGGAGATGCCCAGCGGTTAACACTGACCATCATTCTCACTGAGGACCAGGGTTCAATTCCCAGCACTCTAATAGGCCACTTACAACCCACCTGTGATACCAATTCCACGAGACATGATGCTCTCTTCTAGCCTCATGGGCACCTGAAAGATTGCTTTTGCAGCTTTGCTAGACTTGGAACAGCAGAGTGAAGCCACCTGAAACTACAGTGTCGGATGGCTGTGAGCCACCATTTTGGTACTATCATCCAAACACAGGTCCTCTGCAAAACAGCCAGTGCTCGTAACTGGATTAATCTTTAAAATATCTTTAGAATTGTGTAAAAAGTCACATATGTGATGGCACACACACTACAATGCACATGCAGGTCAAGATGGATGGATGTGCAGGTCAGAGGACACTTTGTGGAGTGGGTTCTCTCCTCCCACCTTTATTTGGGACCCAGGGATAGAACCTGGCCCACCCCTAGTACACAACAACCCATTTACCCACCGAGACATCTCCCCAGCCTCAAGTCTGGAATAATTATTAACATGTTTGTATCTTCATAAAATGCTCAGATCTGGGAACTTTTTTTAAATCTGCACCTATTTATAGCCTTTGCTCCCCTGTGTAATCACAAATGAATCTTATGCTCTACTCAGTTTAATTTAAGTTTTCAGTAACTGGAGGCTTCCACAAACTGGTCAGACACTGGAAGGTACTTTGTTGACTGGCACAGTGAGTAGTTCCCTGGAACTCTGATAATGACATGCTCGCCTCTAAAATACTCCTACACTGTACCTTTCAAATGGAAAATAAGTAGTACTTGAGTGCCGATGTCTTTATTCCCGTTTTACTAGAAAGGAGACAATGTTAACAATGTTTATGTGCGAGTCAGTGTTTCATAAAGCCAAATGTGTTTACTAGGAATTGTACAATGTTTTAAGCTGTAAGGGTTGAAGGGACTTTTAACTGTAGAGCCGCTACAAAGTATTTCAGTTTTAAAACATTGAAGGCAAGTGTTTTTCTGCATAGCAAAACTGAAATGCAGTTTAACAACTGGTTTACAACTTGGTTAAAACCCAAAGCTGCAAGCCGTTTTAGGGAGTCAAAAAATATTTTGCACACTTTCAAAAAGCGTTCAGCTAGTCTCAGCCATTTCTCTTTATTCTCAAAGCGTAAATGCTCAAAAGTAATCATACGCACTAGCTGGATGCCTGGCAAGCGAGACATTTAAATAGTGAACAAGTAAGTGAGCAAGCTCTCTTCAGCTTCAAGAGTCTTTCATTTGAGCTGATTTCCCCTTAATTTATTCACAGAACTTTAGGCTCATTTTACATGTCTGCTCACACAATTCATTACCGTGATTGAGTTCTCCAACACTGTAAAACTAGACCAAGAGATGCCCATTTACAGCATGTGTCAGGTGGGGGAGGGTATTTATTACTCGGCCCTTAGCTGAATAAGAGGCATGGAGTCATTTTATGAGTATTTAAGGGAAAACGGCCTCCTCTCGCCTAACAGAACATAACTGTTTTTTAATCTCTTGTATAATTCTTCGAACTATGAAATCCCAGAAGAGGAAGTGGTCGCAAGAAGGAGAGTCCTTCTAGGTTGGAGTTCATTCATTTCCAAGTGGCCTGTCCAGCTCCTGGACCGCTTCAATGTCTAGAGAAATCCGTTTTCTCTGAGCCAAAGTCGGCCTCCCGACTGCATCCCCGAGGCCCCACTGGTCCGTGCCGAGGCGTCGAGGCCAGTCACCACCTCCTCCTCCTCCTCCTCCAGCCAGGCGGACCGCCAGTCCACTTCTGTAGGGGCGACACCCAGCCCGCAGGCCACACGCCCCGCGTGTGCGGCGCCTTTATTTACTTCGCAGAAGAGCCTTCAGCCCCCCTCCTAACAAGTCTGGAAAGCATCACGGCGACGCGATGTTGGGGACACTGGTGAGCGCCCTCGGGGGTACCGGCGAGGCATGGCCGAGGCCGGGCTGGGGCAGAGGGACGGGGGGAGGACGGCAGGACGGCCCGGAGAGGCGTCTCACAGGCACTCGCAGCCCGCCGCGCAGCAGCCCGGCAGGCACACGCACACGTGCACGCGCGCCCCGCACCCGCCCCCCGCGCCGGCTCCGGCTCTGGGCGGCGGCGGCGGCGGGGGCCGGGGGCGCGCGGGCCGGCGGCGGGCCGGGCCCCGGGGACCGCGCGGGCGGCGGGCGGGCGGGGACGGCGCTCGGGGGCCGGCCCGCGCGGCGCCCATGCTCGGGGAGGGCCTCACGGTGTGCGGAGCGCCGGGCGGGTCCCGCGACGCTGAGCTCGGCCTGTCCCGCAGGTCTGGATGCTCGCGGTCGGCTTCCTGCTGGCACTGGCGCCGGGCCGCGCGGCGGGCGCGCTGAGGACCGGGAGGCGCCCGGCGCGGCCGCGGGACTGCGCGGACCGGCCGGAGGAGCTCCTGGAGCAACTGTACGGGCGGCTGGCGGCCGGCGTGCTCAGCGCCTTCCACCACACGCTGCAGCTCGGGCCGCGCGAGCAGGCGCGCAATGCCAGCTGCCCGGCCGGGGGCAGGGCCGCCGACCGCCGCTTCCGGCCGCCCACCAACCTGCGCAGCGTGTCGCCCTGGGCGTACAGGTGAGCGGGCCCGAGGGGAGGGGCGGGGCCTGCAGAACAGGTGGGTGGGGCAGGGTGGAGTCCGTTGGAGGGCGGGGCGGAGCACGTGGGTGGGCGGGGTCGGGTGGGGCCTGGGCGGGGCCCGGCTGCCACTGGAGCGGTATAGGTGAACAGTGCTTGAAGGAAGGGGTGGTAAGGGGGATCGGGTGGGGTCGGTTGGAGCCGGAGGGGAGTGTCAGGACCGTGGGGTGATGCTATGGAGATGCAGTGGCGCCCGAGGGGCGGGGTCTGAGGAGCGGGCCGAGGTGATGGGTGGGGCCGGGTGGAACTACTGGGATGAACCACGGGAGGCAGGCCAGGTAAGGCCGGTGTCTACTGGTCCTAGAGCTCAGGGAGGGGCTAGGAGAGGCAGATGGGATAACTAAATTGGGAGCGATTGGTTTCTACAAAGGTCTGTCACGTTCTTTGAAGAAATGCTGCTTCAGTATTTGTTATGCAATAAATACCAATTCTCTGCCAGATACACCATGAGGAACCAGGCCACATGACCCTTTTTTACAGGAGGCCTGTAGGAGTGTAATCTAGAAGTGCTGGGGCACCGAGAGCTAAGAGGCACGCCCTCTGAGAGTGTCTGGGGAAGCCAATATGGGGACAGAACCTCAGGTGAGAAGCAAAGTTCCCAGCGTGAGGTAGCCTGAAGTTGAGGGAGGAAGAGAACACCCCTTTGAAGGAGAAAGTGACATTCAAGTCTTGTGGAGAATGGGCAAGATTCTGAGGATGGCCCAATCCAGGTGGTGTGTCAAAAGAAGAGCATGCCCACAGGAAGTGTGGGGATGTGGAGAAAGAGCGTGACCACAGTGGCCTGGGCAGATGCCCGTAACAGGATGCATAAGTAGCACGGATGAGGGAGCCCTCACTCCACCCTGTAGATGAGAAAGATAGGCAGGCACCTTGGACGAGAGCCTTTCCAGGATGGGGGTGAACTCTAGGTAAGGACTGTGTGGGCAGAGGAGAGGAAGAATGTAGTGTCTACAGAGAGCTACCAGAGGGGCTTTGTGGTTGTTTGTCTTGTCATGGTGGAGATGGAACCTAGGGCCTCAGATTTGCTAGGAAGTGTTCCACCACCAAGCTGCATCCCACCCCAGTAGCATATTGTTTGGTTGGTTGTTTTGAGTCAGAGTCTCTTTATGTAGCCCTGGCTGTCTCAGAACTCTCTGTGTAGACCAACCTAGTCTCGAACTCACAGAGATCCTTCTGAGTATTGGAAATACATGTTTCTTGATTTCTAAAGCTGTACAGTGATCCCCTCCTGTATTCCAGAGAAGATGTTATTAGTCAGTTGGCCTTTACCGTAACAAATACCTGGGCCAACAGGTTAACTCATCAGATAAAAGTGCTTGCTGGCAAGCCTAAGGACCTAAAGTTTGATTCCCAGAACCCACACAATAGAGAGAGAGAATAGACGCCAAGCAAGTGTCCTCTGGCCTCCACATACAAGGTGACCACCTGATACACAAAATAAGGAAATAAGTCATAAAAACAAACAGCTGAGATAATAAAGTGAAAAAGAAAAAAAGGGTTGGTTCAGTTTTAGAGATGCCGGTCTATGATCAGGCAGACCTGTTGCTTTAGGCTTCTAGTGGGGTACCAGGTGGCAGTGTATAAGGGGCATGTGGCAAAGCAAAACCTCATTACTGAGAAGCGAGAAAGAGAAAAAGGAAGTGGTCACAGTATCACAGTCTCCTCCGTGAGCACACTTAGTGACCCAAAGGCCTCCAGCAGCTGGGTCTCACCTTCAGAGGCTCCACAACCTTCCATTAGCAGCACCCTGAGAGCAAGCCTTTGCCACGGGGGAGGGGGGGGGCTCGGGATGACGTGGGGGGGGGGGGGACGATGACGAGGGATGACTTAAGTTACAAACTGTAGCAAGTAAGAGATGTATGGCCCAGCAAGCATGCTGTGGCGCTTCCAGGAGACAATGAGGGCCTCAGCTGAGGCAGCAGAGTGGAAAGAGACAGGACAGGAACAAGGATACTGAAAAGGAAGGGCTGGCTGAGTGGCTGGCTGAGTAGCAGGAAGGGGGTGGGGGGCATCAGGGGTGTGAACTATGTCCTGGGTCAAGGCTGGGGCCAATCTTCCCTTGAGCAGTAGCCCCTCCCCCAGGTACCCAGCCCTTGACCTGGCTGCTCTTCAGGCAAAGCCCACCTGTGGTGCACCCTTCTCACAGCTCCACCCACGTGGAAGTGGGCCCATATGGGGGACCCTCTGTAACAAATCCCAGCTCTGTACAGGGACACAGTGTTGGAGTTGAGGCTGGCCAAAACACACACAGGTAACACACAGCAAGTCTCAAGTCCTCTCTCTCTAGGCATGTCTCCTACGGTTCTGACCAAGGCTGCAGAGCAGAGTCTGTAAAAGATGTTTGAAGATGGAGTTAAGTCTTGAGCTTGTTGAGTCTTACTGCCTTTGGGAGGGACAGGTGACAAGGACTCAAGAGATGGGGGGGGGGAGAGAAGGGGGGGGGCTAGAGATCCTCCACTCAGCATCCTACATGGGAGGTTAAGCTGGTCCTGATGCAGGAACTTGTTTCTTCCATGGACACATCTGAAAGCAGGGAAGGGGCATGGAGGGAAGTGGTTGGTGACCCCCCCATACTTGAGGTGACTGAAGGGGGGACTGTTCCCATCTACCACTCACAGATCACATAGCTTCAGGCCCCTTGTTTATCCCATTCAGTCTTCACAGCAGTGGTGAGTTATCACCCCCATCTTCCCTGTGAAAAAATGGGGGGTCAGGTAGCTTATGCTGACTAGAAGGAAGCTAGGCTTCAGGGGACCATGCAGGGCCATTGTTGCAGATGCTGTTGAAGCCAGCCCTGGTTCCTGCCTCTCTGGGCACTTCCTCCATTGTCACTCACCTCCTGAGTTAAAGAGGGTAGAAAAAGTGCATTCCAGGGCTCAGTGGTTAAGAGCACTGACTATTCTTCTGGAGGTCATGAGTTCAAATCCCAGCAACCACATTGGTGGCTCACAGCCACCCATAATGAGATCTATGGGATCTGAATAAGAAAAAACAAAAACAAAACAAAAAAAAAAAAACCCTGTGGGCCAGAGCGAGCAGGCCGGAGCAAGAGGAAGGAAAGAGGGAGGGAAGTGCATTCCAGGAAGTGCAGAGGCTCACCTATGAGAGGGTTGCACAAATCCCACCAGCTCAGATGCAGGATTTAGTACCAGCTGCAGAGGTGGTGCTCTCAACCTTCTTCTGATCTGCGGATTGTGCATCCACAGAGCCAACCGACTGCATTGCAAGATTATCTGAGAAAGCTTGCGTGGCAGAGTGTGCAGTCTCTCCCATCATGACTCCCAAGGGCACAGCAGCATACAGAGCATGGCTAGGTCAGGTCACATTGTAAGCCTGGAGAGATGGCTGAAGTCTACAGGAGAGTATGAGAGGTCCTGTGCATATCCGACACCACTGCAAGTGTGGTTCCTGAATGTCTGGGGAACTTGCTTTTCTTCTAGATTCCTAGAGCCGTCTCCTATGGGGATGGAGGCCTGAGATGCCCACATCCCTATAGGCAAAGTAGAAGCTCAGGAAGATGGGTAGGAAAACAGATGTAGAGTCAGAAATACCACAGCACAAGAAAGATCACTGTAGGTGGAATTCAGGTTTTAAAGCAGGCACCGAGCTATCGGCTGGCTGTTTGGTTTTAGGACAGCTGGGTCTCCAGTTGGAAGAAAATATGGTTGGATCTTGCTCCTGTGTGACAACAAATTCCAGATGATTGGAAGATTTAAGTGTGAAAAATAAGGCCACAAAGAGGAAGAAAAAACACGAACAATTTTATTTATAATCTTGGTGTGGAGGAGGCTTGTTTAGTAGCTCACAGCCCCAGACATCATAAAAGATAAGACCAAGAAACGTGGTTACATAATTACATGCTGTGCTGTCTTGTGGAAATAAAAGAGTGCAGGGCAACTCATGTCACTAAGGGCTCCTTTCCCAATGAGCTCCCACAAACCAATAAAGCCAGTGACATCATGGGAAGGTGGGCCAAGGTCAGGGCACATGCAGGGAAGGAAAACCACGTGGTCTGACTCTCTCTCAGTGAAGAGCTGATTACTGCAGTCAAGGGAGCAAAACACATGGAAACCACAGCGAGAAACTGTTCTGTGCAGCCATCGGGGAGCTGCTTTGACAAAGGCGGGGGAAGAAGGAAGCCGACATCCTGGCACAGCCGAGGGGTGTGAATTGGGATGACTTGGGAAGGAGGAAACAGGGACTGTAATTATCAAAAATATGTCTTGAGAAGGGATCTTGCTGGCTTCATGCTCTGGGCTAAAGTGATCTCCTGCCTCCACCTCCTGAGGTTGCAGGTGCACCCCTGTGCCTGGCTCAGTATCAGTCATTATCACTCTGACCCAATGAATCTGCTTACAAGCATCTCTCCTGCAAACCCAGGTGTCCACACACCAAATGACTGGTGGGAAAGGACATTAGTCATTGCTGTAGTGGCAAGGGTGGAAGGCATCGCGATATCCACCAAGAAATAGGGAGTTGCATAAAACAGCAATGAAGGAGGAGATAGCTTTCAGATCACTTAAGTAGATCAGTCGCCCTCCATGAAGGGAAAGGTTCTGATCAGCACCTGCCACATTTGTGCTCAAAGAGAAATTAACATAACACATACATAATAGTAGCCACCTACCCTCCCTCCCTCCCTCCCTCCCTCTCTCTCTCCCTCCCTCCCTCCCTCCCTCCCTCCCTCCCTTCCTTCCTTTCTTTGAGCCAGGGTCTCAATAGTCCCAGCTGGTCTGGAACTCATAGAGCACCGGAACTAAAGGCTGAGGTGCCACACCTACCTGCATAGTGAGGGTCTCACTATGTTGCTTGGGCTGGTCTCAAACTCCTGAGTTTAAGTGATCCTCCTGTCTCAGCTTTCCGAGTATCTGGGACTACAGACCTGTGCGACTGTGCCAACTAAAGATGTTGTCTTTGTTAACAGAGAGAAGGGAAGTTTCCCAAGCATGAGGAAAAGGCAGAAGCTGCAGAAACAAAGTTTCAGCCTTGGAGAGACAGCCAGAGTCTCTGTTTGAAGGGGCCGGGGGCTCACAGAAGGGGTGCTGTAGACAGTGAGGTGGGGTTCTTAGAGGCCTGTGGCTCCGTTGCTGTCGGGCTGCACTCTGATGACCGTCACAGCTCAGACTGTAAGAGATTATGACCAGGTGAAAGACCCAAAATAGTAGACCTGGAATATGGGGCACCTCAGACTTCCTCCATCCAGCTCCTGGTCTGTTATTAGGAAAGCATCATTCATCTCCCAGAACATAAAAATATTTTCTCATTTACCTTGTGGCATAATATGTTTGTTTCTCCTTCACTTCAAGAACAAAAATGCCAAAAATAAATCAACTTGATTGCTCAGGCACATTTTTTAAACAGCAACTTAATATATTCCGAAATGTACTGCCGGGACACTGGAGGTTATTACCGCGTAAAGACACACCAGCTTGTATGATGACACCCCAAAGATAAACACCTGCCGGTACTCGAAGCAATTTTAGCTTGTTTATTCTTATAGTAGAGGGCTAAAAATATATTTTCTCTAGGATATGAATAATGCAAAATAGCTTATTTTGAGGCATTGTTTCGTTTTTATATACCCTTTCCTCCTCTAAGAGCCTACATCTAGCCAGGTGTGGTGCACACCTTTAATCCCAGCACTCGGGAGGCAGAGGCAGGTGGATTTCTGAGTTCAAGGCCAGCCTGGTCTACAAAGTGAGTTCCAGGACAGTTAGGGCTATACAGAGAAACCCTGTCTCGAAAAAACAAAAAAACAAACAAAAACAACATCAAAAAAGAGCCTACATCTAAATTTATTTCACAACAAACAAATTTGTTGGCTCTTGGTGACCAACTGTGAGTAAATGTCACAGGCCTGTGGGCAGATGCTGAGGTGACCCCTTAATCCCTTGCAAGCATTCTTTTGTGTGTGTACTGTTCTGGAAGCCTGAGGTGGGTTCATATGCTCTTGACTTTCCTTTTTTCCAAGGCAACTTCCAAGTTCAAAGTTCTGCATTCCAGAGTTCTCCACAGGAAGAAATTCCATTTGCTTCAGCCAGCACCTGGGCTGTGATGACTTTTTATAGCCCACCCTGTCGTGAACACCCTGGCTGCCCTGTGCCACCCTGTTGAGGGTGGCCCTGCCACCTCTTCAAACATCTCAGTGGAACAGTACTGAGAGCAAAGGTTGGAAAGGACAGGTGACTTTAAAACAGACATGTGAACCACCAAGATGTTTGAAGATGTAACTTAGCAAGGGATTAAGGAATCACTTGAGCATCTGCCTATAGGCCCGTAGCATAGTTTCAGTGTATGGAGAAACGTCTCTCTAAATGTACTGATGCAGTTCATACGGCCTCCAGTTACTATACTAGTGAGCAGTCAAGGTTACCCCTGCCCAGTGATGGCCCAGGCATTCCGGGTGAACTTGGGCTCTGACATGCTGTGGTCTGCTCTCTGTGGGTGCTGATTTATAGAGGCATAGAAGGAAAGGCCAGGCCAACAGAAAGGATGGCTCATCTAAGCAACCCTCTTATCCTGTGAGATGTCAATTAGTTATTCCATCTTCCCCAAACCTAAGGCCACATTTACCCATCAAATGTTAACAAGGGTTTTACAGGGCCTTTACCGGAACAAGGGGAACCACTGGCCCCAAATGCTGATATAAGCGCTGATACTGTTCACACCTCTTTCTGCCCAGTAAATCTTGAAAGAAAGAAAGAAAGAAAGAAAGAAAGAAAGAAAGAAAGAAAGAAAGAAAGAAAGAAAGAAAGAAAGGAAGGAAGGAAGGAAGGAAGGAAGGAAGAAAGAAAGGAAGGAAGAAAGAAAGGAAGGAAGAAAGAGAGAAAATAAGTTAAAAATCAGAGGCAGTAAGGTGGTATGACACACACCCACCATCCAGCTTTCAGGAGGCTGAGGCAGGAGGATCATGTTTTTGAGGCTCTTGGCCTACATAGCATTACGCTGACTTAAACATCAAAGCATGTAATGTTGGAGAGTGGTAAGGAAATCAAGGCACTGTGGCCTCCACCTCCCTCCTCCTTCCCCGTGACTTGAATTACCCAGGGCCAACTGTGACCTGAGAATACTAAAGGGAGAATTCCAGAAACCCATATGTTTCAAACGCAGGCAACCTCAGCAGTGCCATGAAATCTTGTCCTTCTGGGACTTGAACTACCGCTTTGCGCAGTGTAAACACACTGTGCGCTCTGCCCTCTCTGCAGCCCAGCCACACAGTCACACAGTAACCATCTCAGCTGTCACAGTGGCATCCCAGTACTGCCATGCTGTGTACAAGTGACCCTTGTACAAGTGACTCTGCACACTAGCCTTACTCAGTTCATCTCATGTAGACACTGCATCTCCTCACGAGAAGCATGAATCTCAAAATCAATGACGTGTTGAGATTCACATACTATAGTACTGACTCTTTTAGCTAACCTAGAGAACCTAATTTACAACTTAAACTTTAGTTTATAAGCAATGAACTCTGAAGTTTTAGGCACGGGGAGGCATGTTTCCAGGAAGGTATCTAGTGGCTAAGGGTTAAGAGGAATCTGTAGTTTAATGTTAGAGGAGACTAGCCTCTACCCTTTAAAATACCTACCCTTTAAAAACATTCCTATTTGCCACTTAAAAACACACCTCTCACTGTAATGCGTTTTCAGAGGTTTTTTTGTTTTTCTTTGTTTGTTGTTTTGTTTTGTTTTGTTTTTTTCCTCAGGCTGGAGTACAGAATTCTGCAAACTGACCAGAGTTCTGGACCCAGGGAATCCATCACTCTTTGCAGAGGCGCCACTGACCAACAGGGGGCAGCACAGGGCAAGCATCCTGCCAAATGGTGGCCCAGGGCCTCTCAACTCCTTGGAATTTGGGATGGAGGGTCCTTTCATAACTAAGCTTTGCCTTGGGAAGGTCACTCTTTCCTGTGTCTCTGCTCCGTAGCTGTGGGTTGCTCCAAATGACCTTGAGACAACGTCACAGACCTCTTTTGTCTTCCAGGAAGATGGAGATTCTGTTTTATCTAATGTGCTGGCATTTATCTCAGTAGTGCAGGTACTATGTTCTTCCTACACCAGCTTACTAGGCTAATGTTTGTTAGGAAAAGAGGGACAAACACCCAAGAGAATGCCTTAGGTCTGGCTGGGGGTCTTCATAATGCTGTTTATCCCTATTGGTCACTGTAGAAAAGGAGATATACTGTTTTCCAAGCAGTAAGAGATGTTGGTGTTTTCATATACATAATACACACACACACATATATGTGTGTGTATGAATTTGTATATACATATGAACTTATATATATACACATGAATATATACATATACATATATATGTATGTATTTTAATGGACAGATGACCTTGGCTTTGCTCAAGGACAAAGCTGAGTTTCCCCCAGTGGGCTTCTCAAAACCCAGCCAGCTCTGCCGCATCTATCACCTGTCAGGGAATAAAAATAAAAACATTGTCATGGAGCATTGTTCCCGGATTACCGTCGGCTTTGATGGTTGGCTCCGCAGGGCTGGGGCTTTACTTTAGCATGCAGAGAGCTGCCAGCGAGGATGACAGTATTTCACTCCTGATACCTCTTTCAACGCTCTTCACCTGAATAAAATGTGGGTGCCTGTGCCAACAGAAGGATTTGGGCAAATGCAGGCGGTCCCACACGGGCCACGAAGTGACATTCCTTCTGATATTGTCCTCCACAAGTGGCACATTAAAAAGGTGGAGGACAGAGGATACATCTCCCCAAATTACTGCGTTGTCAAGGAGAAAATACCAGGGGCTCTTAGAGTTGAAGGAAGGGGCCAGAGGCTGGTATTTGTGAACTGCCCCTCCAGGGTGACAGCTGGCGCCACAGACCAGGTGGGCTCCTCCCTCACACATCCAGCCTCCTCCCCCATTGTTCCAAGGTCGGGAACATCAAAGATGGTTCTGGACCCACATTCTGCAGCTTCCCCTGGAGAGCCTAGCCATCCTGTGGGCATGAGTGAGTTTTTCCTTTGAAGAGATGCTTCCCAGCTGCTCAGAGTCACATTTGCCATGACAAAAGAATGAAAGCCTTGGAGAAGTCTGGGCTGTCCGGCTCATTCCATTCTCTCCTTGTGCAAGGCCCCACCACCACCATGAACTTCCAAATTCTTTCCTAATGCTCTGTCATCTCACTTGGCCACTGGGTGAATTGGTTTTACACAGAATAAGTGGATTCCCAGGTTGGACCGTCACTGTGTACCAGGTGTGGGACTGGACATTCTGTGTCCCTAGACTACACTGTGGTCACTACCGTGAAGGCTGACCCAGGTAGTCAGGTGCCATCATTCTAGGACCTCTATCTCCCCGCATGTGTGAGAGGAAGGTGGGCAGGTGAGCCTTCCTGCTGCTGGTAGCGGTGAGCTTGCTGGTTCGTTGGTAGGAGAGCTACATTTGCTCTGGAGCGGCCGCAGGCTCAGCCTCAGCTCTGCCAAGTTCAGATGGCAGCAGCTAGAGAAGAACTGACCTCTAACTCTCCCTGGCCAGGTGAAGCTGAGGGGATCTGCGTCCTACTCAGGACTGCTGCAATCCCTGCTGAGTTTTTCCATGTCCTCTTTCATGAGAAATGCACAGTGGTTTCTTTTAGGGGCCAGAGACTCGTTTTTCAGTGCATCTTGGCAGCAGACACTGCAGTGCTTTGGCTCCCTGGGGCCTTAGCAAATGGAAGAAGGGAGGAGCCGATGGGCCTGCTGGCTACAGCTTCCCCCTAGAGGGAAGAAACTGTTTGTAGCCTCCAGTGTCCCCAGTTAGCCCTGCTTCCCTCAGAGCCCACTGCTCCAGGCCCTGGAGCACCGGACAGTAGTTTATGTACAGGGAGATTTCCTGTGTGATGACTCCTGCCAACCCCAGCTTCAGGGCTAATTCCAAAGATATAATGGAAGGTTAGATAGTTTCCCCCCAAGCCCACCCCGATGCTGGGAATAGAGCCTAAAGCTTCTCCCACAGAGAAGAACCCAGCTGTCAAACCCTGAAGTCATTCCTTCTTTTTGTTTTGAGACAGGGACTTGTTATATAGCCCAGGCTAACCTCGGACTTGTGGCAATCCTCCTGCCTCAGCCTCCCAAATGCTGGGAATGCAGGTGTGCACCATCAAGTCTGGCTTCACTTTTCTTAAATGTGGAGAGCAAACAGCCTGAACAGAGCTCTCCGTGAGAGTGATCTGGGAGGCTTCTTCAAAAAAACAAAAAAAAGCAACATCTTGGTTCCACGCCAGAGCAATTAATTCAGAATCTCTAGGGGTGAGGGAAGAGCGCTGCTATTTTTAAAAAACTCACTTATGTGCCTCTAGTGAAGTATGACTAAGTCCTACAGCCACCCTGAGGCAGTGCCAGCTCGGGTCATAATGACCTTCTGTGTGAACTACTGTTAGCGAGGGTCGGGTGGGCACTGGGAAAATGTGTCATCCAGTTGTTGGCCACCAGCTGCTACACTCTCTCCGTGGTAACACTGGCTAGCCATCCAGTGCAGCTGTGGCCAGACACTGCTGCTTGATGCAGACATATATCTGTGTATTCAACAAGATGCCCTGTTTAAGTGAGCAGAGCAGGTCACTCACTGGACAGTCAGCGAGTAAGCACAGAGCCGTGTACTCTGAGGGCGGACAAGAAGACTGGAAACCGTAATTGTTTCTATTCTTCTAAGGTTAATTTTATTAGCACAATAATTTTGCATATCCATGAAGCACCACGTGTAAGGTTTCAATACATGAGTGAATTATCTAACAAACAAGTCAAGATGATTGGCACATCTCTCAGGAACTAGGGTCCCATACTCAGTGCAGCCCGGGCTGGCCTATAGCTTACAGTCTTCCTGCCTTAGCCTTCTGAGTGCTACATGGACATGGTGTGTCACACACCACACTCTGCCAGAACCCGCCATTTTCAGTGAGAGCCACACATGTGCTCTGTAAACTCCATGCCGGCAGTCTCGCTTTTGTCTCCTGTCTTGTACTGACAGGGCCTTCTCAGAGGAACTTCGCTCGCTTTACCGAGGGAAGCCGCTTACCCCTGGTTATTTCCCACCATCCCGGACTTCCTTCCCACTGTCTTTCAATCCCATCCAGTCTCTTGGAGACTCAAGCCCCTCATTCTCCCTGGGACGTGTCCTGAGGCTCTGGGCCTTTCTTTTCCTTCCCTGTGAGTTTCGGGCTAAGCTGAGCTTTTTGGGTTGGATGTGCTGATGTTACCGGACTAAAGGAATACGCGTGCTTGAGGAAATTCCCAAGACCTTGGAGCCTCAAGCCTGGTCTCAGGGCCTTCAGGAGACTTGAGAGGTAGCGTTTCTGTCAGGCCACCTCCCTCAATAGGCAGCATCAGTGATGGGCAACTAGACTGTACCAACATTTTCTTTGCAGGACTTAGGTCTGCCTTTTCTGGAAAATGTGCTGAGCTGAATTCACTGCCCCTGTATGCATGAAGTCAGGCTGCCCATTTTGTCCCCACTTACTCATAGATGCCTCTCCCCTCTCCCCCCCCAGGACCCCCAGCTTGGAGCCTGGGAATGGGGTCTTTGGGTTGCCCAGAGGGAATCAGCCTTACTAGGACTCCGCTGCTTTGAAATGGAAATGTTTTGTGAAGTGGGAGACTGTGCCAGTGGCTGCCAGACTACCCTTGGCCCTCACAAGCGCACCTCAGGTGGCAGATTGGCAGATTGCTTCCGGAATGTGTTCATTGTTCTCGGAGTTCCTCCTCCAGACCGCTTAGAATTGTTTCCTACAGTGTCCAGGCCCCAGGGGCAGCGCTCTTTTTCTGTCTCTGCTGTCACTTAAATTCCTCCAAGAGCTCAGCTTCCATCACCTCTAATCATCTCTGGAGGGCTTGTCCTTTGTTCTTGGATTAAGCCCCGACAGCTGTCACTCACCAGAGCCAGGGCCACGCCACTGATTCGTCAGTGGGGAAAACTTGATGTGTTTTAACCAAGTCCTAGGCCAAGTTTGCACAGGGCAGTGTTCAGCAGACTCAGATGACAGGAGACTGGCCTCAGAGGCCAGGCGTGGTTTCTGCCGGGCTGTATTTCCATGTTTGGGAAGAGAAAGGGTCCCGACTGAGGCCTTGTTCTTCTCCACGGAGCTGGTGATTTCTCTTGATTTGGCAGAAAGCTGGGTATCTGCCAGCTCAGGGGCCACTTCCCCTTCTGTGCTGCTGGTCCCTCTGAGCTGAGTGAGAGCCACTGCCATGAGTGGCATATCTGGTCTCTATGTTGGGCATCTTCCTGTTGGAGGAAATAATTTAGGTGTCAAAGGCACATTTTGAAAATCCCCTTTGTTCTTCCATTCTCTCCCAGGTGGCAGGTGGTATGATAGAAGGGAGTGTCTTGTCACTGGCCTTAGTCCAAAGGCTTCAAGGGAGAAGGGAAAACATTGGCTTGGGGACCAACTGGTGTATTGGGGTGGATATTTTTAGTTGGATGAGCCTATCAGGTACCCAAGCTGGAATAGAAAACTAACCAGAGTGACACCTGAGTGCTGGCTGTCCCCAAAGGATGCCCAGGATGTTGGTCGATATTGAATTGGATAGATGATGGTCTCAGGGCAAACATATGTCAAAGAGAGGCGCCTCATCTTTGTAGTTCTTCTGAGAGGTTCCTTGGCTTCTCTGGGAGCCTCTCTGGATGCTGGGTGGTCTGTCTTCTTTCCACATTCAGAGAGCTGTGAGATTAAATTCCCGTCCACTGCACTGGCTCCAGGGCTGTTATACACCCCTTACCACCCACCAGATTCCCTAGCCTGCCAACACATACATGAGAACATGTGCTCTCATGGTCTTACTCACAGACTCAACACATACATACATATATTCTCAGTCTCCCATGCTCACACATTCGAACATGCTTATGTCCATATGTTCAGCTGTGTACTATACATGCTCGCATAGCCTCACATCTGCACACACACACACACGTGTGCTCATATCTCACACCCAACCTTTTCCCATGCCTCTTGTTCACACATACATGCTCACACACAGTCATTCTCTCCTCCATACTCATGCATATACACACCCCCATGTCCTGTGTTAACCTTCATGCACATCGCTCCAGCCATGGGACTTTTTGCAAGTCATCTCTTTTCTGGTCCAGGTTTGTGTCACTGCATTGTGTCTGCAGCCTCCTCTGGCTCTCTTCTTAGCGAAGCCTATACTTCAACTTCCAGGTCCCTGTAGCATTTCCCAGACCCTCCTCTGGAATTGGCTATGGTCCCAATGCCTGATGCTCATGGTCTTGCCTGTCCACAGATCTGTGTGATCTTAGAAACAGGTCCCACATCCTTGCCCAGGTCACCAGGGTATCCAGGGTCATCATCAGTCTCCATTGGTGAACCAACCACCAAATGTCAAGGGTGTTGCCACACAGACCATGGTGTCTCAACACACCAACTGTTAGTTCATTCACTCTGATGCCCTCTGTGGTTAGTCAGGCATAGATTTCCATGACTCTCCCATGAGGGAGATTTAATAACAATGTTTTTTGAATTTTTTTTTTCTGGCTCTTCATTTAAAAGCAATTTCAAGCTTAGGAGTGGTGGCACACAACTCAAAAGCCAGAGACAGATGTCTTTTTTGTTTGTTTTTCAAGACAAGTTTCTTCATGTATCCCTGGCTGTCCTAAAACTCTCTTTCTCTCTCTCACTCTGTAGACCAGGCTGGCCTTCAATTCACAGAGACCCACCTGCTTCTGCCTCCTGAGTGCTGAGATTAAAGATATGTGCCATCACACACCTGGCGATATTTCTGAATTTGAGTCCAGCCTGGTCTACATAGCACATTCCAGTATGGCCAGGGCTATATAATGACACCTTGTCTCATAAAAACAAAACAAACTGGGTGGTAGCTGATCTCTAGAGTGAGTTCCAAAAATGTCACAGCTACACAGAAAAGCCCCAACTTGAAAAAACGAAACAAAACAAAGAAAAGGAAAAGTGAAAGAAAGAAGAAGCTTGGTCTTTGAGTCCATGTGTTGATGGTTTGTTCGGGGTGGGCTTGGGAAGTGATTGGGTCATAGCACTTTATTGAGTCCATGTGTTGATGGTTTGTTCGGGGTGGGCTTGGGAAATGATTGGGTCATAGCACTTTATGTTGGCATCAATAGCTTCATAATGACAGGGATCTGAGCTGCAGTGACTGGTCTGTCTTGCCACTCCATCTGCCCATCATGTGAAATGCTTTGAGAATGCCATGTTCTTGAGCTTCTAAGACTCCAAAATCAACTGAGCTAAATGTTAAATAAACATCTCTTGGTTGAAACCAAGCCATACGATATTGTCCACTCTGACCTTGAACTCATGATCTTCCTGCCACTACCTCTCCGGCGCTGGGATGTGCCACCATACCCAAATAAATGTCCTCTTCTGTATGAATTACCCAGTCTCTAGTGTTATGTTATAGCTCCAGCAGGTGGACTGAAGCATCCTCTCTATCCATCTGTCTGGTGAGCTGGCTCCATCCTCACTGAAATTCTGAGTGGCCCCATCTCCGCTCTGCCTTTCTCAGCCTGGAGCACTAGTCTCTGTACTCAAACTTCCTGCTATTCAAAAGCTGGTGTCTCCCACCGTCATCCTTCTCCCTCACACTCCCATATCTAACTACAAACCCTATCCTAGACCAAGATCTCCCTCTTTGTCCCTCACGAGCTTCTACCAGGAAGTCGAGGGATCTCTCTAAAGTGTTGCTTGCTGGACCACATCACTCAGGGAAGCCTGTCAGGGTCCGATCCAAATCCTTGACTATGGTTTAAGTTCCTGACACAGCCTCACTCTCCTCTCTGACGCCACCCACTTGGTACTCTCCCTTCTGTGACACATTGTCCAACTCTGACTCTGGCCTCTTCTCCAAATGCCCTTCTACCTCTCACTCTGGGTCACTCAGTCCATGTGATTACTTGTGCTCACCTCTGCCACACACCTTTGGGTGGTACATAAGTGTTCTGCCTGGATTCCAGCTACCTGGAATAGAACTGAGCTGAGTTCTACGTGTTGGATAAACGTTGGAAATAATTGCAGACCTTATGCATCCGAGCTATTTAGGACTTCCTCCTCCTTCATATGTTCAGTGAGAGGGAGCGTCAGGAGACAGATGGGTCCCAGCAAGGACTCGCCAGGCTCATTCTGCTCCCAAACTCCTGATGGTGGAACTGAGCAAACGGGAACAACAGACTTCAGAAGTGGATGTTTGCAGACTTTGTGCTGGAGGGGAGCACCGAAGGGCAGAGGTAGGGTTTGTTTAGACTGCATTTGTCTCCGCCCTAGTCATCAGCTTTTACTCAGACCATTCTCTGGTCCCTAGAAACGGTGTGAAAGGGAAATTGAACGGTTCTATGCCCAGGAGGCCTTCCTGACCCCAGGTACCTCTCCCCAAAACAGCACCACCGTCTCCAGTGCCTGCTTTCTGCAGACCAGTTCCCCTCCATGGCATGTGTGCTCTGAGTGGAGCTGTTTTGTTGGCAAGTGCCCTCGTTAGTAGTAAGGATGTCCTTGGATGGGCACCGACTCTGCAGGAATGGCATGCCCACTGCCCCTCCCTCACATCCCCAGGTTAGAACAGAAAGATCTCCAAGCCTGTCCCCTCTCCATCTCTCCATCCTGCTTCCATTTTCTTCACTAGATTCAGAGGCCACTGTTTGGTGCATAGTGGGTCTTCAGATGTGTCTGATTCTCGACATGTTAGCCAAGGTCAAAACTGTGACGATGGATATGAGGGTCTCTAGAACTCTGCCTAGAGGAAAGAAAAGACCTATAAGGGATTGCCTGTGTTCTGGTTGGATGGGTTAGTGGATGTGAATTTAGGCACATAGAAGTCTCACAAGCAGTGGGGATGACCCTTGCTTCTGCAAGGGGACAACCAAGAAGAGTCCCAGGTTCCCCCTGAGGACCCCCTGGGTTTCTGTAGCTGTGTAGGTGGCTTCTTTAGCCACAGGCTAACCCAGAAGTACTTACATTTGGCCACAGGCTGACCCGGAAGTACTTACATTTGGCATCTGAGTTGAAACTTGCAAGAGTTGGAGAAAAATCAAAGTGATGGAATTTAACCCATCATTTTCACTTTTCAAATATCCCTGGCCCCTGCTGTATGTTACTTTAGCTCCTTTAGAGAGCGTGCATCTGGACAGAGTCACCTCACGGCCTTTTGTACATGTAGGGAACACACCTAGACCTGCAGAGCCTGGTAGGCTTGGAAGTTGGCATCACAGAGATGGCTCCTCAGAACTGACATGGCAGTTCAGGAGAACTACTTGTCCTGATGCGGTGGTCACCTGTGTGGGCGCTAGTGATTTTAACAGCGGGTAGTTTTACAGGCACTCGGGATGGTGGTTCATGCCGCCTTCAGCATCTGAAATGATAGAGGTCAAGTGCCATGGCAGCATAATCTTTTCCCGGTCGGGGCTCACAGCCTAGTGTTCCAGATAGGCCCTTCCAGGGTGCTTACTGCGGGTTGCATTGTCAGATCCAGCTTTCTCAGGCCTTCTTCATTTGGCCAGGCTTGCAATGTAACTCAAGCTGGCTGCGAACTCACAGTGATGCTCCTGCTGCGGCCTCACTCTCTCGCTCTGTCTGCAGGATTTCCTACGACCCTGCTCGCTTTCCGAGGTACCTGCCGGAAGCCTACTGCCTGTGCCGAGGCTGCCTGACCGGGCTCTACGGGGAGGAGGACTTCCGCTTTCGCAGCACACCGGTCTTCTCTCCAGCCGTGGTGCTGCGGCGCACGGCGGCCTGCGCGGGCGGCCGCTCTGTGTACGCCGAACACTACATCACCATCCCGGTGGGCTGCACCTGCGTTCCCGAGCCGGACAAGTCCGCGGACAGTGCGAACTCCAGCATGGACAAGCTGCTGTTGGGGCCCGCCGATAGGCCTGCGGGGCGCTGATGCCGGGGACTGCCCTCCATGGCCCAGCTTCCTGCGTGCATCAGGTCCCCTGGCCCTGACAAAACCCACCCCATGATCCCTGGCTGCTGCCCAATTTTTCCAAAAGGACAGCAACGTAAGCTTTAAATATATTTTTCAAAGTAGACACTACATATCTACTACTATTTTGAATAGTGGCAGAAACTATTTTCATATTAGTAATTTAGAGCAAGCATGTTGTTTTTAAACTTCTTTGATATACAAGCACACCACACACATCCCGTTTTCCTCTAGTAGGATTCTTGAGGGCATAATTGTAGTGCTCAGATGAACTTCCTTCTGCTGCACTGTGCCCTGTCCCTGAGTCCCTCCTGTGGCCCAGGCCTACTAAGGTGATAATGGGTGCTCCGGATCTGGGCACCGAAGGCCTCCCAGGTCCCTGGAGAGGGAGGGACCTCTAGTTTATGGATGGTCTTAACTTTATAAAGATTAAAGTTTTTGGTGTTATTCTTTCATATTTGAAAGCCGCTGGTCTTAATTTGTGGCAAGAGGCCGGATGTGACATCTTAGCCAATTCTCAGGGAGCCCCAAGCACAGATGGGCCGAGTTTATGGGCTTTTGGATCCAGCCAACCCTGAGAAGGAGGAAGAGGGAAGACCCAGTCTTGGGTGTTAAACTGTGAACTTACTCTCATTTAGGTGTGAAGTCTGCTCCTTCCTCTGCACATTCTTTTGCAGTCACTAAAACAACAGTGGCTGAGGGATTCCCTGGCTGTGTACATTCTATTTCTTTCCAGATTTTGCTTGGATGAACGTGTTTGGACTGTTGGGAGGGAACCCAGGCCTTTGGACATCCTAAGTAGGATCTCTATCTGTGAGCCACACCCACTCCTCACTCACTGTCCTCAGGGAGGTCCCTAGGTCACTGCAGATGTGCCCAGGGGGATCTGTCTCCTGCACTCAGCCTTATACCTGTTTGCCTGTCACAGGCTCCTTGGTGCCACCATCTGGCAAACCTACCAGTGACCAAAACAATGAGTCCCACTGACCTTCAGTTGGAACGTCTAGAACTGTGAGCCCAAGTGCACTTTTGCTCTAATGCTTATCTCAGGCACTGTGCTAGAGCCACAGGAAGCGAACACAATATCTCTTGGATGCTCAGTTTCCGTTACCAAACTCTTGGGCAACAACTGTGGACAAGACACAGGCTCTTTCTTAAACTAAGACAGGAGCTGCTGGAACAGAATTGGGCTGCAGCGTGTCGGCTCTCTTCCAGGCCGCTCTCCTCATCTGGGAAGTGTTACAGCACCATGTTCTGTCACTGAGTTAAAGTACCTCAACTACACTGCTTAAAAGCAGAAAGTATCTGCTCAGAGCATCAGACCTTGATGCTGTGGGCTCCTGGCAAGGAACATAAATGGCTGGGGGCAGATGGTGACAGGGAAGCAGACAGAGAGGAAAACCCAGAGTCCTCAGATATTCTTCAAAAGCATGCCCTTAGTGTCTTACCCCTCCTACTGGCCCCACCTCCAGGTCCCACCATCTCCTAAGTGAGAAACTCCAGAAGCAATTCTTAAGTTTTAAATTGTACATCATTCTACACGCGGATGGGATCTGACACTGATTCTTGCTGGAAAGGGAGTCACCCATCTGCCCAGTGTTTCCATTCTGTATACGCTGCTCGTTTGGGAGTCACAGTGATAAAAGATCTTGCTTTCTCCGGTTATCTGTCATGATGTCAGAGGACTTGTATTCAAGTGACTTATTTTACTTAATAATGGCCCTGAAGCCAGTGGGGTGACATATCCACCTATAATCCCATCACGTAGCAGGCTAAGGCAAGAGGATTGCTGTGAGTTTGATACCAGATTGGACCACAGAGAAATACTATCTCAGATAACTGCAAGGGGAAAACCTCCTTGAAGTCAGCGTGCTGGCACACCACACAGACTTGGGAAGCTGAGGCAGGAGAATCATTTTTAGTTTAGCCAATAGGCAACACAAAGAGACCCTGTTTCATATATTTTTATATAGGATCCTTCTGAAGTGCAGGGTTTTATCATAGGTCATTGTTATAATTGTCTTATTAGCTATTGTTATTGAGCTCCAATTGTGTCTCGTTCACAAATCAAACTTTACCCAAGTATGAAGGTGAAAGGCAAAAACAAAACAAAACAAAACAAAAACAGGGCTGGCGACAGAGGTGGGTCACTAAGGTGCTTATTGTATAAGTTTGAGAACTTTTCCATCCAAAACACACATGCAAGATGTCAGGTGTAGACTAGGTGTGGTGGCACTTAGCCTTAATTCCAGAGGCAGAGGCAGAGGCAGAGGCAGAGGCAGAGGCAGAGGCAGAGGCAGAGGCAGAGGCAGAGGCAGAGGCAGAGGCAGAGGCAGAGGCAGAGGCAGAGGCAGAGGCAGAGGCAGAGGCAGAGGCAGAGGCAGAGGCAGAGGCAGAGGCAGAGGCAGAGGCAGAGGCAGAGGCAGAGGCAGAGGCAGAGGCAGAGGAGGCAGAGGCAGAGGCAGAGGCAGAGGCAGAGGAGGCAGAGGCAGAGGAGGCAGAGCAGAGAGAGGCAGAGAGAGAGAGGCAGAGAGAGAGAGAGGCAGAGAGAGAGAGAGGCAGAGAGAGAGAGAGGCAGAGAGGCAGAGACACAGGGTGTGTGTTTAAGGCCAGCCTAATCTACACAGCAATTCCAGACCAGTCTGGGCAACAAAATAACACCTGTCTCAAAAAAGAAAAAAGAGCTGGTTGTGGTGGCACATGCCAGTAGGATTTACTGAAGGAGGCAGAGACAGGAGGAGTTCGAGGCCAGCCTGGGCTACACATTTTTGCCAGGCAGTGGTGGTGCATACCTTTAATCCCAGCACTTGGGAGGCAGAGGCAGGCGGATTTCTGAGTTCGAGGCCAGCCTGGTCTACAGAGTGAGTTTCAGGACAGAGAAACCCTGTCTCGAAACAACCAAACAGATGAAAGAAAGAATAAAAGGAAGGAAGGAAGGGAGGGAGGAAGGAAGGGAGGGAGGGAGGGAGGGAGGGAGGGAGGGAAAAGGAGAAAAAAGAAAATATCAGGCAGGGACCACCAGAGCTCTGTGGCTAGCCTGCATGGGTATGATTGGTGAGCCCCAGGCCAATGAGAGACCAAGCATGCACAAACAAAGGTATATGCAGGATCTATATTATTCAGGGTTTAGAAATCACTGGGATATGGTTGTGGGGGTCTCTATGAACACCACTGTGTTTCTGCTCAGACGGGAGCCCAGGAATCACACAGCTCTGAGGTGGGACAGTCTCCCACTAGAAGGGCATCCTGAGTCATGCAAGCCCAGGAACCACACAGCTCTGAGAGGAAGCCTTAGCAAAGGCGTTGCAGCTCCTGGGGGAGGGTATCCCCAGCTGAGCTGAGATGCTCCAGAGCTCAGCCCCCTACCCTCCTCTTTGCTTCTTCATCGCTTCTTCGGATGAGAGAGTCACACAAGGCAGGACATTTCTTTTTTTTTTTTTTTTTTTTTTTTTTTTTTTTTTGGTTTTTCGAGACAGGGTTTCTCTGTGTAGCCCTGGCTGTCCTGGCACTCACTTTGTAGACCAGGCTGGCCTCGAACTCAGAAATCCGCCTGCCTCTGCCTCCCGAGTGCTGGGATTAAAGGCGTGCGCCACCACGCCCGGCTCCAGGACATTTCTTGGAAGAGATTTATTGAAAGGTCCAGGGTGTGGAGTTATGAAGCTAGGTATAGTTGTCCTCTGCTCCAGGAACAGACAACAGAGAGCTGGACAAAGGGCAGTGTTTATATAGGATTTCTGAGGGGGCCAAGCTTCTCAGGGCAGAGATTTCCAGAGTGATGGTTGGTGGGATTTCAAGTCCTGAGCTTGAGGGACTCAGAGATTGGTGGATTTTCCTGTTCAGGGATTGGTGGGTGTTTGGGGACACTTAGGGATTGGTGGATTTTCCTGTGGCTTCCCTCCCCCCACCCCTTTTGCCTGCATGGGGCCCTTGTGTTAGAGAGAGGAGTCCTTCCCAGGTTTTCTGAGGCACCATCTCTGTGGGGCTGCTTTGGGTAGGGCGGGAAGCTGGAGAGGAGGTGCTGCCACTGTGGACAGCCGTGTGGGAAAGCTCCTGCAGTGGTGTTCACGAAAGCTGTAGGCTGAGGCAGGAAATGTGTCGCCACTGTGGATCACTCCAGAAGCAATACGTCTCCGTGGACAGCTCCTGTAAGGGTTGCAGGCTGAGATGCTGTGACGTCCATCTTGACAGGAGCCCCATTTAGGACAGCTCCCGTGGGACAGTTTACTGCGTGGGTGCTGGAGGAGGGGCCTGCCTTCGCTTTGAGAATTTTGTGGTGTGCTGCTCACGGAAGACAACCGCGACTAGCAGAGTAATGACCCACACGAAGCAGGAAGGTAGTTCTGTCCTTGATTCAGTGTCTGAGAGTCTGACCCCAAACAAAGTATTTTATTTTAGTCATGTTTAAGCACAGTACAATTTGGTGAAAAGTTCCTGGTGACAACTCAATTGCATGTACACAGTAAAAGCACAAGTTAAACCAAACAAAGATTCTACGTGACTACATTGAAACTCTTTGTAAGTACATGTGACACCTTCCATAAAGATGGGCTGTATAGTCTGAGAGAAGCCAGCCCAGGATAAACTGGGGAGGATCTGGTGTGATCTAAGTCACACGAATAGTGCACACGTTACCATGTTATTAACCACGTCTGTTCTAGCCTTCTGGGCAGATAGCAGGTTCCGTCTGTTCCTTTGAAGGAACAACCCGGTATGTTTAACATTCTAAGTACCTAGGGCTTATCTGTGGGCATAAGGACCGCCGGGCCTTCTACAATGATAGAGGGCTTTTTCTTTTGTTTTGTTTTCATGGTTTTTTGAGACAGGGTCTTGTGTAGCCCAGGCTGGCCTAGAACTTGATCATCTGAAAAGATACACGAGCCTATCGGGGACACTTGACGTTCAAACCACATAAAAAGTGTGAGAGGTGAAGTTGGTTCTGAGCATCCACGATGTTGGGTGTTTGTCTGCTATTGTGATACAGGCAGAGTGAGTGGAGAGAGACAACGCCTCTTGGTTCTGCTCAAACTTGCCAAAGCACCTCCACAGGAATGCGTCCAACGTGTTCTAAGAGCTGCAGAAACAGCTGCAGGTTTTTATGAGGTTCAAAAACAGGTCACGTATGAACACAGATTTACCACTGCTGAAGCAACATCAAGGGTCCAGAAGCCACGAAACATGTTGGCTACTTCTTAAACAAGCTTGTTTAGTTATGGGGCTGAGGATTTTGCTCAGCTGATAGAGCAGATGGCCTTGCCTACAAGAGGGTCTGGTTCAACCGCCTGCACCAGGGGGCGGGGCCAGGCAGCGAGAGCTTCCTGACCTGGATCTCCAGGCCTCTCTTTTTCTTAGTGCAGCTGCACAGCTTGAAAAATCCCAGCTTATAGGACAAGTCGGTTTCTGATTTCTCTGTCGTTAGCTGTTCACAATTCCTAAATTGGACATTTCATTTCTACACATAATTTATCACTTAATGTCTGTTTCTCACTTAAGGAATTTGTGGCAAATTGGTTCACATGCAAACAATAAGGAAGGGACTATTGTTTAAAGAACATTTTAAGCAATGTACAACATGTGCCTGATAGCTCGTAAAAACTTGTTTAAAGTGACGCTGTCTGGGAATGTGAAAGCTGTGCCTAGCCTCTCCTCTGACTGTCAGGACAGGTTGCATAGGGCGACAGTAACCAGCCCCTCTTCTCTGGCGATGTCTTAATTAGAGTTAGTATTGCTGGGATGAAGCGCCATGGCCAAGAGCAAATGGAGGCGGCAAGGGTTTGTCTGGCTTGCCTTTCCCATCACTGCATCGATGAAGGAAGTCAGGACAGGAAGATCACAAATAGGGCAGGAGCTGGAGGCAGGAGCTGATGCAGAGGCCATGGCTGGCGCCTCATGGCTTGCTCAGCTTGCTTTCTTTCAGAACCCAGGACCACCAGGGATGGTACTATCTGTAGTGGGCTGGGCCCTCCCCCAGCAATCACTGATGAAGTAAATGCCCACAGGCTTGCCTACAGACGTTTTCTCAGTTGAAGCCTCCTCCTCTGATGACTATACCTTATGTAACACGCTGAACTAGAATATGCACAATGAGCCCCTGCCACGGCTCCTCCCCACTAACCTCCTTTCTGAGGCCCTCTCAGTGCTCATGTGGGTTCCTCTTATAAAGTTCCTCTTATCAGTGTTTGATTCCTGAAACTTTACAGGGTCCAGCACCCGGGAACATTTCCCCTCCCCCACAGGTCAGCCCAAGAACTAGATGCTAGGACAGCTTCTGCCTGGGAAGAGAAGACTCCAGTGGAGAAGCTGTCACTGTGGGAGCGGGGGACATGTGACATGTGCTGGTCATCTGACATTCTTTTGGTCAAAGAAAGACATCCTTTTCTGAAATGGTGAGATACTTTTTCTTCAATTTTGACACAATTGTAGTTACCAAAAGTTATCAAAAGTTACCAAACTACCAGAGTGATCTTGTGTATTTCCCCCGCTTTAAAAAAAGATTTATTTATTTAATTTATATGAGTTCACTGTTGCTGTCTTCAGACACACCATAAGAGGGCATCAGGTCCTATTGCAGATGGTTGTGAGCCACCATGTGGTTGCTGGGAATTGAATTCAGGACCTCTGGAAGAGCAGTCAAATGCTCTTAACTGCTGAGTCAGCTCTCCAGCCCCTGATCTTGTGAACCCTTAACTCGTTTCCTGTGAAGGGGCCAAGTACAGAAACTGGCAACATGGCCGCTCCATTAGGGGAAACATTTTTACTGTGGGTAAGAGAGGATCTATCAAGGGGGCACCTTGAGGTGCAGACAGAGCAGAGGAAAGGAAAGCAGATGGGACATGGCTAGGGCTGGGGAAACAGGAGAGAGGAAGGGAGTTAGTAAGAGATGGAACATAGGCAGACAGCTAGAGAGTAGAGACAGGAAGTACAGAGACAGCAAGAACTCAGGGTGGACAAACCACGTGAATTATATATACAGAGGATGAGTGGCTGGGGGCAGGGGCTCCTTTTGGGGACAGAAAGCGGGTTTCACAAGTTCCTGAGGAAAGCTGGCTTTTACCTAAGCCCCAGAAATCCTTCCATTGTCCAGCTAGAACTCATTTCTTGACATATGGAGAGAGGGCCTGAGACCTAAAGCCTTGAAAGTGGCATGTTGGGTAACTGTAGTGTGATGTCACTGACTCTGTCCTTACATGCCACTTGGAGTCAGCCAGATTCACGTGCACTGTGTAATGTGATCACGGGATTTGTGAAACTGCTACGACAGGACGGACAGAACATCCCAATACCACAGAGAAGGCCCCTTTGTGGCCACACTCAGCCCTCTTCACCATGCCCATGCTGACCCAGCACTGCTATGCCGTTCTCCATCCTCAAGCACTGTGGTGGGAACATACGGAGTGTGGGCAGGTCCACCCAGCATGACGTCCCTCGGGAGCTCTCCAAATCATACATATCCCTGATTTTGTGTGGAGACTCTCTCGCTATGCGACCCAGGCTGGGTTCAAACTTAAAATCCTCCTGCCTCAACCTCCCTAGTGCTGGGATTGCACAGTTGTCCCTCGGCTCCTGTGTACTCTCCTGGAGCACAGAAGGATGTAAATAGCTGTGACAGCCAGGCTCCAGCACACCCAGCTCTGTTGCTTGGTTAGGACGTTTGGCTTGACACTGCCATCCTTTCCCGGTCTGGAGTGAGGCACCGCATGCTGGGATACCAGTGCTACATTCACCAGAGCCCTCGGAGCCAAAGGGGAGTCAGGACGAAGGAGGAGTTGGACAGAACGCAGGCCGTGGACCAACCTGCTTCATGGAGGTAGGTCAGGTCTCCAAGAAGCAGCCAGAGCCTAGCCACCGGAACTCTCAGACCACTGGGCAGCAAAAGTCTGCCATTCTGTTCTCACACGCTGAACAACATTTCTCTTCACTCTAAGTCCACAGACCTGGGTTGGTGTAAGAATCTCAACCTCATGACAGAATCAGCATGGAGAAGTTTTATTTTATTTTGAAAAATAAGCCAGGGGAGTCCCAGCCATGGCAGAGAGAGGAGGAGGTCACAATGTTTCCACAGAACGAGAACTGGGAAATGGATGTGGAGTCCTCCATGGAACTGTTGCCATGTGAATTTAGGCTTCACAGTCCAGCCCAGAGTCATAGTTCGTGTAACAGCGGAACTCATTGGCCAAGTTTCGGGAGTGTTCCGGAATAAACTTGCACATCTTCACACCCAGGAGCTGAGCTGCCTGCTCTTCCATGATGGCTCCTAAAGAACAGACCAAGTGAGCTAAGAGTCAGAAGGGACCCTAAGCACGGCTGAGCTGAGCTGTGAGTGAGCAGGCCTTAGATGAAACCCCTGGAATAACTGGGGAACAATCCCACTGTACGCAGGGTACTTTATATTCCTCTTTGTTTCCTCTAACATGTTTGCAAAGTGTGTACTTTGCCCACTTCCTTCCATGGTGGGTATGTGTGTGTTGTGGGGCGCACAGATGTTCCATGTGCACGTATGTGCCCATAACAGTGGTGGCTAGACAAAAGTAATATCTAACATGTATCCACATGTGCACAGGTCAGACCATGTTAAACACTTTATGTGAGCTACATCACTCAATTCACAATGGCTCTCTGGGGCATAGAGAGGTCACATAACTTGGTTAAGGTCATGCAGTAAATGGCAGCTTCAGGATCCCGTTCTAAGATCTCTGGGAACTCGTAAACTCAGCACCCGACAGAGGCTCTTACAGGGTATGAAGGTGGCACCTACCTGTGCACAGCAGAATCTTGCCCCGAGTCAGGAACTGGATTGTTTCGGATGTCTTCCTGAGACATTCCTCAGACAGGTAAGGGGGGTCTGCAACCACAAGGTCAAAGCTCTGTGCAGCGATTCCCTCAGGCAACTCCAGTGGATGGTTGTAATCATAGAAGATAAATTCATCCCCATATATGGCAAATCTTCTGTCGTATTCAAAGATGTAGACAGAGCTGTCCTCCCTACAGAGCTCCCGGAGCTTCTGGTACACGCTGGGCGCACTCACACATGCGATTCTGAAGCAAGCGCATAGCATGAGGTGAGGAATAGTGCAAATAAAAACTTCTTAAAAGTCTCGGCTCAGCCAGGCATGGTGGTGCATGCCTTTAATCCCAGCACTCGGGAGGCAGAGGCAGGTGGATTTCTGAGTTCTACAGCCTGGTCTACAGAGTGAGTTCCAGGACAGCCAGGGCTATACAGAGAAACCCTGTCTTGAAAAACCAAAAAAAAAAAAAAAAAAAAAAAAAAAGTCTCGGCTCAGGAATTGATTGTTTATTTGTTTTTTTCTAATTCTAGAAAAAAGCTATTTTAATTCGGTTCCCCTTAAAACTTAAGATTCTGTACCCCCTATCAACCATATTTTCACATACAGGAAATTTACATACATATATGAGCTGTACCACCATATAGTACACCTGCATCCATTCGACGTCTGTGACATATTTTACTGTATGTAGTTGTGACTTTTGCATCTGACCTTTTCTAAAACAGCTAACATGTATGTAATATGCTTATCCCCTAAAAGGCAGATGCTATGAGGGTTTAAGGTTGGTCTCTTTTGAAGACACTATACATAAGGACCCAGTATCTCCCCTGAAAGCTCGCCACCCTAAGCCACAGGGTTTCTACCGTATGAGGTTTTGGGAAGGCTGCCCTGTTTACTTTGCAGGCTGTTTCTGTCCGTTCACATGATTACTAGGGCATCAAGTACAGTGCCCATTTTCCATGTTAGATGAAATTACACCAAAGATCTCAAGTTCTCTTCCAAATGTCAGTGTTTGTAAACAGCATTTATTACAGATGCTCAAACTTCAAGTTTTCTTGGTGAGGTCAACAAATACACTGAGCCGGGTGTGGTGGCGCACGCCTTTAATCCCAGCACTCGCACTCGGGAGGCAGAGGCAGGCGGATTTCTGATTTCCAGGCCAGCCTGGTCTACAAAATGAGTTCCAGGACAGCCAGGGCTATACAGAGAAACCCTGTCTTGGACCCCCCCCACCCCCCAAAAAACCCAAACAAACAACAACAACAACAACAACAAAACCCCCAAATACACTGGACACAAGAATGGAAACACTAGAAACCCAGGCTATATGTAAAAACCACTAATAACAGAATTCAGTTTAACACTGACAGCTGACATTTCTGATCTTAGTTCCTTAGGTCTTAAAAAAAAAAAACCAACCCATAAAAAAAGAACCAAAACCACTCTGAATATTAAGTATAGGACTTATAAACTCATCAGCTCTACCTCTTAGAGAGAAACTCTCAGGACATCGTTCCTGCTAACATGGAGACCAAAATCTCCTTGAACCAAGTAAGCTCACTTTTTTTTTTTTTTTAAGTTTTTTCGAGACAGGGTTTCTCTGTGTAGCCCTGGCTGTCCTGGAACTCACTCTGTAGACCAGGCTGTAGAACTCAGAAATCCACCTGCCTCTGCCTCCCGAGTGCTGGGATTAAAGGCGTGCGCCACCACGCCCTGCCAGGTATCACTTCTGAGGAACCTAGTATTTAAAATGTCCAACTCCAGCCAGGCATGGTAGTGCACACCTTTAATCCGAGCACTTGGAGGCAGAGGCTGGAGAATCCCAGTGAGTTTGAGGTCAGCCTGGTCTACAGAGAAGGTTCCAGAACAGCCAGGGCTCTGTTATACAGAGAAACCCTGTCTCACAAAACCAAAACCAAACCAAACCAAGCCAAACAAAAGGCTTCCTGCAACTCACAATTTTGAGCTGAAAGACTATACTTATGTTTATGGAAAAAATATAAAAAGTATCAAGCACACATTATGACTAAAGTTAGACATGGCTAACTCAAAGCCTGAATGCACCTGCTATTTCAGGGTGAATCTAAGCTGTTTGTGTGCTTGTTTAAGATGGGATCTCATATGTTCCAGGTTAGTCTCAAACTCACTACTTAGCAGTGGTGACACTGAACTTCTGATTCCCCTGCCTGCACCTCCCGAGTGCTGGGGCTGCAGGTGTGCCACCACCCCTGCTTTCTTGGGTGTAGAGCTATAGGTGACTTCTAGGAGAGAAGTTCTGGAGACTACAAGGAAGACAGGCTAGACTCTAGCTTCTTCTCTCTATCCCTTCTATAACTTCTAGATTTGGGTTATATGCATGTATTACCAATTTAAAAGGACTTAAGGGCCAGAGACATGGCTCCACAGGCAAAGCTTTGCAGGGAAAGTCTGGCGACCTTATTTTGCATGCCTGGAACCCATGTAAAGTAGAAGATGAGATGGACACAAAAGGCTGTCCTGGCCTCCTCGTGTGTGCTGTGGTATGCTTGTACCCTCACACAAAAAGAAGTACACACACATTACATATAAACAGTACAGACAGGCACAAGCATACACACATCATATATAAACAGTGTAGACAGAAACAAGTATACACACATCATATATAAACAGTGTAGACAGAAACAAGTATACACACATCATATATAAACAGTACAGACAGAAACAAGTATACACACATCACATATAAACAGTACAGACAGAAACAAGTATACACAGATCATATATAAACAGTATAGACAGAAACAAGTATACACACATCACATATAAACAGTATAGACAAGTATGTCTTGAAAAGGAGTTAATTTTAAACTTAAGCTTCTAAAATGAGATATGTTTCTTCCTCCTTTTGCTTTTTAAAGATGTACAATATGTTTACTTTATCTGTATGAGTGTTTTCTGTGTGCCACACACACACCAGGTGCCCATGGAGGCCAGAGAAGGCATTGGATCCTCTCCAGCTGGAGTTATAGATAGCTGTGAGCTGCCATGTGGGTGGTGGTTTGAATCCAGGTCCTTTGAAAGAGCAGCCAGTGCTTTTAAATTAATAACAAAGCATCTCTCCAGCCCCTCTTGTTGTTTTGTATGTATGTATGTATGCATGTATGTATGTATGTATGTATGTATGTATGTATATTTTTATATGTGTATCTGCATGCATGCATGTGTATGTATATATGTATGTATGTGTATGTATGCATGTGTATGTGTAGGTGTGTATGTATGTATGTGTGAATGTATGTATGCGTGTATGTGTATGTATGTATGTGTGTAGGTGTGTACATGGATGTGTGTACACAAATGCATACATGGTCTTCAGAGGCCATTAGAGAAGGTCAGATCCTTTGGAACTGGAGTTACAGGTAGTTGCAAGCTACCATGTCAGTGCCTAGAACCATGCAGGGCCCCTGCAAGTGAAGCTAACACTCTTAACTCCTACCTGTCTCTCCAACCCGACATGCTTCTTACAGAGGCTGAGAGGGCTTCATAAGTGAAGCCTCCTGTGCCTGGGGAGGACACGAGCCCCCTTGTACAATGCCTTTGCACTGGGCAAAAAAGGCAGAAGGAGCCTTGAGGTGGGGGAGAGAACACTGCTTCTCATGAAAATAAGTGGAGGTTTGCAGGCAGTGGAACCAGAGTGACTGCGTGCAAATACCTCCCTGAGGGCTGACTTTACCCAGGTGCCTGGCTCCTCCCTGGCCCCAGTGGCAACTTTACTATGCAGAGAATAAGCCCTAAGTGGGAGATCTGTACCATCCTCCCTCCTCCCAGTGCTCAAGGAGGCCGGAAGACCGTTAGAGCTGTGGGTGGTGGAAGACTACAAGCAGTGTCTTCTGACACAGGGCAGTTAGAGGCAAATTCACAGTACTTGAGACAGCGTGCTCAAAACCTGTCCAAGGAGCTGCGTGTGGTGGCTCAGACCAGGCTGGCTTTGAACTCACAGAGGTATGACTACAGCAGGGGTGCTGAGGTGTGACCACAGCAGGGATGCTGAGGTGTGACCACAGCAGGGATGCTGAGGTGTGACCACAGCAGTGGTGCTAGGAGGCACAGCGGAAGGCACACAGTAGTAGTCCACTACAAGCTGCCTTTACAGTACACCATGGCTCCTACAAAATCTAACTCACCTTTCAGGAAAAAAAGGTGTCAGGTTTGGTAGTACACACCTAAAATCCAAGCACTTGGGGTATGGAGGGATGAAGATGAAACTCTCTTTTAAAAAGAAAAAAGTTAGCCGGGCGTGGTGGCGCACGCCTTTAGTCCCAGCACTCGGGAGGCAGAGGCAGGCGGATTTCTGAGTTCGAGGCCAGCCTGGTCTACAAAGTGAGTGCCAGGACAGCCAGGGCTACACAGAGAAACCCTGTCTCGAAAAAAACCAAAAAAAAAAAAAAAAAAAAAAAAAAGAAAAAAGTTGCATCCAATTAATATGTGATAATGGGATGATCCAATGTATCTAAGAAAATATTATTCCCAAGTGTTATCGCTTTAACCTTAAATGTCATATAGAGATAAGCCCTTGGTCTTTGGCCATTAGCAGGGGCTGTGAGAGGAAGCTGGGTCAGTGGGAACATGCTTGCTCGATACCTCTGCCATAGGTGCTGTTTCCCAAGGCCAACTCACCATGATCAAACCACCTGAATGAGCCAACATCTCAAGTACTTATCAGCGACTGAAAGCCAAGGAGCTAAGAAAAAACAAAGAGCAGCGACAGAAAAATAAAAAAACAGAAAACCAAGACTTGCTAAGGAGATGTAGGGAACACACTCATTAGGATGGATTCCTTCATCCAAGTCTGTTATGCAAACAAGTAAAATTTCATTGTGTTTTGTTGTTTGGGCATACATTTCTGAGAGCAAAGGGAACAGACGAGGGGGTGAAGAGCTGAGAGTAGACAGGAGGTAAAGCACTGTACTTAGGAAGCTAACGAACAGACAGTTGGCTCAGTTGGCCTGGCATTGGCAGCCAGGGGAGCTGGGCAGTCCATGGCTTACGTTGATGCATCCCCAAGGGGCTCAGGGTAACACAGACCGAGGAAACTCAAGACCTGGGAGTGAAGGTGGAGCTAAAAACAGAAGCTGTCGAAAGACCTATTTAAGAAACAGGATTCTCTTTCAGACCCCCACGTCCTGAGGACACTGGAGAGACCTGAAGGCATGTTCTGCAGCTTGGCGGATGCTTGGGAGGGAAGTGCCCAGCACAGACAACAGTGTGGTACCCTATGGGAATTAGGAGAGAGCAAGATGTAGCTGGTGGAAGAGCATGCAGCTAAGCAAGGCTCTGGGCTCCGATCCCAGCTCCACAGCAGGGAGAAGAGAAGTTAGAAGGGTCCAGAACACCAGCGCCAGATGTGTGTAACCTCAGGCAGGAGTTAGGGGAATCCTGCTGGACCTCCAGCCAGCACACTGGACGGACTCAGAAGCTTTCTGGGAAATCGTTTATCCTGATCCCCTCACTACAGATGCCACAGCACAAAGAGGGACTGCGACGGCAACTCACTGGTAGAACCTGAAATTACTCCCCAGGCCAAACAGAACAGATGAGGTCCACCCTTAGGCACATCAAGGGGCCCACCCACCCTTAGGTATGAAGGAAGAGGCAGGGCTCAGCAAACGTGCCAGGAGAACACCTAACATCCAATAGATATCCAATATCAAGTAATCAGGAAAAATTACTTCAGCGTCCACTGAGAAGGTGCCCAGGAGGGAGGCCCTGCTCAGGAGCTGAGAGCTTAGCATCCAGTCAGGGTGGTATTCTGAAGGATACTGAGTGGGTACTTTAGTAGAGGAGCATAGCTGGCGAAAGCAGGTCACTGAGGACAGCAGGGAGGACAACAGGATGAGGAATAGAAAGCAAACAGAAGCACACACATGGACACACAGACACACACACAGACACACACACAGACACACACACACACACACACAGACACACACACACACAAGCAGCAGCAGTGATGGGGGAAATCAGAGAAATAATTTAAGATATCCTCAAATCAAACAAGAATGAAAGAACTACTTTGGGGCTCGCCAGGGTCAGTGCCAGAGGAAAGTTACACATCAAGACATTGAGAACCTGGGATGAGGGAAACTTCTACAGAAGCCAAGGATGGGGATGGAGGAAGCACATTTTCTACAAACACTCAAAATGCTGCTGGATTTCTTCTCTTTTCTTTTTGAATGAGGGGTTTTGTTTTTGGTGGTTTGGTTTTATTGTTGTTGTTTTGAGACAGAGCTTCTTTGTGTAGCCCTGGAACATTCACTGTAGACCAGGCTGGTCTTGAGATCTGCCTGCCTCCACCTCCTCAAATGCCCAGCTTGAATGATGGGTTTCTTGACAATTTAAAAACATTTTCAAAAGCTAGAATTAGACAGTCAGCAAAACTATTATGGTTCAGAGAAAGAGGAAATCAAAACCATTGTCTGATAAGCTCACTTCTGTACACCTCTTCTGTGGAAGCCATGGGTGTGACCCACATAGATGAAGCTGTAAAACAGGAAATGTGTAATCTAGAACATAAGTGGTGGGAAGACCCCAGCATGCTGGCCAGGAGAGTCCTCAGGAAAAGCCGAAGCAAACATTATAGGGTGGCCCTAGAAATATTTTTTCCCCTTAAGAAGTCAGGTTGTAGTTTGCTTTAAAAGCTTATAAAGGTAGCCTGAGCTATATGAGTCCCTGTCTCAGAGAGGGTGCGTGTGTGTGTGTGTGTGTGTGTGTGTGTGTGTGTATGTGTGTGTGTGTGTTTGGGGGGGGGGTGCTGTCAGAGAGAGGCTACAGTGAATAGATTTCCTGATACTTAGTACTGGAGAATCTGGGGTTTTTTTTTTGTTTTTTTGAGACAGGGTTTCTCTGTGTACCCTGGCTGTTTTGGAACTCACTCTGTAGACCAGGCTGGCCTCGAACTCACAGAGATTCTCTCCCTCACCACTGCCTAGCTATGGAGTAGTTCTTAGTGAGCCATGAGTGGCAAACCTCATGACAACATTTACATATTGTACTTTAGACTTTTAAGAAACTATCTCATTTAGGAAGGGCATTCAAAGTATTCAGTTATATACCTGTGCCTCCTAAGTGACATGATTGTTTCCGTGTGTTCCTCAAACGAGAAGAGAAAAAGAAATAGAATCTGAATCTCACCTGCCTCCTTCTCCAGCAGCATCGATCGCTTCCCGTGCAAGTCGCAAAGCAGTGTCCTGACTGTACCAGAACTGGCTCAGCTGCTGTAACAGGGACAGGTGACACCATCTCAGAACTCAAATAAACTTCTTTCAACTCACACCTCCTAAATACTGTACAGATATTTAACTTGTCATCAGTTCATGTTTCTTTTAAGTTAATTAAGATCAGTACAGTTCCCCAGTGCACCAACAGAAGCTACATCCTGAGTAGCCAGGGCTGCTGATATCACAGAGCTAACACCAGCCAAGGCTCCCCTGATGGCAGAGCATACCCAACCTGAACCGGATTCAGCTTCTAGAGTGGACCACCAACTGAACAGATCCAGGCAGGGGCAGGGGGGAGGGTCCAGGGTCCAGGGGGCAGGGTCCAGGGGCAGGGGCTGTGGCTGGTTAGTGGTTTCCAAGGCTTCCTCTGTCTTCACCTCCCCCGTGTTTCCCAAGTTAACTGTCTTTGTTCCTTAAGGTTGTGACTTGCTTTAGTTTTGCTGGTTTTATTGTTGGTTTTTTTTTAAAGAGTTATATATTTAATTTATGTATGTGAGTACACTGTTGCTCTCTTCAGACATACTAGAAGAGGTTATTGGATAACATTACAGATGGTTGTGAGACACCCTGTAGTTGCTGGGATTTGAACTCAGAACCTCAGGAAGAACAGTCAATGTTCTTACCCACTGAGCCATCTCTCCAGCCCCTAGTTTTGATGTTTGATTTCATCCTGACTATGACTTTCCTTAAAGTTTTGGTGGTCCTTACTTATGTATTTATAAGTGAAGGATGGTGTTAATGTGAAAAAAAGCAGTTTGGTTTCCCTCTGTGGTCAGCCCATTTCTCCACCTCTTTCCCCCAGCAAGACCTAGCTGTCATGCAAACTGAGTCTTTGATTTAAAAATCTGGCCAGTGTCTAGGGACACAGGTCAGTGTTTGCCTGGCATATATGGGACTCTAGGTTCTAGAACATTATTATTTTAAAGTACTGAAAATCTGTCAAGAATACAAACAAGCCAAAAGCCTGCCATGTGAAGAACTGGTTACAAAGGTGAAGTGTGCACCCACACAGTGAGCTGTGCTAAAGATGCAGTGTGCACCCACACGGTGAGCTGTGCTAAAGAGGCAGTGTGCACCCACACAGTGAGCTGTGCTAAAGAGGCAGTGTGCACCCACACAGTGAGCTGTGCTAAAGATGCAGTGTGCACCCACACAGTGGGCTGTGCTAAAGATGCAGTGTTCACCCACACAGTGGGCTATGCTAAAGATGCAGTGTTCCCCCACACAGTGGGCTATGCTAAAGATGCAGTGTGCACCCACACAGTGGGCTATGCTAAAGATGCAGTGTGCACCCACACAGTGGGCTATGCTATAGATGCAGTGTGCACCCACACAGTGGGCTATGCTAAAGATGCAGTGTGCACCCACACAGTGGGCTGTGCTAAAGATGCAGTGTTCACCCACACAGTGGGCTATGCTAAAGATGCAGTGTGCACCCACACAGTGGGCTGTGCTAAAGATGCAGTGTGCACCCACAGTGGACTGTGGTCCATCCAGAAAGACCAAGGTCCAGCCATGCTACATTGTAGACAAGCCTTGGAAACATTGAGGAGAAAAGTCAGACCAAAACTCCTACATGTCATGTGATTCCATTGCTATGAGATACTCGGAAGAGGCTACAGAACAAGAAGAGAAAGTCTGTTAGGTTGCCAGGCAATAGGAGGACCGCAGAATGAGGCCCCTGATAACAAAAGGGGAGAGAGGTAGGTGTCCTCCTGAGGTGATGAAGTGCACTGATGGGCTGCAGAGGGCTCAGTGGTTCAGACCACCTGTTGCCCTTGCAGATATCCTGGGTTCCTTTCCAGCACCCACATGGTGGATCTCAGTTCTGGGGCATCCAACACCCTCTCCTGACCTTCTTGGGCACCAGGCATGCACATGCACATGGCACACACACACACACTTACATACATACATGCAGGCAAGTTCTCATACACAGAAAACTAAAATGAATGGTTTTGGCTGATGAGTATGCGAACCCACAGTCTCACATACACACATTCCTTGTCTCTTAACTTTATAAGCTAATTTTCTGTCATCAATTCTACCCACCATTTGTTTCCTTACTCTAGATCATAACCACTGCGTCTTCTTAATATTTTCCGTAATTTTTATTTTTAACGCTTTAATCCATGTAGACTTTAGTTCTGTGTGCAGACAGTGAGGACTGAAGTTTGTTAAGGGCAATGCAGGACCCAGTACCTGCTATCACTCGGAATGGTTTTTTTTTTTCTTGGCAAGTATCTTTATGCTCTGGGCTGTCCCCTGGACCTCGACCCCAGCATCTACACCGATGTCCTTGTATCTTTTCATCACAGCAGCCAGCACTCCTGCCTTAGAATACTCACCTTTGTATACTATTGCCCTATTCTTGGTTGTTTATGTGCTCATACTCTTTTTCGAGTTTTATTTATACGTGTGTGTGTGTGTGTGTGTGTGTGTGTGTGTGTGTGCACGCGCGCGTGCACGCATGTGCACTCTCGGAGGCCAGAAGACGGTATTTAAACTCCTGAAGCTGGAGTTACAAGCAGTTGTGAGTCGTCTGTGTCCCTGTTGATGTGTTTTTGTTTTTTGTTTTTTTGATTTTTTTCTCTGTGTGGCCCTGACTGTCCTGGAATTCACTCTGTAGATCAGGCTGGTCTCGAACTCAAAAATCTGCCTGCCTCTGCCTCCCAAGTGCTGGAATTAAAGGCGTGCGCCACCACTGCCCAGCTTGTTGATGTTTTTGTGTTATTAAATCATTGTTTGGACACGGGGCTTACTGCTCAGGCTGGGCTAAAACTTACCATGTAGCCCAGCCTGATGTCAAGCTCACAGCTGTTCTTCTGCCTCCGCCCCTCGGAAAGCTGACATCACAGGCGTGAGCTATCAGGCCTGGCTAAATGCTTTTCTTCTTCCTTTGGACTCCTGAAATTAAATTCAGTGCTTTGTATGTGCTAGGTTTATCTGAAGGGTTTACTAGTCACGGTCTGTATTACTCAAAACGAGGCAGCTTCAAAATTACGACAGCTAAATTTGCTATTCAAAATTGCAAATTGTATGAAAATACGCAGAATTCTTTAAATCAACAGTATTTTCTGACTAAGAAACCAGGATGCTTATGTGTTTCCCATTCAGCTTGCACAGCCTTGGCTGAATATTAACTGTAAAGACGAGCTTCACAGTGCTTCCAAAGTCGGAGCGTGCATATGCACTTCCATGAATGCATGAATTCATGTCTGCATCTACATGGATTCTCCATGGACGGCCGGAGGAACACTCCTGGGCAGGGGACATTATGGAGCCTGACCCCACTACATCACAGAGGCAGGGGACGGCTGAGTCATAAGAGCTGCCTGCAGGGAGGCTGCAAACGACCCTTCCTCATCCCATACCATCAGTGGCCTACGGTTTGGTTTTTCATGACATTCCAGAAGAATATCATTTTATTTTCTTTTTCCTTTCTTTCCTTCCTCTACTCAAGAACAATTGATCCTTTTAACCCTGCCTCCAAAGTGGCAAACCAAAGCCCTATTTCTGTACTAGAGGCACACAGCTTTATGAGCAAATCACCTCTCCCCCCAAACTTCTAGATTTACAATGAAGATTAAGCCTCTTACCCCACATCTCCTTGCTTTTGGGCCCCGTCCCTCAGAAACTATCATCTTCAATTCCTGGTTTCTTCACCCTTTTGCCCCCCAGCTCTATCACTATGCTTAGGGTCAGTCTCCAATCCACCTGTTCCTAGAACATGCACTTTGCTCCCTCATACAATCCTCTCCCTTCATCTCCTGAGGCAGTTAGAATCCACATTTTGAATACCTGGAACCAGCAGTGTTGAGCCACATAAAATACTAAAAGTATGTTTTTTTTTCCAGTGTGATTACTGGTTTGTCCTAGTTAATATACATGCATGATTACCCCCTCCCTCCCTCCCTCTCTTTATTACAGTCAGGGTCTTACATATCCCACACTGGCTTTGAACTCCCTATGTGGCTTGAAACTTCTAATTCTCCTGCTTCCCCCTTCCATGCGCTGGGGACTACAAGTGTGAGCCATCAGGACCCTCTTGTGCAATACTAAGGATGAGTCTGGTTTCATGGATGCTAGGCAAGAACTCCACCAACGAGCTGTGTATGCAGTCCTTCGTCTTAACCCTCAGTATCAGCCTTCTATGGGCCTTTGAACACTCTCTTCCTGCAGGGCCCTCCATCATTCTACCTTACTCCCTGGAACAAGCTAGCTCTCTCTCTCTCTCTCTCTCTCTCTCTCTCTCTCTCTCTCTCTCTCTCTCTCTCTCTCTCTCTCTCCTCGTGATACTGGGACCACTGCTGTGCAGGTATCAGAAGGCCCCTTCCCAGGACTTAGTGTCATGGTTGTATGGGGATGTCCCTGCTCTGTGTGTCAGAAAACCTCCTCCCTCAAGCTCACCCTGACCTTCCTTGGTTCATGTCTTCCTTGCCAGAGCAGAGCTCACACGCGCTTTCCTTCATTTACTTGCTAGAGCTGGCTTTCTGTTGGAAGTGCTCCAAGTCTAAACTGCATCTCTGTTCTCACACTTGACTGACACCTTAGCTGAATACAATTTTTATCAAAATATTTGCAGCAGTTTTAGATTTATAATTTCTTCCTTCCTTCCTTTACCTATTTATTATCTTTTCTTTTGAGACAGAGCCCTGGCTGGCCTGGAACTCAACACTCCACCTGCTCTAGCCTCTCCAGTGCTGGGATTAAAGGCAGCCACCATCACAGTCCACAATTCCAGTTTTTTTACGGGTTGGGTGGTAGCGATGAGCCTGGCTTGTCTTGCTGTGCTGCTGAGGATAACCGTAGGCTTCTGCCTCCAGCCTTCCGTGTGCTGGGTAACAGACACGTGCCATTGTGTCCAGCTCGAGAGTTCTAGTTTCTAACCAAGTTATTGAGAGGGGACGATGTGGCTCTGATTCTAAGGTTCTAGGAAGACCTGCTCTTCCTCAGGAAGGTCTGAGGACCTTTCGTGTGTGTGTGTGTGTGTGTGTGTGTGTGTGTGTGTGTGGCCCATGACTGTGTAACACTGGGGTCTCCTTCAGTCACCTCTCACCTTACTATTATTTCTCTGACAAATCTCTCTCTAACCCTGGAGCTCACCAGTGTGGTTGGAGTAGCTGGCTGTAGGCTGTAGGGATCCTCCTGTCTCTATCTCCCCACTGCTGGGCTCACAAGTGCACATCACTGATGCCCGCTGTTTATATGAGTGCTGAATTTGAACTCAGGTCTTCGTGCCTGCATGGTAAGTACTTTACTAATAAACTCTCCTCCTGGATTTTCTTTACTATCCATATCCAGAATTTTCTTGAGTCTCTGTGTGCATATGTGCATGTGTGTGCATTGCTATTTATGGAACATAGTAATACATATATGGAATATGTGCTAGGCAGTGGTTTACCAAAGAGCTATATTCCCAATCCTTGGTTATTTTTGTTTGTTTTTGAGATGGGGGGGGGGTGTCTCATGGTATAATTCAGGCCAGCCTTGCTGGGGGACAGTTCTGGCCCTTTTGACAGGGTTCTCCTTGAGAGGAGATAAGGAATCATTGCCAGGCAGTGGTGGCACACACCTTTAATCCCAGCACTTGGGAGGCAGAGGCAGGTGGATTTCTGAGTTCGAGGCTAGCCTGGTCTACTGAGTGAGTTCCAGGATAGCCAGGGCTACACAGAGAAACCCTGTCTCAAAAAAGAAAGGAAGGAAGGAAGGAAGGAAGGAAGGAAGGAAGGAAGGAAGGGAAGGAGGGAGGGAGGGAGGGAGGGAGGGAGGGAGAGAGAGAGAGAGAGAGAGAGAGAGAGAGAGAGAGAGAGAGAGAGAGAGAGAGAGAAAGAAAGAAAGAAAGAAAGAAAGAAAGAAAGAAAGAAAGAAAGAAAGAAAGAAAGAAAGACAGACAGACAGACAGGCAGGCATCGTCGAGGGAAGAATAAGTCAGGTGTGGTGGTCTGCGGAATCCTACAGCTCTGACTGACTAGCAATCAGTTTGCTTCTTTATACAGGTTTTACAGAACAAAGACAGACTAATGATTATCCAAATAGTACAAATTATATCATTTGTCTCTGGACATGTGTTTCATTTTTCATTACATGTCCAGGTTTACAAGTTCAGTCACAATTAGAAGATGCAAATAGAACAGATTTTATTTTTATTATTAGCCCTCTAACTCCAATTCAAAGAATCTAAAGAATGTTTTTGTCAAAGCAAACACATTTATTTTATGACAGCCTGCTTTTAGGCTGGCAGTGTTTGCAGTTTTAAAGCATTCCAGACAAACAAAATGCTTATGAAGCAGTCTTTTTATGAATAAATACTAACACCTAACTCCTTATACCATATTGCTTCATCACCTGCTCTATAAAGAAGGGAACGATTATTTTAGTTAATCTATCTCATTTACTGGGTTCTATTCCTCCAGGGTCATATCCTGTATGACCAGCTATCTTTAAACTACATTTTCAGAGAGCTTTCAGCCTATTGTAAAGGGAGGCCTTGAACCTGTAGCCTATTCTCCTGGCCAGTCAGAGTTTGTCAATGGTCTCTGTTGACCCTGCACCAATTATACTGTTTGAGATTGCTCCGGGAGTGTGTGTGTGTGTGTGTGTGTTCATTTAGGGATTCCCAGCCAGTATTAGTGCTTATCCATCCTTAACCATCCCCAGGGCATATGGAAGACTTCCAAATAGGGCCAGAGAAGCTTAGGTAAGTTTAAGACTTTTCCTAAACATTTTCACTGGAAAAGACAAAAAATTCATCATAACGCAGAAAGCCCCCAAGAATGCAACACAGAGACCAAAACCTAAAACTGAGAGACAGACGACAGTGATGGAAGCACTCAGCTCCCCTGTGCTAGAACCATGTGGAACAGCTGTGCTGACTTCATGTCTCAGCCTCCCCAATACTGGGACAAACAAACAAACAATCCCCCTTGGGATATTTCCTCACTTTTTATCAACACACTAAAAAGTCCCCAAATTAGATAAGTAAGTAGTGGGAATAAACTAGCTTTTGTAAATACTTCATATATTTTCTATAACAGCCACATATTACTTTTAGAGTCTGAAAAGAATTGCATAATTATCTAAAGATTAGGCTGAAGAAAGAGACAGACCACCTAAAGAATAATACTTCAAACGCAGGCTACTTATCTGTAGATCAAGCTAAAAGGTGAAAATGCAAAGCTAAGTCAGGTGACATGGCCCACACTGTGACCCCAGAACTTGCCGGTAGAGGCAGGAGATCAGGAGTTCAAGGCCATCCTTGAACAAAAAAATAAAAATATACGAGGAAGAAGGTCATGAGAAAGTGCCCTTCGTTAGATGGAACACATGGCGTACAGAAGGGGAACGTTTTTACCCCGTAGTTTTAAGTGGGGCTTATGAGTGATCAGAAAACTGTGATACACCTTACAGGACCTCAGCTGGGCACAAACGCAAAACCTGAAACAAACAAACAAGACATAAAACCTCCCTCCACTTACAAAGTGACAGGAAAGGATGGGCCTGTTACTTCAGTCAGCAGACAAATGGGAGACCTTGCTACTCGGCTGATACTTCAAAATACTTAGATTAGGGGTTTCCCGTAATAGTTTTATTTTGTAAATTTCTACTTTTTTATTTCTACTTTTGAGAAAAAAAATTAATTTTTATGTCCCTAAACTTATTACGTATTTGCAGTGGGGCCTGAGGCTACTGAGTCCTCCTCCCTCTGCCTCCTGGGTGCCAGGGTTACAGGCAGGTACCATTGCCTGCCCACACCTACTTTTTATCTGGCTACAAAATACAAGTGTATAAAACTAGAAATTAACCTATTCTTTTTTTTTTTTTTTTTCCGAGACAGGGTTTCTCTGTGTAGCCCTGGCTGTCCTGGAACTCACTCTGTAGACCAGGCTGGCCTCGAACTCAGAAATCCACCTGCCTCTGCCTCCCAAATGCTGGGATTAAAGGCATGCACCACCACCGCCTGGCTGAAATTAACCTATTCTTAAAAATTCTCTCATCATCTTTCCATTGCGCACGTAGGTTCAGCTACACCTTTTACTGAAATGATCCTTCTTTTTTTTTTTTTTTTTTCCACCATAGGACCTGTTGGATTCTATGAAAACCAATAGGGTGTGCCTTGTGGACAGGACATTACTGTTCCACTACCTGCAAACCCCTTCCCTGATCACCAGCTAGCCTGTTAGTCAGAGCCAAGACAATCTGTGCACCCTGTCGAAGGACGCCCGTCCAACTGCTGTCTGCCTTCTGCCCTTGCTCCCTGGAGTTCTCAGCTCCTGAGTGACAGCAGGGAGAGGGAAGACAAGCGCCACGGCTGCACACACCACACCGCTACTCCTCAACCTGGATACACTCACTTACCCAGTTCTCCTCTATTACCCCAACGTTATATTTATCATCCCCTCCTGGGTTGACGGATTGCTTCTGCTCAGCATAAAACTCCTGGAGAGCTGCTAAGGTATGGGAAGAGAGCTGGGGTATATCGTCGTCTTCTGACTCACTCATTTCACAAAGTGTCTGTGACCTGCAGTGCAAGAATATATATTGTATGGACTTGTTTCTTATGCCCACCAAATAACAATGAGAATTTTTTTTTCCCCTCTCCATGGAGCCCCAGGTGTTCTGGAACTTGCTATGTAGACCAGGCCTCATGGGATTAAAGGCATGCCCACCTTTGCCTAGTGAGAAGTGAAGTTTAAATAGAAAGCATACATATCTAAAACTCCCGGGGGGTGGAGGAAAGGCTTAGCAGGTGACATCACAGCCTGTGCAACCCTGGTAACCTGAGGTCAGTATTGGAATTCCTGTACAAAAGCCAGATGAAGGGTTGGAGAAATGGCTCAGCAGTCAAGAGCACTCACTGACTGCTCTTCCAGAGGGTCTGGTTCTATCCTCAGAGCCCACACGACAGTGCACAACCTTCTATAACTCCAGTCCCAGAGGATGTGATGCCTGCACCTGGCCTTCACTGGCGCCAGGCATGCATGTGGTGCACAGACATCTCTTAAGGCAAATGCTCATACACATAAATTGTAAATAAAGCCAACCAACTGACCAGATAGGGTGGCTTACATGATATCCCAGCCCCAGTACTGGTAAGAGATAGGAGGCAGGGATAGGAGTAGATGCAGCAGAAACCCTGAAAGAAGGTATGATAGCCAGGCATGGGACACAACACTTTAGTCCCAGCACTTGGGAGGCAGAGGCAGGTAGATCTGAGTTTGGCCGAGTCTACATTCCACACCAGCCAGGGTTACATGGAGACACTGTCTCAAAAAGCATGCAAGCACACAAATAAATAGGTCTGGGAAGGAACCCATTCCTGGAGAGTGATTCTCTGACTTTCTCATATGCCTGGTGCCACACCTATGTCCATGTGCATACACAATGAGCTCTAATAAAATCGCTCTCTCATATTCTTCTGTGTCTTTCTTTCCCAGTGGTCTTTAAGATTTCTTCCTATTTATTTCTGCCTTGGTGCACTTTCTTCTATGCGTTTCCAGTACCTTGGGTTTACTGAGGCTCTTGGATCTGCAGGGTTTATAGTTTTGTATCAGATTTGATAAAAAGCCTTGGCCTTGTGCGTTCTGGGAATCAAACTCGGGGCAACAGACCTGTCCACAGGAAACTTTACCCAGTGAAGCATCTCAGCAGATTCATCTTTGATGCAGTTTTCATTTCTACAAACAGGAAGTCTTTTTTTATATCCATACTTTACATGTTCAATCTTTTCTTTACCTGCTTTTTTTCTTTTATTTAGGTGTTTTGCCTTCACATAGTCCACACAGCACATGAATGGTGCCCAAAACCTTGAAAAACTTGTGTATACATAGCCTAGATGTTCCTGAACTTCTTGATTCTTTTTTTTTTTTTAGATTTTTCGTGATAGGGTTTCTCTGTGTAGCCCTGGCTGTCCTGGAACTCACTCTATAGACCAGGCTGGCCTCGAACTCAGAAATCCACCTGCCTCTCTGCCTTCCAAGGGCTGGAATTAACTTCTTAAACTGAGGATTATGACCTCATACATAAGGTTTCATAGCTAAACGTGCAGAGGGGGGTAGGGAGTGTTAGCATCAGTGAAAGGTTACTGGATCTGCAACAAGCAACACTTAACTGAACACTCAGCCCCTGGTGAGTCTGAGGTCGTTTCACGCAGCACTGTACTACACAACACTGCAGCCTTGGCTCTGCACACACAACGCGTCATGAACTGTGTTTTCTGTACTGCGCTCAGCTTTCTACTGAAAACAATGAACCACAGAAAACAGACTTGGTATTTTCCTACTGGCATTCCTCAGCATTGAAGTATCAAATTAGTAGTTTTAGATTGTACTGCATTAGAATATTTGATCTTAAAAGCTGTTTATGAGGCTGGGGAAATGGTTCAGCTGTTAAGAGCACATATTGTTCTTACAGAGGACCTGAGTTTGGTTTCCAGCACGCACAGTGGGGAGGCTGATGACTGTAACCCCAGCTCCAAGGGACCCAGTGCCTTCTTCTGGCCTCCCCAGACACTGCACACACCCACAAAAGGACATAGCATTTTAAAAAATTGTCTCTGGCAATTAAAAAACCTTTTAATCTGGGCGTGGTAGCACATGCCTTTAATCCCAGCACTCAGGAGGCAGAAGCAGGTGGATTTCTGAGTTCGAGGCCAGACTGGTCTACAGAGTGAGTTCCAGGACAGCCAGGGCTATACAGAGAAACCCTGTCTCGAAAAACCAAAAAAAAAAAAAAAAAAAAAAAAAACCTTTTTAAAAAATACTGTTGTAACTGGTCACTTAAGTTCATAAAGAGTCATTTAATGAATTTTGCCTGGGAATTAACACTTGGGAAGTGGCACTAATGAGACACCTACCACTCATAGTGCATACTTATTTGAAGTGTTCTTATTAATGACAATCATATCAAAAAGCTAACCAACTCCCGGAAATGTTGGAGACTCTACAGCCTGAAATAGTAAATATTCAACCATAATTCATTATGTAAAAAGAATCAAGTACGTCTATTGGTATGCAAATCTGTCTTTATGTTTAATAGTAAAATTACATATACACCAAAGAATTGCTTTAAAATAAGCTTACAGGGGCTGGAGAGATGACTGAGTGGCTAAGAGCACAGCTGCTCGTACAGAGGCCCCAGGCTCAGCTCCCAGTGCCTACATGCTGATTCACGGGCACCTGCAATCCCAGCTTCAGGGACCCAGTGCCCTCTTCTGGGCTTAGCAGGCAAGGCACTTGGCGCACACATGGCACACATATGTACATACATGCAGGCAGAGCACCCAAACGCATCCAATGAAAAATAAATAAAATGTGTGGTTATTATCAGTAAATGTTTGATTTGATTTTTTTTAATGCCTATATGTGAAGGGTGACAAAAAATTTCTTAGGTGAGGATCATGAGTGTAAAAAATTTTTTTATATGTTGCTATATTTTTTAATCCCATTTATTTCCAGAAAAAGGGCTAAATTGTTAATTTTCATTTTTGCATTCATAGCACTCTTGCCTATCATAGTTCGTCCTCTTTCTAAAAATCTATTTATCCTATATACACATATGTATACAGAAATATGAATATACACATACAAAACTCAGTGATATACTGTAATAAAATTTAAAATATTAAGTTCTCTGTGTGAGAACTACGCTTGGTAAAGTTCTATTTACTAAGGTAGTGGTGGAAGACAGAAGTTCCTGTCATTACTAACCATATTGAGGGGGGTGGGGGAGAAGAAATACAGAAGACAGGGTCTCACTATGTAGCCCATGCTCTCCTGGAACTCACTATGTGGCTTAGGCTAGCCTCAAACTCATGATCCTGCTGTCTCAGCCTCCTGAGGTGTGTTACTCTGTGTGGCTGTTTTGTATTGCTTTTTAAGTAGGTTTGTGAAATTGTGTTAAGCAGGTCTGAAAAGGGCTGTGTCATATTAAACTGACCTGGAGTGTTTATGGAATATGGAGTGGCTAATATTCTAGATCAGTGGTTCTCATGGGAGAGCCAGGAGTCACTCTTCTTCTAGGAGAAAGACTTGCAAACAGCTGGAAACATTTTTGGTTATCACAATCAAGGGCATTGCTGGCAACCAGTGGACAAAGGTCAGCTATGACGCTGAACTTTCTACAGTTCATAGGACAACCCTCTACTTCAAAGATCTGTCCAAAATATCCTTAGTGCAGAGGTCCAGAAACCCCAGAGACAAAGAAATGGCAAGGCGGGGATTGCTCTATGTCAGAAATGTGGCTCAGCACCTAAGGGCAACAGGGAAGAACCTGATGGGAAATAAAGTCAAGGCAGTTTGCCTTGCTAGGAGAAAATGGAAACGGGGTTACAGGAAGATGGGACTACCATGGGGAAGGAGGAGCAGCAGCAGGGATTCTTCATTTCTATAAAAATCTTCTAGTTCTAGTCAGGCTGTGGTGGCGCACACCTTTAATCCCAGCACTCAGGAGGCAGAGGCAGGTGGATTTCTGAGTTTGAGGCCAGCCTGGTCTACAAAGTGAGTTCCAGGACAGCCGGGGCTACACAGAGAAACCCTGTCTCGAAAAACAAACAAAACAAAACAAAACAAAACAAAACAAAAACAAAAACCCCTAAAAAACCCAAAATCAAAACAAACAAACTTCTATTCCCATGCATCAGATCTATGAAAGCAACAACAAAAAACTAACAATACTGTATGTCAGAGTATCTAAGTACCTTCTCCAAGATATTTAGGTCATGAGAGTGTAAGCCAGCAGAAAGAGTATGAACCAAAGGTTCATTCCAGAGTCGTTAGTAAACTGCAGGAAGGGTAGCTGTACTAGTAGGTGAATAGAAGAGAATGGCCTGTCAGGTATGCTCAACCTGCGGCTCACAGAGACAGGCACCCACAGTAACTAGAAATGACATTGTTCTCAACTTGTTTGTTTCCCGAGTGTGAACTCTGTAGATGACAATGCCTGGTAGATATTCTCTAAGTAATCTTACTGATTCAAGACAGGAGTTGTGTTGCCTTGGCTGTCCTAGAACTTGCTCTGTAGACAAGGCTATCTATCTACCTCTATCTATCTATCTATCTATCTATCTATCTATCTATCTATCTATGAATGATAGGATTTCTTTGTGTAGCCTTGGCTGTTCCGGAAAATTCTCTGTAGACCAGGCTGGCCTTGAACTCAGAGATCTGTCTGCTTGTGCATCTCGAGTGCTGGACTAAAGGCGTGCACTGCCTAACACGCAGCTATAAAAATCGTGTGCTTTCATTTTCATACAAGTCTCTGCCTGAGGGAAGCCCTTCACTTCCTAAGTACTGTTTATTATTTAAAGAAAGATTGTTGGGTGTGGTGACACGGGAAAAATGAGGGATCAATGAGTCTGAGTTCGAGGCCAGCCTGGCTACACAGTGAGACTATCTCAAAATAATAAATCCCACCATGACCTGAGATAAAACTTGCACAGAGAAAGCAAGCCACAAACACACAACAAGGTAAGTTTGGATGAACAGCCCGGCCAGCCAAGCCCCATGCTAAGGCTCATGGCTTCCTCGTGTCCACGCATATATATCCCTTCCCCAGGCCCCATCAGAGCACCATTCCGACCGGACCACTAAGGACTTGTTTCCGGCTCAAGATGTCCAAGAAGAAGGACCCCGCAGAGAGGAGGCCCCTACTGGGAAAGTCTCCAAGGGAGACTTATGGACCCGGCTCAGAACCCACCCAAAACATCCCTTGACCCTCTGCCGCCACACTCCGCAGCCGCCACTCACCACTAACGCATGCGCAGTCGTCACGGGGTGGGGTGGGGGGGGGCCGGGAACCTCCGCGTTTGCGCTGGTGCAGACCAGACGGAGGGAGCCAATGAGCGTCTAGTCCCGCCCAGTCAGCTTCCGGCTTCTACAATCAAGGATTTAATTAGGTTGCAGTAGTCTGGCTGTTTGGTACTTTGGAGTCAGTCTTAAAATTGACTTACTGACTAAAAACAATAAAGGATTCATAATACTAAGGAGATTCAGAAAAACCTTTCAAACCCATTAGCCTTTCAGAGCTTTCAGTGTTGAATTCACAGTAAGTATATGAACACATATTTTACCAATCTATCATGGTAGCTGGCACACAGTTTACCTTAATCAAAACTAATAATGCTCTCTTTGATCCGGCAATTATTAAATCACATGTAATCTTTTCTTCCCCAGGGACAGGCAAACTTCATTATGTTCCTGCTGTACTGTTCTCTATCAATTTCATGATCTGGCTTAGGAGCTTTAAATCATTGCTCAGATGCTGACGCCATTCACTGAGCAGCTTGATAATGAACAGTCACAATTTCTATATACAGTAGTGTTTCATCTGTAGAAACCCATACTTCATTTTGATTTCGATTTCTCTAAACGAATGACTACTCTTATTAAACCAAATAGATCAGATCAAGTGTAACTTATCAAAATGGCAATCAAGGGGAAAAAATATTGAAAAGGAAGAAAGCATCTACTTATAAGACTCAATTAAAAAACCTGTTAAAGCAAACTATTTTGTACCTAATTTTTTAAGTTTCCATTCCTTTTAAGTATGTATGCCACAATGATTATCTTCGTGTATTCAATTATATGCTATTTTTAAATATTAAAGTGTCTGAAGACACCAGAAAGCTCTACCTTTTTGTTTATTTTTCAACAAGGGTTTCTTGATGTAGTTCTGGCTGGCCTGTATGCATTGTAATTAAATGTTTCTCACAGACCATAAAACTAGTATTAAAGACAAACTAGTTCTTATTGAAGTGAAAAAGTTTTTCAGTCAAATTGGATCCAAAAGATGCTTTCAAATCACATTTTAATTAAGGAATTATTCCTTTTGTATTTAGTAATGGTGCAGAGAGCATACCTTGGAAGATCTCTTTAAGATAGAAATATGTGGTTCTGGGTCCCTAGTGGTCAGAGGAGACAGGTAATTCTCTGTGAGCTTAAGGTTTAGACTACACAAGTTTATGGAGAGCAGGACTATGTACGAAGACTCTGTCTCATAAAAACAACAAACAAACTAACAGACTAACTAACTGACTGACTGACTGAGTTTTTCTTTTTCTTATTTATTTTTTGTGTTGGGACCAAGTTGAGTCTCCAGCTTTAACCTTTGAAGTAGAAAGGACTGGCAATTCCACAATGCTTGGCCCTTTAAAAAAAAAATATATATATATATATATAAAACACATATTACTGAAACATAAACCTGGACTTCACCATTTGAGAGCTTTACCACAAAATTATTCAAATCACCCTAACTATGAAGCAAAGTGAGATCTCTAGAATTCTAGTCCTGCAAGATGCTAGACTGAATTGAAGGAAATCCTATTAAGATGTTAACTTCATACAAATTAAAAATAATTAGAATTATCAATCAAAACAAAATAAGATTTGATAATGAACTAGTCATAAGTTAGTGTTGGCAGTAAAGTCAAGTTTGGGAATCAGATTTTTTTCTCTCAGAAACACCATCAGGTACACAGAAATACTTTGCTTTCAATGATAGCCTGCAAAATTCAAAGTGGCCAATGTGACAGCATTCTGAGGTGAGGCATTTAAGAGGTGATGAAGCCTAAAGGGTCATCCTTCACTGATGACATTAGGCTCCTTCTAAAGGGACTGGACAGGTATTGCTTCCAATTCCTCCCTCCCTCCCTCTCCAACTTCAGCTATATAAACAAAGAAAAAAGCCTTCACTAGACACTCATGAACCATGAGAAACAACACTGTTCTTTAAACTAATCAACTCAAGTGCCCTCTTGTATAGCGCAAGTGGGCCAAGAAAACATGGTCGTTTTGAAAGAAGAGACAAGAGTAGCATCTACCATTGTAAAAATGTTAAGGACTGTCTATGGAGACCTCAGTGGGGAAAGTGCTGACTTTCACACATGACTGAACCCACCTGAGGTCTGTGTGCACACAATAGATAATGACTGTCAGATGTTGATCCTTTTTAGAATAATTTACCAAGTAAAGTGAATGTAGCCTTATAAATAGTTAACATGGAACTTCGTGAACATCCAATACTATTTTTCACTGTTTTAAAGTTTCATTTTGGGAGGCTGGAGAAATGGTACAGTGGTTATTGTTCTTCTAGAGGATAAATTCAGTTCCCACTGGGTGACCCAAGTTCCTAAAACTCTGGCTCCAAGGGATCTCAAGTCCTTCTCTGTCTTGAAGATATGAGGCACGAACATGGTGCATATACATTCTTGTAAACACCCACATAAACACTAGGGGGAAAGTATCTTTAAGACACTACCACAACGAGAATAAAATACCACATCCCTACTAAGTCCCATTGATATCATTTTTTTTCTTTTTTAAAAAATATTTCATTATTCTGTGGTGTGTTTTGTGTGCATGTACGCTATATACCACATGCATTCAGGGGCCAGGGGATGCTGAATCCCCAGGAACTGGAGTTATGGATGGTTGTGAGCCATTATATGGGTGCTGAGATTCAACCTGGGTCGTCTGCATAAACAAGTGTTTTCTCTCCATCTTTCCAGCTCTGACAGCAGTGTTTCCTCTCTATCAATTCTGTAAAACACCAGAAACTTAACCCAGTTGGGGCTCATGCTCTCAGTTAAAATACACTCAACACAGAAGAACTCAGTAGGTTGCTGACGTGTATGCTCAGATTTATGTCAAATACACTGTGTGAAATTCCACCCACAAACTTCCCTCTTGGATGTCACCAACTATGCCCTTTGTCTCCACTTAGTTCTAAAGTAAAGTTTAATGGAAATGTCATCTTAGATAATACAGAAGGCACAAGATCCCATCCATTCATGACCCTCGGACGGTTCTTGCTGCTGTACATGGTTCTACCTTTGATACACAGAAACAAAACTCCAAACACAAGAAACATGATTATGCTAAGCATATATTTTCTTCCTTAAAAAAATTAGCTTCTGGGGCTGGAGAGATGGTTCAGCATACAACAGGAGGACATGAGTTCCCAGCACCCACATATAAAGCCTCCTGTGGCTGTGCACATCTGTAACCCTGGCAACACTTACAGGAGGGGAGATAAAAGCATCACTTAGGCATTGCTGGCTGCCAGCCCAGATCTAAGTGCAGTAAGAGACCTTGTCCCAAGGGATTAAGGCAGTAACAGCCCAACATTCCCCTCTTGCCTCTCAGATGTTAAAAACACACACTGCTCCCACATCAGCTCACAAATGCTTGTAACCTGAGCTCCGGGGTGTGTGGGGTGTGTGTGTTCAACTTCCTCTTTAGGTACCCTACATAGAGAACCACCCACTTAAAAATAAACTATTTTAGCAATGTATACCCAGTGTAGTGTCTACATATCATTTCATAGCTAACCAGTAACATTTCAGTATCTCAGTCTCCCTAAGTACTTGTGAAGGTTTGAATGAGAACGATCTACTGGCTCAAAGATTTGAATGCTCATAAATCAGGGGATGGCACTATTTGAAATGATAACGTGTGGCTTTGATGGAGGAAGTGTATCACTGGGGATGGACTCTGAGGTTTCAAAAGTTTCAAGCCAACTGCAGTGGTTCTCTTCCTGCTGCCAGCTGATCCAGATGTTGAACTTTCAGCTACTTCTCCAGCACCATTCGTTCAGCCATGATGATAATGGACTAAAACCTCTGAAACTATGAGCCAGGCCTAAACAAATGCTTTCCTCTTTACAAGAGTTGTTGTGGTCATGGTGTTTCTTCACAGCAACAGGACACTAAGACATAAACTGGTACCAGAAGTGGGGTATTGCTATGAAGGTCTGACTATGCTACTTATTGGTGGACTTTGGATTCTGAAAGCAGTTTTAAGTGGGCTTAACGGGCCATACCTGGGGCATGGAAGAGAGTGATGTGTAGTTTATGATGGCCTGGGCGCAAGGTTTCAGAGAATATTAGTAAGTGGCCTGGAGGCTGGTGTTTTTTTTTTTTTTTTTTTTTTGGTTTTTGAAGACAGGGTTTCTCTGAGTAGTCCCGGCTGTCCTGGAACTCATTCGGTAGATCAGGCTGGCCTCGAACTCAGAAATCAAATCCGCCTGCCTCTGCCTCCCAAGTGCTGGGATTACAGGTGTGCGCCACTACTGCCCGGCCTCTGAAGACTGTTCTTATGATATTTTGGAGAACGTGGCCGCTTTCTGCTCGTGCATGAAAACATGCCTGAAGCTAAATTGAAGTTCTGGATTACTGGTATCGGCAAAAGAGATTTCAAGAAAGCCTAGTACTGACTGTCATGTGTCACTTTTATGTAGATCTGTAACAAAAAGTTACAAGCTGAGGAAGAAAAATACAAAATGTATAGTTTGAGGAAAAAAGGACCATCAGGAAGTGTAGTGGTTCTAAGTTCAGTGTTCAACAACATAGAAAGAAAAGCCTAACGCCAGAAGGAATAAAGGAAGTGAGGACAAGACCATACCCAGCTAAACTTCCAACTCCTGAAGAGGAACCAGGGAGGCCACTGTGTGAAGCTGTGAAGGTGAAGCCTAGATTCCATTGGAGACACCAAGATGTTAATGTCAGAGCTGTGAGAAAGCTGCAGACCAGGTGTGAGCCAGAGGCAGACAGAGGTGCTGCAACCAACAAAACTGAAAGGAGTTGGAGATCTGAAGAATGCTTTGAGATCAGACAAGGAGATGCGGAAACTGGAGTATGCCCAGCTGGTTTCTGTTCTCTTTTAGCCCAGTATTTCTTCCCTGTGTTCCATTTCCTCCCTTTTGGAATGATAATGTATATCCTGTGCGATTATATGTTGCAAGCATATGGTCTGCCTTTTGATTTTTCAGGGGATTACATTTAAGAGTTCTATGAGTCTCAAAAGAGACTTGGGACTTTTATACAGTGTTGAAACTGTTAAAGACTATGGAGACTTGAAGTTGGACTGAACACATTTTTGCTTATTATTATTATTGCTACAAGACTATAGGAGCCAGGGAGTGAAATGTGGTTGTTTGAAAGGCTTAGGAGGTGTGGCTTTGTGGGAGGAACTGTATTATTTGGGGTGAGGTTTGAAGTTTCAAAAAACCAAGCCAGGCCTAGTGGTTCTCTTCCTGCTGCTTGCAGGATGATCCAGATGTAGAGCTCTCAGCTCCTTCTCCAGCACCTTGTCTACCTGTGTGCTGCCATGCTTCCCACCATGATGATAACGGACTGAACCTCTGAGACTGTGAGCCAGCCCCCGTTAAGTGCTTTCTTTTGTAAGAGTTGCTCTGGTCACGGTGTCTCTCCACAGCAGTAGGACATTAAGACAACACCCATGAACAAATCACACATGGTCAAACCAAAAATGTAATAAAAATATTTAGTGAAAACACATATTTTAACGCCCATAGATGGATTAAAAAATACAAATAAAGTTTTTATCATTTTGATATTCAGGTTATAACTGGCTCTACACACAGCCTTGGTTTATTCCCTAAAATCATACTGCAGTTATCTTTTGAAAAATTAAATGCCTTCATTAGTTATATTAATAGAGGTAAATATTTAAACAGTATACACTCCCTGGGTCTCTTTAAAAAAAAAACTTAAAAGTCTTAGTGTAAGTTTAAAATTTTAATATTTATAAATTTAAAAATGTTACACGTGCTGGATGATAGCAGTGCTGACATTCTGTGACCATTAAACCACAGCTCACGGCATAGAGCTTCTTTCTTTGTACAGAGAATAAGATCACAATACCAGGATTTGTAATTTGTCATAATTTCGTGGTAAAAGACACCACACGAGAAAACCTGGGCTCAGAGCACACTTGAGGTCAGATTCCCCACCCCCACCCCCAGTAGGTACATAGTGCAGATATTGTAACTTTCTTCAGGCTAGGGAAATTAGCCGCCAGAACACACCTGACAGCTCCTAATAGTTAAGAGGCCTAAAGATGCAAACAGGACCAGAGATCCAAACCTTCCCACAACTGGGAAGTCCTGGGAACAGGTGAAGAGCAGGCCACGGTGAGTACAGGGAGCTGACTAGTGCCAGTCACACAACTCCCACTCGACAGGAGGGAATCATCACCACAGCTGAGTATCTCAGTCTTTACAGAGACTTCCACATACACATCTATAGGACAGAAACATCACTTCATCCATCTTCAAAACTAGCAAAAATGAATGTCCATTATTAATCGTCTAGTTTTACCTGAACCAAATATATTCTTTGGCTACATAGGTCATGGTTTCCCATTATAATCAACCAGGAACACTTCACAATTTTTATGCCTAAGACAAAATGAAGTTCAACTTGAGCCATGGCCCTTTAAATCAACTTGAATTCAAGATGTTAAAATTGGACATTTTCCTTTCTAATTCTAGGAAGCCAAGTTTTAAAGAAATGCAGTGTTTTTAGAAAAAGTCAGAGAACATCCACTTACATTCTCAAATAATTTAAAATACTATTACATACCCAGTCATCTATGGTATTCTGTAGGGGATTTGGTAGAAAATTATAATATTAAAAACATATCTAGCGGTATGGTGGCACACACCTTTAATCCCAGCATTCAGGAGGCAGGTGGACCTCTGAGTTTGAGGCCAGTCTGATCAATAGAGTGAGTTCTAGGACAGCCAGGGTTACACAGAGAAACCCTGTCTCGAAAACCAACCAAACCAAACCTCCCTCATATCCAAATGAGTTCCTTACTCTTTCTTAGAAAGAAAGAGTCCCTCTGTACAACACTGCAGTTCCTTCAGACTTGAAATGCTAAATGTTTTACTCAGAAAACAATATTGATAATGACTTGCAAGACAGAGCTAGGAAGGGCCAATGACAATCACCTCTGACAACAGAGATGGCAAACAAAATATATGTAAAAATATAATAAAGAAAAATATTTTTAGGGTTCAATCAACACTACCTATCCCCTAGGAAGCTCCAAGCTGAAATTATCAAAACTAAGAGCTAGCTTTCCTTCAGTATTTGAGGGATTCATACAAGTAGTAACAGAGATTAGAGACAGCTGAGTATACAGACTTGCCTTCAAAAAGAGTGTTGAGTGGGGAAAAATTATAGATCTGTTTTTAATTGAAATCGTGACAAAGAGTAGCACCCTCTCATCTGAACAGACTAAAATGATTATCATTAGATTTTTTCCATACAATAAATTTGAAATTTTTAAGTTAAATTTAGGGAAAGAATTACAAAATGTCATTTCTATCCAACAAAAGCAATACAGTCACGTTGACATAATGCAGTCTTCCACCAGAATCAGAGTCAACTACTATGTTCGAAAAGGACACTGTCAAATATCCAAAGAGCCACCAACTCAACACAAGGACATTGTCAAATCACCCTTTCCAGAGACCTAAAGGAGTGATGGCAGGAGCTGCTACATGAGCACCAGTGTTAACAGACAACCTCCACGTGACTGTGTAGATTACTTAGTGATTGTGCCCTGGGAAACAAATGATCAAGAATCATAAAATGAGATAAAGTGAACAAAAGTGTGGACAAATAAAGGCTAAAAGGTACTATGTGAACAAAAAACCTGAAAAATCAAATACTTGACAGTGTCCATTTAACGTGTATTTTAAAAAGGGCACATAATTTTTTGTTTTAAAAACATTTTCCAGTAACTTAACAGTCAGTTTGAATTGGAAAAACTAGTTCACGAGCATGAAGTCAGTGGCCTCAATACCCACTTGGGCAAGACCATCAAGAAAAAAGGAAGTGGAACACTAATACAGTTCAGAAGTCCAAGGAGTGCTAGGAAACAAAGCAGAAAACAAAACTGGGCCAAAGACCAAACTTAACACTCAGTAAAGTGAACAAACACACAAATGCCCTGAAAGATCTGAGTGGGACAATTAAGTGGCGTTCTCATTCTCTAAAATACGGTGGGGTCTTTTCCCTTATCTTGCCACTAATCAACATTCTGGTTTAAGCATTATTTGGTCCCATCTAAAATGAATCTTCCTTCAATCAAAAGGGGTGGCTGTGACAGAATTGGAGTATATCATCCTAGGATCTTGTCAAATGTAATAAATATAGTTCCATGTGAATACAAGTTATTATACACAGATAGATGCCTTGCTACTTACCAAAGCATCCTTCCCTACACATCTCTGCTTTGTCCTGGCCAGTGACCTATCTATTCAGTTGGATCTCAAAGCCTTCTGTCAAAAGGCCCACACCCTTCACACACACAGGTACACAGAAACCACACCTGCTGAGGAAACACAGATATCAAGAACAATACAAAATAGAGTGATTGCTGCTGCAGTTCAATTAAAGAGAAAAAAATCTAAAAACAACCTTTCTAAGTATTTAAAATACAAAGCATGTAGAATTATATTTCTTCTTTGCAGTAGAGATATTTTTTTCCATACTTACTGTTACTAAATGATGATCAACTTAGAAGAAAGGATTCTCAAAAATGTATGGCCCTAAGCTTCGCATCCTCGCACACCTACCATCACAGGTACAGGATGTAATTTAGATGCTCTGCTTCTACAGTTACACAAAATTCCCAGAGCATCAGCTATTAAGATGCACGTGCTGTGCAGTTCAGGTAGGACAGTACTTGACAGATGGTTAGCAGGGAGGCGTCAAGAACAGCAGAGGAGTCTGCCCTTGCATGGCAGTCTCAGATGCACCTAGGTCAGAGGCCTCGAGCTGCCACTGTGCTGTGTGACTGTGTCAGAGGCCTGCTGTTTATAAATGAGCTTTCATTTTCATAATTAAAGCTGACACAAAAATTAAGAGGAGCACAGGAGCAGTATAAAAATCCTGATTAGAAAAGCCAGAGGATCTAAAGAGAATTTTTCTTTTTCCTTTTTTAAAGATCGATCATACATTGTAACCCAGACTAGCCTGACCTTTACACTCAGCTTCCTAAATGCCAGGAATACAGGCACGCACCACCATGCCTAGCTAAAGTTAAATGTTTAAGTCTTTGAGATTGAGTTAGTGCGGCTCCTGTGACTCGAGGATAACGCCCGCTTCAGCATAATTATTGCCCCTGATGCCCCAATGTGCAATAGTCTGTGTGAATTAGTCATTCACACCCATTAAAAAGTTATTGCTTAAGCAAGCCATTCAGAGTAGATACAGGCTGTGTGGCTGGACAGAAACACACTGAGAAAGGCAACCACGCTGGGATGCTCTTCCACTCACTGATAAACATAAATACATAATCAAAGGGGCAAGAGGTTCATAGCAGCTAATACCCAAAGCCAACTCTTAAGTATCAAGACTTAATTTCTCTCTAAAACAAATCTGGTTTGTCTTTTCCTCTTAAAATTAAGGCAATGAAATGGCTACAGTTCCTAAAGTCATCTTTACGGAACAAAAATATACACGTATTTTCCTCAAGTTCAGGCATCACAGTCTGATTAGAAACCTGAAATAATCACACAAAACCTGCAACAGTGAGGCTGAAAGGGAAGGAAAGGGAGGAAGTGGGGAGAGGGAGGACGATGAAACCAACACACACTTGTAAGGATCTTCTTCCTGCGTAATTATAACCACCGAAGCGGGAAATGCTGGAAAGCACAAAACCTCTTACATGGTTTCAGCATCTCTTGTACTGAATTAAAACTTTTAGGGTAACGAAAGGGAGGAGCTTATTAAAATGGTTACTCTAGAGTCCAACAACCAAATATGCTAATGATGCACAGTAGGGCCCAAGAATCCCCTCCTACAATCAGCTCCTCAGATGATGAGGGATCTATGGACATTTTGAAAACCAATGCCGAGAACATACCAACTTTGGCTAGCCACCTATGCTTTGACAAAAGGGGAAAAGGCACTGAATATGAATTTCATGGTGCCCATATCTGTTTGCACATATATGGAATTGCATTTTGAAAAATATAAATCACCATTCAGAATCTAGAAGACAAGTATACGGCAGATGATGGCTAACACCTAATGACGAAGCTGATTTCAAGTTGACCTCTCCTGTTTCACGGAACTCCACATCAAAGTCTCAGGCTTTCCAAAATCCAAAATGGTCAAACGAACTGAAGAACAGGACAAGACTCAAGTCAACTTTCAGCAATTCAGTGCACTTTGCAGAAAGGATCTAAGTTAAGCTTATAGCTCTGTTTGTTTATTTTACACAAAGGAGACCACCAACATTTGCCATAAATTCTTCTAAACTCTTTAGGAAGGCCATCTTCTGCTTCCGGTCCAGGGCAGGAGGAGTGCTGCTCGCTGTGAGCTTGTTGAAGGCATCTGCTAATCTCTGGTAAATGACTGGGTCTTGTTGACTTGACAGTAATGTCTCAACCAGTTCAGAATATTCAGCCTGCAGAAGAAACAAGGCAGCCATAACCATGTTTTCTTTGGGGGATCATAGCAGGGAATGTGGGGTTGGTTCTGAGGCAGGGCAGACAAAAACTCTTTCCAACAGTTCAGTGTTTAGGTCTTGTTCTCACCTTATCTATGTGCTAATTAATTTAATATGTATGCTACTATGAGATTGACACTATTAATATTCCCATTTTACAGATGAAGACTCTACCAGATTGAGTAATATACTGAAAATCACATGAGTACAGACATTCTGGCTCCAGACCCACATGGTCCCAGCTTTGCGGCATTGCCTCATGTACATTTTGTTCATAACTCCTGTGCTTGGAATGTTAAGGTGAACAGTTCTCTACTGGCAAATACACTGTCCTCCCAGTTCTGAGGGCAGCAGAAGCGTGGAGAAGGGTTGAGAGCTCTCTCAAAGTAGAAGCAGAACACTTTGAAAGTCCCAAGCCAGCAATGTAGCAGTGGCTTTGGATAATGCAGTGGTGGCATCTTCTGTTTTTATTATCCACTCTCGTAACACTAGTAAACAGGTGAGTGTGCGGAGGCTTAAGGGAAAGTGACCTAGAACAGAGAAGCACTATGGAAAAAGCTAGTCTGCCATTAATTTTCATGAGCTTCTTAGAACATCACAACATTCAAATGAGAAAATCAGATATGACATAGAGCAAAGAGAAGTAGGGTACAGTTTCCCAATCCCTATCCCCCTGTCTACAGCACAGAGCCAGAGTGGCTGCCTGAACTGTCCTGTGCAAAGGACAGGCCTGCTCAGAAGGCCAGCGTAAGCTTAGATAATCTTCTGACTGTTAAGAAACAGTACTGCTTCTGGGCCAGGCAGCAGGAATCACACTAGCTGTTCTAAAGTGCCCACTCTCTTTTTTCTGTCTTTCAACAAAACAAAACAAACAAAACAAAACAAACAAAAGGCTGGGCGGTGGTGGCGCACGCCTTTAATCCCAGCACTTGGGAGGCAGAGGCAGGTGGATTTCTGAGTTCGAGGCCAGCCGGGTCTACACAGAGAAACCCTGTCTCAAAAAACCAAAACCAACCAACCAAACAACCCCCCAAAAAAACCAAACCAAACCAAAGCCCTCAAACCATTTTTGACATTTACTTATGGGTATGTGCCATAGGTGTTTGCAGTCGGTCCTCTCTTTTCACAATGCTTGTCTTATTTCTAATACATTTTTTAGATTGTGTGTGTGTGTGAACAACTTGCATAGTTGGCACCTTCCCTCCACCATGGACACAGGACTAAGGCTTGGTGACAGTACCTAAAGCACCCTTTGAGCCGCCCTCTCAGGCCCATGGTGCCTTAGTAACCAAATGGACAGAAAAGGAAAAGGAGCACACAGCTGATAGGAGGAATACTCATAAGTAGTTGCCACAAGAGCACAGCACGCACTTCAGGCCTGGGGGACACATTGTTACATTAATCCCATAGCAATGATGTTTTAGGATCTTTAAGGTTCAACAAAAACAAAACCACATTGTTTCCAAATCACTAAATAAAATAATACTCTGTTCTTTACATTCTCTGAAGGCAAATCTGCTCCCAATCTGATTCACCTTGCCACTCTATGAAACCTGAATTCCTCAAAGATACCACTCACTCTCTTGTATACATACACAGGGCTCCTAGCACAAGTGATTAAAGCCAAGCTTTTGAGTGAGACCTGCATCAGAGAATGGCTCCTAACAGAGACGGGATATTTTGATCTGACAAACAGATTGCCTATAAATATAAAACATAAGCCTAGAGCACATGAGGAAACTAAGAAACGTCCCTGGGGTCATGGGCTTCGGTGTCCCTGGATCCACAAGAGCTGGTGTGCAAAGGGGGTGCAATACCTGGTGCAAACACACCAATGTGTAGAAGGCTTCGCCCGCTGCAGTGGTCATCTCCGTGTTGTGCTTTTGCAAGACCAGCATATCAAAAACCAGCTGAAAGTACATAATGAGATACATCCATAAAATACAGAATAATTATTTATTTTTAAAGATTTATTTTATTTATATGAGTACACTGTAGCTGTCTTCAGACACACCAGAAGAGGGCATCGGACCTCATTACAGATGGTTGTGAGCCACCATGTGATTGCTGGAAATTGAACTCAGGACCTCTAGAAGAGCAGTCAATGCTCTTAACCACTGAGCCATCTCTCCAGCCCCAGAGTAATTATTTAAATCTCTAGCCCCTTTCTGGTCTGAAAAGAGGATCGGGGTTATAGTCGATTTCTTACATTAACACATCAATTATTAAATCATTTTTTTAATCCATGAAAAACACACAGATGTTATTTTCTGTGTAATCTAAATTAAAAATATCAAATTCCTCGTAATATTTATAGCATCATTCAAGGATACAAAATGGGCTAGGCAGTAGTGGGGCACAACTTTAATCCTAGCACTCAGGAGCCAAGTGGAAGTCTATTGAGTTCAAGGCCAGACTGGCCTATAGAGTGAGTTCTAAGATAGTCAGGGCTACAGAGAAACCCTGCCTTAAAACAAAACAAAACAAACAAACAAAAAGCCAAAACAGAAGTGGAAGAGAACACGTTCCCGGGGAATTGGTCTGTACACACCTTTAATCTCAGCACTTAGGAGGCAGAGGAAGCAAACCTGACTTAGAGGCCAGCCTGGTCCACAAAGCAAGTCCCATAACAGCCAAAGATACACAGAGAACCCTGCCTCAAAAGCCACAGTCAAATCAAACCCACATACAACTACAAAGAACAGAGAGTAAAATATTTTCTCTCCCCTAACAGAACGCAAGTGCGTTTTCATTTGACTCAAGAGTTCATGGGTTTGGCAAGATGGCTCAGGGGCTAAAAGCACTGGCTGCCCTTCCAAAGGACCTGATTCTATCTCCAGCATCCACACAGTAGTTCACAACTGTCTGTAAATCCAGATCCAGTGGGGGTTCTAATGACCTTTTCTGATTTCCACAGGCATCAGACACTCATGTGATACAAAGACACACATCCAGACAAACACCCATCTACCTATAAATTAAAAAGCTCCCTCTTATTCTATAACTGAGCCTAGACTGAGCTGCAGCTTCCTGGTTAGTTGGCATGCAGGCAAGTATCAGGCAGGTACTTAACTCAGCCTGGTTAAGTAGACGATTCTCCCACGTACCCACCAAGCATCTTACCTTAAGGAAGTGTCGTGTTGCTAGAAAAAGTGGTGAATCCGTTTCTTGTGCTTTAGCACATTGTTCAGCTAATGGTGTCAAGGCCTCGAGACAAAGCTGGCATACTTCTGAACTCATTCTGGACACAATGGTCAAAGAGCAAACTATATCACATATACCTGACTTTATAGAAGATAAAAAAAAAATGACAGCTATATTATACATAGGACTTTTTGTAGCTAGGAACACAGATGGTAGGGGTAGGCCAGACTGCAGTGTCTCAACTGAATTAGAAAAGAAGCATTTCCACACGAGACGGCCTCTGAGAGTTTCCAGGTCCAGTCATATCTAGCTTGTTTCTGCAGATGAGATTATACAAATGATGACATTATAATGTCAGCAAGCTAAGAATAGAGAACCAACTGCAATGCATCACATGACCTAATGAAGGAATGACCAGAGGGCCAGGTACTAGATGTATGAAGAGAAAAGAAAAGAAAAGAAAAGAAAAGAAAAGAAAAGAAAAGAAAAGAAAAGAAAACATAGAAATTCACAAGAGAAACAGGGTTAGAACGAGGGATGGTGGTGAAAACCTTGGATCACAGCACCAGGTAGGCTTAGGACCAGTCTAATCCACAGAGTGAATTCCAGGACAACTAAGCTACACAGAGAAACCCTGACTCAAAAATAAAAAAATCTAAAAAAAGAAGAAAAGAGGAAAAAAGGGAAAAGAAAGAATTAAAGCAGTTACAAATTGAGCTATAAAAGAAAAACAATCATTTTAAAAACAAAAACCTCCCTCCCCTAATAACAATGTTCATTTAAAGGATACGATGTCATTCCTAGTTCTAGGGAATACATCAGACTCTTAAACAGATCCTCAGGAAGCTGGGGTATCTTTTCAGGAAAAATCTCACAAATAAATGTGATCAGTTTGTAATATTGATTACAAAGGGTTGGAAACTGAAAAAGAAATATTAAATATTTTTGTTTAATACTGTCTCATAAAACAAAAAACTAACAAGCTCATAACCAGTATAACAATTTTCAAGATGTATACAAAATATAGAAAACATCAAGACCTGCAGAAATGTAAAATACATTACAGTAAAGGGAATCTTTCAGTAGCTGTTATTGAAAAAAATACATAGTAGAAAGAATTCTCTTCCTAGAGGCTAATGGGAGATACAGAAAAGTCCTGGTATTCTAGCTGACACTGAACAAATAAACAAAGCAGCCTAACAACTAAATGATCTGGGGAACAAAGGCTTTGGTTATGTGTATTCCCACTTAAGTGTGTTAGAAAACATTTAAACTGATAAACGATATTCATAAACTAGAGTTGTCAGTCCCTTTCCATCTTTCTACTTAGACAACCCTGAAGAACTGAAGGGAAGCAGGCAATCTAGCCTAACCACAGAGAAACTGTGCACCAAATGGTCACAATGGCTGACTTAGTAGAATGGAAGAACACTAAAAGCAAACCAGTATACAAAGCTGAGTTAATTCTCCCATCCTAAGAGTAGTTACAAAAACTCTTGGTTCATGGGTTGGCAGGCATTGCCCAATAGACATTCCTCAGGGAGGAAAGGGCATAGCATAGCCTAAAGTTACCCTTAAGTCTTTTGTCTCCATCTCCCACCAACTAACTCTGTCCCGCCCACCCTATCAGATCCAGTTAGTGCACATGTGCACAGGATACATTTATAGACACACACACCCTTCTCCTCCTCCTTGCCTTAGCCTTCTGTGATAATGCGTATCACACAACCTCCTCTCCCCCAGAGTGTTTCTGGACTGAGGAAAATGCAACTGCAGTGCCACCTACCTTACACTAACTAACAATAGAACCAAGGCACAATACAGACGTAATGTGCAAAAAACCCAAAAAAAATCACTTACATTTACCTTGGTTTCTGCTATCACATTTCTACATGGAAGGGCATGGAAAACAGTCACCTTCGCTGGCTCCTTTGGCCAAGAATGAAGTTTACAAACTGACAAATTTGAAGACAGTTAAAACTGCTAGCAGAACTGTTTTCTTGTGGTAGTCCCTGATAAAATAAGTTACTAATTATCTGCACACACAGGACTAGGGCTTGGGTACTAAAAGGTAAGCACAGTTGACTGTAGTAGAAATATAGAAATAGAAATGTTAATATTCTTATGTTCATATTATTTTAATTACCTTCAAAAGATCTTGTGACATTAAGGGCAGAATTAGGTTTACTCCATATAAAACGACATCAGCTGCCGATACAGATCTGCCTGCTGCTTGTCCTGGCTCATGTCCTCTAAACACTTCATCTATCAAAATAAAAAGCATACTTGTGCAGTTGTAACTTACATCTCCAAAGCTAATATTTCCGTATGAAAACATGAACAGAGTCAAGTTTAAAGACCCAAGAAGTCCATTAATGGGTATCAGGGAAATCTGATACTCCCAGCCCACACTGTCCTTTTGTACTATAGTTGGAGAATCTGAGTACCCGACACAATAACAGTGTATAAGTACGGGCAAAAGACATTCTTGAAATCAAAGTTAACGTTAGTGTCTTACTTCAGTACCCCCCAGCTAATTTGGATAATCCTATGAATTCTAACAGGGTGGACAGCGAACAAGAAAAATGAATCAACAAAGTCAACAGAGCAAGAATAATTCCAAAGAACTGGACAAGTGACTAATGTAGGCTAATATGGTACCAGCTTAGAGAACCTCGACAGAAAGAATGAATGCACAATACGAGGCAATATTAGATACAAGGTTTTCGTTTATAAAATAACCCACTTCTATCAGGTTTGAAGATAAAGTTAGCAGGTTGGTAAAGCTAACTAGTGAGGGCAGAGACTTTGAACACCTTCCGCTGAAGGCAAGGGTAAGCATTTAAAGGCACTGGGGAGAAAGAGCCCCTCAGCCTCTTGTGTTGGGAGAACAGCTACACTTCTTCCTGCCTGTTACTCTGAGAACAGATCTGCAGAACAAACAAGGAAGTTCAGCAGTAGCATGTGAAGGAAGCAGAGATAAGCTTCGATAATGAGTTCTACTGACTGACCAACCTCTTGTCTATAAGTATAGTTATTTTTTAAAATAATGTATTTATTTTTATTTCATTTGCATTCATGTTTTGCCTGCATGTCTATGTGAAGGTGTCAGATCTCCTAAATTGAGTTACAGGCAGTTATGAGCTGCCATATGGGTGCTGAAAATTGAACCTGGATCCTCAGAGAAAGAACAGACAGTGCTCTTAATGGCTGAGTCATCTCTCCAACCCTGTGGGACCCTAATGGCCCAGTGTTATGGAGGAAAGATCCAGGGAGCTCCAACCCCAGATACCTTAAACATGAGGACTGCAGGAATTGACTGTCAAGTCTAAAATCCAGTACTTCCTACTCCATTGGATTTTCCATGCTATATCCATAAAATGCTGAGTTTGATTGGGCAATCATCTCAGAAGACACAGAAAAGCCAATGAAATACCCTTCTAAAGCAATGCTCCTCAATGCTTTGACTCTTTGATACAGTTCTTCATGTTATGGCTACCCCCAACCAACAAAGAATTATTTCATTGCTATATCATAACTGCAATTTTGATTACTGTTATGAATTATAATGCAACTGATATGCAGGATACCTGCTAAAGAAGACTCAATGCCCTGACTGAAAACGGCTGCTCTAGAGACCAGGGCCTACAGACACATACAGAGATTTGAATGTGAACTCAAACGTACTAGCTACGAGCATGTGGGTGAGTAAGCCAACCAGTCTATGCTGGTCCCTCATCAGTAAAGTGAGAGCGGCACTGGAACCTGCTGCATGGACTTGTGGGAATAGCAGCAGTTGGCATTTATCAAGAACTATATAACTGAGGAGGAAATGGAGGCAGACACCACTTTTCTTTTAGATAAAAGACATGTGTGATAGTTGTAGAATAAATTGATTTTTTATATTAAAAAAGAAAACAACAAATAAAAAGTTGATATTCACATTTCAAAAGTAGACAAGAGAAAGGTCTTCATCTCTACCTTCACTTCAGCTAAAGAAATTTACTTCCATTTGTTTGGAAAATAATCTTCCTCATGGGATTTTACTGGAAGAAAATAACCTGTAGCTTTAAGAAAAACAATAATAACAAATGAAAGGATCACCGCAAGAGACTTTACCTGTGTCACTAAAGTCTATGAACTCCTTTGAGAGAAGGTTAGTGAGAAGCTCCATAATGAGAAGCAGGTCCTGGTACTGCTCTTCCTCCGCCGTGACGTCTATCCTTTGCCGCCCTAAGTTATTCTTAGAATACACTTGTAACAAAGTAAGGCAGGCTTCATATAAATGCATAGCTTTGGACTGTAAGAAAATATGAGGAGTGGTATTACTTGGTAGGATCTAGTAGATGAGTCAAAGTGTGAATCAAAGTGAAACAAAGTTACAACAACAGCGTTACTATTAACAATACAAAGGGTTGAGAGTCAGTAAAGCGCTTGCCAGGTAAATGCCAGTACAGATGCCCAGTGCTGCTGCATGGTTAGGATCCTACACAAGGAGGAGGAGACAAGAGCCATTCTGGCCTGCTTGGCTTGGTAAGCTGTAGGGTCAGTAAGTCCTTGTCTCAGAAAGTAAGGTAGAGACCCACCCTTGACTTCTAGCATGCACACATGCAGACACACACACACACACACACACACACACACACACACACACACGCACGCGCGCGCGCGCGCACACACACAGCAATCAACAATTAATAAAAGGAGCTGGACATGGTGGCATACACCTTTAATCTCAGCTCTTGGAAAGAGAGAGGCAGATGGAGCTCTGTGAGTTTGAGGACAACCTTGTCTACACAGGGAGATCCTATCACAAAACCAAAACAAAAAAAAGTTCCAATAAGAAGAAAACAATTAAAGATCAATAATAAAAGCATACTTATAATACAGCTATGTTTAATGTATTAGTCCTCCTATAACACTAACATTTTGAAGTAAGAATTGTATTCATTCAGCTTGACTATCTTGGAGAAACATAACTATGCATTAAATATGAAGAAAAGAATGGAACATCATGGCTTCAGAGACTTGTAATCCTGACAGAATAAAACTTACCTCTCCAAGATAGCATATTTGTTTATGTGCAACTTCAACAAAAACTTCTATAATGAGATTGACAGTTTCTGGAGTATTTTTGTAAACTTCCATTAAACCAATGCAATTGTTAAGGAAGTCCATTAAAAAATTAAAAAGGATGGCTACATTGTCGATCTGGGTGGCCTCAGCAATGCCACACAGGGCCTCCAATGTGGCAGTGATCTCCTGCTTGACTTCCTCCTGCTGACACATCTGCTGAAAGTTCTCTTGGTTGATCACTCTCAGGAATCTCTGCTGAAGAGGCTGCAGAACCTGTGGAGGCGCATCACAGCGTAAACGTCCCACTTGGATGAGTATGTACCCCAAAATACTCTCACTGGGGCAGAAGGAGCACACAAAACAAGGACTATTTGAACCAGCAAGCTCCTTATTCCTTAAGTCTTTGACACAGGGTCTTGCTAGGTAGAACAGGCTGGTCTCAATTGCTCAGGAATCCTATCTCTGACTCCTACAAGCAGGAATTACAGGTTTGAGGTATGTTGTCCATACTAAGAATCATTATAGTGTGTGCTATACACAAAGAAACGACACCCAAGTCACAAAATATGGCTCTTGATCCCATTCTTTCTAAGTTCTTTTTGGGGTTGGGGGATTTTATTATTCTCTCACAATCCTTTCTAGTTTCACTGTACATGTGTATTGGCATTAGGTATCCACTTTATTGAGGTAAGGTATTTGCTGGTCAATCTAGGTACCAGTTTGCCCTGGGGATACTCTGTCTCTGTCTTACAAGGACCCTGGGGATACTCTGTCTCTGTCTTACAAGGGTTGGGGTTTTGAGTGAACCTTCACCACGCACACCCAGCTTTTTATGCAATGCTGAATGTCTGAACCTTCATCCTCATACTCCTGGGACAAGTGCTTTACCCACTTAGCCATCTCTCCATCCAGCCCCCTACTTGTTTTTTTTAATAGTTTCACTATGCATCCCTGACTAGCTTCCAATTGGTGTTTGAATCCTCTTGCCTCTGCTTCATAAAGGGGTGTGTGTATGTGTTTTTCCAGGTGATTGGCCAAAGAATTATAAAAATGAAAAAAAAATCAGAACTACTAAATAGGGAATCATCAAAGTTTTTCTCCATCAAGGGTCAGTACTGTATACTGTGCACTTCAGTAGTGCTATATGAACACAGAGTGATAACTCAGAGAAGGCTTATCTACAAGCACAGCAACCATGTTGGGTCTATGAGCCAGTTTGCCAATTTCTATTGTAACACAATTAAATTATAAAGCCCTTGTCTGATTCTCCCCTCCCCCATAATTCTTGGCACAGAATACAACCTCAGATAATGAGTCCTGCTCTGGGTGTTGAGAGTGTTTCCAGGGCTGAAGAAAGGTCTCAGTTGGTAAAGCGCTCGCTACATGTGGTACTTAGAGTAAGAATAGGCCCCACAGGCTCATATTTAAATACTAGTTGGTGGAACTTTTTGTTAAGGATTAGAAGGTGTAGTAGCCTTGTTGGAAGAGGTAAGTCATCTTTCCTAATTAGCCTCTCTCTGCCTCATGGTTGTTGTTTCAACATGTAAGCTATTGTTCCAGTGCCATGTTTGCCTGCCTACTGCCATGTTCTCTGCCTCGATGGTTAGAGGCATTCTCTGAAACTGTAAGCAAGCCCATAATCAAACGCTTTATTTTATAAGTTGCCTTGGGCATGGTGTGTTTTCATAGTAATAGAACAGAAAACCAACCAAGTCACTACATAAAGTGTTCAGCCTGAGTTCACACCCCAGCACTCATGAATAAACGAACTGCCTATAATCCCAGTGCAGGGAAACAGAGACAAGATGAGCCCTGGGGTTGCTGAAATCAAGAGTTTCATATACAGTGAGAAACCTTATCTCAAAAATTAGTGATGAGACAAACTGACAAAAATGACTATGGTCAATTTCTGGGCATGTGTTTATATTTGTATGTGGTAGGTATATTCACATGCATGCAGGTGCTCACAGAAACAGAGGTATCAGGTCTCCTATACCTGGAGTTACAGGGAAGCTGAGAGCCACCCAAAGTGGATACTAAGAGACGAAGTTGTGTACTCAAGAAGAGTAGCTTGTGTTCTTAACCACCGAATCATTTCTCTGGACCCCAGCAGCACAGGGATTTAAAAGTCAGCCTGTTTTAGCTTAGCTATAAAAACATAAATGACTGTCTGCTCTTGTACCCTTAACTTTACAGGTATTAAGAACACTCTAGACAAAAGGACCAGAGGCCAGACCTCTACATATACATTTGATTTAGGAAATAAATTATTACAGAAGGTGCCCAAACTATGGTTGAATTAGAAGCTCAGAAAGTGACCTCATTTGAGCAAAGTTGTTTGAGATAAAGTAAATCAGAATTTGGTCATAATGAAGTGTGTTCCACTCCAATACAGTCAAGATCTTATACACTGAGAAATTTGCATGCAGAGTACACAGAGAACCTGTGAACAACAGAAATGCCAAAGGTTGTCACTAACTACCAAAAGCCACAGTCTCGTCTTTGTAGACCTTAAAAAGAACTCTATGAACACCTTCTTTGGACACACAGGCAGCCTCCTAAATTCAAGGCAGCGATAATCTGTTACTGAGGCCACAATGGTAAGAGAAGTGCCAGAAAACAAAATGCACTTTAATTTTCATCTTTTCAAGATGAACATGTCTGTGGTTCTTCATGTCACAGTTTCTTTCACTTTTGGGGACAGACTGACAACAAGGCCTTGGCATGCTAAAGCAAGTGCTCTAGCTCCTTGCTACCCACCATGCTTTTCGAATTTGAAAAGGACACACCAATTCATGCTCTCATCTGGCTTGGGAAAATGCACCTGAAGCATAGAAACCATTACTACTAGTCAATGTGTCAGACAAGTAGCGAATACGCCTTGAGACAGTACTTATGACATAAGCTTCCATAGGTGGATGAGGGGAGAATGTAAGGAAACTTACTGCTGAAGTGTTTGCTCCCAGACTCTTTTTCTAATATCTGTAAGGTCAAAGAATCAAGAGAGAAGCAACTTTTACCTCAGTCCAATACTGCTGCTTGGTTTCTGTGTCCATATGTGCAAAGCCTCCTAAGACCAGAGCCTTCATCAGTGTCCTCTGCACTGGACTGGACAGGAAGTTAAGAGGTGGGCTTCGGCTTGCAAACTGCTTTGCTAGGTTCCACCAGTTTTCACACTGAATTACTAAGTTTGCCCTTCAGGTAGAAGTAATAAAACATAAGTTATATTATGTTCACTACATATATATCTACTAAGAAAATAAAAACTGGACAGGGCCAGAGAGATGGCACAATGGTTAAAGGTGACTACTACCAAGGACCTGGGCTCCGTTCCTAGCACCCACGTGGCAGTTCACAGCGACCTATAACTCCAGTTTCTGGGATCAGTTTTCTCTCCAGCCATTTGCGGACACATGGTGCGTGTAAACTCATGCAGGCAACCCACACAGTAAAAGGAGAGGAGGGTTGAGGGTGCGAGGCATCGAGTTCTAACATCTGCCAAGGCGGCACGACCTTTCTATGTTACTGAGGTTGACCACACTCTCACAACCTTCCTTCCTCAGCCTCCTTCGTACTACTGAGAATATGGGTATGACTGGATGTAATTCTTAAATTTGTTTGTGTGTGGATATTTGAGTCTGTTTGTGACACATGCACAGATGTCTGCAGTAGCCAGAAGACAAAACCACATCCTCCTGAGCTGGAGTTACAGGCAGCTGTGAGCCACTCAGTGTGGATTCTGGGAAACAAACACTGGTCCTCTTAACTCCTGAGGGACCAGTTCTGCCCCTCTGAATGTAAATTAAAAAAAAAAAAATGGATTTATTTATTATTATATGTAAGTACACTATAGCTGACTTCAGATGTTCCAGAAGAGGGCGTCAGATGAGCCACCATGTGGTTGCTGGGATTTGAACTCAGGATCTTGGGAAGAGCAGTCAGTGCTCTTACCCAGAGCCATCTCACCAGCCCTGAATGTAAATTTTAAAGAATAGTATCATAAGCTCAATATGGACTCTTGAGTTACACTGGTCTTTATTTAAATCCAGTAATTGATTAAGAACATGACATTTTTTACTCAATTTGTTTTCATCATCAATTTTCTGACTGTAAAATGAGAATGGCTGTTCAGCCATTTCCTTGTGGAAGGTGGGAGAGGATCAGGGAACGTCTAAGACTAAGGAAGCCCATCTCCCAGGTTCTATCAGTGGCGATCAATTGCTGACTAAGGGGACTCACCGGTGCTATGGCTGCCCCAGCTTGTGCAAGGAGCACCAGTGCTGAGCATTTATGAGTAGCCATCCACTGGAGGCGATGCAGCTGCCATGTAAGTAACCCTTCACCACACTCTAATAAATTCACTGCTTCAGCAAACTGGGCTTGTCCCCTGGTCTGTTGCTGTCCTCTCTATTTGGGGTAGGTAGAGTCAGACTCCCCAGGGAAAACATGGGACATGGAAGAACAAGGAGCTAGAACAGCCCTGAATCTCATGCTCAAGTGAGATCTTTATGAGCAATGCTCAGAACAGCAGTCACACCCAATAGCATAAACAACAATAAAATTCCTAGGCAATAAGAAAAATTAAAATATAGCCACAATTTGCTATAGAAAGCATTAAAAGTTTTACTTTGTTCTCACCAGTAAATAGGAATCACTGAGCCAGGCATGGTGACACATGCCTTTAATGCCAGCACTTGAGAGGCAGAGGTAGGTAGATCTCTTGAGTTGAAGCCACACTGGCCTACAGAATGAGTTCCAGGACTGCCCAGGGTACACCCTCTGAGGGGCAGGAAGGTGTGTGTGAGAGGTACACTGAAATATATCAAATGAGAATACTAATCATGAAAGTAGGTTTTTAAAAGTTTATCATTATTTTATGTGTATGAGTGTGTTTTGACTGCATGTATGTCTGTGTACACTGCGTATGTGCCCGGTGGCCAAAGATGCCCAGATCTTTTGGGACCAGAGTCACATACAGTTGTAAACTACAACATGTATGTTGGAGTCAAACCAGGGTCCTCTGGAAGAGTAGCCAGTGTTCTTTTTGTTGTGGTTTTGTTTATCTGTTTGTCCATACAGGGTTTCCGTGTGGTGCTGGCTGTCCTGCAACTCAGTTTGTAGACCAGGCTGGCCTTGAACCCACAGAAATCTGCCTGCCTCTGCCTTCCGGAGTGCTGGGATTAAAAGTGTGCAATACCACCACCCAGCTTTGCCAGTGTATGTAAGCTTTGAGGCATCTTTCCAGCTCCTGAAAGTGTTTTTAAAACAGGTTTTCCGATGCTAGCAGCCAGCGCAATTATCCATCAATAAAAGAGAAAGCTCCCAGATGCATTTGTAACAACACTATGAAGAGGTTTTAAAATACTACTCTGAAAATAGAGATCTTACTTGGGCTTAGACATTGTAACCATTTGCCAGTCACTCAAGAGAAACCGAGCCCCTGCTCCTCGCCACTCCTTACCTTTCTCTTCTTTCTACCAAAGTGACAAGGAGCTGGACAGTGTCACTCGCTAGGTCCTGCTCGCTGCTCCACACCGACAGATTGCTGATGACCTTTTGTAAGAGGTAGCCGACAATCCACTGGGAGCCCTCTGTATCCGCTCCAAACGCTGTGCTCAATGGCAAACTTATCTTAAGAGGAAAGGGAAGAATTTCTAAAGTCAGAAAGATCAGCTAAAAAAAAATAATCCACAGAAAATCAACAAAGAAATTAGCATCAAATCCTGAAGAGGCTCTAACTTCACATTAGCTTTATCATTTTTCATTTGTTGAATCAAAAAGGTAATCCTTAATCCACCCATGTTTTTCAATTAATATTTTCTGTCAGTTTTAGTCCTAGAAGTTATTAACAAACTGAAAAGTGACATATTTGAAATAAATAGACGTGTACATCTCAAAGACAATATAAAAACATATTATTCTAATGGTAAAGTATCTTAATACTGGCTAAAATCAATAGAATCAAACATCATACTCTGAAAAAGTAAAGCAACAGCATTTGAGGCCCTTAATCCTTTTCATTTCTTTATATCAGAGTTGTCTCTCTTAAACAGGTTCTGTCTTCTTCTTCTTCTTCTTCTTCTGTTTTCTTCTTCTTCTGTTTTCTTCTTCTTCTCCTCCTCCTCTTCCTCCTCCTTCTCCTCCTTCTTCTTCCTCTTTTTCCTCCTTCTCTTCCTCCTCTTGTTCCTCTTCTTTCTCAATTTTTCTTTTAAGACAGTTTCTCTGTGTAGCTATGGCTGTCCTAGAACTCAATGATCTACTTAACTCTGCCTCCCAAGTGCTGGGACTAAAGGCATGTCAGCAAATTCAGCTAACAGGTTTGCTTTCATATGTGAGACAGACAGACAGACAGACAAAATCATCCTACCTCTAAACTTGCCATCATCATAAACCCAAAAAGACTTACTGGTTTTATGTCCTCACCTGATCATACAGTTTTTCATCTACCAGGAGGTAAGTCTTGGCCCAGCGTTTTAGAAACCAAACAATATCTTTGCCCATCTGAGGGCTTAGTAGATGAGTGAGATCTGCTCTTATTGCTCGAGATTCAACTTCTGAGACTCTTAGCACAGCAGACAACAGCCTGTGGGGAGAAAACAGAAGTTGCTAACCCTATTCTTTTTCCCCTATAAAAATCCCTTTTGTTTCTTTATACCAGGCTGTGCGAAAATGTCATCAATGGGGTTGTCCCCACATCATTTCTGATCTTGTAGAGTCAGGACAAAGACAAAGGAGGATGAGAAGCACCCTCTGCTCAGACTGTAACTGCAGATGCAAACCTTAGCATCACTGTTCCTCCATTCAGAATGGAGGAACACATACAACCAAATGTTCAGAGTGTAAGCCCAATTTTTCATCACTCCTTCAGTAGACAGTTTACAGTTTTTGTGTCACAAAAGACAAGTCCTGTTATGCCTTAAGACTGGAGAACTGACTTATTAGAATGTTGTAAGTACTGAGCCTTGTCTCCAAATCTCATGGTCCTGCATATTGTCTCATAGTCTTGATTCTTAATGGCATCTTAAAATAAAAACCTTCCTAGACTGATTCCCTACCTAAGTAGGTGATAACATATTGCCTCTTCCCATGTTAGGGAATAGGAAAGGGACACACCAGAAACCATGGATTTTTAACTCAACTTTAGCAAAAAAAAAAAAAAAAACAAACAAACAAGGAAGAACAGGTTATAATGAGTATCAGTGCCCAGACTAGGACTCTAATCACTATGGTCTGGCCTCTGCTCTATTCCTTCTTGCCCCCAAGAAGGCTGAAATTCCTGTGTAATCAAACTAGATGGCATGTACACTCTTTATTGACCTGATCTCTCACCAACAAGTACTTGGTGCTGTTGACCACCCCGCCCCTTTGAAGGCGTTCCCTGCATGGTTGCCCTGGTCTCCCTTCCTCTGTCCCCATCCGTCCGTCCATCTGCTTCCTATTCCCTATCTTTATAGAAGACTCTTCTCTGAGCTCTCTTTAAGTCAGAAGTGTCCATCTTATACCCACTGTACCCCTCCCATACGTGCTCTGCATGAACCAGTGCTCAAACTTTCTAAATTTCAGAGTATATGTGAACAAGAATAACAGAAATCCCAATAACTTCATGGTCATCAATAATGATGTAATAAATTTTTCCTGTAATATTATTATTTTAAATATAATTTAAAAGCCTAGGAGAATTTGAAATAAAATGGTTATATTGGTACTTTAAAAGTATGCACTACAATTCAATATTTGTAGTGTTGACAACTACTACCACCTATTACTTCCTTTATTTGAACTTTATCTCCCCAGAGAACATTATTTAGAATTGCACTATTTTCTATAATACATTTATATATTACACTTTTTGTGTATTTTCAATGATCATAAAACTGTAAGAAGACCTTTAGAAATTAAAGGTCTTCTGGATTGACTTACTCTTGTTATACTTAACAGCATACTATAGAACAAAATGTAACACAAATTTAAATTATAAAACAGTTTACCCCAGTGCTAGGGTTACAATCTAGAAGCTTATACATGCTAGGCAAAGTGGTCTACCACTAAGCTATATTGTCAGCCCAATTTCCTACTCGTAAATATTACTCATTGCCAGAATGAACCAAAGTGCAGCAAAAGTTGATTTCTTTCTCAAGAGATGTAAGCACTGGAGAAAAACAAAACACAAGAAACTTGTTCCCATTAAAAAACAGAAGTTATTTTTCAAACACTAAGGTCATTTTTTATTTGAATTACTTAAGTTATATGCAAAAACTCAAACTAGTCATTCCATTTGGCCAAACTGGGCCCTTTCCAGTGTTGTGTGATGCAATGGACTGTGTTGTTGGCTACCTAGCCACCAACACCAAGTGACCTGGAACTGCCCTTCTTTCTTGTTTGTAGTCTTTGGGCACCCATACACACACCAGTCCAGACACACTGGGTGAGGCTGAGCCTTTCTTTTGTCTAGTGGAAGAGAGGCAAGAGGGCAGGAGAAACAGAGGCCAGGCAGTTCTTCAGAACCTTCCTGCCTCATTTCCCCCGTCTATACCAAGCCCAGAAATCAGCAGTAGCCTGGAGAACTCTCAAACCCAAGGGCCAGTTTTTAAAGTCTCCCTAAGACTGAAAATGAACCGCTTCCCAACTTAGCCTGTCAGTTAACTCCACCTTCCACAAGACTCCATAAAACAGCTCACTTCTCTCCTGTAAATCCTGCTCATGAACCCAGCAGACCCCTCTCCTGCCTCTCTGACCTCTCCTCTCCTATGATACCAGTGCCTCTCTAGCCTACAATGCCTCCAGTACCTCTCTACCCCACAATGCCTTTGTTCCTCTCATCTGCCAAGCAGCAGTCGGCCAAGTGCTCTGCCAGTAGATCAGGTGAAGTAATACTCCTGAAACACTCTGCTGTCTTAGGCGTCCCATCCTTAAATCCTATCCAAAGGTTGAGCGGAAGAAACAACTGAGTCAAATACTTTTTAGTTGCTAATATTTCTTGATCAGTACAATACCCTAGTCAAGTTATACTGTTGAACACTTTATATCCCAGCAGCCCTTGGCTTCCCAATCAGTCTGGTATTACATTTGCATCCTGGCTGTAATAAACCAAAAGTCAGCATGATGAGTCAGGCCCTCAAGTCTCACAACCTTCTGCTGTAACCTAGTCTGGATACTACCGATAACTATGGTAACCAGGACCAGACCCACAGGCGGTTTCCCAACTTCCCATTCGTTATACTGGTAATCAGAGTGGGAGTCAGGGAAAGCTCTGAACATGACTTCATCCTCTATTCAGAACTAAGAGCAGCACCCCAGTCTTCTTCAAGCAAAGATGTCTTACAACCCATAAAGGTTAACTTTCCTCCTACTTATTTCTACAAGTCCATCTCCTTTAACATTCTATTTCTCTCGGCTTGGTCTACAATAGCATGCTGGCCATAGCTGCTTGGCCATGCCAAGTATGGCCAGGGCCTTTGCATCAGTTATTTTATTTATTTTATTTTATTTTATTTTTGCTCTAGCTGGAACGTTCTTCCCCTGGGCACATTCAAGACTCTCTTATCAACAACTTTAACCCTCGCTCAGGAGTCATTTACATGACGCTTCTGTGAGTCACGCTACTTAAGACCGCAAGAAGCCCTGCAGGAGTCTGTGCTTCAGGTGCCTGCCCCAGTTGGCTCTTCATCCACAGCACTTCCTGTCTTCTCACAGCTCAGCACTTGTTGGCCAGCTCTCCCTTAACAAGAACTCTAATGAGGGAGTAGATATTGCTTGCTTTGGTCATGAATGTATCCAATGTGCCCATAAAGTTTGCAACCCATGAAGGTACTCAATAAAGAATTCTTAAGAGATTCATTTTCTTTAAGAAATATGAACTACATTTTTAGTATACCAAAGGTTGTTTCTCCCACATATCAAATCAATTTTACTTTTGATAAAAACAACAAAAACCTAGCTATTCTAACACTCCATAGTCTGTGCTCTGAAATATGAAAATGATTTGCTCTCACACTAGTAAAAAGGAAATGGTCCTAATGGTTCCTGCTACAAGAACTAGGACAACACACCTATGGCAGAGCTCGGAAATTACATTCACCAGGATACAAACCAAAGCAAAAATAACAAAATCTAATCACAACAGGAACCTCAAAAGAAAGAAACCTTTTCTTATACTTATGGCAAACAAAAGAATGTACCAATAAAGGAAATAAAGTCCCAAACAATTCCTTGGTATCAGCTTAATATTTGACCTTAAATCTACATAACAACAACAACAACAACCCTGTACCTTCTATTGCAGAGGCCGAAATGTTCTTTTATGTTTGCTTTGAAAAAATAAAGTAAGACAAACCCTTGAGTACCTCACAAAGCAATGCTATCATCGTGTCTCCAAGGCAACTGAGACTCAGACAATGAAGTAAAACTTAAAACCGTTTTCAAATCAATTTTTAAGAATATAATTAATTCAGAATTACCCCCTTCAGTTTCACATTTAAGAATTAATGAAAACACTGCCTTTACTAATAGAAAGACAAATAGCAAATCTTCTCAGACAGGCTTGCTGCCTTGTAATTACTATTGACAGGGCTCTCAAGTTTCACATATTTAAGATAACTATTTCTATAATAATGACAGTTTTCCTTAAGAAGCCACTGGCATATAGCTTCCACTTTCATAAGCAATACATACTTGTTAAGGCTCACCTGGTTTCTAAAAACTGTTTTTCCCTCATGAAGGGTTCCTACACATACATCATTACTGCTTACTGATGGGCAAACACTACATCCTTAATAAATTATAGTGAATGCTGTTTCCAAGTCTTGCATTCAGATTCATTTTACATTTGTTCTCTTCAGTACAGGATAGCCCTGCCATCCGGCTAGCGTGCCTTGCCATCCTTGGGTTTTGAGGCTGCTCTAAGTTCTCGTTTCTTTCACGTATCCAATTCACAGCGCAACGCGCCTACCCCTCCAGTCATCTACCCATCAACTCAGAGGTTATGAGACAATAAATGACAAGAGCGCAGCTATAGAGTTCATATTACCTAATCACAGAATCTGTTCTGCTGTACCCTGGGATGGAAGAAGCCTTTTCTCCTGGAGATCCCAAAATTTGAAGTGTTGTATTAATGTCAACTTCAGATGAATGCTTAATGGAATATTCCATTATTTCTGGAGGTATTAGCGGAGTCTCTCCCTGAGTATCATCAGCTAAGAGGTAGCCTTCAGTTTAAAAAAAATTAAAAATGAACACTTAACAAATCTATTTACCAAAGTGCACTATAAATGCTTTCAGTTTTGATTTATATACATCACATAGGTTGATGTAAAAGTAAATTAAAATGTTAACCTGCTAATTTCAAGATGAGGTGCAGCAACTGTCAATTTCTTAGAAAACTAAAACCCTCAAAAATACAGCAAAGATCAAGGACAAATGGTTTAGTCATCAACCTCATAAAGCATGGTGACATGTAGGCTTTGAAAACTTGAGAAATTTATTGTTAAGTTAATGGGAATTCTGCTATTATATCAGGAATTTATTCATATACAACTTTTTAAAAGTCAAGTGTTTTTTGCTTTGTTTTTTTCCTTGATTACAATACAGAATCACTAATAGGGTCAGTGGTCAAGGAAAAAGACCCTAAAGGTCAGACTGCCTAGACTTGCATTCTGGCTCCAAACGTAACTGCAGTATGACCACTTCTTATACTTTCAGCTGCTTCATCTGTTAGTTGGGAATGATGATGGTGACAGTGATGATGATGGTTAACATCACGGAACAGTACTAATTCCAAGGGCTACAATGTGATCCAAAGGAAACACTTGGCATATACAGGTCCGAATACATGATAGCCAGTGGTGTTTAAAAATTGTCTATTGCTCTATGTCAAACAGTATCTGTATCCAAGACATTCAGCACTATATATGAAGTATATATACTGTTGATGTTTGAGATGGGGTCTTGCTAGGAAGCCCAAACTGCCTTCAAAACCACAATCCTCCTGCCTCAGCTTTCCTTTGGGCTGGAATTACAAGGATATGCCACCACACCCAGCTCTAAATGATTCTTTTTAATATATGAGGCTTCTTTTAGGTTTCAATGATTTCCCAGGCAACTACAGTAGGAGGCAAAGGTAACTAACCTGTAACTAGAATAAGCCAGTGAATGTCCTCATAAAGATCGTCAAGCATTTTGTTGTCAATGGTGCTTGATCCGGGTGAAGCAAGGAATTGTTGCTGATGCCGTTGTAACTGGCCATGGAGTCTTGTTACCCTTTCTTCTAATAAACTAAAAGAGGAAAGAAACAATAGCTTAATCAAGTGCAGGATAGGAAGATCTAGGACAACTGGTAACTTCCATATAACTAAACAACATAAGCTAATATGTTAGCACAAAATACATGTATTTAAAAATATTAACTTACACAACTATTATCAAGAGCACTAGAAGAAACATAATGTCTATTTAAGGACACAGAAGTAACATAACACTTTACAAACAAGCAAGGTTTATAAGATAGGCATTTGAAACTGGTTATCTCAAGTCACTTCTCATGCGTTGTTCTCCATGATTCTTGCAATCTATGCTGTAGTGCCTGGGCTCCAATTGCACAAGCCAAAGAATGCAATCATAGCGTGCTTCTGTCCACTGGGCCCAGCCTGCTGGACAGGGGCGGGCATGTTCAAAGCTCGCAGGGAACTGTGAGCAGCAAACCCTTCTCCAGGGTTTCCTGGTCAGTGGGTACCTTGTCAGAAGAGGCATACAGTGTTCAGCAGCAATCCGTCCCAGCATTCCTACGCTGGCTAGTTGGTCGGAAAACTGATCGCGATCATCCTCTTGGAGCTCACTTATTTCTTCTTCCTCACGAGAGGCCACACCATTGGCAGTCTATTTGGTGACAGGAAGAGAAACAATAAGGAAATACAGCACCACGTTCCATAAGGCATGTGTGTCTGTGACCCTGTCAAGTGGCTTCAGGAAGAGCTGGACAGAGCCAACCTACAGGTGCAGCTTTCTAGGACTCCTTTCTAACATTGCTAGCAGCCCTGGTAGCTCAAAGGGTGAGAATAGCATTGAGGAGAAGGACGGAATGAAATGCTTCTCTGTGCATGTGCTAATAGCTAGCTACATACCTACTGTCTACCTCTTATACTAGGGACTGTCACTTGTCATTAAAGCAGTCTAGCATCTTACGATTCCCTAGTTCATTGAGTATTATTCAATATAGGATGTTACCAGACACCTGGAAAGACAGAAGTGGCTAACTGGAAAATTAAAAGGGAAATGATTATAATGAACAGCCCACATATGAAAATTGGTAGATACAAGGGACCACATATTTCTCAGCAAATCTGAGGGAACCTATGCCAAATCTCCAATGTTTTATGTTGTCTAATATGATCAGACAGAGCCTATAGTAATTTTTCATTCCACCTTGCTTAGGACTTACCAAATTTCTTGTGCCATCTGGAGCAGCAAGGTGACATTGAATATAGGAATTGAACACCTGAACTGCATGCTGCGTGAAAAAGCCTTTATGGAAATGCTTGTCATCTCGGACCAAAGTTAGCCAGGACTCCAGCAATTTATCATATGCTTCCATGTATACCATGTCATCCTTATCAAGCTAAAAGAAAAGACGATTCATTAAACAAGTAGCTAGAGAAATAAAATGGGCATTGTAAGAGGTATGCAGCTATGTGCAAAAACAATCTTTAAAATGCTTTAAAAAAATAGTATTTCCAATTATTAAGCATTTATTACCTTCTAAAATTTCCCTAACTTGAAAAGAAACTATTCTTTGGCAATATGGAATTAATGTTTATTTTTAAAGACTAATTGTTTAGTGCTTTGTGGAATGTATATTTTTAAAATAAAAGTAGTATTAGCTTTTTGATAAGTTAAAAAATAGAATATATAACATAAGTATAATTCTTTTTTTTTTAATTTATTTATTTCATTCATCTGAGTACACTGTAGCTGTCTTCAGACACAACAGAAGAGGGCATCAGATCTCATTACAGATGGTTGTGAGTCACCATGTGGTTGCTGGGAATTGAACTCAGGACCTCTGGAAGAGCAAGCAGCCAATGCTCTTAACCGCTGAGCCATCTCTCCAGACCAATAAATATAATTCTTACACATTTGTTTTTCTTGTACTAGGATAAAACCCCAGTGACATACTGAAAGAAAGAAAGAAAGAAAGAAAGAAAGAAAGAAAGAAAGAGAAACCAAGAGGAAGCCAGGCCTCTCCTCACCCAGCTGAGCCTCTCACCCCATGGTGCAGTGACTGTCATGATCTGAACTATTCAGGTGATTATCTGTAATTTTCATTTCCCATTCTTTCTTGTTCATGAATAGCTAATATTTCTCAGTTAAAATTTCATATTAAAACCACACCACTGAGACATAAAGAAGGAATTTCCCAAGAATAGTTAAGACATACAAATAACAGACTACAAAGCTATTTGTGGTCTAAAATCCCTCTTTAGATTGATCTAATATTCTGCTGGAAAAAACAAACAAACAAACAAACAAACCCCTCCCAAAAAACAAAAACCACTGTACTGAAAAAGCTGCAAAGACCAGGAAGGGGGCTGATGTAGAGAATACCATTGCACCTGAGAAGCTACGGCCTCACACACAGTAAGATGGAAGGCAAGAACTATGCAGACAGCCTCAGGAGGAGGACGGCGATCAAGCTTCCTCTTGATTGTATCAAAAAACTAGAGCTGGCGAGATAGCTCAGTGGTGAAGAGCACTGATTGCTCTTCCGAAGGTTCTGAGTTCAAATCCCAGCAACCACATGGTAGCTCACAATCACCTGTAATGAGATCTGACGCCTGCCCTCTTCTGGTTCTGTCTGAAGACAGCTCCAGTGTACTTAGAAATAATAATAAATAAATCCATGGAAAAAAAAAAAGGCCAAACAAAAAACTACCATAGGAGTTGGAGAGATGGCTCACCAGTTAAGAGCACTGTCTGCAACTCAGTTCAATTCCCAGCACCCACATGGTGGCTCACAACCATCTGTAATGGGGATCCGATGCCCTCGTCTGGTGTGTGAAGACAGCTGCAGTGTAGTCACATATATACAATAAATAAATCTTTTTTTAAAAAACAGTAACTGTAATGCTCATGAAAGTACAGTCAACAAAAACACACGGCACAGTCTGTTTCTGTCTCTGCAGTATGGCAGTGGCTCAGATGAGCATGATTCAAGTATATTACATACACACGTGAAAATCATTCTTTATAGTTAATATACACTGTGCTTTTTTAAAAAAGAAAAAACAAAACACAGATGAAAACCAAAGCACAATGTTGGTTATAAACAATGGGAACAATGGTTCTATTCCTTCTATAATTTCCTCAAATACAAAGAGCTAACATTGGAATCCTGAAGTGAATAGGATCCGTTCTTCCCATAGAAACATCTGTGGCTTGTTTATATACTTAACAAGGCGTGTGCTTTGCAGACATCATTTGTCAAGTCTTAACAGTTTATCTTGCCAAAATAAACAGACTGGTAACATATCTAACAGGACTTAGGAGTAGCACCCTCTGATCTAGTCTCAAAAAGAAAAACGGGGTATTTTAAAGACCTACTATCGTTTTTCTAAGTACATATTTAAAACACGAATCAAAATGTAAAAGTCTTTTTAAAAAATTTAAAACCTTGCACTCGTATTATTAAAGGAATTCTCCATAATGCCTCCATTTAACCCTGCTATTAGGATCATCTCAAGTAGAATACACAAGACCTTACACACTGGATGGTGATTTAAAATAAACACTGAGCTTCTTAGAAAAAACAAAGTTTTGGTTCCCTCTGTACACTAATAAAGTAACTCATCAGACAAAGTGTGAGAAATCTGCTTGATGACAATTGGCAACTGGATCTTCCAGTCTAATCCCAGAGAAGTGAAACCTAAGCTAGTGCTTTTTCATAATACCTTGGCTCTGTTCCATGGCCACTCTGGCCCAGACCCAGAGCCTGCTGGCAGCATGTGGACAGATGACTAAGGGGACCAATCTAGACACTATGTGCTCATGCTCTGAGCACAGTCAGGCCTAGTGCCAGAAGGGCTTTGGAGAGGGGCTTAGAGCTTATGGGACCTACTTGACCCCACTTTACTCCATTTGAAAATGAAGAGGGGAGTAGAAATCAAAACATGATTATCAGCACTTCTCCCTCTGCCTATAACTAGCCTGAAGATGTAGAGAAGTGTGAGGATGCAGTGCTTCAGACACAGAAAAAGGGGACATTTATGCTTTAATAATTTTGAGTATATACTCCCCAAAACAGTGAAATGACAGGAATCTGTTCTGGTCCCTTTCTGACAATGAAAATAATTTCCGTGACTAAAGCCCAGCATCACTCTATAATTGCAAGTACAGGACACTCTGGGAAGGGAAGAGCACAGAGCCCATTAGAGTAGTACGTCTCAGTCTGCGGTGCACACATTCAAATTCCATCATCTGGGAGGCAGGGGCAGAGAGAGAGGAGAGAAAGGAGGAGAGGAGGGAAGAAAGGAGAGAGAGAGAGAGAGAGAGAGAGAGAGAAGGAAGAGGAGGAGGACATGATGGGTAAGCTCACTCTGAGCTACTCTTAGCCTGTCTTGTCTGTGTTCTGTTGCTGTGAAGAGATACCACCAATAGGCAACTCTTACAAAGAAAGCGTTTAATTGGGGCTTGCTTCAGAAGCTTAGAGCATTGTCATGGCAGGGAACATGGCAGCACACAGGCAGACATGGTGCTAGAGAGGTAGCTGAGAGTTCTACATCTCAATCCACTGGCAGTGGGAAGAGAGGGCCAAGCCTGGCTTGGACTTTTTAATACCTTTTCAAAGCCCACCCTCAGTGATACACTTCCTCCAACAGGGCCACACCTCTTAATTCTTCCCAAGTAGCAGCACTCCCTGAGGACTAAGCATTTAAACATGAGCCTATGGTGGCCGTTCTTAATCAAACCACCACACAGCCCCCAGACTATTTTCCTAAGTAAGTATGGTTTATATACATAAAAATATGCAATGAAATTGATGAACAATTAATTTCACAGAGAATTTTATTTTTCAGGATAGCTTGTAAGGAGTTCTTTAGCCTTACCGAACCCCAGAATTTCCAACTTCCAACCTATAAGAACTTTGAGAATAGAAATCAAGTCAACTAGCACAGATGACAGAGAGAAAGAAAGTGCCATGTACACCAGCTGGGATTTTCACTAGCAGCATCTACTTGCAAACATGATGAAAAGACTGTTTGGCAGAACCAAGGTTTATAACAGAAACCTGATCACAGGAGCAGGAGGGGACAGAAGATACCTGTGTGAGAAAGGCGCTCTATCCACACACTGTTTCTTTGCTGGGAAACCCTGACTAATCTCAAGCTGACCATCTTGCTGTCTTAGCCTCCTGAGTGCTGGGGGGGGGGGGGGGTACCAACATGAGCCATCATGCCACACTTGGCACTGTACTTAGTCTGTGTTGGTAATAAGGAGCTGTTCCCTCTGTATTATTCTTTACATTTAAGCAAAGCATGTGTGAATAAAATATTTCACCATGTTTAATCATATCTTATTACTGGCACAATCTCATACACAATAACATACCACAAACAAAATTTGCATTGTTCAATCCAATACCAACAAACATACGGATAAATTATATCTTTTATGTTGTTATTTTACTGTTTTATCATTTAAGTTAAATATGGCAATAATATATATTTTTTTTAAAGACAGAGGGGCTAGAGAGATGGCTCAGTGGTTAAGAGCACTTGGCTGCTCTTCTACTGGCTGGGTTCAATTCTGGCAATGGCATGCCAGCTTACAATCATCTGTAACTCCAGTTCCCAGGAATATGACACCTCACATAGACATACATAGAGGCAAAACACCAATGCACATAAAATAAAAATAAATAAGAGATTTTAAAATAAGAAAGAATATCATATTAGAGAACAGTGAGATGGTAAATAAGCTGTACTCTAAGGACACAATACTTCCCCTGTTTTCTTAAAAGACTTAAAACACCCTTTTAGAACACAAAAATTAACTAACATCCAAGTCACAAAACATTGCATAGTATGATTTGTGATCCAACCTGAGTTAAATATAACAAAACAGTTTCTTCCTTCTCTTTTTCAAGATAGGGTTTTTCTGTGTAGCACTGGCTGCCCTGGAGCTCTGTGGCGCAATCTGCTTCTCAAGCATGCGATTAAAGACGTGCACCACCACACTCAGCTTTGCAAGTCATTCTTAAGGTTATTACTTTAATAATCTTCATTTAAGATGCAATAGTTACAAATTTTCTTCCAAATACTCTTAGAGTCAAAATCATCATTATTTTTGGAAAGAAATATTTTTTCAACATACAAAGCTTAAACAATATTCCCATGTCTCATTTCAGCTTTTCCTACAAGAAAAGAAATGCAAGCATGATGAGTGGGGAGGAGCTAGGATATCCACAGTGTGTGCCTTTCAGCTATCACTGGGGAGGGAGGCTAACCATGCACAACAAAGATCAAGTTACACCAAAACAACATCATCTCCCAGCTTAACCACTGCCTTTTGCTCTCCACTTCAAAGCCAATTTAAAAAAAAAAAAAAAAGGTCCCTTTTATGAGAGTTCCTCTCACTGAGCACAGGCTCCATGCCAGAAAGAAGCCAGGTAAGATAGCGCGCATCTGTTATATCAGCACTCAGGAGTAGAGGTAAAGAAGCCAGGTAAGATAGCGCGCATCTGTTACATCAGCACTCAGGAGTAGAGGTAAAGAAGCCAGGTAAGATAGCGCGCATCTGTTATATCAGCACTCAGGAGTAGAGGTAAAGAAGCCAGGTAAGATAGCTCACATCTGTTATATCAGCACTCAGGAGTAGAGGTAAAGAAGCCAGGTAAGATAGCGCGCATCTGTTACATCAGCACTCAGGAGTAGAGGTAAAAAGCCAGGTAAGATAGCGCGCATCTGTTATATCAGCACTCAGGAGTAGAGGTAAAGAAGCCAGGTAAGATAGCGCGCATCTGTTACATCAGCACTCAGGAGTAGAGGTAAAAAGCCAGGTAAGATAGCGCGCATCTGTTACATCAGCACTCAGGAGTAGAGGTAAAGAAGCCAGGTAAGATAGCGCACATCTGTTATATCAGCACTCAGGAGTAGAGGTAAAGAAGCCAGGTAAGATAGCGCACATCTGTTACATCAGCACTCAGGAGTAGAGGTAAAGAAGCCAGGTAAGATAGCGCACATCTGTTATATCAGCACTCAGGAGTAGAGGTAAAGAAGCCAGGTAAGATAGCGCACATCTGTTATATCAGCACTCAGGAGTAGAGGTAAAGAAGCCAGGTAAGATAGCGCGCATCTGTTATATCAGCACTCAGGAGTAGAGGTAAAGAAGCCAGGTAAGATAGCGCACATCTGTTACATCAGCACTCAGGAGTAGAGGTAAAGGCAAGAAACACAGAATGAAACCCAGACTCTAAAACCCCACCGCACCACAAAACAAAATGGGGCAGGTTGCGGGCATCACAAAGAACTGTAAGCCTCATTTGTCCAAGAAAAAAACTTCTGAATACTTAATGAAGTTGAAAAAGTCTCCCAACAGCCTGAGACCACCCTTCAGATTATCTTCAGCTTCCTAAGCTGTTTATTTACATACTCAATTTTTCCAAAAGTTCCGTAAAGGATTATTTGTTTTCCAGCTCAGTACAACAACTATGCATTATAACTAGTATCCGGAGCCAAGAAAACAAAAGATGACGTGCGTAAGTAAGAAGATCCAATCCGCTCTGGCTGCATTTGTTTCTGACCTTCAGCTATTAGCTGAATATTCTCCAATATACACAAGATGATAAAACATGAAGATTTAACCGCCTTTTAAGGAAATCTGTTTAGTATTTATGCAAGCCACAGGACAGAGACAATCCCCAGCCTTCACCTTCCCTAGGCTTGCCTAATGGGACTTCCACGATTAATGCAAACCTGCAGCAGACAACTTCTCTTGCTGTCCTATATAAGTGGTAGCCAGTTGCCCTTAAAAATAACTGTTAAAAATAACCAGATAAACTGTGAGAATTAAAAGGCATAAACAGCTGTGTGCTTTAACGAAACCTATTAGGTATAGTCTAACTCTGAGTTAGCATGCCTTCTGAGAGGAACTAGGAATATCTGCTTCTTTGAAAGTGGATTTAGCTTATATTACAACATTTCTATGCCAAACTGACAGAAAGCTTCATGCTCAGATAAATTTCAAAGATATAATCTTTAAATAAAAAATATTACATATATTCTAGCCAGTCTACTAAACCTAAGAACCCTCTTTGAGAAGCTAACGGTAGTTTGTGTGTCTAAACAGATGTTCAATATACCAAATCCTGACTCCATCTCACTCAAAAGAGGAAAATCAAGAAACACAAGGAAGCCATGTTACATCAAACTTCACATCTGAGTCTGAGCCCGAGGAAGGGCTTTTAAGCTAAGACATTTAACTTCAATATGGACTTACATGTTTAGAACAGAAATGACTAGCCTGAGAAGTACAAATTTCACATGATGTCTATAAAGAGCCTAACTACACACTACAATCACTCCCAGACCCTAACACTGCAGAAGCTTTACAAATTGCCAAATATTGCCAGATACATAAACTCAGGATTTAACAGGAAACTCTAAGAGGTATCTCCTTTCAATTTATAACCAAAAAAAGAAAAAAACCTCAATTTCAACAACTAAGTAACAACTTTATAGAAATAAGTCAATTATTTCCAATATTACTATAGTTCTTTATTATAATAACTGTTACAAAGTAACTGCTGTCATGGAGTTTTTGTGTATTTTCTAAAGTTAAAGATAAAAATTGGAAAGCATCTGAAAATGTGTTTCTATCTCCCAAAAATCATTAGTATCATTACATCTTAATTTGAATATAAGTCAGTTTACCAAAATACACTATTAAACAATACATATCACACAATTTCCAACTAAGTCTTAATTAAAAATACTAATAGCATAGATAAAATTTAGTTATATATAATTACATGCAACCATGAAGTTATTTAACAGTACTTGTAAAACACTTTTAAAATGGGCTAATCAATATAATTTAATAAAACATTGAATTTTAATTATCTCAAAATGATAATTTCCAAGACTAATTTAAATCCACAAATTTCAAAGGTCATGTTTCCATACACACTGCCACTAATATATGCACAAAGTGTAATTTTAACAACAGCTACTAGTCCTCAGTTAAAATAACTGTCATGAGACAATATTCTAACGGTAGCACCAATTTCCTATGGGAAACAGACACAGACAGACTTTAGAAGTCACTCACCACTTCTTCCAACGCAGCACTTCGCCCAAAAGAACAAGTGAGGTGTGTGAGGCAGTTCACAAAGGAGGAGAAGAGCTCACTGGGGATGGCAGTTAAAACATTCCGAGGGAACACAGTTATCAGATTGCTGATAATGCTGGAGATCCCTACGGCTTCAGAATCTTCTATTTCAATTCTACAAATCAAGTAATGAGGATTAAGCCATACAAAATAAGCTACACTTCCAAACACAATATTATCACTCATTCATTTCTAAAGGCACATCTCTATATTAATTTCAAATTAGCCATACAATTCTACTTCAAAACACAAAACAGGAAAAGCCAAAAATCCTTAGTTTTTTTTTTCCCCCTTTGTATTAAATACTACAAAAAAAGTTCAGTTCAAAAGGAACTTTTCAGTTCAAAAGGAAAAGCATACCTACCCATTAATCGTGTTGAGCAAACCCTCAATGAAGTGTGCTAGATAATCAACCTGGGATCCTTCATCGGGGAAGATGGGTCCGTGGAGAGACGCTAACTGGGCAAGGCACTGCAGGGAATCCTGTGCCATATCTGAATCTTCTCTGATTTTTCGATGTACCTGTTAGAAAGAATTACTAATCCATAAAAACAAATTCTTCTTTTGTAGGGGTCACGTGAGAACCATGTCAAATGAGGTAAGAGAAAAATTCTCTGTAGCTGGTCATTTCTAGAAAATTAACTCTTTAGTTAAACCAAACCTGGAAAATCTCCCTTCAGTTCACCTGACGTCGTAGACCATGATTTTAGGCATTTCAGCTAACTTTTAGCTGAGGGCTACCTACATTTTGCAAATTGAACTGTCTCCAGCATATTATGACAAGGAGAGAAGACAGATGCTAGCCAGTCAGACATACTGCTTCTGCTAAAAACAGCAACAACGACAGTCATCTGTATTATGCTAACTATGCCCCGCCACAGCTTCTTTCTAAAGTTAGCAGACAAGTTCAATCCAGTATATAGATGCTGTCTTAGTGGAAGTAAACAGTTGCACACTTAGAAAACCAACAAATGTACCTATCACCCACCCGCCCCTAGATATCCTCCACTCGTTGACAGGGAACACATGTTTAAGTTCTAAGACGGTCTAACCTGTTTACATTTCATTTTATATCATACCATCACTATTAGTACTCAATGTTTTTTAAATACAGTGTATTTAAACATACAACTAGACCTTATTTTCATGATGAAACACTGATACACAGACACTACCCAGTGTTTTAATCTAAAGAAAAGAAAATATTCTCAGAATATTGTTCCTTCAATACTCCTAAATTTTCAGATATTAAACACTTCATTTCTATGATCTGACATTAAAATAGAAGAGGAAATGCCGGAAAGGAATTATAAAGTGGCTATTCCCATTCACCTCCATGTACAATACCGACCAGCCACTTGCTTCTTCCCACAGGCATTGAACCGAAGCACTCCAACCCACCTTTCTTTTTTTGAACCACTATTCTCTATTTGTTTCAAGTAATGTGTCTTTGACTCTGTCAATCATTTATGAATTACTTGACACCAGAATGTTTTTGTTTGGTTTTTTAAATGCATTCACTGGTAAAGTACAGGACATGGTGAACATAGTAAATCCTCGTTAACTGATTCCACTAACCTTAGCCTCTAGGTTTCTAAAGGTCAAGACAAGAAATTTAAACCAGTATACTATATCTAAAAATTATAGTTAAATGACTTACTAAAAGGCTTAACATATATTATATTCTGGTCTAGAACAAGGGTTGTCTAACCACTGATCCATGGACCAAATCTGGGTAGATGTAGAGGTTAGAGCGGGGTTTTTCTCATATTTATAAAGTGAGAGAAAGAGAAAAAAAAAATCAAAAGAAGATTAGACAAAGTATTCAATTTTAACGACCATCAGCAAAGTTTTCCTGGAATACCAGCTTTCCTTGATTGTTTATTTTTAATTTAAGGTTCCTACTACAATGAGAAATTTGAGTACGACCATATTATATACAGAGCCTAAAATATTTACTGTGGGCCGGCCCTGATAGCACATTGAGTTTGCTAACCCTTGGTCTGGAACAAAAATACTTTTCAACCTATATACTAATGTATTTTAGGCTTTATGCAGTAACTTCAAAGTACAACTCACAGAATCCTATGTACATCTTGGCTGCAAACTCTAGAATACATGCTTTTAAGCTCTTTATCTTGAAAGCACAGTTAAATCTGTGTCTTCATGCTCTGAATGCTAATCAAAAGTTCACTGAGATGTACAGGGCCAGATTCTACCAACATCTACAGTGCAAACTGGGACAAGAGACACTCGTCACATAGTCTGCTCCACATAGGAGCCAGATGTCCATTCATACCTAGACCATAACGAAAACACAAAAGAATGAATGTGCTTAACTAGAGAGCCAGTATTTACAATTTAAAATAAAATAAAAAACTGCTCTGGGAGCAAGGGTTAACTTGTTTCATAAAATAGAGTCCACATAAATTCATGTTAAACATGTAATTCTTGTGATACAGACTCACGGTCTGTTGCATTGCAAAAGCATTCTCTCATAACTGAACATGGATTTCAATCAATATCACACAATTAAAAAACAGATCTATCACCTCTGTACAGAAAGGAAGCAAGGGGAGGCGCAAGACACCCAGGGAGGCAAACAAGAGAGAGGCCATTCACCAAATACGCATAGAGAAGGACAGAGTGTGCTTAAACATCAGATGCCCGTGTGCCACCCACACGGCAGCACCCAGTGAGCATGCAGATTAGCATGAGTCTGAGAGAGTGTGCAGGGTGTGAGAAGCAAAGCAGAGCTGGGAACACCAGTGTCCACACGGAGGGCAAACACTAGAGTCACAAGCAGGAAAGTCTGAAAGGGGGGGGGGGGGGAACGGACTGACAGCTTTGTAACTTGCTAAGGAGCAGAATGTAGCCAAAACCATTTAAAATTTGAGATATGATCAAGAAATTTAAGTCTTCACTCCATGCATCAGTACATTTATCTACTGAAATCTAGCATAATGATATCTAATGGAAGGAAAGATTAAACTGAGTAATTAATTCATATAAATGAAGGCAAATCTTGAAAAATGAATAGAAAGATTGTCAAGGTTTTTACAACAAATTAAAATTGTTTATAAATTGCTTAAATGCAAATAGCTACACTCATAAACTACTAAAATGACAGTAGAAAAGGGTTAACTTTTAAATTCAAAGTTATTTGCATGTGGTAGTTCACAGCTGACAGGAGCAGCTGTCTGCTCTGTCTAGACAGCTGTTCAGATCTAGTGGAGATGTTTGCTGTACGCCAGCAAGTTTTTCACCTTTTCACAAACTGCTGGAGTGGGACCTACTTTCTGTCGAGCAAATACAAAATACTTGGACTTGGACTTGTATCAAAACAATTCCTGTCAGATGAGATGCCCCACAAGGTCCTTAAATTTTAATTGCAAGTACCGTTTGATCTTGGTTATGGTTTTAGATGTTCCCCCCTCTGGTTTTAAAAAGGAAACTGAATGCTCAGACTGAAGATTGCCATAGGAAACGCCTTAGGAAGGGCAGAGCCAAGGCCTAGGCACAGTGCTCATCAGGCACACAGAAGAGCCAGCCAGGGTGCGATCTCCACAGCTACAGAACAAGACACTGTGGCAGAAAATGTGTTTTGTGTATGCCTAAGGGTGGACAAACATGGTTTAGACATTAAAATATATACCACAGTACTGAAATATAATTGTTTTGGTCTACTTCATACTTCAAAACACATGAAAAGAAAAAGAACTATAATGATTCAGATTAAATAAAATTTCCTTATTATTATCTTTTTAATTGGTGTTTATTTAGATTTTATTGATTTTTATTTTGTGCAAGTCACTGTAAATAAAAATTAACAACAAACATATTCATGTATTTTTTTAATTCTAAAACTTACTGGCACTCATGGGAATAGACTGCTTGCTTCTTGTAGCTAGATGATACCAAGAGGCCACTTTAAAGTTAAATTGAAATATTTAAGATAAACTGCCCTTAAATATTAATGTAGCTCAGGTCTTTTTTTTTTTTTTTGGTTTTTCGAGACAGGGTTTCTCTGTGTATCCCTGGCTGTCCTGGAACTCACTCTGTAGACCAGGCTGGCCTCGAACTCAGAAATCTGCCTGCCTCTGCCTCCCAAGTGCTGGGATTAAAGGTGTGCGCCACCACCGCCCGGCTTGTAGCTCAGGTCTTATGTATACAGCTCACTAGGGACCAGTCCTCAAAGTGCAGTCTAGGGATCCGTCAACTTGCTAGCCGCTGCAGACTGTGTTCTTAAGGGCACTAACGCGTTTCTGCTCTTCCCTGTGCACTGCAAACACGCACACAGAAAGCTTTTCCTAAGGTCACATGATTTAAAATACCAACTGAATGAAATATAAAACAGGGAAATCTGCATACCTTTTATTAAAGCAAATGCTAGACAGATTTGCCAAAATATAAAGCAAATAAAACCCAAACCCAGTCATGGCAGTTGTTTTCACTACGCGCTTCAAAGCATTTGTTCGTTGAAGGCATTTATGTTATGATGTAATGGTTTCTTGTTGATAGTTTTAGTGAAAGAAAGTATTTCTTCAAGTTTTCAGCCAGACTGAGTTTACTTTTATTATGAGAACATGCTATATTTTTGTGGTACCGGTATCTTCTTTTGCTTTTGTCAGTTTGAATTCCTAATGTTACGTAACAATAGCTATGCAACCCACACAACAAAAGCTAGCAGGAAGTGCTGGAGTTTTAAGACTGTAAAGAGTGGTTTACAAAGTCTAAGAAGTTTTGTTGTAGGAGCTGAGCCCTTCAAAATGAGATAGTATTTGTACATCAGCAACAACTTTGTCATATAATTTCTTTCAGTAAGTCAGTTGTGAGAAGAGAAACCACAGAGGGAAAACCTGTCCTGTTTTGTTTAAGAAAAGCAAAGGCGCTCCCTTCCTGTCACCACGCCCCTAGCCAGCCAGCGTTGAAGACGAGGACTTACAGTGAAGAGGAGCTCCATAACTCTGCTGTCCAGGAGAGCCTCCCGCCAGGACTCTGTTGGCTTCAACAGCACATTTTGTGAGGATTCAAACATAGCTATATAATGTCTGCCCAGTTATCTAGTGTCAAGGTCAGCAACAATAACATTCTTACTTTGTCTAAACTATAAGTATACCCTAAATATAACAGCAGCCAGCCACAAAGAATGCAATGGAAACAGTTTAAGCCTCTTCACATATGCTACATAATTCGTGCCTGAAGCTAAGGAATAAAAGGCATTAAGTGCTGAAAAAAAGAATGCTACAGGAATGTTAGGTAACGGGTTTAATCCCTACATGTGCCATACCAGAGATCTTAATAGAGGCAACAGAAGGGGGGAAAGTGACTTAAAAAACAGACATCAAAAACTAAACCTAAAGAATCAATTTCGGTAAATTTGCCCCACTACTTTACCCAATATTTTAAACAACTAAAATCATATACACAAACTGAGTTTCATATAGACTCTAGGGAAAACCAGCAGTTTTCCAAAAGAAATATATTCACAGGAAAAGACCATGAAAGAGCAACTATGCTCCATACTAAAACAGAAAAATTGAGATCACAGAAGCTCAACACCAAGTCAAAACAAACAATTAAGCAGTTGACAGAAAACATTTTTATTCAAAATTCCCATATGCTCAAGGGAGGTAGAAAGGCATGGATCTTCCAGGACTCACTGGACAGCCATTTGGCCTACTTGATGTGCTCCAGGCCAGTGAAAAGAGACCCTATCTCCCAAGTAATGACTTCAGAAGCTGTCCTCTGTCCTCTACACAAACATATACATATACAAAATATTGAGATTGAGTGAGAAATCTCAACACAGGCATCTAAGATGACATTCTGCAAAAAAAAAAAATCAGGCACGCATTAATATACATGAGCATACACCGCCCCCAAACACATAATACACTGAGAAAGTAACATTCCCATAGACTCAAACAGTATATAAGGTGTTGAAGTATTCACTATCAAATATGATCCAATTGAATAAATTTGCTGCAAATAAATTAACCATCATAATAAGTATGTGTCTGTAGATGTTGATGAATGTATTGTACTCAATAGTGCCATAGTAACTAAGCCTTTAAGAAATGAGAAGGCTGCCTTCTTTGTACTTCTTTGTGACGCAGACTGAACTAGGCAATATTCACATCATTCAGTGAGAAATCTCAATCTAAGATGACACTCCGCAAAAAAATCAGGCATACATTCAAATGCTGCCATTTCCTTATACCCAACTCATTCTTTTGTAGAGAGAAATTATTTACAGAAAAAACTGAAGGTAGGTAACACTGCTTTGGAAACCATCCTTTAAAAGTCGGTTGTTTATGAGACTGCTTCTTGTCTGTGAAGAGGGCTACGGAGGGCACTGAGTGGTCCTAAGAAAGGAAGTCACTGCTCCTTTCTGATGTCATTCCCAAACTCCTAACTCTGACTAACTGAAGTGAAACCCTGAACAGGCTCACTTAGTATTTCCCTCTTCCTTTATCCGCCCCCTTGTGGACACACAGAACGAAACCCTAAGGAAAGGAAGCCAGAACAGGACAAAGAAAAACCAGCCAATGACCAATGGAAAATGATTCCTTTCCTCAAAAGCACTAGGGGACCTCAGTCTCATTTTAGAAAAACAAACTGAAGGACTCACAGCTGATATCTGCTGTTTATTGCAACAACAGTCTACTGGCTAGCTTTTCATATGCTTTTGAAATTCACACTAAAGCAGGTAAAGGATCGTTAGTGTTCAGAACAGATTATCTAGGGAAAGACATCAAGGCTTATATCTCTTGAAACAGAAAACAGCCATTTATCTTTTTTAGTTTGAGTGTCATTTTATTAAAGGTATTTTTATTATGTGAAAGGTCAGTAATGAAATATACTCAATTATTTAAATAATGCACGATCTGAAATGGTGTGATGCCCTTGTCAATCTAGAGATCACATGACACTGTGAGGGGAACACATACATGAAGATCTAGACATATCAAAATATATATAGACAGACCATACATATCAAAATAATATAAAGAATGAAGACAGTTTCTTAAAAAAAAAAAAGTAAATAAAATTTAGAAATCTAACTTTTCTACTCTTACAACAATGTCCTAAAAAACGCTGAGCCAGGTGCAGTGGCACATGCTTTTAAACCATCATCAGGGAGGCAGAAGTCTACACAGTGAGTTCCAGGACAGCAAGGGTTACAGGTCGAAGGAAAACCATTCTGCAACTCTGTCCTCTGACCCCGACAAGTCCCATGGCCCTTGGGCTCTGTGCCAAGACAGTGCGTGCTCATGCTCACTTTCTCTCTCAGACTACAACAATAAAGTACTTTTGATTAAGACATTACCTTAATGTTAAAGCAAATTTCACTAAAACTAACTTCAATAAACAGTAGTTGCTCTTTTACAAGATTGCAAAGCTTTGGTTCTTACTGACTAAAATATGTTCTGGTTTCTTTTTTTTAGATTTATTTATTATTATACATAAGTCACTGTAGCTGTCTTCAGATGCACCAGAAGAGGGCGTCAGATCTCATTACGGGAGGTTGTGAGCCACCATGTGGTTGCTGGGATTTGAACTCAGGACCTTGGGAAGAGCAGTCAGTACTCTTACCCGCTGAGCCATCTCTCCAGCCCTAAAAAGTTAGGGGGTTGTGGCACACACCTTTTTTTTGGGGGGGGGGGGGGTTCGAGACAGGGTTTCTCTGTATAGCCCTGGCTGCCCTGGAACTCACTTTGTAGACCAGGCTGGCCTTAAACTCAGAAATCCACCTGCCTCCCGAGTGCTAGATTAAAGGCATGCGCCACCAAGCCCGGCATGTTCTGGTTTCTAGATACTATATTTTCTTATCTTTTAAAAACATGTCATCAACAAGAGAGTGGTCTGCTATCAATTGATCAGTGATTTTCACTCTATGCAATACGCAGAAGGCAGATCTCATGAAGCACAAGAATCACAACAGCTATTACTTTAACAAAAAAACCTGTATAAATTCCAAATTTTTCTGAGTGATAATTTTAAATGCTTTTCTAAATATTTAAATATTTGTATAATTTACATTTTACATAATTCATTTGCAACCAACAAAATAACTGCATTCTGCTCTTTTTTTTTTCTTTTTCTTTTCTTTTTCCTGCCTCTGCCTCCCAAGTGCTGGGATTGAAAGGGTGCGCCACCACACCTGATGCATTTTGTTTTTTAATAAGCCTGCGTCGCTTTGAAAATTGTGTCAACCTCATCTAACCTTCCCTTTTTCATGTTTGACCAAATTAAGAAGTGACAACGTCCCAGTGCGCAGGCTGCCTGTCACCATACTAAGCACAAACCCACCAGGCAGGTTCTAGCACAGGGCAGAACTGAGGTGCTAAAACTCAACCAGGCTTCCAAGTTCAACGCCATCTTAATCTCTTGAAAAATCAGTCAGAGCTGCATGTAAATTCTACTGTAGCTTGGCGCAGAAACTAATTCAATATTCCCTGCCCATCTCCATAAAGAGCCTCTCATATTTTCCAAAAAAAAAACACCTCACAGACTTCTGAGGAATCAAAACCATATCCACAGCACCTGCCCTATTCTGTAACTTCAGGACCAAGACAGACACACGACGCCAAGAGCCAGAGGACAAGTTTAATCAGCCCTACTAGTGGCTCTCACTGGCTAATCCCACTAAGTCTTCTGTGTCAAGTTCTTGAATCACAGATTGAGCTCAGCAAGTGCATCCACCTCAACCCACAGGGCAGAGCTGAGGCTAGAAAATAACTGAGTACTTACAGAAACAAATTAGCTCTTGTCCACTTACTGACACCTTCAGTAAAGATATCATATTGTGACAGTGAAAGGAGAAAAATCTGAGGATGTGGTTCAGTTGGTAAAGTGATCATTCTGTAAGCACGCAGACCTGGGTTCAGTCTCCACCACCACATAAACGGGAGCACGTGCTTTAACCTCAGCACTAGGGAAATACGGGCAAGAAGGATGGCCACAGACATAAGAAGACCAGTGCTGATGAGGACGCAGTGCTAACCCTAATCACTGAACCTCTTCTCAGTGGGAACATGATCTTTATCTAAACAAATATACAACGCTACCAAGGGCACTACCAGAACATTTAAAACTGCCTCTGTACTCTGTATGTTCAACTGAGTGAACTAGTAATCTTCCATTAATGGCAATAGGTTTGTATTAATAGGTCACCAGTGCAATTAAGAACCTCTGCCTCCCAAGTGCTGGGATTGAAAGGGTGCGCCACCACACCTGATGCATTTTGTTTTTTAATAAGCCTGCGTCGCTTTGAAAATTGTGTCAACCTCATCTAACCTAATGATACACTAAGTATGTCAAAAATTGCTTCAATTAGTCCTCAAAGGGGCTAAATTCACAGGGTCATGATGTGCTTTCTACTTAACAGCTTTCTAAAAATAACAAAGACCATGTTGCCTATGTTAAATGCACAGAAAGACCTAGGAGGATTCAGTTTAAAAATCAACAATCCAAAACTCTCCACATAGTCCTTCTTGCCTTACGATTCACTAGTCAGCAAACCTAAAGCAGAGGAGACCTCTATAATCCAGAGAGCAGCTCCATCCCCACAGTCATCACTTTCCAAATTAAGCAACACTACACTCTAAGCTGCAGAGCACACACTGTGACTGCCCTGCTGTGGCATTCATGGAGAATGAACCAAAATAACCTAGGCTGGTGATTAAGAACCCAACAGACAGAATTCCTTACAAATGTTAAGTATTTTAAATGAATCACTTTCCAGTAAGAAGTATAGTTATAGTAGGTAAACCATATTTGCCTAAACTTACACCTGAATGAATGAACTTCCCAATCCAAAAGGTAAGGGGCACCAAACAGCGCTGCCACCCTCAGGCTGCAGCCTCCCAGACACCTTTGGCCTATGTTTCCTAGGCAGTTTGATCATGCTGTGAAAGCAAATTCACTCACTGGGTTTAAAAATATGTATTTATTCCATCCCTTTTATTCTTGCACTTAACTTACACTACACAAAATACTATGTGAACACCACATGAAGCTAGAAAAAGAAGATGAAATGTCTTATCTTTTGGAAACAGCAAGCGTTTCCAAACTTTCTTTGCTTTCTCTGCCTCTGAGCACTGTCACTCCATGTTCCTGCACTCTAAGTGTCCCCCTCTATGGCAATGACATAGAAGCACAGTGTGGTACAGCACCATATAGAACCAAGAGAGAACAGGGTACATCACGGGCAGGAGGGAAGGCAGGCAGGAACAACATGTCCAAGAGCTACAAAACTAAACAGAATCTTCTGAACAATTACACATATAGTCAGCACAACTCACTGTACTGAAGACTAGAGAGTCTGCTCTTCAATGACTCTTTCCCCACAATGGCCCAGAGTCAGAAACTCTGCTGTTTCTTTTTAAATACTTTTTCTGGAATGTAGAAACACTCCTGAAAAGGATAATGCACACATAAATTCAAATGTTGATTAATCACTTTACCAACTTCCAATGTATCACATCAGATAGCAATGCAAAAGACAGTGGGAATGAGACTAATTACTCAGTGGACTGAAGAAAATACTACACAACACACACTGCTTTATAACTAACTGTATTCAAACATTCTATCAGATTTCTATATTGTGTTGCTCCAGTTTCAAGCAATCTTAGACAGAGCTGACCCAACCAAATTTAACAAAACTCTGTATCATGAAGTCACACATCCCACATCAACACATGGCTTCTTACCTTCCTCACGATCTCAGCTTGAGCCTATGCTATCTTAACATTTATATCACTGGCCAAACATTACAGCATCTCGTCTTTCCTAAATCCTATTTCTCTTTTCCCCTTGGACAATAAGTATTCCCCTCTCCAATACTTCAAGTATAAAATGAATCACCCTGACTCAAGCACACAGTCTAGGGCCAGCACTGCTGACTGATATTCTTCACTCACTAGGTGTGACTCCAGTGAAATACAGTTTCGCCCTCTCCCTCAAACACATTTCCATGAGTTCAATTAAGTCTAAACAAGATGAGATTCTCCAAGTGGCCCTTTGAAGTAGATTCTGACTACCTTTATTTGAAACTTATCTTTTCTTCCCTAGTTCTCCTGACCAGCTTCTCCCATGTGCCCAGGCGGTCTTCTCGGTCTCTCTGGCTTCTTTCTGCTTTCTAAGACCATGCATGACTTTGTTATTCTTTGCAGGACTGATACCACTATCTTAATTTCAATGGCCCATATTACAGGAATGACTCCCCAAATTCTATCGTCACTCCAACTCATTCCCTACAATTCTAAGGGACCACAGGGAGATGATGACGGGATGACAACTCATCAGTAAGGCAGCCTGATGAACCTTGGCATGCCAGATATTTGTAAAGGCTTCACAGAGACATAATTCACATACTATACAATTTGTTCAGTGATGCAATCGTTTTACTATATTCACAGTTATGTACCATGAACACATCTAATTTTAGAACTATTCATCACCCCAGAAATTTGGTATGCTTTACAGTCATCTCCCATGTCTTCCCACACACCAGTGCTCTAGGTAACCCCTATCTATTCTGTCTCCAATTTGCTTATTCTGAACACTACATAGACATGCAATCGTGTATCAAAGTTTTCTCTAAATGGCTGCTTTCAGAGTACTCTTTCATAGTATAGTGCTTTCAGAGTTTACCTGTGTTAGCATGTCTAAGGACTTCATTTATTTTAACTAACAAACAATGCATCAATAATATGCCACACATCTTATTTATTCCCTTATCAGCTGATGGACCGTTGAGCTGTTCCCACTTCATGGAGAATACTGATTCGAACATTTAGGGTCTCTCCCTTATATCTACAATAAAAACCATACCAGTTTATACAGATAATATATCAAATAAAAAGATAAAAACTAAATATATTAAGAAAATTACACATCATAGTATCATTCTAAATGATCACACACATTTTAAACAAGATAGACTAAGACATTTTATAGGGCCTATTTGTGACTATTTGTTTTCCCTATAAGATAATCATTTTTTAAAAGCAATCAACACCCATGTTAATTAAGCTTCACTATTTGACTCTATGGTACAAATCTAGATATTTTTCCAATTTTTCCCCTACCAATTGAACAGCGCTGATGGCTCTCCAAGCAACTGTTAAAAATATAACTCAGGCAGAACTGGCTTCTCGAGAAGGGTTTCACTAACTAACGCTCAAACTGTACCTTCATTTACTGTCTAAACTGAAATCTATCACTCAAAAAAAAAATTTTTTTTTGGTTTTTTTGAGACAGGGTTTCACTGTGTAGCCCTGGCTGTCCTGGAACTCACTCTGTAGACCAGGCTGGCCTCAAACTCAGAAACCAGCCTGCCTCTGCCTCCCAAGTGCTGGGATTAAAGGTGTGTGTCACCACTGCCCAGCATTTTTTTTTTTAAGATTTATTTATTATTATATCTTAAGTACACTGAAGCTGTCTTCAGACACACCAGAAGAGGCTGTCAGATCTCATTATGGGTGGTTGTGAGCCACCATGTGGTTGCTGGCATTTGAACTCAGGACCTTTGGAAAAGCAGTCAGTGCTCTTAACTGCTGAGCCATCTCTCCAGCCCTCTATCACTCAAAAGAGTACTCAGCTATACTATAATCTAGCTTACCAATATATGGAACTACACCAGTCACTGGACACATAAACATTCACTCAGTTATAAGTATGAAGTAGAAAAATATTCTGAGCCAGGCATGGCGGTACATACCAGAACTTTTGAGGCTGAGGCAGGAGAACTGAGACCAAGGCTAATGTCTGATTTTTTTCTTTTATCTTTATATTTATGTGTATGTGTGTCTGTGCATGTGTATGGGTGTCCATGGAGGCCAGAGGAGGGTGTGAGATCCTCGGGAGCCAGACAGGCCGATTATGAGCTGTCCAACCTCGGTGCTGGGAACCAGACCTGAATCTTTTGGAAGAGCAGCCAGCATTTTACCACATCAGCCGTCTCTCCTGACCCAGCCCCTCTTTTGGGTGCCACCTTTCACAGGCTGGCTTAACACTCATCATGTAGCCAAGGATAACCTTGAACTTCCCATCACAGGCTACACAGCTCACCCAGCAGCCCTCACGACCTTTAGAGGAGTTATGTCCTTTGGCAACACTACAGCTATTTTCCAATACTTTGTCTAAGGACTTCACAAAATATTTTATGAGTGTGTATCTTTCAGACAAACTTTGTTTCCAAACTCTTAGGAAACTGTTTCTCTTTTCAAAATAGTAACTCCCTGCCAACTAGATTTTCACCTAAAACATTTAGAATTGGCTGATATATGCACTGTAATTTTTGTTAATTTTTACTACATACATAATTAATGTTTTGATAGCTCCATATGGACTGGTATTTTTAAATCTGTTCCAAGTCTTTTCAATGTCTTTTTTGTTTTTGTTGGTTTCCTTAAAACTCGGTCTTGCTATGTAGCTCTACCTGGCCTTGAACTCATGGCCATCCTCCTCTCATCTCCCAAGTGAATGGTGTGTTTGCAGGTGTGTGCTATCATACATGACCTTCTTATAAAAATTTATTTTATGTACAGTGGTGTTTTGTCTGTGGACCATATGGGTAGCTGGTGCCTGAGGAGGCCAGAAGAAGACATCCTATCCTCTGAAATGAATTACAGATGGTTGTGCACTAGGAATAGAACCCTGGTCCTCTAGAAGAACAGCCAGTGCTCCTAACTACTAAGCTATCTTTCCACTCTGATTTTTTTGTTTTGTTTTGTTTTTTAAATTTTTCTCTCATACAATACACCCTGACATAAGTCTCTCCTCCCACCCCACCCCTCAACTCCTCCTCCTCCAGATTCACCCCTCCATTTCCCTTCAGAAAAGGGTAGGTCTCTAAGGAAACCAACAAAGCACAGCATAACAAGCTACAATTAGACTGCTGGGCAGTGGTGGTAGTGCACACTTTTAATCCCTGCAGGCAAGCAGGTCTCTGTGAGTTCGAGGCCAGCCAGGTTTACAGAGCCAGTTCCAGAACAGCCAGAGCTACTCAGAGAAACCCTATCTTGAAAAGTCAAAACAACAACAAAAACAAGTTACAATGAAACTAGGCACAAACCCTCATATCAGGGCTAGATGAGGCAACCCAGTAGGAGGGAAAGAGCCCCAAGGGCAAGTGAAAGAGTCGGAGAGCCCCCACTTCCATCATTAGGAGTCCCACAAAGCCACCAAGCTAACTACAGCCATAACATGCCTGCAGAGGACCTCGTGCAGACCCACACAGGCTCAGTGGTTGCCCTTTTAGTTGTTTTTTTTGTTGTTTTGTTTTTTAAACTAAAAAAATTGGGATAGGAACTAGTCTAATCTCTTCACAACAAAATCCTGCTACAGTGGTAAAACACAACAGGGAACTGGAGAAAAGGCTCAGCAGTTAAAAGCACACTGGCTGTTCTTACAGAGGACCTGGGTTTGATACCTGGGACCCACACAATGACTCACAGCTGTCTGTAACTCCTGTTCCTGTAACTCCTGTCTGATTAACCTCACCTGACCGCTGCAGAGACCAGGCACAAATGTGGTGACCAGACACGCAAACACACATGCAAAGCAAAGCATGCACACAATGAAAGTAAATAAAGGCGTAAAATTAAAAGGAAATAAAACAAAAAGAAACAAGTTGAATGTGGTAACATACACCTATAATTCTACAATTTAGGAGACTGAAGAAAAAAAAAATCCTGAATTCAAGACCGGATTGCTAGATTTGCAGGTTGTCTTACCTCAAAAGAGAGGGCAGAAAAGAAAGAAAACGTAGCCTGAAGCAATGTGACATTCTAAAGAAAAATGTTCTAAAAATGAAAAGTTAACAAAGTATGTGCTTAGGAATGGCAACCCAAGTCTAAAACCCTAACCCTGAAGAGCTGAAGCTATAGCAAGGCCAGCCTGAGCTATAGAAATCAGTGCTCTCAAAAACTCAAAGCAAAAAAGAAAGTATGTATGTGCTCCTTACAACTCTAAAGAATCAAATTTATATATTAAAAATATAAAATTGGTTAACGGGTGAAAGAGAAAGACAGGCATAAAGGAGAGTGTGATTAACTCAGTAGCAAGCTTCACTCCAATGTGACTGCCCTTGGCAAAGAAGCCTGGAGACTTCCTGTTCTAACGAGTTAGTGGCTCCCTTTCTCTCACACCACCTGCCTTGAGTTACTTTTCTAGTAGATAAATATGGAAACTTGACAATGGAAATCACAGCTTACCACACACCTTTAGAGTCCCAGTTTTACAGGTCTCAAACCTATATGTATGAAAGAAGCAGATCTTGACTCTATTGGAAAAAGATGAGTCTCATCATAAAGCTCTGATAAGATTTCTTATCTTCTTAGGAATAGCATTTTCCTCTGAAACAAACTCTTCCAGAGCCCTAGGAACTGGCAGATTAAAGCTCAGCAACAGCAGCTGACTCTGCACGTGGTAACTATACTGTATAATTTAGTCAACATCCTTTTCCTGTTTGGAAACATTAAGATTCAGAAAGGTTCAGCAATTTGCTGGAGATCAACTGAGGCTTGAACCTAGATCTGCCTGACTGAACAATGTTCCAAGAGGCACCACAGAATTCCAAGGTACAACAACAAGACACTCAGCAGCAGTCGCTCTGAACCGAAAGCATATCACTAACTTATTACACACACTCAGGCAATAAGCATAAGGGCAAAACCAGAGTCCTTCTAACTAGGCAAAGTCAGTAAAACAATCTAATTTAATCACATATCCAAGGAGAGATAAAATGCATCTTGCACACTTTGTCCTTTCCTTCCCAGGATTACCATCCCTTTGCTCAGTCAGCAACAGCCTTTTAGCCACCAAATGCTGTCACACACTCAATCCTCTTCTACACTCTACTGAACAATGGTACAATAACATTCCATTTCTACAAAAAGAAAAATAAAGTCTCCACTCAACAGAATGCTTCACACACAAAAAAGCTAAGGATGTCCAGGACTGAGCTTCAAGATTCCATTTCTACAAAGTCACCATGAGCTCAACCCTTCCCGCTGTTAAAAGGATATAATTTGGAGGGAGAAAATTCCAGCTCAGGACTTGGTTGGCGAGGGCGAGGTACCGCTGGAACACTGAGGACATCTGAGCACTGAGGTTCTCCCGTCTGCTGAACTCCTGCAGAACTCCAACCGTTAACATGAAGATCTGCCGAAGGTCTTCTTCCTGTGGACAGTACATCACACAGTTTTGCATGACGCTTACTCAAAGCACATTCATTCCTTGGTAGCATCATCAAACAAGTAAGAACCTCAAGGTTTCCATTAGATGGCACTACTTCCTTAAGGATGGTTTCCAACATCAGTGTGCTTTCAAGTGACACCATTAACTGTAATCTAAATGCCCCTCCATGCAGGAGAACCTCTGAGAGCGAATGTGACTGCAGCAGAGCTGGCAGAGCCAGTTGCTAGAGTGCAGACCCTCAGGACTTAAGCCAATGCCTTCACATAACTTTACTGCAGAGCCAAACAATACACTCGAGAGACAAAAGAGCCCATGCCATCTGCAATAACATTTTAAATACATGACCTTCTTTGGCACTATGCCAGTCCTATTTTTAAAGCCAGCAGAATCCTATCAATTGAAATATTTATATCAAAACTTGATAAGAAAACAATAAACTAAGGAATGTTTATCTTTTTTGTTGTTTAAAGATGAGAACTGAATAATTTCAACTTATCAATTCAGAAATCAAACTTAACAATTTACTATATCGTATGAAATCTCAGCATAAGTCTTCAGGCATAAGCTACCACTCAAATATCTAAAACAAATGCTCTCATCATTGGGAACAAACCGAATAAAAAATGGACTGCCCAATAATTAAAACATAAAAAACAAAGGTACCAATACCTGAAAGACTCGCTTGCAGTTACCGTGGAATTCCATACTCAGCCCAATGTTGCTAGTTTTACTTGAACTTGAAAATTCACTCAATAGAGCAGTTAGAATAGAACAGGCCAGAGTTTGCTAGATCAATAAGAAATAATTTTAAGTCATTACTTTTTTCAAAGCTTTGTTTCGATATATTTTGTTCGTACATAATTTCTGTGTGTTACAGTTTCAGAGCCTCTAACTGCCCAGCAGAACCCTGGATGTGAGTAAGAAGACTGGCTCTCCTTTTCAAGTAGTGTGGAAAATGCTGACGTTAGGAGGACTGGAACCCAGGACAAGATTCTACTCAATCCTAGAGGGCAACTGACGTTTTAAATGGTTGTTAAATAATTGTTAGACGCCATGTTTCATTTAATTTACACAACAATCCATACATTTTTACAGTTGAAAGAACTGTGACTAGAAGAGGGTAGATGACTACCAGAGGCCATCAACACTTAACTTAGACTCATGCCTCCGACTCTTCCTTCTGATGAATGAATGTAAAATGTGTTCTCAAACAGATGAAAAGTAACACAGACTTTAGTCCCCAAAATAGCAAACAGGTAGTACCTCAAAACTTTTTAAATCAAAGAAAGAAACTTTTCCTTGTCATTGGGTCCACTAGGTCCACTTAGAACACTAACTCCTCAGTCTTATTCAGAGTGTTTAGAGTCAAGGTAACAAGGATGGAGAGAAGGTTATGAATTATTTTGGCACATTTCCAGGGGTTAAACAGAAATATGCACACTACCTCTGAACAACCGAAAGATTAAAGTCAAGATGATACTATTTCTGCAAGCTTACACAACAGCTGAACACAGTGGGACCCACCCCACCAACTGTATCTTTGTTCAGAAATGCTTCTGATGTTAGTACCTTGACCTTACAGATGCTTTAGTTTGGCAAATCTTAGCAAAATCCCTAAAGACGTGCAGGGCTGATGTTTGCTTAAGGTAAGTAATAGTAAACAATATATGGATAAACAATATACTACTTTTACTTTTTAAAGTTTTCCTTTCAAAATGGTTTTTAAAAGTTTTAAAGAAAGTAGGTACTGTTCACCTCTTAATCACAATCAAAATAAGCACAGGTAAGCAACTTCAAAAATTGTGGAGAATTCAAAAGTATCTATTAAAGGTGCCTTCTATAATAATGAAAATTCAATGGCGACTCTTAATTTCGTTTTGTGCACACATATACACTTTTGTTAATATTTACTGGCTGTACCTGAGGGTTGAACCAAGTAGTCATTACGGTCTTTAGACAAGTGTTCCTCATCAGAAATGAACTTAGCCCTGCTCCCCCCCATACTCGTTTACTTCAAAATACACAGTTATTTTAATACAAAAGTTCACTTATCCCCAAATCTTCAGAAAAATATGTGCCTGTTTAAATACCTCTGTGGGACTCAGGAAAACAGTCTGAGAAATCGGGCACAAGCACCTCATATAGAGAGCAATTTGTCCCTGTCATTACTGTTCACAGGGATTTCAAACACTTATCAAGTTAAGTAATCCTCACTTTAAAATGGCTTTTTTTAAAGTGGTGATAAAAGTGTCAATCGGCCAGGCACAGAGGCGCAGTCCTCCAAATCCTCATTCCTCGGAGGCTACGGCTGGGGGACATCTGAGACCAGCTTAAAAGACGACACAGTCTGACTCTGCCTCAAAAATATTCCCCAATAAGCTAAAAAGAAAATTAAAGCACTAGCCATCAATACTTCACAGATACATTAAAATAATTTCATACATCTTTAAATGTCATTGTATGCATAAATGCACATATATACCTTTTTGTATACTGATGAAAGATTTGGTGGGGGAAATACACTAAATAAAGTAATAAACAAAATTATATTAAATTAATACAGTTTGGAGAAAGACATTAATTCACAAGACCTAATAACTTCTGAGATTCTGTAATTCTGAAGACAATTTTAGTAGCCTGTATTCTGTGATAACTCTCTCAGCCTGCCTTCCCATCCATCTTTCTAAGTAATATCTCACTGACTATATATTATGAAAAAATAAAAAGTTTGAAAACATGTCTAAATCAAGAAAATTAATCTCAGATATCCATCACTGAATACAATTTACACATTAACTTCACTTTTGAAAATCCAGAAGCACTTGTTAAATGCAAACTGTCAACATTCTTACAAATAATGCGCTACAATACTTCTCCATACATAATTTATGACTTACCACAGGTTGGTTACTGGGCACTTACACAAAGTGGCATATTTTGAAACTATGGTCATATTCAGATTCTTAGTACAATGCCTAATTAATTATTAGAACATATTCACAATAAAGATTTGCTCTTCTATGGAATAAATATTTTCCAAGCTCATATTCATGGTCAAATAAAAAGATAAAGATACAAACAAGGCAAAGTTAGTGAACCTTGTTGGGTGACCAAGGCTTTCAACAGGTTTCCTTTAGCTATACAGTACAGCTCAGCAGACAGGGAGCCAACAGGGGTCAGCTGCATCAAAAGCCTTGCTATCCAACAAAGAAAGCTCACACAGGATGCACACAGTAGCCCAGACAGGCAAGTGAGCATAGTCTTCCTCCCTCCCCCTCGCCCACCCTTCAGATAAGTGTCCGTTTATTAGGAAAAGCGAGAAGAGCTTCTGTGAGAGGGAGAGGCTCCTAAGGAGGGACATCCCTCTAACCCTTATTTTCAAAACACGAACACCAACAACAAAATGTGTTATCACAGATTTAGCTTCCTAAACATAAGCATTTTTCAGCCTATGAAAATAATATAGCATATCTTAATCTTAGAAAAAAATAAAAGGTTAAAAAAAGTTAAAAGAAAATAAAATTACCTATAATCTTATTGTCTGGGGATTATTACTGTAAGTTATTTATATATAGCTCTTTAGTTTCTTAATACATATATACACATTAGTTACAAAACCAAATTTATATACTTCATATTCCTTTTTCTGCTTTAGTTTTAAAACAAATAGAAATCTTTAAGTAAAAATTGTTTTGTATTTCACTGCATCACTTAGAAATGTAATATGTGAAGATAATTATATAGCATGTAGATAGCAAATGCTATTTTGACCCATATGTAAACTCATCACTTTTCAGAAAACTAAAATTTAGTAAGATATTTTCAAATACTACAAAAAAGTTCAATTTGAAATATTTGTGCAGATACGAGATTAGCACCATAAACTCTAATTATACTATACTATTCTAACTAAACGATACCAAATAAAAAAACCTCATTCCTTGGAGAAAGTACATTAAGTACTGATTATAAAGGAACGAAGCAAAATACTCTGCTATAGATCAACAAAGCAGGTCTGTCTCTCTCTCTCTCTCTCTCTCTCTCTCTCTCTCTCTCTCTCTCTCTCTCTCTCTCTCTCTCTCTCTCCACAAGAGAGCTAATTAAGCTCAGCATGGATGTGGAAGACTGACTGACTCCTAGGCTACTCCGTCAGTTACTGACAACAAAACCCCTGAAGGTGAAGTTACCCTCATTGTATTGGAATGGAGACTGGAAAGCAAAGCAAAACGCAGCTCCGAGAAAGAATTTCCCTGCCAGAGCTAAGAACTGTCAAGTGTGCCTGGGAGAGAGCAGCAGCTCTGGGTCTCACTTACCACTGGAGAAGGCTCCTGTCTGCTTGCTCAGGCATTCAGTGTTCAGGGGACACAAGTGCAGTGCCTTTTACTCCCCCTCCAACCACCAGCACTTTCAAGTGCTATCCCTGCCCTTTGTCAGTCACGGCTAGACAGCATTCTATACTATAGAGAGTAACTCTGATACTCAAGAGGGTATCAGATACTCAAGAGGGTGACAAAAGCTGTCGTTAGAATTTTCAGTGAAATCTGATGAAAATGGACTAAGAAACAGGAGCTTTTCATACCAAGGAGGGCTTTGACTGAAACCATAAGCACAAATTTTCAGAATTTTAAGGTTATCACAAGAATGCTTCAGTTATCTAAGATCATAAAGAATAAGTTCATATGTTATTTTGTAAGTACAACAACAAAAAATGTTTTAAATAAAACTTATACCCTATATATTTTTCCACAAGAAGCCCTTTTATAGCAATTATATGACAATGGTGACTACTTGGAAGCCACTCAAGAAAGGCTGCAGGTTGTTGGAGAAACAAAGCGCTATCAGATCCCCACGCCACCGGCTGATTTATGTCCACTTCACAGGGTTTCTCAAGTGGCCTTTGTGGCAGTCAATGGCTCACTGCTGCTGGCAAGAGGACACCAGCAGGCAGCTCTTCACCGGTCATCCTTATCTGGTAACCATTTAGAAACCAAGTTACAAAGTCTATTGTGCCTGGGTCTGAAATACATTATCAATAAAAACAGCCTGCAGAAATCCTTAGGAATACAAGAAACCTACTGTTTAGACTAGGGAAACAGAAAAATGTGAATTCAAAAAATTCTGTTTACCATTTAACTTGATTTATCATCTGGATAAAAATCTCATCTACTCTTTGCCTACCTAATCCAGTTATTCTGCATTTAAATTAAATGACTTATTGTAAGTCCTGAGTAAATGCAACAATTAGGGTAAGGTAGAGAGAAGTTAGTATTTTTGTAATTATCATACAATTGGGTTGTTTAGGTCCTACCTCTTGACTGCCAAAATTAGAACTACAAGATAAATTATCACTTAGAAGAGGATCATTAGATATTGCTTGAATCAGTGAATCTTCAGTTAGAACCAAACCCAGATCCCTCTAGAAAAAGTGTCCTTAAACCACTGAGTAATCCATCCTTCATGACCCACTCCCATTTTTGCTGTTTATAAATTTAGATTGATAAAGCAAATAGAAGACAAGGCAATAAGGTCTCAATCTTACCCACCCCCAAAAAAAGTCTTCATGAGCTAAGATTGTAGCTGAGTTGGTCCCAGGCATTCATAAAGTTGAGTGTTGGTGGTACAAGACTACAATTTTGGTACTTGGAAGATAACAGAAGGATCAGAAGGCTGAGGTATTCATAGCTATATCCCAAATTTTTAGGTCAACCTGGGATGCATGACATCTGCTCTCAAAGGAAAACTGTTTGCACAGTATGGCTTCTTTCATTGAAGTACTAGAAATGCAAATGTTTATTCACTGGCTGACAGTTTTTAAAACTCTGTCTTTGTCTTAAAATTCTTACAGTAGCATTCACATTTCTCAACAAAGCCAGTCATTTCATGCTCCTGGGGGAAAAAGATTTAAGAAAAAAAAAAGAACCCCCTGCCCCCCATTGTCTTCCCACTTCACAAGCACAAGATAGTAACTCCAGCTGACAAAACAGAACGCTCTTGCTCAGGGGGAGGACTGTCTCTTAGAATAGCCTGGCTCTTGCCTCAGGATCTTTATTACCAAGAATAAACTGTATGAAAGGTTGCCATACTATACAACAGACCTCCAGCTGCTCTTCTAAGAAAACATCAATGAGACTTTGCGATAAGGGAGATTAACGTGGCTACCTCATCCAGGGGCAGCCCTGGGTAGACAAGTGGATTTCACACCCACTTCTACCCAACATGAAAAAGAGGGGAAAGGGAAGCTTAACTATCTTTCAGAATGATTTAACATAGGCTTATTACTTTCAAAGGAAATAAAGCAAACATGAAATAGATTGAATTTCTAGTTTGTATGTCAGCCTAAAAAAAAGCCTCAGCTACTCTTCTAGGAAGGAGAGCTTTCTTGTTGCTCTCAAACTAGTAACTGACAGTAGGCCTGACAGTTCCCAGCTGAGATGAAATAATCACAGTGCCCATCACAACCACAGGAGTAAGAACAGCCTGCTCACAACGGTGAGCATGAAATGACATAGTTCTTAACTGTATATGTGCGATTACACCAACAACACACCACGGCACATGGAAAGCTAGACTGTCTAAGAAATGCTCCTTAAAAAAATTCTATGTCCTATTCTGGTTTGCTTTTGTTTTACCTTATCTTATTAATTTTTTTTTACATAATTGCTTGTAATCTAATCACAAAGAAAGTGTGTAAATTTGGGTGGATGAGGAGGATATGGGAGGAGTTGAGCAAAATATAGTATATAAAAAGGTCTATTTTCAATAAAAAAATGAAAATAAACTAAAAAAATGGTTTATGAAGGCTAAAGATAGCACAGTGATAAAGGAAGGGACTGTAATCAAATATCATCTCCCAAGGTTTTACAGTTATGAAACTTTCCACAAAATGATCTGCAAGAAACCACAATCATAGTAATTCTTTACAGCATTTAAAGGAAAGCTAGTGTATTGATCATATTTTTTAAATATACAAATAATTAGCTTTCACTAGTAGATATTGTCTTCTGTGTTTCAACACTTAGAATATAGGGTGCTTTATTAGAACTTATGTTCCCAAATTTTTCAAAGAATGGGTTGAGAGGCTCCTAGGAAGATGGTAAAACCCTTCTGCATGAGCAGCCTCTTAGATGACACAAGGACATCTGCTTTACACACTAAAGAATTAATGCCTAGACAATTTACAGTGTATATTTGGCAGAACCATAACTAAGTATGAACCAAAAAAAGTTGCTCCACAACTGCTAATTGCCTCAAAACCCATGTAAGGTTCATGAGAGTAGCAGAGCTAGCACAGGGGGAAAGACAGCCAACACCAGCATTTGGAAGGTAAGCAACCAAACTATAATTTCTGGCCAGTGAAGGTCCCTGGAACTGCCATTTCTAGAGGTAGTAAGAGGGGAAGTGAGTTATCTGACTTCATAGCTCCTCACAGAAAACCATCAACTAGGGCCAGCTGCACGGCTCAGAATCAAGTGGGAAGTAGAGAGCTGGTTCCCAGAAGTCATCCTCTCAGCACGTGTGCCCTGCCATTCACACATGCACATGCATGAAACAGTAAATGGAACTTAAAAACAGTTAAAGAGAACAGCCGTCAGATGATGTCTGTCGCTGGCGTCTGTCTCTTCAAGGATCACATAAATCCATCAGATACAAGTTTCTGGCCAGCGACTGTTGCAGAATGCTACTTTCCTACCAAAGCTCTAACCATTTCTCCTGAGGTTATTCATGTCTCCGAGACTAAGGAAACCTTACATTTCTGAACCATTCCCACAAATTCTTCACCATCCAGGAAGATACATTAAAACATTTTACTGATCTGCAATCTCATTTTCTGGACCTACTAAGCTGGCTTCACAGTACCTGGCAAAGGTGTATGACCACAATGTTTGTATTTTACTTACCATATAAACAGAGAATATTTAAGTTTAATGTTACAATATACTCAGCAAAATCACTTCATCCTATCATTAAAAATGGTTCCACCTCCAACATATTGAATTGCTAATACTATAGAATTTCTTGGTCCTGTTATTTAGAAATTTTACTTAAAAAAAAAACAAAACACAAAAACAAAACCTTGTTGCATACAGTGGTACATGCCTTCAATCCTAATACATACAATACTAAAGAAACAATTCAAGAGTTCAAGGCCAGACTATTGTAGTGAGTTTCTGACTAGCCAGTCACAGAGCAAGACCCTAACTCAAAAACTGTCTTATCAGGGGAGGGTGTGTGTGTGTGTAGGGAGTTTGTGTGTAGTGTGTATTTGTGTATGTGTGTGTGGTGGGTCTTAGCTTTGATTATTTAAAAAATATCAAGGATATTAAATTTATCCAAATGTATGCACTGTGAATATAGCAAAATGTTCTCTAACTACATTGTTTGTTCTATCATTTGTAGACTTTGTAGAACATGTTATTTCTGTGGCTCAGAAAGTCTTATGGTCAATTAGCCATGAATCACTTTTTGTGCTACATCAAATCTGCCCAAGGGGAGAGGGAAGAAGAAAATGTGGTTTCCAGCATGTGCTCACTCCTAAAAAACTGCAGGACAATTACCTGGGCAGTGCTCTCCCAGGACCAAGAGACACAGGAGGACAAGGGCAAGCTGCAAACCCCTGCACTAAAGCCCTAGCTGGAAAAACAATCTAATCCAGAGAGCATTAGCCACAGGTCTCAATGCCACTGTTCCAGTTCAATCTTGTCCACTCTAACAGGTCAGACTATCAAAATGCAACAGGATGTCCCAAAGCAAAATCTATAAGGGGAGCAGTAACTCAACCCAGAACATCCAGGGCACACTGGCCATCAGACTACACATGGTCACTCCCATGAAAGAAAGAGAAGGCTATCAAGTCCATGCAAGTGCTCTGTCATTGTAAAACTATTCGAACACTAGCACAGCTCCACATTAAAACAGAAACAGCTTCAGTGCTCAGTAGCACAGCACTTGCCTTGCCTTGCCTTGCCTGTGCAAGGGTCTGGGTTCAAGTCCCACCACGACTGATAAATAAGTACTATACCTCGTACAGAAGGGTCCCTGAAAATTATATAGCCTCACACATCAATCACTCAAGCAATTTTAAAGTATTAATTGTAACAGTTAAAAACCTACTGAGAATATTTTAAGATTTGATATTTAAGAATCAGAATAGCCAGGTACCACTAACTTCAGCTCTACAGGGATCACCCCAGGAATCAGAGCTGGTCAGTAACACAGCCTCTGGTAAGGAATTTCTACAACTAGACACACAATAAATGTGGACAGGGCAGGGAAGCCATGTTCCTTTCAGTAATGTGGTCAATGGCCTGGCATCTGCTCACCAGGCAGAAACACCTGGAAGTCATGGTGTAGCTAATGACTTTTATTATGCCAGATAACATTTATGTTTAACTCAACCACTTCTATAATTATTGGTACTTTCCAAGGCTTATTAAAACTGGGTGGACAAATGTTCAAAAGAATGATTAAAAATATGAAAAAAACAAGGATGGAGGTATATGTCTTTAATCGCAGAACTCACAAGTCAGGCAGATCTCTGTGAATTCCAGGCCAGCTAGAGCTATAAACTAAGTCCTGGTCTCTCTACACACAGAAAAAGAATATCATGGTGTGTTAACTCATCATGTTTTACAATTGATTAAAATGATTATGAGCACAGTGGCAACAGAGAAAAACAGACTCAAGTAAAAATGCTAAGTATACTATATCTGCATTACACACATATACTTGAAGATCAGAAAAAATGTCTGAACAAATAAAAACTGCTTGGCACATTAGTTTGCATGCCTTTCTTTTATACTACTATTGCCAAAATACAATTAGTTATAGGCAAAATAAAAAATATTTATAGATATAAGAAGTTAGCATACTTACCACAGTGGGATTGCCACTACTTATCAACTGGCTGACTTCATGAAATATGCTTTTGCAGTCAATTGACTTATCTAATGATCCTCTTTTTACAATCACTGCTACTGCTAATAGAATCTGTTCCCGAACATACTTTTGGAGGCTGCAAAACATAAAAATTGTGAAAACATTTACCTATATCTAATATAAACACTCACAAGTTTCTCACTATACCAGAAGCTTCTAATGATATCACCTACCCTGAGAGGGGCACAATCTACCAAGTTATAGAAAGACGCAGACACTTGGTCAGCTGTTATTTACTACCTGTGCAACCCAAAATAAAATCTTAGTTTTCTCTTCTTTAAATGGAGACAATAGTCAGGATTACTGTAAAAACTAATGTTCCACACTAATCTAGGCTACATAGTTAATTTCAGGCCAGGCTAAGCTATACCACCACAAGACCAAAACAAATGTCAAACAACAAAACATGTTCAACCCTAGGACTGTGCCCATTAGACACATACTAAACACTTGAGGCAGTGTTCAAGACATGCTAAGTCAGTTCCTCACTGAGTACTTAGGTGGGGGTATCACTAAGATTGAGATAATTCTGATTTGACATCCATCTCCAACCAGCAGTCCCTCACTCAACCCTTGCTGGTTAATGAGTAAACTCCAAGATCTACGAAAGGTGTGTGAGCTCTGGGTGGTAGTACAAACACTCATTTCCAGCCAAGCACTCTGTAAGGCCTATACCACAGGCCTTACATGACTTCAGAACCTCTTCTTAAAAGGTTAGGATCCCAAAACACCAAAATGTCATAACGATGTGACCTGTGCCCTCGGACAAGCTACATCCCTTACCATGGGCAACAAGACCAATTGTAGCTTTCCTAGAAGAGCCTCAATGTCCTGTTGTCCCGAGTAATTATTAATGGCGCTTTCTTTTACTTTCAAAGGTATCCCAGTTTGGACAGAGTTATACATACAGTCATGTGCTTTTAAAGTCTGCGACAGTCAAGCACCACTCTGCTCTCTGAGCTCACCCTTTCCATACACTCAGTAGGCAGGCATATGGAACTCCTCAGTCCCGGGCTCAACACTTCAATGCTTCCAACTCTACAAACTTCTATTCCCTCTGCCAAAACTGTGATGTCACTTTCTCCAAGGCACCAGCATGTGGCATGACTTATCTGTTACTTCTACTTAATGCTATCCTGAAAATCAACCACCCCACTCTAAGCACACGAGTGTATGTAAAACTAAGGATTTGCCATATAGAAAGCATTTATTAATAACTTCAAGCATGTGTCCCTATATTAAGACTAAAGTCAAAATATTCCTTCATATTTTTGGGCCAGGGTTGGTAGCGTGTGCCTTTACTGCCAGCACTCAGGAGACAAAGGCCAGTGGACCTCTAAATGCCAGTCTAATCCACATAGCAAGTCCTAGGCCAGCCAGAACTTCATAGTGAGACCCTAGCTAAAAGAAAAAAATCTCTATTGGCAAGAACTAGAAAATTAAAACATTTAATGGGTTTTATTTAAGAGTTTCTGTAAATTAACATGTTCAAGAAACATTATTAACTCAATTACCAGAAAGTTAGTTTAAAAAAGATTAACATGAATTGAGCAAGGTCACAGAATGTGGCAGAATGATTATGAATTCACATATACATTCCTTTCTTGACTAATATGCTACCTGCCTCTAGAAAAGAGGCACACTGTACCAAAGCAGATCCAAACCTCAATTAAGAGGTAAGAAAAAAAAACCTATACATGTACTGGCTAAGGATCCAAAATACACAAGCCCTATGTACACTAGACTGTACCATCTAAGTTAGCTGTGTAGTCCTCCTTGTATAGTACCTCAAGATTTGCTACTTGACTCTAATGTATACCAGAGAGCATTCTATAAAATAAGAATGTCCGTGTAATTAAATACAGAATAAGGGCAGAATTACTCAGGCTTTAAAGAAATGTGACAGGGGCTAGGGAGTTGGCTCAGTGGTTAAGAGTACTTGCTGCTCTTACGAAAGGCTTCGGTTTGGTTCTCAGCACCCACACAGTGGCTCACAACTATCTACAACCACTTCTGACCTAAGTACCAGGCATGCACATGGTGCATGTATACACATGCAAGCAAAATACTCATACACAGGAGTTGGAGAGATGGTCAGCCAAGAGCACTGACTGCTCTTCCAGAGAACATGGGTTCAGTTCTTAGCACAAATGGAGGCTCACAGCCATCTCTACAACTCCAATTACAGAGAATCTCATACCTTTTTGTATCTCTATGGGCACACATGTGGTACACAGATATACATGTAAACAAAAAATTCCTACATATAAAGTAAAATGAATAAATCTTTAAAAAAATTTAAAGTATTCATACACATAAAATATTTTTAATTAAAAGGGCATACAGGATATAACATCTAACTGTAGTTAAATTCTGGACTGAAAGACAAACAACATATTTTACCTAAATATAGAAAGCAAACATTAACAGAGCCAAAGAGACAGACTGTACATTAGTAAGAAAAATAACCTAAGGCTGGAAAATATACCTAACATTAGTAAAATAATTGAGGAACTCAAATATTCAATCAGAATAATATTGAGTAATAATATAAATATGACAATTAGGTCTAGAATATTGATAGTATGAGGTATACTCAGTATTTGATGAAAGCACTGTAGTGTGAATGGCAATTTGCTCAAATGTTTCAAAATGTTAACTGAGCAGCTACCAAGAAAGGAGTATGTGTTCGCTGTGCTACTATGCCATCTTTGCTGAAAGTTTTAAGACATTTCCAAAATAGTGTAGGGGAGGAGGCAGTACTTTCACGTAGCAGGCACAAGAGCGTTGGTTCTACCACCTAACACCATACACACAGCACTAACACATACATCAAGTCGAGAAAAGAAATAAACTATTTCAACACAACTCTAATCAAAATGATTTAAGAATAGAATTAATCTTGATAGCATAAGGAAGTGTATGTACAAACTGCTTGATTACATACACATTATATTATACATATACAATATCACATTACATCCAGCCCAGCTCTGAAGAGTTCTGGGTTTCATGGAATGGAGTGGGGAAAGGCTGTCAAGGAGGCCAGAAATTCTATTGTAATGTACCCTGACTACTTAGGAAAATCGCTCTGTATGAGAGTTGACTCAAATACATAAAAAGTATCATCAAATCACTGTTCTAGGAAAGTAAAAACAGAACAAAATCCCAAGAAAATAAAGAGGCTTTCTGACAGTAACCAGGCCTGGGGTTGGGTTTACCACAAAGAGTGCTCTTCAGACTTAGGGGCCTAAATACTAAAGCTACTAGGGGCATTTTTTTCCTTTTATTCTTTTTTATATGAATGCACTGTCACTGTCTTCCGACACACCAAAAGAGGGCGTCAGATCCCACTACAGACGGTTGTGAGTACCATCAGTGTTCCTAACTGCTGAGCCATCTCTCTAACCTTTCTTTTTCTTTTTCTTTTTTTTTCAGTTAATTAGTTAATTTTTATTTTATGTACATTGGTGTTTTCACTCCATGTGTATCTGTGAGGGTGCTGGATTCCCTGGAACAGGAGTTACAGACAGTTGTAAGATGCCACATGGGTGCTGAGAATTGAACCCTGGACCTCTGAAAGAACAGCTAGTGCTCTTAATCACTGAGCCATCTCTCCAGCTCCTGTAGCAGATATTTCTTTTCTTCTCTTCTCTTCTCTTTTCTTTTCTTTTTTTTTCTTCCAGTTTCTAGGGACAATTTCATACTTCAGGCCAGTCTAGCTTTGTCTTGCAGCATTCCTTCTGCCTTAGCCTTCCAAATGCTGAAATTAGAGGCATGATATACCTACCATTCCTAGCTTAAAATAACAATATAAACCAAAAAAGCCTGAGCTACATACCCAAGCCCCTAATCTTTTAAAAAGTATTGTTACAGATAAACATGGTTAGTTCCTTTATTATATAAATATAAAATGAGGATTTCTCTCAATCTTTAACTGTAAGAATACATTATCAAAACTTATTTGAAATTATTTTGCCAGTACAGATCAATACAACCATCCAATATAGCAAAACTGTGTTATTCCCATAAAAAAACCAATGTACAGTCTTGTGAGAATGTTTAAACATTAAAGAAAATTCACTTTACCTCACTCAAAATTTGATCTTTTTCAAAGTAAAGAAACAATGTAATGTTTTTCCTTCTACAATGTTTTCTATGCATATATGTATGTAACATTGGCTTATTGGTGGTTTAATTTCTTCCTCTTCCTTTCTGGGTCTACGCAGCTACACCTTATAATAACCAGCCCATGCTAAACTTCCTCTAAACATATTAAAAGAAAAAACTATCCTACCAATCATCTAAGAGCAAGAAAATGTAGGTTTTGACAGTCAAAAGTTAACTTTAATTTATAATCAAATTCTTGAAAGTTCAACAAGAACAGTATCACGTATTTCTTTAGGATTAGAAATATAAGTAAAAGGTATGATTTTTATCGAGTATGAAAGCAAGCTACAATTGTGCATAGATTTTCAAACTACTAGCTCCAGCACAGAGCTTGCCCATAACTATCACCACTGAAAAGAAGGGGTGCCTCAAAGGACAGATCAGAGAGCCTCCTGTATTTTAGCGGTGCCACCCCAGATACTCACTTAGGCCTTTGCAAGACATAGGTGAGGAGGAATGTTCTCAGTGACTCGATGCTGCCTTTTTCCAAGAGAACCCACTCTCGGACAACCGCTTCCATTATGGCTGTGGCAGCTTGAAAAAGGACATAGTCCACTTTACTGGTTTCTGGGGAGAAAATTAAAAACTCTCTTTAAGCAGTAGTTCATGTTACCATGTGTACTTTGCATTTATTAAATTTTAAGACAGAACTTTTCAGACAAGGAATAAGATGGTTACCTGATCTGGTTTTAATCCAGTGACCTTGCTCTAGCACCACAAAGAGGTTAGTTCCTCTCAGAAGACACCTCAGGCAGGTGGCAGCTAATCACCGATCACAATTTTCACAAACTTTCCTCACCTCTCTTCAACTGTTACTTCCAAAGCATGAAGAACTAAAAAATAACACAGCTTTAAAAAGTAAAAATAAAAATATGAAGCAATCAGAAAGTGGACTAAGAGATTCTCACACTGTGCAAAACGGGAATTTTTTATTGGAAAAATATCTTATTAAACTATCTTTGAACATTACTATTTGTGATGAGCCATGCTGCTAAAATATTGGAGCTTTTAAATAAGTAAGCATTCAGCAGGATGACACACCTCAATAGCAAGTTCAGAAATAACCACATCCAAGTTCTTTGCTTCAAAATGCTCAAATATAATGAGCCACATTTACACAAGGTGAGAAGTTCTTGTTAATTTTCTGATTGCAGTACTGATCAAACTGAGTAAAACCCCGAGGCTACACTTAGAGAGACCCAGCCTACCTGGCAAGGTATAGTATCTGAGCTAAAACCTGAATCAGGAAAAAATAGAAAATTAACACCCTGAAAAAATACTTTATATTAATTTTCTATTTTTTCTGTTAGTGTATATTGCTATAGTTTTTAAACAGCACTATCAAAAGGGAGAAACAGCCAAAATGAAGTCAAGAAAAAGTAGAAATTCTCTGAAGGTCTAAAAATAACCATGTGAAACTCTTAATAAAGTCTGGTTAGACTCCAGATTATATGCCAAGAACACTGGATATGAGTATCGGAAAGCCATGAGAAATTAAGTTTAGGCCTAAAATGGTGCCTTTGAACGATCAAGTGAGCACGAAATATAGCTGAGCAGTTTCTAGCTCAAGCTCATGTCATTAAAAACGTTACCAATGTTCTTAACACATTACCTGGGAAGATATGGGTGTACCTGCATAAGAGCATGCCATTGCAGACAGGAGGTTTGAATACAGCAAAAGTAGAAAGAACCAATCCGGGCCTTCTGTTTCTAAGGTTTGATTAGTCCTTGCTACATTAACATGAATTGATTAGGATAATGATTGGAAGTCACAAAAACTTAAAAACTTTACAATATAATAAGTGATTAATTTTAAAAATGTGACCTTATTATAATTTTTTTTTAATTTTCCAGAAGTAAGGATGGAATGGTAGGAAGTTTTATCAGAGTCAAACAATTTTAGCCAGAAACAGGATATATCTATCTCCCTTAAGAAGAAATAGGACTGTCTGATAAAGGTGAGTTGTATAATCTCACCACAGATTTCCTTTTGAGAGGATGTTGTTTGTCTTCACTTCCATCTACAATGAAATTCTTAACAACAGATTCTAAGAAGGCAAAAATATGAAGGCCTCACAGAAGGTTAAAAACAGCAAAGATCATCTTATACAACTGCACCATCTTATAGCTGAAGAAACTGCTGCCCAACAGCGAGGAAATGTGATATCACATGGCTACCTAAACACTAATCCTTCTAAGCACACACTGGCATAGGCAAGACCAAGAAGATACCTTCTGTCAGCTGAGCACTGAGACACACTTATTTTAAATTAAGTGTGCTTCTACCCTAGCCTTTTTTCTGTCTTATACAAGAATGACACTTGTTATAAAAGTTTTCGAGAGGCACTGTTAGCTGTTCTTCAGCACCTACCTCTCCATGCAGGAAGGGAGGCTCTGACTTACTAGAAGAAGCCGTCTCTAAGGATAGAGAAATCCCGGAAAGGAAAACCCAACTCCAAATTGAAACGTAGGACCTTCCGTAAATGAGTATTATCTTTTCTGATAAACACTACTATTAGCCTTCAACGAGTACATTTACACAGAGCATATATGTGTAATAGAAGCTAGAAAGCACTCTGCTCGCTGGCCAGGACTCAGGAGCAGAGCTTCTGCGTTCACACAGGCCTCAGTCTCACTCTCTGCCATCAAGAGGACTGACACTAACTCACAGCTCAGCTACAATTTCTCACATCCCTCCAGGAAGAGCTGCTGCTGGCTACCACAGTGCTATGATAAACTTCTTTGGAGAATGCCTTCTTTGCTACCACAGTAATTTCAATGATTATAGAACTATAAGTCGTTTTTATTCTGAAATAAAAAACAAATATTATTTTCTCTGAAACATGATAGCATCCTTTAGAAAAAACTGAAGTAAAATTAATAATAAAGGGAAACTAATTTTTAAAAGGTGTTCTAAAAATAAAAGCAAGCCTACTATAGATAGATGATCAGCCACTGCAGTCTAATCTTAAAGGTTTCTGTTCAAACCACAGGACTGTAAGTGCTGAAATGCCAGCTATTTCCCATATTAAGGATACCTACATCTACTGACTCGTTGAAGATAAGATTGACAGCATTACCAATGACAATTTTCTAGATACAGAAGCAAGTTTACTAACCCAACTGAACATGCTGGTTTGTTTCATTTTGTGCTGGCTGCCTAAGATGAGCGAGTAGAGCCCATTTCTCCCTGAGAAGGCAAAGGAGCACTACAGAGGCGATTTCAGAAGTAGTAATAAGCCAATCCCCTTATTTCTTGGTTATGTCTTTAGCAAGAATTAAACTCAGGCTTGTTTGTCTTTTAAAACAAACATTTAACCCTAAAAAACTAGTAAGTTCCTAAGTGCCAAAGACATCTTAGGGGAAATAGTCTAAAAGTGCTCATGACAAAAAAACACAAGCATGCAATATGTACATACGTGTGCACACACAGAGACAGTCAGACAACTGTGTGTACATGCACACACATGCACACACACGCAAAGAAGCAAAAACTAAGAGGGAAATAGGATAAGAAAAAGAAAAGAGAGTAAATGAAAAACTCATAAAACTGAAGCCAAAAAGGAGGAAGTTATAAGAGGACAGAAAAGAAGAGATGCATCGGAGAGAAAACTCGCCCTTTATCAGAATATATCTCCCAGACATGCTATAAAATGACATCTAATCCCTAGATAAGAATGTGAAAATTCTGAGTTGTGATTGACTGCCACTTGAATGAGAAGTCTTCTTAGAGGAATTTGCCCTTCTGTGCTGGTGGCAACTGAGTAAGGGGTTAAAAAAGATTTTTCGTCAAGTTTAGATGCAAACATTAACGTAACCCAGAGCTTCACAGGAGACTCATGACAGTGCATGTTGCTGTGTACTCCATCCTTCAAGCAGTTAACCGGTGAAACCCGAGCTGACTTTGAAAGCACAACTAGAATTAAGCACAACTAGAAACAGCGGGTACGGCTCTTTACAGTGTCCAGACAAGCTCTGCCCTTATGAAAGCTTCCGTACATCATAAATACACACACTGAGAAATGGGAGGGCTATAAGCAAATAATCACTAATAAATGCTTATAGCACAGTCGACAATCACAGCTGCATTCAACAGAAAGTCAGATGAAATGCTGGGGAACCCTAGACGAGGCAGGTGAGTTGTCTGCCATTAAACTCAAACTATTTTACGTTAATAGTTAAACACAACAGTCTCGCAAATCTGTTAATTTGAAATAATTTCAGGGTAAAGATGAGGTGTTATTCCTTTTGAAGTCTGATGTTTTAGCTCTTCCTTTTATTTAATATTAATTACATATGCTGTATAAGCACAAGAACAAATGTCTTAGTAACAACAACAAATACATTCAAATAAAACTCAACCAGAGATCCATTAAAATGGCTTCATTTTGCATTGAAGGGGTAGTTGTTACAGCTACTGCTTTAAAGGTAAGCTCTTCTGAGTGATACAGCTACAACAGCCATGTATTTTAGATGATCATCTTAAAACTAATAATAAAAACTAGTAAGTGGAGTAATGTAAGGTTATGTTTCCTTTACTGTCCATAAATGCTTTTTTATGCATGACAGCATAGGCACCTCCCAAACCTTAAGATAGCCATGCTCATGACCATGAAGGCAAATGGTATTAGTATTTTCATTGCAAAGATGACAGAGGCTCAGACCTCTTCAAGTTGACAATACACAGAAGCACCGCTGGCAGCCAGATCTCATAGTTCAACAAAACTCTTACCACTACAACCTAAGACCACTCACTTTATAAGCCTGATATGTGAAACATTTTAGAAGACATGATCATCATCATAGCTTATTTCTGTATAGAAACCAGAGTTCTGGGAAATACAGATAAACCCTATCAAAATCATAAGAATAAATGGTCGGATGTTTTAGTTCCTATCAAGTAATCAATTTTGTAGTCATAAATTGACTCAAAAAATTTAAAAACCTTAAGTATGAGCAACAAAGATACCTCCAACTAAACAAAAAGGCCAACAGCAATCAGTTTATAAAATAAAAACAATGCTGGTGTTGGTGGCACATCCCTTTAATCCCAGTGCTCAGGAGGCAGAGGCCAGCCTGGTCTACAGAACAAGCTGCAACCTCCCTCAGAAAACAAAAACAAACAAACAAACAAAATAAAATCTCCCCTTTTATTACTATCAAAAAGCATAGATGAGGCAAATGGCAACATTATATACAACTCTCAGAAAATGCCAGCTTGGACAAGACAACTATCACTCCTGTAACTGTCTTGTAAGACACCACTCCTGTACGTGTCAGACATAACAACTCCTAAGTACAAATCACTCTTTTATTTATCTATATTGGTAACCTTCCCAAAAGTGACTAATTTGGCTAAGGAAGCTGAGTATAAACCAATTAAAAAATGAAAAAGAACTAAAAGAGAGAAAATACAGATCTTCCCCTAAACAATCTTAAGCATTAGGGACCTTCATTACAATTCCTATAATGATATGCCATTTGAAAATAGAGAAAAAAAGGAGTATTAGATCCTCCTCCCTAAGCTTCCTTTCTGGTTTTACAAGATTCTTTAGATATACCAATTGCAATAGAAAAAAAAATCCTTAGTGAAAATGACTAACTGTACAAACCTGCTTGTATTAAAATGGATTTATAATAACTAACATTCATGATAGAAAACACAGCTCTAGTTATGTGAAAATATTTTTAAAGTGAAAACTTACCCAAAATATGCCTGCAAACTGCAAATGGTGATTTGGACTTCCTAAATGATAGGAATATGTGCTCTGCATGCTGGCGCTGCTCATTACTGACCATGGAAGGTGGTGCCTTGAGAGTAAAAACAAAGACAGAGCAACCGAATGAGAAACCCCGCACACCACGAGTCCTTTCCCCACCGCAGGGAACAGCTTTTCACTCTGGGGAGAGGGAAGAAGGGTAAAGCATTTGCTTAAGTGTTTAAGGACAGAACTTCAAAATAGATATATAAAATACAGTTTCAGGAAAAAACAAAGAAACAAGCTTTGTCTCAGAACTGTTTAAAGCTGCCTATAATTTAGAAAAGGAGATACTTAGATATACCATTTTTTTTATAAAGAAATTAGGTAACCTCGACACCCTTTGCTTCAAAATCTACTGCTCAGACTAATTTAACAAATTTCAAATACCAAAACTCTTTACTGTGCAGAAATTCAATCCAAGTTGCCAAAAATCTGTAAATGTTAAAAGTTCAGAATTCATGGAACATTATATAAATTCTTTTAATAATAAATTCAATCAAAAATTTAAATTCCCCTCTGTTACAATAACTTGTCTTCCAAAGCTATTTCTCTACTGAAAAAGATTTAGCTAAAATATATTCCTATTACAAGGTTTATTTCTCTACTAAAAAAGACTTAGTTAAATATATCTCCATTACATGGTTTAATTATCTTTTGATATAAGACCCATGGGAAAGAGAAGAGATTGGGAAAGATAACAGTTTATTATTCCAACCAATATAATGAAAGACCACCATGCCAGATGTGGTGGCACACGCCTTGAAAGGAAGATCTAAGTTTGAGGCTAGCGTAGGACACATATTAACATAGTGAGACATTGCAAAATAAAAGAAAGAAAGAAAGAAAAGAAAAGAAAGGAAAAGGAAAGGAAAAAAGAAAAAAAGAGAAGAGTATAATTTTACTTATACCAAAAAATCTTAAAGATGAAAGACATTTTTTCAATTGAGTAGACTAACATATTATGTAGTATCCGTCTCTAAACACCGGCACTCTGCCCTTTGAATTCCTGTCGCTAGTTAAAGCCAGTGCACATTATCCCTAAGGTTAGAGCGCCCTCTACAGCTCTCCAGAGAAAAACAAAACTTTGTAGTACAGAACTGACTTAAGTTCTTAATTTTTTTTTTTAATTTAAGATTTATTTTATGTATGTGAGTACACTGTAGCTGTCTTCAGACACACCGGAAGAGGGCATTGGTTCCCCATTACAGATGGTTGGGAGCCACCATGTGGTTGCTGGGAATTGAACTCAAGACCTCTGGAAGAGCAGTCAGTGCTCTTAATCACTGAGCCATCTCTCCAGCCCCCAAATTCTTTAATATTTTAAATTAGGTTTTAGTAACAAAATACTGGGAGTAACTATCTACACTAGAAGTTTTTGTCCTATCACCTGTAAACTCTTTATTCTCACCAGGAGAAGAGAATTAGCTGTGTTTTAACACTACAGATTAGTAAACACCACCCACTCACAGGCTGTATATAGAAATCAACACTGGGTTACCTGGGCAGTTTGGATCATTTTTCCTCTCATTATTCTTATGCTAGTTACTCTATAAATAAAAACTCCCTCTACAGCTAGTGGTGCAAAAATACCCCGCTACTCACACACACTTTATAAAAAGTAAAGGCCTGAATATACTAATGCAGAGCATATAACTTAAAGGTTATTAATTAAGTACCTATTTAGATATTATCCATACAAAATCATTAGGTCAACACATTTGGCAGGACAGAATTTGCTTTAGATTCCCAAATCCAAAACTGTAAATTCTTTCCTGAAAGTTCTGCGCACTTGTGGTCCCAGGTACTTGCCAGGCTAAGGAAGAAAGATAACCTGAGTGCAAGAGTTCCAAAGCAGCCTGGGGACTAGAAAGAAGTATATACAGTCTCAACAGCTCCAAGAGTACTTTAAAATGATTTGGCAATGATTTCCAAAAGACAAGTTATCTCCATCAGAAAATCCCAAAAAAGCTAGAGATGACTCCATGAGTAAGAGCACTTGCTAAGTAAGCACGAAGACCTGAGCATCCATGTAAAAACTGAGCGTGACTACGCATACCTGTAACTTCAGTATGGGAATGAAGAGAGGTGGGGAGCAGGTCCTGGGAGCTCGCCATCAGTCAGCCTAGCTGAAGCAGCCTTAAGGTAATAGGCGAGAGAGCGACAGAAAACACTCAGAAGGAGAGAGGAAAAGAGACCAGGACACAGAAGAAGTTAGAAGTAAAAAAACACACTGTGTGTGTGTGTCTGTCTGTCTGTCTGTCTGCCTGTGTGTGTCTGTCTGTGTGTCTGTGTGTGTCTGTCTGTGTGTGTCTGTCTGTGTGTCTGTCTGTGTGTGTCTGTCTGTGTGTCTGTGTGTGTCTGTCTGTGTGTGTATGTGTCTGTGTGTGTGTGTGTATGCTTGTGCACTTGGATTAAATTCCAGGTGCGCACATATGATAAATGAGTGTGCACATGATAAATATACAGAGTTTCTCCTCAAAGTTCTCCAAGCAGTCCTGGCCTAATGTTCTTTCCTTCAGAAATCCCACCTCATCCTCTAAAACCATCGTCAGTCCTTCCTGCATCGCCCGTCCCTCACTGAGTACACTCTCCTTCTCTGTGTACCAGTTACCAAACTCTCACAAACACTGTTCCTTTCCTTCCTCTGCCTTTTTTTTTTTTTTTTTTTTTTTTTTTTTGGTTTTTCGAGACAGGGTTTCTCTGTGTAGCCCTGGCTGTCCTGGCACTCACTTTGTAGACCAGGCTGGCCTCGAACTCAGAAATCCGCCTGCCTCTGCCTCCCGAGTGCTGGGATTAAAGGCGTGCGCCACCACGCCCGGCCCTCTGCCTTTTTAGATTTCTGGCACCAGCGACTTTGTTCTACTCACCTCTAAGTCCCTAGAACCTACCACATACAAAACAGCAGCACTTACTGAAAAGGGGACCTAGCATTGAGAGATGCTTAGCACTGCAAGCATATTACAAGGGACAGCAGAAGAAAGCAGCTATAACCGCCCTCATCCTGACAACTTTGAGGAAGCCGCAATGGGCCCCTCCCACCACCACCCCAATACTCTAAGCTTCACCTTCCTGTAGTTCTTCGCTTACTACAAATGAATTGTAGTCTGAAAAAACAAACAAAAAAAGCACGCGCGCGCGCGCGCACACACACACACAAAATTCCAGGAATAAACAACTCATAAACTCCGAACTATGTGCTAGTCTGAATAATAGTGTGATAAATTCTGGTGCCAGACCCTTCCTTTGGGAGGGGGCCCAAAGTCTTTGAATGGCTTCTATTGAATGGCCAGAGATGCAAAATCACCTTTGCCTAGCACATGCACTACCTACTCATTAGTCTCCTAACAGCCATCTTGGTAATCAGACCAAATGTCACAGTATGCCAGTTTATGTTCAAGCAAAATTGATTTTCCTGAACAATAAGTCCAAAACACAAAAGCAATGTTATGATGCTAGCAATTTTAAGACAGCACACTGTCATAACTTCCCTATCTCATTATAATTATTATTGCTTATGTCTGGACCTAACTTATAAAGTACATGTCATCATAGGTCACCGTATGTGAGGAAAACTATACAGGAAGAACTAATAGTAACTACAAATTTTAGACATTCATTGGATGTCTAAAGAAACTAATGCCTGTTGCCTATGTTTCACAAAGAAACTAGGCTACAGAGAGTGTCATTAACACTCAGGGACACACTAGGATAGGAGTCTGAACTAGGAATCAAATCCAGGCAGTGTGTGCAAAGGATTCTCACTGAACAAAGTCCTTAGATAGCTCAAAGTTGAAGAGCAGACCTCCCTTAAGTCTTCCTCAAGGACCCAATTCAGATGCGGCAACATTCTAAATGGCCTGCACAGATCAATAAAGAACAAGAGACCTTTTAGCAGCTATTTACTTTCTCTCATTGACAACAACAGTAAAAACTCACACTTCACATATGGAATAAAAGGTATCAGGCGTGGAAGCAATGAGAGATGGAAGCAGAGATCAGTGATGCAAGAAACTAATATTAGAATCTTCAGGAAAATAAAGGTCAAGATAGGAGAAACCTGAGTGTGTTCCTACAAATACAGGCTATCAGAAGACCCAGAGCTCACAAAACCCAACACCAAAAGACTGACATTTCTTTCCCCAACTCCACCAACACAGACAAGCAGTTATCAGTTTACAGAATCTGGTAAAAACAAACAAACAAACAAACAAACAAAAAACCAACAACAACCCTACAGTGACTCAAAACCAAAAGAATCAGACACTGGAATTCTGGAGACTATTTACTAATGCTGGGGTAAAATGACATGCGTGGTGTTTTAGTGTGCTCAATATGTATGGGGGAGGGGGCCCAAAGTCTTTGAATGGCTTCTATTTAAATGTATTTGACATGGAATATACTTAGAATCATGCCAGAGCTAGGAATGCACTTACACGATTCTACAAGACAAGGCAGGAAATCAATCACAGAGTTCATAAGCCCTGCATCCACCAATCCACTCTAACTGCTCCTACTACCATGCTGCTAAGCCTTCCTGCAGAACAGCCACCAAGTCCAAACCCCATTCTATAGACCTTCCACTCTTTGCCTAGGAAGCAATGAATGTGTTCTAAACTGTAAGTAATAGTCATAAAATTACAACCATTATAAAACTGTCAGGCAGAATGCCAAATTCTTTTCATATATTAACTCATTAATTCCAGGAACATCCTTGTAGGAATTATCTTCCTTCTTTAAAATGGAGGAACTATGATCTAGAAATTGTTAAAATCCCCATGATTGCCAAGCTAGTCAGAATCATAACCAGAAGTTGACCTCAAATGCACACAACATTAAAACTTAACCCAGGGCTGGGTGGTGGTAAATGCCTGTAATCCCAGCCCTAGGGAGGCAGAGGCAGGTCAATCTCTGAATCAGCCTGGTCTACAGAGTGAGTTCCAGGATAGCCAAGGCTACACAGAGAAACCCTGCCTCACAAAACCAAACAAACAAAAAACCTTGTCCCAGGGATAAACCCTGAGTTCTGCCTCTCAGATGTCTAGTAGAATAAGCTAATGTTCTTAGCTTATTATATATACCATTATGTACAGGTTATGGAAAAGACAATGAGGTACAGAAAAAACACTATGAGAGTAAAAGAAAATATGATTTGAAGTCATACCAAAAATACATAATTAACACTTTCTTATACTTTTTAATAGATGGCTTCATGTTCTAATTACAAAATGACAGACATGCCACCCAAACACACAAATATTAGTAGTCTTTGATTCAGTCAGTGAAGAGTTCAATTACAATTTATTTAACTTTCAATTTTCCCTTTATATTTTCTTGAACCTTTGGTTCTTCTTACAACTGTTCCTATCTAAATTTAAAACTTCTCCTATAAAATAATACATTTTGATATTTTACATTTATTCTATTATTCCAGCACCCAGAAATCAAGTTCCAGGCCAGCCTGGTCTACACAGGAGAACCTTGTCTCCCAGCACTAAGAGGCAGAGGCAGGCAGATCTATCTCTATGTGTTCAAGGCCAGTCTGATAGTGAGCCCTTCTCTTAAAAAACGACCACAAAACCTGAATAATTACTAATTAATTGATTGATTGAATGAATGAATGAGCATGTTTAATGGTGCTCTACACCAAGTTCTACAGATCTGAGGCACTGTCCTCTTCTGCTAACAACTGAGATCCATGGCCCTGAGTAACTCTTCAAGCCCCTCCAGGACATTTTCCAAACTTATCCTACCAACTCTGTTTCCTCTCAGACAGACTTTCTTCCAGAAATGATCTTAGTCTTACTTTGAAAGATTAAAAAAAAAAAGGAAAGAAAAATTAAGCACACACCAAAAGCCAAGCTTGACAACCCATGAGGCCCATGGCTAAGCCTCCAGAATGCTGAGCTTGCCGCTAAGACTCCCCTCATCTTCAACCACCTTCTCCAATTTGTTGTAAATACTCCTCACACCTTTGTCTTAACTCATGTCCACCTCATTCCCACACGGCCTTATTTATGGATTTCCGCATCTCTCTTCCTCCCTGATTATCTTAATTTTTTCCTGATTGCAGACAGTTCTACACTATCTCACTGGCCCTTTACACAGCCTTAACTCTCACTTGATGACAATATACAATCAGAGGAGCCCGGCTTCTAATCCCATCTCTGCAGCAGATTCATAAGGAAATCTCAAGAATAGATTTGTCTTTGCATTTCAGATTCCCACTAGCAATGAGAAGTCACTAACATCATACCTATACTTAAAAGTAAGCATACAGGACTCTCAAAATTAAACAATAATACAATCCTGTTAAAAAATCTTAGCAAGGTTTTTACAGCTGTACAATTTTAACTACAAAGGGCCAAAGAGTAGAATTTTGAAAAAGAATAAGAAAAAGCTTGCCAAAGCAGACAGACACTTCCGAAAGAATGAATAGTTAAAACTTAAAGACAGCCTTAGAGCAAAGATTTTAACACATGCACCTCCCTCCACCCACGTGAAGCAAAAGAAAAACAAGAGCAGAGAGAATTCCCAGTAACAGACCAAAGTAAGACACATCAATTAGGAAAGATCAAATTCGCCAGGCTGGTGGAGCAGGAACAATTAGATATCTTAAAGAAATAAAATCAGGGTCTGGTGAGATGCTCAGTGGTTAAGAGCACTGACTGTTCTTCCAAAGGTCCTGAGTTCAAATCCCAACAACCACATGGTGGCTGACAACCATCTGCAATGGGATCTGGTGCCCTCTTCTGGGGTGTCTGAAGACAGCTACAGTGTACTCATATAAAATAAATAAATAAATCTTTTAAAAAAAAAAGGAAAGGAGATAAAATCAGACCTTTATATACATTGTACAAAGTAATAAATCCATTTTATATAGGAGAATTTAAGATTCAAAACTGAAACACACAACTTTAATAAAATGTTAAGAAGAAAACACAAGTTTGTCAGAGCAGTGAAAAGACTTCTTTTTTTTTAAAGATTTATTTATTTATTTATTATATGTAAGTACACTGTAGCTGTCTTCAGACACTCCAGAAGAGGGAGTCAGATCTCCTTCACAGAAAAGCAAGTAAAGTCCCAAACTAAATATATTAAGAGTCTAACAAGGGAGGCCAGTATTGATCAAGCAACATATAGCAGTTCTGAATGTATGTCGTCAGTACATAACAGGTGAGTCTTGCCTTCCAGGTCAACAAAGGCTTCCCTGAAAAGTGAAGAACACTCTTCAGACAGAATGAATTGTTTATGAAACGCCTTGTGTTAGGATGGAAAACAGCAAGAAGAACTAAGAAAACTAGAGTAGCCACAGAGACTCACAGAGGGAAAAGTGTTCTAAGAAGCTTGGCAAACCAGTAACTTATCCAAAGCCTGCTGCTGCCCTTTGGTAGGAAAATGGGTCTGTTCAAACCTGAGAAGTCTGTCTCCAGACTCCACAGCACTATCTGCCTTCCCCTACCACACTCTGCTCAAATATTTCCACCTCAAATGATTGACTATTTAAAATGCACATGATGTGACCCTACATAAGCTTGATGCTGCAGGACAAAAGTGAGTTAGCAATTCACATGACCCCTTAATGCTGCAGGGGCTTTCTGCTAGCTACATCAGTCAGCAGTCTCACTGTGTATCCCTGCATGCTTAGAAATGTTACCAAAGTGGCGGCCGGGGGTGGGGGTGGGACCACAAACAAGCATTAGTCTAGGCCAAAATAAACAACGACAGGAACTAAGAAATAGAGTAATAGAGTGTTAACTAGGCAAAAGTCAGAGAGGCGCTTCTTAGGTCAACTGAACAGAAACAAGTAAGGCTCTGAAAGAGAGCCAATCAATGGTGACAGATGGATGGCTCAGTAATGCAAGAGCTAACGCAGGCATCAGGGGTAGGCATTCTATAGTCACATAGGGCCCCACTCTCAAAAGGACATCACTATTGCTGTCCTGAAGTGCTTAGGAACTTACACACTTCAGGATAAACTGGGGCACCAAGGTCTCTCAGGTGGCTGAGGTGAGACCTAGGCCTGACTGGCAGCAGTGACATGCTAAGGTACATCATACACAGACTCTGCAGGAACCTGGAGTAGGAAACCATCGTGACTATCTATCACCAGAGCCTAACCCTAAACTCTAACCCTAACCAGAACCTGAGCACCACGGATACAAACTGTCAGCCACACTCAGGGAACTTGGGTCAATAAATTATAGAACAAAGAGAATCACTTCAAGAAATCACTAGAGGGCTGTAGAGATGGCTCAGTGGGTAAGAGCACTGACTGCTCTTCCAAAGGTCCTGAGTTCAAATCCCAGCAACCACATGGTGGCTCACAACCACCTGTAATGAGATCTGACTCCCTCTTCTGGTGCGTCTGAAGACGGCTACAGTGCACTTATGTATAATAATAAATAATCTTTGAGCCGGAGCGAGCAGGGACTGAGCGAGCATTGTTGACCAGAGCAAGCAGAGATCCTAAAAATTCAATTCCCAACCACCACATAAAGGCTCACAACCATCTGTACAGCTACAGTGTACTCACATACATAAAATAAACAAATTGTTTTAAAAAAGGAAAAGAGCCGGGCGTGGTGGCGCACGCCTTTAATCCCAGCACTCGGGAGGCAGAGGCAGGTGGATTTCTGAGTTCGAGGCCACCCTGGTCTACAAAGTGAGTTCCAGGACAGCCGGGGCTACACAGAGAAACCCTGTCTCGAAAAACCAAAAAAAAAAAAAAGGAAAAGATCACTAGAATTCTTCAGTTTACAAACACTGGTTTTGAATTTCCAACAATAACAACAAAAAAGCAAGTAACTAAAAGGAAGAAATTAGTTTTAAACACAGGGCCTGATGCACACTGGGCAAGAGCTCTACCACTGAAGCTATCCCACCAGACTAAGGTGATATTTTAATATAAACATTTTATATGACCTAATTTCTAATGAGGAAGAAATTTTAAATTATTTTCTTATAACTGAAGATAAAAGATTAAGCAAAGTGCATAATCAGGGTCTTTAAATCCTATAACTCATGAAGTGAGTCTCTTAAGACGGTACTGTACAACCCTATAGGTGCAACAACATTATGAACTAACCAGTACCCTGGAGCTCTTGACTCTAGCTGCATATGTATCAAAAGATGGCCTAGTCAGCCATCACTGGAAAGAGAGGCCCATTGGACTGGCAAACTTTATATGCCCCAGTACAGGGGAACGCCAGGGCCAAATAGTGGGAGTGGGTGGGTAGGAGAGTGGGGGGGGGGGAGGGTATGGGGGACTTTTGGGATAGCATTGGAAATGTAAATGAGGAAAATACCTAATTAAAAAAAAAGAAACGCCGGGCAGTGGTGGCGCATGCCTTTAATCCCAGCACTTGGGAGGCAGAGGCTGGCGGATTTCTGAGTTCGAGGCCAGCCTGGTCTACAGAGTGAGTTCCAGGACAGCCAGGCTACACAGAGAAACCCTGTCTCAAAAAAAACAACAACAACAACAACAAAAAAGAAACAAGTAGAAGATAAAAAAAAAAAGGACGGCACTGTATGACTACTACCAGTAACAGCTGTCAGAAAAAAAGCAGAAACAGTATGTACATTTACAGCTAAACTAACTTCAAACGTAGAAACTGGATAGTTAAAAAATGTTTTAAAATCTGTAAGAATCATCAGCTCTAAATGTATTTAATACTTCAAAATAATTAACTAGAAAACTACTCTAATGTTACTAACTTTAAAATACAGCAGCTGTAGTAATAGATGTATCAGCAGAAATATCTTTCTACAAGAAAAAAACTGCAGTCTTATATTTGGCAAAAGCCACTGATGTCACTGTCAACTCAACTGACTAAAGATGAACTTGCAAAAAGAATTTTGAAAACAACACATGGCACACTCATCTCTAGAGTTCCAGGCCAGCCAGGAAGATCTTATCTCAAAAAAAAAACAACAACACAAAATACGACCAAAAAAATTAATACATTTATAGAAAAACATAACCAATCAAGACAACCACATCAACTACATTATACAAAAATAGTGAAGCCTGGAGAGATGCCCCAGTGTAAGAGCACTGTCTGCTCTTCAAAGGACCCAGGTTCAATTCTCAGTACCCACATAGGCCACAACCTTATGTAAACTCCAGTTCCAGGGAAACTGACACGCTTTTCTGACCTCAGCATGCACATGGTACATAGACATACATATAGGCAAAACACCCATACACATCAATAATAGTAATTATTTCTTAAACATTGTAATACCAAAATACCATGTCTTGGGACTTAGCTTCCTCACAAACTACTATTACATATCGGTGCATAGCGCTTACTCGTTTATGCACACACACAGGTGTTCTGTGGAGACCAGAGGATGGTGTTCTCCTCTGCTGCTTTCCATCTTGTCCTGTTTGAGACAAGTATCTTTTTGAACCCAGAGCTTATCTACTGTTGAAATTGGCTGGGCGGCAAGCTCCAGGCTTGCATGAGAGTCACAAATCTGCACTTCTGCATCTGGCCTCTGGGAAACTGAATGGAGGTCCTCATGCCTACCCAGTCTGTACTTCACCAACTAAGCCACCCCCCTGCCACCTGCTTTATAATAAAATATTTAACAAGAAAATGCTTTGTACTTTGCAACCTTCAGCAGTATTTTCATTCTCCTTTTTAACATTTCCATTTGCACCGGGCCTTGAAAGACTATGTAGCCAGCCCTGGTAGAGAAAGAAGACTTGGTGGGAACGGCTTCATAGCTGGAATGTAAAGTAGGGCCAAGAACTCTGCTGAGCTTCCAGATCTAAAGGGTTTCTGCATTAAAGGCCAGGAAATAGAATGAAATACTGTCTCCTTAATCAGGACTTCTCTACAGAAGACAACAGAATCTGGGATGTTTGCAGTCACCCCAAGACTGACTGTACAGTCTAAACTTTGAAAGGCTCTACTCTTAAGTACTGCTATTTAGAGGTGACCTAACTTTTCTCACAATTATAACTGAATACAGTAAGTCCCTATTGCCTTTCCATTAACTTTTCCTCACTTGAAAAACATTTTCTCTTTATCTGTTGACCAAATTATGCTAAGCTAGCAGCAGTTACACAGGTCTGTGGAAACAGGGCAACCTGACCTACAAATCCAACACTGCAAACCCAGCCTTCGTATGAACTATGACACACCTGTAATCTTCTTTAAGATCAAAGACCTTGATTTGAACATTACATAATATATATGTACATGTATTCATTCATGTATCAAACATCACCTGGTTCCACCCCCAAAAAATACATAAATTATCAACTAAAAGAATTAATTCAGGGGTGGGGGACTAGAGCATGCACTGCTCTTGCAGGGGAACTGAGTTCAAAAATTATGATTCAAGTAATGTTTTATACTATAAAATTTTCAAATTACACATTAAAAGAGAAACTGAAGGCTCTTGCCACATCAATCACATTCCACTGTCACTCTGAACAATGTAGTGCAGGCCTTCCAGTGCTGTTCTACGGAGACCCAAATACATGCATGTGGTCATCGTCATTGTTCTCCTCTTCCTCCTCTTCTTCCTCTTCCATGGCCTTTTTTTTTTTTTTTTTTAATTTCTTGAGACAGGGTCACTATGTAGCTCTGGCTGCCCCACAACTATCAGTGGTTCTCAACCTGTGTTTCCAGACCCCTGGGGAACCACAGGGAGGGTAGGAGGGGGGTTGAATGACTTTCAAGGGTCATATCAGATATCCTGCATATCAGATATTTACATTACAATTCATAGCAGTAGCAAAACTACAGTTATGAAGCAACAATGAAAGTAATTTTTTGGTTGGGAGTCACTACAACATGAGGAGCTGTACTGTATTAGACAGTCACAGCGTTAAGAAGATTGTGAACTACTGCTCTCAGTGGTAGACCAGGCTAAGCTCAAATTCAGAGATCCAGCGTGTCCCCACCTCCCAAAGTGCTGGGATTAAAGGCATGAACCACCACATCCTGCTAGATGGTTTTTTTTTTTTTTTAAATAAAATAGGACAATTTTTTTTCTGCACTTTTACCTCACTTATCTTGAACATCTTTCCATGTCCACTCAGATCTTTCCATTAAAAAAAAAGTCAGGCTGGGTGTGGTGACACATGGAGATCTCTGTGAATTTGCAGCCAGCCTGATCTACTTAAGAAGTTCCAAAACAGCCAGGGCTACATAAAAAGATCTGGTCTCAAACTGTGTCGCCCCCCCCCAAAACCCCCACCAAAACAAAAAAGACAAAAAACAGGGGCTGGAGAGTTGGCTCAGCAGGTAAGAGCACTGACTGCTCTTCCAGAGGTCCTGAGTTCAATTCCCAGCAACCACATGGTGGCTCACAACCATCTGTAATGGGATCTGATGCCTCTTCTGGGGTGTCTGAAAACAGCTATAGTGTACTTACATATAATAAATAAATAAATATTTTTTTAAAAACTACATATTATTAGACCTATTTTTTTTAATTCCATAAAATTTCATTAACTATCATAGAATACCAGTTTACTTGTATAGACTGAATAAATGCCTACAAGTGAAATAGCAGGAGAAAAAAAAGATGACTTTTTAAGGCTTCTGGAACTCGGTGCCAACCTTTTACCACAATTTGTCATATTTTCTACTTCTATTAGCAGAGTCTACTTCCCCTCATGGTGACAGTCGGAAGCACCGTCCTATTTACTTGCTTTGGACCATCCTAATACAACTTCCTATTATTATTTTTTTGTGTGTGTGTGTGTGGTTTTTCGAGACAGGGATTCTCTGTGTAGCCCTGGCTGTCCTGGAACTCACTCTGTAGACCAGACTGGCCTCGAACTCAGAAATCTCCCTGCCTCTGCCTCCCAAGTGCTGGGATTAAAGGTGTGCGCCACCACCGCATGGCACAACTTTCTATTCTTTCCTATGACAATGAACTAACAGTTCAATTATGGTAGTTTCTATACACACTTTAGTAAGTGGCACATCAAGTCTGAAGACCCTTCATTTTTGCTTTAAAAATGTTCTTGGTGGCCAAGTGTGGTGGCAACATGCCTTTAATCCCTGCACTTACTTGGGAGGCAGAGGCAGGTGGATCTCTGTGAATTCAAGGTGAGCCTGGTCTATACAGTGAGTTCCAGGACAGGGCAGGATTTTGTAGAGACACTGTCTTAAAATTAAAAACAAAAAAAAAGTTCTTAGCCGGGCGTGGTGGCGCACGCCTTTAATTCCAGCACTGGGGAGGCAGAGGCAGGCGGATTTCTGAGTTCAAGGCCAGCCTGGTCTACAGAGTGAGTTCCAGGACAGCCAGGGCTATACAGAGAAACCCTGTCTCGAAAAACCAAAAAAAAAAAAAAAATCTTGGTTATTTTCATAATTATTCTTCTTGATATATTTTTTGTTTGCTGTTTTATTTTGATTTTTAGGGTTTTTTGTTTGAAACAAAGTCTCACTATATATGTAGCCTTGGCTGTCCTAGAACTCTCTAAGTAGACCAGGACTAGTTTCAAACACAGAGATCCTCCTACTTCTGCTTCCTAAGTGCTAGAATTAAACGAATGAGCCACCACAGTGGGTAGGCCTGTGTATATGTTTTTATAATGCTAGAGATGTTCCATGTGGAGACTCAAGAAGCAGTTTTCACTGAAGAGTGGTAGGAACAGCTTAGGGAATTTGTAATTGCCCTCATAGTCCACACTTCTGTATAGCTTGAGTTGTTACTGTTCAGAAGGTATTGTTAAAGACCATTTTAAGTCGGGGATAATACTCATAGTATATCATCATTGATATAAAAATGAATGAATAAAAAAAAGTAAATAGGAAAAACCATAGACTATGCATCATAAAAGCCAGTAAGTAAGTAGGTAGGAAAGAACATAGAGTAAGTGTTGTAAGAGACAGTGGAAAGGGCAAAGCACATTGAAACTGTTACACAGTGTACATAAGAAGGGGAAATGGGTGGGAAATATTTGTGAATTGACTTACTTTAAAATAATACAGTTGGATATTTCTGCTATAATTTCTGCTATAACCTGTGATATAATATGCATTTTCAATATCAAGTTTTCAAGACTACATTTAGGTAGCCTGATTAAATTTGAAACCAAAAAAAAAACCTCTCAATGAAGAGAATGTCAGCATAGGAAGTATGACTGGTTTTACTCTGTAAAATAGCTACCATCCTCAAGCAAAAGTCAACAACCTGAATCTTTTTGAAAAATGAATTTGGGAAGCTTATTTAAATACATTTCCGGGGCTGGTGAGATGGCTTAGTGGGTAAGAGCACCCGACTGCTCTGCCGAAGGTCCCGAGTTCAAATCCCAGCAACCACATGATGGCTCACAACCATCCGTAACGAGATCTGACTCCCTCTTCTGGAGTGTCTGAAAACAGCTACAGTGTACTTACATATAATAAATAAATATTTTTAAAAAAAATACATAGCCGGGCGTGGTGGCGCACGCCTTTAATCCCAGCACTCGGGAGGCAGAGGCAGGCGGATTTCTGAGTTCGAGGCCAGCCTGGTCTACAAAGTGAGTTCCAGGACAGCCAGGGCTATACAGAGAAACCCTGTCTCAAAAAACCAAAAAAAAAAAAAAAAAAAAAAACATTTCCATGAAGGTAAGGTGGTACATACCTATAATCCCAGCACTCAGGAGGCTGAGGCAAGGAGACAGAAAATTCAAAGCTAGAGTGGACTGCAAAGGAAGTTCCAGAACAGGCCCTGTCTCAAAACAAAGCCATTCCCTGCCCCTGCCCTGCCCTGCCCTGCCCTGCCCTGCCCCACACCCCAGTGTCAGGTGTGGTGGTACACCCTTTCATTCTAACACTTGGAGGCAGAGGCAGGCCACTGACCTACAGACCTGCATTCCAAGCCAGCAAAGACTAAAAATGAGACACTGTCTCCAAACAACAGTTTCCCATTTCCACAATGTTTTTAGAAAGTTATGTGACTTTCTGTGGTTATCATGACTAAGTTACAACAGCACTTCACCATTCTAGCTCGTCTAGCTTTACATTTATTTCCTAGCAAGCAGTGTTTACAGAAAACATCCCTATTAATACCTTTCAGACAAAAATCATTTTTTCCCCGACCATGCTGTTTCTGGGGTTCCAACTCAGGTCCCAGGCTTGGTGGCAAGCACTTTTACCCAGTGGTCCATCTCACTAAGCCCTTTATGCCCGTCACCCTGTAGGCCCATACTATACTTTATGTTTGACATCTTACTCCATAACCTTAAAAGGACTGATTCTAAATGTACCCTTGTAGGATAATTAATATGCTGATTTTGAGAAAAACAACATGTTGAATAAAAAGTTAACAGTTAAAAAGTGTTAGGATTTAGCGCATGCCTGTGGTCTAGCACTCAGAAGGCTGATGAAGGACCACAAAAATGTCAAGGCCAGCATGGGCTACAAACATAGTGAGTTCTAACCTAGCTATGCTACAGAGTAAAGAGAAATGGGAATCTGGTAAACTAAGTAATGGATCAGTTTCATCACTAAATTTGCTGTGACCTACTGCTTTGCACCTCAGTTTCTCTCCACAGAGCAAAGCTGCTACAGGAATTCATAATATAGAACCCAAATCTAGCACTCAACAGAATACTAGTGCCATTTCTCATACCCACCAGGCCGATGATGAACACCATCAATTAACCTATCAATTTCAATACTACAGCCCTGCTGAGTTCTTTGAATTTAATTAAAAACATTACCCCTATTTCCTAGGAAATCAGGTATTTTCGGGGGTGCTGTATTTGGGGATTTTAGTGAACTTTTATTAAACTTAAGATTTTACTGCATATTTTTAAAAAGATTTATTTCTGTGTTTTATCTGCATGGCCCATGGAGGTCATCAGATACCCTGAAACTGGAGTCAAGGACAGTTGTAAATCACCATGGGTTCTGAGCAGGGTGTGATCTTAATCCCTGAGCTGCCATCTCTCTAGGCTCTATTCTCACTTTCTAAAAGCAAAGCGTCTTATATGTATGTAAAGACAAAACTTAATGGGAGACTCTAATGACTGCCCTAGAATTGGCTCAAATATTATTTTTAAATGTTTTAACATTAATTTTTAATTATGTGTTTATGTCCCTGTATGGGTATGCATGCACGTCAGTGCAGATGCTCCTGGAACTGAAGTTACAATTGGTAACTACCGACCTGGGAACCTGCTCAGGTCCTCTGGAAAAGCAGCACGTGCTCTTAACTACTGAGCAGTCTCTCCAGGCCTTAACTAAAATACCCTTAAATAGGATGCCCCAACACAATTCTTGACAGTAACCTTAAAGTAGGGTAAAAAAGAAATCTAGCTGCATTTAGTTGTTAAAATGTCTAAATCATTTCAAGTAATAAAATGGACATCTAATTAAAAAAAAAAAACCTACAAATGCAATCGTCATAATTTACAAAGAACGAAAGAAAGAAATCAGGCTGAGCCAGCAAGCATAAGACACGTACTGAGTAACGAAACATAGTTTATCCTTACTTTTGCTCCCTATGTGGAATCCTGTTTATAATACCGACTCGTCCTGCTCAAACACCCTCATCAAACTATTTCGTGGTAGTAGTTAGACTTCAGCTAAGAAGTACCACAGAGTCAGTTTTCCAAAACGTGAAACCCACAAAGAGTAGGTCTTGGACCAAGTTTTGCCCCAACGACCTTGGTCCTAAAGATTAGCCTCTCTCCCCCCTGCCGGTCCGTCCACGTGCCGCCTGCTGCGGTTACCCAGAACTGTCTGCATGTCAGGCAAAGAGCTAGGGGACCCGATCCACAAGGGAACAAGGGTTGCTCACAGCACCCAGACTATGCCATCCCTCTCCTAACAGGATCAACTCCCCAGCGTCATGCACACAGTCCCAAGAATGTTCCCTAACCCAAATCCTGCGGGGTTCACCCTGTGCCTTGCTCTGCTACCCAGTCTGCCTAGCGAGGTATTCAGCGAAGCTGGCGGCACAGGAAACTCTCCATCTTACACCACTACACCCCAGTGCCAGGCGGAGGAGCAAGGCGGTCAGGGAAGAAGACAGCACTAGAAAGTAAAGAACCAAGGCAAGAGGAAAGTGGGATGGAGAATCCTGCGCCACGCCACCACCACCTCCACTTCAGGGTTCATCCCAAGGCCCTTCCTGGCCACCAACCCAGCGGACAGCAGGCCTGACCAGGGAGAGCCAGCCGGAGTCCCACTAATCCCCCGTTTCTCCGGGCCCGGCGTCCTCACCATCAGAACTTTGGCCGCGTTCTCCAGCTGAGCGATCACTTCTGGGGGCCCCAGCGCCGCCGCCATCATGGTCTCTCTTCAATGACGCGCCATGCGCTGCATTCTGGGAGCAGGCGCCGCGGCCGGCCAATCGCCGCCGCGACCCCGGCGCCTCTCGCGCCTCCCGGGTTGTCGCAGCCGCCGTCGGCGTCGCGCCCCCAGCGGCCTGACGGGACCGCCGAGTCCTGAGCAGCTGGAAGGAGACAAGCGTGAGCCCGGTCGCGGCGCTGGGAGGAGGGCGGCGGCAGCCGGCACCGGGCGAGGCCGGGCGGTTGGCTCTGTCAGCCGCGGCCGGGCATCCCGCGCGGGTCTGGGGCCTGCGCATGCGTGGTTCCCTGCTGGGTGCGGGCCGCGAGGTCCTGGACCGGAGCCGCGCAGCCCTTTAGCTGCCGGTTAAGGTTCGGGTGTCCTGCCCGTGCGGGAGCTTCCTCTCGCTCGCTAGGCTGTCCAGTGCGGAGCAGGATCTCTTAGCCTTGGAAGCGCTCTCCTAAGGGTGCGTCTACGCCCAGAATTCATGCGTTTCTTGCCTCCCGCTCCACGGTTCATTCCGCTGTGAGAAGAGGGCATCCGAGGACGGAATGCTTGGTTTCCTTGAGTTTGAAACCCTCTCCCTAACCATTTGGCTTCCTGAAGTCAGTAAGAGCTCAGCTGCGGCCAGCTTTGGACTTCAGGAGTTTATAATAGCAATGCTAAGTACGGAATCAGCGAGGAAAGGTGCGTTACAGTCACTTCAACGCGCTGTCTCCTCTCCGGTTCTTTAAGGTTTTGTTTTTCTAAGTCTACGTCCAGGAAAGTGATCCTGACATCAGCTAGTTCAATGTTCAAAAGGTGGTCTAGTTGAAGTATTTGTATTGTTTCGACCTGACATCTCCATTTTCTGAGTTGTGTTGAGTGCCTGTCCTGCTTTCTGGGGAAAATCCACGTTTTTGAGTTCCTTCTGTAGACTTCCTGGTTTTCCCAGAGATTTGTAAGTCTGCTCTCCTCCCCTTTGACGTTTTGTGTCTCCGAAATAGAATTGCATTAATTTTTTAAATGATTTATTTTTCATTTTATGTGCATTGTTTTGTGTGCATGTATGTCTGTGTGAGAGTGTCAAATCCCCAGCAACTGGAGTTACGGATAATTGTAAGCTGCCTTGTGGGTTCTGGGAACTGAACCTGAGTCCCCTGAAATTGCAGCCAGTGCTTTTAACCACTAAGCTATCTCTCTATTACTATTGTTTCTATTAAAACAAATATAAATTCTTCTCTTCACCCCACCCACTCTCAGTGCCTTTATTTATTTATTTTTCTTAAGATTTATTTATTATATATATGTAAATTGACTTCAGACACCCCAGAAGAGGGCATCAGATCTCATTATGAGATGGTTGTGAGCCACCATGTGGTTGCTGGGATTTGAACTCAGGACCTTCAGAAGAGCAGTCAGTGCTCTTAACCGCTGAGCCATCTCTCCAGCCCCTTTTATTATGTTTTTAGCAGGATTTTTCTATTCACGCTGTAGACCAGGCCAGCCTCAAACACAAAGATCCAGCTGCCTTCTGCCTCCTCAGTGCTGGGATTAAAGGCATGGCCAATCGTTTTTTGTTTTTTGTTTGTTTGGATTTGTTTTGTTTTGTTTTGTTTTTTGACATCTCTACTATTTTTGAAAAAGTAAATTAATGAGATTTTTTTTTTTTGGCTTGAGAAATAAAAGTGTCTTTCATTTCATTACCAGATGACAAAATTAGTTAAAATGCTGTCAATGGTGGTTTTCCTATTGAGATTTGTGGGAACAGGGGCCAGCCAAATGGCTCAGCAGATAAAAGAGCTTGCAGTACTAGCCTGGGGACCTAACTTCAATCCTAAAGTGCATAGCAAATAGAGAGAACTGACTGTAAAGTTGCCCTCCGACCTCTGCACCCTTGTCTGCTTTCATGCAGCCGTAACATGCACTGTGCTAGTTAGTTTTTGTCAACTTGACACAAATCTAGACTTATCTGGTGTACTGGCTGGTTTTGTGTGTCAACTTGACACAAGCTGGAGTTATCACAGAGAAAGGAGCCTCCCTTGAAGAAAGGCCTCCATGAGATCCAGCTGTCAGGCATTTTCTCAATTAGTGATCAAGGGTGGGAGGGGTCCATTGTGGGTGGTGCCATCTCTGGCCTGGTAGTCTTGGGTTCTGTAAGAGAGCAAGCTGAGCAAGCCAGGGGAAGCAAACCAGTAAAGAACATCCCTCCGTGGCCTCTGCATCAGCTCCTGCTTCCTGACCTGCTTGAGTTCCAGTCCTGACTTCCTTTGGTGATGAACAGCAATGTGGAAGAGTAAGCTGAATAAATCCTTTCCTCCCTAACTTGTTTCTTGGTCATGATGTTTGTGCAGGAATAGAAACCCCGACTAAGACATCTGGATAAGGGTCTTTAATCTGGAAAATTAAGTAATATTTCTTAAAATTATCAAATTATCCTGTGAGCAGATTTGTGGGGCATTTTCTTGATTAATGGTTGATGTGCAAAGGCAGGTAGAGTTTGGGATCATTCTGGTCTACAGACCAAGTTCCAGGTCAGCCAGGACTACACAGAAAAGCCCTGTCTTGGGGGCTGGAGAGATGGCTCAGCAGTTAAGTGCACTGACTGCTCTTCCAGAGGTCCTGAGTTCAAATCCCAGCAACCACGTGGTGGCTCACAACCATCTGTAATGAGATCTGATGCCCTCTTCTAATGTGTCTGAAGACAGCTACAGTATACTCACGTATATATTTATTTATTAATAAATCTTTTTTAAAAAACCTAACTTTTTTTTTTTTTTTTTTTTGGTTTTTCGAGACAGGGTTTCTCTGTATAGCCCTGGCTGTCCTGGAACTCACTTTGTAGACCAGGCTGGCCTCGAACTCAGAAATCCGCCTGCCTCTGCCTCCCGAGTGCTGGGATTAAAGGCGTGCACCACCACACCCGGCTCCTAACATTTTAAATAATTAGTTTTGTATCATCTTACTTGCTTCTTTCCAACTATATTGGGATGTTTTGTTTGTAAGACAGGGTTTCTCTGTGTAGCCCTTGCTATCCTAAACCTCTGTAGATTGGGTTAGCTTTGAACTCAGAGATCTGTCTTTCTCCTCCTCTGAGTACCATGATTAAAGGTGTGAGCTACTACACTCAGCTATTAAAAAAAAAAAAAAAAAAAAAAACAACTTTTAAGGATGTAGACTGTTGCCAGTTTCTCCACTTTGCCTTGAAGTCTGACTGCTGCTCACTCTGAGATGCACTTCTGTCGTGATTCACCACCTTCACAGAGACCTAACAACATCCACCACTACCTAGTCTTGAACTTCGAACCTCCCAAGCTATAAGCGAAAGGAGCTTGTATTTTTCCCACTAGTAACCTGTGCAAAGCCGACTGATAAAAGCATTTCTGTGGAGCTGAGGAAATGTACTGCTTAGTTTTTTGTCAACGTGGTATAAACTGGAGCCATCTGAAAAAAGGAATTGTCTCCACCATGTTGTCCTAGGGCATGTCTGTGGGCATTTTCTTAATTCGTGCTTTCTATGGGAGGGCCTAGCCCATTGTGGGTGGTGCCACCCTTGAGATAGATGAAATATAAGAAAACAAGCTGAGCAAGCGCTGGAGAACAACTGTGTAAGTTGAATTCCTCCATGATCTCTGCTTCAGTCTCTGCCTTGAGTTCCTGCCCTGGCTTCTCAGTGATGGACGGCAAGCTGAAATAAACACCTTTGTCAAGGGCATGAATTTAACAAAGCAACAGAGAAACAACCAGAATAGAGGATAACTCAGTCCATAAAGGACTTGCCTTGCATCTATAAGGAATTCAAGCCCTAGAAAGAAAAAAAGTAAAATAAAACAGGGGGCTGAAGGGATGGCTCAGCAGCCAAGAACACTTTTCTTATAGTACATAGGTCCAGTTCACTGCAGTCTCACACACACACACACACACATATATATGTGTATGTGTGTGTGTGTGTATATATATATATCCTGAGCTTTTGTCCCCACCGGCAAGAACACGCTCAGGGCAACCAGAATCTTCTGCGGCAAAAGCTTTATTGCTTACTTCTTCAGGAGCCAGTGGAGAAGAGAGAGAAAATGGCGGAGCCCCGTCCCTTTTATGGAGGATTGTCCTCCGCCTTGGACGTGTCGCTCCCTGATTGGCTGCAGCCCATCGACCGGAGGTCACGGGGAAGGCAGAGCACATGGAGTGGAAAACTACCCCGGCACATGCGCAGCTTGCTTGTTTACTACTTAGAACACGGGTGTCAGCGCCATCTTGTAATGGTGAATGTGAGGGCGGCTCCTCACATATATCCATATCCTGCTCACATGGATGCAGTGTTCATGTATACACACACAAAAAAGTCTTAGCGTTGAATGTATGAAATCTGTAAATGCAATTTGTCTTGTATTTATGTTTAGTACAACACAGAAAGGCATCTTCAGAGCAAGTAGGGAAGGATAGGTGAGACATCTACATTGGAAAGAAGTCAAATCATCTGTGTGATGCCCTCGAGACTAACATACTTGTAGAGTATGTTCTTCCGTCCTCTTAGGAGGCTAACTAGTCTCCCACTGCATGTGTGCATGTGTATATGTATAGGAGTTGTATCACTCTGCACCCGAGTCCACACTTCACAGCTGGGTTCCAGATTCTCCATAAACTAGGTTCTTTGCCTCTGCCTCCCAACTGCTGGAATTTATTTCACTTATGAGTTAATAATAACTATTCAACGACTTTAAAAGAACTCCATGCTGTAAGGACCCTGCTCACAACAGTGCTGTATTATAGAAGTGAAATGGCTTGAATAAAAAAACGCCCCCAACAGATTCATGTATTTGAACACTTGGTCCCTAGTTGGTGGTGCTGTTGGGAAGGTGGCGCCTTGCCAGAGGAATCACTTCACTGGGAGTAGGGGGATAGTCTCTCCCAGTTCCTGACTCATATCTCTGCTTCCCAAGTGTGCATGAAATATGGTAATTCAGCTTTTTACTCCTGGCGCCATACTTTCATTGACTGTGGCCGTGTCTTTCTCAGCATGATGGACTCTGACCTTCTGAAAAGCCAAAATAAACTTTTCTTCTCTAAATTGCTCTTTATTATGGTATTTTATCATAGCAACAGAAAAGTAACAAATACAGGTAAAAAAAATTTTACTATTTGATGGTGGTATGTGTGTTTCAAGCGCACGATGCTATTTCATGGCAAGTTTATTAAAGACGGGCCTGAAAACTAGACTGACTTACAAACTACTTGGTACTGCTGGAACTGAGAAGTGCCTCAGTGCTGAAGGCAAAGAAGGGATCATTGAAAGAGGGATGCTCGAGTCCAGAGCCTGGATGGTTGGCCGCAATAGAGAGTAAGGAGGAATTACTGATAAGATGACAGGATGTAGATAGCTGGCTCAAGGGCTCACAGTTGCTTCTCAGATTTGTCAAACCCAAGATGTCCTTAGTGACTGAGAAGAGCCAAAGGCAAACCTGCTTGCAGCCATGGCTAGGAATCCTCCAATACGAGTGATGGAAACAAGTCCTTATCCAGGTTTTAGGAACAGGGATATCACTGAGTGAAATACAGTTAACCCAAGAACACTGCAGCTGCAGAAACCAGCAGCTCCCACTTAACCCCTCCCTAACACACATAACACCGCCTGCTAAAGCCAGAGAGATCTGAGAACTTCACTTTCCAACTGTCCATTCTGGGGCTGGAGAGATGGCTCCATGGTTAAGAGCACTGACTGCTCTTCCAGGGGATCTGAGTGCTCTGTCATAACTGTAACTACAGATCCAGGGATTCTGACATCCTCAAACATACATGCACAAGGGCAAAACGCCACTGCACATTCAAATAAAACTATCCACATGATAATCTTTTTTTTTTTTTTTTTTTTTTTTTTGGTTTTTTGAGACAGGGTTTCTCTGTGTAGCCCTGGCTGTCCTGGCACTCACTTTGTTTTTGTTTTTTTTGTTTTTTTTTTTAAATATTTTTATTACATATTATCCTCAATTACATTTCCAATACTATCCCAAAAGTCCCCCATAGCGCCCCCCACTTCCCTACCCACCCATTCCCATTCTTTTGGCCCTGGCATTCCCCTATATTGGGGCATATAAAGTTTGCAAGTCCAATGGGCCTCTCTTTCCATTGATGGCTGACTAGGCCATCTTTCGATACATATGCAGCTAGAGACAAGAGCTCCGGGGTTCTAGTTTGTACATCATGTTGTTCCAACAATAGGGTTGCAGATCCCTTTAGCTCCTTGGGTACTTACTCTAGCTTCTCCATTGGGAGCCCTGTGATACATCCAATAGCTGACTGTGAACATCCACTCCTGTGTTTGCTAGGCCCCGGCATCGTCTCACAAGAGACAGCTATATTTGGGTCCTTTCAGCAAAATCTTGCTAGTGTATGCAATGGTGTCAGCGTTTAGAAGTTGATTATGGGATGGATCCCTGGATACGGCAGTCTCTAAATGGTCCATCCTTTCATCACCGCTACGAACTTTGTCTCTGTAACTCCTTCCCTGGGTGTTTTGTTCCCAATTCTGAGAAGGTGCACAGTGTCCACACTTTGGTCTTCATTCTTCTTGAGTTTCATGCGTTTAGCAAATTGTATCTTAAATCTTGGGTATCCTAAGTTTTGGGCTAATATCCACTTATCAGTGAATACATATTGTGTGAGTTCTTTTGTGATTGTGTTACTTCACTCAAGATGATGCCCTCCAGGTCCATCCATTTGGCTAGGAATTTCATAAATTCATTCTTTTTAATAGCTGAGTAGTACTCCATTGTGTAAATGTACAATAATTTCTGTATCCATTCCTCTGTTGAGGGACATCTGGGTTCTTTCCAGCTTCTGGCTATTATAAATAGGGCTGCTATGAACATAGTGGAACATGTGTCCTTTTTACCGGTTGGGACATCTTCTGGATATATGCCCAGGAGAGGTATTGCTGGATCCTCCGGTAGTACTATGTCCAATTTTCTGAGGAACCGCCAGACTGATTTCCAGAGTGGTTGTACAAGCTTGCAATCCCACCAACAATGGAGGAGTGTTCCTCTTTCTCCACATCCTCGCCAGCAACTGCTGTCACCTGAATTTTTGATCTTAGCCATTCTGACTGGTGTGAGGTGGAATCTCAGGGTTGTTTTGATTTGCATTTCCCTGATGATTAAGGATGTTGAACATTTTTTCAGGTGTTTCTCTGCCATTCGGTATTCCTCAGGCGAGAATTCTTTGTTCAGTTCTGAGCCCCATTTTTTAATGGGGTTATTTGACTTTCTGGAGTCCACCTTCTTGAGTTCTTTATATATATTGGATATTAGTCCCTTATCTGATTTAGGATAGGTGAAGATCCTTTCCCAATCTGTTGGTGGTTTTTTTGTCTTATTGATGGTGTCTTTAGCCTTGCAGAAGCTTTGTAGTTTCATGAGGTCCCACTTGTCAATTCTCGATCTTACAGCACAAGCCATTACTGTTCTATTCAGGAATTTTTCCCCTGTGCCCATATCTTCAAGGCTTTTCCCCACTTTCTCCTCTATAAGTTTCAGTGTCTCTGGTTTTATGTGAAGTTCCTTGATCCACTTAGACTTGACCTTAGTACAAGGAGATAGGAATGGATCGATTCGCATTCTTCTACATGTTAACAACCAGTTGTGCCAGCACCATTTGTTGAAAATGCTGTCTTTCTTCCACTGGATGTTTTTAGCTCCCTTGTCGAAGATCAAGTGACCGTAGGTGTGTGGGTTCATTTCTGGGTCTTCAATTCTATTCCATTGGTCTATTTGTCTGTCACTATACCAGTACCATGCAGTTTTTATCACAATTGCTCTGTAGTAGAGCTTTAGGTCCGGCATGGTGATTCCACCAGAGGTTCTTTTATCCTTGAGAAGAGTTTTTGCTATCCTAGGTTTTTTGTTATTCCAGATGAATTTGCAGATTGCACTTTCTAATTCGTTGAAGAATTCATTTGGAATTTTGATGGGGATTGCATTGAATCTGTAGATTGCTTTTGGCAAGATAGCCATTTTTACAATGTTGATCCTGCCAATCCATGAGCATGGGAGATCTTTCCATCTTCTGAGATCTTCTATAATTTCTTTCTTCAGAGACTTGAAGTTTTTATTATACAGATCTTTCACTTCCTTAGTTAGAGTCACGCCAAGATATTTTATATTATTTGTGACTATTGAGAAGGGTGTTGTTTCCCTAATTTCTTTCTCAGCCTGTTTATTCTTTGTGTAGAGAAAGGTCATTGATTTGTTTGAGTTAATTTTATATCCAGCTACTTCACCGAAGCTGTTTATCAGGCTTAGGAGTTCTCTGGTGGAATTTTTAGGGTCACTTATATATACTATCATATCATCTGCAAAAAGTGATATTTTGACTTCATCTTTTCCAATTTGTATCCCTTTGATCTCCTTTTGTTGTCGAATTGCTCTGGCTAGGACTTCAAGTACAATGTTGAATAGGTATGGAGAAAGTGGACAGCCTTGTCTAGTCCCTGATTTTAGAGGGATTGCTTCAAGCTTCTGACCATTTACTTTGATGTTGGCTACTGGTTTGCTGTAGATTGCTTTTATCATGTTTAGGTATGGGCCTTGAATTCCTGATCTTTCCAAGACTTTTATCATGAATGGGTGTTGGATCTTGTCAAATGCTTTTTCCGCATCTAACGAGATGACCATGTGGTTTTTGTCTTTGAGTTTGTTTATATACTGGATTACGTTGATGGATTTCCGTATATTGAACCATCCCTGCATCCCTGGGATGAAACCTACTTGGTCAGGATGGATGATTGTTTTGATGTGTTCTTGGATTCGGTTAGCAAGAATGGTACTCACTTTGTAGACCAGGCTGGCCTCGAACTCAGAAATCCGCCTGCCTCTGCCTCCCGAGTGCTGGGATTAAAGGCGTGCGCCACCACGCCCGGCGATAATCTTTTTATCTCCTATTTTCTGTTACTTTCTAATTTCCCATATATGTCTCGTGATCCTTTTGCTTTTGTACACCTCTCAGTTTGGGGGACTGTATGTTTGTTTCTTTAAGGTTCCAGGGAGAAGACAGAAGATTAGAACAGATTGCCAGGGTTCATTTGAGGCCAAGAAGAGTACTTCAGTCAGAAGCTGAGCAGCCATTTTAATCTGTCAGCTTGGAGAGGAGTTTGGGCCAGAACAGCGGAGTTGAAGCAGCCAGCCAGAGTTCAGAAAGAGCTAGAAAGGATGAGCTTCGTCAGCAGTAAGCCTCCAGGATGACAATACACTTGGCCAATAACAGTTACATTTATAGTTCTGCCATTGTGTTACCCAGTTCTTAATGCTGATCACTGAAATGCTTGAATACTTGACGAAGACTGAGAAATGGTTTGCAGTGCTGGAACACTGTCTTAGTCACTGTTTTATTGCTGTGACGAAACACCATGACTGATGAAAGACCTAGAAAGTATGTGGGGCTGAAGAGATGGCACTGACTACTCTTTTATAGAACTCAGATTCAATTCCCAGCACCTGCATGGCAGTTCACAGCTGTTTGTACCTCTAGAATACAATACCCTCACATAAACATATGTATAGACAGACAAAACATCAGCACACATAAAAATAAGTACATTATAGAAAGAAAAAAATATGTAATTGAGGGCTTGCTTACAGTTTCAAAAGTGAGTCTATTACCATCATGGTGGGGAGCATGGCAGCAGGCAGGCAGGCGTGTTGCTGAAGAAGTAGCTGAGAATTCTATCCCGATCCATAGACAACAGGCAGAGAGATAGAGACTGAGCCTGGTGTGGGCTTTTGAAACCTCAAAGCCCACCCAAAGTGACACACTTCCTCCAACAAAGCCAGATCTACTCCAGCAGTCCTCCACCTCTTTTTCTTTTTTAAATATTTATTTACTATTATATGTAAGTACACTGTAGCTGTCTTCAGACACACCAGAAGAGGGCGTCAGATCTCATTCCGTATGGTTGTGAGCTACCATGTGGTTGCTGGGATTTGAACTCAGGACCTTCGGAAGATTAGTCAGTGCTTTTACCCGCTGAGCCATCTCGCCAGCCCAGTCCTCCATCTCCTAATCCCCAAACAGTTCCACTCCCTGGTGGCTAAGCATTCACACCTATAACCCAATGGGGTCATCCTCACTCACACTAGCACAAGGCGAGCATTCGACCCAGAACCATATTCCTCACCCATGCCAGGATCCCTGCTTCTAGAAAAGATTCACATCTTACCTTTCTCCCAACAAAGCTTAAGTTCCACTTTGGGGTTTGGTTTGTTGGTTTCTTGTCTTGCCTGAGATCAAGTCCAAAGTCCTAGGCAAGTGCTGAACCACTGAGCTACACCCCCTAAACCCTCAAGTCTTATTATCAACGACTGTTGCAAGCACCTGTCTGTCTGTCCTGCCTCAGAGTTCTGTTGCTGTGATGAAACATGCAACTTGGGAAGACGTTTTCCTAACACTTCCACATCACCGTTCATCATCAAAGACAGCCTAGGCAGGGACCTGGAGGCAGCAGCTGATGCAGAGGCATGGAGGGTTGCTACTTACTGGCTTGCTCCTCATGGTTTGTTCAGCTTGTTTGCTTTTATAGCACCCAGGCCCACCAGCCCATGGTTTGTTTATACCTCTCACAATGGGCTTGGCCCTCCTACATTGATCACTAACAAAGAAAATGCCCCGCAGGAGTGTATACAGCCCAATCATAGAGGCAGGTTTTTTGTTTTTTTGGTTTTTTGTTTGGTTGGTTTTTGTTTTTTCAACTGAGAGTCTCTCTTCCCAAAGGACTTTTAGCTTGTGTCAAGTCGACATAAAACTAATCAGGACAAACCTTATCTTTATTCAGAATGAAGAATTGGCTATGAAGAAATTCTCTATTCTTTCTAGGGTGTTAATTCTTTCTCCAAAGGCCCAAAGCCTGGAGGGTAAATGGTACAGAAATTAAAAATTGAAAAGTAAATCATAGTGACCTAAAGTGTGTAACCAAAGTAGACAATCCTATTTGCTTTATTCTTTTGACATACCAAAATTTGTGATCAACTTCTATACACACTACACCCGCTGTAGATTCTGCAAACATTTCGGCTTCAATTTCAGGCATTGCGTATGTGTAAGACGGTGCTCAGAATAAGGCTTCACAATAACACTGCCCACCATTATTTTGTTCCATTAACATGAAATAAGGAAAAACCACACTGCTCAAATCAGCGAAGGACAGACTGTGCCATTTAAGAGTGTTTAGCTATTTTGTAATATTTCACCCTGCAGAGAGGTAGCACTTAATGAAAACTTGAACATAATAAAAAAGTTACAAAATATGTCATATTCCTAAGTGACCATGTAGTTAATAATACCTTCCAAGAAAACAGAGACATAAAAAGAAACCACTAGGAAAAAAAGGGGCAGTTTTCAAGCCGCTTGCTTAACTGTCTTCGTTTCCAAGGAAACAACATGCCAAGAAATGTGATAGCCTTTGATACACGGAACTCTCCCTTGCCAAAGCATAGCAACAGCATCCTCTGCTGTTTGAATTTCACTGGTGCTGGTTGTAATAGCTCTAATTTTATGATTTTTGTTTGTTGCTCTCTTTTGATTACTTTGCCTAAAGGGTTTGCCCATCTTGTTTACCTCATTAAAGAACATACTTTTTTTGTTTAATTGTATTATTTTACATCCTATTTCATTATTTTTTGATGACCTTTAAAAAGATTTCAGGGGCTGGGCTGGATGGTAGTAGCCCCTGCCTTTAATCCCAGCACTTGGGAGACAGAGGCAGGTGGATCTCTATGAGTTTGAAGCCTGCCTGGTCTACCGAGTAAGTTCCAGGACAGCCAGGGCTACACAGAGAAACCCTGCCTCAAATACAAAGAAAAAGACTGGGGGAGGGGGGCACTGTAGAAAAAAGTAAAGGGTTTCATTATGACATTTATATTTCATTGTCATTAGACTTTGTTCTCATTTGTTCCCCTTCATTATGGCCATTTCTGTGAGCCTGTCACCAACTAGCTGCTCAACCGTCCCCCAAATACCCCCACTCTGCTGCTGCACTCTCTTGGTCTCTCTCTGCCTCTCTCTGTTCCCTCTCTCAGTCTCTCCCTCCCTTGCACCCCCACCCCTCTCTCATGCACACTGCCACACTGCATCTCTCTCTCCTCTCTCTGTGTGTGTGTGTGTGTGTGTGTGTGTGTGTGTGTGTGTGTGTGGCTGATGTTGATTTTTGTTCTGTTTTGTTTTGTTTTGACAGTTTCACATAACCTCAGCTGGCCTGGAACTCAGCATGTAGCTGGGAGTGAGCTTGAGCCCCTGGTCCTCTTGCCTTCCCATCTTACATGCTAGACTGACAGGCGTGCACCATCCCCCACACCGAGCCTCTTCTGCTTTTTTATTCCTTTAAGAAATACTGTGAATTTCTCTTCATTTAGGTTGATTTGGCTGTGGACTTACTATAACCTGCCTTTATTATATTGAGGTATGTATCTTGTATCCCTAGTCTGTCAGGATTTTATCATGTAAGGGTGTGAGATTTTGTCATTGGCCTTTTCTGCATGTAATGAGATGATCAGGAGTTGTAATCTTTCAGTCTGTTTATGTGTTGAATTTCATTTAATGATTTGCATAAATTGAACCATCCCTGGGATGAAGCCTGCTTAATTATGGTGGATAATCTTTTTGATCTGTTCTTGAATTCAGTTTGCAAGTATTTTATTGAGCATTTTACATCTATGTTCATAAGAGATATTGGTCTATAGTTTTCTTTCATTTTTGAGTTTTTGTGGGGTTTGGGTATCAGGGTATTGCTGGCTCGGTAAACAAGAGTAGGTAGTCTTCCTTCTGTTTCTATTTTGTGGGATAGTGTGAGGAATATTGGAACTAATTCTTTGAAGATCTGATAGTATTCTGTGCTGAATCCATCTGACTCTGGACTTTTTTGGTTGGGACATTTTCAATTACTGCTTCTATTTCACTAGAGGTTATGGTTCTGTTTAAATTGATTTAACTTTGGTTAGTTTGTATCAAAATATGTCCATTTCTTTTTTATTTTTCTAGTTTGGTGATTGTCTTAGTCAGGGTTTCTATTCTGCACAAAACATCATGACCAAGAAGCAAGTTGGGGAGGAAAGGGTTTATTCGGCTTACACTTCCATGCTGCTGTTCATCACTGTGGTCTCCCTTTCTCCAGCATGGAATCTGCTTGCTCAAGGGTGGAGCTTCCTGCTCATTTGTCCTGCCACGCCCACTGCTGGACCCTGCCGCTTTGCTGCTTGGAGGCACACACGTGTTCATCCTGCTACTGGACCCTGAGTTACTTGGTAGGAAATCGGGTTCCCTCCCCCTTCCTTTATAACTGAGTGTCTGAAAAAAGTAAAATTGAGCTTTGATCAGAATGTTGTCTTAGCTACATTTCTTTCTCTCGCCGCCTAGCCCCTCTTCTCTTCCAGGTTTCCAAAATGCCTTTCCAGGCTAGAACCCAGGCTGTGATCTGCTGGCCGGACACAACACATCACCAAGGAAGTCAGGACTGGAACTCAAGCAGGTCAGGAAGCAGGAGCTGATGCAGAAGCCATGGAGGGATGTTCCTTACTGGCTTGCTTCCCTCTTGCTCAGCCTGCTCTCTTATAGAATCAAGATTACCAGCTCAGAGATGGTCCCACCCACTAGGGGCCTTTCCCCCTTGATCACTAATTGAGAAAATGCCTTACAGTTGGAGCTCATGGAGGCATTTCCTCAACTGAAGCTCCTTTCTCTGTGATAACTCCAGCTGTGTCCAGTTGACACAAAACCAGCCAGTACAGTGATATACAAGTTTTTAAAGTATGCCCTTTTAATTTTCTGAATTTCCTTGGTATCTGAAATAAGGTTCCCCTTTTCACCTCTAACTAATTTGAGTCTTGTGCCATAGAACTCAAAGACCTCAGAGATCCAGCTGCCTCTGTCTCCTGGGTGCTGGGATAGGAGGTATATGCCATCACCTCCCAGCTCCTTCTCTGCCTAATTTGAGTAAAGGTTTGTCAGTCCTACTGATCTTCTCAAGAAGCCAAATCTTTGTTTCACTGACTCTTTGTGTTGTTTTGTATTTTTTGCTTGTTTCTATTTCATTGGCTTTGGCCCCAGTTTATTTATTGTCATCTACTCTATTTGAGCATACCTCTTGCTCAAGAGCTCTCCACTGTGTCACTAAGTTACCAGTATGCTCTCTGTCTCATTTTTTTTTTTTTTTTGTATAGTCCTATATGAGTTTGCCACTTAGGACCACCGTCACTATGTCCCGGGAGGTTTGAAATGCTGTGTTTCCTTTTAATTCATTTGTTTGTTTGTTGAGACAGGGTTTCTCCGTGTTGATCCTGGCTGTCCTGGTTCTGCATATGTAGACTAGGCTGGCTTAGAGTTTAGAGAGCACTACCCGCCTCTGCCTCCGGAATGCTGGGATTGAAGGAACACACTACTCCATCTTATAGTCCATTGGTGAGGTTTACTTGTGAGCATTTTGTTTGACTTCCTAAATCTTTCATTTCTAGTTTTATTTTGGTTTCCGTTTTCTTTTCTTTTCTTTTTTTTTTTTTTTTTTTTGGTTTTTCGAGACAGGGTTTCTCTGTATAGCCCTGGCTGTCCTGGAACTCACTTTGTAGACCAGGCTGGCCTCGAACTCAGAAATCCGCCTGCCTCTGCCTCCCGAGTGCTGGGATTAAAGGCGTGCACCACCACACCCGGCTCCTAACATTTTAAATAATTAGTTTTGTATCATCTTACTTGCTTCTTTCCAACTATATTGGGATGTTTTGTTTGTAAGACAGGGTTTCTCTGTGTAGCCCTTGCTATCCTAAACCTCTGTAGATTGGGTTAGCTTTGAACTCAGAGATCTGTCTTTCTCCTCCTCTGAGTACCATGATTAAAGGTGTGAGCTACTACACTCAGCTATTAAAAAAAAAAAAAAAAAAACAACTTTTAAGGATGTAGACTGTTGCCAGTTTCTCCACTTTGCCTTGAAGTCTGACTGCTGCTCACTCTGAGATGCACTTCTGTCGTGATTCACCACCTTCACAGAGACCTAACAACATCCACCACTACCTAGTCTTGAACTTCGAACCTCCCAAGCTATAAGCGAAAGGAGCTTGTATTTTTCCCACTAGTAACCTGTGCAAAGCCGACTGATAAAAGCATTTCTGTGGAGCTGAGGAAATGTACTGCTTAGTTTTTTGTCAACGTGGTATAAACTGGAGCCATCTGAGAAAAGGAATTGTCTCCACCATGTTGTCCTAGGGCATGTCTGTGGGCATTTTCTTAATTCGTGCTTTCTATGGGAGGGCCTAGCCCATTGTGGGTGGTGCCACCCTTGAGATAGATGAAATATAAGAAAACAAGCTGAGCAAGCGCTGGAGAACAACTGTGTAAGTTGAATTCCTCCATGATCTCTGCTTCAGTCTCTGCCTTGAGTTCCTGCCCTGGCTTCTCAGTGATGGACGGCAAGCTGAAATAAACACCTTTGTCAAGGGCATGAATTTAACAAAGCAACAGAGAAACAACCAGAATAGAGGATAACTCAGTCCATAAAGGACTTGCCTTGCATCTATAAGGAATTCAAGCCCTAGAAAGAAAAAAAGTAAAATAAAACAGGGGGCTGAAGGGATGGCTCAGCAGCCAAGAACACTTTTCTTATAGTACATAGGTCCAGTTCACTGCAGTCTCACACACACACACACACACATATATATGTGTATGTGTGTGTGTGTGTATATATATATATCCTGAGCTTTTGTCCCCACCGGCAAGAACACGCTCAGGGCAACCAGAATCTTCTGCGGCAAAAGCTTTATTGCTTACTTCTTCAGGAGCCAGTGGAGAAGAGAGAGAAAATGGCGGAGCCCCGTCCCTTTTATGGAGGATTGTCCTCCGCCTTGGACGTGTCGCTCCCTGATTGGCTGCAGCCCATCGACCGGAGGTCACGGGGAAGGCAGAGCACATGGAGTGGAAAACTACCCCGGCACATGCGCAGCTTGCTTGTTTACTACTTAGAACACGGGTGTCAGCACCATCTTGTAATGGTGAATGTGAGGGCGGCTCCTCACATATATCCATATCCTGCTCACATGGATGCAGTGTTCATGTATACACACACAAAAAAGTCTTAGCGTTGAATGTATGAAATCTGTAAATGCAATTTGTCTTGTATTTATGTTTAGTACAACACAGAAAGGCATCTTCAGAGCAAGTAGGGAAGGATAGGTGAGACATCTACATTGGAAAGAAGTCAAATCATCTGTGTGATGCCCTCGAGACTAACTTACTTGTAGAGTATGTTCTTCCTTCCTCTTAGGAGGCTAACTAGTCTCCCACTGCATGTGTGCATGTGTATATGTATAGGAGTTGTATCACTCTGCACCCGAGTCCACACTTCACAGCTGGGTTCCAGATTCTCCATAAACTAGGTTCTTTGCCTCTGCCTCCCAACTGCTGGAATTTATTTCACTTATGAGTTAATAATAACTATTCAACGACTTTAAAAGAACTCCATGCTGTAAGGACCCTGCTCACAACAGTGCTGTATTATAGAAGTGAAATGGCTTGAATAAAAAAACGCCCCCAACAGATTCATGTATTTGAACACTTGGTCCCTAGTTGGTGGTGCTGTTGGGAAGGTGGCGCCTTGCCAGAGGAATTACTTCACTGGGAGTAGGGGGATAGTCTCTCCCAGTTCCTGTCTCATATCTCTGCTTCCCAAGTGTGGATGAAATATGGTAATTCAGCTTTTTACTCCTGGCGCCATACTTTCATTGACTGTGGCCCTGTCTTTCTCAGCATGATGGACTCTGACCTTCTGAAAAGCCAAAATAAACTTTTCTTCTCTAAATTGCTCTTTATTATGGTATTTTATCATAGCAACAGAAAAGTAACAAATACAGGTAAAAAAAATTTTACTATTTGATGGTGGTATGTGTGTTTCAAGCGCACGATGCTATTTCATGGCAAGTTTATTAAAGACGGGCCTGAAAACTAGACTGACTTACAAACTACTTGGTACTGCTGGAACTGAGAAGTGCCTCAGTGCTGAAGGCAAAGAAGGGATCATTGAAAGAGGGATGCTCGAGTCCAGAGCCTGGATGGTTGGCCGCAATAGAGAGTAAGGAGGAATTACTGATAAGATGACAGGATGTAGATAGCTGGCTCAAGGGCTCACAGTTGCTTCTCAGATTTGTCAAACCCAAGATGTCCTTAGTGACTGAGAAGAGCCAAAGGCAAACCTGCTTGCAGCCATGGCTAGGAATCCTCCAATACGAGTGATGGAAACAAGTCCTTATCCAGGTTTTAGGAACAGGGATATCACTGAGTGAAATACAGTTAACCCAAGAACACTGCAGCTGCAGAAACCAGCAGCTCCCACTTAACCCCTCCCTAACACACATAACACCGCCTGCTAAAGCCAGAGAGATCTGAGAACTTCACTTTCCAACTGTCCATTCTGGGGCTGGAGAGATGGCTCCATGGTTAAGAGCACTGACTGCTCTTCCAGGGGATCTGAGTGCTCTGTCATAACTGTAACTACAGATCCAGGGATTCTGACATCCTCAAACATACATGCACAAGGGCAAAACGCCACTGCACATTCAAATAAAACTATCCACATGATAATCTTTTTATCTCCTATTTTCTGTTACTTTCTAATTTCCCATATATGTCTCGTGATCCTTTTGCTTTTGTACACCTCTCAGTTTGGGGGACTGTATGTTTGTTTCTTTAAGGTTCCAGGGAGAAGACAGAAGATTAGAACAGATTGCCAGGGTTCATTTGAGGCCAAGAAGAGTACTTCAGTCAGAAGCTGAGCAGCCATTTTAATCTGTCAGCTTGGAGAGGAGTTTGGGCCAGAACAGCGGAGTTGAAGCAGCCAGCCAGAGTTCAGAAAGAGCTAGAAAGGATGAGCTTCGTCAGCAGTAAGCCTCCAGGATGACAATACACTTGGCCAATAACAGTTACATTTATAGTTCTGCCATTGTGTTACCCAGTTCTTAATGCTGATCACTGAAATGCTTGAATACTTGACGAAGACTGAGAAATGGTTTGCAGTGCTGGAACACTGTCTTAGTCACTGTTTTATTGCTGTGACGAAACACCATGACTGATGAAAGACCTAGAAAGTATGTGGGGCTGAAGAGATGGCACTGACTGCTCTTTTATAGAACTCAGATTCAATTCCCAGCACCTGCATGGCAGTTCACAGCTGTTTGTACCTCTAGAATACAATACCCTCACATAAACATATGTATAGACAGACAAAACATCAGCACACATAAAAATAAGTACATTATAGAAAGAAAAAAATATGTAATTGAGGGCTTGCTTACAGTTTCAAAAGTGAGTCTATTACCATCATGGTGGGGAGCATGGCAGCAGGCAGGCAGGCGTGTTGCCGAAGAAGTAGCTGAGAATTCTATCCCGATCCATAGACAACAGGCAGAGAGATAGAGACTGAGCCTGGTGTGGGCTTTTGAAACCTCAAAGCCCACCCAAAGTGACACACTTCCTCCAACAAAGCCAGATCTACTCTAGCAGTCCTCCACCTCTTTTTCTTTTTTAAATATTTATTTACTATTATATGTAAGTACACTGTAGCTGTCTTCAGACACACCAGAAGAGGGCGTCAGATCTCATTCCGTATGGTTGTGAGCTACCATGTGGTTGCTGGGATTTGAACTCAGGACCTTCGGAAGATTAGTCAGTGCTTTTACCCGCTGAGCCATCTCGCCAGCCCAGTCCTCCATCTCCTAATCCCCAAACAGTTCCACTCCCTGGTGGCTAAGCATTCACACCTATAACCCAACGGGGTCATCCTCACTCACACTAGCACAAGGCGAGCATTCGACCCAGAACCATATTCCTCACCCATGCCAGGATCCCTGCTTCTAGAAAAGATTCACATCTTACCTTTCTCCCAACAAAGCTTAAGTTCCACTTTGGGGTTTGGTTTGTTGGTTTCTTGTCTTGCCTGAGATCAAGTCCAAAGTCCTAGGCAAGTGCTGAACCACTGAGCTACACCCCCTAAACCCTCAAGTCTTCTTATCAACGACTGTTGCAAGCACCTGTCTGTCTGTCCTGCCTCAGAGTTCTGTTGCTGTGATGAAACATGCAACTTGGGAAGGGAAGGGCTCGTTTTCCTAACACTTCCACATCACCGTTCATCATCAAAGACAGCCTAGGCAGGGACCTGGAGGCAGCAGCTGATGCAGAGGCATGGAGGGTTGCTACTTACTGGCTTGCTCCTCATGGTTTGTTCAGCTTGTTTGCTTTTATAGCACCCAGGCCCACCAGCCCATGGTTTGTTTATACCTCTCACAATGGGCTTGGCCCTCCTACATTGATCACTAACAAAGAAAATGCCCCGCAGGAGTGTATACAGCCCAATCATAGAGGCAGGTTTTTTGTTTTTTTGGTTTTTTGTTTGGTTGGTTTTTGTTTTTTCAACTGAGAGTCTCTCTTCCCAAAGGACTTTTAGCTTGTGTCAAGTCGACATAAAACTAATCAGGACAAACCTTATCTTTATTCAGAATGAAGAATTGGCTATGAAGAAATTCTCTATTCTTTCTAGGGTGTTAATTCTTTCTCCAAAGGCCCAAAGCCTGGAGGGTAAATGGTACAGAAATTAAAAATTGAAAAGTAAATCATAGTGACCTAAAGTGTGTAACCAAAGTAGACAATCCTATTTGCTTTATTCTTTTGACATACCAAAATTTGTGATCAACTTCTATACACACTACACCCGCTGTAGATTCTGCAAACATTTCGGCTTCAATTTCAGGCATTGCGTATGTGTAAGACGGTGCTCAGAATAAGGCTTCACAATAACACTGCCCACCATTATTTTGTTCCATTAACATGAAATAAGGAAAAACCACACTGCTCAAATCAGCGAAGGACAGACTGCCATTTAAGAGTGTTTAGCTATTTTGTAATATTTCACCCTGCAGAGAGGTAGCACTTAATGAAAACTTGAACATAATAAAAAAGTTACAAAATATGTCATATTCCTAAGTGACCATGTAGTTAATAATACCTTCCAAGAAAACAGAGACATAAAAAGAAACCACTAGGAAAAAAAGGGGCAGTTTTCAAGCCGCTTGCTTAACTGTCTTTGTTTCCAAGGAAACAACATGCCTTTGATACACGGAACTCTCCCTTGCCAAAGCATAGCAACAGCATCCTCTGCTGTTTGAATTTCACTGGTGCTGGTTGTAATAGCTCTAATTTTATGATTTTTGTTTGTTGCTCTCTTTTGATTACTTTGCCTAAAGGGTTTGCCCATCTTGTTTACCTCATTAAAGAACATACTTTTTTTTTTGTTTAATTGTATTATTTTACATCCTATTTCATTATTTTTTGATGACCTTTAAAAAGATTTCAGGGGCTGGGCTGGATGGTAGTAGCCCCTGCCTTTAATCCCAGCACTTGGGAGACAGAGGCAGGTGGATCTCTATGAGTTTGAAGCCTGCCTGGTCTACCGAGTAAGTTCCAGGACAGCCAGGGCTACACAGAGAAACCCTGCCTCAAATACAAAGAAAAAGACTGGGGGAGGGGGGCACTGTAGAAAAAAGTAAAGGGTTTCATTATGACATTTATATTTCATTGTCATTAGACTTTGTTCTCATTTGTTCCCCTTCATTATGGCCATTTCTGTGAGCCTATCACCAACTAGCTGCTCAACCGTCCCCCAAATACCCCCACTCTGCTGCTGCACTCTCTTGGTCTCTCTCTGCCTCTCTCTGTTCCCTCTCTCAGTCTCTCCCTCCCTTGCACCCCCACCCCTCTCTCATGCACACTGCCACACTGCATCTCTCTCTCTCTCTCTCTCTCTCTCTCTCTCTCTCTCTCTCTCTCTCTCTCTCCTCTCTCTCTCTCTCTCTCTCTGTGTGTGTGTGTGTGTGTGTGTGTGTGTGTGTGGCTGATGTTGATTTTTGTTCTGTTTTGTTTTGTTTTGACAGTTTCACATAACCTCAGCTGGCCTGGAACTCAGCATGTAGTTGGGAGTGAGCTTGAGCCCCTGGTCCTCTTGCCTTCCCATCTTACATGCTAGACTGACAGGCGTGCACCATCCCCCATGCCGAGCCTCTTCTGCTTTTTTATTCCTTTAAGAAATACTGTGAATTTCTCTTCATTTAGGTTGATTTGGCTGTGGACTTACTATAACCTGCCTTTATTATATTGAGGTATGTATCTTGTATCCCTAGTCTGTCAGGATTTTATCATGTAAGGGTGTGAGATTTTGTCATTGGCCTTTTCTGCATGTAATGAGATGATCAGGAGTTGTAATCTTTCAGTCTGTTTATGTGTTGAATTTCATTTAATGATTTGCATAAATTGAACCATCCCTGGGATGAAGCCTGCTTAATTATGGTGGATAATCTTTTTGATCTGTTCTTGAATTCAGTTTGCAAGTATTTTATTGAGCATTTTACATCTATGTTCATAAGAGATATTGATCTATAGTTTTCTTTCATTTTTGAGTTTTTGTGGGGTTTGGGTATCAGGGTATTGCTGGCTCGGTAAACAAGAGTAGGTAGTCTTCCTTCTGTTTCTATTTTGTGGGATAGTGTGAGGAATATTGGAACTAATTCTTTGAAGATCTGATAGTATTCTGTGCTGAATCCATCTGACTCTGGACTTTTTTGGTTGGGACATTTTCAATTACTGCTTCTATTTCACTAGAGGTTATGGTTCTGTTTAAATTGATTTAACTTTGGTTAGTTTGTATCAAAATATGTCCATTTCTTTTTTATTTTTCTAGTTTGGTGATTGTCTTAGTCAGGGTTTCTATTCTGCACAAAACATCATGACCAAGAAGCAAGTTGGGGAGGAAAGGGTTTATTCGGCTTACACTTCCATGCTACTGTTCATCACTGTGGTCTCCCTTTCTCCAGCATGGAATCTGCTTGCTCAAGGGTGGAGCTTCCTGCTCATTTGTCCTGCCACGCCCACTGCTGGACCCTGCCGCTTTGCTGCTTGGAGCCACACACGTGTTCATCCTGCTACTGGACCCCCGAGTTACTTGGTGGGAAATCGGGTTCCCTCCCCCTTCCTTTATAACTGAGTGTCTGAAAAAAGTAAAATTGAGCTTTGATCAGAATGTTGTCTTAGCTACATTTCTTTCTCTCGCCGCCTAGCCCCTCTTCTCTTCCAGGTTTCCAAAATGCCTTTCCAGGCTAGAACCCAGGCTGTGATCTGCTGGCCGGACACAACACATCACCAAGGAAGTCAGGACTGGAACTCAAGCAGGTCAGGAAGCAGGAGCTGATGCAGAAGCCATGGAGGGATGTTCCTTACTGGCTTGCTTCCCTCTTGCTCAGCCTGCTCTCTTATAGAATCAAGATTACCAGCTCAGAGATGGTCCCACCCACTAGGGGCCTTTCCCCCTTGATCACTAATTGAGAAAATGCCTTACAGTTGGAGCTCATGGAGGCATTTCCTCAACTGAAGCTCCTTTCTCTGTGATAACTCCAGCTGTGTCCAGTTGACACAAAACCAGCCAGTACAGTGATATACAAGTTTTTAAAGTATGCCCTTTTAATTTTCTGAATTTCCTTGGTATCTGAAATAAGGTTCCCCTTTTCACCTCTAACTAATTTGAGTCTTGTGCCATAGAACTCAAAGACCTCAGAGATCCAGCTGCCTCTGTCTCCTGGGTGCTGGGATAGGAGGTATATGCCATCACCTCCCAGCTCCTTCTCTGCCTAATTTGAGTAAAGGTTTGTCAGTCCTACTGATCTTCTCAAGAAGCCAAATCTTTGTTTCACTGACTCTTTGTGTTGTTTTGTATTTTTTGCTTGTTTCTATTTCATTGGCTTTGGCCCCAGTTTATTTATTGTCATCTACTCTATTTGAGCATACCTCTTGCTCAAGAGCTCTCCACTGTGTCACTAAGTTACCAGTATGCTCTCTGTCTCATTTTTTTTTTTTTTTTGTATAGTCCTATATGAGTTTGCCACTTAGGACCACCGTCACTATGTCCCGGGAGGTTTGAAATGCTGTGTTCCCTTTTAATTCATTTGTTTGTTTGTTGAGACAGGGTTTCTCCATGTTGATCCTGGCTGTCCTGGTTCTGCATATGTAGACTAGGCTGGCTTAGAGTTTAGAGAGCACTACCCGCCTCTGCCTCCGGAATGCTGGGATTGAAGGAACACACTACTCCATCTTATAGTCCATTGGTGAGGTTTACTTGTGAGCATTTTGTTTGACTTCCTAAATCTTTCATTTCTAGTTTTATTTTGGTTTCCGTTTTCTTTTCTTTTCTTTTTTTTAAAGATTATTTGTTTATTTATTTTATGTATATGAGTATACTATAACTGTACATGGTTGTGAGCCTTCATGTGTTTGTTGGGAAGTGAATTTAGGACCTCTGCTCACTCCGGTCAACCCCGTTCACTCTGTCCCTGCTCACTCTGGCCCAAAGATTTATTTATTATTATAAATAAGTACACTGTAGCTGTCTTCAGATGCATCAGAAGAGGGCATCAGGGGCTGGTGAGATGGCTCAGTGGGTAAGAGCACCCGACTGCTCTTCCAAAGGTCCGGAGTTCAAATCCCAGCAACCACATGGTGGCTCACAACCATCCGTAACGAGATCTGACTCCCTCTTCTGGAGTGTCTGAAGACAGCTACAGTGTACTTACATATAATCAATAAATAAATCGAAAAAAAAAAAAAAAGAAGAGGGCATCAGATCTCATTATGGGTGATTGTGAGCCACCATGTGGTTGCTGGGATTTGAACTCAGGACCTTCAGAAAAGCAGTCAGTGCTCTTACCGGCTTGCTGAGCCATCTCACCAGCCCTGGTTTCAGTTTTCTTTAGTGATTCTATTTTTTTGTTAAATTCAACTTTCATGTCTTGAATTGTTTTATTTCATTCAACTCTTTTCAGAGACTTCACTCGGGATCTATTCCTCTTAAGGTCCCTGAACATATTCATGATTGCTATTTTGAAGTCCTTGTCTTGTGCTTTTCTTAAGGCCTGCTGGAATAGGGTTACTGGCTTTTGGGGAAGGCGTATTGTATTGGCTTTTCATGTTCCTGTTTTCACGCTGGGATCTAGGCATCTGGAGTTAGGATATTTCCGGTATTTCCTGATGTCGATATCTGGCCTGGTCTTTGTTGGCTGGGTGCTCCAATCTCTGGTTACTGTTGCCTCTCCTCCAAGTCCTTCCCCCTCCCCCATCCCATGGATATCAACTAGCCTGGCACAGCAAGTTGCAGTAAGATTAGGTGCATCTTCTCCTATTGAGGCTAGAGAGGCAGCCCAGTAGGAGGAAAGGGTCCCAAAGTTAGGCAGTAGAGTCAGAGAAAGCACCTGCCCGTGCTGTTAGCAGTGTCATATGAAGACCAAGATGCACAACTGTTACATATGTGTAGAGGATCAGTCCCATACAGGCTTCCTGGTTGTCGTTTCAGTCTCTGTGAGCCCCTTTGGGCCCTGGTTAGCTGATTCTGTGAGGTTTTTCCTGATGTCCTTAACTTCTCTGGCTCCTATAATCCTTCTTCCCCATCTTCTGCAGGGTTTCCCAAGGCTGAACTTGAACTTGCAGTCATCTCTTGCCTCAGCTTTCTGAGTACTGATGTTGCAGGTGTGAGCCACATGCTCCACCAAAGCCCATTGTTTTGTATAGTTACTATATGCTAATGAAAATATCTAAAAAGCTCATGAATTCTCCCAGTAGCCTTCGCGCTTCCTCTTCCTGTAAGCGGCCAGAGGTCACCTGCCAAGATGGTTCGCTACTCTCTTGACCCAGAAAACCCCACAAAATCATGCAAATCAAGAGGGTCAAACCTTCGTGTTCACTTTAAGAACACCCGGGAAACCGCCCAGGCCATCAAGGGTATGCATATCCGCAAAGCCACCAAGTATCTGAAGGATGTCACTTTAAAGAAGCAGTGTGTGCCATTCCGGCGGTATAATGGTGGAGTCGGTAGGTGCGCCCAGGCCAAACAGTGGGGCTGGACACAGGGTCGGTGGCCAAAAAAGAGTGCTGAATTTTTGCTGCACATGCTTAAAACTGCAGAGAGGAATGCTGAACTTAAGGGTTTAGACGTAGATTCTCTAGTCATTGAACACATCCAGGTGAACAAGAGACCTAAGATGCGCCGACGAACCCACAGAGCTCATGGCCGGATTAACCCATACGTGAGCTCCCCTTGCCACATTGAGATGATCCTCACTGAGAAGGAACAGATCGTTCCAAAGCCAGAAGAGGAGGCTGCACAGAAGAAAAAGATATCCCAGAAGAAACTGAGGAAACAAAAACTCATGGCCCGGGAATAAATTCAGCATAAAATAAATACAGATAAAGTTAAAAAAAAAAGAAAATATCTAAAACATAAAAACCGAGCTGTGCACTGACTGAACAGTTTTGATAAGTTGGAAATTACTTCAGCCCAGCAGCCCTAAGGCATTTGTCTCATTACATAGGCTTGGCCACCAGGTGGCGCCCACCCCCAGCGATTTCTAGAAAGAACTAACTCTGGATGCTTCATTTTCTATTGGGCAAGTCACTAGCAAATACCCTCCCACTTCCTACCCTTTGCTTTAACAAAAGAAATGAATTGATTGGATAAGGGAGGATGAACTCCAGGAAAAGGAAAGGTTTTTTTTGTTTTGTTTTTTAAGAGTACCGATCTGACGCCCTCCTCTGGCGCGTCTGAAAACAGCTAAAGTGTACTTATGTATAATAATAAATATATCTTTTTTTTTTTTTAAAGAGTACAGTAAGGGGCTGGAGAGATGGCTCAGCGGGTAAGAGCACTGACTGCTCTTCTGAAGGTCCTGAGTTCCAATTCCCACCAACCACATGGTGGCTCACAACCATCTGTAATGGGATCTTATGTCCTCTTCTGGTGTATCTGAAGACAGCTACAGTGTACTCATGTAAATAAGAAATAAATAAATCTTAAAAAAAAAAAAAAAGGAGAGTACAGCAAGGGCTGTGAAGATGGCTTAGTAAAGCACTTGATGCATAGGAATAAGAACCTAAGTTAGGGTTCTTGCATCCATGTACAAAGGCAGGCACCTTGGTATGAGCCTACAGCCCCAGGATTTGATGGAGGAGGGTAGACACACAAAAGGATCCTTCCAGCTAGAAGTCAGAGGCTCAGAGAAGGACTCAGTCTCAAAATCTAAACAGAGTGTGATTAAAAACAGACTTCAAGTGGAGCCTCTGGCTTGCCTGATGCTTTAAATAAGAGTAGATGAAGAAGAGGCAGGCATATCTCCATGAGATCAAGGCTAGTTTGGTCTATACAACAGGTTCCAGGACAGCCCCAGCCAGAACTAGTAATGAGACCCAATCTCAAAAAAAAAGAAGGTAGGCAGATAGGAGCGGTAGTCCTCGACATGGTAAGTTTCAGGTCAGCCAGGACTACAGAGTGAGACTTTGTCTCAAAAATGAAACCACACGGGCTGGTGAAATGGCTCAGTGGGTAAGAGCACCCGACTGCTCTTCCAAAGGTCCAGAGTTCAAATCCTAGCAACCACATGGTGGCTAACAACCATCCGTAACAAGATCTGACTCCCTCTTCTGGAGGTCTAAAAACAGCTACAGTGTACTTACATATAATAAATAAAAAAAAAAAATGAAACCACACACACACACACACACACACACAAAACAAACCCCAATCAAACAACAACAAAACCAAAACAAGAAAACAAATACCAAAACAACAATAATAAACAACCCCTCCCCCCAAAACCCCTGAAACAACAATGACAAAAAGAACAGGTGGCAAAAGGATACTTATATACAATTGAGGGTCCAGAAATAAACATCTGAATTGATAGCTTATTTATTTATTTATTTATTTATTTATTTTAGTACTTCAGATGGAACCACGATACCTTGAGTAAGCAATATCCTGAACTGGTAAATTGATTTTCTGTTATTTTTAATCTTTCCTTTTTAAAAAGAAGAGCTAATGGAGGTAAACATGATAAAAAATACATTATATGCACCATGAAAGTGTTATAATTAACCCATTATTACATATAATTAATATTGCTAATGAAAACTTTAAAAAATAATAGTCCGTGGAAGCCAGAACAGTGACACCCAAGCACCTGCTGTCGGTGCCGCTGGGATGGATGAAAGTGTGATGGAAAGATGGGAGAGCAAGCAAAGCCGAGGGGTTCACGCGCTGTGGCGAGACTTGACAGTGTCGAGGTGCAGCAGAAGCCAGAGGCCTCAAAAGAGACCAGTGACTCTGCAGTGAACACATACAAGTAAAGAAGTGTGGACAGACGTATGTACTGTGTGACACTGTGACACACTGCAGCTTCCACAACAAGGTTTGTTTATTCTATTTTATTTTATTTCGCTATTTATTATAAGGGCAGGGGAGAGATGAGTGGGGTTGGGGTGCATGATGGGAAAATCACAAAAATTCAATAAAAAGTTGTTGAGTCTAAGGTTGTGTATATCTTTTAACCAGGAAATAACTGGTCAAAGGTGGGGTAGAAACCCTGGATTGGGATCAAAAATGTCCACAGCGCCGGGCGTGGTGGCTCACGCCTTTAATCCCGGTACTCAGGAGGCAGAGGCAGGCGAATTTCTGAGTTCCGAGGCCAGCCTGGTCTACGGAGTGAGTTCCAGGACAGCCAGGGCTACACAGAGAAACCTTGTTTCGAAAAAAAACAAACAAAAAAATATCTACAGCAAAAGTTAAAATTAAGTAGTCTTTTGGACAAATGGCTCTGGTCAGCTCAAGCTTACGAAATTAGAGCCTCCTCACCCCGTAAATATTCAAAATGGATCACAGGTCTGCCCAACAGATGGGGTTAAATTAGAAAATACTTGGAGAAAAATATAGGAGTACCGTTGTCATGATGCTGGATTAAGTACCAACTTCTTAGGCACAGCACCAAGAACAAGCAGCTGAAGAAATCAGTTATTAGACACACCCTGGCAGGCACAGCTGTAATCCCAGTTTAGGAGGGTCAGACTGAAGGCTGCCTGGCTGCAAGGGGGTCTTAGCTCAGAAAACGGGAACATGGTTTAGTCATAGAGCCAAAGAAAAATGTACACCATCAAAATTGAAAATTTGAAAATATTTATTTTTGAGAAGACACCTCTTAGAAACTGGAAATCAGGTTGGATAGTGGGGGCACTCACCTTTAATCCCAGCATTTGGGAGGCAGAGGCAAGCGAATCTCTTGAGTTCAACACCAGCCTGTTGTGAGTGAGTTCCAGGACAGCCAGGGCTACATAGAGAAACTCTGGCTCCAAACCCCCAAAACCAAAATAAAAAAACAAAACAAAAACAAAAACCCTCAAAAACTAAAAATCAAGCCGGCTGGTGGTAGTGCATTCCTTTTGTCCCAGCACTTGGGAGGCAGAGGCAGGTGGACTTCTGAGTTTGAGGCCAGGACAGCGAGGGCTACACAGGTTAGCTTTTATCTCAAAAGTGGGAAGGAGGGAGGGAAGGACAGGACAGGACAGAACAGGATAGGACAAGACAGTAAAAAGGAAAGGAAAGAAAGGGAAAAAGAGAAAAGAGAAAGAAAAGGAAGCAAAAAGAAACTGAACATTAGGGCAGGAAAGACGCCTCCGTGTTTAAATCTCCGCCAGGGGTTTCTACCCCATTTTTGATTATTGAATTCCCAGATTAAAAAAAAAAAAAAACCTCACACTCACAGCCTTTCTCTTTACAATAAGCCTTAATCAACACAAGAGCTGGGCAGCTGCCTGCCCTCCACGCTGTTAGAATCTATTTCCTATGGAGAACCCCAAGTTATTGCTGTTTCACCTGGGCGGCTCTTAGCTCCGATTGGCCAGCCCTTGGGGCCACGCTTCTTGACGTTTAACACATGGCAGCTTCTCCTTTTCCTCTCCTGCACATCCTTTCTCCTCGAGGTCCTCCTCTGCCCCCAAGCCCACAAAGCCTAAACCCCACCTATATCTCTTCTGCCCAGCTATGGACTTAGTTGGCATCTTTATTCACCAATCAGAATTACCTTGGGGGCAGGGTCATAGGGGCTACATGGAGACTCGGGTCTTGGGGGCCCACATTTAGTATTATAACAGACAGTAAAAGACAAAACCTCACCTCTCAGTGGTTGAGAGCACTGGCAGCTGCCTTTCTAAAAGACCAAGGTTCAGTCCCCAACACCCACAAGGTAGTTGCCAACCATTCACAGTTCCAGTCGCAGAGGATTCAATGCCCTTGTCCAGCCTCTGTGGGCACTGCACATACATGTGCAGAACAGACAACACATAAACAATATCAAAGAGCTGGAAAACCAAAATGTCCTGGGAATGGGAAATAATACTTGAAAACCATATTCATGATAAGGCACTTGTACAGAGAACATATAAACCCCTCTCATAAGCCATGAGCACAAATAAAGAGGGGCATAGCAATGAAGTGAGGGCAGGGGCTATGCTATAGTGTGGATAAACCTGGAAAACATGTTCCTAAGTGAAAGAAGCCAGACACAATAGGTCACATAATACTTAAGGTTATTGATAAAATTATCTAGAAGAGGCAGATCCATAGAGACCAAAGGTAGACTCTTAGCTTCCTCTGAGGTGGTCCATAGAGGGGAGTGGTTGCTGAAGGAACAGAGGTAAAATTATGATCATTATGCAACTACAGACATATGCTAAAACCTACCAAATTGTATAGTTTTTTCTTTCTTTTCATGGCTGTGTTTTATTTTTTTTTAATTATTTTGTGTGCATGGGTGTTGGCCCATGATGCATGGTATGTCTGTGCATCACGTGTATGCAATACCTTTTGAGGCCAGAAGAGGGCAGTGGATCTTCTGGAACTACAAACTATTGTAGACCTCCATACACAGCCGGGCGTGGTGGCGCACGCCTTTAATCCTAGCACTCGGGAGGCAGAGGCAGGCGGATTTCTGAGTTCGAGGCCAGCCTGGTCTACAAAGTGAGTTCCAGGACAGCCAGGGCTACACAGAGAAACCCTGTCTCGAAAAACCAAAAAAAAAAAAAAAAAAAAAAAAGACCTCCATACACGCTGGAGCCGGTTTGTGAAGAGGGGGAAACCAAGGTCGTCTGGAAAAGCAGTCAGTGCTCTTAATTGAGCCATCTCTCTGGCCCCCTGTTTTGTTTTATTGAGACAAGATTTTTTTCACACTATTGCTCAGGTTAGCCTCCAATTTATGACCTTCCTGCCTAAGTGTTTGAAGTGCTGGCATTACAGATGTGCACTACAGGACTGGACACTTTAGACAAGTGGATGTTGTAATACATGAATCATATCTTAGTAATGCCATTATTTCAAGCAAGTAAGATAGAGTCGTGTGAGGAGACCTCAGATGAAAGTGGGAAAACGAAATAAAGCAATGCAAAGCTTTTAGAAAGAACTTAGAGGAAGGAGACACAACTGTGGAAGAAGTAGAGAACACCTTGAAAATAATAACCTCAGGGAAAGACAGACAAGTAATAAAGGGATGAGATAAAAGTGAATGGATTAGCAAACGAGAATGACCTGTAGGGAACAACAACAAAAAAGTGCCTATCCCTCAAACAAAAGTTTAATACAACCCTTAGGGGTTCTATTCCTGCACAAACATCATGACCAAGAAGCAAGTTGGGGAGGGAAGGGTTTATTTAGCTTACACTTCCATACTGCTATTCATCACCAAAGGAAGTCAGCACTGGAACTCAAGCAGATCAGGAAGCAGGAGCTGATGCAGAGGCCATGGAGGGATGTTCTTTACTGGCTTGCTTCCCCTGGCTTGCCCAGTTTGCTTTCTTATAGAACCCAGGACTACCAGCCTAGGGATCAAATCACCTACAATGGCCTTCCCCCTTGATCACTAATTGAGAAAATGCCCCACAGCTGGATCTTGTGGAGGCATTTCCTCACACCTGAAGCTCCTTTCTCTGTGATAACTCCAGCCTGTGTCAAGTTGACACACAAAACCAGCCAGTACAAACCCTGAATGATAAAGTCCAGGGAATCTTCCAGAATGTGATATAAAAATAGCCAGAGATGGCACGCTGTTGTGATTGTTCTGAAACACACGATTTTAATTGTAGCTTGCATTATAAACTGTCCCACACAGCTTCACACGTTCCCCAGCTGGTGGCATTGTGTGGGGAGGTTGGGGACACTTGAGGTTTTATAGGGGGACACTTCCTGTCTAGTCTCTTCCTCCCTTCTGTGGAGGGTACCTCACACCCCAGCCACCTCGCCTTCTCCGTCATGATCACAGTAGTGAGATATATAACTAATACATCTAACAGTGACTTCCTCATGACACAGCTCTAACCAGTACAACTCCCCAAACCCCTGCACTAATTAAAGCAAGACATCCCGCTCTGTCTATTAACAGTTCATTCCTTCGTGACAGCTCCTAGGCAGAGGATGTGGGCTGGTCGCATCTCAAAGACCAAGGCAGGATTGGACGGTTGGGACTTTTCAGCTCTGTCTTCTCAGCTCTGGGGAAGAGAGAGAGGCACTGAGGCATACATTGACCTCTGTGGCCAGATATCACTCATGCCATCCTGGTTAGCTTTTTTTTTTTTCTTTTTTTTTTTCCCAACCTGACATAAGCTTGAGTCCTCTGGGAAGAGAAGCCTCAATTGAGAAACTGCATCCATCAGATTGGCTTATAGACTAGTCTATAGGGCGTTTTCTTGGTTGATGATTTATATCGGAGAGCCCAACACTCCAGGATGTGGTGGTACCTCTGAAAGACTCAAAAACTCCCAAAGGGAGGCACTTACTCAAGCTTCGGGTCAGCCGCGCACCCAAGAAGACACTGAGACCGAACTTAAGATGTATAGAGAGTAAGATTTAATACAGCAACGACAAGAAAGCACATAAAAAGCACATATACCAGATATCTGGGGTCGAAACTCATGCAGCCAGCAAGGTGCAGAGGAGATTCGGCAATTGGCCCAGACTTGTCACAGGCTTTTATAGGAGAAGGGTAAGGGGAAAAGTACAAGTTTTACGTCACCAAGGGGCTTTGCCAAGGGGCTTTACATAACCAAGGGGTCGTGTCCTATATTTTGGCAATGTACTCGATCTATTGGAACATTCTGGGGTAGTACCAGGAGGCCCCTATCTCAAAAATGTTCTTGGCATAGTCTTTAGTTGGGAGGGGTTGGACTGAGTTCGCTCCAGGAGACCCTTATCTCAGAAATGCTCCTGGAACCGTTCTCACTTGGGAGGGGGTCGGACTCTGGGGTGAAGAGTTTAAGAATGTACTCTGAGGTAAAAAGTTCAGGTGTGTTCCGGGAACAATCTCTAGATGGGAGGGGTAAGAGAACTCTGAGTTGGAGAGTTCAGTAATTTTCCTCTTTCATTCCCCCCTTCTTCTAGTAAATAATTCTAATCTTAGAATTTCAGAAGTCTATATTTTTATGCGGAGAATACTGCATTTACCCTATTTTAACATGGGAACAAAAACAGAACAAGAAGCATTAGTAAACAGAACTAGGCAGGGGCCCTTTTGGCGAGGCTTGAGGGTCTGGGCATGATGTAGGTGCACGTAGGATCAGATCTCTGGCTGGAACTGGTGAGATGTCCTTGGGGTACCCAGCTCGTTCACTGTCTCAGCTGTTGGGATCCCTGGCGCGATGTTGTCCACGTACTCAGTCCAATCCTTTTCAGTTGTGACCAGACCACCTGCAAGCCTTTTAACTTAACATACAGAGCATTATTATCACAACATAGGTTTAAACACATCATTTGAGACTATGATGGGCATAGGAGTCTCATAAAAGATCTTAAAAAGAGTAAAACTGAATACGTTTGAATAGGGCATAGGGAAGGAACACCAAGTCTGTGCCAGTCTCCACGATTAATTTTGTCAAGGTCTGTCTTAGAGTTTTAAACTAATTTTTATCTTATCCTGAGCTCTGAGGTCTATACACACAATGTAATTTTTGACCTCTGAATACTTGGCCACACCCTGACTTACCTGGGCAACAGGATTGCTGACAAATTCTGTCCTGACGTCAGTCCAAGTCTACAGTCGACAAAGGGTTAACACACACACACACACACACACACACACACACAGTCTTGTCACGTAGCCACAAACAAGCACACTCGTCCACGCCTGGACTTACACAACCAGCCAAACGCCACTTTCTGACGGGGTCGGATTCCACATCGACTCCCTTTTTCTGACGGGGGTGGAACTCCATTATCCACTCACGCCCTGGCAGAAAGAACACTGTTCCGACAGGGGCGAGATTTTACATTTACTCCCGTTCTGGCAGATTGTCCTATTTTTAGAATAATAGCAGACACAACAAGAGCAGATATGAGACTTAGACAAAAAAAGAAACCAAAAACAGCGGCGACCTCGCGTCGCCCACAGGCAACTTACAGAATCAGATGGCCTCTCCAAGGCCGACAGATTGAGACCTTCCTGGTCTCCAGAGGGGTCCACCAAGCGTCCTTGGTCCTCCCCTATCTCACCTGGGACGTCTCCCAGGGGCAGATCGGACGGTGGACACCTGGGCACGTCTGCTCTTATCCACCCCGCACTCCCTCCCGGAGTGCGGTCTCTGGTGCTCGTACTGAGCACAGAGCGTCACGCAAAACCAGAACTGCGATCGCACCAGATACAGAATAGCCTTCCTGGCCTCCAGAAACTAACAGAACACAGACACCAGACCAAAGCAGAACAGTAAATCTTACTTCTGAGTGGGTCCAGGACTTCTGGGTAGTCGCGCTAATTCCCGGCCAATGCACCAAATGAAAGACTCAAAAACTCCCAAAGGGAGGCACTTACTCAAGCTTCGGGTCAGCCGCGCACCCAAGAAGACACTGAGACCGAACTTAAGATGTATAGAGAGTAAGATTTAATACAGCAACGACAAGAAAGCACATAAAAAGCACATATACCAGATATCTGGGGTCGAAACTCATGCAGCCAGCAAGGTGCAGAGGAGATTCGGCAATTGGCCCAGACTTGTCACAGGCTTTTATAGGAGAAGGGTAAGGGGAAAAGTACAAGTTTTACGTCACCAAGGGGCTTTGCCAAGGGGCTTTACATAACCAAGGGGTCGTGTCCTATATTTTGGCAATGTACTCGATCTATTGGAACATTCTGGGGTAGTACCAGGAGGCCCCTATCTCAAAAATGTTCTTGGCATAGTCTTTAGTTGGGAGGGGTTGGACTGAGTTCGCTCCAGGAGACCCTTATCTCAGAAATGCTCCTGGAACCGTTCTCACTTGGGAGGGGGTCGGACTCTGGGGTGAAGAGTTTAAGAATGTACTCTGAGGTAAAAAGTTCAGGTGTGTTCCGGGAACAATCTCTAGATGGGAGGGGTAAGAGAACTCTGAGTTGGAGAGTTCAGTAATTTTCCTCTTTCACCTCGAGGTGGGTAGTCCTTGTGTGTATAAGAAAGCAGCTGAATGCCTAGTGTGGTGGCAAAAGCCTCTAGTCTCAGCCCTTGGGAAGCAGAGGCAGAGGTATCTGCGTTCAAGGACAGCCTAGCCTAGACAGCGAGTTTCAGATCAGCAGTAGCTATACTGTGAGACCCTGTTTAAAAACAAAAGAAAGCAGGCTCGTGAGCCACAGAGACCATGCCAGCAAGCAGCATCCCTTCATGATTGCTGCTCTGCTTCCCACCTCTAGGCTCCTCCTGCCTTGCGTTTCCCAAGCTGCTTCTGGTCATATCTTTATCCCATGGAAAGAAATCCTCGTAAAAACTCTAAAGGCCCTCCCCTCCCATACCTTCTGTCAGTGTTTGCTTATCTGCAAGTTTTGTAATATCCCTCATAATAGACCTGATAGGCACTAATAAACAAATTCATCAAAGCCAAAGATGCATTATGGAACTCTACCTTCCAAGGTCACAGACGTCTCCTGTGTCGACAGATCTGGTGTAAGAACAAAAGAGAAAATCACTTTTGTTTTCCTGACATACAGGTATAACTATAAGAACACTGGAAGATGTATAGTAAATCCACTGTCCCCTAGAACAAGCACTAAAAACACAGAATAAAGGTCAAAGAAAATAGTCTGGCTGTGGGGGCACACTTTAAAGTCCCAGCGCTCGGACATCAGCAGCAGATGGATCTCCAAGAGTTCAAGGCCAGTCTGGTCTAGAGTGAGTTCCAGGACAGCCAGGGCTACACAAAGAAATCCTGTATCAAAAAAAAAAAAAAAAAAAGAAAGAAAGAAAGAAAGAAAGAAAGAAAGAAAGAAAGAAAGAAAGAAGAAAAAGAAAAAAGAGAAAAGAAAGAAACTGGTAAACTATAGCAGTACATTTCAAAAAGTTGAAGAACCTGGGTCTGAAGGTTGACAGCTCTGAGTGCTGAAAAGGCACAAAGCCATCAATCTCTGTCAAGGATCTTCCTGGAGCACAAGAAGACCTGTCTTCGGTGTCCCAGGCACCTGAGTGCTCTGTCCCCAGCTTGTAGTGTTTGAGAGTCTGAGGTATGGTTGTTGGAGGAGGAATGTCACTAAAGATGGGCTCTCTCAGGCAAGGCCATTTGGAAGGCGTTCTGTTTCAGGCTCGCAGCTCAAGTTGGGACTCCTCAGCTTCCCACTCCTGTGACCAAGGTTCCACTCCTCGGAACTGCAAGCCCTAATAGCCTCTTTCCTCTATAAGCTGCCCTGATCAAAGCGTTTCATCACAACGGAAGATAACTAAGATAGTCTGGCTACAGGATGGGGAAAGAAATCCTTGCCAACTACACTAGATTAATACCGAGGATATACAACATTAAACATCAAAAAATAAATTAGAAGTGTCTTAGGGTTTTACTGCTATAAACAGATACCATGACCAAGGCAACTCTTATAAGGACATTTCATTGGGGCTAGCTTACAGGTTCAGAGGTTCAGTTCATTATCATCAAGGCAGGAACATGGCAATGTTCAGGCAGGCATGGTGCAGGACGAGCTGAGTCTTCATCTGAAGGCTGCTAGTAGAATACTGACTGCCAGGTAGCTGGGACTGGGGTCTTTTTTTTTTTTTTTTTTAAAGATTTATTTATTTATTATATGTAAGTACACTGTAGCTGTCTTCAGACACTCCAGAAGAGGGCGCCAGATCTCATTACAGATGGTTGTGAGCTACCATGTGGTTGCTGGGATTTGAACTCTGGACCTTCGGAAGAGCAGTCGGGTGCTCTTACCCACTGAGCCATCTCACCAGCCCCGGGACTGGGGTCTTAAAGCCCACACCCACAGTTACACACCTATTCCAACAAGACCACACCTACTCTAACAGGGCCACAGCTTCTAATAGTGCCACTCCCTGGGCCAAGCATATACAAACCATGACATAAAGCCAATAAATGGCTAATAAATAGACTGGACAAAGAAGAGATGCACTGGCCAACAATTACTTTTTAAAAATGCATTCAGCACCTTAACCACCCCTGGGTTACAGCCCCATCGTCCAGTTTTCCTCATAGCATCAATAGCTTGAGGGGTAGCACGGATGTAGATGCTTATCCTCTGGTGGTGGGAACATAAGTCTGTACAGCCACTGTGGGAATCAGTATACAAGGTTCTCAAACAACAGAGGCCATCCTGGCTGGCATACACCTTTAATCCCAGAGGAAGGTGCCATCTCTGTGAGTTTGAGACCAGCCTGCTCTACATAGCAAGTTCACAGACAGCCAGGGTTACATGGTGAGGTCAAAATGGTGCAGCCAAAAAAAAAACAAAAAAAAATCACCTCAACAACCCATTGCCAAGAAAGCTGGTGAAAAAGGCTCAGTACCCCCCGAGGTACCGTACATTTCTCCTTATTCTGCACTTCTCCCAGGATGCACAAGTATGACCATTGTCTATCGGGAAATAATGATTTTTTTTTTAACCGTATGACTAGATTTATGAAAAGAAAGACTAAACCAATCACCCAGTCACTATTTCCAACAAAAGGCTGAGCTTCTGTCGGTCACCGTTCCCCTGGTGGGACAGGGAAAGCTGCGGTAGAGGACAGAAGATTTCTTTTAGCCTATGGATGCAGAGGTTTTCATCTGTGGTCAGCACATCCCATGTGTGGGCCTGAGGTGAGGATGACCACTCACCTGAACAGCTCACCCTCCAATGGCCAGGGCCAGGGCATGGCATGCATCCCGGGGCTTCCTGCTACACCACTCTCTACCTCCTCCAAGACTGTGAATGAATCCAGTAAGGGTTAATCCCTGGGTCAAGGTTACTCCTCACTCTACCAATAACTTGAGGGGACACCACATATTCCTGTGCCTCTTCCATGGTTGTCATGACGACACAGGTGGAACTGCAGCCGTTCACCCTTGAGTTTATCACCTGCCACCTGTATTTATTTGAATCTCAATCCATTCAAAACCCTGAGCAGATATATTTTATCCCCATTTTACAGGTTCTGTTATACTATCGATCTCAGGTTGATTTAGACTCTATGGACCACGGAAGTGTGGGAAGCCCCGGGCATGATTATGTAATATCTCACAAATTCCAACAAAACACCACAAATGAAGAGACTAGGCTTTAAAGTTTTAATAATAAATTGTGCCAGTAGAAGCTTTCAAAGGCAATGATATATCAATAAATAATAGTTAAATTGAGTTCCTGAGAAAGAACCTAACACATGAAACTATGTCAGAGCGCTGTAAATAACACGGCATTACTACAAAATAGCGAGAATACTGTAATTCACAATACCAGCACAGCAGACTTCAGAATATGCCATTCATACAAATGTAAACCAGACACAGGAATGTTTCTTAGACATAGATAAATTTGTAAGTGTTTCTGCCTAGATAATACTAAGTAACGGGTCCACTGTGCTAAGAACCTTGCTGAGAAGATGTGGCATAGCAGAATGAAAATGGGATGTGTTCCATCCTTGAAAAGCAAAAGAAACTGAATGCATTCAAATAGAAATCAGCGTAAGTAGGAAGCGCACTAATTTGAAATAAGGACTATTTTGTGTGTTTATCTATAGTTATAGACACACCTATATGTCTAAGAAAAAAGTATGGCTTGTTTTTGTACTCCAATGTTGCTTCAAAGAATCTTTTTTCTTTTTACAAAGTTAGAAAAACGTATTAAGTCACATTGAGATGTGACAGACACCTCTCATGTGAAAGAGGCCCAGAGGACTGGGTTTCACAGAACCTCCTGGTTGGCTGAGAACACAGGAAGCAGGACCCTTATATCACCTATGGCTGCGGGAACCCTGTGTGTGAAAGAATGAAGTAGCAGGGTCCAGCTCCAGCTCCCACAACCACGCCTGACAGCATACAGGACTAGAGAAATGGACACAACGCTATAATTACGTCCAATGTTTTGGCAGAGCTGACTTAATCCCTTTTGATGTGTTTTATATATGACAAATGTTTACATTTGCCTCCCAAAGAACTCAGTCATATCCAAGACACACACACATAAAAAAAAAAAAAAAAAATCACACTTCAGTTATACATATGCATTTCTTAAACAATAAGGGCTACAATCATCATCCGCACAATACATTATCAGCACACTGTCTAGAATACCTCATTTAAAAACGTCTTCACAGGACCTGCTGTGAATGGCAAGATATGGTATTTTTATACTAGAAACCCCTGCTCACGCAGCACTCTCCACACCAGACACCCGAGCCACACCCGCCATCTCTGCTCACTCTTCCTAGGAACTATAATATGCAAAGGAGGAAATACAAAAGCAGCTTTCAAACATTACAGCACAATCTGAAATGTGGGAAAATACAAAACAAAGCCACTGTGTAGATAAGCGGTCCTCGTGACTTGAGCAGAGCTCCGTCTCATTCTCTCTTATTGCACAGACGTCTTACCTCACGGTCTCCAGCTCTTCCTTTTCTAGCTGTGGACAAGTGCTATCAGATACAACACACATGGAAATAACAGCAGCATGGTTTCTCAAAGTCAGTCCTTATAATTTAGTAAGAAAAAGATGGGTATCCACAAAATAAGTGCTCTTTCCATACTGTACTAAATTTTTAAAAATACTGTTTTAATGCAGTGAAGGTCCTCAGAGGGCTAATTTGAAGTCAGGATGACTCTTCCTGTTGCCCATTTACCAGAACTAAAAATGAAGGATTCCTAAGCTTGAGTTTGTCTTCTGAAAAGAAACATCACTTGGGGTTTCCTCGAGTTGTGGTTAACTGAGGCTTATACGTACACCGGCTGGCAGCCCTCGGCCGCACCTTCTAAGTCCGCATCCCCGGGGTCTGCACTCTCTGCGGGCTCTGAGGGCTTCGGGCACCGGAAGGGATAGCCGTTGTCATCGAAGAACCTACGGAAGGTGAACTCATAGAAGGCATGCTCTGGATGCTTGCTGCTGGGGGAGGCCAGTGTGTCCCAGGCCTTGGCACTCTCTCCGCTGGCCTCATGCCAGGGGCTTTCTTCATCCACCGGGTCAAAATTGGAGGTGTCCATGGGATGGCTGATGGTGGGGACATAGGGCGCGGGCTGCTTTCGGATGTCACGGGAAAAGTCGATGGCGTTGAAGAACGGGTGTGCCTTGAGGTCATCTGCCCCATCCCTGCCCAGGCGGCAGTCAGCTGCACAGCACAGCTTCGTGATGAGGTCTCGGGCCTCGGCGCTGAGCCTCACCTGTGTAGGGATGTGCAGCGTGCTCTCCCAGTTGATCACCTGTGGGCAGCAGAACCATTGTTAGAGCCCCATTGACCTAGGTCTTGAGCCTGCACAGCCTCGACCTCAGATATAATAAGTGTGAGCCTCTCACAGCTTCAGGTATGGCAACGGGTTTTTGTTGGGCCACCACAAAACACAATTCGGTATTTACTGAGGCTAGGGAGTGGCCTTGGGATTTTTCTTTTCTTTTCAGTAACTGACCCCAGTTGGCCTTGAACCCATCTGGGTAGTCATTAAAAATATCTGTCATGAAGCCATGTATACTGTGAAGAAAAACCTAAGGTTGTCTGCATTGTTCAGGCTTAGGCCCAGTGTGGAACTGAGAGTGTAACTGACTGCTGACTGAGGGTTTGATCTACAGTAGATGATTTAGAGGGGTAAAACTATACAATGTGACAAAGGTCTTCCTGGATACCAAGACGCCAGCAGGAAAGAAAGAGTACACTGGATTTCATGAAAATTATAAACTGCCGTGCCATGTATGGTGGTTCCCATCAGTACCCTTATCCCTTCAGAGGCAGGGCAGGCCAGCCTCAAGGCTCAAGGCCAGCCTGGTCACCATGTGAGTTCGAGGTCAGTCAGGGGTATACAACTGGCACTTCATTAACTCAAGTTACTAAGAGGGAAGCGGCTACCCATAAAGCATAAACCTGTAAAGGACTTAACATCTAGAATGCATCGAGAACTCCAACAAATGATCTGAATTTTTAAAAGCACACAAACAGCACTTGAGTACAAGAACACACGCTCAGTGGTGCCCTACAGCACACCCATGCCTGAGGATAATGGCTATTCCAAAGGGGGAGGGGCCCGTTGGTGGTGATGCGTGTCTGCAGTCCCAGCACTCAGGAGGCCGAGGCAGATGCACACTAGTAAGAGGTGCACAGCAGCACTACTCACAGTCACCAAAGGTCAGGAGACATCCAGACACCCACCAACCCAGGAACAATCATCCAACCACGGGGCCCAGCTTGAAAAAGCTGCGATTCAGTCTCAAGTGGAAGGAAATCCACACACAGCAGGATGAACCTTGCAGACATCGGACATCGTGCAAAGTGAAAGGTGGCCGGTAAGTTAGATAAGAACTGCACATCTGGGAGGCGCCCAGTTGACTTCTGAGATAGGGCACAAGTGGCCGGGGAGAGCAATGGAGCAGTTGTTTAATGGGTGAGATGAGAACACCCAGAATGGTTTATGCAGCCCTATGAGAACACACTTAAGGCAACAGATCACACACTTCAAAATTGTTGAATGTAAATTTCATGTCACATCTGTTTTACCACAATAAAAAATAATCTGGCTTACTATTATGCAGACATATTAGTGAGTGGTTCAGCAATTTACCTAGTAAGCAGAAAATGCAAAAACTAATTGTATCATTCAGTTGAACTGAGTTTTTACTCAAAATTTCTTTTTTTTCCCCCCCAAAATAGTTTCTCTGTGTAGCCCTGGCTGTCCTAGAACTTGCTCTGTAGGCCAGGGTGGCCTTGAACTCAGAGACCCATCTGCCTCTACCTCCTAAGTGCTGTGATTAAAGGTGAGCACCACCACCACCCGACTGATTCAAAGTTTCTTATGCTCTACCATAGACTAATCTGGATTAAAAAACAAAAAACCTCCCTAGGACTGTGCTTCTCTGAATAGGGATTCACACATTCGGGAAGCAGTGGCTGAGAACTTAGAATGAGCCGCTGAGGGGCTGACTGATAGATCCGGTTGCTTTCCATGAGTCCTGGGAATGCACACAGCTAGCCTGAGCCTGACCACCGAGCTGGTCATTACAGCCACAGGGATGACGGTGCTCTGCAGGGCAGGTGAGCGAGGCAGGGGGCTGACCACAGCTGCCGCTGCATCTCACTGCGTGTTATTCTTGCTTGGAAATAACAAGAGGGCGAGAGAGAGCCACTAATGGTTTACATAAAATTACAGGTGTTCAAATATATTAAAACTCATGTCTAGCTTTGTTGCCTTATTATCAAAAATTCACAAGTATAGTAAAAGTAAAGACCCGCTGGAAAACCCCACCATAAATAACTGCCGTCTCTAGTCTATGTGTTGTAAGAGGTCCAAAACTGTCCGAGGGCTCTGGGAAGGCACACTGATCATCTGGACACACACATAACACAATGACATGTTATGACGCTTACCTTCAGCTGGGTTTCTGTGGGGGTAGGGGCCAAGAAAGGTGGCTGCCCAACCAGCATCTCAAAAAGAATGACACCGACACTCCACCAGTCACAGAGCTGTGTGTACCCTGAAAGACAGCATCCCCTCAGTCACTCATAGAGGCTCCCTCAGATTCTGGCAGTATGGAGTGAGAAAGCTCAGAGGTAGCTCTGTGCTACTAAAAGCTCGCCCTCAGACAGGGGCTCAGATTGGCGGCTCCAATGGGCTCACACAAAGGTGCTCACAGATATTGCAGGCAACAGGCACTTGGGTTTTCATATTTTTAATCACTGGTCTTCATAAACACAGGATGCTTTTATAGTAAGTAAGAAGACAAGACTTAGCGACTAGAGTTTCATATGACTTTGAGTGGGTGTGTGTGCTATGGCATATGTTGGGGGCCAAAGGACAATTTGTGGGAGTTGTTCTTTCCTTCCACCATATGGATGATGTCAGGGATTGAACTCAGGTTGGGCAATGCTCTACTCCTGGTTATGTGGCAGGTGCAAAAAGCAGATGGCTTCACAGGAAAATTTACAAATCAGTTTAAATGATGTTGAAGAACATGGAGACTAGGTAGAAACTCTGTCTCAAAAACAAAAATAAACAAAAAGTAGGCAGCCCCTGTGGCAGTGGACTCCCAGCTGTGGGGATCAGGCTGTCGTCTACAGGAGGCTGAGCAAAGGTGCATTTATCACTGATGCTCTCCCACCACTCCTTCTGGCCCTACTCTCAGCCACTTGTTAGTAACCTCGAATAGGAGCAGCCGGTTAAAGCTTTGGACTCTGTCTTCATCAGCCCCTCCTAGCACTGCAGAACAACCCCCAGGCTACAGAACTACTAGGCACCAGAATTAGCATTTATAAGCTTTCAGGAGACACCTTTGTGCACACAAGCTGAGAGGATCAATAACCTGTATCAGACCACCATGCTGATGAAAAATCTCATTCTGAACCAGGTTGGACTAGGTCTAAAGACATGAGTACACTATAAACAAAAGACTGTCTATGTCTGGATTAACCACAAGGTCAAGCTGACACCCACTGTCACTACAGACCACAAAGACCCCCTTGGGGTTCCTCCAGTTCGGAAGCAGATGGTGTGTCCAACCATCTATCCAGGAAACCAATTTCACCAACAAGTAGTAATCTGATGCCCATTAAGGTTTTTGGGCCCAATAGGGAGAATTAGTTTGTGTGCCAGACATGGAGTAACCCAGCCCGCACAAGGGAGAGGTCAGCAGAGCTTGAAAACTGTGGCCAGGGACAGCAGTGGCCCTATAGCCCAAACAGTTCTATCACCTCACTCTGTACTTTTTTTAACTTAATTAATATATTTTTATGGGTGTTTTACTAACATGTCTGTTTGTGCACTGTGTGCATGCAGTGCCTGTCGATGCCAGAAGAGTGCACTGTATCCCCTGGAACTGGAGTTAGACAGTGATGAACAACGATGTAGGTGTTCCCTGACGGAAATTAAACCTGTGTCTTATGTACGGGCACCCAGTGAGCCATCTTTCTAGCCCCTAGCTGACCCTGAAAAAGCCAGTTAGTGTGAGAGTCATCCCCTTGGATCTGAGATAAAAAGCCCAAGGTTCCCGGGTACAGGATGAGGAAATACTGGGTTAATCCTGGTGAAGCAAAGGCCCTTCCAGCTCAGAAGTAAGAGGATGGAGCCTTGTTGCTAGGGAAACCTTAAGCTCACAGGCTTAGGTAGGTGCAAACACGTTAATAACACACATTGAATTACAAAACTGGGCAGTGAGCCGAGGAGGCCGTGGGCTGGCATACCTTTGCGGAGAAGCACCTCTGGAGCGATGTAATTTGGGGTCCCAACCAGAGAGTGTGCCAGGCACCTCTGGTGCTGCTTCTGCGCTCTCTGCTCCAGGGTCTTTAACCTGTCTCCACAACGACAGTTGGAAACATCGTCCCAGAGGTCACCAGGCTCCATGCTGTCCTGTCTGATGTGGTTCCCTTTACCGGGGAGAAGGGGGAATGACAGAAAAGAGCATGAATTTTGATATTCAACACTGAAGCGAAGCCATAGCTTCAAACTGAAACATGATTCTGGTCAATTCCTGTCAGCACACATTCCCCTCCACTGACAACCCCGGTCCCCTCTCCATGGTGGTCAGATGTTGTTTACTGAGCAACGACTCCAGGAACTCTGAGATTTCTTTTTCTTTTTCTTTTCTTTTTTTTTTTTTTTTTTTGGTTTTTCGAGACAGGGTTTCTCTGTGTAGCCCTGGCTGTCCTGGAACTCACTTTGTAGACCAGGCTGGCCTCGAACTCAGAAATCCGCCTGCCTCTGCCTCCCAAGTGCTGGGATTAAAGGCGTGCGCCACCACCCTCAGCTCAAAGTTTCTTTTAATAGGGTAGTGTGGTGATTTTTTTTTTAAATCAAAGCCTTTAGTGGTCAAGAAAATTCAGTAAGAAAGTCCACTAACAAAGCAATTGGCTTCATGCATGCTCTCCTACTCCTTTATAAAAGGAAGTATGCCCCACCAAGTTACAGTAACAAAGTGTGTGTGTGTATGTGTGTGTAGGAGGTGCACACAGTAGGTCTGAAGCAGTACCTTTCTGGTAGTACTTGGAATTGTGAGTCCACCTGAATCCAGTGCAGAGGCCAAAATCTGTCAGCTTAATATGACCATCCAGGTCGATGAGGATGTTGTCAGGCTTGATGTCCCGGTGGATAAAGCCCATCTTGTGGACACTTTCGATGGCCAGGGTCAACTCTGCAATGTAGAAGCGGGCCAGGTGCTCAGGAAAGACCTCCATCCTGATCAGCAGGCTCATCATATCCCCGCCTGGTATGTAGTCCATCACAAAGTACAGGCTGTCTTTGTCCTGGAAGGAGTAGTAGAGTTTGACCACCCACTCATTGTCTGCTTCAGCCAGGATGTCCCTCTCAGCCTTGACATGGGCCACTTGATTCCGGTTCAGGACATCTTTCTTCCTGAGAGTCTTCATAGCGTACAGAGCATGAGTGTCCACCTTACAGGCGAGGCACACTTCCCCAAACGCACCGACGCCCAGAGTCTTGATTTTCACAAACATGGACTTGTCCATCTTGGCCCTCTTCAGCCGGTTGTAGTTAGACTCCTTCTGGTAGAGGATCTTCCTCATCTGCTCCTGCTCAGCCTCACAGAGCCCAGCCTGTACACAAGGAAAATCAAAGGCCTGTTATATGGACCCCACAGCAGCCGAGTGCATGGGCGGGTCTGCCTTCAAGCAGTGAGGACCCTTCAGAAGGAAGAGACTAGGTCTACCAGGCTACACAAAAGACACCAGCCAGCCTCAGTTTCTACATAAGGATGGCGACATCTACCTCTATATGGAACATTCATCCACATACGTGCAAATATGATATCCAAAGAAAAGTCTTTTTCTAGTTGATTTACATCCTAAAAAGCAAGGAAAACCACTACTACTTAGAAAAAAAAAGTCCTGTGGAAAACATTCCTAGAATCCATAATCTAGCTAATATTTCAGTAGTTCAAAGAAAATAGGAAAACAGAAAACAAGCAATGACTCTGGGCCAAAAGGAAATGAGAACACAAACTTAAGTCCTAGACTCTGAAATGACTAATTTATGTGATGTAAAGTTACTGTGATGTAAATTTAAAATGTCATTAAAAAGCACCGTCTATATTACTTTACAGTGTCAATTCCAGAACACTGAGAACAACCACTGGGGCTGGAGAGCTGGCGCTGTGGTTGGGAGCACTGGCTGCTCTTCCAGGGGATCTATTTCCATCCTCAGAACTCACATGGCAGCACCACTGCCTGTGACTTCAGTCCCAGGGGACCCAATGCCTTCCTCTGGCCCTCAGAGGCACAAACGTGTTTGTACAGACAAACACGCAGGCAAAATACTCACACACGTGAAAAAAATAAATAAATCTAAAATAAAACAAAACAACACACACAGTGCAAGGATGAAAAAAAAAAAAAAACAGTACCAAAAGCAAACAAAATAAAACAAAACAACACAAAATAACAGCTACATCCTGAGCTAGGTACTGGGAATACCCACAACCCTGGCAGGACTGGGAGACCATTCAGTGGGGGCTGCGGATAAAGACACTGTCTCACAGAGGCTAACCCAAACCACTATTTACTAATTTGGATTACTGAACCAATGATATTGTATATTTCTCTAACATATCTCATTATGAAAACATTCTTCATCCTTCCAGAATGTTAACAGAAGTTCATCCTGGATGTGCTTTCTCCAAGAGTAAGGACACAGCACACTGATTAACTTGTTAGCAGGGTCCTCATCTGAGGGTGGGGGAAGGAGAAGGGGGGCCACGCACTGCAGCTTGGCTTCTCCCCGTGTCTGAGATGGGTGTGTGCTGAAGGTGGCTGCTACAGAGTAAAGGGGAGCTGGGAACGCAGTAAGAAGGGGGTGAGAAATTACCTTGGCCATTTCCTGCTCCAGCTGTAGCCTCCGGCTGACTTTCTGCTGGTAGGTTTTGATGACATTCTCCACGTGTTGCTCCATGAAGAATTTGAAGGCATAAGGGGAGTAACTCTTGATGCGAGACTCTCTCTTCTCTTCATCCCTGCTATTCTTGCGGACAGGCACCGGGGAGGTCTGGATCTGCTTTTTGTCTCTGCCAGCTTTGTCTCCCTTCGCACCTTTGTGGCTCTTGTCATTCCTGTCTTGCTCAGTGCCCCCTCGCAGACTCTGCTCCACACTGGTGCACAGGCTGTCCAGGTCCACGCTGTACTGCTCAGATTTACTGGGCAGCAGCAAGTGCTTTGGGTACGGAGGCGGTGGGCACCTGCGCTCAGAGCCACCATAGTCCACATCCAGTGGGTGTGGGCCTGCGCTGCCCTCCTTCGTCTCCAGGCTCTCGGTGGCAGGTGCTGTGGGTGCAGCCACCCAGGCGGGGTGCGAGGGCCCCACGGCTGTCTGGGGCTCGGGCCGCAGCACACGCACGCTCTTCACAGGGTGAAGGATGTGTGCAGCCGTCACAGCGGTGACCGTGTTGGGGGCAGGCAGTGAGGGCTCGGGTTGTGGGTTGTTGAAGGAGTTGGTCCTGCTGGGGCCAGCCCGGAAAGCCACATGCGGCCGCGAGGCCTCTAGACCCTGCTTCTGCAGCGAGTCACGGCGTGCCAGTGGAGCTGCAGACCAGGGCACCGCAGAGCCCAGCTCGTACAAGTCAGCATTGAGGCTGTTCCTGGACGGTGCCAGCACAGCCTGTGCAGAGCTTTCGCCAGTAAACGTGGGACCCCGGGTGCCCAACACATGTAATGGGTGGGCCCCAGGTGGGGTAGCCGCCGGCTTGTGGTGCGAGGCAGTGTACAGCCCAGCATGAGCAGGAAAGGTGAGGCTGGCGGGAGGGCCACCCTGGGTCTTGGCCATGCTGGAATAGGCATCTGGTGGCGTCTTGCTCTGGAAGGAGGGACTGCGCTGCACCCCATACCCAGGCTGCTCCGATAGTAGATGACCACGACCATAGTGTGTGCCCGGGAAGTGCGCACTCGGCTCCACTGCTGTGCTGTACCCTTTGGGAGGATGCTGGTGAGCCTGGGCACCGTGGGTGCCGGCTCCAGCTCCAGGGAAGAGAAAGTCTAAATATTGCCGCGGCACCTCCTCCAGTGCGGCAGGGCCCTCGTAGTTTGCACCACCCAGCTGGTGGTAGGATGGGAGTGCTTCCCCTGTGCCCTCGAAACTGGGCCGCCGAGTCACCGGGGCGGGCGCCAGGCCCTTTCCTAGAGAGGAAAGAGTGAGAAGTCAGCCTCAGAGCACATGGTGGGCTGCTACTTGCAGGTTGATTCTCAGAGTAGCCTTATCTTTGGGGCTAGGCAAATATATAAGGTCTTCTACTCAAGATTCCCGGCAGGGTATGTCCAGTACCAGCAGAAATTTGTCACACTAAAGTGGCACACAAGGTAGGGGAAAATGGATCATGGGGCTGAAGGTCAAAGAGCAAATGGGAAGGCTATGTATGGGCCAGAGTGGGTACAGTGCCTTAAACGACTCGGCTCCTAAGGTCAGGCTCGGCCATGCGAGGGGACCTGGACAGCCAACAGGGTTTTCTCCATGACAGGCAGTTATTTGGGAGGAGCCAAGTTTATGTATTGTCATGTTTAGAAAGTCTACTTTTCCTAACAAAGGGCAGAATTGTACTCACTGTCCAAATATTCATTTTCCTTTCATTTATTTTCCAAATTAAAGCTCTGTTGGGTTTCTTTCTTTTCTTTTCTTTCTTTCTTTCTTTATTTATTTATTTGAGTTTTTCGAGACAGGGTTTCTCTGTGTAGCCCTAGCTGTCCTGGAACTCAGAAATCTACCTCCCTCTGCCTCTGCCTCCCAAGTGCTGGGGTTAAAGGCATGTGCCACCACTGCGTGGCAGTTTCTTTAAGGACAAACAAAGTGATCTATCCCCAACATTAAGTAAGAACAGAATGATGGAGAGGAGATGGAGAAATGGCTCCGGAAGGTAAAAGTGCAGAGAACCCGAGTTTGGTTCCCAGCATCCATGTCAGGAAGCTCCCAACTGCCTGGGACTCCAGCCTTAGGGGGATTCTGCCCTGCAAAATATTTGCAATCAAGTGCACTGTTCCCATTAAAAACAAAAATATTTTTTAAATTCCTTAACAAAAAAAAAAAAAACCAATCTACAAAGAGTCCCTCTCTTGACCAACACCGAGACACACAGACGGCTGCTGCTTCCTTATCCCGACTTCTCCATTTTGAAACTCTCTTCTCATTTAAAGCAGCTGCCTGGAAAGGACAAAGGCTCCTTTCATCTCCTACAGACTCCTCTGCTCTGCTAGATCTGGCCCTGAATCCTCAAATCCAAAGTCAGGGTCTTATCCACTCATAGGGATAAGCCCCGCCCCGCCCCACCCCATCCCACCGCTAACACACACCTGACAGAAATTACTCAGCAGCCTTGGCACTGAACAGGAGTTACAGCTGATGGAGGGCTTTGTGTTGCCTGGGCTGAGCAAATGTGGCTAGCACAACACACCAAAAACAAGAAGGCAGACAGTGGCTACGGAGCTGGGCCCGTTCCCTGCAGCACCATTCTCCAGGACAGACTCCTGAACCAGCTAGGAGCTGGTGAGGGAATTTCTTGTCTCAAGAAACCAGAACTGTGCACCCCCCACCACAGCGCAAACCCTTGGGAAGCCCTTACAATGTCCTCATTCACCACGGGAAGCCTTTACTGCAGGTCTTCCATGGAGCAGGGATTACATAAACCCACCATCATGCCCCAGGAACCACAGACCATCTATCTACTCCATCTCTGGAGAGGAACATCACAACCGGCCCCTTCCAAAGCTGACACACTGCTCACCGCTGCAGGCCTTGAGAGCTGCCTGCTGTTGAATGTGAGGAAAAAAAAATGTGGTTTTGATAAGCCTCTCTTTTCAAAGACCTTAAGCCCAATAAAAGATTTTTAAAATTTCAACTCTTAACTCTTTTTTTCCCTGAAAGATAGAAATATTCAGCAGACACACGAACTCTCTAGACAGTAACACAGGCTGCTGTAAAGGGATATGGGGGGGGGGGGGGGGGGGTGTCATGTGAACACCTAGGTTAAATTCCAGGGTTGACTAGGTCTGGTTCTTTGTGCAGGCCTCCTGCTCTCAGACCACACGCCTTTTCCTATGACACACTGTACAGTAGCCTCACCTGGGGAGGTCTGCTTGATGACTCGCACAATCTGCTCATTCCTGGGGTCCAGGTAGCCCATCTTACTGATGTACTCCAGGGCGGCTTCAATACTCCTACTGCCTGTCTGCTTGAGCGCTCTGCCAGCCATCTCCTAGGAAGGAAGCAAGGGATGTCACCATCGTCATCGTCGTCGTCATCATCTTCTTCACTACCACAAAGCCACCTGTGCCTCCTCTTTGTGGCTGCTGGGACCCTATCAGGTGCTGAGATGACCGTTGGGATCATATGCACATATTACATCATGGACCTTGACACAAGAGCTTGTGTCAAAAATGTGCGGGGTCTCTGATAGTTGGCCTGAAAGAGACTCAGGCTCTTTAAAGAACTTCAGTGATGGGGCTGGGGAGATAACACACTGGCTGTTCTTTCAGAGGTCCTGAATTCAATTCTCAGCAAACACGTGGTAGCTCACAACTATCTATAGTGGGGTCTGATGCCTTCTTTGGGCATGCAGGTATACATGCAGACAGAGCACTCACAGGAAGGAATGAAGGAATGAAGGGAGGAAGGGAGGGAGGGAGGAACTTTAGTGACTGGCTTGGTGGATCCAGATTGAAGCTACGAAGACATGTTACCTTAGAGGAGATCCCAGTTCATCTCTGTGCTAACTCTGGGATCCCTGGAAATGCCTGGATGGGCACATTTATGAGACATTTACTGAATGCCTCCTGTTGACAATGTCCTCTGCTATCTACAGCAGTTAAGGAGTTGCCCAAGACAGTCTTTATAAAGCCCCTGGAGCTCTGTCCACATCCATACAGCTCTGTCCCTTAAAAGTGTTTGCAGAATGAACACGCAACAGGAGAGGGCAGTGACGTTACCATGAATTGAAAAGATGGTTCCCGACTACCCAGGGAAAGCATAGATCCTTTCAAAGACAGATGTACTTGGAAAAGGTGGAAAGCCCATCCAAGTGGAGACAGTTACTCAGGGCTGATGGGCTAGACAGAAAGGAGTTGTATGTGGGGCACACCAGGAGGGTAGTGGCAACACCCAGGCACATGTAATATGACAGGGAACCCCCACCTAGGGTTGGGCTATCACTGGCTTTGCCTATTTGTATTATCAAGGGAACTGTCAAACACAGACACACATAATCTGAAGATGAGGCTGGGGGCAACAAGGGGTACAGAGCTTCAGGCACTCTGGGGCAGAGATGAAGGAAGCAGAAGGTGACATGGCCAGGCAGCTAAGAGAAGAAGCACTGAGAGGGGTAGGTTTTGGTGAGAATGGTAGGCAGTTAGGGGACATGGAGGGCTGGTTAGCAGTAGGCAGTCTAGCCGCAGAACAGAGAAGTACTACCCTCACTGTTCCTGGCCAGGCCTGATGATACCTGGCCATTTATCCCAGTCCACTTCCTTAAGACTGGGAGAGGAGCTGAGCGTAGTGGTGCACGCCTTTAATCCCAGCACTTCGGGAGGCAGAGGCAGGCGGACTTCTGAGTTCGAGGCCAGCCTGGTCTACAAAGTGAGTTCCAGGACAGCCAGGGCTATACAGAGAAACCCTGTCTCGAAAAACCAAAAAAAAAAAAAAAAAAAAAAGACTGGGAGAAAACAGCTGGACATGGTGGGGTAATCCCAGCACTTGGGAGGCAGAGGCAGGTGGATCTCCAGGCTAGCCTGGTCTACAGAGCCAGCCAGAGCTACAGAGAGAAACTCTATCTGGTGGGGTAGGAAGACTGAACTCTGTCAGAGTCTGGACCCCACATCCTCATAGCTTCATCCACCCACTCCACAGGGCCTAGAACCATGCAACCATCTGCCATTAAATGATGCTCTGTTCCTGGCTGTTTGACAACTGCGTCAGGACACACCAGAAAGTCATGGCCAGACCTGGGAGTTGACAGACTGCAGGTCAAAGGAAGCAGGATGAACTGACGGAGGTCTGGGAACCACTACAAAGAGGAGGGGCTGGAGTGAGAGCTGAAGAAGCAGGCTGGGAAACAGTGGCGGGACCAAGGTTCACCATCTGGGATTGCCAGGTAGGAAAGCAGCGGAGCTCAGACATGAAGCATTCTCCACCTCACCTGCAGCCTGGTGATGACACCTCACCTTCCCTACTTCATGGCCAAGCTATGCGATGAGGTCATGTCTACACACTCTCAAGACTGCATCTCAGCTCACCACTTGGAGCCTTTTGTTCCCATTAAAAAAGTGCCAAGTGGAGCTGCCCATAACCACAGGCCGTTTGGCACTAACAGTCCAGCTGCTTAGTGTGACCTGGCAGTCTCTTTAGGTTAAGTTACCTGCCTAAGCTCCTTCCATTCAGGCCCTGCCAGCAGCCAGGGAAGCACAAGCACCAAGAAGAGCTTGCCACCTGTATATGAAGCCAAATTCCCCACTGACTTCAAGATCTATGAGCTTCCTGCGCTTCCCATCTAGGGACCGAGACAGGAGGAGTCTATGAAACCTGGGACGAAGACTTGGAATAGCAGGCATGTTTTAAATCATAAGACCAAGTGACATTCATGAACCAGCATGTTCATAAATAAAACCTTCAGTTCTGCCCTCTGCATATGTGTCCATCGCTGATGGTTAGCAAATCTGTAGTCTCTCTAAACACTAACTCATGTACGCTCCTGCACAAATCCAAATACTTACAGGCGTTCCCTTTGGTGGAGCTGGGGGTGGGACCCAGGCTCCACTACTAATTTCCGCCCCCAACCTCCTTCGGCTCTTTCGTTAAGAGCTAAAGGAAGTCTAGAATCTGTTTCTAAGTCTAGCAGGAGCCCAGGTCTAAGTGTGACTACATGCAGAGTCACAGTGCGGCATGGCGGGAAGCCTCCGGAGACCGAGTGTGGCAGAGCCCAGCAGAGCAGCCTGACCTCTCCCCTTCCTTTCTCGGAACATTGCACCAGTGGGAGTCAGTGCATGAGTGTGCGCACTCCACTGCTGCCTAGCATCTGTGCAGCTTTCTCAAACCTTCTACCAGCTCTGAGCATAGCTGCTCATCTGAGGAATGAGCTACCTAGGGCTGCTCTGGGACTGAGTGGGCCACTGGTGTCCCTGTATCCCAGGACCATTTCAACATCAGCTGCTGTCCTTCTCAGAAGCGTCTTATGTGTCTGGTAGAGAATACAAAGATGACAGTTAAATAATTTATGTGCATTTGGTATCAAATACCTCTAATACTTCATATTTTATCCTTTTAATCATAGTTACATAAACAATGTGTTGTGCTCCCCTCACCAGGCCTTAATTCCTATCTCTAGTTTTCTCTGGGGTACCTCAAGCCCAGGCTAGGCTTGTAGAGATGGCAAACCCTTCTCCCTGGATCCATGTGTGGATGTTCATAGCGTGTACAGAGAATTTTCACCAAAGTTCCTCCTATCCCCATGAAGACTGCCTGAACACTGCTCCCCTATAGAGTTGGCTCCTACTGATATTAGCTAAACCTGCCCCTCATTATCTGTACCAATAACCTCTCTGTTCAACTGTATACAAGACACTCTGCAGCTTCTCCATCTGAGAGCCCAGACCTGCCCATGTCAGCTTTTCTGTTTTGCTGTGTCTGGCTGGGTGTCATTTCTTCATTCCCTCGTCCTGCAGGTCCAGCCCCTGATTGCTGTGCACCAGGTCCTAGGCAGCAGGCTCAGGTGCCGTCTGGATGCTCCAGCAAGACCTCACGGCTGGCTTGCGCCTGAGAGAATCTTCTCTGCTACAGCTGCATCACCCTTCTGCCTGTCAGCCTGCCTACCCACAGGACAGGAACCAACCAACCAGAGGCTCCCGCCACGCTGGAAGCGCCAGTGACCGTACTCTTCTTTTGTGGCTCACTTTCCACACTTTCTCTGTGCACACAAGTAAGGGCTGTGGGAGTGAATCTCTTCTTACAGGTTCACCTAGCTCAGAGGCATGCAGGGACTGGGCTGACAGTTGCTATAAAGTGTAATGGTTTTACTAGCATCCCTTTGTGACTGTGAGTTATTTAAATTCAGTGACAATTTATTATGTATGAAGGAAAGAATTTCCTATGCAGATCCTCTCCCACCCATCCGGGTGAGGAAGCATTTTTCAAACATTAGCAAAGCCATAGCCCATGCTTTAACATTCCAGCGCTGAGGTTTGGCTGAAAGACTAGAGATGGGAGTGCTCTGGTCTTGCTAGGTCTCCCAGTGACCGCATCAGTCTATGGCTGCTGATCACTGAGTCTCACACAACTTGTGATTTCAGTCCAAGGGTGGGAGCGACTGCTGAAGGGACTGGGTCTGCAGGCCATGGTGAATGTTGTTTCAAAGCCTAAAGGATTTCATTTCTTGGAGAGAACAAAGAAAGAGAAGAAGCATGTGGCTCCCCAGGCTGGGGCGGAGGGGAGGGATGCCAGAGAGGCTTAAGCAGTGGCCAAGGTCTGCGGCTCCACCCGCTGTCCTTCTCAGGCTGACTGCTGCCTTTCTCGAAGTTTCTTCCAGGAACCTTCTGGAAGCACAGGGGAACAGTGTTTCAGGGCCTCCCACTGACAATTGTCAGCTCTAAACAGAAATACGGCCCAGGGGACTGTGAAACTCAGGATATCCATCCATCTTCCCAGCCTTTGTGCTTTATAGAGAGAGCCTAGAGGCTCAGCAGGGCTCTGAGAACATGTTCCAGCAAAGCCAGAAGCCTAGGGGAGGAACAGATGAAGCCTTGGTGTTTTCAGCCGGTGTACGAGACAGAAAAGGAGCTGCTACTCCACCCCTGTGCGCCAGACAGGAGCAATTCAGTCCAGAGAGCAGCCTTCGAGCCTGCTGGGGAAGGTGCAGCTCACTCGATGTACGTATGATTTTCTTTAGCCTTGGGGCTCTATGCTGAGCATTGCTGAGGAAAATGTATTTTCAAAGGTAACTTAGTGGGGATTGAGGAAGAAATCTGTTTTAAAACTAGACCAACAGGAAAAATTGGCAGCCCTGCCGATGACCAAACACTAATAAAAATGGCACCTTCCAGCTTGTCAGCACCAATAAGGTTACTAATAACAAACAAACAAAATCGCATAACAAAAAACATTTTCAAGCAAATATTTTTAAGAATAGTTATGAGCTGGAGAGCTGACTAGGTAGGTAAGAGCACTTGTAGCTCTTGGAGAGGAGCGGGTTAGCTTCCTGGCATCCCCCCAGTGGCCAGCAACCAGCAGTGACCCCAGTTCTAGGGGGATCTGCTATGCTCTCTCCCGACACCAGGGACTGTGTGGTGTACAGACATACATGTACGCACATAAAATAAAGCTGCAAAAAAAAAAAAAAAAGAAGAAGAATGAAAAGTTATGCCAGTAGGATGTCTCAATAGGAGAAGGGTATGCCACCAAGCCTGACCATCTGAACTGTGCCAAGAGCCCACACAGTGGAAGGAGAGCCAGCTCAGGCAGGCTGTTTCCACACAGGAACTTGCTACCCTAACACATACACTGAGTAACTTAAAAAATATTAAAATTTTTCTTCTTGAAATTTACTTTCAGGCCACCTTTAAATGAGCCCTAGTTAAAGGGCCCATCTCCATAATGCCATCCCTCACAGTCTATCTGCGCCTCAAAGAGCAGCAGCGGGGCAGAGTTAGAAACAGCCTGAGTTTCTAGAGGTGGAGAAGACTAAGTATTCATGGACTCTCAGGGTGTACACGGCACAGGCATGGAGAAGCTCCCACAATCACAACTCTATCATCAGACACTTGCAGAAGGTCAATGTGAACAGGGTGGGAACACTCACTGTCTTCTGGCGCCAACCCAGTAGGCTTGCGAGCAGAGCTTAAGTGGAAAGAGTAAAAGAAGTCGGCTTAATCGGTTTCAGTTTGAAGTCATTAATTTTTTGTTGAAGATAAGAACATTAGCGTGCATCAAATCCTGCTATAATAAAAACTGCCTGTGCTATTTTTATCTCCTACTTATGGATGGTCAGGTCCCAAATTCTCCAGATTAACAGTGAACTGGATGAGTTCCTTTCAACTCTATAAGCATCCAGAGACATTTGACAGAATAAAGAAAAACTCCGCCACCAGGGGCAGATAGAAGGGCCTCAGGTTTTACCTGATGGAAAACTTGCCCACAACCCCTAGTAGTTTCTACACAGCTACTCGCATACTCCAGGAGTTGTGGGTCTATATTTCTATTCTTCTGTCCCTGGCTATGTTAGTAACCAAACATGCGTACCAGCACTCCCTGTCCCCCGCCCCTACTCTGTCTGCACAAGCTGAGGGCCTTCTATTTGCTCCAAACAATAGACTGGCATGAAGCCTATTCATTGCCAGTGCAATGTCAGTTCTGGGCTTCACCCTCACAAAGCCTGGCTGTTTCCGTTTCCTCTCCTTGGGTCCATATAGCTAAGCACCCAGTTGACCCCACCAGCATGCTGCAGTGACCTATGAGTGGAGCTACTGTCTGCGCCTAGCCTCAGCAGAGCAGCCAGGACGGAGCTCCACCCCAACATTCAGCAGATGCCACAGAGAGCAGAGCTGTTCGGCGGGGCCTAGCCAAACTAGAGTCATAAGCAAGGACGAATCACTGCTGCTTTTAAGCCACAGGATGGTTTATTCCATGGTGCCAATAACTGATAACTACTGCTTTCTCTGTGTGTAATCTGGAAGACACAGCCACCTGCTGACCTCTAATTTTGAATGATTTTATCTCCTAAGTTTTCACCTGGATAAACTCAAAATTTTACTCTTCAGAAAAAATATTTTCATCTGCCAGGTACAGTGGCTCATTCCTTTAATCCCAGCACTCTGGAGGCAGAGGCAGGCAGATCTCTGTGAGGCAGAGGCCAGCCTGCTCTCCAATAGTGAGTTTCAGGACAGCCAGAGCTTTCTACAACCCCACCTGTAAACAGCGCTCAGGGATTAGCAGTCTGTGTCTTTACGAGCTCTAGAGTATTTAACTGGGCTAACCTTTACCTCAAAGTCATTGTTATATCTTTTTAAAAAGGTATGTCAAACTCTATTATTAATATCCAATGTTTGTGAAAAAAAATGCACTTAAGTCTTTATAAAATAAAAACCAACTCAGGTGAGAAGGGAGAGTCAGTGTGTGCGTGTGTGTGTGTGTGTGTGTGTGTGCACGCACACACACATGTGCCTGTGTGTGTACAACCAGTTCTTCTCCGTCACAGCTGCATGCAGGAAGTCCTCAGCTCTAACAGCTCCAGGTGACACCAACTCACCTGAGAAGACCCCGAAGTCTCACCCAGTGGGCTCTACCTCCTTTCTTATCTGTCTAACCAGATAGCCCTCCTTCAAGGCCTCAGATAATCTATAAACTAATGTGTGTGGCTCACCAAAACAAGTCCTCCACCCCGAGAAAAAGCCGCAAAGCTAACATAGGAAATCTACAGAGTGAGTGAGTGATCATGTACCTTACTTTCAGTGGAAGTAACTCTTTTAAAGGTTGGGGGGGGGGGGGCAGAATCATCATTCAGGCACAGAGACCAGCAGGAAGCCTTTTGCAGCCAGCACTGGAGAGGGGCATCCCAGGCACATGGAAGACAGATCTATAGAAAAGGAGAGCACAGCAAAGTTCTAGAAACCACCTGCCAAGTACACAGACACCATGCTGTCCTACCAGAGAAAACCTAACAACAAATTAGGGAGAGAGCACCTGAGGCAAAGCCCAGCCTGTGGGTGGGGCTGGGCCAAGCAGGAGGCAGGAGGTGGGTGGATCTGCAAGCTTCATCCTAAAAGATGTTAAGGGACTGCACAGAGCACTGGGAATGACACACCCTGACCTCCATGGTGGGTTCTCAAGAGCAGAGAGGCAGGCAGAGCCTACTCCTAGCAGAGACAGGTAAATAAATGGCTTTTTAAATAATGGGCCTGGGGCAGTGAGATGACTCAGCGTGCAGATATGCTACTGCAAAGACCTGAGGACCAGAGTCGAATCCCCACATTCCACAAGGCATCAAGAGAGGCCAACTCCTAAGAGTGGTCCTGACCTGAGCATGTGCACTGTGACATGCTGAGCCCAAACTCATGCGTATAAACACAGAGTATAAAAGCATTGAAGCTAAAGGGGCCTGAGAGTGGTGGATTGTGATGATGGATGCCTGTGAACCAGGATGAAGAGAACCTCTTACAAATAATCATCATCACGTGGAGGTCCGCCTACACATTTCCTCACGGCAACGGCCACCACTATTTGAATCAGAGCCTCTAGTTTTTCATCCAAAGTACACTGAGGACTTTCATATGTGGAGAAAGGACATAAGCTCAGGGACAGGGATTCCTGGGTGGAGATGAGATGAGACTGTCCTGAGAGTTCTGTATTAACTCTATGTTCAGGAAATAAGGCTTAGTAAATAAAGGCGCCATTAGCACCCCTCCACTGCACACACAAGTAGTCTCTGCTGCTGTTGGAACTCTAGTCCCTTCTCACCCGTCCCCTGTCCTAACCCATCCCCTTAAAAGCCATCCAGCACCCCTGCCACACCCTACACTATGTGTAACCCCCCTTAGTGGCCACTCCTTGTCCACCTGAGTAAGGCTAACACCTTTGTGACTACGAGGTAAATCCCCTTGGAATGTACAAATGGACACCAAACTTCCTCTAATCCAAAGGCTAAGAATGCTCAGATGGCATCTGAGGTCAATGGCTGAGATCTTCCTGCTCTGCCCACCTAATGTTTCCTTGGTTTGTGACTTTATTTATTTGGTTCCCATAAACCTTCAAGCCACCATTATCGAGCTGCACATGTGTTTGGAGGAGCCTAAGTCTCTGCTCAGGGCCATGGCCACTCTGATTCTGGCTCCAGAATACATGGTTTTTACCTCCTTTGAGGTGAGAGCTGTGCTTCTGTATCTTCAACTACAATGAACAACCTCGCCACTCTGTGGAGAGTTATCCAGGAGGGCAGAGGTGAGCAGCTGTACTATCAGGCTGGTGCGACACCAAAGTGGTCTTACCACTGTATCCAGCTGCCATAGCCTGTCCCCACCCTGAACTACAGGTCCATATGAGTGTCCTGAGACTCTGCTGGGGCCTCCTCTGGTTAGTCCCAACAAACCAACCAAACTCTTGGTCTAGCTCCTGTTGCCACATTGGGTGGCAGCACCCCTCAGAATGACTCGAGACCAAGGCATGCTTAGACCCAGGAACTGAGCAAAGCACTCAGGAAGCAAAGGCAGACAGATCTCTGTGAGTTCAAAGCCAGACCGATCTACAGAACTAGTTCCAGGACAGCCACAGCTACCCGGAGAAGCCTGGTCTTGAAGAACCACCACCACCACCACCAATAACAGCAACAACAACAACAAGAACCAGGAGCTGTGAGCATGGTCCCTATGCTCTGTACTCTGAATTGTGGACATTTTATCTTTCCAAACCAAGAGACGGAACCTCAGCCTGACTAGTTGTTTCCTAGGTTCACACAGGTAAAGTCTGAATGGGGGCTGGAGCTGAGTGAGAGAATGCCTGTCCCAGCAAGTACAAGGCCCTAGATTCAACCCCACGACCTAATAGACAAAACCCACACAGTCAAAGAGATTGCATGTTGTTAGTAAGCAGAGAGCTTCATTTCACAAAACAGGAATGGTGCCTCTGAGCGGCCATCACACTGGCAAATACTCAGGATGCTGGCGAGCAGCAGCAAGGCTAGGGACTCGCACAGACACAATGGAAAAAGGAGAACTGGCCCCAAATTAAAGATATTCAAAACAAACCCCACAGCCCAAGATGACACGGCCACTCTTGGTGACTGCCTCACACAAGCAGAGACAGACTGTGCACCTCTCCTGACTTACAATGGAAACTAGACCACTTATATGGTCTTCAGTGTGACAACTGAAGAAGGGAAGTGGTGCAAGCGTCACTACAGTCCATCACAGTGGTGCAAGTGTCACCACATAGTTCACCACAGTGGTGCAAGTGTCACCACAGCTCACCAGCTGTGTTGGCCACACCTATCATTACAGAATAATTGCTACCACACAATGAAGAAAGTTGATCACAAAGTCCTACTGTACAAAGCAGGTGTAGTTTGTCTCTGGAATAACAAGCCAAAGCACAAGATGGGTGAACAGCCTTGATGAGAAGTGGGCATGGGAAGGGCTGTGAAGAGCACAGCTCTGTGACACATGCCACAGAGCACTTCTTTTTAAGGTCTTTGAGAGGTGGCTCAGTGGTTAGGAGCACTGGCTGCTCTTGGCTGCTCTTGGAGAGGACTTCCATTTGATTCCCAGCACCCACCTGTCTGTAACAGACAGATGGAGGCTCAGCTGTCTGTAACTCAGCTCCAGAGATCTGCTCTCAGTAGCAGGGTCTGATGAACTCTGCAGGCACACAGAGAGATCTGCTCTCAGTAGCAGGGTCTGATGAACTCTGCAGGCACACAGAGAGATCTGCTCTCAGTAGCAGGGTCTGATGAACTCTGCAGGCACACAGAGAGATCTGCTCTCAGTAGCAGGGTCTGATGAACTCTGCAGGCACACAGAGAGATCTGCTCTCAGTAGCAGGGTCTGATGAACTCTGCAGGCACACAGAGAGATCTGCTCTCAGTAGCAGGGTCTGATGAACTCTGCAGGCACACAGAGAGATCTGCTCTTAGTAGCAGGGTCTGATGAACTCTGCAGGCACACAGAGAGATCTGCTCTTAGTAGCAGGGTCTGATGAACTCTGCAGGCTCACAGAGAGATCTGCTCTCAGTAGCAGGGTATGATGAACTCTGCAGGCTCACAGAGAGATCTGCTCTCAGTAGCAGGGTCTGATGAAGTCTGCAGGCACACAGGTGATGCACACACACGCAGGCAAAACACCCACAAACACCAGACAAAGAAACAAACAAACAAACCCCAGCACTCCTTCTAGCAAAGCAAGGTGTAGAGACAAGACTTGACATTCCAGCCCAGGGGAGAACAGACCACTGACCCGGAGGCCAAAATGACCCGCCAGCCTGTTTCAGGACAGTGAGAAGACAGTCTCAACAACAACAACAACAAGGCAGATGAGACCTGAGGGACAACTAAGCTGTCCTCTGGCTTCCACATGCACAGGTTTACACACACATACACACACACACATGCACGCACACGAGAGACGTTCTGTTACTCTTACTGCTTTCATAAACACTGGCAAACGTCACTGTCATCGGTCAGCACCAGCTGGGTCCTGCAGTGACAGTAAAAACCTAGGCCAGAAACTGAGTTTACAGCCACTGTCAGTTACAAGTTGGAAGGAAGGAGGGAGAAAGCAGGGAGGGTGCCAGTCACTGCAATATGCCTCTGCTCAGCTCACCGCTGCACGGTCAGCTCTAAGAGGTCGGTAGGCAGGACTGCTCCCCTGCCTCAGCATCCTGCTCCGCTGCCACCTTCTCCTCTAAGGAGTCCTGCAGAAACTGCTCTTGCAATCTACAGGACATTTTTCTTCTCACAAATGATCTCTAAGGACCTATGCTTATCTTAGATGCAATTCAAGACAGTTACTTTAAAAACAAAAAAAAAAAACTTGAGTTCTGCTTAGAGATAAAAAATTGCCAGCAATCCAGAGTCTTTGATAAGCAAAGTTCTTAAAAACACTTGAAATAGGAACACCACACATCAATCGGCTTCTAGAAAGCTTTTGTAAAATTATCATTAAAAATTTGTCAGTGGCTGTGTGACAGTTCCACAGAAATGCACACTGGTGAAGCATCAAGCAGACCAGACCCGGGAGGCTCTCTGCCTCTTTTGACTCTTAGCTACTTTTTGAAGCATCCGCTCCTTTTCACAAGCCCCAGTCAGTACGTGTCAGCTCTGGCTCAGTCCCTACATCTCCTACTGGCCTGTTCCAAGGGCTTAGACACACAGGAAAGCTGCACTCTGTCGTTGTGCTTTCTCCTAACAGGGCATTGTGGGGGTATATCTTGTTTGTTTCAGTGTGTGTGTGCATGTGTGTGTGTGTGTGTGTGTGTAGAGGACAGGGGTGTGTGTGTGTGTGTGTGTGTGTGTGTGTGTATAGAGGACAGGGATTGATCCTCGGCATCTTCTCTTCCTCTATTGCAGTTCACCATAGTTTTCCTAGCCTGGAGCTGGCTAATTTAGCTGGATTGGTTGGCCAGGAAGTCCCAGGAACTTGGATTACAAGCACATACTGCCATGCTTAGCTTTTTACATAGATGCTTGAAATCTGAACTTGGGTCCTCACGCATTCACGCATGCTTAGCAAGCGTGACTTTACTGACTGAGCCATTTCCCAGCTCCAAGACTCCTATTTTTAATGTGGCCACTACACACACTCACATTAAAGGAGGGCAGCTAAGATGAAACCTCACAGGGCAAGTGTCCAAGTGGATAGCATCTTCTGAGATGGCTCTTTCAACAGCTAAGAGGCTCCCTATGAGGAGTGATGGCAGGGTGGTCCAGTCTCTGCTAATAGTGAGCCTTTATCATGCTCCAGGAATTTTAACACCTATTATGTATTTCTTTCTAGGTCTGGAAGATCCAAGGGTAAAATACTAGCTGGCTATTGTCAAGTTCAAAGCCAAAAAATACAGGACAGAGCGCTATATTTATTATTGTTAGCTAAGCGTCCAACTCTTGTAGGAAATATCCTATCTAGTGCTACCTTAGCATTATTTTAGAAAATCCATCCTACACTCTTGCCATGTAGTCAATGAGCAGAGTCTAAGCCCTTGAAAACTTAAGAAGGAAATGGTGGACTGAGAGACCTGTAGGATGAACAAGGCTGAGGAGCAAGGGGCTCATGCTGCAACAGGCACCAAACCCCGCCAGCATCCTCGGAAATGAGCATTACAAGCCATATTTCAAAGTGGCAAGAACCAGGAACGGCACCACATACATGCAACTGCTGCACTCAAGAAGCTGAGGCACAAGGATTCAGAGTTCAGTTACACCTGGACTATGCATGGAAACCCTGTCTCAAACAAACAAAACCACCAAAACAAAACCTGCATTAGCACTAGACCCAGAAACATGGGTTGCTCTAAGTATTGATTTTATCATAAAACAGCCAGTTCAAGGAGGAACATCTTTTCATGAGTGACTTTACTCAGCTGTAACTTGAGCTGAGGTTATAGCTCAGTGGTAGAGCCTCTGCACTGTATTCAGCTATATTTCTTTCATGCAAACCCACTAATCAAACTGGGCAGGGCACTTCCCACCTATAGTAATACCATCAATGAGGATACAGAATTGGTAGAAGACAGGATCTCTCTGCACACAACACTCTATTCTAATGCTAGGGGATCTTGTGACCCTTGGTACTTCTTGCCTGCTTAGCTGGGTCAGACCCATCAGAGAGGGGGCTGCACAGACAGAGGGGCCATCCGCCCAGGCAGTAATTAATACGCTTGAGGAAAAGCCTACTAAAAGAAAACAAAGTCACTGGGTGGCTCACACCTTTATTCACAGCACTTGAGAGGCAAAGTCAGGTGGATCAGGTTTTAAGGCTAACCTGGTCTACAAAGTGAGTTACAGGACAGTCAGGGCTACACAGAGTTGTCTTGAAAACAAAACAAACAAAAAACACAAAAGGGAAAAGTGGTCCCTGGGTCACACCACACAAAGGACGGCTTTATCAGTTACTGTCTCTGGCCTTCACCATCTATGAGTGCCTGTAGTGTTTATATTGGAATGATCTATTTACTCGCTGGTATGTCCTTTTCTGTCCTCTTACTTCCTGTTGTTATGATTAACACCATGACCAAAGTGACTTATAGAAGAAAAGATCTTATTTTGGATTACAGTGCCAAGGGAGGACCCCATAATAGCAGAAGAAAGCAGAGGCCACCTGGCAATGGGGGTAAGACTATAAACTCTCAAGGTGACATTTCCATCCATCCAGCAAAGCTCCACGTCATGACCTCCCCAAACAGTAACTGGGGACCACGTGTTCAAATACACAAGCCTAAGGAAGCCAGGTTTCATTTAAACTACCACACACAAACATCAACTATGCGCCTAGCATCCAAACACATGATCCTAAGAGGGCCCTTCTCATTAAAGCCACCACAGATGGGTACTTCTGAGATCCAAGGGCTTTCCTTTTTGTTCTCCACAGCTAAGTAACAGCAGGAGAGCATTTTGTCATGCCAGGCCATTTATATAAAACAAAGGCCAGTACTGGAACATTCTGACCACTGAAAACATCAGACCATTGTTAAGCCAACTCTTTGAAGGCCTGCTGCTACCATGGTTGCTTTAGCTGAATGCTGACCTAAGATGAAGCGTGAGCTTATGAACCTGATATAACAGGAAGAAGTGCCCTGGAACAGGGACTGTGCCTGACAATCTCTACTATGAAACCACCTACAGCAATGCTCTCTGTCGGCGTGCGGCCCCGTCAGGCTGAGGTACACACGCCATGCTCCATGGCCCTTGCAGGCCTCAACTGCTGTATCCTATCCCTAGCATCCATGTAAAATGTTAGGCCCAGTAGCACATGCCTGCAAACCCATGCTAGGGCAGAGACAGGTATCAGAGAGTCTGTTGAACAGACAACCTATCCTGTCAGTGAGCTCCAGATTCAGAGAGAAACCTTATTCCAAAACAACTGGTGTGGACAGTGACTGCTGAAGACGTCTGGCATTGGTCTATGACTTCCACATGAACATGCATGGCACACACCCCTGCACACATACTCATGTACACACGCACGCATGCATGCACACCCTTGCATGCACAACACACACACACACACACACACGTATTCAAAAATATCTGGGTGTGGTGGCCAAGCCTGTGATCTCACCTCTCAGGAAACTAAGGCAGAGGATTGTGAACTGGACTATAGCCTGTCAAAAACAAAATTCAAAAACAAATTATCTGTACTAATCACGCCCACACTTGTGTTGTTATTCTCATTCTCTAAATACAGTCTAACAACTTCGTCTGTGGCATCCATATGAAAACAGACACCAAACATCTTGGAAAGACTGTATAAACTACACAGGGGCATGTGAATTGGTTCTGTGCAGATACTGTGTGAGCACTCTGGTGTTCTGCCTTCTTGGTTTTGAGACAAAGTATTGTCACATAATGCAGGCTGCCTTTAAATACTTGACCCTCCTGCCTCAGCCTCCTGAATGCTGAAATTACAGGCATATCCAACCTCACCCTGTTGACTACAGTTTTATACAAAGGACTTAAATGTCCAAGAGTTTGGTACTCATAAGAGAAGGAGTCTTGGAACCAATTCTCTGCAGAGACTGAAGTTCAGATTGCTGAGTGGCTGGAAAGGACCACTTTCTTTCTCCACATGCAGGGACAGTCCAGGTCAGCGGCACAGATGAAAGGACAGGTGTGGAAAGATGTATCAGTGCCTGGAGGAGACCTGGGTGGGGTTTGAGCAGCTTTGTGGCTATCCTGAGAATCCTGCCCTGCAAGACATTCCATAGTTCAGATACAGAAGGGACCAGGACTCTAGAACATACTGGATATCTGACTTCAGAGGATACAAGTCCTGAGATGGAACTGAGGGAAACAGCCACACACCATCAAGAACAGTGAGAACAGTGCATCATAACTGCATCATAACCACGGTCTGCACACCATTCACCACAACTTCACAAGTCCTGACAAACTGCTGTCGTGTGATGACAAGCAAACTAACTTTGGCTTTAATAATACCCAATGTGGGGTTTGATAGGCATGGCCCCCACAGACTCGTGTGTTTGAATGCTTGTCCACAGGGAGTGGCACAACTAGGAAGAATAGTCTTGTTGGAGGTGTGGCCTTGTTGGAGGAAGTATGTCTCTGTAGAGGCTGGCTTTGAGGTCATACATGCTCAAACCTGCCCAGTGTGGTACCCAGTCTCTCCTTGCAGCCCGTGGATCATGATGTAGAACTCTCAGCTCCTCCAGCACCATGTCTGCCCACATACTTCCATGCTTCCTAGCAAGACATTAATGGATTGACCCTCTGAAACTGTAAGCCAGCCCCAATTCAATGTTTTCTTTTATAAGAGTTGTAATGGTAGGCTGGAGAGATGGCTCAGTGGTTAGGAGCACCATCTGCTCTTCCAGAGGTCCTGAGTTCAATTCCCAGCAAGCACAGGGTGGCTCACAACCATCTGTAATGGGATCTGATGCCCTCTTCTGGGGTGTCTGAAGACAGCGGCAGTGTACTCATATACATGAAATAAGTAAATTAAAAAAAAAAAAAAGAGTTGCAATGGTCATGGTGTCTCTTCACAACAATGGAAAGAAACCCTAAGACACCTAACTTGTAAATGTCTTCTAAATAGCACTCCTATGCAGATTCAGGGGACTGCAAAATAAATAAATAAATAAATAAAAATTGTCTGGTTTTGAAAACCAGAAGTTTGAAAGAAAAAAAAAAGTTGTTTCTCCTTTGTACTGTTCATTTCCTTAAAAGCATCCAGAAAGTTCTCCTCTGTAATGAAATTTTACATCTCACCCCATCTACTGCCTAGGAAAGAGCAGCAGCCTGCAGAGAGGCTGGGCTACCCAGGGCAGCTCTCACTGGCCTACAAAGAAAGGCTGCTGCCCTGGAGCCAGCACAAGCACAGTGAACATCACGGAGAGACCGGGAAACTTCCCACAGCAACTCCACAAACATTCAAATAGCTGTGTTTACCAGGGGCAAGTCCTACCTGCTGACCTTGCCTGGCACTATCAAGTGCAGCTTCCCAAGGACGAGAACAGAGAAAACACAGCTTTGTACCAGCACCCAGGGAGACTGGGGCACATAAGAGAAAAAGCCATACACACCATGTCCTACATACAACACTGGTGTGCCGTGCAGTTCACTGTCATCTTGATGGGGTTTAGAATCGCCATGGAAACAGCTCTCAGGACATGTCTATGAGGGAGCTTCTAGATTGGATGGACAGAGTGAAGTGGGAAGACCCACCCAAATGTGGGCAACACTGCTCACTCTGCAGGCTGGAGTTCTGGACCAAGCAAAAGGAGAAGTGGTTCCAAGCTACTTGTCATGACTCTCCTGCCATGACAGACTACTCTCTACAACTGTGAACCATTATAAATCTTTCCTCCTTTAAGATGTCTTTGTTAGGCATTCTGTCCACTGAAAGTACGGACTGCAGCTGCCAACACAGTCATCCCTGGCTCCTAGATTTCCCAGAAGTCAGAGCATCAGGATGGTTATAGTAAGTGACGAAGCTATTCACTAGGCCCAGTTTTGAGCACAACACCACTCTTCTACACAGAGAAAATGAGTGTTTTTATCTAGAGCTGACACTTGCTTTTTTATTTTTCATAAAAATCAAAGCAATTCACACTGTTACAGCCCTTCCCCACCAAAAAAAAAAAAAATCCCAGTCTGCTCCACCACACAGGGTTTCTCAACAAGATCAGAAAACAAAACATCCATTTCTCTAATGTGTATAGACAATCATATACCATGATCAAGCCAGTTCAGCCCAGGGATGCAAGGCTGGTTCAACATATGCAAAGTAACACATGCCAAACAGCAAATAAATACGCCTGGGAAAATCACCTCAAGAGACTCAGAAATGGCCAAATGACTGTGACAAAGTCCAAAATTCTTTTATGATAAAAGCCCTGAAGAAATTAGGAATAGAAGGAATATCAGCATCCGGATAATAAATGTTGTATATGACAAACTATAGCAAACATAGGAAGGAAGTAAGGAAGGGTATCCATTCTCACTGGCCTCACACAGTAAAGTGCTTGAATATGTAGACAGATCAATAAAGGAAGAGAAAGAATGAAAGGGCTATAAACAGGAAATGAAGAAGTCAAATTATCACTATTTGTAGATAATATAAGTCTATGCTTACAGGATTATACTCCAGGGGTATCCTGGAGACCCCTCTGGAAAACTCTCAGATCGGTGAACACTTTTAACAAAGTTGCAGGATACAAACTCAACACACAAAACAAAACCCAACACAAAGACACAAAGGAAACAACATCAGGGTCTATGAAGAGCTCTTCAGCTTTTATAGGGAAAGCTCAGGATCCACTCCCAAATCAGGCAGCTCACAAGCTGAACCCCAGTCCCATCCGATCTGATGCTCTCTCTCTGGTGCTCCAGGGACACTGGATTCATGTGGTGCAAATACAGACAAGCAGACAAACAAACATAATATAAATAAAGAAGTAAATCTTAAAAGAAGGAAATCAGGGGAAACCCCATTCACAACAGCCTAAAAACAAAACATAACCCCCAAAACCTTAGAATAAAGCTAGGCAAGTAGGTAAAATGAAAAATTTCAAAGATGAAGAAAAAAATGTAAAGATTTTCCATATTCATGGATTAGCAGAATGCTACGAAAATTACTCTAGTCCCAAAAGTGTCCTACTCACCACAAACCATCAAAATTTTGCTGACATTCCTCACAGGAACAGAGGGGGAAAAACAAACAAACAAACAAACAAACCATAAAATTTGTAGAGAAGCACAAAATGCCCCATATAACCAGATCAACCATGAGGAGGAAAAAAACCCCCAATATTATAAGTATCAGCATCGGATGTCCAGCTGTACCAGATCCACAGAGCTGGTTAAGAATCAGATTGGCTCAAGGACTTAAAGGACTCACCTCAGAGGAAAAGTCATCCACACAGCTACAGCTATCGAATCTCAACAAAGGTGTCCCAAAAATATACTGGAGAAAAGACAGCTGGGCCACCAAATATCCACACACAGAAGAATGAGACTACACACCTACCTTTTACTCGGCGAAAGTAAGAAAGATCAAAGGCCTTAATGGAAGAACTAAGACTTCAGAATTTCGAGGATAAAACAGTTTCAGATGCGGACATACACAGGATCTTCTGAACGAGACTCCAATAGGCCAAGAACGAATTGACAAATGGGATTATGTGGACTCCAAAGGTTTCTGCATAGCAAAGGTAATACAGAACAGAGCCGAGACAGCTTACAACATGGGGGAAAAGGGCTTTGCTAGCTATACGTTAGACAGGAATTTAATTTCTAGAATCTATAAAGAACTAAAACAAACAAAAATCTGAACACTTGCAAAGCCAAATAATCAAAAAAGGAGGAAGTGGATTCAACATTTTCTGAGCATGTTCCCCACCAGCAGTCGTCAAGGACCGTGAGTGCTCTCTAGGCCGGCCTCACCTCAGCAGGGTGGGCACCATCAAGAAAACAAAGACAAATGCAAGGGAGGTCAAGAAAGAGAAGAGAAAAGACAAGAGAAGACAAGACAAGACAAGACGCAGCTGCTGGGACCTAAACTTATGCAGCTCCTCTGGAAGTAAGTGTGGAAATACTCCAAAAAGTTACAAATAGCTGATTCAGCCCTATTGCTGCTGGGTTTACCTGCAGGAGCCTAAGTCACACACAACAGGAATACATATCTGTGCTCACAGATGCCCTAGTCACAAAAGCCAAGTGATGGAACCAGCCTTAGTACCCATCAATAAACAAAGAAAACACAAAGGTAAGCACAAAGGAGTTTTATTAGGCCATATCGAAGGACAAAGTCACATTTGTAAGAATGACAAAAAACTGTAGCCATGGATGCAATTTGAGGTCATCCGTGGAGCAAAATCAGCCAAGTTAGAAAGCCAAGTGCCACGTTTCCTCTCACGTTCAGAATCTAGCCCTAGTATTATGGACATAAGGGGCTGAGAAGAAGGCTGGCTCCATGCTTCAGGTACAAGTGTGAGGGTCCGAGCTTGAATTCCCACACGTTGCAAAGCTATAGCAGCCTGTGTGCCTGTAATCCAGGTGCTGCTGCTTGGGAGATGGGAGGGATTGACAGGAGCATCTCCAGAAACAGACATGCACTAGGTATATGTATCTGGAAATAAAGAAATCTGCCTCAAGCAAGGGAAAATGAGAACTAATACCTAAGGATGTCCTCTGCCCTCTCCACACACGTGTGGCACATGCATGTCCATACTGCCGCACTTATAAGTACTACATAAGCACACACACACTACACACACAAACATATATACATTATATGCACAGATTACATGCTAAAATTTAAAATAAAAATATGAATATAAGACAAGACATGAAGTTAGGAGGACTGGGGAATGAGGGGGAGAGAAAAGGATAATGAAGGAAAGCATGACCAAAATATGTATACAAAACCTTCATGGAGCCTACAATGAATGAATGTGTACAATGAATACATGCTAACTGAAAAAATATTGTCTGGAGTCAAGAAGTACTTTGTTGTTGTTTTTTATTGTTATTTACTAAATAATACAATGTAACAACTGTTCAGTGCTGAGGCGCTCAGAGGTGGAACAGCAGCCCAATGCCCATGACCCACAGCAGTCGCGGTGCATGATGGCCTGAGCCTGCAGGGGGACTGCAGTCAGGTCTATACTCTGACACTTTCTATAAGAGACTTAAGCAACCTCAGACTTTAGTATCCACGGTCCCAGCGCTAATCCCTGGAGGAGAGCTGGTAACAGCTGTACTTACTGTTGACCGATTCAAGATCTTCCACAGCCTGGAACACAGGCTATCAGCCACACTGATAAAGACACATTTCTGACACAGGCCTTTCACCCCAGCACTTGAGAGGCTGAGGCAAGCATATCTCTGTGAGTTCAAGGCCACCTTGGGATATATAATAGCCTTGGTATTAAAACAAAACAAAATAAAATGGCTCATAGTTAAGGGCACTGACTGTTCTTCCAGGAGACCCGGATTCAGTTCCCAGCATCTATATGGTGACTCATACCCATCTGTAACATGAGTTCCAGGGGATCTGATGTCCTCTTCTGGCCTGGCACAGACATATGATGCAGGCAAAATACCATACACATAAAATAAAAATAAATAAAAGTTTAAAATGAGGCTTTTGAAGCCACCATCCCTCTGTTAAGTGGCAAGATTCTCTTCCTTTCTACCACTAAACCAAAAAGTGAGTAAGCTGTCTCTGTGCCGGCTGTCTGGACCGCTTTCCCGTGGCCTCCATTACAGTAGATGTGGGCTAGTTTTGACTTGGAAAAGTTTGGTTTTGCCGGGCGTGGTGGCGCACGCCTTTAATCCCAGCACTCGGGAGGCAGAGGCAGGCGGATTTCTGAGTTCGAGGCCAGCCTGGTCTACAAAGTGAGTGCCAGGACAGCCAGGGCTACACAGAGAAACCCTGTCTCGAAAAACCAAAAAAAAAAAAAAAAAAAGTTTGGTTTTTTTGGTTAGCAGGTATGTAAATTGGTAGATGAACCAAAAGGCCATTTTCTGAGCCAAGTGTAAAATACTCAGAATTCAATTAGAAAGCAAGAATTTACTAAAAACAAAACAAAACAATTTATTATAGGGCTAAATTTATACAACGCCAGGTCTACAGACTAGCACACACGTACTTGACCCATGGAGCCATCCCAGCCCACACACAGCCTTGCGTGTTCTTTTGTCACTTAGAGAGTAGTGTTTATGACGGACATCAGGCCAGTATTTGGTCTTAAAACACCTAGATACTGTACCTCAACTTAAGTCTTGTTTTTAAAACTCCCAGAGACAGATAACAAGAAAGCAGAAGACACACTGTTTAAAACCCGAGCCGACGGATGCACGGGGTTTCACTATGCTACTGACTTTCTGAAATTCTGTAAAACAAAGTTATGCATTCACATAACCAAGTAACAGTAACTGTTTATGGGTGGTGGGCTGGAGATGGCTCAATTTTCCTCCTGAGGATGTTATGTTGGAATAAACAGGACCGTCCTCGTTCCCCTCTTCTTCCCCCCACCCTAAATAGCTCCCCTTCCCCTCTCCCCTTCACAGCTCTGTAGCTCCAGTATGATGCAGTTTAGCAACTGTGGACAAACTGGATTGAAGTGATGATACCTTGCAGAGATTTACCACGATCCCATGCACAGCTCTCACACAAACAGGGATTCAGAAAGCTGAGGGGCCGGCCTGTACTGAACCCAGCCTACACTGAGCCAAATGGCCGCAGAGACCACAGGGCAGTGGGAGTGTGACTATGTAGCTCAAGTAGCGGGTTGCACTCCAGCTGGAATGACAAAATGAGGAAAGCCAGAAAGGATAAGGTCACACAGCTTGGTGACAGGGAGAAAAAGGCAGACCCATTTGATGCATGAGAAGTAGTGCAGTCTACTGGGTAAGTGGGATCAGAAAGGAGGAAGAGGGACAGGGGTACCAGATGAGGTGCTGAATGCTGCATTTGGGAGCTTGCTGGAAGAGTTACTGGGTCAAGGCAACAGAACCTAGATGCAGAGCAGAGATCTACAGTGACAACACACAGTTGAAAGCACTTTGAAAAAGCAGCAGGCACCAAGGAAAGTGCCCACTAACACCCTGGCCAAAAACAAACAGGGTATCCAGACCCAGGAGGAGTGCCCAGGGCTTTCCTGGGCCATAGAGGGCAAGGGGGCAAAAGGGACTTGCAGGAAAGGAGAAGCACTAGAGAGAGAGGTGGAGGTAGCAGAGCCTCCTGTCTGCGGAAGGGCCCTGAAGCCATCATTGGCATCTGAAAGAGGGACAGGGCAAGATACTGGCTCATTCCAGCTGGGGGAGGCTACTGCTGCTTGCTGAACATTTCCAAAGTAAATCAGAAAACCAGGAAGCAACAGCAAGGCTGAACAGAAGGCTGGAGGCAAACAGAGAAGGCAGCAGCCACAAAGCTTCCTGGAGCCGCCTTGAAGACACTAAGAGACAGCTGATGAGGGGTTCACTCTGTTCTCCTCTGCCACATTCTTGGGAACTCCCAGATGTCACTTGTCACCAGCCAAGGCTCTCTTGCTGAATAAAAACCAAATGACATTGTGTCAAATTTACATTGAATGTTTACTTGCTGGCTGGGATAAAATTTTTGTTGTTAATCACTTATTTTTATACAAAACAACTTCCATGTCTATCATATCATTAATAATTCTTCTCGTATCATAACCAGTGAAATGTATACCCATCCAACCCACAGATCTTAGGGTTGAGGAAATCTTCATGTGATTCAAAGAAAAGGGGACCAAAACCCTGAAAGCTGGTCAGAGGACAATGGTCTTTGTAATTAACAAAATATGGCGACGGCACTGGGTTTTGCCACCACGCTCCAGCCATGTGCCAGCCTGTGCAGGAAGGCATTCTTTCCTACTCCTCAAGATGGCTCATGATGCAAGAGTATTTAACTCAATAATCTAGAGACAAGACTCTTTCTGGTGATCATGCCAGATGATGTAGTTATACTACAGACTCCTAATAAGAGCCCCAATCTCTTTCTTCCTAACTGGCAGCACAGTTTTGTCAGGAATGGCCTTGTGCTGGCTGATGGGCCTATTGCTGAGGCTCCTCAGCTCCCAGGCCCCAGCCTAGGAAGGGAGCTCTTGAAGAAAGAGCTGGCAGAGTGGCAGCTCTTGCTGCCCTACTTTCTTCCGTAACTGGATGAAAACAAAAACAAACAAAAACAAAAACAAAAATTCTACTTGCGAAGGATGACACCCAAGTTCTTAAAGACATCATGGGCCTTCCTTACATGACAGCCACATCCTGCCCACTCCAGCTGCCCTTTTCTATCTATGGCAGTATCCCTGGGGTTGGGCATCTATGGCCAGCAGTGATATGGCCAGCAAGTGCAGGTAGTGCTTCCACAGTCTGTCTGCCTGACACTTGAAGCATCACCCAGTGTAGCCTGTCTTTGTTACTTTGTAGTTTCTTCTCTTCCACCCTTCCAACACCCTAACACCAGATAAGAGAGAAACAGGTATAGAGAGGAAAGAGATCCCTAAATAAAGTCAGGGGTCAGAAAGGGGGTGACATTATTGTTGATTAATCCCTGCTGATTACGAACATCAAGTTCCTTGGGGGCAAGTTTGATCTTCACCATCAGAATATCTAATTTCTTCTTGTTGTTTCTTCTTTGTGTGTGACTATTTAACAAACCATGACCAATAACAACCAACAACCAAACAACCACCTATCCCCCCCCCCCCAGCCCCACTTCTGAGGCCCTAGCTCTTAAAAGTTCCCAGAATTCCAAATCTTACACAATTGCAGTAACTATCTGCAGCTGGCAAAATCACTCCCCTGCTAGAGCACAGGGCAAATCATAGTCAGCTGCTGGGACAGTCTGAAGCAGCCCCATATCTCATACCTAGGATTAAAACAGAAACATATTCTTACAGTTCTTCTGTGTTCTTTAAAGAAACCAAATTCCAGAATTCTGACTACAACTGAGCACCTTGTTCCCGACACAGGGAGACTGGGCTAGAGTAGCGCTGTGCTGAGGGACATGGGTTAAAAAGCAGAGTCTCCAAGAGTTTCCCACACCCCAGTGAAGACATAAGGAACACTCAGAACATCTGAACACTTTGCCTGCATGTTTGCCTGTGCACTGTGCATGCAGTGCCTGAGGATGCCAGAAGAAGGAGCTGGTCCCCTGAAACTGGAGTTACAGATAGCTGTGAGCTGCCATATGGGTGCTGGGAATCAAAGCCAGTTTTGTAGAAAAGCAGCCAGTGCTCTTGACTGTGTCATCTCTCCAGCCCATTCCCTGCTCTCGATCCACAAAATGGTTTGCTGGCAACTGAAAGTTTTTAAAAGTCTCTGGCAGGCGGTGCAAACCCAAGACTGGAATGCAGAGTCTTCCCCAAGACCCCTCCTGACTGGCTGCTGATTCCTGTCTGAGTTACATTTGTGTTAGAGCCTGGGAGCCCAGCTGATCACCACATAATTGTGATAGAAAACTTCAGGGTGACAAAATGGGCTTCAAGTAAATCTATTTGTGATTGCTAGCAAACTTCACATTGTGGCACACAAAGAAAAGGATAGCATTTGTACTGAGGGCTGGGATCAGGGGAAAAGGCTGCTTAAAGTAGAGGTTCTGGTCTCATCTTAGTGAGGAGCTGTGAGGAGCTACCTCCGGACCCTGGTTGCTGCAGCAGGGAAGGAAAAGATTGGCTCCAGAGTGTCTTACTGGCTTCTCCCCAACAAGCAGGTCTCATCCATCTCCCTGACCATTGCCAGCTCTCTCAAGTATGTAAATTGACAGAGTGGGATTCTAAAGTCAGCTAAGACTTGCACCATCACAATTGTACCCACTGGAGAGGAAAGAGAGATACCTTCCTGCGTGAACAGGAGCAGGTCAGCCTCTGATACCCAATGGGAGCCTCTAGTAACTTCCACCTACTTATGCTGCTTGCACATATTCACGCCAGTATCAAACATAAAGGACCACTATCCCAGGGCTGTTTCTTAGTCCAGGTGAGCAGGATTGCATGCCTAAGCGTAATTATCAATTCAGCAATACAGGTAAAAACTATAAAACTGCCATTTACCTAGTAATTCCATTCCTAAGATTTACACTGAGGAAATCAGCTCAGCTCATGAAGAATCATCCATTTAGATTCATGAAGAAGATGCTTGCTCCAGCTTTTCATGATAAAATAAGGGACAGTTATGTGACCAACAGACTACAACGCAAGCTTTAAAAGTCATGTTTTAGAACAGCATTAAATGACATGAAAATGTTCATGTCAAAATGTCTGCCCCCTGACTTGCTTAAGGCTATTTTTGTGCTTGCTTGGCTCTGAGTTCCAGAAACTGGTGGCTAAGAAAAAAAGTGCTGGTCTCGGGCTATGGCTATGGCTTACAACGTTCTACCACTTAGCACCAAGCTCTGATAAATGCCCAGAAGGAATTACAGGGTGAGAAAAAAGGGATCTAATTTAAATGGAGGTTGGGGGAAAGGGTCGTTAGAAACACTACCTGAAGACAGCCTGGGGTGGGGTGGGGGGACAGCACCAGGAAGTCAGAGAACAAAATCCACAGGACCAGAGCAGGACAAAGGGCACAGGGGCAGCCTAAGGCTACAGGTTCTCTAGTGCCCTTCTGAGGATGGTGGGGAATGTTTCCAGACATGAAAAGATCCAAGGGTGCTAAGAAGAGCTGCTCACAAACTATTACATACAATGAGAACATATTTTGCTGTTAAAAAAAAGTCATGTCGGCTGGGCGATGGTGGCGCACGCCTTTTGTCCCAGCACTTGGGAGGCAGAGGCAGGCAGATTTCTGAGTTTGAGGCCAGCCTGGTCTACAAAGTGAGTTCCAGGACAACCAGAGAAACCCTGTCTCAAAAAAACCAAAAAAAAAAAAAAAAAAAGTCCTATCTAGTATATTCATATATTGCTTAATACATGCCTTTTTAAATTAGAAAAATATTTAGACCCAGAATGTTAAAGAGTGGTCATATCCATGTCCATAAAATTACCGGCAATCTCTCAATATCCACAGTACCCTGAATCTATCTAATCTCCAAAGCTAAAGGCAGGGTTGGGCCTGGCTAAGACTGGGATGGACAGCAGGCAATCAACTCTTGTCTTTTACCTTTCTGTATTTGCTAAACGTCCATGAAGAGGCATACCTTATTTAGAAGAGAGAAGACCCAAGAGCAGGGATGACAGAGTAGAAACTCCTTTATCGCCTCAGTCATTTATTTATTTGCTTACTGGGCCTTATGAAGGGCTGGGAGTAGGACCTTTCATATGCTAGGCACATACTCTGCCACAGTGCTACCCTAAAATCCTTTTTCACCAAGTTTACCTTTTGGTCAGGCCAAATAATTTGAAAGCCATTGAAGGAGGTGGAGGAGGAAAAGGAGGAGGAGGGGGAAGAGGAAGAAGAAGAAGACGAGGAGGAGAAGATGGCGAGGCAAACAGCTGTCCCACCCAAAGACCATTGTGAGCCATTTCCTGTCACCAGCAGTGCAAACTGAAACAAGCTTTCTTCCTTCCCCACTTACTAGTATTTCAGGGGAGGTTCATGTTGAAAGGCGGGTCCCATTCCAGAAAAAAGGAAGGAGGAGGAAATATCTGAGATGTCCTCCCACTGGCCAATACCTGTACTTAAGAGACTCAGTGGAGGCAGAACCTGTCACAACGAACGCCACGCACAGCAGCTTGGCTTAGTCCCTTGCACATTGTTTCCTCCCGTTTCCCTTTCCTTGCTTTAGACAGGGTCTCTCTACATCACCCAGGGAGGACTCAGGCTCAGCACTGCGTTACAGGTATGCACAACACATCTAGCTCTCTATGGCTCTCTTCATGTTAATCAGATACACGTCATAAAGATCTGCTCTGTGGATTATGGACTATCCCTCATTTGATGTTGGGGGAGGCGATGGAGGCTTTTGCCTGGACCAGTATGACTCACATCTGCTTTGGCAAATATTAACCAGCAGCTGGAGGCTGTGGAGCACTGGAAGGACTCTTGAAAGCCAGGCCTCAGAGCAGGGGAAGTGAAACCACAGTACCACAGCCTGCCTGCCATCACAAGCCTCCCAAATCGAGTGCCCTGTGAATCTGAAACAAATTGCTCTAAAGGGCAAAAGAGAACAGCTCAAAGGCACATGGGGACTTCAGGAAAGGCGGCTGCTGAAACAAAGCAAGCTTGACAGACACCAGGATCCCTTCAGGAAGAAGCGGGGAGCTATAAAATACAACCCTGAAGGCCCCAAGTAAGCAAACCGACAAAAATCTGTCCCTGAGGAGAATAGACTGTTGGAGCATGCTGAGGACCAGAATTGTAGCTGGAGCAGTGGGGATACCAGTGCTTGCAGGGGCTGTGCACTCCGCCAGCAAAATGCCACCCTCAGCAGGCTATGAGGGGACAAGAGGGAGAAGTTACAGCACACAGGAAACAGATTGAGAAGTAACAGTCATCCAGCACTGAGCCTGGTGACAAGCAGCCCAAGTCAAACCAGAACTCCTAGCCTCCACTCGGAGTCCGAGTCAGGCACTCAGCTCCTCGAGATCTGCCGCTGGCCAAGTGCTCTGCAGGTGGGGCCCATTCTGACTCTCCTCAACTCACTGTAGCTTAAAACTGGGCCTACAGCCTGTCTCACATGGCATGTAAGACCTGCTGCACCCAGCTCACTCACGCCTAGGTGAGCGCCTAGTGCATGGGGGCTCCACCCTTTTGTAGTGCTGCCAAAAGCTGGCGTGACTGCTGAGGAAAATTCACATTCTTCCCTTGATGGCTTAAGAATGTCATGAACTGACTTCCTTTGCTAATTCCCCAGAGCATCCCGCTCTCCCCGCACTGAGCCTATTGTCAGGAAGCCGGCCTGCAAAAAGGCACATCCTGACCACTGCCTGTGTGCGGTGAAGAAAGTCAATTTGTCTACATTCTCTCTGCCCTGGTTCCATTAAAGACCTGAATTACTTGAGGACATGCCGGGTAGGTTAGGAAAACGACAGTTGACACAGAAACCCAGGGCCAAGGAACTGTTAAGGACATGGAAATACAAAGGACAGGCTGGTTAGACAAGCACAAACCACAGGTCAGTTCAGGGTCCAGGCAGCAAAGAGCATTCCTAAAGGGAGGCAAAGCCATTTCCTAGTACTCCTATCGGAAAGAAATTTCTCATCTATATCTTTCCCTAAGTAAGGGACACAACCTGGGGAAGGTGTTATCCTAAGACTGCCAGAAGCCATTGGTCTGCACCAGGAGCTACACTCAAGACCTCAGGCTCCCTGAGAACAGGAAACCAAAAAAAAAAACGACCCCACATGAAGGATGCAGAAGCCGTCTACCGTCTCAGCAATACCCCTGAACGTCATGCGCCTGCCTGTCACCCAGCAGCACCTCCACATGTATACCATAAGGAAGACCCTCCTGTCTCCAAGCAACACCTCTGTACCCCAAGTGCATGTTCTGCCTGTCTCCCAACAAGTCTGCAACCCTCACCATGCAGGGGTTCCACCTGCCTGTCACCCACTACAGCTCCAGGAGAGAATACAAGCCCCACAGAGAAATGCTACCTACATGCAACCAAAGCTGCAGACTGTGGTTGTGTAGCTGGAACCTCACCTTCCAAGGCCTCAATCTCCAGCTAAAGAACAGCTAGCTCCTTCTATAGCATTAACCTAGTTACCTACCTGTAACGCTTCATGTGATTTATTGGTAAAGGTTACACATATTATGTACGCAGTATAGCATTTGGCAAACACTTAACGCTGTTATATTGAAAATATCCTAACGTCATTCACTTTTTCCAGATACTTCCATTTTAAAAAGTTTAATTTAAAAAGTACCCATACGTGCTAGATACGGGTGTAATTAATGTGTGAAAATTAATGGGGCTGTAAGTTTATAAATTGTGCACATTTAAAATGTAAAATTTACCTTAATATGACATTTAAAAGAAAATGACTGCCGGGCATGGTGGCGCACGCCTTTAATCCCAGCACTTGGGAGGCAGAGGCAGGTGGATTTCTGAGTTCAAGGCCAGCCTGGTCTACAAAATGAGTTCCGGGACAGCCAGGGCTACACAGAGAAACCCTGTCTCTTGAAAAACCAAAACCAAAACAAAACAAAACAAAGAAAATGACCATTTCAAGCAGTCAAGTAACTATTTTCAACCAGTCATACCACAAACAATATAGAAAAGCACATGTGTGTGTACATGGGTGATATTACTTGTGGAGTTAAGTTCAGAAGAGCAAAACAGGAGGTTCACCTGAGCTCCGGAGTTCAAGGCCAGTCTGGACATATAGCAAGATCCTGGCTCAAAAAGAAATAGTGTGTGGAAAAAATCATGGGCTGCCACCACCATGCCACACGGGGAAACACGGTACTCTGCGAGATTACAGAAAACCTAGAGGGGGCAATTTAAGTCAAACTAGGGAAGGGCCAAGTTGCATCTAATGTTCTTAGGCAAGAAGGCGGGAGGGGAAGACTGTGCTTCCCTGGTGCACAGATTCTGACGAGAGCTGAGTGAGAGCTTCAGTCCACCACACACAGCTCCAGGGCGCTGTCAGCCCTCCCCTCCTGGTGTCGGTGTTCACATCATGACTTTCCTACCAGAACTTTCTGAAAGCGATGCACTCTTTCCCGAGCTGGAGGGGAGAGGGGTGCAGCTGTTTTAAAGTAACACTAGACTGCAAACAGACTGAATTATTTCGGGCGCATTGACTATGGTAAATGGAAGGCCTTTCTGCTAGCAATTAACATAAATTAGGCATGGATGGGCCGGTGCCTTAGCTTTCCTGTATTTGCATTTCACTGCATTAGAGAGGCACTCAGTTCGTTTCTCGCTCTGCAATTACCACTAATGGATTTTACTTCAATGTGAGCCCACCTGTACTCTGGGTTGTTTGTTTGACTTGTTTCTCTTCCACTTCAGGCTCTGGTTGCCTCTTTTGCTTGCAAATTTACAGTAGGAAGGATCTTAAGATTTGCTGTTGGCCTGAAAGCCGCTCTTGCACCCAGAGCCGTCCCTTCTCAACTTTTAAACCACCGTGTTCTGTTAGGGAGCAGCACGTGGCAGCATAGTTAACTTCAAACTCTCACAATAAGACAGGCCATGTGGCTGCTGTCAGCCTCCACTGCTATGGTAGACCATACATCACTCAAAATTCTTTGCGATGCAAAGGTACCTCCACTGAATAATGCCTGCAAGAGCCAAGTTAACTGCAGCATATCCCCAAGTGTCAGAGAGGCCACTAAAAACGTGGGGTGTTTTACAAACACATTACCACAGTAGTAGTCCTCTAAGTTTGGCAGCAGTAAACTACAAGATTGACAGTCCCTTAGGAAGTAAAGGGTGACATGGTCAGTCAGTCTGTGCTGCAACTGGGATCCAGATACTAGTGAGGTTCCCTTTGGAAGTAAAGGGTGATGTGCTTAGCCTGTGCTATGACTGTGACACAGGCAGATGTGTACACGGTGAAGGTGTCCTAAATGCTCTGAGTCGCATGCTGCCAGGTAACAGATGCTCCATGCTCCACCAATGGACTCACTGGCTCTGAGCAACCACATTTTGATGATTCCCACGTCTGGTCTACCAGTGCCTCTGCTTTCTGAACATGGCCATCCTCTGTAACATTATACTCACTATTTTTTTGGAATAGGAGAAAACACCTGGCTTCAGTGGCACATTTCTACCTAGGGAGGTGCAGGCAGAAGGACCACGGAATTCAAGGCCAGCATGAGTCTTAAAACAACAGGGCTGGAGAGATGGCTCAGCAGGTAAGAGCACTAACTGCTCTTCCAGAGGTCCTGAGTTCAATTCCCAGCCACATAGTGGCTCACAACCATCTCTAATAGAATCTGATGTCCACTTCTGGTGTGTCTAAAGAAAGCGATGTACTCACATAAAATAAATAAATCTTTTTTTTTAAAAAATCAATAAATAAGAAATCAGAATAAGGACAGGTATAGAATTATCAACAAATAAAATTTTAAGAAAACAAAAACAATAGAAAACATGCGTGTTAAATATAAATAGCACTCATTCAGGAAGGAAATGAATATACAAACCAAAAACAAGGTAAGAGAAGCCAGTCTCTTGTCCACAGAAGCTCGGAATAATCCCAAGCAGGTCCCAAGGAGAGCGCTAAGAATAGTACTGGAAGCAGGCACAGCTGAGCAGGGAAGCGTGTGCTTCGAATGCACAGGACCCTGGGTTCTAGACACACACACACACAGCAGAATGAATGAAAAAGCAGCAAGGAACAATTTCAAGAAGGAAAAGTGCCTAAGACTCTTGGAAAGAAGGCAGCCACTGGCTAAGGGATACAGAAAAGGGCAGTGTGAGAAGAGTTCAGAGCTTGCCCAGAGCTGCTGAAGGATGCTGGCACCTGGACCCACCTGGTCACATCCCGCATTCACCAACTCCTGAAGCATCTGCCGGTTCACCTCTGCAGCTGCTGAAGTGCCTGACTCGTTGGCAAAAGGCAGAAGGGAATATCGGATTTCCCTGAGCGCTTTTTGATAAGGTCCAAACTTCGGGGTGGCTCTCATTTGCTGCTGCCTGGAGGCATCTTTGCTCCCCAGGACTTTGGCATCCAGGGAAGTGTCACTGTTTGGTCCCACCAGCAGCCCCTGGGTGGAAGCCTTGGACGGCTGCTTCAGCCCCTCTCGAATCTCTTGCAATCGCTGCCGGCTATTTCCAGAGTAAGTTGTGGCAGGAAAAGTCTTTGGCCTCATTGTTAGTCCAGTTTCCTTTTACCATAAATACAATCTTCTCAAAGTGTCTTATTATTTTAAACAGAACAGTCAACAGTGTCAGTGAATTGTAAACATGCTTTCAGAACAACTTCCTTTCAAAAAATTGCTGTCCTTCAATTTTTGTAGTTCCTAAAGAGAACCTAAAATTTTCCAGAGTTTTCATTTTGAAGACCATCACTCTCTGAAAAAGAAAATGGGACAAAAGTGGTTATTTTTGGATTTCACATAATCTTAAAGCTACTTTCCAGAAACGCATGGTGATTTTGGAAATATTCCAGCTAGAGAGTAAAGAAAAAGTGTATGGCTTTCAGAAGTGTCATGGGCTACTTGGCTCTGGAGCTATCCCAGGAAGATCCCTTTAACAGGAAGCCTACAGCCAAGTGTCTCCACAACCACGACCCAGGGCCATGGCGTCGTCTCAACAACTGCCACGCTCACTATCATGTAATTCTGGAAACCACAGCTTGGGGATTTAGGGTTAAACATACCAAGTAGATTTCTGGCTTGTCCCTAATGTCAACCAATTCCTGATTCCCACCACTGTACCTAAGCCTGAGGCTTTACCTAAATCTTCACCCACCTGAGGGTGTGAAAATTTTCCTGATGAAGCTCTCCCCAATTTTTCTGAATAAAACAGATCCCAAACTGGCCATATTGAAGGTATTCTCTACTACAGTTGAAAGTGTTCCCCACAATACCCTGAGAATGAATGTAACATGCATGGCAAAACTCTCATAGGCATGAAATAAATGCATCTTTAAAAAGAGTGAGCAAGTACTAGAGAGTGTTCCACTCCAAGTCAAGCTTAGAGGCTTCGACTCTCATAAAGCCGAGCAAAGGCACTGGGAGACACCATCCTCAAGACCAACTGCCCCCCCTCCCCCCCCCCCGGGCTATCTATCTTTTGGGGGTGTGGCCTGATGCTCTGAAGATGCTCGGCAGTGTCCACAGCTGCCCTGGGATGACAAGAGAAAAGCACGATACTCTACAGCATGCGTGCTGCTGAGCTGTGAGCTGTAGGGTTTTTGGATTGCATATATTTTCTCCTTATAATTTTTCCACTTTATGATGCATTCATCAAGAGGTCACCCAAGACATGAGCCAAGAAGCATCCATATTCCCAACAGTGAGAGCTTGGCACCCTTCCCTGCACCCTCACCACACACATGGTCTTCACCTGCAGGGCCCTCCATAGGAAAGACAGGCTGACACGCCCCAGATCATCCCAGTCTTTACCCTCTTCCCTCTGACTCCCTCTCACTATAAAGAGCATAGAAATCTGACTTCAAAGGATAGACTTTAGAGTTTCAATAAACAAAGAAAAACTGACCCCCAAAAGAGCACTGTCTAAAGATAGGCAAAGAATTGGGACTTCTAGCTCCAGTAAAGAACCCCAAAACCACAAAACAATACCCTGCTTCACAGACTTCTTCACATGGGGCAAAAATACAGGTGACAAACATTACCCAGTACTTACTACAAGCTAGACACTGTCCTAAGTATTATATGAATTAACTTACATGTTGTTACATAACCACATTCAGCAGGAAATATTAGAAATGACATTATAGTGACTGTGCTTTATATGGAGACAGTGGTCTTGAAGAAGAAGAAGGAGGAGGAGGAGGAGGAAGAGGAGGAGGAGGAGAAGGAGAAGGAGAAGGAGGAGGAGGAGGAGAAGGAGAAGGAGAAGGAGAAGGAGAAGGAGAAGGAGAAGGAGAAGGAGAAGGAGAAGGAGAAGGAGAAGGAGAAGGAGAAGGAGAAGGAGAAGGAGAAGGAGAAGGAGAAGGAGAAGGAGAAGACAATGACTAAAGTTCCCAACATGGAATCTACATTTTAATATATGGTTTCTAGTACTCTTGAGTCGCTGAAATGGTTGTGTAAAGAAATATAGATAGTGAGCTATGAGAGTGGGCAGCTGAGCCCCAGGCCCCACATTGGCTACAGCCCAGAAGCCTAGAGTTCTGCCTAACTGATGTAAAACGGGGCATATTGCAACCACACTCATTTCCAGGGGCTTCCTGGACTGATCATCTGTTCTGAAAGACCTAGATTTCTACAACCATAAGCTCACATCCCAACAAAAGCAGGGCGGTTTCTAAAAGCCTGCAAAGCACATGTGGAGAATCCTGGCAGTGACTCCTTGGCTAGGGAACTTGCAAACGATTACTTCCTTTCCACTCACATAAAAACACAATTTCTAAAGCTTCCATTTTCTTCCCTTCCTTTCAAAAATTAGAATTGTAAACACACCTTTGATAAACACTTGACAATAAGCAATTAGGGGAGGAAGGCTCTGCCTGGCTCAGTATTCCAGGTTACAGCCCCTCGTTGTGGGGCAGCACACAACAGGTTACTTGTCAAATGCATGGAGAATAAACACACACATTCATGCCTACCAGGATCCTGAGAATGGCATGGCTCACGTGGGCAGGTCTTCTGCTTCAATGAATAGAATCAAACCTGACTCCTGCGGATAGGCCCACAGGCCAACTGATCAAACAACCCCTCACTGAGACTCTTCCCATGTGACAATCAAAACTGACACCACCTGTCTTTATAACAAATGACAATATAAGAAAGGGACATGACATCATGCAGTCACCCCACCCTCTACTCTGTAAAGGGGGAGGGGTCTTTATTTTGAGATGTGTGCGCCTGGTGCTTCTGGAAGTCAGAAGACATTGGACCCCCTGGAACTGGAGTTATGATTGACTGTGAGACCCATGTAGGTGCTAGGAATGAAACGCTAGTCCTCTAAAAGAGCAGCAAGTTCTCTTAACCTCTGAGCCATCTCTGTAGCCCCTGGTGGCATCTTTTTCTGAGATAAGGCCTTGCTATATAGCCAAGGTAAGCCTGGAACTCACAATCCTCCTGACTCAGCCTCCCCGCATCTTAGATTAAAGGCATGGGTGGAATGCCTAGGAAGTCTCAGGCACTGACAGAGACTAAGAATCTCACCTTCAGCCATTTACAGTGAAGTGAGGCAGAGGGTAAGTAAGGTAAGATGCAGAGGCGAGGCCCCAGAGGAGGGGAATCCAAGCCCAGGATGGGAGGATGGAGGGGAAGGTCAGAGAAACTGAATAGATAAGGAGTCTGCCTGGGGAGGGGGTGGGAGTGGAATTCCAGCTGGAGGGAAGAATGCAGTCTCCTCCACAGGGCTTTGAACAGTGAGACTGGGGCTTTCCTGGAGACTGGGGACAAACCAGAGGCAGCAGGACTCCATTAAGAAGGGCCTTTGGCACCGGGCGTGGTGGCGCACGCCTTTAATCCCAGCACTCGGGAGGCAGAGGCAGGTGGATTTCCGAGTTCGAGGCCAGCCTGGTCTACAAAGTGAGTGCCAGGACAGCCAGGGCTACACAGAGAAACCCTGTCTCAAAAAACAAAACAAAACAAAAAAAACAAAACAAAAAAAAAAAAAAGAAGGGCCTTTGGCAAATGAGCACAAGCTGGGTTAGAAGCAGGGTCCTGGCCAGGAATCCAGAGGCTGACTAGAGCTGGTGCAGCACTCCTGTCCACAGATGCTGGGATGGATCAAAGGGTTCCAGGGCCTGGTCACACAAACCAGTGGTCTGGGCTTAAAGGCACAAGTAGGGACCATAAGAGTCTCAGGCATTTAACCAGCCTGTAGCTATCTATTCACACACGCCATAGGGTCATCAGGACAGAGGATAGAAGTTCCTCTGGGAACATTCCTTTGGGAGGGTATGGTCTGTGACAATACGGGTTTACCACCAAAGGATGCTAGCAGACTACAGAGAGGTCTACTAGCCCTTCCACACAGCTAGGCGAGGCCAGGGCTATGAAGAAAGCAGCCATACAAAGTCCTGTTAAACCATATTTCAGGTTAAGCCATATTACTTGTGCATCCCAGCGCCAAGGCCTGGTCACAGGGGAACAAAGGAGGCCCTGGTGGCTCAAGCCATCCAAGCTTCCCCTGGAATTTGTTCTGAAACAGACGCTGCTGAGTCAGGAGGGACAGAGGACTGGGGATCATGGGTAATCTTTTCCTAGTGCATACATCATTAGGCTGACAGCATTCACAAGGAGCTCACATGCTCAGAGTCAACGGCTACATCAGGTGGCATGTCACTACCACCCCCTGCCCAAACCCAATACCTAGGATCAGTGTGGTGGTTTGTATATGATCAGCCCAGGGAGTGGCACTATTAGAAGGTATGGCCCTGTTGGAGTAGTTGTGTCACTGTGGGTGTGGGCTTTAAGACCCTCATCCTAGCTGCCTGGAAGTCAATCTTCCACTAGCAGCCTACAGATGAAGAACTCTTTTTTTTTTTAAAGATTTATTTTACTTATATGAGTACATTGTAGCTGTCTTCAGACACACCAGAAGAGGTCATCAGATCCCATTACAGATGGTTGTGAGCCACCATGTGGTTGCTGGGAATTGAACTCAGGACCTTTGGAAGAGCAGTCAGTGCTCTTAACCGCTGAGCACTGAGAACTCTTACCTCCCCTCCTGTACCATGTCTGCCTGGATGCTGCCATGTTCCTGCCTTGCTGATAATGGACTGAACCTCTGAACCTGTAAGCCAGCCCCAATTACATGTTGCCCTCATAAGACTTGCCTTGGTCATGGTGTCTGCTCACAGCAGTCAAACCCTGACTAAGACAGCTTGACCGGCTTCTGTCCTTTTCTTGTGGGATTATGAGGCTCCTGGCTTCTGTTTCGCTACCTAGGGCATGATTCTTGCTCACTTGTCCATGACATGGGTGGCAGCAGCCATCACTCATTGCTTGGTACTCTTCTCCTGTGCAGATCTCCAAGCACTAACACATGGTGGCTTTCAGGTCATGCTGGCACAAGCTCAGGGTCTCTAGTGAGGAGGAGAAGGAGGGAGAAGGAGGAGGAGGGAGGAGGAGGGAGGAGGAGGAGGAGGAGGAGAAGGAGGAGGAGGAGGAGGGAGTGGTCTGCTCCAAGGCCTTGCTTCCCACACCAATGCTTCCCTCCAGTCCTGGCCAGCGCATGGCAGCTGCTGAGACACCTTTTTGAGGAGGGAACAGGGATGCACTGCATTTCATTACACATCAGCTCTTGCCCTGGGCATTTTCCAGGTCTGTAAGCACAACCCTGGCCACATACAGCCAACGCTGATACCACGTGCCATAACCTGGCACAGTTGGACAGGAAGAGTCTAAATCAAAGGGATGGCAGAAACTGGAGCAACTTCCAGGGACAGGAAAAAAAAAAAAAAAAAGGAATCGTCTCAGCACATGTCCCAGAAGAGGGTGATCACGCACACTCTGAAGAAAATGTGCACGATACTATCAAGGATGGTGACTGGTTGCTGTCCAGGTCCTCTAAGAGTAGCCCAGAGTCTTCAAATATGCTCAACATTAATGAATGGCTATATTTGTGATATGAATCCCACCCTCATACATGTAGGACTTTGGACCAGTGCACAAACTGAACATCTATACAAGGTGGCTCTCTCACTAGGTATTAAAAAATGGCCAGCCTGTGACTGTGCAGCTTAGATGTTGAGAGCAGACAAAATAATCAATTATTTAAGACCTATGTGAAATGTGTTAATGAAAAGTTGGTTAAAAAAAAAAAAAGCCAGGCATGGTGGTGCATGTCTTTAATCTCAACACTAGAGAGGCAGCAATAAGTGGATCTCTAAATTCAAGGCTATCCTGGTCTACAGAGTGAGTTCTAAGATAGCCAAAAACCTGTTTTGAAAAAATGGGAAGTCTGGAGAGATGGCTCAGCAGTAAAGAGCACCAACTGCTCTTCCAGAGGTCCCGAGTTCAAATCCCAGCAACCACATCTGTAATGGAATCAGACGCCCTCTTCTGGTGTGTCTGAAGAGAGCAATGGTGTACTCATATACATAAAATAAATAAATAAATCTTTAAAAGAAAAAAAGTGGGGGGAAAACCCCAAAACTAAAAACCCCTCGGGCTCTAACCCAGGCTAGTATCTAGAAGATACTAGTTCCAGCCTAATTGGAACTGGTGATGTTTTCAAGACAGGGGTATAGTGTATCACAGGATACCCATCTAAGTGTTCACAACAAGTAGGCGCAAAGTTTTAATCAGGGCAGGAGACAAGAACAGGCCCAGATTCAGCATTGATAGCAAAAAATATGCCACGATGAACATGGAAGCAGGTGTGTCCACATGTGCCTCCTTTGTCAGTCAGGGTGGGAGGATGGTCTGAGAAGGAGAAAAGTCCCAGGGAAAATGCCAGTCCAGTGGTGTTCCAAGCCCACTGAAGACAGTCCTGCAAGCAGGCACTAGGCTGCACACAGAAGTGACCATGGCCCAACAGCCAGGGCAGAGTAGACTCTGAGATCCCATGCAAGTTAAAAGCACCAGGTCTTTCCTCTCTTCTAAATGGCACAGGCCTATACTACACAGAGAACAAACTCACTGAGAACTGCTCACTCCCCCTGGACAGCAACCTAAGGGACCAACTGTCACTCCCACACACCTACCCCAGTGCAATATCTGCCTACAAGATGGACCAGTGGGCTTTTCTGCAAGCTGTCTGAGACAGGCAGAGCACTCTGTTCACCCCCTCTAAGACCTGACATATGGCCACATACAGCCAGGAGATACCTATTCAAAAGCAGTCCTCCTACATCCTTAGCAGGCACTGTAGAGCACAGAGAACAGGGCTGGTCAGGGAGAGCTCCATCCACAGCAATGCCCTTTCTCTGAGTATGACTCCAATGGCCAAACAAAATATGGCCAGGCACAGTGGCACTCCTTTAATCCCAGAGGCAGAGGGCAAGTGTATCTCTCTGTGAGTCCAAAGCTAGCCTAGTCTACACAGCAAGTTCCAAGCCATCCAGAGATACATACTGTGACTCTGTCTCAAAAACAAACCAAAATAAAGCAAAAACAAACAAGCAAAAAAAAAAAAAAATTGGCTAAGGACAGTTCTTACAAGACCATCGCAAAGCCTCCCATGTCCACGCCATACTGCTCAGTCTTAACACGGAAGTCCCATTACACAAGGTAGACAGATGGCCTTAGAGACATGTGTTGAATGAAGTAGCTGCTCACAAAACACACAGTACCACTCCGCTCACGATGCATACCTAGAGTAAGCAAATCCAGAGACAGAACAGAGACTAATCAGAAGCAAAGAAATAGGAAGTGACGGCCTGATGCCCTGAGGTAATGACAAATGCTATCTGCCACAGTGACAAGAATACATTTAATGTCATGGAACTAAACTGGACATACTTGCAGACAGACAGACAGACAGACCCACACACACACACACACACACACACACACACACACACGAATAATAGTTCTCTTTCTAAACCATGGATCCTAGATGACATTCCTGGCCCTAGACACTGGGACCTAATAATGAGGCAAAGTCCCACTCTGACTGGAATTTAAACCCCAGGGGTGGCTCACAAACCATCCCACCCCTCTGTCACTCTAACTCAGACAGGCAAACACACAAAGGAGGGCTTCCACAGAGCGTCCCGGTGTGTTCTCCAAACACTCCAGTCATAAAACCAGCCAAGGGACTGGCAGTGTGGCTCAGTGTACAGCACCCACCTAGCAAGCTGGAGGCCCTGAGTTCCAGCCATGGCAACTCCTACTGCACAACCCACCCCTCCCCAAACAAACAAACAAAACCAACCCCATGAAGTTGGGTGCATCAGAAGAGCAGGAGTTCAGAACCCTTGGCTACACCGAGTTTGTGGTCAGCCTGTGCTATATGAGACCGTGTCTCAAAATATAAACAGTTGACCAGAGCAGAAAAAGTCAAGACGCTCTGTGTCCGAGTGGAGCTGAGCTGGGGCCTGGAGGGGTCACGTGTCTTGGTTCTGTCTGCCCTCTCCAGACTCAGGAACCATTTGAGACACAGGCTCAGAGGATTCTTCAGGGCCACCTCAGAAAGCTACCACCTGGTCTTCTTCAGGGTTTTGATTTTCTCTCCATCTCTCCCCCACATTTGGTAGGAGGTGCTGGTCCTAGAACACCCCAGGTACTGCCTTTTTAAGAGGTTATGTTAAACAGCACCTACTGGTGTCCCTGGTCCTTGACAGACAGAATCATCTAGAAAGAAGCCGACTTTCAGTGTCAGAGAGAAGAAGAGTCCTCGTCTCAGCTTGGAGACCTTGTAAAGACTAAACCTTAGTTTCATAGCCAAACTTGAACTTTTAAATGAAATTCTTCATGGAAACACTCATCAGTCAAATGAAGCCTACAGCCGGGGATGAGCTCCACTGAGCGACTCCCACGCCATTTTAACAAGACCTGACAGATGGGAATTTTTCCTTCATCAATAAGTTTATAAATATGACCCTTGGGAAAGAAAAATAAGTAAGTCCAGCTTTTGAAAGTTTTGGCAGTAACTGATTTAAATATATTTTAGAGTAAAGAAGACACTGAAACTGAAAACCAGCAACAACTAAGTAACTCACCTGTAAACCCCACCCTCAGGAGGCCAGCCAGTGAGTTCCAGGCCAGCCAGGGCTTCCCAATGAATCCCTACCTCAAAGCAAAGCAAAACCAAGACCCCAAACAAACTGCAAAATGAGAACCCATTACCAAGTCCTCTTCTGAGCTGGGAAGCTACCAACCACTGAGCCAGCATGTTAGGCATTCCTTCAGGCTCCCTACCCACCCAGCTCCAGCAGAATGCTAGCACATGTGGGGAGTTCTTACTCTCCTGCTTTCCAGTCCCACACAGGCTGCCTAACACATCAAACACCAACTAGTGAGCCAGCCAAAACATGTACCTGTACACACTGGGGTTCTGTTGTTGTTTGTGTGTATGGATGAATGTCACAGCATACCTGAGGTCAGAGGACAACCTGCAGGAGTCAGCTCTTCCCTTCTACCATGTAGGTTCTAGGGACTCAAACTCCCGTCATTAAATTTGAGTTATCTTGCCAGCCTTGTCTGCGACGTGGTCTGTGTGTCCCAGGCTGGCCTCAAACTCACAGTCCCCCTGCCTCCGCTCTTCTGCACTGGGATGGCAAATGTTTGCCATGATGTTCCCATTTCCTGTCATTTGTTTATATGTTTTGGGGGGTGGGAGGACGGCACATTTTAAAACAGCATCTCTTAGACCAAAACCTCCAGTTGTTATTTAAATCACATTCCCACTATAAGTAACTAGCAAAGATGAAACTAAATCAAGCAGAAAGGCCAGGCCTTGGGCCAGACACTAAATGTCAGATTTATATACCACAACATACATGTACCACCCCAGTCCTGCCTACCCCAGAAAGTCACAGGCTAAAGACTGCCCTTCATAGGAGGATCTCCCCAAGATTCAGGAAAACACTGTTTCCCCACTGTCCAATAATCCGGTCACCGTAAGACCTTGGTGAGTCTGTGTGCAGTGATCACAGTAGACAAGCGTTCCCTGCAGAATTCTAAGAGACCACCTCCTTTGGCAGTCCACATCTGAGCAAGCTTTGCCTCCTCTGAACCCAGCCCTCTCCAAGTTCCCCATGATGTACATTCTATTAAAGAACCCCAGAGGGGAAATCAACCTAGCTCAAGTACGTGTGTGGCACGCGCGCGCGCGCGTGCGCGCGCTCATGCACTCTCCGGCCTATTTTAATGTAAAAGCATGATTCTTTTAGATCTAAGGCCACCGACAAGAAAAGATGAAGGGCTACAGCTGATGGAGGAGTGTGGAGCTACTCTTGGGAGACTCTATCTTCTGTGTAAAGTCACAGGAGTGAAGAATGTATCCAGGCAGTCAGACAGTGCTTCCCAGGAGGGGGGGGGGGGGCTGGGGACTTTTAATGTTTACAAAATAAATAAAATAAAACAGGAGATAGGATGGAGTTAATTAGTAATGGAAAGTGTTAGCCCTCAGCATTCCTACTTCTGATAATGGCAGGCAGAGGGGTTCACATTCTAAATCCAGGCCTACTTTACTCAAAGCCAACTTCCATTCTTCAAGGTCTATGCCTCCCTAACTGTTTTAGAGATCGGCAGGGTCTGCAAAGGTATCAGCAATCAGAATTAACAAGAAATGCAAAGTCCTGCTATGAAATATAACACTTTTCATTCTTCCTCCCCCCCAAAAAAATCCTATGTATATCAAATATTGGCACACAAACAAAAAGTACTTGTTAATTAACTTTACAAAAAAAAAAAATCCACCACTCTCACAATGAAATCGACACAGTCTAGACATTAACCAACATAAAGTACTTGCCAAGTGAACGGCAAGCATTAAGCAGTGCCAAATTTCTCTCCTAATTTTAGTATCTCCACCAATTATCTCTACTTCCAACATTACTGTTTTATTATAGCTTCAAGATGAAACAATAAATCAAGTAGCATTCGGCTTAAAAGCATTGAGAGAAAGCAGGTAACTAACATTCAGGGATATTAGCAGCCCAAGCAAGTCCTTAAAACTCTGAGGGTGCGTGCTCCTCAGAGGCTGACACAACAGTTGTGCCTTTACACATCCCTGAACTCCAGCTGCTCCAGAGAACACAACAAGCAATGAACTTTTTAAAAGGACCGAGATTTCTGGTAATTTCTACAGCTTCCACGAAGCTGAACCGCTCCTTCTGTGGACTGGAACATATCCACCATTTGTACAGCACATTCACAGCCAAGACAACATAAATGCATTAAATTTATCATCTGTAGTCCTTCAAGCATACTATTTTTAAATAGTACGAAATGTTACTTAAAAGTTTCGCGCTATTACAAGCATGAAGTAAATACAAAACGTTGTGTTGGTCTAGGTTTCCCCATACAAACACAACACCCTCACCCCCGCGTTACCCTCCCCCACATGGCTCCCCAATAGCTTTCGTTCGAGTTTAGTGTGGATTTACCAGCTCCAACCTCCATTCTACTCTCCAGTGGGTTTTAAGGGCCTAGGGCAGGCTATTTACAACACAGCATTTAAAATAACAAGGCATTTTATTGTAAACGTGTTCCCCGCCCATCATTGAAAGTCCCTCCCACCACTGAAAGTCCCTCCCACCAAAGCCGTGATTCACGAAGGAAAGAAATAACCCACAGCTCCAATTTACATTTATACTATTCCAACTTGATGGCGAGGCTGAAGAACTCTCAGTTCAAAACTTCGGATTCTGTAATTTTGTATAGCAGCCTCTGTTGGTACCATATGAAGCTGACATTTTGAAGTGTGGTAAAAGTTAAGCAATTTCAAAGGAACCATGGTGAATTCGTTCAACAGCGTTTTCTATACCTGGATAACCAGACAAAATTTTACGAGAGGCTGAATACTGTAATGTATTGTTAACTATAGTTAAGTTAAAACAGGCTTTCTAAGCAGCGTCTGCATTCCTGTGCTGGAAGATTTTTTTTTTTTTTTTTTTTTTAGCGCCTTATTACAACAGTTGCTAAAAGGGGAGAAAAGAAAAATCACAAAAAGTAACCTTGTCTCCAGATTTAGCACTCAAAACTGGTGAGCACCATTTACTGACCTAACCTGGGGTTAAACTAAAAATACGGAGCAAGACTTGGTACAAATTCCCTAATAAGCGGCTACATTACGGGCAAGCAGGGGAAATTTAAAGGCGTGAAAAGTCCTCGCTCAAACTTTTTTGTCAACAAAATCTGCACGTCCAGTTCTCTCCCGCTCACACTCACAGGCATAAGTTTTCACCCGGCGGCCTCCTGCACGCCGCTGGTGGCCGAAGTCGCCCGGGCGAGACCCGGGCCACGCAGGCGAGGCTCGTGCGTGACCAGGGCTGGGGACCGGCGCTACGGACTCAGGCCGTGGAGTCGCGGCGGAGGCCGGCCCCGGAGAAGTCGGCTCAAAAGAGGCGTTACGCAACCGCCCCGCACCGACCGCCGGACGGCGCAGCCGGGGACGGGACACCGGACACCGGCGGGCACCGCGCCGCCGAGGGCCAGAGGTGCAGCGCGCAAGGCCGCGAGCGCGCGTGGTGGACGGCGCGGCGCACTGAGGCCCAGGCTGGGCGGGGTCGGCGCCGCGGGACGCGGGGTCTGGGCCTCCGGACGCCGCCGCGCGAGCACAACAAAGCCGCCCCGCCGCCGCCACCCGCTGCTCCTCACCCGCCCAGGACCCAGCCGACGGGTTGTCCGTGTCCTGCAGGACAGCTCGCCCGTGGGACCGGGCGGAGCCCTGTCCCGACAAACTTCCCGGCCGCGGCCCCTCACCTCCGGGAGCGCTCTACACCCTCGGCGGCGTCCTGGCCCGCGGCTCCGGGACCTCGCGCGCCGGGAGACCGGGCGCCGGTGGCGGCAGTGGCTGCTGACCCCGAAGGGTCGGGGGAGCCCGGGGAAGCGGCGGCGGCGCTGGCGACGGCGGCTCCATCTTCCCGGGGCGCTCACGCCGCGGTTCCGAAGCGCAGACCCGAGCGGGACATTCGCTACATTGTTGGCATTCCACGGGCGTCACGTGACCCCTCCTCCCGCGTCACTCCCGGCCGCATACCAGCCCGGGCGGGGCGCCCGCGGCCTTGCTACCCGCCGCCCGCTCCGCCCCACGGGCCGCTTCCTGCGCCGCCTGGCTGGGCGGCCACCTGCCCTGCACTGGGCTCGCGTCGGAAGCCGGCAGCCCGGGAGCGCCGGTTTCCCTAAACGCCTCGTACCAGTGGGTGAGAAAAGTAAGTTCACAGGCCCCGGTGCCAGCCACCGAAAGTGCAGCCGGCTGCTGAGACCCGGGCATCAAATAATAAACCGGGACGCCTGACAGCCGGGGCTTAACCGGACGCAGGCTAACCAGCTCCCTCCCTGGGCACGTTTTAGGAAAGTGCCTTATGGTTTTATAAAACACCTCAGTATTGCACGAACCAACCGAGGAGACTGGCGTTTACACTTCGGCCACTCCTTTATCCTCCATTTGGGGATTTGGTCCAGGGACTGACGCTGAGAAATAACAGCGTGGAAGCCAAGTCTTTCGTTTACTATTGGCTGTCTAACGTCACACTCCCCACCAACTTACGATCTGTGGTAAATGATGGTGAGGACTAATAGTCTTAAAAGTCAACCAGGCTTCCTCTTTAATTAGCAAACGTGACATTTGAAGTTTCAATTCCGGAAGAAATTCACAAGAGTGAAGATCATTTGTACCAGTTTTTATTTTTGTCCTCGGGAAGGAAGTCGAGCCCCCTCTCCTGTGCCAAATTCAGGCTGTATTGTCAGAGGAACCCTTGTCAGGACTGTTTTAACTGCCTCAACAGACTTTAGTCCTGGACTGCCCCTCACCCCCACCACCACCACCTCTCTAATTCCCTTAAGGCTTCTTCCAGAGATTCTCATTTCTTTGTCCTTTGAACTTTAATAATTAAGCCTCCTGCAGATTAGCCTCATTTTCTTTAGTCAGCCTGACCCTGTGTGCTACACTGACATCTTGCACCGTGATGAGAAACCAATGCATCAAGTAATACTCTAAAAGAGGAGGCTGGCACTCACCTGGGAACTTCCTCCCCCATCTCGAAGCGCACTGGCAACCTTCACTGTGTGTTAAAAGTTCCTATCTCTTGCTCTAAGAAATGTTAGGGAAGCCGGTTAGTGATGCACACCTATAGTCCCAGCTCTCAGGAAGGCAGGTGATCTCTGAGTTCAAGGTCAATCTGGTTACAGAGAGAATTCCAGGACAACCATGGCTACACAGAGAAACCTGGTAGAGGGGGAGAGGAGGGGTGCTGAGGGAGGAAGGGAGGGAGGGAGGGAGGAAGGGAGAGAGAGACAAAGAGACAGAGACACCAGGGCCAAGGGATCCAATGCCTTGTTCTGGCTTCTGTGGGTATATGCACACACACATGTGCATATGCTTAGCACAGACACACACATAAATAAAAATAAATCTTTTTTTATTTTATTTTTTTAATATTTTTTATTACGTATTTTCCTCAATTACATTTCCAATGCTATCCCAAAAGTCCCCCATACCCTCCCTGATCTTTTTTTTTAAAGAACAAAAATAACTTTCTTTTTGTCAAACAGTGGTGACACATGCCTTTAATCCCAGTACTGAGGAGGCAGAGGCAGGCTGATCTCAGAGTTCCAGGCCAGCCTGGTCTACTGAGTTAATTCTAGGACAGCCAGGGCTACACAGAGAAACCCTGTCTAAAAACAACAAAACAAACAAATAAGCAAGAACTCTTTGCAACAGCACTATTTATAATAGTGAAAAGCCAAGGACAGCTGGATGGCAGGAGCAGAGAGAGAGAGAAGCTAAGTAAAGAGGCCGGCTTTATTTCTGCCAAAGGACAAATGATTACAGACAGAATTCAGAACCAATGTGGGGTGAACAAAAGCAAACTGCAGAACTGTGCATATGTCATGACACCATCTCCATAAATAAACACAGGCTTTGGGACCTATACTCACCTCTCTTACATACCACAACCATGATAGCTATAGCCCATTTACAACCATGATAGCCATAGCCCATTTAGAAGGAATGGAAATTGGACAGAGGAGGGAACACTAGTGTTTTAAGTTAATCTACAGTGCTTGCTGCTTTTATTAAAAAGCTGAAGGTAAACTGTCAACATTCTGTTTTTTAGATTTATTTATGCGTATGAGTCTTTGGCTTGAATGCAGCCTACAGATGAAGAACTCTTACCTCCCCTCCTGTACCATGTCTGCCTAGATGCTGCCATGTTCCTGCCTTGCTGATAATGGACTGAACCTCTGAACCTGTAAGCCAGCCCCAATTACATGCTGCCCTCATAAGACTTGCCTTGGTCATGGTGTCTGCTCACAGCAGTCAAACCCTGACATGTGAGCCAGGTGCCAATGGAACCCAGAAAGGTGCATCGGGCCCCTCAGAACCAGAGATGGGGTGGCTGTGAGCCACAAAGGTGATGCTACACTATTTATGCCTTTAATTTTTAAAATGTTTTTAAACACGCGCATCTGAGACTAGAAACAGATTGGAAATAAGTGTCTTAGATAGGGCTTTGATGAGGGAACTGATCGACAGTCAATCAAGTCAGGCATCATGGAGTGTTCCCATAGTCCCGGCACTCAGGAGAGTCAGCAGGAGGATGAGAAGGCTAAGGTCATCCGCAGCTACATAGTGAATTCTAGTCCAGCTTTGAGGCAGTGAGACCCTGTCTTTAAAATAATAATAATAATAATTTTAAAAGTATAGTATCTGGTCATAGTGATTCTAGGTGATATTTTTGTCTTATAACTTTTGATACATCAATATATCAATAGTAGGATAGCCAACAACAAAAAATATTTTTAAATTAGCAAAATAAGTACATTTACGTGATGTGTGTAGCTGAGGGGAGAGAAAACACAAGGCCAGGTGAGCACAACAGCATCTTTAGTGAGAAAACCAGCATCTATAGATAGATGTTATGTTATTTGTGTGTGCCGTGTCATAGCCTAGAGTGATGGTCTAGACGGGCACTTTGTCTCACCCAGTCTTCAGAGGAACCATGTTATTAACCCTTTCTGATAGAAGAAGACCTTGAAGTACAGAGAGCCAAGTAATTTGCCCGGGATCAAAGAGCTGAGATTTGAATCTAGGTAGATCTAACTGCAGAGCTTAGGAGCACTGAATTACAAGGCTCTCTTCAGGTAATCGCAAGAAGTCATGATTACAATGTACTTATAAATACAGAAACAAGCCAAATTAACCCCTGTGCATTTATAGTGTTCTTGGCTTCTTGTTGTGTGGCTGAAGATGGAAGCCAGGGCCTCACAGGTACTAGCTAGGTAGGCACTGTGCCACTAAGCTGTCCCCCAGCCGTGACTAAAAGAAGAAATGTCTACAGAGGGAAGAAAAGAGGCGCACAAGAGCCCTGTCTCTTAGTTTCAGTCAAAGCAGAGACAGCTGTCATAGACCTTGCTAGCGCTGGGAGTCAATTCTCCAATGAGGCTCCTGAAGTAAAGATAGGATAGTCTAGGGGTCCACCCAAAGAGAATGTCCATCAAGACTGACACCCTGCTCATGTTGTTTCTGAGTGCAGAAATCCTGATTATTGACTTAGCCTCCTTCATGGTGTGGGTGTCTGGAGAGCAGGGGCTGGTCTTCAGGCCCAATCTTGTCTCCTTATTTGTCACCAGTGTGTTGGAGACTCATCGGATCTGTCTCAAAGTTTTCTTTCTAGACAGTCATGAAAATGTAGAGCAGGATCAGAGATGGCAAAGGGCCTGGATGCCTGGGAAGAGGCACACCACACTGACCCGTCTCATTAGAAGTTGGTTTTCCCCCATATGTTTTGTCTCTCATTAACCAGGCTACAGCTTCCTGCACAACAGGAAACTATAAAGAACCTCCTAACTGACAAGCACATCAAATATACTTTAAAGCCATCTTTACTGTGACAAATATCAAAGTTTAAGCATGAACCATTTCTGCTCAAGTGTGGTGGTGGAAACCCACCAATCCCAGCACTCAGGATGCTGGGATGGGGAGATTGAGAGTCCTAGGCCAGCTTACACTATATCAAGAGACCTGTATAGATGCATGAATGGAATATTATCTATATCTGAGTCAGCTCCAGGGAACTCCTTCTCTATTGATCGTTGGCTACTGTGGCTCAAAGCTTTGGGACTTAACCACATCACCTTTGCTAGTTAGCCGATATGTTTCCATGATGCCTTGAGCTCATTTTTAAAACTTTAAAAATTTATTTTATTTTGTTTTTTTCTGATCAGAGTTTCTCTGTGTAGCCCTGGCAGTCCTGAAACTTACTCTGTAGACCAAGCTAACCTCAAACTCAGAGAGAGTCACCTGCCTCTGCCTCCCCAGTGCGTGGATTAAAGGTATGTGCCACCATACCCAGCTTATTTATTTTTATTCTATATGTGTGGGTGTTTTACCTGCAAGTATGTCTATGTACCATGTGCATGCAGTGCCCTAAGAGGCTGAAGAGGGACAACAGATCCCCTGGGGCTGGAGTTAGTGACGGTTATAAACCAATGACATCTAAAATAGGCCAGCCTTCAAGCTGCAGAATTTGACTCTTAACTCCAATGACAACAGGAAGTATTTGTAGGGCCCTCTCTCTGCAGTGGGTTGCTTGGTGGACAGAGGACCCTCCCCAGGGTTTGACAAACAGAAGAAAGTAGAGGAGAAATAGGAAACATTTTCACTCTTCCGTTGGCTTTTCCTCTGCCTCCGTTGTCTTCAGTTAGGCAATGGGCTCCTTTTCTTCTCTCCTATTAAGTCTGGCTGTCGGTGTGGTAGCTTAGGCCAGTAACCCCAACACATGGGACAGAAAAGCAAGAGGCACTGGATTCAAGGTCATCCTCTGCCTCATAGCAAGTAAGCAAAAAAGGGCTGGTGTACGCCTTAGCAGGCAAGGGGCTAACAGCAAACCTGGTGACCTGAGTTCATTCCTGGGATCTGCATGGTGGATAGAGAGAACTGACTGGAGTGTTGAGCACACACAAACACAGACAGACAGACAGACAAATTTGAAAAGAATTTTTTTTTTTTTTTAGAAAGGCCTAAACAGGGCTGCAGAGATGTCTCAGCGGTTAAGAATATCGACTGCTCTTACAGAGGTCCTGAGTTCAATTCCCAGCAACCACATGGTGGCTCACAACAATCTATAATGGGATCTGATGCCCTCTTGCTACAGTGTACTCATATACATAAAATAAATAATTCTTAAAAAGAATTTTAAGGGCTGGTGAGATGGCTCAGTGGGTAAGAGCACCCAACTGCTCTTCCGAAGGTCCAGAGTTCAAATCCCAGCAACCACATGGTGGCTCACAACCATCCGTGATGAGATCTGGCGCCCTCTTCTGGAGTGTCTGAAGACAGCTACAGTGTACTTACATATAATAAATAAATAAATCTTTAAAAAAAAAAAAAAGAAAAAAAAAGAATTTTAAAATGTGATGGTTTGTACATGCTTGGCCCAGGGAATGGCACTATTAGAAGGTGTGGCTTTGTTGGAGTAGATGTGTCACTGTGGGTGTGGGCTTTAAGGCCCTTATCCTAGCTGCCTGAGGCAGTTTTCTGGTAGCAGCCGTCAGATGAAGATGTAGAATTCTCAGCTCCTTCTGTACCATGCCTGCCTGGACACTGCCAAGCCCCCACCTTGATGATAATGGACTGAACCTCTGAACCTGTAAGCCAGCCCCAATTAAATGTTGTCCTTATAAGAGTTGCCTTGGTCATAGTGTCTGTTTTCAGCAGTAAAACCCTAAGACAAAAATTAAAGAAAAGCCAATTAGGCTGGGCAGTAGTGGCACATGCCTTTAATCCCAGCACTTGGAAGGCAGAGGCAGGCAGATTTCTGAGTTCAAGGCCAGCCTGGTTTACAGAGTGAGTTCCAGGACAGCCAGAGCTACACAGAGAAACCCTGTCTCGAAAAGAAAGAAAGAAAGAAAGAAAGAAAGAAAGAAAGAAAGAAAGAAAGAAAGAAAGAAAGAAAGAAAGAGAGAAAAGAAAAATAAATAAAAACAGAAGCCAATTAGCATCTTAACCCAGGGCCTTTCAAACACTGTCCCACTGAGGCCTTTAGCCACACTTAAGTTTTTTTTTCTCAGCAATCAAATAGTTTGGATATCAGGGCTAAATCCCTAGGATATCAGCTCTCACACTTGCCTTGCACTTTTAAAGTATGAACTCTTCCTTGATTTTAAATAATTTGTAATAGCTCTACTTCTAGCTATTACAGAGAGAGATGGCCCTAGAAACTGCACACAAGCTTCCTGTGTGTAGTTGGGGCAGCTCAGGACCCAGGACCTCACAGACCTGCTTGTCTGGATGCCTCCAGTCATGCTCAGGTATTTTCATTTTCCAAATAGGCTCTGTGCTTCTCAGACGAGTGATAATATATGAGGTTGCATAAATCAGCCTTGCTCAATGAGCTAAGGCTTGTTCCCAGGAAAGCTCACAGCAGCAATCTCATGAAGATGGAATCACGTTCTGATTTAAACGATTCTTTTGACAGTTCATATTACTAAGAGACAGATTGGTAAGGGAGACAGTCTCCTAACAGATCCGTCCCCCTTTGCACTCCCCTGGTGCTGATTGACCTTACATGAGTAGATGCCCTCTCTGGTGTGACAGTTACAGTGTACTCACATACATAAAATAAATAAATAATTCTCTTTTTAAAAAAAAACCCCAATAACAACAAAAATGTAAAACAAGGCTCAAGGGTAGGTGCATACCTTTAGAGGCAGGAGGACCTCTGTGAGTTCAAGACCACTTTCTACAGAGTGATTTCCAGGCCAGTGAGGCCCTACCTAAATAATAACAAAAACAAAACCACAAAACAGGCCAGAGAGGTGGCACAGTGGTAAAGAGCAATGGCTGCTCTTCCAGGGAACCTACCTACCTGATGGATGGCTCACAACTGGCTAACTCCAGTTCTGGGGGATCTGATTACTAACCTCTGGTCTCTTCAGGCACCAGACACAGAAGAGGCACACAGACATACATAAGAGAAAACATTGAAAACAAAAAAACAAAAAATAACCAGGCCAGGTTTGGTGGAACATGCCTTTAATCCCAGCACTTGGGAGGCACAGGCAGGTGATCATTGTGAATTTTGGGCCAGCTTGGCCTGCCTAGTGAGCTCCAGGCCAGTTAAGGTTACATAGGAAGCTCTAGTCTCAGAAACAAACGACAAAAACATACAACAATGAAGTACTATCTCTGGCCCAATCTGGTCTCAAACTTCTGGGCCCAAACAGCCTGTCTCAGTCTCCCGAATACTGGAGCTACGTGCTGGCAGATCCAGCTGGCTCAGTCAAACCATCTGTTTATTCATTTATTTTTGAGAGGGGATCTCATGAGATGAACTCTTCTCCCTCAAGCCCCCTTGCCTCTGCTTGCTGGTATATAAGTATGTGCTGTGCCACACCTGCTAAACATTTTAATGTACTATTTTGTATCAAATATTGGTAAACTTTATGAAGAATAAGTCCAAGGCTTTTGTTTTATCACAATCGATTTCTGTAACAAAATAAGCATGTCCGAGTTACTTGGGAGGAACCAGATAACCTAAATCTACCAAAAAGATTTAACTGTATAATTAATTGATTGTAAAGGAACCGATTTCGTGATCTATTCTTAACTCCGAATGTAAGAAGAACTGTGAACGAGCTGCTGTTTGGGTTGTTCACTGTTACTTTAAGCGGCAGCTGTTTTGCTTTATCTACCAGATACCAGATCAGAAAAAGGAAAATGAAGTGTGTTATCATTAGATGCTCGAAAAACATGGCCAGAAGAAAGCCAGGAGCAGACCGTGAGAAGTCGACTCCAGGGCAGAAGTGGAAGCAGGCCTGTGAGGCCCTGGCTGCCAGATTCCGAAGCAAAAGGAAGCAGTTGCTGCAAACTGTATTTGATTATGGATAATGGAAGGCCAAGAAGAGTTGGAACCAGGCGGGGCGAATGCCCCAGAACTAATCCCTTTGAAAAGGACAGAAGTGAGAGAAAGGATCAGAATTTGAAATAAAGCTACTTAGAAAGGGAAAGGGGCTGAAGCAAAGTCAGGAGGAAAGTTGGTATTTGAGGCATGCAGAGAATGGACTCTGAAAGAGTAGGCAGGATGTTAGAGCAGAGGGGATATGAAGTAAACAGAGTGGATAGAAGAGATGACATAGCTCTGTGGTTAAGTCCCGTCAAATTAAAAGCTAACGAGGCCGTAGTGTATGCCTGTGCTCCCTAGCTACTCAAGCTGCTAAGGCAAGAAGATTCCTTGAGCACAAAAATTCACACACACACACACACACACAAATGAAAAAGGTCTGGGTAATGGAGACCCTGGATAAACAAACAGACCACAACCACCACCATCAGCTACAAAGCTGGACACAGTGGGGCACACCTGTAATCCCAGCACTTAGAGAGCAGAGGTATGAGAACCAGGAATTCAAGGTCAGCCTTAACTCCTGGCTAGCCTGGGCTACAAGAGAGCCTGTCTAAAATACACAAAACGAAGCACAAAACAAACAACTTTTTTGGGGGGGGGTTGTTTTTTTGTTTGTTTGTTTTTGGTTTCTTTCGAGACAGGGTTTCTCTGTACAGCCCTGGCTGTCCTGGGACTCACTTTGTAGACCAGGCTGGCCTCAAACTCAGAAATCCACCTGCCCCTGCCCCTGCCCCTGCCCCTGCCCCTGCCCCTGCCCCTGCCTCCTCTGCCTCTGCCTCCTCTGCCTCTGCCTCCTCTGCCTCTGCCTCCTCTGCCTCTGCCTCCTCTGCCTCTGCCTCCTCTGCCTCTGCCTCCTCTGCCTCTGCCTCCTCTGCCTCTGCCTCCTCTGCCTCTGCCTCCTCTGCCTCTGCCTCCTCTGCCTCTGCCTCCTCTGCCTCTGCCTCCTCTGCCTCTGCCTCCTCTGCCTCTGCCTCCTCTGCCTCTGCCTCCTCTGCCTCCTCTGCCTCCTCTGCCTCCTCTGCCTCCTCTGCCTCCTCTGCCTCCTCTGCCTCCTCTGCCTCCTCTGCCTCCTCTGCCTCCTCTGCCTCCTCTGCCTCCTCTGCCTCCTCTGCCTCCTCTGCCTCCTCTGCCTCCTCTGCCTCCTCTGCCTCCTCTGCCTCCTCTGCCTCCTCTGCCTCCTCTGCCTCCTCTGCCTCCTCTGCCTCCTCTGCCTCCTCTGCCTCCTCTGCCTCCTCTGCCTCCTCTGCCTCTGCCTCTGCCTCTGCCTCTGCCTCTGCCTCTGCCTCTGCCTCTGCCTCCTGCCTCCTGCCTCTGCCTCTGCCTCTGCCTCTGCCTCTGCCTCTGCCTCTGCCTCTGCCTCTGCCTCTGCCTCTGCCTCTGCCTCTGCCTCTGCCTCTGCCTCTGCCTCTGCCTCTGCCTCTGCCTCTGCCTCTGCCTCTGCCTCTGCCTCTGCCTCTGCCTCTGCCTCTGCCTCTGCCTCTGCCTCCCAAGTGTTGGGATTAAAGGCGTGCACCACCACTGCCCGGCAACAAACAACTTTTTAAAAAAACCCTATCACCTGAAGCAAAGAGGAGGGAGCAGCCCCCCACCCCACCCCATAAAGGGTATGTTTTGTGAAGACAGGGTGAGTTTGCTGTTCACCAAGATGCTCCATCTCCACACCGAGCCCAAAACTCACAAAATATGTCATTTGCGGCTAAGTGGAAATGTACTTCTAACATAAGCAGAGTCAGATGTACTGATAAACATCTGGGGCTCCAGGTCAGCCCCCAAATCACGGAGACCAGCTAATGCCACAACTGCTGTGTCGCTGAGCTGCCCTGTTTGCTGACTTGGGATAGTAAATGCACTTGCCACTTCCTGGTACTTTCAGCTCTTGGTGGTTTGGGGGACATCATCCCATCACATGTTAAGATCATCTGTGCCACAGACGGAGTCACTGGAGCAACAGAAACCAATGTCCCTCAAATTCACACAGGCTGAAGATCCAACAGCAAGGTGTGGAGAAGATGGTGCTGACAAGCTGAGCCCCAGCCTCTTCTCTCACTCCACATAGTCTTGGTGTCTTAGGTTTCTGTTGCTGTGAAGAGACACCAAGACCAAGGCAACTCTTATAAAGGAAAAGATTTGATTGGAGCTGGTGAATGGAGCAAGTCTGGTCCATTGTCTGTTTTATATAGCATATGGGCTAAGAGGGTTCAGTCCGTTATCATCATGGTGGGAAACATGGCAGCAGGCAGGCAGGCATGGTGCTGGAGAAGGAGCTAAGAGTAAGAGTTCTACATCTTGATCCACAGTCAGCATAAAGAGATTGTGTGCCACACTGGGCATAGCTTAAGCATGGGAGACCTCAAACCCCACCCCTAGGGACACATTTCCTCCAACAAGGCCTCACCCACTCCAATAAAGCCACACCCCCTAGGAATGCCACTCCCTATGGCCAAGCATTTAAACACTTGAGTCTATGGAGGCCATCCTATTCAAACTTGGGTGGTCTTTATCATGTCTGTGGCCACCACCTGTGTTTCTCTACATGACTGGCCCTCTGTGCATGTCTACATATGCTTGGTATTAGGACATAGTCATGCTTGATCAGGGCCTGCCCTGATAGCTTCAGTTTGACTTCGTCTACACAGACCCTATCTGTAAATAAGGTGATATTTTGAAGTACTAAGGGTTAGGATGCCAACATAATGCACTTTGGAAGAACACAGGCCCACCCATCATGAGGGTGAATGGAGCAAGTCTGGCCCATGGTCTGTTTTATTGTCCATAGCATATGGGCTAAGAATTATGTTAAGATTTCTAAGTTATTGAGAGAAGAAAATCAAAAGAAGAGAAGCATTTCATGACCCATGGACAGGATGTGCAATCAATATTGCAGTGCCTATGATGCAAGCCATAACTGGAGCATGGTCATGCACATTCGATCTCTCATCTCCCGTGGCTGCTTTCTCTTTACAGCAGACACTATTGCAACATATGTGGCCAATAAAACCCTAAATATTTGCTGTCTGTTCTTTACAGAAAAAAAAGTTGTCAACCTCTGCTCCAGAGCAGTGCCAGCAGGCGTGGAAAAGCTCTGACTGGGATGGAGAGTCACGAGGAGGCAGGATCCACACAGTGTTGTCAGGGGAGGCAGAGCAGGGAGTGGGGTCAGTGACCCTTGTTTCTCTAGCATCCCCTACCCATACCTACATTACCATATAGCCCAGGAGGTGCCCAGGTACAAATTGTGGGTTCAGACTACTGTACAAATGTTTAGCCTACAAATTTGAAAAAACAAAACTTTTTTTTTCTGTGTAAATTACTATACTGATGAAATGAGACGCATATAAAAGCCAAATTCAGGCTGATCTGCTAGACCACCACTCTTAAGACCTCGTTGAGTAATGAGACCAGCCTTCAAGGGCAGGGTGAAGCCTATTGTCAAACCCCAGGGTTCCCTGTTGATATGATTTGGATGCATCTTCACAAAAGCTCCATGCAGGAAACTTAGTTCCAAATGCATCTGGTGATGGCTTTTCGTGGTGGGGCCTTTGGAAACCGATTTGAGTTTGATAAGGAAAAGAGGACTGAGTCCCTTGGCTTAAAGATAAGGGGAAAGGGATCCTGTATCTTCAGGGATATTCATTGCTGTCCACTGCTATGATGACCAAAAGCCGTTTGGGGAGGAAAGGGTTTCTCTTATAGCTTACAGTCCATGATGAAGGGACTCAGAGAAGGGACTGGGCAGGAACTGAAGCAGTAGCCATGAGGAGCACTGCTCACTGGCCCACCTTCCGTGGTTTACTTCAGCCTGTTTTCATATACAACCCAGGGCCCTGCGCTCAGGGATGGCACTGCACAGTGAACTAGGTCCTCCCGCATCAATCATTAATCAAGAAAATGCCCCCACAAAGCTGAGAGTCAGCTCACTGGTTAGGAACACTGGCTGCTCTTGCAGAGAATCCAGGTTCAGTTCTCAGCACCCACCCGATGGCTCATAAGCATCTGTGACTCCAATCCCATTTTCTAGCCATTGCTGGCATCAGGCATACAGGTGATCTACAGGTGTACTACTTGCAGGTAAAACACTCATATACACTAAATAAATAAGCCTTTAAAAAAAGAGCCTGGGGCTGGAGAGATGGCTCAGTGGTTAAGAGCGCCAACTGCTCTTCTAAAGGTCCTGAGTTCAAATCCCAGCAACCACATGGTGGCTCACAACCATCCATAATGAGATCTGATGCCCTCTTCTGGAGTGTCTGAAGGCAGCTACAGTGAACTCACATATAATAAACAAACAAACAAACAAACAAATAAATAAATATTTAAAAAAAAAAAGAGCCTGGCTGTGGTGGTGCATGCCTTTAGTCCTCGGGAAGCAGAAGAGGGCAGATCTCTGAGTTTGAGGCCAATCTGGTCTACAGAATGAGTTCTAGGGCAGCCAGGGCTATTCAGAGAAACCACATCTTGAAAAACCAGGGGAAGGAAGGAAGGAAGGAAGGAAGGAAGGAAGGAAGGAAGGATCCTCACAGTCTTACCTATAGGCTAATATGATGTAGGCAATTCCTCAATTCATGGTTTTTGGTTTTTCTCATTTTGTTTTCCTCTGGGTACCTCTAGCTTATATCAAGTACAGCAGGCTGCTATAATTCCCCTTCACCAGGCTGGATGCAGTAAGAGGCTCTGGACAGATACTGGTTCTCTATGGTTTTTCAAGACTCCTGTGGAAAATGAATGTCTTTATTAATTACCCAGGCTCTAGTGATCTGAGTAAGAACGTGAATAGGGGGCAAAGAAACAGCCAATTGGTTGAGAGGGCTTACTGCAGCTCTTACTACAGCTCAGTGGATCCTGCATCTTCCTCCCACCTCTGCAAGCACCAGCACACATGACACACTAGACACTCACACACACACATAAAACCAACACCCAGCCAACCAAAAAAACCCTCCACCACACGTACAAACCAGACTTCGACACCCATCTGGTGATGGTGTACACCAGACCCACCATTCTTTCTTTCTGAAGGCCTTTGCATGTTTTCTCCATCCCTCAAACTCAGTTGACCCCAGGTCACCTTGTCTGGGACAGCAGCAGAGAGGCTGGAGATGACTTCTTAGAAGAACTGCCTAGTTTAGGAGCAAAAGTGGGTGGTGCAGCTTCTCCAGGGCCATGAGCCAAGCCAGCAGACTGAACAAAGGGAATGGACAAATGGAGAGTCTGTGAGTGGCCTTCCCCTCTGCCAGCTGCTGCTGGACTCTTGCATCCATTTGGAGGCCAGCTGTGAGAGGCATGTGCCTCTGTTCCTCTGGGTCCCTGCCTCCAGCCCGGACCTGCTGTGAGGCTATGCTCTTTTTGGACAGGGGTAGAAATGAACCCGGATGATGGCAAGGTCACCAGAGTGGGCGGCAGAGTTGAGAGTGATGCAGTATGGTGAAATGAGCAGGCTGCTGAAGGATCGATAAGGCCGGTAGTGTGGGCTCATGGTCAGGTCAGGTGCCCAAGAATGCTGGGTTAGAAAGTTGTCATTTTCCAAATGGATTTTTTTGTTTGTTTGGGTTTGATTTTTTGAGACAAAAGTATAAATTTGTAGCCCAGACTGGCCCCAAATTTAAGATAACCCTACTGCCCCAGCTTCCTGAATACCAGGATTCATTTGTACAACAGCACCCTTGCCTTCCACGTGTATAGCTTTTGTTCTTAATAATCTTTTCTCTCTTTTCTCAAAAAACCAACCTCATTTATGTCACCTTTAAATACTCCCTCCCTGGACTAGAGAGATGACTCAGCAGTTAAGAGTACTGGCTGCGCTTTTAGGGGTCCTGAGTTCAATTCTCAGTAACTACAAAGTGTCTTACAACCATCTATAATGTGTGTGTGTGTGTATAATTTCCTGCCACCCTCTTCAATAAGACCTTGGATGGGGAGGCATGTGGCATCAGACCTCTAGTCTGAGAGGCAGGCATCTGCATGTCTAGAAGGACACCACCCACTCCAGCTTTGGAGCCAACACAACCAGTCAGTAGTGGAATGGTGACCAAAGTTCTTAGCTTTTAGGATGTTGTTTTTCTCATCTGTAAAGCAGAGATCCACAGCTGTCTCCAGTGTCAAGAGGTCAAGCTAGATGATATGCCTGAAGCCCCTGGTGGAGAGTAGGTGTTGAGTAAACCTTTCATCCAAGAGAAGCTTAGCATTGAGAGCTGAAAGAACATTCTAGAAGGGAGGTTGGAAACTTTCCGTGAATATTTAGTCTTATGAATCAAATTATTAGCAGCAAGTTTGAAGGAGGAAATGGAATTGTACAGAAGGCGATGGCCCATGTGCTGCCAATTACAGCCCAGAGCTTCATGTTCTTGGAAGTTATGAACACAGCCTCTAAAAAAGGGCAATTTTGGTGATTTTTAAGTAAGGCACAGTTACAGCAAACATCCTGTAGCTTTTGAATAGTTTTTTTTTTAATAAGTCTATTAAGCTATATTAAATCCTACAAGCTGTACACGCCAAGGAAAGCTAAAGAATTTGGGGACTTTGAATGGAAGTTCCCCAGCCTTAGAAAGGAACACCACCAACTGAACATCACGACTGCAGCTGTGGAGTTAATTTTAAACCATTTTTAGTCCTGACAAGTATTTTGTTTGGCAAGAGGAGAACCCTGTTGTGGAGGATCTGAAATTTGGGGTTCTGGTTCATGGATAACTAGTATGCAGAGATAGGGAACAGGACGCACAGGTTAGACTAGAAATACACAATGTGACCTGTTGGGAACCCATAACATTATGTCACTCCCTTCCTGCCTCTTGCCTCCCTCCCTTCCTTCCTTTCCTTCTTACCCCCTCCTTTTCCTCTTTCCCTTCCTTCTGTTCCTCTCTCCCTCCCTCTCTTCCTCCCTCCTTTTCCTCTTTCCTGCCTCTCCTTCTTCCTTCCCTCGTTCCTTCCCTCCCTCACCCCTCCCTCCCTCTCTCCTTTATTCTTTCCTTCCTTCCTTGATAGGTTTGTGTTTATATTATTGTATAGTTAGCTGAACTGATCAAAGTCAAGCAAGTCCTCTGCTTGTCCTGTGCTTTGCTAAGAGTCATCCAAGCCAGGCCTGATAATGTAGGCCTATAATCTCTGGGCTGAGGAAGTCAAAGCAGGAAGATTGTGAGTTCAAGGCCAGCCTAGGTTACATTAAAATGATCCACATGTGTGGGAACTCACACCTCAGGGTCCCTTTGGGCAGGAGTTCCCACAGCATGGTGTTTACAGAATGCTTCGGGCAGCACCCAACTTCCCCAGTGCACATGCTCACAGTATGTGTCATTCAAAAACTTGCAGAATGTCAGGAAATTGAGACTCTGGGTGAAACAAACTGGTCGGATGATTGCAATTCCTTCCTTCTGAGAAGCCATTCCTCACACCACAAGGAATGCTGAGAGGAATTTGCCCCTTTTCTCCAGGAAACAGCCCTCCTATCTAATGGGCATCGTGGTCTGTGCCAAGTGGGCTGACTGAGGACACATGCCAGCATGAGGGGTAAGACCCCCAGAATTCCCTGGCAGCTATTTGCAATGGATCATTCACTGGACGTTAATTTGCAATGAAGTCATTACCTACAAGTTATCAAAAAAATAGAGCAGACAAAACAGTGGTTGGTGCACAGGCTCCCTTGAAACTAGGTTTCATATTTGAACCTGCCTTCCTGGGTCCACTGAGAAAATGAGAGCCACTGTGGCTATCTTCCTGGCAATGCAAGACTTTGTATCTGTAGGTGTTTAGTCATTTAGTCAGATTGGAGAGGACTGAATGTCAGCCAGAGGCATCCATTGAGCTGGAACAGAGTGAATGGAATAAGCTGAAGAGGGGAGACGGGGAGTCTCACAGAGAAAAGAAATAATGACAGATGCTTTTTATAGAGCAATCCACCAAGAAGCTCAGAGAAAAATACAAACAAAGGTTCAAGTGCCCAGAGGGCATCGCACAGTAACTGAGGGCCCAGTTGGAACCCACAGCTCGAATGGAGCTACTGTGGAGAGAACACCAGCAAGGAGCACAGACCTCATGTGGGGTCAGTGCTGGGACAGCTCAAGTCATTCAAACACAGGTCCAGTGGCCTGGAAACACATTTAAAAATCACACCCCCAAATTAGCCTCAGAGAACTATAATTTCACCCGAGTATCTAATTTCTATTGTGTTATCAGAAGCACCATCCACTTCACTGAACTGCATTGGATAAATGTGAAGTACTGAGATTCTCTGACTGCGTAATTAACTGACATTTGGTTGAAGGCAACTCTAAACTACCGGGTGCTTGATGGCAATAGGACAAACGCTAAGAAAAGGCAGAGTGTAGTCAACCTCTGGGGCTTGGCTTCACTGCTGTTTTCCTCCCACCCCACCCCCACCCTGACGTTTTCTAATTGAATGGTAAATGCATACAACTTTAACATTCCTTTGTTTGTTTGGTTTGGTTTGGTTTTTTGAGACAGGGTTTCTCTGTGTAGCCCTGGCTGTTCTGGAGCTCACTCTGTAGACCAATTGGCCTCATAATTCAGAAATCCACCTGCCTCTGCCTCCCAAGTGCTGGGATTAAAGGCCACCACGCCTGGCAACTTTAACATTTCTAAGCAACCAAAATACACAGTTAAGATGAAACAACACGGAATTGGGTATGGCAGTTGGGACGCCGAGGTTGAAGGATCAGGAGTTTGAGACCAGCCAGGCAATACTGGATTTTGTGAAGGTGGATTGTGCCTTCCCAAATCCAAGCTTTGGATTGCAGAAGTACCAGGGAGGTAAAGACCTGGAGTGGCTCTCAGATAGGAGGAGAGAAGCCCTCTTTATTATCACAGGCTGGTCAGAGACGCTGTGTGCAGTGATACGCAGACAGAGTGTTATGTAGAACGGGTGTTGCTGTGACTAGGCACCTGACAAAAGTGGCTAAGGAGGGAAGAACTTGTGGCTCACAGTTGAAGAACACTCTCCAGTGGTGGGAAGGCATGATGACAGGAGGGAGACACTGGTCACAGTGAACCACAGCTGGAGGTGCTGGTTCTCTGCTTCCTCTCTCGTCTTTTTACACCATCTAGGAATTCCAGGCCATGAGGGCACTGCCCACATTTAGGATGTGTTAGGGAACACTGCCCTCCAGGTGTGAGGACCAAGCTGAGCACCAGCTTCTGCACTAGCTCTAAGTTAGCAGGAAAGGAGCTGGTGATGGTGGAGGAAGGAGATGGAGGGCTAACTTACTCTTTCTTAGGGCTGGCAGGGAAAAGGTGATAGGCTATTTCTCCACTGCCAGTGAAATGAGCCAATTTAAGCCGATTGGATTATATTAAAGGCAGGCTTATTGGGAAGCTGCTCTCGAGTGGACAAGTACACTGGCCCCAAGGATCAAGGCCGGGGAAGTTACCATGGGGAAAGGGAAGGCGGTAAGGAAGGGAGAAAGAAACGGGTACAGGTGCAGAAAGAGAAGAGGAGAGGAGAGGGTGGGAGAGACCAAAATGTCTGGATTGTATCTGGAGGAGCTTCTCAGGGAAGGGCGGGGCTGGGGCAGGGAAGGGCGGGGCTGCGGGCAGGGAAGGGCGGGGCTGGGGGCAGGCTGTGCCAGGGAGGGACTGAGGGATGCTAGGGGAACCTGGAGGCCAGGTCTGCTTTGGGATGTAAAATATGCAACCAGTCTCTTGGCCCAGGTCTGAAACCAGACAGAAGGAAAGAACACAAATTAGACTTTTGCTGAAAGGCCCCTCCTGGGTTCCCAGACCTGGACAAATAACGAGGGTGAGGCATAAACAGAAGCCAGCCTTTAATACAGAGGAAAGGAAATCTTGTCTATAACATGTAGATGGGGGCCTTAATAATGGTCCAATACAGGAAACTATGGTAATCATGGAATATTTTGCCCCTATACTGCTTGAAATGGAAAGATACTCTTACCAACAAATGGGAGACACTCTCACAGTGTGGCTTGGGGGACTCTGGGGCCTGGGAGCAATGGGATCAGTTTAAATGCCGTGGAAGGGCTGGAGTGGTGACTCAGTGGTGACACTAGCACCCACTGCTCTACCTGAGGTCCTGAGTTCAATTCCCAGCAACCACATGATGGCTCACAACCACCTGTAATGGGATCTGATGCACACCTCTTCTGGTGTGTCTGAAGACAGCTACGGTGTACTCGTAAAAATAAATAAATCTAGCAAGCGTTTGCTGAAAGGACCCTGATATAGCTGTCTCTTGTGAGACTATGCCGGGGCCTAGCAAACACATAAGTGGATGCTCACAGTCAGCTATTGGATGGATCACAGGGCCCCCAATGGAGGAGCTAGAGAAAGTATCCAAGGAGCTAAAGAGATCTGCAACCCTGTAGGTGCAACAACATTATGAACTAACCAGTACCCCGGAGCTCTTGACTCTAGCTGCATATGTATCAAAAGATGGCCTAGTAGGCCATCACTGGAAAGAGAGGCCCATTGGACATGCAAACTTTATATGCCCCAGTACAGGGGAACGCCAGGGCCAAAAAGTGGGAATGGGGGTGGGGGGAGGGTATGGGGGACTTTTGGGATATCATTGGAAATGTAATTGAGGAAAATACGTAAAAATAAATAAATAAATAAATAAATAAATAAATAAATAAATCTTTAGCACTTAGCTGTTGGAAATAAAGCAAAACTGTGCAATTTAACTACCTATTCCTTTAAGACAAAGGCTGCGTAATTTGGGGCAATATGAGGAAAACCAGTCACTTTGGACTGGTGCCTAAGGACATTAAGTGCATCAGGTGACTGTCAACTGTGGTCCCATGAGCATCATGGCCTGGAGGGAAAAGAGGGAGGGTAGGCATTACTAAGTGCACCGGGCAGGAGAGAGGCAGTGTCTGATGCCCAGTTCACTACCAAATAGAACTAACTAACTGTGAGCCGCCTGCCTCTGCGTCCCGAGTGCTGGGATTAAATAAAGGCTTACATCACCATGCTTGGCTAAATGTATTCCTTTGCGTTGTTTGTTTATTTATGTAGTATATGAGTCCTCTTTCTATGTGCCTGCATGCCAGAATAGGGCATCAGATCCTGTTATAGATGGTTGTGAGCCACCACGTGGTTGCTGGGAATTGAATTTAGGGGCTGGAGAGATAGCTCATCAGTTAAGAGCACTGACTGCTCTTCCAGAGGTCCTGAGTTCAATTCCCAGCTACCACATGGTGGCTCACAACCATCTGTAATGGGATCTGATGCCCTCTTCAGGTGTGTCTGAAGACAGCAACAGTACACTCACATACATGAAATAAATAAATAAATAAATAAATAAATAAATAAATCTTTTTTTAAAAATACTATTAAAAAACAAACAAACAGAGCGGGGCGTGGTGGCACACGCCTTTAACCCCAGCACTCGGGAGGCAGAGGCAGGCGGATTTCTGAGTTTGAGGTCAGCCTGGTCTACAAAGTGAGTTCCAGGACAGCCAGGGCTATATAAAGAAACCCTGTCTCGAAAAACCAACCAAACAAACTTAGAACCTCTGGAAGAGCAGCCAGTGAGCCAACTCTCCAGCCCTGGACTCAGTTTTAAGATTCTGGCCACTGGGAGTTTGACCAGGCCGCTATAAGCACAGGGCAATACGATTGGACATGGTGGGGTTTTTTTTCTTTTTGTTTTTTGTTTTTTTCTTTTCTTATTTTTTGGAGGGAAGGGGGAATGCACAAGGGTAGGAGGGTGGATCTGGGAAGAATGGTACAAGAGTGTGATCTGGGTGCATTATATGAAATCCCCAGATAACTGATTTAAAAAAAAACAGCAACAGTATGTTGAGGAAAAAAGAGAAAAATAAATTAAACATCACACTTGAATTATGAAAAACAAACAAAAAACCAAAAATGACTTCTATGGCACACTAAAATGCTGAAGAAGGAAATTGAAGATACTAGGGAAGGAAGGAACTCCCGTGCTCACGGATGAGAAGGATCAACATTGTGAAAGTGGCCATCTTTACAAAAGCATACAAATTCTAATGCATTTCTGCGTTCGAAACAGAAAAGAACAAAATTCATATGGAAGCACAAAAGAGACCCAGGCGTCATTCAAAGCATCCCTGAGCTAAACAGGTAACGCCGGGCATCATCATCCTTAGCTTTAAGTTATTCAGTAAAGCCATAGTCAAAACAGCAACAATACCGGCAGGGGAAAAGAAAAGGTGATGTAGGTAGTGGGAGAGAAGGCCAGACAGAAGCCCACACAGCTCCGACCACCTGATCTTTGACAAAGTTGTCCAAACTATACATTGGAGGAAAGACAGCCTGTTCAAAACATAATGCTGCAAAAACTGGGTACCTACATGTAGAATAAAGAAACTAGATCTTTATCTCTCACCCTGCGCGAAAAGTAAACTTCAAGTGGACCAAAGACTTTAAAGGAAGACTTGGAACTCTAAAACTGCTAGAAGAAAAAGGAGGGAAGCTTCTTTAAGATGTCAGCAGCAAGTGTGGGGTTGCTAATATGACTGCAGTAGAGAGAAATAAGGCTAGTGATTGACAAGTGGGACCACATGAAACCAAAGCCTTCTGTACAACAGAGGAGATAGTGGAGTGACAGCCTGTGGAATTGAAGAAAACCTTTGTGGATTACATATCTTTAAAGGGATTAATATATAATAGAATAAACATAAAACCTGAAAAGAACAAAACAAGACAACAAGCCAATCAAGAAATAGACTAAGGGAGGCTGGAGAGGTGGTTTAGGGATTAAGAGAACTTACTGCTCTTCCAGAGGATTCTTGTTGGGTTCCCAGCACCCACAGTGGGCAGCTCACAAGCACTTGTAACTCCCGTCTCCATAAGTTCTCCTCCTGTTCTGGCTCCTGTGGGCATGAGCACACACAGAGACACACACACACATGGCATTCACAAACACACACATAGCATTCACACAGACACACATATACAGATAAACACAAATGAATGGGACTGAACAGAGAATTCTCAGAAGAGGAAACACAAATGGCTATAAATATTTTTAATAGTATTCAACATCCTTAGTTATCTGGGAAAGTAAATTAAAACTATTTTGAGATTTAATCTCAATCCAGGTAGAAAGACTGTCACCAAAAAAACAAATACTACCGGGTGGTGGTGGTGCATGTCTTTAGTCCCAGCACTTGGGAGTTCGAGGCCATCCTGGTCTACAGAGTAAGTTCCAGGACAACCAGGGCTACACAAAGAAACCCTGTGTTTAAACAAACAAACAAACAGGAGGAGGAGGATAGGAAGGGAGGAAGAAAGGAAAGAGAGAAAGAAAGATCTCTGCAAATGCTGGTGAGGATGTGGAGAAATAGAAAACATATCCACTGCTGGTAGAAATGTAAATGAGAGCAGCCACTATGGAGTCAGTGTGGGGGTTTGTAAGAAACCATACCAAACCAAACAGAAACCAAGACAAACAACCAACCCAGGAGTGTGGGAGAGAATTCAGCAGGTAAGAGCACTGCTGCTTCTGCAGAGGACTGGAGCTTGGTTCCCAGCATCCCCACATCAGGCAGCTCCAGGGGATTCTGGGCTCTGAGACCACTGCACACATGTACATATTCACATGCAGACATACACTCATGTACATAATCACATGCAGACATACACCTACACACCATTAGAACAAAACAACAATGTAAACTAGAACTCCCAGGTGACCCAGCTCTCCCAATCCTAGGAATGCACTCAAAGGGTTCCATATCCTGCCACAGAGATACGTGCACAGCTCTGTTAAGTGATACTCAATTCCCAAAAGCAACAACATGCAATTAACCTAGATTCCCATCAACTGATGAATGGGTAAAGAAAATGTGGTCTATATAGATTGTAATCAACTTGAGGAAAATGAATTTGCAGGAGAATGGATGGAACTGGAAAATATATTGACAAGCACCACGTGTTCTTTCTCATGTGAAAACCATAGATTCTAACTTACATGTGCATTTACATTGGGGTGAGTGTGTGCATGGAGCCCTGGAAACCAGAAAAAAAAGGCCTAGGAGTGGAGAATGACTCCTTGCCTGGGGAGAGATAGAATGAATATGGTAGAAAACGGCAAGTACATTATGGGGGAATTGGATGCCCACTGCACAGGTGGGAATTCATGTTGCACTCTGTAAACTCAAAAGCCCATGGCTGGAGAGACTGTGAGTCTGTGTAGGGAGCCCCTGCTGAGGGACCAGATCTTTTGGGTTCAGACTCCATCTTAGAGAACCTGACCTAAGGCTGAACTCCTAGCACCAATTTCCAGGTTACCCCTTCAACAAAACCTGCATCTAGCACCAGTTTCCAGATTATTCCCCAACAAATCTGCACCTCCAGGTTACAAGCCTGCCCCTGACAGACACTTCACTTCCTAACAACCACCAATCAGGTTTCCAGCACCAGTCAGTTATGTTAAAGGCCATAATGGCCTCCCAATCAGATGTGGTATCAGGCTAGATAGACCCTTCTTGCCTATACATACTTGCTTGGCTAAAACTAGGCTCAGGACTCTACCTTCCTGCTGTGTCAGGGTTGGCAGGGAGCCCAAGGTCCAACTTGAATAAAGAAACCCTAGTGGGATTGTATTGGAATCAGCTCCTTGGTGGTCTTTTGGGGGTTCACAAACATTTCCTGGCACAGCACTGCCATTGTCATTATCAATGGAAATAATGTGCCCGCTTAATCCAAACTGCTTCTGCCCACACATTAGTACTCTTATCGGCTTTGGTTCCAGAAACTTCTTTTTACAGTGATTACAGTAACTGCATAGACCCATAACTGGTCAGAGCACTGAAAGCAAATAAATGTTGAGTGCACAGCTGTAGTGGGACATCCACGTCAACTACCCCAAGGGAAAGGAGAGGCAGAAGGAACATGAGAGCCAGAGGAAAGAGTGGGGAGCACCGTGGGACACTGACTTCCAAGTGTGACATGTCTCTTACACAAGTGAACTCATAGTAGCTGCTCATGGGACTTGTGGAGCTAACCCTCCCGCAGAGTTTATAAAGAATGTTGATGGGGGCTCAAGAGGCTTTTTCAGTGTGAATCCACTGGTAAGGTGCCCACATCCTATAAATAGCCCAAATAAAATTCATCAAGTCACACACACAAAGGACACGAACAAGGAATGAGGGCTAGAGGGCGGGGACTATCAGGAGTCAGATGCAAGAAACAGAGTCACAGTGATGGGTTTAATATGACCGAAATGCACTATTGTTGCAGGATTTTCCCTATCCAATTACTTTAGTGCAGAGGAGGTCTGTGATTGGACAGGGAAAAGAGAGGAGGAGCTAAAAGTTGCAGGGACAGAGAGTCTCTCAGGGGAGAGGAGAATGGAGGCTGACGCGATGATATCACAAGGTTATATTAATTGGATAAAGCTTTGATCATTATCAATTGGCTCTGAAATTATTGTATTGGCCTCTTATAAATTGTGAGTTTATTGATACATAAATCTGATTGGTTAACTACAAGCTCTAAGAGTTTTAATTCTACCGGCTTACTGGGTATTGTGATTTCTAACTGCAAGGTTGGTGGTTCAATTTGGTTACTGGAATATGGGACCACCAATTACAGGGGATTTTAGCAGAGAGGGAACTAGTGGCTCCTGGGACAAGCAAGCCAGATGCTGCAGGGGCTAGCTGGAGAGATTTGCCAGAGGTGGCAGGAGCTCAGCCCAGCCCCACCTGGGAGTTGGGGGCGAGAGAAGCAGGAGCGTGGAAAGTTGGCGGGATCACTTTTTAATATTTCCCGCAACACATTATATACATGTGTACTGGCTGGTTTTTTATGTCAACTTGATGAAAGCTGGAGTTATCACAAAGAAAGGAGCCTCCCTTAAGGTATTGCCTCCATGAGATCCAACTGTAAGGCATTTTCTCAATTAGTGATCAAGGGTGGGAGGACCCATTGTGTGTGGTGCCATCCCTGGGTTTGGGTTCTATAAGAAAGCAAGCTGAGCAAGACAGGGGGAGCAAGACAGTAAAGAACATCTCTCCATGGCCTCTGCCTCAGCTCTTGCTTCCTGACCTGCTTGAGTTCCAGTCCTGACTTCCTTTGGTGAGGAACAGCAATGTGGAAGTGTAAGCTGAATAAACCCTTTCCTCCCCAACTTGCTTCTTGGTCATGATGTTTTGTGCAGGAATGGAAACCTTGACTAAGACAACATGTAATAAAATCATAATGAAGCATTATTGTGTATGTTAATAAGACACATAAAATATGTAAGGCTAAGACATTTGTCTAGCTTAGCCATGCTATTTGTTCTTAACAAGATGTATCTAATGACATGCTTGTCTGTGTTGATTAAAGGGGATCCTGTCAGAAGATGTTACATACACGGGACCAGAATTACAGGGTTCAAAGTCCTCTCATTAATCCTTCTCTGGGGAGAAATATATCTAAGGTGGATTTGAGCAACCTACCATACCTGTACCAGAGGCAGTATAGCACAGACAACAGTAGTACTGGCAGTGATGCTAGTGAGGGAGAGGAAGAAGAGGGGTAGGGGGAGGAGGAAGAGGAAGAGGAGCGAGAGAGAATGCCAGCCACAGCTCCTCATTCTGTACCTACCATGGCCATCCCTTCCCTGTGGAAAAGTTATAAGAAATTTCAATTTTTAGCCGGGCGTGGTGGCGCACGCCTTTAATCCCAGCACTCGGGAGGCAGAGGCAGGCGGATTTCTGAGTTTGAGGCCAGCCTGGTCTACAAAGTGAGTGCCAGGACAGCCAGGGCTACACAGAGAAACCCCGTCTTGAAAAACCAAAAAAAAAAAAAAAAAGAGAAATTTCAATTTTTGCATTGGTCCTCTGGTAGTATCCCACTTAGAAACAAAGAAACAGAGGCTGCTATGATCTTTTCTGGCTTCTTAGCAGGGCAGATTCCAAGCAATCTTCATTCTCTTCAAGGAAAGGTGTGTGGGGAAGGGAGAGCAGCCTGGGAAAGAAGATGTTTCAAGAGATAAACTGCCCCACAGCAAGCCCTAGAGCAGCTTCACTGACCGTTCACTCTCAAGCTCTGGGTGATAGGGGAGAGCAGTTTGCCATCAAGAGAGTATGGAAGCAGGAACTTCCTAAGAATTCCTGAATCTTAAGGCTGGAGCTAGAAGTTCATCAGTCTCAAGAAATGAGGTCCCCCATCACAGGAAGTCAGGACCCCCATCACAGGAAATGAGGACCCCCATCACAGGAAGTCAGGACCCCATCACAGGAAGTCAGGACCCCATCACAGGAAGTCAGGACCCCATCACAGGAAGTCAGGACCACCATCACAGGAAATCAGGGCCCCCATCAAAGGAAGTCAGGACCCCCATCACAGGAAGTCAGGACCCCATCACAGGAAGTCAAGACCCCATCACAGGAAGTCAGGACCCCATCACAGGAAGTCAGGACCCCCATCACAGGAAGTCAGGACCCCCATCACAGGAAGTCAGGACTCCCATCACAGGAAGTCAGGACCACCATCACAGGAAATCAGGGCCCCCATCAAAGGAAGTCAGGACCCCCATCACAGGAAGTCAGGACCCCCATCACAGGAAGCCAGAATCCCCACCTCCCCACCTCTTATCCCCTCTGAGAAGAGCCACTTGCACAGTGTTCATGACAGCTGCTGGTTTTCACCTTTTCCTTTGTGAGGAAGCATATTTTTTTTTTAAGATTTATTTATTTATTATATGTAAGTACACTGTAGCTGTCTTCAGACACTCCAGAAGAGGGCACCAGATCTCGTTACGGATGGTTGTGAGCCACCATGTGGTTGCTGGGATTTGAACTCTGGACCTTCGGAAGAGCAGTCGGGTGCTCTTACCCACTGAGCCATCTCACCAGCCCCGAGGAAGCATATTTTTTAAAAAGCACCTTGGAAAATCAGATTCTTCTCTAGAAGCCACTAAAGTTATTTAAATGAACAGAGCCTTTCACCTTGTATTTTGTGGGCAGTTCGCATGGCTGAAATACAGTTGGTTCCAGCTAAAAATATGAAGAAGAACAAAGCAAGAGGAGGATGTGACAGGGGCATGCCAGGAAACAGAACCTTCCAGCTCTACAAAATTGTTTCCTAAAACTGTGAGCAGAAGGCTAAAGGCCACACAGGATGCTCTGCACTAAAGCTACCCTGGGTAGACATATGAGCAGATGGCTGGCAGGCAGGCAGGCAGAAGAAAGACTTAAGAGGGCTAGAGTCATTTGAAAACACCATGGGAAGGCTTAATACGACAGTGTGTGTGTGTGTGTGTGTGTGTGTGTGTGTGTGTGTGTGTGTGCCACTCAGGAGCTGAAATACAAACTCCTGTTCTCACAATGCAACAGCAAGTGTTCTGAAACCTCTAGGCCTCCTCTCCAATCCCTTTCTTTATCTGATGACTTTCAAGAACATGTGTTGCCTTTCTGATCAGGGAAAAAACAAACAAACAAACAAACAACAAACAAAATTATAGACTTATTTTTAAAAGATTGGTAAAGGCTGGCAAGGTGATTCAGTTGGTGAAGGTGCTTGGTACCAAGCCTGATAACCCAAGTTTCATATCCAGGCCCACAAGGAGGATGGAGAGAACCAACCATCTTCTGCTCCCAGCGCTCTCTCCACACCCGAATGAATGAATGAATGAATGAATGAATGAATAAACTTAAGTGGGGTGTGGTGGCTCGTTCCCTTAATCTAAGTACTCAGGAAACAGAGGCAGGGGAATCTCTAAGTTTGAGACAGACCTGGACTACAGAGCCAGTTACAGATCAGCCAGGGTACACAGAGATATCCTGTCTCAAAAAACCAATAAAACCACCACCACCACCACCACCATCACTGTTTTTAAAAAAACTGGAAAAGGGCATATGAAAGGAAGTGAGATGGAGGTCAGCTCTGGGAATTTGAGCTGGGTGTCCTAGTGCCATGTATTATTGTTTGGATGCCGAATGTTCCCCTGAGGTCCACATGCTAAGTCCCATTGATGGCACTACTCAGAAATGGTGGATTCTGTGGGTAGAGACTAATAGGAGGTCCTTTGGGTCACTGGAGACCAAGACCCTGGCCTCCTTCTCTTTCTCTCTGTTCCTGATCCACAAGACACGAAGTTTGTCTCTGCCACAGGCCCCTGGTCTCTGCCGTCCAGTGCTGCCCCCTGAAGTTCAGTGCCTGCGATTTCTGGTTTTGGGTGGAACACAACTGTGAGGTACAGAAACCCTTTGTCTAAGCTAACGAAACCAGTTTTGTTGTATTGATGGAAAGCTGGCTGAGACACCTAAGAACTCAGTTCTCTTCATCTTCTTTCTTAATAGGTTCATGGGGTCTAGGTGGTAGGATGGGCTTCGTGAGTAGAAACTTTTAATTGTGATCAGTCAACACGTTCAGAGATGACTGCCCTTGGCTTCCTTGTGGTGTTTTGTTGGTGGTGGTTTGGTTTGGTTTTAAGATTTTTAAAAAATTAGATTTATTCCATTTGTGTGAATGTTTTGTCTATATGCATGTATGTATGTATGTATGTATGTATGTATGTATGTATGTATACTGCATGTGCTTGTTGCCCTTGAGTCCAAAGAGTGCATCAGAGCCTCTGGAACTGGATGGAGTTGGGCTCAGGATGGATGAGGTCCCAGTGTAAATTCCTTAAAGGATTTTTCTCATCATGGCTTCAGAGACGCCCTGTGGAATGGCCAATCTGATAAGTACTAGCTGTCATAGGGTGTTTATTGCTGTGACCGAAAGCAACCTGTGAAGGAAATGATTTACTTCAGCTTATGCTTCCAGGTAACAGTTCATCGCTGAGGGAAGTCAGGGCAGGGCCTGGAGGCAGAAACTGATGCAGAAGTCATGGTAGAAGCTGCTTTCTGGTTTACTTCTCAGGGCTCAGCCTGCTTTCTTATACATACCTGGGACCAGCCTAGGGATGGCACCACGCACAATGGACTGAGTCATTCCATATCTTTCACCAAGTAAGAAAATGTAACACAGGGGGGGCTGGTGAGATAGCTCAGTGGGTAAGAGCACCTGACTGCTCTTCTGAAGGTCCGGAGTTCAAATCCCAGCAACCACATGGTGGCTCACAACCATCCGTAACGAGATCTGATTCCCTCTTCTAGAATGTCTGAAGACAGCTACAGTGTACTTACATATAATAAATAAATAAATATTTAAAAAAAAAAAAAAAGAAAATGTAACACAGGCTTGCCCACAGGCCAGTCTGGTGGGGACATTTTCTCAGTTGAGGGTTCCTCTTTGCAAATGACTCTAGCTTGTGTCAACTTGACATAAAACTAGCCAGCACAGCATCTGATACAAATTAAAATTAAAAGATTTATATTTATGTGCATGAATGTTTGCCTGCATGTATATGTGTGTATCAGGAAAGCCCTGGTACTTTCAGAAGCCAGAAAGGGCTTTGGATTTACTGGCACCGGAGTTACAGATAGTTGTAAGCTGTCATGTGGGAGATGGCTTCTGAATCCGGATCCCCTACAAGAGCAGTAACTACTCAAAGTATGTCTCTAGACCGAGTGTGGAGCTTTGGATTTGCCTAACATATCACAGCAAGGCAGTGGCCAAACAAGGTTCCAAGTTCGTATCTAACCTGCTGTCTCAAATCATTACACTGAAATTAATCAGACAAATGATGTCAGCAAGAAGAAAGGCCAGAACTCTTCCCCTCTTGGATAGACACATCCAACAATGCTAAACACACAGTTTTCTTTTCATAAGAAGTTTGAAACGAGGTGAGAGACTCCTGCACCCTGAACAAGTGCAGAACCACTTATAGAGAAGTAGTAGGAAAAGTCACGATATTCTGTGACCATAGTCACTACCCTCAGCGAGGCCCTGGCTCTATACAACCAGGAGACTGTAGCCCAGAGATTCTTCCTGGGAGACGAGGGGGTTGGATTGCTTAGCACCTCTCCATTGTCTCAGCTTCTCCTGAAGATGGACTGTAACCTGTGAGCCAAATGAACCCTTTCCTCCCCAGACTGCTTTTGGTCATGGTGTTATCATAGTCACGGGAAGGACACTAAGGTACTTCTCCTTCATCACCAGGACAAGATGGGCATAATCACCCTGGCCACTCTATTCAACATCACAGGTTAGGTCACAGAACAAGTTTTAACCAATCTTAGAGGACAGAGATCCTACCAAGTACATATTTTAAACAAAACAGGATACAACTAGAAATCAACGGAAAGAAACTAGCAAGCTCCTGGAGGTGTGGAAATGATTGGGTGAAAGAAGAAATCAAAAGGGAAACTACAAAACGAACCTCAAGATGAATAGAAATACAGAACATCAGACTAATGTAGTACAGCACAAACAATGCTAAGGAATGACTGCAATGGTGTGGGCTGGTACCACAGACTGTACACTCAACATGCTAGCATGATCAGCCAAGGAAGGAAATAAAGACCCCAGAAGAAATATGGGTATGGGGCTGAAGAGATGACTCAGTGGTTATGAGCACTGACTACCCCCCCCCCGCCCGCCCCCGAGACAGGGTTTCTCTGTGTAGCCCTGGCTGTCCTGGAACTCACTTTGTAGACCAGGCTGGCCTCGAACTCAGAAATCTGCCTGTGTTTGCCTCCCAAGTGCTGGGATTAAAGGCATGCGCCACCACTGCCCAGCTGAGCACTGACTACTCTTAAGGAGGTCCTGAGTTCAATTCTCAACAACCACATGGTGGCTCACAGCCATCTGTAATGAGATCAGATGCCCTCTTCTGGTGTGTCTGAAGACAGTGACAGTGTACTCAAGCATAAAATAAAGAAAAAGAAAAAAAAAGACAAAAGAAAAAGAATAGAAGTAATACAAAATTGACAATCACCAGGAACAAGTCAACAGAGCTAAGAGGTTCTGGAAAGGTAAAGCTGGCTAGACTTTTGCTAGACTAAGTAAGATAAAAAGAGCACACACTCCAATAACCAAAGCCTCGTGTGAAAGTGGAGGTGGTGTAGCCAATACCACAGAAATTAAAAAAAAATTGTAAAAACATTCTATAAGTAATTTACACCAGTGTTAGATAACTTCAGGAGAAAGGGAGGAATTTCAACAGATGCAGTTTTCTAAGACAGAACCAGAAAGAAATAAAATATCTGAACAGGTCTATAATTAATAAAGAGGTTGAATTGGTAATAAAATACCCACAACAGCAACAAAAACCCAGAAGCAGATGTCTTGTCTGGTGAATTCTGACAGGTTTATTATTTTTAGTTTATTTATTTTTTATTTTTATGTGCATATATGAGCCTGTATGACATGCATACTTGAGCCCAGGGAGGCCAGCGAAGGGCATCTGATCCTCTGAAACTGGAGTTGTGAGTGGTTTAAGCCACTGTGATGGTCCTGGAAACTGAACTTGGGTCCTTTGGCCGAGCAGTCTATGCAGCTAACCACAAAGCCATCTCTCCAGCCCCTCTACTACATTTAAATTTCTCCTTTCAAGTTGTAGAGGAAGGAATGCTCTAAGGTTCATTCTATGATGTCAGCATGACCCCAACACCAAAGCCAAAGATGCTACCAAAAAAAAAAAACAAACAAACCGCCTTTGGCCAATGTCACTTGTAAGTGCCATTCACAACTCAACAAACGCAGGCAAGCTGACCTTGGCAACATTGGAAGGACCGTTGAAGAGTGCACAGTGAACACCCTAGAGAAAAAATACCTGAATGTCTTCACTTTATGATCAATAACCAGAGAGGTATGCACGCTCGCTCTGGCCACCTCTGTTCAACACGGAAGTTCTAGTCAGAGAAAATACATAAGAAAAAAACCATCTTCATTGGAAAAAAAGGATGTGTTTGTAGGAATGTCACTGGGTATGCCAATCACATCCCAGGCTGTGGAACACAAGTAAGACCTGCACAGGTTCAAACCAGATAAACACCCCGACATTGAGAAGGGAGGTGCACTCTAACCTAACCACACCTAACCCAGAAGCTGTTTGCAAATTGGTTCCTCCTAGGAGTGAGAAAAATCAGTTTTCTCCAATGGAATGTCGCTGGGCAAATCAATTGCATTCCAGACTGTTTGTAGACACCATGATTTAATTGTAGAAAACTCTAAAGACCATACACACACATCCTGTTAGAACTAAAATATAGATTATTTTTAAAGCTGCAAAAGATAAGATGAAGTTACAAAAGATAAGATCCAAATACAACTCAGTTGTATTTCTGTACACTAATGATGAAAATGAAGTTAGGAAAACACCAAGAAGGGGCTAGAGAAATGGGCCAGCAGTTAGGAGCTTGTGAAGCTCTTCCAGGGAGTTCAGTTCTCAGCACCCACATCAGGCAACTCGAAACCATTTCTAAGTCCAGATCCAGGGAATCTGAAGATCTGGGGCCCTGCAGGCACCTGCATGCATGTGTATATACCCACGATTAAAGTAAATCTTTAATAAAAAATAAAACTTAAAAATTAAAAATAAAAAAGACTAAAGAACTTAGGAATATGTTTAAGGAGGAGAACGACTTGGATGCTTGAAACATAGGAGAGAGATCTATATTCACAGACTTGGATTTAATATTGATAAAATGCCCATACGCCCAATGCAATCTATGGAATCAATGCAATCACTGTCAACAGCCCAATACTAGCTATAAAAAGAACAACTTTCAGAGTCATTTGGACTCACAAAGGGTCCCAAAGAGATGCAACAGTCTTGGACAGTTAAACCAGATGCAGCACAGTCGCTGATTTCAAAATCTATTTCAAAGCCATGGTGATTAAACCCATACGACAGTACTAAACTGCTGTTACTACTGACGTATAGATAAATGGAACAGAATAGGGAGCCCAGAAGCAAACTCATCCACCATGTGATCCATCAATTTGTAAAAAGAGTACTGTGATGGTTTGTATATCCTTGGACCAGGGAGTGGCACCATCTGAAGGTGTGACCTGGTTGGAATGGGTGTGTCACTGTGGGTGTGGGTATAAGATCCTCACCCTAGTTGCCTGGAAGTCGGTCTTCCACTAGCAGCCTTTGGATGAAGACATAGAACTCTCAGCTCCTCCTGCACCATGCCTGCCTGGATGCTGCCATGCTCCCACCTTGATGATAATGGACTGAACCTCTGAACCTGTAAGCCAGCCCCAATTAAATGTTGGTTTTTTTTTTTTTATAAGACTTGCCTTGGTCATGGTGTCTGTTCACAGCAGTAAAACCCAAACTAAGACAGAAGTTGGTACCAGGAGTGGGGTATTGCTGTGATAGGCCTGACCATGCTTTTATTTGAAAGAATGTGGATTTTGGGACTTTGGATTTGGAAAGCAGTGGAATGCTTTAAATGGAGCTTAATGGGTCATCCTAGTAGGAATATGGAAGACTTTGTTGCTGGGAGTAATTTGAACTGTGTTGACCTGGCCCAAGAGATTTCAAAGGAGAAGAATTTCAGAATGTGGCATAAAGACTGGTTTTGTGGTATTTTGATGAAGAATGTGGCTACTTTTTGCCCTTGTCTGAAAAGTTTGCCTGAGGCTAAGGTGAAGAGACTTGGATTAATTGCATTGACAAAAGAAGTTTCAAAAAAGCCCAGCAGAGACTTTGTTCTCTGGTTAAGTCTTATGAAGAGAAGTTTGAACAAGCATAGCAAGCTTGGAAAGGAAAAATATAAAATATATGGTTTGAGTATTAAAGGGGTACCAGGAAGTGAAATGGAACAAATTCCTGTGTTCCAGGAGATAACAGATTAAGGGAGTGGGACCTTGGGGCAAGATCCTACCCAGCTAAATTAAATCCAGGCATGGCGGTACACACCTTTAATCTCAGGAGACAGGCATGCTGATCTCTGCATTCAAGGTCAATCTACAGAGCAAGAACCAGGATAGCCAAGCTTAGGCAGTGAAGGATTTAGAAAACATAAAGCTAGTGATAATGTAATAGGACAAGGGGATCATGTTCTAGTTCCTGTATGCAGCAGAACTCGGCAGCTTTAGCCATGTGGCTCTGGCTCTAGAGTTAAGAATGGAAGGAACTAATGGGAAAATTGATGCTGGTTAGCTGGAGCTAAGGAATTAGCAGTGATTAAGAAGAGACCAGCATCACTGAGGTGAAATCTTCTGGAAATTGTTTTCTGGGAGCACAAAGAAGCTGTGTTCCAGAGATAACCAAGGTTGCACCTCATGCTGCGGCTGGACTTGGTAATGTGTAAGAGTCACTCAGGTGGTACTGTTTGTGAAGGAATGAAGGGATAATGGAGAGAAGCTGAGGCTTAGCACTGTGAGAGGCCAGGGAAGGCCATTGGAGAAGGTGAAGCCTCAGCTGTAGTTGATGGCCCAGGACTGAAGGGGTCATGCAAAGGATTTGAGGCTTGGCACCCTGAAGAGAGCCTATGAGAGTCTATTGGTGAAGCCTAGTTGGAGTGGAATACCCCAGTGTATTAGAGATGTCAGTACCATGGAGTGATCACCAAGAACTGCAGCCATAGTGGAGTGGATCAACCTGAGCTTAGAGTGCTACAGAGGGCAGAGCTGGAAAAGTGATGCCAGCCCTTAGGAGGAATCCAAAAGATCAAGTGGAATCCCAGACACTGAAACAAGAAGCTGTAACATTGAAATTGCCTTGGAGACTCAAAGATGTTAAAGATGCCAGAGCCATGGGACACATGCTGAGGAAAGCTGCTAACAGGGAGTGGAACCAGCCCAGGAGAAAGCAGTTTGTTGCAGTCAACAAAGATGAAAAAGGAGTGGAGATCTGAAGACCGCTTTGACATCAGCCATGGAGATGCAGAGTTTGGAGTTTGCCCAGCTGGTTTCCTGCCTTGCTTTGGAGATTACAGTTAATTAAGTTGGATGAATCTCATAAGAGACCTTGAACTTTGGACTTTTAACATTCTTGTGACTGCTATAGACTATGAGGACTTTGAAAGTTGGACTAAATGCATTTTGCATTATGCTATGTTTAAGTGTGGCCCCCATAGACTCATGTTTTTGAACAAGTCTATGGGGACCAGGGAGTAGAATGTGATGGTTTGTATATCCTTGGACCAGGGAGTGGCACCATCTGAAGGTGTGACCTGGTTGGAATGGGTGTGTCACTGTGGGTGTGGGTATAAGATCCTCACCCTAGTTGCCTGGAAGTCGGTCTTCCACTAGCAGCCTTTGGATGAAGACATAGAACTCTCAGCTCCTCCTGCACCATGCCTGCCTGGATGCTGCCATGCTCCCACCTTGATGATAATGGACTGAACCTCTGAACCTGTAAGCCAGCCCCAATTAAATGTTGGTTTTTTTTTTTTTATAAGACTTGCCTTGGTCATGGTGTCTGTTCACAGCAGTAAAACCCAAACTAAGACAAGTACCAAGAATGCCCAATGGGGAAGGAATAGTGTTGTCAACAAATGGTGAAGAGAGCACTTGCAGGTCAGTGGGGCTGCCCTGGTTTACCTTTTCTGTTGCTGTAATGAGCACTGACGGTGCCAACGTGGGGGAGAAAAGGGCTTATTTGGCTCACAGGTTACAGTTCATCTTTGAGGGA